>NC_136062.1:211814209-214214209 GCF_964261635.1 Lissotriton helveticus | reverse complement strand
TCGGCGCAGGCAGGCGGGGTTTTTTGTAAATTGGTCGGATTTTAGGTCACAGGCAGGTTTGGAGGGGGGTTGAGAGGCCTGCGGCCATGGATAGGCCCGGAGGAACTTTCATGGAAACAAGGGCTTTTGGAGGAAAAATCAGGTTAAAAGGATGGAGCACCCGGAGAGTAGGTGCGGGGCAGTGGATTTTCAGGAAGAAGGGGTACACCTGGTAGTACGGAATGGAGCTTATTGATACACTTGAAGGAGACTCTGGATTGGGCCACTGGGGGGTGCAGATACACGAAAGGCAGTAGTCCTAGGGGGGGTCGAAAGCCGTTAGCACGCCTTTCGAGTGGCGGTTCTTCCTAATATATGGGGGAAGTGTACGAGATCTGTTTTGGATTAACGGGGGGTATGTCAAGCACAAGCATTTAGACAGGTAGAGGCAAATTGACGTTTTTGCTAATTGTTTACTGTTTGTGGATTGGGGGAACCAGTTTAGGGGAGGGGGTGGGGGTTTTGTCAGGAATGTACATATTTAGTGAGGCCTAGTTTTGTACGGCACAGGCCAAGGGTTTTCATTGTGTAGGGTGCACCTGCTTCCAAAAAAGCGGCCTTTATTACACCAAATTTGGAGTCTCTGGTCGGTGCTTTTGTCTTCGAACCCCCCCCACCCCCCCACCCCCCCGTTTGGCCCCAATGCATCAGCTCAAGCACCATTCCAAGATGGCCACAAAAACCTACGGGGAATGCATAGCAGATTGGTTGAAACGCAACAAAAGCACACATCCACCCTTTAATCGCATCTGCAGTAAATCATTAGTAGCTGTAATCAATGCTGGGTCCACCCCCTGCAGGACATATGTAGGGAATGTAATACATCACTGTTTCCCAAAAGCCTTGGTGTAGTCTAGTTACCACTATTTCCATCAATTTAGAACAAAAGGACAGCTATGCCCCAGGGTGCAAATTAGCAGGCACTTTTAGGTCGCTGTGGGGGGCTTCACTTCCGGCGACCGCGGGGAAGTGCGTGGGTGCGGTGCAGGTGGGGTCGGGATTGAAACTTGAGGTGGGTGTGTCGTGGGGGCCTGCCGGCCTCCGTCAGTGTGCTCTTCTGTGTCTGGTGACTTTGGGGTGGTGATAGTGATGGATGGGGTCTTGTGTTGTAGTGTCTGTTCTTTTCACATTAGGATTGAAGTGTGTGAAGTTGCCATTTTTGTTTGCCATTCCCAGACTTGTGTGTGTGTGTATACTGTACAAATGCAGGGCCTACTTGTTATTTATTTATTTAGGCTTCTCTTTAGATTGCCTCGGCTCATGTTGGGAATGTTGATGTTTCCAGATGACGGTGCTTTCAGTTTCAAGAAACACACGTCATTTATTTTATTTTATTTAATGCATTTTTATAAAGTGCGGACTTTACCCAAAGGTGTAAGAGCACTGTACAATAGAACCAGTTACGTTACATGAGAGAACTGTTGCAGGAATAGAACAAATAAAAATAGCATGCCATCGAGTCGAAGTAACGCAGGCAAAAGGCACACAATCTCAAGCGCAGTATGAACAGACTATACAAGCAAAAGTAAGAATAAATATGACAAATTTTACAATGCCTAAAAAACTTCCTGACGACCAATAGCAAGCCATAGAATCAAAACAACGCAGGCAAAAGGAACACAATTTCAAACGCAGCAAGCACAGGATGCACAAAAAAAAATAAAAATATATGTGACAAATTTACAATGACTAAAGAACTTCCTGGCGGGGTCTGAGAAGGAGGGAATTAGTTCTGAAAGTGTCTTTGGAATAAAAAGAGATTTGAGGTTTACTTTGAAGATCTGGATGAAGGTAATGGCACGGAGTGAAGGAGGAAGAGAGTTCCAGATTCTCACCGCATTACCTGAGAACGATTGTGCCAACAATTTTTCTCTTTTGAAGGAGGGGCATTCAATAAGGAACTTTTCCGCATTCCGAGAAGGTCTTGAGCCTCCAGACAGTTTGAGTTTATTCGCCAGATAGCGAGGGGAGGAAGAGTGCAAAGCTTTGTGGGTGATGCACGCTGTTTTGTAGATAGCTCTAGCCTCGATGGGCAGCCATCAGAGAGAGGACAGGATAGGAGTGATGTGGTCACTTCGTTTGAACCCTGAAATGAAGCGAGCTGCTGAGTGGAGGACGAATTTGAGGGGGGAGAGGTGAGATTTGGGAAGGCCAGTCAGAAGAGAATTACAATAGTCAAGTCTAGAGAGAACTAGCGATTGGACCAGGGTTTTAGGTCATTCTCCCGGAAGAACCGACGAATCCCCCATAAAAGTCGCAGTTGATAACATGCGCTCTTGGCCATGGAGTTGATGTGTGAGATTAGGTTGAGCCTTTAGTCAAGTATGACACCTAAGGATTTAGCGCAGTCCACAATGATGGGTTTACTGTTGAGTATGTTCGATTGATCCATCCAGGCTTGAACAGGAGGCGGAGAGAGAGAGCTAGATATGAGGAGGAATTCCGTTTTGGAGGGATTTAGAATGAGTTGGTGAACTAGCATCCAGTTGTGAATAGTGTTGAGAGTAGAGCTGAGCAGTGAGAGATCATGAGGGGAAGACACCTTGAGGTAGATTTGGGTGTCATCCACATAGAGATGGTAGAGGATTCCAGATTTGCCTAGAAGGTTCCCTAATGGTTCAAGATAGAGATTGAACAGAGTGGGAGCAAGGATAGAACCTTGAGGGACGCCTTGACCAACCACCAGTGGAAACGAGAGACTGTTTGCAATCTTGATCATTTGGGATCTGTCTGAGAGGAAAGAGGCAAACCATTTGAGTACTGTGCCTTCCACGCCCATTCTCTGCTGAAGAATGTTAAGGAGGGTGTTGTGATTAACAGTGTCAAAAGCTGCAGAGACGTCAAGAAGAATCAGAAGGTACGATTCCCCTGAATCGAGTATATGCAGCGCATCATCGATCACTTGCAGCAGGGTTGTTTCAGTGCTGCAGTTTTGAATAAAGCCAGACTGGAACATGTCGAGGAGATTATTGTCCATAATGTGTTGGGAGAGTTGTTTTGCAACACATTTTTCTGTGATCTTTGAAAGAAAAGGGAGATTGGTGATGGGGCGGAAGTTATTGAGGTAATTTGCATCTGCAGAGTTTTTTTTTAGAAGGGGGGTAACCTGTCCTGTTTTGAGCACAATTGGGAGGGATCCTTGACTGAGGAAGAGATTGACTAGCCTGGTCCAGTAGGAGAGAGTGTTAGTATAGAAATCAATGGCGATGCCACTGGGAATGGGGTCAGAGGAATGGTTGGAGGGTTTGGTTTCGCGGATGCATTTGAGGAGATCAACCTCTGAGATGGAGGCAAAGTTCTGCCAAGTGAGTAAGGATTTTCGCTCCTCTATGGGGGTGGGGTGGGTGACCTGTTCCACCAGATATTTTACCATCTGATCGAAGAATATAGCAAACTCAGTTGCTTTCTTTGATGCATCCTCAGGCTTGATGGTTTGGGGAGAACAATTTGGGTTTTTGATGAGGTGGAAACGTTTTTGGGGTCTGTTTTTAGCTGAATCGAGGAGGGATCTGAAATGTGATGTTTTTTCTGGAAGATGTGTTTGTGATAAATGGATCTTGCTGAACGTAAATGAGAGAGGTTGGGGTGGATGGAGATTGTCTCCAGTGCTTCTCCAAGATTCTAAGGTTTTTCCTTTCGTCATAGAGAGCTTTGTTTAACCAAGGAGCTGATGGGGTGGGTCTTTTCCTTTTGCTTTGGAGTGGAGCAACCTTGTCGATTTCGACTGCGAGTATTGAGAGGCAAAGGGGATGGAGATCGTTTACATCCTTATTGTGTGGGATCTAGACTAGGCAGAGACTGCATAGCAGAATCTCATAGAGTCTCAAGATCAATGATTTTTGTGTTGCGGAACCACGTAGAGGCTCTTTTCGGTTGGCCGAGAGTTAAAATGTGAGATAGGTGAAAACAGAAGGGAATGAGGAAATGGTCAGACCATTCAACACGGATGGGTGAAGCAGTGGTAATCTGGTCAGATTTGGAAATCACAAGGTCCAGAATTGAGCCCTTGGCAGGTGTAATTTCCGAGCAGTGTTGTGCAAGATCGTTAGCGGAGGGAAAGGTTGCAAGCTTGTTGGCAGCCGAGTCTTCCACAGAACCCCAGTGGAGGTTGAAATCACCTAGGAAGATCTGCTTGTCGCTCTGTGAGTATTGGTCACTAATGAAGTCCTCCATGAAGGAAGAGCAATTACCAGGCGGGTGGTAGATGGTATGGAACCTGATGGTTGCGCCATGATGAACTCGGAATTCTAGGGAAAGGCATTCAAAGGTGCGAAAGAGGGTGGTGGGAGAGGCTTTGATTTGGAGGGTGTTTCTGAAGATAATCGCAACACCTCCACCGATCTTGCCTGGTCTGTCGTTTCTGAGAATAGAGTAGTCAATAGGTAACAAAAGATCAAATGAAGTGTGAGAAGAGTCATTAAACCAGGTCTCAGTGAGAAAGAGCATGTCGAGATTGTGGTGAGTGATGGTGTCGGAGATTTCCAGTTTAGGAACACACGGCATTCGGGAAAAGATCAATCGAAATGTAAGAAGTGGCAGAGGTGAGCACCGCACTTTACCGTACAGCATGGCCTCACTCCTTTATTATTTGTGATGGCGCCGCTTTCACCTTTTGCACCTTTGTTTGTTAAGGGCGCTGCTTTTACATTTAAGTGCGCCTTAATTGTTTGTGAACGGGGCTGCTTTCACTTTCTGATCACTGCCGCTTTCACTTTAAGAGCTCCTTTACTTGTTATCGTGTTATCGATGTGCTGCATGGCCAAATACTTACAAGGTCCCAAAAGCGAGACCTATTGGCTATGCCAGTGCTTGTTGTTACGTGTGCTGTGTAAATGACATGCACCTTCTGTGAATGTGGATTAACTAAACATTTCCTGTTAAATGTAAGACTGCAGGCAAACTGGTAGTGGTGATCATTGCTAGATAGAGCAAGTACTGACTCGTCTGGAAGCGGAGGACCTGGGGTGGCGTCCAGGTTGACAAAGCAAGAAGAATGGTGGGAGGCCGCGAGTTGCAGTGCGGGGCAATGCACCAGTGTCTGACGGTTGGTATACCTTCTCTAAAATTAGGACCTGAGAAAGCGTGACATATTGGTCTAATATTTGTTGCTTTGGTACAGATTAGGACTGGCTACGAAGATATGCAATGACTATATTTTTGCTAAAGACTTCCTAGGCCTCAGGGGACTGTACAGTTATGAAAGCATGGCTGGGTTAGGAGTCAGTAGCGGCCGGTGCTTTGAATGAGTGACGCGGGATATCAAAAGAAAGAATTTACCTTCAGCCAGCTGCATTGCGCTCTTTTGCTCATGTCCTTGCAGGTTCAGGCTCCCAGACTGCCCTGTGGCCCATCCTAAAGCTGCAAAAAACACAGTTGATGGACAGAATGTAGAACAATGTCATACATTCACCCCAGTACAAGGATCTGGGCCTAAATCCATCGTTTTTTTGCACTCCACACCACCCTGGGTTAGACACTGGCTATATGCAAATCAGCTCTCAACCTGTGCCTCATGGGAACAGTCCAGTCCGAACTACCAAGCCATGTCTTTCCCAGACCGGAATCAAGCATCCAAGGACCGGTTTCTGGCTATCAGCCTTCATCAGCCTGGATAGCTTGACTCCAGTGGTGTGGAGAGCCTGGGACTCACGTCTGAGCATCCCCAGCACACTCGGGGTGAAAATTGCAAAAAACACAGTTGATGGACAGAATGTAGAACAATGTCATACATTCACCCCAGTACAAGGATCTGGGCCTAAATCCATCGTTTTTTTGCACTCCACACCACCCTGGGTTAGACACTGGCTATATGCAAATCAGCTCTGACCCTGTGCCTCATGGGAACAGTCCAGTCCGAACTACCAAGCCATGTCTTTCCCAGACCGGAATCAAGCATCCAAGGACCGGTTTCTGGCTATCAGCCTTCATCAGCCTGGATAGCTTGACTCCAGTGGTGTGGAGAGCCTGGGACTCACGTCTGAGCATCCCCAGCACACTCGGGGTGAAAATTGCAAAAAACACAGTTGATGGACAGAATGTAGAACAATGTCATACATTCACCCCAGTACAAGGATCTGGGCCTAAATCCATCGTTTTTTTGCACTCCACACCACCCTGGGTTAGACACTGGCTATATGCAAATCAGCTCTGACCCTGTGCCTCATGGGAACTGTCCAGTCCGAACTACCAAGCCATGTCTTTCCCAGACCGGAATCAAGCATCCAAGGACCGGTTTCTGGCTATCAGCCTTCATCAGCCTGGATAGCTTGACTCCAGTGGTGTGGAGAGCCTGGGACTCACGTCTGAGCATCCCCAGCACACTCGGGGTGAAAATTGCAAAAAACACAGTTGATGGACAGAATGTAGAACAATGTCATACATTCACCCCAGTACAAGGATCTGGGCCTAAATCCATCGTTTTTTTGCACTCCACACCCCCCTGGGTTAGACACTGGCTATATGCAAATCAGCTCTGACCCTGTGCCTCATGGGAACAGTCCAGTCCGAACTACCAAGCCATGTCTTTCCCAGACCGGAATCAAGCATCCAAGGACCGGTTTCTGGCTATCAGCCTTCATCAGCCTGGATAGCTTGACTCCAGTGGTGTGGAGAGCCTGGGACTCTGTTGTGTTTGCAGTTACCGCTCTAAGTTATGTTATGTTATGTTATTTTTGTGCTTCTATAGCGCACGGCCACTCCAGTTGGAGCATCCCGGCGCTTTTTCGAAGGTACCCACTAAGAGAGGGAGAAACATAACACTGAAGGGAATTGTAACACACGCATAAAAGAGAAAAAAACAGCAGCGGTCTAAGGGAAAAGCCATGTTTTAAGGGCCTTTCGGAAGGACATCAGGCTAGAAGCCTGTCTTAGAGAAATCGGAAGGTCATTCCAGGCACGAGGAGCTAGATAACGAAAGGACCGACCTCCTGCTCTGGCGCGCTTAATAATGGGGACCTTCACTTTGGATAGCGCAGCAGATCTAAGAGATCTGGAAGGCTGGTACCAAGACACACGATTGGAAATATATTTTGGACCGATGCCATGTAAGGCCTTGTAGGTCGTAGTCAAAGTTTTAAAAAGAATCCTTTTATCAACCGGGAGCCAATGTAAGGTCGAAAGAAGAGCAGTGGCTCTCGCTCTTCTTGGGAGACCAAAGACCGCTCGGGCTGCAGAATTCTGAGCGACTTGAAGACGCCTGACCAGGTATTTGGGAAGCCCCAGAAATAAGACATTGGCGTAATCCAGTCTGGATCCCACCAGTGCCTGGACAATAATTTTCCTGTGCTCAATGGATACTAAAGGTAGAAATTTACGTAGCATCCGTAGGATGCCAAAACATTTCCCAGTGAGAGAGGAAATATGTGGTCCAAAAGAAAGATCATTGTCAATGATCACTCCCAAATTTTTGGCCTTCTGGGATGAGCTAACTGGGGGAGACATCTCCTGCGGCCACCAGGGTTTCCAGTCCGGCTCGGAGGTGCACCCGAAAAAGAGCAGCTCCGACTTGTCGGAGTTGCATTTCAGTCCATGGTGTCCTAACCACTTGAAAACCGCACTCAGACAACCTCTGATCTGCTCATCGTTAAACAGACCGTTCCTGTTGCTCACAAACAGGAGCTGGGTATCGTCAGCGTAGGTGACAATCCGGGCACCAAAAGACTCCGCGACCGCTGCCAGAGTGTACTGGGGATGCTCAGACGTGAGTCCCAGACACTCCACACCACTGGAATCAAGCTAGCCGGGCTGATGAGAGGTGTTACCTCGAAACCGGGCCGGTCCTCGGATGCTTGTTTCCGTTCTGGGAAGGACATGGCTTTTGTAGTTCGGACTGGACTGTTCCCATGGGGCAACAGGGTCAGCGCTGATTTGCATATCGCCATTGTCTAACCCAGGGTGGTGTGGAGTGGAAAAACGATGGATTTGGGCCCAGATCTTTTGACTGGGGTGAATGTGTGACATTGATCCACATTCTGTCCATCATTGTTGTGTTTGCAGTTACCATCCTAAAGCTGGTCACATGCATAAGAGCATCTTCAGAATTGGCTTGGGTGCTCTTGATTTGTGCTCCCATACAGACTGGGAACCTGTGCCTGCTCTCTCTAACCCAGCTCTAGAGCTAGTGTTGGAGAGAGCTTCGATGCGCAAGATGGTTTGGCCCACCTGAGAAGGCCCACAACTCCTCCTGTCGTCCCCCAAGTCCCCACCCACAAAGACTCAGCAGGAAAGTAAAAGTAAAAGGATAATAAAAGTATTTATTATTGTGTTATTTTTCCTTATCTGCCATTTTTGAGGCAGCTGGCATGGGTTTGGGGGTGGGGGTGATGATCCTTCCTATGACGTAATGCAGGGGTACTCATAGTACAGCCCGCGGGCCGGGGGCGGCCCGGCAAGCCTTCCCTGGCGGCCCGCGGACCCCCGAGACATCATACCTGTGTTTTACGTGTCTGCAGCAGCGCAAGAGACTCTGCTGCTCTGTGGGGGCTGCCGGCCGGGCGATCCTAGCAATGGCCAGAGTAAAACTGCTGGGGCCTAAGAAGAGGTGAAATACAAAGGCCTCATTAACATGCAAATTGTCTTTTGAAGACCTGTGAAGTGCTCAGGTGCGGCTGTGAGTGTGTGTGTGCCCCAGCTGGCACACAGGCAGGGTGAGATGACAGAGGGTGACAGAGGGAGTGGGAGAGAAAGGGAGGGGGAGGGGGACGGAGAGGGAGTCAGAAAGAGTGAGAGGGAGTGAGTGAGTGAGAGGGAGTGAGTGCGTGAGTGGGAGGGAGGGAGCGAGAGGGAGGGAGTGAGTAAGGGAGTGAGAGGGAGTGAGAGGGAGTGAGAGGGAGGGAGTGAGTGAAAGGGAGGCTAGAGGGAGGCAGTGAGAGGGAGGGAGTGAGAGGGAGGGAGTGAGAGGGAGGGAGTGAGTGAGAGGGAGTGAGTGAGGGAGTGAGTGAGAGGGAGTGAGTGAGAGAGAGTGAGTGAGGGAGTGAGGGAGTGAGAGGGAGTGAGAGGGAGTAAGTGAGTGAGTGAGAGGGAATGCGTGAGAGAGTGAGTGAGTGAGTGAGAGGGAGTGAGTGAGTGGGAGAGGGAGTGAGTGAGTGGGAGAGGGAGTGAGTGGGAGAGGGAGGGAGAGGGAGTGAGTGAGACGGAGAGGGAGTGAGACGGACAGGGAGGGAGAGGGTGTGAGACGGAGACAGAGAGGGAGGGAAAGGGAGGGATAGGGAGGGAGACGGAGAGGGAGGGAAAGGGAGGGAGACGGAAAGGGAGGGAGACAGAGAGGGAGTGAGAGGGAGGGAAAGGGAGGGAGACTGATAGGGAGTGAGATGGAGGGAAAGGGAGGGAGACTGATGGGATATGACAAGAGGGAAAGGGAGGGAGACTGATGAGGAGTGAGATGGAGGGAAAGGGAGGGAGACTGATGGGGAGTGAGATGGAGGGAAAGGGAGGGAAATGGAGGGAAAGGGAGGGAAAGGGAGGGAGACAGAGAGGGAGTGAGAGGGAGTGAAAGGGAGGGAGACGGAGAGGGAGTGAGAAGGAGGGAGAGGGAGGGGGAGGGAAAGGGAGGGAGACGGAGAGGGAGTGAGAGGGAGTGAGAAGGAGGGAAAGGGAGGAAGACTGATAGGGAGTGAGAGGGAAGGAGAGGGAGGGAAAGGAAGGGAAATGGAGGGAGAGGGAGGGAAAGGGAGTGAGACGGAGAGTGAGTGAGAGTGAAGGAAAGGGAGGGAGACGGAGAGAGAGGGAGGGAGGGAGAGAGAGGGAGTGAGAGAGAGGGAGTGAGAGAGAGGGAGTGAGACAGTCAGAGTGAGACAGAGGAAGACAGGAGGGAGGGAGAGAGAGCTAGAGGGAGAGAGAGCTAGAGAGAGGGAGGGAGACCAAGAGAGAAAGAGAGAGAGAGATGTGTGTATGCTGGGACGGCTCAGTGGACGAAGGCGTCCGCTGCTGGGACCTGTGATCAACCTCATGGTCAGTTTTATGTTGTTGCTCTAGCCCCGCCCCTCCCCCACTGGCCCCGCCCCCCCACCTATGCGCCCTCGGACACAAAGCAAACTGTAAATTTGGCCCCCGAGAGAAAGTTTGTGAGTACCCATGACGTAATGGGACAATATTGTGGTTTCACTACATATGGCAGTCTCCATATAAAGTAGAAAGTTACGAGAGAGTTTTGGTAGTTTTTTTTAGACATTCTGTCAGTGGGTACAGTACTTCCATCTTATTACAGATACTTTTGTAAATAAAAGCGTCTCGGGTAAATTGTGGTGACACCACCATATCAGAGAGGGGCTGATGTAGAGCTGATGTAGAGGTCCCTCCCTATACAATAAATGCACGAGTGAATGAAGAGCTGCAGGACACCTCTAGCTAGTGAGGGCAGGCTAGTGGACTGTATCGGCAGGAATGGGCTGTCGGTGTGCACACAGAGACTATGATTGGTCCGGTGGCTAGGTGAGTGTCGCAGAAGTCTATATGATCCATATTCTCTTCTAAACGCTAATCAGTTGGGCTCCAAGTGTGCACAGAGTTACTATGATCAGTCCACTGGAAAGGTTAATGTCCCTTATATGGGCCAAAATCTCCTCTAAGAGCTAGACAGATGGGTGCTAAGTACATGGACACCTCTTAGGAGCCTAGTGACAGTGGTGAACCTTTGAGAAAGGTCCTACCTTGGATGGACCTTCAAGAAGTGTGACGCGACATTGGAGCACTCTAAGAGTAGAAAAGAAGGATTAAATGCAGATTCTGGATGTCACCCTAATGGCCAGTCTAGCCCTGGACACATTGGCAACATGGCACTCAAGGAAGGCAGCAGTACGTGGGCAGACTTACTGAGGTAAAACATAGGGTCAAAAATCGTGTTAGTGTGTTTGGGAAGTGGGCAGCACTCTGTCTATATCCTGGGTGGGTTGTGGGAATATAGGGGCATATTATCAAGGACCGGTGTTAAAATTATCGCCGTTTTATCGGCAGTAAACTGCCGATAAAACGGCGATAATGGGCTTGATAATATGCCCTTGTTAATTCCCATAGAAGCCCATGTTCTGATGTTAACATGGGCTTCTATTGGAATTAACAAGCCCTTTATCGCCGTTCTATCGGCAGTTTCCTGCCAATAAAACGGCGATAATTTTAACACCGGTTCTTGATAATATGCCCCATAGTTATGTGCAATAGGATCAGAGAGAGAAAGACAAAATGGTTCCCCTCACCCTCTGAACCCAGTGGCGGTCGGCAAGGATTTGGGGTGGCGAGCGCAGAGGGGGGTAAGTGAGTATAAAAAAAAAAGGAAAATGTACAGTCTCGCCACGTCTCTCCTCCATAGTCCTTTGCTCCAGTCAGAACAGGAAGCACACCCAGACTCCTCATAGCACTGCAGCGTTCGGATGCCTTTGTTTCAGGGATAAAAAGCAGTGTGCGATGCTCCTCCGCTTTAAACCCTCAGGCCCTACTCTGTTCATCCACGGCAATTCACGTTCATTTCTCTCAACCAGGGAGGTGCCCAGTCTAGGGAAATGGCAGGGACCCAACCTAGCCAGTGTATACTGTATGGAATGCGTGAAACTTAGGGAATTCCAGTGTCTTATTGCACCTGGCAATTCCTGTGTGAGCAGACTGGGACTGGAAGTTGTGAGGTTCGCTTAACCCCTAAAAGGGATACAACTATGGACCTCATTAATGCAAAAAAAATCCAATGAAACTGTTTTTGTACCAGAAGTTTCACTTTGCCTAGGTGATGAGAAAAACACCACTTGTATGGATACCCAGAAGGTACACAGTCCAAATTAGTCTCTGAAGAATAGATCTAATTCAGTAAGAAAAGAGGCCAAATCCACCATCATCTGGGTAGACAGCTACTGGCTAACAGTGAATTCTGATCCCGATTTCAGCTCCAGGTTCCACCACAGAATATTCTGTGCATAAAAACTACACCAATAACCCAGGTACTACACAGCGTTTCCCCCGATAAGCACACAGACACAAGGACGAAAAAGAGGAACGGCAGGAAAAGGACATAGGGAAAGACACTTGTGAAAAATTACAGAGATTGTAGTAAAAAATGGTAAATCAATTTTCTGATCACAGAAATGCGATTAAGATTCAAGATCCAAACATCCTCCAGTTTCGCCACCCTATAGAGTAATTTAACCACTTTGAGCTGTTTACAAAATGTGAACATGCCAAATTGGGAGCTTTCCAAATTCCCTAACAGCGATCTTGACATCACCAACAACAATTATCCTTAACTGTGCGTTTTCTTTTTCCTTAGAGCTTCCAAACTCTTGTCAATACACACACCTCCTGGCCCACACTCCTCTCACGGTCACCTCCCACCTCTACCACTCAACTCATGACCCAGGATGGACAAACAGCTCAATACGGAAACCTCCCAAGTAATAATTTAAAAGGCGAGATCCCAATCGTGGAAAGCGGTGTGAACCTGTAGGCCTTTACCTTGTCCCACACGCCATCCTTTCAATCTTTCCCCATTCCCTTTGCCAAATACATTGCTTTCTTTTTATTCGATTAGACCTCTCTATCATGCCCATTTTTCTGTGAGTGGTAAAGGAAACACCTTTATTGCACAGTAACTCTTCTGAGAAAGGTCTCCAGCTCCGTGCAGGAATATCTTAAGGATTTTTGGGGCCCAGGGCCAAACGTATTTTAGGGGGCCCTGTTTGGAACAGCTATGATTTATTATACAGTTTCAGCTCTTTCATGCCCTCTTTGGACAGGTCCGTGCCAGTACATCTAATATTCAGGGATAGTGACCTGTGCTTTCAATATTGACAGAGGAGTAACTCACTAATATTACTGCAAATAATTTCACTGATGTATGAATATGTGAGGTCCTGTTTTGATCTGAAATAAACCTTTTTATGGATGTTGCGTGAAACTTAAACACAGCATTTCTCTGCAAAATATCTGTTATAGATTCTCACACATAACTCACTTTAAAAGTAATTTAAAGGAATATGTTATTTGAAACGATATGCTAAAGAATTATTGAAAGCCATCAGGACAAAAGTCTCTGCAGAATAGAGCTGGCACTATCAGAGGGCCCCCTGAATGGTTGGGGCCTGGGCCACAGTCCAATTTACCCAAGCCGTAAAACATCTCTGTCTCCTTGAAGTCAGCTGGACACCATTGTCCATCAGCAAGACTTTAGGATTACATTTTCTGCAAAAGACATCCTCAAAAAATGTAACTAAAGATTGTGGGGCTTATTAATGAGCCATTGCGTCACTTTTATGCCGCCGGTATGTCACTTTTTGTGACGCACCGGCGGTGTAAGAAATGCGCCATGATGCACCCTATTAACAAAGTGATGCATCTAGGCAGATACGTCACTTTGTAAACCTGTGCGCCACATTATACCTGCGCCAGGTATAATGTATGCAGGGTGGGCGTTCCCCGCAAAAAGCCTCGTAGAAGTGGCGCATTGAAATCTATGAGATTTCAGTGCGCCACTTCTAGGACGCCATTGCGTCAATATCTTACGCCTGCCTCACAGAAGGCATAAGACTGATGCAAGCCCTTTCACATGGGGCTTGCCCCATGTGAAAGGACACTTTGCTGGAGTTGAGTGTGTTTTCAGACACCCCTCAGCAATGCGTCACTCTTACGCCTACAGATACGTCAGAAATACTAACGTATCTCTAACTCCTTGCGACATGATGCGTCATACAGTAAATATATCGCCTCCATCATGTCGCAAGGAGGACGCAGTGAAACCTGTTGCATCGCTGTTTTCACGCAGCGATGCGCCAGTTTCCAGAAATTAGGCCCTGTGTAGTAATCTCGTTCACAAAGTCTACCTCTGGTCACCTATGGAATAATCCACCAAAATATCAGTGGATGCCGAACCAGACGATATGAGGCTTTGACTTTGCAGGGTGATTACCTCCCTCCATTACTTGGGTATTTCCCTGCACACCATACGTGGTGTCGTCACTTTACTAGTGTTATTGCTTTGACTACACTCCAAACACTCCCTCACTTTCTGCTCAATGTGAATATCCATTTGTGACAGCCAATAGTTTCTTCTCTGTCTTTTCCTAATATTACTTATTCCAAGATGCCTCATATCTGCAAGATTAAACAGAAGTCACAAGATTAAGTTCTAGAGGCACCAGCCTGGTTCCTCTCAGAAATCAAAGCTCTCATACACCAACAGTCAATCTTTAACTCTACTGTAGGGTTTTTTCGGCACCCTCTTAGCAGCATTCCAGTAACTCTCATGTCAAATGTTTCTCAAATTTCTGACAAGGCTACATTCTTGTTAAGTTCCTCTAACCACTTCTTATCTAAAAAAAAAGCAAGTTGTTCACGTTCCATGGTAGAATAGCTACTTTCAGCCCTTTGCAATGCCCTTGGGGCAAAAGTAGTAGTGACATCTGCACGCACATGCCTCTGCCTTAGCACTGCCTGAAGGCGCTTTTTACTGGCATCTATAGTTACAGAACAGCAAACCAGATACAAAACTGTGCACGCTGTGACCTCTAACGAATTCATTTTAAAATCCTGACATTCCTTTCCCCACTCCTCAATCTATATGGCATCCCCCAATTTTTTAGATTGGACATAGCAAATGTTTTACAAGCAACCTCTGGCATGAAACATGAGTAGAACTCTGCCATACCCAAAAAACGTCTAACCTCCTCGCATCACACTGTGCTGGCCATGTCCTATATGGCCTTGACCAGTTCCACATTTAGAGAGAACACCTTTTGCCAAGATAATATGACCCAGATAATCTATTCCCTTATAACCCAATTTACACCTTCTCACCTTCAGGGTAAAGCCACTTCCTTTCCGCAACCCAAACACTCCCCTCTCCCTGGCCATGTACTCCGGTAGTGTTCATCCAAATATCAAAATACTATCCTGAAAGAACATTTCTTCAGGGCATTCTTCTAGAATGCTTGTCATCCATCACTGGACCACTGAGGCCGCAGAACACAGGCCAAATAACATGCGATTGAAATGAAATGTGGCGGAAGGTGTAACAAAGGAAGAAAGATCTTTGGAGCGTTCACTCAGGCTAACCTCGTAGTATATAATAATGCAAGATCACGAGTGGTAAAGTATTCAGCCCCAGACAGCATGCTCACCATTTTGATAATGTTTGGGAGGGGAAACTTGCCCTCAACAACTCTTTTGTCAAGCTCCCTCAAATCAACACATAGGTGAAAATCGCTGTTTGCCTTATTATATTCCATATAGGTACCCTATATAGGTGCAGGTAACATTTCAACCTTTCACCTATATCCTTCCCTAAATTACATACATAATGGTTCATAGGGACTGACCTTTTACCTGGATACAACACTGCATTCAGTACGCAGGTTTTTCCCTAGTTCGAATCTCATACATTATGCATGAGGCTTCTTGGAAACACAGCAGGACTCACAGCAGGATGAACATCTCCTGTATAATATCTCTGTATAAAGTTCAGGCCCGATATCATCCTTTAGGCCGACAGTCACACAGCAAGGTAGGACCCCAGGGTAGACCTATGGGTATATATATATATCATTTCTTGCTTAGTTAGGGAGAGGAGACCGAGACTTCCTTGCTAACATACTGACCAGATACGCTGAGGTTCCTGCATGCAAATGCTCCAGCTAGCAGTGGTCTAACATCCCTCGCGGGATGTCCAACTCGAGACCAGGACGGGGTCCCATATTCTCTGATTCTCACGTAATGGGGATGAATAGATCCTAGCGGGATTCTTGGCATAACACCTACATAGATGCTAGGTACACTTAGGTACATCTAGTCAGGGAGGCATCGTAGGAGTACGCACTTTTAATCATGTGTTTTTTGTATATGTATATATTCATGATTTCTGTAAAATGGTAGAATTATACCATCCCTTTACTTTTGTAGTATTGCTAATCATATATCTCTGCTACTGTATATTGGTTGTTGCAGCTCATCTATTTTACACTAGAATAACAACTGTTCAATAAATACTTATTGAAAACGCTCAGCCTGTTTATTCTGTGTATCTCTCTGAGACAAACAAAGTAAGAACGAGTGACTAAGCGAAAGGTAGTACATTGTTTCCATGATTCCGGGAAGTCAGGGTTGTCATGTTCTGAGATTGTCAGAATCTATTCTCTCCTTGGTAAGAGTAGATTATAGTGGCACTGTGAGATAGCTAATACAGATAGGCTAACGTATCCAGTGGGGGTGCACAGAATCAGTCTGCCACCAATCCCACAGTTTATGTTATCCAAATATGCAGATCATGTATAGGGTATATAGGAACTACACAAAAGCCTTTTGGGCTACCATTACAGGCACCAAACAGTCAGTGGCACCAACATGTTCTCTCATGCCATCCTCACATAAATAACTGAGTTCAGTTTTAACTGTTTCTCTAACAGTTGTTAGTTGGCCTAACGGCTAGGGCGCTCGACCTCGGACCTGGGGATCTGGGTTTGAGTCTCGGTAACGACACCAAAAACCTCCTGTGAATCTGGGCAAATCACTTAATCTCCCCGTGCCTAAAATGAATGCGTGTCCTCATGTAGCGTAACTGGTGCTATGTAAAGCGCTCTGATACCTGATTCAGTTCAGGTCTAGTTTCCGCTATATAAAACTCTGCAAAAAAAAAATATATATATACCTCATCTTGCTAACAGAAGGAACTGCATCTCCTCTGTGTCTAATATGGTGCGCAAACATTTGTACGTAGCCTACCCAGTCAAGGAAGACCTCTGGGAACTCCTTAACTAATTCCGTTTGCTTGTCAAGGATGGTGTTGAAATCCCTAATAACCAAGACATATGCTTTTCATTCTGCTCAGTTCTCTTTGAATACAGTTTGGTCATTAAATAACCAACTGATAGGGTTTTGTTAAGGTTATCTTCCCTTTGCTCTTTTCCTGTAAATCTCTATCAAATATTAGAGTAAGAAGCACACCTGAATCCATCATTCAATGAAATTAAATCTAAGGGATGCCCACCAAGAGTAGTCCATGTTAAAGTCCATCTAATCGTAATAATCCATCTAAGATTCAAATGAATTGTACAGGAATCCATCCAGGCAGTCGTACAAAACAGAAATGAATCAACAAAAGTTTTTTTTATTGTTGATTAATTGCTGTTTGGTGTGACTGCCTGTATTGAGTCCTGGACAATTAATCTCTTGGTCCTTACAGATTGGTTAATTGAGTAAGAACATATTGGTTTACTCTGAATCTTAAATATTACTTGGATTTTGATTTATTTTCCTGTTAATATTTAGTTCTGATAAGGGTTGCTCATTGCTTGCAAAATTAACACATAGTCCTGAGGGTGGTGTCATGTACTTTTCAGCCTTAAGAGACAAACATCGAAAACATATCCACTCTTACCATATTCCAACTATGTATCACAATTGATGGACTATTAAAATTAGATGGACTTTCAGATGGACTTTTATTGGTTTGGTGCATTCCCTTATTACGCTTAATCTCCACTTCTATGACTAATGGCTGATGGGTATGTGTCTAATATCTGCCTCTCTTTGAAATTCTGTGGAATCATTATTTTCTGTCTGTATATATATCATGTATTTTAGTGGTTTAGAAACATACGTACCCACCTGAAGAGCCCATAACTAAGGAGAAATTGATATTGGATTGCTTGTGTTCCTGTTCAGTGAGGACCAGGCTTGGCAGTTTGGGCTGCACTGTTCTTGTTGAAGCATGGTCAAGAATGATTTGTAAATAGCTCGTTCCAAACTGAGGTGGCATGGTATGCAAAATAATGATGGATTGGGATGCGGCCTGACTGAGATTAGTTCAAGAATTCCATCTATCCCTGTTTTGTTTGCTTATTGTGTTCCCCATACATGTGATAGGTATATCCAAAGGTGGGCCCGGTGCACACTTTGCCACTGGAAACAAGCTGTACCTGGCTAATGAGCCCATATCTAGGGTGACACTGGTCCTGGTTTGCTTGTTTTCTGGTTCAGTGAGGACCAGGTTTCGCAGTTCGAACTGGACTGTTCCTTTTAGAGCAGGGACAAGACTGATTTGCATATAGCTGGATCCAAACTGAGGTGCCATGGTGTGCACAAAAGAACAAAGAATTGGGATGCAGCCTGAGTGATTATCAGTGGCTGAGATTCATTCAATCATTTCATCCATCACTGTTTTGTATACTTACTAGTTTAGAGCCAGCAGTTGCTACTCAAATGCGAAAGGTCCATGTTAACTTTCAATGTAAATACTCTTATCTATGGACAAGTAATAAAATCCGGTGACGGGTATGAGCAGATCCGGAAATATCCTATCAGATTCCTTGGGCCTCATTTACAATATTTTACCCTTGGGCAGTGCAGCACGTCTTATTGATGCACTGCCCTATGGCAAAAGAAAATGGAAGGAATGCGTCATATCTGTCCTGTCCTTCCCCCTGCACTGGTGCACAATGGGCTGCGATACACCAACACAGGCACCCTTGCACCATGGTGCAATGGTGTCTGCATTGCAGGTATGATAGTTTTTGTGCAGGAAGGAGACCTTCCTGCACAAAACCAATAACGAGAGACTGTTGCCTCTTTCGACATGTACTACAGAATGAAGAACACAGTAATAGCAAAAGAAGAAGAAATAGCGGTACTTCTCCTTGTTGCACTTCCCTTACGCCGAACACTTTTAGGAATGAAAAAACAGGGAGATCTCTCCATGGGGCGTAGCCGATGTTATTAATGACGTGGCTTATAAAACACATAAGCCAAAAATCTCTGCTCAGCATAGAGTCCCGCCCAACTGATATTTTGCTGCTTCTGTCTTTGTCTATGGTTGTTAGTTGCCGAAGATAGATTAGCAACAACTATGGCTTCCTTGTATAGAACATTTGAAAATGCTTTAGTTTTGAAATGATCTGACTTAAAGAACTATAACGAACTATAACAAGTCTCTTAGTAGTTACCTCAAAGGCAGTGAAGGGTGGTACTGCTGCAGAGTTAAAAAAAACAAATCACCCTGGGGGTGAGGGCAAAAAAGCAGAGCTCGATGGGGACCCATCTCAGCGCCTGCTTTTCAGAGCACTGACAGGACACGGACCAATTAAAGCCCTGCTTACACTCCCCTGGAGAGGCACAGCCTTTTGACGCATTCCCAGGTATACAAAATCACATAAATCTGGGAAGGTGTCAAATGCCCTGGGTGTTACGTGGGAACACCAACCATAACGCCCAGGGCACGACTCCCTGTCGCTGGGTGAGGCATGCAGCGACTTGCGCTTTGTTGCTTCAGTCCATTTCTACCTGCCCATGAATAGCCACGCAGGGTGGCTTTAACTGGGCTTGTAGATACATAGGGCCTCATTTATGAGCCCTTGCGTCACTTTTACGCCGCTGGTGCGTCACTTTCAGTGACGCACCAGTGGAGTAAAAAATGTGCCTTGCTGCACCACATTTACAAAGTGACGCATCTAAACAGATGCGTCACTTTGTAAACCCCTGCGCTACATTATACCTGCGCCAGGTATAATGTATGCAGAGGGGGCGTTCCCCCGCAAAATACCTCGTAATAGTGATGCAGTGAAATCTATGAGATTTCACTGCGTCACTTTTAGGATGCTGTTGCGTCAAAATCTTGCGCCTGCCTCGCAGCAGGCGTAAGACTGACGCAAGCCCTTTCACATGGGGCTTTCCCCATGTGAAAGGACGCATTGCTGGAGTTGCGTCACTTTTGTGACACATTCCAGCAATGCGTGACTTTTGCGCTTATAGATACGTCAGAAAAACTGACGTATCTCTAACTCCTTGCGACATGATGCGTCATACTGTAAATATGACGCATCATTGGTGTCGCAAGGAGGGCGCAATGAAAAGTGACGCATCGCTGTTTTCACGCAGCGATGCGCCACTTTTCATAAATGAGGCCCATATGGCCCTGCAGTGTGGGCCGTCAGACCGTCACTAAATGTGACGTTCCGGCGGCGCACAGTGCTTTGTAAATGAGGCTCCCAAAATATGATGCCCATTAACCATTGCCAGGTT
Organism: Lissotriton helveticus; assembly: GCF_964261635.1. Classification (NCBI taxonomy): domain Eukaryota; kingdom Metazoa; phylum Chordata; class Amphibia; order Caudata; family Salamandridae; genus Lissotriton; species Lissotriton helveticus. Next base: position 214,194,187 of record NC_136062.1, on the reverse strand, counting down.
AAACAAGTCCTCTATATCGCGCAAGATACAATCGGCCACTAGAGGGCGCTAAATTATTACAATTTTGATATGACAAGTTATTTATCAAGGAACCTTGAAAAGCAATTCTATGTACGCAGTCAAGGCAATGTGAAGGTTAATTGCAGCCTAAAGACAAGATGTTAAGTTTTCTAGGTTGCTGGCCAAGGGCAAACTTGTTTAAATTGCTGCCAAGCACCCCTTGCAGCCACTACAAACATCGGTAAGATAGCTGGAGTGGACGCTGCTTGTTAAAGAGCTGGATGTGTGCCCGGCAGGTCCATGTTCGAATCCTGTCAATCTTTGCGTCAGTTTTGACTACTCCTCCCTAGGTCGATAAAATAAAAACTAAGGGGCAGATTTACAACTGCTGGCGCATCTCTGCTAATCAGCAGGGATGCGCCAGAACAGTTGCGTCACGCCAAACCATCCGTGTGCCACCATTGATGTGCCGCACGGATGGGCAGATGCGTGTTGCATTCCCCATTTGAAAGACGGCGCATTGCTGGAGTAGCGTCGCAAGCGCGACGCAGCTCCAGCAAGGCTTGGGGTGCCCCTATGCCTAACATGCTGCGTCAATCCTTACGCCTGCTTCAAGCAGGCACAGGGTTTTGACGCAGCATGGCCGTAAAAGTGACTGAGTGAAATCTTGTAGATTACACTCAGGCACTTTTCCAAGGCGTTCCTGCACCAGAACGCCCCCCCTGTGCCGGAAAACCGACATGTGGCGCAGGGTTTTACAACGTGACGCATCTCCGAGATGCGTCACGTTGTTAATACCCCGCAGCATGCCGCTGGCTTTGCATCGCCGCTGCGTCACAAAAGTGAAGCAACGGCGGCGCAAATGTGGCGTACGGGGCTTATAAATCTGCCCCTAAATGTTATGTAATCAGCTAGTAATCATTGTATATGAACGATGTTTTATGTTAGACTTAGTATTGTTCATATAACAGTCTAATATAAGTTACAAGCTACTTTCCGTTCCCAAAGGCAGACAAATAGAACCCTTACCCCAAGACGCTTAGCCTAGCCCACGCTTCACCTGCATGCCAGTTTAATCCTCAACAGTTTACGGGGGAACAGAACATTTCAAGGTTACATGTATAGGTACCCCTCTCCTAATCCATGGCACTCGGGCAGATTAACAATATAGTAAGGTATATCTGAGAATTCTTTCCCTTTATCCTCAACGCCATAGTCCATTTTATTTCCATATAAAGTTAATGGACGTGTGTTTTCTTTCTCACTCTTATAGGTTAATTGGGGGAGGGGGGGATGTGCTTGTGATAGTAGACATCTTAGAAAGTCTCCATTAGCCCGCCGGTATAAAGAAATGCAGGGGCATATTCTGAAGGATTTATCGCCGATTAACGGCACTTTAGCACCGCAAGAGTGGAGATAGATATATCGCCCTATTCCCAAGCTGGTGCAAACTGCCGATATTGCCAGTTTTCCAGCGATAGCTGCCGCAAAAAACATGGCCACGGATGAGAGAAACAACTAACACTAATGATATGCGGAGTAGGCGTTCCCGTGCAAAAAGACACAAAAACACCACTTCACGATATTCCCAACAACCAGCCAGACCTGCGTTGTTATGTAATAAAAACAGGCGATAAGGCGCGTTAGCAGAAGGGATTTAACACCTGCCTTTTACTGGTGTTAAGCAGGATGACAACCTGCAGTATGAAAGGGAGACCAGCCCAGAGCCACATCTGATGAACAAGACATGTCATGGAGCCACTGATCATGCAGCTCGGACACCCAAGAGGGCCACAGCACCCATAGCCACCCCCCCCTAGGGCCCCACTGCCCCCGGACCACCCCCCCTCCAGACTACCACCTAGGCAGCGCAGAACAAGACAGCGGCTGCTCCTAAAACACACCAGCCTCAGAGACTCAACGCCAGAGGATGCCATTGCCCACTACAGGCTCAAAAGGACAACCACCTTCCACATCCTGACCCACATTGGCCACAGGCTGACGGTACCAACACAGCAGAAAACCAACATCCCTCCGCAGACAAAGCTGCCGGCTGTGCCACACCTGTTGGCCTCTGGTACCTCCAGTGTCGTAACGCAAAATGGTGGGGCCCCCCTGCAGAATGTAATGAGGGGCCCCGTGAGTCTCCCATATTGCACAGATATTAATTGGTCTCGGAGTGGAAGGGGGTCTAATTAAGAAGAATATGCTTACTTCACACACTTGCCTTTGCTTCCACATTCTGCATGATGTATGTTTGCGGGATGTCTGTCTTCCTGATGTGTTTGTACTTCCAGCTGTGCTCTGTCTCTGGACAGTCCTCAGAAGTTTAGACTCTGATGGATGAAAGCACACACAACCTTTACTGTTTTCTTCTACTTCGGGGTCTATGTCAAGGTCTTGTCCCGACTGTGGCTGGCAGTAGACTTCATTGTGTGAAGTATGCCAGTGTAAACCAGTAGCTTCCACCTCAAACATGCTCAGATATAGCAAACCTTGAAGGGTGATGGAGATGTTCATACTCTGATCCTCCACTGAGCCACTCCAGGTTTACTATAGGGTTCTCACTTATAGCTAAAGCTCTATAAAGTGAGTGGTCAGTTCAAAGCTTTGAAAATGTTGCAAAAGTTAATAGAGAAAATGTGATAATACTTGTGAAGCTTATTTATATTCCCTCCCCCTGACCCCCCATAGAAATAATGCTGGTCGCACCCAAACTGGTTTGGTGGCCCATTATCCTAAGTCTAGAAAGATAGAAAGCAGGCCTGAACCATATTTCTCGTCTTGGTCTTTAAAGCTCCACTTTGTGTAGCCCACCACACATATTCTTTTAGGAAAGTGTTGTTGACTCTTCCTTGAACTTCAGGCTACAGGCCTCTGAGGATTTGTGCAAAGAGAATCAGACCTGGCTTTTCTGCAGCTCCATAATACAGAGAACTGACAAACTGCATGCCTGTGGCTGATACATTCAATACAGTGACTTGCAAACAATTACACAAACAAACACATGCACCGAGCAACCACTTGTGACTTTTCAATGTGTAGAGTCATAGTACGAGCAGTCCAGTCTGAAGAGACAAGCAGGGGAGCACTCCAAAAAGGGGTGTGAATTCTCCAACCAGGATTTGCCAGTGTTTGGAAGGTGGCCATCTTGCAGTCAGGTCATCATGCCCAGTTAGTGCCATTAAGTCATTATCCTATTGCATCTCTCCTCTCTACGGGGTGGTGCCAGCAGCTCCTCTCAACTGCTGCTGGGGAGCTGCTCACACAGTGAATTCACTAAGCAACTCCCCTCCAAGGCTGCAGCTCTCCATTTCTGCTACACAAAGTGAGCATGCTCACTGGTTGCTGTCCCTGGTCTCCTGGGTGCTGCTTGCACAGTGAGTATACGTTGTAGTTCCTCACCAAGTAGCCAGGGGCGTAGCTATTCAATTTCAATTCAATTTCCGCCTTTATTCGATCATAAATAATCATAAAAGACACATATAGACAAATACAATCTAATATAAAAGGCTTAAAATCTCATACAATACAGTGTTTTAAGAAAGAATATCACCTATAAAATCCCAGGGGTAATTAAAACAATACTAATTAAAACTGGGGTTGTATTAAAAAGAAGAATTCAGGATCACTGGATGTACAGGATAAAATTACATAGGGTAGGTTTTAGTCTCCAATATTTAAGATAACTGGCTGGGGGGAACATAGGGACACTGAAATATAGGAAAAGGGTTACATACTGCCTTGCGACTTGTGACAAGGGTGTAGCTACCATTTGTGCAGCAGGTGCAGTGGCACCAGGTGCAGGGCCTTTATAGGGCCATTGAACCCTGATAATTGCTGTATTTACTACCAAAACAGCAGTCAAAGGTGACATTTTCCTTGCTTGCACCAGGGCCCCAGGCATCCTTGCTACGATAATGCAAGTAGTTGTTTATCTGGGTACACGTCGTTGGATGACAGTAGACATTTTCTGTACTGTTTTACGTCATATTTTGTGAGTACAGAGGCCAAAGTCTGGTGCATTAGCCACAGACAACCTCCACTAGAGTAGCAACCAGGTAGGTGATCAGGGTACATTCTCACTAGTGACACTGGCATGACCTGCAAACTATAAATTCAAACCTCAGCAGGGCCAACTCTGCCCTTCATTCTTCTGCAGTCAATACACTGGTTAACAAGTAGATATGAAGTTATGCCTTGGCGGACAATTGGTTTAGATCATGAGAATTTTTTTTATACTGGATGTCACACAATATGAACCCATACAGTGAAGACTTGCTTCATTCAACATATAATCAATAAAATACCTAGAGTTAGAATATCACAAATCTTTTTATTTTAAAAAGCAAGATAATATTCTAAGGTTGTCATTTAACCCGTTAAGTGCTGCGCACGTTCAGCGGACGTCGCGTGCACTACCTCTGTAGTGCTGCTCATGTCCGCTGAACGTCGCGGCCCCGCCCGCGCAATAGAACGTTCCGCACCAGCGCGGAACGTTCAGCGCAGCGGAGGGGTTAAAAACATGTATTTTCATACAGTGCAAAATTCATAATACAATTAATAAAAGCCTTATTACAATTCATAAAAACATTTTTTGCATAACCACCAATAAGCGAAACTTATTTGCTCAACTGAAAAGCTTATATGCACACAATTATATCCCTAAACCTATATAGAACTTAACACAAATAAAACAGAGAGACAGCAAGATAGACACTTTGATTTGACATTAACCGACACATCCGGGACAAAATGTTTTTAAACCAATCCTAGTAGCATATTTTCTTAGCTTATCTTAAACGAATTGGTTATTTTCCCAAAAGATTATGTCAAATGTATTTATTTATTTATTTATTTATTTTAGTGTTTTAAAGAGCACAAACTTGAACTGTAAGGGTATCAGAGCCCTTTACAGAGTCAGAGAGTCATACAATAGGCAGGATATCACAAGAGTACTGAACATCAGAGCGCTTTACAGAGTCAGAGAGTCATACAATAGGCAGGAAATCACAAGAGTACTGTACATTAGGGGGAGGGGGTGCTGGGTACCAGAGGGATGGGAGAATACAAGGATAACATTACAATTACATTTACTGAAGACAGACCCCCGGTTTCTTGGTTAGGCGAGGTCGCAGGATGAGGGCAGTAGTCTCTGAGGTGGTTGTGAACGGATTGAGCCAAGGAATTTACCCATGAGGAAGGATTTAGCCTCCTTTTTGAAGCGTGCCGGAGAGGGGATTCTTCTGATGGCGGGTGGGAAGGAGTTCCATATTCTTGATGCAGCCCCAGCGAACGCCAGATTATAGTTTTTTTTCCCCAAAAGTGTGCAGGCTGGAATAGGAGTTTTTTGGGAAACAAGGGGGACCCAATTGGTAGCTGTGGACCATGGGTATCAGTTATTAAGAAAAACAAAGGTCCAAGGCTAAAGAAAATAACAAACTTGTACTATATAGACCACAATAGGCTGCTATATGTTTTCCATGCCCAGCCGGACAGGAAATTTATTATCAATCAATTCAAGTGTTTTTAGGAGTTTAAATACATTTTTGCAACAAACAATTTTTGCAGTAAGGCACAGTCCTGCGCCGTACTGGAAGGATGAAAAGAGAGAGGAAGGAGAATAAAAGGAAAGGTTCTTCAGGCAAACAAGAAATGAGCGATCTGGGCACTGTCGGAGTCAAAATTACCAGTGTTTCCCAGAGCAGTACATACAGACAATAATGTACAATGGTCAACAGTATGTCTACTAAGAGCAGTCAACGTTTCGATCCCGGGCTCTAATTAAAAGGGATCATCTTCAGGACTTAGCTAAATAATTGCCTGGTAAAATAATATATACGCCTGTTAGGGAAGAAAACAGGGAAAAAGAACAAAAAATAAACAGTTTAAAATTCCGAGAAGTCAGCTAAGCCACATTTCTACATTAGAATTCGCAGTGATGAGATGCCAACCAGGGCGTGCTCAAGATTCTGACATGCCGGTGGTGCTATTTACTAGTAGGGCGGGTGAACAAGTGACCCGATTTATATGCTAAGACCTCCGTGGTGGTGAAGAGGAGACACGACGATTTTCTGTGTATGCCAGCGGGAGGTTGGAGCCAAAAGGTGAAAGACTCCACATGGCGTCTCGATAGTTGAGTTGTGGGGGACAAAGGGTTCAGTGTCCGTTGTGACGGTATGCCGAGTGGCATGTGAAACGGTGGTGCTGATGTGCGCCGTGGAGAATAACGTGTGTGAACAGCGGATTACCTCTGTGAGGGCTGGTTGGAGCCTCAAGGCGCGCGTGAACAATATGTGTTCAGCGAGGGCTTGGAAGCGCTCCCCATTGGTGAGGGGAAACTGGAAAGGGATAGAGAATGAGGGTTAACAAAATGGTGCCCAACAATGGACCGCAATTGGAGGAGTGAATTGAAGAATTCATACCCGTGGCAAGAGCGAGGTCTGTAAGTCCGTTTGGACTACCCGTCTGTGAGTACGGAAGGGATAGCTTCTTATTTCGAGGCGGTCGATTAAGTAGAGTCGATCCCCTGGGGAGACAAGGCATGTGCGATTAATGGAGTGAACAGTGCGACAGGGGCCGCCAAGCCGAAACGGATTGGACTTACCAATTTGGAGAAAAAGAATGATGGCCTCGCTCTCGGTTCAACAAGGATTAGGAAACCTGGGGTTAGCGGTCGGCACAGTTAAAACAATCCGCTGGCAAGAAAAGTAATTTGGATTAATTAAACGAACGATAGATGGAGTCGTAAGCCAAAGAGGGTTTGACTTACCGAGGTTGGAGCAATGTTAGGATGCAAGCTGGTCTGGCTGTCGGTTCTGCGAGGGATAGGGAGCCTGAGGAGAGCGGGGGCCATGATTGTTTTTGCTTGCATTATCATGTGATCGTATCAGATGATCGTATCACGTGCTATGGCAGCGAAACGTCTGGGTAACAATGGGAGCCCCAGGGCACTGTGGCGGCCACCTTGGAGTGGTGAAGGGATGATGTGGGCCTATTATAGTGTTACTATCATGCACGTGAAATTTAAAAATTGTGAATAATTAATGGTGCAAGTGAGTGAACCACATTGGTGGAGTCGCTCACTATTTGTTGCATTGATGCAAGGGCGAGCCAATTCTGTCATGCAATTTTGTGAATTCAGAAAAACGGCGCAGTGACATGGTATGAATAACATTTAACATTAATGTTAAAAATGCAGGGAAGAGAAGGTCAAGGGCTATCTCTTAATCGATCCGGTGCTACTTATGCCTGGTCAAGAAAGCACGTTGGTACTTTAACAGAGGGTGAACAAGGTGTTTGTACAGTTTATATCCTATAGAAGGGTTGTCCAGTCCTCGCTTCTGTTTAATCCAGTCTGGATGGTGTTGAACTGGATTATAGTCTTTAGTTCTTCTCGATTCAGGAGTTGAGACAGGTTGCCGCCTCTTTGTGGCAACTTAACGGCTTTGAGGATAGTCCACTTGATGTCATCCGCCGTGTGGTTTAGTTCTGAATAGTGCTCTACCAGCGGAGCGTTAGGAGTACCACATCTGATGCGGCTCCTGTGCTGGCTGATGCGGGTCTTTGCTTTTTGGGTAGTTTGGCCCACATACATTTTCGGGCAAGGGCAGAGTATAGCATAAATAACATTACAGGTGTTACAATTCGTGAAAGATTTAATTTCAACAGTGATGCCATTGTGACAGAAATTTCGTGCCTCAATCGTAAAATCACAAACATTGCAGCATCCACATTTTACATGGCCCAACACTGGTGGTAGACCCCAATTGGATTCAATTGTAATTCAGGGTGTGGGGGCCGGTAAGGCTGCTCTGATCAGGTGATCTCTTAAATTCTTGTTCTTTCGGAAGGCAAATAGTGGTCTTTCTAGATTGATAGTCCCTGCATTTATTATAGGCTAATGTTTAAGAATGGATTTTCTGATTTTATTTGAGACGGGGAAAATGTAGTTACACAAGCTATCCTCTCAGTCTTGTCACGTTCCTTTGGTGTAAGCAGAACCTCTCGTGGGCAGTACCAAGCTCTTTTAGATGCAGTTTTAACCAGTCGTCTTGGATAGCCACGAGTTTTGAGTTTGTTTGCAAGGATATTTGCTTCCCTGAAATAGTCTGCTTTAGAGGAACAATTGCGCCTTATCCTCAGGAATTGGGAATTGGGTAATGAATCTTTCAAGGCCCTAGGGTGGTTGCTGTTATAGCTGAGGAGAGTGTTACGTTCTGTGGGCTTGCGGTAGAGGCGTGTTAGAAGTTCGCCTTCATTATGAAAAATAGTCAGATCCAGGAACGCTATTTGGGTTTTGTCATGGGTTAGGGTGAAGGTCAGGTCTGCACAGTTATTGTTTAGCCAGTGGAGAAACAGGTTCAATGTGGCAATGTCAAGCTTCCAAATCAGAAAGATTTCGTCTATATAACGACACCATAATACTATTCCAGGTAAAAATGGGTTCCCATCCGCCAGAATTGATCCTGTTTCTAGCGCATCCATGAAAAGGATGGCCAGTTTTGGGGGCAAAAATAGCCCCCATGGAAGTCCCCTTTATTTGCTGGTAGAGCAGCTGTCTGGGGGATGTTTGTATACAGCGACTCTACGTCCAAGGTACAGAGTGTATTTAGTGCTGGATCAAAAGGATAGTGTTCTACCAAATTAATCATTGCCATGCTATCCCTTACGTAGCAGGCTGTAGATGGCACAAATTCTTTTATAAAGAAGTCCACATATGCTCCCAAAGGTTCCAAAATTGAACCACAGGCTGAGACAATCGGTCTGCCAGGAGGTTGATCAATGTTTTCATGCGCACACAACAAACAATGGGAGGAGGGTCTAAGGGCGAGTTTACCGACCAACCAGGTACATGCCCCAAAATACAATATTTTCACAACAAAAGTGCCTGGGGGTCAAAAAATTAGTCAAACAGAGTGGATCACAACATCAATACTACACAAAAGACACCAGTGAGGACATCATCCGTGTTAGTGAATGCAGGCCAAGTAGAGGCTCAAGAGCATATGGAGAAATAGTTCCCATCAGAAGCCACACTGTACCGCCCTCTTTGTCATCATTTGGATTCTCCTTACCCAGGAGACAGAACGGCCGGTCAGATGTTACCGTGACCGATATATGTGATACGGGGTGGTGTATTGAGTACAAAAAATGAGGTGGCTGCTGAAAAAGCAGTGTTAAGGTGGTAAGAGTGTTAATGTGAGGGAGAGTAAAATTAGGTGTGTCGGGTAGACAAACAAATTTTATTAGTGTCTCCCAATCCCTAAGGTTTAAAAAGCAAGTGTGAGTGCGGGTTTTGAATAATCACCGTACTTAATAGTGGTCGACATGTTTCTGCATTATATCGAACATAGTTTCAAAATGCATTCTTCAGGACTGTGTAAAAACACTGCTACTTATAGTGATGGAAGTTAAAATTAAGATCAATATCACCTGAGCTTCAGGTACATACTCAACCGAATACTGTTGCATCGCACGGTATTGGATCCACACAGAGAGACAAACAAACAACAAGAAGAACATGAAAGTGTCATATTCCCATGAATAATATACTGTAATGGATACACATTCACATGTATATGGACAACCATTTCGAATTTGCAGACTCACCCATATATGGTGGCTGAGAGGCTTCACCCCACCTGGCTGCAGCGCAAGTATGAGGAGCACCGCTCTAAAAACAATTCACAAGTGACATTTAGAGCTGGAATTTGAAATTAAAATGAATTCACAGGGAGGCAGATTCTTTAGTGCATTCTTCAAAATATACGTTAGTATTGTGCGGTGCTACCCGCCTATGTTCTACTCCATCGGAACGACAGAGATGCGGAGGCCGGGTTAAGTTGAAAAGAATGATAATGAAAAGCTTGGCTCTTCAGTGTTTATTCGCAAACCCCAGTGATGGTAGCGTGATCGCTTTCAGGACAGCGCGTTTGTAGCGTGATCGCTTAGCGTGTTTGTGTTGTTAATCACCAACGCGATGGCTGTTAGACCGCCAGCATACACATTAGGCTTCTCAGCGCATTAGTCCGCTGGTCGGGTGGGCAAACAAAGAGGCGAGCGCTTTCAGAGCAGCGCGTTATTAATTGGCCTGCGCCTTGTACTTCTCAGCGTGTCGGTCCGCTGGTCGAATAAGCAAACAGACGCGCGATCACTTTCAGGGCAACGCCTCTGTATTATAAACTATCAGCGCGGTAAAATACAGGCAGAAAGCGTGCGCGTTGTGGGCGAGCGCTCGCCTACCTGTCCGTCGGTGTCTCCTGGCAGTCAACTGTACTGTCTGGGGGGGCACCGGCGCTTCTCAAAGACGACTGTATTATGCTTTCTCGTTCAGTCCGGCAGAGAAAACAGTCAAGTGATGTGGTTCAATCACGTGACACCGGGCATGCTGGGACATGTAGTCCCAAACTGAAAATTAATGAATAGAGTTGGCAACAAAGCATATTGGTCTGGGCGTAAGTTGCGCATACATATAGAGGAGCTCATGGTTCCAGGAGTATTATGAAAAAACATAATGATGTTGTAAGGGTACTGAGAGGTAAACTAGCGAAAACCCATGCGATTAGTTACATTAAGGCTCAGACTGAATAAAATAGAGTTTATTATAGGGACATCCAGGGAATTGGCTCATTTAGTCCCTCTTTATCACTGTTCAAGCGGTACACCCACTTTTGTTCGATTTTGAACAGGAAACGGCTAATGTCAGTACAAGACAGGGGTATTTGTGGTTGTTCCAGGACAGTCCAGCAAAAATCATCAGGGCCATGGCCCTTCTCCAGAAAGTGTGCGGTCAAGCGAGTGGCCTGTTTTCTGCAACGCACTGTACTTTTGTGTTCTTGTATCCTCGTCCTGATTTTTCGGGTCGTCATGCCAACGTATCGGAGAGGGCATGGGCATGTTATCAGGTATATGAGGTTACTGCTGTTGCAGTTTGTAAATCTTTTTTGTCTCCAAGGGCGACTGGTCCCAATTTCGACCTCAATGGATTTACAAGTCTGGGGGCAGACAGTGCAGGCCCCACAGGGATGGTGTCCAATAACTGGAGGTAAGTCCCACAACGTACCCACTTGCCTCGGTTCTTTATTGCGTGGACGTGTGTGGACCAGCTGATCTTTTAGATTTTGTCCTCTTTTGAAGGCAAAAATAGGTAAAGCGATATCGTCATTGCCAGTCTTCAAGATCGACCAATGCTTTTTTATGATTTTCTGCACTTGGTTCGAACGAGTATTAAATGTGTTGACAAAAGCAATACGATTGGTCTTGTCTTTTGGTGGTTGTATCTCCAATAGGGACTCCCTGTTATTGTTAGACGCCCTCTTTTTTGACCGGTGAATGATCTTTTTCGGATAGTTTTTTTCACTCAGTTGGGCTTCTAGGTTCTTAGAGTGGGTTTTGAAGGCTTCTTTGCTGGAGCAATTCCTTTGTACCCTAAGAAATTGGCCAAAAGGCAAATTATCCCTCAGGGCGCGTGGATGGCAACTATCGTACCTCAATAATGCATTCCTAGCCATCGGCTTACGGTAGAGTTCTGATTCGATACCATTGTTGGTTGCATGCAGTCTCAGATCCAGGAAGGCTAAAGATGTTCTACTGTATTCAATGGTAAATTTCAAGTAGGCATTCCTGCTATTCAACCAAACATGAAATCGCGCTAGATTTTCTTCTGTGCCTCGCCATACCACCAATATATCATCAATATATCGTTTCCATATATATAATGATGATAAGTATGGGTTGGCGGGCGTTAGGACTTCCTGCTGTTCAAAATTATGGACGTAAAGATTCGCCAAGCTCGGCGCGAAAACACTGCCCATGCTGGTCCCAGACGTTTGCAGGTAGATAGTGTCCTCAAAGCGAAAGTAATTCTCTTTCATCGCAATTTCAGCTAGATGCATGATAAAGCTCGTTGGCGTGATGGATTGGGGATTACTCTGTTCCAATAAAGCGGCTACTACCTCCAATGTCTCGGTTTGTGGGATGGACGTATATAGAGACTCTACGTCAAATGATACAAGGATATCAGTTTCGATGTCGTATTGTATTGTAGGCAGTAGTCTTAGGACATCTTTCGTGTCTTGCAGAAAAGTGGGCATAGCCTTGACCAAAGGGTTCAAGAAATGATCAACAAAGGTTGACAGAGGTTCAAGGACCGAGCCAATACCAGAGATGATCGGCCTGCCGGGTGGTGGCCTCTGGGGTTTGTGCACTTTAGGCAGACAGTAGAAGTACGGAATTATGGGATGTTTATTGATTAGGTATTGTCCCTCTTGTGACGTTATCCAACCCTCGGTGGTTGCTTCCTCTACCAGATTGCAGATTTTGGTTTGCAATCTCTCTGTTGGATCTTCTCTTAGTGGGAGGTATGATTTCTGGTCACTCAGCTGTCGGATGCACTCATTTCGGTACGTCTCAGTATCTAGGATGACAGTTGCACCACCTTTATCAGCAGGCTTGATAATGATCCTGTCGTCAGTTGATAATGTACGTATGGCAAGTTGTTCGTCCTTTGAAAGACTCATGAATGGTCTCGTCTCCGATTCATAGAGACACTTGATGTCATTCTCCACAGCAGCTTCAAAGGTCAAAGTTTTTATGCACCTTAGGGAGGGTATATATCACCGGTAGGCGCGGGCTTTTTACATTAAGGAAGATATATTCTTTTTTGCTAAGATAGCCTTCGGCACATGCGTCCGATGTGAGTTTCAATATGATATCCTGGATATCTTTCGTTGGGTTACCCGGTAGTCTTTGGTAGTGATCTGTGTTACCAAGTTGGCGCAGAATTTCGCCTTTATATGAGTCAATATCCTGGAGTACGAGTTTTTTTCCAAACATTGAGATAATGGTGGATGAGGGGTGTAGCTTTCTTTCAACTACACCCCTCACCCACCATTATCTCAAACACACCCTTCCGCCCACCATCACATTTCTCCCCACTGCTAGCATGATTCCATCTGAGATCATAACGTTTGAAAAACTGGTTCAAAAAGATCTTGTCGACTTAGAAAAGAAAAAGCTGTACATTCCATGTAACATCTCCCGACAGGAGAAGGATGCCATAAGCACGCTTAAGAGCAACACATCGCTCATAATAAAGAGTGCCGATAAGGGAGGGGGATCGATTTGGAAGCTTGACATTGCCACATTGAACCTGTTTCTCCACTGGCTAAACAATAACTGTGCAGACCTGACCTTCACCCTAACCCATGACAAAACCCAAATAGCGTTCCTGGATCTGACTATTTTTCATAATGAAGGCAAACTTCTAACACGCCTCTACCGCACGCCCACAGAACGTAACACTCTCCTCCGCTATAACAGCAACCACCCTAGGGCCTTGAAAGATTCATTGCCCTATTCCCAATTCCTGAGGATAAGGCGCAATTGTTCCTCTAAAACAGACTATTTCAGGGAAGCAAATATCCTTGCAAACAAACTCAAAACTCGTGGCTATCCAAGACGACTGGTTAAAACTGCATCTAAAAGAGCTTGGTACTGCCCACGAGAGGTTCTGCTTACACCAAAGGAACGTGACAAGACTGAGAGGATAGCTTGTGTAACTACATTTTCCCCGGTCTCAAATAAAATCAGAAAATCCATTCTTAAACATTGGCCTATAATAAATGCAGGGACTATCAATCTAGAAAGACCACTATTTGCCTTCCGCAAGAACAAGAATTTAAGAGATCACCTGATCAGAGCAGCCTTACAGGCCCCCACAACCAGAATTACAATTGAATCCAATTGGGGTCTACCACCAGTGTTGGGCCATGTAAAATGTGGATGCTGCAATGTTTGTGATTTTACGATTGAGGCACGAAATTTCTGTCACAATGGCATCACTGTTGAAATTAAATCTTTCACGAATTGTAACACCTGTAATGTTATTTATGCTATACTCTGCCCTTGCCCGAAAATGTATGTGGGCCAAACTACCCAAAAAGCAAAGACCTGCATCAGCCAGCACAGGAGCCGCATCAGATGTGGTACTCCTAACGCTCCGCTGGTAGAGCACTATTCAGAACTAAACCACACGGCGGATGACATCAAGTGGGCTATCATCAAAGCCGTTAAGTTGCCACAAAGAGGCGGCAACCTGTCTCAACTCCTGAATCGAGAAGAACTAAAGACTATAATCCAGTTCAACACCATCCAGACTGGATTAAACAGAAGCGAGGACTGGACAACCCTTCTATAGGATATAAACTGTACAAACACCTTGTTCACCCTCTGTTAAAGTACCAACGTGCTTTCTTGACCAGGCATAAGTAGCACTGGATCGATTAAGAGATGGTCCTTGACCTTCTCTTCCCTGCATTGTTAATCATACATTAATGTTAAATGTTATTCATACCATGTCACAGCGCCGTTTTTCAGAATTTACAAAATTGCATGACAGAATTGGCTCGCCGTTGCATCAATGCAACAAATAGTGAGCGACTCCACCAATGTGGTTCACTCACTTGCGCCATTAATTATTCACAATTTTTAAATTTCATGTGCATGATAGTAACACTATAATAGGCCCACATCATCCCTTCACCACTCAAAGATGGCCGCCACAGTGCCCTGGGGCTCCCATTGTTACCCAGACGTTTCGCTGCCGTAGCACGTGATACGATCATCTGATACGATCACATGTTAATGCAAGCAAAAACAATCACGGCCCCCCCTCTCCTCAGGCTCCCTAGCGACAGCCAGACCAGCTTGCATCCGGACATTGCTCCAACCTCGGTAAGTCAAACACCCTTTGGCTTACGAATCCATCTATCGTTCGTTTAATTAATCCAAATTACTTTTCTCGCCAGCGGATCGTTTTAACTGTACCGACCGCTAACCCCAGGTTTCCTAATCCTTGTTGAACCGAGAGCGAGGCCATCATTCTTTTTCTCCAAATTGGTAAGTCCAATCCCTTTCGGCTTGGCGGCCCCTGTCGCACTGTTCACTCCATTAATCGCACATGCCTTGTCTCCCCAGCGGATCGACTCTACTTAATCGACCTCCTCGAAATAAGAAGCTATCCCTTCTTGAACTCACAGACGGGTAGTCCAAACGGACTTACAGACAGCTCGTACCTTGCTCTTGCCACGGGTATGAATTCTTCAATTCACTCCTCCAATTGCGGTCCATTGTTGGGCACCATTTTGTTAACCCTCATTCTCTATCGCTTACCAGTTTCCCCTCACCAATCGGGAGCGCTTCCAAGCCCCCGCTGAACACATATTGTTCACGCACGCCTTGAGGCTCCAACCAGCCCTCACAGAGGTAATCCGCTGTTCACACACGTTATTCTCCACGGCGCACATCAGCACCACCGTTTCACATGCCACTCGGCATACCTTCACAACGGACACCGAACCCTCTATCCCCCACAACTCAACTATCGAGACGCCATGCGGAGTCTTTCACCTTTTGGCTCCAACCTCCCGCTGGCATACACAGCAAATCGTCGTGTCTCCTCTTCACCACCACGGAGGTCTTAGCATATAAATCGGGTCACTTGTTCACCCGCCCTACTAGTAAATAGCACCACCGGCATGTCAGAGTCTTGAGCACGCCCTGGTTGGCATCTCATCACTGCGAATTCTAATGTAGAAATGTGGCTTAGCTAACTTCTCGGAATGTTAAACTGTTTATTTTTTGTTCTTTTTCCCTCTTTTCTTCCCTAACAGGCGTATATATTATTTTACCAGGCAATTATTTAGCTAAGTCCTGAAGATGATCCCTTTTAATTAGAGCCCGGGATTGAAACGTTGACTGCTCTTAGTAGACATACTGTTGACCATTGTACATTATTGCCTGTATGTACTGCTCTGGGAAACACTGATAATTTTGACTCTGACAGTGCCCAGATCGCTCATTTCTTGTTTGCCTGAAGAACCTTTCCTTTTATTCTCCTTCCTCTCTCTTTTCATCCTTCCAGTACGGCGCAGGACTGTGCCTTACTGCAAAAATTGTTTGTTGCAAAAATGTATTTAAACTCCTAAAAACACTTGAATTGATTGATAATAAATTTCCTGTCCGGCTGGGCATGGAAAACATATAGCAGCCTATTGTGGTCTATATAGTACAAGTTTGTTATTTCCTTTAGCCTTGGACCTTTGTTTTTCTTAATGGCTGGAGTAGGAGGGTACTGGCCGATTGTGAATTCCTACTTCCTCCGGATATCACAAGTTTCTGTGCAAGATACGCAGGGGAGTTTGAGTGTAGGACCTTGTGCGTGATGCATGCCAGATTGAGTTGAATACTAGCCTCGAAAGGGAGCCAGTTCAACGCTTTCAGATGAGGAGTGATGTGATCAAATTTCCTTGTGCCGGTAAGTAGTTTGGCGGCTGCATTGAGGCAGGCTTTTAAGGGTGCTAGGGAGATCTTGGATAAACTAGTGAGGGTGGAGCAACCATATTCCAGCCTAGAAATAACTAATGATTGGACTGCAAATTTTAGGTTGGGAGAGTCAAGAAAGGGCTTCAGTTTCCATAGGTAGCTCTGGTGGAATTTGGCAGATTTGGCCATTGAGTTGATGTGGTCTCGCATGTTTCGGTTATAATCCAAGGTAATTCCTAGAGATTTGGCCGAGTCCACAATGGTCGGGGGACAGTTTAAGGCTGTGATAGCTTTAATCCATGTCTGGATCTCAGAGTTGCTTTTGGGCGGGGAGATTAGGAGGAACTCTGTTTTCTTAGTATTGAGTTTGAGTTGGTTGGAAGAGAGCCATTGGACGGTCAGTTTCAGGGCCTCATTCAAGGTGAGGATCTCCTCAAGAGATGAGATTTTTATGTAGATCTGAGTGTTTTTGGCGTACATTTGGTAGGAAATATTTTCAGTGCGAAGAACTTCGGCAAGGGGTTCTAAATAGAGGTTGAAAAGGGTGGGGGACAACGTTGATCCTTGAGGGACTCCCACCGTGACCAAGGAGGGAGCAGACAGGTTGCTGTTGATTAGGAATCTCTGAGATCGGTTTTGGAGGTAGGAACTAAACCAGTCGAGGACTGTGCCATCTAATACCATCCTGAGTTTCAGGCTATCAAGTAGCATCTCATGGTTGACCATGTCGGAGGCCGAGGATAGATCTAGGAGGATTAGGAGTCAGGTTTTGTCTTGGTCAAGGGCTTGTAGAGCATCATCGAGGATGTGGAGCATGGTGGTTTCAGTGCTGTGTTCAGGTCGGAAGCCAGATTGGCAGTCATCGAGTAGATTGAAGTTGTTGACGTGGTGAATTAGCTGTAATTGCACACACTTTTCCAGCCCTTTAGCCAAGAGAGGAATGTTGGAAATTGGTATAAAATTGTCTGGGGAGGCTGGGTCCAGCGACGGCTTTTTCAGAATGGGGAGGACTTGGCTCGCTTTCAGAGATTCCGGGATTGATCCCTGCTGGTGAGAGGCGTTGATTATCGCAGTTGAGCTGGGAATAATGGATTGGGCAGCGTCGCAAGACAGTTTGAAGGGACCGGGTCGTTGAAATGGTTGTTCGGGTTTAAGGTGGAAAGGATTTTGGTGACAAAGTCTTCATCGTAAAGTAAGAAATCAGTCCAGTGTGCTAGATTCTTAGGTGAGGACTGTGGAGGCAGGGGGGGAGGAGGCAGAAGGTCCGGGTTCGGTAGAGGGAGTGAGGCAGCACTAAGTTCGTTACCTAAGGTTTTGATTTTGTTTGCGAAAAACGAGAATTCCTCGGAGGAGATGAGAGACTTGGGGTTTTCTTTCGCTGTTTTGGACAATTTGTTCGATTGGTGTTTGACCAGCTCAAAGAGTTTGTGTGGTCTGTTCTGGGCATTTCCTAGTTCCGCTCTGAAGAACTCTTTTTTTGAGTTGAGGATGTTCATGTTGTATGTATTTCTGGCCTGGCGGAGAAGTTTTAGGTGATCGGCCGAGGGGTGCTGTCTCCAGATTCTTTCGGCTTGTCGGAGGGATCTCCTCTCGTCGTTGATGGAACCAGTGAACCATGGGTTTCTATCTTTGACTTGAGTTCTTTTTAGTTTAAGAGGGGCTAAGTCATACAGAATGTTCGACATCGTTACAGATTAGTGATCATTGAGGTCACTGACTGATGTGATATGTAGGGGGGAGGTCGGATGTGCAGCGGATCTCAAGTTCATTGTGGTCTAGGTTTTTGTTGTTTCTGACCCAACGTTTAGGAAGCACCGGTTGCGGGGCCCTTGTCTTGCGGGTGCCAGGTAGAAGGAAGGCGATGGCGTGGTGGTCAGACCAGTCACAGGGGTCAATAGAAATAAGCATGATGGTTGCCTCCTTAGAGAAGATCCAGTCAAGAGAGGCCCCTTTCGAATGGGTTGGGAGTGAGCAAGCTTGGGTCAGGGCTTGATCGGCCAAGAGGTCTTTAATGGCGTTGATATGAGGATCCTTAAGATCGTTCCAGTACAGGTTGAAATCTCCGAGGAAAATGTCTTTGGTGTTGGTGGAGCTCTTATCTGTGATAATTTCCATGAGGTAGTCAGTGAAGGGGTCGTTCATGCCTGGGGGGTGGTAAAAGATGTGCAGGTTGCAAAGTTGTGTGGTGTTACAGCAGATTGAGAGGGCTAGATATTCGCAGGAATCAGTAGTATCCGCCAGAATCTCTGTGACAAGGAGGTTAGAGCGATGGATGCAGGCAATGCCGCCACCTTTGTTGCTATGTGGTCTGTCTAGCCTAGCAATGCTAAAGTTGGGGGGGACTAAGAGGTCAAGGCATGGGGATGAGGAATCATTAAGCCATGATTCTGTTAGAATAGCTAAGTCAGTGTTATTGTTTAGAATGAGAGCAGCGACATCGGTGGAATGCTTTACTGCCGATCGGCAGTTAATTAAGAGACCAGTCAGAGAGGGAAGGAAGGTGGTGTCGGGAGTCGCGGCTGACAGGTGTGCAGGCGCTAGATTGCTTCTGATCACCCTTCTATTACAGAGGGGAGCTGATCTGCAGGGGTTGATAGCGACCGTGCAGATGGGTGTGCAGCACTCACGTCTGATAGACAAGGGGTGATAGGGGCTGCATTATGGTCCTGGAGAATGTCATGGATTTCCTTTTCAGTGAGGTCTAGCGAATTTGTGGTGACGAGGGAAAGGTTGTAGGAGAGGGCGAGGTCAAGGGTTTCCTCCTCCGAAAGGCAGCTATGGTGCCTAGGAGGGCAAAAATGCCTCAAGGATGTCGGTAGTGGGCGTTTGGGGAGCTCTGGGATGGGAGGGGAAGGGGAATTCAGCTGAGGCATGAGGCTAACGAAGGAGAGTTCGGCGAGGTGAAGGAGGCTCGTTAGATCCAGGATGGAGTAGTGGATGCTCTTAATTATTTTGGTGGCTCTGGAGTGCAGAGTGTGGATATCTGTGGAGGGGGGGTGGGAGGGTTAGGATGGACTGTGTTAGGGGTCATAGAAGGGGTGGATTGAGTGTTAGCGGGGGTAGCTTGACCTGCATCAGCAAAAGTCGTTGAAGACGTGCTGGTCTTAGAGTCCGAGTGGGGAGCATGAAGGGAGGAGACCCAGGGTCCAGGTCGATTTCGTTCGGGGGGATTGTAGGAGGGCTGAGGGGGTTAGGGTGTGTTGTGTTGGAAACTGTGGATTTCGAGTGAGGAGCATGAAGGGCGGGGATCAGGGGTCTCGGGTCAATTGCATTGGGGAGACTGGTAGGAGGACTGAGGGGATTAGGGTGTACTGTGTTGGAAACAGTGGGGACCGTGGGGGTAGATAGAGGGGAGGAGACTCGAGGTCTCGTGGTGGAAGTGTTAGCAAGGCGGGTAGATGAGCAGGGGGTAGGAGGGACTGCCTTGGAGGCTCTTAGAGGGGTGACTTGTGGGAAGTTAGTCATTTTTTTTTTTTTTTAAATATATTTTTATTGCAGGAATTAGTAAATCGGTACAAAATCGACCAGCATAATAACACAAGCAATATCAGCGAAATACAACCCTCTGTCCCCGCACCGTAAGTTCCGTACACAGCCTTCCGGCCCACAACCCTGGGGTCGGGCGGCGAAATTCAATGGGGGCTCAGAAGGATGTCAGAGCTGGTCCGGATGATCCACTGTCCGTCATCTGCTTTTCCAAACAAGCCTATAAACCCAAAAGAAAAACCCCCCACCCTCAAAATACTACTAACCAAAGTAAATCCCACCCAACCCCGCCATCAGCGCCTGAGAACAACCGCAACAGGATCTACTATGGGACCCACGGGGAAAGCAGCAGGAATAATAGTGCAAACGTTTTAATGGGACTCGGGGCGAGTCGCTTCTTCACCTTCAGAGTCGCTGGGGGCGCAATAATCCCTGAGGGCCTGCACTAACATTTCCCACTCCAACGCTGCCTCCTGCGCCTTCTCATTACGCTGCCTCCCAGCCAGTTGGTATCTCAGGGTGCTCTCCCCCGCCGCCCACTTCAAGAGCTCACCGTGCCATCGACTTCCTGTCGGACCCACTCGTGCCTTCCAGTTCCTGGTCACCTCTCGCTTAGCAAGAAGGAGCCCTAGGTCGATAAATTTGCTGGAGATTTTATTCTTAGGGGTATGAGGGAACCAGTGTAGGAGTCCCACCGCCGCATCAAATGATAAGGATCTCCCCGTCACCTCCTCCAGGGTCTTCCCCACTTCCACCCAGTAGGATGATAATCCCGGGCAGGCCCATAACATGTGGAGGAGGTCCGCCTCCTGAGCCGGGCACCTAGGGCAATCCGCCGAATTCGTGGCAAAATATCGTTTAATTTTCACTGGGGTCAAATATGCTCTATGGAGAACGTAATAGTGGACCAGCTGAAAACGGGCGTGGCGTGTGCCCTTCCAGGCTCGCCGCACCAACTGGGACCAGGTCGTCTCCGGGATCTCCCTGCCAATGTCCTCCTCCCAGCGGTTTCTCAAAGTAGTGAGAGGAGCCAACCCCTCGTTGATCAATCTGCCGTATAGGCAAGTGACCGCCTTCACCGTGCCCGCAGACATCATCACGTATTGGCACACCGGAGATAAGGTGGGTTCCTCCTGCCCGCTCTTCCAGTGCGCCTGGATCGCTCGAACAATGGCCGAGTGCAACAGAAAGTCACCACGGGGGATCTCGAAGCGGTCGATAAGATCCTGGAAGTGCAAGAGCGCCCCGTCCTCATACAGATCCCCAACCAGCTGTAAGCCAGCGTCCTCCCAGGCCGCCAATCGCGACCTATCGCCTCCATGGGGGAGGGCCGTCAGCATCCCCAAAGGTATTTCGGGCGCATATGGTGTTCTCAGATGGCCTCGGGCGTGAGCCCGATTCCAACATAGGCGGACGGTCCGCTCCTCCAACGACAAATCCCGCAGGGCCAAACGTTGCCGCAGCACTATGAAGGAGAGAACATGCCTGGCCATGCCCGTCCCCCGTCTGTCTTCCGGGCCTCGAAATTCCCGGGCGATCGCCTGGGTGAAGGTCTGGAGCTGCGCCGCCAGATAATACTTTTCGAAGTCCGGCACCGCAAGCCCCCCCTCATCCTTCGGCCTCATCAGGGTCTTGAGGGCCACCCGACGGCGGCCCGAGCCCCAGAGGAATCCGACCACCATAGATCGTAATAGTCGAAACGTGGCCGGTGGGACCCAGATCGGTAGTGTCCGGAAATAATATAAGAGCCTGGGAAGCGCCACCATTTTAAGCAGAGCGATCCGTCCCGCCACCGAGAGCGGCAGCGTGGCCCAGAAGTCCATGCAGCCTCGAAGTGCTCGAGTGCTGCGGGCAATGTTCCCATCTAGGAGGTCGGATGGGTCGTGATAGACGAATACCCCCAGGTACTTAAAGCAGTCGGGCTCCCATCTAATCTCCCTACTTGGAGTAGGGGCGGGGGCACCCTTACGAACCGGGAAAAGACAGGTCTTGGACCAATTCACCCGGAGGCCCGAAACCTCCCCAAACTCCGTGAGCGCCGTCGCCGCTCCATGTAAAGCGTCGAGGGGGTCCTCTAGGAAGAGCAACAGATCGTCTGCATACAGCGAAACGTAGTGCGTGCCCGAAGGCGTCCACAGGCCCATATAGTAGGCTCCCGATCGAAGATGCAGCGCGAGAGGTTCCACCGCCAGTGCAAAGAGAAGTGGGGACAACGAACACCCCTGCCTCGTGCCTCGTTCTACCGGGTATTGCGAGGAGATCAGTGGTCCCGCCCGGACCCTGGCCGATGCAGAGGCATAGAGAACCGCGGTCCATCTGATGAAGCCCTCTCCGAGGCCGAATCTCCGCAGCACCGTGCAAAGGTAGTCCCACTCCAGGCTATCAAAAGCCTTCTCTAGGTCCACCGATAAGACAACCGGGGACGGGGCATCCACAAACGGTTCCCCTAGCAAACGGAACAACCTGCGAATGTTCATAGTCGTGTTACGCCTTGGGATAAAACCTGCTTGGTCCTCATGCACCAGGGAACTCATGTGTCCCAGCAGCCGCGAGGCCAAGATACTGCTCAGTATCTTATAGTCCACCGTCAGCATCGATAAGGGACGGTAAGACCCCGGGTCTGACGAGTCCCTTCCTGGTTTGAGGAGAGGAACCACCAACGCCTCACACATCGAGCTCGGGAGCCGCCCCAGCCTCTTCGCCTCTCTGTAGACCACCAATAACCTAGGGGCCAGGAGGTCAGCATAAGCTGCATAAAACTCCACGGGCAGGCCGTCCAGGCCCGGGGTCTTATTTCTCGCCATCCGTTTAATGGCACCGCGGATCTCCCCCAATTCTATGTCGGACCCCAGGGCTTTCGCCACTTCGCGCTCCACTGTTTGGAGCTCCAGTGGGCGCAGATAATTATCGAGCCGGTCAGGGTCTCGGGCGGAGCGACTGCGGTATAAACTTTCATAATAATGCCGGAAGCAGCTGAGAATCTCCGGTTGGGTGTATACCTCGGTTCCGTCCGCCTTACGCATACTTGTCGTCAATGGGGACTGACGCGTAGGGTTGGCCAGCCATGCCAACAACGCGCTCGATCTGTCCCCCTCCGCGATGGACCGGACCGTGTAGGCCTTGTAGTCAAAACAGCGAAGCCGTTCGACCTCCGCCGCCACCTTCTCCCTCGCCCCCGCCGTGTGTACCTGTAATTCCGGGCACCCGGGGCGGCGAACTTCCAGCTCGCGGAGCTTCCGGTCCGCTGCGTCTAAGTCAGCTAGGATAACTCGCCTCATGCCCACCTTTTTAGAGATGCAGTAACCCCTCACCACTACCTTAAAAGCGTCCCACTCTAACGCTCTTGTACTTGCGGTGCCGCTGTTGGACGCAAAATATTCCGATACCTTATCCCCCAGGTCCGCCCTGAAAACACTGTCCTCAAGAATCTCGGGTCGTAACTTCCAGGTGGGCACCGCCGGCGCCCCGGGGAGCCAGCGAAGGTCCAGCAGGAGGGGGTTATGGTCTGAAATGGTCCTGGACAGGTACTCAGATCGGACCGCTGCCGAAACCAGTTCGGGCGAGCCAAGAAATCCATCCAGTCTGACATGCAACTCATGTAGGCTCGAGAAGTATGAATAGTCCCTAGAAGTGGGGTGATGCGCCCTCCAGATATCCGTCAGACCCCAGTGGGTCTGCCAATCCTTACGACCCTTAGCCGTGCGACGAACCGGAGAATCGGGAAGGGGTGGATGTGAGCGGTCAGTGTCTACGTCCACTACTGAGTTGAAATCTCCTCCAAGCAAAAGGGGCCCGGAAAAGAAGTGGGCCAACGAGCCCGATAACCTGGAAAGGAAGGCAGTCTGGTCTATATTAGGAGCGTACATACAGCAAACGTTCAAGTCCCTCCCTCCTAAAGTGCCCGAAATGGCCACGTAACGCCCCTCTGGATCTATCACTGTGTTCGTGACCTGGAAGGGGACCCCAGCTCTAACCCAAATTAGCGCCCCCCTGGCATACGCGGAGTACGATGTGTAGAAGACCTGCCCCCTCCATCTACGCTGTAGCGCCGCCCCTTCCGCCTTGTTCAGATGAGTTTCCTGCAGCAGCGCCATTTGCACTCCCCTACGCACTAAATAAGCGTGGACTTTGTGGCGCCTGGACATAGTATGAAGCCCCCGCACGTTCCAAGTAACACATTTCAAATTAGCAACATCAGCCATTGTCCCATATTGTCCTCGCACAGTCTCCCCATCCGGGTCCCCACAAAAAAAGTACATCATACCTCCCAGCACTGATGGCGGCCATTTTCCCCAACCAAGGCCAAACAACCCAAGAACGAACCAAACCCCCACCCACCCTCCCCAGAACAGGACCCAAACAGCACCATCCAGATCCCATCCAAACCTTGCCCTCTAACAACCCAATAACCCCTACTAATCCTGCGGTCGCCACCGTAGGAAGGCCTTAAGGGCCAGGTGCGGGCCGGGCGGAGGCAGTGGGCCCTCGACGCTCAGGCTACCAGGACTAAAACAAGCCCAAAACAGTACCAAAGACCCTCGGGGCAAAAACAGGGGCACCCCACCCTCCCCGCCCTCGTTGTCAGCATCAAGTGACGGCAACCGCCTCCCCCCTGCCGGGCCCCCTCCCAAAATGAGGTAGCTTAACCCGTTACCCCTGTCCATCCAGAAGGTCTTCCGCCGACTTCGGTGTGATCACCGGTGTATGGGCGCTATCGGTCACCGAGTCCTCGGAGTCCGACTGTGCCCCCTCGTCACCCGGGTCCGCTTCCTCTTCAATGGCATCGTCCCGTGCGCCAGACAACTCAGATAACACCTCCAGCACTCCCCTCCGTTCCGTCGACGTCTCTGCAGTTGAGGGCCCCCCTGAGCGGCCACGGCGATTCCTAATCCTCCTGGATCGCCGTCTCTGTTCCGGCCCCTCCGCCTGTTGGGATGAGGAGCCGAAGCCATCTTTCCCTGCTCTGTAAAGCTCGAGCCAGGCACAGACATCCTCCGGGGTGTCGAAGAATTGAGTCTTGTCATCGACAATGATGCGGAGCCTAGCAGGATAGAGTAGCGAGTACTGGATGCCCTCGCTCCTGAGCTCGCGCTTGACCGCCAGGAAGGAGACCCGCCTGCGTTGAGTTTCGTAGGTGAAATCCGGGAAGATGTTCACCTGACTGTTCGCCACTTTGAATGGGCCATTATGCCTGGCGGCATTGAGGATGAAGTCTCTGTCCCGAAAGTGTAATAACCGCGCCACCACTGGTCTCGGGGCACGCCCCTGCTGCGGTGGCCGCGCCGGGACTCTGTGGGCACGCTCCAAGGTGTAGAAGGAGGACAGCCCCTCCAGGGCCACCGTGTCACGGAGCCAGGCCTCCAAGTACGCCACCATGTCGCCATCCTCGATCTTTTCCGGAAGGCCCACCACGCGGATGTTGTTCCTCCTGTTGCGGCCTTCCGCATCCTCCGCTCTCTGCACTAGGGTCGCAATCCGGGATAAGGCGTCCTTCATAGACGCAGCCAAGGTTCGCTGTGCCGGCTCCAAGGTTTTCACCGAGCTCTCCACCTCCTTGACCCGGTCCGACAGTTTGCCGTGGTCCGCTCTAAGGAGACCAAGGCTCGTCGCCACCTGGGCAATGTCTTGTTGGAGGGCCGATCGCGTGGTCGCTATCGCCTCCAGGACGCGGTCGAACTGCTGTTGCATCGACGCACCACCAGAACTCTTTGGGTCCCCATGTTCCTCTCTGTCCTGGGTCTCCGAGTCTGAGGCGGTTGGGGTGGCCCCCTTGGCTCCTCTAGGTTTCCCCATGTCGCCGGGGGTACTCCGTGATGGTCCAGGAGCATGCGTCTCCGGGGGCAGATGCCGACCGCGACCCTCCCGGTCACTGGATCTTAAGTCGAGTATCGGAGACCTCCTTCTCCAGGGCCTGCGGGAAATTCTCCACTTCGGCTCGCGCCACCACCACGGCGTCCGAGGGCACCGATAAGGGGGCGGAGACAACCGCCGCCAGGTCGGGCAGGCCCGCACAGCCGCTAAAGTCCCGGGGTGAGGGTCACCAACTCCACCGGACGATTTGTGGCGCCAGAGTGTCGCGCCTCCCATGGGAGTGGACAGGCCAGGAAACTGTAGCTAGGTGCGGCGTCGTGAGCGCGGCCACCGCCTGGTTCACCAGACGTCCGCTCACGGGATCCACTATAACGCGGGCATCCGCCCGGTTACCCAACCGAGTGCATTCTCGTTGTGGAAAGTCCGGTCCGACCGATATCTAGTGCACAAATCAGCCGGGGATGGCAAAGCCGGGGGCGAAACGCCGCCGGCGGCGCTCCTCCAGTTCAATGGATCCGGCTAGGGGGACAATGAAGACCGGGCGCCATGTTGGATCCGCAAACTTCGGTTTTACGCCGGATCACCACTCGTCCGAGCCACAGCAAGGGCCCTGGCAGGTCGTCGTCGGTCCGTCCAGCAGAATGCGGGGTTCGGGGTGCCCCGCAGCCTCCGATTTACAGGATAATCACGGGCTCAGTCCCGGAGCCGAGCTCTCAGGCGACCATCACCATCGGCGCCCAAGCCACCTGTGGGAAGTTAGTCATGTTGGGCAAGAGGGTCGGAGGAATGTCAGGACGGGTGTTGGTCGTCTTCCCCACGACCAGGCCAGTAGATGAGTTGGGGCGGTTAGGAGGAACTGTGTTGGAGACTCTAGGAGAGGTGGCTTGGGGGAAGTTAGTCATGTTGGCCAGGGGGGTCGGATTAAAGTCAGGCCGGGTGTTGGTCGTCTTCCCAGTGTCATGCACATGGTTTCGGAGAATGGTAAGGAGATCTGCAAATGTATCACTTTTTTTGTTGAAGCTTGGATCAGCAACTGCACAGACGACCTCGCCCCTCTGAAGACCCCGCCTAGCAGACCCGGCAGCAAGAAAGCCCCATGGTTCACCGACGAACTCAAAACCTCCAAGAAGAACTGCCGAGCACTCGAGAAAGCCTGGCACAGAGACCCAACACCGAACAACATGACTGTCCTCAAGCTCGCCACCCGAAAACACCACCAACTGATCCACGCCACCAAGAAAACTGCATTCAAGGAACGACTGGACAACAACGCACAAAACAGCAAGGAACTCTTCAACATCGTTAAAGAGCTCTCCAACCCCAACGCCGGAAACAACGACATCACCCCTTCGCAAGACCTCTGCAACTCCCTCGCCTCCTACTTCCACAACAAGATCGCGGACATACACAACAGCTTCAGCACTCAACCGACGCATGCCACGACTGAACCACCGCCCCCCACCACCACCCTCCGCACCTGGACCCCGATCAGCACCAAAGACACCATCCGCACGATGAACTCCATCCACTCCGGATCTCCGACCGTCCCCTGCCCTCACCACGTCTTCAACAAGGCCGACGCTGTCATCGCACCCCACCTGCGGGACATCATCAACACCTCCTTCAACACCGCTACCTTCCCGGAGAGCTGGAAACACGCCGAACTCAGCGCTCTACTAAAGAAGCCATCAGCCGACCCCACCGACCTCAAGAACTACCGCCCCATCTCGCTGCTCCCGTTTCCTGCAAAAGTCATCGAGAAGACCGTCAACAAGCAGCTGGCCGCCTTCCTCGAGACGAACGGATCCCTCGACCTGTCGCAGTCTGGCTTCCGGGCCAAACACAGCACCGAGACCGCCCTGATCGCAGCCACCGATGACATCCGAGCCCTGCTCGACAACGGAGAAGCAGCGGCCCTCATCCTCCTAGACCTCTCCGCGGCCTTCGACACTGTCTGCCACCGTACCCTAGTGCGGCGCCTCAGCAACGTGGGAATCCAGGAGAAGGCACTGGAATGGATCATCTCGTTCCTCGCCGGAAGGACACAGAGAGTCCGCCTCCCCCCGTTCAGATCAGAAGCCACCGAGTCATCTGTGGCATTCCCCAAGGCTCCTCGCTCAGCCCAACCCTCTTCAACGTCTACATGAGCCCCCTCGCAGCCATCGCACGCCAACACAACCTCAACATCATCTCCTACGCCGATGACACCCAGCTGATCCTCTCCCTCACCAACGACCCCGCCACCGCCAGAGCCAACCTACACGAAGGGATGACAGACGTAGCCAAGTGGATGATGAACAGCCGCCTGAAACTGAATTCGGACAAGACGGAAGTCCTCATCCTGGGATCTTCACCCTCCGCCTGGGACGACTCCTGGTGGCCCCCCGCCCTGGGCAACGCACCCAAACCAACAGACCACGCACGCAACCTGGGCTTCATCCTGGACTCCTCCCTCTCCATGACCAGACAAGTCAACGCCGTCTCCTCGTCGTGCTTCAACATCCTGCGCATGCTACGTAAGATCTTCCGGTGGATCCCCACCGAGACCAGGAAGATGGTCACCCAGGCCCTCGTCACCAGCCGTCTGGACTACGGCAACTCCCTCTACGCCGGAACCACCGCCAAACTCCAGAAGAGACTCCATCGGATTCAGAACGCCTCTGCACGACTCATCCTGGACATCCCCCGACACAACCACATCTCCGGACACCTGAGAGATCTGCACTGGCTCCCGGTCAACAAGAGAATCACCTTCCGTCTCCTCACCCACGCACACAAAGCCCTACACAACCAAGGCCCAGGATACCTCAACAGCCGCCTCAACTTCTACGCCCCCACACGCCAGCTTCGATCGACCGGCCACGCCCTCGCCTCCGTCCCCCGCATCCGAAGAGCCACCACAGGAGGAAGGTCCTTCTCCTACCTGGCCGCCAAGACTTGGAACTCCCTCCCGACCCACCTCCGCCTGACCCAGGACCACCTTGCCTTCAGGAAGCAGCTCAAGACCTGGCTGTTCGAGCAGTAGCGGACCCCCCCTCCCCTAGCGCCTTGAGACCCTCCGGGTGAGTAGTGCGCTATATAAATGCTTGATTGATTGATTGATTGATTGATTGACAAATACAATGCTGCTTTTGTAGAGGATGATGGTGAGGTCAGCTCGCAGGGTTGCTGAGGGCACTATTGTGAGCTTAGTGCCATAGGGAATGTTCCCGGATGAGCGTACATTGAGGAATAGTGAAAAGGTATTGCGCCAGGAGGGGATTCTTCTGGAATCGAAAACGAGGTCGTTGATGACAGTGCCTTTGTCCGCACAGAAACGTAGGTCAGAGATCAGTGACTCGGGATGGTTTTTCAGGGTGAGGTGTTTGAAGGCTGTTGTAGCAGTTTTTGAGAGTTTAGAGGGGTAAACCAGGGTGTAAGAGTTTGTCCCAGAGGCAGTCAGACCAGGACCAAACATGTTGGCTAGGGTTGGGCACACTCGGGGAGACCTGGATCAGTAAGCAGCAGTTATTATGACCATAGTCATTAGGATGGTGGAACTTTATAGGAGATAACGGATTGGCCGGGTTGTGGGTGAGTTCCTAAGAAACAGCTTTCTTTGTGGATTGTAACAGGTTTTTTGTAGGTTAATACAGTAGTCATTAGGATGGTGGAACTTCATAGGAGATAACGGATTGGCCGGGTTGAGGGTGAGTTCCTAAGAAACAGCTTTCTTTGTGGATTGTAACAGGTTTTGTGTATGTTAATACAGTCAGTCGGTGCCACTTCAAGATGGCCGCCCTAGTTTGTAGTGTTTGTGCAGTCCTCTTACTGTTACAACTGACTGAGGACAAGCCTAGTTGGGGTCCAGTTAAGGGTCCTTGTTTGTTTTTAAGGAGCAGTCCTCTTTCTGTTGACACTAACAGGAGCTGCCATTTAGGAGGGAAGAAGGTCTGAAAGATGGTCTGAGGGTAGATTTTTGTACAAAATGGCTGGGGGCAACAAAGCAGTTCTGCTACAGCTCAACAACTGCAAAAATCAGGCTCCGGCTCTCATGCCTCTTGCTTCGGAGCCTCCATAACCCCACTGCTGCATGCAGCGCGATCGCCGATAGTGCCATGCAGAGGGGCGAGGCAGTCAGCAGCTCCCCGGGGGATCGGCTAGTGCCCCGAAGGCCGGCTGCATCTGCAGTTCCAACATGTGTGGCCCAAAAAGTGGCATTGATACGTTTTGATGGCTTCGTCTTATAGTTCCATCTTTTTCAAGACAAAAATGTGTCTCTCTTGTTTGGGACTGGTTGGTTGCCTGCCGATATTACTCCTTACAGCATATTATTGCCGTCCATTTTCATTATACATGCTCTTCATGTATGTTTTCCCAGATCTCATACAGACGAGAAGAGCCTTGTTTAGTTGCTCCTTATGCCTTCAGATTTTCGTTTTGCTTTAAAAGCCTTTCTGGTTTTATCTTTAAATCAATACTTCTTTTGGTATAATTTTACAGGCCATCATCTCATTGTTCGCAGTTTTTACCATGATCAATTTTCTTTGGCCAGTCTTATTTTCATTTTGATCGTCCCTCGTATGTGGTTTAAAAGGTTTTATAGGGCTTCCTCGGGCTGCACTGCAATTATGCAGTTTTCCTCCGTGCACATTAGGTCCCCGAATTCTTACCTTTGCGTGTGTCTCTGTTGTAGTGTCGGCGGCACCCGGACCGCAATCAGCAATGTTGCACCCTGTGACTCAAATCCCACAACATGAGCAACATGGACTTAAGGGGGAATCACTGACCCTACGTACATCCATACTTTCATACTTGAATGATCATAGACATGACCCATCTGTGTGAATTTTAATGTTTATTCACATTCAGTGGAGTGTAGAAGCTGGAGCAGTACATGGCCATGCAAACCTCACTTCACGTTGTTGCCCCGTGGAGGGCCAGCCAGGTCCTTTAGGAAATGACAAGTTCATTAGAAGAGGAAGAGTTCAGTCCGCAGTCTGATTGCTGTGTCCTTAGTAACCAAAAAGAATATGGCAGTCCATGTTGAGGTCCAAGGTGAGTGTCGCAGAGTGTATCGGGGACAGTGGAAGGTGATGATGCAGAGGGCAGGACTTAGCAGGAACTGGCCATATGGCGGATTTGAATGTTATTGCATCCTTCTTACCACTGAGGCAGATTCATCTGCATCTTCGTCCTCTGATATATCATGTGCCTCACATGTGGGTGGTGTTTTGTCTGCATCACTATGTGGCAGTGACACATCAGGGGCCGAAGGTGGAATGTCTGTCGCATTGAAACTTCAGGGGGCAGAGATGTGGATGGAGTGGTAGCAGCAGCATTCATCTGCGCCAGGCCTTGTGGCAGCAATGCCATGATGAGGGTCTGCAGGGCATGGAAGAACCCAGCAACCTCTCGCTGGTGTGCAGCCATGGCAGCCGTTCTTTCCACCTGCGTCTGCTCCATGTTCTCCATGATTCTTTGCATGTCTCCCAACTCCCGGCTGACATCCCTTGAGCCACTCTGACTAGACAGTTGTTCTTGTCTCAGAGTCAAGACTCCAGCGATGTCAGCCATGGATCCTTGGAGAGCATGGAGTGGACTGTGGGTGTCCATTAGGGACTGTGAGTGGTCCCTGATGGGACTTAGACACCCACGTATGGCATCTAGTTTGGCTGCCAGGAGGTCGAACCCCACCCGCCCCTGTTCAGCCATCTTCTTCTGGCACCCCAACACACGGCGTTGGAAGGCCATGTGTTGTTTGTGGGGGTCCTGTGAGGCAGCTGTGGTGGTGGGTGCTTCCTGCTGTGTGGTCTGTGCAGGGGTGAGGAATCCTCGATGCAGCTGGGCTGCCATGCTCCTGGAGGTGGGGTGCCGAGACTGTCCATGAGCTGTTGGAGGGCGTCAGTGTCGAGGTTGGATAGGTCCTCTTTGTTTTGATGACTTCGTCTTATAGTTCCATGTTTTTCAAGACAAACATGTGTCTCTCTTGTTTGGGACTAGTTGGTTGCCTGCTGATATTACTCCTTACAGCATATTATTGCCGTCCATTTTCATTATACCTGCTCTTCATGTATGTTTTTCCAGATCTCATACAGATGAGAAGAGCCTTATTTAGTTGCTCCTTATGCCTTCAGATTTTCGTTTTGCTTTAAAAGCCTTTCTGGTTTTATCTTTAAAACAATACTTCTTTTGGTATAATTTAACTGGCCTTCATCTCATTGTTCGCAGTTTTTTCCATGATCAATTTTCTTTATTGTGGCCAGTCTAATTTTCATTTTGATCGTCCCTCGTATGTGGTTTAAAAGTTTTTAAAGGGCTTCCACGGGCTCCACTACAATTATGCAGTTTTCCTCCGTGCACATTAGGTCCCCGAATTCTTCCCTTTGCATGTGTCTCTGTTGTAGTGTCGGCAGCACCCGGACCGCAATCAGCAATGTTGCACCCTGTGACTCAAATCCCACAACGTGAGCAACATCTTCTTCTGGCACCCCAACACACGGCGTTGGAAGGCCATGTGTTGTTTGTGGGGGTCCTGGGAGGCAGCTGTGGTGGTGGGTGCTTCCTGCTGTGTGGTCTGTGCAGGGGGGAGGACTCCTCAATGCAGCTGGGCTGCCCTGCTCCTGGAGGTGGGGTGCCGAGACTGTCCATGAGCTGTTGGAGGGCGTCAGTGTCGAGGTTGGATAGGTCCTCTTTGTCCTCAGTGAAGAGATTTTCAGTCTGCTCTGCAGGAGGTGTTGATTGTGCCTCTGCAATGTGAAGGGGAGATGCAGTTTAACATAGTGTTCACATGTATGTTGACGCATTGTACAAGTTTACATACAGACTGCATGACAATGTACATTGTGATTGTTTGGGAGGAGCTGCCTATTTGATGCGGGACAGTGGACATTTCGACAACGTCACGGATGTGTGCTTGTACTTGTACATTCTCATCTCACAGTTTCCTGCAATCCAAATGTGAACGGCCAGTTTCTACACCCAAGCAGCAGCAGTTGTGTCCTCTGTTCTGTTGTCAATGTGTTGCAGTTTGTACCACATTTTTGTCAATGTTGATGTGCTCTGCATGTTATGTGTGTGTGCTGCATTGTGGGAGAGTCACCCCTGCAGCTCTGATTTTGCTAACACTTATCCCTTTCAGGCGGTGTGCCTTTGACTACTGTGCTTACACAGTGCTGAGTAGGCGTGGGCGGTAGATTCCTTTCCGCTAGCGGAATTTGTGGAATTTGGGTAATTTCGTGTTCCGCTGAGAATGCAAAATTGCCCAAAATTCTGAGTTCCGCAACTTTGCGAAATTTTTTGCTTGTTCGGGTTCTCAAATGCGTGTTTCTGAGATATTTCCCCCCGAGCACGCAAACAGTGATTGCGAACAGTAAAAAAGCATCGCGAACAAGCAATTCTGCGTGTTCGCGGAATTTCTGCGTGTTCGCTGAGATTTTTTTACCGTTTCCCGGAGATTCGTGTAATGCGATTCCGCAAATTCCGCCACCCCTAGTGCTAAGATGTTGCATACTTGGGTACATTGGGCACTTGGTGCGATTTGGAATTCTGGGGCTTGGTTTGTCCACAGATGTGTTGTTGACGTCAGGGCTTGTTTTGTGGATGTGTCAGAGTGTGACCTGCTCCTTTACGGATGTGGTCCACACTCAGCCACCTCAGTGTCGTGGAATGCAGCATGTCATGATCTATTGACTGCAGCAAGCTAATCATCATGCAGTGTCACTGGCATTGTCATTGTTACTCACAGACACGCCGCTTAGCTGGGTTTGGCACATGTGCATGGGTTGGTTGTGAGAATGGTGTTGTGGGGGTAAGCTCCCCTCTGGGAACATAGTTGACGGGGACCTACTTGCTGTTTCGAGGTGTGCAGCAGTGTGCCAAGGGGATCAGGGACATGATCCAGAGTCATTGTGGGTGTGCACTGTGCTATACTTAATTGTGCATGTGTGCCATTGTGTCCATCTCCCCCCGTACCTCCAATCCCTGGTCGTTACTCACCCTGAAGCTATTGTGTCAGGTCATGTTGAGCAGTGTCAGGTCCCCCAACTTCTGCCACCGTCTCCACACTGATGACTGTGGACACATTTCCTCCATCTCATCCAGCTCCTCCTGTGGAGCTGGACTCCCACCTCCAGTCTGCATTGCTGCCTTCTGGTTGTTGCTCAGTTTCTGCTTGGTTTTGCGCTTCACATCATTCCAGGGCCTCTTGACCTCTTTTATTGTCCTCCTCAACACTCTGACTGCATTCATCTTGTCCACGATGGACCTCCATCTTCCATTTTTTGTTGCCCATGACACAGTGGAGGTGACGAACAGTAGTTGATGGTGTTCTACTACCTCCGTTCTCAGGATCCTGTTTTCCTGTGGACTGAACCGCATCTTCCTCTTCTTCTTGTCCTTGCCCTTCCTTGACCCAGGTTGGTCCTCCGTGGGGCATGTGGGGTTCTGGTTGTCCTCTTTACTTTCTCCGGCTACCTCCATTGTGCTTCGCAGTTGTTTTGTTTATGTTTTGTTTTTTCTACTTTTATAGTGATTTTTCTCACCTGACGTGTGTGAATTGCAGGCCTGGCGCAGATTATCGCAGATTTTTTGATCGCGGTTGGGCCCATCGCAACTTTTTTCACGTTCAGGTTTAGATTTTTATCACCGTGCCGGTGATTTTTTCGCGTACATTTGACGCGTTATCAGGAAACTATCGCATGTTACTGCTGCGTTGTGAATAGGACGTTAACAACGAGTTATTTTCCATCGATAGACGGCGATATGAAACATTGTGTTAACCTATTTTGGCGATGATTATCGCACGTTCTTGAGAATATCCCCCGCAGTGTGGAGAGAGTCAACAAAGGGTGGGCTAAACACCGTGGCCCAGTACTTCTGCGATATACAGTGGAACAAGGGGTGTGGATTCCCATCCCATCTATCCAACTTTACACTATAGACCCTCATTGCGCGAGCCAAGGTAATGCAAATCGGGGTGCAAATGAAGTCTGCACCCTAATCTGTGTTACAGGTTCTGAGCGAACCCCGCTCTGGCGAATTTGTGCTGTAAACACACACAAGATTCAGTGTTTTTGTAGCTTGGATGGCGGAACCGTGTGTGTCCCCATTTCTTGTATGAATGATGATGTCATAACATGTCGGTGTGTAGGGTTGTGAGAGACGGTAGTTACAGTTAGAGAAGACTGAAGCTTTGACTAGAGACAGGTGCCTGACAAAGCACCTAAAGGCCTAACATGTAAATGAAGAAGATACCCTGGTCCAGGCTCATCCTTAAAGGACCTTCCTCGAGACTTTGCCCCCATACTCATGAAGCCTATAGCGTTCCACACATTGCCGAGGCAGTGGCTAAAAAGTTCAGAGGAAGACAAAGCACCAATGTTTAATCTGGCCAAGCGGTGTCAATTTCCAGTAAGGAGAGTTTTTAGTACCGTGTTACAAATTGTAAAAGTGTGTTATTTTTCACC
Organism: Lissotriton helveticus; assembly: GCF_964261635.1. Taxonomy (NCBI): domain Eukaryota; kingdom Metazoa; phylum Chordata; class Amphibia; order Caudata; family Salamandridae; genus Lissotriton; species Lissotriton helveticus. Next base: position 214,159,118 of record NC_136062.1, on the reverse strand, counting down.
CTTTCTTGTTGAGTCCACCACAGCAGTTTTATGATAGAAAAAACTAATGTTCATAAGTTATCCATATAGACACAACACAAACCTTGGGGCTTATTTACAAGCCCCTTGCACCACTTTTGCGTCACTTTTAACATGGGAAAAGTGCCGCAAAAGTGCCGCAAGGGGCTTGTAAATCTGCCCCCTTGTGTTTTGCTGTAGCAAATGCTGTTTGAAAGCCACCGTAGAAAAAATCACTATCTGGCAAATAGATTTCAAGGATTTCTCCTGTGCAATCAAACACTAGCTGCTCCCCTGCTTCGACCAAGCCTGGCTTGTCTTTATCTTTAAGAAAAGAATAAGAAAACTAGGTATTTTATAAAGTGAAACGATTTGTTGTTGTACTTGCTATGACTTGGTTTGGGCTCATAGACACCATGGGCCTCATTTATGAGCCCTTGCGTCACTTTTACGCCGCTGGTGCGTCACTTTTAGTGACGCACCAGTGGAGTAAAAAATGTGCCTTGTTGCACCACATTTACAAAATGACGCATCTAAGCAGATGCGTCACTTTGTAAACCCCTGCGCTACATTATACCTGCGCCAGGTATAATGTATGCAGAGGGGGCGTTCCCCCGCAAAAAGCCTCGTAATAGTGACGCAGTGAAATCTATGAGATTTCACTGCGTCACTTTTAGGACGCTGTTGCGTCAAAATCTTGCGCCTGCCTCACAGCAGGCGTAAGACTGACGTAAGCCCTTTCACATGGGGCTTTCCCTATGTGAAAAGACGCATTGCTGGAGTTGCGTCACTTTTGTGAAACAGTCCAGCAATGCGTGACTTTTGCGCTTACAGATACGTCAGAAATACTGACGTATCTGTAACTCCTTGCGACATGATGCGTCATACTGTAAATATGACGCATCATTGGTGTCCAAGGAGGGCGCAATGAAAAGTGACGCATCGCTGTTTTCACGCAGCGATGCGTCACTTTTCATAAATGAGGCCCTTTGCATCCAGTGCCAGGATCATTTGGGCATTAGCTCTCAATCTATCAAAAATTTAAGAACCTCATGTTAATGAAAATCTAGTCCAATTTACGACTCCTACTAAAATATATGCCGGCTGGTCATGTAAGCCTTTATTCTAGGCCTCCCATTGATCTCAATTTCAATGGAAATGCGAGTTTGTGCCCAAATCGAGATTATAAGTAGCAAGCAGTGCAGGATTTACAAATTATGAAGGCAAATGGCACACATTCGCAGTTTGCAAACCCTAGAATGGGAAAAATACATGTTATCTATACATTATTACACACTCAGGACTAGGAGCCACTGTCCAGTGAGGAAAGAAACTAGGTTGGAAAGGTAAGCAGAGGGAAGAGTAAAAAAAGATGAATGAAGGGTAGGAATAGGAGACAAAGTGGAAAAAGAGAAGGAAACAAAATTAAAAAGGGCAGTGTGAGATTGAGACAAGAGGTAAGAAGATTAAGAAAAAGTGTGTTGGGGAACCACAGAGTAAACGGATGTGAGGGGAGTGAGGGTGTTATAGAAAGGGAGAGGGCAAGAGAAAGCAGGATACTCTTAAGGAGAAACATTGAAGAGGTATAAAGAGAAAATAATTACAAGTAATGCTTATATGAAAAAATGAAACCACAGTATCCATTGGCTGCCCCTTCATTATTGAGCAGAGTTTCAAGTGGGACCAGTAAACAAAAGTGGCTGGAGGGAGGAGCCAAGCTCGCGAGCGTAATGGTCGCCTTGTAACTCGGCTCCGTCAGCCCTCTGGCCTGACTCGCATATCCTGCTGCATATCCTGCCCAGAGACGACATATTTTCGAAGAAATAGAAACGCAACATTTCGTTCTCACTCACCGTTTGAACTGGGGGCTCCGGCGTGCTGCGGTTCCGAAGTTGTGCCCCCCGAAGGGACCCGGGCCTTCGTGCTGCTAAGACCGGGGCCTCCCCTATTGGATCCGGCCTGGCGTTGTGGTGACCGTTGGCCCCGGCCGAGAGAGACTGTGCCACTGGCGAGAGCCGTTGTGTGAACATCCCGGTGACCCTGATCCGGGCCTGCCTTGGCGGCCGTGGGGCTGGTGCGGGGCGCGGTGCTCCGTGGATTGATCGTGTGAGGGGGTCCTCCCACCGCTGCTCCGTCCATCGACCCTGGACCCTCGCGCTCGGGCTCTGTCTGTGAGGAGCGCCAGCGATAATACAGGCGGCCCCCCGCCTTGGGCGGCTCTCCTTTCTGCACCAAGGCAGCCATTGCTGGGACCCCCTGGATATCTGTAAAGGCCTGCATCTGTGAACTGTCCCGTGAGTCACGGAGGGGGGTGAGGAGGCTGAACTTACAAAATGGCTGCCGACGACTTGGGCTGTGGATTTCCTCGTGATGGCGGTCCGGGGTTGCTGGACTGCACGGAGACATGGACATGTGTGCATGAGCCTACGATTGGAGACGTTCTTGATGCCCTGCGATCCTGGCACGCGGCCTTGGCCCCCGGTGCTCCTGGAGACTCGTTGCGGTCCGCCGCCATCTTGGGTGGACGCTTCTTCATGGTCCCCTCTTGTCTCAGTGATGCCACTGCCTCGCCCCCCTCGGTCGCTACGAGAGGTGCTGCCGCTGTTCAACAATGGGTCCGCAGGCCGGTGGCTTTGGAGTCTCCTGCTCTTCAATGTTTGGAGTTTGGGGACTTGGATGTCGTGCGGGGGCCCGATCCTCCCCGGGTGCCTGAGAAAAATGGTGAACTGCAGCGTGTTTTTGCCTTGGTGAGGTCGTGTTTCTATTTTGCTGGGAAATCCCCGCTTCTTCGACCGGCAAGACTGAACTCCTGTCTTTTACTGCCCTTGTTGCTATTGCTGAGACATTTGAACTGTCTCTTCGAACTTTTGTTCACTTGCCTGCCGATTGACCTCCCTGGCCTACATCTTTATCGTAATTACTTTCATTTGTGTGCTTGCCTCGCATCGTGTTGCTCACTTCACACCGTCATGTGGTGGGTGGTAATTGTGGTTAGGAAAGGACTGGGGTGAGATGCACGGCTCCCGGTGGATTATTGGTGTACGGATTCGTGGCGCAGTTGCTCATGTTCATAGTGCTGTGGGAGACCCCCCTGTAAGTTCTATGGCGCTTGAAGTCGTGTCGTTCTGGTTCACACGTAATATGATTGTATGGTTGGGCGGAGGGCTGTGGCCGACCGTATTTGTTTCTGCCCTCTTGCTCCTCCCTCCCATTTATTACTTTTGTTTTCATGTTCTTCTTTTTGTCTCTTTATTCCTCTTCTCTCTTGTCTCTACTACATTTCGGGTTCTGGTTTAGGGCGACAGGCGCGCTGTTTGGAGGGTAGGCCGTAGCCTTCTGCAGGGGTGCTGGGTGGGATGGGTGGGTTGGGTCTTCTTTGATGTTTTATTTTCCTCAGTTCTATGGCCCTTTTGTATCTCTTTATTGGAGTGCCGCGTCTGTCCTTGCCTTCCGTGGTATTGTTGGGGCGGGGTCTGTAACGTCGCTGTTCTTCTTTCATAGTTCTGCTGCTTTCCATTGCGACTCCCATGCCCTCCTCGTTGCTAATATTCCTGCTCTTTTATGTGTTCCTCGCTACGGGGCGCTTGTTTCGGCGAGGCATTCTTCTCTTTCAGTCTGTGTTTTCCTTTCCCTCTCTTCTTTCTTCTCCCCTCCTCCTCCCCCCCCCTTTTTCTTTTTTCCTGCTCTCCTAAGGTTAGTATGACGGGACAATTTTGGTGATGTCGCTATTCCGGCCCCTTTGTTTTGTTTCCAATGTGCTACTGGGTGGTGGGTGTGCAAAGTTGTTAGTAGTTGCATATTGACTTGTGTTCACCGCACCTGTTTTTATACCGATGTATACAGTGCTGATACTCCTGCATTGCTGCCCTTTAGCTTTTCTGTTGCCAATGATTTGTTTTGGGAATCCGGATTCCTCTATGTTGTCGATGAGCCTGTCATACTCCTTATTGTTACGTTATAAAATTAACCTTCTTTGCTCCTGTTTGCTGGCCGTCTGGATCCTCTTTCCTCCCCCTTTTTAAGATTGTATTGAACGCGCTCCTCACGACTGATTCTGTACCTTTTATTCTGGATTTCTTGAATGCTTCCTCGTATCGTGGCCGGCCAGTTTGGTTGTAGGCCCAGCTTTGTATATCCTTTCTATACAAATAAAGGTTTACCAAAAAAAAAAAAAAAAAAGTGGCTGTAAAATAAGCCTAGCAAGCTAGCTTAACTGCCTCTTGAGGCCTGTGTGACATAATAGCTACAACTGAAAGAAACCAAAACTTTGCTGGATTGTGCACTGTAGAAACGGAAAAGCCATCTCCTAAAAAAAGGGAAACTCAATTAAAAACAGGAAAGAGTAACTAAAACAAATCTATTCATAAATAAATAATACCAACAATCAAAACTCTGATTTTAAAAATGATATAAAGCTTTCTATACATGTTTGTTTAATATAGCTAAAAACAATTGACCAAAACCGAAACTGAAAACAGCAGGAAAATAAGAATATCATCATTCAAAAGAAAACGTGATAAACAGTATTTAAAAAATAAGTAAATATAACTTTGTTTAAAACAAACTCAAGTACTTGTATGAGTCCTTTACTTTGGTTCAATTGAACCATAAAAGATACAATGTAAAAAACATTTAAAAGAAGAAATATAATAGTACATGCAAATTCATTTTGAAAGACTAACCCCCACATGCATCATTGTAGGATTTTGCATTTCCTAAATTGCGAAAATTAAGGAATCACAATTTAGGAATTGCAAAATCCTACGCATCAAGAAATCCTAATTTTTTTTAGGATTTCTTAATTTTCGGAATTTGCGATTCCTTAATTGCGAATCGCAATTAAGGAATGGCATTACATTGATTCCTATGGGCCTAGAGGCCCATAGGAATCAATGCCGTTTTGCATTTCTTTTTTTTTGAACTCGCAATTTGTTGATGCATTGCAAGGGTGCAGGGGGGGTCCAAAGGCCCCCCCCTGCACCCCTGAAATGTATTTTAAAGTGCATGTTTCACACACACATGTCCTAAGGACATGTGTGTCTGTAACATGAAAGTTTAAAAAATGCATTTTTTTGCTTTTTTTAAAGATTTTCGCAAATTAACACGAGGGTCAACCTCGTGTTAATTTGCACTTCCTATTTCAAAATTCGCATTTTTTTAAAAATTGATGCCTTGCATTTAAGGAATAGCACAAATGCGATTCCTTAAATGCATTCGCATTTTTAGGAAATGCAAAAAAATGCGAATTTTGAAACATTGTTTCATGCATCCCAAAAACGTATTTAGGAAGTGCAAACGGCCGAATTTACTGATTCGCACCGTTTGCACTTCCTAAATAGGTTGATGCATGTGCCCGTTAGCCTTGGAAACAGACTCTTTATCACAATTGCAGTCCACCAATACAAATCTCTTGATGTTTTAAAATTCATAAAGTTAAGATAAAAAATAATGAGTTAATTAAAAAATGAGCATCCTGAAGCCTAAAAGGTTTACAAAGAAGTGAAGTAAAAACCTTAGAAGAAATTTAAGTGAGACATCAATGAACAAAAGATGAAGGCCTATCCTGCATACATAGCTACACAGGGTGAAATGCGTCCAAAAAAGTAATTTTACTATTTTGGCAATGTGTTCGACCTAATTACCATATTGCCGACAAATATCTTGCAATTGAATACACAACAGTCTCTGGTATTGGCTGTACGTTTTCTAACGGCTGTGTGGCGTTCCCTAAGACCGAGGTGTTTGCGAAGAGAAGTAATCCAGAATGATCGTTGTTTAGCAAAGGCCTTGTGGAAAAATAACATGTTCAAAATTCTCAGCTACCCGACCATCCACTGGGCCCTGATATGATATGTCTCCCTTTTTCGTCCAGGATCATGTAAATGTGGCCAACGTTAAAATATTCAATCTAAATTTGAAATAAAGTGCTCGTGCAGCAGAGTTAATAGCCACATTCAAGTAGTGCTCATACTCAGGTACACACTTAAACAGCAAGGAGGACTCTACCAGGGCGCTAGAGGATGCAGCGGAGAGTTTGGTTCCTAGGACAAAGTTCCAAAAAGACATTTTCAGCTTGTCCCGACCACCTTGGCGTAATGCAGAAGGCCACAGGCAAAAACCTTCCAGGACTAACTTAAATAGCCACGTCCTTATCCGTACAAGCCAGGGAATCTTCCCAACATGGTGATTATCTAATGTGACTTTGACACAATTCCTGTTGGGTCCTAAAACCTCGTTAGTCCAGAGCCTCATTGGCGCACTGGTAGGGAGTCTCAAGAGGGTCTATATAAAGACATTTTCAGCTTTCTCAAGGGTACTAAGGTTACAGTGCCCCCAAAGGTCTGTCCCATACATGGCTCTCCCACAGGCTTCAGTCTTGTATATCTCCAAGAGGGGGCTATGGCAAAAGTGAACAATCTATTGGCAAATCTTATGATAGACCCTGCGTCTTGTTTGAGAGTCATAACACTTTTCTCTAACTGGGCTATCGATCTATGGGAATCTTCCAAACTTGTGCAAAAATAATCAAACTCATGTTTCCTATCCAGCGCCTTCTCCCTAAGGATACCTTACTCTCGGTTGATTTCTTTTGCGCACCAAAGAACATGTACTCTCTTTGTCAATGTTAATTTCCAAGCCATGCTCCGAACAGAAAGTATTGAGTTTGTCCAAGAGAACAGATTGGCGAGTCATTTTAATAGTTTAAAAGATATGGAATGCAGCCATTTACATATAAAAAAAAGAGTGTGGGTGTCAAAACGCACCATTGTCGTACTCCTCGACTGATTGGAATATCTGTTGTCAGTTCCCCTGTAGGGCCCCAACTAACCCTTGCAAAATTATCCATATATAAAGCCTGTATTAGGGACAATCGTTCCCACAGGACCTCATTCTTATGCAAAACCTCCCAAAGTTTTTCCCTCTAGACAAGATCGAGTGGAGCTAGAAGTTCCACACAGCTGACATACAACAGCCCCCTCTCAATGTCATCTATCTTCCACTTGATAGACAGGAATCTCACAAATTGATCAATGGTACTAGTGCTGGATCTGAATCCCGAATGTAAGTGGGATAAACCTTTAGCTTGGGAAATCCAGTCCCATAGTCTAGATGCAATTTGCATACTATAGACTTTTTGGATGTTATCAATCATCAGGTCTGTAATATCCCACTAAAGATTTGTACCCTTTTTGTAAAATTGGAATTATTTCCCCTCTTTTTCAGGAACTCAGGGTCGGGCTCCAGCCAACAATGCATTAGACAGGCAGTTTATATAGGGACCTCAAACCTGAAGTTTGCCAGATTTCTGGGCCTGGATTGCATCTGAGGTTTTTTTTTTAGAGTAAATGGCTTCACCTCATCTCCAGCAGAATCTATAGTGCAGGCTTGCGAGGTCTCTGATGACCCATTTCCTAATTTAGCCAACCCATAAAGCATCAAGAAATGGTCCACCCAAATTTCTGGGGTATCGTGGCAACCTGGGCTTGTTGGGTCTCTATGACCATGTGTGACCAGATGCCAAAAGCGCTTATTGTCTCTAAGCCTAACCACTTCTAATAAGTTGGCCCATGTTACCAGCATCCCATTAGATCTTGCTGATTTTAACAGCCCTAGTGTATTCCATTTTGTCAGCAATCAGTGTTCTTTGATTACTCTTTAAGGAGTTTACCAAGGCCTGCTTGGCAATTTTGCATGATTCATTGAACCACTCATTCACTAATGATCTCCCAGGTCCCCTTCTAGTTTTACAATCCTTTACAAACAAATTGCTAATTTTTAGAAAAAGATTTTCATGCATTATCATAATCTGGGTCGGAGACATGAACTGACACTCAAAACTTTGCAATGTGTCTAATACAAACCTATAGATTTAGGATATGGCCTCTTTTGATCTGGATATGCCCTTCGATTTCACCTTGCATTTGTTATTGCTATAGGAGTAGTAAAGTTAGGACTCCTAACTTTACTACTCCTAAACTGAGAAAAATCCTAACTTTAAGACTTACGGTATTCACAGAAGGCATTTAGGAGTCCTAAAGTTAGGAGTCCTAAATTTACTACTCCTAAACTAAGAAAAATCCTAACTTTAGGACTGTCGGTATTTACAGAAGGCATTTAGGAGTCCTAAAGTTAGGACTACTAACTTCTGTAAATACCGAAATGAGTAAGTGCCTTCTGTGAATACCAAAATGGTAGTAAATTTCGGATTTTGTCTTAAATTAGTTCTGTGAATCGACCCGAAGACTATTACAATAGGAAAATGATCACTATCATGGTGGTCAAAAAGAATAAAATAAATATATTTTTCATCATTGCCACTCTTGAATGTTGGCTTTGCAACACAATCTGATGGAAAACAACCATCACATGGCCTTAGACCAAAAGAGACCATCATATCAATAATCTGAAGGGCAGGAGAATTCATTTTTGGTGATTTCCTATGGACACAAAGACCAGGTATCGCGCTAGATTCAGCCTCATCATTGACTAGTTCCAAAAAGAGGAGGAGTGTCTCAAAAGACACATCAAAATCTACTGTGATAATCACATTTTGGCTAGGGCCAAAATCAACTAAAAATGTGTTCACATTACTTAGAGTCTGGGAGGTTTTGGAAAAAGAGGTCAACCTATTATAAATATTAATCAACAAATACAGGGTCCCAGACTTAGGTTTCAAGCTTAGAACTAAGGGCCTGATTACGATAACAGAAGGCCCGCCACAACAGCCTGTCGGTGGCGGGCCCGCCACCATCGAACTGCTGCTTTCTGCCTGCCAGATTACTATGGCAGGCGAGAACGTGGCGGTCCGAAAGACCGACCACCATGGTTCCGACAGGCATGCATTTTCCGACCGCCTATCGGAGCAGCCGCATTGCACAACATGGTGGCTGTGCCTGGCAGGTACCGCAATCGGGATTAAGATATCCCTTTTCCGCTGGCAGTTTTGCGGCAGTCAACCCGCAATGAAACGGCAGGCGGATATGGATTTGGGGGCCTGTAGCGGCCAACCCCTTTATCTGTGGGCCTGGGGCTAGAGCACTGGGGGGCATGTGGCAGACACTACATGGTGCCTGCCACATAGTACAGGAAAATGTCAAAGGTGCATTTCTGTTTTTTAATTACAATTTTATTTGGTTATTCCGATGAAATGTATCCGTAGCCCTACATGTACCTGTGAGAAATAAGATAAATTAGGAGTACCAGCGTTTTTAATCAATTGCAATACCTGTGTTGCATGCAGGTTACACAACGTAAACAAAATGCAGACTGCGCTAGATTCCAGTAATTGTACAAAAGATGCATTCTTAGAATGATGGCCTATTACATGGTTATGGAACAATTTGGTTAGTTGATGTGTGCATAAGTAGTAATTCTTGTCGGGGTCTGAAGATGGTAGAGGGGGGAGATCAACCCCACGATACGTTGCCCAGCGGGTCCAAATTGTCTAAGCATGGGCGTAAAATCCGTTCCGCTCGCGGATTTTGCGGATTTTCGGTAAATTCGCAATCCGCGAACTCTCGCAAACTTACCGAAAATTCGTAAATCCGTGCGAAGCGGATTTTTTTGCTTGGTCGCACTTGCCAACTAGAATACTATACAATTTCGCGGGAGTAAACACTCGCGAAAACGTAGATGCGGCGGGCAGCGACAATCTCGCAATTGCGAGATTGCAAAATTTGCAATTTCGCACAAGAAATCCACCAGCAGGCAGCATAAACCTTGAAAATTATGATTTTTATTAGAATAACTCCTCAGGTTGACATTTGCCTGCACTTTTTTTTTGCATGGAGTCCATTTTGGGGGGGGGGGGGTGGGAGGAAGGAAGTGCCCCACAGTCTCCAACTTCCTGTTCCTGTCCAGCAGGCTCCTATCAGTGCTTTCTTCATGTGCTGGTCTCTTTGATTTGGATCTTGACCTGGAAGCACTCAGCAGGTGCAAAAGTTCAAACTCATCATTAGTAACCATTCCCTGTAGTGCTTCCTGAGGGGCCCCTCCAGAGTTCAGTTGCCTACTTGCAACTATTCTATGACCCTGCTCTGACACTCACAGCAGGCTCAGAGAATAGCTACAAGTATACAACAAAGGTCCTGTTAAAAAAATTACACAGCAACAGAAAGCAATTACAGATAAGGAAGCAGGTGCCAGGGATCTTGACCTGGAAGGATTACTTTTTGTGGATGCTGCTGGATATTTGGATTTTTGCAAAACTGAAAGCACTCAGCAGGTGCAAAAGTTCAATCTTATCATTAGTAACCATTCCCTGTAGTGCTTCCTGAGGGGCCCCTCCAGAGTTCAGTTGCCTACTTGCAACTATTCTATGACCCTGCTCTGACCCTCACAGCAGGCTCAGAGAAAGCAATTACAGATAAGGAAGCAGGTTCCAGCTAGGAAGTTCAAATTCAGTAACACATTAATCAGCCCCTAATTCATTTATGTCAGTTGAGGCAGGGCAGGTGTGCTTTTCCACCCATAATCTACAGTGATGAACTAGAGGGTGGCATGGGTGAGCCAGAGTAAGGCATGGGTGAGCCAGAGGGTGGCAGTGGTGAAACAGAGGGTGGCAGTGGTGAAACAGAGGGTGCTGTGATGAACCAGATGTAGAAACAACATGTTCGCGACCGTTGCTACCCGAAAAGTAAGTTCGCGTTTGCGAACTGGTACAAAATCCTCGCGAACTGGCAGAAATCCTTGCGAACACAAAAAAAAAAGAAAATCCGCAAATTCGCGAGAGTTCGCGGATTTTGCGGATTGCGAATCCGTAAATACGCAATTTCGCGGATTGCCAATCCGCAAAATCCGCCCATGCCTAAAATTGTCCTATGTTTTTGGGGCAGCCACAGGCCAGAAGCACCGCAATCTCCGCACCCATACATCTGTCTAGCTCGACCTTCCATTTGCCTATAGTCGGGGGGGGAAGTCCCCTTCCACAGCTGGGGAATATCACGCTTGGCCATAGTGAGGGCCAAGAAGAGCAGATGTTGTTTGTACTTATTTCTCCCTATCTCCTCGCTACTGTGCAAGAGGAAGAGTCGTGGGTCAAGTGGGAGTTCCAATGAAAAATACATAGCTTAAACAAGATGATACCCTGCGCCAAAAGGTTTGCAACACAGTGCAGCTCCAGACTGTATGCAAAAATGTCCCTTCGTCCCTATCACATTTTAAGAATGTAGGGGACTGGATGACACCCATCTTTCAGAGTCTGGCCGGTGTGTAGTATGTGCGGTGCAAATACTTGAAAAGTATAAGTTGGTATTGTGTGGACCCAGCAGTGCCCCGAGGGCTGACAATGGCCTCAGCCCAGTCATCGTCTGTCAAGTCAGGAATATTTTCTTGCCATGCTCATCTGGTCTTGTCAAGTGTTGTCTGTGTAAGAGTCATCAGTGTTTGGTATATTTATATATGTAAGCCCAGATCCCCCATCAGTAGGCGACCCTCAAGTGGGTGAAATTCCGGTAGGGTCTCTAAAGCATGAATCAAGGGGCTCATAGCATGGCGGAATTGGAGATTTTTGTAAAATTGTGTCCTATATAGTTGGAATTCTACTTGTAGTTGTTGAAAAGATTTCAATGTAGTGCCCCACATTACATCCCCCAGGGTAGATTTCCCTACGAAGTCTCACCCACGGAATCCCCTCAGAGCTGCCAACAGACGGATGTATCTACCATGCCACAAAGGAGTTGTCTGGGTTAGGATCCCGCACCACCCCATCTGTCTGACCATATTCCACCAGAGCTGTATCACCAATCTACTCGCCGGCGATAATATATCTAGGTTTGTAGAGCTATAGAAGAGCTGGAGAAGGGGAGCCCCCTCCATTGCTGTGTGTTCTAGCGCAAAAGCCGGGTCAGTTGTGGAGTTGTACTACCATTCGTTTATTATCAATATATGAGAGGCCATATAGTATGCATAGATATCTGTTGCAGCAATACCCCCACAGTATGTGGACTGTGCACAGGTGTGTGACGCTACCCTGATCACCCCTCCGTTTCAGAGAAATTTATTGTGTATGGCATTTACTTGTGCGAACCAGGATTGCGGAATTTTGTAAGGGAAGTTTTGTAGTCTGCAGAGAATTCTGGGTAGAGAAACCATCTTAAAGATGGTGGACTGTCCATATAGTGAGAGTGGAAGGGAGGACCATATTGTCAATTCTCTATTTAGACTCGTAAGTAGTGGGTTGATATTATTTACCCATGCGATCTTAGGGCATGGCGACACGAAGATACCCAAATATTTTAAACCTCCCGTCGCGTGTGACAGCTACGTCGCCCAGGCGCCTGCCCCTGGTTGCCGCATACTGGGACAGATTTAGCAAGGTTGGTGTGTAGACCAGTAGTTTCCCCAAATACTCTGAGGATTTGTAAGATATGGGCCCTGAAAACCACGGGTCTGTCATAAATAAAAGGACATCATCCTCTTATAGTGCGATGCGGTCTGATCGTGACTGGGACAATTCAAATCCACGGAGCATCGGGTCGCTCCCAAACCATGCCGCCAAAGGTTCCACTGTTAAGGCAAACTACAGCGGGGATAGGGGGCAACCCTGTCTCGAGCCCCTGTGAACTGAGAAGGGGTCTGAGTGATGGACAGCTATACGAACAGATGCTGTTAAGTTAGTGTAGAGTAAACGGACATTTGCTATAAAGTGAGGGCCAAAATTTACCGCCTCAAGTAATTTGAATACATAGACCCAGCTGAGCGAATCAAATGCTTTGTCTATGTCAGCTAATAGTATAGCTGCCGGGCGTCCCAACACTGGGGCCATCGCTATGGGATTATGTACTCTTCGTATGTTGTGGCGAGTAGCCCGATGAGGCATAAAGCCCGATTGGTCCGCGTGAATTAAGTCTGACACAATTGTCTGTAGGCGATCAGCCAGGACCTTTCCTAATAGTTTAGGCTCAATGTTGATGAGAGAGATATGGCGGTATGATAAAGGGTCCTCCAAGGGGCGACCTGGTTTAAAGAATAATACTATCTCCGCATGACGCTAATCTGGGGGGAATCTACTTTGTTCTTGGGCATCATGTATGGCTGCCAGCAAGTGGGGGCCTAATACGTGTATATTCAGCCTCAGGAACTCCATAGGGAATCCATTGGGTCCGGGGGTCCGCCCTGAGCGTTGAGCATGCAAGGCCCCACTCAGCTTGTCAATGGTAATAGGGGCCTCTCGTTGATCTCGCATATGGTCTGTGAGCCTTCGAGGAGGGATATCTATAAGAAATTCTGCAATTTGGGCCTCAGAGAGCTGCTCGCGACGCTCGTATAGTGAGGAGAAATGCAGTGCAAATTCCAGAGCCACCCATTCTGGCGATGAGCATAAGACCTCCTCAGCATCACGTATGGTAGGGACCGAAGCAGGGGATTTGTCTGCCTGGCACAGCCTGTGGAGCATTTTACTCGACTTCTCAACCCATTCACATATCCAATGTTGCGACACCTCACAAATCTCTTTGGCTTCAACCATTAGATATTGCAGTATTGTTTGTTGCACTTGTAACAAGTTGAGCTGGAGATAGGGGCTGGGGTCCCGGTTGAGTTGCATCACCAGGGACGCCTGTCATAACTCTAGGCCAGTTGTTCTTGACACACGTGTTTCTCTTTGGTGGGATAGATAATTTCTGCTCCACAAATGGTGGGCTTTAGGGCCTCCCATAGGATGCCCTGAGATGGGGCAGAAGCAACATTAATGTATTTCTTTTTCTCCTCATCTCACCAAAAGACATCTGCAGATTTAACTAGCTGTCATACTTTACAACTGGGCGCCTCACAACTAACTGCATTTCTCTAGGTCGGCCTGACCTGCCCGGGGTAGTAGAGTCTTGGTGTAATCATAGGACCGTGGGGAAGACCAGCACTCTTAAAAAGTTACCAATCGCTAATCCCGGCCCCAACTTAACAGAGGATACCAAATGTTAAGTGAAGTTTCCTTACTCCCTTCTTGCTCCAGAATTGTAAGATCACTAATTTTGACTGTAGGCGAGTGGTATTTAGGAGTGTTCAGAACCTCTGTGAGAGACAAACATGTACAGAGAGCAAGTTCTTTCCTTGTGCGCCTTAATAGGCCCCTTCTCATTCTTCTTCATCAGAGAGGAATTCAATGTGACTTTGGGAGTGTCAACTTTCTCAATGACAGTTTGTGAGTCATTTAAAGCACACAGGTTAACCATACTTGGCCACTTGGGCCACTCTCTCATCAAAGCCGCCATCCAGCAGGGGCACCCCCACTGAGGGCTGAGGGAGGTCACTATCACTCACCATATTATTCCCTTCATATAAATCATCAGATACCTCCAGATGGGCAGAAGAGTGCCTCTCTTCCACTGACCCAATCTCAGAGGGGATAACACTGTTGTCAGTTGTAGGACATGAAGCAATAGATGAGACTAGCATGGCAAATGTGTCCCTTCCCCCTTTAGTGGATGGAGCCTTCCTCTTAACCATTTTTAGTATACAATATTCTATATTACTTGAAAGGTGGAAGCAGGAGGGATGGGCCAGCCTCTTCCGGACTCTGTTGGGTGCAGATGGGCCCATCTTGGTTGGTGTCTTTATTTGGGCACAGCTTGGGCGCATTCCATTCTGCAGGCATAGGAGATGCACTTTATAGCACTGGTGAAAGCAGCCAGCCTCCTCTGTGAGCCGCAAAGGTTCTGGAGCCTGTAGTCCTTTTTGCTCTTGCAAAAAGCACATCTCATTACCTTTATCAAAACAACAACATTTTGAAGTCTACAAATAAAACTTATTTAATTTTTTTAATGAGATTTTTAAATATACATTTCTATTTTTCTAAATAATCTCATACATGATATCATAAAAATACCACAACAAATTACACATTGGAAATTAATACCTATATGGATTTTAACTAGAAATTGTGAAACATTTAAAATAAAATAAACTTTAAAATACTATCCACCTGTTACCCCTATTAAAAGAACCATGCCACTCCAGAAACATGTAACCATTTCAAGTAAAAAAAAATGCTCTAGTCAGAATTAAAAATATAACAAAACTATAGAAAAAATGATTAAATAAACTGATTGACTATAAAGTATTTTAGCAATGAATATAAACAAAACACTAAACACTATAAACCGACAAGAAATAATTTAAACAATATTTTGATCATCATAATATAAATGTAACAATATTGTGCTAAAACAAAATTTTTTACTTGATATTTTGGTAAAACACCCGCTGGAGTGTTGAAGGGTTTGTTTTTCCTCACTTTCATCCAGAAAACAAATACATTACTTCAACACATCAAAGTTCATGGGGGTATGACAATTCCCATACATTTCCCTTTTCTCCAACATGCCATGACAGAGAGGGGCAGCGGTGACGTAGTCCATGCTTCTGACATTGCTCCCTGGTGATCATCATTCATGCCCGGGGCAGCAGCTGGAAGAGTAAAGCTACTTCTTCTGAAGCACCCTTGCACTACACCCCAGTCATCATATAGCACTACCATTGCCATTACGGGCAATCACAAGTGAATGTTGCAGCACACCTGTATGTTTGTGACTCTTGCGCATCTAGCCCCACTGCACAGTTTAACAGTGGTCTACTATCAGCCCCCAGAGCAGGTTTGAAGCACAGGTGACAGAAAATTGAGGAGGAGCAGGTGTCTGTATACTGCGTGAAGAAATTCCGGATGAGGGAGGACTGTTGCTGTCGTTAAATTTGACCAGGTCATTGGCCGATACACTGGCCACCCGAAATATGGGACGCTGAATGATTTATTACAATTCTCCACCGTGTTACAGTTGATGTTGAGGACTTGGGCTACTACAATGAACCATTGATTTTGGACCATAGAGCCATAATGCTGAATCTACAAGCACCTTATATTTATTGTTTGAGGATTCCCTTTCACTTATATGACATTGGAACACAGTGGCGCAGGTATAGAGGCAGATTGGGCCTACATTATAATAGTCAAGCCCTGAAAAGTTCCAGCTGTGGAACGAAACGTGTTGGCTGATGTCCAATTTTTTACTTCAACAACAATAAAGATATTTTGGATATACTTGGAGTTTACTGACTTTGTTCCGGTGCACCTTCCCTCTTACACAAAAAAGCTGCATGCAGAGATGGCTCTTGTGGGCAGTATGAACAATTGGCACTGGTTAGCAGTGTGAGAAACTAGTATATGTAGGGAGTGTAAAGACTGGCATCTGTGAATTTTCTAGGTCCAGGAAGAAGTGTCACCCGGAACCTGAAGGCCTCCACTCTGGACCTCTGTCAACAACTGAGAGATGTCCACCAACCTTTTGCAGCATGATGGTCCTTGGTAGTACAAAGTTCCATATTACCCAGAAATGAATGAAAAACATTTATTAAGCGCGTAGCTACCCAAGAGCATCCCAGTGCTGGACAGCTGTGAAGAATCTCTCCAAAGCAACTCAAGCAAACAACAGCTCAAACATAGGAAGTGCCTACAAGTACCTTTACACACCTTCACCATGAAGCATACCCCCTCAGCCCCTCCTCTTATAGTGAATGTTATCTATTGTACATACTAACCAATCAGCAGGACTCTACCTAGGATTAGCTCTAGTACCTCTTTAAAAAGGTCCAGGTTTTGATAGCAAAGCTGTTAGACAGACCTAATGGTAACAACATATAGAGGGAGCTTAAGGTCCGTAACTTTAAGTCTTTGGTTTTATCTGACCAATCTCTCTCAGCCAGTGGCTGGAGATTCTGTCCATCAAGTTATGGCTCAGCCCAGTGGAGTATTCATCTCTTACCTAATATTATTGGCTGTTTGGGAGTATCCATCTACATCCACTCCAGTGCTTGTATTGAACTGCGTTAGGGATTACTTTACAACCATTGCCCTCTGTTAGACCCGACAGCCTTAGAGTGGTCTTCCCCCCAACTTTTTGCCTACCTCCTCCAGTTTTCTGATCCTCCAGTTTTATGACTTAGATTTTGCTGGTTTTAGAACTCTGTGCACTTTAGCACTGCTAACCAGTGCTAAAGTGCTTCTGCTCTATCACCTAAACATGGTAATATTGTTTTTTCCGCAATTAGCATAATTAACTTACTGAGAAGGCCCTGGTAAAGTGCACTATATGTGCCAAGGGCCTGTAAATTAAATGCTACTAGTGGGCCTGCAGCACTTATTGTGCCACCCACTTAGGTAGCCTTCTAATCAGGGCTTAGGCCTGCCATTGTAGAGCTTATGTATGCAGTTTACACTGCCATTTGGTCTGGCAGGATAAAGCTCTTGTCAGGCCTAAACCTCCCCATTTAAACATATAAATCACCACTAACATAGGCCCTGGAAAACCAGAGGGCAGTGTGCAATGTATTTAAAAGGCAGGACATGTATGTTTAATTTTTTAATGCCCTTATTAGATTTGATTTATAATGCTGTATAGCGCTCATAAGCCCTGAGGCATCTTGGAGCTGCTGCTGTACTAAACAGGAGAGGAAAGACAAAGCAGAGATATGAAACCTCTTTATTGATGGAAAAGCCAAGTCTTTATGGATTCATGAAATGATAGGAGGTCTGGGCATTTCCTTAAATTAGCGGCGAGGGAGTTCCATGGCTTTGCGGTCCTCAGGACAAAACTTCTACCTCCCGATGTTGCTCCTTTGACCTGGGGTAATACTAAAAGTTTTACATCTGAGAATGTGAGTGTCCTCTAAATGATGTACCAGACAAATTTCTCACGAAGATATTGATGTCCAATGTTGTGCAGTGCCTTAAATGAAATACAATAGAGTGCCTTGAATTCCACCCCCTGCAACTGGGAGCCAATGTAATTTGATCAAGGCCTGTGATGCTGATTGATATTTTAGAATTCCTGCAAGAAGCCGGATAGAGCTATTTTGTAGCATCTGTAGTTTTAGAAGGGATTATTTTTGGATGCCGATGAAAAGGGCATTTTCATAATCCAATTTAGCTAAGACTAAGGCATTAACTACCGTTTTTTTGGAGGTCAAGAGTGATATAAGGAGAGCTCTTTCTAATTATTTTTAAGGTAAATGATGCTGATGAGGTAAGAGCATTGATCTGGTCTTCAATGTAGATTTTATCATCAAAGAGGATTCCTAAATTCCTCACTTTCCGTACTGGTGTAGGTAGATCCCCCATGTCCTGGGGCCACCAACTTGGTGACCTGAAAGACTTGTCTTTACCAAAAAGAAGTACCTTAGTCTTGTCTGATAGTGAAAAACTCCTAAATTGGTTTTCCCTACTACAAGGCCTACGTCTCCTATATGATAACAATGGGGTTACCTTATTTCATTTTTTAAGTGTAATTATCAATTGTGAAGAGATAAACTTTTCAAGTTTGGTGTCTCTGAAATCACAATTTAAAATCACAACATATCGTGGAGATGTATTTTAAATTGCAATTCTGAAAATGCCACATTTAGCCAGTTGGCATTTTCTTTTGTTAGCCATTTGGGGCCAGATGTAAGAAACTTCCGTCCGGTTTATGTTTCCTAAATAGTGAATCCTAAGAAATCTCTATTTAGGAAATGCAAAATGGAATGTACAAAATAGAGATTGCCTAATAATGATTCTTACAGATTAGGAATCGCTGTTAGGAAATGCAAAACCATTCATCCCTACGAGCCTTAAGGCCCATAGGTATGAATGGTTTTACATTTCCAAATTTGTGATTTCTAATCCGAAAATGAAAAACCAAGGGTGCCTATTGGCCTAAGGCCCCCCTTGATGCACCCCCAAAAAAGTGGTGCACATGTAAAGCGCACAAATGCCTTAGGGGAAAGTGTGCTCATTATTGTACTTTAAAAAAACATTTTGGGTGCATTTTGTAAATTACACATGGTTACCATCAACTTGGAGTCAATGGTAATAGGATTTTCTAAATGCCAATTTCGCAGTTAGGAAATGCTTTGTACATGTGCCTAGGACATCACAAATAGGAAATGCCTATTTGCAATTTCCTATTTAGGGAGTCACAAAATGTGATTTCTACTAGGTAAAAATTGCCTTTTGCGACCGCGTTTGTACATATAAAAAGGCAGTATTTCATTTCTTAATGGACCGAAATTACAATTCAGTCCATTAAGAAATACAATTTCCTTTCGTACATCTCGGCCTTGGTGCCTTTGCCTGTCGCTAATACATGCATGGAAAGATGACAGTTGGGCTTTGTGTATTGCACCTAGACAGCCACACACAATGGGAGCTTAGGTGTGACTTGATGGGCCATCCAGGATGGTACGACCTGGGCACATCCTCATACTTACACCAGAAAAGGCTGTATCCTGTCCCCACACAAAGGGCTGTATACCCCCATGTCGTGAGTCTGGAGCCAGGGCAGGAAGGGAAGACATTTCTTTGAAGTTTCACCACCTCAACGGCACAACTGGGTATAAGTACTGGACCTCTAACACTCCTACCACCCCGGCAGTAAACTCCAGAACCTGTGAAGAGACTGTCGGGAAGAAGAATTGCTGCGCTGCTGAAGAACTGCTGCTTTGCTAGACTCCTTCCTTGCTGTGCTGCCCTTCTGCCTGCTGTTTCCCTGCCTGGGTTAGAAGAACTGGACCTGCAGACCTTGAACCCAGAGTGACTCCACGGGCTCGCTGGCTTACCTCCTGATCTGAAGTCTCAGGCACATCAAATATTTCCAACCTACATGCACCTGGACTCAGCCATCTGTGAGTCTGCTCTGCCAAATGGTGCCACCCCAGTCATAGACCCTTGGAAGTGAGGCCTAAACCCAAGAATCCTCATTGGAACTGGCATATCAGGAATTCATTTTGGTGGAAGCAAGATGGCGGATGCGTCAGCATCCGAGTGAGCGGCAGACCTGTACTCGCTGTCAAGCGCCTCATCTGCACTGGACTCTTCACGGACGCTTACCGAATTAATGGCAGATTAAGGGATATGCGGCAAGACCTTCTTTGCAAATATCGCCGATACATGCAAGCTGCCTGGCGCTCGGCGGCTGATTTTGCGAGGCAGTATCTTGCGGTGGCTCTCTCAGATTCCGGACGACGGCTGCATTGGACCCGGAGATCCCTGGCGAAACCTGGTGAAAGAGTTGGCCAGACGTGTGCTGAAGGAACCTTGCAAGCACAGTCATATCGGCCACAAGAACTTTTGGCGGGCCCGGGCGCTGCTGGTAGCTCGGTGAAATGGGAAGAAGCGCTGGGGAGACGGCATCGGAGACGAGGACCGGTGATGGGTCCTAAACCAAAAACACGGGCGGTGACTGCAGCAGCCAGTGTTACCGGTAAGCCAGGCAGCTCTGATATTGTGCAAAACATGACTATTGATATACCAGGACCCGCGCAGGGGGGAAACACGGTAACTCCGTCTCTGCCTGAGGCTGTCCCAATGTATTCTGGGAACTGTAGTGGCGTGATATCTAAAAAGATACCTGGGATGTTCAAAAAAGGAAATAAAGCATCAAACAGGGAGGAGAAAAATACTGCTGAACATCTGCCACAGTTAAATCAAAACTCTTTAGAGAATACAAGCAGCAACGTAATTACTGAACCCTCTAACAGTGACTCCGGAACTAACTCTATACCGATAATTGCTGACAGTTTGCCTCTCTCTCAGGGGTTAAACTCTCATTTAGATCTTGTATCGGACAATAATCTACATATTAATCCACAGGAGGAGGCTGAAATCACAGGTGATACACAATCAGTGGACTCTGCCGGGAATTTTTATTCGATGTCAGATTTATCTACAGCATTAGAGTCAGAAAGTCTGGGTGTGGAGTCAGGGGACGATGCTAGTAATTCTAGTATAACAGGTGAGATGCAAGAAAGATCCTCCATAGAAGAAGATGGGCTCGATAATGCTGATCCTCCTTTTGCTCGAATGGAGTGGGGGATAACTGATAACACAGTACTCAGAGGAGGGGGTGCCGACAGTGGCAGCGGGGTCTCACAATTGGAGAACGAACCTGAAAAGAATCTGGGATCCCCCGCCCTGACTACCCATGCTGAGAATACTTCACCAGTAATACCTAATTCGGCTCAGACACCGCAGACATCTGGGACTACTTTAGATATGCTGCATCAAGTAATGCTGCAGCACCGGGAAGAAACCAGAGCTGAGAATTTGCGTACGCAGGCTGCAGTGCGCAAACTTCAAAATAATCTCAGAAGAGTGGTAAAAACCTGCAATGAAACATCGGCTACAGTGCAAGAGGCTGAGGGAAGAATCTCAGCTATTGAAGATGCTATGACGCAACAGGCTGCTCAGCTTACTACGCTGGTTACCACAAAGGAGGACTTCAACTGGAAGTTAGTTGACCTAGAAAATAGGTCTAGACGCAACAATCTGCGCGTTTTGGGTATTCCCGAAGGAAATGAGGGATCTAATGTCAGGCAGTTTATCATAGAACTATTTACCTAGGCTTTTCCGGAGCTAGCCCAGTGGCAGTGGGACCGGGAGCTTCTGAGAGCTCATAGATTCCCTTTTCAGCGCAATAAAAACTCTGGGGGTGCTTCTAAGAATCAACCAAGAGCCATTCTGATATCTTTGAATAATTTCCTGGCACGCGAAGCATTGTATGACTTGGCACGACCCGATCGCAAACGGAGGGGGAAAGGTGTGGATTTCTTTGTTCGGCCAGATTTTTGCCATTTTACTGTTCAACTGCGATGGCAGCTTCGCCAACTTATTTCTTTATTCCAGGCAAAAGGCGCACAAGCCTTCCTCCTTAACCCCTCGAAGCTCAAAGTTATATTTAAGGAAAGAACCCATTTTCTTACCTCTGAGAGCGCAGCAAAGGACTTATTATCCACAATGGGTTGACTTGATATAATAGATGTCATAATATATGCTGTCTCTCTTTTATTT
This sequence comes from Lissotriton helveticus, assembly GCF_964261635.1. Taxonomy (NCBI): domain Eukaryota; kingdom Metazoa; phylum Chordata; class Amphibia; order Caudata; family Salamandridae; genus Lissotriton; species Lissotriton helveticus. Next base: position 214,137,307 of record NC_136062.1, on the reverse strand, counting down.
TTTCCATTTTCCTTTTTATTATCTCTTGAGTGATTGAGAAACTGAAAATAGAGGGACTATAACTTTCTTATTGAGCTGATCTTTAATTATCAGCCTCTATCTGGGTAGACCCTTTTTTTTCTCTTTATTCCTTACTTTTTTTCTAATTAGATGGGTGTTATGCAGATGAGAGCGCACAGCGAGACGCAATATGCTTCTCAGACCATCACTTTTAGGGACTGATCAGTCCCTTTGCTTTCCTGGGATGGGGTTGGTGTTGGTGGTGGGGGTGGGAGGGGGGGTTTGGGGGAGGGTGGTGTGTGGTGGAGGGGCAAGCAAGTGCAGGATTAATGTAATTTGTTACAGTTATTGTAAAATAGATGATGATGATGATATGTTTTTTGTCTTAATTCTAGATAAAGCAGGGCCCGTTAAACAAAATTGCGATATATATGAGGGGGGGAGAACAAAAACAGAAAATAATACAAAAGTAAATGGATAAATTAAGGATTTGTTCCTGGAATATTTGTGGGTTGAATAACAAGCAGAAAAGGGGTATGTGCGCTCAAATTATTTATAGTATGAAAATTGATATCTTGTGTTTACAAGAAACGCATTTGAGTTGGAATAATAGGAAATGGTTTAATGATCTGGGTATGTGCCTCGTGGGCTGTACTAGCCAAGGAACTACTACTAGGGGAGTGGCAGTACTTATCAGAAAAGGGATAGGGTCCTGCAACCGTATCAAAACTGATCAGTATGAAAGATGGGTCATATTAGAACTATACATTGATGGAAAACCCTTAACCATTTGCTCAGTCTATGGCCCAAATGTTGATGACTCTGACCTCCTCAACTTCTTAAGTATAGAACTTGCAGGATGGCCAGCTCCGCTAGTATTCTGTGGGGATTTTAATATTCATTTAGACAAAGACTTTGATTTAACATCAGAAAATCCTTATATTGGTCTCAAGAGGAAGACCTACAAAGCATTAAGAGGATTAGTCACAGAGTTTGGGTTGGTGGATGTAGGCTTCATTTCGAGAGATGGGTTACCTGGCTATGCATACTACTCTGCCCCACACCAGAAGATGGTACGCTTGGATTATTTTTTTATCTCCACGATATTATTAAATGATATCATTTTTGAGATATTTCCGAGAATAATCTCGGACCATAATCCCATACTAATAGAGATCAAATATGGCTATGGTATAACCCGTGATAGAAATTCCTGGACATTTGAACGTAAACTCTTGGCAGACTCTTTGTACATTGAGCATATGACCACATGGATTAAGGGATTCTTTGATGTTAATCGTGGTACAGCTACTACCCAAATGGTCTGGGATTCTTTTAAGGCTGCAGTCCGGGGAGAAACTTTGTCATATTCCATTAACAAACAAAGGTCCTCCCGAGCTAAACTTGCCACTTATTATAGGGCAGTACAAGAGTGGGAAGCTAAATTAACATCTGCTATTAGCACAGCTCACGATACGGAGCATATTAAATCAAGATTGGCTATTCATAAGTCCAGATTGTATGAGGTTTTTGCAAAGAAACTTGCTGAGCAGGCTGAAGTATCTCGGTCGCAAATTTATGAGATGGGGGAAATGACAGGGAGGATATTGGCTAAGAGACTTAGGCAGCAGGAAACATTCAATAATGTAAAGGAGATCCAGGATGATTCGGGTCAGATATATAGCCAACCTGAGGATATTCTGGAGATCTTTCGTTTATTTTATAGTAAACTCTACACGGAGGAAGATACATCATATTCTTCAGAAACAGTGCTAAATTTCTGTGGGGAGGACAACATCTCAAAACTAACTGATACTCAAGCCATAGCTTTAGAGGCTGTAATTTCATGGGAGGAAATAGAAACGGCTATTCTTTCCCTGGCCACCGGGAAAGCTACGGGGCCAGATGGCATACCCTTAGAATTTTATAGAGTTTTTAGAGCTCTCCTGAAACAAGATCTTCTGCAAACATGTGTAGAAGCGCAAATTGGGGTAGCACCTCCCTCATGGAGCCACTCTACAATTATGGCATTTTTAAAGAAAGACAAACCACCTCTTCTCCCCTCATCGTTTAGACCGATATCGCTTATAAATGCGGATAGCAAAATATTTTCGAAGATTATAGCCTCTCGTATATCGGGGGTAATTTCTAAAATAGTCTCACCGGTTCAGCATGGTTTCATTCCTGGTCGGGACACTTCAGATCATGTTAGGCGTGTAATTACTTTAATGGATAGAGCTGAGGCGACGAGCAGGGACCTTGGTATTACCCTGTTGGATGCCGAGAAGGCATTCGACAGGGTAGCCTGGCCATATCTGTGGGAGATGCTAGTAATTAAAGGTTTTGGTCCCCGGATCATTTCGGCCATAAAAGCGCTATATGCATCACCCACATCCTGTATAAAACTTGGTTTAAAAAAATCGGACTCTTTTTCTATTTCTAGAGGCACCCGTCAGGGTTGCCCTGCTTCTCCACTTCTGTTTGTCCTTTATTTAGATATTTTTTTAAATAAATTGAACTCAGCACCGGGAATCCCACCTGTCTCAGTAGCGAATTTGAATTATAGAGCACTCGCATACGCTGACGACATAGTGGTGCTTACAACCAGTCTTCAGGAAGCTCTGCCAGTAATAGAAGATCTCGCTACTCGCTTTGGCGCCTTTTCCGGTTATAAGCTGAATATAGCCAAGACCCAAAATGTATTTGTAGGTCAGACACCTCCCTCATCGATCCCATTGGTTCCAGTAGCGACGTATTTGGGTATCAAAATTACCTTTCCTATATCATACATCCCAGCTATGAACTTTAACCCAATTTTTCAAAAAGCAAATGCTACACTTGAACGGATTGATCATTTTCATTTATCCTTATTTGGCCGAAATAATGTATTGAAAATGATAATACTTCCTAAGTTTCTTTATATGTTTCGCTCTATTCCACTTGAGTTTCCCCCGATGTTCTTTAAACAATTGGAAAGGATGACATCTAGGTTTATATGGAGCTATAAAAAACCTCGAAGATCCTATAAAAAGATGGTTTTACCCAAAGCTAGGGGGGGATGGGCTATCCCGTACTTCCTGTATTATTATGTTGCGTCTGTCTTACAGTTCATTTCCCCCTTGATCATTGGTGAAAAAGTAAGGATCCCACAGAGTCAATCTCCCTCCATCTACGAACTTATATTGGGCGAAGATTGTCGTGGATGCTTCCTGAAAAATATAGAGCCGCGTTACTACAAGAAAACTAAATTCAAGATGTTGAAAGCAGCCTTTGGAGTATGGAAGATAGTTAGGCAACTCCTGGGAATTAGGAAACTCTCGATATATACACCCTTCACTGCCTATAAAATATTTCCATCTGTGTTTCAAGATCTAGCAATGGCTCGGTGGCGAAATAAAGGAATACAAGGGGTGAATGATCTATGGCAGAATAATCGGCTACTTACTTTCCGGGAGCTTACAACCAGATATAATTTTTCAAATAAGGATTATTTTAAATATTTACAGATACATAGTTTTTTTAATTCCTTGTCACCTGTGGAAGTTTCAGGTATTACTAGGATTTCATTGATTGATGATCTGTTTACCAAAAAAAGGATTGGACATTATTATAGAGCTCTTCAGACTTTATGCTCTGACGACTTAGAGACTCATGCTGTAGGATGGGCTGAGAAGTTAGGGGTGGAAATTATTTGTTTTGAGGAATCAATCACACTAGCTTAACACTGTGTTGGTCACTGGCAGAGCTCGTACACAGCACTACATGGCTCTATTTGACCTTTATTATACACCTCTAAAAGTCTCAAAATGGGGTGCAACGGTGGGTATAACCTGTAATAGGTGTGGGTGCCATGTTGCTGATTCACTGCATATGTTTTTTGCATGTCCATCGCTAGCTCCGTTTATAAAGGCAATTCAGACCTTCTTGATTACAGTGCTAGGTTATCCCCTCAATTTAACGGGGGAATATGTCTTAATTGGAGTAACTGCTGAAGTCCTACCAGAGGGGCATAAAGGGCTTATATTTATATCTATGGCTATATTGAGAGCATGTATTACTCAAGAATGGATTAGCTCCTCTCCCCCTCCATTCGAAGTATGGAGAGCACGCCTATTAGCTGCGTATAATATAGAGGAAGCTATATATAGTACAAAGGGTAAAAAGAAAAGATCGCTGGGAACGAAGATCTGGGACCCAGTTCGGCAATGGATCCAGGGGGAGCTGATCTGATAATTATAATTTGCTACTGTATTTACTATCTGATAAATTCGAATGGGATTTATTCTGTGTCTACTGAGGGTAGACTGGGCTTTTTTCTCTCCCTTTTTTTTTTTTTTTCCCCCTTGCCTGTCAGTGTTTTCTGCAACTGTATGTATATAAATTCTGATCTGAGAGATTATTATTATTGAGTTAATCCTGCTTTGCTTGCAAAAAATGAATGTAAAAATGATAATAAAAAGATTTAAAAAAAAAAAAAAAGGAACTGGCATATCAGAGCCATTGCATGGATCAGAACCGGCGCATCTTTGCTTTGTGTGGATCAAATCCAGCAGATAACCTTTAGTACCAGCGCATCGCCTTCAGAATTGATGCATCACTGGGTTAGGTGTGGTGTTTTCACTGTTTAACTGTTTGAATTGTTGCACAAAAGCTTGACTGGTCGGTGCCAAGCTACCAGAGGATGAGCACAGATTAATTTAGGGTTTTCCTGCCTCTTATAGGATTGTGACTAGGATTGTGGTTGCTGCTTGCCTAGGGCTCATCTCCCAGTCAACCAACTACCCAATTTCTAACACCCTCTCTGTCCACTCCTGCTGACATTTTTCTCAGGGCCTGGATTTGTTGTGCTAATGCTAATTTTGTTAGCATGTTAAATTCAGACCTGTTGGCTTTGTCAGTGCTTGTTTGCAAACAGCTGCCTGCCATCAGGAGATTGGGCCCTAGAACTGAATTTCCAGTTGGCAGCAGCGGTTCCTAGGGTGAGCAAAACCAAAAGCAGCTGCTGTCTTTCCCCTCTGCAGCTATGGAGTACAAACGTGGTACAAGGAGACGATCCTAGGGACAGGAGAAATTATTATCCAATACCTTGGAAATTGGGAATAACACATCAGTGATGGGCCACAATGATGTCAGATTGCATATTGGCAAAAGTGCCCCAAAATTCTTCACTGATGTGTCATCATATCAGGGTTAGTTGGTATGGCTCCAAGATAGGACATTGCAACATGGTTGCACAGTAAGGGGAAGAATGGAAACAATTTGCCATTTAGGGGTAATCATGCCATGCTTAGAAAGCATGCTTGCAAGAATGCCCAAAAATATATCTTGCATTGGTCATTGCATTGGGTATGACCTAAAGAATTCTATATGATCCACGGATGGGCTGAGCCCATGTACTCCACACAAACCCAAACATGTGGTTACATATCAGGACGTGGAGTTCTTTGGTGGCCACTAATCCTAACTGTGAGCAACCTGGTGTCCAGGATAGAAAGTGCCCCAGGGTGCAACTGCAAGGTGCGCCCACCTTGAGCACCCGCGGGGCACTTGGATATCACAGATGGGGCTGCAGACGCTTGTGCGGTCTGTTGGGTAAGACAGATAGCCCTGGTGCACATGTAGCACCAGCACTATCTCAAGAGGGCATTACCTCATCTGCATAGTGCTATGGCCGCAGGAAAATGAGGGACTCTCTATACCTCTGCACCCTCGCCGTATTGTGGGTGAGGGACTAAAGGCGAAGAAGACGTCAGGAGCTGAACTTACAATGTGCGACAAAAAAGGTTTGGGGAGGTGTAGTTACTCACTGCACCCGCCTTTCTCCTCTTAAAGGTGCAGAGGGGTTACCACCTGCAAGTGAAACACCGAGCAGATTAGAAGATGCTGCTCCATATTTCAGTTAAATGTGCTACCCCCAGGGCAGCACAAGTTTGAGGCTGCCCCGAGGGCAGCGCATTCAACATAATAGGGCACACTTTGCCTGTTTGCTCATGATACTATTTGAAGGTGCAACCTGGCGCAAACAGTGAAAGTGTGCCCTATCGGTAATAGGACCCCTAAAGAGCAGGAAAATTATGTATCAAGAACCATGATTTGACACATTTTTTTAAAGTGTCCCCTAACAAGGAGTTCCCTGGTGCTCTGAGAGAGGAAGTGGTGAGCGGGAGGAGCCAGAATTACCAGAAAAAAACACACCTCCATCTTTTTCACCATTCTTCCTAGCCTATTTCTTTAACCCCAATGTTGTGGCTCAGAAAAAATGTCAAATACATCTTGAAAAACTGAACTATAGGGGTCACAGGTGTCATACAACTGACAGCAAAGCCTTACCACAGACTGAGCTCCTAAGAAACTTCAGCAAATTAAACAGCATCTGTCCTTACTCTAGGTCTATGGTGGTGCAATCCTACTTCATAACAATAGTCTTTAGCATAAAACTGGATTTTTATTATTGGCCATATTCATTTATATTAGTACGGTGGATCTTGAACCCTGTTTTTTTGTATGGAATCTTATTTTGCCTGTATTAAAGTCATTAAAACCAGACTTTTTACATCAACAGACAGAAAGGCAGGGTGGGCAGCACACTATGGTGCCTGCAAGGGCCAGGGAATGATGCACCTAGTAGTTGTGCATCCATTGGGGTGCCGGGGCAGGAGTGTTAGAGGTCCAGTACTTATACCCAGTTGTGCCGTTGAGGTGGTGAAACTTCAAAGAAATGTCTTCCCTTCCTGCCCTGCCCCACTAAGCCACATGGACCAATTCACCGTCCCACCTAAATTTGTGCACCAACTATAAAGTCGCAGCAGTCTAGCTGAAACGCTAACGGGACACGCTTGAGGCAATCGGAGGCTGAAGGGGGCGGGGCTGCAGCAGCTTGAGTGACAGACTAGCGCGGCACTTGCAGCAGCATCAATAGTAATATTAGTGCGCAAACTGCGCATGTCCGTTTTTGGGCTGGTCATTTTTATGACCAGCCCCTACATGCGCACACCACACACTTCTACCTTAGAGCAACTGGCGAGGGACCCGAGGGTGCTACATGCAGCAGCCCCGGGGTCTCCAAATGGACGGGGAGTAACCCTGCTCTAGCCAATCTTGGTGCTGCTAATTCAGCATCTGGATTGGCTGAGACACCGTGCAGCCTGAGCCTGAGGGCAGACCTAAATAATATTGGATGCCACGCCTGGGTGGTGGCACTTCTGCACTGTATGGTCAATCACTGTGGCTTATGAATCCATGCAGAGACAGTAATTGGCCTTTTTGTTTGTGACGCTGTCATCGCAGGGCAGCAGTCCGCGTCACCACGCCACACGACGACACACCATAGACCTCGTGCCGGTCTGCTCGTGGCTCCGTGTGATGTACTCCGATCACTGCATCATTCATTGATCATTCCTCGTGGGTCGCTCTTGCGCAGCTGCTGCCTTGGTTGTGGCTCACTTGTTGTTGGATCAGTCTTCACCAAGATCCTGATCATCATGATGTTGAGAATCATCAAGGGCCAGATATAGGTAGCCCAATACCGGTCGGTAACGGCCAAGATTACCAAATTTCGTCCGTTACCGACCGGTATTAGGCTTTTGAGATGTAGGAGCCCAAAAAAGACCGATTCGGTAAATACGAATCGGTAAATTTCGAATCGGATATTACCAAATCGGTATTTACTGATTCGGTATTTACCAATTCGGAAAATACAGAATTCTTATTTACCTAATCGGTAAATAAGACATGGTAAAAAATGAGACTAGAGATGTAGGTAACTTCTAAAATACAGAATTTCATGAAATTCGGTATTTAAGAGTTAGTAATTACCATGTATTGAAAGCAGGTGGTAACCAGGTGCAGGCTATAAAAAAGGCCCCGAAATGCAACAGTGTGACCAGAATGGCGGCATTCTATGTGGTAGCAAGGCGGCTACAGCTACAGGCAACAGGAGAGAGGATCTGGAGACGGGAGGAGCAAGTCTACAGACAGCAGATCACACTCTTCCAACTTACTGAGGCAGAGATCTTGCAAAGGTACAGGCTACACCTCCACACCATCCTGGACTTGATTAGGGACCTGCACCCACTCCTGGAGCACCCAACATCTTTCAGAACAGTGGGATCTTCACATGCCTGACAGCGGAGGAATTCGGAGAAGGATACCTGCTAGGTAAAACACTGTGACACACCATAATAGATATTGCAAATGTATGTGTTGTTGTGCATGTGATTAATGGCTCTCTCATTTCCACATAGGTGATAGCGCATATGGCGTACGCTCGTTCATCCTGACACTCTACCTGAACCCATCAACCCCAAGCGAGAGACGATACAACGTGGCACACAAATCTACTAGGAACATTGTGGAGCGCACCTTTGGGCTGTTAAAAAGCAGGTTCCGCTGCCTCCACAAAAGCAGATGCGCACGTCAGTACTCACCACTCACCTGCTGTAAGATCACTGCAAGTTGCGCAATGTTGCACAACCTTGCTACAAAGAAAGGTACAGAAGTGGAATTAAGTGATTTTGAGGACCACGATGATGAATGTGCACAGCCTGAGTCCAACACAGCAGGAGTGGCGCCAGCAACAGATTGGAGACAGAGACGGGCAGAGATCACACGCAACTACTATTAAGTAAGTAAAGAGACACAGCCAGGGTATGTACCCAACGTAGTTTAATTTTTGGCACTACATCAGTACTCAAAGGCACAGATGTTCAACACAAATTGTATCCATCTATAATGGGAGTCCTGGGTTACTTCCCCATTCCAGGGTGCGTGGGCAGTGGTAGCCCCATGGATCCTACTGCTCCTCCGTGTGTCAGCAATAGGGGGGGTTGCCATGCTGCTCCTACTGGTGCTTTCCTCACTCTCAGCCACATCCAGAGCAGCAGTATGTGCTGACTGCGTATTAAGCAGCACCTCAATAGCACTTGTCACCCTTGCAAGGCCCCTGGAGACTTCACTGCTGCTGTGTGTCAGTCCCTCCTGCATGTTTACGCATCGCCTGCAAAGTAGGGAAGTGGCAGTGGCCAAACGGTTTACTGCCTTAGTGTGTTGTTGTACTTGCTGCCTGTCCTTCCGCCTTGTTGCCCTGTCCTGGTCAAGCTTGGTGCACAAGTGCAGCACGGACTGTGACATGTTCCGCATCCCCACAGCCATCTCTCTCATGCCTGCTGCCATCTCTCTGTTTTCACCACCATTGAGCTAATGCCCTTTCCTATGTTTGCCATGTTCTCATTCAGGTGCCTCATCTGGCGTTGCACCGACTGGATGGCCTTCCCCTGCATACACTGTATTTTCACCGTGCTACCCTCCAGTCCACGGAAGACACTGGGACCCTGCACATGTTGGAATCACTGCTGTCTCTGGGCCTACGGCGTCTGGTAACAGTGCGGGCCCCCTCGGCGCTGGACTGCTGATTGGCAGTGCTTTCTTCCCCAGCCAAGGTTGGTGTATCACCCCCCACTGTGTCACCTGCTGATGGCTCCATTTGAGCTAGTGTGGCAACTACATGCCTCTTGCTTTTTTGAATTGAAGGTGTTGTGTTAGCCGGTGATGCAAGCAGTTCAGGTGAGGACAGGAGTAGAGGGGAGCCAAAACGCTCTGGGGAGGCCTGCAGCTGTGGCCAAGTTTGCAGGTCTTGGGAGGCTGGCTGTGCTGTTGGTGCACCAGTGTCCTGCGTGGTATTCCCTGCACTTGTGCTTGCCTCCTGTGTGTCTTCCCTCTGTGGTGCACTGCCTTACTTCTCCTTGGTGCGCCTGCGAGATGTCTCGCCTGTGGACAGAAATTCGCACATTAGCTCTGTGGTCCTGCAGCGCTGCTTATTCAATTAGATTCTAATCTCTGAAACACTGTAGCTATTGCCTCAGCTTGGTTATCACTGATGTGTGTCGCATGCCTTGTTGTTTGGTGTGCTGTTTGAAATGGTAGGTGTTTCAATGACTACATCTCCCATAATGCATTGCTGCTGTATATTGCTACCTCTACTGGAGTGGGGTTCACACTACCACATAGGGGGAGGGGATGGGGAAGGGTGATTGCTGTGCATGCTTCTTACCTTTTCTGGTGGCAGCTCTGGCTGAGCTGTCTGCATCTCCAATCCCACAGACGCTGTCTGGTTCAATGGTGACTCCACCAGCTCCTCCAGCTCAGTCAGGGCAGGTGCCCTGTTCCTCCCTCCTCCAGGCAGGTACGCCTGTTTGTGGAACTCAGCCATCTTTCGCTTTGTCAAGTACCTGAGGCTGTACCACCTCTTCTTCAGGTCCTCAATCTCCCGTGGGGTCACTCCAACAGCATTTACCTTTGCCTGTATTGCCAACCAAATCTTCCTTTTCGCAGATTCTGCCACCAGCAGGGACTGCTTTTCAAACAATTTTTGGTGTTCCTTTACCACCTCCTCCACGAGCTCCATGGTGCTGAATTTGATCTTCCTCTTCCTCTCTACACCTTCTCTTTCAGTGTTGTTTGCCATTTTTTCACTTTCAAAAGGAGTAAAGTTTTCCTGTGGCTCAGGGGCTCTGCACTGCTCTCACAGCCTTTCCAGAAACTTCTGATTGCTTGCACCTGCATGGGAGTGGCCACTTCCTGGTTCGGAGGGGGTGGTAGCACCTGATTGGCTGAATCCTGGGTTTTTTCTTATTTGGAATAGCCGATTCGGAATTTACCGATTCGGTAATTCCCATTCATTCCTATGGGCCTGAATGGGAATTAACGAATCGGTAAATACCGAATCGGTGAATACCGATTTGGTAAATACCGAATGGATGATACCGAATATTATCGATTCGGTAATATTTACGATTTTTTTTTCTACATCCCATTTACCGATTCTAAAATACAGAATCGGTAAAATTCGGTATTTTAGAATCGGTAACTTGGAATTACCTACATCTGGCCCCTAGTTCGTTGTGAAAACAAAGTAAGAGTCGGGCAGGGGGCCCCCTCTGTGTGACTGGCGCAGCGCATATCATTTCGCAGGGGCTCGGCTTCCCCTCGTAGTTGTTAAACTAACTGTACACAAAACTCCTGAGATAACGAAGATCCCCTGTAGACTCCCGGCTTCCTAAAGCACTGCCTGGCTGCTCTCTGTTTGACAGGGCCCAGGCCCTCGGACCGCTTTAGTTTAATATCTGCCATCATCATCATCATGTGCTTCCTTTGTGAGGTCCCGGGTGGGGGGATATACTGATGGGGTCTAAGCGGTGTATACAATTGGCACAGCGGGGAGGAGGAGGCTTTAAGGCCAAGGCACAGGGCAAATAAACCCTCTGATGGGAGCTTGTTTTTAGTGGTATCGAAGCAGCCCCTTCGTGGTGTGGCCTCATGCGCATAGGAGCTAGGGTGACCAACCGTCCCTAAATTTCACAGACTGTCCGTAAATTGGACCTCACATCCGTTGTCCGTGAGGATCCCTTTTACAGATGCCTTTTGTCCATAATTTTGGGCCTTTCAGGGAACAGAGCTGTTTCCCTGTGAGAGGCCTCAGCTCCCTAGTGAGGCCTCCTCGCACTCCTCTGAGCACAAGAGCAGTCCCACCCCGCCCATTGTCATTCAGTATGCAGGCTGATTGCCACATACAGAATGCCAATGGGTCAGTCTGGGCTACAGCACGTGGCGGCCTCCTCCAGCCTCGGTCTAGGGCAGGGCATTCGGTCACATGGAAGTGCAAAAAAGCCCATGCTGATGCTATGTGAGAATCCAGTTTGAACGTGGTGAAAGAAGTTAAAAGTAAAGGATTATAGTTCTTTCAGTCTCATCATTTTAGAACTGATGTATTTTCAATATTATATTCAAGGAAGCCTTGGTTGCTGCTTTTTCATTTTATGCAACTAACAACCGTTGACAAAGCCAATAGTTCTGGCTTGTTCTAGGTGTAACACTACTTGTTGTATTATATATCTTGGTGCAATGACAGAAGCAACAAAAATACCAGTCAGGCGGCACATTATACTAAGCACAGAATTTTAGCTTAGGTGTTTTAAGCCACACCCTTAATTACATCGAACACCCTTTTGGAGAGACCCCCCTAGTTTTTTCATCCCACTTAAAGCTCTGGAAACAACACCATGTCACAGTCACCTCACATCGAGGCACTGTGCATCATGCATGACTCATGCCTTCCACTTTTTCAGATTGCCTATGTGGAGGGGCATAGTGAACCCTGCCCAACTCCATCCCATCCGACCCTTGCTTTAGGAACTACAGCAAGAGTGGAGTTCTTGATGGGTCTCTTCTGTCTGCGACAAAGGCTCAGCTCATAATGAATGTGAAAAGGTGAGTGAGTAAGTAAGTGATGGGATCGGTGGATAGATGGCTGGATGGATGAGTGAAATGATGGATGGATGAGTGAAAGGGTGGATGATGGGTGAGTGTATGGGTGGATGGATGAGTGAAATGATGGATGGATTGATGAATTGATAAGTGAAAGGGTGAATGGATGGACGGATGAGTGAAAGGGTGGATGTAAGGCTGGGTGGGTGAGTGAAAGGGCGGTTAGATGGACAGAAGGAAGGATAGATGAGTGAAGGAGTGAAAGGGTGGATGGATGGGAGAAAGGATGGATGGGTGAATGGATGACTGAACGGGTGAATGGGTGGAAGGATGAGTGACTGGGTGGATGAATGAGTAAGTGAAAGGATGGCTGGATATGTAAATGGCTGGATTGATGAGTAAATGGATGGATAGGTGGAAGAGTGGAAGGATGAGTGTAGGAATGGATAGGGTGAAAGGGTGGATGGATGGATGAGTAAAAGGGTGGATGGAGGGATGGATGAGTGAAATGATGAATGGAAGGATATGTGATGGATAGGTTTGTAAATGGTTGAATATAGATATGGATGGGCACACAGATGGAAGGACAGAATGAATGGTGGAAGACTAAATGATGGATGAAAGTATGATTACACATTGTAAGGCCCATTATTTTAACCAACATTTCCTATAAATTGACTTTCACACCTCCTGCCAGGCCTGTAAGTTACAGGCCTGGCAGGACTGGAGGTGTTGAAGTTCTGGTGGCGCCTGATCGCCATAGGCGAACCTGCGCATCAGCAGGCAGGCAGAGAACTACCAAGAAGTCTCTGAAAACAGCGTACTGTTGTGACCGCTGCGGGTACTGACTGACATCAAGGAACTACATAGGTGTAATTGCTGTTGTGCTTGCGGCGTTCACAAAAGCCACTCATTAATGTCATTACGTATCATTCTGAGGGTGGATTCCTGGTTGTAATGAACAAGGCCATTTCCTCTGATCCTTTTCTCAAGCATGTAATCTAAATGTATTATTACTTTAGTGGCCAAAGGACGTGATGTATTTTCCTGCGATGCCATTGTTATGGAAATTAGTGGTTTTATAAAACTAAAACAATCTTGCCAATTCATGGGTGCACATCCCTGAGGAAGGGCAGATCAGCCCTGGCTCTGCACATATCCAGCACGTATCCGTAGGGTTCGGAAAGGGAGCAGGGACCAGGAAGCAAGCAAAAGAGATGACACAGAGGTGGACATGACATGGTGGCAGGACTCTTGGGAGCAGGGACAGAAAGCAAGAACAAAAGGAAGGGCTGGGGCAAAGTCATATGTCAGGTTACTTAGACTACTGGGCACTGTCAGAGGGACTAGACTGTTGTGACTTCTATTTTTCTCTTCAGTCTTTGTTGCTGTTATATTACGTTATCGTGAGCACGGTTACATATCGCCTTCCCGCCATTTGTATGGTTCCAAAACGCTTTTGGGATCTGGAGGTTTTGGGAATTCTCGGTAACCTGACTCAAAGTGATGTTGATGGGTGTGTGATTGTATTGGCGATTACATTGTTTTGTCATTTCACTTAATACCACTTACTACTCCTAATGAGGCACTGAAGCGCTTAATGGCAAGTAGCCCACTACTCACTAACCCAGATTAATGGTTAAATTACTGGTTATTAGGTTTAACCAATGTGCTTGTCTCCATGGTGTATGCTAGCATCCGCTTGCTTCCCGAGTTTGTCCATGGAAGCTTCCTGAAGTGTTTGGCTTCCTTATGGTCTGGGACTGCCGACCATCCCCCTCCCCTGTCTTGTGCACCCCCACAATTATTAAAAATGGACATGAGAGGAGGTTCTTTAGAAGGCGGGGGGTCTCCCGACCCCCTGGACGTATTTATTAAAACATGAAAACAAATTAAGATTTGAAATAAACAATATTTACACAATCATTTATACAGAAAAAACTACTGACATTAGATTACAATCCATGTAGACAGATATCCAAGGGCTAACCTTAACAAATTTCTAATACAAAATATTTCCTAACTGAATCTAATATTTTGGATCATAATCACACGTTATTAATTGTTCTGCATATCCAATTTTTGGGCCTACGGCAAGGTCGCTAACCGGTGTCAGATCCTTATCAAACAGCCACGCCCTCACGTATGAGTGCGCATGCGCAGAGGGCCCGTTTATCGAGAGGGTACTCCCCCCCCACCCGGTTATCCCCGTACGCTCCATTAACTCCATTAACCAAAGGGGGGCCCTTGCACTCTGCGCCATTTAATGATGTCATAGTGCACGTTCGGGGTGGCTAACCAGCCTAAAAAAAGCGTGACTCCCCCCCTCCCCGCACTCATCCAACAAAGTGGATGTACCGCCCCTGGAGTTCTAGGAGAGACCACGTGTCCCTCCCCCTGGGTGACCCCATTCAAGAATGGCGCCGCCCCCTAAGGACCGTAAATTGACTGCTCACCGATCATGACCTTACCGCCACAGGCCAGCATAGTTGCCCGGCTATCTGGCCCCCCTATCCTGCTACTCTGCAAGGTCATGCCTAGCCTAAAACCTCCCTAGACAGGCCAAGATGTTCTCCAAAAATAATTTGTTGCCCGCTCTAGTCAGGTGCACCCCATCTTGTAAGAATTATTGTTCCCCCCTGACACACCCATGTGGTATGTTCTGCAATTGAGGTGACCGAAACAATTTCTCTATCTTGTTGTTGATCCTCTTTACCGAGTGATTCAACACTTTGACAGAGTCCCCCCCTCTCCATCTGAGTCTAGTAATAATCTGGGACCAAACTATGGTGCAGCCCTGGCAAGTTTAAGCTAACCAGCTTACCGCCGAGATTATCTCTTCCATCAGGGCCCTCCTGCCCAACTTTACCAGGTCATTTCCGCCCTAATGTAAGATAACAACTGTGGGGGCAGCGGGGTGTGTCTGTCGAGCAACTCCGTAAGGAACCCACTAAATTGACTGAGGCAGAGACCCCCCCTACCATGAAAGGAAACCCGAAAACGTCCCTGCTCCGCCCTCTGTCTGTAACTATTCATAAGAATAACAGATTTAACAGTTTCACAAAAGAATGACCAACAACCCATACAACTTGTGTCTCCTTTTTCTGTGCCTGGGTTCGCCGTGGTGAAGATACTTGCTGGTGATGTGCCGACGGCAGTTTCCGCCCTGTGTGACAGGTTCGAGAAACTGAAATACAAGCAGATAAAGAAGACAGGCATCAGCGTAATTATTCTGCCACCCTCACAACATGTGCAGCCGCACATAACGCTTGTAACAGTTGGAAGACAAATTCTTTTCACACTGCTTTTGTGAAACCCTCTAGCAGTTGCTTCAGTGGCAGCCCCTATTCGGAACAAATGTGTCCCAAAGTCCTTCGGGTTTTAACCAGCCGTCAATTGTCATAGCCAATACCCTTTGGAATTGAAACCTGGTAAGCGGGTACCATCTGCGTGCATTAATAATGCCCCCATACTGTGCCTACTCTCTGATTGAGGAAGGCCTCCACGTGCATCACTGTGCTGTATGGATTAGTCCGCACCCGATGGAGTATCATCCCCTCACCACGGGCTTCCTGATCAGTTTTTGATTTGCTGATGATAATTAACAGTGCATCACCTAATATCCTTGTGTGTTCAAGCTGGAGTCCACCTAGCAGGTCCCGTTTATAGCCACCAGTTCCTCTACCCGGAATGCCCCATAAAAGGCTAGTGTAAAGGCGGCTCTGCACAGTAATACCTCCCTTGATGAACTGCAGTTGCCACACAAGGCATTCAATAATGATGCCATCCATTCTAAACCTATCGGTTGCCTCGTGTCCCTGGCGTTTGCTTGGAGGCGCCGCCGCCCCTTTAGTGCCTTCCTTACGATGAAACTATTTGTGGGATCTTTGGTACCCCTAATCTGTGCAAAGAAAGCAACGGCTGCCACGTGCCGGCTAGCTGACGCTGCGGAGCGCCCTTCCTTGTGTAATGCATCTAGGTACTGGGTGAAATTCCCTGCCTGATCCCATCTCTCCAGCCAATCCTGACCCAAAAAGGTACAGTAAGACAAAAACGCCCCTTCGTATGCGGTTCTGGTCCTAGGCACTAGGCTAGCTGCCACGAGGTTCTGTAGTTGGAGGCACGAATCTTCCAGAGTGCTGCTGGGAAGTGTGTGGGTGTCACCCCCGCGGATGGTAGATGTTCCCTGAATACCTGCATCTTAAAGCGAGAGAGTGCTTCAGCTGCATTATTTAACACCCCTAGAACATGTTTGGCCCTAAACTGTATGTTAAGTTTCATGCACACCAGCACTATTTATTTCAGTGGGCGAAGTATCATTTTACACCGCGCCACCTGCTGACATTCAACTACTGTCATGTTATCAGACCAGAAAATCACAGATTGATTACACAACTGATTAGGCCAAACTGTCAATGCCACCCAAATTGGAAATAGTTCCAGGAAACCTATATTAGTTGTCAGGCCACTCTCTTCCCACCAAACCAGCCACTGTTGTGCCACCCACTTGTTTTCAAGTATGGCGCCAAATCCCACACTGCCCGCAGCGTCAGTCCATAAACCTAACTCTGCAGACGTAGTGGGGGGACCGGTCGACACCACTCTGCCATTGAAGCCCTCCAGAAAGGCGATCCAAATCCACATCGGCCATTAGTCTCGTGCGATGGTGCTTCTCCCGCAGACCCGTCATGGTCTGTGAAATTGAGCGCGAGAATGGGCGTGCCATGGGTATAACTCTCATTGTGAAGTTCAACTGACCCACAGTCTGCTGCTGCTGATGTAGTGTCACTTTGTCTTTTGCCAAACATTGCTGGAGAGCCGCTCTAAATTTCGTGATTTTGTCTTCTGGTAACCTAAAACAACCCTCCACTGAATCCAATTCAATGCCTAGGAATTCCAATGTGGTTGCTGGACGCACCGTCTTTCCCGGTGCCAGCGGGACCTCAAAAGCCCGCATGAGCATGCAAAATTCCTACAATGCCCACGCACACTCCTGTGAGCCCGCCGACCCGAGAAAGAGAAAGTCATCCAGGTAATGCATTACGTGGTGGTGTCCAGACGTTTGCCTAAAAACCCATTCCGGAAATGAACTGAATTTCTCAAAGTAGGCGCAGGAAACAGAACAACCCATGGGCATACACTTATCCAAATAGAATTTGCCTTGAAATGAGAAACCTAGCAGATGCTGATCCAGGGGATGAACCGGCAGTAGCCGGAAAACAGACTCAATATCTGACTTTCCCAACAAGGCACCAGGTCCCAAAGTCCTCAACATATCTACTGCCTGGTCAAACGACGCATTCTTAACGCTACAAATGTCCTCGTTGATGGCGTCATTTAGTGATGCGCCCCCAGGTGCAGACAGATTATGGATCAGCCTGAACTCACCCTCCTCCTTCTTTGGCACCACACCAAGGGGTGAGCAAACAAAGTTGTGCACAGGGATGTGGTCAAAAGGACCCGCTATCCTGCCTTGGCGTAGCTCTTTTGTGATTTTTGTCGCTGCCACATCTGGTTTGTTCCTAACAGATAGTTGCTTCCTACACTCTGCTGTTCCGGTGTATCCCACCGCTGGGATCCTAAAGCCCTGCAAAACACCCTCTTGTAACATCCTCGCAGAGGCATGGTCTGGGTACCTGTTCAGCCAAGGAGTCATAGCCAGAACGTCGATGGGTGAATGCGATACCAGCGTACTCTCTACCTAGTCCTGTTTCTTTCTTCCCCCGTTTCCAGAGGCGTTACCCTTATTGCGGGTGGGAAGGTTGGTTAAAAATGCATGCATGTCTGAACTTGCACGTGCCTTGTGCCTGGTGAAGGATCACCTGTTAAAATCCCAGCACACCCCTTTTCACCCACCACTGCTTCTTGCCTTAGGGGCCGTGCCACCACCCTGCGCTGGCCGAAAGGGCTGTTGGGATTTGGGGGGGTAGCTTCTGTTCCAACTTGGCTCAGCACTACCAGGCTGCCTAGCTGTAAACTGGCCATACCATGAAATGGAATCCACCTGATCCCAGGCAAGTGAGTCATTAAACTCTTTAGCTTTTCTAAAACTCATATCATAGTCTTCCATCCTTCCCCTCCATATTCATCATGAAAAGTTGTGATCCTACTCTGGTAACACGCCATCCATGCCTGCAAGTTAGGGGAATGCTCGGCTATAATCGCCATAAACACAGAAAAGGCTCTAATCCAGTTGATCAATGTCTCTTCCACCCTGAATCTTGCCATTTCTACCCGCCATTCGCTAGGCAACATCTAATCTTTCTGCTTCCTAGCATACTCCATTTCCCTGTTATCCACGAGCAAAGAAAAAATATTGACATATTTGCCTGCCCAAATTAAATCCTTCACTTCTTTAGTTACATGTTGAGCTAAATGTTCCCTTCTGGAGGGTATTGTACCTTCCCCTAGCACTGGTAATGCCACCTCCTTACCACTTTCCCCGGCTCGCGTTGGTTCTACCATCTTGTCCGTTCCGGAGTTGCTGCCTTGACCTGCTGTTTGTGGAGGAATAGGCATACTTGCCCCCCCAACCCCCGCTACCTGGGGCAGTCATGATCCTTGATACCATCTTATGCGCCTCCGCCAAAGAATCCACCTCCTTCGCACCTACTGAAGATGGTAGCATCCCCCCTATCCCTAGCCAAGGGAGAACTGCTGCTATCTGTGCTGCTAGCTCCGGAGGGACCTAACCCACCCCTGGAGGTGCTGATACCGGGATGAGGGCTGCCGTGTTTGCGAATGGGATAGGTGCAGGGTTAGACATGGGTACCACCGGGACTACCGCTGGGACCACCAGAGGCACTGTGCTTGGTGTTGGCACCGTTGTGGCAGGTGCCGGTGTTACAGGTATAATTGCTGGGATTTGGGGAGTAGATATAGGGATCACCGGTGGCACCAGCCCACCTTCAGAGACCCCCCCGGAAGGACCCCCCTCCCCCTGTTGCTTTGGGACCCGAACGTTACCCTACTTGGCCCTGGGCAGCTTGGGTAGTGGATCCAATTCACCCCTGGGCTGCGGGGGCACTATTGTTCTCTTCGGCCTTCCAGATGGCCCGGCTTGATCATCCAACCTCTGCCTTAGCTCTGCCATGCTTTTTCCTATTTGGTCCACTTTCCCCCCATCTCCTGTACATTGCTGCCATACTGCGCATCATACCCTGCAGCATATGTTCCACGCGGGAACATTTTGCGCCACGTCTACTGGCCATACTCTTTCACCTTGCAACTGGTAAACCACCTACACTTGTGCCAACCCTGCGAGCACAATGTATTTCTGCTCCCACCAGGACTGACCCGGCTATTACCTGTACCAAGTTGGGGGTACACAAGCTGGCCTTAAGCACCACGCAACTGGGACAGCGACACACCAGCTAGCCTGGCCGAGCGCACTCTAGCCCGGCAGCCCACCAGAAGCAGTGAAATGCAGGCTGATTGTGTTGTCCCCTGCTTCGCTACTTGTCGGCACAGTAATCAATGTCCCCCGCACTGAAGTCCTACAATGAAAACAAGATTAGCCACACAAAACCAATAACTTATTAAACTTTATAACTGTGCATCCTAGAATCGGTCATTCAAAAGAAAGGGAGTATGCAGTTCAAATACTAGGTGAATAACCTCTAGACTTAATATCCCAGTCCTTTACATGAGCATCAGTTAAATCACGCACGTTTTTAACCAATGCAAGAATGTTTACAATTCCTTAACCCTGGATGCACTTATTAAACATTGCCAGTAAAACTCCTCTGTTTGCCACACTAACAATTAAAAATGCTTCCCAGTCAAGAAATCTTTTTTTTAAATAAACCTTGTTGCAACTGTTTTGCCCTTCACGCCATACGTAGATTTGTAGAAACACCGTTCACTTATTTAATTGCTTGCAGCACCTGATAGTTCACATGCGGTCTCCCATCCAAGTACTAACCGGGCCCGACCCTGCTCCGCTTTCAAACTGGAGCGTTGCTGCTGCCGAGCGCTATTAGCTATTAATTGGCCCCTAGTGCCCCGCTCGGCCTGGGCCCTTCCCATGCAAGCCTCCCCCCGCCGCCTTACCGCGTTCCGAGAAGCGTTTACCGCACTCTGGTCTCTGCTGCGGCAAGGACAACACAGGTTTGAACCGCTCGAGCTGGACCAGCCGTTCTGTTCCCCAGGAGCTCCCCGGCGGTTCTCTGAGCACCGGGATTCCCTGCACGCTCATTCCCGCTCCTCTGCCTCGCCGCTCCTGTGTCCCATGATCCACCTCCGACTCGCTGGGGTCTCGTCCAAGTCCACACGTCGATTTCCCTCCATGTGCGATTAAACACGAACTCCGCCCTGAAAGAGAAAGAAGAAAAATGTTTGCAGCCTCGAGAGAGTGTAGTGTAGCTCCTATTTTCCCAATAGGCTCTGCGCATTGGAATAGTACCTACAGCAGTAAAGGCCTAGACCAGACGTTAACTAGGTCTACTACTGTCGATACTAGACTTAATTTTTGGGTTTGCCAGCTAAGCTCAGAGTTCGCTAGAAACTTTCTCGAATGTTCAAGGAAGGAATTAACTCCCCTGATTAGACAAGAAGGGATTTAGTTTCTGACAACCATAGAACATGACAACTTTGCTCTCCCCTAATCAAGAGTCAATCTCGAGAGTCGTGTGAGCACAAGGCAATTATTTTACTCAGTCAGTACGTGCATTCTTAGTCTCATCAGAATGTAGAGAAAAGGAAGAGACGGGCGTGTTCAATAAAAAGGTGTTATTTATTGATCAGTCTCTTTTCTCATACATGAGAAATGGATCGATATTATTGCAATACTTATAGTTAAGTAAAGTGCATACATTAAAAGCAATAGTATAAAATAATACTGTAAAAACATTGATATGGTTTCTGAGCCATATGATGTTTAAAATGATTAAAATATATTTACATACACATATACATTTGACTAAACGTACTCAACTGGTGTTTCTAAATACGCCTACCCCGTGTACCTGACCTAAGTCTAATGCGTGGGCGGGAATAGAAAGTTACAGTTTAAGTTAAGTTTGTTTTTGCCAAGTGAATAACTAAAGAATTCTCTGTGAGGGGTTATTCAGTTCTGTACCTGGAATTTAGGATGGATGAGGAATAGTATCTCTTTCTCTGCTCTCGATATTCCAGGCTGCCTGCGAGGGCTGCCCGAAAGCGCCGGTGCTGGGTCTCTCGGCTTGAGATAGCAGCGCGTCTCTCAGCGCGTCAGGAAGGCGGGGCTGCTGCCAGCGGGGTCTGCTTCTGCTCTCGGCTTCGGCAAGTATGGCTGCTCCGTCTTGTCACCACGCGTGTGTTTGCATAGGGCAAGGTCGGCAATATTTATACCTTAAAGGTGCCGAGATTGACGTAAGGATGGACATAGATACGTCAATAAAGATGTCATACGACTTGCTCGTTAGCACATTCTTTACTAAAGTTCTCTGTGAAATCAAAACAATGGCCGCACGGATTATCCAGGTTGTCATAGGTTTGATTTGTTATGAGAACGTCGTATGCCTTATCAGGGGCTGGAGGAATGTCGCTTGTCTAATTAGATCTCAAGCGTTATGACCTAATCAGATAACACGTTCCTGTGCGGTAGTGTGACTGCGTCAGATAACGGTATCTGCATCATGGGGGTTTTCTTGCCTCATGGGCTGACTGTTAGTTAACTTGATAGTTAGTTTAACCAGAATAGGGTCAGGAATAGGGGGACTGATTCAGAACCTATAGAAATACACGACACCCACTCCACGCTAACTATGGTCATATCTACTAATCTATGCATAGTATAACATAGTACAACATACTATAGAGTATAGTGTATACCTTACCACCCCAAAATACATAAATGCATTTCGAAATTTTCAAATATATACTGAAAAATTGCAGTCATATATATTGTATGCACTTAAGCTATGAATTAAATGCAAAAGTAAACACGCATTTTTATGCATTATTGCTTATTGGTATATGAGAAATACACATGAAATGGCTCTTAATATGGCTATACAGAAAGGAAATTCGAGACCATTTCATCACATAATAAAATATTTGTGAACATCCCAGCGAGCAGCTAAAGTCTATAAAGTATCTAAAAATAGAAATTTTAGTTCTCTAGGAATAGTTTCTTACTTTAAGCAGAAGATCAGTGTCCCGGGGAAAAAATATGTAGAAAAATATTTTAAGGGGCTTGCTGAAAAATATTGCTGTCCGTGAGCTGGAGTGAAATTGTTCATGTGACTTTATTTTTAAAGTTGAAGGCCGAATTCAGGGAACGCCCTGTGCGAGTTTACTCAAAAGTCTCTATTTCTGTTCTGGAGAGAACATCATATCATTCAGGCTTTCGAAAAAACTGTCAACAGCTTCATGGGAAAGTTCCACTAAGTCGGAAATAGGGGTAACCATGCATTCGTGCGCATGATTGTCTCCATTGACATTCTGATTCGCATTGCTGACAGAAGGTCGTACCTGTTCGATGCTGCTTTCATCTTGAACTTCACTACTCTTCAATCGCAGTGGTGAAGATTCCAGGAATGCCGTCATCAGGATTGGCAGCCTTTGAGGGCAGCACAAAGCGTGAACCTTGGTAGGAACCAACAGTGTATCTGCATCCACTGGCGCATCCGATTGTAGCGTCAGACAGGTGTCTAACACGCATTCTTCTCCGCATAGCAGACACCTTAGTACAGGTAAAACACACCTTTGCCACATTGGTCGAAATGATAGAAACCAAGTCATGTTCAGGTCTCTAAGCCGGGAGAGTCCCAGGATTTTTGATATCCGGTCCCGGTATCCAATGGCTAGGATCGTATCTTCCATTGTCGCGAGAGTTTGATCTGTGACATGGGTTGCCATAACGAAAAATAAGGACTAGGAATAGGATTCCGGCAATTAGTCCTAGGATCAGGGGAAGTCCGCCAAAAATCGAATGGACGAAATCTGGAAAAATACCCAGTATGGCTTTGAATGGTGTTATTGCCATCAAAAATACTGTCTTAAATACCTTTGAGACCCCAGTGGTATCAGAAATATTTAAGATTTCGCTTAGGATTTCCGCGAAATGTACGGGGGAATTAGTTGATAATAATGTATGTATCTCTGCAGTCGTCCTTGCGACTTGTAGATCATACGTTTCTTTTGATGACGTGAGCCTTGTAGGCGTCTGAAGAAGCACTGTTTTCATTCTGCTTAAAGCATCTATTCGAATAGAAGTAATTTTCAAACTGGGCCATGCCCTTGCCTCCCTGTCTGGAAAGGAGCTGGGGAATAAAGAACGTCCACAGCACTTGACCTTCGCCGTTGTAGTTACTAGATAAGGAGTCCCGGGCATAAGACTGCAACATCTGCGGTCTACAATAAGAATGTAACTCCCATTATAGAGTCTTTGAAAGAATGGTTCTATTTCAGTTGCAGGTGCGCCTTGCTGGTGACATGAAAGGTTGTATGAATTCCCTTCACAGGCTCCATGCAAACTAATTCCGTTACACAGAAGCGTGCCGCTTAGTGACATAGCACAATTGTTGCCACTAAGAAACACTTTCTGTCCTTTATTACTGACACATGCATGTGAATAGGGCAGGTTCCAAGTTGTTTTAAGGTACCCCTTTCCCAATTTCTCGTACATGCCAGCCTGTATATATTTTTGGCAGTATTGAAACCTGAAGGTTGAGATTGGAATATTTATGATTCCGTGGATTATCCATTCACTGACAGGTCGTTCTGACATTGTCATTGGTAATCTTTCTAGTTTTTCAATGCTCAAGATTGTATAATCAGCACCCTTTTGCGCCATACCGATTTGTCTATCAGTAAGGTTAAAGATTTGGAATAGTGACGTTGTGTTGATTAAACGCCAAGGCACATAGCCTGAACGCAGATTTTGTAACGTCCAGCCAAGCTGTACAATGGAACGCAATTGTGACTGACCATGTTGTAATAACAGTAAGTCTTGCGATAATATATCGATTGCTGAAGACACAATGCTGTCCAATGAAAAAATTCTGGAGGACAGAGTCATTAACCCATTGTCCACTACAGAAAGTGATTTTTCCAAATTGATACGGTCAATTTCCCGTATTCTTTCTGCTGTCTCAATTTGAGTAACCTTCCAGGCGTCATTGTATGCTGCATATACAGAGGCTGCTATGAAACGCTTTTGACGCTGTTTGCGTGGTCCCAGTATGAAATCACGCAAGTCAGCACCATCAGTAAGTAAAGTTAGGTGTTGCTTAATTTCAGGCAGTGTGGAAGTCTGTAGCCATTGAAGGCATAATTTGCCCACACTGTAGGTTGTTATTATCCCTGGGTGATGTCTTTGGGGATATCTAGGGTCTGGCCTGGTCATTTTGAAACCCTGTGTTTTATTCAGGAATCTATCTTGACAGTAATTTGTATCTGTGGGCCAGATCAACCATTGTTTCCAATCAGGATGTGTTCTGTTTTGGTTTAATATATGGTTTACGTCTATCTCTTCATCTGTATCAGAGCTATTGCTAAACATTGTTGGCTTCGGAATAGACGGTTTAATTAAATCTTTGATTTTGGCTAAGCCAAGACAGGTGGTTTGTTGAACAGTGTCATTTAAAAATATCATTTGTTCTGGGATCATGCAGGCTCTGAACAAAGCTTCTAAACCCTGTACTTGCCATTCTTTTGTACCCCAAACACTTTTCAAATCAACATTTTTGTCCCAATAATCAAATCCAAATGTATTCATTTTTTCAAAGAATGAATCTGAATATATCAATTTTGTGTTGGTTATCATGGTTTTCATCCCTGTCTTGTTTGACAATTTAAAATAAAATGTTTCAGCATTACTTATGTTAAAACCTGAAAAATATGAATATTTGTCATATACGGTTCTAGAGCTTCCTTTTGGAGGTGTAGCACAATGTTCCCATTGATTATAACTTAAAACATTTCTAGGTTGCGCAGATTTATGTAAAAAATGGTTACCATAATGGTTATAGCAATACATACTATCATAATGTGTAGAACCTTGCAAATAATCATGTTTTGTAAATTTAGCAGACATTACTAAGTCAGACATCATGTTGTTAATACTTTCGAAGTCCCAATCATCAGCAAATGAGTTTGGTTTTGCAAAGTCACTCAAGGAGATCTTGATTTGGTGTGGATATTTCAGGATCTCGACCGGACCATAAATTTCATAGTCAGTGTTGTCCCAGGCTACCCCACCAGGTATAGGATTGGCTGTGAAGTTGGCTGAAGAAAGTTCTCTTTTCTCGACGTGTGAAGATGTGTGTGGTTTGAGGACCAAGTTGATGTTCTGACTTGCTGTGTCCATTTTAGCATATTTTCCCTCAATGAAGCGTCCCAAAGTAAATACCATGATGAGCCAAAGTATGAGGATAAATGCACCAAAACCCACCCAAAATTCAATCCATGGAGAAACCAGATATGTTTCTTTCAGATGTTTCAAAAGTTCCTTAGCTTTGTCTTTAAAGGATTTTGATGATGGCTGTGTCTTTGATTCACTGAAGCCGTCAGAGGAATCATCGAAGTTGATGAAGTAACCGGATGCAGTTCTGTCAATTGTTCCAATTGGTTCAGGATTTCTGTTTTTTGCATTTTCACTTGGTACTTCAGTATAGATTGGTGTGTCTCTGCTAAATGTCTTTATTTGGGTTTTCAGAGGTCTGAGTTCTATTGCATTGTTGTATAGTCCTTCTTGTTCTTCTGCAGGCGTTTCAAATGTGATGAGCCTTTTTGTTAGGACCTCTGTACTGGTAGCAAACCTTGGTGTTCTGCTACTTATTGGGAGTCCACTTGGCCTACTGTTTGTTATCGGCCACATGTTGTGGTTTTACCAGGTCGATGGATACAACTCGGTTCTCCTTTTTTCCAGCAAGTGGCGGTAGTACAACTGATCTTGTCCCGTTGACAGACAAGACAGGAACTGCTTTTCTGTAAGAAGGCCCAAATTCCTTCTTTACCGCGATCTTCTCCCTGACTAGATCCCCGACTTTTGGAATCCAGACAGGTCTTGCTGGGACAGGTGGTGATTCTTCAGTGGTCGTTGGCTGTTGTTTCAACTGTATGTTGCTCAGGTCTTTTCTTGTTTTGTTTAAGTCCTGCAAAATAGCCAAACGGTCTTTGACATCAAAGGTTTTTTCTATTACCACTGAAGTCTGACTATCAAGGTCAGAGATCAACATCCTAGTTCCGAATAATAATTCGTACGGACTGAATCCCTTCAGAGAATTTCTTGGCAAGTTATTTAGACTACGTTGGACACTTATTAGATGTTTGACCCACCCAGCTCCCGAACCTAATATCCTTTCTATTATAGATTGTTTTCTGCCTTGGTTTTTTCTTTACACCATCCCGTACCCTCAGGAAGGAAGTGAGAAGATTCCCGCTGGGCTGTGCTCATTTGGCCATGTTTCCCCCCCAGGCTGGATTGCCTGAGTGAAAACAATGGTCGAACGTAGCATGCTCTTAGCGTATATGCCATTTAGACTCGCATATCTTGTATAATAGTCCGGACGTCAGCCGAGTGCTGGTGATCTACATTATAAGTGGAAACTAGCCTGTATATGTTAATCGCAAGCCATTCTTTTTGCTGGTAATATTATCTGCCTTGATACGACGAGGTATTAAACTGCTTCTCTCCCCACTGCGATCTCTGTTGCAGTTTGGGCAGTTTTTTACAAACATGGTGTAATGCAGGCTCATGCCTGGCCACCAGTACCGTGATTGTAATTCTTCCAGAGAATCTTTCAGTTTGAGGTGTCTGAGACCCTCGCCCATATGTGTGTCTGCGATTAACAAGCTTCTCCTGTCCATGTTTGGAATCACTCTATCCCCCACTCCAGGGATTCGAGCAAAAGGGACGGAGTTTGCATCGATTATGTATGTATAATTGAGTGGATAGTTGATCGGTAACGCTGAGCAGTCGCCTTTTGATGAAGTTTTCACCGCCAGCACTGTTTCACCGTCAATGTATTTTAATGTACGCTTTTTTCGATCTACGGGAGCCGGTTTAGTGGCTGCCGCTGTGGCTGTCTCAGCCAATGAATTCCCTACAACGTGAACGCCATCACGCTGATGACTCAGTGAGTGAGTCACATGAGTCTTTGGTAGTTCTTTTTGTAAAAGAGCTATTTGTTCCCAGAGCAGTTTCTGCTTTATTGGTGCATCTGTGTCATCTTTGTAACCGTTTTGAATCCATGTCTGCAAATCGCTGTTATATGATTTGACGCAGTAATATGAATCTGACACTATAAGTGTCGGGAATTCGCGATCCGCATTATCTAGCGCCATTTTCAATGCTATTATTTCAGTTTGTTGTTCTGAATTAGTTTCTACTGAGTGTGATTTTGTTAATAGAGGTTTTAGTTTACCTCCGCGCCACACTTCTTTTGTAATCTCACATGTGGGATTGTATGCTTGATCTCCCCAAACGGAGGGTTGAGCATGTCCGTCTGTATAGATTACACAGGCGTAATGTCGTAGAGGCAGAATGTCGATTGGCAGAGGATACGTCTTTTCATATTTTAGATTTTTTAATTCTTCTAGTTCTGGATCAAAGTAGTAGTATACTTTGTCCGTTGTGATTGAATTTACCCATTGTATCCATTCCGGATTCAATGTTGTTGTTGGTAAATTACAAGGTGTTGTTAGTGCCTCAAAGGCTGATTCTGCTGTTCTGACTGTGATATGTCTACCGTCAGCTATGTCTTTTTCTCTAGCTATTGCGGTTTGAACTGCACGAATGATTTTTTCTGTATTACTGAATTTCTGTTCAGCTTCTGTGTACAAGTGTGATTTAAATGCAATTGGTACCTTTTCTCCCTCATTAGAGGTCAGGTATGTGAATCCGCATCTCCCTGGGATGACTTGGATCACAAGGTTGCGTGTGTTATCACGTGTTTCTAATTTTGTTTTAATTAGCATGTCTGTTTGTAAGGATCTCAAAATTTCTGTGTGTGTTTGAGTCCAATTGGATCTTTTAAAGTCTGGTTTAATTAGATCATAAAGGGGTTTGACCCTTTCTGCGTAATTTGCAATGTATGTTCTTCCGAAATTTAGGAAGCCTAGAATTGACTGTAGGTTTTTTAGTGTTTTAGGAGCTTGGATTACGGCACATTTCTCTAGGAAATTGTCTGCCAGGCTTTTACCTTCACTTGATAACTCATATCCTAAGAATAGGACCGTCAGATGGGCAATTCTGGATTTTTTAAAGTTGAATTTGTAACCCTCTGCAGCGAACCCAAGTATTATGGTGTTCACTCTTTTCAAGTGAGTCTCCAAGTCATCATCTGTTAAGTAAATGTCATCGACATAAGATAATGCTTCATCATCATATAGTTGTAGTAATTCTGTTACTCTCGCTGAGAATACCCCCGGGCTGTTCTTGTACCCCTGGGCTAACCGACAGAATTGTTTTTGAGTGCCATTTACTGAGAATGCAGTTAAATATCTGCTCTCTGGTGCTATGTTTTGACAAAAGAATCCATTGGAGATGTCCAGGGTTGTTTTGTATTTTTTGCGCACTATGTTATTCATTAGTGCAGCACTGTGTGAGTTTTGCACTGCAAAGGTTTTGCAACATGTGTTAAGGTGTCGGTAATCCAAAACTAGACAATATGAATTGTCTGGTTTGGAGACCGGAAACAAAGGATTGTTCATTTGTGAGGTGCAAGTTTCAATCACCCCCTGGTATTCTAGCTGATCTAGTATTTCATTTACCTGTTTTTTAGCTTCTTGCTTAATTGGGTACTGCCTTTGTGCAGTAGGTTGTGATTTTAACTGGATTTTGTGAGGAGGGGAGTCCTCATCCCATCCTACATGATTTTTATATAAAGCAGGTGCTAAGGCCACTGCCCACTTTCTAGCAAGTGTGTATTTTTTTATGAATCGGTATTTGATTCGAGAAGGCAGGCATAATTACTTCTTCGCCATGAGGGCACTCCCTGACAAACTCTGGTGGCCAGTCTTTTTCAGCTAGAAGGATGTCATAGCCTTTGGAGAGGTTATCCCAAAATAGTCCCCTTATTTTCCTAGTCTTATCTCCCTCTATACGTAATGTTATCTCGTATATCTTGTGGGGCTTGCTAACTCTGGTGTCTGCAGTTTCCACTTGAAGGTATTCATTCGTGTCCACTGTCTCCAGATGATTCATAAGGACTTTGCGAGCTATGCTCACCTCTGCTGCGCTGTCTAGCATTGTCTGAGCCCACTCTCCGTTTTTCAGTTGTGTCCTCAGTATTCTCGGCATTTTTAACTACCTTGATACTGGCTACCTTCTTTTTTGGAAATTGTAATTTCTTTTTTTGTTGAGCAGGTTCCTTGTCTTTGGACTTGGCGTGCTCTTCTGATCGTCCTCTTCTTTCCGATTTCTGCGAGGAATTCTGAAAAGATTGAGAGGGACGTGTATCAATGTCTTGATATCTATCAGGTTTTTTAATATTATCCCTATTTCTAAGGTTATATCTATTCCCCGAGGGGTCACTCTGCGGTGACCTCTGTCTTTGGTTTGGAGATTTCTCTCTTCGCCTAGGAGACCTTCCTCGGGACTGGAATTTCTTTTCTTTAGGATTGGATTGTTTGTTTCCATCCCAGTTCTTTTTTGGTGAATTATTATTATTAAAAAATATTTTTTCTGGACTTGTAGTCAGTTGCGGTTTTACTGGTATTCCACCTAGACTATCTCTGCCTAGTTCTTCATAGGATTTTTCTATGATTCTGGTAATTTCAGCTGGTTGGTCTGCTATATCTGTCTCTTTTAACCTCTGGCGGATCGCCACGTTTGCTGCTTCACCTTTTATGTTGGCTAGTAATATAGCCGAGACCTGCTTGAAGTCTTTCAGTAATTTCATACCAAGAGTTAAAGCAGGTTCTGGACCGTATTCATCTTGAATTTGTTTTTGCACATCTGGTATTACCGAAATGGATGGAACACCGTGCGTTTTTGTGTAGATGGAAGCAAAGACTGTACCCCAAGTGTCACAGTCCTCAATGTGTGGTGCGATTCCCATTGGGAGACATATAGTCAGAATCCTGTGTTTTTCTAATGGGGTGGTGTCAGGAAACACCGCCTCTATTTGGGTAATTTTCTGTGCCAACCAGAATGGTATCTGTTCCCGTTTAGCTGGAACTTTACCTAGGCAGGATTGGATGTTCTGTGGTGTAATTTTATTTGTGTTCCCCTGGTGAGGGGTCAGCTGTGGAAGTTTAATCGCTGGCTGAATTGTTGAAGTCCGCATTACATACTGAACTAATTGTCTATGAATTTTTAGTAGTTGTTTTAGCTGTATTAACAGCTCTGCTGCAGGCATTCTTTCGATGTCTGGATGTGGTGTGTATCCGGCTAAGACCGGCCACGTTGCTCCTGGTCTTCCTAAAGGACCGAGCCTTGTAATGTGATTGTTATGTATTAGGGCGCCATCAAATAAGAGCAAATGCTCTTGGAATTTGAGTGGTACTTCCACCTCCTCGAAAGGAGTGTATGTTTCAGGAGGTTCCTCTACTTTGTAATAGTGGAAGTACTTTGTTACAGCATTTTTGCTGCCGGAAAATGTATCCATGAATAGTATACCTCTGTCTGCCGATATTCGTGTGCCTCAATTACGAATATGACTGTGCCACCTCTAGGTGTCAGTCCATTTTCTATAAGTTTTAAGGTTATAGATCTCCTTTTAATGACCGGAATGAGTGTTATATTCGTGTCAGCTGCTTGCATGGTAGCATCAGCATCTGCGATTTCAGTTGCTAATCTAACTGCCTCTCTTTCATCATCACTCTCTGCCATTTTACAGACAGGATGGTATTATGTTTGTTTGCAGATCAGGTTTCTTTATGGAACAAAGATTAGATGCACAATATTTTGGAACTGTTTATCCTTCAACGTTGACTTGACCAAGAACCATACATAGGAGTTCCCTCCTGCGAGGTTTTGGAGGATATAACCTTTCACCCACTCCAGACGTCTTTGGAGTATTTGGGAAAAGGGGTCTGAGTGAGAAAGCACGACTGAGTTACTCTAAATGTCTTACGTTAGTTTTATCGCCCTTTCCAAACGCGTTGGGCGCCATGTAGTGTAGCTCCTATTTTCCCAATAGGCTCTGCGCATTGGAATAGTACCTACAGCAGTAAAGGCCTAGACCAGACGTTAACTAGGTCTACTACTGTCGATACTAGACTTAATTTTTGGGTTTGCCAGCTAAGCTCAGAGTTCGCTAGAAACTTTCTCGAATGTTCAAGGAAGGAATTAACTCCCCTGATTAGACAAGAAGGGATTTAGTTTCTGACAACCATAGAACATGACAACTTTGCTCTCCCCTAATCAAGAGTCAATCTCGAGAGTCGTGTGAGCACAAGGCAATTATTTTACTCAGTCAGTACGTGCATTCTTAGTCTCATCAGAATGTAGAGAAAAGGAAGAGACGGGCGTGTTCAATAAAAAGGTGTTATTTATTGATCAGTCTCTTTTCTCATACATGAGAAATGGATCGATATTATTGCAATACTTATAGTTAAGTAAAGTGCATACATTAAAAGCAATAGTATAAAATAATACTGTAAAAACATTGATATGGTTTCTGAGCCATATGATGTTTAAAATGATTAAAATATATTTACATACACATATACATTTGACTAAACGTACTCAACTGGTGTTTCTAAATACGCCTACCCCGTGTACCTGACCTAAGTCTAATGCGTGGGCGGGAATAGAAAGTTACAGTTTAAGTTAAGTTTGTTTTTGCCAAGTGAATAACTAAAGAATTCTCTGTGAGGGGTTATTCAGTTCTGTACCTGGAATTTAGGATGGATGAGGAATAGTATCTCTTTCTCTGCTCTCGATATTCCAGGCTGCCTGCGAGGGCTGCCCGAAAGCGCCGGTGCTGGGTCTCTCGGCTTGAGATAGCAGCGCGTCTCTCAGCGCGTCAGGAAGGCGGGGCTGCTGCCAGCGGGGTCTGCTTCTGCTCTCGGCTTCGGCAAGTATGGCTTCTCCGTCTTGTCACCACGCGTGTGTTTGCATAGGGCAAGGTCGGCAATATTTATACCTTAAAGGTGCCGAGATTGACGTAAGGATGGACATAGATACGTCAATAAAGATGTCATACGACTTGCTCGTTAGCACATTCTTTACTAAAGTTCTCTGTGAAATCAAAACAATGGCCGCACGGATTATCCAGGTTGTCATAGGTTTGATTTGTTATGAGAACGTCGTATGCCTTATCAGGGGCTGGAGGAATGTCGCTTGTCTAATTAGATCTCAAGCGTTATGACCTAATCAGATAACACGTTCCTGTGCCGTAGTGTGACTGCGTCAGATAACGGTATCTGCATCATGGGGGTTTTCTTGCCTCATGGGCTGACTGTTAGTTAACTTGATAGTTAGTTTAACCAGAATAGGGTCAGGAATAGGGGGACTGATTCAGAACCTATAGAAATACACGACAAGGGGGCAAAGGGCAGGCTTGGGGAGCGCGGGAACAAGAGGACGCCTCCTGCGCTCCCCCGGCCTTATGACCCCTTCGTGGCCGGTGTTCTAACTAGCTGATCTTCCCCATCGGTTTGATCTTCCCCTACGTCAGAGGGGAGATTAGAAATACAGCACGGAGCTAACTAGCTGATCTTCCCCATCGGTTTGATCTCCCCCTACGTCAGTGGGGAGATAGAAATACAGCACGGAGCGAGCCTAGCTGAGCTTCCCCGTCGGTTTGATCTTCCCTTGCTATAACGTGCTTTGCTGTATTTGCGCTCCTCCTACGGGGCTTATTAATTCAGCTAAAACCTGGTTTATTTGTTGCCAGGCTTTTGTCTATGCCTCCCGTAAAGCGCTGCTGCTATTTGTACGTGTGCCTTATTTTATTTATTTATTTTATTTTATTTATGCTATTTTATATAGCGCGTACTTTACCCGAGGGTGTCAGAGCGCTTTACATAAGAACCAGTTGAAAAACATAAGGACTTAGTATTACATGCGTTACATAAAGGATACAAACAGAAAAAAATTGCAAATGTACAAGATGTAAAGAAACACAAGGAGGAGATACAAATGGATATACTCTAAGAGTCACATAGGAATGTTAAATAGTACAAATGTCTACTGCATATACTAGTGATTAGAGTTATCTCTATATACATAGGGAAGGGATACACATGGATATACTCTAAGAGTCACAAAGGAATGTTAGAGAGCACAGCGGACTACTGCATATACTAGTGGATAGTTATCTCTATAGGGATACACAGGGCACAAGTCCTAAATAAAGAAGTGGGGGGACGCCCAGAGACAGGAAGTGACGTCACGACCGGAAGTGACGTCACGAAAGGCAAAAACCTAGAAGTGGGGGGACGCTCACAGACAGGAAGTGACGTCACGACCGGAAGTGGCGTCACGAAAGGCAAAAACCTGTTAAAATAGGTATGTGTTTAATCGTTGGTGTAGCGCTTTTGCGCAGGGGGGACGGCGTCCATCCATTGGTTGCAACGGCGAACCTGGTAGGTGAAGGGGCATGGTGACCGGCGTGGTGTCCTGCAGCAGTCCGAGAAACTTCCCATTTCAGCCATCCACCTGCGCGCACCTATTTTGTAAGGGTGGACGCGGTTTTGATTGTAAATGGTGGACGGCTTTTTGATTGAGCAGGGTGGACGGCGTCCACCCTGGAAAACCTTTGAAAATATGTGGGGGGATGCCGTCCACCCGCGTGGCAGGCGCGGTTCATCCATTGGGGCATGGGGGCGTAGCCCCCCTGCCCGACGCCGCCCGCAGCTCCCTCATGACAATCATGTCAATGAATCAACATGACGTCAGACCGCCGGGCGGGCGTCATGTTGATTCATTGACATGATTGTACGGACGGCAACACAAGTACGCATGCGTGGGGAAGGAGGGTGAATTTTTACCCGTGCCCACGCATGCGCACTTGTGTTTTGGCGGCGTTGCGCATGCCCATCAGGAGCCCTAATGGGCATGCTGCGGGCGAGAGGGTACCTGTGCCCCTGGTGCCAGGATTGGCCAGGGGCGCTGTGAGCCTGTGACGTGTGCGGGACTGGCAGCAAGGTAAGAGTGTGTGTTTTTCGGTGTTCCAGTAAACTAGCTTGCACAAATGACTTGAGATAGTTCAGTGTGTTAATGATGTATGGATGCAGGATGGGTGGGTGGGTGGATGGATGGGTGGGTGCATGAATGATGTATGGATGGATGCATGCATGAATGATGTATGGATGGATGGATGCATGCATGATGGGTGGATGCATGATGGATGGATGGGTGGATGCATGAATGAATGAAGTATGGATGCAGGGTGGGTGGATGGATGGGTGGATGCATGAATGATGTATGGATGTATGGATGGATGCATGCATGATGGGTGGATGCATGATGGATAGGTGGGTGGATGGATGGATGGATGCATGAATGATCTATGGATGGATGCATGCATGGATGCATGCATGATGGGTGGATGCATGATGGATAGATTGGTGGATGGATGGGTGGGTGCATGAATGAATGATGTATGGATGCAGGGTGGGTGGGTGGATGCATGAATGATGTATGGATGTATGGATGGATGCATGGATGCATGCATGATGGGTGGATGGGTGGATGGATGGATGGATGCATGAATGATCTATGGATGGATGCATGCATGGATGCATGCATGATGGGTGGATGCATGATGGATAGATGCGTGGATGGATGGATGGGTGGGTGCATGAATGAATGATGTATGGTTGCAGGATGGTTGGGTGGATGGATGGGTGGATGCATGAATGATGTATGGATGGATGCATGCAAGATGGGTGGATGCATGATGGATGGATGGGTGGATGCATGAATGAATGATGTATGGCTGCAGGGTGGGTGGGTGGATGGATGGGTGGATGCATGAATGATGTATGGATGTATGGATGGATGCATGGATGCATGCATGATGGGTGGATGCATGATGGATGGATGGGTGGATGCATGAATGATGTATGGATGGATGCATGCATGGATGCATGCATGATGGGTGGATGCATGATGGATGGATGGGTGGGTGCATGAATGAATGATGTATGGATGCAGGATGGGTGGGTGGATGCATGATGGATGGATGGGTGAATGCATGAATGAATGATGTATGGATGCAGGGTGGGTGGGCGGATGGATGGGTGCCAGTCGCAACTGGTCCGCCCCTTGGCTCCCCCCATTTTGATCCGGAAGCAATACTATTGCTTCCGGGTCAACAGGGAGCCAGCACCAATCAGTGGACGATAACATCCTAGTTGGGGGCGGCAGCTGTGAGGGGTCCCAGTGAGGTGACGAGGCAGAGGGCATGTGGATGATATGAATAGTTCAGTATTTCCACAAACCAAACTGATTCTGTGATGTGCAAGCATAGAATTGAGCAGCATGGACATGTCCTCGTAGGTAATTGGAAAGGGAGGGGTTGAGGCAGATTGACATACATTGATCGTGTTTGAGTCAAAATATGTAGGCAGTGCTATATGTTTGAATACAGTGAGTCTATTGACATTCCTGTGTGTTGACGTATCAGTAGTACATCTACTATGATAGTAGTGAGCAGTGAGGAGGAGTTCAAATTGATTAAACTATTTTTCGATTTTGATGGTAGAATGACTGTGAATGTCAGAACTTCCATAAGGTGCATTGCAGCAGTGTCACTCACCTAGTGGAGGCCATCTTAAGAGGTGCCGCACAGAGGCTGCAACTACACAACAACTGGTGCACGTGCATTCAAAAACTTATCAGAGAGGGCCCTGTCTGATAAGATTTTGAATGCACGTGCACCAGGTGTTGTGCAGTTGCAGCCTCTGTTCTGTACCTCTTAAGATGGCTGCCACTAGGTGCAGAAGTAATTGACCAGTAACATTTCAGGAATCATTGTTTGTGTGTTCAAAATTGATGCATTGGAGGGGACTTAGTTGAAATCCTGGGTTTGCAGTTGTTGCTAGTAAGGCTTATGGTGCTCTGACCGACTTGTGTAGGTCCTATCAAAAGGATCACTGCACATCAAGATTGTGGTGCATCATGATGCCAAGTGTAAACTAAAAACAGCTTAAGGCACTGCAATCTGGGAATAAGATGCAACAGAGGAGCTTTTTGCCAATGTCATCATTTTGATGCAGGAGGAGGTGGAAGCAAGAATTGAGGTGCATTGGCAGAGTCCTGTGTGAATGTTGGTTCTGGAATGATGCCAGGTTTTGAACTCACTACATGTACTACGGTGGAAATGGCATGCTTAAAATAATAGAATTCCTCTGGGAGCCTGTGGAAAGGGGGCTGGGGGTGTCTCAGATAGAGGGGGAGTGGACACTCTATTTTTGCTAATTTTTTGTAGCACGGGTCGAGGGCGCGCTCTGCATATCATCCTGCCTCTGAAGGCAATGGAGCACTGACATTAGAAAGGGCTTTAATCAATAATGTTGGAAAGTCGATTATTGGTAGGGACAAATGTAGGTCTGCCACTGGCAATAAGACCACTAGCATAGTAAAGGCTCAGAATAGGTCGTAGAAAATTATTCCTATGCTCAACCCTTGTTAACGTGGCTGCGAGCAGACAGGCTAAACTTCAAAGACAGGTATGCAGAGCATTTAAAAACACCATGTCACGGCAGAGGTGGCTTAAGTGATGGAATTGTAAATGATATTACCCTGCTCACTCGCCTAGCCCCTCCTTTATCTCTTTATCACCGCAAGACCTTTAGGGATGAAGACATGGCACTATTCTACCTCACCAGTTGGCTGGCTCCCACCCTCGCCGCCCCCAAATTGTACGGCCTGATTTGCATGGCATGTTTGTCTTTGCTAATCAAGTCGTGCACTCTGACAAGGCCTACAACATGGCTGTTCCTGTAATTAAGGTGTTATTTGAATTAAATGACTTGGGTAAGGAGCGGATGAGCAGCATACAAAGTTAAAAGCCAGATGAGACAGGCCAATTCACGGAAGAGCTCTGCAAAATTATAACATTTAAAATACATGCAGCTCTGTTCCATGTGCCCTGTCACCTACTCACAAAACATGTAGTGCAAGTCGCTTTATACTGTTTATACGTTATATCTTTTAACTAGGTTGCTCTATAGGGAGTGACCTAGTTTACCCTTCCCTGAGCTGCGAATTCTGGCATGGCACGGGGGTGGGGGGGTTTGAGGGTGAGCGCAGCGCTTCAATGCTCATGACAGAACCACGCTGTCATGAGTCACGGGTGGAGTGTGCTCTTGATGGCGTGGTTCCGTCATGACCACGCCTGCTCATCAATTCACCCGCACAGGCGGGGAATCAGTCCTGCGTGAGCGGAGCGTGGGTGCAGCATGACGGAACCACGCCGTCATGAGCACGCGCTGCCCGTGGCTCATGACGGCGTGGTTCCGTCATGAGCATGCAAGGGGTTAAAAGAATCCCAGACTTTAACGTTCCAGTTATTGAAAAGTTTGCTGCTTTTAAAGACAGACTTGCTGATTTTATCGATAAAAAGTAAACAATAGGTTGAATGCTGCTAGTTTGCGACCTGTTTAGTTGCTTGTTAAATAATATACATCTGTGAGGTGAAATGCATTGTATCTCGAAGTCTGTTATGAAGCTCTGTGGTTATACTGAATAAGCAGCTACCTATGTTATGACTGCTCTTTATTACCGTAATAACTGCACTTTCACAATTGCTTTATTAACCTTCCTGCTTTCTAAAATTTGCTTGAAAATGCACCACTCTTTTTTCATACTTTTCTTGGGGTGGAGAACTTCCCCGAACCCCCCCTTAGATTGTTCGGGCTTGTTCGCTACAGTGTAGTATGACAACCGGATGTACGTTGTTACAACGCATGCTTTTGCCACGCATGCTTTTATAACGCAGGTTTTTCAACGCAAGTCGTTACAACGACTTGCGTTGGGGGGTGCTGGATAGTGAATAGTTTAATTTACTTTTCCAACTCCAGTCCACGTGGATAGTAAGGAAGGTGTTGGATAGTAAATTAAACTATTACCTATCCTAGACCGCCCCCCAGCGCAATTCGTTGTAATGACTTGCGTTGAAAAACCTGCGTTGTAAAGGCCCTGCGTGGTAAAAGTTGCGTCGTAAAGGATGTTTCCCATGACAACCATTTTACACCCTACCACTTTCAAATGTCAACATCCGCCACTGTGCACCCAGTACTTTACATTGCCCACTAAGTTACGCAAAATCTCAACAAGGTTGTTTCCAGAGACTGTAGGCCCTGGAACACATTAACAAGCATCAAATCCCAGAATGAAATTAGGGTATGAAGTGAAAAACCCTTTGACAGCATAAAACCCTGCAATTTGGAAAATAACAATGTTTGTGACTGGAAAAAATGTTTTTTACATTGTGCAAAAGGTTATGAGTCAAAAAGTCTTACTGACACGTGAAAGGTATTTTGTTGCGCACTCTGATTTGCAAATTGGGGAAACATAAAAGGGCCATTCCCTCCTATTTGGGATTTGGAAAGGTAACTATTAAAGGTCCTTGACCACATTTGCAGTCAAATCATTTATCAGTTACTGAACCTTGAATATGATCGGTAACTGATTTGCAAAGGGAAGCGGTTCCCGTAGATCACCTTACCTTCTGGGAATTGTTTTGGCCAGTAGGAGAGCAGAAACTCAATGACCGCCTGCTCACCCTGAGGTCTTTCCAAACGGGAACCATTCTTTTAAAAACTGTGCCTTTAATGCACAGAAGCTGCTGTTAAAAAAGGTTTCCTCTTTATGAATTCTAATGTAAGACTGATCTTCTCTTCCTTTTAGGCTTGCATCTGGGCAATCACAGCTAAACATAGGAGTTTGCAAATTGTACCTGCCAAATTAATATTCATTAAGCACTTTGTTTTGCAAAGTCTTGCTAATGGATAATTTGCAAATTGACCTTCTGGTGCATAGATCTCATTGCAAATTACTCATCCCTGGTGTGCAAGTTGGAATAGCAGCTCAGGGAACTAATACAAATACTAATCTCTTATCATCTCATGCCAGTGTTTCCTGTTTCCTTCAGGGATCCTTAAAAGTACCACAATCCAAATAGAGTAAATCCCTTGCCCGCCTTATCCCTCCCGTCAAGTGCAACCTAAGTTTAGAGCAAAAAAGACATTTGAAATTTCCTACATAAATAATAACAATTTGAAAATGGAGGAACGCTACTTTTTTTTTTATACATACAGTAGTAACAAACCACACATCTCGAGCCCTTCCTCAATATAATTCAGGTACCTAGGGATCGAATGCTGTACTTACTTTTTAGGTTTGGCACCCTCCCGGTTTGCGAGATAACAGCGAAATGGTGTACAAGCAATGGTAAAGTCTGCCCATGTTGTAAAGCCCTGACAGAAAGTATTCCCCATGTAATGTTCACCTGCCTGGCATATAATTCAACACAGGCTAAATAGCTAAATTGACAACACAAGACTACCACACAGCATTGAGAATTCTCATATCCAATTCCAGGCCACTTTTTGCATGTTTTGTAGCAAAGTTCTTGGGACAAGCATGGCGGAAATACCAAAATATAAGAGGGCAGGAGAGACACGGAAGACCATCACCTATCACCTACCCAGCAATTGCGCAACGCCTAGCGGCGCAAGACCAAAGGCACGTCAGCGCGCTACACCTAAACACCAGAGGAAAAGACGAAAACCACCCCAAAGAGTCACAAAAAAAAAAGAAATTCTACAGCAAAACAAGAACCGGTTGCAGCGAGTGAAGAGCCACATACTACAGCACAGATAAAGCCAACAACCCAGCCGGACCAACAGAACACAAACACTACCAAGAGCAGCAACAACAGATTCGGGCTGTTCCAGGCTAGAAGAGGATTACCCACAATGGCGGGCAACCAACCACTGAAAAAAAAAAGACCGGAGAGCCATATGGAATCACCAATCAAACAAAAAACAGATATTAACAGCACATTGGAGAGCATCCTTAAAAAACTGGCAGAAGTACACGACCTGGCAAAATCGACCAAACTTACAACGGACGCAATCAAATCAAACTGGAATTGGCAGCAGTAAGAGCAGATATCCACACTGCGAACAACAGACAACAGCGAGTGAGCGACATTGAAGACAAGGCTCTCCACACAACCAAATCCATAGACACCATAGAGTGTGCGACAACAGCCCTCCAAAAACAAGCAGCAGAGTTTGAGGACCGAAGCAGAAGGGGAAACATAAGAGTACTAGGAATACCAGAGGGAGAAGAGGACAAAACAGGCTCATGCGTAACACTCATGCAAGAACTCATACCGAAGCTCACGAAAATTAATTTTGAGGGCCCCTTCGAACTAGATAGAGCCTACAGAGTGCCAGCCTTCAAATCCTCAATCAGGTCGGGACCAAGACCAGTTATCTGCAAACCGCTACGGTCACATCACACGGATGCCATCTTTGGGGTTGCGAGAAAGAACCCAAATCTACAATGGAATGAACAGAAAATAATCCTAACACAAGAATATTCGAAACCAACCGTGGACATAAGGAAAGGCTTCCTAGCTCAAAGAGACAAACTAAGGCAAAAAAACATCATCTTCTCCTTTCTGGGCCCCACTAAATTTAGGATCAGCAACAATGGAAGAACGCACACATTCGATGACCCTCGGGAACTGTCACGTTACCTACAAGGCCCGACACAACAGGTGATGGAAACCTCAACACCGACAACAAGCAAAAGACGGGCCTCAAAAGAACAGGAGGCGGACTAATCTGCTAGGGCCCATAAATCAACCCGCAGAGAAATCAATCAGAATGAAATCATCAGACACCTCGGAAACAGAAAATAACTGTAAACTAAACCTACCTCAAACGCCAGCAGAAGTGGTGCTAACAAAACACTACCTCATCCACAATGACGAAACTACCTCATCTTTAACGACAAAAATGTGACATGGTGACCAGCCGATGGAAGACGCAGACAAGAGATCCCAAAAAGCTAAGCTGCAACAACCGAATGACTCCAACGGCAGCTGCAATATCCTTTATATGAGCAAGGGCTTAGTGCTATTCTTTATTGACTCTTAAGGGACACTCGGAATCAAGGGACCACTAATCAATGCATGCTGACTCAGCAAAACAAAGCAAACATCCCTGGGAAGTGGGGGGGCGGGAGGGATCTTGCCGTCGCATGCCTTCAGCACGAGGTTATAGAGGGGGGGGAGGGGGGGGAAGAATGGGGGGGTTATTATGTCTATCGTCTCGTCTGTCTAGCCTGTCCTGTCCAGTGTTCCGTTTGTCTAGTCTGTCATGTCCTCTTGTATTGTCTCGTACAAGCAGATGGTCACAATCTAACATCAGGTAGACAAGCCCTCTTGACAGCGCAGCAAAAGCACATTTTCCTGACCAATCTGATAACGCTGCGCTACATAAGATACTGCAGCTGTAATTGAAAAGAATATACTTCGAATTTTACTTAATATCTTCTTCATGGTTGTGACTTTTCCAAGCACTGGGCATTTGATTTGAATTTTGATAATAACAATTGTACTTATAAAGAACACATCGTGCCCTACTTTGTCTAGGTGCTTTAGAGTCTTTTACCAGTAATAAGAAATTATGACAACATACAACTAGGAGAGTTTTAGGGTGGTCCTAACTATCATTGATTTAAGCTGCCACTAGATGTCTAAAGGCAGTGTGTTCCACTGCTTAAATACCCCCACCCACAAACTTAATAATCAAAAGTGTACTGATTCTGAACATTGGGGTATATTATCAAGGGGTTTTATCTCTGCTTTTTTGGCTTTAAAAGCCAAGAAAGCGGAGATAAAAGTATCTCCCTATTACCAAGCTGTCGCTAACACCAGTTAGCGACAGCTAATAGGAGATAGCGACCATCATGGGCCCCACTTTGCATGTCAGTGATATTTATCACTAATGACATGCAAAGTGGGCGTGCCAAGATGTTAGCGACTGGAAACAGTCGCTAACATCGCTATCTCCTATTACCAACTTTTGGAGATATTTGCGCTAAGGGCGAATATCTCCAAAAGCTAACACCTGCCCTGAGCAGTTCTTAGCCATGTTATCCAATGGGAGGTGGATAACATGGCTAAGAGCATTTGCTCGATAATGCATGAATATCGCGGACTTTTCAGCGATATTCATGCATTGCGGGCGTTTTTTATCGCATTTGCGATAAACCTTGCTAATAGCAAGGTTTATCTGCGATAAAAATCGCCGATGTGCGGCGATAATTTTTGTCTCTAAACAAGTTAGAGACAAAAATTATCGCTAGTTGTTGATAATATACCCCCTAGTTCTTCTGAGTCAAACTACCTTGGCTCTTTGGTACAAATGGGGTAGAGAAGTTTTCCTTCAAGAATAAGAGTGCTATGTGCTTAATTGATAATGTACCGCTTTGGAAAGTCCACGCAGTTGAACTTAATGTGGCTTTCAATTTTGAGCGAATATGCTTCTCCTAGTATTGGATATGTGACCTCTCTACCATGCAGGTGTGTAGCTAGTATTGGTGCAGCAGTTACAGTGGCACCAGGCCACAGAGCCCTGAGGGGCCCAATGAACCCTGGTATTTGCTGACCACCCCAATAACAGTCAAAGGGGGCATTTTCCTTGCTTGCAGCAGGGCCCATTGTATCCTTGCTACTCCATTGCTTCCATGCAGGCAGAACATGTAACACTGTCATTCTGTGCTACCTCGAGTCTGTGCAACAGACCTTTGGTTAGGCTAAGCTAGAGGGAGTTGCATCATTCCTTGCATAACAGGGTATTGGTGTGTTTCGCACATAATAAGCTTAGGAAATGCAGATTTCTTTGAAAACATTCAAAATGCTCCACTGCAACATACCTAACCACCACACCCTCACCACCTCCGCCAGAATGGGCAAGGCTACTTTGCTATGTTTGTCCTTACTCTGATGTTTAGATTTTTCACAATCTTACGACTTCTTCAGCGATGTAACATTTAGTGCAGCTGCAGCACCAGCACTGTGAAAATTGATCCAGCTGAAAATTGTTCCTGCGGTAGTGGCTTGGGTTGGGTGCCTTTGACATTTTCATGCTTTCTGACTGGGTGCTTTTGTTTGACGTTCCCATTCTTTCTGGCCTGGGTACCTTTGTGTGACTTTTC
This sequence comes from Lissotriton helveticus, assembly GCF_964261635.1. Lineage (NCBI taxonomy): Eukaryota > Metazoa > Chordata > Amphibia > Caudata > Salamandridae > Lissotriton > Lissotriton helveticus. The sequence continues at coordinate 214,093,980 of NC_136062.1, read as the reverse complement.
CATTTGTGTGAAATTTCCATGCTTTCTGGCCTGGGTGCTTATGTCAGGTCATCATTTACGATTTACTGTGCTTAGAAAGTTAATACAGCTGAATATCTTATAGAAAATGTGTTGTGCACCATTTTGGCCTTTATTGTTACAAAATGTTCTTGAGGGGAGTATCCCCCCCCCCACAAACTTAATGCAGTTGTTAAGTTTGCTTCCTACGCACCGTATAGGGGCTGGTCTAACAAAACTTGCGAGGGCTGCTTTGGGTTCCTAGTTCGGCCCGGAGTGTCGATTAATTAATAATTTTTGTGACTGACAGTGTGAAACTAACTCTGCACACTACCACCAACATCACCCTGCTTTTGGAGTAATACTTTCATGAACTTCAAACCCCTTTGGCCACTGGAAGTGACAAAGTGACTCATTCAACTGTATTGCATGATTTTATTTAGTGTATCCGTTTAGCTTGTTTTCACAAAATGTTGGTTTATTTTGTCACATAAGCTATGTAAAAGTTGTAACTTTTAACTCATAGACTCTGTTAAAAATTGCATACCAGAGGAGGAGCTACGCGCGCATCCAAGATTGCCGCGTGAGCCCTGGGCTCCCGAGACCCTCGCCACCTCCCGCAACTATCCTGAATTTTATCCTGCCAACATCGACGGGCTATTGAAGTCGCAACCCAGCTGACATACGAGCTGTTTTCAGAAATCGATTTGGACTCCGGGAACCGAACTTATGATACTCTGAACCTTTGAGGCCTGGCCCATGGACACCTCCGGGCCTCGGGTGGTCTGAGTGCCCAGGCTGTAATTCAACAACAACGGCGGGGGAGTCTTGGTTGCTGCCCCGAGTTCACTTTCGGTTTCGTTTTTGGATCTTCGCCCTCCCGCATCTCTATCCTGTCGCAATAGCCCGTGTTGCGCCCGGACCCTGGATTTACTGTGAGCCCAAGGTGGCGTGTCTGTGGTCTACGCCGTGTGCCCACTAGCTTGCTCTCAGTAATATTGGTGGAAAACGCACAAATCATTTTCACCAGGTCCAGGGCGCTTCCTGGGGGCTTGCTGCCCGACATGGCGGGCAAACCCGACAGCGATAAACGCAAAACCAAGACCCCTCTCCAAGGTGGTCCCATTCAAACGAACGTCATGGACCGCTACACCCAGCCTAAGGTGTCACCCGGAGGGGCGAATAGGAATCGGGGTGAAGTGACCGAAGACCCCGCCATGTTGGCTGATCTTACATTGCAAGACGTCATGGGCGTCATCACTGGTATGAAGACTTCTATGGACCAACAATATGAGGCCATCGCCCTCAAGCTAGACACAGTGGCCATCGACGTCAATATTATCAGGATGGATTTATCGAAGACCAACGAAAAGGTAAAATCTTTGGACTTAAAGACTTCCAGCCTCACTACGGATGTCGCTGACCTCCAAACGGAGGTGCGTAATCTCCGGACCTCTAATGACCTCTTTAATCGTCGACTGGAGGATTTTGAAAGCCGGGCGCGACGTAATAACGTGCACATCATTGGTGTTCCAGAAAATTCCACGGGCTCTTCCATGGATCTCCTTGTTGAAGACCTCATCCTCACGCATCTTGCTCCTAAAGGCCTCAGCAAATTCTTTGCTGTTGAACGTACGCATAGAGTTCCGGGTGGTCAGCCTAAAACCGGTGCTCCACCACGCCCGATTATTGCTAGAATCTTCTATTTCAGGGATAGAGACGCTATCCTGCAGGCATCGCGAACGGGTGGCCCGGTGAAATTTGAGAATACCACTGTGAGCTTCTACCCGGACTTCACACAATCGGTTCAGAAACAGAGGATGGAGTTCCAAGGAGTGAAGCGGAGACTGAGAGACATGGGACTGAAATATGCGATGCTTTTCCCGACCCGACTACGGATTGAATATGAGGACCGGACATTTTTCTTTGATCGCCCGGACAGAGTGAGCGACTGGCTTGATTCCTTGCCTGAGTGACGAGATCGCACGGAACATTCCGGCGGAGCCGAGGGTGGCCAACCTGACCAGGAATGAGCTGTGCTCCTGAGTTACTGACACTGCTTATGATATGTCACTGTGGTTAGACGTCTCCCGTATCACTAAGACTTCTGTGTGTACCCCGAGGTGGCGGGGCGGTGGGACTCTTTCCTCCTCTGGTTTCTTCTTGTAGATTAGTTCCATGTTAGGGCGACAGGCACACTGCAAGTTGGGGTGGCTTTTGAGTCTAACGCAGGGGTGCAGGGTGGGGGGCTTTCGTTTCCTGGGACTGTGGGGGGAGGGTGGGAAGTGTTTGGGGTGTGTTTTGGTTCTTTTTCAAGGCAACGTAATGATTTATTATTTGATTTGGGTGCTGCGCTGCGGGTTGGGAGGGCTCTGCTACCATTTCGAGTGTGGGGGGTAGGGGGTTGAGACTTCTAAGTTGGAATGTTAATGGATTGGGGGATAGGATAAAACGGGGTGTTGTATTGCAATACTTGAAACGTTACTCCCCTGATGTAGTGTTACTGCAGGAAACACATCTGATTGGGAACACTTGTCATGCTATGAATAGGCGGGGATACCACCTCGCTGCCCATGCTGGTTTCACCTCCGGTTCAGGGGGGTGGGTATTCTTGTTCGTAACTCCCTTCCCCTGAAGGTTGACAATGTAATGTGTGACGATAGAGGGCGTTACGCTGCCCTCACTGGTAGGTGGGAGGGGAGGGCCATCACGCTGCTCTCTGTCTACGTCCCCCCTACAGTCCTCGGCCTTTTCTGATTTGGGGAGGGTGGTTCTGGGACTCCCTGACTGTATGCTGATCGTGGGCGGAGACTTCAATTCTGTTGTTTCTGGTGTGGAAGACCGCCATCCCCCCCGAGATCTTGTGAGGTCCCAATCATGGTTGAGTGGATTCCTGGAAACTCTGGGCTTGATTGACTGTTGGAGGGTGATGCACCCTGGTCGGACACAGTTTACCTTCCACTCGGGTGCCCTTGGTAGCCTGTCCATGTTGGACTATGTTTTGATGCCGGCAGCACAGGCCTCATTGATAAAGGAGATTAGGCACTTGGCTAGGGGGATTTCGGATCACTCTCCCGTATGGCTTCATATGGACATTAATCCGGGCACTGGGGGTCGAGTGGCTCCGATTAACCCCTGGTATCTTCATAACCCTAAGGCTCGTGCTGAACTTGTCAAGTCCCTTGATCACTACTTTCTTGAGAATGAGGGATCGGTGTCTTCTTCTGTCTCATTATGGGAAGCGTTTAAGACGGTCCTTCGTGGACATGCATTATCGTTGATTGCTGGTGCTAAAAAGAGCAGAAATGAGGCGGTGGTCCGACTGGAGGCTGATATTACTGAACTGGAAGGAGAGTTGGAGTTGGGGTCACTCGAGACAAACTTCATGTCCTCGGTCTCAAACAGTCTGATTATAGGGCCTTGGTGACTGATGCCGCTAAACTCATGAGTAGGGAGCGACAGGGGCGGCTGTATGATATGGGGGACAAGGCTGGGAAGTTGATCGCCTGGTTGGACAGAAAAGAGAGAGCGAGTCGTGTGGTTCCGGTGATTGAGAGGCCTGATGGAATGCATGTGACTGATCCGGTTGAGATAGTTGAGTGCTTCGCTGATCATTTTCGTGAGGTCTATTCTCCAGTTTCTGTTAGACCCGAAGAAGACTCTCACCAGTTGTTGAGAGATATTTTACTGCCGTGCCTGTCGGACTCAGACAGGGAGCTGCTGGAAGCGCCACTCTTGGTAGATGAGATAGCTACCGCTATACGTTCTCTTCGTTCGGGGAAGGCTATGGGTCCCAATGGTCTCCCTATTGAGTTATACAAGTTGCGTCCGGACAGGATTGCACCATATCTCCGCGATATGTTCATGGAATCGAGAGATACTGGCTCCCTCCCTTACGATCAGCGTCTTGCATCGATAGTAGTGATTCACAAGGAGGGGAAGCCAAGGGCTTGTTGTACGTCCTACAGACCCATTTCGCTTCTTAACGCAGAGCCAAAGATCCTTGCTAAGGTACTAGCTAACCGCCTTATCAATCTGATTAGTGACTTGATTCATCGGACCAGTCCGGATTCATCCCGCGCCGTAACACAGCACTGAATTTGAGACGCTTACACGGAGCTCTCGCGAGAGCCCCATATCTTCTGGAGTCGGCCATCTTGGTCTCTCTTGACGCCACGATGGCTTTTGACACCGTGGAATGGTCATATTTGTGGGCCGCTTTGGCGAAATTTGGCTTTGGTCCTGGCTTTATTAGCTGGGTGAAACTCCTCTATGAGGCTCCGTTGGCACAGGTAGTGGTCAATGGTCGGGTATCCAGTCCCTTCGCTCTGGGAAGGGGTACTCGGTAAGGCTGTCCATTGTCTCCACTCCTCTTTGCACTCGCCCTGGAGCCTCTGGCTGCATGGTTGCGCTGGGAACCATCGATGAAAGGTATACAGTGGACCCCTGAGTTTGAAGATCGCATATCGATCTATGCGGACGATATTCTGTTGTACCTCACTTCGCTCCAAAAGTCGCTAAATGTGCTGTTTGATGTGTTGATTTCATTCGGATGCAATTCTGGCCTCGTGATCAATTGGTCCAAGTCTTGTATATATGTACTCGCGGGTGGCGCCCCTGCATTGCCGCGTGGTTGTCCAATACCGGTTACACAAGAGGGTTTCAAATATTTGGGGATTTTTATCACTTTGGACCCCGTAGCCAGATATGAGCGTAATGTACTCCCTCCGCTACAACGGTTACGTTCTGACGTGGTGGGCTGGCGCGGCCTTCCTCTGTCCCCCCTCGGGCGAGAACCCTTTTCAAGATGATGTCTCCACCGTGGTTTTTATACGCGCTCCAGAATACGTTTGACGCAATTCCGGCAAAATACTTCCGGGAAGTGGAGAGTCTACAAAGACAGCTGATTTGGGATGGGCGTGCCTGTATCGCCCTCCATAAACTTACTCTTCCCTGGTATGACGGCGGTATTGCTCTTCCCAATATCAGGCGTTATTATTGGGCTTCTCAATTGAGTGCAATTAATCACGGTATGTATGGTCCGGGTTTAGATCCCGCATTTGATATGGATAGGTGGCTTCTACCGGGAGGGAACTATAATAGGGCGCTGTATTCTAGATCTGCAATTCGGACGCTTACTGGTCCTACCAAGATCGCCGTGCAGGTGTGGAATTGTGCGAATGCGGCAATGGGGTGGAGCAGGAGACTGACCCGGGCGACCCCCTTGTACGATTCTTGCAAGCTGGGAAGTTTATGGCGGACGAAAGGCTTTGGAAAATGGGATATGATTGGTATCAGTAGAGTGGGCGATCTCTGGGTTAGGGATAGGATTAAGACTTTTGAGGTCTTGAAGGCGGAATACGACTTGAGTGATCGGGAATTTTTTCGCTATTTACAGATTCGTCACGCGTTGGGCTCTGTTTTCCCCATGGGAACCGTTATTCCGGAATCTTCCCCGTTGGAGGATCGGATACTTGACGGATATGTGCCAGATAGCGCGATTTCTTTGATTTATAAGAAATTAATTAATGATCGGTCTGACCTGTTAACGCATTTAAGGGAGGTCCGGACCAGAGACGGTTTACTATTAGATGACGAGGACTGGCAATCCGCGATTTCCTCACCCAAGGAGGTCGCGATACCGGCCCGTCTTCGACTAGTCCAACTCAAGATCTTGCACCGTGTGTATATTACTGGCCCGCGACTGATTTGAATGGGTTATTCTGTTGATGGGTTATGTATTCGTGGTTGTGGTCAGCTTGCTACTTTCCTTCACATCATTTGGGAATGTCTGGAGGTTGCTGTATTTTGGAATAGAGTGCATGCGGTCATGAAAGAGGTTACGGGAGTCGAGATACAACCGTAAGCTAGGCGGTGTCTGCTGAATGTATGGGAACCGAATGACTATGACGTGGCTCAGACCCGATGGGCGACCCTGGCCAACATGATTGCTAAATGAGACATTGCACAGTTGTGGGGCGCTCCCCGCCCGCCAACGGTCTCGGTGTGGAAGGAAAATATGGATTGGTGTATGTTTCGGGAGAAGACGGTGTATGTGGCACGAGGGAGGCCCCAAAAATGGGGGGAAATTTGGAATCAATGGAACTCCCACAGAGGAGATATATGCACACCACCCCTTCCTGAGGTACCCGATGATTCACATTCTCCCTAATCCTGACATTCCACGACTAGTTTTGATTGATATGTTTTAAAATCTTTAGTCTTTTCCCCCGACTCTGCCCCCCCTTGATTTATTGTTGATTGACTTGCACTGTAATGCTATTGCCTTTTCCTTCCCGCTCAGAAAAAGCGCCTGTATTGTAATGTTCTTTTTGCCTTGATTGTTTGTTTTCTTTATATAATAAAAAGAGTTAAAAAAAAATGTTGCATACCCCAGTATTGTCCTTTACCCAAATCAGCACATAGAACACTGGAATTGTCCCTTTTCAATGCATTAATGATTCTAGCTAATATATTCCAAAATTGTGCTTTGAAGGCACTTTTGATTTAATCTTTTTCAAAATGTTCACATGACAGGGGAACCTCCTATCAAAACATTACAATGAGGAAGGCTCCCTTGCTGAAATTCATATTGGGTATGGAGTATCATTTCATCTGACTTTTAGCAGTGCCAGTTGAGGATGTGGGTGGGGATAGAAGAGTAAGTGGGTGGAGCCAGTGAAGGAAGTGGGTGGAGCTGGAGAAACGTAGGTGTGGCCTCCGGCAAACATTTGAGCAACTGCACTTCATAGTTTACAAATTAAGCATTGGTTGATGGTCTTAATATAGTGTCTCGGTCCAGGTAGTTTAAAATCCAAACAAGTATTGGCCTGGGTGTTGCTCCGATAGGTGACTTGAGGCCCAGCGTAAAGTGTGCTCTCTCAACAGCAAATACTGCAGATAGACAAGGGCCAAAGAGTTCGCGTAGTAGGTCGTCTACATAGGCCTCTATTTTGGAGATAGCGGTTGTCTCGGGAATCCCAGTTATCCGAAGGTTGTTTCGCTGAGATCTGGCCTCTAAATCTTCATTCTTTGCCCTGATCAGACCAAGTACCTTATCCATTTGCAGTAGTTGCTCTTTAGTTTCAACTTGGAACTATTGGTTGTCAGAGCTTCGGTTTTCTAACAAATCTTGCAGCGTCTCGTAGGTGTCTACTTTCTTTTTCAGTGTACCTAGTTGAGAGGTAAGGACATCCAGCTTAGTGTCTATTGTTTTCAGGCTGGACCTCATTTCTGGCAGTTATGAGCGGAGATCCTCCCCCTGTTCCTCTGATTGAGTAATACCGGGACGGTCAGCGTTCCCCTCCAATTCAGACTCCATTAACCTTGTTTGCCTTGTAAGTTTTGGTTGTTTCGCATCCTGTTTGCCCATGGTGTCGTAGGGACTGTGCAAACCGCTCCCTCAGAGAATTTTTGTGCTGCAGGCCCAGAGTTCTAAACGGCCACAGTGACCAGCCCCCAAGGCCTAGTCCCGTCTGAACCAAAACGCCCCAACACAGGATTAGGTCCGCAGTGCAGCGATTTGCCACTCGCAAGTTCAATCGCATTCAGGTGTAATGCTTCATTTTTATGCACTTTCAGTCTGTGGGGTGTTAGCAACACTTGTGGCCACCCCTGCGGCCGTGTTTGTCTGTTGATCAAGCTAGCAGTACAGTGTGGTGTGAGCTCACTCTAGGCTGCAGCTGCCTTTGATGTTGCGTTGCTTTTTTAAAAAAATCCTCTTCAGCAGGCCCGGACTTCCAAGCGCGACACGTGCTCCGCAGGGGGCAGCTTCACGAGACCACACCAATCACATACTCTGGCGCCGCCGCGCCGCCGGTTCAGGAGCGTGCCAAGGGGAAACACTGAGGGGGTCCGATGCTCACCTTTTTTCCTCCTGCAGGGCGGTGTAATGTTGCGGTTCCCCACCTGCTCAGTCTGGCAAGTGCCTGGTCTCAAGATGGCGGCACAACCCCTACTCTTCCCAGGGTGCCCAGCCAATTACTGACAGGGGGCGCAGCTCCACGATGATGCATGCCCTCTGTCCGTCACCCCTCTCCGCGATTCAGGTAACAGGACAACAGGACCCCGCAGCCCGAACCCCACCTGGCCGCCGGCAGACAGCTCCGCTCGATCCGTCTCCCTTGTACTGGGTTGAATCGCGGCAGGTAGGACGCCCCTCTAAAAGTTCCTGGATCGGCTTTGGTGTCGTTTACAGCCACGGGTGGGAGTACACCCGCATCACAGCCCCTTAGGCAATGCCAGAAGGCAATTTAGGCACCGCGGTTGCTCTCCAGCTGTACGGATTAATAAAGGATTATGCCTCAGCCGGCGGAACTCGGTTAACAAGCGGCCATCTTGCAGAGCGGTTAGACCACGTCCCCCCAGTCAACCCAAAACCCTTCCATTATATTAGATAGATTCATAGAATTTGCCATGATTATTAATTTTTAAATACATTTGCGCCCTTAATTTGGCTATTTAAGACGCAGGTGCGATAAAATAATATGCAGAAGTGGTTGTTAGTATTTTGATTTCACTGAATCCTTACTGAAAACCAGGGGCCTCCACCAAACAAACTATATGATTTGAACCTCAAAACAGTGCAAAAAAATACAGAAAAAGTATACGCCAAACCATTACACAAATTGCAAAATATGTTATTTAAATCACAAACAAAAATTGTACAACAATTTGAAGTTTAATTTTAATTGCACGGTGGAAGCTTTTCAATATTTGTTTTTATTTCTAAAAAAGAAAGTGAAATGCTAGACTTTAACATATTTATTTGGGGCTGATTTAAATGTTGGTGGAAAGAGTACTCCGTTACAATGGCATTGGAGTACCCGTTCCGCCAACCTGAAGGTCTGACCACCTCATTCAGTTAACCTTCAGTGTAAGGCAGCGCAGACTACTCAGTCTCTGCTGCCTATTCACACCTTCACGGCCATCAGAGTAAGGGACATAGGAGGTTTTGCCATGTGTCCTTCCTGCCATATTTAGATTGGACAGATGCATGGCCTGTTTTCACTATCAGTCACCACCATGAAAAATGTGTCAGTAAGGGAAAGTGAAACATTTTAAAAGACTCTGGAATCATGTTTCTTATCACCTGCAGAGATCCTCACAGTTCCATTTAGAATCCCCTCACTTTCAACCTCTGAATGGGGACTCTTGGGACTGTGCTCACCTATTACAGCATTACATTTCAAAATGAATTAAGAAACTGATGAGACCCAACTACATTTGAAATCTTCTTCCGTTCCATGGAGCGCACACCTCAAACCCTGCTAGAACCATATTGAGATCTGAAGCTTCACCCCATCAAAACCAAATTCCTGCTATTTTCCAAACACAACCAGCAACCTCCAGTCAAGACCCGACTCCCGACTTAGCAATATGAATTTAGATGGATATGTGTCCAATACCAAGTCACTTGGATTCACCTTAGATACCAGTCTCACCCTCAAAGAACACACCACCAAGAAAACCAAGATAGCATGGCACCAGCTTTCCCTGATAAGGAAAATGAACCATTCCTCTCAGAAACAACTTCATTACTACCACTCAAGCAATCTTGCTCAAGAATCTGGCTGCATTGCTGGGTTGGAGAGAGCAGGCACAGGCTCCCAGTCTGTGTGGGAGCGCATAATATTGGCACTGAAGCCAATACTGACGCTGCTTCCAGCTGCATGAAAGCAGCATCAGGATTGGCCACCGTGAATTCTGGGAGCCTGTGCCCGGAGAAGCGAGGAACACGATGTGGCGAGCAGGTAAGTGTTTTTTTATTTTTATTATTTGTCTCCTTCCTATTCCCGGTTCTCACCTCCCCCCAACCCGCCACTCTGTTAACTCACAGGCCGCTAATGAAATTAGAAGCCAATCGAATATACACCTTTTTAAAGAGCACTACATCACAATACAGTAATAGTCACCTTCACTGTTAGAAGACAGCCCCCCCCTTCTGAAAACTCACTGGCAAGAAGAAATTGTGAACAATGATTTATTAGCTCCAGTACTGTAACACATTGCCAGTTGTCCACTTGAGGCAGCACCTGCCAAGGTAAGGAATTTCTGACTGAAATGATGGTGGGGAATCAATTGAATCAAAAAATGTTCTTAGAACATGGAACATAAAACATATGTACATTTCCCTAACTCATATCTCTCCTTAATGAAATTACTCACACTATCATCAAATAAACTACTTGCTAATAATCAAAACAAGATGCAGAAAAGAATGGAATATAATATATTGCCAACAAATGTTGTGATCAATTAATAATAGCAAACATTTGAGCTAGTCAAGAAAACAGGTGTTGATTCACAAAACCCTAGAGATTGTTTAGTAATCTCAGCAGCTGAGTGAGTTACAAAAACTGAAATGTTATGATTTACATCACCCGTTCTGCTCCTTAGATCTCCTGTTTGGGTACCATTCTCTTCACTAACCTGATTTTCTTCATCTCTTACAAGTTTTGTTCCCACAATTATAGATCCACCACAACCAAGTGTTTTCATACACACACCATGCCTTGTTCTCACACACAAGGGAGATGTTGTCTTTATCCATACCACCTTATTACTAAGAACTACAACATTATTTCACACTTCCTTTACCCAATTTGGAGCATACAATCAAGACTCATTCTTTCTCTTATGGCTTGATTTTTTTAAACCTTAACTAGACTGCCAACCCTTATACTCTTTCCACATTTCCTTTTTTATCTGTATTTTTTCTGTATTGCACGTCTCCCCTTTACTACGCTACCCAGAGGTTCCACATTCACAACTATATGCTCTATCCATTCTACCTCAAGTGTTAATCCAGCTACTTTCCCCCTTAACAGGGCAAGAAAGAGGCAGCCCAAAACTAATTTTTGGAGTAGTTCATATTAACCAAAGTATACCCCGTACCACTTCATTCCCCTCGGCGGTAGTCAACAAAGCTAATTGCAGTTGATCTCTGAAGACTATGTTGAGGCGTTCCTTAAGACCATTGCTACTACAGTGATAAAGTGATGACTTAGCACGTCTGACACCCACTTCACCCAAGTAAACTTGCATTTCTTGGAATACTAATTGTGAACCCTTATCTGTCACTAACACTTTGGAAATGGCACTCTCCATTAAATGGTTACCACATACCTAAAACTCACACATACAGCCCTTCCACAGGTTTCTCTCAGAATATCAAAAGGTGTGCTAAGCCCAAAGCTAACCGGGGCTACATGGGCACTACAATTGGTTATATCGGTGATGGAATGATATACTAAGATTGGCCACTTATAACGTAAGCACTACAATCCCTACCAAAGTGCTCCACGATTCTGGGGATGCACCGATGCAGGTTAGCAAAATTAACAGAAAAAAGACTAAGGGTTTGATTATGAGTTTGGCGTTGTGGCAGCAGGCCGCCATGCCAGCGCCCCACTGCCACACAACAAACCCATACTGAGACTGCTAGCCGTATTCCAAGTGGAATACAGGTTGGGCGGTCCTGCTTTGGTTGTACCATGGTGGTGCTTTTCAAAGGGTCATATGTGAGCCTTAGAAGGGCATCACAGTAGGACCACCACACCGCATTCCTGCACAGCATGCACTATTGAGTCCATGCCATGCAGGAACTGGGGGTTAATGTATTTGAGGGGGGGCATTAAATGTGCCCCACTTCATGAAACCACTGGCCCAATAGGGCCAACTTAGTTGCCTCAACGAAAACACTTTCATACCGGGCTCACCCACATGAAAAATGTGGCTGTGAGAAAACTTGTAATAAGCTTGGCCGTGCCACTAGAGCACCGCTAGTATTTGCGGGCCTGAGACCGCTGCAAGACTACCAGGGATCGCATATTCCTGGCATTATCAGCAGACTTTTGGCAGTCCGACCGTCAAACTCATACAACTCATACATAATAGGGCGGTCAGACTATTACTATTATTATCGGACCTCCGTAGTCATAATCAGTCAATAAAGCAAATTGATAGTCAGAGTAGCAAGGAGCTCAAACAAAAAAGTATCTGGCTGGAAAGAGCCTGGAGGCATTCTACACTGTAAAGAATGAATGCTCAATACACAGTTATTCTTAGCACTAGAAGAAGCAATACATTTCAGTTGTGCGCAGAAGGTATTTTAAAGAAAGAATTTAAAGAATGAAAGCTGAATATTCAGTTATTCTTAGCACTGGAAGAAGACAGAATGTACAGTTGCTGCACAGAAGTTATTTAAAAGAAAGAATTGAAAAAAGATCTTTTGTACAGAGCTCTGAAACAACATTGTAGGCAGCTGAAGAAAGCCTGGAGACATTCGAAACTAGAAATAGTGAAAGGTCATTATACAGCTATTCTTAACACTTATTACAAAAAGAAAGGGCGGTGGCCAGAAGTTATTTAAATGTTTTTTAAAAGAAAGAATCGAAAATAGTTCTTCTTTCATCAATGTGATTTTTAAAATTGTCAAAGAGTTCTCCCACAGGAGAAACCACCATTCTGCCTTCCTTTGAACTATTCGAAATGCAGTCCATTTTCCTCTGGGCCAAAATTAAAACAATCTGCAACAGTTTTGGTGCTCAGCCTGAGCTTCAGTCCTTGATGTATCTGCAAGTTCCTCCTACTGCAGTATGCTGTCTAGGTGATTATAAGCAAAACAATCATGTCAATGTCTAAAGGACCATGAAAATGATTCACTCTGGCTCACCTAGTGATCCTTCTCCTTTTTAGGTCGAGACTTGGCAGCGAACATGCGCTGTTTGCAAGACCGGCTGTATTTTCTATAGAGAGTGTAATCCCACCTGCTGCTGACCATAGGTCTTCTTTGCAGACTCCTAATTGGCTCTCACACCTGTGGTATCACTTCCACTACCAGCCAAATAGCACTGCTCAAGTACAGATCAATTCGACTTGATTAGTGCCCCCCAGCTGATGCAGGTGCTATTTATTCGGCCGGCCATTGCATTTTGCCTGGCTGTCCCTTCCGCCCCATCACTCATTTTCTCTGTTGCATTTTACTTGGCAGTTAACATTGTTATAAGACAATGTAACCACTTAGTTTTACTCCCTTGTCTTTGTTCTTGGGGGCGGCTTCAACTGTGTATTTCTGGTGCCTCAGGTGTCATTTTATTCCTTCCATGGCTAGTCCCGCTTATGGAATTTTGGTATTGTTTGAATGTTACCATGAGTTCGCTATTTTATAAGTGAACCTTTACTGACCCCTTGACCTTCCGCCACATGTAGTAAACTAAATTCTCTGCCGACAGAGATGATTGGAAATGTAGTGTCCTGCTGGACACGTGCTAGTGTACAGCCTTGTGCTGTAACCCTACTCTTCATCCACACCATCACAAGCGTCACTGGTCAGGTGACCCTGCTAATAAAAGGGGCCACGCGCACATGCCCTGGGCCAGTTCCAGTAGCCTTATACTGTGTGACAGTGTCCATTATTGGTAGCATGTGCAGGAAGTAACACCTTCACGCACAAAATTAATCAATCAGGTGTTTTTCTCTTTCTATGTGTGCTGTAGAAAGCAGCACACATAGAAAAAAGAAAAAATGTGGAGAAATGAAATGAAATTAAAACATTTCTCCTCATTGCGCTTCCCTAACACCACCTCCTGGCGTTAGATTCTGATGCATTCCCAGGTTTATGATTTCCCATGGGAGTTGCGTGGGAACGCCTCTTTCGCGCAGTGTTCTGCGTGAAAGGGACACATGTTTACAAGGCCATGAAAAGCCACGTAAAGTGGCTTCATGCAGGCTTGTAAATATGCCTGGGCACATTGGCCACCAGAACGTAAAAAAAGTGACATTCCGGTGCCACAAGGGGTCTCATAAATGAGGCCTGAATTTATTAGCTGTGCTGTTACTAGTGTCTGGTGAAACAATGTACTTCCTTAACCCTGACTCACTTGGAAATTGCTTAATTTTTTCTTGGTTTACTATTTATTGATAGATGTCTGAACTCTCTCCCTCCAGCAATTTCCAGTTACTAAATCAGGATCCCCTGTCCATAACACGTCTTCCTGAATTTTCATATTTTTGTTTTCTCAATCAGTTAGCCTCTTATTATTTCCTATTTAAATTTTATGTAGCTGCATGCAGCCTCAAAATCTGCTACAAAGGAGTCTACAGGTTACCAAGGTTGTAATTGTTGCAAGTTATGTTTTTCCAGCAGTACAGTCTTATGAAAAGTGAATGTTTTGTTAAATGTTTTACGATGGTTTTATATTCGTCCACTTCTTCTACAATACCACTTTCCTCCCCAATGTTTAATAGTTGGGTAGGCAGAGTTTTACACGAAGTCTACCTTCTGGATTAAAATAATGAATCAACAAAGCTCTCTTTTTTAAAGTTGAAAATATCACCATCAGTTGGGTCCACATGAGCTTCAAAAGCTTATTTCCACTGCTCACAGATCAAAGGTGCTATGACCTCAAGCAAGCATTGGCAAAGCAAATAGGTCTTGCCTTTGGGACCTATTTTCTTTGTCAGTGGTTTTTAGCTATGCTGTACGGCATTCCTACAGCCTGCCTGTTAGAAACAAAGGCAATTTTATCATGTTGTTGGCACCATGTATGCATGTGCCTACATAATTACGCGGACACTTTGTTTATTATTGCCTTGTGTGACTTAAGCCACCTGCTCACATATGATGTAACAGTCGATATGAAACGCTCCAAATAAACATCAGTTACCTAAAATCTGATGAGAACCGAGAGGAACGCTAGATTCTCAGGGGTGTTCAGTAGAATCCAACAATTCGAAACTTGAAGGTGCGAAATATAGTAGAGCAATGGTAAGGCCTAAATGCTATACGTGAGTAGATGGATCTTTTATGGCTTAAGTGTTACCTTCAGGAAAATTGATTCCTCTTACTGAAATGTGGTGAGCCAATGCTGCTATATAGAGCGATGTAGAGCGATAGCCCGGTCAATTATACCAAAAGGATTAGGAGATGAGACTTTCAATTAAGGTGCCTGTAAATTAAGGATATAGTAACAAGACATATGAATGAAACCTGGGATTACAATGGCAAATCAGGAGATTCAGTAGGCTTTATGACATAAGCATACAGATATTTGCTTACCCACTGTGCCAAATTGGTTGCCATAAACTTGTTGTCTTGCATGATTGAAAACGAGAGGTAACTGGCTAAAACCTACTCTCAAGGCACATAATCACATTGAATATTATGGAAAGTGCACAGTAAGAGCCTGCATCGTGACAGAGAGTGGGCCTAAATTCCCTGCATCCCGGGTGACAAAATACGCTCTGCTTACCTACAATTAATTAAAAACTCTTCTCTGTGTGTCCCGTGGCTCCAAATGAAACATGAAAAGTGGAGCTCTACTTAAACTCACGTCAAAAAAACAGCTGAGTGCTGCCATCTTTTGAGGAATCAGCAAGTCCCAAATGTAGTGTTGTAGTACATGGACCTAAAAAGGGGCTTGCTGCTTGCAAATCTCAGTCAAAAAAAGGAAAAAATCTAAAAGTTGTATAGTAAGATTTCTACAATAATGTAAGCAACATGTAGTGTAAGTCCTAATGAGAAAATAAAAGAATTAAAAAAATCGATAGAAAGTGCATCAAAGAATACATACCAAAATGGCCACAAATGGAAGTGAGGGGGCCACCTTGAAGTAGCCAGGCTCTCGCTCACATAGATGACAAACCAACAAGCAGAACATGGGCAGCAGCAATGGTGTATCAATCAGCTCAAACATTACCTGGTCCTGAGGAGGACCATCCTCCAGGCAAGGTGCACCCTTTCTGGGATCACATGGGCGCATCAGGGGTAGAAGGGCTGACGTTCACAACAAATATGAGGAGATAAGAAGAATTATAGCCCTGAAACGGAAGTCAGAGCTTGGAGCGACTGAAAACATCCAGGGCTCGTGTGAAGTGCTCTTAGACGAAGGAAAAATTAGTCCCATTTACTGATGCTAAATTGGGACAAATGGACGGAAACTAGTAATGACTTCTAGTAATGGGAGTGAACAACCAATGAAAAGAAGGGACAAATAGTAAAGATTAACCACTTGGAAGCAAGTATTTTTATAGGACACTGAAAGAAATAAAAAGTAAGAGTTGGGCTGTAAGTCCACAAAGTATATACAACATATCTTGAGAGATAGCACAAGAGCTGCCTAGGCTCGACCTAAGAAAGGAGTTTGTGGAACAACCCATTCCATAATGTCAATTATATCCTAGTTATAATGTATGTACTGCTTAATTTGGCATCTTCGAGTTGCTGCCTTCCTCAAAATGTTACAAGTTAAACCCACATTTTTAACCACACTGCCTGATGTCTATCTTGCCATCGAAATGTATTGTTGTTTCCTTCAAGAACTTCTGTGTATCTAATCCTAAACCACATTTGTTTATCAGCATTAATACAGTTTCTAATTATATATTATCCGTCATCACCTACTGCCCAGCAATGCCATTGACTTTGGCGCAATTGTGCTTCCAGCTTACTGTCCTTTCCACGCAAGTTCTAACATTCCAGCTCTTAGCAATCAGCGGCTATTTTATCTTGGAGCACGTGTTATCTATGTACCCCTTTTTTCCATGTGCTTGAATTTAGTCTTTCCTCCTTTCTCTCCATCAAAGGTCCCGTTGCTGCTAAAATGGCCGCCATACAGTGCGCTTACACCTTTCGTTTCCATGACACAGGTGTGCATATTTCTGTGGTTAGCGCTGTGCCTGATCTTCCAATCATAACTGAATAGTTCCTTCCACTGGGATAAAGATCCTTAGACTAAACACATAAATGACTCTGGCCGTGCACGCACTGTCTTCAGTTCGCTCCTTCCTCCTCCTCCTTCACCAGCAAATTCCAATGGGTTGAAACTGCAGTCTGCCACCAAACAAAACATTCAATATGAAATGGGTGGCAGTTGATCTAATGGCACTTTCTGGTGAGAATGCTTATGTTATCGCAAAGTCACTGCCAAGTAGAGATTGCGAACAATGATTTATTAGATCCAGTACTGTAATTAGCTGCTAGTTCTTTGCTTTGTGCAGCAACGGCCAAAGTAGGAAACTGCAATTGCAATACCAGGGAATATGATTGCCTCAAATAGTTTCTTAGAACCTGTAATGCAGATCATAATTATAACCACCTGGTACAAGTGGGTTCTGCCGAGATTTTTTGCTTTTTTTGATCACACAGTTTTGGACTTTTTACTGTGGGCGGGTCACACTACTTGTTTCTAAGCCATGATAATACATGGTAAATGGACGGCACGTGTTTACAGCCAGTATTCACCTATTAAGATAGAGATGCTGAGACGCAGCTAGTGTTAGGGGCACTTGGCTGTTTATACTTGAACACGTGTACACATATGCGTGCACATGTTTACAGGCTGCTCATGTGAGAATACTGTTTTGGGCAGGCGGGTAACTGAACACAGGTAGCCTGGTGCAGCGATGACTCTGCAATGTTAGATGTTGACCTGGGATTGGCCTTATAATATTAGCGGGCACTCATAGGTGGTCAGTATGGTTTACTGTTTTGTCTATAGTGACACTGTATTATATATGTTAGAAATGGGGGTCTCTAGTTAGCAGAGGTAGGTACCTTTGTCCAAATAGGGACCCTTGCTTCTAGTCAGGGGAAGGGGGATACACTTCTTAAATAACCCCTGCTCACCCCCTTGGTAGCTTGGCACTAGCAGCCAGGCTTATCTCAGAGGCAGTTTGTAAAGCATTTGTGAACACATACAGTAATACAGTGAAAACACTACAAATGGACACCACACCAGTTTAGAAAAATAAGAAATCTTTATCTAAACCCAAAACAAAACCAAACGACAAAAATCCACAATACAGTAATAAAAATATGACTTTCAGATGGTAGAAATAGTTCAGTTCAAAGCAAATTGCAGATGAAACACTTTTCTCACAAAGTACCTGGGATGCGTCACGCAAACAAACAAATAGTGCCGCAGGGAAGGTGATGCGTCCGTTTCTTGTTTCGGGGGAGGTGATGCGTTGGTTCCTTACTGCAGCACAGGGGAGGTGATGCATTGGTTCCTTACCATAGAAAGGTGATGCGTCGGTTTCTTCCTACGTGGGGAGGTGATTCATCGGTTTCTTGCTGCGTCCCTTTTTCTGTCCTATAAGGGACCCGTAGCCTTGCAATAGTGAAAAACAAAATTGGCAGTAATTCTCTATCAGGACATGCCACATACACCAAGGCATGCCCTACCTTTCACATACACTGTACCCTGCCCACAGGGATACCATGGGCCTACCTCAGGGGTTTCTCACCTGTAAGAAAAGGGAAGGTTAGGCCCTGGCATGTGGGTGCAGGGCCAGACTGGGAACAGAAACCGGCCCTGGCAAACTGCTCAGCTGGCGCCCCCTGGGGTGAGGGGGAGTGCAGCTGAGCAGTTTGCGAGCGCTGGGTTCCGCCGATTTTGTTACAGGGGGCTGATATTGCCAACACCCGGTAACCAAAATGGCCCCCCAGGGGCCCAAAACCACCCTCCACCTGTGGCGGCCTACCGGGGAAACGCCCGGTGCCCGCTATGGCCCTGGCAATGAGTCTCTCCCGAAAGCAGCGGGAGAGCCGATAATAAAATATTCACTGCTTTCATAGGGGAGCACCTCATAATGCCCTGTGGGGCTTAACTTTTATATACTTTTCTTGGCTTGTGGTGGCCCCGGGATGCCAAGGGAACCACCAACAAAATAAAGAACTGTTGTTCAGGTTGCAGGAGTTGCAACAGACTCATCAGATGTGCTATTTAAAAAGTCTTTCTACGTTTCTGGGTCATGGAAATCCTTATCCTCTTCCTCCTAACTCCTGCCCCCTCCAACCCCCTTTCAACTTTACCCCTCACAGATTTCCACCATTATTTCAAAGTGCTCCTTAGGCAAGAACTTTTTTTTCTTGTGCTGGGACTGCAGTTCCCTCTTGGGGTTGGTTATCTGGGTGCATATTATGCAGCCTGAAGGTGTATGAAAAAAGGCAAAGACACATGTTATGTTCATTTCAAATGCCTTATTAATAGTATAATGCTGAGAATGATTTTTGAACAATCTTGACATTTTGTATAGACATTAATGTATGCATGTACACATGGTTATTGGTTTTAATGAAATGGTGGTGGTTTAAACATATGGTTATTGGTCATTTTAATGTGATGATCATTAGGCTGAACTTATGTTGTTTTGACGGCCCCCTGACACAGTCAATAAATACTTCTGCTTTATTTAAAATGATGCCCCTCTTTAAATTAATGTGTAGTATTTAGTGGTGTGTGTGTGTGTGTGTGTGTTTGTGTAATAAATGTGCTTTTCCTTTTTCAAAGAAAAAGCAATGACTAGACAATAATATCTCTAGTGTTCTTACTGCATGCCAGTGAATGGTGATTACTTGCCCAAACCAATTTCCCTGTGTAGGCCTAGGACTGCTCTGCTTTGATACCCTGAGAGAGTCAAGCGCTACAGTGGAGTGCTTGGTTCCCAGAAAGCGGAAACTGTTAACCTATTACTTCCACACGCCTTACATTCTGGTCCATTAACACCCTAATTTGTTACACTACCTAACAACATCCAATCATATGTTAACTGCATTTTTGCATTTGACACTGCACAGTACATTTCTGCTCGGTTCAACTATACAAATGCCACATTCGACATTCATACACACGCTAAGAGAAGAATAGTTACAATAAAAATATTGGAATAGAGTCAACAAGTGCAAGAGAGGTAGGCGCAGAATCTAGCCCTAGATAGGAAAACCAGGGGAAGATTACAACTTATAAATATTTAGTAGAAAAAGGAGTAAGAACATAAAATGTGTTTATATAACATTTCCTCTATTTAAATGATTATATTTGTGACAGTGAGGCTGTGGCCGCCAGTAGCTACTTGATTTTTTTTTTTTTTTTTTTTTTTTGCATATATGTGGAACCCTTTAAATATTGGTCTATTTTTTTTTTTTTTTAAGACCAGCGGTCCCAAACTTTATTTAGTTTCACAGAGGAGTTAAGCAGTAATCATACAATGTCATAACAATGAAGCATTACTACAAACGGCATTCGGCCAGCAGTACACAATGACATGTCAATCATATATGAGTGAAAATAAACAATAGCCAGTGGAGATGCATTAGTGCGCAAGTGGCAGTGCCAGGAAATGGCTTGTGCTGCAGTGCTCGTGGCTCGTAGCACTGCGTAAGGACCAGAGTGGTCATGAAATCCAACAGTCATTGTTTTAAGTTGTGTTCCCCGTTTAGCACAGTAGTGAGCAAGGGCAGGATCATAACCCCCGTCATCACATGGGTCGCTGGATTTCCGCCTTCTGTACTTGGAAGCATTCAGCTGGCAGTGCGTGCTACGGAAATGGGGAGGGGGGGGATCAAGCATTGCGTGAGTACAGCAGCAACAATCTCTGCGTCAACCAAAAGATATAACTGGGAAGTAAAAGAAGAGGGGGAGGGAGAAACATTTCAACAACTGTTGGACTAGTGTTTGTGCGTGTGGGAGTGAATCTAGAACCCTAGCTATGAGTGGTGCACCCTATATGGGCTGCGGAGGAGCAGGGGTAATTGAGGATGTGGTGTCGCTGCGGCTGCAGGGCGGTGGAGGGGGGGGCGGTGGGGGGGGAAGGGCCACGGCGAGGAGCGGCAGGGGACATCTCTCGTTGTGGAGGGTCACAGCAGTCGGGGCAGGTAGTGGGGGGGAAGGAGGCGGGGGGGCACGGACAGCAATTAACTGGGCCCTCTCTAGTCCGCGTCGGGATGGTATTCTATACCGACCTGGGCGCACGCCCGGTGGTACGCGATCAGGGTAGCGTCACAGTCTTGGGCGATCGGATATTTCCGTAGGCCAGCGGTCTCCTCTCTGTGTAGAGACACACTCTCCGCACAGGCCCAGTTGCCAAGAGAGCGACGCCAGTCCGCAGGGCGCGGTGGGGTGGCACTTTTCCACCGTTTCGTGATGAGGCGTTTAGCCGTAATGAGGACTAAGTCCCAAAAGCGCGCCCGTAGCTTGGTCTGCTTGGCCCTCTTGTAGAGTCCCAGTAGGCATACTTCCCACGTCTTGGGGAGAGTTGCGCCCGTGGCTGCCGTCAGCGTGTCAGCGACCGCTGACCAGTACGGGGCGAGGTGGGCGCAACTCCAGAGTGCGTGCAGGAGGTCCGAGTCTAGGAGGCCGCATCGGGGACACGCCAATGAAGTGAGTCCGAAATAGCGATTCAGCTTGTCAGGAGACAAATACGCGCGGTGGATGATATAATATTGGATGGTTTTAAACCGCGCGTTGCGGGGAATATTTCTAGCGCCCGCTAATATCGCGGCCCACTGCTTATCCGTCCAGTCGGAGCCCCGGTCGATCGCCCACTTCTCCCTCAGTCTTTGGGAGGAGAATTGGGTATGGCTGTGTAGTGCCTGCGCCAGCCAGTGTACTATATGAGACCCATCGCCCATCACGTGTAGGTACTGGATGAGTAGATGGGTGGGCGGTTCTTGGCTCATGTCACCCCATGTCTTCGTCAGCTCATGGAGGAGTCTAGCGTGCGCCAGGAACTGACCCACTGGCAGCTCGGTATCCGCCGCCAGGGTCTCGAAGGGCAACAGCACTCCGTCGCTATATAGGCCACTCAGGTCGTCTAAGTCTGCCGCAGTCCAGCTGCGTAGCTCAGTCGAGGACAGAATGCCAGTGCCTAGGGGAGTCCCTAGTAGAGGTAGGTTCGGAGCATAGGGCACTGTATCCCTGGTGAGTCTGAGGGCCCGTGCAAAGCACCGCCTCGCGAGCGCCACATGGACTTGTGTGGGGCGTCGCCCCTGCGTTAGGGGGTGGAAGAGTGTCAGCACCTGTGCGAGGGACAGGGTGGTGTCGGCCGTGGCCGTGTCTATCAGGTTCCTGCCGCCCAGCCAGTAAGCGACCCATTGTAGCTGGGCTGCTAAGTAATATAGCTCCTGGTTGGGGACAGCCAGGTCTCCAGCGTCCGTGGCCGCGTATAGGGTCCTTAACGCCACCCGGGGTCTCCCTTTGTTCCAAATGAGGCGCCTGGTGAGAGTTTCCAGCTCTCTGAATATGCGCGTTGGCACATACACTGGCAGGTTGGCATAATAATAAAGGAGCCGGGGGAGCATTATCATTTTGGTTAGCGCCACTCTGGCCGGCACATTCAGTGGGAGGGAGTTCCAGAACGTGACCTGGGCCGTGAGCGAGGATATAGCCCTCACCAGGTTGCCCTCCAGGAGATCCACTGGGTCACGGTATATCAAGATCCCTAGGTACCTGAACACCGTCGGGTGCCACCGGAGCGTCACCCCCATCATGCGTACCTCACATTGCGGCATCTCGCTACTGAATGCGTAGGTTCCCGATTTGGCCCAGTTAACGTGGAGCCCCGACATGTCTCCGAACGTTCGGAAGATGTCTGTGATTGCCTCGGGTATGCGCGTGAGATCTCTGATGTACAGTAATAGATCGTCGGCATACAGAGACACCGAGTGTGTGCCGTCTGCCAGTGGTATGCCCCATGTGACGCCAGAGGTGCGGAGCAGTTCCGCCAACGGCTCCATTGCCAAGGCGAATATCATAGGGGAGAGGGGGCAGCCCTGCCTGGTACCCCGCCCTATGCGGATCCTGTCAGAGAACAACCGTCCAGTCCGGACGCGTACCTCGGGCGCTTGATAGAGGAGCCCCACCATCTGGATATAGGTTTCGCCTAGTTCATATTTCTCGAGGACTCGGAGGAGGTACGGCCATTCCACCGAGTCAAACGCCTTTTCAAGATCGAGCACGATACACCCCGACCGTGGCCAGGTGGGGGTCGCAGACCGTTGGATCTTAAAAAAACGGCGTAGATTGTAGGACGTGCTCCGGGTGGGCACAAAGCCATTTTGATCAGTGTGTACCAGTGTGGGGACCAGCGGTGCAAGCCTCCGAGCTAGCGTCGCTGCCAATATTTTGTAATCGGTGTTGAGGAGCGCCAGTGGTCTGTATGAGCCGAGTTCGTTCGCATCTCTACCCGGTTTCAGCAGAGAGACCACGTTAGCTTCGTTTAGGGACGCCGGGAGTTCAGCATCTTCCAATGCCGCCTTATACATTCTCAGCAGTTCCGGTATTAACACCAGTGAGTAGGCTTTATAGAACTCTGCCGGGAGTCCATCGGGGCCCGGTGCCTTGCTATTGGAGAGGGAGAAAATCACTTCCCGTAATTCCTCACCGGTGAGCGCAGCGCCCAGCTCAGTCTGGTGGGCAGCAGTAGCTGTTGGGAGCCGCAGAGTCGTCAGATAGTCCGTGATCTCCACCACAGTGGCCCGCAGCCGCGAGCTATACAGGGACCTGTAATGTGACGTGAATGCCTCATGGATCTGTGTCTGGGTGTAGACCTCGACACCCTGGGTCGTGCGGATCGACAGGACCGACGCGGAGTGCGTGTCTTGTCGTATCAGCCAGGACAGCAGCCTGCCAGGTTTATCCCCCGCGCTGTGTGTGCGCGCGGAGTGCGCTGCGAAATTAACGTTCTTTAGGCGCTCCATCAATACAGCGTGATCCGCCCTGGCCGAAATCAGTTGGGAGTCATCGCCTCTCGTCGCCTCCCGCTCTTTATCTAGTAGCGCCTCCTCCGCTCTTACCAGATCCCTCTCCACCTGGCCTCGCAGGCCCGCCTGCACACCAAGGCAGCCTCCCCGGGTAATCGCCTTAAAGGCGTCCCACTCGGCCTTGGGGAGGAGGTCAAGTCAATGTTGTCTTCGAAATATTGTATGATTCTCCTGGACATCTCCTCCCGGAATGGTGTGTCGAGTAGGAGATCTGGTTGCAAGCGCCATGTGGGCACGGGTGGACGTGGGCGCCTCCTTCCATATACCAGTGTGTGCGGGTTATGGTCCGAGTGCGTCCGTCCCAGGTAGTCTGCGTCTGTCACGGAGGGAATCAGGTCGCGGGACAGCATGTATCTATCTAACCTGACATGTAGTGAGTGGGCTCCCGAGTAATAGGAATACACCCGGGCGGTGGGATTTCTGACTCGCCAGGCATCCTGTAAGTTCCATTGTGTTGCCCAATCAAGTAGGGCTCTGGAAGTTGCCTGCGCTGGAGCAATTGCTGCTGGGGGGGACGAGCGGTCAAGGGAAACATCTAGTACGCAGTTGTAATCCCCACCCATCACCAATGGTACGTCCGGCCAGGGCGCAATTACTGCCGACAAGCGCGCGAAGAATTTCCCCTGCTCCACATTAGGTGCGTAAATGGAGGCTATGACAATCTGCTGCCCGTCTAGTCTGCCCTGTATGAAGACATAGCGCCCCTCAGTGTCGATATTGCTATGTGTGAGTGCAAATGGAACCCCGGGCCTAACCCAGATCAGGGTCCCCCGTGCAAACGCTGAAAAGGTTGTGGCGAATATCTGCCCCCTCCACCTGCGGCGAAGTGCGGCTACCTCAGTGGCGACCAGGTGTGTCTCCTGTAGTAGTGCAATCTGGACCTGATGTCTCCTAAGGTATGAGTACACCTGGTATCTACGTGAGGGTGTGTGCATGCCCCTGACATTCCAGGTACAGAATTTAACCGTAGCCATCACAGTGTTCATTGCGCCCAAGCACCCGTCCCCCCCTCCCCAGTCCCCAGCCCGCCCCACCCACACACGTACAGCAGCCGCGAACAGTGACCATTTTTTCCCCTCGCCCTCTTCCACAGACCCAGGGATGCACGCTGTAACACTCCAGTGTCAACACTAGTCTCAAAAGGAAGAACTTTAACAAAAACTGAATACCAAAAGGGCAACAACAGAACAAGTCGTCGCCCAAACGCTCTATCGAGCTTAATCAATCCGTTAGTTCAATGGGGGGATGACGAAGTTCAGCACTTGGGTGGAACAAGTTAGTTCAAATCGCCAAGAGAGCCGTGGCGGCTCCCCACCACGGGCATTGTTTCAAAGGGCACCAAAAAGTCAGTGGCAATGTCCGCAGACAGGTCAGAGTTCCCAATGTTATTGGTCTCGGATAGCCCGCCCCAGGGGGGGGGGGGATCCCATCAGTTATTCCCTCGGGGGGGGCACTCACCTCTAGGGGTCCGTCCACCCCGCCAGATTTATTGTTCCCGGTGGTGTGCCAGTGGAACCGCTCCGGCTCCTCTCCCGGTGTCACGGCGGTTCCGTGACGGGCCGGCAGGCGAGGGGTTCGGGTGTAGAGCTTAGATCCCGGAGTTGGGACCGGACGCAGCTGCCGGGGTCACCAGAAGTGCCGATGTGGATCTCCGATTGGGTCAGCTTTGGAAGTGAAGAAACTGTTCCAAAATGCCAGTAGCAGTGGCCTAGCCAGGGCTAGGCTGATGAGGGTTGCTTATACTATCTGATCCGATGTTTGGGGTGTGACATCCGGTAGGCCCTCTGTATTCGGGTCATCTGGCAGTCCGTACATGAAGTCGTCGTCTTCGCTCCCGCGTGATCTTGGGCTTGCGTTGGAAATCAGGATGGGTGATTGTGACCCGCTGATCTCAGCTGCTATTCGGATGGCCTCTCGTTGTGCAGACTGCATTTGCTCCGGAGTGGGGCCAATTTCCGCGCCCGTGGTCGGCGACTCGACCCTCGAGGCGTGTCGTTGTCTCCGCCTGCGTGTACCTCGGTTTCGGCGTTGCTCCTTCGGCGCGGGTTCGTAGTTCGCATCTACTCCCGAATCCAGCCAGGCCGCCGCCGCCTCTGGAGTATCGAAGAAGTGGGTTTTGTCCTGTGCCACCACTCTGAGGCGTGCTGGGAACAGCAAGGAGTACTTGAGAGCCAGGCGTCTGAGCCGTTGTTTCACCTCGAGGAACGATTGACGTCGGCGTTGGACTTGTATGGTATAGTCAGGGAAGAACATCACCTTGGCGTTGTCTACCTGTACGTCCGACAGTTTCCGCGTCTCGCGGAGAATGGCATCCCGGTCACG
This sequence comes from Lissotriton helveticus, assembly GCF_964261635.1. Lineage (NCBI taxonomy): Eukaryota > Metazoa > Chordata > Amphibia > Caudata > Salamandridae > Lissotriton > Lissotriton helveticus. Next base: position 214,068,116 of record NC_136062.1, on the reverse strand, counting down.
GTAGTTCAACACCCGCATGAGCATTGGCCTCGGGTTGGAGCCCTCCGGGGGTGGACGGGATGGTACCCTGTGCGCTCTTTCCACCACAAAGTGTGGTGACAGTGTGCCTTCCGGCAGTAGCTCTCTGAGCCAGGTCTCCATATGTTCCGCCGTCTCCCTCCGTTCCCATCGTTCCGGCAGGCCTACTATGCGTACATTGTTTCTTCTGGCCCGTCCTTCTGCATCCTCTGCCCTATCCTCGAGGAACTCCACCCGGTTGAGCAAGTCACGGATGTGCTTATCCGTCTGCGCCAGCTTGGGTGTGGTCTCTGCCATCGTTTGTTCCAAGGTCGTGGTGCGGTCGGACAGTTTCTTGTGATCCGCTCGAAGGAGCGTCAGGTCCACAGCCACCTTATCGATCCTGTTCTCTAGTGACGTACGGGTTAGCTGCATGGACTCCTCTAGGCGTTCCATGGCCGCCAGCATAGTGTCCAGTTTGGAGGCGGTTTGGTCAGTCTCTGTGTTCTTCACCATCTTTCCTTTGCTCAGAGTCCCACCGGTGCCGGTCTTTGCTCTGGTCCCCCCTGACATGTGGGTGGTCGCACAGGTAGGTAGCCGAGTGGGCAGGGCCAGTGGCTACTTGATGCTTATAGTTGTGATCAATCAACAATCAGGGAATTGTAAGCACGCTACTCACTCGTGAGGGTATCAAGGTGTGGGGTGGGGGGGGGGGTCAGCTGTGCCATTCAGCCAGAGAGCCCTGGCTCTGAATATTAAGAAATGACTAACCACTTCTCGTTGCATGTGTTTTCTTTACTCATGAGTGCATGCTAATATGCTATGTTTAGTTTCTCAGGTGCAGCTGACTATCTTTTTCACTGATGTACCCTTTACAAGAGTCATGACTAGTAGCATACTGGCCAAAAGGAGATAGGAAAAGATAGTGTAGAGAGGCATAGATCCAGCCTCTGCAGCACACTTCAAATGCCCCCCTTTATTACATGTTGGAGGAGAGAAGATACATAGTTGATGCTTATTTTACTAAAGGTATGGGGCTCACAGGTAATAAAACCAGTTTGGGTGAATGCAGTAGTGTTTTACAATGTGAGGGAAGACATCTAAATAGCCTTTTCTTGGGGTATTTAATAGTGACAGCTAAGTGTTGTGATAGTTTGAAAAAGTTGATTCTGACAGTTCACTTAACAGTGTTTTAGCTGTAAGTAGGACAGTTGTTGGAGTGAAGATAAATGTAGGGACATTCCCTAACTTCTGCTTGCAGTTCCATATCTGATGGTGCCAGAGGTCAAAGCTTCAGAATATGCCAGGAGTTTTCCCATGTCATAAAGACTGTTAGCCCTCCGGGCACAGGAAAAGAACTGGATACAGACCCTGACCAGAAGGGAAGTGGTTGGAGTTTGTGTGTGGCCCACCATCACAACAGGCCAAGACTTGTGGCTACTCTCAGAATAGAGGGCAAGACCAGAGGTTGGCACTTGTCAATAGTGCCTTTGCAGTCGCAATGGCCGTATTCTCTTTAGTAGGGTAAGCCGCTACACATTTACTGAAAGCACAAACATCCACCAACACATATTATTGACCCTGTACATTTCAATTCAATCTTTTTGAAAGACCTCAAATCAATCAATAAATTTATAGAGCGCGTTACTCATCCGTGAGGGTCTCAAGGCGCTGGAGGGAGTGGGGTGGGGGGGGGGTTGACGCTACTGATCAAAGAGCCAGGTCTTGAGGTGTTTCTTGAAGGTGAGATGGTCCTCGGTCAGTCATAGGTGTGTGGGGAGGGAGTTCCATGTTTTGGCTGCCAGGTAGGATAACGATCTTCCCCCGGTGGTGGCTCTCCAGATCCGTGGGACGGTGGCGAGGGCGAGGCTGGCAGAGCGTAGCTGGCGGGTGGGGGTGTAGAACGAGAGGCGGTTGTTGAGGTATTTAGGGCCATTGTCGTAGAGTGCTTTGTGTGCGTGGGTGAGGAGCCTGAACGTGATCCTCTTGCTGACGGGGAGCCAGTGCAGGTTGCTCAAGTGGGCGGATATGTGGCTGTGGCGGGGGATGTCGAGGATGTGTCGTGCGGAGGCGTTCTGTATGCGGTGCAGTCGTTTCTGAAGTTTGGCTGTGGTTCCTGTGTATATGGCTTTTCCGTAGTCCAGTCGGCTGGTGACGAGGGCCTGGGTGACGGTTTTTCTGGTTTCGGTGGGGATCCACCAGAAGATCTTACGGAGCATGCGCAGAGTGTTGAAGCAGGATGACGAGATGGCGTTGACTTGCTTGGCCATTGTGAGGGAGGAGTCCAGGATGAATCCCAGGTTGCGAGCGTGGTCCGTGGGTTTTGGTGCGGCGCCCAGTGCTGTGGGCCACCAGGAGTCGTCCCATGCGGAAGCGGATTGTCCGAGGATGAGGACCTCCGTTTTGTCTGAGTTCAACTTTAGGCGACTGAGTTTCATCCATTCTGCGACATCTTTCATTCCTTCATGGAGGTTGGTTTAGCGGTGGCTGGGTTTTTGGTGAGGGAGTCAGTTGGGTGTCGTCGGCGTAGGAGATGTTGATGTTGTGTTTGCGTGCGATGGCGGCGAGGGGGCTCATGTAGATGTTGAAGAGGGTTGGGCTCAGCGAGGATCCATGGGGTACGCCGCAGATGATCTCGGTGGCTACTGAGTGGAAGGGAGGTAGGCGGACTCTCTGGGTTCTGTCGGAGAGGAACAAGGTGATCCAGTCCAGGGCATTACCTTGAATCCCTGTGTTGAAGAGGCAGGTTATCATGGTACGGTGGCAGACGGTGTCGAAGGCAGCCGAAAGGTCTAGGAGGATGAGAGCGGTTGTTTCGCCGTTGTCCATCAGGATCCTGATTTCGTCGTGGCTGCGATGAGGGCGGTCTCGGTGCTGTGGTTGGCTCAAAATCCGGACTGGGACGGATCGAGCGAGTTGTTTGCCTCGAGGAAAGCAGTCAGCTGTTTATTGATATCGATATCGATATTGCTATGTGTGAGTGCAAATGGAACCCCGGGCCTAACCCAGATCAGGGTCCCCCGTGCAAACGCTGAAAAGGTTGTGGCGAATATCTGCCCCCTCCACCTGCGGCTACCTCAGTGGCGACCAGGTGTGTCTCCTGTAGTAGTGCAATCTGGACCTGATGTCTCCTAAGGTATGAGTACACCTGGTATCTACGTGAGGGTGTGTGCATGCCCCTGACATTCCAAGTACAAAATTTAACCGTAGCCATCACAGTGTTCATTGCGCCCAAGCACCCGTCCCCCCCTCCCCAGTCCCCAGCCCGCCCCACCCACACACGTACAGCAGCCGCGAACAGTGACCATTTTTTCCCCTCGCCCTCTTCCACAGACCCAGGGATGCACGCTGTAACACTCCAGTGTCAACACTAGTCTCAAAAGGAAGAACTTTAACAAAAACTGAATACCAAAAGGGCAACAACAGAACAAGTCGTCGCCCAAACGCTCTATCGAGCTTAATCAATCCGTTAGTTCAATGGGGGGATGACGAAGTTCAGCACTTGGGTGGAACAAGTTAGTTCAAATCGCCAAGAGAGCCGTGGCGGCTCCCCACCACGGGCATTGTTTCAAAGGGCACCAAAAAGTCAGTGGCAATGTCCGCAGACAGGTCAGAGTTCCCAATGTTATTGGTCTCGGATAGCCCGCCCCAGGGGGGGGGGGGGGGGGGGGGGGATCCCATCAGTTATTCCCTCGGGGAGGGGCACTCACCTCTAGGGGTCCGTCCACCCCGCCAGATTTATTGTTCCCGGTGGTGTGCCAGTGGAACCGCTCCGGCTCCTCTCCCGGTGTCAAGGCGGTTCCGTGACGGGCCGGCAGGTGAGGGGTTCGGGTGTAGAGCTTAGATCCCGGAGATGGGACTGGACGCAGCTGCCGGGGTCTCCAGAAGTGCCGATGTGGATCTCCGATTGGGTCAGCTTTGGAAGTGAAGAAACTGTTCCAAAATGCCAGTAGCAGTGGCCTAGCCAGGGCTAGGCTGATGAGGGTTGCTTATACTATCTGATCCGATGTTTGGGGTGTGACATCCGGTAGGCCCTCTGTATTCGGGTCATCTGGCAGTCCGTACATGAAGTCGTCGTCTTCGCTCCCGCGTGATCTTGGGCTTGCGTTGGAAATCAGGATGGGTGATTGTGACCCGCTGATCTCAGCTGCTATTCGGATGGCCTCTCGTTGTGCAGACTGCATTTGCTCCGGAGTGGGGCCAATTTCCGCGCCCGTGGTCGGCGACTCGACCCTCGAGGCGTGTCGTTGTCTCCGCCTGCGTGTACCTCGGTTTCGGCGTTGCTCCTTCGGCGCGGGTTCGTAGTTCGCATCTACTCCCGAATCCAGCCAGGCCGCCGCCGCCTCTGGAGTATCGAAGAAGTGGGTTTTGTCCTGTGCCACCACTCTGAGGCGTGCTGGGAACAGCAAGGAGTACTTGAGAGCCAGGCGTCTGAGCCGTTGTTTCACCTCGAGGAACGATTGACGTCGGCGTTGGACTTGTATGGTATAGTCAGGGAAGAACATCACCTTGGCGTTGTCTACCTGTACGTCCGACAGTTTCCGCGTCTCGCGGAGAATGGCATCCCGGTCACGGTAGTTAAACACCCGCATGAGCATTGGCCTCGGGTTGGAGCCCTCCGGGGGTGGACGGGATGGTACCCTGTGCGCTCTTTCCACCACAAAGTGTGGTGACAGTGTGCCTTCCGGCAGTAGCTCTCTGAGCCAGGTCTCCATATGTTCCGCCGTCTCCCTCCGTTCCCATCGTTCCGGCAGGCCTACTATGCGTACATTGTTTCTTCTGGCCCGTCCTTCTGCATCCTCTGCCCTATCCTCAAGGAACTCCACCCGGTTGAGCAAGTCACGGATGTGCTTATCCGTCTGCGCCAGCTTGGGTGTGGTCTCTGCCATCGTTTGTTCCAAGGTCGTGGTGCGGTCGGACAGTTTCTTGTGATCCGCTCGAAGGAGCGTCAGGTCCACAGCCACCTTATCGATCCTGTTCTCTAGTGACGTACGGGTTAGCTGCATGGACTCCTCTAGGCATTCCATGGCCGCCAGCATAGTGTCCAGTTTGGAGGCGGTTTGGTCAGTCTCTGTGTTCTTCACCATCTTTCCTTTGCTCAGAGTCCCACCGGTGCCGGTCTTTGCTCTGGTCCCCCCTGACATGTGGGTGGTCGCACAGGTAGGTAGCCGAGTGGGCAGGGCCAGTGGCTACTTGATGCTTATAGTTGTGATCAATCAACAATCAGGGAATTGTAAGCACGCTACTCACTCGTGAGGGTATCAAGGTGTGGGGTGGGGGGGGGGGGGTCAGCTGTGCCATTCAGCCAGAGAGCCCTGGCTCTGAATATTAAGAAATGACTAACCACTTCTCGTTGCATGTGTTTTCTTTACTCATGAGTGCATGCTAATATGCTATGTTTAGTTTCTCAGGTGCAGCTGACTATCTTTTTCACTGATGTACCCTTTACAAGAGTCATGACTAGTAGCATACTGGCCAAAAGGAGATAGGAAAAGATAGTGTAGAGAGAGGCATAGATCCAGCCTCTGCAGCACACTTCAAATGCCCCCCTTTATTACATGTTGGAGGAGAGAAGATGCATAGTTGATGCTTATTTTACTAAAGGTACGGGGCTCACAGGTAATAAAACCAGTTTGGGTGAATGCAGTAGTGTTTTACAATGTGAGGGAAGACATCTAAATAGCCTTTTCTTGGGGTATTTAATAGTGACAGCTAAGTGTTGTGATAGTTTGAAAAAGTTGATTCTGACAGTTCACTTAACAGTGTTTTAGCTGTAAGTAGGACAGTTGTTGGAGTGAAGATGAATGTAGGGACATTCCCTAACTTCTGCTTGCAGTTCCATATCTGATGGTGCCAGAGGTCAAAGCTTCAGAATATGCCAGGAGTTTTCCCATGTCATAAAGACTGTTAGCCCTCCGGGCACAGGAAAAGAACTGGATACAGACCCTGACCAGAAGGGAAGTGGTTGGAGTTTGTGTGTGGCCCACCATCACAACAGGCCAAGACTTGTGGCTACTCTCAGAATAGAGGGCAAGACCAGAGGTTGGCACTTGTCAATAGTGCCTTTGCAGTCGCAATGGCCGTATTCTCTTTAGTAGGGTAAGCCGCTACACATTTACTGAAAGCACAAACATCCACCAACACATATTATTGACCCTGTACATTTCAATTCAATCTTTTTGAAAGACCTCAAATCAATCAATCAATCAATAAATTTATAGAGCGCGTTACTCATCCGTGAGGGTCTCAAGGCGCTGGAGGGAGTGGGGTGGGGGGGGGGTTGACGCTACTGATCAAAGAGCCAGGTCTTGAGGTGTTTCTTGAAGGTGAGATGGTCCTCGGTCAGTCATAGGTGTGTGGGGAGGGAGTTCCATGTTTTGGCTGCCAGGTAGGATAACGATCTTCCCCCGGTGGTGGCTCTCCAGATCCGTGGGACGGTGGCGAGGGCGAGGCTGGCAGAGCGTAGCTGGCGGGTGGGGGTGTAGAACGAGAGGCGGTTGTTGAGGTATTTAGGGCCATTGTTGTAGAGTGCTTTGTGTGCGTGGGTGAGGAGCCTGAACGTGATCCTCTTGCTGACGGGGAGCCAGTGCAGGTTGCTCAAGTGGGCGGATATGTGGCTGTGGCGGGGGATGTCGAGGATGTGTCGTGCGGAGGCGTTCTGTATGCGATGCAGTCGTTTCTGAAGTTTGGCTGTGGTTCCTGCGTATATGGCTTTTCCGTAGTCCAGTCGGCTGGTGACGAGGGCCTGGGTGACGGTTTTTCTGGTTTCGGTGGGGATCCACCAGAAGATCTTACGGAGCATGCGCAGAGTGTTGAAGCAGGATGACGAGATGGCGTTGACTTGCTTGGCCATTGTGAGGGAGGAGTCCAGGATGAATCCCAGGTTGCGAGCGTGGTCCGTGGGTTTTGGTGCGGCGCCCAGTGCTGTGGGCCACCAGGAGTCGTCCCATGCGGAAGCGGATTGTCCGAGGATGAGGACCTCCGTTTTGTCTGAGTTCAACTTTAGGCGACTGAGTTTCATCCATTCTGCGACGTCTTTCATTCCTTCATGGAGGTTGGTTTAGCGGTGGCTGGGTTTTTGGTGAGGGAGTCAGTTGGGTGTCGTCGGCGTAGGAGATGTTGATGTTGTGTTTGCGTGCGATGGCGGCGAGGGGGCTCATGTAGATGTTGAAGAGGGTTGGGCTGAGCGAGGATCCATGGGGTACGCCGCAGATGATCTCGGTGGCTACTGAGTGGAAGGGAGGTAGGCGGACTCTCTGGGTTCTGTCGGAGAGGAACAAGGTGATCCAGTCCAGGGCATTACCTTGAATCCCTGTGTTGAAGAGGCAGGTTATCATGGTACGGTGGCAGACGGTGTCGAAGGCAGCCGAAAGGTCTAGGAGGATGAGAGCTGTTGTTTCGCCGTTGTCCATCAGGATCCTGATGTCGTCGTGGCTGCGATGAGGGCGGTCTCGGTGCTGTGGTTGGCTCAAAATCCGGACTGGGACGGATCGAGCGAGTTGTTTGCCTCGAGGAAAGCAGTCAGCTGTTTATTGACGGTCTTCTCGATTACTTTAGCTGGGAAGGGAAGAAGAGAGATGGGGCGGAAGTTCTTTAGGTCTTTGGGGTCCGCTGTGGGTTTCTTCAGAAGGGCGTTGATTTATGCGTGCTTCCAGCTCTCAGGGAAGATGGCTGACATGAAGGAGTTGTTTATGATGTTCCGGAGGGAACATCATAGGGGAAGGATGGAGGTGCAAAATTGCCAGCTGGTGTAGAGGTACCTTTGCCAGGATTGTGCATCATGCACATCATCCAGTACTTTACTAAATGTACAGCCGTTTTAGGAATATTATCATTTTGCCGTACGGGGTCTAACAGTTTGCAAATACCCTTAGCACTGATATGAGCTGGGCCATGGGCCATCGTGACTACAGGAAGAACATATGCATCTAGCAACATCCATCTCTGCTTCCCTGACTTGTCAATCCAACATCCCTCATCATTTAAGTTTGCCATACTTTCTTGCCACACAGCTAATTCCTCCATCACTCTGTATCTCCTTCACACTTTCTAGTGTTTCCTCAAACATAGTATCCTCAGGCACCCTCCCAGCGGGACCTGCTACAGATATTATTTTCATCCTAGTGTGGGCTGTCTCCTTAGCTGTCTGGTCTGCTAAGGTGTTCCCTTTACCCACATCATCAGTAACTTTTCTATGAGTGCTACTCTTCACTATGGACAATTTCTTAGGGAGTGTCAGAGCGGACAGAAGCCTATGTATAAGAGGATCATGCTGAATGTGTGTCTCGTAGGAAGTAAGGAACCCTCTGTCTGCCCAGAGCCGCCCAAAATAATGGGTGACTCCAAAGGCATGCTGACTGTCAGTATAAATGTTGACAACTAGCCCCTCACTCAATTCACAGGCTCAAATAAGGGTGACTAACACAGCTTTCTGGGTGGACTGATAGGGAACTCGAGATGTCTCAACTACTGTTCGTAACTTGGTAATTGCGTATGCTACAGTGGTGGTGCCATCTGGAAATTTGAAACAAGAGCCATCAACATAAAGTTCCCCTTTGGGGTCACATAAGGGTACTTTAGTCAGGTCTACCCATCCTTTCGTCTCTTCTTCTGTCTGGAAGATACAATCATGTATTTCAATCTCCTCATTTTCAGAAGGGAGGGGTATTAACGTGGCTGGATTCAAAGTGGCACAGCGTTTAATCGTGATGTGCTTTGCAAAGAGCGTTAGCTCGTAGCCTTTCAGACGTGCACTGGTGAGGGCTGTGTCTTCGTCTTATTCAAAGGTGTATCCACAGCATGGGGTACCATAACTGTGAGGTCAGTATCAATTTATTTATTTATTATTTATTATTGAAACTTATAAAGCGCATACATATGCCCGTAGGCGTCTTGGCGAGTACGAGTCCCGCTGATTGTCTTATTGAGACAGCCACAGGTGCAACCACTCTTAAACAGCTCGGAGGGCTCGTGTGACAGGGTCAAACACAGCAGAGAAATAAGCACACAGTTGTTGCTTATCCCCAAATGTTTGTGTTAAAACAGAACGCACAACCATCCAGCTCATGGGTGTACAACACGAAGCATTTAGCATAATTAGGTGTACCAAGCACTGGAGGCGAGCGGAGCGCAGTTATAAATTGCTCAAGAGACTGCTGACACTCTAGCGTCCATGGCAAGGGTTCATGCACATCTTTTAGTGTTAGCGTAAGCAGGGGCTTAATAAGCAGCAAGTAGCCTGGTATCCACTGCCTTCAATAGTAAATGATATCTGTGAAAGCGGGCACACCTTTCTGAGTACGCTGAGAGGTTCAATCTCCTACCCTCCTTCGACAGTCGGTGACCTAAATAGGTGACCTCCTGTCGACAATATGGAAATTTGGAAATGGATAACTTATGACCATAGTCAGCTAAATGGAGCAACAATTTAACCGTACTATCTCTGCAACCTTGTTCTGTGTCTGAGGCGATTAGCAGGCCATCGACATATTGGAGCAAAACATTACCTGTGGCGAGGGACAAAGAATCCAGCTGTCCTTTCAATACCTGGCTATAAATATTCAGTCTTTCTGTATAGCCTTGAGGAGTGCGACAGAATCTAAAGCTTCTATCAGCTAGGGTGAACCTGAACAGATACCTGCTGTCAGGATGATTGGGGATACTGAAGAATGCATTTTTCAAGTCAATGACAGAAAAGAATTTAGCAGAAGAAGGAATAATTGTCAAGAGTGTTGCAATGTCAGGGACCACTGGAAACTGGGGAATAACTATTTTGTTAACTTCACGCAAGTCAATCACAAAACAATAAACATCTAAATGGTCATCAGAGAAACCCAAAGGCGTCCTTTTGGGATTAGGGCTATTACAAACATTAGCAGCCGTCTCCTCAACCACTTCTTTCTCAATCAAATCCTGCACAATTTGCATCAAGGCTCGCTCACCTGCCTGCTGTAGTCTATACTGGGGAATGCGAGGCAAAATAGCACCTTCCTTAACATGTATCAAGACTGGCGATATCTGCAAGAAACCCACATCTGTGTCGCCCGCTGCCCACGGAGTGGGTGGCACATCCTTAAACTCGCAGGAAGAGTCGCATCTTTAGACAGACACTGTGTAGCGCGCACAACATTCAGACCCACTGTCATGTAGATACTCTCCGGGGAGCAGTAAATTGTGGCACGGAATTTTTTCAATAAATCCAGACCCATCACATTTTCTCCACAATTAGATGTCAACAAGAATGGCGAATCCACAGTAAAGGGACCAATAGTTAGCGCGAGGGGTTTAGAAATAGGGGCTTACAACCGGTGCACCAGAAAAACCTTTCAAGATATTATTATGGCCGGACAGAGTCACCCCAGGGCCCAAAGAATGAGAAATAAAACTTTTTGGTGCACCTATATCCACCAAGAACTCTTTAGTCAAACCATGCGCATCCGAACTAACGTACCGACCACGCTGATCTGCAGGTATTGAAACTGGTCCCTCACTCTGTCCCTTGCTGTCCTAGCTGTACGACATCCCCATCCCCATATCCTTATCATAATCATCCTGATAATACTGTACAACCCTGAGTGTCGCAAAAATAGTTCTGATCACAGCGACCCGGCGGCCACAGCATTCTGAGCCCTGTCTTGGGCACCAGCTCCATGACCCTGTCCACAAGAACCTCATCCTCTAGGAGCCTCCACCTTCTGCAAAAGCACCGGACACTAGTTGCGCCAGTGTCCCTCCTCTTTCCAGTATGCACACTAATTTGTCCCCAAAGGCACTGTATTATCCAGCCTGCTAGTGTGTGGAAGCTGTCGGGCCAAACCACCGCGGCCTCTACCATTCTCTCTGGAAGCCTACTGTAACAACACCTCCGTCTTCAAATCTTTGTGCTTCTTTTCCGTCTTCTCCGTCTCCTCATTTCCCCTGTGATCATAATACTGTGCCATATTTAAGATAACTGAATGGGAAGAGGTGGACCAGGTGTTCTCTGGAGGCCTGGAATCGGGTCAAAATCTCAGGAAGCAAATTGGAAACAAATCTATTAACAAACAGCCTCACATCACCTTCAATCAACAAATCCTGTCCACTATAGTCTAAGAACACGCCTTCAAAATGAGTGAAAAAATCTGACACACTCTCATCCTTCTTCTGGCGGCAAGCCGATAGCATGTCTCAATCAACTTTCCTCGGAGTGATAATAGAATGCATGTACGTGATAATGCAGTCAGGCAAAGCAAGTATCTCCGCCCTAGGCTTATCATCTGGCTTTACTTCCTGATCCAAGGCTTTAATTTGATCCCAGGTACCACCTAATTCTGCAACATGATCCTGTGTGTATACTTGTCTCTTAATATCAACCTGAACCAGTAAAACAAAGAACATTTCGATATCAGTGAGCGTCATCACTGTCGACGAGGCAGCTTCAGTCAGCTCCTTATAATAGGTGTTGGGATTTTTCCTTAGGCAACTGAGTCTTAAGGGACAAGACTTCACTCCTTATTCAAAGGGTATAAACCCATTGTTCTTGAAAATGGGCCTCTACACTTGGTCTAGTAACATGATCATGCTGATCCCTTAGCTCCGGTATCTCTGGATGGTAGATGGGGAAACTGAGTTACCAGGGTGGGGCTCTTCTCAAGCAGCCTTTCCCAATAAGCAATCAATGTCACAACATATGCAAAGACATGAGCGGGCTTCATATCAGTAACATACAGATGATCCCAAATATTGTATATGATCTGTGGCACTGCACCCTTGAATAGCTGCTCCCAAAGACTGATCAAAGTAGCCGACATATGCTTTAGGGCATGTTGTTATACAAAAGGCTCTTAATCTTTCATGACACTACAAACATCTTCCACACTATAAATGGGGTTATGAGCCCACTGCACAGGATGATTAGCCACCACCTGTTTCTCTGCATCTCTCACATCAGCTCGGACTAACGTCCGCCCTATATGTTCCTTAAGAATCGTCCAAACTCTATCATCAGGTCCTCATACCCCGGTGTCTAACTACTCACTGATGTTGGGGAATGGAGGAACATAGTGGGGGAAACAACAGAGGGAGCAGGCACTAACGTCATTGTCGGCTACATCATGGGGGTAAGAGCTGGAGAGAGAGAAACCGGAGCAATAGGCGTTGCAGGAGTACTAACAGTCTCAGTTGCCACAGACGGCGAGGACAAAGAAAGGACTGGAGGTGCCATGTCCAAGACAGTCTGATTGACAATAGCAGAGGCAGAAACAGCTGAGACAGAAGAACCAGACAGCTGGGCCTGGGAGAGAAGAGCGGGATATATCCTCTGCGGGGCATAGGGCGGTGGGGTCGAGTATTAAACAATTGTTCCACGAAAGTATCACCTTCTTCTCGAGCTACATAAGATTTGTCAATCTGTATTCGGAATCTCCTATCTGCACGTTCAATCCCTATCTCTTGCTTCAACCTTATTGTGTGCTTCAGCTTTCTAAGTCAATGATTTCATTCTCCCTTTCTGGGCCTCTGTCTCTGATTTCACAAAGGCCACTAAGCTGAATGACAAAAAATTTAAATGTGTGACTTGCAGTTACCACAGGGTTCTGTACAACAAAAACATTAACCACGTGAGTTATCTGCAGCAATTACAAATCTGTGAGCTGATGGGACAAATCTGTGACTCGACTGCACACAAATCTCTCCGGCACGTGCATTAACCACCCCAAGCATCTTTACTGCTCTGACACCCTGGAATAAGACCCCTGCTGCAGCCTGTTTGTGACAAAAGACGTAATCCAGAACAGATTTATTATCACGTGTCCTTGTTGCCAATTTCATAGGTGGCACTGGCAGAGTTTAAAAAAAAAAAGCATAGGGTGACATTCAGAATCCACTCATGTCTCCGTCTCTCGTGACTTCGCCTCCTTTCTACTTCCATCCCTTTGCCCCAGTGTATAGGATCCTAATGTAAATCTTCCTATTTCTACTGTTCTTTATGGAGCTCAAAGCAAGCGAAATCTCGAAATGCTGACAAAAGTTGTGAGTCTGATACAATTGTTTTAATGGCCAGGTTCTCACAGGTACTCAGTCCCAGCATTTCTTTCATTTGAGAGGAACAGTACCTGCACTTCTTAGCATGGGCACACTACTTTCAATAGGAGAGTACCTTCACGTCGCAGTATTAAAAAGGTACCCTGGCGTAGTAAGGAGCTAGACGTTTATATTTCCGGTTCAAGCTGTGGTTTGATCACAGTTAATGGTACATCTTTAATTGTAGGAGGAAAGTACGTTGGACTAATTTCCTTCAGTCACAAAACAGGATGAGCCATCTATTCCTGTGTTTGAAGAGGCATCATTACTGCATCATAGCAATGTGGACCTAGATGTGGGAGCTGTAGAATTAAATTACCGTAAACTATTGGAGGCATCATTAACTTTTTTCTTCCCGGAAGTTCCCCCTAGACCTAGCAGGCCCCCCAGTCACCCATGGTACAATAGCGATTGCTGTAGGGTTAAGAAGGCACTTTTGGATTCCATTAAAAGTAAAAACCACTTCCTTATTAATAACTTAAGGAAGTCATATAAACAAATGGTCCAAAAGGCTAAACAGCGTTGGGAAATGGAGAACTGGGATTTACTTAAAATGGCCCTGGGGGACAGGGATATGAGGACGTTCTGGAGTATTGTTAACACAGGCGCCCCCATTTCTAACAGAGCAATTGAACCAAACCTGAATGAAGAGGTATGGCATGAGCATTTTAAATCTCTATACTTCGTTGAAAAGCCTTGCCAAGGAGATCTAACAGTTCAGCCACCTCTAAAACTGGCTCTACCTGGGGATGGTATTGCTAGCAATCTAGACCTCGTAGCAACCCAAGGCATTAGTACAGTCTATTCATAACTCTAAAGGAGATCGAGGGTGCCCTCCTAAAAATAGCTCCAGGTAAAGCCCCAGGTTTGGATAAAATCCCTGGGGACTTATATAGGAGCGAACTAGCCATCTGGACCCCATATTTCTTTGGTCTTTTTAATGACATAACCCAGGGTATGAAGATTCCACATAGCTGGCTGGGGGCAGAGATCATTCCAATCTTCAAAAAAGGATCCCCACTGTTGCCAGCAAACTACAGAACCATGAGTCTAATAGACATATCCCAAAAACTATTTGCAAGGGTCTTGCTAGCCAGGCTACAATCCTGGATGGAAGAAAAACAAGCATTGAAAATGCAATAGGTCTCGCAGCATTAGAGTTAGTGCTTTTAGAATTGTTTATGGGTTTTTTTTGTAAATCTTTAGCATTTTTGTTTCCTGTAGCCAATGCTAAAGAATTTCAAAAAAAAAAAGCCATAAACATTTCTAAAATCTCTGAAATGCAGTCTGAAATGCTGGATATATATTCAGTACAGATACACTATATTGTTAATGAAGACATAGGATATAATATGTTGTACTGTATACACACAATTAGATGGGAACGTGCTGTGTGTGTCAGCGATTGAAAGAGACTGCACTCAGAGTTGCTGTGCGCATCAGCGAAAAGATTGCAGAGTAGACACGCAATACTTGTACTAAAGTGTTGTGCGATTGTACTGTAGGCACGCAATTTAAAATCCAGCTAAACGCGTCAGCAGAGTTGCTGTGCGCATCAGCGAGTGAACTGTAAACTAGACACGCAGTTTTAAAATCAAGATGTGCGTATCAGCGAAAAGATTGCAGGGTAGACGACCAAATACTTGTACAAAAGTGCTCTGCGTGTCAGCGAAAGAACGTAAAAGTCTGCACTGGGCACTGCTGTGCGAGTCTGCAAGAAAGCATGGAGCTGCTGTGCGCATCAGTGAGTAAACTGTAAAGTAGGCACGCAATTTAAAATCCAACTGTGCGCGTCAGCGCCGCGGAGTTGCTGTGTGCATCAGCGAGTGAACTGTAACTTATACACACAATTTTAAAATCAAGCTGTGCGTATCAGCGAAAGGATTGCAGGGTAGACATGCAAATACTTGCACAAATGTGCTGTGCGTGCCAGCGAATGAGCATTAAAGTGCACACAGCGTCGCTGTGCGCGTGAGCGATAGAGCATGGAGCTGCTGTGTACATAAAATGGACACAAAGCTGGTGTGCACGTTAGTATTGGCACAAAGCTGTTGTACACGCTGTTGTCCGTCTGTAAAGGCTGCTGGGTGTGTCAGCCAAGGAGAATGAAGCTGGTTTGCGCGTCAAGGTTTCTAGGTGCGCAATCAAAGAGCAACGTCGGGTCAATGCGTTGCACGTTGCGTTCCAATGACGAATTTCTGGAATGCCACAGTTATATGGAGAAGTCCTAAAGTTCACAGAGGAAAGCACAGTGCCAGCACGAGGACGGGCAGTCACGAGCAGGTAGTTAAAGAAATAACATGGAACCACCCGGACAGCGGTAAAGTTAACAAGTGAAAGCGGGATGTAAGTAGGGGGGAGGAGAAGTCTGGGCAGGCAGGATGACTCAGGGGAGGGGGCGGAGCGGGGCAGAGCGGCATGTGGGTGTGAAGAAGCCGGGCCTTTGAAGTGAAGCTAAGCTTCACTTCAAAGGTGTCGGAGGAATGCGGGCGGCTGTGCACGCGCTTTTAAGCTCAATGCACATGCGCATTGAGCTTAAAAGTCACGGGCACTGCAAGGAATCGCCACGATTCCTTGCAAGTTGGATAAAGAGTGGATAAGCCCCCATAGTCTCGCAAGCTCGATGCGCATGCGCATCGACAGGCGAGACCTAAAAAAGGTTCTGTCCCCCCTCCAGGCGGGGTTCAGAGAAAAGATATCAACCCTGGACCAGGTACTAAGGCTCCAGCTTCTATACTGGAAGATTGTCCACCTCCAGTGTGGGAGCTTATATTTGATCTTTGTAGATCTGAGGTCGGCATTCGACCTGGTGCCACGGGATAAGCTATGGTCAGTTCTTCTTGAAATGGGAATCCCGGCATATCTCATCGATCTCTTTAGGAGATTACATCCAGATAACTATGCCCAAATTAGATTTGGGAAGGATGGCCAACTTACAGCTCCAATACCAGTTAACCGTGGTGTACGCCAGGGATGCGTTTTAGCCTCGACTCTTCAGCCTTTATATTAATAGGCTAATTAATGAACTAGCAACAATAAAAGATCCAGATGCCCCTAGGTTAGCGTCCCGTCAAATTTCAGCAATGATGTTCGCTGACGACACTCTCCTGGTTTCAAAATCACCTATGGGTATTCAGAGGGTTTTGGACAAATTTGAACTCTTCTGTAAGCAAAGAGGTCTAGACATCAACTTACAGAAAACTAAATATATGGCGTTCAATAGTCCAAAAAATTCTCGTTCTAACCCACAACTAAATGGGAATCCCTTGGAGAGAGTCTCATCTTTTATTTATCTAGGTCTTACCATTGCTGAAAACATGAAATGGGAGGCACATATTGCCAAGAGCACATTAACATTAGCCCAATCAACTGGTGACATAATAAATGTCTATAGCAAATCAAGTAAAAAGGCTGTTAGCCCAGCCTTAGAAATGTATAATGCCCAAGCTCGCGGGGGAGTACTCTATGGTGCTGAATTATGGGGGCACTGTAAATTAGATTCCCTTTTACAGGTAGAAAACCAACTTCTCAGACAGCTGTATAGACTTCCTGTGAGTACCCCGCTGATTCCGCTACGATTAGACTCAGGTCTAATGGCGATAACAGACACTTCAAGCCTTAGACCCATATGATATTGGCGGCGCCTCTGGTCCACCCCCGAATTAGCGTCATACAGGGAGGAGTTAGCAGAGGTTATGTCAGCTCGGGGTGCATCTAACCTCCCTTGGTTTTTACATTGAAATCTGTACTGACAAACTTGGGCTTGGACGATTGTTGGACGGACCCTGAACGTGCCTGCACCCAAACTACAAGAAAACATATCAAATCCCGGTATGAAGAACACAGAAGGGCCCAACTATTTTCTTGCCCCAGGACTGGTAAACTATCCATGGCTTTTTTGGAAGTCAAGGATGTTGCCCGTTTTGAACCAATACTAGATATGATTACACCGGTGGAGGCAAGAAAGATTTTTCTACAATTTAGGTTCGGGAGCCTTCCACTTCGCTGTCATACGGCAAAGTGGAGTAAGGACCATGAGGTTCAGTGCCCTGCAGGGCCGGACTGGCTACCGGGCTTTCCTTAATAAAAAATGCAAAACAAATGTTTAAAAAAGTACACTTTGAAGCTATTTGTTTTGCATTGTTAATTTACAATGCAACCCCAGCAACAAAATCCGCCCCTCAAAAGTGAACCTGGACCCCACCCTGCCAACCCAGTAAAAAACGCCCGGTAGCCAGTCCAGACCTGGTGCCCTAGCTGTGGTTTTTCAGACGAATCAGTGCAGCATGTGTTCTTCGCCTGTCCTGGCTATCGCAATGCACGGAAACGATGGCTGGTACAGATCTGTAGAAACATTGCATCTAGGAACCATCGGGAAGCTTTTCGGATATTGAAATCTGATCTCAGTATACCGATTGTGATTTCAGTTTCTAGATTTTTGTTTTCCATATGGTGCACTAGAAGGGCCCTATTGAAATTGTCTAATGTGGTCTAGATTACTTGGCAATGATTTTACTTGGACCTGTTTTAACTGTCTTTTTTAAATTATGTCCTAGTTTTTATACTGTGCTATTATTCTTAACTTCTCCCTAGACTAGCTTGTTTTTTTAATTATTTATCTATTTTCATGCATCCCCTGATTTGTATTGTATAGTTTGACTATCCGTATCATAGCTTCTGTGTTGTATCTGGTACTCGAAATTACTGGTGCTGCTTTCCCCTCCCCAATCCCCTATTTTGATACCTGAGATTAATCATGTCGCTGTATGCGTTTTTAGTGCTGCACTTTTAAAGGTCATAACGACCGAAATAAAGTTTTTCTGAACTGAACTGGTACATCTTTTTACCGGACCCGCCAGGAAGAACGTTTGACTTTTCATTGCTGGGATTCATCTATTTGAAGTGGCTTTAAACAATTCTCTGCCTCGGGTGCATTGACTTGTCAAGCTACCTTACCAGGATTACAGCAAATAATGTGAAGTGGAGGAGCAAGAAGTTAGACTACAATGTTTTGCATAAAGAAGACAAAGTAAACCCAGATTCGTTTCCATTAATATAGCCGGCCTCGTCAAATGAATTACTTTTGGTGACAGTGACTAGCTCTGTGGGAGGCGGGGGTGGCTGTCTCTAAGACGCCAAGGCAGAGATTTTGGGCAGTTTCCGCTGTGATAAATGGCTGTTGTTATCTGTGTCCTTCAGACACTATCAGTATAAGAGCGGCCTGCGGAGGGGGGCTGAAGTTCATGGGCTGCGGGGTTCACGGTCCTTCTCTCCCCCTCAGGCCCTTGGGAGGCCGCTGTGCTGTCCAAATGGTGACACGTGGTTTTCTAGCAGTACCTCTGCCCCGGGCGCGCCTGCTTCGGTCTGTACCTGCTGAGGCAGCGCTGAGGTGCGGCGCTCCGTGAGAGGGCGGGGTGCAGAAGAGCCGTCCGGGCAGAGCTCCGAAGACAGGCGAAGTGAATGGGGTACCAAATGTTGCACAGCACCGGTGCGAGGATGCTCGCCAGGGCTGCCTTCCGCTGGCCAACCTGGGGCGTGCCCTGCTGCACCTCGGCGGTCTTCCGCCGCCACGTCCACGCCCTGACCACCGAGGCGGGGTCGGCGTCCGTCCAGGGAAAGCTGCCCCGACCCTTCCATGAGATGCCGGGCGAATGGAAGAACGGCTGGGTGAACCTCTACCGCTTCTGGAAGGAGGACGGCTTCCATAACATCCATGGCCTCATGGAGAAGAACTTCCAGACCTTCGGGCCCATCTACAGGTGAGAGGGCCTGGCAGGCGTCAGTGCGTAACGCAAAATGGTGGGGCCTCCCTGCTCCATAGCCAACACGAATTCATAGGGTTCAGGCTGCATGGGCCCCCGTGATAGGTGCCTCCCTCCACCCTGCGCTGCAGGAGTCTGTGATTGGGTGCTGGAGGCACAGGTCAGGCTAGGCTTGGTCTAGTCAATCTAGGTTGAGGTGAAGGAGCCACTGAAAGCTCGAGCCTGAAGCCTGGCTCTGGATCAGCTCGCGGTCTCTTTGGAACCTCGAGCCAAAACGAGTCTAGCTTTCATGTGGCTTCTGCCTGCCACCCTCATCTATCCTTAGAGCACAAACAGGTACAAGCAAAGCATTAACATTTTGGTGAAAAAGGATAGACGGACAGCCGTTTAGTGTCTGATTTGCAAAAAGTGAAACCAGAAAACTTAGATGATTCGTGGCTAACTGTTTAACCAAATGTGTGATTTTAGGCAAATGTTTTTTGTCTGATCATCATTTCTCTTAGTTATAATATATGAAAGCAGCTTCAAATACCTGAGTTCAGAATACCAGCTGCGCGAAATTATATTGGTTTGACCTAATATACTGTAATGTTACTCTATTCATGAGAAGGTGTACAGGGTTCACATGACAACGCTCATACCTCGAGGGTTGGGACAAGCCAGGAATGGCTCTAAGTTCATATTTAAAAACTATAACTTTTAATAAGCACTTATCAGTGCAGTGCTATGATGTGAAATGCTAATGTCAAATCTTCCATGTGTTAAAGAAATATACTTTTATGAATTTTGAAGAGTTTTTATCATATTTTGCGTGATGATTGTTGTATAATTTATATTTTCAGGATTCGGCTCCTGAACGGGCTGTAAAAGCCTAGCCAGGCCCTGGGCTCGGCTCTGGCTCGCCCTGTTAATTTGTTGGCTCGCCCACCTCTAGGTCTAGGTATTCTGTAGGTAAGGGGTTAGTGGTTGTTGGGAGAGGCTGATAGGGCAATTCAGCCTTTCCGAACCTTTTAAACAGTGCCATGCTGCCCATGGCATGCAACTGATCCCCCTCTGGCACAGCAACCCTCAGGGTTGAGCTGGGGCAGAAAATAGGCCCAGGCATAGAAATAAAAGTGGCCCCGCATTAGTAAATTAGCTTAAGAAAAGTAACTAATGTTTGCAAATTAGGCAGTTCTGAAGAAGTAAAGACACACTGTTGAAGTGTTTCTGTGGTCCGGCATACTGGAACAGATTTGACATTACTGCAGTCAATGTTTGTTTTCAAATCAGGAAAACCAACAATAAAAACCGGTCTGGCAACCTTAAATGAGGCCCACAAATAGCACCAAACAGCCCTGTCAGACAAATCCATCTGGCACTGTCTGATTGCCCTACAGGCGAGCCAGACCCTGTCAACCATTTAAGTTTCCTTACATTGGTTTCAGTAGAGGATGTTGGTAGTTATCAAAAGTTCGCAAATCTCAGTATTGCCTTGTGTGCATGTTCTCAGTTGGAACTCTGGTCGTGGCAGGAATGTGTCCTCTGTAAGTGAAAAAACCTTTTACATATATAGAAAATCCTACTAGACTGAAGTCGACCTCCATAAGTGAATGGGTATGGGGATTCAATTCTCTCTTTGTATGGTTTATTTGATTTGGGAGAAGCCAAGAACTAAATGGACATAGAGACTGTACTGCCTGCCCTTTGCTAGATGTATCCCTTCAGAAACACCTCAAGCCCTGCCTGGCTGTAGCGATTTAGGGCCATGTTTTCTAGAAAATGATGCAGTTTGGCTCTGCAAGCCATTTTGCTGCGCAAAGCTGCATAATTCGGAAAGTGCAGGGATGCGTCGTCTTTACAGCAATACAATGAATCTCTGTGCTTTCCTCTGAATTTGTCCTCTGCTTTGGCAACCCAGCACCAATGTAGGCACCCTTGCACCATGGTGCAAGGTTGCCTGCGTTGCAGGGATAATAATTTTTGTGTAGGAAGGGATACTTTCCTTCACGTAAAAAATCATTGATGGTATTTTCTTCCTTCTATGTGTTCTTCAGAATACAGCACACATAGAAAAAGCAACAAAAAAAAGGGGGAAATAAGGGTATTTCTTCTTGTTGCGCCACATTTACACCTCACCATGGGACGCAGTTTCAGTTTTACAAAAATTTGAAAATCTGGGAATGTGTCAGATTCCATGGGTGTTGCTTCGGAACACCCAATTCAACACCCATGCAATGCCCATTTCACACAGAGTAATGCGTGAAAGGAGGTAATATTTTCAAGGCCATGAAAAGTCAAGCAGGTTGGCTTTATATTGCTTGTAAAAATGGGCATGCACACCATGCCTCCGGAGCGTCATAAAAGTCACGCTCTAGCTGCGTTAATAGGCCACAGGTGCATTGTAAATATTCCTGTAAATCTACTGCTCATCCTCGGATTGGTAGCCTCGAGGAGTCAGCAACTGCATTAACAAGATGCCAAATGCCTATTGCTGTTGTCCTTCAACTTAAGGCCCGTTGGGGGCAATGTGAAAAATGTTACACTGTCATTACCAGGGCTACTGGAATTATGTGATTCTGTAGCCGCAGCTTTTTTTTTTTTGCATAATTATGGATTCAATGCATTTGCCACATAATCCATCATTTGCTGCATAATCTGCAGATTTTAACCCCCCCAAAACTTGTTTCTAGCTCAGAGGGATCAAAACAAGTTACCTAAAATGTGGAAAAATGTTTGTCCACAGTGGAAGGCCCTTGCAAAAGTCAATGGGTTATGTTTCAGTAGCTCATTTCTGTATTTGGTTGTTCAAATGGGACGAATGAGGTAGAATCTTTGCCCGTGCAGTATTACCATGTGTAAAAGTCATTCAATAATGAAGCAATACTATTAAAAATGTGCAACATAATTTGCCTGTTCTTGATGCATAATAATAATTTGGCGCTTTCCTGCCACATAATTAGAGTGTCCCTGGTCATCACCCCTGGAAATCATCATACACTGTAATGACCTGATATGGATCTCAGTGGATGGGTTACTGCATTCCAACGGTGATGGATATCCATCTGCCGAAATATAAATCCCTTGCGATATAATGGGATTTATATATCAGTGGATAGGATAACCTGTGACGCCGAGTAACCTGTCCGTCGAGATCTAAATCAGGTCTAAGTTGTTAATAGGAGAACCCGGAGACCTGGGTTTTATCTTGGATACCTCACTTGACCACATTGTGTGATCCTCAACAAATCACAGTGTTTCCAGTGCTGCAGTGCCTTTACCTTCCATACGCAATCATGCCCAGGGCACAAGTCTTATAAAACAAAGTGAGGGGACTAACCAAGTTAGGCAGTATGAAAGTGACATCATGGGGTGTGCCATCACAGTGCATGACGTTACAATATTAAGACCTTAGCAAAAAGATCCGCACAAGGGAAATTATACATACATTATATTTCTTGCTAGAGTATGCAATAGTATTTACAAATGTACAATATTAGCGCTTTCCAAGAAGAAGTAAGGTCCAAGTCTTGAAAGTTATGAAGTAGGGCTTTTTATTCAAAGACAAGCATGTTGAGGATTCAAGAAATTGCTAGCAGCCAACGCGTTTCGTCACCACTGTGACTTCTTCAGGGCTCTAAGGTCAGTTGAGCTGTGTAAAATAGAGCTTGCGTCGTATGAACCAAGATACGTCAATATGAACACAATCAAAAATCCCTTCTTCCAGTTCCTTATGTTTTTAATTTAACTTCTCAGTTTTCCTCTAGTGTACAGCATTTAACGATGTTCCCATCTGTGTGACCGGGATAATATCAGGAGTAATCTGATATATCCAAAGTAGCGTCTTTCTCGTTTTTTATCCTACGAGTTCAGATAGTTGTGATTATGGGACCATCAGAAATTCTTCAATAAGTATTAGGCATTTTCACCGTGCTGCCGGATTTGCGTGCATGGTCCCTTCCCAGTATATTAAGACCTCACACATATGCTTATCAGATATATCATGAGTACATTAAAGCGCATTATGAGATTTAACAAATGAGATTTTGTGTCAGATTGGTGCCAAAAAAGTGGTGTAACCCTGCCGCAAAATTAGGGCCTCAAAAAATAATTTAAAAAAACCCTACCCCAAAGAACTAGGCAATGAGGAGAAGCATGGTAGTAGATCAGTTCTACTTAATTGGTTGCAAAGTCTGAGCTTTAAAATATATTATTGGTTTAAGTCATCTGCTGCAGAGATCTTTGTGTGCTCAGTTAATAACATTGAATAGTAATAATGGTAAGATAATTCTCGAGATGAATGCTTTTGCTGGAGCCATCTGTGTTTTGTGTTGTCCTAGATATGAATCAAAGTAGTATAAAAGGATAATGTGTGTCTTGCAGAGCACATCATGTAACAACCAGAAGACAGATTTTTATTTTATGTAGATAGGTAAGTGGTTACTGCTTTCGACACTGACCTTTTACTTGCAGCACATAAAAAATCATTGATGGCCTTTTCCCCCTTGTATGTGTGTTTCAGAATGCAGCACACATAGAAAGAACAGGGAAAACCTGGTGTTAAACAGGTGCATGATGAGAAATGATTCATTCCTCCTTGTTCTTGCTGTTTCCGCATGTGCTGCGTTGTGCAGCACACGTAGAAACAGCAAAAGGCCTTTCATTGCTTATATGCAGGAAGGTGTCCTTCTTTCACATAAACAATCAGTTACAAAAATACGTTTTGCAACTTCTATGTGCGCTGAAGTAAGCAGCACACATAGAAGTTCTAAAATGCCCTTTAAATATAGTTTATGTGCAGGAAGCGGCACGTTCCTGCACATAAACAATCTTCCCCTCAACGCAGACCCCTGCGTTGGCGCTAGTCTGCTAAATTTTCGCTCCAGGGCAGGTAGAAGCGAAGAGCTGCAATCATCAATCAATCAAGCATTTTTAAAGCGCACTACATACCCGTGAGGGTCTCAAGGCGGTTGGGGGAGGGGGCCGCTACTGATTGAACAGCCAGATGAATAGCCTCCTGAAGGTCAGCAGGTCTTGGGTCTGTCATAGGCTCAGTGGGATGGTGTTCCAGGTCTTGGTGGCAAGGTGGGAGAAGGACCTCCCCCGGTGGTTGTTCTTCGGATGCGTGGGACGGTGGTGAGTGCGAGGTTGGTGGAGCGGAGCTGGCGGTTGGGGATGTAGAAGGAATGTCGTTTATTGAGGTAGGCTGGGCCGGTCTTGTGGAGTGCCTTGTGTACATGGATGAGGAGCTTGACGGATATCCTCTTGTTGACGGGCAGCCAGTGCAGGTTTCTCAGTTGAGGGGTGATGTGGCTGTGGCGTGGTACGTCAAGGATCAGTTGTGCCAAGGTGTTTTCGATGTGTTGCAGTTGTTTGATGAGCTTGGTCGGGGCTTCCGCGTAGAGGGCGTTTCCGTAGTCGAGTCTGCTGCTGACGAGGGCCTAGGTGACTGTTCTCCTTGTATCTGTCGGGATCCATCTGTAGATCTTGCGAAGCATGAGGAGGGTGTTGAAGCAGGAGGAGGAGACGGCGTTGACTTGCTTGGGAATGGTGAGCGTTGAGTCGAAGATGATTCCCAGGTTGGGCGCGTGGTCGGTGGGTGTTAGGGCTGCCCCCAGTGCCGTCAGCCACCAGTAGTCGTCCCAGGTTGAGGGGTTGGAGCCAAGGATGAGGACCTCTGTTTTGTCTGTGTTCAGCTTGAGTCGGCTGGTCTTCATCCAGTCGGCGACGGCCTTCATTCCTTCGTGGAGGTTGGCTTTGGCAGTGATGGGGTCCTTGATGAGGGAGAGGAAGGATCAGTTGAGTGTCGTCGGCGTAGGAGATTATGTTGAGATCGTACTGACGGGCATGTGTGCGAGCAGAGCCATGTAGATGTTGAACAGTGTTGGGCTGAGGGAGGAAACTTGGGGTATGCTGCAGATGATCTCGGAGGCTTCGGATCGGAATGGGGGGAGGCGAATGCTCTGGGTTCTGCCGAAGAGGAAGGAGGTCGTCCATTCCAGGGCTTTGTCTCGGATCCCTATGGCTTGGAAGTGTGGGCATTATGTGCGGTGGCAGACCGTGTGATAGGCAGCGGAGAGGTCCAGGAGGATGAGGGCTGCGGTCTCACCGTTGTCCAGCAGTGTCCTGATGTTGTCGGTGGCAGCAATGAGAGCGGTCTCAGTGCTGTGGTTGCTGCAGAACCCTGACTGGGAAGGGTATAGAATTTTGTTTTCTTCGAGGTATCGGGTTAGCTGTCTGTTGACGATCTTCTCGATGACCTTGGCACGGGAAGTTCTTAGGGGCAGATTTACAAGACCCTTGCGCCAATTTTGCGTTAATTTTAACATGGGATAAGTGACGCAAAAGTGGCGCAAGGGGCTTGTAAATCTGCCCCTCAATGTCTCTAGGATCTGCCTTGGCTTTTTTGAGTAGGGTGTTGATCTCGGCGTGTTTCCAGCTCTCTGGGAAGGTCCCGGTCTCGAGCGAGAGATTGATGACGTTGCGCAGGTGGGGTGCGATGGAGCTGCTGGCTTTGTTGAAGATGTGGTGCTGGAATGGGTCTGACGGGGAGTCGGAGTGGATTGCACCATGTTCTTGTAAATATGGTGAAGCCCTGCATTTCAGAAGTGCGGAGCGTGGCATTAAGCCAA
Source organism: Lissotriton helveticus (assembly GCF_964261635.1). Lineage (NCBI taxonomy): Eukaryota > Metazoa > Chordata > Amphibia > Caudata > Salamandridae > Lissotriton > Lissotriton helveticus. Next base: position 214,042,687 of record NC_136062.1, on the reverse strand, counting down.
GGAGGCTAACGCAACACTCTGCTACTCCTCTAGTAAATATGCCCCTGAGCAGAGGCGCAACTAGAGCCACATTTCGGGGGGGGTGGGGGGGAGGCTAAGAAAACATTTCACAGGGGCTGAATCTCTAGTCTAAGCAATAGGCAGAGTGGAGCTGCAGGGGCTCTTAGAAGGGGTAAAGCAACAATGCCTCATTAACATGCAACTGCTCTTTTAAAGACCTATGGAGTGCTCAGGTGTGGCTGTGTGCATGCCCAGGAAGCAGTCTCATCCCTGGCTGCCACACACGAGTCACGACGGGGGGCTGAAGCCCTTTGAGTCCAATGGGCGTTGCACCTCTGCCCCTGAGTGTGCAAATCAAGTTTAACTTGAAACTCTATAGAGATTGTTAGGACATATTTTGTAATACCAGGTGGGCTGTGAGTAGTTGCAAAGTTTTTTGTCTTAAAAGCATTAAGAAGTTATGTAAACAGATTCACAAACTACATAAAACTGAGCATTATCCCCCTTGCCTGGCTCTCATTGGAGTGAAAATTACCTCGCGGTAACATAAGTTAACTTGCAATGCACAGGTACACTTCGGTCTTGCGAATACAAGTTTAATCGGGCTATTTGAAAAATACGTGAATTTCGATATTATATATATATCTGCTCTCTGCCGTTTAAGCAGTTTAGCTATTTTGTTGAATTACTGCTGCTCCGTTTCACTTTAAAATTCGTCAGTACTTAGAGCGCCATCTCGTGGCCAGTCAGTGTTTTCCATGGGCATTTTATAACTTGTCAGAGCCGCTCAACATTACAAAGGTAATGTGTGCACAGTGAGTGGGGTTTCATCTGTTATTTTATCACTGGCATCCAGCAGAACAGGGGTGGTGGTGCTAAAGGGGCGATGATGTCGTGAAAGAAGAGGCGACTAAGGGGGATTTCAGTGAGTAAGGCCCGTGGGCCGCAATGTTGTGTATATCCATGGCTTTGTCAGAGGAGTTGTTAAAGCCGCAGGATGCAGTGAGTGTAAGATGGTGAGGAGAGTTTAATAAGGCAGAGGAGGTTAAGGTACCTCGTTTTCTCCTGAATATATTCAGTTAATACAGTGAGAAGTTAATGCCAGTGCCGGGTGTTATTTTTGCTGAGTGGTGGTGGAGGGAGGGTGGTAAGGGAATTCAACTAAAAACTAAATGCACTATCAAAAATAATTAAAATAACACTAACCTGCTGCTCCGACGGCCGCCTTCCTTTGCTCCTTTGATCCTGGACCTCGACTCCTATGTGCAAAATCCCAGCGCTTCTCTCATGCTGGGAATACTTTTCTGATTGGTCTGAGCAGCTTCTTTCAGGCAAAGTGCATTGGAGCCTGGGGTGTTTTATCATTCTGGCGGCGCAGCACAGAGAAAGTAAAGTTAGAAAAACTTAAGTGCCGATTTGTGTTTGATCGGCCTATGTGTACTTTAAAGCGCCCACCACTCATCACCCTGCCATGCCTGTCCATCAGGATTGCCTAGCCCCGCCCTCCGCTGAAGATTTGCGTCGTCAGCTGTATAGGAAAAAATTAAATAATAACATGCTTTTATTATCATTTTATTTTTCCTCTTTTAGAAGGGAGGCGGCGCTCCTCCGTCATTACGGAGGAGCCACTACTGGTTATGCATTTAGCATTGTGGAGAGGTCTTTTCTTAAACACCCAAAAGATAAAAGGTGGGATGTGTGCACTCAGTGGCGTAACGCAAAATGATGCCCCCAGAATATGACGAGAGACCCATACCTCTACAAAAATCTTACAGATGTTAACTGACCTTGCTAGAATAGAGTCCCCCAAGCATTTGGCCTTAAAAGGAGTGCCACCCTCCCCCCGGCATGCAGGGGCTAGTGTTACGTCTCTGCTTGCAATACGTCTAACCACAGGCATTTGCTCAGGTAGCATTCCAACCCATCGTTCTTTTACCCACCATGACGCCTGAGATTTAGGGCCGCAGCTTGGTCAGTAATATTAGAGGGGTGGAGGGGGTGAGCCTCAGGTTGCTCAACAAGTAACAGGGTGGACCCAACTTAAATGGACAAGGACAGCGAATGTAAAGGGTGATGGTTGGAGCTAAAGCTGGGTGGAGTTAAAGAGCATTCACTTTGGGTTATGTGAAAAAGTAAGGAACATTACCATATGCTTAATAAGTCCAAAGTTGATGAAAACAAAAATATTCACCTCCACAGCTGATGAAAACAAAACTTTACACCCCTAACCAAGGACAATACAGCCCAAATGTACATGGAATCCATACTAGAAATACTAAACGGTAGCACTTCAAAGTGGCATGTTTACGAAGTGCTATAATGCAATGCTGCATTCACATAATAACACAGAATACAGGAGGGCAACTTAATAACCCATTGTGAGTTTGGGTAACAAGAGATGCATTTAATAACACAATAAAACATACACATCTATCTAGATTACCGTTTTCTACATGTTTCCATATAGTGTTTCACTGAGATAGAAGTGTGCAATCCACTTTTAATAAGAGCAACATTTCTGGAGAGAATATACCTGTGTTGTGGGAAATGTCTCAATGATGACAGACCTATGTGAAAGTAGGTGAATGTACGTCTACCCTCCTCCTGTTGTTGAAATGCGCGAGACCATCCTCAGGACTAAAAGTAGCAGAAAGTTGCTGTCGTTGACACCTGAAAAGGCTCTATATGAAAAAAAAGAACTAGCTGTACATCATAAAAAACATGTCTGAAGGGGATGGTGTTGCACTGCAACTGCGAAGGCATGTGCAGGGCTGGCTTTAGCACTGGTTCCCGGTGAAAGGTTTTTTCTGCATGACAACCACACCACCCCCAGCCCCTCCTTCTCTGCGGACTCCCTACCACCTTCCAATAAAGGCCTCATCTCTCCATAACCTCCTCTCTGACATGCATTTCATTTTATATAGTGGTACATATTTTATGCACACTTAGTTCTGTGATCTGCATGGTACACGTTTTTTGCAAAAGGCAGATTTACCCTCTACTCCATGTTAGGATGAGTCAAAACTGCCACTAGACAAATCTTCAATCTCTCTCCAACAGAAACATTAATCACGAGAGTTAGCTTGACGTTTTTATTGTGCCTTAAAAATGCTGGACACACAAGAATCACTTCACTGCAGGATGTGCTCTTGAGCCATAAGTTATTTTTAAACAGAGTCCCCACCCCTCATATCAGCGCCAGCTATGGCTGCACCGGTCGCACCGCCCTAAAGCCGGCCAATGTGAGAGCAAAATATGCTGAATACAAAAACAGGCTCCGACTATTAAACGTAATCTGAAATATAGGTAAGTGAATTTAGGACTCCATGTGAGATCAGTACTAAAAGATTGTGAGTAACAAACATTATCCATACTCACTGCTCTGCTATGCATGATGTTCTAATAGAAAGAATCTTGAGATTACTCGGAGGGGCTAGTGCTCTGCTGCAAAGAAATAAAACATCACGAATCTATGCCCAGCACTGTCACTAAGAATTTCTGGCTGATAACTCATCTACACACTGTTCCAGTGGTCACCTCAGGCTGACACTGTGAATGAAATGCGAGACCATAGAATTGAAATGCAAAGCAGAAAAAAACAAGCATTGAAAATGCAACAGGCCTCGCCTTTTATTAAGTTAAAGCCATTTTCTTTGCTATACAATACCATTAGCAAAGCAAATGGCTTTAACTTAATCAACGGCGAGACCTATTGCATTTTTAATGCTTGTTTTTCTTACAACAGGTGAGGACAGGGCAAACCAAGGGGAGAGCGGGAGAGGGGAAAATGCAACACGGACCACGGGGAAGTGGGAAGGGAAAAATGTAGCATGTACAAAGGGGGGAGGAAGTAAAAGCAACACAGACAACAATGGGTGGGAAGGGGTAAAAGCAACACCGGCAACAGCGGTAGGAGGGCCTAAAAGCAACTAGGACAATGAGGCGTGGGAGGGGGTAAATGCTACTTGCACAATGGAGGATGAGAGCGGGTGAAAGCATCATAGACAGCGGAAGATTGGAGGGGGAAAAAGCAACACGGACAATTGGGGGATGGAGAGGAAAAAGAAACACAGACAAAGGGGGTAATCAACAATGCTCAAGCAACAACGGGGGAATAAGAGAAAAAAGTACCCCAATCTCAGTGTGAGTAGCAGTGGAAGGACGCTATTCAAAGACATCAATCTGTACTTGGTCCATGCTCCTGGGGAAAGAAGGGAAAGTGAAGCCGATATATACGCCCAATTAGGAGGCAGACAATAAAGATGACAATGAAATTGTAAGCAATGGGTGAGCTTCAAGCCCCTTGTTCCATACAATAACTGTCACAGGTGAAGCATAAAAGCAGCTTCACAGCTCGAGAGGTGAACCATGGGAGACTGCCAAAACAGGCTTCAGCACACTACCCAAGCCTCTAGGGTGATGGTAACGAGAGAGCTGGTGCCAGTCTGAATGGCAATCTCAGATTCTAGTGGCAGCTTCCTGCGTTCAAAACCAGATATAAACTGCTTCCTGGGATGAGCACACTTCTGTAGTGGCCAGGAAGTAATCAGGTCCAACTATAAACAATAATGGCATATACGTTTCAGGAACTGTCCTCCTTCTCTGCCTCCCTTACTCGGTCAAATGGGCACGTTTCCCACAGAGCTCCTCAACCCTTATCCAAACACAGGGTGCTAATAAAATGGATAATCATGCAGTCTCTCACTGAAGTTAATCATCAGAGGAAGATGTGATGGGTAGAAGAAATGCAAGAAGGTTTGGAAAAGGAGACTTGTTGGTGACCTTGTAGGTGGCATGAGGTAGGAAGCCGTATCAGATGTACCACAGCAGTCTGAAGACGAGTCAGTCCCTCCTCAGGCCTCCTGCAGCACAGTCTGTCAGATATTCTGGCGGGGCGGGGGGGGGGGGGGGGCGGGGTGAGGATGTGGGAAGGGGGTCATCATTTTGTTTTATGCCACTAATGGCAACATATTAGTTTTTAAGGTGCTGTGAGTGATGCACGTTTGCAGTGTTGTAAATATGACAGCAAAGAATTAATTATCCTAAAGTATTTTTTTCCAAACCAGAATTCTTTCCCTGATTAATTTGTGTCAGAGAAAGTTAATGTTCAGCAGGTAGCGCTAGAATTTTTTCATTAAGTAGGGTTTACTGCAAGTCACTCAAAGATGTGTATGCAAAGCGCTGTTTTGGCAGCTTCGCAGCTTATATGAAAATAGGGAAAGTTATTAAAAACGTCTGAGTTCTTGCGGGTCAGTAGAATGCAAATTACAAAAATATAAGTGAGTTTTCTTGAAGTGTTTTCCCATATCCTTCTTATCAAAATTTTCACCTCAGGCAGTTTTGTTTTACTTTTGGCTCGTAGCTAAGCATAATAAATATTGCAGACTCAATACCAAAATAGTGTTCACAGAGTCCTCCGATGAATGCAAGAAGCATGTTAAGCTTCTTGAAATATGACTTTTTTTATCAGACACAAAATAAAATGGATTCATAATTATATCTCTTGATAAAACAAGTCCAACAAAGTACACCCAAAAAGGTAACAATAGAAAAAAACAAATATTCAAATGGAAACTACCGCAAGAAAGGAATAGTAACAAAAGTTGTAACCTAGTAAAAAAGGTAGAGTGCAAGAATGGCATTATTGCAAAAAGCGCTTCAGACATGAAAGGGAAGCAGAGTATACAAGATAGGCAACAATACATGAGACAGATACGAAGGTAGCAGTAAAGGTATCGCAGCAACCATGAACAACAAAACAATAAAGAAAAGCGAAATGAACACCAAAGTACAAAGAAAAAACATGCAACCTGCAAATAGGCAATCGCATGTCCATTGAGCATCAACATAGGCAGCGTGACAGAATATGGCCAGAGCTATCCCCTTTGGAGTTGGGAAGCCAGGTTCTAATCCCGGCATAATCTCAACATCCTGTGATTCTGGGCACTTCACTTAATGTCCTGTGCTTTAGAGAACGAAAAAACAAATGAATAAGTTGTTGTGTAATGTAACTGCTGCTCCTGTAACGCACTCCAATACCTTGGGGTCGAGTTTGCGCTATATACTACTTAAAAGAAAATCGAAAATATGCAACAACATTAAAGAGAGCACACAATGATCTGTGAAGTAAGAGGTTCCAGAGTGAATGACAAGCTTAATAACATAAGCACTCCATACACTATCCATATAGGTGATAGAACTGAGATCTGCGCGAAAGGAAACGACACAAATACAGTATTATAAATAGTTATGCATATTTTGAGCTCTGCCTTTTGTAGTCGCTTGTAGTAGTTTTAAGGATTTAGTTTATATTAACGGACGATTGCGCTTATTTCAGATTCTGCTTTTGATAGAACTGGGCGAGGCTAGAAGCTGACTCAAAGACCACAGCACGCCCTGAAGAAAGCATGGGAAGAGCCTTCTGAGCTCACCTACATGTTATTGGAACACCGGCTGAGACATTAGGATGGGGAACATCACTTACAACGCAACTTTTACCACGCAATGCTTTTACATCGTAGCTTTTACAACGCAAACCATTACAACGCATTGCGCTGGGGGCGCTCTAGGATAGGGAATACGTTTAATTTACTGTCCAACACCTTCCCTAGTGTCCACGGGGACTGGAGTTGGAATAGTAAATTAAACTATTCACTATCCAGCACCCCAAAGCGATATGTGTTGTAATGGTATGCGTTGCAAAACTCGCGTTGTAAAAGCATGCGATGTAAAAGCATGCGTTGTAATGTCGTACATCCCATTAGGATCCTGCTCTTATACCACCCAAGCTGAAGAGCCCCATTTGCATTCATCGTCCGTTCACCTGTAGTAACAGGCTTCGACACCATGAGTGGGCCAGTCGTGCATTCTGCACCCACGGTGACAGTGCTGATCAGCAGCAATATTAACCCATACAGCTCCGAGAAGCGCCTCAACCGAGGACTCACCTTTGCTGAGTTTAAGGTATGATGCTTGGCTTTGCTGCACTTTGAGGTGGAAGTTTCCGAGGTAAACATCCTAAGTGCCAACACTTAGTAACTACTTAAGGGAGCTAAGAGGAAGGTTAAGTGAACAAGCAATGCTTGCGGGAAAAGCAACGCTCACGGGAAGCCTCGCGCCAACTCCTGGGGTAGAGCGGTGGCTGCGCGTGGCTGATATCTCAGCACTGACAGCGAAAGCACGCCGCCATGCATGCGTAGGGTCAAAAAAATGCACTCCAGTGTGTACAAAGTTGGCGTCGGGCTGTCCACATGCACGTGCATTTTTTTGTCCCTAAGCGAGCATGTTTCGCTTTGCAGATGGCAAGAGCAGCCATCTTTGTCCATTTGTTCGCGCGTGCTTTTAGCTTTGGCTAAATCGATTCCAAAAGGTCCTCTCCATGGTGAGAGCAGCGCAAGCGCTGCTTTCGCTAGGCGAGACCTAAAAAAGCTTCCATGTTAAAAAAAACACCTGAGACTACCAATAGAAACACTGAGGCTCTGACTCAAATTCAACCATTGTAGAGCTAAGCATAACGGTGACCATCTTGGTATCAGTCAATTGAACCAACAAACAAACGTAGAATAACAGTAGAGCAAAATGGGAAATAACCGATCTTGCATGAGAGACTCCATGAGAAAGCCAACTACACTTTGCCCCAGCGGAAGCAACCAACTTGAAAACAGATCTGATACTATAGAACTGCCAGTTAAAACACTGGAGTGTTAACTCTATTTCAGTAGCTAAGGTGTTAGACAGTATGCCGGCCATCTTAGTACGGGGCTACAAATCCGAAGCAAACTCAGAGCAGAATCTAAGGTCAAATTGTGTAAAAGTAAACACTGTACGTGCCCTATTTCTAACGCATGCAGGGTCATATCTAACTGAATACAAGCTGTATAAAATCAGGTGAGGTACTAAGCAATCATGGAGATAATGGCTCAATATAACCATAACAGAACAGAGCTGCTCTGAATGTCGGAGTTGCGCTTTTAGGATCATATATACGTGTGTAGTGCAGAAAGCTCTCGAACATATGGATACATTAAATATTATCAAAGATCAGCACCCATCCAGCCCAACACTGAATTCAGTTCAAGTTAGAGTTTGAGTTCGCTCTCTGCCTGTCTTTGTTTTGTAGGATTTTGGATTGTGCCTTATTTACTGTCTTATTTTCAGTTTTTTTCTATATTGCCATTTTTTCTTTGCCTGTGCCCTTGTCCTCTGTGCTCGTTTTCAGCGCCCTTTTCCCGCAGCTGCTGCCTCTGTGGCCCTTCCCCTCTGCCGTATCCCGATCCCGGCTTCCAGCTATGCTTCCCTCCCCTTCCCTATTTAATAACGGCTGCTGCGTAGCTGAGCAGCTGACGCGCGCAGCTGGCGCACCAAAGGCAAGCCCATCTGTGCCCGTCCACGACTAGACCTCGACCAGCACCAGGGACCCTGGGTCTCCTACCACCCACCCCTACGACTCAGATGCCCTTCTCGCACTCAACCCCAGAAAGAACAACAACTGCCAGCTGTCCATGCCTAACACGACCCCCGGACAGTTCTCCTGCCTACACTGCCAACAATCTTTCACGATCCTACGCACCCCCACGACTGCTGCACCCACGCCAGATGCCAGCACCACCTGTGTCTTGAAATACTTCCTCCTCAACGTGTGCTCGCTGCACAGACATGCTGTAGAGATCTGGGACCGCCTCAATACCCCCTCACCAAGCGTCGCCTTCTTCACGGAGACCTGAACCAACTCCACCTCTGCCCCCGACATCGTCACCGCCATCCCTAAGGGACAACAAGATCCAGAGGAAGGGCCGCCTTAACAGCCCAGAATGAGGACTTGCCATCGCACACAAGAGCTCCCTCAGACTCACCACCTCCAGCTCGAGTGTCAGCCCGCCCACCTCCGAACACCTCCACTTCCTGATCCAGAATGACCCTATGAGGCACCCTCGCCAACAGACCTACTGGACCCCAAACTGAATTTGCCACTACCATTGCCGACCTCATCGCCCCCACGCCAAAACCTCAATGGACTACATACTCAATGAAGATCTCAACTTCCACCTTGACAACCTCAGCGACCCCAACTCTGCCACCCTCCTGGACAACCTTGCCAACCTGGGACTGAAACAGCTTTTCACCACCCCCACCCAAAAGGCAAGACACACTCTCGACCCCATCTTCACAGGAGGTAACAACATCCACTTCAGCCGCACCATGCAAACCCCTTGGACAAACCACCACTGCGTACATTTCCACGTCGACAAACCCACCATCCCCAAACCAGCACCCCGTCCCCTGCATAGGAACTGTAGTAAGGAGCAGTTCAACTCCACCCTGAAATACGGTGCCCCCTCCACTTCGACCGACGCCAACCTCGCAGCCAAAGAACTTCACAGATGGATCACCAACTGGACAGACGAGCTCGCACCCCTACGTAGCCCGTCAGACATCGCCCTAGAAAGGTCACCTGGCTCACAGATGACCTCCAAGAATCCAGACGCACCTGCAGACGTTTCAAGAAGAATTGGAGAAACGACAAATCCTCGGAAGACTGCACCAACTACAAGAACGCTATGACAGAATACTACCAACGCATCAGTTCCACCAAAAGGACCTTCATCCAGAACAAGATTCTCACCAAATTCAGCAACTCGAAAGAACTCTTCAGCGTCATCCAGTATTTCACCAAACCCCCCAGGGTAACCACAGTCATCTCCCCCTGCCGGAACCTCTGCAACAAGCTCGGCCCTTACTTCCATCTGAAAATCAAGAGCCTGTACAACAACACCAGCAATCAGACACCTGACTCTGAAACCGCTCCCTCCTCCAGCAACACCAGCCAGCCCACCATTTCCTCCTGGGCCCCAGTCACCTCTAAAGACACTGCATAGACCATGAAAGGAATTCACCACAGACCCCTGCCCCTGCACATCTTCCACCGAGCCACCGCCATCGCTTCAACACTACGACACACCATCAACACCACCTTTGAAACGGTTACCTTCCCCGATGACTGGAAATGCCCAGAAGTCAGACCCCTTCCTCAAGAAGCTCTCAGCAGACCTGACGGACCTCAAGAACAACTGACACATCTCCCTCCTCCCCTTCGCATCCAAAGTCACTGAAAAGACCGTAAACGCCCAACTTACGAAATTCATCGAAGAGAACTCCATCCTCAACCCCTCCCAATCCAGATTCCAAAGCAACCACAGCACTAAGACCACCCTTCTCACTGCCACAGAAGATATCCGCACTCTCCTTGACCAAGGACACACCACGGCCCTGATCCTACTCGACCGCTTTGCGGCCTTCGACACTGTCTCCCACTGCGCACTCACCACCAGACTCCATGATGCCGGCATACAGGGAACCGCCCTCAACTGGATCTGCTCCTTCCTCACTGGCAGAACCCAAATATTCAGACTCCTGCCCTTCCTCTCGGAACCCTCAGAGATCAACTGTGGAGTACCCCAGGGATCATCGCTCAGTCCCAAGCTCTCCAACATCTACATGACCACCCTCGTTGCCATCATCAGAAAGCACGGACTCAGCTCATCCTCTCCCTCACCAAGGACCCCCATCACCACCAGGCTCAACTTCAAGGAAGGAATGAAGGACGTCGCATCCGGAATGAACAGCAGCTACTTGAAGCTCAACTCGGAGAAGACAGAAGTCCTCATGCTTTGACTCTCCCCTCAGCATGGAACAACACCTGGTGGCTCACTGCCCTCGGCAGCCCCACACCACCACGGACCAAACCTGGAACCTCGGCATCATACTCGACTCCTCCCTCTCCATGATCCGACAAGTCAATGCCGTTGTCTCTACCTACTATAACACCCTCCACATCCTCCGGAACACCTTCAAATGGATCCCCCCCTTCCTGAATGAAGGAAGACTGTCACCCATGCACCAGCAGACTAGACTATGGAAATGCCCTCTACGCGGGGTTCAATCAATCAATCAGGGGTTGGTAAGCGCACTACTCATCCGTGAGGGTCTCAAAGCGCTGAGGTGTGGAGGGGGGTAGGGCAGCTCAGGTCAGTTGAAAAGCTAAGTCTTGTGTGCACTCCTGACTGCCGGCAGGGTTGGTGTACGTCGTATTTCCAATGGGAGAGAGTTCCAGGCCGTGGCCACGTTGTAGGAGAAGGCCCTGCCTCCGGATCTGCTACGGCAGATGTGGGGGACTTCTGCCAGGGTGAGGTCGGCCGAGCAGAGGTTCCTCACTGGTGAGTGGAAACTCAATCTGTTGTAGAGGTACTTGGGCCCGATGTTGTTGAGTGATTTGTAGGCGTGTGTGAGTAGTTTGTAAGTGACTCTTTTCTCAACGGGTAGCCAGTGGAGCATGCGCAGGTGCGGGGTCATGTGCTTGTGGCGTGGTGTTCCTAGGATGAGCCATGCAGCAACGTTCTGGATGGTTTGGAGTCTGCATAGAAGGGATTTGTTGATTCCTGCGTAGAGGGCGTTTCCGTAGTCGAGCCTGCTAGCGATGAGTGCATGGGTGACCGTCTTTCTGCAGCTGGGGGGGATCCATTTGAAAGTCTTACGCAGGATCCGGAGGCAATTGAAACTGGTGGAGGAGACATCGTTGATTTGGCGATTCATGGAGAGGGAGGAGTCCAGCATTATGCCAAGGTTTCTTGCGTGGTCCGTAGGGGTAGGGGATGGACCAAGGCTGATGGCCACCATGCGTTGCTCCAGGTGGAGGGGCGGGTGCCGAAGATGAGGTCTTCCGTTTTGTCAGAGTTGAGTTTAAGGCAGCTGTCCTTCATCCATGATGCGACGTCCTTCATTCCCTCCTGGAAACTGAGTCTGGTGTCTTCTGAGTTCCTGGTGAGGGAGAGGATGAGTTGAGTGTCGTCAGTGTAGGATATGATGTTAAGTCCGTGTTTCCGGACAATGTTGGCGAGGGGTGCCATGTAGATGTTGAAGAGGGTGGGGCTCAGCGAGGAACCCTGGGGAACTCTGCAGATGATGTCTGTCAGTTCGGAGAGATGGGGGGGAGTCTGATTTTCTGAGTTATTCCGGAGAGGAAGGAGCGGATCTATTTGAGGGCGTTTCCTTGGATCCCGGCTGTGTGGAGTCTGGTGGTTAGTGTGCGGTGTGAAACGGTGTCGAAAGCTGCAGAAAGCTCCAGGAGGAAGAGGGCTGCGGTGTGTCCCTGATCTAGTAGCATGCGGATGTCATCAGTGGCGGCGATCAGGGCCGTCTCGGTGCTGTGGTTGCTCCGGAAGCCGGATTGGGACGGGTCCAGGATGCAGTTTTCTTCGATGAATGTGGTCAGCTGGAAGTTGACGATTCTTTCTGAGACTTTGGCGGTGAAGGGCAGGAGGGAGATGCGTCGGTAGTTCTTTAAATCCGTTGGATCGGCCGGAGGCTTTTTCAGGGCGGGTTTTACTTCTGCGCATTTCCAATCCAGGAGGCAGGTGCCCGAGGCCTGGGAGGAGTTGATGCTGCGGGTTAGTTCTGGAGCGATGGCATCGGAGGCTCTGTGGAAGATGTGAGGAGGGCAGGGGTCAGTGGGGGCCCCGGAGTGAGTCTTCAAGTCAACAAGTCTCTGCTCTGCAAACTCCAAACTATACAGAACACCGCAGCTAGACTCGTCCTCGGAATCCCTCGGCACAAACACATCACTCCACAACACCGGACCCCAATATCTCAACAACAAAAACTCCTTCCACATACCCAAGAGAAACCTCAGATCCGCCGACCTCGCTCTCGCCGAACCCTGTGCATTCGTAGAGCTAGAATAGGTGGAAGAACCTTCCCCTACATCGCAGGCAAGACCTGGAACGAGCTCCCGATCAACATCAGATGCACCCCCACACTGCACAATTTCCGGAAGACCCTAAAAACCTGGCTCTTCAACTGACCAGGAGCTGCTCCTCCCACCTCAGCGCCTCAAGACCCTCACGGGTGAGTAGCACGCTCTAAAATCCACTGATTGATAGATTGAACATAGCGATAGCCCTACTATTATGTATACTTTACATTCCTGGTTAAAAAAGTTTTTACCTCCAGGATGGAAATTAGTGTTAAACCTGGCCTCATCATAAGTGCCAGTGTCCATGGCCTGAGGAACAAATGTGGCGAAGGAAGGTTGCACCACAATTATTTCATCCACTTGAAGCAGTAAGTATAAGTGTTGCTGGCACTCTTGGCACAGACTGCTTGGACTGTGTCTAACTGACATGCTGTCCACACGCAAGCAGAGTGCAAAACCACAAAGATGAAGTGTTAACCTACCTTCCAACTCCAACGTCTGGATTTATGTTCTCACAATGGGTCAGAGAGGAGATTGTGTGAGTGACCAAGGGCTGGCTTAAGAACAAATGTGAATCGACCGCCGTCACGAACCACTGGAACCTGCCTGCAAATCGCAAACTCGCCACTGACAGGGTGAACGCTCACCCTGCAGCAACAAACTGCAGGACCAAACCTACTAGGACAGAACACCAGGCATTTTATCTTACCGAAAATTTCTTTGGGGAGTGTTGGACTTTCTGCAGAGTCACCCCCAAACTTTTTGAATTTACTCCTCCTGCTTTTGCTGCATTCATTTTTGTTGGTTTTAGGACAATACACACTTTGCTACTAGTGCTAACCAGTGCTAAAGTGCTTGTATTCTCTCCTCTAAACATGGTTAGCTTGGCTTATACCCAATTTGCATATTTAATTTACTGAGAAGTCCTCAATAAAGATAAACTACATGCTTCCAGGGGGCTATAAATTAAATGCTACAAGTGAGCCTGCCGCACTGATTGTGCCATCCACTGAAGTACCCCTTTAGACATGTCTCCGGCCTGCCATTGAAGTCTGAATGTGCAGTTTATGTTTAAACTGCCATTTTGACCTATCAAAATAAAGCTTTTGCTAGGCTCAACCCTGCCTTTTTTATTTAATACATATTAGTCACCCCTAGATTAGGCTGCAAACAGCTCGCAGGGCAGGGTGTAACATATTTAAAAAGTACTACATGAACTTTTAACTTTTACATGTCCTAGTAGTGAAAAATGTGTGTAGCACTACTGCAAGGCCTGCTTCTCCTATAGGATAACATTGAAGTTACCTTATTACATTTAATAAACTGTAACTTCCCGTAGGGATCAGGTAGACATGTCGTGCTTGGTGTCTAAAGAATTGTAACGAAAAGTTCTCTGTAATGGTAAAGTTTGATTTTCTCAAAATGCTACTCTTAGAACGTTGGCATTTTCTTGTCATAACCATTTGTTGCCTTCAGCCTGATTCTTGATCATATGACTAGGTGTAGCTGGCAGTTGGTCTTTGTGTATTCCTCCTACACAGTGAGACAATGGGAAGTTAGGTGTTGGAAGATGAGCCACTCTGAGTTAATGAAGGGGAAACCAGACTAGCACACTTGCACATCACAAGGGCTTGTCATTAGTATAGCTTGATCCCAGGCAACCTTGGGCCACGACAGGGAGCAAGGGTATGCCTGATACCTTAGGAGGGGACACTTATAGAAGCTTCTCCAACTGAAAAGTAGGCAGCAGGTATACATATTGAACCTCAGACCCCCAACTCTTCAGTACACTTCTGGACCTGTGGAAACTCTGCCAGGAAGAAGTAATCCTGTGCTGATGGAAGTACTGCTACTCCGCTTTACTGCTGCCCTTCTGGAATACTACCTTGCTCGGCTGCTGCCTTGCTGGATTGCTACCCTCCTGAATGAATCAGATGGATTTGGACAAGCACCTGAACCTCAGAACCTCAGAGGTACACCAAGAGCTAGGCTGCTGGCCTCCTGTTAGAGTCACTGTGATGTAAAAGATTTCCAACCACCTGAACTATCACCCATATCCAGTTGGAGCAAGCCATTGACCCCGAAGTGGTGGCCCTCAGGTCCTGCACCCATGGTGTGGTCTCAGAGAGGTGAATTTAAGTGTTGGGATCTTTGTAACTGCGAATTGGCCCGTTGGTGCTGAGCACTTGTCACTCGCACAGTACGACCCTTCGTGCTACAGCATCAACTGCTCACGAGGAGCGCCACCTCAAAGCTCTGACCTGCCGTTTTGCAAGGACAACAAGTTCTTCACGCTAATACAAAGACTGTCCACAACGCTTCCTTGCTATTCGTGGCTCCCTACACTGCGAACAGGACTCTGTGCACTGGATTGAGAAAGGAGCTTTTCAGCAGGACTAACCTGGTCACTGTATCCAACCCGTGCTCCATCGCAGTGAGCCGGAACTTGTGACTTTCTCCCAGTCTGATGCAAACAGATAGTCATGTGTGGGGCTATGGGCTTTTTGACGCTATTTTCACATACATTTTTGAAAATGCATAACTCTGGTTCTACTGATTAGATTGTTGTCGTTTTGGTGTCAAATTATTAATTACTTTTTGCCCTAATTTTCTAAATTGATGTGTGGTTTTTCATGTGTTGTTTTTTCACTTTATTTTTATTTGAATTGCTGCATAAAATCTTTACACATTGCCTCCAAGTTAAATCTGACTGGTCTGTACCAAGCTAGGTGGGGGTTGAACACAAGTTAATTTGGGGTTTGCTTGTGCCTCACCCTGACAAGGATTGTTGTTGCTGCCTGAGTAGAGTTTAACCCCCCTCAACCAGCAACTTACAGGGGGTGTTCTACCCCATACACCCCCTTAAGATGCAACCATGTACAGATTAGACCCAGCAATATGTAAATCAGTCTTAGTCATGCTCCAAACGAAACAGTCCAGCCCTAACTACTAAGCCAGGCCCTGTCCAAATCAGACAACCCAAGAACGATTTCACTCTGATTAGAGTCGAGTATAGCTTTGTTCCAGTGGCACAGTGAGTACGGGCACACATCTAGGCATTCCCTTGCCACTTAGGGCATTACTTCAAACACACATTGATGATGTGAGGAATAGTTGCAATAAGTCTAACTTCTAGCAATCGCTCAGGGTAGCATTCCAAACCATTGTGCCTTTGCCCACCATTCCACCTCCGATTAGACCCAACTAGCGCGTAATTTGTAACAGAATGGGTGGTGGTGTCTAAAGTTCTGCTCAGAAGCTCATGGCAGGAGCTATTACATGTCAGCATAGCAGATACCAAGGCAGCGTAGTCTTGTTTCCACCTAATGCCACTTTAATCCACTTCCAGACATTCTCTGCTTCTTTATCTCAGAGTTGCCAGTTCCTACTCTCTTTCTTTGTGATGGCATTTCCATTTTTTTCTTCTTTCCCCTTTCTGAGTTTTTCTTTCACTTGCTCTTGGTAAATGTCTGATGATGTAAAATAAGTGCTGGCCCAAACATTAGCCACAGTAGACCCACCAGCAAGAACCAACTCAAATTAAGCACTGGAATCAGCTATATGCAAATCAATCTTTGCCCTGCTCCAGTAAGACCAGTCCAGCATGAACTACCAAACCAGGTCCACTCCGAACCAGAACACAAGCAACTACAGATTGGTTTTGCCCTGATTGTGTTGGTGGTCACCAGTGGTGTATGCTAGAAGGCTTTAGTGATATTTCTGGTGTTGCATTGATGATTTGAAAATGTCTGAAAACAGTTTAGCATCAATGGAGGGATTTTTGATTTTGGGGTTGAGTAGCAGAGACTGAAATATAAGTACAGCATTTCTTGAGAAAATACTCTTGCTACTGCTTTGTAAATAAATACATTAAATGAATACTAGGGCCTAGTCACAAAGGTAAATTTGTTAAGCCTGCTTCCTGGTGTAGTCATACATGTCTCTACCCTCTGAAAACCTGAGGTGGAGCCGGCTAGACCAGGAGTTATGATGTAAATATTCTGCTAGTAACTTTTCCCACATATGCTTCAAGTAGTAAAGTATAGAAGAAAATAATAAAGTTGCATAATGTTATTAAAAAAATATTAAAATATTTTAATGCAGTGCAAATTGTACATTAACTTAAAATAATTACTAACCTAGAACAAAACTAAACCTTAAATAAATAATTACATTAATGACGTATTCATTTAATTTATATTTAATAAAATTAGCTAAAATCCCTAACTATAATTTTGATATTTAATTGTTATTTAGTAAGTTTTATTAAAACCTATTTGTTTAATTCCAATGAATTTCACTATTAAAAGTTTAAATATTTTATTTAATTATTTATAAACTAAAAATTCAATATTAATTTATTTAATTCAAAATATTAAATTGTCTATAACTGTTTACACTTAAAATGGAAAAAATATGTATGCATGTGTGTAATTTAAAATTTGAATTAATGTATTCTATTTAACATTATTTCCTATAAGGTGTTAAATTAAGTGCCTTCTCCAATTATTTTCTTTGCGAGTGTGAATTGCAAGCACCTGTGAGAGGCTATGTGTGGTGTTGGACTTACTCCAAGTCTGAGCTAGAATACATTTACAACCAGCCACGGCCCGTGGAAGGAGTTACGGTGGAGCAGGGAGGCGGGGAGGGGGAGGGGCAGGGTGGAGGGTACTAAAAACCGGCATATGGATAATTGCAGGTAAGTAAACAATTTAATTAATAAAACGAATTTGATAGCGTGCCTTGCATCGCAAAATGCGATGCAGTGCGTGCTACGAAATTCATTTTATCAATTAAATTGTTTACTTACCTGCAATTATCCATATGCCGGTTTTTAGCACCCTCCACCCCGCCCCTCCCCTCCCCGCCTCCCTGCCCCACGGTAACTCCCTCCACGGGCCACGGCTGTTTACAACTGTATTCGGGCCCTTTTTTGCTGTAGTGACTTAGAAGCACAGTTTATGAATAGCGATCGACTATTCTTTTATGGGTGGGTGATGGTATTTGCATATCCTTCTTTAGCCTTTTCTCACACGTCTCTAACCTCCTTCCATTTAGGAGTAAGTAATCTCCATTTTCCTGCCACTACCCCAGGTTCCCCTCCAGTTAGTTCTAATACGTAAGCCTACATGCGTGGAGCTACGTGCAACTCAGCATAGAAAATATAGGTGAAGTGGAGGTCTCCATATGTAGGTTGATGAATAGCATTTTTTGTACAAAAGTAGGAATATTGCAGGAATACTAGACGTACCGCAAAGTGCAGTTTGTGAATACGCCCCACAATAAACAGCATGAACAAGGCTATTTATGCTATCCTCACATTGTATTGAGCATACTAGCAGAGGGAGTTTGTGCCTTACCCTTGCTTCCATGAATTGTAATGGTTCTCCTTCCAAGAGTATTTTTGATACATAATTAACAAATGCAATAGGTGTCACCTTGGAAAACTCCAAAACCCATCCATTGATGATGAGGTATTTGTCCTGTCTTTTGGAGAGAGGGTTAGCTAAGCTGGACAATGGCACATATATAGTGTATATAACAAGGACCCCCTGAACCAAAAATATCTTAAATTCCTAGGTCGGGACAAACATGTATGAAAAGTAACAACCTAGGCAATTATATTGTCTTGTCTGTACAATGACACCTAAGAGAGGGAACACATTAACAACTAAGGTAACACATTAAATAACTCAGGTTTTGATTGTTTATTGACAACATTACATTTAAAACCACATGTATTATAAAACGACTTGTTTCCTTTTTTTTAAAAAAAAAATTATTAAGAATTTTCCCCCCATTTTCTTTATGACATGAGCAGGGCACACTGATTACAATACATTAGAGCGCATAATTATACATACCAATTCAAATATACATCTAGACAGGTTGTTAGTCTTTTAACAGTCTGTACCTAACTTCCATCGAATGAAAGGATCCCAGATTTGCATACCCAACTTCTTACCCTTTTTTCCCTTTCTGGCATATATGGCTGTTTCCAGTTTTTCTATTGACAATACTTTGCCTAACCATTGATGATATGATGGAGGGTTAGGATCAAGCCAAGCAGAAGCCACTAACAATCTCAGGATCGCCATTGCTACAAATATAAAATTTCTACAACTCATCTGCCCGTCAGCACTTATCCCCAATGACATAATAGCTGGTGTTAACTCTATTGTTGTTGACATTGCGATCCGAAAGAAATTCACAATATCCTGTTTCAATTTATCTAAGTGGGGACAGACTGCAAAAATATGTATCAAGTCAGCATCTGTACTGCCACATCTAAAACAAGTAATACCAGATGTACCACCCCACTGAGCAATCTTCGCGGGTGTATAATATAGATGGTATAATATCTTATAATGTTGGGCCTGGAGGGACGATGAACACAGCATTTTTCTCCCCATTTCCAGTGACTCAATAAAGATATCCATACCTATATCTAAATCGAGAGACCATTTATCTATCCATTTCTCTAGATCATCTTTCTTTAATTTTGTCATTTCTAAATAAAACCTTTTAATAGTGCAATCAGAGCCACTTTCTATAAGGTCCATCAATGTATTTCTTTCAAATCCCAATGTGCCCCCTTGTTTATTTAGTATACAGCTTCTTATTTGGAGATATTTAAAGAAGTGTTTTGTATCCAAGATAAAACTATTTTGCAATTCCGTAAATTGTAATATACCGTGAAGGCCCATCATATCTCCAAATTTTCTTATCCCCCGCCTGTCCCACTCTTGAAAAACATCTCCCGAGAAGACCTCGCTAGGTAGGGAAGGGTTATCTTTTAGTCTAGTGTATGCATTATACTTGCCGATTCCCACCTTCTTAGTAAACCCTTTCCATATATTATATGCAGCCATTACTGTCTTAAAACGTGTTCTTTTAAAGTAGCTTCCCTCCGTGAATCTTAAGAATACATTTTCAGCATTCGTGCCCAGAACCAAGCCATAGATAGCAAGCGATCCAAACTTATCCCAACCCTCCACTTTGGCACCTCCAGTCAAGCCCACCATACATTGCAGTGCCGCAGCCCAATAATAAAGCTTTAGATCCGGTAGTGACCAGCCTCCTCTTTCCCGCGGGAGTGACATGAATCTCAGTGCCCTCCGCGTCTTGCCTTTTGCCCAAATAAAACGATTAACCATTTGTTCACAAATTTTAAACCACTTATTGTCGACTAAGAGTGGAATTGCTCTAAAAACATACAAAAATTTCGGCAAAACCAGCATTTTAATAATATTGACTCGTCCTACTAATGATAAGTGGAGATTCTCATATCGATCAAGATCTTTCTTTACTTTATCTATTATTGGAACGATGTTTTTTCCACCAGATTGTCAAGGTCAGCTGAAATATTGATACCTAGATAAAGCCCTTCCTGAACCACTCGGTTATCCTCACAAAGAGTCATGGAGTTTTTGATGATCTGAGTCTTTGTAGTATTCAGGGCGTAACCCGAAACTTGCCCAAATTTACGAGCCTCTGCCTCTAGCAGCCCGATCGCCTCCGTGGGGTTTGGTGTTATCACCGCCACATCGTCAGCGTAAGCAAGTATCTTACAGGGGCCCAATAATGTATTTAGTGGGGTGATATCTGCACATGACTCTATCCTGCGGATTAGTGGGTCCATGTACATGGCAAATAGGAGCGGGGAGCAAGGGCACCCCTGCCGTGTGCCTCTCTTAATCTGGAATTGTCCCGTAATGCCCCCATTAACTCTTAAAGCTGCAACCGGTTCCCTATACAATGTCTGTAGGGCTTTCACAAAACCCCCCTTGATCCCAGCTCTTATTAGGGTGTGCCACAGATAGTCCCAGGAGACCCGATCAAACGCCTTTTCAGCATCTAACAACATTACGGCCATCGGGTCTCCTGTGACCTCGGCGGCATCAAACATGGTTATGACTTTCCGGGTGTGATGTGTCGTCCCTCTACCGGGAATGAAACCGTGCTGGTTACTGCTAACGAGGGCACCTATTATTCCTGCAAATCTCATTGCAAGGGCTTTCGAATATATTTTGGTGTCATTATTCATCAACGTAATTGGTCTGTAAGACCCTGGCTCAGTCGCCGGCTTCCCTTTTTTTAATATTAAAACAATATCTGCGCCACTCCAAGATTTGGGGATAGACTCCCCCGTCTGTGCAGTTTGGATCGTTCTAATTAAATCCTGCCCTACACTCCCCCAGAAAGTTTTATAAAACTCTAAGGGCAGTTGATCCGGACCAGCGGCCTTTCCTGAGGGGAGATTGCCCATAGCGTCTTTAATTTCAGTGTAATCCAACAATTTCTCAAGCCCTTCTGCGTCTTCAATAGAAACCCTCTCAGCCGGAATATTCCGAAGGTATTCCCTTATCTCTTCAGCGTTACGGGGATATTGTTCATCATATAGTATCTGATAAAATTTCCTAAAGACTTCCCTAATTTCCTCAGAGTCTGAGTGTAACCTTCCATTTTCATCCCTAATCTCCCTAACAGTCCCGGTTGCCGCTATCTGTCTAGTACGCATGGCGAGTACATGTCCGACTTTTTCGCTAAACTCGTAGCATCTCTCCCTTCTAATAGTGTAGTACTGAGCTGCCTTATTCGCCAAGTCATCCTCAGCTTCACTTTTTACTTTCATTAATTCTATGGTTGATTGTTCTATCGATTCACCCCTTATTACGCACTTATGAAGCTGCTCCTCTGCCTCTGAGACGGCCCTCTCTATGTCACTGTCCCTAAATCGTGCTACTTTCCGTTTGTATGCGCTAAAGCTACATGTCTCTCCGCGAGCACCAGCCTTAAAGGCGTCCCATATAACTCCCACTGGTGCGCTCCCTCTATTGTTCTCAAAGAACTCACTAATCCATTTGGACATATGTTGTATATAGTTATTGTCCAAGAGGAGCCCTCTTTCAAAGGTCCAAACCCTGCTTAATCTAGTTCTCCCTTCTAACTTCATTGTTAATACTAAGGGGTTGTGGTCACTGAAAATTCGTGGGAGCCTATCGATTTCTACTTTAGTCATTAAGTCATTAGATATCAAGAAATAATCTAATCGAACACAGATACGGTGTGGTGCGGAGTAATATGTAAAGCCTTTTTGGTCCGATCTAATACTACCCCAGACGTCTTGCAAAATATTATTCTCTAAAAGATTAACCAATACTTTATGTACTCTTTTCTTCCTGCCTTTATAAATTCCAGTCGACCCTACCCCCAACCCATCCGCCCCATTAATGTTTAGATCACCTCCTATAATAACCTGAGGTGGCCAACCTGCTAACTCTGCATCTAGAAACTGCAAAATTTCTGGATCATCCTGGGTTGAGCCATATACTGCCACCAAAGTTGTCCATACTCCCTCTATTAGGATCTCAACCATAGCCCATCTACCCCATTGATTCTCTAGTTTTTTTCCGGTTACCACATTTTTACTTCTTGAAAGAATAGCTACCCCTCTATTTTTCGTCCCTAGCTTAGATCTTGCTATTAAATGGAACCCCAACTGATTAAGACAGAACTCCTGGGTGCTCATTACGTGTGTTTCTTGTAAAAATATGTAGTCTACGTTCATCTGTCGCAGTCGAACTGCTATCTTCTGTCATTTTTGGGCGTCATTTAACCCACAGACATTCCATGTTACGAATCTAAGTGACATATCTCGATTTGAAGGGGCTACCGACTGACTGCTCACTACTAGTAACCAATCTAACAAGCTTGTTCTTCACTACTTCTATTTCAAATGCTCCTGTTTTAATGCTCTTATACCTTTCGATCCAGCACCTGTACTCGTAATTCCAATCTATATCAAATTCTTCATAACCCTGACAAATTCCAATACTCATGTGCCCTGCCCCTTTTCCCCCCCTCCCCCACCCCTGACAACCCTCCCACAGATACCCACCTCCCCTACAGGCAAAATAGGTCTGAAGGACCTATGTCTGACCGACGATGCCTACAGGATGTCACGCCCTCCCTCCCCCTGATTCTCATATACCATTAATATCACACATGGTGCTCCCCCTGAAATACTTTTAAACCTCATCTCATCTACCCCCCAATATCACCTAGACCAGTTAACACACACCAATGCACCCCAATACACACCCACCCCTCTCCCCATCCTGCAATAGAGAAAAAAGAGAAAAAAGAAATAAGCAATCTTAATCTTAGCTCCTAAGGCAAATAAGGCGAATAAGACAGATAAAACAAATATTTAACCAAACATTAGGCTTCTACTACTGCATAGTGTTATTGTTATCTGTTCCATTTCTACTTCTTCCGGGGAATGTCTCTAATAGCAACCACTTGGGCGTCATGCTCCACAGGCTCTTTGTGTTGTGCCTTATGTTTACCTCTGGTTTCACGCAAGAAGCTAAGGTACTCTTGCGCCATAATTTCAGAGTAAAAGATCTTAAAGTTTCCATTTAGTCCAACCTTCAATCGTGCCGGAAGCATAAGGTAAACCTCACAACCAATGTTCTGAAAGGGGGTAATCATCTGCCTCATCCGCCATCGCCTTTCCACGGTGGCGTGACAGAAGTCAGGACGGGCAAAGAAAACAACATCCTTATAAGTACGCCTAGTCTGTTGTTTTGCCTAACTGATTATTTCTTCACGTAGTAAAAAGTTCCCTACATAAAGCAATATTGCGCGGGGCTTGCCCTGTGACTCTTTCCGTGTCATCGGGAACCGGTGTGCCCGTTGTACCTCGTGTTCCCAATCCCATGAGGCCATCTCCGGAAAAGCACCCTTTAATAACTCGACTACAAACCCCCGTACATCTCCCCCCTCCTTTCCTTCCTGTACACCAAGTAGTCTGACTGGAGCAAGGGGGCCTGCGAGTGGGCAAGATGGCCGCCGAGACGCTGTAGAGGAGAGTCGCATCCGACCTTCCTCCTGATGGTGCTGTATACTGGTGCAACTGGTGCTTTTGTCTTTAGACGGTTCCCCTCACAGTTACCCCACAGTTGATGTCCTAAATGGGATACTAATTGGAATACTCAGTCACCGTTGGACTCCCACTCGACTGGATTGATATGAGGAGGGGAGAAAATAAGGCGATACTGAGGGAAAACTGAGGAATAGATAAGAGAACAATCAGTTGCTGGAGGCGATGTTGGGAGTGTTTACTCTTTGGCCTTTACGAACAGAATTTATAACTCAGTTAAAGGAAAGGACCCTCTCCAAGGATTGCTTTTTCCTTGCAACGCGGGTAGCGCAGTCTGGGCGGATCGACTGGAAGGAGCTACTGAGAATAATGGCTCCTAAACTTCTGCGGTCACCGAAGAAAACCCGTGATTCTCAAGATAGATGGGGCAATGACGATGACGAGGAAGCGCCCACAGGGTGGGCAGTCATAATATCGAGTTGTTTATTTCGACTGGACAGAATATCGAGTAAAAAATATAGAATGGACATAATATCGACTAGACATAATATAGACAACAAAAATATCCAATTTAAGGTAAGTTAATAATATTTTTAATTTTTTGTGTAATATTATTCTGTAGCGGGTTGTGGGTTTATAGGGGAATAGGGTGGGAAGTAATTTAATTATAATTAATTAAATATGTTAATTTATGTATTGATATTTATTTAGAATTAATTGTTAAATAATTATTAATTGGTAATTAATTAAAATATAATTGGTAATTAATTATAATTTATTAATTGATAAATATTTTAATTTTGGTAATTTATTTTCTGAAGCGGGCTGTGGGTTTATAGTGGAATAGGGTGGGAATTAAGTTTATTTATTTACTGATATTTATTTAGAAATAATTTGTAATTAATTAATAATTGGTTATTAATTAAAATATAATTGGTAATTAATTAAAATTGATTAATTTATAAATATGTTAATTTTATTAAATTATTTTCTGTAGCGGGTGGTGGGTTTATAGGGGAATAGGGTGGGAAGTAATTTAATTATAATTAATTAAATATGTTAATTAATTCATTGTTAATTATTTAGAATTAATTGTTACTTAAATAATAATTGGTAATTAATGAAAATATAATTGGTAAATACTTTTAATTGATTACTTGATAAATATATTAATTTCATTAATTTATTCTCTGTAGCGGGTTGTTGGTTTATAGGTCAATAGGGTGGGAAGTAATTTAATTCTGATTAATTAAATATGTCATTTAATTTATTGGTATTTATTTTGAATTAATTGTTAATTAATTATTAATAGGAAATAAATTAAAATATAATTTTTAATTAAAATTAATTGATTAATTTTTACATTGTAAATTAATTTATTGTTAATAGGTAATTAATTCGTATGAGTAGGCAGTTTTTATAATTAAATAATTTTATTTTGTATTTATAAATAAATATTTAATATATTTTATACACTTGTAAAATATTTTAATTATTTGTAATTGGTATTACTATTTATGTTATTTATATCTATTTGTGAAGTATTTACTTTCCCTACTATTGCACTCTCTGAAGTTGGAATAGTAATTTTAACCCCTACGCTATCCAACACTTTCCCTACTGTTGCACCCACTGGAGTGGGTATGCAACGTTTACAACGCAACTTTTACTATGCACTACCATTACAACGAAACTTTTACAACGCAAAAACTTTTACAACGCATGCATTTACAATGCATGTTTTTACAACGCAGATACCTTTACAACGCATACCATTACAACATAAGTATTGGTAAGTATATAATTATTTTTAAAATGTTATATGTTTGGGTTTTTGGGTAAAGGGGTATTTTTAGGGTTCAGGGTCAGTTTTCAGTTTTTGGGTAAAGGGGTATTTTTAGGGTTCAGGGTCAGTTTTCAGTTTTGGGGTAAAGGGGTATTTTTAGGGTTCAGGGTCAGTTTTCAGTTTTTGGGGTAAAGGGGTATTTTTAGGGTTCAGGGTCAGTTTTCAGTTTTTGGGTAAAGGGGTATTTTTAGGGTTCAGGGACAGTTTTCAGTTTTTGGGTAAAGGGGTATTTTTAGGGTTCAGGGTCAGTTTTCAGTTTTTGGGGGTAAAGGGGTATTTTTAGGGTTCAGCGTCAGTTTTCAGTTTTTGGGTAAAGGGGTATTTTTAGGGTTCAGGGTCAGTTTTCAGTTTTTGGGTAAAGGGGTATTTTTAGGGTTCAGGGTCAGTTTTCAGTTTTTTGGGGTAAAGGGGTATTTTTAGGGTTCAGGGTCAGTTTTCAGTTTTTGGGTAAAGGGGTATTTTTAGGGTTCAGGGTCAGTTTTCAGTTTTTGGGTAAAGGGGTATTTTTAGGGTTCAGGGTCAGTTTTGGGTTTTTGGGGTACAGGGGTACTTTGTAAAAATAAAGTAAAATTACATTTAAATTAAATGTATTAAATAAAATTAAATAAAATTAAATTATATTATAATATTTTTAATTAATTTATATTCAAAAAATATTATACTTACCAATACTTACGTTGTAATGGTATGCGTTGTAAAGGTATATGCGTTGTAAAATCTTGCGTTGTAAATGTATGCGTTGTAAAAGTTTTTGCGTTGTAAAAGTTTTGTTGTAATGGTAGGCGTCGTAAAAGTATGCTTTGTAACGTCATACATCCCTGGAGTGGGAATAGTAATTTTAACCCCTACGCTAACCAGCGCTTTCCCTACTGTTGCACCCACTGGAGTGGGAATAGTAAATTTTACCTCTACGCTATTCAACACTTTTGCTAATGTTGAACTCACTATAGTTGTAACAATAAATTTTAACCATTTTCTATGCTACGCTAAAAATTTTATATATGTTTATTTAATAATATGTTTATATATATATATATATATATATATGTATTATTTTTGGTGATATAATTTTTTAAATTATATAAATTATTTATTAAAATTACATTTTTTTAATAATTATTTCTAAGTTTATATTAAATATATTTATTACTATATTAGTTTGAACTTAATTTTAAGACATTTAAAAATATCGATATTTTGACAGTCTATATTTTTGTAGGTCGATATTTTGGAGTCGATATTTTGGTACTTACCTGTTTGAAGATAGGGAGTCGATATTTTGTCAATCGATATTTTTGACTCGATATTTTTGTATCTCGATATTTGTGAGGTCGATATTATGTCAGTGATCCTGCCCACAGATGGCTCTGGAGCCCCAGCCTCTAACCTGAGAGGTAAAGCGAGATCAAAGGCGCAACAGAGACGAGAGGCGGCTAAGGAGAGCAAAATGCGGAAGATTCGAGAAAAAGAAATGGAGAGGAAAAAAATGACGGCTTTATCTAAAAAAAGCAACGAGGTGCAGGCTCTCGTTGGCGAGATGGTAGGGAGAGAGACTTTGCTCCGACAAACCACGATTGTGGAAACATTCTCACCCTTACCCGTACCGAGTGTCCAACCTGCTCTGCAACCTGCTCTGCATCAAGTGTATGTGGTTCCTTCGTTGGCATCCTTGTGCGGCATAACCAGAGAGAAACAGCTTAACAGCCTCGTGGGAGCAACCGAAGAAGTGACCTGCTCGGTGGAGCCCGTTAGCTGCAGTGAAATTACAGAGCCCTCGAGACCGCCAGAGTTTTCTACGGACCTGGTAGGGGGCGGGGCTGAGCATTCAAAGGCGGAAGAAACTGAGAATGAAACTGCAGTTAAAGAGACAGAGACAGTTATTGTACCTGTCACTGAACCAGCTAATGCCAATGCCCGTGCTGATGCACACGTGGGTGATAAGAGTGGGCATATACTTGCAACATCAACATTAACGTCAGAGCTGATCCGGGGAAATGCGGACAAAGAGGCAGCCCCTGACCGAGTGAAATTAGGGGCTAAGAAAACTGCAAACGTAAATGTAAACGCAAGTGTAATCCACAAGGCAGGTAAAAAAATACCAGCTACTTTGGGATTTGTTTTGGCTTCTCCCAGTGAGGACGTTTTCTTCGCAGGCAATGATGAGGCAGATGACGAGGATGAGAGTGAGAACAGTAGTTTGGATTTGGAACCAGATACAGACCTGGAAACATCTGTAGGCTCTGAAGTGGGTACTGACTCAGATAGTGATAATGAGATAGAATCGGATAGTGCTTCAATCCCTCTGGATAGCGACACGGAGTCTATTGATCTGGAGCAAGAGACAGCCCAAAAAGCTCCTAAGGTGATACAAAAGACCGCTCCCACAGAGATGAATAAGCCAGTACCGAAAATCAGAACCAAGTGCAAGAGTAAAGCTAAAAATAATTCTAGACATAAGAACTTGGCCAGAGCACCTCGCGGGATTCCGGCGAAATCAGTTGCAAAGAAACTTGAGTGGGACAATACACTGGAAAGCCATGCATTGTCAACGGGGGGGCCCGACAACACGAATATGGGCACTTTAGATGTTAACTCCCAGGGGTCTGAGGGAAATGCCTCTAACTTTGAAGTCCTACTATCTACCCTAAAGCAAATACAGGGTGAGGCGCGAGCTGAGAGTCAAAGGGCAAGTAGAAGAGCCAGACATGCAAATAAAAAAATTCAATCTTCCTTGCATAAAATCAATAAAATGTATGAAGAAGTGGTTGGGAGAGTATCCGAGGTGGAGGACAGAACGGGAAAATTGGAGGACGATGTTGTGAAACTGCAGGACACTAAGAGAGACCAGGACAAGACTACAGCTGATATGTTTTGGAAATTGGAGGAATCCGAAAATAGACAGAGGCGCAATAACGTAAAAACGTCTTGTTTCCATATAATATATATAGAGATCAAATCATACAAAATCACAAAATGTATACAATTAAAAAATACATAACAAGTGGCACAACAGTTAATTCAAATACGACGCGCGTTTCGGCGACCAGCGCCTTCTTCAGGAATTACCACGTATTACATGAAAGAGATGTGTGATGAAATACAACCATTAAAATCATTATATCTTAAATATACCACATATATAAAAGTCAACACAATTCATCCCATTTTAGAACACAGAACCTACACGTGACTAGTTGAAAAATATAATGTGTTCAATGGCTCTCGCTTCTAAATAGACAAGAAAGACTACTGAGGATAAGTCTCATTAGCAACAGTTTTCTTCGATGCTCATTTTAGACCATTCATAAAAATATAATAAAACTAAAAGATAAGTGATTAGATGGAACATGTGTTAATTTAGTTGTTAATGTGTTTCCTCTCTTAGGTGTCATTGTACAGACAAGACAATATAATTGCCTAGGTTGTTACTTTTCATACAATGGCACATATATTACATATCTTAACATATATATATTATAGCGTATATATTATGACATATATTTTCACTTGTAATGGTTTTACCAGTAGCAGCTGCTGCTAGAGTAAAGTGGTTGGTCTGGGGGAGTCGGCACGTGGGTTTTAAAAATAAAATAAAATAAAAAGATGTACCTGCCGCTCTGCTTCTGGCTGCCTCTTTGCCTCTTTGCTCCTCTCGTCCAGGAAGTGGATGGGCTTCACTATACATGCGTGCCTACCACTCCGCCCAACTGCGGATGTGACTCTCGTCAGAATGACCTGACACAGCAAGAATGTAGAGAGAGAATGCCATGCTCCGGTGACCTCATAACATTCTAAGCCTAGAGCTAAGACATTGCACATTACCACACACCTCCCTTTTCAAAAAACAAGAAATAATCCAGAAATAATAACTATGGTACAATCTAAATAAAGACAGAAAGAAATTTTAGAATGATTTCAATTCATACTTCATAAAATTACAACCAACACAACACCTTACTACCCCGCCCCATTCTTTAAAAACATTAACAGGAAACAAAATCATTAAATTCCTTTGGTCTTAGTTACTTTTGAACATCTCATGTTTTTTTCAGAGGCAGAAACATTTTGAGGAGCCATAGCCACAAGAGTAATGCCCCACCAATTCCCATCAGAGAGCTTCTTAGAAATCTTTCTTAGTCCACAAACTTGAACAGGTTTATTGAATTTTGATAAACCTTTTCCAACAAGAACTGGGTATTTAATACGTACCCAGTCACCTATATTTAATCTACAACTTCTCCTCGAACCCGAATTGTTTTTAACACATTTTTTAAGATTGGTCAAATTGGAATTGGATTAGCAGATTTCCACCAACCGTCAACAACCCCAACCTTTGGTAACATTTTTGAAACCCAAAAAGGAAAAAGTTCAGTAACAGTTCTCTACCCCTCAATAATTGAAATGGAGATTTCCCAGTAACAGAATGCGGAGTGGTGCGGTGGGACCAAACTAACTTTTGAATAGATTTGGCAACATTCATATTGCTTTTGATTGAAGCTTGAATCCGTTCTACTATAGCTTTGTTAAAGCGTTCGACTTTTCCATTGCTTTGAGGATGATAAAGAGGTATTCTCAAATGTTCAATAGCACAATTTAAAAAAAATGAAGACATTTCTGAGGAAGCAAACTGAACCCCATTATCTGTGAGCATCTCCTCAGGAAGTCCTTCTCTAGAAAAAACTCTTAGAAAACAGTTGAGGACTTTCTTGGTAGTAGGTTTAGAGACAAGTTCAACCTCAGTCCATCTGGATAGATGATCCACCATAACAATAAAATAGCTCATACTGTTAGGTACACTTTGATAAGGACCCAAAAAATCAACACCAACTTACTTTGCACAAAAGCTTAAGGACTCTACTTGATGTTCTGTTGTTAAAACGATGTCACTCAATTCACATTTAACATAGTTGAACACAAAATCTTCAATTTCAGAATCCATGCGTGGACACCAGAATTTTTCTCTAATCTTTCTTTTTGCCAAAGTAGAGCCTAAATGACAACTGTCACCACGTACTAAAATATTCTTCTCCAAAGACAACTCATTAGAAACTTTCCAAAATATTGTAGATCATATGTAATTGAGTCTCTTTAGGCCAACCAGATTTCACAAACTTAATCACTTCACCTAGAGTGCTTCAGTATCAAGAGCTGCAATCCAATCATTCTCAGAAAAAGTGGCATTACCAATGTAAGCAATAAAACATTCTTAAATTTCTGTCTCCGATCTTCAATGGGAAGTCTAGATAAACAATCTGCACAAGAGTTTTTATCACCAGGAATATACTCAATAGAAAAAGAAAATTCTAACAATTTTGCTGCAAGAGAATCCGGCTGTGGTACATTTGATCTTCTTACCAGACAGAATGTTCACTAAAGGACAGTGGTCACTTTTCAGAATAAAATGTCTGCCCTACACATAGGCTTTGAATTTCTCTATATTCCGCACAGAGGCCAAAAGTTCATTTTCAATTACTGAGTTTTTGCGTTCAGCTGGTCTTAAAGTCCTGGAGGCAAACCCTACAGTAAACTCACACCCCATTTCAACTTAAGTGAAAACAGCACCCAGACTATACTCACAGGCATCAACCGTGATAACAGTGGTCCTGCTTTCACAAAAAGGTTGTAAAGCAGGGACATTCACAATCTTCTCTTTGATAACCTTGAAAGAATGCTCACAAGAGTCTGACCAAATAAACTGTATTTTTCTTTAAAAGGGGTCTGAAACACCCAGTCAAGATGTCAAAGTTCTTTAAAAACTTGGAATTAAATTCACATAAGCCTAAAAAAGAAAGTAATTGCTCCTTATTCTTGGTAGCAGGTGCATCTAAAATGCTTTTGGCAAGACTTGGTTTGGGGTTTACACCATGTGCAGACAAAACATGACCTAAATACTCAATTTCCTTTGTTTTGAATATACACTTGTCTTTTCTTAAGGGAGTACCTCTACATTCAAGTAAGCCGAATACTTTATTAACTTCTGCATTATGCTGACTCAATTCCTTGAAGACCAAGATATCATCTTGAAACACCGCCACTTGAGATATACCATGAAACATTTCAGACATCAGTCTTTGGAATACTGCTGCAGCTGAAACTATGCCGAAAGGCATCCTGCAGAATTGAAAAGTACCCTTTGGAGTAACAAAGGCAATGAGATGGCAAGATGTTTGATCTAATTCAACTTGGTGATAGGCTGAGCTAAGATCCAGTTTTTTGAACCAGCGAGAGTGTCCAATCTTAGTAATGAGATCTTCTATTCTGGGCAAAGGAAAATTGTCAACCCAGATTGCTCCGTTAACACTTCTTACGTCCACACACATCTTAAGTTCACCTGTCTTCTTCACCTGGACCAAACTATGGGAGAAAACGATAAGGTCCCCTCAACCTTCTCAATGATACCTTGCTCACACATATCAGTAAGCATGTCTGAAAGTTCTTTTCTGACGCTTAATGGTATATTACGTAACGTATGTTTTAATGGTGTACCATGTTGCTTAACTTTTATAGAAAAAACAAAGTCAGTAATTTTTCCTAACTTGTCTTGGAAAACTTTGTGAAATTTCTTCTCCCAGTCATTGTCAAATTCTGAAAACAATTAACGTCTTGTATACTATTAATAGAGGTGTCAACATACTTGAGCTTGTTCTTTTCAAAAGTGACAGGATTACTAGAACCGGGTCTAATAGTTAAATTGAGCTCAGCCTGGTGAACAAGACCTAAAACATTAACACCTTTGTGTGCAACATATACTTTCCCATTGATAAAATATTCAAGAAATTTGATGCAAGCCTAAAGATCCACCTTACTTCCTACCTTCAAAATCTACTGTCATAACATTAGGAGGTAGTAAAGAATGAGTACTCCAAGATTGTGTGTATTTAGGTTAGTCTATAATTGTAATGCGAGCTCCAGCATCGACTAAAAGTCTGATAGGCGCTCCATTGATCCAAACTTCAATCTATGGATCAACAATTGAAGAAAGGCTGAGATCTTTTACACATCTGACACCCAGTAACATATTATTAGAGGAATCTATATTGTCACCTTCAGCCTCACCATTTTCACTAACCACGCATCAAACATGATTGTTAAGTTTGCCTCCTCTACATGCTTTTGAAAAATGACCAATTTTGCCGCATTTCTTACATTGTTGTCCATATGCAGGACAATGTCTAAAAGAGGAAACATGGTTGAGTGAACCACACCTAAAACAGATTGCGCACCGTGTAGGAAAAGATTGGAAATTAGATTTATTCTTTTTGTTATCCACAAGGGGAATGGTTTATTAACAACTGCACCTGAAATGCTTGTTTTGTTAAGAGATTCCTCTAAAAATTTGACATCTTGACAAGAACCTTCAATGCTCCTAGCTATTTCAATAACTATGTCTAAAGAAGGAGTTTTACAAGTAAGAAGATGTTCTTTGATTTTCGCATCTGACAACAAGTTGGTCTCTTATTAGTTGTGATGTAAATTCTTCGAATTCACATGTAGTGGCTAACACTTTCAGGGCAGTGACATATGTGTCAGGTTTTTGCACTCTAGTGATAAATTCTAACTTATGAACCACAAGATTTTTTGATTTAGCAAAATCCTTGTCAATTTGAGCAATGGCAACATCAAATTCATCAAGTTCAGATTCCTCTGAGTCTTCATACTAGGGTAAATGGTCGAATATGTTCTGGCCTTCAACACCAAGGTGGTAATACATTAAACCTTTTTTTCTGTCAGGTTTGAATTTTGTTGCATCTATTGTGACTAAATATGCTTTAAAGGAACAAATCCACAGCTTCCATTCTAAAGGAGGTTCACCTAGATCTTGCAAGAACGGTGCAGATGGTGAAATGCTTTGTATGGTTTACAGATCTTCCATACAAAATGTTGAAGTTAAAAGTGTGCAGATCTATTCCCCCCTTTGACGGGGGCCTGGGTGTGACCCATCTTCATCTCTACTATGTTGCCACAAAGCTTATTGTTATCCACGACTGGTATGCGGGCGGCTGGTCCGAACCTGTCTATTGTGTTGAACTCACTGTGTTGGGTCCAGGCGCTTCTGTACGGGAGCCCAGTGCCACTGGAAATGGCCCCGGTCACCAGGACGGTGTTTCAGGCCTGGCCTACAGCCTTACGATACGTGGGGTGGGACCGGAAACTCACTTGGCAGACACCACTCTGGCATGGGTCCTGAATGCGGGAGGTCTCGTCCTTGCAGGGGTTCCACAGGTGGGACCTCATTGGAGTCTCGATGCTTGGAGATGTTTGGGTGGGGGATCACATCTGTTCCTTTGCAGATCTGCAGCGATATCACGCTCTTCCTCACTCCCAACTCTATCGATACCTGCAACTCAGGCACGCCCTTTACACGCATGTCTCGCCTCCTGTCTCCCTTCCAGAGTTCAGCCCGCTGGAGGCTCAGGTGATGATGGTGAACCTGGGCAAAGGGGGAGTATCCCGCATATATCGTTCCTTGGTGAATAATGGTCCCGCTTCCCTAGACCGGCTCAGGGCCCATTGGGAGGGTTGGGTGGGCCCCCTCGAAGTAGCAGATTAAAGGGACGCCCTCATGGCGCCCAGAACCTTGACCACGTCCTCCAAGCTATGCCTGGTCCAATTCTACTACCTCCATGCGGCATACCTCACACCGGCACGTCTATTCCAAGCCCGGTTGAGGCCCTCGCCAGCATGCCCACGATGTGCCTCAGCCCCTGCCGATTTCTATCACATGGTATGGTGTTGTCCGGTGCTGGCGTCGTTTTGGAGGGGGTGGAGCTTGAGCTTACGCAAGCCTTGGGCTGGAAAGTTCCACATGACCCACTGCATGTTGCTGGGGGTCTTTGATGCACTGGATGGCTGTAGGGTGGACAAGCGTCTCTTGCGGGCAGCTGTGGCGGTGGCCAAGAGGGACATAGCAGCGCACTGGTCGCAGGCCAGGGCACCTACAGTGCGGTGATGGAGGAGAGGGGTGGACTGTGTGGGGTCAATGAGGAGGCCCTATTCGAGGCTCAGGGATGCCCAGACTTATTCAACAAAGTATGGGGTAAATGATTTAATATGCTGCCACCATGAAGATCTGTTATTTTTTAAGATATGTTATACTATAACTAACGTATGAACTGCTGTGTCGGACTCTGACGGACTTGCCCTACCTTTATCTTTGTCATCAATCAACTGTGATATATTTCCTCTTTCTAAGCCTAATGTACTGCAACCAGTGATTTTTTTCCTTGTTTTCATCAAAACTAATAAAGTTGATTATCAAAAAAAAAAGTGCGCAGATCACTGATAAAATCTTGTGCAAATCACGGAGAAGAATAAAGTTTACAGCAAAATGTGTGAATAAAAAAAAATACTTTGAATTGCTGGAAAAAAGAGAAAAAGTTTAAAAAAACGATGGAATTAAAATTGAAAATGTGCGCACAGCACAGAAAAGTGAACGTGCAATACTGCGGGGAATCACGAGGAGGAAATTTTGAAAAAAGCGTGCAAATCCCTGAAATACTGATTCGCACTTAATGTTAAAGACGTGTGCACATCCGTAT
Organism: Lissotriton helveticus; assembly: GCF_964261635.1. NCBI lineage: Eukaryota > Metazoa > Chordata > Amphibia > Caudata > Salamandridae > Lissotriton > Lissotriton helveticus. The sequence goes on along the minus strand of NC_136062.1, from coordinate 214,007,666 downwards.
GCTACCGCACCCTGATACAGCGCCTCAGCAACATCAGAATCCAAGGAAAGGCCTTGGAGTGGATCATCTCGTTCCTCGCCGGTAGAACCCAGAGAGTCCGCCTCCCCCGTTCCAGTCAGCGGCCACCGAAGTCATCTGCGGCGTCCCGCAAGGATCCTTGCTCAGCCCTACCCTCTTCAACATCTACATGACCCCCCTCGCAGCCATCGCACAGCAACATAACATAAACATCATCTCCTACGCAGACGACACCCAGCTGACCCTGTCCCTCACCAAAGACCCCGCCACCGCCAGAGCCAACCGCCAGGAAGGAATGAAAGACGTCGCGGAATAGATGAAGCTCAGCCGGCTGAAACTGAACTCAGAAAAGACGTAAGTCCTCATCCTGGGAACATCCCCCTCCGCCTGGGACGACTCCTGGTGGCCCCCTGTCCTGGGCACCGTCCCCAAACCAACGGACCATGAACGCAACCTGGGCTTCGTCCTGGACTCCTCCCTCACGATGACCAAGCTAGTCAACGCCGTCTCGTCATCCTGCTTCAACACCCTGCGCATGCTCCGAAAGATCTTCAGGTGGATCCCCACCGACACCAGGAAGACGGTCACCCAGGCCCTCGTCACCAGCCGACTGGACTATGGAAACACCCTCTACGCTGGAACCACAGCCAACCTAAAGAAAAGACTCCAGCGCATACAGAACGTTTCTGCACGACTCATCCTGGACACCCCCGCCACAGCCACATCACTCCCTAGCTGAGAAACTTGCACTGGCTCCCCGTCAGTAAGAGGATCATGTTCAGACTCCTCACCCAGGCACACAAGGCTCTCCACGACATTGGGCCCAAATACATCAACAACCACCTCACATTCTACACACCCACCCGCCAGCTCCGATCCGCCAGCCTCTCACTTGCCACCGTCCCACGCATTCGCAGAACCATCACCGGAGGAAGATCCTTCTCCTACCTGGCGGCCAAGACATGGAACTCCCTCCCCACCCACCTACGACTGACCCAGGACCATCTCTCCTTCAGGAAACAGCTCAAGACCTGGCTCTTCGAGCAGTAGTGGATCCCGCCCCGATCCCCAGCGCCTTGAGACCCTAACGGGTGAGTAGCGCGCTTTACAAATTCCCTGATGGATTGATTGACATCACAGAAATATAGACGTACAAAGCTGTGAAAAAAACATTTTGAATAGTGTAACCCCAAAGCGTGCAAATCGCTGAAGTACTGCTTTGCATTTTTTGTTGAATGTGTGTGCACATCACAGAAATATAGACGTTTTCCCTCTCCTGCCCCTCTTCCCCTTTATCACCTACAATCACTTGGCATTCTCTCTTCTCCCCTACTTCACCCGACTCTTATCTCTTCTGACTCCCCCCCTCCCCCTTCTACTTCTCCTATGGTTCCTCGTCCCTCTTCGGCCCTCACGGCTGCCTCTGCCTACCTACTCAACACCCGGTCCGCAGTTAAACACCAGACAGCACTTTTTAATCTTCTAACCACTGACTTTCCTGACTTTTTATTTCTGACCGAAACCTGGTTCACTACTGACTCTCTCCCTGATCTCCTAGCCATCCTCCCCGACACCTACTATGCCCTCCGAGCTGATCGCCCGGATGGCAGGGCTGGCGGGGGGGTGGCGATGATTGTCCGGTCGCCACTCAAATTTCAGCTCCTTCCTCACCCCCCCATTCTTAACGTGGACTACCTGGTGGCCCGTTCCCTCAATTTTCCTTCCCCCCTCACCGTGGTTCTTGTCTATCGCCCCCCTCAATCGATGCCTTCCTTTGTAGCCTCCATCCAGGAGTTGCTGGCCACCCTCGTGGTCAACAACTCCTCTGTGCTCCTTCTTGGTGATTTTAATTTCTGGCCAGGAGACCCTAAGGAAGATTCTTCTTCTAAAGACTTCTCTGCCACTCTTCAATGTCTGAATCTTACCTCTTACGTCACAACCCCGACCCACGTGCACGGCCATATACTTGACCAAATCTGGTCGTCTTGTCCCCTTGCTTTACCTCCCTCCATCTCTCCCTGTGTTTGGTCGGATCACTCTATTATTTCCTTTTCTGTTCACTTAGGTGTGGCTGATAAACCCTCTCCCCCTAAAAGCTTTCTAGCCCGCAATTGGAACCATACCGACCTTGATTCCCTCTCACTATCTTTGGTTTCTTCCGCTCCTGATCTTACCTGTCTCCCCCTTGATTCCCAGGCCAAAGCCTTAAGTACATGGCTTGCTGCTTCGTGTGACCGTGTGGCCCCGCTCAAAAAGATCAAAGCGGTTCGTCCATACGATGCGCACAAATGGTTCTCTACTGAGCTCAAAGCACTAAAGCTTGATCTTAGGCGGGCGGAACGCCTTTGGAGACGTCAGTACTCCCCCCCTCTACGAGCTCAGTACAGGCAACTCCTTACCAACTATAAAAAAGCAGTTCTTAATGCCAAAACTTCTTATTTCACGGAGAGAGTATCGCTCTCCGTGAATAAACCCCGCGAAATCTTCTCTTTGGTTCGCAATCTTGCCACTTCTGATCGTTCCTCCCCTGGTTTGGTTCCTTCCCTACCCCTCTGTCTCTCACTCAATAACTTTTTTATCGACAAGATTGCGAAAATTAAAGCTAACATTCCCTCTGTGCCTCAGCCTATCCTCACTAGCCCTGCAACTCCCCCCTCTTCTTCCCTTGACATTTTTCCCCCTATCTCCCCTGACTTGTTTCACAACTATCTGTCTAAAGTCAAATCTGGTTCTCCCTTGGACGGTGTTCCCGCGCGTATCCTCAAAATCCTCTTCACTAACTGTCCTGGTCCTCCCCTCTCTCTCCTCAACTCCTCACTGGCCTCTGGCACTGTTCCCTCTTCCTTTAAATCTGCTGTTGTGCTCCCCATTCTAAAAAAACCTGGTCTAGATCCTTCCCTCCTTGCTAATTTCCGTCCTATCTCCCTCCTCCCCTACTTGGGTAAAATCTTAGAGACCCACGTTACCTCCTGCCTTTCCTCATACATCGAGGACAATGGTCTCTTAGCTTCCCACCAGGCGGGCTTCCGCCCTGGCCATTCTACAGAAGCGGTGGTTCTAGCGGTCTTGGATGAACTCAAGGGCAAGGCTGATGTTAACCTTCCCCAAGCCCTGGTGCTTCTCGACTTGTCCGCAGCGTTTGACACGGTCGACCACTCCATTCTGCTCGGCCGTGTCTGCGCAGCGGGCATTCGGGGCGTGGCCTTTTCCTGGCTTTCATCCTTTCTTCAGGATAGGCATCAGGCTGTTCATCTCTCCGGTTTCTCTGCCCCCTTCTGTCCTGTCACCTGTGGTGTTCCTCAAGGCTCCTCTCTTTCCCCTCTCCTCTTTAATCTGTACATCTGTCCCCTTGTTTCCTCTCTTCTCAAGCTGGGGGTCTCTGTATATAATTACGCAGATGACCTCCAGCTTGTCTTTGATCTGTCTGCCTCTCCTGATTCTATTCCCAAGTTCAGTTCCACCCTTATCTTTATCTCTGAGTGGATGAGCGCTAACCATCTTAAGCTCAACCCCGATAAGACGGAACTTGTCCTCACGGGTGGCCCTTCTAACCCTTGGTCCCCTGCACATTGGCCCCCTTCTTTCGGTCCCCCCCCCACGCCCTCTTCCTCTGTTCGTACCCTTGGCATCAAAGTCAGCTCTGACTTAACCATGCACAGCCAGATCAGCTCTGTTGTGTCTTCATGTTTCCTTTCCCTCCGTCTCATTCGGAAAATATCTCGATTCTTTACCATCGACGCGCTTAAAACCATAATCTTGGCTTTAGTCATCTCCCGCCTCGACTACGGCAATGGCCTGTACGTGGGCATTCCTTCCCACGAGTCCCGACGCTTACAGGCCATTCAAAACCAGGCTGCCCGTCTCATTTTCTCCCTCCCCAAATCCTCTCACATTACCCCGGCTTTGAAATCCCTTCACTGGCTCCCTATCCGCTTTAGATCCCTTTTCAAACTTGCTTGCATTGCCTTTCGTGCCCATTCTCGCTCTGCCCCTGCTTACATCACTTCCCTCATTTTTTCCTATGTCCCCAGTCGCACCCTCCGCTCTTCTTCTCTCTCCCTTCTTCACATTCCCCGCTTCCGTAAATCCAGATCTGGGGGCACTCGTCTCTCTGTCTTGGCTCCCCAGTTCTGGAATAGTCTCCCACTTCATCTTCGCTCCATTCCTATTTTTAGCCACTTTCGGAAAGCCTTAAAAACTTTTCTCTTTTCTTTGGCTTTCCCTCCTTAGGTTCCCCTGTGTTCCCCTCTGTGAGTTCTGATCCAGGTCCCCCAGCGCCAGGAAGCCGCTTGGCAGCAGTGCGCTTTATTAAATATTGTTTTCATTTCATTTCATTTGCAAAGTTGAAATGGTGACTTGCATTTAGGCTTGAGTTATAAATGAACAATAATGAAGAAAACCACCAGAGGCAGTGTAACTGGAAGCTGGAAACTCAGAAAGCTGGAACTCTGTGGTCTTCACGAAGGAGCGGTAGTTGCTGTGGCAGACCACTAGAGGCAGTGTGACCTGAAACACACTGTAGAAACTCTATGACCTTCACCAAATAGCAGTAAAGAAAGCTTGATGGTCCTCGAGGAATTCAGGTTCCACAGGTGAGAACAGCCAGTAATCAAGGCTGTATTTATTTCATCAGAAATGTGCTCTGAGCCGGTATTGAACCCCTTCTATGCGTCAGATGCGCGGGAGCCGTCCGACGCATAAGTGGTCATGTGCGTTGGACAGCTCCTGGGTGTCCGATGCCAAGACCCAGGGAATCCCTCTGGTGTGGGCACCAGAGGGATTCCATTTACCCCCCAACTGCCTTGGGAGCCAGCTCCCAAGACCCCCCCCCCCGGTTTCCCTGAAATGACAATAAACGCGCACATCGCGCTGACGTCATTTCAGTGAAACCGAAACTGAAATGAGCCAAGAGGCTCATTTCAGTTTCCCTTTCTACGTGCTCTGGGGGCTACCTCAGCCCCCTGAGCACGTAGAAAGTCAGGAGAGGTATTGTTAGAAAGGGAAGATCCCTGATTGCGAATTGCCCCAGGATGGTGAACCCCAAGCAGGGATCCACCCACTAGGCACCAGAGAGGGGGGAGCGGCCCCTTGGGCAAGGGCCTTTGAACAAAAAACCCAGGTGCCCCCCCCTTGCAAAAGCAGGTTGTTTTGTGATAGTCCATTTTGATGTCTCCTCAATAAATTTTGGGCCCTTGCCTGTTGCCATTTTTATCGTAAGACCTGGGGGAACGCTGGTTGGTAAGAAATTTGTGGATCCAGGTAGATTCCAGGACTTTCCCACACAGACATTTGAGAAGAAAGTGATTTTTCTCAGCTAAATTTGAGGTTTGCAGGGCATTCTGGGTAGGGTGTCTAGTTTTCAGAAATGTGTGGGTTTGGTAGTTTCTCAAGACGGCCGCCGAGCCGGGCCAAAAACCCAGGTGACACTCCTTGCAAAACCAGGTTGTTTTGTGATATGTCATTTTGATGTCTCCTCAATACGTTTTGGGCCCTTGCTTGTCGCGGGTACTTCACCCACCCACGCGAGTGAGGTACCATTTTTATCGGGAGACCTGGGGGAACACTGGGTGGTAGGAAATTTGTGGATCCACGTATATTCTAGAACTTTCTTACACAGAAATTTCAGACAAGGAAAGGACAAGGACTTTGTTGTGCGTTGTGTCCCCTGCTTGTGGAAGATCTCCAAAGGCTTCAAATGGAGCTTGCCTCCTGTTAAAAAGTCTTCAGGACATAAATGACTTCCTGCAACACTGCTGGTGCAGCTGGACGCTGCCATCTGGGATTCCTACCCTTGCCTGAGGTGCCTCCTGCAGTCATAAGGCCTCAGAAGTGGGTTATGCAGCTGATCTCTGCAAGAACCGGGCAAAGCATCGCAAAACCATGCAAAGCCTCTTGGAACCAAAGCCGGGCGATGCAAAGTCAAACCAAGTCCCGCCAGGAGATGCAAAGCCTCGCTGTGCAACCCCCAGCACTGACGCCGGGCAATGCAAAGCCTCGCAAAGCGATGCCTCTCCTCCCGGGGGCCAACACATCGCACTAGGGTGCCAAGTCTACAAGAACACCGGGCCACAGTAAGAAACCGATGCATGACCTCCCCGCACAGTAAGAAACTGATGCATTACCTCCCCTTCAGTAAGGAGCCAATGCATCGACTCCCATGTGTGGCAGTAGGGAATCAACGCATTACCTCCCCTGGAGTAAGGAACCGATGCATCATCTTCCCTGGGCTTAAGGAAACGATGCATCACCTTCCCTGTGGCTGTTTTTATTTGTTACTGTGACGCATCCAAGGTACTTTGTGTTGAAATTGTTGCATCCATAGTTGGCTATAGACAGAACTATTTCTATCTTTTGAAAGTCATATTGTATTTACTGTATTGTGAAGTTTTGTCATTTTGGTCTTGTTTGGCTTAGATAAAGATTACTTATTTTTCTAAACTGGTGTGGTGTCCATTTGTAGTGTTTTCACTGTATTACTGTATGTGTGCACAAATGCTTTACACACTGCCTCTGAGATAAGCCTGTCTGCTCGTGCCAGGCTACCAAGTGGGTGAGCAGGAGTTAAGTGTATCCCCCTTACCCTGACTAGGAAGTAGGGTCCCTATTTGGACTTAGGTGCAAACCGTTCCCAACTCGAGACCCCCATTTCTAACAGAAAGTCTATGCTAAGGACAGTATGCTGTTGATGGTTATGGTGATAAGCCATAGTGTAGAGCTTCAGTCCTGATTGGTTCACAAGGAAACTAATATTTCTGTTGCGATAGGTCTGGTTGCTTTAGTATGAAAAATTATGATAAACACATTAGTCTTGACATATTGATAATGTAAAGACCTATTAATATAAATAGGCATTTAAGGGTGGATTGTTATTCCTCTGTATCAAAGGCAACAGATAGGTATTTTTTACATGAAATTTCAAATTACCTTTGTAGGGAATTGTTTTGGTGTTGGTTACCACCTCTGATAAATCATAGGGGGAGACGATTTACACTGCAATAATTCTTGCTAGAATCTCTCCTTAGATGTCTGCCAGGAACTTGTAAAAAATATTAATAATATATGCACTCATAAATAAATGTACATCCACATAGGTACATTGAAGGTATATGGGTCTACTCTACGGGTTTACTGCCATTGGTCTGCCTCAGTGGCATTTACACTCTACTTCCAACCATGACAGTGAACTGCATAGGTGAATGGTGCAGTCTGCATCAGCCTTTGGCTCTTTTGCCACCTGCAAATGAGAGCATTTCAGTATCAGGGCTGGTAAACCAGTGCTTTTGTCTTGAATTTTCTCCTTTCATAGTGCCCCTTTCATTTCTTTACTTCTCTTCTTTTTTCTAATAGTTATTTCTTAGGAGGATGCTATAGCTAGCTCTCCAGCAGTGCTAACAGTTTGCTTGCCTACTCCACATTTCATCTGCAGTGTTACACTTCCACGTGGTCACATTCTGTAAACCAGATGACCATTATGGAAAGCTATCCATGATGTATCATGGTTTTACCATTACAAGCTGGCCAACACGTTGGTACTAAGGGGCTCATTAGGATGGCGGACGGAAGAGCCACCGCGGCCCTGTAGTAGGCGGAAAAAGCCTTTTCCGTGTCCGCCTGCCGCGGATACTCCGTCCGCCATATCAGGATAGGAAAACGTGTCAAATTCCCGTCCGCGACGGGAAAGCACGCTCCGCCGCCGAACTACACACGAGAGCGTGGCGGACGGAACACATCCGGAGGCCACGCCGTACGGACTGACGTCGAAGACCGTCCTCCAAATCAAGATGGCGGAAAATACACATAAAACCGCAGCGGAAAAACAACCTGTCTGAACACGGCGGAATCCCCACTGCGAAGACAGGTGACATAGCAGAGATACCCACCGCAAGCTGACCAACACCATGGACCCAGCGCTACACGCTTTCCCGATGCTCTTCGCGATCCACCACGTCCTAGTCATGGCCCACCACGGACGACGACGCAGGTAAGGCACAAACCATTGGCTGTCTGCAGGGGAATACCAGTAAGGGACGTGACGTAGGGAGGGGGAGTGTCATGTTACCGAAACCACTGATGAGAAGCATATACAAATACACATTAGTAGTACGCAAGCAGGAATGACAACGACAGACCACGAGATTTGATAGACAACCTTTATTGTACAAAATAGGGGTAAAATCACAGTGTATGCGTGAGCATGGGCAAAGTGGGCACCACAGCAGCTACATCATTGGCAGTCAACGAGAGGGCAGAATGCAGTATCAGAGCATCAACAGGGCATTGTGCAGTACAGAGCAGGTACATCATTGGCAGTCAACGAGAGGGCAGAATGCAGTATCAGAGCATCAACAGGGCATTGTGCAGTACAGAGCAGCTACATCAGAGGCAGTCAACGAGAGGGCAGAATGCAGTATCAGAGCATCAACAGGGCATTGTGCATACAGAGCAGCTACATCAGAGGCAGTCAACGAGAGGGCAGAATGCAGTATCAGAGCATCAACAGGGCATTGTGCAGTACAGAGCAGCTACATCATTGGCAGTCAACGAGAGGGCAGAATGCAGTATCAGAGCATCAACAGGGCATTGTGCAGTACAGAGCAGCTACATCAGAGGCAGTCAACGAGAGGGCAGAATGCAGTATCAGAGCATCAACAGGGCATTGTGCAGTACAGAGCAGCTACATCAGAGGCAGTCAACGAGAGGGCAGAATGCAGTATCAGAGCATCAACAGGGCATTGTGCAGTACAGAGCAGCTACATCAGAGGCAGTCAACGAGAGGGCAGAATACAGTATCAGAGCATCAACAGGGCATTGTGCAGTACAGAGCAGGTACATCATTGGCAGTCAACGAGAGGGCAGAATGCAGTATCAGAGCATCAACAGGGCATTGTGCAGTACAGAGCAGCTACATCAGAGGCAGTCAACGAGAGGGCAGAATGCAGTATCAGAGCATCAACAGGGCATTGTGCAGTACAGAGCAGCTACATCAGAGGCAGTCAACGAGAGGGCAGAATACAGTATCAGAGCATCAACAGGGCATTGTGCAGTACAGAGCAGGTACATCATTGGCAGTCAACGAAAGGGCAGAATGCAGTATCAGAGCATCAACAGGGCATTGTGCTGTACAGAGCAGGTACATCATTGGCAGCACATGAGAGGGGCTAAGTGCATCAACAGTCCATTGCACAGAACAGGTCCATCACAGGCAGCACATGAGAGGGGCTAAGTGCATCAACAGTCCATTGCACAGAACAGGTCCATCACAGGCAGCACATGAGAGGGGCTAAGTGCATCAACAGTCCATTGCACAGAACAGGTCCATCACAGGCAGCACATGAGAGGGGCTAAGTGCATCAACAGTCTATTGCACAGAACAGGTCCATCACAGGCAGCACATGAGAGGGGCTAAGTGCATCAACAGTCCATTGCACAGAACAGGTCCATCACAGGCAGCACATGAGAGGGGCTAAGTGCATCAACAGTCCATTGCACAGAACAGGTCCAGAGGCAGCACATGAGAGGGGCTAAGTGCATCAACAGTCCATTGCACAGAACAGGTCCATCACAGGCAGCACATGAGAGGGGCTAAGTGCATCAACAGTCCATTGCACAGAACAGGTCCATCACAGGCAGCACATGAGAGGGGCTAAGTGCATCAACAGTCCATTGCACAGAACAGGTCCATCAGAGGCACACATGAGAGGGGCTAAGTGCATCAACAGTCCATTGCACTGAACAGGTCCATCAGAGGCACACATGAGAGGGGCTAAGTGCATCAACAGTCCATTGCACTGAACAGGTCCATCAGAGGCAGCACATGAGAGGGGCAGAATGCAGTATCAGAGCATCAACAGGGCAATGTGCAGTACAGAACAGGTACATCAGAGGCAGTAAACGAGAGGGCAGAATGCAGTATCAGAGCATCAACAGGGCAATGTGCAGTACAGAACAGGTACATCAGAGGCAGTAAACGAGAGGGCAGAATGCAGTATCAGAGCATCAACAGGGCAATGTGCAGTACAGAACAGGTACATCAGAGGCAGCACAACTACGTGTCCCTACCAAACCGTCACAGGGACCACAAGAGTGCCACGCAGTTCTCAATGGACACACCATGTGAACTAACATTTGAGTGAAGTGTACAGCACCTCACATCACAGAATCAGGGGGACTGCGTGAACTACCTGCCTCGGACACACTGGCAGCACCAGCAACAGGAGTGTGAGACACAGACACAGCCCGAGTGACACACACATGGGCCACGGACCCAGACACACTGGCAGCACCAGCAACAGGAGTGTGAGATACAGCCACAGCCCGAGTGACACACACATGGGCCACGGACCCAGACACACTGGCAGCACCAGCAACAGGAGTATGAGACACAGCCACAGCCCGAGTGACACACACATGGGCCACGGACCCAGACACACTGGCAGCACCAGCAACAGGAGTGTGAGACACAGCCACAGCCCGAGTGACACACACATGGGCCACGGACCCAGACACACTGGCAGCACCAGCAACAGGAGTGTGAGACACAGCCACAGATGTAGTCACTGACACGTGAGCCACTGACCCAGACAGACTGCCAGCACCAGAAACAGGAGTGTGCAACACAGCCACAGATCTCCTAACTGACACGTGAGCCATAGACCCACATACCCTGCCAGGATCTGCAACAGGAGAGGGCACAACTGACACTGTGCCACCATCTGATACACGAGAGTCAACTGCACCAGCGCCACTGGGACAACTGAAATGATGAGCCACAGGGCTGTATGGGCCAGGAGGCAGGGTGGGCCTGGGAGCTGGGGATAGCTCACCTAGAGCCAAATCGGGGTTGGCAGGTGTCAATGGTGTGTGTCTGCGTTTCTTAGGGTGGTGTGAGTGCACCCTGGACAGGACAGGACTGCCAAGTGGTGGGGACTCCAAAGAATCACCACCCAGCATAGGTGGAGCAACTGCTGCGGGGGATCTGGTTTCGGGGGACGTGCTGGAGCCTGCTTGTCGTTTGCTCTGTGCCTGCCGCCTGGACTCGGAATGATGTGTAATGGGGGATGCAACAACAGGGGACACCCTCCTCTGCTTCTGACTGGCCTGGATGGGAGTGGAGGTATGGGGGGACTCCGCCGCGGAGACATCAGTGTTACGTTTAGTAGAAAACATCAGCCTCAGTGCAGCCAGGGGTGAAGTATGCCTGTCCTTGATAGCGCCATTGTCCATGCCAGATGCCTTGTCCGTAGGATGTGCCTTATCCTTAGGTGGAGTGTTGTCTCTGGATGTAGCCTGTGCCCTGCTCGCCGCCCTGTTCCTGCCAGCAGACTTGTCGTCTGTGGTGCACCTGTCTCCAGCAGACACCTGCTGTCTGTGTGTGTCCCTGTCCTTGGGAGAGTCCCTTACCTCTGCTGTGGGCCTGCTCTTGGGAGTCTCCCTGCTCTTAGTAGGTGCCTTAGTCTTCTCACTGTCCTTGGGAGTGTCCCTTACCTCTGCTGTGGGCCTGCTCTTGGGAGTCTCCCTGCTCTTAGTAGGTGCCTTAGTCTTCTCACTGTCCTTGGGAGAGTCCCTTACCTCTGCTGTGGGCCTGCTCTTGGGAGTCTCCCTGCTCTTAGTAGGTGCCTTAGTCTTCTCACTGTCCTTGGGAGAGTCCCTTACCTCTGCTGTGGGCCTGCTCTTGGGAGTCTCCCTGCTCTTAGTAGGTGCCTTAGTCTTCTCACTGTCCTTGGGAGTGTCCCTTACCTCTGCTGTGGGCCTGCTCTTGGGAGTCTCCCTGCTCTTAGTAGGTGCCTTAGTCTTCTCACTGTCCTTGGGAGTGTCCCTTACCTCTGCTGTGGGCCTGCTCTTGGGAGTCTCCCTGCTCTTAGTAGGTGCCTTAGTCTTCTCACTGTCCTTGGGAGTGTCCCTTACCTCTGCTGTGGGCCTGCTCTTGGGAGTCTCCCTGCTCTTAGTAGGTGCCTTTGTCTTCTGACTGGCCTTGTCCAAGGAACAGTCCATGGACATGTGACTATCCCTTGCCTTGGGAGTACCTTTCGTGTTGAATGGCTGTGTAGCTCCGGAAGGCATGTCCCCCAACAACACTTGTGGATCCTGTGTGTGTACTCCAGTGCATCTGACGTCGTCTACGTGAACAGATTTAGCTGATCTAGGGGATGGGGTCTGTGCCCTGCGTGCCCTGACGTGCTGTCTGGCGCTGCTTCTAGTGCAATAAGCTGTATTTGAGTCCTGCTCAGAATAATCACTACCCCCTGAGACATCCAGCGGTGTAGATGGTGAAACACAAGTAGCACCCTGTTCGTTCGACTGTACTATTGCAGACGACACACTGCTTGCCAATGACTGCACTGTCCTGTGTAGACCTGCAAGATCGCCATGCATCCCTTCCATGAATGCCACCACCTGCCCCAACTTCCTATCATGGTCCTGGAAAGCATTTGTCATATTGGTCTGCCCCACACACAGCTGTCTGAGCAGATCAACGGCCTCAGCACACAGTGCATTTTGGCTCACCGTGGCAGGGGCAGCGGTGCCTGCACCGAACGCCACTCTGCTCCCCCTACTCCTCCGGCCACGAACAGTACATGGTGCAGTTGGCGGAAGTGTGGGCCCTGTGTGCTGTCTTACGACAGAAGGTGGTGAGTGCCCACTCCCAGTCTGTGACAACAGTGCAGGCTCACCCAGAGTGTCCGACGAGGAGGACGATGGCGTCTCCACATGCGAGTCCTCAGGGACGGTCCTGTCCCCCTCTCCGGCGCTGGCCTCCTCCGTGTCAGTCTGCGTGTGTGCGAAGTCTGAGCCGGACTCATTTCCTCGGCTACTCTCCACCGTCTGTGGCTGAGTGTCCTCTGTCAAAGCTGAAATGCACAGAAAAGATGTGTGAGTCATGGGCACACTCACGTACAGAAGGAACAGGATAGCCAAATCACATAGCAGACAAAGGTTTAGGAGCCCTCATCCTGCACATGGCCCACCCCTACCAGTCATCCTCACATTTTCTGCCATGGGGCCATGGACCACTAGGGGATGTGCTTTTACACTCAACTACTAAGCAAGTGGCGTGTCAACATGGCGGACCTGGATGTCAAATGAGTACCGCCCAATGGGACCAAAAAGGCATCACAGGCATACATACGCAACACGGAACTCAATAGTGTGTCTGTGCACCAATACATGCATAGCACTCACAGGTTTCCTACACAGACAGTATGCTCACCGCTAGTTTGCTGTCGATCGGCACTCAGACGTTCGGCCAGTTCAGGATGCGTCACTGCAATGATACGTTGCATGAGAGGGGTCATGGAGCGTCGGGCCAGACGGGGCGTCCTTGGAATCAGGCCCAGTGTTACTTCCGCTACATTCTTGCTCAGCCTGGAAATGTCGTCCCAGCGTTTGTGGCAGTGTGTATGTCGTCTGTTGCACACCCCCAATGCCCGTACTTCCCTTGCTATGCTCCTCCACAGGTCCTTGCGAAGGTGCAGCTTGACCTACCATGATGGGAGACAAAAGGGTGTAAGTCAGTGGACAGGTGGCCTGTCACACACATAGGGGCAAGACGTTACTGTCAGCAGCCATGCACAATCAGGAACATATGTCTAGCCCACACTACACAGCTAAGATAGAAATAGGCCTGATCATTTGGCCCCCTCATGCACACCAACATGTCCCACACTGCACTTACCACCCGTCCCGGTGCGCCGTAGAGGCGTCCATAGTTGCGGAGTACACCGTCCACGAGGACATCAAGCTCCGCGGCGGTGAAGGGTCGAGACCGGATCTCTTTGCCTGACGACATGGCAAGATCACGGAGTATGGCACTAGAGCAGCAGTCGGTGGTCAGCTCAGCAGCAGCAGCAGGTCGAGGTGATGGTCACAGGCAGCAGTCGGTGGTCAGCTCAGCAGCAGCAGCAGGTCGAGGTGATGGTCACTGGCAGCAGTCGGTGGTCAGCTCAGCAGCAGCAGCAGGTCGAGGTGATGGTCACAGGCAGCAGTCGGTGGTCAGCTCAGCAGCAGCAGCAGGTCGAGGTGATGGTCACAGGCAGCAGTCGGTGGTCAGCTCAGCAGCAGCAGCAGGTCGAGGTGATGGTCACAGGCAGCAGTCGGTGGTCAGCTCAGCAGCAGCAGCAGGTCGAGGTGATGGTCACAGGCAGCAATGGTCCCCAGGGTAGAAAGTTTCATTTTGGCCAACACACATATATAGGGCCCTCAGCACGTGTCAGTGGCATACGTCGCCAGCAATTGGTCAGCCCTGGAAGCGTGATCGTGAAATGGCCCAATGACTGGCCCTGTTGTTGCGGTGCACAGCTTCCTCTACTTGCGATTGGCCGTATGCGGCCAGCGTCCCTCTTCCCATTGGCTGCATGTGCAGGGACCGTCACGGGCACACATCGGCAACCGCACGTGCAAGCCTCACGGAAGGAAGCTTCAGTTGCAACAATGTTGTATCACTGGCGCCTCCATGGCGGTGCACGTACACAGCGGGGGAGGTGCAGGCCTATACACCCTGTAGATGTACTCAATGGACATGCCAGTTCATGACCCCCCTTACAGTCACCTTGCATCATCCACCGTACACCGGCCGGAGCGGCCGGCCCATGAACAACCGCCGTGCCAGGCCCTGCCCAGGACCGCCGTGCCGGCCATGGCAACAACCGCCATTGCACGGCCCTTCCACTACCGCCGTGCCAGGCCCTGCCCAGGACCGCCGTGCCGGCCATGGCAACAACCGCCATTGCACGGCCCTTCCACTACCGCCGTGCCAGGCCCTGCCCAGGACCGCCGTGCCGGCCATGGCAACAACCGCCATTGCACGGCCCTTCCACTACCGCCGTGCCAGGCCCTGCCCAGGACCGCCGTGCCGGCCATGGCAACAACCGCCATTGCACGGCCCTTCCACTACCGCCGTTCCCTGGCGGTCCGTGCAATGGCGGTTGTTGCCATGGCCGGCACGGCGGTCCTGGGCAGGGCCTGGCACGGCGGTTGTTCATGGGCCGGCCGCTCCGGCCGGTGTACGGTGGATGATGCAAGGTGACTGTAAGGGGGGTCATGAACTGGCATGTCCATTGAGTACATCTACAGGGTGTATAGGCCTGCACCTCCCCCGCTGTGTACGTGCACCGCCATGGAGGCGCCAGTGATACAACATTGTTGCAAATCGACCATCCGTCCCGGAACCTTACACATGCACTTGCCGGTGTGTGGGCGTGACGGTCTGTGCACGTGCAGACAGTGTGAATGTCGAAGGCGGCCCGCGTATGCCCAGACGTAAACAGCGGATGCAGTGCACCGCCATGGCGTGATCAATGTTAGCATCTTAGCCGATGATGCACCTTGTACCATTGTCTGCAGCTGCCTGCTCACGGTTGTGTGCGTGATTGCGTGGCTACACATGTCATGCTCCATCCCATGTGTGTCCATACCATGGCCATCGGTGAGCCACAAGTGTCCATCACGTGTGCATGTCCACATCGGGTAGTACCCTACACAATTCAGTCGTACCTCACATGTACACAGTAGATCCCGTATGAATGGGCACCTGTGAATCAGTTGTGAGTGAGTGGTATGTGTCAGATGATGACTATGGTGGGGGTTCTGTTGTGTACTGTACATGTGTGTTGCCTATTGTGTCCCCATGCATGTGATGTCCGTATGCCCACCATTCCTGGTGTTGCCATTGGGGCATCATGATATGGGGGGGTGGGGGGGTGTTTAATTTAGTATGTGTGCATGTACTTGCATGTGTGCATGTGATGTTGGGCCTACACATGTGGGTCATGTCACATGTCTGGTTGGCAGTGATGTTGAGGTGAGACACTGTGCATTGCACATGTTGCTAAACATCATGTTGCTAGTGGATGCACATTGTAGCTACGTCGGTCCATGTTGTCCTGACAATCAGAGGAGTCACACATATGACAAGCATACACTGGATACTACATGTTGGTAGAGGGCGTTGACATGTGATTGAGGTGCACACACGTGCGTTGTATGTTAATTGACTTCCATTCCATCTACTCCCACACAGGAGGGCTCCAAATGTCCTTCGCCCATACACTGTGCTGGAGGATATGGTGGACGAGGAGGTGATCCGGAAATTCAGGCTGGATCGCCGTCGATTGTTGCAACTTGTGACCCTATTGTCTCCTCATCTGCAGCCGCGAAGAACCTATCCAGGTTCCATGACACCCACGCAAAAGGTGATGGCGGCACTCCATTTCTTCGCAACAGGCACATTCCAGTACACAGTTGGAGATGCCGGGGGAATGTCACAGGCCATGTTCAGCACGGTACTCCGGGATGTACTGACAGCCATGATGCTGTACAAGCATGACTATATACATTTCCCTGAGGCGGCGGACTTGCCAGCGGTCAAAGCTGGCTTCTATGCCCTGGGTCGTATACCACACGTTGTGGGTTCCATTGATGGCACGCATATCGCGATCATTGCACCACGGGCACGTGAGCAGGTGTATAGGAATCGGAAACACTTCCATTCCCTGAACGTGCAGGTGGTGTGCCAGGCCGACAACATCATCTCACATGTGTGTGCAAGATTCCCTGGCTCTGCACATGACGCCCACATCATGCGGAGCAGCATGGTCCCCCAACTGATGGCTAATCTTCGTCCAGCACAAGCGTGGCTTGTTGGTGAGTATGCTGTGGTGACAGGAGTGATATCTGTGTGGCATGGTGTGCCCCACAATGCAGGTTGTGATGTTTCTCTCTCTCTCTTCCACCAACACAGGCGACTCGGCTTACCCAAACAGGCCTTGGCTGCTCAGTCCCTTACGCAATCCCACTACACCAGGAGAAATGAGATACAATGATGCCCATGGTAGGACACGTCGAGTGGTAGAACGGACATTTGGCCTGCTCAAGTCAAGGTTTCGGTGCCTGGATAAGACTGGAGGGGCCCTGCCTTACTCACCAGGCAAAGTATGCAAGATCGTGATAGCGTGCTGCATGCTTCACAACCTGGCTGTGCGCTATAACATTGAACTGCTCTTGGACCCTGATGAACTGCAAGTTCCTCGCCCTCCCGACCCAGCCATGTCAACTGATGAGGATAGTGGTGAGGAGGAAGGTGTGGACCAGAGGCGCCAGATCATTGATCGCTACTTCCCTTGATTGTGAGTGTGCTCCTCTTGTGCTGCTTGGGTATGCCCTGTGAATGTGTGCTGGTGTTGTGGCATAGTGGTGTGCTTCATCTCTGTGTTCTGCTATGTGATGCATGCATGTGTGTGTGTGTGCTAAATTGTGGCCAATGCACGTCTCCATGATGTGTGTCGTCTCATCCATTACTGTTGTGATGCGTGTGGGTAGTTAAATGTTGCACTGCAGTGTGTTCTGATGTGTGTGATCTTGTTTCCTGACGTGTCTTTGCGGTTTCTATTTTCCCTAGGTCACTCCCGCTGCGCCATGATTCTGTACCAGTTGGATACCTGTACCTAGTAACATCTGTTTCTGATGCATTCATGTGAATAAACATGGAGACAACACATGATTGAGTGAGTAAGTGGCTTTTATTTACAAAATGTGCATGGGTGTAGGTGCATATTTACAAATGAGTGAAGGGGTGGGGGAGTGAGAGTTGAAGGTTATGGCAGATGAAATGTCCGTGCGGACACCACATAGGGTGGTGTCTGCCTAGTACAGCAGGCCTGTGGCAGGTGGGACCGGATAGTTGGCAGGGTGAATGGCATGCGCAGGTACTGGGACAGTCATTTTCTGTTCCTCTTGGAGCGTGTGGCAGGTGCTTCCACACTGCTGTCGCCCACTTCCAGCCTCGGTCGGCCCCTCCGTCTTACTGCCGGTACGGTGTCAGCTGGTTGCGCAGGGGCATCGGGTACCACATCCGCCGCAGGTGGCGGTGGCGGTGGCGGTGGCGGTGGCGGTGGCGGTGTTTGTGGCCTGATTGTCCTGGTGAAGATGTCCACTAGTTGGCCAAGCCGCCTCTCAATGGCCCCCAACATTGCAGTGTTATCTACAAAGTCCTGGTGGGCCCGGTCTGCCTGTGCCTGACCACGTTGGTAGCTCACCTCCACCCTGCCCAGTGCCTCCAATGACTGTTGCACTGGATTGGGTGTGTTGGTATCCTCCCGTGTTCTTTGACGTATGCTCCTGCCTGCCGGATCTGGCCTTGCATCTCTGCCTTGCCTCACACTCTCCCTGCGTGGCTGGGATGGCGCTGGCACGGCGTTGGCCGTTGGGTTGGGCAGGGTGGCAGGAGTGGTGGTAGCAGTGGTGGTGGTGGTGGAGGTGGTGCTGGTGGTGGCTGTGCAGGTCACAGTGGCCGGTGTTGTCACAATGGCAGAGGCCGTAGTTGTTGGTGCAGGGGTGACCTGGGAGCCAGATGGCCCTGGCTGGCTGCTTGTGCCGGGATCATCCTCTGCCCCGGAGGTGGCTGGCCAATCGTCCCCTGAGACGTCTGTGATTGGCGAGTCTGGAGGGCGGGTGTTGCTTCCAGCTGTCAGATGAGGATGACCTGCAAAACCAAAATGTGATGATGAGTAATGTGGACTTGACAGGTTGTTTTCACTTTTTTGGCCGATTCTGTCTGCACTGGTACTCACCCCACCCACCACCACCGCCATCCCTATGGACATGGGGGCCTGTTGGGAGTTGTGGTTACATCCCCTCACACCCACCACCACCGCCATCCCTATGGACATGGGGGCCTGTTGGGAGTTGTGGTTCCATCCCCTCACACCCACCACCACCCACCACCACCGCCACCGCCATCCCTATGGACATGGGGGCCTGTTGGGAGTTGTGGTTCCATCCCCTCACACCCACCACCACCGCCACCGCCATCCCTATGGACATGGGGGCCTGTTGGGAGTTGTAGTTCCATCCCCTCACACCCACCACCACCCACCACCACCGCCACCGCCATCCCTATGGACATGGGGGCCTGTTGGGAGTTGTGGTTCCATCCCCTCACACCCACCACCACCGCCACCGCCATCCCTATGGACATGGGGGCCTGTTGGGAGTTGTGGTTCCATCCCCTCACACCCACCACCACCGCCACCGCCATCCCTATGGACATGGGGGCCTGTTGGGAGTTGTAGTTCCATCCCCTCACACCCACCACCACCCACCACCACCGCCACCGCCATCCCTATGGACATGGGGGCCTGTTGGGAGTTGTGGTTCCATCCCCTCACACCCACCACCCACCGCCACCGCCATCCCTATGGACATGGGGGCCTGTTGGAGTGATTTCGACGTTGGTGAGTATGTGGACTGCATGCATGGGTTGGGCTCTGGGAGATGTGTCTTCACAGTTGTGTGAGGCACACCATGTAGTAGTGCTCGTGGTGCTTGGTTTGTACTTACCAGCCTCTTCTCCCTCAGGAAGTCCATCAAGGCTCTCAGGGTGGATGATGGTCATCACCTTCTCCTCCCACTCGGTGTAGGGTAAGGGCTCCGGAGGGGTTCCACCGCCTGTATGATTAGCCCGGAGATAGTTCTTGGCTCGTATGGCTTTGACTCGGGTCTTTAGATCGTGCCACCGCCTCTGGATGTCCTGCTTCGTCCTCGGGACGCTCCCGGAGGCATTCACCCTGGTGACTATCCGGTCCCACATGCTGTTTCTCCTGGCTATGCTGGTCTGCTGCACTAGGGCCCCGAATAAGTGGGGTTCCACACGGATGATCTCATCGACCATAACCTTCAACTCGGTGTCAGTGAATTTGGGGGTTTTTTTTGGTGCCATGGTGTGTGGTGCTCGGGGTGTGGGTTTGCGTGGATGGGGTGGTGCAGGTGTGTGGTGTGTAAGAATGGTGTGGTGGGTGTTTGTGTGGTGGGTGTGTTTGGGTGTGGGTTGTGTGAATGCTATTTCTCTTTGGGCTCAGTTCAGTGGTGTGTCCTGCTAGCAGCTATGCTGTGATGCAGAGGAGTTGTGGAGTGGGTGGGAGTTCTTTTATGGTGTGTGTCTAGACCGTGTCTGAATGGTTATTGGCAGTCAGGTGCTAGGTGGGAGTGTTGGCAGGTGTGGATTGTGTGGTGCTTGGCGGTGGATCATTGTGTGTTGTGATTGGTTTGGATATTTTCGGTGGGTGGGCGTTTTTTTTCGTGTGTTTGGTGATAAACTTCCGTGCCAATGTATGGCATTGGTTTGACAGTAGGGATGTTGTTTGTGTTGTCGTTCCGCTGTGGTGCACGGATTCTCGGTGCATTGGTTCCGCTGCGGACGTGGATGGCGGTGACTACCGGGGTACTTGCGGAGTTATCCTAATTGCGGACACGGACATTGCGCAGGTATAGCGGGGGTGGTGGATGTATTCGCGGTCATGTGCGTACGCGGCGGTCGGTGTTTTTACTGTTCCGTCCGCCTGCCGCGGACTCAGGTGTACTCCGACCGCCGCGGACGGGGATTGGAGTGCTCCGTACGCCGCGGTCGGCGTTTTTTGTATGTTTTATCCTAATTGCTGTTGCGGATTTTCCGCGGACAGGTCCGGAGTAGCTTGCCACCTTCCGCGGCGGACGGTACACGTTTCCGTCCGCCATCCTAATCGACCCCTAAATGTGGTGACCATGCTTGAACTTTGAAACAATGATAGAATATTTACAATACCATTTCAAGATGGACAACCACTGCTATGTTAATTTCTTTCTACTTGTATTATTTTACTCTATCTTGCATATGTTCTGCAATCAATCAGGGATTTGTAGAGCACACTACTTACCTGAGAGGGTCTCAAGGCGCTGTGGGGGGTGCAGGAGTTTGGGCTGCTCTGGTCTTCCGAAAAGCCAGGTCTTGGGGCTGTTCCTGAACCTGGTAATGCTTGAAGTTTCGGGCATCATCTGATGCTGAGAGGGTCTTGGGTTTGTGTGTGTTTTTTTTTCAATTGTTTTAGTGGGTAAATATAAGGACAAGTCAGTGGATAGGTGAATGGATGCACAAGTGAAAAGATGAGTAACAAATTGGGTGTATGATGACTTATTTAGTGTCCACATCCATCAGTGATACAACAGGCACTTTCCCATTAGACAGACCTATTGTCAATGATGATGCTCGTTTTGTTTCTCTACAAAAAGGACAAAGAGAGGTAACACTTTTTTGCATTTTACCATGTCTGTGAAAGGTTTCTTTCACTTGGATAGAAACAAGATGGATGTATTCTCTTGATGAAATGCAAGGTCTAATTTTGGGAGAGCCATCACAATAGCTTTGCCACAAGGCACTGCAAGACTGTTATTGAGGTGAAACCTAAGAAAGGGTCAAGTGGTGCATTTTACTACACAAAACCACACCTACAATGGTTAATATGAAATATTTTTTTAGAAGAAGCGGGTTCTGTGGAGCGTTTTGACGTGTACAGGAACTGTGGCGCCTTGACTGGTAGCGGTGTGTGTTAGGTAAAAAACAACAATAATGAAGACGGTGCAGCAAGGTCAGAGGAGACCCCAAAACCTCTTCAGAGAGTGGCCAGGGCCCACTCGGTAATTATGACAAGAATCCTGTGCACACATTAAGCGAGGTGTATATATGTATCATGCTTAATCGAGGTGTATATATGTATCGTGCTTAATCAAAAGAACACAATAGGTAGTAAATGAAACAAAGTGGACACGATAGAAAGTATTTTTGTTCTTCAAAGGATTGTATTTGACCTTCCTTTGTTGAAAGGTAACTTCGAAAGCAAATGACCAGCCTAGGCTATCGTGTCCACTTTGTTTCATTTACTACCTATTGTGTTCTTTTGATAAAGCATGATACATATATACACCTCGCTTAACGTTTGCACAGGATTCTTGTCATAATGTTTTTAGAAGTAGTTTTCCAGGGGAATTCATGAAACTTTCCAAAACTTCAGCAACTTTCTTAATATCTGGGAGCAAGATTTCTCTATGGCAACATATCGTTTAATGTATCCTTCAGACAATGATGTGTCACATTAAAGAAGTATTGTCTGACACAATGTGCCTAACCTCGGTTCATTACCGAACACACTTCAGGCTCGAGGCCTTTAATACAACAGATTGTAAACTAACTTTGGAAATTAAAAACTGTTTATAGTGTGGTAGCACATTGTCATTCACATTACATTTTCCATTGGAATGGCCACATAATTCGCTCTGACATGAAAATTTACTGATAAACTATATAGTGTGGAAATCGGTTTCAGTAAATATTTTTCATTGGCACATCACCAAGTAAAGTGTCTTGATTTGTTTTGTTTCTATTAAAATCTTTGTTTCCATCACACTTCAGCATTACATAAAAAATGTGCTTCATTTGTGATTTTTCAACTGCTAATGTATTTTAAAATATTTGTAGAGTTCATTTACAGGTACTTAAATGTGGGTTAGAAAAAAAGTGACATCCTATAACCCTCCCTTTCATACTCCATGTAACCCAGCAAGACTGTCAGATAGTTCACTTGACAAAATCCTTCAACTTTGCAGAGCAACAAAAGTAAACACCAGTCTCCATGTTAAAATAGTAAGCATCAATTTGTCAGAAGCCTGACATTTGACCTTTTTCTTTGAACACTGTGCAAATGTGACAAGAGAAGAACAAAATGTAAAGCCATCTTTAATACTCATTCACCTTCTGAACTAAAGCTATTGGGCATATGTATCAAGCTAAATTGTGATCGCAAAAGCTAAAATTTGCAGAATGTCAGCGTTTGCGACTGCAATTTAGCTGTGTGCAATGTATGAGAAAGAAAACTACTCGCAAAATAAGGAATAGCAAAATTTGTGATTCCCTATTTTGCAATTGCATTTAAGGAATCGCAAATTGCGATTTCTTAAATGCAATTTGGAAGCACAGAAAAAGTGTGATTTGGCCGTAAGGAATCGCAAATTACCACTAACTTCAAGTTGGTGGTAATTTGCGATTTCTTTGAAAAATGCACTTTTTTGCATTTTCCAAAGTGCCATGTGGCACTCATACATGCCTTTAGGGCATGTTTGTGCGCCACATGTGCACACATACATATTTCAGGGGTGCAACAGGGTGTCCTTTTGACACCCTGGTACCCTTGAAATTACATTCTCAATTTGCGATACTCTAATTGCTAATCGCAAATTGAGAATGCCTTCTCATTCATTCCTATGGACCTTCTAGCCAATAGGAATGAACAGGAAGGTATTCCATATTTGCGAATCTCAATTTGCGATTCACACATAAGGAATATGTGGGATTCGAAAAATTGTTAGCAAATCACACATACATAGCATTTTGCGAGTCTCAAATTGCGATTCGCTGAAAATCGCAATTTGAGAATCGCAAAACAACATTTTGATACATATGGCCCACAGTTAATATGGGGTTGATGCTGCACCCCCTACCCATATTTCCAGCAATCAATGAACAAAGCTTAAAAAAAAACAGGGAGGCAGACACTGCTCCCTGCCTCCGAGATGTGCTGTCTGCAACACATGGGCTAACTCTGAGAAATTCCTAGCTAAATGTATGGGCTCTAGAAAGAGCAATCACATGAAAACAAACACCTTCATGGTTTTATTCGCTTGTAATGATTTCATTATGGTTGCCTTGTCCTGTGGGCAAGCCACGGAGCAAGATTATCATTGAGATGTGCCCTTACCCCCTGGCACCTTTTAATTATTTTTTGCTGGTAAGATGATGCTCGATAGGGAACTCATTAGTGAACAGCAAAGTCAAATACATTCATCAGGGTCCCAAGGCTAAATATTTAGTGGTCTGGTGGGCACCCTACTCTTGATCAGCAAGTCTCCTCTCCCCATAAAGTTCTGAAAGGGGTACATTTTCACAGTCATGAGATAACTCGGTGACAGAAACCCAAATCATTCCTTATTCTCCAGTTTCAATCTGCTTCTCGCCATGTCAGGGCCATCTGTTTGGGTCCAGCAGGAGCACATCTGTCCGCATCCATGCTCACAGAAAGTGATGTTCGATAGAGGATGGAGGCTGCGATTTCGGGTCCTGACTCATCTCGATATATGTAATGTTTACCAGAGTCTGGGGCAGATGTATCAAGCCTTTTGCGACTCGCAAAGGCCAAAATTCGCAGAATTTCGTTCTTTGCAAATCGCAAACGGCCTTTTGCATGTTTTTCAATGTATCAAAAAATCGCAATTTAAGGAATCGCAAAATATTGAGATTCCTTATTTTGCCATAGCATTTAAGGAATCGCAATTTTTGTGATTCCTTAAATGCTATGTATGTAGCAATTTCAATTTGCGAATTTTGGTTAAGAAATCGCAAATTACCACCAACTTGTTGTTGATGGTAATTTGCGAATTCTTTTAAAAAAGCACAATTTGACATTTTTTAAGGTGGCATGTGACGCACACACATGCCCATAGGGCATGTATGTGCACCATATGCACACACATGTACATTTCAGGGGTGCAGCAGGGTGTCTTTGAGACACCCCTGCACCATTGAAATAATTCTCAAATTGCGACTTCGCAATTTGAGAATTACTTCACAATCATTACTATGGGCCTCCTGGGCCATATGAATGAATGGGAAATTATTCCTTAATTGCGAATTCGCAAATCCAAAATAGCGATTCCTTAAAATCGCTATTTAGAAATCGCAAATGGCTATCTTTTTTTTTTTTTAAAGAACCTTTATTTCCATTAGCATGAAGTTACAGACACAGGCCTACAACCAGTGCGGCCGGCCGTTATGTAAATCGAGCAGAAATTGAGGAAGCAGTGTCACATCAATCCGATGATTAAAAACAAAGCCACATACAGGATATAGCGGAGTATCGAGATAATACATAATAACAAGGATTAGAAAAGGTTCATTTTAAATAACAAAAATTAGATTAAAAAAAACGACATCGCGTTGTCATTCCCGCTCCCAATACAGTCAGTTAAAACACATTATCACTCCGATGATGGACATAGATGGAATGGGAAAGGAGAAGAGTACCAAAGATAGGAGAAATGCAATAGTAGCGTACCAAGCACGGCATGCGAGCCCCACCCCTATGGGAACATGAAGACAGCGACATCGAAAAAAGAAAGAACAAAGGGCCATAGAAGCAAAAAAAGGAAGCAGAAGACAAACCCATCCCCCAACCCCCCACCCTGCACCCCTGCAAAAGGCTACGGCCTACCCCCCCAGCAGCGTGCCTGTCGACCTAAATAAGAAACCCGAAATATAGAAAAGAAAGAGAAAAAGAAGAAAAAGATGAGGAGAAGGGCCGGCGATTCGGTTACCCAGTCCCTCCCACCCCCGCAAACTGAAATCGTAGAAACAGAAGCCAAAGAAAAGTACAAATATTGGCAAGCACGTAAAATGCAATCAATTACAGCCCCATTAGACGTGTCCTTGAATCACCGTTAACCAGCAAGAAGTCCCTACAAGTCCCAAGCGAGGTCACCCCTGGCCACTTCTGTCAACAGTAGCAACGTTAAACAACCATGCAGTCGGGAGACAATCCGATACAAAAGGTTCACTCGTTCCAGGTAGACCAGGTAGCGCCGCCGCCCGACATGGTCCTAGCCACCGAGAAACAATTGACGATGCATGGCGGAGGCCGGAATGCAACAATACCCAGACCACAAACAGTTCCAAGTCCAAAAACAGGTCCGCCAAGCACGGAAAGGAGAGCACCGCAGCACAGTCCGGGCCTCACGTACCATGGATCGATGGAGCGTCTCCACTTGCTGGTCAGAAAAGGGCCCCGATGAGACAACCACTTGCGGAACAGGCGTGACGACAATAAGCTCAGGAACCAAATCTATTCGCGCCTCCAAGACCGTAGACTTATCCGGGGAACATGACACTGCGGCAGAAGGAGATGTATCGGCACCGACTCGGGGGCAAACCACTACGCTACAAAATGGCGGGTCAGCAATGGCGGCGATTCTTCCCTCCAAGTCCCGGGATCTCAGGAGCAGAGCAGTCCGCAGGGTTGTCAGTGCAGCCAGTACATGGCGACTCGTAAGCATTTCCCCATGTAGCCGAACTCCGGGGGTCTCAAGTTCAGCGGTTTCTCCGTCCCCGGGACGGGTATACTCCAAGGCGCCATCCGCCATTTCAGCCATCTCGTTCCCCGTCACTTCACCTCCGCCTCCGAGTCCGTCCGACCACCAAAGTCAGCAGGTCCCACGGCTGTACCCCGACAGGCGGCGCTTGGTGCAGAAAGGAGAGTCAACAAAAGGCCGGGTGTGCTCCCCGCAGCTCGCCGGGAGCCAACCGCTGGTTCCCGGACGGGACTATTAACATGGCCGGGCGTCACGCCCAGGGGGACCCGGGCGACACGGCCTCTCTCCGGCTCGGCGATATCTCTGGTTCACGGGGCAACCCACTATTGGGAGTGGGTTGGTACCAATTCTCCCTGCTCGCGGCTCTCAGGCTCCCACTGACCGGCTTCTCAACCCGACCAGGGCCGCCAACACTACGAACACTGCCAGGCAACCTCTGCAATAGAGGCCCCGGCGTCACGCTACGAAGGCCGGCAAGCAGACGGGGACAGTTCTTCGGATCCACTGCACGGCCGAGCCCCAGAAACAGATGGTAAGTGATTGCTTCTTTTCAACAACTTAAATCAGCAAGCCTCGCTCAGGATTATCGTCAGGATAGACGTGCGGGGAGGAAGGGCCCTCGGAGCCGAGCGTTTATGCGACTGTTCCGATCGCCATCTTGGCTCCTCCCCCGCAAATGGCTATCTTGATACATCTGCCCCTCTGTGAGGGAGCCAAGTACTATCTAAAAACACAACACCATCTTTAGGGGCTCTCGCGTGATGCAGGAGACAAAACACCCCGGATGGATAGCATTTATCGAGTATTTGCAGACATATGAACAGAACCAATCAGGAGTCTGGAACAGGAATCGAGCTGCACCCTGTGCAGTTACGGTAAGTGCCCCTGTGGCTGCATCCACACACCAATGCCTATCTCGGCCTGCTAAAGTGAGTAATTAGTAATATGCTGGGAAAATTAGACTAATTATAAATACATTGAAGGGAAAGTACTGCTCACTAGAAATCACAAGGAAGGACAGTGCCAGGAGTGCAAAAGAACAGGCCATCAGTAGCAGCTGCTACCTCTTGCTACCCTTAATTGATGTTCCCAGTCGCACCCCAATCCAAGTTTTGTTTGACCTAACTTTCACTGGAGAGCACTGACAAAGAAAAAAAGGAGGCGAAAGCGCAGGCTAGGAGGAGTGCTACATGGAGCATGTGTTGGCATGAGAAAAGCAGCATCATGAATTGAGGTCTTACTTTGAGTTTACTGGCATACTCCATCATAACGTGGCTGATATCTTGTATGTCATATTATAAGTCCCATAGGTTATAATGCGCTTGTAACACAGGGAATGTGACGGCCGTCATGCTTGTGACAGCGTATTCCATCCGCTAAATTCTGAATAGGTGCTAAGTCTAAAAGTGACAATAACTTGCAGTGTCTGCACTATTCAGATGAGGCCCTCTTGTGAATAGGCCACACCTCCCTACATCAGCCCCAAATGTGGCTTCAGCAAATTGTTATTGATTGTTAAGAGATGAACCAGTTTGTGCACCTACTGAAAAAGGAGTACTGTACGAAGGTCACAATCCGGGAACCTAATGCATTATCTTATGATTACCTAATGACGCACACTGTGAACACTATAGAAAGCTTAGAAAGGCCATGATGTCATATGCTGACATGAAAACCCTTAAAAAAATATCTATGATTCTCACAAACATAATCTCTGTTCTCAAATGTTCTTGTAATTTTTAAGAAATTTCAAAAAATGTAGATCTCAGCGGACAGGTTACCCCGTCACCACGGTGACGAATATCTGGTCCACCGAAGAATAAATCCCATTATATCCTATGGGATTTATATTCTGGCAGACAGAATATTCGTCACAGTTGTGACAGAGTACCCCATCTGCCGAGTTCTAAATCAAGTCCTTAGCCTTAAAAAATACACCACTGCACTTTCCTGCTTCGATATTTCAACAAATAAACATGGAATTCATTTTATTTATGAAGTCCCAATGAGAAATAGGAAAATACTCAAGACAAAGGCTACACATAGCACATGAAGAAGAGATATTTACTTTTTTTCTGAGGACTATCATAGTGTTTTCATGCTGCAGCGCTTTATAACTTCTGAGGGCTTACCATAAGAAGAGAAACCAAACTGAATGTATTTGGAAAGTCATGATCTATGTGGCAAAAACTACATAACAAGTATTTTATGTCAAAGTTTCAACAACTGAAGGTTTTAAACTTTTAACATTCAATTCTGCAAAACAGTGTATAAGTAACTTATATCCTGGAGTAGACATTTGGTGCTAGACGTGACGTGCAAGCTGATACACTACTGTGGGATAAGAAAAACAAATGGTCAAGAATTTAAGTGGAAAAGTTGATGCAAATGTCGAATTTTCGCCATTAAAGAAACATTCAAAGATGGTAAAATTAAGATTGACAAAATAGCAGGTCTGCTTACTATTTAAATCCCTTTGAGGCTGGTAGATATCAACAGTAATAGACTGTCTGACTTCATCTATGAGTTCTAATGGTGTACTAATGATTGATGATCCTCTCTTAAAATGTTGTTTCTGAATGGGCTAAAACAAATATGTTCTGAACATGCATTGCATTCATTGCTCAAATGTCACATGATTAGCTCGTTTTGGGAAGATGATTATTTTATTAGCTCAATATCTTAATGAGAATTATATTGAAACCATGGAGGAGAGCTGTTCCATGCAATGATGTACAGGTAAATAAGAGATTTTAAATTGGGACGCTTATAGCTTTTAGGAGCTTTGATGGTGGCTAAAACGTGATTTTTTCAAACTAGAAATCAGAAAAAAAGAATGCCTTTTTATGGTTACAGAATCTCTTATGGTATGCGTCCGTAGAATACTTGATGTCAGGGTTGCATTAACCTGGTAATTTAGACTCAAAAGGATTGAGGCTAGTATCCACACATCCTGGAACTCACTGGTGACAATGAAAAGAATTCTGATGCAGACCAGCATGTGGCCCAGGAAAAGGGGAATGAGATAAGAGAGAGAAAAGAAGAGACAATGGATATCTTCATTCTGCCTGTTATTACTGCTGGGCTCAACCTGCACTGTAGAGGTGTTCACATCTATAACAAAAATAACTCTTTTAGTACTTTGTCAATTATGTTGCAAATCCCTATTGCTACTAAGACATATGAGATACCTTGTGACAATTTCTGTATAACTTACTGTTTATGGTAATTGAAGTCTCTAACTTCCTAGAGCTGAAAATTAGAATAAACCTTTATAATAGATGAACGAAAAATTCAGAACTGTAATAAACAAATGTATACAGATAAACTACCTTTAGTGAAATGTAAATCAAGTCTGTGATTGGAATGATTTTGAATATACACAGTTCATCAACTGTAACAATGAATACATGTCCGCATTATGAATTATCACATATTATTTATTCACTTTCCCACCACTGGTACTAGCTTAATACTATATGTTGTTCAAATAATATATACAAAGTATGCACAATTTGAGGATTCTCTAGATTCTGTTGTAAACAAAGAGCCATGGACTTCGTTAACCTGGGCAGGATGACTACAATACTAACGTGCAAACCAAAGTCTAAGGGCCACATGTATCATTCAAAATTGCGATCGCAAATGCTGAAATTCGCAGAATTTTGGCATTTGGGATCGCAATTGGGCTTGATGGTATGTATTAAAGAAAAACTGCCTAGCAAAATAAGGAATTGCTAAATTTGTGATTCCCTATTTTGCGATTGCATTTAAGGAATCACAAATTGCGATTCCTTAAATGCGATGTAAGAGGTACAGAAAAAGTGCAATTTGGCCTTAAGGAATAGCAAATTACCACCTACTTCAAGTTGGTGGTAATTTACGATTTCTTTAAAAAAATCACTTTTTTGCATTTTTCAAAATGCCATTGCTGCACATACATGCCCTTAGGGCATGTATGTGCGCCACACGTGCACACATGCACATTTCAGGGGTGCAACAGGATGTCCTTTTTGACACCCTGGCACCCTTGAAATTGCATTCTCAATTTGCGATTCTCTAATTGAGAATCGTAAATTAAGAATGTCTTCCCATTCATTCCTATGGGCCTCTAGGCCTCTAGGCCCATAGGAATGAATGGGGAGGTGTTCTTTAATTGCAAATCGCAATTTGCAATTCGCATTTAAGGAATATGTAGGATTCTCAGAATTATTTGCAAATCATACATACATAGCGTTTTGTGATTCTCAAATAGCGATTCGCAACCAATCGCTTTTTGAGAATCGCAAAAGAGCAGTGTGATACATATGGCCCTAAATCCTTGACCAGGAAGGAGTGTTATCTGGTATACTTCTGTGGATCTAACAAATCCTTGATTACTCCTAATGAAAGCTCAATGAGTGCTAGGTTCCTTAAACCAGGTTTGGCTGCAGTAACCAAGTGTCACAATTGCCTAGCAATTAATTTTTTCAAATACAAAGAGCTTATACCTGGGATCTAAGGGGCATATTATCAAGCACAGAGTTAAAATTATCGCCGCTTTAGCGGGAGAAACCTGCCGCTAAAGCGGCGATAATGGGCATAATAGTATGCCATTGAGAATTCCAATACAAGCCCATGTTGACACTAAAACATGGGCTTCTATTGGAACTCTCAAGGACATAGTATCAAGCCCATTATCACTGCTTTAGCTGCAGTTTTCTGCCACTAAAGCAGCGATAATTTTAACTTCGTTTCTTGATAAGATGCCCCAAAGATGGCTGCCACCACTCAAGTCTTGAGAGAGTCCTGTGGTGCTCTGGGATATGTCGTTTCTGTTGACTCCACTTGTGTGTATGGCATAGTGTAAGCATTGCATCCTTGAAGCCTCACACCAAGCTGCATGTACCGCTGACTTCCTCTTCAGTGGAAATATGGAGCACCTCTGAAGGTCGGAGCAGCGCCTCTCCATGTTCACCCAACATACATAGGTGAACATTGGAGATGGATCATTACACTTTGCTATAAAGGTAATGATGGCAGGCATGTATTTTTTTCATATGGGAAATGCTTTTTTGGACCTTTGCATAAAAGAATAAGTTAAGACTAAAAGCTGGCAGTAATGAATATTCTGCTCATCTTTCTACCTTCTCACTTGTTTGCACAATATTTTGTCTATGCAATGGCATTGCCATTAGCTGCAATAAAAAATGTATTGAGACCGGATGGCTCAGTAATGGTCTACAAGTGTAAATAATCTTTCGTCCAACCATCAATACACAACTTCAAAAGTTAAGTTATCCATTGGACTTTATTCTTGTGATAATAGTGTTACCATACCACTGAAATAGCATTTTAAGTTTATTTTCACTGTACTTTCAAATAAGGAAATTTCCTTTCAATAATCAGACTTTGTTCACTTGATTGCACGATTCCAACAATTCAAATTTCAGTTTATTATACTAGAGTATTTTAGAAACAACAACCATGTGAAGTAATGGGCATTCATCTGTTTGATTACGTGAATAAATTCAATTTTGCCGTCACTATTTGATAGAAAATTGCCTTTTATTTTTTCGGTATGCTTTTTTCTTCCTCAAATATACATTCTGCCAACTGTTTAAAAGTACCTTTTTCAATTGATGGAGCAGTGGAAAAGATATAGGTAATTGAACTTAGGCTGCTGCATTCTGCCTTCCAATTCTGGAAACAGCTTTTTAATCAAATCGAAATGGACTCGTTTGGACCTTAGAATGACTGGTCATGAGTTTTAAACCAGGTTACGACACCAATGTTTTTTAATGCTAGGCAAATCACTTTATCTTCCTACACCTCAAATTGTAATCATATTGAATGTAAAAAGTATATTCAATGTAAAAACGGTGCATTATCTAGGGATGTTAAAAATGTGACATGGTGCTATTTTCCACCATGGTATAAGATTGTGTTTTTTGTAATCTGATTTCCACTAGGCCAACAGACACTACACAGTTCTTTCTGCATCACCCTAATTTTGAGATATTCTTGCTCACACAAAACTGTTCATAAATTTGAGGTTGTACACACACCCAACACACATGTGTACAGCAAGAACATCACTCCACTGGCACTGTGAACTACTCCACACGTATAACTCCACACACTGTGATGGATGAAATGCTTGCATTAATCTCAGCCTTTGGTACCCACTCTGGTCTATATTCATGCCATCTATCTCATCTGTGTCATTACAGACAGGGGCTAACAAAGTGAATCAGTCTTGGCCCACTCCCTATGTGATAGTCGCTGTTCCCTCTTAATAGGAAGAGAAGTAACTTCTGAATGGAAAAAAAAAAACCTTGTTGGGCCTTATCGGGTATTATGAAATCCCTATGATACAGGTGTTATGCGTGTCCTACTATAACACAGGGATCAAGAGGTTCAGGCCCACGAGCATTCCTCCCACTTAGGGAGACTCGCTTGGACAAAGGGGCAGACGGGAACTAAAATTAGATATGGACACCAAAGTAAAAGTGGACCACATTTTGCAGATTGGGCAGTTACAGAAAAGGAACCAATGGGGAGGGTCAGCTGGATGAGGCTGAGTGTCCAGCAATGCGCAAGACATTGCAACCAGCCTTAAAGTGGTGTTGGGTAGTTTGTTTTATCCCTAAAATGAGCCTCCGGAGCCCATGGCCCGAGTTCTTGGAATGAACCAGGCAGGCAAAGGATCAGCTCTGTTATCCCAGGGCAGACGTGAGCTGCAGTATCTCGCAGAAACAAGCAACATGCTCTGCTTCATATTAATGGAGGTAGTCAGGGCAAGGAGAGGGAGATTGGGAAGGGGCCAGACAAAGGAGAATGAAAGGAACAGTAACTTATGTAGAGATATATAACAGGTGTTATTCACAAGGCTTACCGGTCAAAGCAGGGTTGGGTTAAGACTGAACAAAATGAGAACTACCAAATCTGTGCCATGCTGTAGTCATAGCCAAAGCATTGTAGGTCCCTTTTCACTAGACTGTACCTTTTAGGGCTCGCCTGAGGCAGCGCGCATGCACTGTCCCTTATGATGATTTCTTTTTCTTTAAAAAAATAAAAATTAAAAAGGGGCTCTCAGCCCTTCATTACTTACCACTGCTTGGCTTTATTGTCATTTTAATTTCCTTGCTTTTTTTTGGCTATTGTGCCCAGTCTTCGCAACTGATTTCACTTTGCCTTGTGTATTTGTCCCTTTGATGGAGCATAGAACCATGTACTGCTTGATTTCTCTCCACGTGTCCTGCAGGTCGCACTCAGATTGGGGTACTTTTTTTTTCTCCCCTTTGTCCCTGTCCCACTCCATTGCTTGTTTATTTCACTTGTTGTTCTCCATAAAAGTGCATGTGTTTGTAGTCTGTCTCCTGCACTTGGGTTGCCCTGCTTCCCTTCAAACGCCGTTCCACCGTCTGTTGTCTTGCTTTTCCCCCCTTCGTGTTGCCTGCTCATTCCGCCCTCCTCCGCATGGTGCGCAGTCATAATATCGAGTTGTTTTTTTCGACTGGACAGAATATCGAGTAAAAAATATAGAATGGACATAATATCGACTAGACATAATATAGACAACAAAAATATCGACTAAAATGGACATAATATCGAATCAAAAATATAGAATGGACATAATATCGACTAGACATAATATAGACAACAAAAATATCGAATTTAAGGTAAGTTAATAATATTTTAAATTTTTTGTGTAATATTATTCTGTAGCGGGTTGTGGGTTTATAGGGGAATAGGGTGGGAAGTAATTTAAATATAGTTAATTAAATCTGTAATATAATAGTAATTGTTAATTAATTATTAATTGTTAATTAATTAAAATATAATTGGTAATTAATAATAATTGATTAATTGATCAATAATTATATTTTCGTAAAATATTTTCTGTAGCGGGTTGTGGGTTTATAGGGGAATAGGGTGGGAAGTAATTTAAATATAATTAATTAAATCTGTAATATAATAGTAATTGTTAATTAATTATTAATTGTTAATTAATTAAAATATAATTGGTAATTAATAATAATTGATTAATTGATCAATAATTATATTTTCGTAAAATATTTTCTGTAGCGGGTTGTGGGTTTATAGGGGAATAGGGTGGGAAGTAATTTAAATATAATTAATTAAATCTGTAATATAATAGTAATTGTTAATTAATTATTCATTGTTAATTAATTAAAATATAATTGGTAATTAATAATAATTGATTAATTGATCAATAATTATATTTTAGTAAAATATTTTCGGTAGCGGGTTGTGCGTTTATAAGGGAATAGGGTGAGAAGTAATTTAAATATAATTAATTAAATCTGTAATATAATAGTAATTGTTAATTAATTATTCATTGTTAATTAATTAAAATATAATTGGTAATTAATATTAATTGATTAATTGATCAATAATTATTTTCGTAAAATATTTTCTGTAGCGGGTTGTGGGTTTATAGGGGAATAGGGTGGGAAGTAATTTAAATTTAATTAATTAAATATGTAAATTAATAATAATTGTCAATTCATTATTATTTTGTAAATAATTAAAATATAATTGGTAATTATAAATATTTAAAGAATAAATAAATAATAATTAGTACATTAATTTCTGTAGTGGGTTGTGAGTTTATAGGGGATAGGGTGGGGAGTAATTTAATAATAACTAATTAAATATGTAAATTAATTACATTTGTTAATTAATTAATAATTGACCATTAAATAAAATTAACTTCGTAAATAAAAGTAATTGGTTTTGGAAATTAAATTTAAGTTTTGGGTTTTTGGGTAGAGGGGTATTTTTAGGGTTCAGGGTCAGTTTTGGGTTTTTGGGTAAAGGGGTATTTTTAGGGTTCAGGGTCAGTTTGGGGTTTTTGGGTAAAGGGGTATTTTTAGGGTTCAGCGTCAGTTTTTAGTTTTTGGGTAAAGGGGTATTTTTTATGTTCAGGGTCAGTTTTTAGTTTTTGAGTAAAGGGGTATTTTTAGGGTTCAGGGTCAGTTTTTAGTTTTTGGGTAAAGGGGTATTTTTAGGGTTCAGGGTCAGTTTTTAGTTTTTTGGTAAAGGGGTATTTTTAGGGTTCAGGGTCAGTTTCCAGTTTTTTGGTAAAGGGGTATTTTTAGGGTTCAGGGTCAGTTTTTAGTTTTTGGGTAAAGGGGTATTTTTAGGGTTCAGGGTCAGTTTTCAGTTTTTTGGTAAAGGGGTATTTTTAGGGTTCAGGGTCAGTTTTTAGTTTTTGGGTAAAGGGGTATTTTTAGGGTTCAGGGTCAGTTTTCAGTTTTTTGGTAAAGGGGTATTTTTAGGGTTCAGGGTCAGTTTTTAGTTTTTGGGTAAAGGGGTATTTTTTATGTTCAGGGTCAGTTTTCAGTTTTTGGGTAAAGGGGTATTTTTAGGGTTCAGGGTCAGTTTTTAGTTTTTGGGTAAAGGGGTATTTTTAGGGTTCAGGGTCAGTTTTTAGTTTTTGTGTAAAGGGGTATTTTTAGGGTTCAGGGTCAGTTTTCAGTTTTTGGGTAAAGGGGTATTTTTAGGGTTCAGGGTCAGTTTTTAGTTAAAGGGGTACAGTGTAAAAATAAAGTACAATTAAATTTAACTTAAATTAATTTAATGAAATTAAATTAAAATAAATTATATTATATTAATATGTTTATTTAATAATATGTTTATATATATATATATATATATATATATATATATATATGTATTATTTTTGGTGATATAATTTTTTAATTTATATTAATTATTTATTAATATTACATTTATTTAATAATTATTTCTAAGTTTATATTAAATATATTTATATATATTATTTTTAACTTAATTTTAAGACATTTAAAAAAATCGATATTTTGACAGTCTATATTTTTGTAAGTCGATATTTTGGAGTCGATATTTTAGTACTTACCTGTTTGAAGATAGGCAGGCGATATTTTGTCCCTCGATATTTTATCCTCGATATTTTGGTATCTCGATATTTTTGACATCGATATTATGTCAGTGATCCCCTCCGCATGTCTGTGATTATGCTGGATCCCATACAGCCCCCACAGGGTTGCTTGTTGCTGCCTGTTTCTACACTGTCCATGGCAGGGTCTGCCTGCTGTATCTAGAGATGCCCCCTGCCCCTGCAGACATCTCTACAATTTCCAGGAACTGTGGTGATTTTTTTTACCTGGAAATGCATTGTAAGTTTGACGGATGGTGCTATCAACATGACATAGCTAAACATCAAACTTACAAGTATTTTCTTTTAAGTACCCCAAAGTGGGATAATAAAAAAAAAACAATGACCCTCCTGACCATGGGAGCTTTCCCACATGGTGTGGGTGTCATCAAAACATTTTTGCTGCCCCTTGCCTCCATGTTTTTCATGGGTGTGACATGCAGTGAAAATCAGTCATATGCCCAACCAATCTAAATATTAAGGTTGGAGACATGGCCACACCTCCAACTGGCCTGACTCCCTAATGCTGCTGCAGGTGTTTAAAGTGGATTCTCTGCTGTATATACACTGAAAGTACGCCCAACTTTAAATAAAGCGGGGGTACTTCCAGGTTGGCTGAAAGGATAATCCTTTTCTGTTGTGATGGAGTACCTTTTCCACCAACTTATAAGTCAGGCCCTAAATGATATAGGCAGCTACATAGTGCCAGCCCAGTCATACAGGTAGCAGGATGCCCAAAAAAGGGTAAAATAAAAAACTACTGGAGATGTTATATGAGCACAGAAATGCCATAAGGGCAGGGATGAGAATCGGTGGTATGAACAGTAGTCACACACCTTTTTTCTTTGTTGTTGCTGAACAAATACACCCAATGAATAAGGAAATGGAAGAAGGCTAGCAATCGATGATGACAGCCTGAGCAGAAACTACACAATATTTACTAGGCCGGGAATCCACCTACTCCAAGAAGGCGAAGGAAGGCAAAGGTTTAAGCATGGGTTCCAGGTCCCTCTCAAGTATCCAAATGCAGACCAGCATCAGTCTGGTGTGCCCTACGTGGATTGCGAGTCAGACCTTAGTCAGGCTGGTCCACTGCACATCGTGGGCTACTACCCTGACAGAGCGAATTCGCCAGCCTCTTGTTACTTTCCTGTCCTCATCCATCCATAAGAGTCCAATAAATCCCTCAAATCCCAGAGACTCTTGCTCTTTTTTTCTAGATTAGATAACAAAAGGAGGCACCCTTGTAACGTTCTAGAATTTCTTCCCGTCAACTTCCAATTTCATAATTAGTAGTGAATGACATATCAGGGTAAACACAAAGCCAATTTGTCTCACTTAAGCAAGAGCTTTTGGCTTTGTCAATGTGGTTTAGCTATGTTGTTCTGCAACGTGGCTGTTGAGCAGCATGGATTGAAAAAAATTGATCAGATGCAGGCTACGTGACTGCATCATAACTCTTTTTTTGTTTTTTTTTACTTTCAGCCATGCTGCACAACATAGCTAAACACAACATTGACAAAGTCATTAGTTCTTGCGTAGTCGAGACCTACTAGCATAGCCATTGCTTGTTTTTTTTTACCACCCACCCCTCCTTCCAAATGACTGCACATCAGGGGGCATACGTACTGAAGAACCGGGGTTTAACCCAGCGGCGTCAGGGGCACGCCTAAGATCTTCGAGTTCACCTGTCTTGGTATTCAAAGACACGGAATACTTCTGGATGGCGTCAGAGACCAAGTTTATTAGCTGCAGCTAGTAACAGTGATCCTAGAAATACATCGCGGTGTAAATTCTCAGGAGACTGCTCATTTTACTAAGGTGAGACGTCTCTTTTTTTTTTTTTTTTTTACATTTTTCCCAAAACCTTTATTGCACTTTGCACAATACACAGCGGGATGCCTACAACCCTGCGGGCCGGCCGCCATCGTAAGATCGTTACTCATAACATACAGCAGTAGAGTGCGTAGTTAGGCAAAGCTCATAATAGTATTTATCAAAACATGCTGTGTATGAAAAGCGCAGTATTAGCAAATAAAACATTCGGAAAATGCGGTTTTGATGATCTTTTTCACTTTTTCTGTTTAAAACAACAAACTAGTAACATTAACCTGTTAGGAATGACAGTACGGTCTGCTACAAAACAGTACAGTGCCAGCTATGAGCGTCGTTTCAGAGAACAGTAAGTCGAACCACATTCCCTTGTGCCCAAGTTTGTCCAACAATCAATACAATATCCCTCACTGCCTGACCCAACATGGCATACCCCGCCGGAAACCCACCCATGCCTCCAACCCCCCACTCCCTCCACCCTCAATCCTCATCACTTCCGTCATTGGAGTCGCCCTGGTCGTCCTCGGGCAAGGGCTCACAAATATCTCCCCTAAATATATTCCATTTTAGCCAAATCTTGTTCCATTTCCCCGGGCAGGCTCGGCTGGAATATATTGCCCTTTCGGTTAACATTACTTTGTCCATGGTCCGGCACCACTGGGATCTAGTCGGCATGTCTGCTGCCCCCCATCGCTGTGCTATGTCGCGTTTCGCTACCATGACCCCTGCTGTGAACCAGAGTTGTTCATATCTGGACAGGTCAGTAGGCTCCCACATATTCAGTAAGCACCTCCGCGGGTCAGGCAGTAGGGATTGATCCAGTGTTTGTGAGAGTGTGCGGTGTATTTGTCTCCAGTACTCCTGGATTTTGGGACAGTCCCATATGGTGTGGAAGAATGTGCCCTCCTCTCCGCATCCGCGCAAACAGTAAGGATGGGGCGCGCGCTGTATGCGGTGCAGCACCATCCTCGTGTAGTAAACCCTGTGGAGGATCTTGAATTGTATTAGTCTCATGCGTGCAGAGATGCCCACTACCCTAGGCGATTCAAGTGCCGCGTTCCAGTCGTGTTCATCCATATCGTGAATGTCCCCCTCCCATTTCTCCTTCAGGTGGAGTGTCGGATCTGGGGTATTATTAAGCAATTTACGATACGTGAGGGACGTCGCTTTTTCTAGCATGCAGTCAGTGAGGAGGCGGTCTTCCAGAGGCGAAGACTCCGGTAGAGGTGTGCCGGGTGGTAGTATTGTGAGCAGTGCATGGCGGATTTGGACGTATCTGTAAAGTTCCCTGTCACTGAAATCATACAGCTCTTGTAGTCGGGCAAAGGGAAGTACTTCCTCCCTCTCCCACAGATCCCCTACCGTGGAGACGCCAATCGTGTCCCATTGTGCGAACCCCTTGGTGTTTCTGAGATTGCCCAGTGCTCGGGAGTCCCACAGCGGGGTCATCTTGGTTATCTTCCCCTTCCAACCCAGGGCCGCCGTTGCCGTGTGCCATATTTGAACAGTCAATTTCGTGGGACCTAGTAGCTTCCGTATCTTGCGGCTATCGTACAATGGACCCAACAAACTATGTACGCCCAGTTGTGTCCTATCCGAATGAAATGCTGGGTCAGTATGCGGTGCGTGGATCCACTGATTAATCGGCTTGAGGTGTGCCGCCCAGTAGTACAATTTCAGATTCGGTAGTGCGAGACCCCCACTATACCAGTCTCTGTGTAGCTTTGACTGTGCCACTCGTGCCGGGAGGTTACCCCATAGAAGGTTGGAGACCAGAGCCGCCACTTTCTGGAAGAACTTAGGCGGCACAGGATATGGTGAGTTCTCAAGGACATATAAAAACCGCGGTAATGCCAACATCTTATAGAGCGCCGCCCTGCCCAGGAGCGTCAACGGTAGGCCCGACCAAAATTCTACATCTCGTTTAAGCCGGACCAGGTGTGGATTCAGGTTCTTATCCATGAATTCTGCCGGGTCCCTAGTGACATGGATTCCTAGGTATTTAAAGGACGTGCCCGCCCGCTTCAGTGGGCACGCATTGTCGAGATTCGGGGCTGGACCTCGCAGAACGTACACTTCCGACTTGGCCCAGTTCAGAGTATAGCCTGAGACATTACCGTGTGTGTCGCAGATGCGCAACAACGCTGGTATGCCTTCATCGGGGTCGGTTAGGTATACTAGCATGTCATCGGCGTATAAAGACAGCCGATCTTCCCAACCCCCTGGCCATGTTATGCCTTTAACTAGGGGTGAAGCTCGTATGAGGGCTGCAAGGGGTTCCAGAGAGATGGCAAACAGCAAGGGCGACAGAGGGCACCCCTGCCGCGTGCCCCCGCCCAACGGGAATGCATGCGAAATATGGCCGTTAGCTACCACGTGCGCCATTGGGTCCGTGTACAGCAGCCTGACCCATGCACGAAAACGAGGGCCAAAGCCCATATGCGTCAGCGTCTCAAACAAGTATTCCCACTCCACCAGGTCGAACGCCATCTTGGCGTCAAGCGTCAGAATCACCGCTGGCGAGGTAATGGCGTCCGTCCTGGCCAGTACTCCATGTAGCCGTCGCAGGTTCAACGCCGTGTTTCTGTGCGGCATAAACCCGGACTGATCCGGATGTATGATCGATGACAGATGGGGCAGAATCCTTTGAGCCAGGAGCTTAGCCAGGATTTTCACTTCCGCGTTTAGTAGGGAAATGGGTCGATAGGAGGAACATTCCTCCGGCGGCTTACCCGGCTTAGGAATTGTCACAATAGTCGCCACTCGTTGGTCCAGCGGAAGGGAGCCCTGTTCGAGACTGTCTCTGAACATCCCCAACAAATGCACACTGAGGGTCTCCGGCATCGCCTGGTACCATTCTATGGGTATACCATTCGGTCCCATCGCCTTGCCAGGGTTCAGTGCCCGAATGGCCAGCTGGATTTCCTCCACAGTGATATCTGCCTCCAATTCACTTGATGCCTCTGGTGACAGTGTTTGGACCTCAATCGGAGCCAAGAGAGCTCTTGCGGTCTCAGATGTGACCATCCGTTCCGGGGCGTACACTTGTTGGAAGTGGGCCGCTAGTATCTCCGTGATGCGCCTAGGATCCGAATGTGGCACCCCATGCATGTCCGTGAGCCGCTGTATCCCCTTGTGGTTGGTCTCCCGCTTATCCAGCCATGCTAGCATTTTCCCTGCTTTGTCCCCCACATCATAAATTCTATTTTGAGTATCTGTTATGTATCCTTTAACGACCACGCGTAGATGATCGTTATATAACTGCTGTTGGAGAGTGAGTGCGTGCAGGGTGGAGGGGGAGGGGTGCAGCTCATGAGCCGTGGTCCGTTCCCTCAGTGCCACCTCTAAAGCGGTCAGTGCCTGGGATTGTTGCCTCTTGTACCCGGTGATAGTGCTAACTGCATGCCCTCTTAGGACCGTCTTATAGGCTTCCCATATTGTCGCTGAGGAGCGTACAGAGTGAACATTTTCAAGAAAGTAATGTTTTGTGGCACGTTTAAGGGCCTTGCGGACCTGTGGAACTTTAAAGTAGGATGCATGAATGGGGTAGATGCGTTTGCGCGCTCTCGTTTGCATGGTGAGGTTCAGTGTGAGGGGCGAGTGGTCTGAGATACCCCGAGGGTGTATCACTAGGTTATCTACGTGGTGAAGGCCACTACCCATCGACAGGAAGTAGTCGATGCGGGATAGGCTTCCATGTACTGCGGAGAGAAAGGTGTATTGTTTAGCGCCCGGGTGTAAGTGTCTCCAGATGTCAGTCATTCCCATGGCCGTCGCAAACCGCCGCAGGTATGTGTCCCCCCCCTGCCAGGGCCGGTGCTGGGTGCTTATCCAGTTGCGTGTCCATAACTGCGTTGAAGTCTCCCCCCAGGACAACCTCACCCTCCGGGAGAGTCAGAAGGAAGTCCCCTAGTCTCGGGAGGTGTACTGAGTGTAATGCCGGAGGAATATATACTGACACAAGATTGAAAAGTGACCCCTCCCATTGCCCATGCACAGCCGCGAAGCAGCCTTGGTCATCTGTTTGGGACGATAGAGGCATGAATTGTGAGTTCTTTTTTATTAGAACGCCTGACCCCCTGGAGCCGGACGTGAAGTCAGAATGAGCCCACATTTTGTAACCCCGTCTATCCAGCGCTTTTACAGCCCCCCCTACCAGGTGAGTTTCCTGCAGCAAAGCCACGGTAGGCCGCAGTCGCTTAATAGCAGCCAAGACTAACCCCCGTTTAACCTTGTCTCCCAAACCCCGTACGTTCCAGGACAACAAGGACAGAGTCGGGCACTGTGTATCAGTGGATTCCGTTCCCATTAGTGGTGCCACGTCGTTAGCCATTGGGGACTATGAGGTACGAGATGGAGCACTCAGGAGGCACCAGCGGACCAGCAGCTGCACCACCGCACAGCGAAGAGCCCACAGACGCCTCGGGGGCCCCTGTATGCGTGGAATGAATCCCACAACGGTGGAAACATCGTGTATACCTATACGGGTACAGTCTCAGCAGGAATAGCACAAAGCAGTTTCTCCCCTCCGTTCTCGAGCCTAACTGTGTCAAGCGGACCGACACGCCCCCTGAGTGGCATGGTGTAGTATTTGGCCGTACATATGTGTTCCTAACAAACAATCTTGTAACCGTTAAAAACCCATCCTTCCCTCTTAAGAAGAACAAAACTGTAACTCTTTCCCCCCTCCCTGCTCCCCTGCTCCCCGGACAAACCCCCGCCCGGGACCCCAACTTCGCAGAGTGCTTTAGTCCCTCCCCAACCACCTTACTTTCTCGTGGGGTCGATGAGTTCCTTACAGGCACCAGCTGTGCCCACCCTACTCAGCTGTTTCGGTATCTAGGTCCATAACATTTCCGCTTCGGACCCAGTCCCCGTCGCAGCCGCTTCAGGTGGGTTATTGACCGGATTTGTGTGTCGGAT
The DNA here is from genome assembly GCF_964261635.1 of Lissotriton helveticus. NCBI lineage: Eukaryota > Metazoa > Chordata > Amphibia > Caudata > Salamandridae > Lissotriton > Lissotriton helveticus. The sequence continues at coordinate 213,965,029 of NC_136062.1, read as the reverse complement.
CGATGGTAGGCCTCAGTGCCCTCAGGAGCTCCTACGTTATGCTGCCGCCATGCTTGGCTGCTAGCCACGCCCCCCGAGACGTCTCTTTTTATACCCAATATTCACAATATAAATATACACCCACTGCACAAAATTCTAGCCAATAAGATACATTTTCAAACAAAGTATCACATAGCAAAAACTCAATTTACAGTATCCCAACCCAAAAGTTAATTATTAGGAATGTCCCAAATTCAATCTCCACAAACCGGACAAACCTATAATTGAAAGCATAACCCATGTAATGAAGAAACATAAAAAAAGAAACAGTGACAGATGCTGAACAAGATAAGGCATGTGCAAGGAAACTAAAAAGTTAACGATGTCCTGAACATTGATTGGCAATCTCAGACAAAGATCGATCAGGGAAATTGGCTTTGCGAGGTCAGTTTCAGGTGAAGAGGTCAGTTTCTTACAGAGTCAAAAAGAAACCTAGTTAATGTATACATGAACTAAGTAGGCCAGGCCACTTTGTTCGCCAGTCTACCTTTACAGGCCTACGTGAAGGCAACACAAAATGGTGGCACAGAACAAAATGGAGTCAGGCTCGAGAATTACCGAACCTCAGTACAAGCCCCTATCACCACGGGAATGTCACTTTTTGTGATCTTTCTGTGGTAATAGGGTCTTTGGCTTATTTACAAGGCAGCGTTTAGCCACTTAATGTGGCTTAACGCTGCCTTGTGCCTTGTAAATAAGGCCCCCTTTCAAGCAATCCTTAGCGTGAAAGGGGTGGGCAGTGGGAGTTCCCCCGAAACACCCATTGATTTTGACGCTGCCCCCTATTTACAAGGGAAGCATAAATAGGAGGCAGTGCCAAAATTGAGACCAGGGAAACCCTGGTCTGAACTTGGAGAAATGCTTAGTTTCTCCTTGCTTTTGCTTTTTCCTGTGTGCTGCCTTGTGCAGCGCACATGGAAAAAGCAAAATGCCTTGGATTGTTTATCTGTAGGAAGGTGATCCTTCCTGCACATAAACAATCCTTAAAAAATGACATTTAGTAATTTCGATGTGTGCTGCACTAAGCAGAACACATAGAAGTGATAAAACGGCATTTAAAAATTGTTTATGTGCAGGAAGGGACACCTGGATGCACATAAAAAATCTTCCCCCTCTCGCAGACACCCTTGCACTATTGTGCAAGGGCGCCTGTGTTGGCGCTACATTGCTAAGTGTAGTGCCAGCGCAGCAGGAAACACAATGTTGCACCATATCCTTGCAAATATGGTGCAGCCTTGCGTTTCTGGAGTGGCGGAGTGAGGCGTTATGCCATGACGGCTAATGCCTCACTCCACCACTTCTTTGTAAATATCCCCCCCCATGTTTTTGTGAATCATTGGTTAGCGTTTATCGAAATGTTGCATCTCTAACATGACTGGGCCAAAGTAGCTAACACTGAACTGGGGTTCAACAGTGCCATATGTTTCGGATAGTCAAGATAATAGGGCACAAATTAATTCTGGAGATGTTCGGCACACCCATACTGTGCACATTTTTTTCGATACGTGTCTCAACCACTATTTCAAAAACCCTCCTTACTGTTACAACAAACAGTAAGGAGGGTTTCTTTTTTAGACATCAATAGCATTTTGATAGCATTTTCATGTTGTACAGCCAGCCTTTTCAATCAGTGCATGAGTGCCTCATTTCAGCCTAGGATGACAGGAGGTAAATCGACTGCTGGTGACTAGGAAGACAGAAGAGATCGCAAACCTGTTATTCTGTCTGACTGTTCTATTGTCAGCCGACTTCAGTTTTCTTCTAGTCCCGGTCAATCTCTGGAAGTTGGTGTGATGGAGCTTTTAGCGAGACGAACCTGGTAGGCTTGCCCGCCTTGTGGTTGAAGGCAGGTGGCCTGGCTGGCCAGGTTGAGTCGGTCCCTATGTGGAGCTTTTTTTCCAAAGTTGCTTCAAAGTTTTCCAAACTTCTTGAACTTCTTCCTGAAGTTCCTCAAGGGGTCCCAAAGTGTCTCAAATGCACTCCAAGGGTCTTGAAGCTCCAAGATGGTACTTGAAATTTGAGGACTTCAGTTCCCACAATCCACTGGTACAAAACCTTACAGATCCACTGATGATTCTCCAAGGTGTAGATTTAGTTGGTGATGTTCCAGATGAGCTCTTTTAACCTGTAGCTTTCAGGGAGTCAAGCAAGATAATCCTGTAGTTTTAGATGGTGCAGTCTTCCGAGGTCAGGCCTTCTGTGCACAGCAAAACCTCTCCACAGGGCACTTTTTGCTTCAGTAAGTTTCAAGCACCAGATCTGGAGGGCTCTGCCCCTCTCAGATACGTATTCCTAGTTCTCTGGGTCAAGCAGGAGGTCACTTCAGACCAAAGGGAGCAGGGTAAATCCTCTAATATATGACCACATCCTGTAGAGTGTGGCATTATTTTGTCCAAGAGTGCATCAAATCTTTCAAATCCATGATGGCTGTAAGAGCTGGCTAAACACACCAATAGGATGGCTAATTTACTTAGACTCTCTCCCCTGCATCTACTCACACCTTCCTTAATCCTGCCATCTGCCTAAGGTGGGAAGTTCTGAGCTGTAAATGACACTGGTCTCTACTCTCTTTTTGTAGAAAATAGTTTACGACCCCCCATGGGCTCTTTATCACCTCCACAAGGCTGCTGGGCTAATCCACTTAACTCTGACCAATCAGGGCAGACCACTTGAAGGCTGAATTTGGACTTACAAACACGAAAGTCTTATAACTTTTTGTATTTACACTTTAAGATAAATTCATCAATATGATATTGTTGGATTTATTAATACCATTCTGGGAAGCCTTTGAATGACAGTGCTATCCCTCTCTTATCAACAGTTAGTAATCAATACCTTCCTACTATGTTAACCTATATAACAGGGGATTTGCAATCGGAAAAATGACTTGGGCCATTTTTCCAGCACCAGGACTTACAAAAACATATTTTATAAGTACTTGTCTTATATCTACAGGAACCCCACCCCATGGGCAACTAGGGGAGACTTTAGGGGTTCTGAATCTGTAGAAATATTGCAGATTTTCCCTCCACAGTGCTGCTAGCATTATAGTTGAATTTGAGCAGCAATTTACCACAATGTGGGGAGTGAAATGTGAAATTTCACTTAACCCGCGTATATATAAACTCATTTTATAAGGGTATACATTATAAATAGCTGACCCCCCCACCCCTGGGATACCTCGGGGAGACCCTGGGGGTCCGTATTATGCTAAAACATTGTAGGTTATCCATTTTTAAGTGCCCCAAACACCAAAGTTGAGTTTGTGCACAATTTACTTTTTAAAAGCAGTCCTGGCACCCAGGGTTGTTTTTAAACTGACCTCAGGCTTCAGCAGTGCACACATGTGAGTGCAAAAAGAGCTGCTGGCCTCTAAACTGCCATGCCCCAGGGTACTGGGGACTTCTAGGTAGTTTCAATCCCCCTGCCCTATTATATCCTAGGGGCCTATAGGGTAGGCCATGCTAATCACAGGGGTACCCCACTATACCATTGTGTACCCTAGTGTATGTAGGTGTTTTAACTGTATTCTAATGTGTCTCTTTCAGCATAGCACTAACTCTGGGCCTGGTTAGGCAGAGCCCAGGGTCAGTCAGAGTCAGTTACCACCAGTATAAGTCAGCAAAAAGTTGAGGGGTGCCCAGGGCACAGGATGACTTAGTGCTCTAGTTGACAGTGAAAGCAGATTTATAAGAATGATAGCACTTCAACCTAAATGAAGTGCTAGCTCAAGAGATCAATAGCCCTCCATATGGTGCATGGTGATATTATCATAATCTATGTGCATGTGGGAAACCTAGAACCAGTTTGAAGAGTGATGCAAGATGCACAGGACTCTTATTCCGACTAGGAGTGGTGGTGTAGTCCACGCTGCTCTATTGTTTATACAGTTGGGTGTAGGATATATCTACACATGAAAAATGAGGCTCTGGAATGGCCTTGGGTACTTCAGGTAAATCGCCTGGAAATGAACTGAGGCTATGCATCAATTGGACAAACGAAGGCAAAACATGTTAGAAAATAGTTTTTTTAGAATCATTGGCATGAAATGCTGGCAATATCCTTTAAATGGGGTTAACTTGACAATTAAGAATGCAGAGTGTCTGCAGTAATCACCCACGAAATGTGTGTACTTTACACCCAAAATAAAGCTTGTACAGTGGATTACTCACTGCCCAAACAAGCACTGAAAAAGTCAATACTTCTCACCTTTTCAATCTATTGGCTTTCTCAAAACAGCTATTTGCTGATGCTGTACAGTACTGGCAAAAAAACACAGCTACAAAAAACAAGCATTTGCAATGCAATAGGTCTCGCATTAGGAAAGTTTGAGCTATTGGTATTGTAAATGGCAAAGTTTTTATTTATGTTTCTTTTTTTTTAAATAGCTAAATTAATAGCTTCATCATTTTCAATGCCAATAGTTATAACTTTCGCAAATGTGATACCTATAGCATTTGTAATGCAATATGTTTTGTATTTACAAACCGCGAGAGGACAAACAAAAGCTCCGGACCACCGCCTCCTCCCAGGCCTTCAAAAGGGACCCCAAAGTTCTCCTCCTCCAGAGACACCTCCAAAAGTAATTCATGTCCTCTTGCTATTGTGAGGAAGACTTCCCACTACTGATAATTTCTACTTTCCATGACCATGGAAGTGCCTTCCCAGTGTATGCCTGTGATTGGAGGGTCTGCCTTTTTGCAGTATTTTCCATGTACTGGTGTTCGGTGCCCTTTTGTAACATGCACACACCACTCTGCCCTTGCAACACACGGCTGCTACCTCTCACATGTCTTTACCTTTGATACTTGCAAAAGTGCCACCTTGCCCATGTAACGCTTGTTCCTGAGCCTGAGTGTCTAGCACTTATTGCAGGACTATACCTCTAATCATACTCTGTTTTCTCTTATAACTGCACACTTGTCACTTTCATTTCCTCTTGTGCACTTTTGACTACCTCTTGTATTTTGGTTGCTCACATTTTTTACTCAAGTATTTTGTTTGCTCACGATTGTCACTATTACCTTTACTACCTCATGTATTTTTGGTTGCTCATAGATTTTACTACCTCATGTATTTTGTTTGCTCACAATTGTCACTATTACCTTATGTAAGTAACGTATGTTTTTGCAACCTGTTCTTTTGTAATGTTTCTCATTATGTTTCATTTCTGTTCCTGTTGTGAAGCCTCCGACGCCTTCGGGTAAAGTCCGCGCTATATAAAAATGCATAAATACATGAATAAATAAATACCGCCTTCGGGTAAAGTCCGCGCTATATAACAATGCATAAATACATGAATAAATAAATACCGCCTTCGGGTAAAGTCCGCGCTATATAAAAATGCATAAATACATGAATAAATAAATACCGCCTTCGGGTAAAGTCCGCGCTATATAAAAATGCATAAATAACTAAATAAATAAATACCGCAAATCAAACATCCTCGTCACTCTGCCGGCCTGCGACCAGGAAGTCAGGCAGGCCGGCGCGACAACCGGAAACAGGAAGTAGGAGGGCGGGAGCCTACCCCGCCTCCCACGGAAGAGCCGCGATTGGAGCCGTGTTTGGAGCACCGGAGCAGGCAGGAGCCTACCCTGCGCCCCGGTGCCGAAGGAGGGAAGAAGAGTCCTGCTGCCGGGCCCTGCAGCTGAGGAGAGCCGCCACACGAAGGAAGCCGGTGAGTGGGTTGCTGAGCTGCGGGGGGGGGGGGGAGCATGTGTGTGTGCGCGCGCGTGCGGGGGGGGCGGGCTGTGTATGTGTGTGTGCGTGCGTGCGTGTGTGTGTATATGTGTCTTGGAGTGCGTGTGTGTGACTGTGGGGGAGGGGGTGTGTGTGTGTGAGCGAGTGTCTGTCTGCGCGCGCATGTGTACGGCGCGGGACGCGACGTGCGTGTTCGCGCACACGAATCCAGCAAGAAAAGCTCGTACAGCCTCTTGTCCTCCTTCCCCCCAGACTGATCACTATACGTCTCCAGCTGGACAAATGCATCCTTGCGGATGCATTGCCAGCGAGACCCAAAAAGGTTTCTTGATGCGACCACTTTTGTTAGTCTAGCAATTCTGTATGCCTTAGCCTTCATCACTATACAGAATGATGTAGGCGCCATTTATATTTCTCTTTTTGAATTTACAGTTCCAAGATTCTGGAAGCCACTTTGGTTAGTAAATAAAAGATGTATTTTCTTTTTTTTGTGAAAGGACGCAATGTGAGTTGGGAGCGTGTGGTGGGAGGAGGAGAAAGCGTTGCACAAGGGGAAGATCAACTCCTGGGGCCGTTACTCAGGGTACTCCCCCTCTGGCAAGACTGTAGAGTAGTACTGGCACCCAAGCTGACTTAACCCTTCTGTTCCAGAGCCCCATTGTCACCAGATCCTGGCAGCCTTGGCCCCCCCAGCTACACTAGATGCGGCAGCATGCCTTAAGCGACTCTCCCTTTTCCCTCCATGAGTTATGTTGTCCTCATTTTGTTGTGCCCTGTGTCCACATTTGGGTTGCACTAAACCTGAATCGTTTACATGCCACCCGGTGTTGTGACTCACCAGCACTGCTTGGCCCTCCCTAGGGATATTGACTCATAGTTTGATGTGCTTGTCATAATTTACATCTCTGTTTTTCCTGTTGCTACTGGGAATTGTGCATCGTGCTACTGGCAATCATTTTTCTTTTTTCTTCCACTTGATGCATGAGCGCTGCTCTGACTATACGTTTTACTAATAATGTGCAAAAATGTTAATAAAAAGATTCTAAACAAAAAAGCAAGGGGAAGAGCATCTCAGGAGTGGGGGGAAGCACATGACGGAGAGAAATTTGGATAGCAAGGATTTGGTGGGGGAGAATGTCCTCTCAATCCAGAATCAAAACAGGTTTCTGTATTGCCATCTCCAAAAGTCCTGGAAACAAGGCCTGACCAGCCCAATATGGCATCACTAGCACTAGTTGACATTTCTGCTTCCTTACCACCGACAACATTCTCTGTATCAAAGCAAATGGGGGAAAAGCATACACCCAAACATTCCTCCAATCCTGCTGGAAAGCATCCACTTCCTCTTTCAACGGATTCGGTCTCAATCTGTAATAATGTTTCAACTGGAAAGTCATTCTTGATGCAAGTAGGTCCACCTCCAGTGGGCCCTGAACTAGTAAATTTCTCTTGTAGTATAGATATTCAGCTTCCAATTGTTGTAATCCCTGAGATACCTCAAATTAATGTTTGCTAAAACATTGCTCTGACTTGGCAAATTCTCTGCCTGCAAACCAACTATTGCTAATAAACAAAAATTCCAAATTTCCTGGGCCAACTGAGTCAGGTTCTTCGATCTGCTTCTGCCTAAGCGGTTTATGTATTGAACCTCTGAAACGTTGTCCATTTTCAACAAAACAGTAAAACTTCACAATTTCTTTCCAAAACTCCTCAATGCATAACGACCTGCCCTCATCCCTAAACCATGTATATGCTCCAACCTCTCCTCCAAGGACCATTTCACACCTGTGTCCTGATTCTCAAAACATGTTCCCAAGCCAAAGAAACTCGCATATATCTCCAATACATAATCTGGGCGTATTCCAAAAATTGCTCATCTATTCCATGCCTCCAGATTCTACAACCACCAAACTAACCCCTCTTGAGCCTCCCCAGAGATAATGACCTGATCTCCATAACAAAAGCCCTTCCTTAGAGCCTCTGCTCTCACTCTCTGCAAAGCCCTGTAATGAAGTGGCCCTGGAAACAGCCTGAATAGATGAAGATAATAACCAATCACTCTTGCCAAAGATCCCAGGATGACTCGTTCCTTTCTCAGCAACCCTTTCACTTCTGATCTTATCTTCTTTACCTTTTTCTCAGGTAAACGGAGAGTCTACTCCACAGAGTTTACCACAAAACCTAAAAACTCCAAACATTGACTGGGAACTAATACTGATTTCTCTCTGTTTACTAAAAAACCAGAACCTTCCAATAGATGAATAGTCAGCTGTAACTGCTTCTTCAACTGTTCCCGACATGGAGACATAATCAAAAAATCATCTAAACACATAATCATCTGCACTCCCCTCTCTCTGAGAAACTTTGCAACAGGTCTCAACCCTTTTGTGAAATACCATGGCGCCGAAGCAGGCCAAAAGGAAGGGACGTAAACTGATACAGCTGACCCATCCACCTGAACTGAAGAAACCTGTGACTCTCTTCTGCTATTGGAATAGTGAAATATGCATCTTTTAGATCCAATTTCACCAACTAATCGTTTGCTTGCAGGTAATCCCTCAAAAGATGGATACCCTCCATCTTGAAATGCTTGTAAACCACAACTGATTCAACTCTCTCAAATTTATCACCAATCTCCAACCTTTTTCTTTCTTTTCCACCAAAAAAATAGTACTCACAAAATCTCGATCTTCCTCTGATACTTTCTCTATTGCCCCTTTCTGCAACATCTCCAAAACCTCTATCCCTACTATTTCTTGTAGTTCTTTTTGAAAAATCAATTGACTTGGCTCCTTCAATCGTTATGGCATTTCCGCAAACTCCAACATATAACTTTTCACAGCGTGAATTACCCAACTGCCCTTTGTTATCTTCTCCCAATTTTCCACGTATCATTTCAACCTTTTCGCTACCCCGACTAGGGAAGAACTAAAAACAGTCTTCATACTTATCCTGGGATCCTTGTGCAAACTGCATTCATCCCCTTGCTTGACGCATCCTGCCTGCTCTTCCTCTTTGGGGAGAAAATCCAATCGCGGACTGGAAACCCCTGAAAGCGGCACACCTATAAGATTGTAATTAAGCCCTTGAGTATGACCGGCCAGGGAAAGTGGCCCTTGCCCCGGCCCGGTCAAAAACACTTCATCCAAGACTCTTTTCAATGAAGATTGTGCCTTATCCAGACTGAATGTAGAGACATACTTCCCTACTCCTTTCACCAGACCTTCACCAAATAAATAACCCTTGGTATCTTCCATTGGTTCTTTTTGCAAAATCTCCTAGCTTTGGACTAATCCTCATCAGGATAGCTTTGCGCCTCTCCACTGACAAAGCTGCGTCTGCATTTCCTAGCAAACAAATAGCTGTTTGTGGCCAGCCTCTCAACAGGTCATTATACACGTGCACACTCTTCATTTTTGCCTCTTCCGCCATGTCCAAAATTCTGGCCATTGGCCCCAAAACATCCAACAATCTATCTTGGCACTGTTTGAGTGCTCTCTCTAAACCTGTCCTAGGGTCACGCCACATTAAAAAAAAAAAACGTATCAAATCAGGGTCAAGATCCGGAATCATACAAAATTTCCCCTCAAATACAGGACGAGAACATTCAGCTCTCCTGACCGCCCTAGCCTCCTTCTCCAAAGGCCTCCTTATCCAAAGCTTTAAAAATTCTGCCATGTGAGGCAACGGCCACGCTCCTTGGATGCCTTATCACCTCTGGACTAAACATGTCCTCACACTGAGGATCCTTAATTAAACCCTTCTCCATTCTTTCCTTCTGCACCTTATCCTTGTCCATATCCCATCCATCATCATAGTAATCATCTAAAATGAATTAATCTGCTTCATTTTCACTCTCTTGCTCCAAGAATTCCTCTTGTGCAACCTCAAGACCTCTCGTGCCACATAGGACACCTTCTTTCATGCCTCGAAGGACACCTTCTCCATTTGTGGCGCTAGGCTCACCTTTACCCTTTGTTAAAAATTTGATACCCACTTCACTATTTTTTGCATTTTTTGTCCTCTTTCCATATCCTCTCATTTCATTACTTTCTTCATCTTCTATTGACCAATACTCATCCTCTGAACACTCTTCCGCTCTCCTTTTTCTCCTTAAAACACTCTGTAAAACCTCCTTCATTGAACTCTTATCCTCCTCCTGCACTATTTTCCTTTAATCAGCATCTCCAGAACCTGAATATTGAGCGCCTTCCACTACCTCCAAAATGCTTCTTCAAAAACAACTACAACACCTTATTTATGAAACTCTTTTTCTTTTACCTCTTCCTGTCAACTTTCAACTTTCTTCTTGCCCCTATTTACTTTATAATGTTTTAAGATACTTCTCAAAAACTAGCTCGAAACCACCACTATCTAATGTAAAATGTTTTTCCTACTTGTGTGCGTCACCTTCTAACTGCCGGCTGACTAAAACAGCTGATTTGGCAGTTGAAACTGTCAGTGCTCGAGCGCACCACCACCTGATGTTTGTTTGTTACCACAGCTCATCGGTCAGCACTTCCAAGATGGTTGTGATGTGTCGCCACACAAGTATGACGATGTTCCTTAGCCTACGGAGTCACTTCTAAGACACACTGAGCTACTCCTGACATACAGCCTGTCTGAGCATTTACAGTGTGGACAAATTGGCTTCAGCTGCACCGAAAGCAATAAGATTCTTTAGAACACAAGCATGGAAGATTATAATTTGCAAAACATTTTTTAGATGCCATTTGATTAAATCAGAGTGAAACACTCCAACGTGCTTCCATGCCTCATCAGGGGTAGTAAGCAATACATGCATGCAGTTTAAGTACTATACAATATACCCATGCATCTCCATTGGAAAATGAGCAAATGCCCTCCAGGTCCCTGAAAAGTCACCATAAATCTTGGGGGCATATTAGCAAGGAACCTCGATAAATATTATCGCCGTTTTATCGGCAGGAAACTGCCGATAAAAGGGCGATAATGGGCTTGCTAATATGCGTTATAGAATTCCTATAGAATCCCAGGTTAGATGTGCAGGACATCTAACCTGGGATTCTATAGGAATTCTATAACGCATATTAGCAAGCCCATTATCTCCGTTTTATCGGTAGTTTCCTGCCGATAAAAAGGCGATAATTTTAACGAGGTTCCTTGCTAATATGCCCCTTAGTCACGCCCATCTGTAAATCTAAAGAAACTGCTTTTAGCCAAGTCCAGTGCTTAAAGTGAGTTTCAGTGGGGCCCACTGGCACTTATTTTTGGGGACCAGCTTTTTTTCCCTTATCAGTTCTTGACAGTGAGACAGACAGAGACGGTAAAGAAGAAGAAGGAGAAAGATGGAAAAACGGACATAAAGGGAGAAAGCAGGGGCCGTCAAGAGTAAGACACAGTGGCAATAGTGTCTGGCAGTGGAGGCCCGAGGTGAGTTCAACCCTGCCAGCCGTGGTATTAGGCGGGGTGATTATAATAGCACTGCCTTAGGCATTTGCACTTATGTAAGTTAAGCACGGGCCTCGCCCTGTCTCTAAATCTGCAGAAACAGCTTTAGTTCTAAAAAATAGGGGGGCATATTACCAAGCAATAGCGATAATTATCGCTATTGCTTGGTTAGAGACAAAAAATTACCGCTGAGCTGCGGCGATTTTTATCGCAAATAAACCTTGGTATTACCAAGGTTTATCGCAAATGCGATAAAAATTGGCCGCAATGCATGAATATCGCTGAAAAGTCAGCGATATTCATGCATTACCGAGCTAATGCTCTTAGCCATGTTATCCACCTCCCATTGGATAACATGGCTAAGAACTGCTCAGGGCAGGTGTTAGCTTTTGGAGATATTCGCTCTTAGCGCCAATATCTCCATAAGTTGGTAATAGGAGATAGCGATGTTAGCGACTGTTTCCAGTCGCTAACATCTTGGCACGCCCACTTTGCATGTCATTAGTGATAAATATCACTGACATGCAAAGTGGGGCCCAAGATGGTCGCTATCTCCTACTAGCTGTCGCTAACTGGTGTTAGGGACAGCTAGGTAATAGGGAGATAATTTTATCTCCGCTTTCTTGGCTTTTAAAGCCAAAAAAGCGGAGATAAACCCCCTTGATAATATGCCCCAGAGTGTCTCTGATTTATTGAATTCAGTACAAATTGTTAACGACGAGCTCGCACGAAAATGTGATGTATTTTCTTTGGCAATCTCCGCCCATACCACTGAAGCACTGTGCAAAAAAGTGAGTAGAAAGAAATTCTGAACTAGAATGAATAACGATGGGGCATATTAGCAAGAAGCTCGTTAAAATTATATCCATTTTAGTGGCAGGAAACTGCCGCTAAAACGGCGATAATGGGCTTGCTAATATGCGTTATAAATGTTCTGCACATCTAACCTGGGCTTCTATTGGAATTCTAAAACGCATATTAGCAAGCCCATTATCGCCATTTTAGAGGCAGTTTCCTGCATCTAAAACAGCGATAATTTTAATGAGCTTCTAGCTAATATGCCCCGAAATTTTTCTAGAAGCCAGGCTAAGAATATTGGCAACCCTGCTTTCGCCTAAATCTGCAGTTATTGAGAGAAATAAAGCAGCTACCAACAATCAGCGAGAGCCTGGTGTGAGAGTGATACTGGAGTCCAACATGTGCCAGTCAAGCCTTATTTCTGTGGGGTCAGCCAAACTTTGAGTGAGCACAGATACTTCGGGGTCCATTATGATGTCGGTGGATTTCCTCCGCCAGGCTGGCGGTGGCTACCGCCAGCCTGGTGGAGGAAATCCGCCCGACATCATCAGCACAATTCCGAAACACCGCCCGTCTGTTTTCCGCCCCGGTCGCCTAGCGGCCGAGGCGGAAAACCTGTAACATGGTGGCGGTGTCTGTTAGACACCGCCCGCCATATTACAATGGGCTTTCACCAATGCATTTCCGTGGCGGCAATGCCGCCACGGAAAGGCATGCGGAGACTCCCTGCGGGGCCTGTTGCGGGCCCCCTGGGAGTCCGTGGCTTGGGGGGTTGCACATGGGGGGTACCTATGGTACCCCCCGCATTCCAAAGTGCAACATGTGGTGGCGTGGTGCCTGTCATGTTGCACTTTGAAAAGCAAAAGGTGCACTTTACACATGGCAGCGGGCGGAGATTTCTGCTCCGCCCGCCGCAATTGCACCCATACAGGATGCGCCCGCCTGTGTGGCGGGCGCATCCTAATGCCCTGATCGGGACCCCCGCCCTTAAGGCGGGCGGTCCCGGGTCCCGATGTGATGGCGGGCGGACTAAGTCCGCCCGTCATCATAATGGACCCCTTCATGTGAGCAGCTCCAAGAAAAGCAAGTGAAATAACAAAAGGGACAAGCACTGGAAAAAACAATAGATGTGGTGTTGGCCACAAGTCGTTTGTCAATTCTTGTTTTGTCATGGTTTTTGCAGAACTTTATTGTTCAGGTTCTCATTAAATCTTTTAAAAAAAACAATGACTAGAGGAAAAAGTGTTTTTTTTGTTCTCAAGAAAGTAGACATTACCACGGTGCAGTAGGGAATTACCTTTTGTATGGATGTGCCCCTTGTGAAGGGCAGCATGCCATAACTCATAGTAAAGACAGTCAATGGCGGAAGTGGGCTAACAATGCCCTTGATGCGTGCTGGAGTGGGAGGAGAAAATCTGGATGACACAATCACAGACTAATGGATGACGTCTGGCATAAACCCCCTACACCTAACTATGTTATACATACTTTTAGTAAAATCAAAAGATCTTGGCTAGCATAGACCTAAAAAAACCCATTGTTCTGGCATTGGCTGCTAGCCTCGCCATTGAGCGAAAAAAAATTAAAGAAAGGAAGGAATGCAGGAAAAAACTAAGGAAAGCAGACAAAAAAGTATGGAAGATTGGCAAAAAATTAAGGAATGCGAAAAAGGAAGGAAGGAAAGAAGGCAAAAGAAGGAGAATGAAAGGAAAATGGGAAGAAGAAAAGAAACAAGGGAAGAGAAAGTGAAAGAAGGAAGGAAAGAAATAAAGATAGAAATAAAGAAAAGGGGTAAATGAGAGAAAAAAGGAGGAAAGAAAGAATATAAGAAAGAAAGAAAGAAGAGAGGAAGGAAAGGAAGAAGGAAAAAAGTAAACAAAAGAAGAGAGAAAAGAAGAAAGAAGAAAAGTAGGAAAGCAAAAAGAAAAGCATAGAAGCAAAGAGGGCAAAATGAACTACAGAAGGAAAGAAGGCAAACAATAAGGCAAAACAGAACAAAAGATGGAAAGAAAAAATGACAGAAGATAAAGGAAAGAACAAAAAGGGCAAAAAGAAAAATTATGAAAAGGAAAAGGAAAACGAAACAAAGAAAAGGAAACAGAAAGAATCAAAGGAAGGATGAAGTAAAGTAAGAAAGAAAGAAAAAGAAGGAAGAAAAGTGAGCAAAAAATGAATAAAGGAAACAAAGAATGAAAGGCAAACGAGGAAGAAAGAAGGTATAAAGGAAGAAAGAATGAAAATAGTAAAGGAGGAAAGAAGGAAGGATGAAGAAAGAAGAAACAAAAGAAGGTCCACATTATAAAATATTGGATATTAAAGCCCAAATTAAACCCCATCTACATTTAAATAAAACTGTTGCTAGTGTGCTGCAAATTATATAAAGTTCGGTTTTCTTCCTGGGCAAAGCTTATCAAAGAACCATTGGTAAAACCGAAACCGGGATCACAATATGGTATGCTGTGATATATCAGCAGTACACTTCAAAAGGAATTTACAACATCACTGGAAGGTGATAGGAAATGATAAGCTAGAGTGTGCTCTGTGCTCAATTTAAATGCATCCTCTCTATCACATTAGGTAACACTGGCAATAAAGGGAACTCCTTGTGTGGGGATATGCACCTTGAAAGAGCAAAATGCCTTCACTCAAAGTGACGCCAACCAGAGGCTTAAGAAGGCTGACACATTGCCCCATGCTATATGTTAGGGGTGTCCAACCTTTTGTGTAATAAGTGCTACTTATGTTCAATTGAAAACATCACAAGCTACTAATATCATTAGTGGTGTAATAGTGACCACATCAGACAAGATTACATTAGTGGTCACCATATGCAAGATTACCAGCTGTGATCAACTTCAGTGCATCAGGTAGCACTGCCAGCAGTAATTTAAAAAAGGCTTATCAATTTGGAATGCCTCTATGCAGGTAATACATGTCAGTTACAGCTGCAGTTACCCTGGCATGAAAGTAATAATATTAGTTATAAGTTCAGCCATTTTTCCCCAAACGTCAGCTTATGAGTTCTAAAAATGCACATGTTTTTGTCTTGTATACACAATGATATCTATGTATCTATGTATCTATCTATCTATCTATCTATCTATCTATCTATCTATCTATCTATCTATCTATCTATCTACCTCAATCTATCTACCTATCTATCTATTCAGCTAAGCAGAAGGTTCCAATTTAGTATGCTGGAATGCACAGAGGTGAGCTACTGACAGGTAGATAGAGAGCTACCAGTAGCTCACAAGCTACTTGTTGGAGAAGCCTGCTATATGGTGTAGTGGGTGGAAGCAAACTGTGAATGACACAACAGACCAATGGATGAAGAGATGTGGCTGAAAGCCCCTTTAAGTAAGTATATTATACATATTATTTTAGTAAAATCAAAAGGTCTTGGTTAACGCCCGACTTAACTAAATGCTTTTAACCGCATCGCTGCGGCGGCTTTTCCCGCTGTGCGCGGCGATTTTAAAAACCCTGCGGTTCATGACGAGCTCAGCTCGTCATGAGCGCACGGCAGGTTACGCTCATGACAAGCTGAGCTCGTCATCAGCCTGGAAGGGGTTAAGCACACAAAAACATTTTAATCAGCATGCAATTGTAACTTTCACTATACAAAAAAATAAGTCTGGAAAATCTTTAATTTCTCTTTTTTTTGTTGGTATCACTAGGTATTGTTGGGCTTTATTAAGGCCTTTTGATAGGACCACGCTACAGAATTTTTGGGCCTTTCTGTATTGAAAGGTCCAGCTTGTTTTTGCCACTTCAAAGAATCATCCCAAAAGCCTGATTTGCACATCTATGTTGAATGTGAGAAATCAGCACAACATGTGGTACAATGTATTATATGATATAAACATTGTAATGTCACGTGATGTGTTTTAACACTATAACAAATCATAATATACAGCCAAAAACAGGACTTCAGGGCAGAAATCGTCACTAGAGGGCTCTACTGAGAGCACTGGATACCTATGGCGAGGAGGAATTGCCTTTAAGCATGCCACTTCCAGACCAAGCAACTCTGTCCCCCAGCTTGTCTCATTTATTCTGGCAGATATGAGCCAGAGATGCAGAATTATAAAATAAATGGCCCTGCAGGGTGCACAGGAAAAGAGCAGGAAGAGTGTAAGCAGTGGGAGCTGCTGAAATGAAATGGGAAGGTGGTGGGGAGGATGGGTAAATGGAGGAGGGTTCAACAGAGAAGCAGCAGGGGAAAATAAAATACAGGCAGGGGATGAGTGTGAGGAAAGTGGTTTATTATATGGTGTGGTTGTGAGAACTCACCGCGTAATAAACTCACTTATCCGTCTTGGGTCCAGTCAGGCCTGTTTGTAATACCTTAGATCAGCCCTGAGTAGCTGTGACTTTGAGCAGTAAAGTTTCAACACATGAACAAGTGTGAAAGTTTTAGAAGTACCAAAACAATAGGATAACAAATAAACAGGACCCAAAGGAAATCCGACACCAAGTCAAGTTATACAAATAGATCTTATTTTTATGAATTTGTAGACATCAAAATTAACAAAATCCACCTCAGGGTGCCGGAGATACAAATTATTAAGCAAATCATAAATCACTGCTTTTCACAAGCATCAGCAAGTACCATGGTTAGCAGTTTCTTTGGAAACTTTTGAAAAGTTTTTATAACGTTTTGTCCGCCTACCATGCCTCACTCTGGGCAACCAACTCCGGCAGGGAGCATGTCACACAGGCCAAAAAGGTTTTGCTGAATAGTTACCTTCCCGTCAAAGCAGTCTCCAATTCTGTGCCAGGCTGTATGGGCAACCTACCTTACACATCAGTGGAGTAGTCCTGATTAGGGGTAGGTGTAACTGGCATAACACTTGTCTCTAGCATAATTACTACAAAATGACTCCTAAATTGAAACAAAGACAAAAACCATCAGACCATGCACAGAGATAAAAGTTTATTTAAAGTGTGATGGGGACAGGCTGCGTAAGTGTTCCACAAGTGCTCAAAAGAAGTTGATCACAATGTTATTACATTAAGTGCCCAGTAAAATATCCAGTACATAAACATTTCTCGGCAGCTATGGACAAATACTTCACAAGTCCAGTAAATTTGGAAGTCAAGCTATCGTGGCTGATGAGGGCTGAAATTCCGAAACCGGCCCTAGGATGCTTGTTTCCAGTCCAGGGAGAACCTGGCCTGGCAGTTCGGGCTGGACTGTTCCCATTGGGAACAGGGTCAAGACTTATTTGCATATGGCTGGGTCCAAACTAGAATGGCATGGTGAGCAAAAAAACAATGGATTTAGGCCCAGATCTCTGTACTGTGGAGAATGTATGACATTGTTCTGCATTCTGTCCATCAATTGTTCTTTTTACATTTGCAGTGATGGTATGACAGCCCGGTCTCCATTACCATAGCGATCAGCGCTGCAGTGATACACACCAAGCAGGCACCTCTTTCTTCTTTTGGGCTTCCGGGCTGATAACAAATGTGTGCTCCAACACAGTAAAGCATGTAAGCACATGATAGTTCATGAATGAGGCTGCAATTCCTTTATATCTCCCTGCCATAGGCGCTGAAGGACACAGTCTCCTTGCGCATCACGTCACCAGCCTGTGCTGCGGGTTTACTTCCAGGCCAAGATTGTGTTGTTATCCCCTCACAGAGACTCAGACAATGAATAAATGTGCATAACGGTAAACTCTGCTCTGCCGCTGGAGTTTTGAGAGCTTTTTCCGAACTCCGCCTATCAAGCAGAGCATGGAGTGGACAAAACTCAGCAAACTCCGACACCAAGCAGAGTTTACCGCCCACGCCTAGACCTGATGCAAGGGATAGAGGATATTAAAATACTGAAGAATTCTGTGGGCGCTGATCCAGTCGACGGGGGTATTCCTGGGGCCACCCCTCAGTCCACGAACAAAGTGCAGCAACTTTGGCCAAAGATGTAAATGTCACCCGAGGTGTGGGTGAAGTCCAGCCAAAAACCAGTTGCTCTTGGTCTCCGTTCATAGCGTAACCAGCAGTTCCCTTTAACTGAAACTAGTGTCTGTCTTGGGTGAACAAACTGAATTCCAACACTTGGGTGCAACTTTTGAGCTTTGGTACATGGGCTCTCAGACTACGCTACAGCGGTCTGTGGCGATCAAGAGATTGTGGCTATCAATTCGCCAAGGCAGGCTTCTTCAGCTTTTTTGGACTTAGAGATGGAACAACCAACTGACACTTGGAGTTCACCTCTTCTGTTTGGGGACAGTGACGGTTCCTCCATTAAGGCTACCTAAGAGCTATAAGCTACCTTAAAAACTGGTTTGGCAACTGATTTCCACTCTCTGTCCGTGATGACAACCTGTGAACAAGAACAAAAGAGCTGTACCTCGCATGTGTGTCCTCCTTTTGCTCTTCAAAGTCAGCTTCCCCTTTGAAGCTTGCTTTCTGGCTCACACAATATGTGGGTTCCTGCCAGGGAGAGGCAACATCTCTTTCAACGGCAAGCCGCTATGGTGTCCTTATCAGGGAGTCTTTCAGATCTCTCTCCAGGAGGGCAGAAGGGTGTCACATGGCCAGCAACTGTAAATTCACATTGGATAACTTAAGGTAATTGAGTAGCATTTTTCTAAAGTTGCCTTTTCCTCTAAAATTACATTAAAGTCGACATGGGCATCAAGTCAGGTATAATGCAACAATTCTTTTGAAATAACAACTTTAGAAGTTAGCAAAGCTGAATTATTAGCATGTAACCCAGACTTCCCAATTGGGCTACTAGCCTTTCTACAGTAAAAACAACAATTCTTTTTTTTTTACCTTTATGACATTTAAAAACACATGTCTAACCTTTTAATATTGAACACCCTACCTTAGGGCTCGACAGGCCTACCTTAGGGTGGACTATATATATTAAAAAGGAAGGTCTGGACTTTGTAATTAGTTTAAACAGCAAATTTGAGTTAGTAGTTTAAATCTGCTCTACCAGTCGGCAGTGGCCACGCTGAAAGACATACTTTTACTTAGTCACACTCATGGTGGCACAATAAGTGCTGCAGTCCGTGAGGAACACTTTAACTTACCAGCCTTGGTTACCCTTGTCACTATATAGTAGGGACTTATAACATGCTAATTATGAATAAGCCAATTAAAAATACAATTTTTAAGGATCAGAGTGCTGGTACTGAGGTCTGGTTGGCAGGCCTCAGTGCACTCAGAGTTGACAAACCAGCAGAATCAGTCCATATTTGTGCGGGTGGTCACGCAAAAACAGGTATTTCCTTACAATGAGAGAAAAGGCAGCACACAAGGGAGAAGGGGAGAAGCACAGGATACCAAAAAAAGAAACAAGAAGTTACCTGAAAGTGAGGAATGGAAGAACACAAGTTAAAAGGTAATGCTCCAGGGAAGGCACAAACACAAGAAGAGAAAGGCAAGCCATTCAAAAAGAAGCAAGCAAAAAGGAGTGACAATAAAGCCAGCCAATGGTAAGCAATGGGTGGGCTGTAGGCCCTCTTTAAGTTACCAATAGATATTTTTCATCCAGACAGCTTGTGCTGTCTGGTAGGCTCGACTAAAAAATTAATTTACTTCACACCCCATTCCCTGTTTAGTGCTAACAAAAGGTAAAGAAATGCTGTGGCAAAATATTTAGGTTGGGCTTGGGTAATAAGAAGTAAATTGCTGTAAATATACCCTTCCCTTTTATTGATCTTTTAATCTATGTTTGGACCCAGTGTATGCACTTTAGTTCCCCTGAAGTATACTGTATATGTAAATACTTGAATGAATTTATTATGTGAATTTACTTTTTAACTCTATTTATTGTCTTATTATGTGATGAATTGTATTCTCTTATATGCTTTTATGACAACAGTCGAATAAAGCTTGTTTGACTGACTGACTGGCTATCTTAAATCAAGGAGTTGGTGTGACACAATGTTTAGGCTCTATATTAGAAGCTTGAGGCCCAGTGCTTGGCAGGGTTTGCGTTAAGGTACAACTATATCAATGTCACTACACTGAGAGCCAGTACATCTGAAGGCATATTTTTATTTGTTATATAACCACATCAGTCCTATTATACTAATATTTAGTTTTTAGATTAAAGTATAATTATTGTGCTTTATTTATAGCTGCATGAATTAACTTAATTCTAGCCTGTAATTGTAGTTCTAGCTTAAAAGTAATTTAAATATAATTAAATGTAATTCTTAACTTTAATGTAAGCTTTATCCATAAATAACCTTATCCATTGATTATTTTATATTAAAATAATATTAATGAAATCACTATCGTTAGCGTCCTACCATAGGGGTCTTTCCTTATCCATGCTCATATTGTGTTGTTTCTTTTATGCATAAGTAAACCTACAAACTAGTTATTCTAGGACTTTGTCAGCATACTAAAATGTTACAGTTGTAATTACCAATAAGTGTATATTTGGGGAGAGTATACATATTTTTAAAGTCTAGTTTAATCGTTCTAAAACGCCTTGCCCCCCCAAAATAAATAGGTTAACAGAGCATGCGTGGAATTTGACATTGTAAGTAAATCTCTTAATGGTTAGGCATTTCTGCCAACCACCTAATAAGTTCTCTGAGTCCCTGAGTGAGGCCAGCATGATTTCTGTCCCATATCTGAAAAGAATTTGCAGCCACCAATGTGCATTGAATCATGTTGTTTAGCATCCATCAATAAAGCCAATTAACTCCTCTGTGCTTGTGAAAAGGAACAGGGTTCAAGTCAAAAGTTTTTTTTTTATAGAAAGTGTCAATTAATTGCAATTTAGGTATGAATTAAGCCTAAATTTCCAAGAGGAAATTAGACTTTTTTTTAAAAACTCTTTATTCATGGCTGTATCAAAATCACATGTTACATATGAGCATATTTTCATCCGTCGGCCTTTTCACGTTTTCTTAATCATAACTATCGGCAAATGAACAAGTACACGCTTTCCTTCCGCCTTAGCATCTCAGGTGGAACAGTCTAATATATCAGTAGTCTTTTACGAACACCTTACAGTATTGCCTGGTAAGTTAACTCCCTCCCACCCAGGCCCCTCCCATCCCTCCTAGCTTTGCCATCGTGTACACTCTATATCCCTTGGTACCATGGCCATATCTCACCCAGGGTAAATCAATCTCATCTGGCTGGTTGAACCCGTCTATTCAGCAGTCATGTCTCCATCCCCGTAGTCCACCACACCGGTTCCTGTGTGTACGGTCATGCGTCATTCCCTTGTGACAGTTCTATGTCTACACCCTCCAACTCAATCAGCATTCGCTCCCAGTCTTGTGCTATGGGATGTTTACGGAGTCCCTTCTCCTCCTCCCTACGCAGGATCCCACTTTCCGCTCGTCCCCATTTTAGCAAATCAGATCGCCATACCTCTACACTCGGGGGTCTGGCCGATTTCCATCTCATGGTTATAACTCTGAGTGCCAACAAGAGTGCTAGGTCCAATAGCTTCAGTTGGGCCTTGCGGGTCTTGGGCTGTTTCCTATGTCCTATCAGGTAAGGCAGCGCCCCCTCAGGGAGTTGTAGGCCTGTGATAGTGTGTAGTGTGTGTCGGACCGTCCCCCAGTAGTGGCGTATCCGCGGACAGGCCCATAGCATATGAAGGATATCACCCTCATCCGCTTGACATCGGGGACAGTTGTGTGAGGAAAGAGGAAATTAGACTTATAGATAAATATTTTGTGAATATGGCCCTGTATAACGTGGTCTTTATTGTGACGTCTGCTCCCTCAAAAAGGTCTTACTGCGTGTATCTACAAGTCATTCTATCTTGCCTTTGTTTTTTCAGGGAGAAGATTGGATACTATGAGAGTGTGAACATCATTCAGCCAGAAGATGCTGCTCTCATTTTCAAGGTGGAGGGCAGCTTTCCAGAGAGGCTGACAGTAAAGCCGTGGAAGGCCTACAGGGACTTCCGCAACAAGAAGTACGGCGTCCTGCTGAAGTAAGTGCTGGGAGGGGTCTCTCGTTTGGACAAAGCACTGCTGGAAAGACAGGGAAGTCATCCCAGAATACTGAAAAGCTGTGCTATTAAATGCCATATTCTATTGTTTAAAAACAATGACAAAACTGACGTAATTCAACAAAATTGAGCTCAACCCGAATAACCTTTGTCTAATTCTAAAAACACCTCAAATCACCCGTACTGCACTTTCTTGTGTCAGACTGAGGATATTCACTGGTCAATTGACTGCAAATCCATAGGACATCCCTCTAGCCAATCCTATGCAACACGTTCATGTGTAAAACAAGCCAGCCACCAGCTAACATCTTAACCAGTAGATAACATAATACCGCTCGATTTAAGATTAATGCCACAACACAACAGACCTGGGCAATTTATTTCAACACAACTGCAACCAAATGTAATAGCAGTCAGTGAAACCTAACATGAATACAAACTGTACTATTTCCAAACACTAACAACAAATGCATTTTAAGAGCAGAACAGTGCTTAATTTGAGCCGGTGGGGGTACCAGCACCTATTTTTGGGGACCGCCCTTACTTTGCCCATCAGATATTTACTGAAGGCAAGTGAAGGAAAAACACACAGGCGCATATTTACAAGCCCCTTGCGTCATCTTTACGACACCGTTGAGTCACTTCTGTGATGCTGAAGCTTCGTAAACCATGTGCCACTATGCGACAGATTTACAACGTGACGCATCTAGTGAGATGCATCACGTTGTAAAGTCCTTCGCTACATTATAACTTCGTCAGGTATAATGTATGCAGTGTGGGCGTTCCGTCGCAAGGAAGCCCTGTAAAAGTGACGCAGTCAAATCTACAAGATTTTACTGAGTCACGTTTACGTCCATGCTGCATCAAAACGTACGCCTGCTCGAAGCAAGCGTAAGGAGTGACGCAGCATTGCAAGTCTAGGATGCCCCTGAGCAGTGCTGGAGTTTCGTCACGCTTGGGACACGACTCCAGCACTGCGTCACCTATACGCTGACAGATGCGTCACGCATCTGTCTCTCCTTGTGCCACGGTGCGCAGCATTATAAATGCGGCGCATCCATGGTGGCTCAAGGTGTTCCTAACCTCACGCAAAATAACTGGCGCATACCTGCTCATCTGCATGGATGCGGCAGTTATTCTAAATCTGCCCCACAGATCGGAAAGGTGGAGAAAGAGAAAACGGCAAGGGGAGAGAGACAGGAACCTGCAAGAGCGAGGAAAGTGGCAGGGAGTGTCTGTAGTGGATTAAAGACAACCATCCTTGGTATTTGCAGCGCACAGACATTTGGGGGCTTATTTAAAATCCCCTTGCACCGCCATGTGTCACTTCTAATATGGGCAAAAGTGACCTACGGGCAGCCAAGGGGCTTGTAAATTAGCCTCTCAGTTCACCGGTTTCCGGCACTCTTTCTTTCACAAATTAAGCACTAGATCAGCAGACTACATCAACCCAACCAAACTAAAGATAGTCTAATCCTAGTGAAACACAACCTCAGCCAGAACCAATGAAATTAAAGCTCAATTTCTGCCAATACAAACCAACTATGACAAAATGCAAAGAACCTGAACCCAGTTTAACTGACTCAAAACAATACATACCAACATAAACCCAATACAAGCAAAACACAGTTGAAATGAACCTTCTGCCACCCAAAAACAAATTAGCGCAACCCAATGTAAATTAACACACCCAATCTATATTCAGAGTAACCTGTATAGGCTGATCTGATTTTAGCCAGCTTCACCTCATACTGCAAGAGAGAATGAGGCGAAGAAGTCCCTGACTGCCTCATGCCTACCCAAAGTTGAATGAATGTTAACTACTCCTGCGGGATCACGTACTTCGTGGTTCCATGAGCTCCCCTGTCCTCAGTCTTGTAGCACAGCGAGTAAAACATCTGCAGACCAGGATGGATGACTCCATGCATCTATCTACCAATCCTCCGCCATTTTGAAATTCAGGCAATTTCTCATTATCTCTGATCTTTCCTAAAAGAAAACCCCTCACTCAAGAGTTTACAGTGTTTGATCTTTGTGCAATTGATTGGCCTTTTGCATGATGCCATTTACATATATGTCGTTTCCGCCGCTCTCTGCTGCTGCTCTCTGCTGAGGCCGGCGCTGGTGTTCTCCGCTGTGACCGCTGTGACCTTGGCTGGTGCTCTTTGATTTGGTCGCCTGTACTCCTGAAGCAGCCGAGCACCCGGGCCCCTGTTCTCCAGTGCTGAGCCGCACTGTAGCCGCCTGTGTCCGTGCCGCCGCTGTGCAGCCACACAGAAAAGCTCCCTGTGCTGCCTGTTCTGCCGCCTAAGCCTGAGTCTCTGCTGTGAGCGGCCGCGGTGTACGTAGTGAAGACGAGGTGGGCAGGGCAGGTGAACCGAGGCGAAGCAAGGTGAAGCGAGGTGAGGCAAGTTATTGGGGTGAGGGGATGTGCGGTAGGAAGAGGCCAAGGCGGGAGTGTGAGACTCGTGAGCAGCCTGAGGTGTGCTTGTGGACTATAGCACAGCCTCCGCTGCCAGCTGCCTTTATTGGCCCCACTGCTAACACTGACCAATTCCGCAGCCAGCGGACAATTTAAGTGCAGCGGTTCCTGCCTCCAAAAACGCCTAAACAAAATGGCCAAAATCTCCCAAACTGCCCCCACTGCTATTACTATTGCCATTAAGACCATTGCAGTGAGGGGACCCAGCGAAAGGCAGCGAAGCACCATAACTCTGTCGCCACCATAACCCAACTGGAGCAACCGAGGAGAGGACCTGGTTGGACGAGATCAGCCACAAAAGCGTGAGATGTGGTGAGGGGCTCAGTCAGTCTTTCGTATAGTATTTTGACACACAAAGAACTAAAGAAATCCTCCTAGGCAGCCGTTTACAATAAAGTATCAACACTCATAGTGGAGAAGTGTGGCTCAATGGTTAGAGCGGCAGACCCTGATGCAGAGGTCTAGCCCGGGACCAGGGTTCAATTCCCCGCCACGGACCTGATAATTCTCGCCTCGGTGCCTATTCTAATCACAGAGTCCCACTCTGCAACTCTGGGCAATAGCTTGCTTAATCTCCACAACGCCCCCCACGACGCTAAGGATGCCTGGCCTTCACCCTGGGGGTGCCCAGGAGTGGACGCCTCACAGGGAAAGCCAGGACGGGTTCCACAGCGGTATTCGTACAAGCGCCTTGAGACCCTTGCGGGTGAGTAGTGCGCTATACAAGTATCAATTTACATTTACATTTACATTTACATACCCAGGCGCGGGGAAGCTGGGCGTAGCTATCAACTAACAACAGAGTTCAGCCCTCTGAGTCCCCCTCACTCCCATATCTACATTACAATTCCCACCCATACTTGCCTGTGTGTACAAGGGATACAGACAGATCATCTACCGCCGTATGGCATATAAAAAACTGAGATCACGAACAATTTTTATGAAAAGACTAGGAACTGAACAAGCCATAAGAAGGAGCGCCGGAAAGATGGTCTGTCCTCAAAACACGGAATCGTTCTCCGGAATAACCAAATATTTTTCAAAACAAAACATAAAGGAGCAGAAGCAAACACAAAGCAATCAAGTAAAAGAAGTAATAAAAGAAGAAAAGAAACGGGTGGTCACTAACATTACAGGGCGAGAAGAAATCTCAAACAATAAAAGCTTGGAAGAGTTAAATAACAACATTTCAAACATAGAAACAGCAAAATCAGAAGCTCATCAAAATCAGAAAACTTTGGAATTTGACATTATTTGCCCTGACATAAGCTTAAAAGACTTGGTTTTTAGCATGGGTCCACAAAAGGAGAAATCAAAAATTCACAATAGCACCCCACTAAAACAATTTGACCCGGAAGATTCTCTATCGCATACGCCAGATTTTCTATTTTCAGAATCTATTGATCCGTCTAATGAAAATATATAGGTGGCCAAAGACCTAGTCACACTTCAAAGAATTCTGGAATCAGTACTCTCCCACCTAGGGAACATCTTGGAAAACTCCGACCAGAGGTTGGACACCCAAATAGGAATGCTAAAATATCCAGTAGAAAAAAAAAAGGAGGAAACAACAACTTAAATTACTATTATCTGGAGAAAAATAAGAAGAACAAACAGAGGAAAAACTCTCCACATCAAAAGCTTTCCTACCAACTGTTGTAGACTTTTCGTCTACGGTTGACACTGCAACTCAAACAGGTCGGAGCAAACAAAAAGTAAAAGAGGAAAAAACATATATAAACAAACTTCTTCTTTCAGAAAACTCTTTAAGGATCCAAAAGAGACCAAAACCGAACTACCAAGCACAGCATATTACCCAATCTTTAATAAACAAAAGTCGAAAATCTCATCAAAAGGGATTACTACGACCAAACAAAAAATAACAGAAACCTCATCAAATACGACCTCAGTCTCCCCTGTTCTATAAACAACAGTAAAAAAAGAGGAGATCAAACAAAAACAGTTGGAAGCAAGCAAAGAAAGGGGTAACAAGAAGGTTTGCAAAACAGAAGGTCCGAAAAACAAGATTTCCAGAAACGCTACCACTCAACCTTACGTCCACAGGAAAAAAAGAAGGTAAAGAAACCAATTTTACTACCAAAGAAAGAGAACCGACTTTGACCTATAAGAAGCAAAGGGCAAACTCTACTCTTCTAAATCCCACCACCCCAAGTTTTGTTCCAACAAAGACTGAAAGAGAAACACGGACACAAAAGGAAATGCAACAACTAGTTCTATCGACCAGGAAGAAGTCTATTAAACTGCAGAAAAACCTAACATGCAGCGTGGAAATCACAGACCTATTTCCCTCGGGTGAAGACCCACTAAATAGAGAAAGAATAATAAATCTCCTTCAAAGGATACAACCATTACAGTCATTAGCAAGAAATTAAATAAAACTAGTATCTTTTCCAGAAAGAACGAAAACCACGACAGCTGTCGTAGAATTTTGGTCTCCAGTAATTCCGGCTATTATACTAAAAGAAAATGAGACCCTTTACAAATGCGGATTCGATGTGGCCCCAGCAAAAAGGACAAAAAGAAAACCAGAAGAAAGCCTCTCAATTGGAAATCAGCACATATACATAAATCAAAACTGCAATAATAACTTGTTAAATCTTTATAAAGAAGACATATCAGTCTCAATTACAAATGGTGTAAGGAGAAGCTAGACCAAAAATTCTCCAAAGAAGGAAAATATAGCAACTGTAAATACATGGGCATGTATTGCAGAGAACCTTAACAGCAAAAATCAGGGACAGGAAAACAAGCGTCCATTTTAGCAACTGTATGACCATCTCTTCCTGGAACTTTGCAGGGAAAACCCAGGAAAAACTAGCAATAATTATGCAAGATCGTCTAGGGATGGTGGCTTTACAAGAAACCTGGGCAACCATAACCTTTGACCATCTGACTATTTCGTAAACGACATTCCAGCCGAACCGGCTGCCCATGGGCACGCAGAAGGAGGGATAGCAATTCTTTTATCTGAAGAATACTATTGGGATCAAGAAATCATCCCAATGTACTCTAAGAATATTCAATGCATTAAGATCAAAGTTGGGACAGATCTGAGCAAAAGCTCGAACAAAATGCTAATTTTTAATGTCTATATTCCTCCGGGAGCTAAAATGGACGCATCAGCGTTAAACATTCTTGAGGATATCGAAAAGGTGGTAGAAGATCAGGAATTCCTGTTAATTTTCCCTACAGGTGACTTTAATGGGCAAATATCTAACGACCTATTGGAAAAATGGGAGTCAGGAGAAAAAGAAGAGGCTCTGGCAATACCTATCCCACAATTTCCTCTAGGAAGCAAAGCTGATAAGAGAGGGAAAATTATACTATCTACACTTCCTATCCTGAATGGAGTAATATTAAATGGCACCACAGAAGGAGACATCCCGGCTTCCTATACAAGAAAGGGTAGCCATAACGCCTCAATTCTCGATTACATGATTTGCAATATAGGCTTATTTGGATCAGCCCTACAACTAAACATCAAGTTTGATATAGGAAGTGATCATGCAATCTTACACTTAACAACAGGTTTAAGCCTGAAACCAACATCTCCAGTGCACATCATGGAATTGCAAAGTACAGCACTGGTAAACCCAGTTCAAGGTCGGGTAACATGGAATCCTAGAACTTTCGATAAAACCATGCAAATAATGGAGAAGTTAAACCCATTAAAAACTGTTCACTCAGCAAATCCAATAAAAAACGTTGAGGCTGTGGTTAATAAACTGGTACAACTGCTGCAGGAAAATTCAAATCAACGAACGACAAAAACGCAAAACAATAAAAGACGGAATCCTGATATTAGGGCAACGGAATTAAACAAACTAATAAGAGCACAATTCTTGCAATTCTCTGATACAAGAAAACTGGAAATCAATAAACTAAAAAATTGCCACAGAAGAGAAAAAGAAAAAAAACAAAAAATGATACAGGACAAAAAATGGTTGGACCTCCAGTTAGCAGCAAAACAAAATGACAAATGTGCCTACTGGAACATAATAGCGTTAGAAGCGGGTACAAAAAAATCACTAAAAGCAAATCCAGTTCCACCTTCAGAATGGGAAACATATATAACCAACTTCTACAAAATAAATCAAAAGCCTGAAAGCGAGACTCTAATGCAACACAAGAGAGAACAGGAAAAAATTACATACAAAGAGGCCCCATCGCCTCTCCAAATAGAATATTACATAAAAAGGGCAAGATCGTCGGCTGCAATGGGTCCTGACCAAATTCCTATTAGGGCCCTAAAAAACAACCCTAAAGAGTGGAGCAAGACCCTAGCACGCCTTCTCTGCCATATATTTAGAACAGGGGAAATTCCAAAGTCCTGAAAGTGGAGCATTGTAATTCCAATCAACAAGAAGGGCTCCAGACTGCTCCCCTGCAACTACGGGCAGATAGCTCTCCTGGACGCAACTGGGAAGATATTCGCGGCAGCTGTCTTAGATCATCTAAAAGAGTGGGCATTTTCAACTGCCTCCATTCCGCTTAACCAAGCTGGGTTTAGATCTAAACACTCGGTTATAGACAATATCGCAGTACTGCAAGCAATAATGGAAAAATATGTGATCAATAAGTCGCAGGTAGTGTATGCAGTGTTTGTCGACTTCACAAATGCATTCGATAGGGTAGACAGAGACAAGCTTTTGGAAAAAAACTTCAAAAAATGGGAATTCCACAAAATCTTCTCCATCTAATAATATCACTGTACTCTAATACATGGTGTCAAGTCCAAATGGGGAGGGAGAAGGGTCTTACCTGCCCAATATCTACACCTAACGGCCTGCGTCAAGGGTGCCTCCTAGCTCCCTTACTGTTTTCTCTACACCTCAGTGACCTGCCGGAAAGACTTAATCAGGTTAATAACTTCCCACCTAAAATTGCAGCTTTTAAAATCCATTGTATGATGTATGCAGACAATGTAGTAATCTTAGATCTGACTCCATTTGGTCTCCAAAGAAATCTGCAGGCACTCACCAAATATACAGAAGAAAACTATCTAATACCAAAAATCGTCCCATTTACAGGAATGAAGAGTTATGTCCAATACAACTGGTCACTAGGGGGAAAACCACTGGAAATTGTCAAAGAATATATATATCTTGGGAGAATTTTCACTCAATCTTTGCACAATCTGCCCCACTTGCAAAATATGGGCCGAAAAGCCGATGTCCACTTAGGGGCTCTCCAACGACTTTATTCCTCCACTGGCCAAAGACACTTCTCTTCTCTTCTACAGGTATATAGCTCAAAGATTCCCTCCGTACTATCATACGCAATTGAATATATTCCAATAAATGAATGGAAACAAATTGACATGAAAGAAGGGAAAACCCTTCGGAAATTAACCAGGATGTCGCAAGCTGTGCCGGTCCAAGCTCTTCGGCTAGAATTATCACTAGTCAGCTCCATTGCTAGAGGGATCACAAACATAATAAGATGGGCATGTAATTTGGTTCATGCGGATCAAGGGACTTTAAGATCCTTGCTAAAAACGGAGACATTTGAGCAAGAATCACCGAAGTATGTGTATTGCAAAAATCTATCTATTGCTTTTAAATTATCAAATGTTACTTTTGGCATGTTAAAATATTGGGCACCAGCACATCTGAAACTTTTTTTAAAACACCTAACACCAAGGTAAAGTATGGACCTTGACATCCAACATTGTTCTGAACTATCAACGTACAAACAATATGCGGAAACTATAGTTTTTAAGAAAATGCAACAGTATATCTTTTTTAATCTAAATCACGACTCAGGCGAAGTATTATATTACTCCGTCTTGGGATACTGCCTTTGAAATCATACACTTTTAACTGGTTCCCAAAAGAAAGAGGGCCTAACCTCTGTGACTATGTAAAGGTGGGGTGCAAGATTTAGAACATGTTTTATTTGCTTGCCTAAATAAGACTGTAGTAGCAGCTAGGAAGAGATTTGTAATACCAATCAGAACAAAATATAAAATTAACTCTGTTCAAAACTTGATTTCCCTCTGCAAGGTACCACCTAACGAATTTGTGTGTATCAATATGTACACTTTTTTAAAATCATTTTTAAATTATATTAGAATGACAATTATATTAGCAAAACTGTAATTTTAATCATCAAATATGTGTTGTTCTCAAATGAGAACTAAATCAAATAAATAAATAAACTAAAAACTAAAAAAACATATATGTCTAAAACGCTTGTGTTTCTATATGCTTTAGGAATATCCACGTGAAAATATTCCTGTTAATATTCAATATATTGATGTTGAGATTATTTTAAATCTGTACTTCATTTCAAAATGGATCACATTGTTTCTACTGTTTTTGTTGTGGTCCTATGGAGGCTTATTTCTTCATAAATTCACAGACTGGTTCCAATATTCTGCTAATCTTCCATCTTTTGATCACTACGACTAACATTTAACTACAATGGTAGGTCTAAATTATTCCAAAATGAATTAAAACAGTTTGCACCACCTCCGCCAGCCTCGCAGTGACTGGCCAGACAACACCCCTGGGAAACTGCTCATGCCAACCTGTTAGGTGCCACTTCGGTGGAAACAAGCATTACTACTACCAGTCTGCCATACTATGGTGGCATGGCCGACAGGCGAGAATTTTTTTTTAAAGACAAATATCCCAGCATGACTCATCTTTGGAAAAAAACTATTGCACTGGGTAAAGTGCGTATGGTATTTTTTTTTGTTTTTTCCTGTTTTGTTCTGTCATGATGTACGCATCTAAGCTGGACAGGAAAACAAACAGTTAATATGGCATCAGACTGCTCACTGTAATTAGGGTGGGCATTCAGATGTAAATTCTGCTTTTGAGGGCCTCACTATGAGGGGTTTCCCAATGGCAGAGATGGTGGCTGCTCTGCTCTCAGGAATACCAGTACCACCATCTCCTGCATTGTAAAGACCAGGAGTCAATGGCTGAGTGGGCAGGGAATCTGCTTGTTTTTGGCAGATGTGTGGTGCTGGACAGCTTTAAACAAGACCTTTGTCGATGCTTTTGCAGCTCTCAGATCCATTCTCCAGGCAGAGGTAGATCTGAATACCATTCATATTCATCTGACATTTAAGTTGATGTTGTGCAATAGTATAGGTAAAAGTCCCCTTGGGAAGTACATCACCACATAAGCATACAACATTCAATCTTACAACAGCAAGAGCTGGTCTCCCATACGTTATATTGATCCAGGCATCATTACTACTACAGTATAAAGAGAGTCAGAATGCGTTACAGCATCCACGTGGCATAAAAGGATTTCCAAGTAATATATTGTCTAAAAAACATTTTGACTGAAGCTAACTTGACTGACAACTATAATGTGTAAGGAGGAAAAAGTTCTCCTACATAACTTCTTTAGCCTGGTGAAGACTAGGTCCAGTGGCGAAGGATTGAAGTAGCATCATCTCTAGAAGGGATGGCTATCCATGATTAGGACTAGAAACAAGCATTTACAATGCAATGGTTTCGCCTTTGGAAAATATTGAGCTATTGGCATTGTAAATGACAAAATTTGTATTTATGTGTTGGTTTTGAAAACAGATAAATAAATGGCATTGTCATTTACAATGCCAATGGCTTAATCTCTTGCAAATGCAAGACCTATTGCATTTGCAATGCACTAGGTCGCATATTTACGTGAGTATGAGCTATTGACATTGCAAATAACAATGCGTTTTATTTATGTTTCAAAAACAAAAACATAAATAAAAGGTGGCACATACATATATATAAATGCATACACATATATATATATATATATATATATATATATATATATATATATATATATATATATATATATATATATATGTGCATATGTGTGCGCGTAGAAGTAGTGAGGTAGAGTAGTAGAGAGTGAGTAGTAGAGAGTATTAGAGTAGTACAAAGTGAGTAGAGAGTAGTAGAGAGTGAGTAGTAGAGGGTGAGTAGTAGATAGAGAGTGGATAGTAGAGAGTAGTAGAGTGAGTAGTAAAGAGAACTAGAGTAGTTGAGTGGGTAGAGAGTAGTAGAGAGTGAGTAGAGAGTAGTAGAGAGTGAGTAGCATTGTAGTAGAGGGTGAGTAGTAGAGTGAGTAGTAGAGTGAGTAGTAGAGTAGTAGTGATTAGAGAGTGGATAGACAGATTGAAAGCGTGGATGGATGAGTGAAAGAGTGAATGGATGGAGGGATGAGTGAAAGAGTAAATGGATGAATGGATGACTGGGTGGCTGAGCAGAAGGCTGAGTGAAAGGATGGATGGATGGGTGAGTGCAAGGGGTATGAATACTGCAGACTTTAGAAAAAGGACAAGTTCTTCCTATAATTATTATTATCAAGAAGTCTTCGTAGATGCAGCATCTCCTTGCAACCCAGTGGCAGCTTAGTAAAGTGCACTATCTTGTTTTTTTTTAAGGTGGGAGTTGATGAAATTAGATAATTAAGATGCTAAGAGCTAGAAACCTTAAAACGCCTAGGTGGATATCTGGGTCAGTCACTAACAGTTCTGGCAGTCTCCCTGGATTTACCGCACTGTGTGATCCTGGGGAAACTGATTCATCCTTCTCCATCTTGTTTCCTTTCTCTGAAAAACTGGTCAACTTGAGAACCCTTTGAAACTGGCTTAATGTCACTGCTTAGCGATATACAGTTGGGCATCTCCATCTGAAAAGAACAACCCCCATCACCCAGGGAGGCCCTTATCAGTTGTGATTTTAGCATCAAATAAAACAGACTTTTTCTGACATATGCCCGAACAATCCACATGCTGTAAAAGCCACTTTAGAAAACAAGACGGAGAGAGCGAGGGCGAGCTAGCCCTGGAAACGCCTTCTCTCCCTTCTGTTTGTTTCATGTTTGCAGAGGAAGTTGTGGGGGAAGGGAGACCTGCTGGAGGGGCATGGATATGAGAACGACTAGTTCCACCAGTCACCGAGGGAGCTTGGCCACTTTCGAAAACAAGTGATGGGGGCAAAGAGCAACAGAGTGAGAGGGAAAGACGACAGCAATAAGCAACAATGTAGGATCGATGGTGGGGCAACCAGCAATGAAGAAAAAAACAATAATGGCGGGGAGCAACCAAAACAAGCTTGTACTGTGGCGATAAAAGTTAGGCGCAGCCACCATGCTGAAAAATGAAGCACGGTGGCCGTGAAGCGAGCGCTGTGCTGATTAAATAAAAGGCTCACGGCCTCGAAAATAAATGAATTAAACAAACACATTTTATGCTTATAAAAGACAAGCACAATACACTTAAAAACGCATACACACGCTACCTTCTCTTGGAGAACAAAAAAAGTGTTTTAAAACGGTCCCAAGCACACGCTCACATTAAACCTATGCCTTTAAGCTGCCATGAGCAGGAAACAAAGAACTAGAACTGGGTTTGGATCTGGCCACCCTTTTGCAAGGGTCTGAAAGAACAAGTATTCCACATGACCTCATAGGAGGCAAAGCTATGGATAAAGCCTCGTGCAGAATTGTTTAATTACGGCGTGAACACAATAAACCAAGTTCACGCTGTATATACACAAGCACTTGCTGTTTACAGGGCCTCAACTTTGACACTGAGATATTTATGTCACTCACTGGCAGCGTTCTAGGGTAATATGCACACCTGTCTGATGGCCGCCAAAGTGTTCTCAGGCGCATCGTGAGCTCCTCCGCGGTGAGCGATCACAGACACCATTCCCTGGGGCTTCAGCACCAGCTGCGCACGAGACTTGGGCACAGGAGGGAACCTAAAGGTTACCAGTAGGAAGTAGAGAACGCCGGTAATCACGGAGGAATTGAAGAGGTCGCGACTGAGCAACAACAGCAGCAAGAAAATTGAGGTGAATGAGGCCAACAACCCCTCGTGCCAAAGCATGGTGCCCACTTGGAAGCAGAGAAGGGGCTGAGGGATGGCCCGCGGGAGGGGGCCCGGGGAGTTTCACAGGTGAGAGGACGCTGCGTGCGTGAGTGCGTGCGCGCGCTGCTACGTCAAACAGCACAATGGCATAATCGACAGAGAGAGTAGACTAAAGATTTGCTGCCACTCCCAATGGCCAAACCAATAAGAATTAACCTATGATTAGACGGACGCAGCGACCATTTTGAATTGGTCACTTTCAAAGGCTTATGGGCGCTCTACAGGTTTTCCTACATTGAACATTGAACCTTCTAATTGTCAGAACCTTACATTGAACCTTCTAATTGTCAGACGTTCTAATTGTTTATTATTATTCAAAATGACACACCTTTGTGAATTTAAAGAAAATTGAGGCATTTAAAACAAAATGCATAGATTTTACTTATTTGTTGAAACTTTTGTCCAGTAATGAATGTCTTGAGGAAGATCGAGAGTCACAGCTTACGTACTCCGAGAAACTCTGAGAAACGGTAACATTTTTCTTTTGCTCATAGAAGATAGGCAGATGCGTTTCAAACTTGGTATTTAAAGCTCTATGTGACGGCTATAATTTTGTTTTCGAAAACGTAGTGGCCATCTTGGAATGAGAAACCTTTGCTTCTTTAAAACATTAATATATTAGGAATTTAAGACAAGTCAGGTCCGGGCCGGCAGCCAATCACAGCGCGGCGCGGGGAATGACATCACGGGGGTGTCCTGGCCGGCAGATTCGGGGGCGTGTTTTTAGTGCTCTCCCCTTCCCATTGGCTGGAAGGTAAAATTCCAGCCAATGGGAAGAGGAGAGGGCGGGACTTAAAAAACACACGGAAACGCCCCCGAATCACGTTTTCACGGGGAAAGCGTGATTGACAGCCAATCACTTCCAATGGCTAGCCTCCATTTATGGAGCTAGCCAATGGAAGACAGAGGCGGGACCAAAGCCCCATATGTAGGACATAAGATTTCGCCCTGGGTGGAGCACTGCTTACGCAGTGCTACGGCCAGGGCGAAACCTAAAAATGGTTAGGGTTCTGCCCACCTCACCCTCCCGTACCTGAGCAGGAGACATCCAAAGATGAAAAAGTAGAAACAAATGGTACTGAAGGGATCAATCCACTTTTAATTATCAAACAAGATTTGCGAATTATACGCAGCGTAAATATATATTAATTCATATACACATATATGATCGAACAGCCAGAGAGGCACAATGTAAACAAATAACACAGTCTATATACAACACATCACATGTACATTATATACAAATACACAAAACACTTACAATACCAAAAACACTTCTCTGTACCCTTGAGACAAAAAAATATATATATACACCAATTTACATATGTACCTCCTCTTAATTTGGGGTGGAGTACACAACAAAATGTTAGTCCCTAAAACAAAGCACCAGGGGGTTGACTTATCAACCTAGCCTACATTTGTGTTGGTGCACCTAGGAAAAAATCAAATCTTCCTTAAATTTTTACAGGGGACTCCGTTCAAAGCATAAGGTGTCGACGCAGTCGCGGTTGCGTTTCAGCCAGATGATATAGGCTTCATCAGGACATGGGTACTATTCTTCACGGCCCTGGCTAAACCGCGGGCTGGTATCGCTGGCTCCCCCACAACCACCCAAATGGGTGGGGTAGGAACCACCGTCTTGGGTCTCTTCCCGTAGACTCTTTATATCTTCACAGTGTCCGCCCAGATAGAGAAAAATATCTGAAGTGGCTCAAGTCTCGCAGTCTTCCTTCAACATCCAAACAAGGTCGGCGGCACGTAACCTCAGTGCTTGCTGCAACGCCTCTCCAGCCAAACCACCAGAGAATCAGGGGCGGCTGACCCTATGATTAGGGTCCATTCCTGATTGATCGGAATCTTCAAAAGAAGGAGTCTTGTTTGAACACTAGTAGTAAAACAAAGGTCCCAAATAGGAACCCTGCATGTTCCTTTTTTTCGGTTTCAATTATTTTTGTTTGTGGGCGAATCCATAAGTTATCATGAAGAAGGTGGTAAAAATCATAAGATCCACCGAAACGCGTAAATGAAGTTAAAAAAACACAGAATCTGTAAACATTTCTGATATGACCTATGATAATTTCTAGATCAAGTATCATCCATAATGTTGAAACGGATCAGTAATACTGAATGGATCCTAGGTTTTGTCTTTTTGTGTTTCTCCCTGTGCTGTTTATCAATCTGTCCTTATTTTTAACTGACTGCATTCATTTATTTTTTGCCACATTGCAGAAAGAAATAATTGGTTTTAAATATAGGACTTCTGAGGAGCAGCAACTCTTTTTTAGTCTTGTAAAATGATAACATCGTTTTTTACTGGGATTTTTGTGATGGAACCATATGAGTTTTGAGTCTATGATAGTGTTTAAAAAAACAAACGAGATTTGACAATACATCTTTTTTGCCAAGTGTCTCTTCATATTGTAGTGGTACTGACGTGTGGGTCCATATAACGTAATTGAGACCAGCTTTTGCTGGTGTAAGATTGAATGTTGTACATATATATGTGACGTTCTACTGCCCAAGTAGGAATGTTACTTCTACTGTTTAATACGGTGCCTTATCCACTGGCTGCGTGGGTCTCTCTCTCTCTCTCTTATTTTGTTTGATGTTGTGCAATACCCAGTACTTGGGGCTGCATGCAAATTTTGAAAGGAAACAGCAACAGAGGGGTTTTCTGACTGACCCCACGTTAACCTTTTTTGTTAGACATTATGGTAGTAATCCTGATGTGCTGTCTGTTAGGAGATAGGAACAAATTAATGCATATTGCATTTGTTCCTCGCGTTCCTGTACATTTCTCCAGGTGGTCGAACAGGTACACAACAGTTACACACAACTGTTGAACAAATATAATTAACTTCAGAGTAATTGCACACAACCACCTACGTAACGTTGAAGCATTCTTTAAGAGCGGAGACTACGGCCTTGGCTGTGTTCGCAACATCAAGGTTCCTTTTATCCATGTGGTACATTAGGTGTGCAATTTTAAAAGGAAGTTTAAAAACACCCCCCATCAGATAAGGGTTTTCCCCCTGATCATGGTGGGGGCATTTCCCCATTGGAAAACTGTGTGGGGCCTTAGCTACTCTTTCTATGTCTGTCATTATGATACGGGAGTGTGTCCCCATATTGCCTTCATTCGTCCTTTTGTATATTTTTATGATAGTTTTTATTGTGAAGTTTTTAAACAGTTTTAACTAGCTTTTTTTTAAACTTAATTTTATTATTGTTAATAGTCAGTGATGATTTAAGTCAAGTTAAATCCAATCCATCACCTAAACCATTTTATCACTTCCAAAACACTTTAACTCAGTTAAACTCAAAATAATATTAAGGGGCTTATTTTCAAGCCCTTTGTTCCACCGGTGCGTCACTTTTAACATGGGAATAAGTGATG
This sequence comes from Lissotriton helveticus, assembly GCF_964261635.1. Taxonomy (NCBI): domain Eukaryota; kingdom Metazoa; phylum Chordata; class Amphibia; order Caudata; family Salamandridae; genus Lissotriton; species Lissotriton helveticus. The sequence continues at coordinate 213,927,312 of NC_136062.1, read as the reverse complement.
TACCTGTGACTTCAAACCTCCCTCTGTAGTTCACTGGCCGCAGGCTTCTGAGCAGAGCTTTGGGCTCCAGCAATATTTCTTGTACAAATAAAGCACTGGCAGACTACATCAACCCAACCAAGTTTAAGCTAGCCTAAATCAATCACTACCAAAACACTTTAGGTCAGTTTAACTCAAATTATTATTAAATGTTTTGGTAAACTTCAACGTTACCTCTGTAGTTATCAGTTCAACTTTTTTGCAGTCTGTAGACTGGTGGTGTAAAACTTGTACTTCCATGTATGTCTTCGCTTTATGTGGTGGTGACCATGACTTTGTCCCTGAGAATTGTTATGTGATTAATCTCTTTATTAATATGGCAAAGTACCTGGTAATCCTTCACAATGTTCTTATATTTGTTTGTTCTTCATGGGAATATTTCCTCATGTTTTACAGGAGTGGAGAGGACTGGAGGTCCAACCGCCTGGTGCTCAACAAAGAAGTGCTCTCCCTGAAAGTGATCGACCAGTTCTTGCCATTACTGAATGAAGTAGGCGAGGACTTTGTGAAGCGGATCCACCACCAGATTCAAAGAAGTGGGCGTGGGCGGTGGACAGCAGACCTGTCAAATGAACTCTTTCGCTTTGCTCTTGAGTGTAAGACTCATTTTAACTCGATGCTCTACTAGTAGAATGCCACTGTAGTAAACTTGAGAGCATCCTGGAGCCGAATGGAGACAAGTACACACACAGTCAACACTGTAACTGGCATTACTAGTAGTTATAATAAAGAGGGAGGATAGGATGTCTTCAAGTAGTTTATTCCCAGCACATTGTCCTAAACTGTACCGTAGGCATCCAAACCATCCTCATCATCCAACATGCCTCACATTCCTGTATGCCCCAGAGAACCAGGCAAACTCTATAAGAGACACAAACACAGAACACCAATGTCTTCTCTACTCATCCATTATTCAACATAGATATGTATCAATCATCCGGTCATCAGATGCAACGAGCAGTCTGCAAAGGTTTCAATGTACCACTAGAACTACTGTCAGATTCCCATTCTCACACGAGACATTATCCCACCACTATATGCTTCTCATGCTGCCCAAGTCCACTACGGCTCCACCATTTCTTTGTAAGGGGCCAACTGCACATGTCCACAAAGAGCCCTAGAGAGCCACAAGCAGGAGGTTAATAAGTAAACATCGGGTGAGGTAGGACTAAAGGATATCTAGAAACAATGTATCGTTGAACATTTCTAATCACTTTGTGTTAAAGAAGGGTGTGCAGGAATACTGTTAAAGAGTTTAGGAGCTCCACCTCTATCAGTAGGAAGACCCTTGCCTTTTCCATACTCCGTTTTAAAGATTGAACGCTTCCGATTCTGTAGCTATAGTGGGTTTACTGGTGAAAAGGATTTCAGAACATAACATCTATTAACGTACATACCTATCACAATGGGCCCAGTAATTCCTTTTTTTGGGCACTGTAGGAAAGTAGGATCTGCTTTCATGGTTATCCCCACTTTGTGTTGGTGTCAGTATGTTTTTTGACTAGTCTGACTGGGGTCCTACTAATCAGGACCCCAATCACTGTGCTTCCTCTCTAAATTCGACATGGTAGTACTTCTGTACCTCCGCAATTGGCTAGTAGTGTACCTTTGCAAGTCCATAGTCTATGGTACTAAGGTACCAAGGGCATAGGTACATCCGGGGGGGTTCCATGGGCTGCAGCATGTAGTATGCCGCCCATGAGAGAATACTCAAACTGTGATTACAGGCCTGCCATTGCAGCCGGTGTAAGCTGGTGCTAGCACCAGTTATGACAGATATAAGTTTTCCTCTATCTGAGGTAATTACACTTAAAACCTATAACTCACCCCTAAGGCAGGCCTTTCAATCCTGAAGTCAGGGTGCTGGGTTATAAGTATAAGGTGTCCCTGCATGAGCAGGACCCCCTTACAAATCCCGGAGTTGATTCTCCAATCTTTGTAAGTGTGGTCAGCCATTTTGATAAATATAGTGGCTATGCTTCATTACGAAATGGCTAACTGTATAGTGGCTGTGCCCAACCTGGGCATGTTTGGTATCATACATGTTGGAATCATGCCCCAACACCGTTACAGGTGTTGTAATATAATTCCTTACACCAGGGACTCCTCCGGGAAGGCCCCAGTACTCCCGATAACAGCATTCCAGAGTATGCTAGCAAGCTAGTGCTACTGCCAACCTCAGCCAGGATTCTGCACTCCTGCTGATCAGCATGGGAAGGTATAACTAAAGATTTCTTGTCGCAGGGAGGTGTGTATTTGGCTGGGGTGGGGACACTTGATAGCGCCACCAGACTGTTTTGAAGGGCACCTTTGTTGCCCTCCTTGCAAACTCTAGTTGGAACCAGTTCAGGGAACCCTTGGCTCCTGCGCTGGTGCAAAATTGGACAATAGGCATGGGAGTATCCTCCCCTCCGTCCAGCCCCTCCTCTGGGAGGGACTCCTGAGTCTTCCTAACCCCTTTCTTAGGTTATCAAAGAGTTTACCTGTGCATGGGTCTTCAGATTCATTGTGGGACAAGACTCAAACCTGAAACCACTTCACTACTTGACCATCTGGACACTTGGACTTCGGTGGACTTTGTCAAAAGACCTGTGGACATCAAGGATACCTGAAGTAATCTCCCTTGAAGTGATGTCACTCCCATGCATTTGCAGTTCCACAACAAAGCTGATTAGTCTGCTTCTCCTGACGTCCCACAGACTTTGAAAGGCTCAACAACAAAGGTGGTGGTTCTGCCACTTAAATGAGGCCTGCCGTGTCCTCTCAGCAACTTTGAGGCCAGTATCCCTTGTCAGAACCACATCAACTTGCCATTGCCAAGGCTTGTTGGCTCTGCACTTCAGGGATCATCTGGCCACAAGAAGGTTCTCGACTTACCATGTGGGACAGCTCATGAATGGCTCCTGGTCTTCCTCAGCATCACCTGGTCCTCACAGCTACAGCGACAAGGTCACTGTTGTCACTCTTGCATTTTCCGTCATCGGTAGGCATTGCTCTTCCGTGCCTCCTGGTCACCTCCTACGGACCCCTCTGCATGTATGGTCTTCTCTTCAAGAACCCACCCTTGGATTCCACCAGCCTATTGCACAGTCCTCCATTGTGGTCTACGATGGTTTCTGACACCGCTTTGCACCTATGCACCTGGCTTCCCTGGTGTAGGTATCCTGGTTCCAAGGAGTATCCACGGTTGGGGTAACTGCAGCTTTCCTATTGACTTCTATTGAGTATGCAGTCTGTGTTTCTACTTTGCACACAGCCTCCATGGGGTTCCTGGGTAATTACATTGGGTTTTTCCTTGCGTCCCCAGTTCTTCTGAGTTTCCTGGTCCAAACTTCAGTCGCAGTTTGCATAGTATATGGTTTGGTCTCCCCTGTAGACCACTCTGTATTGTGCTTACTTACCTCTTGCAATTAACCTCATCACTGCGGCGCGAATCCCGCCGCAGTGCTGAACATTCCTATCGCGGGCATGGTCATGACGGCTCCCGGCCGTCATCAGCACACGTCCACCGTGACTCATGACAGCCGGGAGCCATCATGAGCATGGAAGAGATTAAAGCATTCTTGTGTATTTCTACTGATATCTTAGGGTAGGAGATATACCAATGTGTTAGAGAGTGTTGTGTAATAAAAATACATATTTCTATAACTACACTGTGTGGTTCGTTTCCATTTAACTTACAATACATGATTAGAACTGGTAAAGCAAACTCCATAACAATCCTTCTGGACTAAGCCGCCTGAAGGCTGCTCTCCACAGCTACCACTTATAGATCTTTTGAAGGTTGTGTAAGACAACTACAACCACCATAAGGGTTGTCTGAATTAGTGTGAGGTGCTTCACTTAAATATGTATGCACCATATATTAAGCCAGCCTCCTACAGGCACAAGCTCTCATTCGAGCTCGAATTCGGAATACAGCCTTGCATCAAATAGTGGGAATTTCATCTCACAATTAGCAGCCAGGTATACCTGCTTCAGATCCTTGAAGCAAAGAGTGTTATTTGCGATTTGGCACACCCTCTAATGAGTGGAATTATGTTCAAATCATATATGATTCTTCATTTTGCATGTACAGATTCTGTACTGTCTAATTTGTGCATCCTATGTGGTTGCAAACTAGCAAATGCCCAATTTACTCCCAATTTGTGCAGCCCATTCTCAATCTTGCCCTAATGTGTTAATGAATTAAACACCAGTGTTGAGAAGCAAGAAAATGTATGAGGTAATTTTTGGGAGACTGGCCATGTAGTAGCCTGCATGTAGCATTTAGTAACAATGTAGTATAGCAATCAATCAATCAATCAATCAGCAAATTTGTAGAGCGCGCTACTCACCCGCTAGGGTCTCAAGGCGCTTGGAGGGGGGGGGAGTCGCTACTGCTCGAACAGCCAGGTCTTGAGTTGCGTTCTGAAGGAGAGATGGTCCTGGGTCATCCGAAGGTGGGTGGGGAGGGAGTTCCATGTCTTGGCCGCCAAGTAGGAGAAGGATCTTCCTCCGGCGGTGGATTTGCGGATTCGTGGGACGGAGGCGAGGGCGAGGCTGGCGGATCGGAGCTGGCGGGTGGGTGTGTAGAATGTGAGGCGGCTGTTGAGGTATTTCGGGCCCGTGTCAAGGAGAGCCTTGTGTGCGTGGGTGAGGAGTCTGAACGTGATCCTCTTGGTGACGGGGAGCCAGTGCAGGTCTTTCAGATGGGCAGAGATGTGGCTGTGGCAAGGGATGTCCAGGATGAGTCGTGCCGAAGCGTTCTGTATGCGCTGGAGTCTTTTCTGGAGTTTGGCTGTGGTTCCGCCGTAGAGGGTGTTCCCGTAGTCCATACGGCTGGTGACGAGGGCCTGGGTGACCGTCTTCCTGGTTTCGGTGGGGATCCACCGGAAGATCTTTCGGAGCATGCGCAGGGTGTTGAAGCAGGAAGACGAGACGGCGTTGACTTGCTTGGTCATCGTGAGGGAGGAGTCCAGGATGAAGCCCAGGTTGCGTGCATGGTCCGTTTGCTTGGGTGCGGTGCCCAGTGCAGGGGGCCACCAGGAGTCGTCCCAGGCGGAAGGGGATGGTCCGAGGATGAGGACTTCCGTCTTGTCTAAGTTCAGTTTCAGACGGCTGATCTTCATCCATTCCGCGACGTCTTTCATTCCTTCCTGGAGGCTGACTTTGGCGGTGGCGGGGTCGTTGGTGAGGGAGAGGATCAGCTGGGTGTCGTCGGCGTAGGAGATGATGTTAAGGTTGTGTTGGCGTGCGATGGCAGCGAGAGGGCTCAGGTAGACGTTGAAGAGGGTGGGGCTGAGTGAGGATCCTTGCGGGACGCCGCAGATGACTTCGGTGGCCGCGGATCGGAACGGGGGGAGGCGGACTCTCTGGGTTCTTCCGGCGAGGAACGAGATGATCCACTCCAGGGCCGCTCCTTGGATTCCGGTGTTGCTGAGGTGCTGGATCAGGGTGCGGTGGCATACGGTGTCAAAGGCTGCTGAGAGGTCTAGGAGGATTAGGGCAGCAGTTTCCCCGTTGTCGAGCAGGGATCTGATGTTGTCGGTAGCTGCGATGAGAGTGGTCTCGGTGCTGTGGTTTGCTCGGAAACCGGACTGTGATGGGTCGAGGGATCCGTTGGTCTTGAGGAAGGCGGAGAGTTGTCTGTTGACGGTCTTCTCGATGACTTTGGCTGGAAAGGGGAGAAGTGAGGTGGTGTCTTCGGTGCTGACAGGGGTCCAGGTGCAGAGGGTGGTGGTGGGGGGCGTTGGTTCGGTGGTTGGGTGCGTGGTCTGTGCGCCTAAGCTGTTGTGTATGTCTGCGATCTTGCGGTGGAAGAACGAGGCGAGTGAGTCGCAGAGGTCTTGCGAGGGTGTGATATCGTTGTTGCAGGCGCTGGGGTTGGAGAGCTCTTTAACGATGCTGAAGAGTTCCTTGCTGTTGTGGGTGTTGTTGTCCAGTCATTCTTTGAATGTTGTCCTTTTGGTGGTGCGGATCAGCTGGTGGTGTTTCCGGGTGGCGTTCTTGAGGGCTGTCATGTTCTCGGTTGTCTGGTCGTGGCGCCAGGCTTTCTCGAGGGTGCGGCAGGTTTTCTTGGAGTTTATGAGGTCGTTGGTGAACCACGAGGCTTTCCTGCTGCCGGATGTGCTGGGAGGGTTCTTCGGTGGTGAGAGGTCGTCGGCGCAGGAGGTGAGCCACTGTGTGAGGTTGCGGGCTGCTTCGCTGGGGTCTGTCGTGTTGGAGGGTGGGTTCTGGCTGAGGGCGGTGGTGAGCTGGTTGGCGGTGATCTTGCTCCAGTTTCTGCGGGGGACCTGCTGCGGGTGGTGGTGGGTCGTGGTTCTCCTGAAGTTGAAGTGGACGCAGCTTTGATCTGTCCAGTGTAGTCCGGAGGAGTGGCTGAAGGAGATGTGCTTGCTGGAGGAGAAGACGGGGTCAAGCGTGTGGCCGGCGTAGTGGGTGGGGGTGTTCACCAGTTGCTTGAGTCTGAGGTTGGCGAGGTTGTCCAGCAGGGCGACGGTGTTGCAGTCCTTGTTGTTCTCTAGGTGGAAGTTGAGGTCCCCTAGGAGGATGTAGTCTGATGAGGTGAGGGCGTGTGGACTGATGAAGTCTGCGATGGCTTCGCTGAATTGTATGCGTGGTCCCGGGGGTCTGTAGATGAGAGTGCCTCTGAGGGTGGTCTTGGGGTCGGTGTGTATCTGGAAGTGAAGGTGCTCGGCGGCGGTGAGGGTGTCGTCGGAGTTGGTCGTGATGCGGATGGTGTTTCTGTGGACGATGGCGATGCCTCCTCCGGTTTGGTTGACGCGGTCCCTCCGGGTGATCTTGTAGCCATCTGGGATGGCTATGGCGATGTCGGGGGCTGAGGAGGCGTTCATCCAGGTTTCTGTGAGGAAGGCGACGTCTGGTGATGTTGTGTCGAGGAGGTTCCATAGTTCGACGGCTTGCCTGTGGACGGAGCGGGTGTTGAGCAGGATGCACTTGAGGTGGTTGTTGCTGGTGCTCGGCTTGGCGGGTGCGGTGCAGGTTCTGAGGCAGGTGAATTGGCAGGCTTGGCAGGCGAAGGGTCTGTGGGTGCGTTTCGGGGTGGCTCGGTAGCAGGAGGGGTTCCGGCCGGCGTTGAGTGCGTGGAGGGTGGCGGCGTCGTAGGTCCGTCGGGTGGGCTGGCATCGTTGAGGACCAGGGTTCCTGGTGCTGGGCGCGGTCCAGGCATGGACGGGCGTAGACGGGCTTGCCTTTGGTGCGCCTTCGGCGCGCAATGGCGCACCCGCTTCACGTGGCTGCTGCGCGTACGCGGGGTCCCCGCCATTTATGGCGAAGTGGGAGGGAGGAGCAGCTGGGAGGCGGGAGCGGGGCGGCGAAGGGGGAGCGGGAGACAGGAGAGGGGGGCGGGGCCGCAGGAGAGCAGCGGCGGGGAGCAGAGGGGGGTAAAGAGCAAGAAAGCGGAGCGGGGGAGAGCGAGGGCAAGCCTGGAGGTCGGGGCAAGCCTGGAGAGCGGGGGCAAGCCTGGAGAGCAGGGGCCCTAAGGAGAGGCGGCAGCAAGAGGGCCAAGCAGGCAGCGGCAGCAGAATCCGGGCACCCTGGGGGCGTGCGGTAGTGGAGTGACCGGGTCAATGTGGGTGTCTAGGAGATTAGAGTACAGCTCATTTGCCATTAAAAAATCTAAAAAGCAACCTGACAATTATACATTTGTTGTCATCTGCTAAAATTGAGTTTTTATCCAAAATCCAAAGGTAGATTTGCAAATGTTGAGATCTACGGTACTGAGGAGAACCAATGAAATGACATGACATTTATAGAGCGCGATGGCTAGCCTAAGGCCTCCCAGCGCTACAGACAACACGGCAGAGGACTGAGCAGAAGAGTTACATACAGTTCCTGAAAAGCCATGTTTTTAAAAGCTTACGGAAGGCCAACAGTTTGGGCTCTTTCCGAAGATGAAGTGGAAGCGTGTTCCAGAGGAGAGCGGAGTGATAGGAGAAAGACCATCCGCCACATCTGGCTCTTTTTATTCTAGGAGGTAGAGTGAGAAAGGCCGCTGTTGAATGGAGGTCTCTCCTAGGTTGGTATGGGGAGATGAAGGATTGGATGACGGCAGGACCAGTATTCCGAGAGGCTTTGTGGGCCAAGCACATGGCTTTGAACTAAGTCCTTTCCTGGATCGGAAGCCAATGAAGGGATTGTAGGGCTGGCTTTGCGGACTGCTGACGGGTATCTGTAGGAGCGAGCGGGCAGCGCAATTCTGGATTATCTGGAGTTTATTGATAGTGTATTGTGGGGCTCCCAAGTATGAGATGTTTCCAAAGTCCAGGCAGGAAAGAACAAGGGCCTGGACCATGAACCTTCTAGCTTGAAAAGGGAGAAGGGGAATGATCTTGCGAAGCATCCTAAGGAATCCGAAACAGGTGGCTGAGAGTTTTGCTGCTTGAGGATTGAAGGTAAGTGAACGGTCGAGCCAGATGCCAAGGCTCTTGATCTGGTCTTTGAGGACTGGAGCCGAGACATCTGGACCAAAGCAGATCAGAGATGAAGAAGGGGGAGTTGCCTAGGAGCATAAGCTCCGTTTTGTCCCCATTGAGTTTGAGGCATGAGAGTTCCATCCATCTGGCAACCTCCTCTAGGCAGCCGCCTAGGTGCTCGATGACCTCCCGGGGTGGTTAAGAGCCACCACGAGCTGAATGTCATCTGCATAGGTGATGATTTTTATGCCCATTGGATGGACAATCTCCGCCAGGGGTTGCATATATACATTAAATAGCGTGGGGCTCAGCGAGGGGCCCTGGGGGACCCCACAACTGAGAGGCAACTGGATAGAGACTACATATCCTTCAAAGACCATAAAAGAGCCTCCACTCAGGAAGGACTGTAGCCAGATTAATGCAGTGCCTGCAACTCCTAGGTTTTTTAGTCTGAGAATTAGAGTGTTATGATTGACAGTGTTGAAGGCGGCACTGAGGTCGAGGAGGATGATATCTGCAGTCCCCCTTTGATCCAGGATCTTTCTTGCCTCCTCAGTAGCTGCCAGGAGGGTTGTCTCAGTCCCAAACTGGGGACAAAACCAGTCTGGGAGGGATGGCGTAAATCATTTGATTCCAGAAAGCTCACCATGATGGTATTTATGTGTTTTTCAAGAATTTTACTCACCCAGGGGAGGAGAGAAATGGGGCGATAGTTGGCAAAGTCATCCTGATTGAGATTGGGTTTTTTAAGCAGGGCTTTGACCATGGCACATTTCCAGGCTGGGGGAACAGTACCAGATGAAATAGAGGAATTCATGAGATCAAGGATAGCAGGACAGATGATATCTGAGGCTAGTGTGAGGATGTGGGGGGAGGCAGAGTCTCTGGGAGAGACGGATTTAAGTTTATTAATGATTGGACTCAGCGAAACAGGAATTTGAGGGGGGAATTGTTCTAGTAAGATTTGAGGCTGAGGTTGTGATTCGGGCATAGGTAGCATACTATGGTGGTTCTGTGGGATCGGAAAGGAGGTATAGATGTTTTGAATTATTGAAGATATATTGATGATTTCATCATAAGTATTACATACTTTCAACTTGGTTGGTGGGTGTCCCTGGTGGGCACCCAACTATAATTAGAAACGCACCGGGGATGTGGTCCTCAGGGCCAGATAGGCTTAGAGAGAGAGGCTGCGCAACCACCTCACCTTTATAATTTGCTGCCCCAGGGGATAGGGTCACCGGAGCCTATTATTGCTTGAGGAGGGGGCTGTGCTGCCCCCTCCCCTTTATATTGGGATTGGGTCCCAGAGGAAGGGGCTATCTGGGCCAATAAAGGCTTGAGGAGGGGACTGAGTGCCTCCCTCCTTAATATATTTGTTTTGGCCTGGGTTTGGGATTCCTGGGGCCACTATTGGTTTGGGAAGGGGTAGCATCCACTCCCTTCCCCTTAAATATGGTATGGCCCTGGGATCCCCGGGGCCACTATTAGGTCAGGGTGAAGATGTGCACCCCTTCACCTTCATGGCCCTGGGGAATGGGGTCACTGGGCGCCTTTGGACTCGGGGAGGGGGTTCATGTGTCCCCCTCCTCTTTACAAATTTAGTTTCACCCCAGGGGATGGGATCCCCAGGGTCAAAAGTGTCTTAGGGAGGGGGGCCACTCATCCCCTTTCGAAACATATCCCCCAGAGGATAGGGTCCACACCATGCACGATCAAATGAATGCAAGGTGTGGGGTTGGCTTTACAATCGGTAACAAAATATTACATAAAGTAAAAGAAAACCTAAACTTTCACTGAAAAAAACAAAGGTTTAAGTTACTTTATAATTAGGTTATCTTTTTATGATTAGTTAGCTTGGGTAACTATAACTAAGGTAACTATGTCTCACACCCTTGCCAAGCACTGCTAATTGCCCCACATATTATAACATTTATGACATCTTCTATCACATAATTGAAAATATCACTGTAACAGTTGGTATGCACCTTGCCCAAGTATGGATCCTTGCTTCTAGTCAGGATAGGAGAGTTACGCACTTCAGACCTCTGCTCACCCCCTTGGTATCTTGGCACAAGCAGACAGGCTTATCCCAAAGGCAATATGTAAAGTGTTTGCTCCCAGGCGCAGAGTAACACAGTGAAAACCATGCAAATTGACACCACACCCATTTAGAAAAAGAAAGTATTTTTCTCTAAACCAAACAAGAAAAAAACGACAAAACTCCAAAATACACAATGACTTTTAAAAGGTTTCAAGCAATTCTTTACATACAAAACTTTAGATGCGTGACTTTAACCCAAAGTACCTCAAATGCTTCAAAAGTTACAAGGCCAAACAGATGCAGAGAAGGGAAGTATTGAAAACCACAGTTGCTGGAAGAGCAGTGCGTCGATTTTCTTGGTTTCTTTATGCTTTTTCAGCTCCCAGCAACAGGACCAACCTGCAGAGGCCCAGAACTGGAACAGGCACCTCCTGGCAGCTCAGAACTTCCTGCAGTAGAGTTCAGGGAAGCTGGTGTGAAGTACTTATGCCTTCGAGATTCTTCACAAGCAGGTTCACAGCAAAGTCCCAGTCTTTATCCTCTCCTTGGTAGTAGCAACAACTGCAGGCCAACCCAGCAAAGCAACACTCAGCAAAAGGGCAGTATTCCTAGTCACAGCTCTTCAGCTCTTCTCCTTGGAAGAGGTTACACTTGATTTTAAAAGTGATTTAAAGTTCTGGGGTTTTACGGCTCATGTTTATACCCCATTTTCTCTTTGCAGTCTTTGTTGCAAGAGTGTCTGATCTCAGTAAAAAACAATTCTGTCCTCCCTGTTCCAGCGTCACTGCAGGAGGTGGAGACAGCATTGTGCAGAGCATACACAGTCTATTCAGGTGATAGTGAAAACTCCTCCCACCACTCTAAATGCAGAAAGGTCTATTCAGCCTAGCGATGAGTCACCCAGGCAAGGCAGGACAGTCCTCAACCCTCCGTGTGACTGTCTAGAGTGAATGCTTATCCCCAGCCCTGTCACTCCAAAACCAGACAGTGAATACACAAACAGGCAGAGGCACACAGGACGGTTAAACAAGAAAAGCCCACTTTCTAAAAGTACCATTTTCAAACCCACAATTTAAAAACCACCTTTACTAAAATAAGTGTTAATACATTCTGAGAGCCTAAACTCCAAATATCTAGCTGTTCCAAATTGAAAGTTACACATGTAAAATGTTACAGTGTAGCTCCAATGATAGCCTATGGGACAACCAGTCTTTCAACAGTGAAAAATGAAATACACAGTATTTTTCACAATCAGAACATATAGAACACACAGGCACATATCTTACCTTTCACATTTACTGCTCCCTGCCCATGGGGGTACCTCCGGCCTACCTGAGCTGTGCCGAACATGTAGGAAAAGTGAAGGTTAGGGCCTGGTAAGTGGGTGTACTTGAGAGATTGACATGACAGTTAAAAAACAGCATATGCAGACACTGCAGTGGCAAGTCTGAGACACATTTCCAGGGCTTCTCATGTGGGTGGCACAACAATTACTGCAAGCCCACTAGTAGCATTTGATATACGGACTCTGGTACACTCAGTGCACTTTACTTTACTAGGGACTTACCACGAACCAAATATGCCAATCAGGGATAAACAAATAGTAATCTCAATATATACAGGGAGCACTTGCACTTTGACACTGATCAGTAGTGCCAAAGTGCCCAAAGCATCTAAGCCAGCAAAAACGTAATCCAGTATAGTAAATAATGTAGGACGTAGAGGCAAAAAGTCAGGGGAAACTATGCCAAGGAAGCCACATATTTATATATATTGAAAATAAAATTAATTGACTGTTGGCATCTTTACACCCACCAGGGAAAAAGGAACATGAACTACAAATCCCAGCATGCAAAGAAGAAGAAATAAAAAACCCACTGATGGGAACCCACTGGGGCAAAAAGTACTATGAACTATCTATCCCAGCATGCGTGGATACTAATGAGCATTCCACCAGAGGCAATAAAGAGAAATTGCGAAAATAAATTGTTGGTTCGTACTGATTGTGTAGATGCCACAAGAGGAGCCTGTAAACAAGGGCTTTGGCAGACGAAATGCATAAGGCAGAAAAAATATTGTTGTTGGAATTGCAGGTTGCCTAAAAGAATGGAACGACATGCTATCGAGTGCAGCTTTGTCTGAGAACATTTTGGGTTTCATATATATGTAGAGAGAGAGAGAGAGTGGAGCAGTGTGATTACAGATGTTTTCATATTCGCATGATACCTTTCTTTATTACTGGTTTGAGAGTACATAATGAGTTGTGGGTGTTGCATCACATTCCTGACCTATAAGTTTTTCTGTTTGTGGACTCAATGCTTACTTTGCATTTTTTCTGAAATTTGCAGCTGTTTCATATGTGTTGTATGGGGAGCGACTCGGACTCCTACAGGATTATGTTGATCATGAGGCACAGCGATTCATTGATGCTGTCACTAAAATGTTTCAGACCACCTCACCAATGCTCTACATCCCACCAGAACTGCTACGTGCTATCAAATCTAGAATCTGGACGGATCATATAGAGGCATGGGATGTGATCTTCACTCAAGGTGAGCAAAAGGCTTCATGGTGGGGTGAGTAACCAAGATAGAATGCAACAGTGAATGGAAACTAGATGTGGAATTGTTTACTTCTGAAGTGGTGGGTAGGAGGAAGACTATTTGAGATGATACTTGAATAGCAATAGTTTGGGCAGACCTTTGCAGGTTCTCTTCCCTACAATAGCACATGATGGCTGTGATCAGATTTGGTGCTGCAGTAGAACTAATCGAAATACCATTTTCTACAAAATCTAAATATGTGTAAAACACTTCAGAGCATGCTTATTTAAATGTATTAAAAAATACATGGGGTGAAAGAGGAAAAAGAATTGATAAGTGTTGTTATCCAGCACGTTATTAACCTACCACATAAAGTTACCAAAAAGCATTACATAAATATCATAATATTTTCCATCCTATTACTACATCTGGGGGCATGGGTTATCGGGAGCTCCTATCTGTTATACTTACAGAATCATTCTAATAAGACTAAAAGGGCAGGCTGCAGCTGGGGATGGCCCTGCTAAGGTGTGGACATGGTGCCGAGGCTACGGGAATGTTATTTGTACCAGACGGCTGCTGAAGACTTCTTTTTTTTGTAGATGATTTTTATTGATTTTAACAAGAAAACATCATTGACATTTACATGACAAGTCAATGCACAACTGACATTATTAAATGGCAATAATCGGGGTGGCATGAACGGAGTGCAGGGAAAAAAGAAAAGACTCAGCTAGGATACATGATAGTCCACCTTGTTGGCCGGATCGCCACTTCACTTTGCGGTAGAGTTCAAATATAATTTGTCAAACGAAATCAAAATAATTAAGGAGAAACCATCATTGTTCCTTAAGACCATATCAACATCAAATCATATACTTGCATTAAATAACCTTAACCTGAACAAGAGGAACAAAAGAAAAGAAGAAAGAAAATGGTCTAGCTGCCCATGTAATTCCGGCTGGCGATATGATGTATCAGCGGGTGTCTTCCATAGAGCCGCTGGGGTGTGTTAAGCCACTGCAGGCACGCTCGCCCGGTGGGGTTGAGGGAGGAAGAGGGGAAGAGGTAGGGGAAAAAGATGGAGAAGATATGTAAGATGCAGGGGAGGAAGAGGGAGCTGGCAGGATGGAGGATAAGAGATGTGGAGGGCTAGGGTACCTTGTGTGTGCGCAAGCATGTATGCTCATATATTAATATAGGTCACTGCAGGAGGACCCACTCGATATGGTCAATATGATTTTTGGGTAGTTAATACATTTCAGTCACTGCTTGTCCGAAAGAGTGACGGATAACTCAGCGTCCCAGTATCTGAGCAATACCGCCAGTATCGTTGGATTGTCAAGTCTGAAAGAGGTGTAGATAGCTGTTACAGCATGTCTACCATGGCCATGCATGAGCAGTGTTTGAAGCTGGTGTGACTTAACAGGCTCCAAACGATCATCGCCCCACGTTTGTGCAGTACGGCATGTGAACAAGGCGTGTAATAAAAAAGTGCCTTGCGGTACTCCTTATGTGTCTACCAGATCCTCAAATGTTTGTAATTGCCAGTCTACATACATGTCTTCCCATGTATCTAGCCCTCTCTACTTCCATAGCTGCAATTCCAGGCTCCCGTGACCGGAGAATGTACCGGGGAAGAGTTCCAACTGCAGGCCAGGGTCTTATGGCGTAGTTCGGCTAGTAGGTACCACATATCTGGACCAGTGTCGTCTGGCCACTGTCATTAATATGTTGCCTCATTTTTTCTGAGTCAGGGTAATTGTTCCTGACATCCATTCCATCAGCGTAGGGGGATCCCATGTCAGGGCACCCATGGTCATCTCTGCGAGGTTGCTCTTGGCGAGCCACCGTATTGGCCACTGTAATAGTAGCGCTCATAATTTGGCCCTCCCAAACTGCCAGCCGATAGTGGTAAGTATATTTTATGGAGAGTCACCCTGGCTCTTGAGTTACCCCATATCAGGGAGACCAAGAGGGATTCAAAGTCCCTGAAGAGTCTCCGAGGTAAAAAAAAAATCGATCTGTTCCTGTTATAAAGGGTCAGGCTGCCACCCTTCACATCAGAGACCAAGAAATTGATATGCAAAGTCCCATAGGGATCATCCCTCAGCCCTACCCTTTTCAACATATAAATGACATTGCTTGCCAATATTATCCAATCACAAGACATCACCTTCATCAGCTACACCAATCACACCTAACTCATCCTCTCCCTGACAGACAAGACAACTACTATCACTGGCTCCTCATTCACAAGCACTGTCAATTCAAACTTCTCATACAAAGCCCTACATAACACAAAAGCAGAATACCTGAAAAGCAGCATGCACTTTCAACAACCCACCAGACATCTACACTCTCCTCGCTGTCACTCGCACGCATTCCCAGCATCCACAAAAGCAAAACTGGAGCTCACTCATTCTCCTGCAGCGCACACAAGATATGGTATAAGCTCCCGCAACACATCAGAGCCTCCTCCTTACTTCTTGAGTTCCGTAACAAGCCGAAGACTTGGCTTTTAGTTTAAGCACCTTGGGGACTATGCATCTACCCAGGCCCCTGGACACCCTCTTGGATGATTAGTGCACTATCAAATCAATATACCATAAAATTGTCCAGTGCACTGTCTTTTGCAGATATCTGAATATAACCCATTTGACAAATGTTTGAATCTCTGTGAGGGCACTCAGCATTTCATCCTTCTGAGGTTGATAAAAAGAGTACCACTGAGTTTGATATCAATACATATTCTATTAGTATGTACCGTGAAGATTTATACAATGAGCGTTTATAAAATTAGATTGTTATGCATTCTATTAATATCAAAAGGTTCTGAGATGCACAAGTTTCCCTGCACGAGGGACTCTTTTCTTCTATCTGCAGTGCAAACAGCAGATCGTCATTCAAAGAATGAGGAGCTAAGAACATTCATACCTGAATACAGAACATGAATGTTCCTAATAAAGGGGCAGTTGGTGGCCATAACCTCAGTTCCCCATCAGAGAAGGGCCTCAAACAATGTTTGAAAAACAGAATGAAAATTCCAGGCAAGTTGAGTTCAGCAGTTGGGCAGCCTACTTCATTCTACACCGTGCGTGAACTTGTACTAATTCGGAGTTTTTAGGACAAGAGGTGCCATTTTCTCCAGGGTAAGGGGTGAAAATACATTTCAGAGTCTAAATCAGGACGAGCAGCTTGCTTAGATGCATACAAGCCAGCCCAACACTGGATGCACTGCCCCCTGTAAGATCACACCACGTACCAGGTGGTCTAAAAGCAGTAATATGCAACATGATTTTACCTTCCGGATTTGTGGAGTCACAGCACCCAGAAACCCTCTTCGTGGGAGAATGCTTATCTAGTTAGACCTCCCTTTGCGGGCTATGTGCACCTTTGTAGTCATTAGTAAAATGAGTAAACACTTCATGTTGCACAACCCTGACTTGCAGGGGCTTAGGCTCCCCACTGTTTCCAACATGAATGTTACAGACCGAGCCTTTAAAGAGCAGCATCCAGTGAAGTACTTCACAGTGATGACTGCTAGAGAATCCAGGACCCCATGAGCTGTTGACACAAAGCACCTATTCTCATACCCCAGACTGTGCACTCCCCCAACCTAGACTGTGTGAGTGCAGGATGAGCTGTGTATGTGTCTATGTGAGTGAAAGGTAAGCTGTGTGAGTGCAGGGTAAGCTGTTTGAGAGCAGGGTAAGCTGTGTGTGTGCAGGGTAAGCTAAGTGTAAGGAGAGCAGTGTCGCTGTAGGAAGGTGGCTACCCGACTATGGTTATCCCAGATTTTTTGCCTTGTGTTTAACTGGTTTTTTACTTAGTTGACCTGGTTCCCTGCTAATCAGGGCCCCAGGCCATCTGCTCTCTCTGTAAAATGGATTCCATGTACCCTAGGTACATACCACAATTGGGAATGGACTCCTTGTCAGCCCCTGTACCATGCACTATAGGTGCTCAGGGCATAGGTGCCACCAAGGCCTACCAGGGGCTGCAGCATATCTTTTGCCACCCCTGGCTGGTTCTTAAATTGACACAACTGGCTGATCACTCAGCTGGGGTAAGGTGGTGTAAACACCCCTTGCTTAGATATAGTATACCTATATCTAAACCTATATCTGGACACATATAAACCTGTGAGCCACTCCTATGGAAGGCCTCATCAATCCTGGAGGCAGAGTGCGTGGTTTAATGTGAGATGGAGCTCTAGCATGAGCTGAGCCTGTCTGCAGCTGTCGGGAACAAATCCCTAAGCTGTTTCAGGATAATGCCATACCATATACTCTTAAGTGCATTATAATCCTCGCGGTTATATAGCAACTTTGGTTTGGCTTTATCAAAACATGTCGTGTAAGGTGTCATATGATTTGGAATACTATCCCCTCGCCAGTTCTGGCGACGGGGATAGCATTCCACCCCTCTAGAGGGATAAGACATGTTACTTTACTTAAATGCGGTTAATTTCTAAAAGGACCTTGGATCCACAAAATGGATGCTTCTGCCACAGACACAAGTCTGACCCCCTGAAGCTGACCGAAACTCAGCGAAGGGGGCCTGGACAAAGGGTTTCCTGTTGCAGGGAGGTGTCACACCCCCCCAGACAGGAGATAGTGGATTGTAGAAGGGAGGTTTGAAAGAAACCAGACACTGCTTGGGGCACACAAGGCTGCCCCTTGCATAATCCAGCCAAACCGGTTCTGGGGCACTCCAGCCCCCGACCCAGCGCGGCCTGGGTCAAAGGAAAGGGGTGTAACCACCCCCTTCCTGGGTCCCACCCATAGGAGGGGACCTAGCAGGTGATCCAGCCCCCTAGATTGGTATAAGAATGGGAGCAGTGCCAAAGCACTCAGATTATCCTGATGAAACATAAGAAACGAAACTCTGGACCCTTCGACATCCTACTCAATGTAGAAGACTGAAGAATCTCCCTTGTGGCCAAGGAGTGACCACCCTGTGCAAACAGGCACCATCCAGCACCTCGACATCTGCTTTGTTGCAGTTCCCGCCGGAACTCAAGCGACAGAGATTGACGAGATTAAGCTTGCCTGCCTTCTAACAGCCTGATCCACAGTTCCTGCAGAGCTGAGACCCGTGGAGGCGACCGGAAGCGTGGGGCACGCCATCTTGGAAAGACCACGAGACGCTGACCGTGCAGCCCACGAGTGACCCTCGAAGCTGTACACCGGGGTTTGAGAAGCCCCAACCCTGAGCCACTCTTGCACCGAAGTTCAGCCCTCCACACTCGACGAGTGCTGCGTGGGGCCCTTCTGCTTCTTTTGGCTCAACACGTTGGCCCAGTCACTTGCCTGCCAGCTTGTGGCCCCTGTGCCGACGAAACTTGAAAAACGACTTGCGATTCTAGTTGCTCCAGATTTGCACCAGCTCCCCTGAAAAGGAGCCCCCACTCTGACCCTCCTGGTCCGAGTGAGAAGCAATCTTCCGGTTCCGCGTGGATTGCTTTTGCCAAGTGTTGTTTGCTCCAATCTTGAAGCCGACAGCGCCGACGGCGAGAGTCTGCGTGGGACAGATCGTGACCTGCTCCTAGACTTCGTAGATGCCCCAGAGCCCACGTGACAGCGGAGAGAAGCTCCTCGACAACCACCTGATTGCGCCCGACATTGCCTGGTTCCGTCCTGGTTCCACCCTGGTCACTGCTGAGTGACCCAGACTCTGTCCCCTCTGCTTTCAGGTACTTTTCGACTTCGATCCACTCTTGGATCCCACCGGACACTTCTCCTTCACAGCGCCTGCAGCCTCTTCATCTCCAAGCACCAAGAATCAGCGTGACGAAACCCGACACTACTTCGACCCTGTGCACCCGCTTCCTGTGGGTGAGGTAACATTGCAACGCCGGTGTTCCCACACTGGTACACAACTCTAGGGTCTGTGTCTTAAGTTTTGTCCCTCTAAGTTCAGCGGAAGTGTCCTTAACTTCTATTTGTGTAACTTTTACGCACCATTGACTAACATTGGTGCATGCGTGCGCTTTCAGCGCTGCACCCGAATCCCGCGGGCTTTTCCCGACTTCAGCATTGCTTGTCCTGACTGCTCCCAGCCATTCCCTAGGCCCTAGGCCTAACCACTGTTCGATTGGTATCTCTTATACCACTTGTTTAGTATATGGTCTGAGTGGCCGCTCGCCCTCATCCATAATTGTGCAACTTTGTATGTTATACTGTGCTTTTGATTTAACGCTTGTGCCCCTTTATTCATAAAGAGTACTGGGGATTATTGTGAGTAATAAAGACATATATTTTTATAATATATACTTGTGTGGTGTCCTTTCATTTGATATTACAGGATTGTGATTGGTAAAACTGCTCGCATAACACGACCTCTTGAGTTAAGCCTTTAAGGCTGCTTAGTCTATGCTACCCTTAAGATATCTTGTCTATAAGGTTGACTTACAACCAGACACCATAAGGGGATATTTGGACTGATACAAGGTGGTTCCAGAATTGGAAACATCATATATCAGGCCAACTTCTCACAGTCGCTGTGTGAGATCAGGCATAGTATAGTGTCTGAGTGCGTGCAGAGAGATCTGTGTGTCTGAGGGCAGGGTGAATCTTGGGTCTGTGTACGCAGCGTAGTGAGTGTAGGACGGTACCATTTGCACCTTTCTATGAAGAAAACAAATGTAAGTCTTATCGAAATGTGTACAGTAAAATGGACAATTTGTACCCAGGTGAAAGAACTGCCCTTGCACATCTTTTAACTCAGGCTTGCTCGCTGCGTTAGCGCGTTACACTTGGGTCAAACCATGTTTTCCCACCCATTTTAAAATCCACCAGTCGCCACAGGTTCCATTAATACCACCATTTCCACCATTTCCACACTTTAAAATAAAATATGCATTCAGGCATGCTGAATTTCAGGGTGCAGGACTAACTGTCCTACAAAAAGCATTACCTTTACCCAAATGGCTGTGGGGCTCCAGGAGTTGACTTAACTGACTGACTGATATTCTCTGGCTGCCTGTATTTTTCTGTCATTTCATAAAATTAATAAAATCCCCCAGCTGGAATCAGGTCATCAAACCCAGTAGTTCCAACTCCCCTTAGACGTTACCATAGAAAACTTTCCTATCCATCCTCGTCTGATCCTCAGACTTCCACTCACATATCTTCCCTCCATTCACTGAATAAGTCTGGATTCACAGTACATTCAAGTGGTTTTACTCTCTCAATTTTTACAGCGGACAAATGCATCCAGAACATCTACAGGGATCTGAGGCTCAAAAAGGAAAACAGAAAAGAATACAGTGGGGTACTAGCAAATCTCTTACTGCAGGACAAGCTGCACATCGATGACATCAAAGCTAGTGTGACCGAACTGATGGCCGGAGGGGTGGATACGGTAAGAAGGAAACGCAGAAATACAAGACTGTAATGGTGACAATGACTGCCTCTTTTCAAGTATTCACCCAAGACTTTCAATCAGGTACCTTGTACTAGAGCACAAGATCATCTCTGCTGAAAGTATCAATTTAAGAACGTTTACGATGAGAAAAGGAAGAATAAAAACATGAATTTCCATAAAATCAATAAGCTTACCTAATCGTAATACTTTTTTAAAAATATTTTCTGTTTTACCGTTTTAATATAGCACAAATTGACCCCCATAGGGTGGCAAAGCTTTATACTAGGATGCAACGCTGGGCGTTGAAACAGACATAACTCAATATAGTAAACATGGCCAATAGTTTGTCTCGATTCCATTTGTAGGAGAACATGTTCTAACCCACTCGGTGTACCGGGATCATTTGTGGCTTCATTACAAGTGATACAAAAGGGGGTGGTGATGGACGGAGCATCTGAATCAATCAAACACTCACACCCAGTCAAAAGATCTGGGTTTAATCCATCACCGTTCTTTAGCCCACTCCGCCACCCCACTTCAGACATGGCTATATGCAAATCAGTCTGACCCTGTGCCTCATGGGAACAGTCCAGCCCGAACTGCCAAGCCATGTCTTCCCTGGACCGGAAACAAGCTTCCGAGGACCGGTTTCTGGCATTCCAGCCGTCTTCAGCCCGGCTTGCTTGAATCCAGTGGCAAAGTGAGCAAGGGACTCACGTCTGAGCATACCCTGCCACACTTATGGCGGCCAAAAGCGGTACTAAAGGGGGTGTTGATGGACGGAGCATCTGAATCAATCAAACACTCACACCCAGTCAAAAGATCTGGGTTTAATCCATCACCGTTCTTTAGCCCACTCTGTCACCCCAGTGTTTGATTTGTTCAAACGCTCCGTCCATCATCCCCTTTTGTATCGCTTTGTTCGCCCTAAGTGAGGCAGGGTATGCTCAGACGTGAGTCCCTTGTTCACTTGGCCACTGGATTCAAGATAGCCTGGCTGATGAGGATTATGAATCCGAAACCGGTCCCAGGATGCTTGTTTCCGGTCCAGGGAAGACATGGCTTGGCAGTTTGGGCTGGACTGTTCCAATGAGGCACAGGGTCAGACTGATTTGCATATAGCCATGTCTGAACTGGGGTGGCTGAGTGAACTAAAGAATGGTGATGGATTAAACCCAGATCAGTTGATTGGGGGTGAGTGTTTGATTTGTTCAAACGCTCCGTCCATCATCCCCTTTTGTATCGCTTTGTTCGCCCTAAGTGTGGCAGGGTATGCTCAGACGTGAGTCCCTTGTTCACTTGGCCACTGGATTCAAGATAGCCTGGCTGATGAGGATTATGAATCCGAAACCGGTCCCAGGATGCTTGTTTCCGGTCCAGGGAAGACATGGCTTGGCAGTTCGGGCTGGACTGTTCCCATGAGGCACAGGGTCAGACTGATTTGCATATAGCCATGTCTGAACTGGGGTGGCTGAGTGAACTAAAGAATGGTGATGGATTAAACCCAGATCAGTTGATTGGAGGTGAGTGTTTGATTTGTTCAAACGCTCCGTCCATCATCCCCTTTTGTATCGCTTTGTTCGCCCTAAGTGTGGCAGGGTATGCTCAGACGTGAGTCCCTTGTTCACTTGGCCACTGGATTCAAGATAGCCTGGCTGATGAGGATTATGAATCCGAAACCGGTCCCAGGATGCTTGTTTCCGGTCCAGGGAAGACATGGCTTGGCAGTTCGGGCTGGACTGTTCCCATGAGGCACAGGGTCAGACTGATTTGCATATAGCCATGTCTGAACTGGGGTGGCTGAGTGAACTAAAGAATGGTGATGGATTAAACCCAGATCAGTTGATTGGGGGTGAGTGTTTGATTTGTTCAAACGCTCCGTCCATCATCCCCTTTTGTATCGCTTTGTTCGCCCTAAGTGTGGCAGGGTATGCTCAGACGGGAGTCCCTTGTTCACTTGGCCACTGGATTCAAGATAGCCTGGCTAATGAGGATTATGAATCCGAAACCGGTCCCAGGATGCTTGTTTCCGGTCCAGGGAAGACATGGCTTGGCAGTTCGGGCTGGACTGTTCCCATGAGGCACAGGGTCAGACTGATTTGCATATAGCCATGTCTGAACTGGGGTGGCTGAGTGAACTAAAGAATGGTGATGGATTAAACCCAGATCAGTTGATTGGAGGTGAGTGTTTGATTTGTTCAAACGCTCCGTCCATCATCCCCTTTTGTATCGCTTGGTTCGCCCTAAGTGTGGCAGGGTATGCTCAGACGTGAGTCCCTTGTTCACTTGGCCACTGGATTCAAGATAGCCTGGCTGATGAGGATTATGAATCCGAAACCGGTCCCAGGATGCTTGTTTCCGGTCCAGGGAAGACATGGCTTGGCAGTTCGGGCTGGACTGTTCCCATGAGGCACAGGGTCAGACTGATTTGCATATAGCCATGTCTGAACTGGGGTGGCTGAGTGAACTAAAGAATGGTGATGGATTAAACCCAGATCAGTTGATTGGGGGTGAGTGTTTGATTTGTTCAAACGCTCCGTCCATCATCCCCTTTTGTATCGCTTTGTTCGCCCTAAGTGTGGCAGGGTATGCTCAGACGTGAGTCCCTTGTTCACTTGGCCACTGGATTCAAGATAGCCTGGCTGATGAGGATTATGAATCCGAAACCGGTCCCAGGATGCTTGTTTCCGGTCCAGGGAAGACATGGCTTGGCAGTTCGGGCCGGACTGTTCCCATGAGGCACAGGGTCAGACTGATTTGCATATAGCCATGTCTGAACTGGGGTGGCTGAGTGAACTAAAGAATGGTGATGGATTAAACCCAGATCAGTTGATTGGGGGTGAGTGTTTGATTTGTTCAAACGCTCCGTCCATCATCCCCTTTTGTATCGCTTTGTTCGCCCTAAGTGTGGCAGGGTATGCTCAGACGTGAGTCCCTTGTTCACTTGGCCACTGGATTCAAGATAGCCTGGCTGATGAGGATTATGAATCCGAAACCGGTCCCAGGATGCTTGTTTCCGGTCCAGGGAAGACATGGCTTGGCCGTTCGGGCTGGACTGTTCCCATGAGGCACAGGGTCAGACTGATTTGCATATAGCCATGTCTGAACTGGGGTGGCTGAGTGAACTAAAGAATGGTGATGGATTAAACCCAGATCAGTTGATTGGGGGTGAGTGTTTGATTTGTTCAAACGCTCCGTCCATCATCCCCTTTTGTATCGCTTTGTTTGCCCTAAGTGTGGCAGGGTATGCTCAGATGTGAGTCCCTTGTTCACTTGGCCACTGGATTTAAGATAGCCTGGCTGATGAGGATTATGAATCCGAAACCGGTCCCAGGATGCTTGTTTCCGGTCCAGGGAAGACATGGCTTGGCAGTTCGGGCTGGACTGTTCTCATGAGGCACAGGGTCAGACTGATTTGCATATAGCCATGTCTGAACTGGGGTGGCTGAGTGAACTAAAGAATGGTGATGGATTAAACCCAGATCAGTTGATTGGGGGTGAGTGTTTGATTTGTTCAAACGCTCCGTCCATCATCCCCTTTTGTATCGCTTTGTTCGCCCTAAGTGTGGCAGGGTATGCTCAGACGTGAGTCCCTTGTTCACTTGGCCACTGGATTCAAGATAGCCTGGCTGATGAGGATTATGAATCCGAAACCGGTCCCAGGATGCTTGTTTCCGGTCCAGGGAAGACATGGCTTGGCAGTTCGGGCTGGACTGTTCCCATGAGGCACAGGGTCAGACTGATTTGCATATAGCCATGTCTGAACTGGGGTGGCTGAGTGACCTAAAGAATGGTGATGGATTAAACCCAGATCAGTTGATTGGAGGTGAGTGTTTGATTTGTTCAAACGCTCCGTCCATCATCCCCTTTTGTATCACTTTGTTCGCCCTAAGTGTGGCAGGGTATGCTCAGACGTGAGTCCCTTGTTCACTTGGCCACTGGATTCAAGATAGCCTGGCTGATGAGGATTATGAATCCGAAACCGGTCCCAGGATGCTTGTTTCCGGTCCAGGGAAGACATGGCTTGGCAGTTCGGGCTGGACTGTTCCCATGAGGCACAGGGTCAGACTGATTTGCATATAGCCATGTCTGAACTGGGGTGGCTGAGTGAACTAAAGAATGGTGATGGATTAAACCCAGATCAGTTGATTGGGGGTGAGTGTTTGATTTGTTCAAACGCTCCGTCCATCATCCCCTTTTGTATCGCTTTGTTTGCCCTAAGTGTGGCAGGGTATGCTCAGACGTGAGTCCCTTGTTCACTTGGCCACTGGATTTAAGATAGCCTGGCTGATGAGGATTATGAATCCGAAACCGGTCCCAGGATGCTTGTTTCCGGTCCAGGGAAGACATGGCTTGGCAGTTCGGGCTGGACTGTTCTCATGAGGCACAGGGTCAGACTGATTTGCATATAGCCATGTCTGAACTGGGGTGGCTGAGTGAACTAAAGAATGGTGATGGATTAAACCCAGATCAGTTGATTGGGGGTGAGTGTTTGATTTGTTCAAACGCCTCGTCCATCATCCCCTTTTGTATCGCTTCATTACAAGTGACCCAGGATTACTGACATGGAGGTAGCCTCCGAAGAAATGAGGAATTGCCATGGAAATCAGTGATTCTGTCCTAATACCCATGGTTATTCCTCACTTTCAGCTGGAAAATCCACCTGCTGTTAGGAGATGGAGTTTCTGGGTGAAAGTCATGAGATCTGCGGAGAACTCCTCTATCTTGTAATTCCACTTGAGGTGTTAACTCTCGTTATTGTGCAAGGGGAATTACATTTCAACCAAAATGGAGGGCATAAGTGTTTGATTTTGCCTTTTTTTGCTGACTATATAAACCATTAATGACTAGAACATTTTAATTACATTGTTAAAAAAACATACACACATTTCCATCTAAGAATATAGAATGATTTATAACGACAGATAATTTCTGGATTTGTATTGGTAAATGTCATGATTTAAGAAAACAAACCTCGTCCTGTAAAAATAAAGGCATCGAAGTGTTCCCAAAAAATCAACTAAAGGTTACATTAAATAACAGTTTCTGGAATGCTATTCATAACATTAATGCCAGCGTGATAAGGTCTTTGGCGGACATGGTCAAACAAGCAGCAATAAGGAACATACAATATTCACCCAGCATACTAAGGAGCAGAAATAGGAAATAATGAAACACATACATCTGCATTAATAACAGAAAAATAATACAAAGGAAGAAAAATTAATATGTAACCCTAATAACCAAGGTACATTAGAACCCGATTCGAATATCTGTGTTGACTCGAGCACCTTTATCAGACTCTGCCAAAGCCATAAACAGCTCTGGGTAATATTTTTAACTCATATAGGACCCATACCCCTGTTCTTCAGTTTCACCACAGGCCATGGTGAGATAAGATGCTCAGCAGGAGATGTAGTATGAGAAACGACTGGTCTCCATGTTTAGTTGGATTTTTTAGGTTTCGCCTCGCCGAAAGCTGCGCAGCAGACTTTCGCGCAGAGCGAAATCTTATGTCTTACACTGTGTGCTTTAGTTCAGCCTCTCTCTTCCATTGGCTAGCTCCATAAATGGAGGCTAGCCATTGGAAGAGAGATCTGTACATCATTTACCGAGGCGATTGATGGGCGTTCGCCGAATCTTTCCCTCTCCGCAACGTCATGAAGACGTGGCCACTGTGGGCGTGTACTTTTTTTTTTTTACACCGATGTTTGTGTTCATTGTTTGTCTTGTCCCTGTCCCTCTGGCTGTTTCCTGACCACCCTCCCGCTGTCCGTGTGCCTGCCCGCCCCCCTCCCGCTGTCCGTGTGCCTGCCCGCCCCCCTCCCGCTGTCTGTGTGCCCGTTAACCCGCCCCCCTCCCACTGTCCGTGAGCCCGTTCACCCGCCCCCCTCCCGCTGTCCGTGAGCCAGTTACCCCGCCTCCCCCTCCCGCTCTCCGTGTGATATTTTCTTCTGTCCTCTCTCTGGTCCTTGATCTAGAATCTGAGCTCTTACCTGTCTCCTTGGAACCTGAACCCCTTCACTCTCATCGCTGCCCCCTAAACTCAGTACTGCCATTTTCAATTACTTGCTTGCCCTGTCCTGCGTGTGCGGCTCCCTCACATGTTCATAACATACTGTTCATTGTCCTCGTTACTGCCCTTCCTCCAACTTTCTTTGCTTGCTGCCCCTTGGTCTTTCTTTGCTGTTTCCTCATCTCCCCACTTCACCCTTCGATATCCTGTCACCACCTGCACGCGCTGCTACATGATATAGATTTCGCACCTGGCCTGCCTTTTGTTCCTTTCATTGCAGTTTTATATAGCACGAACTAGACATGACTGTATTAGAGCGCTTTACATGAGCATCGGTTGCACTACAGACGGACACGTTCATTTATAGGCATGGGTAAATTACATTATTTGCCCGGAATCACAGGATGCTTGAGCCCCCGCCAGTCTCGAACCTGGTCCCCCAGAGTCAAATTCGGCCGCTCTAGCCGTTAATCCATATCCTCTCCTTGATTCGTTCGCGGCGATCCAGGATCTGCCTAACTGCCTCTACACTTTTCTGAGTTCTCTGATGCTCCTTCATTTGTTCCTACTCTCTGATCTGCCTCTAATAAATATTTCTAGGAGGAGGAGCTTGGCGGGCATCCGTGATGGCCGCGTGAGCACAGCGCTCTCCGGACCCCCGCCACTCCCGGCATGATATCCTGAACATATCCTGATTAATTACGAGGACTCTTGTAGAGGAACCTGGGCTGATCTTCCTGCTGTTTTTGGATCTCGAAATGGACCAGGGGCACCGAAGATACGTCGACTCGAACTTTCGGGGCCCGCCCTGGTGGTGCGCCCGGGTCTTGGTGAGGCTCTGTTGCCGTGTCTGAGTTGAACAACAGCGGCAGGGGGATTCGACTTGTGGGTCCCCTCATAACTTTCGGTTTCGATTCTGCCTCAGACTACGTCTTCCGGCAGAGGTGTCTGGCCGTTGTTGGGTCCAGCGGCGCGAGGTTGCTGTTGCGCCTTTTGCCTGCTTCGCATCCTTCCAGACTGGTTCACACCTCGATGTGCCCTCGCTGCTGATTTTTGGCTCCAGCGCCCTGTCCTCCTGCGGCCATCTTCACCAGGTCGCGTGGGTCCCTTGGGGACGCGGTCTTCATCATGGCTGGCAGAGGAGACCAAGAGAGGCGGAAGACCAAGACGCCCCTTCGCGGGGGCCCGGTCCAGTCTAACATCATGGACCGGTACACACAATCGAAGGGGTCCCCTGGGGCCGCCTTGCCTGGCCCGAGTGCAGTTGGGCACCCTTTGGAGGCTTCGGCGGAACCGTCCTTGCAGGACATCATGGGCGCCATTTCTGGCATGAGAGAAACCATCGGCCAACAGTATGAAGCTCTGGCCCACAAAATTGATACTGTGGCCATTGATGTGAACTTGATTCGGGCCGACCTCTCTAAAACCAATGAGAATGTGAAGTCATTGGATCTCCAGTCATCTAGCCTCACGGCCGACGTCTCGGAGATACAGACGGAGATTGGCAACCTCAGAAAGGTGAATGATTTCATGACCCGGCGCTTGGAGGATTTTGAAAACAGAGCACGGCGTTGCAACATGCGTGTGGTTGGCGTTCCGGAAAATCCTGACCCACATTCTGTTGATCTCCTGGTTGAGGACTTGATACAGAACTACCTTTCTCCATCTGGCTTGAGCAAATTCTTTGCGGTGGAACGTGCCCATTGTGTTCCGGGTGGCCAGGGCAAGCCGGGCGCCCCGCCGAGGCCCATTGTTGCAAAACTCTTTCATTATAGGGACCGAGACGCTATCCTGCAGGCTTCGCGAGTTAAGGGCCCGGTGGCCTTCGAGAATGCCACGGTGAACTTTTACCCGGACTTCTCACAGCTTGTGCAGAGACAGCGTATGGGCTTCCGTGGAGTCAAGAAACGTCTCCGGGACTTGGGACTGCGATACGCTATGCTTTTTCCTACCAGGCGGCGAGTTGAGTACAATGAACGGACCCTTTTCTTTGATCGGCCTGATTCCGTAAATGACTGGCTGGACTCTCTGCCGGACCGGCCTAATTGGACTGAGCCCACCGAACACCCGGGTGGTGCCGAGGGTGGTGTAGAGAGCTGAACTTATTGTCTATGCCCCTGTCTCCGTGCCATGGGAATTCTTCCGGGGTTCCATGCTTAAGTGCCTCTATTTTCGGTGTGTTCTCTTCTCTCTTTATTTCTGTCGGGGTGGCGGGTGGGACAGGGCCTTTCCTCCTCCGGGGTCTTTTTGTAGAACGGGGGTTTTTGGGCGACAGGCACACTGCATGTTGGGGTGGCTTTTTAGCTTACTGCAGGGGTGCAGGGTGGGGGGTGTTTTCTTGGATGTTGGGGGGTGGGTTGGTGGGGTGTTTGAAGTTTGTGTTTTGTTTTTTCAAGGCGACTCTATCTTGCTAATGGAATTTTTAATGTCATGCTCATTGGGGGATGGTTCCTGCATCACTCTGTGGGATGGGGGGTAGCGGGTTGAGGTTTATTTCGTGGAATGTCAATGGTCTGGGGGATCGTATAAAACGGGGGTGGTGTTGCGATGCCTGCGACGTTTGTCTCCCGATATTGTTTTTCTGCAGGAGACCCATCTAGTGGGCAATACTTGTCGTGCAATGAATAGGTGGGGCTATCGCCTTGTCGCGCACTCAGGGTTTACTACGGGTTCCAGGGGGGTGGGCATCCTTGTCCGGGCTTCCCTTCCCCTTGCGATAGATGATGTGATCCTTGATGATCGGGGGCGTTATGCCGTCCTCGTGGGACGATATGAGGGCCGGACCCTTTCTCTGTTTGCCGTTTATGTGCCCCCCGGCCTGCAGACCTCTACCTTCTCCGATTTGGGCCGAGTGTTGTTGGGCCTCCCGGATAGTATTCTTTTCATGGCTGGTGACTTTAACTCTGTGTTCTCCGGTCTGAGTGATCGTTACCCCCCTAGGGACACTCCTTCGGCCCAACTATGGCTGGGTGGTTTTTTGGATACTTTTGGTTTGGTGGACTGTTGGAGACTTATGCACCCCACTCAGCTTCAATATACTTTCCATTCTGGGGCCCATGGGAGTCTGTATAGACTGGATTACTTCCTAATGCCAGCTGCACAGTCATCGGCTGTTCGGGAGATTAGACACCTCCCCCGGGGCATCTCGGACCATTCTCCGCTCTGGCTTTGCTTTGATGTGGGGGTGGAGGCGGCGGGCCGGGTGGCTCCTATCAACCCTTGGTACCTGACCTCCCCTGAGACCCGTGGTCTATTGATTAAGTCCCTGGACGATTATTTTCTAGACAACGAGGGGTCCGTCTCCTCTGCGGTATCCCTATGGGAGGCTTTTAAGACAGTGATTCGTGGGCAGGCCCTGTCTCTCATTGCTGAAACCAAAAAGGCGAGCAATCAGGAGGTGGTGGATCTTGAGATGGAAATTCTTGAGATGGAGGCTGACCTGGAATCGACTGTTACTCCTGACAAGCTCCATGCCCTGGGTCTGAAGCAGTTTGCCTATAGGTCTCTGGTCACAGATGCGGCTAAAATGATGTTTCGAGAGCAACAGGGTCGCTTGTATGATGTTGGGGACAAAGCGGGTAAATTGCTTGCTTGGTTGGATAAGAAGGAGAGGGCGAATCGAGTGGTGCCGGTGATTCAGACTTCGAATGGTGTGAGAGTGACGGACCCGGTTGAAATAGTGGAATGTTTTGCGGACTACTTTCGTGCGGTTTATTCCCCTGTGTCTGAACGGGAGGCGGACGACTCTCGCCTCTTGCTGCGTGATATAGCTTTGCCCTGCCTCTCCGATTTGGAGCGGGTCTCTATGGAGGCCCCGTTCTCTACGGACGAAATCGCGACTGCCATTCGCTCTCTCCGTTCGGGCAAGGCTTTGGGCCCGAATGGATTGCCAATCGAGTTGTACAAACTGCGTCCTGATAAGATTGCGCCCTATCTTCGAACAATGTTTTTGGAGTCCCGTGAGCGGGGTACTCTCCCCTATGACCAGCGCCTGGCTACGATCGTTGTTATTCCTAAAGAGGGTAAACCCCGGGATCTTTGTTCGTCATATAGACCCATCTCCCTGTTGAATGTTGAGCCCAAGGTTCTTGCCAAGCTCTTGGCTACTCGCCTCCTGACGGTCATTAGTGACTTGATTCATCCGGACCAATCCGGATCTATCCCGCACCGTAACACAGCTCTTAATCTGCGTCGCCTCCACGGAGCCATTGCGAGGGCGGGGCTTCTGACGGAGCCGGCCATTTTGGCTTCGTTGGACGCCTCGATGGCCTTTGACACGATAGAGTGGCCCTATCTTTGGGCAGCTCTTGAGAAGTTTGGTTTTGGCCCGGGGTTCATTGGATGGGTGAAGCTGCTATTCACCGACCCCCTGGCGCAGGTTGTGGTTAACGGTCGAGTTTCTGTTCCCTTTTCCCTCGGTAGGGGGACCAGACAGGCGTGCCCCTTGTCTCCGCTACTTTTTGCTCTCGCGTTAGAGCCGCTGGCTGCGTGGCTTTGATGGGAACCTTCACTCAAGGGGATACGTTGGTCCCCAGATTTTGAGGACCGCGTTTCGCTTTACGCGGACGACATTCTTCTTTACCTTACTTCCCCGCGTAAATCTTTAAATGTTTTATTCGACGTTCTCACCTCGTTTGGTAAAAATTCTGGTTTGATTATTAACTGGGCTAAGTCCTGTGTATATATTCTCTCGGGTGCTCTGCCCCCGTTGCCGAATAGATTTCCTATCCAGGTTGTTCAGTCTGGCTTCAAATATCTGGGGATCTTTATTACACTGGATTCGTCGCTCCGGTTTGAACGTAATCTCCTTCCCCCGCTTCTTAGACTGAGGCTGGACGTGGCTCGCTGGCGTAAATTGCCTCTGTCTCCGCTGGGCAGAGCTGCCCTTTTCAAGATGATGTCCTTGCCGCGATTCCTTTATGCACTTCAGAATTCCTATGATGACATTCCCGCTACCTATTTCCGAGAGGTCGAGAGTCTACAAAGGCAACTGATTTGTGACGGGCGTCCACGTATCGCCCTTGCGAAGCTCACCATCCCTTGGTATGACGGGGGCATAGCACTTCCTGATATCAGGAGATATTATTGGGCTACCCAACTGTCTGCCATTAACCACTCAATGTATTCCCCGGGTCGGGATCCGGCCTTTGAAATGGATAGACTCCAGCTGCCGGGAGGGGACTTTAATAGAGCGCTTTACTCCAGGTCGGCTGGGCGCCATCTTACGGGACCGACCAGGATTGCGGTTAGTGTGTGGCGCGCTGCGAATGTAAGCTTGGGATGGGAGGGTCGAATGACGTTGGCGACTCCGCTTTATGCCTCCGAGCGTCTGGGCTGTCTTTGGACGACGAAGGGTTTTGACCGCTGGGATATGATTGGAATATGTAGAGTGGGTGACGTATGTACGGATGGAACGGTGAAGTCCTTCGAGGCCCTTCGGAACGATTATGACTTGAGTGATAGGCAATTTTTTAGATATTTGCAGGTCCGTCATGCCCTTGCTTCTGTTCTGACTCCTGGTGCCGCCATCCCCGAGTCCTCCCCCCTTGAAGATCGTATCCTGGATGGCCACCTCCCCGATAGCACTATCTCCTTGATTTACAAGAAGCTGATTCATAATCGCGCTGACTTGCTTGTCCGACTTAGGGAGGCTTGGGTCGGCGACGGGCTGGAATTGGATGACAAGGATTGGCAGTCGGCACTATCTTCTCCGAAAGAGGTCGCCATTCCTGCCCGTCTCCGTCTGGTTCAGCTTAAGATCCTCCACCGGGTGTATGTTACTGGTCCTCGTTTGGTTGTGATGGGTTTTTCCCCGGATGGTTTATGCAAGCGTGGATGCGGGATGAGTGCTACATTTCTTCACATTATCTGGGAGTGCCCGAGGGTGGCTGCCTACTGGACTGAGGTGCTTGCGGTGATGGCTGATGTGACGAGAATTGCCCTAGTGCCTGAGGCCCGAAGATGCCTGTTGAACGTGTGGGAACCTACCGACTATTCTGTGGCCCAGACCAGATGGGCGACCCTGGGATATATGGTTGCGAAGCGGGACATTGCGCAACTCTGGGGCTCATACAGGCCCCCCACTGCCTCTGTGTGGGAGGAAAACATGGACTGGTCTAT
Organism: Lissotriton helveticus; assembly: GCF_964261635.1. NCBI lineage: Eukaryota > Metazoa > Chordata > Amphibia > Caudata > Salamandridae > Lissotriton > Lissotriton helveticus. Next base: position 213,894,762 of record NC_136062.1, on the reverse strand, counting down.
GTTCCGCGAAAAGACGGTCTATACAGCCAGGGGCAGACCTAGGGCATGGACGAAGATCTGGGGTCAGTGGAACGCCTATCGCGGAGATATTTGTGCTCCTCCATTGGTTGACACCCCCGATGTTACCTTATCTCCCTAGGCTGGCGTTCCTGAAATTTCGTATACTGTCCTTTGATTTGCCTGTCCTCCCCGCTGTCCCCCCCACCCTGCTTTGTCCTTCTGATTATGATTTCATATTCCTGATTAGTGGGTTTCCCCTCCTCCTCCTGGGCTGACTCCGTTTATTATGCATTCGCCTTTCTTGTTGTTTGTTGTTTTTCGGTGTGTGTATAAAAGAAAAATGCCTTATCTTGTTCTATACTTTGGGCGACATTTTGTATCCAATTTGTGCCTGACCACCGGAGTGGCCGCAAGTGTTTTTTTTTCACGTTGTGACTTGATTTTAGCGGCCAGCCCGTGAGGTTGTAGGCCCATCTCTGTAACCCTGATTTTGTTGCTCAATAAAAGTTTTTGACCAAAAAAATAAATAAATAAATAAAAAAATATATATATTTCTAAGTTGTCTGAATCTTTGCACGTGCTGCTCCTCGAGCTCACTTTAGAACTTCCGGGTCACTCTGTGCTCCTGCTCTTTTACCTATCTTCATTTCTTCCCCATCTGTTTGTAGTGATGTCTGCCGTTTCTACTTATTCTGCATGACTAGTATTTGCTGCTCTTTAGTTTGTCTCTATTTTCTTCTTTATCTGCCTGTGCTGGTCTCTGATTTTGATCTGTCGCTACCTCCCTCAATCACTCTCTACTTCCCCATAACTGTCTCTGCTTCTTCCTGGTCTGTCTCTATGTCCCTCTGATGTGTCCGTATGTCCCTCTTATATGCCATTGTTGCGCTTTGATCTGTCTTTATTCTCCCCTAATATGTTTCGACTCCCCCCCACCACCCTGAACTGTCTGTTTTTCCGAGGTCTGCTTGTGCTGCTCTCATATCTCTCCCTAATCTGTGATTTCTCTGTTTTCCGCGGACACGTTCATTTATAGGCACGGGTAAATTGCATGATTTGCCCGGAATCACAGGATGCTTGAGCCCCCCGCCAGTCTCTCCTTGATTCGTTCGCGGCGATCCAGGATCTGCCTAACTGCCTTTACACTTTTCTGAGTTCTCTGATGCTCCCTCATTTGTTCCTACCCGTTCCTCCTGATTGATCTGTGATGCTCTCTGATCTGCCTCTAATAAATATTTCTAAGTTGTCTGAATCTTTGCACGTGCTGCTCCTCGAGCTCACTTTAGAACTTCCGGGTCACTCTGTGCTCCTGCTCTTTTACCTATCTTCATTTCTTCCCCATCTGTTTGTAGTGATGTCTGCCGTTTCTACTTATTCTGCATGACTAGTATTTGCTGCTCTTTAGTTTGTCTCTATTTTCTTCTTTATCTGCCTGTGCTGGTCTCTGATTTTGATCTGTCGCTACCTCCCTCAATCACTCTCTACTTCCCCATAACTGTCTCTGCTTCTTCCTGGTCTGTCTCTATGTCCCTCTGATGTGTCTGTATGCCCCTCCTATGTGCCAGTGTTGCACTTTGATCTGTCTTTATTCTCCCCTAATATGTTTCGACTCCCCCCCCCACCACCCTGAATTGTCTGTTTTTCCGGGGTCTGCTTGTGCTGCTCTCATATCTCTCCTTAATCTGTGATTTCTCTGTCTTTTCCACTCTTTCTCATCTCACTTTTGCCAGCCAACTCGGTCCTCTGTGTCTTCCCCGGCCTGTAGGTGATGCACCTATCATGTTGCTAAGAGGTCTATGTATGGCCCGGGACGGGACCCCTGAAGTTGAACACTAAATACTGTACATAATGTCCAGGCTAGGCTGAGCAGCAAAGGCCCTCGTTGCTGTTCCCCTGACTTGGGACTCCCTCACGAGGAATTAGGGGTGCTCCAGCAGGAGATTTTTAACCTAATCCCTCAGATAACTGCATTCATCCTTCCACCGACACCCGTTTGCATTTACCCACGCTAGTCTCCTTCTTACATTTCCTCTTAGTATTAGAGGTTCACAGCTCTCCTTTGTGCCTTTCGGCACCTTCAAATATGCACCGCAGGATAGATTTCGCTTTGCTTAATTTTATTTTTTGTGTTCCTATTTTGTTTCAATGCCGCCAAACTCCCTCTAACCCCAATGTGCTATCAATGACCTCAATATGAACTCCTTCTATACTCTATGGCCCACTCTCCGTACTCTCTATGCCCCTATACTCCAGTTCTCTCCTCTCTGTTCCTTGGTCCTGGTCTCCCCTCTAGGGCATCAGTCTGCACGCTGTGATTCATCCTCCAGTCTCTATGCCCCTAGACTTCGTTCTACACTCCAGTTCTCTCCTCTGTTCCTTAGTCCCCTATGCACTCTGTACTCCGTCCTCTCTATGCCCCTAGATTCCTTTCCCCTATGCATTTTGAGCTCTGTCCTCTCTATGCCGCTAGACTCTTTTCTACACCATTTCTCTCCTCTGTTCCTTAGTCCCCATGCACGCTGTGCTTCATCCTCCAGTCTCTATGCCCCTAGATTCCTTTCTACACTCCAGTTCTCTCCTCTGTTCCTTAGTCCCCTATGCACTATGTACTCTGTCCTCCAGTCTCTCTGTGCCCCTAGATTCATTTCCCCTATGCATTCTGTGCTCCGTCCTCCGGCCTCTCTACGCCCCTAGACTCTTTTCCACACTCCATTTCTCTCCTCTGTTCCTTAGTGCCCTACGCACCCTGTGCTTCGTCCTCCAGTCTCTCAATGCCCCTAGACTCCTTTCTACACAATCTATGGCCCTAGACTCCATCCTACACTCCAGTTCTCTCCTCTGTTCCTTAGTCCCCTATGCACTCTGAGCTCCGTCCTTCATGCGCTGCTCTTGCCAATACGAGGGCCTTTTGGAATCGATACGGATTCCAAAACGTGCACGCGGAGAGACAGAAGAGACATTAGATGTGCATGCGGGGATTGGATACTTTACTGGCGGTGTGACACTCTGGGGACTTTTTTTTCGTCACCAGTAAAAGCATCCAGTCCCCGCTGTTATGAACATTGCGCCTGTCGAAAGCTGCGCAGCAGCGTTTCGCGCAGGCGAAATCTTATGAGAATAGTATGTGGGCTTTGTCCCGCCTCTGTCTTCCATTGGCTAGCTCCATAAATGGAGGCTAGCCATTGGAAGAGAGAGGCGTCCGTCATTGTGCGAGGCGATTCATGGGCGTTCCGTCGAATTTTTCTCATCCCGCCCCTTTGTGACGTCATTCCGGCGGTTGGCGGATGTTATATATTTTTTTTTTGGGCGCCATGTTTTGATCATTTGCCGCCGGAAGATGTCCAGGTGAGTGCTGTTTTATTTTTCGAGCCTTCTTGTGCCCGTTCCCCATAGAAGCATTGCCCCGGTCACCCTGCCTGTCGGCGCACACGCTGCTCCGCTGCCTGTCCCTTGCTCAGGTCTGCCTTCCACACTCGCTCTGGAGCGCCTGTCGTGCCTTCTCTCTCCCTCCTTCCTCGCTCTCACCGCAGCCCTTCATGCCCACGCTTCATTGTTGCAGGCTGGTGCAGCTCGGCTGGCGTCTTGTGCAGCCTCGCCCCGACTCAGCCCAGCTTCCAGTGGTGCCCCGGCACTCAGGTGGATGGGGTGGCCTGCCGCCCTGCTTTCACTCTCCACTCGTTAAAGTGCCGGTGCTCGTGGCTTCTAAGGCGACCCCCTCCTGCCAGTCGCCCGGCCGACTGCCCTCAGCATGGCTCAGCCCATGGCTTGCTCCTAGGCCGCAACGCAGGACAGGCTGCTGTGTATTCCGCATCACCTTGCTGCAGGTACGTCGTGTGCGTCTGCACATGTTTGTGTGGTCCGGGGCTGCTTTACAGACATTCGCCGGCCCGCTGGTGAAACCGGAGTCTGTAGAACTGTGTGCCCTCTGCTATAATCAAAGCCACGGGAGGGCACTGGCAGTGCTGGGTGTTGATGGTAAGCATGCAGCTAGCTACGAGCGTACAATGACTCATAGTGCAGGCTGACTTGTCTCCAAATGCTTACATAGATTAATGCCACCCACCTTCTGTTTGGCACCCATTTTGTCGATATCAGAAAGATGACAGTAAAGCTTTTGGGGTATAGACCCTGTTGGTGGGACCTGTCCTGGTAGAGACATGAAACGTGGCAATGGATTGTGTACTTTTAAGATGTATGTATGGAGAGATGCGAGACAATGAAAGAGCCTCCGAGGGGCAGCGGCAGCCGGCACTGTGCATGTGCACAGCGCAGGATCCGACCGGGGGGCAAAACCAGCGCAGCGCGGGGGACAGACAATGATCCCCACACACCACATACAGCTCACCCCGCACATCTCACAACACACTGATGGATCACGAGACACAGCTCATCACACACAGCTCACCACACACTGCTCACGAGACACACTCACCACACACAGCTCACTATCATACATGCCAACATTTCAGAAGAGCAAAGTGGGTGTGTGTGGCTCTGGGTGGGTGTGTGTGGGGCTCTGGGTAGGTGTGTGTGGGGCTCTGGGTGGGTGTGTGTGTGGCTCTGGGTGGGTGTGTGTGTGGCTCTGGGTGTGTGTGTGGCTCTGGGTGTGTATGTGGCTCTGTGTGTGTGGCTCTGTGTGTGTATGTGGCTCTGTGTGTGTGTGTGTGTGTGTGTGTGTGGCTCTGTGTGTGTGTGTGTGGCTCTGTGTGTGTGTGTGTGTGTGTGTGGCTCTGTGTGTGTGTGTGTGGCTCTGTGTGTGTGTGTGTGTGTGTGGCTCTGTATGTGTGTGTGTGGCTCTGTGTGTGTGTGTGTGTGTGTGGCTCTGGGTGTGTGTGGCTCTGGGTGTGTGTGTGTGTGTGTGTGGCTCTGGGTGTGTGTGTGTGTGGTAGTAATTGCTGTCTGCTGAGCTCGTCCATAGGGTACAATAGGTCTCACATTTGCGAGAGATTAAGCTAATGGCAATGTAAAGGACAATGCCATTTATTTATCTGTTTTAAAAACCAACACATAAATACAAAATTTGTCATTTACAATGCCAATAGCTCTAACTTTTCCAAAGGCGAAACCATTGCATTGTAAATGCTTGTCTTACTAGTGAGAGAGGATGCGAGGAGTGACCAATGGAGGCCTTTTAGCTGTCTTTGGAAATTCATACACACTGATCCAAATGTAGGTCCTTGTTAATGGACTATAGCATGTTCTCTATGAACAGGGCGACTGGAATTTTACGAGTCTGTGCCTGTGTTGTTTTTCGCATATTTTTATCTTTGCTGCATTTGCCACTCAATCCATCATCTATTGCATAATCTACCTATTTTAATTTAAATTATGAGTTTCTAGTTTAGATGGCAGTTAGTTAAAACGCGGCAATATGTGTTGCCGTTCATTGCAAGGTCCATTGCAAAGGCTGTCCGCACCCCTTTCTGCTGCTTATTGCTGCATTGGGGTGTTTGACTGGTAACAATGAGGCCAAACCTTTGCCCGGATAGCGTTAGCAGGGTAAGCGAGCGGAGCGTGCGAGCCCTGAAGCTTTAGTGACTGTCGTTTCTTCCCCAACGGGAAAAGTCAGATTTACAGCCCCTCTGCGGGGACATCTGCCATCTTTGTACTTATTACCGAGCACAGTGGCAAGCGACCCCAGCCTCTCCACTGCTTACACAAAGCAGGAGCTGGCATTCCAGGGGTGCCATCATGGCTGACGTGGGGTCAGAAGGGGGCAACCAGCTCCGCAGCTTTCTTAAACAAGGATGGAAAGCAAAAAAAAAAACACCTTGGCAGAGGGCAAGGGGCCTTCAGCATAGAAGGCACACTGAACCATAGCCAGGAAGGTTTGGAGGGCGGTGCACGGCGATATGAGGGGGAGATGGGGAGGGAATAAAAATAAAACATAAATGGGGCAAAGGCTTTGTAAATGTGGCGGATATGTCAGCATGAGATACAGTACAGTTTACAGAAACATCAGTTGTAGTGAAGTGCTCTGTAAATGAAATGGGGAGCTGTCCCAAAGACAAACAGGAAACTAAGAAGAAAAAAAATCCCCAAAGACCACATAAACATGACAACGCGTAGTGATACAGTAGTTAGTCCCTGCTGCGTGGGAGGAATGGAAAAGAAAAACAAGCATTTGCAATGCAAGGTCTCGTTTTAACGCAAATTTAAGCTATAGGCCTTGTAAATGACAAAGCCTTTTATTTATGTTCTAAAAACCAGAACGCAAAAATAAAGGGCATTATCATTTACAATGCTAATAGTTCAGACTCGCGTAATTGCGAGACCTATTGCATTTCCAATGCTTGTTTCCCCTTAACTTTCAGACATGTTGCACAGCAATTGCACTCGCGCTGATCTGCAACATGGCAAAAAAACTCCGACAAAGCCAAAAGAGCGTGTATAGGCACGACCTATTGTCTTAGTCAAAGCTTGTTTAAGTATGTAGCCATCATTTGTTTTTGTCTCGCTCTGCAAACAGACGATTCAAGCATAAGTAACCTTGTAAACACCGCATTGAAATATAATCGTGCGTTAACAGAATTAGCACAAATTGTAGCACACACACAATTGTATTCTTGTATGGGTGTGCTGTATTTTGCATAATAAAAGAAGCCTCTTCTTGAGGGTTGTGAGATCATTCTTAATTCCTAGGAAGCAGCACTGTCCGGCTGACCTCTGACTTACAACTTTGATGTATTCTTAAAGCTGAACTGTATTTGGTTCAGCTTACACATTTTCTGCATTTGTTTCTTAGCATCATGGCATTTCTCAATTAAATTCACTGATTCTGAGCATTTAATTGTACCTATTTGAATTATCTGAATCTTTTGATACACCTTCATGATTATATTTGTGTTTTGTTTTCATTGTGAAGCCCATTGGTGTTTTACTATTTACATTGTAATTTGCATTTAGTTACTCGCTACAATTCGTAACAGACATTCACTCGCGTGCACGTTAAATAACTCCCATTTAGAAGCCTTGCGTGGTTACCTTCATATACCATTTCATGTCTACAGAGATGATTGAAGAGATGATGAAGCTCTGAAAAATGCATGCACATCACGCCTGTGGGGGGGGGGGGGGGCGGAGCGGGAAGAGCTGCTCTCGAAGAAGGCTTTGGAACAGATGGTAATTTAAGTTAAAAAAAAAGACTTTGATGAAGCAGGGGGCGGAGAGCAGGGGGTCGGAGCGGGAAGAGCTGCTGGCGTGGGAGGGTGAATGATGGGCGGGGCAGTGCTGGGGAAGCCTGGGATGCCTTTGATGTGGGGAGGGAGGAGAGCCTTGTGCAGGAGAAATGAACAGATGTCCGTGAGGTGTGGGAGGAGTGCCTGATGCGCGTGCTTGTGTTTCACGTGAACTGAAAGAAAACGCCGGCTGAAAGCCCTTTGGTTTGACGAGGATTTTGCCGACTTGAATTCTCGCTCCTCAATGCGCTTGCGCGCATTTAAGGTCACGAGACCTAACCAGGGCAAAGAGGCAGGACTGACCAGTAGCAAGCAAGGATTTTTAAAGGACACTAAAACAAACAAATCAAAGGCTAGGGTGGCTTTAAGCCCACAAGAGAAGTATCTAAAGTAAACAAGATTACGCTCAACCTAACAAATCATTAAGTAATACTATCACAAATGTGCTGCATTACACCACATAATTTGCCTTTTGTTGCTTCATTATTTAGTCAACCTGCTGCATAATTTGGTCCTCTGCTGTCCTATAAATGCAGTGGCCCAGTCTACTAGTTGAAATATTGACACAAACGCCTCAGCCTGTTACTCTGCCTGCTGCGCCTAAAACTGCGTATTACAACATGTTTCAACTTGAGGTCACCCGAGTCCCTCAAACTATGAATTTCACCACCAAATAGAGTGACTTCAGGATGATATTCACCAAAGATGTAACTGTCATTAGTGCTGGAGGTACAGTGGCCCTGGGACCTACGGATATGAGGGACCGACTGCGTCTCATTTATACTTGTCTTTTACTACCCAACTGGGGCCTACAGGGGCCAACGCTTTTGCCTGCATTAGGGTCATATTAACCCCTGCATTGCCGGACATCCACTTTTCCTAAAGCCAAAGATGTTGTATCTAACTGCATGAAATATGTGATGCTCAGGCCATGCCTTTCTCCAGCCATGTTTTTTAAACATTCATTTTATCGTTGCTTGAATTGAATTATATAACTATTTTTTGAGGTGTGGCCTAAGATGTTATTTCCTGCTGCCATGTGCCCATGTGCTGGCAGATTAGATCTGGCTCTTAATGTTTGCTTCTGACTAATGCGTACTATGCTGAAGTTGTTGATTTCAATGTTTCTTGGGCAGGATTTTTATTTTATGAAGAAAATTGAGGCTTTGTTTCAGTGAGCTGAAATGTTTGTGAAATCCTCTTTTTACAGACCTCAATGACCTTGCAATGGACGTTGTATGAGCTGGCTCGTTACCCCAAAGTGCAGGACAAGCTGCGGGCAGAGGTTCTCACAGCAAAGGCAGAAGCCCAGGGAGACATGTCGAAAGTGCTGAAAAGTGTCCCTCTGGTAAAAGCTGCCATTAAGGAAACTCTCAGGTATTGCACACCATGCACATTTCACCACAACTCACACACATTCAAAGCCTTCATGCATATTCTAATCTGGTTATAACAGGTGACTTATCGGCTCCTCCTTGATCTTTCCCACTAGTCATTCCACATTCAGTAGAGTGGCGTCTGGCATCTATGGGGGAGAGTGGGTGGGTTTGGGTGCACACAAATACAAAAAAAAAATACTAACTTGAAGCAACGTCCTATATCCCAAACCTCTTTTGAACCAGACTTCTACTGAACCGGATGCTGCTGTGCCGGGTCCAATCCTGGTGCTGCTCTCATGCTGCGAGAGCAGAACCATGATTGGACAGAGCAGTCTCACTCAGCTCTCCCCAGCACCCTGCCTACATTTACTCTAACCCGGCTTTCTTAAAACAGCCGGGTTAGAGGTTTCAAAGGGTGCATGTCTGATAGGCCGTCGCGAGATGGCCAGCCGAAGGGACATTTGCACTTTGAAAAATGCACAAACAGCCCACTCTCCTCCCTGCTGCTGTCATTCAGTAGCGACCTCACCCCTGTCCTGATGCTCAGTTCAGGACGGGAGGATGAAAAATAAAATGTACTACTATTTTATTTATCATCTTTGGGGGTAACTTAAGTGGGATGACGCTCCTCTGCTTCAGCGGAGGAGCCGATCCTGATTCAGTATCCTACATGAAGTAAACAAGAATGTACTTTAAACTGATTTGTTCTAGAAGAATCTTCATGAGATGGCAATCAGTCAATCTTTAAATGATTTAAATCTGTCCATGACTATTTCAATGATTTAAATCAGTCCATGACCCTAATCCTTGCTAACTAGCTGAGTCAGTCATCTGGTAATTTGCCAGCCCACAAATGTATCAAATTATTTACTACTTTTCCTTGGCAATTACCAATTTAGACCTTGCAACCACTGGAATTCCCTCTCAGAAACAAGACCAGTTACCAATTCAGAAGCAGTAAAGAAGACGCTCAAGAAGCTCCAACTCTGCTTTCTAACGGTAACTCTTTGACAGTCTGACTCATCGAGTACCCTGGTACCTACACCAACATCCTTCTTCAATGTAAAAAGACCGACATCCTTCCCCACATACTCGTGCCCCTATATACCACATACATTTCTACACATCACATACCAATAAACTATATACCAGATACATTCCAATACACTCTACAGCTATTTACAGTGCTTTTTATTTGTTGTCTTTTGTACCATGCCAGCATGTCACCTTCTGGACATCATGAGGTCCAGAAGGTGAAATGCTGAATATCTGAACATGCACAGTGCATCATTGTCCTCATTTTAATGGTGAGGCGGCTACCTTGGTAATCTTTTATTTTTGGGATTTTGGGGATCTATCTTCTGTGATCTTTGAATATCATTCTCTGTTGACTGATTCCTTCATGAACCAGGCGGTCCCTGTTGTAGTGGGGTGGTTGCCTGAAGATTGGCAATGTTCTCAAAAGAAGAATTCACTGAGATCGAAAGTCAAGGTTTAAAAACTTTTATTGATTGTCCTCTGTGTTTGTTGACTCGTGCATCGAGCACTCCGTTACCTAATCTTGGGATGTATCTTAGCGGATTTCTGAATCTGCTCCCTCAAACGCATTGTAGACAATGTGAAGTATTTTGAACTTATCTATTTGTTCCACTAAAAGTCAATGGAGCTGATCTGGAAGTGTGGTGAGACCCTCCTTAACATTTCCAGCTCAATTTTCACAACTTTTCATTATAGTGATGATCTCTTGTAAGAAGAGACATGGAAGTCGATCACAACAACCCCATATTTGTCTATTGGTTATGGGGACAGTGTTATATCCATATCTTGGGTTCAAGACAATGGGAGTGGGATCTTGGGTGGGGTACTCGTCACAAAATGCTCAATGTGGTGCTTTCATATATTAATAAAGGGTTTCAGGGTGAATCAGCCATCTCTATATGATGCCTAAATAGTTGGTGGTATGGAGTTCCAACTGGATTGCCTTTTTCCCACTTACTGTAATATCTGAACAAAGCGATTGTGGGACTTGTATTACCTTGTATCAGTTTTTGGTAGGATATGTTTAAAACATATTGGGCCATATGTATACAGCAAATTAGCATTCACAAAGGCCGAAATTCGTAGAATGTCGGCCTTTGCGAATGCTAATTTGATAAATGGAATGTATCAAACATTTTTGCATCAAAATAAGGAATCGCAAAATTTGCCATTCCTTATTTTGCGATTGCACTTAAGGAATCGCAAATTTTGCGATTCCTTAAATGCAATGTATCAAAGAAAAATCAAGGCAAAAATGCCCATAAGGATTCGCAAATTACCACCAACTTCTAGTTGGTGGTAAATTGCGAAATCTTTTGAAAAAGCAATTTATTTAAAATTCAAAGGTGGCATATGACGCTAATACATGCCCTTAGGGCATGTATGTGCGCCATATGCCCACACATGTCATTTTCAGGGGTGCAGCAGGGTGTTCTTGTGACACCCCTGCACCCTTGAAAATAATCGCAATTTGCGATTAGAAAATTGCTAATCGCAAATATCCCCTTCATTCCTATGGGCCTCCTGGCCCATAGAAATGAATGGGAAAATTGCGATTAGCAATTTGCTAATCGCAATTTAGGAATGTGTAGGAATCGCAAAAAATAAGCGAATTCCTACATACATACCGTTTTGCGATTTCTAAATAGCGATTCCTTAAAATTCGCTATTTAGAAATCGCAAATGGTGAGCATGATACATATGGCCCATTGTTCATAACAGATGTTGCTGTAGATACACATGCTGTGCATACTTCTGCCATTAGTGTTGGGCTCAGATGTTTGAAATGTGTTTTTCTTAAAAACATTCTCTTGTTTTACGAGGCATATGGTGATTCCTTCTTATCCCTGTATTGGGCATGGGCACCACCTCAATTTTAGATCATTTTTTCTGCCATCAGGTTTGGATGAGATGAATAGAGCTCCACGATCGAAGCACCCTTTGACACTTTTTTTTACCCTTCCAAGAAAACAACATACTACTGCTGACTCCCTACTGAGATCTCCACAACACCGATAATCGACAGGCTTCCCACTGCTGAGCCTTGGGCCCAGCTAAGGACCGTACTACCCAAAGCTTTTACTCTATGTTTTCTCCTTCGAGAATGTTCAGCTGGAGATGAAATATCCCAATTTCAACACTGCCCCTGGTGTAGCACAAACTACCCCTGGTCTGACCTTTACCAGTTGTATAATTTATGTTTGTTACCACAACACAACAACACCAAGTTTGAGACCTGCCTGGCATTCAGGTGCAAATAGACTCTTCTTCATCGAAGGGACAGATTCTGGGCACATCATAAGATGCACAGACACTCCGTGGAGGACACAATGGACATCTTCAGGGAAAAAAAACAGTGCCAAGGACATTGAGGAAGTCAGGTAATTGGACGTTCCTGCACATCAACCACCGCCTGAGGTTTTGTACTCTGGTTCAAATGAGGAGCAGAAACAATCCCACAAAAACATCGAGGCAATAGGGCCATGCAGACGGACAATGGCAGACCCTCATTCCAAGCCTAACAAAGTCCCTCATGGGGTGGCAAAGCACTACCGCTGAAGACGTCGGGCCATTAGTCTCTCAAAGTCAAGTCAGCCCTCCAGAGTGACACATGGCCCCAGCACAGGTCATACTCATGATAAGTCCATGGAGCCATCACCCCCCACTTCCACTGGCTCACAACATTCCTGACCAGTACTAAAAATGTAGTTTACTCTGCACCAAAGCCCATGAGGCCATCGAGAACGCCAACATGCCTAAAGACACCATCGGCAACTAAAGCCTATTCAGAGCAGACATCAAAACACCAGAAGTCGAGACCTTACTCGACACCAAATCCACTGATTTTGAAGGTGCCACTTCCGAGGGCCACACCTTGGACATCGAGAACCACTGGCTCAGACAGCCCCAACAACTCGGAGCAACCAACCCATAACTGGCTCCAAGCTAGGCTTGATGTCTGGCAAAAGGAAACTATATATACATCTACAGATGAGAAAGAATACTATAAATCACTGTCCACAGGAGTAGACAGCTTACCACCTAAGCGTAAGTTAGAACCAGCTTCCAGGCACAAAAAGAGGCGAAAGGATCCGGGCATGTGCCCCATCCACTTTGCCCCTTGCACTCCTGCTGTCCTTCCCCTGCCATCTCCAGACACACTACCAATGGTATATATACCTCTGGGTTCACCGAAATCCATGACAGGATCACCCCAGACAAATGGGTTCTAGCCATGTTTCAACATGGTTACTATCTAGAATTTGACTCATCCCCCCAATATACCACCTCACACCTCAGTGAGGATCGCATACACCTCCTAAAGGAAGAAATGCAAACCCAACTCCAAAAAGGGTCTATCAAACCTGTCCCCTCACAGCACCAAAAGAAGGGGGCTTACACCCTGTACTTTACTATTCCCAAAAGGATGGGTTCCTCTGACCAATTCTCAATCTCAGACCTCTCAAATTATGCAGTGTCAGAACTTTTCCACATGGTAACCCTTTGGGACTTCATACCTCTACTGCAGCAAGGAGACTTTGTGGCAGCAGTGGACCTGAAGGATGCATATTTCCACATCCTCATCCACCCAATCCACTGACGCTACATGTGCTTTGTGGTAAGTGGCCAGCATTACCCATTCAAAATTTTACAGCCCACGTAACCATCTCCCCAAGAGTCGGTACCAAACGCCTGGCTGCAGTCGCATCACATTTAAGACAAGGGGGCATCCATGTTTTTCCTTATTTGGCTCAAGTGACAACAATGTCTCACCCATACAAAAACCATGATATCTGTACAACAGAGCCTAGGCTTTACCATCAGGATCAAGACACATCTCGTCTCAGCAGACACAGCCCTTTCTAGGACCAACTCTCAATTAGGCAACAAGCAAAGCCTACCCAGCAGAGTCAATGCTTTCCAACAGCATGTCCCTATTTTCCAGCCAAATCGCCATCTACAAGTCAGAGCAGGTATGCAACTTCTCAGCATGATAGCCTCCTGTATCGCCATGGTGCTCCATGCCAGGCTGAACATGCGCCCGCTTTAACAGTGCCCTGCAGCACAATGTTACCAAGCGGAGAGTCAGATGGAGGATCTAGTGCTGTGAAAGGCCAATGTTCACTGCTCTCTACAGTGGTGGAACAGCAAAAATCTGTCAGGAGCTGGCACTTCAAAGACCCTTTACCATAGGTCACCAATACAATAGATGCATCCCGAGGATAGGGGGCACATCTCAATGTCACAGCAGCACAAGCAGTGTGGACCCCGCAACAGCTGGGATATCACATTAACTACCTCTTACTCCTGACAATCCAGTTATCCTCATAGCCTTCCTCAAGGTAGTACTATATGACAGCGATGTACTACCTACAGAAGCAAGGTGGCACCCAATTTCGTTACTTTTCCCTTCTAGCTCAAACAATTTGGATTTGGGAACTTAATCACTGCATCTATTTGTTTAAGAGAGTACCTTCTGGGGTGGACAAGACCTAGCAGACCTACTCAGCAGGTCACTTAAAGGAGTGGGATCTCAATCCACAAGTACTAAACAGCTACTTCACACACTGGGGACTCCACAGATAAACCTGTTCTCCACCTCAGAAAACGCAAAAGGCCCAAACTTCACCTCTGTGTCCCCACTGTGCATGGGCAATGAACTATGGATGAACTGGCCAGGGATATTTGCTTACACTTTTCTGACTCGACCACTACTACCACTAGTGGTGAGTAAGATTCAGCAAACATCCCTGATGCTCAATCTTGTAGCTCCCACCTGAACCAGGCAACCCTGGTACTCCACTCTACTTGAAATGTCTATCAGTCCCCATAAACAGCTTTCTGACAGGGCAGACGTTCTCTCTAAGAAACAGAGACAGGCAGGTTCAAAGTTATAAAAAAAAGAATTGATTTTCTCTCATATTTTCAGATGTGCTCTACTGTGCAGGCCTCATATAAACATGGAAAAGTGTTAACCTATGTCTAAGGATAGTATTTTCTACTGCAATAGTATCCTTCCAGGACAAAATCTATTCTAAACGTCATGTACACACCCTTGCACTCTGGTACAAGAATGTGTGTGTGTGTTTCAAAGCTTCGAAGTGCACCAGTGCAGAGGGCCAGAGATACAGTGCAATAATTTACTAGATAGGGGGGCGTGGCCAACAACATGGCCGACTAGGTCGAGTCTCCCGGTAGCTCCGGCGAGCCGATCCTGATCCGACTGCTAATAACTTGCCCAGAAGGCCCGTAACTGCCTCCAAACACGCTTTGTGGCCCCAAGATGCTGGAGGAGTAATATCGGACCACAGGTTGCCCGACGAGCGGCGGCGGAGAGAGAAAACGATCCGGCGAAGGTCCTGAGTCGGACCCAAGATGGCGCCTTCCCGCGATCGGGAAGCGGAGAGCCCAACAGCCTAAACGGCTGACGGAGCGGACCTGTGGTGGGGGAAACAAGGTCCCAAAGCCCAGGCCGGCTGAGAGACACGGAGTGCGGCGGCTCCATGGCAATCAGAGCCCAGGAACCTCCGGCCGACGCAGCGTCACAGCTGCCGCGATCCGCGTTGCACAGTGTACCGGTACCGGCAGGGGAGGCATAGCGGGGCATTCACCGGCACCCAGCACACTACCAGACCCTTGCCCCCTCTCGGAGGGGATCTGGCCAGAGGTTCTGGCGCTGGGAATCGGCGGTCCGGCGGAGCCAACGGGCTGCCTCCCAGCGGCAGCGCGACGCCGGGTGAGTGAGGCGGCCCCGGCCGGGGCTGGGAGACGCTAGGCGAGGCCGCGGCGGCGAGGCCTACAGGCCGCAACAGACTGCCGAGAGCGGACGCTGCGCATGCCGGCCCAAGCAATCGGAGCAGCACATGATCCAGTGAGTGAGGCGGAGAGACTGGCAAACCCACCCAGGAGTGGGGCGCAGTGGAACCCTGGGAAGCACGGCCCATCGGAGGTACCGCTTGGCGGAGCGTTGAAGGCCTGGGCGCGGAACGTGGGGCCAGGCTGTGAATCGGAGGGCCCTACCGGAGCCGTCTGCTGAGAACTGGGTACTGGGCTGGGAGGGGACGGATTGGACCTACACCCTCCCGGAGGCCCTGGAGATTGACTCGGGCCCCGAGCGCGAGACGGTGCCCAGAAGTGGAGGAGCGTGAAGTGCCTCGTGTGCAGTGGTCGGTGATTGCGGCCTGAAGGAGTTGGGGACGGTGGTGGTCCTATACCAACACACAAGATGGGGAAAAGGGAGACACCGGCCAGGACCCAGCAGCAAGGAACCCTTGACAGGTACGCTACAGGCCAGCCGACTGCGGATGCCACGGCGTCCCCCCCACGATCGGACACGGCCCTATTGATGGAAGCAATACAGGCCTCCAGAAGCGATATCCAGGCCTCCCGAGCGGCGCTGGAGGTTAAAATTGGTGAGGTGGGCTCCGAGGTGACGCTATTGCGCCAAGACTTCCGCAACCTGACGGAGAGAGTGACCGTGGCGGAGCAAAGAGTGGGAGACGCCGAGGACGTCATCCGAGGACTGCAGAAGGATGTAGAGGACCTCCGGACGTCACATAAAAGCCTCTAGTGGAAGGTGGACGATGCGGAAAACAGGGCCCGACGAAACAACCTCCGTTTTATGGGCTTTAGAGAGGGAATCGAAGAGAACAACATGGAGGCATGGCTCCTGAAAACCTTCCCGACTGCGCGCTTCTCTAATTGCTTCGTCATAGAGAGAGCACACCACGCTCTCCTTGCAAAACCGCCGGAAGGGGCCCGGCCGAGACCCGTGATAGCCCGCTTCCTGAACTTTGCAGATAGAGACACGATACTCCGGGAGGCCCGCCGACTTCGGGATGTCAGGCTGGAGAATGTGTCCATCATGATATTCCCGGACTATAGTCAGGAGGTCCAGAGACAACGGAGATCCTTTGACCAAATAAAAGCGAGGCTCAGAGATCTACGGATGCAATACATGCTCCTCTTTCCTGCAAAGCTAAAAATAATCTACCAGGGAAAATCTCACTTCTTCACACACCCAGATGACGCCTGGCAGTGGCTAGAGGAGCGTCCCCCGCGGCGAGACCCAGAGGCAGGCATCAGGGCAGGACCGAGCAGGCCAATGGAGGGTACAGGATGGAGGCAACAGAGATCCCAAAGGCCTAGGGGGCCCCGGCACGCGGCGACAACAATCGACTCCTTACCCGGCGCATCCTACGACTCAAAGACCCAGAAGAAACTCATCTTCGCCGCTACGGAATGCACGCGCCGGCTACAGATTCAGCTGTCTTCTACGAGATGCTAGATTCGAGGGAGAGGAGGACAACGATGGGCGATCCTCTGGTGAGGAGGGGGCAAAAACACTGTCCCAACATCCACTGGTGGTGGCGATAAACGAGATGGAGAGAGGAGCGCGCGGAGGGGCCGCCGCATCTTCAGGTGATCTGCAAGACTCACATTCGTGAAGTGGGAACTTCTGCGACATGACTGATACTGGCTCGAAGCCGGACTACACGCAAGTTGGCATACCCCTCCCTGCATTTCCTTCCTTCCTTCTTCTCTATCACCTTAACTCTGAGAGGGTTAGACATTGACTGGTGGTTTGAGGGATTGGTTGAGGAGGAGATTCGGGCCTCCAAGTTTTCTGTGAGTTTGGAGTTCTAAAGGGAGGGAGTTTCAAGAGGGTGGGCGACAGATCCTTCTCACTGGGCACGTCCCTTTGGTACCCAATGGTCGGAAGGGGACTGACGGGGGGAGGTGGTAGGGTGGGGGGTGGGAGGTCAGGGGGGAGTTGAATCCAGGTTTGGGTGGTTGGAAGGAGAGGGACACGGATTGCTGAAGTTGATGGGTGGGGGGAAGTTTGAGGGGGGAATTGTTGTATGCATGTCAATTCACTTCGAAGGTACCGACGCGATGGGCTCTTACTATGGCACCTCCGAGACGCTCTCTACATTATGATGAAATGGGATGATGATGGTACCATTAGCAGATGACACACCCAGTGGGAAGTTGAGGATCTTGACGTGGAACGTCAATGGACTGGGCAACAAAATAAAGAGTGGATTGGTAAATAACTATATTAAAAGACTGAAAGTTGACGTGGTCCTCTTACAAGAGACACACCTACAGGGTACCTGTTGTAACTTCCTCGCTAGAGGGCAATATAGCATGTTAGCGCATGCAGGCTTTACCTCGGGCTCGAGGGGGGTGGCGATCCTCATCCGGAAACAGCCACCGTTCCACATTACACAGACATGGGTGGATCCACAAGGGTCGTTTGTAGGGGTGAGGGGGCGCTGGAGGAGAGGAGACTACACGCTCATTTCGGCCTACGCCCCACCTAAATTACAAGCCAACACACTGAAAGCCGTGGCAGATATACTAATAGCAACGTCCGACACGATCCAAATAGTAGGGGGGGACTTTAATGATGTCATGGACCCCACAAGGGATAGAACGGGAGGGGGAGTCAGAGCATCGACAACCACACAACTAGCAAAGACTATGGTAGCACTGGGCCTCACGGATATGTGGAGGTGGCGACATCCTGGGAGGGCGGAGTTTTCTTTCTTCTCAGGGGCACACAGGGTCTACTCCCGGCTAGATTACATTTTTATGGCCCGGAGGACTCTACACGACACGGACACTATAGAATACCAAGCAAGGGGAATTTCGGACCACTCCCCCCTCAAGGCGGTTATTGGGGTAGGAACGAGAAAGCCGAGATCTGACACATGGAGACTAGCGGCATGGGATCTCCAGAATGCGGATGTAGTACGTGGCCTTCGGGCAGACGTGAAGGTGTACCTGGCGGAGAATGTGGGTTCTGTGGAATCCCGAGTGACACTGTGGGAAGCGCTCAAGGCGGTCCTTCGAGACAGGGCCCAAAATAGAGTAGTGGGCGAAAAGAGGAAGGCGGAGGAAGAGGTGACCGTGCTGGGGGGGCGGGTCAGGGAGCTGGACCGCAGGTATCGCTCAGGGGGTGACTCGTCGGTCCTTAGGCAACTGTTAGATACCCAACGTCAGTACAAACATCTAGTGACAGGCGAGGCGAAGGCACAGGCTCTGGCGACGCTTCACCGCCTCTACGACGTCGGAGACAAGTCCGGCAGGCTATTGGCCTGGCTCAGCAGGAAGGAACGGGATGCACGCTGGGTGGAACAGGTTCGTGATGAGCTGGGCACCTGGGCACGTACGGATGAAAAGATAGCGGAGGCATTTGCGGCCTATTACCGCGCCTTCTACAAGGCCAGGCCGCTGGGGACGGTGGAGGATGCGCTCCATTACATGGCTTCCATTGACCTCCCAAAATTAGAGGAGGCAGACCGTACCGATTTGGAAGCGAACATAACTGTAGAGGAGGTCAGAACGGCACTATCTAAGCTCCGGGTCGGGAAATCACCAGGTCCTAACGGTTTCCCGGCCGAATTTTTTGAAAAAATGGTGGACCTGCTGGCTAAACATATGCTGGGCTTGTTCGAGGATGCCCTGGAGGAGGGTTCTCTGCCAGTGGACCTCCGCCAGGCCACAATTGTGCCTATCTACAAAGAGGGCAAATCCCCCGAGGACTGTGCATCCTACAGGCCCATCTCCTTACTGAATGTGGAGGTCAAACGATCCTGGCACTGCGCTTACGGGGGGTCATATCAGGCCTAGTACACCTGGATCAGACAGGTTTCCTGCCGGACAGGGCCACCCGATATAATCTCAGGAGGGCGCATAACTGGCTGATGGAGGTTTGTGGCCGTGAGGACCCCCACCTTTTCTTATCCCTTGATGCCGAAAAGGCATTCGATGCAGTCCACTGGCCATTCCTGGAGGGGGTCTTGATTAAATTTGGGTTTGGCCCGAAATTTAGGAACTGGGTAAACTTGCTATATACGGAACCTAGAGCGAGAGTCAGGGTGAACGGAGCACTGTCCACAGACTTCCCGGTACAACGAGGCACCAGGCAGGGGTGTCCCCTATCACCTCTGCTGTTCGCGCTCACAATAGAGGTCCTTGCGTGTACAATTCGACAGAATGAGGACATTACGGGGTTCGGCACGGACGTGGGAGGCGCCGCACAAGAGAAGATATCCTTGTACGCGGCCGATACCCTCCTTTACGTTACACGTCCGACTAGCACGATCCCTGCGCTGTTTGGGGAGCTGGCTAGATACGGGGCCCGAGAGGGGTACCAAATAAACTGGCATAAGTCGGTCCTCTATGACCCTGGAGCCAGGGAGAATTGGCCTGCCCTGCCGGAGAAGCTCCTGACGACAAGGGAGGGCTTTAAGTACCTGGGGGTGTTCGTGACCACGGACGGCTCCCTCTCATACGCCAGAAATATCCAGAGAGTGGTGAGCGGCTTCTCGGAGGATGCTGCACGCTGGAGACTCCTCCCGTTGACGCTCCTGGGCCGATCGGCCATGTTTAAAATGATTACTCTCCCAAAATATCTGTACGCCTTCCAAAATGAATATTTCCCCCTCAGGAGACAGGTTTTTAGCGACATCCACGCAGAGCTTCGTACGTTCCTATGGCTAGGGAAACGCGCTGACCGCCCTGCAGAGACACCAGTATGACGGGGGTATATCTCTACCCAACCTAGAGGCCTACTACTGGGCTGAACACCTCACACCAATAAATGACTGGATACACGCACCGGCACAACACCCTACGTACAACCTTGAAAGACACACGATGAGCACACATACATTTATGCACTTTTTGTATGGGGGGAAGGGTAGGGGCAAACTACTGCCAGCTACCAAAATCACCCTAGGGGCGTGGGTTACAGCCACGAAGGTCACAGGATGGCAGGGCAGGCCTACTCGTCAGACACCCCTATGGAAATGTACCTGGCTCAAGGAACTGCATAAACTAAAGGGCTTTGGGGCCTGGGACGCCATAGGGATTACTACCCTGGGCGATGTGATAAAGAGGGGGGAACTGCAAACGTTTGCGGAACTGAGGAGGGAATATGGTCTGGGGCCCACACAAGCCTTCAGGTACATGCAATTAAGGCACGCCTGGAGGGCAGAGGCAACTCTGGCGACGTTGCTTCCGGAATACGCGCCACTGGAGGGTCGCCTCCTACAGGAACAGATCCCGCGAAAGGCAGTCTCCCTCACATACAAGACACTCATGTGTAACATACCTAATGGGCTGGTAAGGCTACGACAACTCTGGGAAAATGAAGTGGGGGAAATGGATGAGGTGGACTGGGGTACTGTTTTAATGCATCCACGCGAAGTGGCAATTAAATCCCGCTTGCGGCTGATACAGTTCAAGGTGCTCCACAGGACCTATTTTGATCGGGTGAGACTGCATGAAATGGGGAGGGCGCCAGATCCATGCTGCCTACGTTGTGGGTTTGAAAGAGGGGATTTTTTCCACACCATCTGGGCGTGCTCAAAAATTCTGAATTATTGGGAGGCTGTACTCCAAGAACTGGGAGCGGTGCTGGAGACCACACTTCAGCTGGACCCCAAACTGGTCCTCTTGGGAATGACAAATGATGTTGATGTAGGCCGCCCACAGTTAATTTTCCTGGTGCTGGCCTTAGTGGTGGCCAAGAGGGATGTGGCCAGGAAGTCGGGAGCCCCAGAGTGCCCGAGACTGGTAGAATGGCGTGATGGCCTTGACCTGTGTATGGCTGCAGAGAGGGTCACTTACAAGGCACGGGGGTGTCCAAAGAAGTTTGGGAGGGTGTGGGGGAAATGGCGCCAATATCATGGGTTGGATGGTGGCCTCTGAATTGTTGCTGGGAGGGGGGTTGGGGGACCATGTGGGACACGGACTGGCGGGTGCTGTCCTAATCATTTTTGCCAGAGACTTTGATGTGGATTTTACGCTGCTAAGACTTTCCATGATGAGTAGAGGATTGGGGCTCGGGGGGTTGATGGGGGGGCTCGGGGTTTGGATCTTTGGAGAGAGATTGACATGCCTGTTTTGTTGTTTTGTACTGAAAATGCTAATAAAAATATTTCCCACAAAAAAAAAATAATAATAATAATTTACTAGATATGGCTCTATCCTGCTCTCTCCCTTTCATACAATGCAGCACATCAACTTTGCTGCACTGCGTTGCATTATAATTTAGTAAATTGCATAAAGTGCACAATAGATTTGTTAATATTCATCTAAGCAAGGTGTTCTTGTAGAAGGGTTGTGTTACCTTGCTAGAGCATAAGAATGTTGTTGACTGACTTCTACAAGTTACTGTATATATGAACTGCTAATAAACTACCATATTAAGGAAACGTGTGTACTACAAAATAAACAGTTTTTGCCAGACTTTTGGTTGGATTTAGAGTTTTCCAGATGAGTACTCTATCACAAATGTGACGGATATCCTGTCCACCTAATTACAACTGTATTATACCGTAATGTACTTGCAGTAAGTTGAATAGGATATCCCACACGTTTGTGACAGAGTGCAGGAAGGAACTCCTTCCTGAACATAAACAAACCTCCCTGCTCGCAGACACCCTTGCGAGCTGGCGATAAGTTGTAAAACCTACCGCCATGGCAGGGGGAAACGCTAGGCTGCACCATATCCTTGGTAATATGGTGCAGACTAGCGTTTCCAAAGTGGCGAAGAGAGGCGTTAAGCCAAGATGGCTAACGCAGAGAGGCGTTAAGCCAAGATGGCTAACGCCTCTCTTCGCCACTTTGTTGATAATATGCCCCTGTGTTATCTTGAGTGATTTGATCCTTGATTGATGGTCTTGGGAGACAGTATGTGAATCACCGTGGTATTGGAGCCAGTCTATAACCTGCACCTGTCCTGCACCTAACCTACACGTATCATAACCTACCCTACACCTCCATCATCTCGCTTGGGAAGGACATTTGACAGCAATTACATAATTCATTAGAATCTGCTTTTGGTTCTTCTACTTTTAAGTATTTTATGAGTGTTGCCTGGTGGAGATGGGCTTGAAATCAATGAAAACTGTATTTATTGTTTGCATCTTACATTTGGAGTTATTGTAAGGGGCCGGAATTACAGTACTAGAAACATTCGAATTTCGCAGGACGTACATGTTCGCGTCTTTATTCATTCACACCACAAGAGCAGTCGGTGTACTGTACTGTAATGATAATTCACTCACATGCCTCGGGCTCCAGGGTCAAACCCAGAGGCAGAGTGGCATATGTACAAGAGTAAACGCCACCAGAACGTCACTTTTTCTGACGTTCTGGTAGCGTGATCTCTTTCGCCTTATTTCAAGGCAGCGTTAAGCCACTTGATGTAGCTTAACGCCGCCTTGAAAATGATGCCTTTATTCACGCAGCATTTAGCGTGAAAGGGGCGGGAAATGGGTGTTGCAGTGGGTGTTACCGTTGCAACACCCATTGCTTATTGATGCTGCCCTATATTTACAAGGTATGGGGCAGCGCCAAATATACCGCCAGGGAATACCATATCTACTCTTTTCACGTGAGCTGCATTCACATATAGACTGAGCAAATCGCCTGTAAAGATTGTTTATGTGCAGGAAGGCATTCCTACCTGCAAATTAACAATTTCCCTTACAGCGCAGGCCCCCTAGCAAAATGACACTAGAGTGGCTGCGCTGGAGCTAGGCAGCTTTTTTGGCACCAGTGCTAGGGATAACGCAGGGGTGCACCGCGTTCTTGTGAATACGGGGCATCACTGCATTTTGAAGCTGTCGGAGTGCGGCATTACCAATTTTGGCGTAACACCAGTTTCTTGTAAATATTCCCCAAAGTCCAGTCTCGGAGTCCAGCCAGTGCCTGGTCTCTTTTAGAATGCAAATGTGAAGGGAATGCAGGAAACACCTACACTACTTGCTGTGGCACACCTGTGGGAGACTAGAGCTCCTTTAAGTACGTTCCAATGTTAGTAATCAAAGTATAAGTACACAACAATGTCTTTATCATTGGTGATCCATTTCGGAAAGAGTTTATTTGGTAGGTCACATCATAGTGACAATGTGGTAGAACGGTGCACGCAATTTATAATTCAGCAACATCCAATTGTATCGATAATATCCCTATGCATTTCGGGACGAGGCCCTTCGTCAGGGGTTAATTTACAATCTGAAAATAAAAGACTTAGTATCAGGAAGGGGAGCTATCTGCCACAGTATGTATACATCACTAATTAATAATCAAGGGAACAACTAAAAAAATGTCCAAGCCAGTGAGTTAATAAAAAGTGGTGTCAAAGTGAAGCAAGTACAAAAAACAACACAGAAACTAGTCGAGCATTTAAAAAAACCGAGGTCTAAAAGTGAAATTAAGTCGAGGTTTGAGTGAGTTAATGTGATAGCCACGTGGTACAATGGATAAAGGACAGGTCGAATCAATCAAATGCAGACGGAAACCAGATTAGGAAAGACGGTGAAACTGTAAACCCCTAAACCTAAATGGAGTATACAGTTCAAGACTCGTGAGGGCTTCACCCGTGAAAGTGAAAGACCATGAAATAAACGGGTCGCGTTACAGAAGGCGCGCCCGTATAATTAAGATACAAAAAAGTGCTCCATGCTCAAGGCTTACCAGAAGGTGTGCGTGAAAAAACGCCTAACCGGGTTAACTCGTAGGTCAGCGTTCTGTGTGGGAACACGGAAGTAAATAAGAGTAAGAGACATAGAAGGCGGACCAAAACAGGGAGGGGTGAGACACACTGAAAATGAAATGTGAACTGGTGAACAAAAAGTGTATACAACGAGAACTCAGGAGGAAACTAAACAAAATGTGTAGAACGAGGGGTAAACAACAATTAGCAAACTAAAACACGAACGAATTCGGAAAATGGTAAACATAGTATATGAACTCATAACGGCGGCCATCTTTGAACGGTCTATCAACACAAAAGATCCATCTTCAAAATTGAGACTAACGAAAATTGAAAGAAATTATAACAGCTAAAGGGTAAAAACAGTTCCAAAACCAGTAAATAAGGGTAGATTGTGGTGATGCATTAAAAACGACAATATCATGAGAATAAACAATAATGTAAGAAAACTTAACATATAAAGAGAAAACAAGTGACCAGAGGATTATGAAAGATGAAAGTGTAAAAAAACAAGCTAAACAAGAAGAAGATGTCCAAGGATAGGAAAGGGTAAAGGCAAAACCGGAAAACTAGACAAGTACGTAGAAATGATGTTTGAAAGGGTGAACTAAATGATCGTAAGGAGACAAGTACACAACATCATCCTTTACAGTATTGGAGATAAAAAAAAAAAAGGGTGAATGGGAGGTGTTAAGCAACCCGAATGGACATTTGGGAGAATACATGAGGGAAAGAATCTGGACAAAAAAAGTGATGGTAAACAGGAGAAATAGTAAACCGGGGCCACAGGAACATCAAGACAACAGTTTACAGCAAGTTAGACAACATGTTAATTACAGAAAACAAATATATTCAATCCTGTCGTTAAAACCTCTAGGCTGGCAAGCATCAAGTCTTTTTATCCAGACTATCTCTCTTTGAAGGAGTCTTTTTTTATTGTCCGTGCCTGATCTCAGCGGTACAATCTCTAAAACAAGGAACCGCAATTGACTCACGTTATGGTGATGTGAGACAAAGTGAGCCGCAAGTGGTGCTTTTGTGGTCTTGTTTCTGATGGTACTCTTACGTTCCGTCAAACGGACTTTGATTTTTCTTTCGGTTTTCCCTACATAGGGTAATCCACAAGGGCATTTGAGTAGATAAACAACGTTCTTAGAATCGCAAGTTGCATTGGTTGACAGTTTGATGACTTTTCCTGATGATGGGTGCTTGATGGTGTTACCTTTGATAATGTTATGACAATGACTGCAGTTTAAGCATGGTTTAGTGCCAGAGTAATGGATGGAAGAGTCTATAGGTTCGGTCTCGAGAATGTTCTTGATGTTTTTAGCTCTCTGGTAGGCGAACAATGGTCTATGGTTGAAGATGCCCTGAAAGTCTGGTTCATAACGAATCATATCCCAATTTTTCAAAATGATGTTCTTGATGTCTCTGCTTCTAGTAAAGTATTTAGACACGAACACGGGTCTCTGGTCGCCGGTGGGTTTGATGAGTGGGGTCAAAAGATCTTGGCGGTTCTTAGATGTAACGTGAGATTTAGCTGTCTGTAACGTGGACTCAGGGTATTTACGGTCTCTGTACCGTTGTAAGATCTTTTGTTCCGATAGTTCATAGGATTCTGGTTCAGAACAAATTCTTTTGGCTCTTAGCAACTGAGAGTAGGGTAAATGTGTTTTCAAAGAAGTCGGGTGACAGCTGGTGAAAAAAAGGGCGTTATTCCTATCAGTGGCCTTAACGAATAGGTCAGTAGTGAGTTTGTTATCGTGTAGAGTAACCTGGACATCCAGAAACGGCAAGCTGTTGGAGCTAATGGTATGGGTAAATTGGATGTGATCATCAAGGCTGTTGATGTATTTCAGAAATTCAGAAATTTCTTCAGATTGCCCGATCCAAATAAAAAAAATTTCATCAATGTATCGCCACAGGGTCAGAATGTTGTTTGACCATTTGTTGCTGCTTAAGATGTGGTCCAGTTCCATGCGATGCATAAAAAGGTTAGCGTAGCTAGGGGCTGCGCAATTGCCCATTGAGGTACCAACAAGCTGTAAATAGTAATCGTTGTTCCAAGAGAAATAACTGTGGTACAGTGTAAATTGGATAAGTTCAAGTATCATAACTTTCAGATCATCATCGATCGGGTAGTTCAGCAAAAAAGATTCAATGGCTTCAATGCCCCTGTTGTGTGGAATTGATGTGTATAAAGCACATACGTCAATAGTGACTAGGGTGTACAAAATGTCAGGCTCCAGGGTCACTTGTTGAAGTCGATTCAAGAAATCAGTGGTGTCGCGTAAATAAGTGGTGATGGTCTTGACCATGAACTCAATCAAAGATTGTTTCAGAAAAGCAAACCCCAAGCGAAATAACTTCAACCGTAGGGAATCTAGAGCTCTGAATCAAATTGCGAGAAATCCCAACATCGTTTGTTGCAAAGCGGACAAAGGGGGAGCCCTTGTAGTTATGGATAGTGATTTCTACCAAAAAAGTGTAACGGACCATGTTCATGATGCCAACCTGTACATGAAACTAACATGTGATCCCACCGAGTCCTTCTCCAACATACTCAAAGTTATCTTGGATAAAGCGTTGACAATGGGAACCATTACCGATAAAGATCATAAATATCTGACACAATCCCACCCTAAATGTCCCAGCATACACATGCTTCCCAAGATTCATAAAAATCTGAGTCATCCACCTTTCCGCCCCATTGTTTCGACAAAAAATTCCATTCATGAACCTACAGGGAAATTAATTGATCTATACCTTCAAACATTGTCAAGACCATGTCCACTTATTTACGCGACACCACTGATTTCTTGAATCGACTTCAACAAGTGACCCTGGAGCCTGACATTTTGTACACCCTGGTCACTATTGACGTATGTGCTTTATACACATCAATTCCACACATCAGGGGCATTGAAGCCTTTGAATCTTTTTTGCTGAACTACCCAATCGATGATGATCTGAAAGTTCTGATACTTGAACTTATCCAATTTACACTGTACCACACTAATTTCTCTTGGAACAACGATTACTATTTACAGCTTATTGGTACCTCAATGGGCAATTGCGCAGCCCCTAGCTACGCTAACCTTTTTATGCATCGCATGGAACTGGACCACATCTTAAGCAACAACAAATGGTCAAACAACATTCTGACCCTGTGGCGATACATTGATGACATTTTTTTAATTTGGATCGGGCAATCTGAAGAAATTTCTGAATTTCTGAAATACATCAACAGCCTTGATGATCACATCCAATTTACCCATATCATTAGCTCCAACAGCTTGCCGTTTCTGGATGTCCAGGTTACTCTACACGATAACAAACTCACTACTGACCTATTCGTTAAAGCCACTGATAGGAATAACGCCCTTTTTTTCACCAGCTGTCACCCGACTTCTTTGAAAACACATTTACCCTACTCTCAGTTGCTAAGAGCCAAAAGAATTTGTTCTGAACCAGAATCTTATGAACTATCAGAACAAAAGATCTTACAACGATACAGAGACCGTAAATACCCTAAGTCCACGTTACAGACAGCTAAATCTCGCGTTACATCTAAGAACCGCCAAGATCTTTTGACCCCACTCATCAAACCCACCGGCGACCAGAGACCCGTGTTCGTGTCTAAATACTCTACTAGAAGCAGAGACATCAAGACATCATTTTGAAAAATTGGGATATGATTCGTTATGAACCAGACTTTCAGGGCATCTTCAACCATAGACCATTGTTCGCCTACCAGAGAGCTAAAAACATCAAGAACATTCTCGAGACCGAACCTATAGACTCTTCCATCCATTACTCTGGCACTAAACCATGCTTAAACTGCAGTCATTGTCATAACATTATCAAAGGTAACACCATCAACCACCCATCATCAGGAAAAGTCATCAAACTGTCAACCAATGCAACTTGCGATTCTAAGAACGTTGTTTATCTACTCAAATGCCCTTATGGATTACCCTATGTAGGGAAAACCGAAAGAAAAATCAAAGTCCGTTTGACGGAACATAAGAGTA
This sequence comes from Lissotriton helveticus, assembly GCF_964261635.1. Taxonomy (NCBI): domain Eukaryota; kingdom Metazoa; phylum Chordata; class Amphibia; order Caudata; family Salamandridae; genus Lissotriton; species Lissotriton helveticus. The sequence goes on along the minus strand of NC_136062.1, from coordinate 213,866,615 downwards.
CCATCAGAAACAAGACCACAAAAGCACCACTTGCGGCTCACTTTGTCTCACATTGCCATAACGTGAGTCAATTGCGGTTCCTTGTTTTAGAGATTGTACCGCTGAGATCAGGCACGGACAATAAAAAAAGACTCCTTCAAAGAGAGATAGTCTGGATAAAGAGACTTGTTGCTTGCCAGCCTAGAGGTCTTAACGACAGGATTGAATATAGTTGTTTTCTGTAATTAACATGTTGTCTAACTTGCTGTAAACTGTTGTCTTGATGTTCCTGTTTCCCCGTTTTACTATTTCTCCTGTTTACCATCACTTTTTTTGTCCAGATTCTTTCCCTCATGTATTCTCCCAAATGTCCATTCGGGTTGCTTAACACCTCCCATTCACCCTTTTTTTTTTTATCTCCAATACTGTAAAGTATGATGTTGTGTACTTGTCTCCTTACGATCATTTAGTTCACCCTTTCAAACATCATTTCTACGCACTTGTCTAGTTTTCCGGTTTTGCCTTTACCCTTTCCTATCCTTGGACATCTTCTTCTTGTTTAGCTTGTTTTTTTACACTTTCATCTTTCATAATCCTCTGGTCACTTGTTTTCTCTTTATCTGTTAAGTTTTCTTACATTATTGTTTATTCTCATGATATTGTCGTTTTTAATGCATCACCACAATCTACCCTTATTTACTGGTTTTGGAACTGTTTTTACCTTTTAGCTGTTATAATTTCTTTCAATTTTTGTTAGTTTCAATTTTGAAGATGGATCTTTTGTGTTGATAGACCGTTCAAAGATGGCCGCCGTTATGAGTTCATATACTATGTTTACCATTTTCCGAATTCGTTCGTGTTTTAGTTTGCTAATTGTTGTTTACCCCTCGTTTTACACATTTTGTTTAGTTTCCTCCTGAGGTCTCGTTGTATACACTTTTTGTTCACCAGTTCACGTTTCATTTTCAGTGTGTCTCACCCCTCCCTGTTTTGGTCCGCCTTCTATGTCTCTTACTCTTATTTACTTCCGTGTTCCCACACGGAACGCTGACCTACGAGTTAACCCGGTTAGGTGTTTTTTCACGCACACCTTCTGGTAAGCCTTGAGCATGGAGCACTTTTTTGTATCTTAATTATACGGGCGCGCCTTCTGTAACGCGACCCGTTTATTTCATGGTCTTTCACTTTCACGGGTGAAGCCCTCACGAGTCTTGAACTGTATACTCCATTTAGGTTTAGGGGTTTACAGTTTCACCGTCTTTCCTAATCTGGTTTCCGTCTGCATTTGATTGATTCGACCTGTCCTTTATCCATTGTACCACGTGGCTTTCACATTAACTCACTCAAACCTCGACTTAATTTCACTTTTAGACCTCCGTTTTTTTAAATGCTCGACTAGTTTCTGAGTTGTTTTTTGTACTTGCTTCACTTTGACACCACTTTTTATTAAATCACTGGCTTGGACATTTTTTTAGTTGTTCCCTTGATTATTAATTAGTGATGTATACATACTGTGGCAGATAGCTCCCCTTCCTGATACTAAGTCTTTTATTTTCAGATTGTAAATTAACCCCTGACGAAGGGCCTCGTCCCGAAATGCATAGGGATATTATCGATACAATTGGATGTTGCTGAATTATAAATTGCGTGCACCGTTCTACCGCATTTTCACTATGATGTAATTTGTGACCTACCAAATAAACTCTTTCCGAAATGGATCACCAATGATAAAGACATTGTTGTGTACTTATACTTTGATTACTAACATTGGAATGTACTTAAAGGAGCTCTAGTCTCCCACAGGTGTGCCACAGGAAGTAGTGTAGGTGTTTCCTGCACTCCCTTCACATTTGAGTTGAAATTTTGAGCCCCCACTGGCCAGGAGGGACTCATTCCTTGGCACCCAAAGATACGATTATCATCGCATTAACACTGACCTATCTGAACGTGTTATAAGGAGTGCCGCCATCCCCACACAACCTGTTGACTCTTTTAGAATGCACCTATGCTTACAACGTTGAGGGGGTTCGAAATTCATGTCTGTTTAGTTCTTGATATCACTTTGAGACAATTCACTTTAAATGTGAGAAATACACTCAGTGTATTTGAGTATGCAGTCATAGACCTCTCCCTGAGAAGAACATACGTTTCAGACTCTCTACCTTTTTCTCTTTATTGACCTCCATTTGCAAAGTTCTTCGATATTGCTGATAGAGAAGTCTACTTTGCACTCTTATTAAATCCACTGTTTAAATCTGGCAATACTACTAATAACCATTGCTTAATTTATAAAAGGAAACAACATTAGTGCTGGGAATCAAAAATGCCCTTAAGTGCCACTGGTGCTGATGAATACCGGCACTGTCAAATGCCCGGCACGTGGAATACCCAGCCTGCCTTGCCTTGTCCCTCATGCCTCTTTCTTCCACCACCCTACACCTCCTGTCTCTTTACCTCACTCTGCATGTTTTTATTATTCCTGCTTAATCGTTTTGTCGCCACTTTACTGCCTTTCTCGTCCTCCCTCCTTTTCCCTTTTTCACCTGTCTGTCTCTTGACCTAGGTCAAAGTCTGATGTTGAAATATAAGCCCTGGTCCAAAAAAAAGGGCCTGTACCCACACCTACAACCACCGGCACACATTAAGCACTGCCAATCTCTCCAGGTTGAAACTGAAAGCATTGCGATGTTTACATGTTGTTGTGCTACTACTACCAAACAGTATTCTTCTCTTAAGAAATGTCATGCCACTCCCGTTACTGACCACCTACCAGTACCTTCCTTATTTGGGTAAGCAGAGACTTGTAGAAGATATAACACGTGCATAACAATTTCTGGGCCAGTGTGAGATCCACTTTCCAGGTAGGGTCTGCGTTTAGCACTGACTTCATCACTTTGTGTGTCTCTTTTTCCACAGGCTGCATCCAGTGGCAGTGAGCTTGCAGAGGTATATCCAGCAGGACACTGTCATCCAGAACTACCTCATCCCAGCTGGGGTAAGGGACCAAGCCTCCTTCTCATGTTTCTTTGCACTGTACCTCCCAACAAAAGCATCCAGAGATGTTGTTTTTTTTAGCTTGGTGAAGGGTGCAGAACAGAAATAATTCACGCAGTGATATTATAATTCAAATATGATCAAAAACAATATCAATCCTCATGATAATCTGGTTCACAAGCACAATTTTTTAAACCATGGACGCATTTTATACGTTCAGTTATCACCACTAGGGGTATATGAAGTTGCAAAGACATTGCTTTGCAACTTGATATCATTTGCTGAAACGTTGCCAGGTTTGTGATTTATAGGTGTGTGTAAAGTTGCAAGCCTGATGGCTCAGCATTTTACGTCATGTTTTTAAAGTTTGGGTAGTTACAGATAAGCCGTAGCTTTGATCAGAAAAATGACGTGTGCTAAGGGCAGCAGGGGTGATGGGAGGGAGCCTGGGGCTGCACGGCAGCCATTCAGTCTGTTCCCTGCTCACAACCCTATGACACTCAGGCATTAAAATTAGCGTGGCCCGCCTGATCCACTAACTTGCCTAAAACCACCAAAGGCATTTTGTGGCCCAAACACCCATTGTCTAGGCCTCATTTCAGGACGTGGTTGATACTCTGGCATTTTGGGAGTTGCCCCCCCACCCCACCTTGCTGCTATGACCCATGGTGTCCTACCTGTCCTCTATCAGACTTACCAGTGTTCGTGGGGGGTCTCGCCACCTGCAGCAGTGCAAATTACTGGCCAAGGATATTCCAAGGACATCATGTTGCAGGAAGTTGTATGAGAGTTTGGTGCAGGGGTGTAGAAAAGTCCTCTTCATGCCTCTGGAATGTGTGCAACCATCTCTTGAGGTAAGCTGTATTGTTTTTGACCACGCACGTTAGAAACACACAGTGGTCATGGGTGTGCTAGGATGCCTTCCCATGATATGGACTGAGCAGGCTCTGTGACTGGGAGAGCACATTATGTACATTTTCCTTATGTCATGTCACTGGGCATCCCAGGACTGCCAATGATGCCAGTAAAGTGATTATAGCTGCAAGATAGGCCTTATTCCTGTCACCTGTTTGGGAGAGCCGTCTACTGTTGTTCATGCTTTTCTAATTATTCTGCCTGCTCTCTACAAAAGGATCCTTTCCCCATCCAAGTCCAGCATGTTGCATGTATGTGCTACTTCTGTATAGAATATGTATTTAGAGCATGAATGACACATGTAGATGTTGCCACAGTGGGTTCCATTTTGTATCATATATACATTGGTGGTACCTATGCCGAAGGCTTGGAAGGGAGCATAGGCAGGAGATATTTATTGCAACACTCCACAAGTACCTACTAGTGATCCTTTTCAGTGGGTTGGACAGGAGTGTCGTTAAAGAAGAAACACAGGGTTCCTTTGAAGCTACAGGGTTCACTTTTGACCCAATGCTGTAAGAGAGAGGCTCCTGTTAATGGATGGTTAAGTGGGGCAGCTTCACTTGCCTCTGTGGTTTTGTTTGCTCCTGAGAGGAGCCTCAATGCCCCCTCCTCACACTTGTAACAAAGAGCATAATTGGGCCGGTCTGCATGGAAATCCCAATAGTACAGAAATGCCCAGAACCAGTCACAGAACTGAACTACTGGAATACCCAACGGCCCTTATTACGAGTGGCCAGGCTAATGGGCATGATTTTCTCCACCACCTGCGCTACCTTCACCGGGCAATGCAGCCTATGTATAGCCTCTGAAATATGATCATATCTGTGAAATCGGCAAGCTACTCTAATGTCAGTGTTCGTGATTAACTAAAAAAATGTCAAGAAGTTTGCCTATGAAACCTAGATAGTAGGTATTGACATAGTCACACATCCTACAGAGAGTGGGGCTGCCACCACAATAGATCTGTATTTGAAAGATATAGGGGGAGATTTTTTTTAAATCCGTGCTACGCAGTGCAGCCCACCCATGAGGCTGCAACGCCTTGCGCGACAGGCAGGGAGCAGGAAAGCGCCATACCTTCAGAGATATGGCTCTCTCCTTCCCTTTCCTCTGTGCCGGCACTGATTTCAGCAGCTGTGCAGCAGGCAAACCCCTTAGCGCCATAGCACTAGGGTCGGTAAACATCCTTTACAACGCAACTTTTACCACGCAAACCATTACAACGCATTGCGCTGGGGGGCGCTCTAGGATAGGGAATAGGTTTAATGTACTATCCAACACCTTCCCTACTATCCACGGGGACTGGAGTTGGAATAGTAAATTAAACAATTCACTATCCAGCGCCCCAAAGCACTATGCGTTGTAAAGGCATGCGTTGTAAAAACCGCGTTGTAAAGGCATGCGATGTAAAAGCATGCGTTGTAATGTCATACATCCCTAGGGTCTGTGCATGAGTCTAGCATACTTTTCGTACAGGATTGCTATCCTTCCTGTACAAACTTCTATGCCAAGACAAGATGCAAATCTTTTCCCACTTTTATGCGTGCTGCACAGTGCAGCACACATGCAAAGTCAGAAAAGTATGGAGAAATGAAAGCATTTCTCCTATTAGCGCCTCCTGTGAAGGAGTGTTGACTTTTGCTGCAAAATTATGGCTTTGTGTCAAAAGACATGGGTGGTTGCATGGGAACGCCCATGTCCCACCCATGTAATGCCCCCTCGTTTGGATATCTCCCCCAAATTGTTAAGACTCTTTCTCAGTCATTTGAGTTGGGAGGAACAGGAATACACACTGGTGTAATTTAGGATTAAAACGTGGCTGTCAGTAGGGATCCGGATCCGGATCCAGAGACCAGAATCTCAGCTTTCTCTACTTTGAGCCTGTTAATACTCATCCATGGTTATTCAGCTACAAGACATGGTTTAACCCCTTGCATGTGGGGCTCATTCCCCCGCTGTGCTGGGGAAAGGAGGCGCTCACAGCGCCCCGGTGCTCATGACGAGCTCAGCTCGTCATGAGCCACGGTGGTCGTGTGCTCATGACGAGCTGAGCTCGTCATGACCACACCAGTTTGTGTAGAACGTTCGCACAGCAGGGGAATTAGCCCAGCGTGCAAGCGTTCCAACGGTCATGAGGAGCTCAGCTCGTCATGAGCACATGAGCACCGTGGCTCATGACGAGCTGAGCTCATCATGAGCATTCAAGGGGCTAATAAAGTTGTGATCTGCATTAGGAGGTCTAGAAAAGCTGAACAGGTGTTGAGCATCATGAGCATATGATTCACACTCTAGGCTAAAGGAATGTATCAGTGCATCAGCGGTTAGACATACATTTAAATAAAATGGGGGACACTAAGTAGCCCACGAGGACTCTTAAGGCCACCTTCATCCTTCAGGTCTGGATGGTTTAAAGTTCCAGAGCCTGCCTACAATCGTTCACAAAGGTGGAAAACCAGTGTATGACAGTCACTCAGACCAACATCTGACAAAGACTTTATCAAGATTGAATGTGCAAACAATTGAACACAGCTGAGAGATCGACAAGCAAGAGACGTGCTGGATATCCCTAGTCTCTACTTTACCTAAGCGAATTCAGGGCAGATACTAGTGCGGCTTAAGTGGAAATTCTGGATCTAAATCCAGTTGGAGACATGTGCAAAAAGCCGGGGCATTCTAGGAGGACTGATAACCATATGGGCAAATATTTCTCGCCAATCTTGGCTAGCAGGGGTGGTAGAGAGATAGGATTATATGTAGCAAGAAGAAAGGGTTCTAAACGCAGCTTTTCTAAGAGAGGTTTAACTACACTTTCTTTCCAAACTTTGTGCACTTTCCAGAATGAAAAGGAAGGTTCATTATATCTCTTACCCGGTCTGACAGCTTCAGCTTACACATGAAATACTGTAGTGGGGCACATTTAATTTGAAGAACCTAATTTTATAGACAGGAGTAATAATAAAGTGGTATCATCCTCAATAGGAGGAGAAGATTTAGTTAGAGAGGTAACTGTGCACTCCATAATAGAGGAGCTAGAGAAGACAGTTATGACAGATCAAGAGTTAATGGCATAAATTGTTTCAATCTTATCAATAAAGTAATGGTCAGTTCATCACGAAATTACTGAGAGGCAGTAAAAGAAGTGCCTAGTCAGCGAAGATTCGATGTTTCACTGGAATTAGACCCTAACTTGATTAATGAATCAAGTTAGGCTGTTTTAGGTCTTCTCAAACTGCTTCATTTTCAATTAGTTCACATTTGTATAGGTGAAAGCTGTCTTCCTCATAGGTGCTTCTTCATGCTTTTGCCAACTGCTGAAGTTTGAGGCTTTTAAGGCATCAGAGACCCAAGGCTGGGAAGGGAGTCTTGCTGCAATAGTTATTTCTGTTTGTGGAACCGTGCCCGAAATATGGAGACCAGGAATTCATTAAAACAGGCAATTAATGTATCCAGATCCGATTAAGGGATCCTTCTACCTCAATAAACATTATCGCTCATTGTCTCAATGATGTTCATCTTAGGTCACCAACAGTGAAAGATAGCTTTAGAGGTGGGTGTTTGACTTATAGAAGGGTCTGGTGTGAGAATTGCAAACAGCACAAGGAATTGATCTATCCATCATAATGAGGATTATGAATCAAGTTGAACCAGCCCAGCAGTGCTAAAAATGAAATCAATGATGAGGCTCAAGTAATGCGTTTGAAGATTCACAACTTGTGTGAAATCAAGATAAGCCATCAGAATAAAAAACTCATGTGAGTTTCCCTCTTGAGAATCATACCATAACTTTTTATACTTACTATACATACTCATTATTAGTTGCTATTAAGCATACAACTTTGGCCAATTTTTATTAATACTAATTTGTAGAAATAACAAAGAGCCCGATTCACAGAACTAACTTAATACAAAACCCTAAACTTACTACCATTTTGGTATTCACAGAAGGAACTTACTCATTTTGGTATTCACAGAAGGCACTTACTCATTTCGGTATTCACAGAAGTTAGGAGTCCTAACTTTAGGACTCCTAAATGCCTTCTGTGCATACTGAAAGTTTTAAAGTTAGGATTTTTTTCAGTTTAGGAGTAGTAAAGTTAGGAGCCCTAACTTTAGGATTCCTAAATGCCTTCTGTGAATACCGAAAGTCTTAAAGTTAGGATTTTTCTCAGTTTAGGAGTAGTAAAGTTAGGACTCCTAAATGCCTTCTGTGAATACAGAAAGTCTTAAAGTTAGAATTTTTCTCAGTTTAAGAGTAGTAAAGTTATGACTCCTAAACTGAGTTCTAAAGTTAGGAGTCCTAACTTTACTACTCATTGTGTTCTTCCAGGGAGGAAGGTAGCTATTCATTTTAGTGCTGGTCCTTGTATTCCTGCTGTGTGTAGTCTGACAATGAGTGTGTTGTGAGAGATGGCGTCAAAAGTGGCAGAGAGGTCGAGGAGGATAACAGTGGCAGTCTGTCCATAGTCTAGGATGGTGGATATGTCATCTGTGGCAGCACTGTATTGGGCTGAATTGGTGCTGTGGTTGTCTTGAAATCTTGATTATGAGTTTCCAGGAATTTGTGGCACTCTAGGTGGTCAGTTTGTTGATGGTTTTTTCAATTACTTCTGGCTGGGAAGGGGAGCAGCAAGTTGCTTCGGTAATTGCTGAGTACTTTGGGTCCCAGAGTTTTATTTTAGGAGGGTCGTGACTTTGGCGTGTTTCTAGCTATCTGGGAAAGTAGCTGTCCTTCCCAAGTTGTAGATATGATAGGGGTTGGGGTGTGTGGGAGCCCCTGAGTGGACTGTCTTCATTATTATTGCAATTTCCTCGATGGATAGCGGGTTTCATGCTGCCAGTTAATAGCCTTTGGTTCATGAGATTAGCAGGCTAGGAGGTATGATGGGGTGGCAGGGGTTAGAAGTTGTTATAAATCTTAGTGGTTTTTCATTCAAGAAGTCAGAGAGGTTGTTGCAGAGTTCTTGTGTAGGGGTGATGGTCTGGGTTGAGACTGTTGGGCTGGCAAAGTTTCTTGTCGTTGTTGGAGATAGATATGATTCTCAGGGTCAGGACCTTTTTCTTGGTCTCTTTTACTGATGGTGACAGTTTCTAAGCGCCATTTTGCATATTTATAGAACCACTATGGAATGCAATGAAGATGTATTTAAGCAGCCTACAAAAGCATAGACAATTGGTTGTGGTCCTGATCTCTTAGCCTTTCGTCAAAGGGTTCAGTGCCTTTATAATAAGTAGAGAAAAAGTGAAACTGCCATGAGGGGCCCTTGTGAAATGTAGAAACACCAGTAGATCAGGTTTTTGCATTTAGTGAACATGAGATTACAACAAAGTACGGCCTGGAAAAAACACCTTTTATTGACAGGGAACCAATGATGATTCTTTAAAAGTGTGTTATCTTTGGTACATTCCAAAAGACATAAAGCACCCGCATTTTGAATGGGTTCCGTTCTGGGACTAAGATATTGGTGAAGACCTAAATAAATGAAATTAAAAAAGTCCTAATGAAGGCTCACTGGTGCATGGACCACTGTTTTTTTTTGGGGATGCTGGAAGAAAGTGTAGAATGTTTTTCAGAATATACAGGCTAACATTGACAGCTTAGTAATGTGTGTGTTGAGCGAGAGATAGGTGTCATGTGCAGTTTATATTATGCTTCCACTATTCAGGAACTGTGAAGTTGCCAAAAATTCACCATGTTCGACTGTCAGAATGTTCTCCCTGGCACTCAAGCCCACGAGAGCACTGTCACCACTCAAGAGCCACTTACCTTCTACTATTGAAGACACATACAATTTTCTTCCCTGTTAGTGGTGCAGGTTCAGTACCTCTGAAAATGGGAAATTACATGTACTGCACATGCTGTAAATGGTGAGTGAGTGGTGTTCATTGTGTTTCCCCGCTGCTACTTAGGGCAATGGGCAGCCTGACTCACAGTTAAGAAAACACTCATCCATCAGCCAATTCCTGGCGTCCTGTCCATCTTCGGTTCTTCTGACCGTGCAGAACTGGCATCCCTTCCCAGATGTAAAATTGGGAAATTTTGCCCATCTTCAAGAAGGGCAACTTTAAGCTTGAAGAAATTTTGCCCATCCCTAATTACCTCTCATTTGAAGTCTGTGCTCCTATCATAAATCCTAGGAGGATAAAAGGTTCAGTTAAAACTTACCCAACTGAGCGGTTTTATTGGCTAACAGATGAAGGCTGTTCTGGTTGAGAAATCTGTAGAATTGTTAACGTGGCTTAAGAATAAGGGGCCTCATTTATGAGGTTGTGCGTCACTTTTACGCTGCTGGTGCGTCACTTTTTGTGACGCACCAGTGGCGTAAAATATGCGCCTCGTTGCGCCATATTTACAAAGTGACGCATCTGGGTAGATGCATCACTTTGTAAACCCCTGCGCCACATTATACCAGCGCCAGGTATAATGTATGCAAGGGGGCGTATTGACGCAAGAAAGGGTCGTAGAAGTGATGCAGTGAAATCTATGAGATTTCACTGTGGCACTTCTAGGACACAAATGCGTTAATTTCTTACGCCTGCCTCACAGCAGGCGTAAGACTGACGCAGGCCCTTTCACATGGTGCTTGCCCCATGTGAAAGGATACATTGCTGGAGTTGCGTCACTTTTGTGACACACTCCAGCAATGCGTCACTTTTGCGCCATATAGATACGTCAGAAATACTGACGTATCTGTAACTCCTTGCGCAATGATGCGTCATATTGTAAATATGACGCATCATTGGTGTCGCAAGGAGGGCGCAGTGAAAAGTGACGCATCGCTGTTTTCACACATCGATGCGTCCATTTTCATAAATGAGGGCCAAGGAATTTTGAAGACATTTTGAAGAACAGCTGTTCACTGTTCCCTGTCCTGAGTATCATTGTCGTCTGAGCACAACCTCCATATTCCCCCCCCACTCCCATCCACTTCCTAATGGATAAAAATCAATGTAGATCATGCACACAGTATATGTTCAAAAAGGTGACCACATAGAACAGCCAGTCCACTCTGGAACAGAGTTGTCCTAAAAGGGCAAGGAGGAGATTAGGACATTCCAAATCTTAAGATTTCGGAACTGGATAAAAATACTAAAAGGATGAGAACTTCCAAATAATAGAGAAAGAGGAAACAGAAGTCAGTGAAAACTCTGGGAAGTGTGATTCATTCAACTGTTGGAGAGACTATGCAATCTATGTAATGTTAGGTTAAGCTGTCACTGCGACAAAATACACATGAAACTGGTCTTCTTTCGCCAGAAGAAAAAAGAATGCAAGTAAAATCTGTTAGACCTAACAGCCTTTGGGTGGCCTTCACCGAATTTTTGCCTACCTTACTCCATTTTACTGTCCTCGATTTTGCTGGCTTTAGGACTCTGTGCACTTTACCACTGCTATCGAGTGCAAAAGTGCTTGTGCTCTCTCCCCTAAACATGGTAAACGTGGTTCATCCACAACTGGCATATTTAATTTACTTATAAGTCCCTAGTAAAGTACACTACGTGTTCTCAGATCCTGTAAATTAAATGATACTAGTTGGCCTGTAGCACTGATTTTGCCACCCATATAAATAGACCCTTGACAATGTCTCAGGCTTGCCACAGACAGAGCCGGTGTGTGCAGTTTTATACTGCCATATCAACCTGACACGATAATTCTCTTTTCAGGCCCAAATGTTCCCTTTTTATGCATTCAAGTCACCCCTAAGGAAGGGCCTGTACAGCCCACTGGGCAGAGTGCAATGTATTTAAAAGGCAGGACATGTACTTTATAAATATCTTGATGGTGAAAAACTCCCAATTTCGTTTTTCACTACTCCAAGGCCTATATCTCTCATAGGCATGACCGGACTGGGAATACCAACCAGCCTGGCAATTCAGCTGGATAGGCGGGGGGATGCTAGTGAGAAGCACTGCTGCCACTTTAGCACTTCTGCCACTTTTGTTACAGGGGTGCGATATTGCAGCACCGCTGCAAAACCGCCCCCTACCGCTCGAAAACTGGCCCCCATCCTTCTGGCCCACCGAGAAAATGCCCGGTGTCCGCTATGGCCATTCCAGCCTTGCCCAAAGCATAACATTGGGATTACCTTATTAAATCTTTTAAGTGTAATTCCCAATTATGAATAGATAGACTTTTCAAGTTTGGTGTCATTGGACTCATAATTTAAAATCAAAACTTAAGGTGAAGTTGGATTTTAAATTACAGTTTAGCAAATGCCACTTTTAGAAAGTTCTTCAACTAGAAAGGGGCTGGCTGTCAATCAGCAAGGCTAGGCCTATTAACAATCTCACAACAACATACGTGCCAATACTGATAACAGTTTCTCATCATTCTGCATGATCACACAACGCTTGATATGACCATAAATTTTTATGTTCTTTGGTTTACTCATATCATTTTAGCTGAAAGGACTTTTAGAAAGTTGGCATGTACTTACTTTAGCCATTTGGTGCCTGCTGCGTTTCTTTGTTCAATCCTGTCTGCTTGACAGCTGGGCTTTGCATATTCCCTCGAGACAGCTACACACAGAGGGCTCTTGCGTGTGACTGCTGGATCTTCCTGGTAGGTTGGGAGGGAGGAGCTGGGCACAGACTCACGCTTATACTTGAATAGGATGGGCCCTATCTACACACAAATGGCTGCATAACCCCCTGTAGTGAGTTTCAATCCAGGGCAGGAAGAGTGGACCTCTGTGCACTTTGAAGCTTACTTTAAATTCTCCCCCATTCAAAGTCACAACTGGGTATAAATACCGGCCCGCTGACACCATAACTTCAGAACACTTCTGGACCTGTGGCTACTCTGCCAGGAAGAAGAGCTACTATGCTGCTGAAAGGACTGTTGGACTGCTACTTTGCTGGCTTTCTGCCTTGCTATGCTCTTGCTTTTATGTGCTACCCTGCTGCCTACTGTTCTCCTGACTGAGTGAGAAGGGATGCACCTGCATCACTTGAACCCAGAGTAACTCCAAGGACTTGCTGACTTGCCTCCTGATTTCTAAGTCTCAGGGGCACAAAATACTTACAGCCCTTCTGTGCCAACCCTTGGACTCTACTGCTTGTGAGTCTGTTCTGCCAAGCGGTGCCACCTCAGTCCTGGACCTTTGAAAGTAGACCTAGGGGTTTTCTCCAGTGGTACTGATGCATCACCTACTGCAAGGGCAGAATTGATGCATCGCCACTGTTGCAGGAACCAGAACTGCCACGCAGAACGAATGTATCACTGTGGATAAATGCGGGGCATCACCACAACTGCGTGAGGATCACCGACACATCACTTGGCTGCGTCCCACATCTTTGTCAACGCAAACCCAGTAGCAAGGCATTTTTATTCAGCCGGCCTAGGTGGGTCCCTGTATCCAGCCTACGCTCCATCGCGAATGGCTTTAATTCTTGACTTTGTGCCAGTCTGACGTGACTAATTAACTCTTTAGCAGCTTCTTGCTTCTAAGCACTATTTTTCCATTTAATCTGTAAAAATTTAAATTTCATCTTCTACTCATTTGATTTTTGTCATTTTGGTCTTGTTTTATTTGTGCAATTATTGTTTGTGTTTCTAAACTGGTGTGCACTCTTCTTTGGGTGTTTTCACTGATTTACTGTTCAAGTGTTGCACAAATATTTTACACATTGCTTCTTTAGTTGAGCATGACTGCTCTGTGCCAATCTGTCAAAGAACAGGAACATTTAGAGTATGTTTGACTTACCCTGACTGGGATTGTGGTTCCTGCTTGGGCAGGGTGCATACCTCTGCCAACCAGAAACCCAATTTTTTAACAAAATCTAATTGTCACTAAATGTGAATAGCCAGCAGTCAATCTTTTTATAACAGTACTGTTGAGGCATTTTATTAGTTTAAGGAATTGATCCTGATGTATCATTTTAAAGCTTATTTTTCACAATCTAAGCTTAACATGCCACATCGCAAGGTGAGCCCCAGTGGGTACGGCCCTTAGGGAATAACACTGGTTACTGGTGCAGAATAGGGTGACTTTTAAGGCATTGTGTTTCTGCCATAGAATCCTGAACGAGAAAGGATCCAGCTATCTTTGGCCTCTACTCACCCCCTACAGACCTATTCAGAATCTCAGGTCTGCAGGCACTGCTAATTTAACAGTTCAGAGAATTCAAAAGGCACGCTTTTTAGCAACTAAAGCCTGGTCCAACTACCGCTTAATCTTAGGATACAGCCCTCAGAATTGATATTCTGCAAGCAACATAAAACTTGGTTTTTCAGGACATCCTTCGTAAACTGGTGCTGAGAACTGTGAGAGCTGTTTCTTTTATTAGGGGCATCACTCTACAAAGAGAATTACTGGCGCGGGGACACCCCATTGTAGTAACCAGGTGCTTTATAAAATATTAATCTAATCTAATCTAACCTTCAGGTCTGAAGTTGAATGCATGATGATATCTAATGCCAGATATACGATCATTTTTGCATGCACAAACAGGTTTGCGAACTCGTTTGCGCATTCAAAAACAGCATGGGGAATGTACAAAACCCTATTTTGCGACTCGCAATTTTTTGCGACTCACAACATAGGGTTTTGCGACTCGCTCTTAGGAAGGGGCATTCCCTTCCTAATAGCGGGCGCAACCCTATCTAAGAATGTTTTACGTCTGCAATTGCGGGTGCAAAACACTCACAAATTACCACCCACTTCAAGAGGGTGGTAATGGAGGCGCAAAAGAGGACCCCTTCTCCTTTGCCAATCCAGGGGAAAATATTTTTTAAGGGCAGGCAGTGGTCCCAGGGACCACTACCCGGACCACTACCTGCCCTTAAAAGATGAAACAAAAATGTTTATTTTCTTTCTTTTTTAAATGCATCCCGTTTCCTATAAGGTTAACGGCCTGCATAAAAAACTGCTTTATTTATCCCAGACGTGGTGGTCTGCTGAGCCCAGCAGGCCACCATACCTGGGAGGGCCTACAATTCCCAATGGGGTCACAATTTGCCAGAGGCTCATTAATATTCATGGGCCTCTTTATTTGCGACTCCATTGGGAATAGCTAACTGTGTGAAAAACACTGTTGTACATTGGAAATAGTGCCCCACAAATTTCGAGTCACAAAAAATGTGCAATTTGTGAGGCGGTATTTCCACGGTCGTGCATCTGGCCCTAACACTTTTATCCTCTCTTGAGCCAAGCAGTGGTGGAATCTACAGGATCAATACTAAAAAACATTTTTAAATATACTCATGAATGTGCCCGAGGTTTCCAATCGATGTGACAATAATTTTAAGATACATGCAAAGTAAAATAGCTGTTAAGATAGCTGAAAGGTTTAATGAAGCTGCTGAAAAGAACAGTGTACAAAGAGGATGCCATGTAGGGATAAACCTAATACTCTGTAACAGTCACATAACAGAAATGTGGAATTTAGGGGGTGTTGCCACTGCTTTGTTTTCGTCTTCTAGGTGGTACAGTGCATTTATGCCTACTGACCATATTCAGGCGGGATACTCTTGATTTTGTAAGCCAAAAATTGAATTATTTTAGCACTCTCCCGCCTGAAATTGCTCTGCTTTAATGAAAGTCTACGCAGAAAATACAATCCTTTTTTTTCTTCAAAATTTCCGTCTTTATTTCAAAATTCTGACACATATGACAATAGAACTTTTCCACCATGGAGCACAAAGGAAAAGAGCGACTCTCTACGGGTTTAGTGAGTGACAGTAGAATCTTGATTCTATTAAAGGCTAGATGGCTAATATTATCCATCACTCTTTATTGCGTACTACCTAGCACCTCTCCTGCCCAAACTTCTCCTTCTTTGAATGCTCCAAAAACTTAAATCCCCTCCCTTCATCGGCACTCCATCTTCTATGCTCCTCTGACCAGATTCTGTTCTCCTTTGCCTTCATCCTTCAGACACTCCTACTGTCCTTCCACCAAGATTCAAGAAGACTAAACAAATAATACAAACTAAATAATCTTTCTTACACTATTTTCTTGATCCATTTTTTCCACTTATTTAATTTTTACTACCTAGTACAGGACAGGAGAGGAGGGTGGGATAAATCTAGAATTAGGGCTTAAGCATTGGTATGATGCAAGAGGGTTAGAGCTGATTTCTTAATGAGCCTCCGTCCTGCAGGTCATGTGAAGTTATTCTAAATAAATGACTTGCCTCCAGGGGTGGATCTTTTCAGTGGTGATGAGTACCGATGGCCAGGTTAAACTTACAAGGCCATGGAATCGGGATTGTGAACCTGTTCCTGATTGTCCTTGAACTTGGAATCCTCAATGCGAGTGGCTACTTTGCACCAAGATGGTGAAGACACTAAGGGGCCTATTTATAAGATTTTGTCATAAGGCAGCGCAGAAAAGTTGACCCTTCAGAACCCTTTAGGTGTGACTGAGTGGCAATATTATCATATTTTTGATTTTGGTCAGGAATGTCTTGAAATTAATTTGAAAGAAGACATTTTAAATGACGTGTTAGAAATGGGGGTCTCTAGTTGGCAATGGCTGGCCTCTGTCCAAGTAGGGACATTTCTTACTAAGTCAGAGTAAGGGGGCTACACCATTTTATAACCCCTGCTCAACCCCGTGGTAACGTAGCACGAGCAGCTAGGCTTATCTCAGAGGCAGTGTGTAAAGAATTTATGATCATACACAGTAACACGGTGAAGGACACTACAAAGGGACACCAAACAAGTAGTTATAAAAAATAAGTATCTTTATATATATAGACTTAACACAAGACCAATAACAGTAAATACTGAAAAAGAGGGGTACTCTTGAAAAGCTAGAAAAAGAGTTCAAAGTGTTCAACTAGGGGTGCAGTTCAAAGCAGGGGTCTCTACGACCCTTTTACTTACAAAGTACCTGGATTTCGTAGCAAAATAAGCAAAATGTCGCAAACGAGCTGTAGGGATGATTTTCCCCACGCTAGGCCGGCGATGCGTTGAATCCTTGCCGCAAGGGAGGATGATGCGCCGGTCTGCAGGTGCGTGCAGGACAAAGAGACAGACTTCTTCACGTTGATCCTGTTGCGTGTGCGATCTTCTTGCGATGGAAGAAAATGGCGCCCCGCGAGGGAGCGATGATCCTTGTGCGATGCGAGGAAAATGGCGGACGCATGGCGCCCGCTCTGCAATGTCGTGATGAGATGATCTCGATGCGATGATCCGGGGTTAGCGAGCTTTCGAAAAGCCCGCAAACGTGCGATGCGATGATCTCTGGGGTTAGCGAGCACTTTGTGGCCTGCAAGCATGAGATGCGATGATCTTTCGTTTGCGAGTGCTCTGCGGCAGCAGGGCGAGGGTTTTTCTTACGCTCTTCAGCTGCGGTGACTCGCAATTGGGCGTTAGTGATGATTTCAGCAGTCTTTTCTCTGCACTAGAACTATAGGCCCTGGAACTCACAGGAGCCTCACCTGCAGATAGAAATCCTCCTGGGAGGAATCAGGAGAATAGTGGGGGAGTCAGATGTGCCTGTGACTCTAGCAGGAGGCTAGCTCTCTTCTAGCCCTTGGGTGATTGTTTAGCAAAATAAAAGTCTCTCAAAAGTCCTTTTCCCTCTTCTTCCAAGTCCAAGGGGAACTACTGCAGGCCAATCCAAGAAACAGCACACAAGCACAAGGACAGTCCTCTTTTGCAGATTCCTTCAGTAACACGGACAGAGGTTCTTCTTGGCATCCAGGAGCAATACAAAAAACCAGGGGTTTGGGCACAGATATTTATACCCCAAAAGTCTTTGTTCTCAAAAGTCTCTAGTCACTGAACCCAGCCAGAACCAGTTCTGCTCAGGCCTGGAGCACATCGTTTACCAGGCTGTATCCTTCCTTTCAGAAAGAGGGGGTCTGCCATGAGACACACAGTAGGAGGTGGAGCCAGCATTCACCTTGCCAGGCACAGCCCTATTCAGGTCAAGGAGCTTCCCCTCCCCAGTACTCAATGCAGATCTCTCTATTCAACCCAGGTCTGACCCAGCCTGCCTTGCCCCTCTAAACCCAGACAGCCAATACACATAACAGCAGAGCAAACTGGAAGGCTTAGGCAAGAAAATACCTACTTTCTAAAAGTGGCATTTTCAAAGACAGAATGTTAAAACCAACTTCACTAAAAGATGTATTTTATCATTCTGAGTTCAGGCATACTAAACTCGAATTTCTACCATGTTCCCTGAGTCAGATAGGACTATAAGATGTAATAGCCAGTCTGCCCAATCTAGCCTATGGAGATCAGGTAGCCTTGCAGCAGTGACACACAAAATGAAGGGTAATTCACTACCAGAACATGCTGGACATATCAAGCCATGTCCTACCTTACACACACAATGCACCTACCATAGGGGTGACTGACATGATGCTAAGGGAATGTCCAGGGGCTGGGAAGTGTGGGCACTTCACAGCCAAGATGGCAGCTCTGGACTGCACGCAGACACTGCAGAGGCAGGTCTGAGGAACACTTTACAAGCTGCTTCTGTGGGTGGCGCAAACCAGCGCTGCAGGCCCACCAGCAGCATTTGGGTTACCAGCCCTAGGCACACACAGGCCACACTACTAGGGAGTAACTAGTAAACCAAATAAGCCAATCAGGGATATACCAATTCACAGTCATATTTATACGGGAAGCATTTGTGCTGTGGCACTGTATGGCAGTGGCACAGCGCCCAGAGCATCTAATACCAGCAAAAACAGAGGCGACAACAGCGAAAAATGGCAGGGAGACCCACGCCAATGGTGCCAGGTCTAACAACTTGCATGAAAACAGAACATTTGCTCAATGCATTTAAATTTACTTTAGCACTGGATGATGTCTGCCTATCTAAGCGCAAAAGGACAGTTTTAACTATTATAGTATGAGTTCAACCAATTGCTCTCTACCATATGCCTAGAGAATCTTTAGGTTTAATTCCTTAAGTTTAAGGATTTATACTTCAACATTTTGTTTATTCATTCTTCTTTCTGCAGACACTGGTGCAGGTTGGACTTTACGCAATGGGACGCGACTCCACTGTCTTTGTCAAGTCTGAGAAATACAACCCAGAGCGATGGCTGGAGAGGGATGGCAACCACTTTCGAGGGCTTGGCTTTGGTTTCGGACCCCGGCAGTGTCTTGGGCGTCGTATAGCAGAAATGGAGATGCATCTATTTCTTATTCATGTAAGCATTGCCCATGTAATTTTCAATGGATAATGTCTCTTACTATTTAAAAATGTATAGCACTGATTGCACATCCTAGAGATTTTAGTAATTCTGTGGACACACTGTCACTTTGTCAAAGTGCTGCAAGCACTGAAATAAAATCTTAATTTGTAAAACGCACTACTACCCGAAGGTCTCTAGGTGCTAGTGCTCTAAAAAGGAGGAAAATAGGAGAAGAAGAGAAGGCTGAGAAAGGGTAGGAGAGCTATGATATGGAAGTGTTTCTTATTAAAAAGACAAGTTTTAGGGTTTTACGGAATGAGAGTAGCTCTGACTTTTTCTTAAGATCTGGTGCCATAGAATTCCATAGCGTGGCTGTGCCTACTAAAAAACTTCTGCCACCCTAGGTGGCTGGTTTAGCTTTGGGAACCACAAGATTAAATACCAATGAAGACCGCAAATGTCTGTTGGGGACATACCATTGGAATCTATTTATACGGTATCACGGTCCAGAGCTATGCAACGCCTTAAAGACTATGCATAGGTATTTAAATCCAATCCTTTTTTTTACGAGAAGCCAGTGCAGCACAGGCAAGGCATGAGATACTGACTGATGTTTTGGGATGGTCAGCAACAGCCGAGCAGCAGCATTTTGGAGAACCTGCAGTTTGTTTAAACCAGGATACCAAAATTGACATTATACAACACTAATAATATAATTAGCTCTCAATGCATTTCATTGAACGTAAGTAGCTCTCAGTACAGAAAAGGTTGGAGACCCCTGCTTTAAACCTGAGCTCAGCAAGTTACACAAGTGCTTGTTTTGTTGGGTACTAGAGTTGTAAACTTCACTGCATGAGCTGTAGGGTAATTTTCAGCCACAAAAGACAGTTTATCATGCTATTATGCCTCATAGCACTCAAATGGCTTGCTGAACAAAGGACAATCCTTAAAGTACAAGCCCCGGTCTGCGGGCTTCTGATGGGGATGGATTCGAAAGCTCATGCTGATCCCTTTAATTTTTTCATGATAAAGCATGTTATGTTTGAAGTGTGGGTCCATATTTGGCATTGATATACCTAAAGTCTGTGTCCCATTCATTTATGGATTATCTTGTATTCCTTTAACTGAGTATTAATTATTAAATTATGAGGACTAAAAATGAAAAAAACTGAATACATTTTTAACAGTAGGGCCACCCCTCTATAATATATAACACTGTACCTCCCATTAGTAAGCACAACATGAGTGCAGTGTAATCTCAAAAACATGTTTGTCTATTATTACTTTACAACAGCATCTTCTATTGTGTCTTTTAATGCCTTTTACACTTATCTGCCATGCTGTCATATTTCTATACTATTTTTCTAGCCATCGAAGAGCAGCAAAGGCAAGTTTTCAAATTATAAGCACTACTTTCTATATAATCAATGATGGGGGCCATCCATTAAAGATGACACTGAAAACTGGCAGTACATAATATCAAAGGGAGAAATTTAGTTAGGAATTAATAGCCAGGTCTAGTCAATGAAAGAGAATCATTGCACATGAACAGTCCTTCATCTAGCATCACTTCTCTTTTTTTCTGTTCCACAGCTGTTGGAGAACTTCAGGATAGAAGTCAAAAGAGAAGCTGAAGTGAGAACAACCTTCGATCTGATCTTGGTCCCTTCAAAACCGATCCATCTAACTTTACTGCCTCTTAATTGATTTCCCTATCTACATGTCCAACCGCCTCCTCCCTGTGGCATCCTGGTCTGCGTTCGGCTCCACTACAGAGAGACCCCTTGTAGTGTAGTTCCTGTATTCCCAATAGGCTCTGCGCATTGGAATAATATATCCTGTATTTTAGACGTAGGACGGAGGTCGATTAGGTCTCTACCGAATATATTAAACTTAATTGTGAGTGCCAGCTAGCTCAGAGGTCACTCGAAACTTTCTCGAATTCACAAGAAGGGATTCGTTTCTGACAACCGCATAAACATGACAACTTTGTTTCCCAAGAATAAGAAATCAATCTCTAGAGTCGCAGAAACAATAGATAGCTATTTTACTCAGTGCATGCCTCGTTTCACCAGAGGTGCTGAGAAATAGAGAGACGTGCGTTTTCAATAAAAAGTATTTATTGAACAGTCTTCTTTCTGAAGCATAAGAAATGTACTGCTACAATCGTAATACCGGTTATAAAATACAATGCGTACAGCACGAATAGTATTATAAAATAATACTGTAAAAGCATGATATGGTTTCTAAGCCATAAAATACCTAAAATACCTAACATACATACAGTGCTAAATAATGACTAAAAGTACTCAACTGGTGCCTCTAAAATATGCCTACCCGGTGTGCCTAACCTAAGTCTAGTACAAGGGAAGAAGTAAGTGAGGTGTAGCTTAAGTTTAGTATTCTTTGCCAAGAATCTATTCCAAGAATTCTCTAAGGGTCTAATCAGCTCCGTACCTTGGTTTTAGAATGAAGGAGGTCTTGTATCTCTCTCTCAGGACTCGATTTCCCAGCAACCCGCAAGGGTAGCCTGGAAACACTGGAGCTGGATTTCCCGGCAGGAGAAAAGACAGCGTCTCTCAGTGCGTCAGCTGGAGGGTCGGCTTCTTTCGGTACTTGCTGCTGCAAGTAGATAGTCAAACTGCTCCAAACCACCCTGTGTTTGTCTGGGCAAATGTAATCATATTTATACCTTGAAGGTGCCAAGTTTGACGTATGATTCAACATAATAATGTCATCAAAGACTCAGTTCTTTGAAACCTCCATGATTTCCTAGATAAATTAGTATTCAGGCAAGGGGAAGTACCTAGCTTTTGAAGGCGGGTTTTTCTAAGAAATCGTTGTTGATTCTCGGAACTTAGTGGAAGTAGCCATGCCGTATTTGGGCTGCATAGGCTCAGTCTAAATATGGTAATGATTTCTATGCCTATATAAGGATCGGGTAATGTATACCTATATATGGGCATGAATCGGGAAAATTACACTAGGGTCCTAGATTCCTACACAACACCCACTCCACGATATTAAGTTCAATAAAACTAAATGTATAAGCACTGTACATATCTAAGGCAAGTGTTTACAATCCCACCCAAAATACAAATTGCATTTGAAAGCTTTGATCACATGAAATGAGTATAAACTGTATGAAAAAATAGGTCTCAACCGATATGAAGCATAGTATGAGAGCATACATTCTATCATTTATGAAACACGAAATTACATTCATGAAATGTCTCTTTAAGGTACAAGAAAAATAAATTGGAGACTATCCCATAGCATAATATTTAAACTGTTTAGTTTTTTAGGACAAGGCCAAATATTGTCAATAGGAAGTTTTCAAAAGAAATCTTGTTCTCTAAGAATAGTTCTACTTTAAGCAGATTACTCTGTGCCTACAAGTTCTATTTTGGAAAAAGTTCAAATTTGTTAGACGGTTTTGTTTTGAAAAAACGAAGGCCAAATTTTAGAGTTCAGGGAACAATGTGTGAATTAGTCAAAAGTTATTCTCGGTGTCAGGAGAAAACATCAGATCGTCTAGGCTGGCAAAGAAACCGTCTACCATAGTAGGCGAAAGTGGAACCACTTCAGTTAGCACGTCAAATGTGCATAGATGAGGATCATCGCCGTCAGCGTTTGATGCATTAGCAATGTCCGCAGTAGTGAAGTGTAGTTCCTATATTCCCAATAGGCTCTGCGCATTGGAATAATATAAACAGCAGTGTAGACGTAGGACTCAGGTCGACTAGGTCTCTACTGACTATATTAGACTTAATTAGTTTTGCCAGCTAGCTCAGAGGTCACTAGAAACTTTCACGAATGTTCAAGAAGGAGTTAACTTTCCTGATTAGACAAGAAGGGATTAGTTTCTGACAACCATAAAACATGACAACTTTGCTCCCTCAGAATAAGAGTGTATCTCTAGAGTCGTGTGAAAACAATAGACAGCTATTTTACTCAGTCAATCGTGCATACTTAGTTTCACCAGAGTGCAGAGAAAAGAGAGACGGGCGTTTTCAATAAAATTTGTTATTTATTGAGCAGTCTTCTTTCTCATGCAAGAGAAATGAATTGCCACAATTGCAATACCTAATGTCAAGTAAAGTGCGTACAGTAAAAGGAGTATTATGAAATAATACCGTTAAAGCATTGATATGGTTTCTTAGCCATATGATATTTTAAAATGGATAAAATATATACATACATATATACATTGACTAACGTACTCAACTGGTGCTTCTAAATACGCCTACCCCGGTGTACCTGACCTAAGCCTAATACGTGGGAAGTAGTAAGTAAGTAGCCGTTTAAGTTAAGTTGGTTTTTGCCAAGAATCTGAGTCAAGAATTCTCTTAAGGGTTTAGTCAGCTCCGTACCTGGGTAATAGAAAGCAGGAGGTCTGGTATCTCTCTCTCAGGACTCGATATCCCAGCAACCCGCAAGGGCGGCTGAAAACACCGGAGCTGGATTTCTCGGCAGGAGACAAGACAGCGTCTCTCTCAGTGTGTCAAAAGGGAGGGGCGGCGTCCGTGGGCTCTCGCATCAGCTGGGCTCTCGGGCAAGTAGATCGCCGCTCTGCTCCAAACCACCGTGTGTTTGCTTAAGGCAACGTTGGTATATTTATACCTGAAAGGTGCCGGGTTTGACGTAAGGTTGGACATAAGACGTCAATAAAGATGTCACTAAGAACTGGCGGTTCTTACAGTGCTCACAGGATTTCTAGGACAAATCAAAGCAAAAGCATGGGGAATTCCCAGGTTGCTGGAGGTTTGGTTTGTTTAGAGAACTCGTTGTACTCTCTAGGAGCCTGGGGAAGTAGCCTTGCTTAATATGGACTGCATGGGCTACGACTAAATATGGATATGATTCTTATGCCTTTATAAGGATATTATTTATTATAACCACATGAGGGCATAAATCAGGAATATCGAATTAGAGTCCTAGATAGAATTACAACAGTAGGTGGTACCTGTGTACCTGTAGTGTCACGTATCTCACCCTCAGTTAGACTTGCCGGTGAGACCTCAATGAATGCCATCATCAGAATAGGCAGCCGTTGGGGGCAACACGATGCATGAGTCGTTACTGGACCTAGCAAAGCGTTAACATCCGATGGCAGGACTGATGGAAGTGTAAGACAAACGTCCAACACGCATTCTTCTCCGCAAAGCAGGCATCGCAGAACAGGTAAGATGCAATCTTGCCAGATTGGTCTGAACGAAAGGAACCAAGTTGTGTTCAGATCCCTTAAACGAGCCAAGCCAAGAATCTGTGTAATTCTCTCAGGATACCTCATGGCAAGGAGGGCTTCTTCCCTGGTAGTCTGGGTATCACTGGTCACTGGACATGCCATATCGGAGAAGAAGGAATAAAAACAGAATTCCTGCTACGAGTCCCAAGATGAGAGGCAGGCCGCTGAACACAGAGTGCACGGAATTAGGAAAAATGCCGAGGACTGCTTCAAATGGTGCTAACAGTCCCGAAAAAAGCATCTTAAATACATGTGCGATGCCACTGGTATCAGACATATTTAAGATTTGACTTAACATTTCTGCGAAATGTACTGGGCAGTTTGTTGATAATAATGCATTTATCTCTGCAGAAGTCCTTGCAACTTGCAGATCATACATTTCTCTAGACGAGGTCAATGGCACGTTTTTTTGTAAAAGAATGACTTTCATTCTGCTTAAAGTATCAATTTGTATAGAAGAGATATTCAGTGAAGGCCATAACGCCGTCTCCCTTTCTGTCTTACTTTTTGGATACAATACTTGAATACAACAAGGGACCCTGGATGACACACTAACTAGATACGCTCTTCCTGGCAACATGCCACAACAGCTGTGGTCATTGAGCATAACGTAGCTGCCATTGGATAGCTGCCTGAAAATTGGTTCTTTCACCGTGGAGGGTGAACTGTGCAGGTGGCAAGAGAGGTTATTTGCAGAACTTTCGCAGGCTCCGTGTAAATTAATACCTTGGCACAAAAGTGTACCACTTAGTGAGTTCTTACAATTTTGACCACTAAGGAATACCTCCTTTCCCCCGTTCCAACATTTGTGTGTGTAGGGTAAATTCCAGGTCGATTTAATGTATTCTTTACCCAACCTTTCATACAGGCCCACTGGTATATGCTGTAGACAATACTGAAATTGGAAAATCGTCACTGGTATCGTGATGGTGCCATGTATTATCCATTCAATGACAGGCTTCTCAGAAACTGTAGTGTAGTTCCTATATTCCCAATAGGCTCTGCGCATTGGAATAATATAAACAGCAGTGTAGATGTAGGACTGAGGTCGACTAGGTCTCTACTGACTATATTAGACTTAATTAGTTTCGCCAGCTAGCTCAGAGGTCACTAGAAACTTTCTCGAGTAAACAAGGAGGAGTTTAACTTCCCTGGATAGACAAGAAGGGATTAGCTTCTGACAACCATATAACATGACAACTTTGCTCCCTCAGAATAAGAGTGTATCTCTAGAGTCGTGTGAAAACAATAGACAGTTATTTCGCTCAGTCAATCGTGCATACTTAGTTTCACCAGAGTGCAGAGAATAGAGAGACGGGCGTTTTCAATAAAAGGTGGTATTTATTGAGCAGTCTTCTTTCTCATGCAAGAGAAATGAATTGCCACAATTGCAATACTTATAGTAAAGTAAAGTGCGTACAGTAAAAGGAGTATTATAAAATAATACTGTAAAAGCATTGATATGGTTTCGTATCCATATGATACTTTAAAATAGATAAAATATATACATAAAAACATTGACTAACGTACTCAACTGGTGCTTCTAAATACGTCTACCCCGGTGTACCTGACCTAAGCCTAATAAGTGGGAAGGAGTAAGTAAGTAGCAGTTTAAGTTAAGTTGGTTTTGCCAAGGAATCTGAATCAAGAATTCTCTTAAGGGTTTAGTCAGCTCCGTACCTGGGTAATAGAATGCAGGAGGTCTGGTATCTCTCTCTCAGGACTCGATATCCCAGCAACCCGCAAGGGTATCTGGAAACACCGGAGCTGGATTTTCTCGGCAGGAGAAAAAACAGCGTCTCTCTCAGTGCGTCAAAAGGGAGGAGCGGCTTCCGTGGGCTCTCGCATCAGCTGGGCTCTCGGGCAAGTAGATAGCCGCTCTGCTCCAAACCACCGTGTGTTTGCTTAAGGCAACGTTGGTATATTTATACCTGAAAGGTGCCGAGTTTGACGTAAAGTTGGACATAAGACGTCATTAAAGATGTCACTAAGAACTGGCCATTCTTTGAGTGCTCGCAGGAGTTTTTGGACAAATCAAAAATGGAGCATGGGGAATTCCCAGGTTGCTGGAGGTTTGGTTTGTTTAAAGAATGCGTTGTACTTTCTAGGAGTCTAGGGAAGTAGCCTTGCCTGATTTGGACTGCATGGGCTATGACTAAATATGGATATGGTTCTTATGCCTTTATAAGGATATTATTTATTATGACCACATAAGGGCATAAATCGGGAATATCGAATTAGGGTCCTAGATAGAAACACAACACCCACTCCACGAATTAATGTCCATCATTACTGAAACTAAGCAATATTAAACATATAACAATGCATGTGTGTTTTCCGACCCACCCCAAAATACATAAATCACATTTGAAATGGTATATGGTAAATACACAAAAATGAGTATTGGTACTGTACGCTTTTCAAGCAGTGGTGTCATTCAGTTAAATGCATATATATATCAGCTGAATGAATTGCGAAATTTACACATGAAATGGCTCTGAATACAGAAGAGAAGGTCGAGACCACTTCATAATATATTAATACAAAAGCTGTACATGTGCTAGAGGCTGAGGTAAAATATTGTCTCTAGAGTTCCTAAATTAGAAGCTCTGTTCTCTAAGAATAGTTCTACTTTAGGCAGAGTACTTTGTGCCAGAAAAAAGGTAAATATTTTGGAAGTGAAAAAAAAATAATTTCGCTTTCAAGGGGAAAAATAGTTCCAATTGTTTTCAGTAGCTTTTGTTTTTCAAAGCTGAAGGCCGAATTTCAGAGTTCAGGGAACGCTGTGTGCTTGTTTCTTTAAAAGTTATTCTCGTTGTTCAGGGGAGAACATCATTTCAGACAGACTTGCAAAAAATTGGTCTACAGCTTCAGGGGAAAGTTCGACCAAGTTCGAAAATGCTGTAACAGTGCAATTGTGAGAATGATTGCTATCATCGATGTCAGGGTCAGCAATGCTCACAGAAGGTTGTACCTGTGTGGTGCTGCTTTCATCTCATACCCCACCGCCACATACTCGTAGTGGTGAAGTCTCAACGAATGCCGTCATCAGAATGGGTAGCCGCTGGGGACAACACGATGCATGAGCCGTTACAGGACCTAGTAAAGTATTGGTACTGCTGATGGTAGTGTAAGACAGATGTCCAACATGCATTCTTCTCTGCATAGAATACATCGAAGCACAGGTAAGACGCAATCTTGCCAGATTGGTCTAAATGAAAGAAACCAGGTCATATTCAGATCTTTTAGCCGGGCTAATCCGAGTGCTTTAGTGATGCGGTCCCGGTAGCGTAGAGCTAGGACCGTTTCTCCCATTGTTGCTGGAGTCTTGTCTGTGGCTTGGCTTGCCATATCGGAGCAGAAGAATTAAAAATAAAATTCCTGCTATGAGTCCCAAAAGAAGAGGCAGACCGCCAAAAATGGAATGCACAAAATTCGGGATAAAGCCCAGAACTGTTTCAAAGGGTGCTAACAGTCCCGAAAAAATTGTCTTAAATACATGTGCGATGCCACTGGTATCTGACATGTTTAAGATTTGGCTTTACATTTCTACAAAATGCACGGGGCAATTTGTTGATAATAGGGAATGTATCTCTGCTGTTGTCCTTGCAACTTGCAGATCATACGTTTCTTTAGACGAGGTCAAAGGCACAGTTGTCTGTAAAAGAATAGACTTCATTCTGCTTAAAGTATCAATTCGAATAGAAGAAATATTCAAATAAGGCCATATTGCCGCCTCCATGTCTGGATTGCTGTTTGGATACAATACTTGCATACAGCAAGTGACCATGGAACTAACGCTCACGAGGTAGGCTTTTCCTGGCACCATGCCACAACAGCTGTGGTCACTTATTAGAACATAGCTGCCGTTGGAAAGCTGTCTCAAGAATGGCTCTATCTGTGTCGCAGGAGTGCCGTGCAGGTGACATGAAAGGTTTTTCGAAGACCCTTCGCACGCCCCATGCAAGTTAATACCTTGACACAGAAGTGTACTGCTTAGTGATTTTTTACAATTTTTACCACTAAGAAATACCTCCTTTTTCTTTTCATGATAACATTTGTGTGTATAAGGTAATTTCCATGTTGACTTGATGTATCCTTTACCCAACCTTTCATACTGGCCCGCTGGTATATATTCTTGGCAATATTTAAACTGGAAAGTTTTTATCGGAATTGTAATTATTCCATGTATTATCCATTCAATGACAGGTCTCTCTGACACTGTCAATGGTAATCTCTCAAGTTTTTCAATGCTCAGAATCGTATAGTCTGCTCCTTTTTGTGCCAAACTGATTTGTTTATCAGTAAGGTTAAAGATAGAGAATAATGACGTTGTGTTGATTAAACGCCATGGCACGTAGCCTAAACGCAGATTTTGCAACGCCCAGCCAAGCTGTACAATAGAACGTAATTGGGACTGACCATGTTGTAACATTAGCAAGTCCTGCTCTATTATATCAATAGCAGATGATACAATACTGTCCAGTGAATATATTCTGGAGGACAGAGTCATTAACCCATTGTCCACAACAGAAACTGATTTTTCCAAATTAATACGATCAATTTCTCGTATTTTTTCTGCGGTTTCAATTTGTGTTACTTTCCAAGCCTCGTTGTATACAGCGTATATACCGGCCGCTATGAAACGTTTTTGACGCTGTTTGCGTGGTCCCAGTATGAAATCACGCAAGTCAGCACCATCTTTAAGTAAAGTCAAGTGTTGCTTAATTTCAGCCAGTGTGGATTTCTGTAGCCATTCGAGGCATAGTTTCCTTACACTGTATATTGTAACTATCCCTGGATGTTGTCTCTGGGAGTATCTTGGGTCTGGCCTGGTCATTTTGAACCCCTGTGTTTTGTTCAGGAATCTATCTTGACAGTTATTTGTGTCTGTGGACCAGATCAACCATTTTTTCCAATCAGGATGTGTTCTGTTTTGGTGTAAAATATGGGATACGTCTATCTCCACATATGTAGAGCTATTACTATCAGGTATGGGCTTTGGAATAGACGGTTTATTTAAGTCTTTTATCTTGGCTAGACCAAGACAGGTTGTTTGCTGAATCGTGTCATTCAGGAATATTAATTGTTCTGGGATCATACAGGCTCTAAACAATGCTTCTAAACCTTGGACCTGCCATTCTTTTGTACCCCAGATGGTTTTTGTTTCAATGTTGTTTTTCCAGAATTCAAAACCAAATGTAGTCATTTTTTCATAAAATGTTTCAGAATAAATCAATTTAGTATTTGTCAACATTGTTTTCATTCCTGTCTTATTTAACATTTTAAAATAAAACGTTTCTGCATCACTTGTGTTAAACCCTGAGAAGTATGGACATTTCTCATAAAATCTTTTCGACCTGCTTTTAGGCGGTGTTGCACAATGTTCCCATTGGTTATAATTAAAAACATTTCTAGGTTGAGCAGATTGATGCAAATTGTGATGACCAAAATGATTATAGCAATATAGTTCTTCATAATTTGATGAACCCTGTAAATAATCATGTTCTGCGAATTTAGCTGACATTACTAAATCTGACATCATATTGTTAATATTTTCAAAGTCCCAATCATCAGAGAAAGTACTTGGTTTTACAAAGTCACTTAATGAAACCTTGAACTGGTGTGGATATTTCAAGAGCTCAATCGGGCCATAAATTTCATAATCCGTTTTGTCCCATGCTACCCCACCGGGTATCTGATTGGCTGTGATGTTCACTGATGACAGATCTCTTTTCTCGATGTGAGATGACTTGTGAGGCTTTAGGACCAAGTTGATGTTCTGACTTGCTGTGTCCATTGTACTGTATTTTCCTTCAATGAATTTTCCCAAACAAAGAACCATGATGAGCAAAATCAGGAGGAAATGTACACCTAACACAATCCAAAAATCAATCCATGGAGAAATCAGAAAGGTTTCTTTGAGTTGAGGAAAGAGTTCAGTTACTTTGTCTTTGAAAGTTTTAGTTGCTGGCATTTCTTCAGGCTCGCTTGGATCTTCAGAAAAGTCATCGAAATTGCTGAAGTAGCCAGATGCAGTTCTGTCAATTGTTGAAATTGCTTCCGGATTTTCTTTAGTCTATGGATCTTTCTTGGAGACATTAGTATAGTCCGATGCTACATCATTGTAGACAGGTGTTTCTTGACGAACCTTTGCAATTTGGGTTTCAAGAGGCACAAGTTCCATGGCTTTGTTGCATAGTCCTTTTTTATTCACTGCAGGTTTATCAAATGTGATTAGTCTCTCAGTTTGAACCTCTTGGATTGTAGCAAATGTTGGTGTTCTGCTATTTCTTGGGAGTCCACTGGGCCTACTCCTTATTATTGGCCACATGATTGTGGTTTTACCAGGTCGATGGATACAACTCGGTTCTCCTTTTTACCAGCAAGCGGCGGTAGTACAACTGATCTTGTTCCGCTGACAGCTAAGACAGGTACTGCTTTTCTGTAAGAAGGCCCAAATTCCTTCTTCACCGCTATCTTCTCTCTAACCAGATCCCCAATCTTTGGAATCCAGACAGGTCTTGCTGGGACAGGTGGTTTTTCTTCAGTGGCTGTTGGCTGTTGTTTTAACTTTGTATTACTCAGGTATCTTCTTGTATCATTTAAGTCCTGTAAAACAGCCAAACGGTCTATGATATCAAAGGATTTTTCTTCTACCACTGAAGTGTGACTATCAAGATCCTGAATGTACATTCTAGTCCAGAACAATAGTTCGTACGGAGTGAGACCTTTTAGAGAATTTCTTGGCAGATTATTAAGACTACGTTGGACACTTGTTAAATGTTTGACCCACCCATCACCTGAACCTAATAGCCTCGCCGTTATAGATTGCTTTATGTCCCGGTTTTTTCTTTCCACTACCGCATTTCCCTCAGGTCGGAATGGAGAAGAGTACCGCAATGCAATGCCCATGCTGGCCATGGCTTCTTTGTAAGCTCGAGAGCTAAACGCAGGACCCTGGTCAGAATGTAGCATGCCAATTGCGTATGTGCCGATATAGACTCGCAAATCTCTTATAACAGTTCTGGCGTCAGCCGAGCGCTGTCTGTCTCCATTTTAAGTGAATCTAGTTTTAAATATTATGGGGACGCATTTCTCCTACTGGATTTCTGCGTATAGATAGCTTGCTGCTATCTAAAAAAGGGGTATTGGCAATACTCCGGTCGGTTCACGACTGCGATCTCTGTTGCAGTTTGGACAATCCTTTGTAAATTTGTAATGTTGCAAGCTCATCCCCGGCCACCAGTATTCTGACTGTAATTCTTTCAGAGATTCCTTGATCTCTCGATGCCTTATACCCAATCCCATATGTGCCGCTTCAATCAAGAAGACTCTCCTGTTCGTGTTTGGAATTACTCTATCCCCCACTCCAGGTATTTGAGCAAAAGGAACGGAGTTTGCATCAATTATGTATGTATTACTGAGTGGATAGTTCAGAGGTAATGCTGCATAGTCGCCTTTTAAAGACGCTTTTACCGCCAGCATGGTTTCTCCGTCTATGTATTTTTTAGTACGCTTTTTTGTGGCTACGGAAGCCGGTTGAGCTGCTTCCGCTGTGGCTCCGGGAGCCAATGAATTCCCTGCAACGTGAACGCCATCACGTTGATGACTCAGTGTATGTATCACGTGAGTCTTTTGTAGTTCTTTCTGCAAAAGAACTACCTGTTCCCAAAGCGTCTTATGCTTTATTGTGGCACCTGTGTCATCTTTGTAATCGTTTTGAATCCAGGTCTGCATGTCATTATTGTAAGACTTGACGCAGAAATGCGAATCGCACACTATTAGGGTTGGGAATTCGCGATCGGCATTTTCAAGCGCCATCTTTAAAGATCTTATTTCAGCTCGCTGAGCTGAACAGTTTCTGAGTGATTCAGTTTTGGTTATTAATGGTCTGAATTTACCAAAGCGCCAGCGACCTTTAACAATCGCGCATGCAGCGTTGTAGGATTCTTTCTCTACATCGTAGTGTTGTGCAAATCTGTCCATGTAGATTACACATGTGTACTGTTCGAGAGGCAGAATTTCGATTGGCAGAGGATATTCTTCTTCATATTCTAGATTTTCTAGTTTTTTCATTTTCGGGTCAAAATAGTATTTCACGTCTTCTGCAGCAAGAGAATTATCCCATTGTATCCATTTTGGATCTAATGCCACAGCAGTCAAATTGCGTGGGCTTGTTAATGCCTCAAGGGCTGATTCTGCTGTTAAAACAGTTATTCTTCTGCCTTGGGCTTGGGCTCTTTCTTTGCTGCAGCAGTTTGAACGGCTATTCGAATTTTTTCAGTATAACTGAATTTCATTTCAGCTTGTGTGTACAAGTGTGATTTGTAAGCTATTGGTACCGTTTCTCCCTCATTAAAGGTTAGGTACGTGAATCCGCATCTTCCTGGGATGACTCGGATTACAAGGTTGCGTACGTTTTCGCGTGTTTGCAATTCTGTTTTAGCTAACATGTCTGTTTGCAATGATCTTAAAATTTCTGTGTGTTTCTGAGTCCAATTTATTGGTTTGAAATCAGGTTTTATTAATTCATAGAGAGGTTTAACCCTCTCTGCATAATTTAGAATGTATGTTCTTCCGAAATTCAGGAAACCTAGTATTGATTGTAAGTTCTTCAGCGTTTTAGGTGCTTGGAGTATAGCACACTTCTCTAAGAAGTTGTCTACTAGGCTTTTGCCTTCACTTGATAATTCATATCCTAAAAATAGGACAGTTAGATGGGCAATTCATGACTTTTAAAGTTGAATTTGTAACCCTCAGCTGCAAACCCAAGTATTATGGTGTTTACTCTTTTCAAGTGTGTCTCCGGGTCATCATCTGTTAGATAGATATCATCGACATAAGATAATGCCTCATCATCATATATTTATAGTAACTCTGTTACTCTTGCTGAGAATAATCCTGGGCTATTCTTGAATCCCTGTGGGAGTCGACAGAAGTGTTTAATGCGACCCCGTTATTGAGAAAGCGGTCAAATACCTGCTTTCAGGTGCTATGTTTTGACAAAAGAATCCATTAGAGATGTCTAATGTCGTTTTATATTTTTTGCGCACGATGTTATTCATTAGTGCTGCACTGTGTACGTTTTGTACTGCAAATGTTTTGCAGCAGGAGTTTAAGTGTCTGTAGTCCAAAACTAGACGATATGAATCGTCTGGCTTGGAGACAGGAAACAAAGGATTGTTCATTTGTGAGGTGCATGTTTCAATCACCCCTTGGTATTCAAGTTGATCTAAAATCTCCCTGACTTGTTTTTTAGCTTCTTGCTTAACTGGGTACTGCCTTTTTGCAGTGGGTTGACTTTTTAACAGAATTTTGTGAGGAGGAGAATCCTCATCCCATCCTACATGATTTTTGTATAATGCAGGAGCTTGGGCCACTGCCCATTTTCTTGCAAGTGTATATTTTTTATGAATCGGAATATGATTTGAGAAGGCAGGCATAATCATTTCTTCGCCATGAGGGCACTCCCTGACAAACTCTGGTGGCCAGTCTTTCTCGGCTAACAGAATGTCATAGCCTTTTGAAAGGTTATCCCAAAAGAGACCCCTTACTTTCCTAGTCTTATCTCCCTCTATACGCAATGTTATTTCGTATAATTTATGGGGTTTGCTAACTCTGGTGTCTGCAGTTTCCACCTGAATGTATTCATTCGTGTCCACTGTCTCCAGAAGATTCATCAGGATCTTGCGAGCTATTGTCACGTCTGCTGCGCTGTCTAGCATTGTCTGGGCCCACTCTCCGTTTTTCAGTTGTGTCCTCAGTATCCTCGGCATATTTAATTATTTTAATACTGGCTACCTTCTTTCTTGGAAATTGTAATTTTTTACTTTGATGAGCAGGTTTCTTGTCTTTGGACTTGGCGTGCTCTTCCCTGTGTTCTGACCGTCCTCTTCTTCCCGATTTCTGCGAGGAAGTCTGAAAAGATCGAGAAGGACGTGTATAAATATCTTGATATCTATCAGGTTTTTTCAAATTATCCCTATTTCTAAGGTTGTATCTTTTCTCAGAGGGCTTCCTCTGGGGAGACTTGTTTCCTTGCTCTGGAGATCTTTCTCTCCATTGAGGAGACCTTCCTCTGGACTGGAATCGTTTTTCTTTGGGAGTAGATTGATTATTACCATCCCAACTCTTTTTCGGAGTATTTAGATTATTTTTAATAAAGGTTTTTTCAGGATTTTCAGTTAGTTGGGGTTTTACTGGTTTCCCACCCAAACTATCTCTTCCTAGTTCTTCATAGGATTTGTCTATGATTCTGGCAAGTTCAAATGGTTGTTCTGCTATATCTGTTTCCTTCAATTTCTGTTGGACCGCAACAGATGCTGCTTCTCCTTTTATGTTGGCTAATAATATAGCCGAGACCTGCTTGAAGTCTTTCAGTAATTTCATACCCAGAGTTAAAGCAGGTTCTGGACCGTATTTGTTTTGAATCTGTCTTAGCACATCTGGTATAACCGCCATGGACGGAACACCATGTGTTTTTGTGTAGATGGAAGCAAAGACCGTGCCCCAAGTGTCACAGTCCTCCACCTGTGGTGCGATCCCCATCGGAAGACAGAAGGTCAGAATTCTGTGTTTCTCAGTAGGGGTAGTATCAAGAAATACTGCTTCTATTTGAGTTATTTTTTGTGCTAGCCAGAATGGAATTTGTTCCCGTTTTGCGGGTATTTTGCCAAAGGCTGATTGTATATTGTGTGGTGTAATTTTGTTTGTGTGTTCCCCTGATGAGGGGGTCAGCTGTGGAATGTTAATCGCTGGTGGGACTGTTGAAGTCCGCATTACATATTGGACCAATTGTCTATGTATTTTAATTAGTAATTTTTGCTGAGCTAAAAGTTCCCGGTCTGACATTTTATCAATGTCTAGATGTGGTGTGTAGCTGGCTAGAACCGGCCACGTGGCTCCTGGTCTACCTAGTGGACCGTGCCTGGTGATGTGATGTTGATGTTTTTGGGCACCTTTAAACCAGAGCAGGTGCTCTTGGCAATTTAGTGGGATTTCAACATCCTCGAAAGGAGTGTATTCATCCGGAGGTTCCTCTATTTTGTAATAGTGGAATTCTCTTGTTACAGCGTTTGCTGCTGGAAAGTGTATCCATGAATAGAATACCTCTGTCTGCCGATATTCATGGGCCTCTACCACGAATATGACTGTACCACCTCGTGATGTCAGTCCATTTTCTATAAGTTTAATAGTTATAGTTCTTCTTACATTTACCGGAATGATGATAGCCTCCGGGTCATTGTCTTGGAGACTTGTGTCATCCGCTTGGAGTTGAGACGCTGTAGCATCTCTTTCTTCGTCTCCCTCCGGCATTTTACTGACAGAAAGTTTTTTTGTTGCAGATCAAGTTTCAAGGAAACAAAGATTAGGTGCACAATATTTTGGAACACTGTATCCTTCAACATTGACTAAACCAAAAACTATACATAGGAATCTCTTCCTACTAAGTTCCGGCGGATTTGAACCTTTTACCCACTCCAGGCGTCTATTGGAGTTTTTACGGGAAAAGGGTCTTTGTGAAAAAGCACGACTGAGTTACTCTAACGTCTTGCGTTAGATTTATCACCTTACAAAACGTTGGGCGCCATGTAGTGTAGTTCCTATATTCCCAATAGGCTCTGCGCATTGGAATAATATAAACAGCAGTGTAGAAGTAGGACTGAGGTTGACTAGGTCTCTACTGACTATATTAGACTTAATTAGTTTCGCCAGCTAGCTCAGAGGTCACTAGAAACTTTCTCGAGTAAACAAGGAGGAGTTTAACTTCCCTGGATAGACAAGAAGGGATTAGCTTCTGACAACCATATAACATGACAACTTTTCTCCCTCAGAATAAGAGTGTATCTCTAGAGTTGTGTGAAAACAATAGACAGTTATTTCGCTCAGTCAATCGTGCATACTTAGCTTCACCAGAGTGCAGAGAATAGAGAGACGGGCGTTTTCAATAAAAGGTG
Organism: Lissotriton helveticus; assembly: GCF_964261635.1. Classification (NCBI taxonomy): domain Eukaryota; kingdom Metazoa; phylum Chordata; class Amphibia; order Caudata; family Salamandridae; genus Lissotriton; species Lissotriton helveticus. The sequence continues at coordinate 213,830,414 of NC_136062.1, read as the reverse complement.
GTATTTATTGAGCAGTCTTCTTTCTCATGCAAGAGAAATGAATTGCCACAATTGCAATACTTATAGTAAAGTAAAGTGCGTACAGTAAAAGGAGTATTATAAAATAATACTGTAAAAGCATTGATATGGTTTCTTAGCCATATGATACTTTAAAATAGATAACATATATACATAAAAACATTGACTAACGTACTCAACTGGTGCTTCTAAATATGCCTACCCCGGTGTACCTGACCTAAGCCTAATACGTGAGAAGGAGTAAGTAAGTAGCAGTTTAAGTTGAGTTGGTTTTGCCAAGGAATCTGAATCAAGAATTCTCTTAAGGGTTTAGTCAGCTCCGTACCTGGGTAATAGAATGCAGGAGGTCTGGTATCTCTCTCTCAGGACTCGATTTCCCAGCAACCCGCAAGGGTATCTGGAAACACCGGAGCTGGATTTTCTCGGCAGGAGAAAAGACAGCGTCTCTCTCAGTGCGTCAAAAGGGAGGGGCGGCTTCCGTGGGCTCTCGCATCAGCTGGGCTCTCGGGCAAGTAGATAGCCGCTCTGCTCCAAACCACCATGTGTTTGCTTAAGGCAACGTTGGTATATTTATACCTGAAAGGTGCCGGGTTTGACGTAAGGTTGGACGTAAGGTTGGACATAAGACGTCAATAAAGATGTCACTAAGAACTGGCCGTTCTTTCAGTGCTCGCAGGAGTTCTTGGACAAATCAAAACAGGAGCATGGGGAATTCCCAGGTTGCTGGAGGTTTGGTTTGTTTAAAGAACGCGTTGTACTTTCTAGGAGTCTAGGGAAGTAGCCTTGCCTGATTTGGACTGCATGGGCTATGACTAAATATGGATATGGTTCTTATGCCTTTATAAGGATATCATTTATTATAACCACATAAGGGCATAAATCGGGAATATCAAATTAGGGTCCTAGATAAAACACAACAAAACTGTCAATGGTAATCTTTCCAGTTTCTCAATGCTCAGCACCGTATAGTCTGCTCCTCTTTGTGCCAAAGAGATTTGTTTATCTGTAAGGTTAAACACAGTAAATAATGACGTGGTATTGATTAGATGCCATGGCACGTAGCCTGAACGGAGATTTTGTAACGTCCAGCCTAGCAGCATTATAGAACGTAATTGAGATTGGCCATGTTGTAACATTAGCAAGTCTTGCTTTATTATGTCAATTGCAGATGATACGATGCTGTCCAAAGAATAAATTGTAGCGTAGTTCCTATATTCCCAATAGGCTCTGCGCATTGGAATAACATAAACGATAGTTTAGACGTAGGACTGAGGTTGACTAGGTCTCTACTGAATATGTTAGACTTAATTATGAATGCCAGCTAGCTCAGAGGTCCCTAGAAACTTTCTCAAATGACCAGGAAGGAGTTAACTTTCCTGAATAGACAAGAAGGGATTAGTTTCTGACAACCGCATAAACATGACAACTTTGCTCCCTCCAGAATAAGGAGCATATCTCCAGAGTCGTGTGAAAACAATAGACAGCTATTTCACTCAGTCAATCGTGCATGCTTAGTTTCACCAGGAGTGCAGAGAAATAGAGAGACGCGTTTTCAATAAAAGTTGTTATTTATTGAGCAGTCCGCTTTCTCATGCAAGAGAAGTGAATTGCCACAATTGCAATACTTATCATGAAGTAAAGTGCGTACAGTAAAAGGAGTATTATGAAATAATACTGTAAATGCATTTATATGGTTTCTAAGCCATAAGATACTTAAAACGGATAAAATATATACATACATAAAATCATTGACTAAACGTACTCAACTGGTGCTTCTAAGATATGCCTACCCCGTGTACCTAACCTAAGCCTAGTACGTGGGAAGGAGTAAGTGAGCTGCAGTTTAAGTTAAGTTAGTATTTATACCTGGAAGCCTGGAAGGTGCCGAGTTTGACGTAAGGTTGGACATAAGACGTCACTAAGAACTTACAGTTCTTTCTGGACTCCAGGAGTTCTTGTACAAATCAAAACAAAAGCAGGGGGAATTCCCGGGCTGTTGGAGGCTTGGTTTGTTTAAAGAACGCGTTGTACTTTCTAGGATTCTATGAGAGTAGCCTTGCCGTATTTGGACTGCATTGGCTATGACTAAATATGGATATGATTCTTATGCCTTTATAAGAATATGATTTGTTATAACCACATAAGGGCATGAATCGCGAATATTTAAATAGGGTCCTAGATACGTTCACAACACCCACTCCACGTATAATGTCCATCATTACTAAATACTAAGCAATACTAAACATATAACGATGCATGTGTTTTCCAACCCACCCCAAAATACATAAATTGCATTTGAAATGGTATATGGTATATACACGAAAATGAGTATTTATACTGTACGATTTTCAAGCAGTGGCATCATTCAAAAATGCATATATGGTACGTTTGGCAGAATGATTTGCGAAAATTATATTTATGAAAGGGCTCTTAATACAGAAAAGAAGGTCGAGATAATTTCATCACATATTTATAAATACTGTACATGTGCTAGAGGCTAAGTCAAAATATTGTCTCTAGAGTCTCTAAAAACAGAAGTACTGTTCTCTAAGAATAGTTCTACCTTAAGCAGAGTACCATGTGCCAGAAAAAAAGGTAAATATTTTGGGAATGGGAAAAAATAATTTCGCTTTCAGGGGAAAAATAGTTCCAATTGTTTTCAGTAGTGTTGTTTATCAAAAACTTAAGGTCGAATTCAGAGTTCAGGGAACGCTGTGTGCTCGTTGTTTCAAAAGTTATTCTCGTTATTAGTACAAATCAGACAGGCTGGCAAAGAATTCGTCTACAACAGTAGGTGAAAGTTGGACCAGGTCAGAAAAAGTAGAAATAGTGCAAATGTGCGAAGCATTGCTATCATCGATGTCTGGATCAGCAATGTTCACGAAAGGTTGTACCTGTGTGCCGCTTTCATCTCGTACTTCACCGCCACCTAATCGTAATGGTGAAGTCTCAACGAATGCCGTCATCAGAATAGGTAGCCGCTGGGGTCAACACGTTGCATGAGCCGTTACCGAACCAAGCAAAGTATCGATATCCATTGGTACTGCTGATGGTAGTGTAAGACAGACGTCCAACACGCATTCTTCTCCGCATAGCAGACATCGAAGCACAGGTAAGATGCAATCTTGCCAGATTGGTATGAATGAAAGAAACCAGGTAGTACTCAGATCTCTTAGCCTGGCAAAGCCGAGGTCTTTAGTGATCCGTTCTCGGTATCGTATAGCCACGATCGTTTCTTCCATTGTAGCCTGAGTTTTGTCTGTGGCTTGACTTGCCATATCGGAGCAGAAGGAACAAAAAAAAATTTCCTGCTACTAGTCCCAAAAGAAGAGGCAGTCCGCCGAATACAGAATGCACAAAATTCGGGAAGATGCCAAGAACTGTCTCAAAGGGTGCTAAAAGTCCCGAAAAAATTGCCTTAAATACATGTGCGATGCCACTGGAATCTGACATGTTTAAGATTTTGCTTAACATTTCTACGAAATGCACGGGGCAATTTGTCGATAATAGGGTATGTATCTCTGCCGCTGTCCTTGCAACTTGCAGATCATACGTCTCTTTGGACGAGGTTAAAGGCACAGTTGTCTGTAAAAGAATAGACTTCATTCTGATTAAAGTATCAATTCAAATAGAAGAGATATTCAGAGAAGGCCATATTTCTGCCTCCTTGTCTGGTTTGATGTTTGGATACAATACTTGCATACAGCAAATAACCCTGGAAGTAAAGCTCACGAGATAGGCTTTTCCTGGCACCAAGCCACAACAGCTGTGGTCACCTATTATAACATAGCTGCCGTTGGAAAGGTGTCTGAAAAAAGGCTCTATCTGTGTTGCAGGAGTGCCGTGCAGGTGACATGAAAGGTTGTTTGATGAACCTTTGCAGGCTCCATGCAAGTTAATACCTTGACACAGAAGTGTACCGCTTAGTGATTTTTTACAGTTGTTACCACTAAGAAATACTTCTTGTTTCCCTTTGCTATAACATTTATGTGTATAAGCTGAATTCCAGGTTGACTTGATGTATCCTTTACCCAACCTTTCATACAGGCCTGCTGGTATATACTTTTGGCGGTAGTGAGACAAAATATCGGAATGAAAATATCGATATACATTAATATCGAAGTTTTAATATCGATGGCATAGAATATCGATGTGTAAAATATCGACAAACAGAATATCGTTTTTTAAGGTATGTAGGGTATAGAATATCGATGTGTAAAATATCGACAGACAGAATATCGTTTTTTAAGGTATGTATGTTAATAATATCGAAATTTACTAATATCTAAATTTTGTTTAGTGTTATGTATTTTATTATGTTGTTTATATGTTTGTTAAATATGTTTTGTAATGTATGTTTGAAAATTAGTAATTTTGTTTACATTTTGCGTTTTAGTATCAGAGCGGGTTGTGGGTTTATAGGGGAATAGGGTGGGAAGTAATTTAATAATAATCAATTAATTAATATATTTTTGTAAATATTTTTAATTAATAATTAATTGGTGATTAATTAATATTAATTAGTTAATTAAATTAATTAGAGTTAATGTGCTAATATATTTAATTTTGTGTCATTGTTAATTATTAATTCATTGGTAATTAAATAATATTAATTAGTTAATTAAATTAATTAGAGTTAATGTGCTAATATATTTTAAAAAAATATTAGTAATTCATTAATTGGTAATTAATTAATATTAATTAGTTAATTACATTAGTTAGAGTTAATGTGTTAATATATTTAATTTTGTGTTGTTAGTAATTAATAATTAATTGGTAATTAATAATTAATAAGTGATTAAATGATGTGATTTATTTATGTGTAGTGTGTTGTGTGTTTATAGGGGAATAGGGTGTGCTATAATTAAATGTAATTAATTATAGAGATTGTATTTATTTATTGGTATTTATTGTTAATTAATTGGTAATTAATATGTGTTAATTAGTTCATTTATATTTACATCAATTTAATAATATTAATTGTTATTAATTGATTAATTGAAATTAATATTAATTGGGTATTTTTTGTATGTGTAGTGTGTTGTGTGTTAAAGGGGGAGTAGTGTGGGAAGTAATTTTTACCCCCATGCTATTCAACGCTTTCCCTACTGTTGCACCCTTTGGAGTGGGAATAGTAATTATTACTCCTACGCTATCTAACGCTTTCCCTACTGTTGCACTCTCTGGAGTGGGAATAGTAATTTTTACCCCTACGCTATCCAACGCTTTCCCTACTGTTGCACCCTTTGGAGTGGGAATAGTAATTTTTACCCCTACGCTATCCAACGCTTTCCCTACTGTTGCACCCTCTGGAGTGGGAATAGTAATTTTTACCCCTACCCTATCCAACGCTTTCCCTACTCTTGCACCCTTTGGAGTGGGAATAGTAATTTTTACCCCTACGCTATCCAACGCTTTCCCTACTGTTGCACTCTCTGGAGTTGGAATAGTAAATTTTACCCCTACGCTATCCAACGCTTTCCCTACTGTTGCACTCACTGGAGTGGGAATAGTAATTTTTACCCCTACGCTATCCAACGCTTTCCCTACTGTTGCACCCTCTGGAGTTTGAATAGTAATTTTTACCCCTACGCAATCCAATGCTTTCCCTACTGTTGCACCCTCTGGAGTGGGAATAGTAATTTTTACCCCTACGCTATCCAACGCTTTTCCTACTGTTGCAATATGTGGAGTAAGTATATATATTAATTTATATGTAGAGTTATTAATTTATTTTAAATTTATATGTATTAGTTATAATTTTAAAAATATGTTTTATTGTTTTTATTTAATATTTGTAAAATTATATGTATTTATAAATTATTTTTACATTATTATTAATACATTTAAAAAAACTCTGGAGTGGGAATAGTAATTTCTACCCCTACGCTATCCAACGCTTTCCCTACTGTTGCACCCTCTGGAGTGGGAATAGTATTTTTTACCCCCACGCTATCCACCGCTTTTCCTACTGTTGCACCCTTTGGAGTGGGAATAGTAATTTTTACCCTACGCTATCCAACGCTTTCACTACTGTTGCACCCTCTGGAGTGGGAATAGTAATTTTTACCCCTACGCTATCCAACGCTTTCCCTACTGTTGCACCCTCAGGAGTTGGAACAGTAATTTTTACTCCTACGCTATCCAACGCTTTCCCTACTGTTGCACCCTCTGGAGTGGGAATAGTAATTTTTACCCCTACGCTATCCAACGCTTTTCCTACTGTTGCACCCTCTGGAGTGGGAATAGTAATTTAAACCCCTACGCTATCCAACGCTTTCCCTACTGTTGCACCCTCTGGAGTGGGAATAGTAATTTTTACCCCTACGCTATCCAACGCTTTCCCTACTGTTGCACTCTCTGGAGTGGGAATAGTAATTTATACCCCTACGCTATCCAACGCTTTCCCTACTGTTTCACCCTCTGGAGTGGGAATAGTAATTTTTACCCCTACGCAATCCAACGCTTTCCCTACTGCTGCACTCTCTGGAGTGGGAATAGTAATTTTTACCCCTACGGAATCCAACGCTTTCCCTACTGTTGCACCCTTTGGAGTGGGAATAGTAATTTTTACCCCTACGCTATCCAACGCTTTCCCTACTGTTGCACCCTCTGGAGTGGGAATAGTAATTTTTACCCCCACGCTATCCAACGCTTTTCCTACTGTTGCACCCTTTGGAGTGGGAATAGTAATTTTTACCCCTACGCTATCCAACGCTTTCACTACTGTTGCACCCTCTGGAGTGGGAATAGTAATTTTTACCCCTACGCTATTCAACGCTTTCCCTACTGCTGCACCCTCAGGAGTTGGAACAGTAATTTTTACTCCTACGCTATCCAACGCTTTCCCTACTGTTGCACCCTCTGGAGTGGGAATAGTAATTTAAACCCCTACGCTATCCAACGCTTTCCCTACTGTTGCACCCTCTGGAGTGGGAATAGTAATTTTTACCCCTACGCTATCCAACGCTTACCCTACTGCTGCACTCTCAGGAGTGGGAATAGTAATTTTTACCCCTCCGCAATCCAACGCTTTCCCTACTGTTGCACCCTCTGAATTGGGAATAGTAATTTTTACCCGTACGCTATCCAACGCTTTCCCTACTGTTGCACCCTCTGGAGTGGGAATAGTAATTTAAACCCCTACGCTATCCAACGCTTTCCCTACTGTTGCACCCTCTGGAGTGGGAATAGTACGATTTTACCCCTACGCTATCCAACGCTTTTCCTACTGTTGCAATATGTGGAGTAAGTATATATATTAATTTATATGTAGAGTTATTAATTTATTTTAAATTTATATGTATTAGTTATAATTTTAAAAATATGTTTTATTGTTTTTATTTAATATTTGTAAAATTATATGTATTTATAAATTATTTTTACATTATTATTAATACATTTAAAAAAACGATATTTTTGATTCCGATATTTTTGTACTACGATATTATATTTTTGTACTTATCATTATGAAGATATAACTCCGATATTTTTGATGTCGATATTTGTGTGTCGATATATTTGTATGTCGATTTTCTGTCTGTCGATATTATGTCATAGATTCACTTTTGGCAATACTGAAACTGAAAAGTCGTTATCGGAATTGTAATTGTACCATGTATTATCCATTCAATGACAGGTCTCTCGGACATTGTCAATGGTAATATCTCAAGTTTTTCAATGCTCAGAATCGTATAGTCTGCTCCTTTTTTTGCCAAACTGATTTGTTTATCAGTAAGGTTAAAGATAGAAAATAATGACGTTGTGTTGATTAGACGCCATGGCATGTAGCCTGAACGCAGATTTTGTAACGTCCAGCCTAACTGTACAATAGAACGCAATTGGGACTGGCCATGTTGTAACATTAGCAAGTCCTGTTCTATTATATCAATAGCAGATGATACAATGCTGTCCAGTGAATAAATTCTGACAGAGTCGTTAACCCATTGTCCACTACAGACAGTGATTTTTCCAAATTAATACGATCAATTTCTCGTATTTTTTCAGCAGTTTCAATTTGCATCACTTTCCAAGCTTCGTTGTAAGCAGCGTATATACCGGCGTATATGAAACATTTTTGACGCTGTTTGCGAGGTCCCTGTATGAAATCTCGCAAGTCAGCACCTTCTTTAAGTAAAGTCAAGTGTTGCTTAATTTCAGGCAGTGTAGATTTCTGTAGCCATTCGAGACATAGCTTTCCTACACTGTATGTTGTAACTATCCCTGGATGTTGTCTCTGGGAATATCTTGGGTCTGGCCTGGTCTGTTTGAACCCCTGTGTTTTGTTCAGGAATCTATCTTGACAGTTATTTGTGTCTGTGGGCCAGATCAACCATTTTTTCCAATCAGGATTTGTTCTGTTTTGGTGTAAAATGTGGGATACATCTATCTCCACATCTGTAGTGCTATTACTATCAGGTATGGGCTTTGGAATAGACGGTTTGTTTAATTCTTTTATCTTGGCTAGGCCAAGACAGGTTGTTTGTTGAATGGTGTCATTCAGGAATATTATCTGTTCTGGGATCATGCAGGCTCTGAATAATGATTGTAAACCTTGTACCTGCCAGTCTTTTCTACCCCAGATGGTTTTTGTTTCAATGTTGTTTTTCCAAAATTTGAAACCAAATGTAGAAATTATTACATAAAATTTTTCAGAATAAATCAATTTAGTATTTGTCAACATATTTTTCATTCCTGTCTTATTTAACATTTTGAAATAAAACGTTTCTGGATCAGTGTTGTTAAACCCTGAGAAGTATGGGAATTTCTCATAAAATGTTTTAGATCTGCCTTTTGGCGGTGTTGGACAATGTTCCCATTGATTATAAGTAAAAACATTTCTAGGATTAGCAGATTTATGCAAATAGTAATGACCATAATGATTAAAGCAATACATTTCTTCATAATTTGATGAACCCTGCAAATAATCATGTTCTGTGAATTTTGCTGACATTTCTAAATCTGACATCATATTATTAATATTTTCAAAGTCCCGATCATCAGAGAAAGTACTTGGTGATACAAAGTCACTTAATGAAACCTTGAACTGGTGTGGATATTTTAAGAGCTCAATCGGGCCATAGATTTCGTAATCCGTTGTGTACCATGCTACACCACCAGGTATTGGAATGGCTGTGATGTCCACTGATGACAGATCTCTTTTTTCGATGTGAGAGGATCTGTGTGGTTTTAGAACCAAGTTGATGTTCTGACTTGCTGTGTCCATTGTACTATATTTTCCACCAATAAATCTACCCAAACTTAAAACCATGATGAGCCAAAGTAGGAGGAAAAGTACACCTAACACAATCCATAATTCAATCCATGGTGAAATCAGATATGTTTCTTTGAGTTGATGAAAGAGTTCAGTCATTTTTTCTTTGAAGGTTTTTGTTGCTGGCGTTTCTTCATGTTCACTTGGATCATCAGAAAAGTCATCAAAATTGATGAAGTAGCCAGATGCAGTTCTGTCAATTGTTGGAATTGCTTCCGGATTTTCTTTAGTCTTTGGATCTTCTTTTGTCACATTAGTATAGTCAGAGGCTACATCATTGTAGACAGGTGTTTCTTGACGAACTGTTGCAATTTGGGTTTCAAGAGGCACAAGTTCCATGGCTTTAATGCATAGGTATTTTTTATTTACTGCAGGTTTATCAAAAGTGATAAGTCTCTCAGTTTGAACCTCTTGGATTGTCGCAAGGTTTGGTCTTCTGCTACTTCTTCGGAGTCCACTGGGCCTACTACTTATTATTGGCCACATGATTGTGGTTTTACCATGTCGATTGATACAACTCTGTTCTCCTTTTTACCAGCAAGGGGCGGTAGTACTACTGATCTTGTTCCGCCGACAGCTAAGATAGGTACTGCTTTTCTGTAAGAAGGCCTAAATTCCTTCTTCACCGCGATCTTTTCTCTGACTAGATCCCCAATCTTTGGAATCCAGACAGGTCTGGCTGGGACAGGTGTTTTTTCTTCAGTGGCCGTTGGCTTTAGCTTTGTGTTACTTAGACTTCTTCTTGTTTCATTTAAGTCCTGTAAAACAGCCAAACGATCTTTGATATCAAAGGTTTTTTGTTCCACCACTGAAGTCTGACAATCTAGATCCTGGATGATCATTCTAGTACCGAACAGAAGTTCGTATGGAGTGATACCTCTTAGAGAATTTCTTGGCAGATTGTTAAGACTATGTTGGACACTTATTAGATGTTTGACCCACCCATCACCCGAACCTAATACCCTCGCTGTTATAGATTGCTTTATGTCACAGTTTTTTCTCTCCACTACCGCATTTCCCTCGGGATGGAATGGACTAGAGTACCGCAATGCAATGCCCATGCTAGCCATGGCCTCCTTGTAAGCTCGAGAGCTAAACGCAGGACCCTGGTCAGAATGTAGCATGCCAATTGCGTATGTGCCGATAAAGACTCGCAAATCTTTTATAACAGTTCTGGCGTCAGCCGAGCGCTGGGGCCACATCCAAATGAATCTTGTGCAGGAATCCACTGCGACCATGATATATTTATAGTTGCTATCCCTCTGTAGGGGACCACAGTGGTCCAGGTAAACACATGCTAATGGTTTATTTGAGATTAGAAGGGGCGTCTGTGCTGGTCGTTTCACTGTTGATACTTTCATTTTTTGGCATATTTCACATTCTAGAACATAGTTTCCAGTCTGTTTTCTCATGCGAGGCCACCAATATCTCTGTTTTAATAATGATACTGTGGCGGAAACACCAGCATGTGCAGAGGCGAGCCCTTCGTGTGCTGCTAAAATTAGTCCTAACCTGTGTTTCATGTTTGGAATTGCTCTATCCCCCACTCCAGGGATTACAGCAAAAGGAACATTATTCGCATCAGTTTTGTATGAGTACTTTACTGGAAAGCCTTTCGGGAGTGTCTTTCCACTGTCTTTTACTGAAGCACTGACAGCCTGCATTATTTCGCTGTCTATTTTTGTTTTTGACCGGGTAATGGCAGCTGCGGAACCCGTTCGCACAGCTGCCTCCGCGGCCTCATCAGCCAATGAATTCCCTGTAAGGTGAACGCCATCACGTTGATGACTCAGTGTATGTATCACATGAGTCTTTTGTAGTTCTTTCTGCAAAAGAACTACTTGTTCCCAAAGCATTTTATGCTTGATTGTGCCACCTTTTGCATCTTTGAAGCCATTTTGAAACCACTTCTGCAAGCATTCATTGTAAGACTGGACGCAGTAATATGAATCGCACACTATTAGTGTGGGGAATTCAGGATCGGTATTTTCAAGCGCCATCTTAAAAGCCTGTAGTTCAGCTCGCTGAGCTGTACAGTCTCCGAGCGATTGGGTTATAGTGTCCAATGGTCTAAATTTTCCTTCGTGCCAACGACCTTTAACAATCGGGCACGCAGCACTATATGCTTGTTTACCCCCAACTGCGGGTTGTGCTGAACCGTCTGTGTATATTATACAGCCGTAATGTTTGAGAGGCAGGATTTCGGTCGGCAGAGGACATTCATATTCGTATTGGAGAAATTCTTGTGTTTTTAAGTTAGGATCAAATTCGTATACTACGTCTGATGCAGCAAGAGAATTAACCCATTGTATCCATCTTGGATCTAAAGCTTTAGCATTGGGAATGCTTGCTCTTGTTACCGCTTCTAGGGCAGGTACCAGTGTAATGATTATTATACGTTTACCTTGTGCTAGGGCTCTTTCTTTTGCTACAGCAGTTTGAACCGCAGTTAGAATTATTTCGGTAGAACTGAATTTCATTTCAGCTTGTGTGTACAAGTGTGATTTATAAGCTATTGGTACCGTTTCTCCCTCATTAGAGGTCAGGTATGTGAATCCGCATCTTCCTGCGATGACTCGGATTACAAGGTTGCGTTCGTTTGCACGTGTTCGCAGTTTTGTTTTAGTTAACATGTCTGTTTGTAATGATCTTAACATTTCTGTGTGTTTCTGAGTCCAATTAATTGGTTTGAAATCAGGTTTTATTAATTCGTACAGTGGTTTAACCCTCTCTGCATAATTTAGAATATAAGTTCTTCCGAAATTCAGTAAACCTACAATTGATTGTAAGTTCTTCAAAGTTTTTGGTGCTTGGAGTACTGCACACTTCTCTAGGAAGTTGTCTGCTAGGCTTTTGCCTTCACTTTATAATTCATATCCTAAAAACAGGACTGTTAGGTGGGCAATTTGTGACTTTTTAAAGTTGAATTAATACCCTTCAGATGCGAACCCAAGTATGATGGTGTTCACTCTTTTCAAGAGTGTCTCCAGGTCATCGTCTGTAAGATAGATGTCAACGACATAAGATAATGCCTCATCATCATACATGTGTAGTAACTCTGTTACCCTGGCTGAGAATAATCCTGGGCTATTCTTGTATCCCTGTGGGAGACGACAAAATTGTTTTTGGGCCACCATACTGGAGAAAGCGGTCAAATACCTGCTTTCTGGGGCTATGTTTTGACAGAAGAAACTATTTGAGATATCTAATGTCGTTTTATATTTTTTGCGCGTGATGTTATTCATTAGTGCTGCACTGTGTGAGTTTTGTACTGCAAATGTTTTGCAGCAAGAGTTTAGGTGTCTGTAGTTCAAAACTAGACGATATGAATTGTTTGGCTTGGAGACAGGAAACAAAGGATTGTTCATTTGTGAGGTGCATGTTTCAATCACCCCCTGATATTCAAGTTGATGCAAGATCTCCCTGACTTGTTTTTTTCAGCTTCTTGCTTAACAGGATACTGCCTTTGTGCAGTTGGTTGATTTTTTAACTGAATTTTATGGTGAGGGGAATCCTCATCCCATCCTACATGATTTTAATATAATGCAGGGGCTTGGGCCACTGCTCATTTTCTAGCAAATGTGTATTTTTTATGAATTGGAATGTGATTTGAGAAGGCAGGCATAATCATTTCTTGGCCATGTGGGCACTCCCTGACAAACTCTGGTGGCCAGTCTTTCTCAGCTAGCAGGATATCATAGCCTTTAGATAAGTTATCCCAAAAGAGACCTCTTATTTTCCTAGTTTTGTCACCCTCTATACGCAATGTTATTTCATATAATTTATGAGGTATGCTAACTCTGGTGTCTGCAGTTTCCACCTGAATGTATTCATTCGTGTCCACTGTCTCCAGAAGATTCATCAGGATCTTGCGAGCTATGGTCACTTCTGCTGCGCTCTCTAGCATTGTCTGGGCCCATTCTCCGTTTTTCAGTTGTGTCCTCAGAATCCTCTGCATGTTTTATTTTAATACTAGCTACCTTCTTTTTTGGAAATTGTAATTTTTTACTTTGATGAGCAGGTTCCTTGTCTTTGGACTTGACGTGCTCTTCTTTGTGTTCTGACCGTCCTCTTCTTTCCGATTTCTGTGAAGAAGTCTGAAAAGATCGAGAGGGACGTGTATCAATATCTTGATATCTGTCAGGTTTTCTCAAATTATCCCTATTGCTAAGGTTGTATCTTTTTTCAGAGGGCTCCCTTTGGGGAGACTTGCCTCCTCGTTCTGGAGATCTATCTCTCCGTTGAGGAGATCTTCCTCTGGATTTAAACTGTTTTTCTCTGGGAGTTGTTTGTTTATTACCCCCCACCTCTTTTTTGGAGTATTGAGATTATTTTTAATAAAGGTTTTTTCAGGATTTTTAGTTAGTTGTTGTTTTAGTGGTTTCCTACCCAAACTATCTCTACCTAGTTCTTCATAGGATTTTCTATGATTCTGGAAAGTTCAAAAGGTTGTTCTGCTATATATGTTTCTTTCAATTTCTGGCGGATCGCCACAGATGCTGCTCCTAATTGAACTAATTGTCTATATGATTTTGTCAATTGTTTTAGCTGGACTAAAAGTTCCCGGTCTGACATCTTTTCAATGTCGGGATGTGGTGTGTAGCTGGCTAGAACCGGCCATGTGGCTCCTGGTCTACCTAGTGGACCGAGCCTGGTAATGTGATTTTGATGTTTTAGGGCGCCATTAAACCAGAGGAGGTGCTCTTGGTATGTTAGTGGAATTTCAACGTCCTCGAAAGGGGCGTAATCCGTTGGAGATTCCTCTATTTTGTAATAGTGGAAATCGTGTGTTATTGGATTTGCTTCAGGAAAATGTATCCATGAATAGAATACCTCTGTCTGCCGATATTCATGGGCCTCTACCACAAATATGACTGTACCACCTCTTGATGATAGTCCATTTTCTATAAATTTAATAGTAATTGTTTTTCTTACATTTACCGGAATGATTATAGCATTCGGGTCTTCATTTTGGAGACTTGTGTCATCCGCTAAAAGTTGAGCTGCTATTCTAGCTCTCTCCCTTTCGTCATCACTTTCTACCATGTTTCTTGACAGAAAGTTCTTTTATTTTGCAGAGCAAGTTTCAAGGAAACAAAGATTAGGTGCACAATATTTTGGAACACTGTATCCTTCAACGTTGACTAAACCAAAAACTAATACATAGGATTCTCATCCTACTAAGTTCTGGCGGATTTAACCTTTTACCCACTCCAGACGTCTATTGGAGTTTTTACGGGAAAAAGGGGTCTGTGTGAAAAGCACGACTGAGTTACTCTAGTATCTAGCGTTAGATTATCTCCGTACCAAACGTTGGGCGCCATGTAGTGTAGTTCCTATATTCCCAATAGGCTCTGCGCAATGGAATAACATAAACGATAGTTTAGACGTAGGACTGAGGTAGACTAGGGCTCTACTGAATATGTTAGACTTAATTATGAATGCCAGCTAGCTCAGAGGTCACTAGAAACTTTCTCGAATGAACAGGAAGGAGTTAACTTTCCTGAATAGACAAGAAGGGATTAGTTTCTGACAACCGCATAAACATGACAACTTTGCTCCCTCCAGAATAAGGAGTATATCTCCAGAGTCGTGTGAAAACAATAGACAGCTATTTCACTCAGTCAATCGTGCATGCTTAGTTTCACCAGGAGTGCAAAGAAATAGAGAGACAGGCGTTTTCAATAAAAGTTGTTATTTATTGAGCAGTCCTCTTTCTCATGCAAGAGAAGTCAATTGCCACAATTGCAATACTTATCATGAAGTAAAGTGCGTACAGTAAAAGGAGTATTATGAAATAATACTGTAAAAGCATTTATATGGCTTCTAAGCCATAAGATACTTAAAACGGATAAAATATATACATACATAAAATCATTGACTAAACGTACTCAACTGGTGCTTCTAAGATACGCCTACCCCGTTGTACCTAACCTAAGCCTAGTACGTGGGAAGGAGTAAGTGAGCTGCAGTTTAAGTTAAGTTAGTTTTTGCCAAGAATCTGAATCAAGAATTCTCTAAGGATCTAATCAGCACCCTACCTTGGTTATAGAATGAAGGAGGTCTTGTATCTCTTTCTCAGGACTCGATCTCCCAGCAACCCGCAAGGGTGACTGGAAACACTGGAGCTGGATTTCTCGGCAGGAGAAAAGACAGCGTCTCTCTCAGTGCGTCAATGGGAGGGTCGGCTTCCTTCGGCACTCGCTATAGCTAGGCTTCGGGTAAGTAGATAGCAGATCTGCTCCAAACCACCGTGTGTTTGCTTAAGGCAGATGCTGGCATATTTATACCTGGAAGGTGCCGAGTTTGACGTAAGGTTGGACATAAGACGTCACTAAGAACTTACAGTTCTTTCTGGACTCCAGGAGTTCTTGTACAAATCAAAACAAAAGCAGGGGGAATTCCTGGGCTGCTGGAGGCTTGGTTTGTTTAAAGAACGAGTTGTACTTTCTAGGAGTCTATGGGAGTAGCCTTGCCGTATTTGGAATGCATTGGCTATGACTGAATATGGATATGATTCTTATGCATTTATAAGGATATAATTTGTTATAACCACATATGGGCATGAATCGGGAATATTTAAATAGGGTCCTATATACGTTCACAATAAAATTCTGGAGGACAGACTCGTTAACCCATTGTCCACTACAGAGAGGCTTTTCTCTAAATGAATACGATCAATTTCTCGTATTCTTTCTGCAGTTTCCATTTGCGTTATTTTCCATGCTTCATCGTAAGCAGCGTATATACCGGCGTATATGAAACTTTTTTGACGTGGTTTGCGAGGCCCCATTAAGAAATCTCGCAAATCACTGCCTTCTTTAAGTAAAGATAAGTGTTGTTTGTTTTCTGGAAGTGTAGATTTATGTAGCCACTCAAGGCATAGCTTTCCTACACTGTAAGTAGTTACTATCCCTGGATGTTGTCTCTGGGAATATCTTGGATCTGGCCTATTTACTGTGAACCCCTGTATTTTGTTCAGGAATCTATCTTGACAGTTATTCGTGTCTGTGGGTCAGATTAACCATTTTTTCCAATCAGGTTTAGTTCTGTTTTGTTTAAAAATATAAGGTACGTCTACCTCCTCTTCTGTAGTGTCATTACTGTCAGATGTGGGTTTAGGTATAGACGGTTTGTTTAAATCTTTTATCTTAGCCAGGCCAAGACAAGACGTTTGTTGACCAGTGTCATTTGAAAACATTATTTGTTCTGGGATGATGCAGGCTCTGAATAAGGCTTCTAAACCTTGCACCTGCCAATCTTTTGTGCCCCAGACAGTTTTTGTCTCAATGTTGTCTTTCCAAAAGTCATACCCTAATGTAGACAGCTGAGCATAAAAGTTTGCAGAATAAATTTTTTTAGTATTGGTCAACATTGTTTTCATTCCTGTCTTATTTATATATTTAAAATAAAACGTTTCTGGATTTGTAGCATTAAACCCTGAGAAGTACGGAAATTTTTCATTAAATGTTTTTGAGCTACCCCTTGGTGGCGTTGGACAATGTTCCCATTGATTATAAGTAAAAACATTTCTAGGGTTTGCAGATTTATGCAAATAGTGGTGACCATAATGATTAAAACAATAAATTTGTTCATAATCTGATGAACCTTCTAGGTATTCCTGTTCTGTAAATTTAGCTGACATTTCTAAATCTGTCATCATGTTGTTAACAGTTTCAAAGTCCCAGAAAATGTGCTGGGTGCGACAAAGTCACTTAAAGAAACCTTAAACTGGTGTGGAATCTACAGCAGTTTTACCGGGCCATAAATATCATAATCAATTCTGTCCCATGCTATACCACCAGGTATAGGAACTGCTGTGATGTTTACTGATTACAGGTCTCTTCTTTCACGATGAGATGATTTGTGAGGTTTCAGGACCAAGTTGATTTTCTCACTTGCTGTGTCCATTGTACTGTATTTTCCATCTATCATCCTTCCCAAACTTAACACTAGTAGGAGCCAGAGCAGGAGGAAAAGTACACCTAACACAATCCAAAATTCAACCCATGGTGAAACCAGATATGTTTTTTCAAGTTGATGAAAGAGTTCTGTAATTTTTTCTTTGAAAGTTTTATTTGCTGGCGTATTTTCAGGTTCACTGGGATCCTCAGAAAATTTATCAAAGTTGATAAAATAGCCAGAGGCAGTTCTGTCTATTGTTGGAATTGCATCCAGATTACTTGAAATCGCTGGAGCTGTTTCTTCTTTTCCCATGTTGGTATAGTCAGATGCTATATCATTGTAGACAGGTGTTTCTTGATGAACTGTTATTTGGGTATCCAGAGGCACAAGTTCCATGGCTTTGTTGCATAGTCCTTCTTTTCTTACTGCAGGTTTATCAAAGGTGATAAGTATTTCAGTTTAAACCTCTTGGATTGTAGCAAGATTTGGTCGTCTGCTACTTCTTGGGAGTCCACTGGGCCTACTACTTATTATCGGCCACATGATGTGGTTGGACCAGGTCGATGGACAGAACTCTGTTCTCCCTTTTACCAGCAAGGGGCGGTAGTAATACTGATCTTGTTCCGTGGATAGCTAAGACAGGTACTGCTTTTCTGTAAGAAGGCCCATCCTGAAAGATCATCTTGAAGTTGCCGAGTTTGACGTAAAGGTGGACATAATAACGTCATTAAAGACAAACTCCATGAGTTCTTGGACAAGTCAGTTCTCGAGCAAGGGAAAGTCCCTAGCTTCTGAAGCCGACTTTTCCAAGAAATCGTTGTAGATTTTCTGAACTAGTGGAAGTAGCCCTGCCGTATTTGGACTGCATGAGCTATGACTAAATATGGTTATGATTCTTATGCATATATGAGGACATAGTAATTTATACCTATATAAGGGCATGAATGGGAAATGTACAATAGTGTCCTAAAATGGTTCACAGACTTAATTGTGAGTGCCAGCCAGCTCAGAGGTCATTAGAAACGTTCTCGAATAAACAAGAAGGGATTAGTTTCTGACAACCACATAAACATGACAACTTTGTTTCCCCAAGATAAAACGTATCTTCAGAGTCGTGGAAACAATAGATAGATATTTTACTCAGTCATTCGTGCATGCTTTGTTTCCCCGGAGGTGCAGAGAAATAGAGAGACAGGCGTTTTCAATAAAAATATTTATTGAACAGTCTTCTTTCTCATGCAGAAGAAATTAACTGCTACAATCGTAATACTGGCTGTAAAGTATAATGCATACAGCAAAAAGAGTATTATAAAATAGTACTGTAAAAGCGCGGTATGGTTTCTAAGCCATAAAATACATACATAAATAAATAAAGACTAAAAGTACTCAACTGGTGCTTCTAAAATACTCCTACACCGATGTACCTAACCTAAGTCTAGTACGAGGGAAGGAGTAAGTGTGGTGTAGCATAAGTTTAGTATTCTTTTGCCAAGAATCTATCCAAGATTTCTCTTAGGGTCTAATCAGCTCCGTACCTTGGTTTAGAATGAAGGAGGTCTGGTATCTCTTTGTCTCAGGACTCGATTTCCCAACACCCCGCAAGGAGAGCTTGGAAACACTGGAGCTGGATTTCTCAGCAAGAGAAAAGACAGCGTCTCTCTCAGTGCGTCAGCTGGAGGGTCGGCTTCCTTCGGCACTTGCCGTAGCGAGATGCGTCGGGCAAATAAATAGTCGAACTGATCCAAACCACCGTGTGTTTGCTAGGGCAAGTGTCGGCATATTTATACCTTGAAGGTGCTGAGTTTGACGTAAAGTTGGACATAATAACGTCATCAAAGAGTCGTAGTTCTTTGAAAACTCCATGAGTTCTTGGGCAAATCAATATTCAAGCAAGGGGAAGTCCCTAATGGCTGAAGCCGAGTTTTCCAATAAATCGTTGTGGCTTTTCGGAACTAGTGGAAGTATCCATGCCTGTATTTGGAATGCATGGGCTATATCTAAATAGAGTTATGATTTCTATGCCTATATAAGGACAAGGTGATTTATACCTATATAAGGGCATGAATCGGGAAAATTACACTAGGGTCCTAAAATGCTATACAACACCCACTCCACTTTATTATGTTCGACATTACTAAATGTAAGCACTAAAAAACATATCAAAAGCATGTGTTTAAAATCCCACCCAAAAATAGATTAAAAATGCATTTGAAATGGTTGTACATGAAAAATGAGCATTTGTACTGTACGCATTTGTAAGCAATGATTTTATTTTAAGCATATACTACGATACTGGCAATGCTAACTGAATGAATCATGAAAATTACATTTATAAAATGGCTCTTAAATACAGAATAAAAAATGTCGAGACCATCCCATAGCAGAATACATAAACTGTTTTGGTTTTTGGATAAGGTCAATATTGTTTCTAGGAAGTATTCAAATAATTCTTGTTCTCTAAGAATAGTTCTACTTTAAGCAGATTACTTTGTGCCAAAGTTCAGTTTTGGAAAAAGTCAAATCAAATCGTAGAAAAATAGAGTTCCAAAGTTAGAAGTTTTTTGTTTTGAAAAACGAATGTCAAATTCAAAGTTGATAGAACGCTGTGTGCTAACTTGAAAAGTTATTCTAGGTGTCAGGAGAAAGCATTAAATATTCTAAGCTGGGAAAGAAATTGTCTACCACAGTAGGTGAAAGTTGAACCACTTCATTAAGTAGATCAATCGTACACAGATGAGAAGCATCGCCGTCAGCGTCAGTCGCATTAGCAATGTTCGCAGTAGATGGTACCTGTGTGCCTGTTGGTCCACGTATCTCATCTTCAGCTGGAATTGCTGGTGAGACCTCAATGAATGCCGTCATCAGGATTGGTGGCCTCTGGGGACAACACAATGCATGAGTCGTAACCGAACCAAGCAAAACGTCAACATCCGTTGGCAGTGCTGATGGAAGTTGAGGTTCCGTGAAAATCGTTACGGTGTTTTGGGCATTGCCGAATATGGACGAGTTTGGTATCTATGAACCGTAAATGGCGAGTTCGGTAAGTGTACACGTTTTCGCTACACTACTTGACACGGTTCGCCTAAATTCCGTGTTTCTTACCTAAACCCTCGGGTTCCATTTTAGATACGGCATCCATTTTGGTTCTTGCCCTCACGTAGTCAGCGAGCAGGCAACTGTTCGCCTCATGACCCCTTTTCTGTTCCCAAGCCATACGGAAGACGCATATTCTTTTCATGCGTCTTTATGACCGGAGGAATGACACTGCAGAGGCAAATGGCTCAGCTTGAGGGTAATCTTGCCGTGCCGGCCTATTGTTTCAGCCGTGCATGTGCTGGGATCAAGCTCTTTGATCCTATGATCATGTTTCCAATATTACCCCCACACTCTTTCTCTAGGTGTGCCTGATTTCCTAGCAGCTGTTCTTGTCTCTTTTCTCTTGCTCATTTACAACTCAAGTGGAATGTGCCTAACGATGGGAAGATGTGCTTTTACAGCTGGGAACCGGTAATGTTACTGTGATTATGTTCCGGGGTTCTGAAAGCAAAAAAGCGACCCTTTCTTGAAGTTTATTGTGGGAACTGGGTTGTAACCTTTGTTCACATGTTGTGCAATGGCAAAATCTTGTATAAAAGAGAGCGACTCACATATGCAATTCGAAGCAGACTCGTAGAACCTACACGCTGTTGTACTTCTAGTGACTTTTGCCTCCCTGCAGTAATAAACTCTGATCTTTGACGCCGAAGGAAGTCTCCCGTGTCTCTGTCTTTAGTGCGCCGAAACAGGTATCCCACGGAGGTTATAGGTGTTGTTCCCTGGCACCGCTGGGCCTTAAATAGCTCAGTCCTTCAGTTGGCGCCCAACGTGGGGCGACATCGGCGGTACCGGTCCAAAGCCTGACGATTGTGAGGAACTTCGTGTGAAATCTCTGAGGAAAAGGTGCACCCCGCTTCATCGATCCTGTTGTCGAAATAAGTGGTCCGAAGATTTTTCCAGCGAAGATTCCCGCCTCCTGACGGCTGCGACGGACCGATGCCCTGACTGTCGACCTGTTTTCGACGCCCGGCGTAGACCTTTCGTACAAGCGAGACGATAGACGGGCCTTCCTGGTGACGCCATTGAAGCTCTCAGTTAAGTATTTGTGGGTCGCTCCCAGTCCTTAGTGGTTGTTGCAGCTTATTGAAGCTTTGTTGTATGCATGGTTCCATTGCATTTGTGGTTCTTAGTTGTTGGTCCTTAGTTGTTATTTGACAATTGCAATTGCCAAAAACCGAGGGTTTTGTCTTCCACCAAGAATTAGTGCTTCGGTAACCCTTGAAGTTTGATACTAGGTTAGTGTGCACGATGCCTAGCCATAGTGGATTTCTTGGTTTTCTTAAATGTTGCAACAAGGATTCCCGGGTGGAGGACTCGTGTCCGACACCTCCAGTTGGAACTCCGATATATGAGCTCTATAGTAGACATGGTGTGGGTCCTATTATTTATAATAAATATTGGGTCCGTTACACGAAAAAAGATGGTGTCCTTAGTTGGCCACCGCATGGAAGTTTTGAACTTATGATTTTAGATAATCTTGAAGCTAAATTATTTAAAAATAAAGCTAGGCCAGCTATGTTTGATTCTTTTCGGTTGTGGCGTAAAGAGGCCAAGCAGAAAGAAATCAAACAGCTTAAAAAGGATCGAAGAGAAGGGTTTGTTCCAATAATGCAAGTTGTACAACAATGTCAGCGAGATAAAGAAGAAAAAGAAATAGAAGTTTCTACTAGATTACATCACATGAGGATAGACAAATCTTATCCGGTTTTACCAACTAGTCCTGATAAGAAAGAGGAGGATCCGAAGGAGGATCCCCTGTTAACGTATTTCATGAACTCGCCACCTCCTTATGCACAGGGTGCTACAGCCCCTGTAGTTCCTCCAGTAGTCCCGCCTGTCGTTCCTCCTGTTGTCCCTCCTGTTGTTCCGGCGGCTGCTGGTCAGCCCGTTGTTGGTCCTACGTTTGTCCCACCACCTGTTCCTATTCCTACTGCACCTTTGCCTGTACCTCCTCAACCGCTAGTTTCTGCTACTTCGACTGTCTCGTCTGTCTCTACTGTTCCTACGTTCACTTCTAATATTGTCGCTCCTGTTCTTTTTCCTTCTTCTCCTTCTGCTCGTACCCGTATTCCTAATACTGTTGCTACGCTCTATTCACCACTATCTGGATCGATACTACCACCCAACGTTTCTGAAACTTCTCAGAGACGAAGTCAAATCCCTGGTGGAAGGGAGAGAGAGACGTTAGTGATGGATAAGACATCCTGTTAATTACCCTCCACGTGTGGTCTTCGAGACGTTTTCTCAGTTTAATGAGCCTACACAGAGATTCGTGTTCGAAGAAATGTGTAACTTTTTGAGGGAGCAATGGTATAATGATGATTTAGATACCGTACCGCCCGATGTGACTGAGCTTCAGAGTCAATTCTCGAACGGTATGATTGTGGGTGGAGATGTACGACGTGCCTTAGAGCGATTGTTAGCCCATAGGTCGATAGTGCCTTCTCGAGTGTCGTTTGATGACGACTCTGAGAATTGGAAAGCGGCTCCTGGTCAGTATCCTATGCGAGAGGTTCCGCCACTTTGGGTGCCAGGTGATCCACAAGCTCACCCTCCGGTTTTACCGCATTTTCGAAGAGTTTGGATACACCTCCCATGGAAACGATCCGAAGTGTTGCAAGTGAGGCAATCTTTGCCTGATCCGCGTAAGAACCCGGCTGGTTACTATAAGGAGTTATCCCAATTGGTGGACGCTTCTGTTATGAACCTTGCCGACATCGACATGCTGTTTGGTAATGTCGTACCGCAGCCGGTTTGGGCGAAAATTCGCCAAGCAAATCATGCAAACGAGTTAGGTGGTGATTGGGCAGCACTATTAGCGGCTGATGGGTTACAAGTTGGTGGGGCTAAGCCTGATCAGTTAATTTTAGATTTACCTCAGAAAATCATTACACTTATGAAAACTCTCATGCCGGTGATGAAGGTGAACTGGGATAAATTAGCAGCTTGTAAACAAAAGAAGGATGAGAGTGTCTCCGATTTCTTTACGAGGTTCGAAGAGGCATTTGTTGATCATAGTGGTCAGGACATGGGTACTGAGGGAGGTCAACGGTTATTTGTTGACAAATTTGTAGCGAATTTGTTGCCTGAACTATGCAACAAATTGAAAAATTCAGAAAGTGCATGGGCTGTTTCAACCACTGCACAGATATTAGCAACGGCTCAATATTATGAGAATAGGGAGAAAGAAGAAAGTGATCGTTCAGACAAGAAAACGAAAGAGCTTAAAACTAAGGTGTTGTTGCAACAAGCGTATCCTCCACGTTCGAATCAAAATGATTCGCAACAGCAGTATAGGCCGCAGTCACAGTCCTCCAGAACGCAGCCACGATCTGATTCCTCTGACTATAGATCTATGCTTGGGTATAATCAGTGCGCATATTGTAGAAGAGAGGGACATATAAAATATGATTGTCCGGCTTTGCGTGATCGACTTAATGGTGTATCGGCACGTGGAAGTCGTGGTGGTCCTCAACAAGCATCTCGAGGTAGAGGCCGCGGTACCCCCCAAAATCAAACTGAGCGCTCTAATACGTCAGCAGATGCGAATAATTGTTTTGACCAGCGAAATGCGGGGTCAGTTAGATCTACACAATATCATGTGGACGATTACTACGTTGAACATGAGACTGTCGCAAACGATCATTACTAGGACAGCCACCGACAAAGAGAGGTAGTAGTATCAGTTCCGGTTGATCAGAGTGGGCCTTACGTCGCAGTTGCTACATCTGGCGTAGTTGAGCCTTTTCTGTTAGACACTGGTGCGACGAAAAGTTCCATCATGCATTCGAAACTCCCTGGCGCACCTTTGTCTGGCTTAACAAATGTTTCCGTTGGATTCTCTGGCGCCCCAGTTAGCAATCCTGTTTCCAGCCCTTTGCCACTTACGATTGGTCCTCGTGAGCTGGAGGCTCCATTGATTCTATCTACTGGTTGTGGGGAGAATCTTTTGGGCTTGGATTTGTTAAAACGGTTATATGCGACTTTGTATTGCTCCCCTGAAGGAGTGGAGCTTACATTAGGTCGGAGAGTAGTCTCTCCTATGTACTTGTCGATCGATAAATTCCCACCGGAATTGAGCTCCCTTCCTGCGTCTCTATGGGCCACAGGTCCCAATGACGTGGGTCTCTTGGACATCCC
The DNA here is from genome assembly GCF_964261635.1 of Lissotriton helveticus. Classification (NCBI taxonomy): domain Eukaryota; kingdom Metazoa; phylum Chordata; class Amphibia; order Caudata; family Salamandridae; genus Lissotriton; species Lissotriton helveticus. The sequence continues at coordinate 213,805,981 of NC_136062.1, read as the reverse complement.
ACCTTATATGATCAAGCTGAAACCAAATGTGCGACTGCCACGTATACCACAGTATCGTATCTCCATTGAGGGAGAACGGGCGCTATTAGCGATTGTACACGACCTGATCAAAAAGGATGTCGTTGAAGAAACTCGAGGAAATGTGTGTAATAGTCCTGTACTACCAATTTTAAAACGCACTGATCCATCTAAACCTCCTGTGTATCGTTTCATAATTGATTTGGGAGAAGTGAATAAAATCGTGATCCCACAGTTTCCCGTGGTCCCTGCTATAACGGCCTTGTTGACCCTGATTCCAGCTTCTGCCTCCTGGTTCACGGTGATCGACCTAAAGAATGTTTTCTTTAGTATCCCGATCGCTGAGGAAAGCAGAGACCTATTCGGATTTTCATTAGGTGGTCGCAGTTTCAGACTAAAACACGCACCACAAGGCTATTGTGAAAGTCCGTCGATCTATAGCCAAGCACTTAAAAGTCAACTGGATGCATTTGTGTTACCGACGGGTGCGGCTTTGATTCAATACATTGACGACCTATTAGTAGCAGCTGATACGGAGGCTATTTGCAAAACGGCTACAGTATCACTATTGCGCTATCTACACGACTTACATCACAAGGTGTCACCTTCCAAGCTGCAATATTGTTGCCAAGAAGTAACCTACTTAGGTCACTTATTGTCAAAAGAAGGGAGAAGGTTGACCCCAGAGAGAATTGCAGCGATTTCTCGAATGACTATGCCAAAAACTCAGAGAGATGTACGTGCCTTTCTAGGTATTACGTCATACTGCAGACAGTGGATCCCAAATTTTTCACTATTGGCGAAACCATTGTTAGCTCTCACGTGCAAGGATGTTCCGACTCCTTTGCCATGGACTAAAGAGTGTCAGAAAAGTTTCTCTGAATTACGTGATGCGTTGTGTTCGGCTCCTGTGTTAGGTACTCCTGATTACAGTAAGCCGTTTACACTGTACGTTCACGAGAGGGATGGTTGTGCGTTGAGTGTTCTGGCGCAACAATTCGGTGACAAACAGCGCCCATGCGCATATTTTTCTTCGACCTTAGACCCAGTAGCTAGAGCTTTGCCGAGTTGTTTAAGAGCAACAGCGGCAGCCACGGCGTCCATTCGACAGTCCGCAGGTCTGGTCATGGATAATATGCTTACAGTGATGGTTCCGCATGCAGTTGACACTCTCTTGAACCGAACGAAAACTCAACATTTGACGAGCGCAAGGTTGTCTGGGTATGAGTTGACGTTACTGGCTAGTCACATACGCATAAAACGATGTAATGTGTTGAACCCAGCAACATTGTTACCGGTCAACATGGAGTCAAGTGGTGAAGCACCACATGACTGTTATCTGAGAACTGAGGAGGAAACAAAGGGTCGTATTGACCTGAAAGATACTCCATTGGTAGATCCCGATGGTACTTTGTATGTGGATGGTTCCTGTTTCAAGTTGTCGAATGGTGATGTGACGACCGCGTATGCTGTAGTGACATTGAGTACGGTTGTAGAAACTGCAAGATTGAGTCAGAATTCGGCTCAGGCTGCTGAACTGATCGCCTTGACGAGAGCGTGTGTGTTGTCCAGAGGAAAACGGGTTAATGTGTTTACCGACAGCCAGTATGCTTTTGGTGTGGCGCACAGTTTTGGGCGATTGTGGAGAGAAAGAGAATTCTTTACGTCGCATGGCACGAAGATTCAGCATGGACAGCTTGTGAATGACCTTCTAGATGCACTTACATTGCCTAAGCAGGTGGCCATAATCAAATGTAATGCGCATCGGAAAGTGACGGATGATGTTGGTCGTGGTAATGCGTTTGCAGATGAGATTGCTAAGGAGACAGCTAAAGATCTGACAAATCGAATGTATGTTACGAGTTCAGTAAGATGGCCAACGGAGACTAGTATGTGTGAAGACACAGTTGAGAGTGTGAAGGGAATACAGAATGAGGCCACTAAGACGGAAAAGACTAAATGGAAAGAGAGTACGGGGAAGTTGGATGAGAATGGATGTTGGGTTGATTTGTCAGAAAAACAGAGATGGATGTTACCGGATGCATATGTGCTCGCTGTTGTTACAATGGCTCATGGTACAGCACACATAAGCGCAAAAGGCATATGCAAGTTGTTGTCTCCCGTATGGAAGAATGATGGTATTACTAAGTGTGCAGAGAGAGTGGTTAAGAATTGTATGGTGTGTTTGATGTATAATCCCGGTAAGGGCACTCCCACTCCACCTGGTCATTTTGCCCCTCCTACATGCCCTTTCGAAGTTATCCAGTTGGACTTCATCCATATGGAGAGATGCAACAATTTGAAGTATGTGTTGGTTGTAGTATGTGCTTTCTCCAGATGGATTGAGGCTTACCCCCTTAAGGATAATACTGCCCTATCCACAGCAAAAATTCTGCTCAAAGAGTATTTCCCCAGATACGGCATGCCTCGGATTGTATGGTCGGACAACGGAAGTGAGTTTGTGGGAAGTGTGATGAAGAGTGTGTGTCGTGGTTTAGGTATAGTACAGAAATTTCATAGTGCTAATCATCCTCAGTCAGCGGGTTTGGTGGAAGGATACAATGGCACCCTGAAACTGAAACTTGCTAAAATTCAGGCAACAACTGGTTTATCATGGCCAGATGCTTTGCCTCTAGCTCTCTTATCGACCAGGGCAACTGTGCACTCTCGAGAAGGGCTTAGCCCATATGAGATTGTGTTCGGCCGTCCTGCTAATATTTGGGGAGTCCCGAGGCCTAAAGAATTTGATAGAATAGAATATCCCATGCTGATTGATTATCTCCATGATCTGACTGCTAAATTGAGTTTGATTCATCAACAGGTCTTTGAGGCTCTGCCGTCACAAACAGAGGGTCCTGGTCATCAGCTGCAACCAGGGGACTGGGTTTTGACCCGTAACTTCGGCCGAAAACAAAACCTTGAGCCGAGGTTTGTGGGACCCTTCCAGGTGCTACTGGCAACAAGGACGGCGGTTCGGCTGGAGGGACGGAAGCATTGGGTGCATGCCACCCACACCAAGAAAGTCCCGCTTCCTTTGCCGGCGGATACTTGGATAAGAAGAGGTTTTTCCTCGTCTGAAACCGACGCTCCACAACGTTTTGTCCCTTTCAGCGAAGCTCAGCCCATATCTGACACCCTTGTTGATTCCCCTCAAACAATTTCCGTTCCATTAACCTTGAAAAATTCGAGTGCTGAACAATTGTCTGAACAATCGAACACTCATTTGCCATCCAATTCACTATTTGAAGATCAGACTCGCCCTGGGAGCAGCCGATACTTTCTTCGCCCACGCACAAACGACTAATAAAAACCATTTTGTTATTTTCTGGATCTCACATTGCCCTGAACATTGTGGACATTTTATATTGTGTACCTTTTTTCCTTTTCCGTACAGCCAAGAACCTTATAGTAAATTGAATGTTCAATTTATCTAGAACCTATCATCCGGGTTGGCCGTAGGGCCGTGCGGGTACTTTCTTCTGTTTAGCAGTTATCGACACTAGGTCGGTTTCGTTTGTCAATTTCTGGGAACTCCTGGGAATTGATAATCGCTACACAGAACGAAGTGCGTCAAGAACGTCGCGGACGGTCGTTAGAGGATGGAATTTTCTAAGCTGTCGAAAAGAGAGAAAATGTCGGCGCAAAGATCTGCATTAGATAAGGTGTTGCGTACAAAATGTTTCTTGCTACAGGTTTTCATGTTGTTCCTAACTGTTTCTATGCTGCTGGTGGGTGGAGTATATTTTGGTTTTCAATCATTACTGCCTTCTGCCTTACCTACCTCTCCTTCTCTTGATCTAAATTTTGTCTCTACTGTTTCTCCACATTCTTTTCACATACTGCCCCAACATGAGCAAGTCAGACTTGCGGAATTTAGAAACAATTCTTTTGTGCAACTTTTGCATCAGCATCAGTTGGTGGTAAATACTACAAATTGTTGGGTGTGTGGACTAATGCCACATACCATGGACAGGGGTATCCCGTATTTTGTACTTCCGTACAGCCCCCAAGGGTCAGCTCGGGCATTCCAAATCATGTTCCATAGTGCACTAGATTCCTACCCCCACCGAGAGCCACGCTCAGCAAGCTTTGGTCCTGGCCCATACCATAAGTCTCTGGCGACAGCGATTGCTGATCTGGATAGAGACATTTTCGATACTTCACTTATCCCAAAGGAGGAAGTGCAGGCCTATAAGTACCTTAGTGAGGCTGAGTATAGTATATCAGTGGGTGATAGGCAGCTTAAAAGCTCATCTCCAATCTGGATTGTACCTCACCTAGGCCACTTTTGTCTGCAAGGTCGTGGCCAAAATCCAAGAGCCCAGCTTGGGAAGAGCGCTTGTGTGGATACTTACGTTCTACCGATGCTCTCTTCCCCTGTCTTCCTAACTGCCAAGGGTACCTATTTTGTATGTTATGATCGAGCATATACGTGGTTACCTCATGACTTCTCGGGTACCTGCTATATTGCAAATCTCTTGCCTCCGACCTTCACTGTTGCCTCAGATTATCACAGAACTAGAGTTGAGAGAGGTGTTATTAGCAAAGAAGATACTGCCGGTCAAGAAGCAGGAGACTTCTTTAAGGGTTTCCTACCGTTTTGGGGCCCTATGGTCAATAGCAGAAATCTGAGACAGTTAACTCGTGTAGTAGAGTCAACTGCTAACATAACCGCAAGTGCCCTTGGTAATTTGACAGCAGAGCTTCAAGCGGATAGGCTTATGACGTTACAGAACCGTATGGTTCTAGACATTGTTCTAGCAGATAGAGGAGGTGTGTGCAAGGTCATCCATTCGAGCTGCTGCATATTCATACCCGATAACGCTCCAACCCATCTCCAAGTTGCACAAAATCTCGGAGTCCATACACGTGGACGAGGGAGATTGGACGCTTCTAGGATGGTTTTGGGGCCTGATGTCGACCTGGGGTTGGAAGATTCTGATGATTATAGGGGTTGTTGTGACGTTCCTGTTCACGTGTTGTCTTTGTGTACAGTGTGGTCCTGCCTTATGTGGCCTTTGTGCTACAACGTGTATAAGAAGGCCATCTGTTTCCAGAGAGGCATTGATGGATAGAATAATGTTCCAGCAACATCTGAACGATCTGATGAATATCGAGATCGACTCTGATTTTGACTAGTGCTTGCCTACATGAGGGCAAAAGGAGCGTCTGAGGTTCCGTGAAAATCGTTACGGTGTTTTGGGCATTGCCGAATATGGACGAGTTTGGTATCTATGAACCGTAAATGGCGAGTTCGGTAAGTGTACGCGTTTTCGCTACACTACTTGACACGGTTCGCCTAAATTACGTGTTTCTTACCTAAACCCTCGGCTTCCATTTTAGATATGGCATCCATTTTGGTTCTTGCCCTCACGTAGTCAGCGAGCAGGCAACTGTTCGCCTCATGACCCCTTTTCTGTTCCCAAGCCATACGGAAGACGCATATTCCTTTCATGCGTCTTTATGACCGGAGGAATGACACTGCAGAGGCAAATGGCTCAGCTTGAGGGTAATCATGCCGTGCCGGCCTATTGTTTCAGCCGTGCATGTGCTGGGATCAAGCTCTTTGATCCTATGATCATGTTTCCAATATTACCCCCACACTCTTTCTCTAGGTGTGCCTGATTTCCTAGCAGCTGTTCTTGTCTCTTTTCTCTTGCTCATTTACAACTCAAGTGGAATGTGCTTAACGATGGGAAGATGTGCTTTTACAGCTGGGAACCGGTAATGTTACTGTGATTATGTTCCGGGGTTCTGAAAGCATGAAAGCGACCCTTTCTTGAAGTTTATTGTGGGAACTGGGTTGTAACCTTTGTTCACATGTTGTGCAATGGCAAAATCTTGTATAAAAGAGAGCGACTCACATATGCAATTCGAAGCAGACTCGTAGAACCTACACGCTGTTGTACTTCTAGTGACTTTTGCCTCCCTGCAGTAATAAACTCTGATCTTTGACGCCGAAGGAAGTCTCCCGTGTCTCTGTCTTTAGTGCGCCGAAACAGGTATCCCACGGAGGTTATAGGTGTTGTTCCCTGGCACCGCTGGGCCTTAAATAGCTCAGTCCTTCAAAGTGTCAGACAAATATCCAACACGTATTCCTCTCCACAAAGCAGGCATCGTAGAACAGGTAAGATGCAATCTTGCCAGAATGGTCTGAATATTAGGAACCACGTGGTATTCAGATCTCTCAAACGAGCCAAGCCAAGAATCTGTGTTATGCACTCACAATACTGCATTGCCAGAAGAGTGTTCTCCATGGTAATGTGGGTTTTGCTGGTGACTGGACTTGCCATATCGGAGCAGAAGGAACAAAAATAGTATCCCTGCTACGAGTCCCAAAATGAGAGGCAGGCCGCCAAACACAGAGTGCACGAAGTTTGGAAAAATGCCTAGGACTGCTTCAAAGGGTGCTAACAGTCCCAAAAATTGTCTTAAATACATGTAAAATACCACTGGTATCAGACATGTTTAAGATACGACCTAACATTTCTGCAAAATGTTTGGGGTAGTTTGTTGATAAAAGGGCATGTATCTCTGCAGAGGACCTTGCAACTTGCAGATCATACGTCTCTTTGGACGAGTTAAGTGGCACCCTTTTTTGTAAAATAATGGCTTTTATTCTGCTTAAAATATCAATCCGTATAGAAGAGATGATCAGTGAATGCCATAGCGGTGACTCACCGTCTGTCTTAGTTTTAGGAAACAATACTTGCATAGAGCAAGTGAGGTTGGCTGACACACTAACGAGATAGGCTATTCGTGGCATCATTCCACAAGAGCTGTGATCATTCAACATTATGTAGCTCCCATTGGATAGCTGCCTAAAAATTGGATCTATCACTGCTACCGGAGATCCTTGCAGGTGGCAGGATAAGTTGGTCGAAGAACCATTGCAAGCTCCATGCAAATTAATACCCTGGCATAAAAGTGTACCGCTCAGTGTGCTTTTGCAATTTTTACCACTTAGAAAACCTCCTTTACCCCACTCCAACATTTGTAGGTGTATGGTAAATCCCAGGTCGACTTTATGTATTCTTTACCCAACCTTTCATACAGGCCTGCTGGTATGTGTTTCAAGCAATACTGAAACTGGAAAATCGTCACTGGCATCGTGATGGTGCCATACATTAGCCTATCTACGGCTGGTTTCTCAGAAACGGTTAATGGTAATCTTTCCAGTTTTTCTATGCTCAGCACCGTATAGTCTGCTCCCCTCTGGGCCAAAGAGATTTGTTTATCTGTAAGGTTAAACCCAGCAAAAAATGACGTGGTGTTGATTAGACGCCAAGGCACATAGCCTGAACGAAGATTTTGTAACGTCCAGCCTAGCAGCATTATAGAACGCAATTGAGACTGTCCATGTTGTAACATGAGCAAGTCCTGTTCCATTATGTCTATGGCAGAGGATACAATGCTGTCCAAATAATAAATTCTGGATGACAGAGTCGTTAACCCATTGTTAACTACAGAGAGAGCTTTCTCTAAATTAATACGATCAATTTCTAGTATTCGTTCTGCAGTTTCCATTTGCGTGAATTTCCATGCTTCATTATAAGCAGCATAAATACAGGCATATATGAAACGTTTATGACGTGGTTTACGAGGTCCTAGTAAGAAGTCTCTCAAATCAATGCCATCTTTAAGTAAAGTTAAGTGTTGTTTTATATCTGGGAGTGCGGATTTTTGTAGCCACTCGAGGCACAGTTTTCCTACACTGTATGTTGTTATTATCCCTGGATGTTGTCTCTGGACATATCTGGGATCCGGCCTAAAAACTGTAAACCCTTGTGTCTTATTCAGGAATCTATCTTGACAGTTATTTGTGTCTGTGGGCCAGATTAACCATTTCTTCCAACCAGGATTAGTTATGTTCTGTTGTAAAATATATTTTACCTCTACCTCCTCATCTGTAGTTCCATTACTATCAGGTGTGGGCTTAGGTATGGACGGTTTGTTTAAGTCTTTTATCTTAGCCAGGCCAAGACAAGATGTCTGTTGAACAGTTTCATTTAAGAACATTATTTGTTCTGGGATGATGCAGGCTCTGAATAAGGCTTCTAAACATTGCACCTGCCAGTCTTTTGTGCCCCAGACAGTTTTTGTCTCAATGTTGTCTTTCCAAAAGTCAAAACCTAATGTGGATAATTGAGCATAAATGGCTGCAGAATAAATTTGCTTAATATTAGTCAACATACTTTTCATTCCTGTCTTATTAACATTTTTAAAGTAAAATGTTTCTGGATTTGTGACATTAAAACATTTAAACCTGAGAAGTATGGAGATTTTTCATAAAACGTTTTTGAGCTACCCTTTGGTGGCGTCGGACAATGTTCCCATTGATTATAAGTAAAAACACTTCTAGGGTTTGCAGATTTGTGCAAATAATGATGACCATAATGATTAAAACAATACATGTGTTCATAATCTGATGAACCTTCTAAGTATTCAGGTTTTGTAAATTTTGCTGACATTTCTAAGCCTGCCATCATGTTATTAACAGTCTCAAAGTCCCAAACATCAGAAAATGTGCTGGGTAAAACAAAGTCACTCAAGGAAACTTTAAATTGGTGTGGAATCTTCAACAGCTCTACAGCACCATAAATGTCATAATCAGTTCTTTTCCATGCTACACCCCCTGCTAGAGGAACGGCTGTGATGTTCACTGATGACAGGTCTCTTTGTTTACGATGAGATGATTTGTGTGGCTTCAGGAGCAAGTTGATGATCTTACTTACTGTGTCCATTTTAATGTGTTTTCCATCTATCAGCTTTCCCAAACTTAAAACAAGAATGAGCCATAGTAGGAGAAAAAGTACACCTAACACAATCCAAAATTCAACCCATGGTGAAGCCAGATATGTATTTGCAAGCTGGTGAAAAATTTCTGTTACTTGTTCCTTGAAAGTTTTATTTGCTGGCGTTGTTTCGGGCATACTGGGATCCTCAGAAAACTTATCTAAATTGATTAAATAGCCAGATGCAGTTCTGTCAATTGTTGGTATTGCATCCGGATTATTTGAAATCACTGGAGCTGCTTGGTCCCTTGACATATTAGTATAGTCGGATGCTACATCTTTGTAGACGGGAGTTTCTTGACGAACTGTTATTTGGGGTTCAAGAGGCACAAGTTCCATGGCTTTGTTGCATAGTCCTTCTTTTCTTACTGCAGATTCTTCAAAGGTGATGAGTCTCTCAGTTTGAACCTCTTCGATAGTAGCAAGATTTGGTCGTCTGCTACACCTTTGGAGTTCACTGGGTCTACTACTTATTATCGGCCACATGATGTGGTTTTACTAGGTCAATGGACATGAACGGGTTCTCCTTTCTTCCAGCAAGGGGCGGCAGTAACACTGTTCTTGATCCGTTGATTGCTAGCACTGGTACTGATTTTCTGTAAGGCCCATCCTGAAAGATCATCTTGAAGTTGCCGAGTTTGACGTAAAGGTGGACATAATAACGTCATTAAAGACTCTCAGTTCTTTGAAAACTCCATGAGTTCTTGGACAAGTCATTTCTCGAGCAAGGGAAAGTTCCTAGCATCTGAAGCCGACTTTTCCAAGAAATCGTTGTAGATATTCCGAACTAGTGGAAGTAGACCTGCCGTATTTGGACTGCATGAGCTATGACTAAATATGGTTATGATTCTTATGCATATATGAGGACATAGTAATTTATACCTATATAAGGGCATGAATCGGGAAATTTACAATAGTGTCCTAAAATGTTTCACTGCACTATAGATGTGACGTAGGACTTAGGTCGACTAGGTCTCTTTCGAATATATTAGACCTAATTGTGAGTGCCAGCTAGCTCAGAGGTCACTGGAAACTTTCTCGAATAAACAAGAAGGGATTAGTTTCTGACAACCACATAAACATGACAACTTTTTTTTCCCAAGATAAAACGTATCTTCAGAGTCGTGGAAACAATAGATAGATATTTTACTCAGTCATTCGTGCATGCTTCGTTTCACCAGAGGTGCAGAGAAATAGAGAGACAGGCGTTTTCAATAAAAGTATTTATTGAACAGTCTTCTTTCTCAAGCAGAAGAAATTAACTGCTACAGTCATAATACTGGCTGTAAAGTATAATGCATACAGCAAGAAGAGTATTATAAAATAGTACTGTAAAAGCATGGTATGGTTTCTAAGCCATAAAATACATACATAAATAAATAAAGACTAAAAGTACTCAACTGGTGCTTCTAAAATACGCTTACCCCGATGTACCTAACCTAAGTCTAGTACGAGGGAAGGATTAAGTGTGGTGTAGCATAAGTTTAGTATTCTTTTGCCAAGAATCTATCCAAGATTTCTCTTAGGGTCTAATCAGCTCTGTACCTTGGTTTAGAATGAAGGAGGTCTGGTATCTCTTTGTCTCAGGACTCGATTTCCCAACACCCCGCAAGGAGAGCTTGGAAACACTGGAGCTGGATTTCTCGGCAAGAGAAAAGACAGTGTCTCTCTCAGTGCGTCAGCTGGAGGGTCGGCTTCCTTCGGCACTTGCTGTAGCGAGATGCGTCGGGCAAGTAAATAGTCAAACTGCTCCAAACCACCGTGTGTTTGCTAGGGCAAGTGTGGGCGTAATTATCCCTTGAAGATGCGGAGTTTGACGTAAAGTTGGACATAATAACGTCATCAAAGAGTCGTAGTTCTTTGAAAACTCCATGAGTTCTTGGGCAAATCAATATTCAAGCAAGGGGAAGTCCCTAACTGCTGCAGCCCAGTTTTCCAAGAAATCGTTGTGGCTTTTCAGAACTAGTGGAAGTATCCATGCCTGTATTTGGAATGCATGGGCTATGTCTAAATATGGTTATGATTTCTATGCCTATATAATGACAAGGTGATTTATACTTATATAAGGGCATGAATCGGGAGAATTACACTAGGGTCCTAAAATGCTATACAACACCCACTCCACTTTAATATGTACGACATTACTAAATGTAAGCACTAAAAAACATATCTAAAGCATGTGTTTACAATCCCACCCAAAAATAGATAAAATGCATTTGAAATGGTTGTACATGAAAAATGAGCAGTTGTACTGTACACAAATCGTAGAAAAATAGAGTTCCAAAGTTAGAAGTTTTTTGTTTTGAAAAACGAAGGTCAAATTCAAAGTTGATAGAACGCGGTGTTCTAATTTGAAAAGTTAATCTCGGTGTCAGGAGAAAACATTAAGGGCCATATGTATCAAGCAAATTCTCATTCTTTGCGAATGCGAATTTGCTAAATGGTTTGTATAAAGCAAAATCTGGTGCAAAACAAAGAATCGCAAAATGTGGTATTCCTTATTTTGCAATTGCATTTAAGGAATCGCAAATTTTGCGATTCCTTAAATGCAATGTATGAAGGAAAACAAAATTGCAAAATGTCCTTCAGGAATCGCAAATTACCACCAACTTCTAGTTGGTGGAAAGTTGCGAATTCCTTGAAAAATGCACATTTCAGCATTTTTCAAAGTGCCTTGTGACGCACATACATGCCCCTAGGGCATGTATGTGCGCCACATGTGCACCCATGCATATTTCAGGGGTGCAACAGGGTGTCCTTTGGACACCCTTGCACCCTTGAAATTATTCTCAATTTGCGATCAGCAAATTGCAAATCGCAAATTGAGAATAACTTCCTATTCATTCCTATGGGCCTCCTGGCCCATTGAAATGAATGGGAAAGTATTCCTTAATTGCGATTCGCCATTTGCTAATCGCAATTAAGGAATTTTAAGAAATCGCAAAAAAATGCGATTTTGTACATACATACCTATTTGCGATTCTCAAATAGCGATTTTTCTTAAAAATTGCTATTTGAGAATTACAAATCAGGTTGATGATACATATGGCCCCTAATCTTCGAAGCTGGCAAAGAAATCGTCTACCAAAAGTAGGTGAAAGTTGAACCACTTTATTAAGTAGATCAATCGTACACAGATGAGAAGCATCTCCGTCAGTGTCAGTCGCATTAGCAATGTTCGCAGTAGATTGTACCTGTGTGCCTGTTGGTCCACCTATCTCACCTTTAGCTGGAATTGCTGTTGAGACCTCAATGAATGCTGTCATCAGGATTGGTAGCCGCTGGGGACACCACAATGCATGAGCCGTTACCGAACCAAGCAAAACGTCAACATCCATTGGCAGTGCTGATGGAAGTGTCAGACAATTATCCAACACGCATTCCTCTCCACAAAGCAGGCATCGTAGAACAGGTAAGATGCAATCTTGCCAGATTGGTCTGAACAATAGGAACCACGTAGTATTCAGATCTCTCAAACGAGCCAAGCCAAGAATCTGTGTTATGCGCTCACAATACTGCATTGCCAGAAGAGTGTTCTCCATGGTAATCTGGATATCGCTGGTGACTGGACTTGCCATATCGGAGCAGAAGGAACAAAAATAGTATCCCTGCTACGAGTCCCAAAATGAGAGGCAGGCCGCCAAACACATCGTGCACGAAGTTTGGAAAAAGGCCTAGGACTGCTTCAAAGGGTCCTAACAGTCCCGAAAAAATTGTCTTAAATACATGTGCAATACCACTGGTATCAGACATGTTCAAGACACGACCTAACATTTCTGCAAAATGCATGGGGCAGTTTGTTGATAAAAGGGCATGTATCTCTGCAGATGACCTTGAAACTTGCAGATCCTATGTCTCTTTGGACGAGGTCAGTGGCACAGTTTTTTGTAAAAGAATGGCTTTTATTCTGCTTAAAGTATCAATCCGTATAGAAGAGATGTTCAGTGAAGGCTATAGCGGTGACTCCCCGTCTGTCTTAGTTTTAGGAAACAATACTTGCATAGAGCAAGTGATCCTGGCTGACACACTAACGAGGTAGGCTATTCCTGGCATCATTCCACAACAGCTGTGACCATTCAACATTATGTAGCTCCCATTGGATAGCTGCCTAAAAATTGGATCTATCACTGCTGCCGGAGATCCTTGCAGGTGGCAGGATAAGTTGGTCGAATAACCATCGCATGCTCCATGCAAATTAATACCCTGACATAAAAGTGTACCGCTCAGTGTGCTTTTGCAATTTTTACCACTAAGAAAAACCTCCTTTTCCCCACTCGAACATTTGTGTGTGTATGGTAAATCCCAGGTCGACTTTATGTATTCTTTACCCAACCTTTCATACAGGCCTTCTGGTATGTGTTTCAAGCAATACTGAAACCGGAAAATCGTCACTGGTATCATGAGGGTGCCATGTATTAGCCAATCTACGGCTGGTTTCTCAGAAATGGTTAATGGTAATCTTTCCAGTTTTTCTATGCTCAGCACCGTATAGTCTGCTCCCCTCTGGGCCAAAGAGATTTGTTTATCTGTAAGGTTAAACCCAGCAAACAATGACGTGGTGTTGATTAGACGCCAAGGCACATAGCCTGAACGAAGATTTTGTAACGTCCAGCCTAGCAGCATTATAAAACTACATTGGACACTTATTAGATGTTTGACCCACCCGTCACCCGAGCATAATACCCTTTCTGTTATAGATTGCTTTATGTCACGGTTTTTTCTTTCCACAACTGAATTTCTCTCAAGATGGAATGAACTTGAGTACCGCAATGCAACGCCCAAGCTGGCCATAGCCTCTTTGTAAGCTTTAGAGCTAAACGCAGGACCCTGGTCAGAATGTAGCGTGCCGATTGCATATGTGCCGATAAAGACTCGCAAATCTTTTATAACAGTTCGGGCGTCAGCCGCGCGCTGAGGCCACATCCAAATTAATCTTGTCCTAATAGTTGTTGGGACCGCATTCGTCCAAATTGACGTCTGCGTGTAGATAGTCTACTGCTGTCTAACAATGGTGTCTGTACTGGGCTGGCTATACTGTAGTCCGGTATCTGGCGGCATTATATGCTGTGATCTCTGTGGCAGACATCGCAATTAATTGCAAATTCGTAAATGTGGGCATTCATCCCTGGCCACCAGTACGTCTCTTTTAATTCTAGTAGATATTTTGAGATCCCTTGATGTATCAGACCCTCTCCCATATGTGCTTCTTGTATCAAAACACCTCTACGTTTCCTGTTTGGAATCACCCTATCCCCCACTCCAGGGATTCGAGCAAAAGGAACAGAGTTTGCATCAATTATGTATGAATACTTGAGTGGAAAGCCTTTCGGAAGTGTTTTACCATTGTCTTTTATTGAAGCAGTGACAGCTTGCATTATATCGCTGTCTATTTTTGTTTTTGAATGAGTGATTGCAGCTACGGAAGCCCTTTGCACAGCTGCCTTCGCTGCTTCATCAGCCAATGAATTCCCTGCAACGTGAATGCCATCACGCTGATTACTCAGTGTATGGATCACGTGAGTCTTTTGTAGTTCTTTTGCTTGATTGTGCCACCTTTTGCATCTTTGAAAAACGTTTTGAACCCAGTTCTGCAAGTATTCATTGTAAGATTGAAAGCAGTAATACGAATCGCACACTATGAGTGTGGGGAGTTCGCAATCGGAATTTTCAAGCGCCATCTTGAAAGCTTGTAGTTCAGCTCGCTGAGCTGTACAATCTCCTAGAGATTGAGTTTTTGTGACCTTAGGCCGGAATTTACAATCACGCCAGCGACCTTTAACAATCGCGTACGCAGCACTATAAGCTTATTTTCCCCCAATTAAGGGCTGTGCTGATCCATCTGTATACATTATACATCCGTAATGTTCTAGAGGCATAATCTCAGTAGGCAGAGGACATTTTTGTTCGTATTGTCGAAATTCTTGAGTTTTCAAGTAGGGGTCAAAAACGTATTCAACGTCTGTTGCAGCAAGAGAATTAACCCATTGTATCCATTTCGGATGTAAAGCTTTTGCATTCGGAATGCTCGCTTTTGTCACTGTCTCTAAGGCAGGTACAGGCGTAACGACCATTATGCGTTTTCCCTGTGCAAGGGCTCTCTCTTTTGCTACTTTTGCTACTGCGGTTTGAACCGCTGTCAGAATTTTTTCTGTCAAAGTGAATTTCATTTCAGCTTGTGTGTACAAGTGTGATTTTTAAGCAATTGGTATTTTTTCACCTTCATTAAAAGTTAAGTACGTGGGGCGTGGCTAGCAGCCAAGCATGGAGGCAGCCTAACGTGAGAGCTCCTGCAGGCACTGTGGCCTTTTCATAAATCCGACACAGTTATCCGCTATCTTGCTCGCCTGAAGCGGCGGCGATCAGGTCCGGACACGAAGCGGTGTCACCGGTCCACCTTTCCAGTGAATCGGAAGACCGGAGCCTGCCACACTCCGCGCGACTATTTCTGGGCCTCACGGCGGAGGGACAGCACCGGCCTTGCGTGGTGCGCTGGCCCGGCGGAAGTGAGACCGAGCCGGCCTGGAGGGGGCGGACACGTCCCGGCCCCTGCCCCGAAAAACGGAACATCACCAAGGGCTGTAGACTGGTGGCAGAACCCCACGAAGTCCACACAGGCATCGGCACGTCACCTGTGCAGGGCCGGCAACAGCAGCGGAGCCTGGAGCGCGCCGAATCCTCACCTTCCCCCCCCCCCCCGGGAGGCCTGGCGTGTGGCACGAGACAGCGACGGAGACCTTCGCGCCTCGGCGGCCCGCAGGATCAAGGTGTCGGCGGCGGTGGCCCCGATCAACAGTAAGGAGCATAGGTGCCCCCGGGGGACGAGGACACATAGTGCAGGTGGTGAAGCACACGGGGACCCACAGAAGAGGCTCGGGGCCCGCATACTATCCCAGACGCTGCAACCAGGTGCAGGGGGGGACACGGATCCTATCTACCAGGCGGGAGAGCCTGTTGCCTGCCTGGCCCATAGGCGGGGGTGTGGCCGCCGAGAACCGGGCCCTCTGCCATCAGGAATACAGACGCGAGGAGGTCCTGCCCAAGGGAGCCCACCTGGGGGCCACCGAGACTGTCCCTGCGCGAGCGGGGTCTATTGAGGGGCATAACACGCAAACCACGAGACGCGACCCACGGTGCAGCGCACAGAAGCACGCGCAGTGACCGCAGGCTCTGCCCGACAGCACTACCACGGCAGGTCAGGCTTATAGACTAGAGATGGGGAACGTGATACTCCACTAACGAGTGCCGGCCTACTGCTCCCTGGTTGGTAACTAGGAACTGCGCGACAGGTCGGAGCGCTGTTCGCGACTCCCTGGGACAAGGCTACAGATTCCGCGAGCCCCAGAATCATGGCGGGAAAAGGAACTAGAAGCGGGTCCACGCAGGCCAAGCTGGACAAATTTGCCTATGGACAGCAAAATCAGCCACACAGTACGGGGCGCAACTCCACGGGTAACGCCCATGACGCTGAAGGAACCAAAAAAATCACGCTGGAAGACATTATGAGAACCCTCTCAGAGGTTAAAACAACAGTGGGCGCCATCTCCTCCGAGGTCTCGCTATTGCGGGCAGACTTTCACAAAATGGCGGAACGGGTGTCGCAGGTGGAGGTGGTCACGAAATCGCTCGTGGAAGACACGTCGGACCTGCAAGTGGCCATGGAGCGCATGCAGAAAGTCACCAAGCTCCTGCACGATAAGCTGGACGACCAAGAAGGGCGCTCGCGGCGCAACAACGTGCGCATCCTTGGAATTCCAGAAACGGAAGGAAAAGGGGCCATGGACCTCTACGTGGAGGATCTTATAAAGAACAAACTGCAGCCCAAAGGCCTGTCCCACTTCTTCTCGGTAGAGAGGGCGCACAGAGTTCCGGGAGGTCCGCCCAAGACGGGCGCGGCGCCGAGGCCGGTGCTGGCGAGGCTTTTTAACTTCCGTGACAGGGACGCGATCCTGCAGGCGGCGCGAACCTCACCACCGGTGAAGATCCAAAATGCAACTTTAGCTTTCTTCCCGGACTACACAGCGGAGGTGGCCAGGCGTCGTAAGTCGTTCACGGAGGTGAAAAAGGCGCTACGAGATAGAGAATTGCCATACTCCATGCTATTTCCAGCTAAATTACGAATTGTGGCCGAGGGAAAGACATGGTTTTTTGACACGCCGGAGGTGGCGCAGGAATGGCTGGAGGGCTGGAGGCCAGCGGGACGGCGACACCGCTCACAGCGGGACCGGCCGTCGCAACGTGCCGGTGACTCGATGAACAACCAGGTCTCTCAATCGCCCCGTCAGGAGGGAGCGGAAGAAACGGAATCAGATCTTGAAAGAGACCCGCTGGACTCTGGACAATTGGCACCGGTCTGAATCCGGACTGAACTCATTTGGGACTGAGTGTGCCGCGGAGAGCCTTGGGCCTGGCGTGGCTGAGTAGGGTGGGCACAGGCAGTGCCCGTGGGAGACTCACCGACCCCACGAGCAAGTAAGATGGTTGGGGAAGGACTGAAGCACTCTGCAAAGTTGGGGAAACGGGCGGGGGTCTGTCCGTGGAGCAGGGTAGCAGGGAGGGGGGATGGGACTGTTAAAGTTTTGTTAGATTTCATGTTCTTGTTAGTTGTCATCACTCAGCGTGCACACTTTTCTACCACCTCGAATGTCGCCAGCTTCCTACATAGTGTGGCGCGAAACAATACTTGTGCCTGCCCTATGGGCACACTACATGCGACACTCCCGCGTCAACTCAATGGCCAGGCCGCTTCATGACTTGCCCGCTGAGGGCTCCCCTGTAACGACGATGGGGGTTTCCCCATTACGGATGCTCACCTGGAATGTCAGGGGCCTGGGAGACAAAATAAAAAGAGGCTTGGTACTGCAAGCCATAAAGCGACAGAGCCCAGACCTGGTCCTATTGCAAGAAACTCATCTCGCGGGGTCCACCTGCAAGGCACTCGATAGGCGCGGCTACACAATGGCGATCCATGCGGAATTCACCACCGGCTCCAGGGGGACGGGAATACTGGTAAAAAAAACATCTCCCTTTATCATAACACATCGCGAGGCGGATGACCAAGGCCGCTTTGCGGCATTGCATGGCCAGTGGGAGGGCAGATCTCTTAATATAGTATCAGTATACATCCCCCCAGCGTTGCAATCCGTGGCCCTGCCGGCCCTAAGCAAATTTCTCCTCAACCTCCCTGAAGGGGACACGATTATCGGGGGGGACTTCAATGCCATTATGGATCCACTTATGGACACCTTTCCCTCTAGGACCCGGCAACGGGGAAGCGCATCACTCTCAGATTTTGTGGAAGCCCTGGGCCTGGTAGATATCTGGCGACATCTGCATACCAAGGATAGCCAATACACTTACTACTCAGCGGTACATAATAGCCTGTCCCGTATAGACTACTTTCTGGCCCTGGGGTTGGGGCTGGGAATGGTAGAAGCAGTTGACATCCTGCCCAGGGGCGTCTCTGACCACTCTCCGATTGCTCTGTCTCTTACCACCGGGGGGAAAAAAGGTGCTAGGATCTACCCGATTTACCCTAACTTTTTAAAACTCCCGAAGATTCGGAAGAAACTTGCATTAGCCACGACACAGTATTTTGATGAGAACACAGGGACGGTAGCGTCCCCGTCAATATTGTGGGAAGCGCACAAAACAGTCCTCCGGGGGGCGGCCATTGCAGCCATAACGGGGCACAAGCGGGACTCCCGGAAGGAACTCACAGCATTAGAACTGGCACTCAGCAAAGCCAACACTGCACACATGGCAAACCCCTCCCCATCCACGACACACACCCTCATGATTCGGCAACAGCAATACCAGGCTCACCTTACAACGACAGAGAAAGGGTACATCGCAAACACAGCACACAAAATATACGATGTGGGGGACAAAGCGGGGAAAATGCTGGCATGGTTAGATAGGAGGGGAGGTGGAATGAAAGGTATTCAGAGATTGCGCACGGAGGACGGCCAGACCTTGACGCACCCTGAAGACATAGTTCATGCCCTGGCGCAGCACTATCAGAAAATATACACCCCAGACAGGGTTGTCACACGACATATGGCAGCAGCGACGCTAGCAGACATAGCCGTCCCCTGCATCACGCAGGCGGATATGGAAGCCCTAGAGGTAGACCCAACGATAGAGGAAATACAGCTAGCAATCCAGGCATTACAGTCTGGAAAAGCCCTGGGTCCAAATGGAATACCCGTGGAATGGTACAAATCCATGGCTCCAGAACTCAGTACCCCACTGCTGGCCATGTATTTGGAAAGCAGGGACAAAGCAGAATTGCCACTGGATCAACGCACGGCCACGATTGTGGCGATACCCAAACCAGGGAAACCTCCGACTGAATGTACCTCGTATCGCCCGATATCATTGCTCAATATCGAGGCCAAGATACTGGCTAAGCTTCTGGCCAACCGCTTAATGCCACACCTCAGTACATTGATCCACCCTGACCAGTCAGGCTTTATGCCTCACCGGAGTACAGCGCTGAATCTACGGAGAGTGCATAGTGTAATGGCCCGTGCGCACCTACTCGCAGAGCGGGCTGTAATTCTTTCCCTAGACGCTAAGATGGCGTTCGACCTCGTTGAATGGGAATATCTCTTCATGGTACTCGAACGTATGGGATTTGGGCCGAAATATATTGCATGGGTAAGACTGCTCTATACGAAGCCAGTCGCGCAAGTAGTGGCAAATGGCCACATATCGCCGAGGTTCCAATTAGGTAGGGGAACTAGACAGGGTTGCCCCTATCCCCCTTGCTCTTTGCGCTAGTGCTGGAGCCCCTGGCCATTCAGATTAGGACCACACCCTTATTTGCGGGCATTAAATGGGAGGAAGGATGGGAGGACAAAATCTCACTATACGCCGACGACATGCTCATCTACATGACTGCACCTGACGACGGGGTCCCCGCCCTGCTAGAACTCTGTAACGCCCACGGGCACTCGTCGGGCTACACCCTAAACTGGTCAAAATCGGTCGTGTATACATTAAAAGGCCCGGCACCAAGGTTGCAGGATGACTGTCCTCTGATTGCAGCAACAGTCTCATTCAAATACCTAGGTATTGTCATCACGAGAGAGGAGGCGAACTTTTTCGCTTGTAACTTAAAACCACCTATCGAACGCCTGCGAGCCGATGTTAAACACTGGGCGGCACTGCCCCTGACCCTACTGGGCAGGGCAGCACTATACAAAATGATGGCACTCCCAAGGCTCCTCTATGTCCTCGAAAATACCCCGCACCTAGTACCGCCGCGATACTTCAAGCAGATCGAAGCGCTGGTCTCCACCTTGCTCTGGGACACTGGCCCGGCGCGTATAGCATACGACAAGCTGGTCAGAAGCTGGTATGAAGGGGGAATAGCACTACCTAACATCCAGCTGTATTACTGGGCGGCCCAGCTCAAAGTAATAAATTCTTGGATCCACACCCCGAGAATAGACCCGGCCTTCAGGGCAGACTGGTCACAGCTCGGTACGGACTATATGCTGTCAGTGCTTTACAACAAATCGCAACTCAAGGGTCTGATCGGTCCGACGCGGCACACAGCGGCCCTATGGCACATGGCGCAGGCCAGACTGGGATGGGCTGGTAGGATCACCAAACTGACACCATTGTGGGGAACGAAGGCGTTGGGAAACCTCAGAGGCTGTAAGGGATTTGAGCGGTGGGATGCCATAGGAATCTCTACGGTGGGGGACCTCTGGGAGGATGACACAGTCATACCACTTCCACACCTACAGCAACAGTACGGCCTAGGCCCCACAGAAACATTCAGGTATGTGCAAATAAGACACGCATTACTCAAGGCGATTCCTGCAGGTACCCCTTTGCCGGACTCCTCTCCACTAGAGGATAGATTACTAACGGATTTCATGGTCCAAAGCGCGACCTCACTCACGTATAAAAAACTAATCAATAATCTCAAAGACCCCACATTGAAACTCAAAGACAAGTGGGAAGGGGATATAGGCGAGGCGGATGAATTTGAATGGAATGAGGCACTGGCCTCTCCAAGAGAGGTTGGCATCTCGTGTAGGTTCAGACTGGTGCAACTTAAAATCTTACACCGCATCTACTACACCAGGACACTGCTGCATAAAATACAGAGAGCGCCACATCCATTTTGTTTGAGGGGATGCGGGGAAGAGGGATCACTATTTCATACACTATGGGAATGCCCACAGATACAGGAATTCTGGAGGCAGATAATGCGCACGATCTCCCAGGCCCTTACAATTTCTGTACTGCCTGAACCGCGCAAATGCCTCTTGAACATCTGGGACCCCAATGACCTGGGTAGGTACGAACAGATTTGGGCAACTTTGGCCATGACCGTGGCCAAGCGAGATATAGCGCAGAAATGGGGCGCACCGGATCTACCCACCACGAGTAGGTGGGTTAAGAACATGGACATCCTGATGGTGACTGAAAGGGCAGTGTACGTCCTCCGTGCGGCACCCCGCAAATGGAACAAGGTATGGGCGGCATGGAATGACTACAGAGGAGGAATCTGCGACCCTTTGCCAGAAGGGGACGACCCAGACTCGGAGGGGGAGGTGGAGTAACGAAACTACAAGAAGGTACTCACCTCAGCGGTACATAAGTACATTGTTTCTTTAACTGACCTGGCTGTGTAACGTTGACCACACTGAGGATCTTGCTGGCTGAGGAAATGAGTGGAAGCACTCTGATGAGGATGACACATGTTTGGGGGGGAATGGGTTGTTGATTATTTCTGTACTATGAAAGCAATTTCACGATTGAATGAATACCTAGGGGGGAGCAATCACAGATTACAGTTCAAGCGTTTGGAACACATGTACTGCATTTATGATTCTTCCGGGGTTTAGTCACAGAACATCAGAATACCGTGACTCCTGCCACTTACGAAAAGTAAATACACAAAATGTAACCACTAACGTATGCATGTATGATACTGTCTGTTTATTACTCCTACCTGTCAATAAAGTTTAAAAAAAAAAAAATTATAATTCAGTCAGTCAGTCAAAAAGAACTTAGACTGGTGTATGTTTAGGGAGAAAACGGTCTGCGTGGCACGGGGATACCCTAAGAAGTGGTCCTTTGTATGGTGTAAGTGGAACGCCTACGGGGGAGATATATGTGTGGCCCCTGTTGTCCCCTCAGAGGATTAGCTTCTGTCTCCTTGAAGCCCACTCGGGCGTTCAATATGTCTCCCAGCTACCTATGATATCTAAATGCACTCGCCGTATGAATCGATTCCATGTAAGTGTATACTGCTTGGCCGAATGTCATGTTTATGTTGAATAAAAAGATATCTAAAACGTGAATCCTCATCTTCCTGTGATTATTCTGATTACAAGGTTGCGTACGTTTACACGTGTTTGTAAATGTGATGTTGCTAACATGTCTGTTTGCCCTGAATACAAAATTTCTGTGTGTTTTTGAGTCCAATTAGTAGTTTTGAGATCTGGTTTGATTAACTCGTAGAGAGGTTTAACCCTTTCTGCGTAATTTAGAATGTATGTTCTTCCAAAATTCAAGAAACCTAGAATTGACTGTAAGTTTTTCAGCGTTTTTGGAGGCTGCAGCAGTGCACCCTTTTCTAAAAAGTTGATAACTCGTATCCTAAGAAAAAGGGACATTGAGGTGGGCAATTCTTGATTTTTTAAAGTTGAATTTGCACCCTTCAGAGGCGAATCCAAGTATAATGGTATTCACTCAGTTCAAGTTCCTGTCCAAGTCATCGTCTGTTAGATAGATGTCATTGACATAGGACAATGCCTCATTATCATACGTTTGTAGTAACTCTGTTACTCTGGCTGAAAATAACCCCGGACTATTATTGAATTCCTGGGGGACACGACAGAAGTGACGTTGTGTCCCCATGATTGAGAACGCGGTCAAGTTCCTGCTTTCAGGTGCAATTATTTGACAGAAGAAACCGTTAGACATATCTAATGTGGTTTTATATTTTTTTAGGCACAATGTTATTCATCATACTGCACGGTGTGCATTTTGTACTGCAAAGGTTTTGCAACAAGAGTTTAAATGTCTGTAGTCCAAAACGAGACGATATGATTGTCTGGTTTGGAGACAGGAAACAAAGGATTGTTCATTGACGAGGTGCATGTTTCAATCACCCCTTGGTATTCAAGTTGATCTAAGATCTCCCTGACCTGTGTTTTAGCTTCTTGCTTAACTGGATACTGACTCTGTGCAGTTGGTTGTGATTTTAACTGAATTTTATGGTGAGGAGAATGCTCGTCCCCTCCTACATGATTTTTGTATAATGCTTGATCCTGGGCTACTGCCTATTTTCTGGCATAGGTGTATTTTAAATGAATTGGAAAGATGATTAGAGAAGGCAGGCATAATGATGTCTTCGCCATGTGGGCACTCCCTGACAAATTTTGGTGGCCAGTCTTTTTCAGCTAGAAGAATGTCATAACCCTTAGCGAGCTTCTCCCAAAAGATTGCTCTTATTTTGCTAGTTATGTCCCCCTCCATCCGGAGCGTTACTTCATATAACTTATGGGGTAAACTAACCCTGGTATTAGCTGTTTCAACTTGAATGTACTCATTCACGTCCACTGTCTCCAGATGATCCTTCAAGATCTTGCAAGCTATTTATTTATTTATAAAGTTTTATATAGCGCGAACTTGACCCAAGAGGGTATCAGAGCGCTTTACAATTAGGACTGTTGCTTTAAAATTTACGTCAGATACAAGAGCATAGTAAGATACAGTACACATAAACAATGTTTCAAGACTTCGTAGGAGGGAGGGGAGGAAGGAGTAATAGCGGGGAGACGAGGAGCCCAAAGTCCGACTGGGTAGGTGACAGTCAAGGGGGAAACCAAGGCCAATCTCCTCATTAGCTGTCTAGCAGCTCCACCAGTCATCAGCCATGTTGCTCAGGTCTCAGCGTTCAGAAAAAACTATTTTTAGTTTAGTTGATTTGGAGAGGTTATATAGCGCTGTCTAGACCCGGAAGTATCATAGCGCTTAACCAGAGGATTGTTGCATTACAGTGTACATCAAAAAGGATTATATAGCGCTGGCTAGACACAGAAGTATCATAGCGCTATAACAGAGGAACATTGCTTTACCAATTACAACAGTTACAATAGCGTAGTGAGGGACAGTAAATAAACAACGAGGTTGAGAGAATTTGTGAGAAAGGAGGGGAAGAAGGAGCCGCTAGTATTCCCGAAAAAACTGTCTTAAATACATGTACAATACCACTGGTATCAGACATGTTTAAGATACGACCTAACATTTCTGAGAGTTTGTGGATAAAAGGGCATTTATCTCTGCAGAAGTCCTTGCAACTTGCAGGTCATATGTTTCTTTGGACGAGCACAATGGCACAGTTTTTTTGTAAAAGAATGGCTTTCATTCTGCTTAAAGCATCAATTCGTATAGAAGAGATGTTCAGTGAAGGCCATAACGGTGACTCCCCGTCTGTCTTGGGTTTTGGAAACAATACTTGCATTCAGCAAGTGACCCTGGCTGACAAAGTTACGAGATAGGGTATTCCTGGCAAAATGCCACAGCAGCTGTGATCATTCAACATATTATAACTTCCATTAGAAAGCTGCCTAAAAATTGGACCTATCACTGCCGCTGGAGAACCTTGCAGGTGGCAGGATAAGTTGATCGAAGAACCATCGCAGGACCCGTGTAAGTTAATACCGTGACATAAAAGTGTACCGCTTAGTGCGTTTTTGCAGTTTGTACCACTAAGAAACACTTCTTTTCCCCCACTCCAACAACTTTGTGTATATTGTAAATCCCAGGTCGTCTTGATGTATTCTTTACCCAACTTTTCATATACGCTTGCTGGTATATGTTTCAAACAGTACTGAAAATGGAAAATTGTGTCAGGCAGAGTGATTGTTCCGTGTATTATCCGTTCTGTTCTCAATGCTCAGCACTGTATAGACTGCTCCTCTTTCTGCCAAAGTAATTTGTTTAGCTGTAAGATTAAATTCAGAAAACAATGACGTGGTGTTGATTAGACGCCATGGCACATAGCCAGAACGAAGATTTTGTAACGTCCAGCCTAAAAGCATTATAGAACGCAATTGTGACTGTCCATGCTGTAACATGACCAAGTCCTATTCCATTATGTCTATGACAGAGGATACTATGCTGTCGAAAGAATACATTCTGGATGACAGAGTCGTTAACCCATTGTCAACTACAGAGAGAGATTTCTCTAAATTAATATGATCAATTTCTCATATTCGTTCTGCAGTCTCTGCTTGTGTTGCTTTCCAAGCTTCATTATAAATGGCATATACACCAGGGTTTATAAAATGTTTATGAAGCGGTTTTGTAGGTCCTTGTAAGAAGTCCCTTAAATCAATGTATCTTGATAGTTGTTTGTGTCTGTGGGTCAGATTAACTATTTTTTTCCAATCAGGATCTGTTCTGTTTTTAAATAAAATACTTTTTATGTCGACCACCCCATCTGTAGTGTTCTTACTATCATATGTAGGTGTAGGCATGGATGGTTTGTTTAAATCTTTTATCTTAGCTAGGCCAAGACAAGATGTCTGTTAAACAGTGTCATTCAAAAACATTATTTGTTCAGGGATGATGCAGGTTCTAAATAAAGCTTCTAATCCCTGCACCTGCCAGTCTTTTGTGCCCCAGACAGTTTTTGTCTCAATGTTGTCTTTCCAAAAGTCAAAACCTAATGTGGACAGCTGAGCATAAAAGGCAGCAGAATAAATGTGCTTAGTAGTAGTTAACATAGTTTTCATTCCTGTCTTATTAACATGTTTAAAGTAAAATGTTTCTGGATTTGAGACATTAAAACCTGAGAAGTATTGACATTTTTCATAAAATGTTTGTGAGCTATCCTTTGGTGGCGTTGGACAAAGTTCCCATTGATTAAAAGTATAAACATTTTTAGGATTTGCAGATTTGTGCAAAAATGATAACCATAGTGATTATAACAGTACCTTTGTTCATAATCTGATGAACTCTTCTAAGTATTCATGATTTGTAAATTTTGCAGACATTTCTAAGTCTGACAACATGTTATTAACAGTCTCAAAGTCCCAATCATCAGAAAAGGTGCTAGATGAAACAAAGTCATTCAAGGAAACCTTGAATTGGTGTAGAATTTTCAACAGCTATGCAGGACCAAAGATGTCATAATCAGTTCTGTACCAAGCTATACCACCAGGTATTGGAACGGCTGTGATATTCACTGATGACAAGTCTCTTTGTTCACGATGATATGATTTGTGTGGCTTGAGGAGTAAGTTGATGTTCTTACTTGCTGGGTCCTTTTTACTATTTCTTCCATTTATTTGCTTTCCCAAAGTTAATACAAGAGAAAACCAAAGTAGAAGAAAAAGTACACCCAACTCAATCCAAATTTCAATCCATGGTGAAACCAGATAAGTCTTTTCCAGTTGATGAAAAAGTTCTGTTGCTTGTTCTTTGAAAGTTCTTTTTGCTGGCGTTGTTTCAGGTTCACTAGGGTCCTCGGAAAACGTATCAAAGTTAATGAATTGGCCAGAGGCAGTTCTGTCAATTGTAGGTATTGCGTCAGGATTATTTGAAATTGCTGGAGCTAATTGAACACTTGTCATGGGGAACATCCTTTACAACGGAACCGTTACAACGCGGTACCGTTACAACGCAGGATTTACAACGAAAGTTGTTACAACGACTTTCGCTGGAGGGCGCTCTAGGATAGGGAATAGTTTAATTTACTATCCAACACCTTCCCTACTATCCATGGGGACTGGAGTTGGAATAGTAAATTAAACTATTCACTATCCAGCGCCCCCAACGCAAGTCGGTGTAACGACTTGCATTGTAAAACCTGCGTCGTAGCGGTACGCGTTGTAACGGTACGCATTGTACCATCATACATCCCTTGTCATATTAGTATAGTTAGATGCTATATCATTGTAGACAGGCGTTTCTTGATGAACTGGTATTTGGGTCTCAAGAGGTACAAGTTCCATGACTTTGTTGCTTAGTCCTTCTTTTCGCACTGTAGAGTCTTCAAAGGTAATGAGTTTCTCAGTTTGAACCTCTTGGATAGTAGCCAGATTTGGTCGTCTGCTACATCTTTGGAGTCCACTTTGCCTACTACTTATGATTGGCCACATGATGTGGTTTTACCAGGTCGATAGATATGAACCTGTTCTATTTCTTCCAGCAAGGGGCGGCAGTTACACTGTTCTTGATCTGTGGGTTGCCAGCACAGGTACTGGTTGTCTGTAAGAAGGCCCAAATTCCTTCTTGTCCGCGATCTTTTCTCTGACTAGATCCCCAAACTTTGGAATCCAGGCAGGCCTTCCTGTGATGGGTGGTTCCCCTTCAGTGGTCGCTGACTTCAGCAATGTGTTGCTTTGACTTCTCCTTGTTTCATTTAAGTCCTGCAAAACAGCCAAACAGTCTTTGATATCAAAAGGTTTTTGTTCTACCACTGAAGTGTGACGATCAAGGTCCCGGATAATCATTCTAGTTCCAAAAAGGATTTCATATGGAGTGATTCCACCCAGAGAACTTCTTGGCAGATTGTTAAGACTAGGTTGGACAGTTGTTAGATGTTTGACCCGCCTGTCACCCGAGCCTAATACCCTAGCTGTTATAGGTTGCTTTATGTCCTGGTTTTTTCTCTCCACAACCGAATTTCCCTCAGGATGGATTGGACTAAAATACCACAATGCAATGCCCAGATTGGCCATGGCCTCCTTGTAAGCCATTGAGCTAAACGGAGGTCCCTGGTCAGAATGTAGAGTGCCGACTGCGCTACGTGCCTATAAAGGCTCGCAAATCTTTTATTACAGTTTGGGCATCAGCCGAGCGCTGAGGCCACATCTAAATGAATCTTCAGCATGAATCCACTGCGACCATGATATATTTGTAGTTACCATCCCTCTGTAAGGGACCGCAGTGGTCCAGGTAAACACACGCTAATGGTTTATCTGAAATTAACAGGGGCGTCTGCGCAGGACGTTTACGTTTCACTGTGGAGACTTTCATCTTTTGGCAAATGTAACATTCCAAAACATAGTTTCTGGTCTGTTTATTCATGCGCGGCCACCAGTATCTCTGTTTTAATAACAACACTGTGGCGTAAACACCTGCATGTGCAGAGGCGAGCCCTTCATGTGCTGCTAAATTTAGTCCTAATCTAGGTTCCATGTTTGGAATTACTGTATCCCTCGCTCCAGGGTTTCGAGCATTGCATCAGTTATGTATGAGTATTTGAATGGAAAGCCTTTCAGAAGTGTTTTACCACTGTCTTTCATTGAAGCATTGACAGCTTGCATTATTTCGCCGTCTATTTTTGTTTTTGAACAAGTGATTGCAGCTACGGAAGCCATTTGCACAGCTACCTTTGCGGCTTCATCAGCCAATGAATTCCCTGCAACGTGAACGCCATCACATTGATGACTCTGTATATGGATCACGTGAGTCTTTTCTAGTTCTTTTTGTAACTGAACTACTTGTTCCCAAAGCAACTTATGCTTGATTGTGCCACTTTTTGCATCTTTGAAATCGTTTTGAATCCAGTTCTGCAAGTATTCATTGTAAGATTGAACGCAGTAATAAGAATCGCACAGTAAGAATGTGGGGAATTTGCGATCGGTATTTTCAAGCGCCAGCTTGAATTCTTGTAGTTCGTCTCGCTGAGCTGTACAATCTCCGAGAGATTGTGTTTTTGTGACTATGGGTCGGAATTTACCATCGCTCCAGCGACCTTTAATGATCGCGTACGCAGCACTATAAGCTTGTTTACCCCCAATTGCGGGCTGTGCTGATACATCTATATAAATTATACATTTGTACTGTTCTAGAGGCAGAATCTCAGTGAGCAGAGGACATTCTTGTTCGTAGAGTAGAAATTATTGTGTTTTCAAGTATGGGTCAAAAACGTATTCAACGTCTGTTGCAGCAAGAAAATGAACTCATTGTAATCATCTAGGGTGTACAGCTTTTGCATTTGGAATGCTTGCTTTTGTCACTGCCTCTAAGGCAGGTACAGGAGTAACAACCATTATGCGTTTTCCCTGTGCGAGGGCTCTCTCTTTTGTTACTGCAGTTTGAACCGCTGTCAGAATTTTTTCTGTAGAAGTGAATTTCATTTCAGCTTGTATGTACAAGTGCGATTTATAAGCTATTGGTACTTTTCCTCCTTCATTAAAGGTTAAGTATGTGAATCCGCATCTTCCTGGAATGATTCGGATTACAAGGTTGCGTACGTTTACGCGAGTCTGTAAATGTGTTGTTGCTAACATGTCTGTTTGCACTGAACACAGAATTTCTGTGTGTTTTTGAGTCCAATTAACTGTTTTGAAATCAGGTTTGATTAATTTGTATTGAGGTTTAACCCTTTCTGCGTAATTTACAATGTATGTTCTTCCGAAATTTAGGAAACCTAGAATTGACTGCAAGTTTTTCACCGTTTTTTTTCGAGCAAAATACTGGCTCGGTTCAGAGTACACGAACCCTGTGGAAGGCGTTCAAGGTTACTATACCTTGGACACTGCATTGGTGCACACGCGGGTATATTGCGGGACATACAGCGATAATTGGAGAAAACTGAGAGTGACATTCTGGCATTAGAACGCAGGTATGAGTTGAACCCATCTGACTCTTTATTGGCGGATATAATGAAACACATTGACACATACAACGACTTTGCTGCTGACGAAGTAAAATACCTCTCACGCAAATATGTGGAATTATGGCGAGGGAGGTTGACCTGGTAGGGCACTGTCATACAAAGTTAGACCTGCACACTCCACGACACATATTACCGAAATAATAAACACTCAGAATATTCCGGTGTACGACATGCCAGCCATACTAAACTGCTTTACTGAATCCTACACTCAGTTATATACGGCCCAAGTAACACCGCCCACTCCAGACATATGGAAGTACCTAGACGATGTAGGCCTTGCATGGCTGTCTGACACTCATAGACAGTATTTCTGTCTGCCAATTTCTAAGGAGGAAATAATAGAAGCTTTTAACTCCCTATCCAATAATAAGGCTCCTGGTCTGGATGGGTTCCCGGGAGAATTTTATAAGGAATACCGAGACTTATTGGTGCCACACTTTGCAGAAATGCTTGAAGAAGCGTATGAGGAAGGCACACTTCCAACCACTCTCACTGAAGCATTACTGATAGCACTCCCAATGCCGGGTAAAGATCGCCAGAGGTGTGATTCCTATAGGCCCTTATCCTTGATCAATATAGATGCGAAGATTCTGGCAAAAATAATAGCGAACCGAATACAACCGCTCCCATGTAATCTAATTTTACCGGACCAAGCAGGCTTTATGCTGACGCGATCCACAGCCCAGAATTTGCGCACCATTTTTTCCCTTTATCACCAATTAAACCCGGAGGAGCCGGCGGCTGCAGCTCTGCTGGACGCCGCTAAGGCGTTTGACTCCGTGGAATGGAGTTTTATGTTTGTAACCTTACGCAAAATGGGGTTCCCTGAACCATTTTTAAAGTGGATTTCCCTATTATACACGGCGCCTAAGGCATGGGTCCGACTCAATGGCTTAACATCCGACCCTATATCAATTACAAGAGGCACGAGGCAAGGGTGCCCACTGTCACCAATGCTCTTTGCCCTGATTCTTGAGCCATTAGCCTGCAAAATCTGTCAAAAACATTCCTCCACGGCTCTACAATTTAGACTCCGGCCAATTGGCGTTTCACTATATGCGGATGACATGGTCCTCTATACTACGCATCCGGATAAGAATTTGAACTCACTCATTAGAGAATACGTTCAATACGAACAATACGCTGGTCTCTGCATAAATTGGGACAAATCAACAGTGATCCCCCTAAAATGGTGTGTAGACCCGTTCAAATATCTGGAGATATGGATACACAGAGATAGTCATCAAAGAAAACTATGGTAAGGCGATGACTAGATTGGAGGATCAAGTCGATAGGTGGATAAAAATGCCCTTATCAATGGCGGACTGGATAGCTCTCCAGAAAATGATCGTATTACCTAGATTCCTGTATCTGTACTGGAATGTTCCAATTTGGCTGACAAACGCATTTTTTGACAGGTAACGCTCTGTACTCCAGAAACCAACATGGGCCGGTAAACAGGATAGAATAAGCTGGAGAGTCCTTACCCAACCATACCATTTGGGCGGCTTTGAGGCGCCCGATTTTCAGTTATATTATATTTGCGCACAAGCTCAACACGTACATTATTGGACGAGGCCACACGCCTACATACCACATGTTGCTGTAGAGAGCGACAGCGTCTCTCCTATGCCGCTGATGGCGCTGCTGGCCCACCGCATACGGTACACACAACAAGACACGATACATACGGCCAAGAACACTTTGAGAGCGTGGCACGCATTGGCGTGCAGAGCAAACAAATTGCCGATATACGCTCGGGCGTTACCAACTACAAACCACCCCCAACTCACGGTGATGCAAGAGCCAAATATGCAGAAGCTTCTTGAGGACATGGGCTTCCGGACTACGGGCCAAGTGTTTCCGCATAGCACATTTATTAATTAGTTGGACCCCGCCTTATGCGCACATCAGACCCCAATGAAAAATGTTGCATACCTGCGCTTTTGTATGGCTCTGAGGGCGCTATATACTACGTTTCCTACTGAACCTGAACAATTGTTGACACTGCAGGTGCTGTTAATGGCCCCAACTCGCAAAAATTTAGTAACACGACTATATACTGCAGCTCAAAGTGAACAGGCTGACGGGCCCACGGCGGCAAAGGGCAGATGGGTAAGGTCACTGGGCATACCAATTGATGAGCAAGATTGGCAATATAGCTTTACGCAACTCACACTTCTAACATCCAACTGTAACCTGTCCATCATACATTTTAAATTCCTTCATCAAATATATTACACGGCAGTAAAATTAAACAAACTAGGGCTTAGGGAAACCGACTCTTGCTATCGCTGCAATGTGGCAGGTGCAGATTTCGCACACGTGGCGTGGTCCTGCCCTGGCTTGCAGACATACTGGTATGCAGTCACTGATGCGTTAAGCACCATGCTCTCGGAACATATTCCAAATTCCCCTCTGACATGCCTATTGGGAATCAAAAAGCTTAAATACGCTAGGCACAGGAAGTTCCTGGCAGTGGCGCTACTTCTTGCGAAATGACGAGTTGCGATAAGACGGGGCAGCAAGAGATCACCTAGACTAAAAGACTGAATCAAAGACATGACCTATTGCAAGACGACACTAGAGACCTATGCCGAAGACATACCAATGGCATCCAGACCCAAGAATTTTTGGGAGCCACTTCTGCAATACTTGCAGGACGCTGCAGATTAAATGCTCCGTACACAGGTCGATGTCTTGATATAGGGCAGCGGTGTTGGTAGTAAAAGACACATGTAGAGGACCGGATGAGATGTGGGATCGGGCGGGAAGTCGCGCTGGGGGGGCTTTAAGACTAAGTAGATTATGCTATTGCTGTTCTACGTACTATGTGGTGTAATGAATAACTGATTGTAGGTCACCCACAATGTTATTAACAAGTGTCAACTGTATTTTGAGAATAATTGTTGTATAATGATACATGCTGTGTAGTTCTGCTGGTCGGGAGAAAAAATAAAATACTACAAAAAAAAAGTTTTTCAGCGTTTTTGGAGGTTGGAGCAGCGCACACTTTTTTTTAAAAAGTTTGCTGCCAGGATTTTGCCTTCACTTGATAACTCATATCCCAGAAAAAGGACGTTGAGGTGGACAATTCTTGATTTCTTAAAATTGAATTCATACCCTTCAGATGGGAAGCCAAGTATTATGGTAGTCTCTCTGTTCAAGTGCCTGTCCAAGTCATCGTCAGTTAGATAGATGTAATCGGCATATGATAATGCCTCATCATCATACGTTTGTAGTAAATCTGTTACTCTAGCTGAAAATAACCCCGGACTATTCCGGTATCCCTGTGGGAGACGACAGTGGTGACGATGTGTCCCCATAATTGAGGAAGCGGTCAAGTACCTACTTTCTGGTGCAATGTTTTGACAGAAGAACCCGTTAGAAATATCTAAAGTGGTTTTATATTTTTTACGCACATTGTTATTCATTAGATCTGCATTGTGTGCATTTTGTACTGCAAAGGTTTTCCAACAAGAGTTTAAATGTCTGTAGTCCAAAACTAGATGATATGTATTGTCTGGTTTGGAAACAGGAAACAAAGGATTGTTTATTGACGAGGTGCATGTTTCAATCACCCCTTGGTATTTAAGTTGATCTAATATCCCCTGACTTGTTTTTTAGCTTCTTGCTTAACTGGGTACTGCCTTTGTGCAGTTGGTTGAGTTTTTAACTGGATTTTATGGTGAGGGGAATCCTCTTCCCATCCTACATCATTTTTATATAATGCTGGAGCCTGGCCTACAGCCCATTTTCTGGCATAGCTGTATTTTAAATGAATTGGAATATGATTGGAGAAGGCTCGCATAATGATGTCTTCACCGTGTGAGCACTCCCTGACAAATTCAGGTGGCCAGTCTTTTTCAGCTAGAAGAATGTCATAACCCTTAGAGAGCTTCTCCCAAAAGAGTGCTCTTATTTTGCTAGTTATATCCCCCTCCACACTAACCCTGGTATCAGCAGTTTCAACTTGGATGTACTCATTCAAGTCCACTGTCTCCAGATGATCCTTCAAGACATTGCGAGCTACGGTTACTTCTGCTGCGCTGTCCAGCATTGTCTGTGCCCACTCCCCGTTCTTGAGTTGTGTCCTCAATATCCTCGGCATGTCTGATTTGTAGTCCTGCTACCTTCTTTTTGGTGAATTGGGGTTTCTTATTTTTTCAAACGTATTGATCATCTTTGGATTTCAAGTGTTCTTCCTTTTGGTCTGACTGTCCTCTTCTTTCCGATTTCTTTGAGGAAGTCTGAAAGGTACGAGAGGAACATGTATCAGTATATTGATATCTATCAGGTTTTCTCAAATTATCCATGTTC
Organism: Lissotriton helveticus; assembly: GCF_964261635.1. Taxonomy (NCBI): domain Eukaryota; kingdom Metazoa; phylum Chordata; class Amphibia; order Caudata; family Salamandridae; genus Lissotriton; species Lissotriton helveticus. The sequence continues at coordinate 213,772,183 of NC_136062.1, read as the reverse complement.
CTGAGGTTATACCTCTTTTCAGAGGGCTCATTTTGAGGGTACCTACCTCGGGATCGAGAACGCTTCTCTTCGGAAGTTTGTTTAGTGTTCTCCCACTTCTTTTTAGGAACAGTGAGAGTGTTTTAAAAAAATACCTTTTCAGGACTTTCAGTTAGTTGCGGTTTAACTGGTTTCCCACCCAAACTATCTCTACCTAGTTCTTCATAGGATTTTTCAATTATTCTGGCCAGTTCATGTGGTTCCTCAGTTACATCAAATTCTGTTAACTTTTGGTGGATCGCCACAGATGCTGCCTCACCTTTAATATTAGCTAATATTATTGTTGAGACCTGTTTGAAATCTCTCAGTAGTTTCACACCCAGATTTAAAGCAGGCTCTGGCCAGTATTCATTTTGAATCTGTTGCAGGACGTCTGGTATTACCGCCATAGACCGAACACCATGTGTTTTTGTGTAGATTGCAGCAAAGACTGTACCCCAAGTGTCACAGTCCTCCAGGTGTGGTGCGATCCCCATTGGTAAACAGATTTTTAGAATCCTGTGTTTCTCATAAGGGGTAGTATCGGGAAATACTGCCTCGATTTGAGTAATTTTTTAATTTATCCAGAATGGAATTGGTTCCCGTTTTGCGGGCAATTTACCACCGACTGATTGTATAGTCTGCGTGTAATTTTATTTGTGTTCCCCTGGTAAGGGGTGTGTTGTGGAATCCATAGGAGGTTGGACTGTTAGAGTCTGCATGACATATTGAACTAATTGTCTATGGATTTTGATTATTTGCTTTAGTTGAACTAATAGTTCAGCCCCTGACATTTCTTCAATGGCAGGATGTGGTGTATAGCTGGCTAATACCGGCCATGTTGCTCCTGGTCTATCTAGTGGACCAAGCCTGGTAATGTGATTTTTATGTTGTAGGGTACCTTTAAACCAGAGGGCATGCTCTTGGTATGTTAGTGGAATTTCAACATCCTCGGAAGGAGTGTATTCCGTTGGAGGTTCCTCTTCTTTGTAGAAGTGAAACACATATGTTACTGGATTTGCTTCAGGGAAGATAATCCGTGAATAGAATACCCCTGTCTGTCGATATTCATGTGCCTCTATGACAAAAATCACCCTACCACCTCTTGATGATAGGCCATTTGTTATAAGTTTTATACTGATGGTTTTCCTTAAATTTTCCGGCATGATTATAGCATCCGAATTGGTCTCTTGGAAACCTGTAACGTCTAAGCCTGGTTGGACTGCAGCTGCTGCAGCTCCACCGGTTGCGTTGTTGTCGCCGTTAAGCGACATTATGTAATGAAAGTTTGCAGAGCAAGTTTCAAGGAAACAAAGATAAGGTGCACAATATTTTGGAACACTGTATCCTTCAACGTTAAACAAACCAAAAACTAATACATAGGATTTTCGTCCTACTCAGTTATGGCGGATATTTTATCCTTTTACCCACTCAAGATGTCTATTGGAGTATTTTACAGGAAAAAAGGGGTCTCTGTGAAAAGCACGACTGAGTTACTTTAGCTTTAAATTAGTGCCTTACCAAATGTTAGGTGCAATGTAGTGTAGTTCCTATATTCCCAATAGGCTCTGCGCATTGGAATAATATATTCTACAGTTCAGACATAGGACTGAGGTCGACTAGGTCTCTATCGAATGTATTAAACTTAATAGTGAGTGCCAGCTAGCTCAGAGGTCACTAGAAACGTTCTCGAATTCACAAGAAGAGATTAGTTTCTGACAACCGCATAAACATGACAACTTTGTTTCCCAAGAATAGGAATTGTATCTCTAGAGTCGCGGAAACAATAGATAAGTATTTCACTCAGTCAATCGTGCATGCTTCGTTTCAACAGAGTTGCAGAAATAGAGAGACGGGCGTTTTCAATAAAAGGTTTTATTGAACAGTCTTCTTTCTCATGCAAGTAAAGTGAACTGCTACAATCGTAAAACAGGCTGCAAAGTATAATGCGTACAGTGAGAACAATATTAAAAAATAATACTGTAAGAGCATTGTATGGTTTCTAAGCCATATAAAAATACATACATAAATAACAATGACTAAAAATACTCAACTGGTGCTTCTAAAATATACCTACCCCAATGTACCGAACCTAAGTCTAGTACGCAGGAGGGAGTAAGTATTGTGTAGCATAGTATTGGTTTTCTTTGTCAAGAATCTATCCAAGATTTCTCTTAGGTTCTAATCAGCTCCATACCTTAGTTTAGAATGAAGGAGGTCTGGTATCTCTGTCTCGGGACTCGATTTCCCAACACCCCGCAAGGGGAGCTTGGAAACACTGGAGCTGGAATCTCAGCGAGAGAAAGGACAGCTTCTTGATCAGTGTGTCAGCTGTAGGGTCGGCTTCCTTCGGCACTTGCTGTAGCGAGCTGCGTCGGGCAAGTAGATAGTCAAACTGCTCCGAACCACTGTGTCTTGCTAGAGCAAGTGAAGGGATATTTATACCTTAAAGGTGTCTAGTTTGACGTAAAGTCGGGCATAATAACGTCAGTAAAGAACCCCAAGGGAATAGTAGTTCTTTGTAAAGTACATAATTTCTTGGACAAATCAATATTCAAGCAAGGGGAGGTCCCTGACTGCTTAAGCCGATTTTCCAAGAAATCGTTGTGACGTTTTGGTACGGGTGGAAGTAGCCATGCCTGTATTTGGACTGCATGGGCTATGCCTAAATAAGGGAATGATTTGGGGAACATCCTTTACAATACGGATTTTACACCGCAGTTCCCTTACGACGCAACTTTTACAACGCAAGTTGTAACAACGAATTGCGCTGGGGGGCGCTCCAGGATAGTAAATAATTCAATTTACTATCCAACTCCTTCCCTACTATCCACGGGGACTGGAGTTGGAATAGTAAATTAAACTATTCACTATCCAGCCCCCAATCATGCGTCGTAAAGTACTGCGATGTAAAACATCGCGTTGTAACGATGTACATCCGAATGATTTCTATGCCTATATTAGGGGAATGTGAAGTGTACCTATATAAGGGTATGAATCGGGAAAATTCGCCCGGATCCTAAAACGCCATACAACAGTAGTGTATTTCCTATATTCCCAATAGGCTCTGCGCATTGGAATAATATATCCTCTAGATTAGACGTAGGATTGAGGTCAACTAGGTCTCTATCGAATATACTAAACTTAATTGTGTGTGTGCTAGCTAACTCAGAGGTCACTAGAAACTTTCTCAAATACTCAAGAAAAGATTAGTTTCTGACAACCGCATAAACATGACAACATTGTTTCCCAAGAATAAGAATATATATCTCCGAGTCGCTGAAACAATAAATAAGTATTTCACTCAGTCAATCGTGCATGCTTCGTTTCTACAGAGTTGCAGAGAAATAGAGAGACGGGCGCTTTCAATAAAAAAGGGTTTATTTCTCATGCAAGTGAGGTGAACTGCTACAATCGTTATGCAGACTGCAAAGTATAACAGCGTAAACAGTAATATGAAATAATACTGTAAGAGCATTGTATGGTTTCAAAGCCATATAAAAATACATACATAAATAACATAGACTAAAATACTCAACTGGTGCTCCTAAAATACGCCTACTCCAATGTACCCAACCTAAGTCTAGTACGAGGGAAGAAGTAAGTATTGTGTAGGATAGGTTTAGTTTTTTCCAAGAATCTACCTAAGGGTTCTCTGGGTTCTAATCAGCTCCATGCCTTAGAATGAAGGAGGTCTGGTATCTCTATCTCTGGACTTGATTTCCCAACACCCCGCAAGGGGAGCCGGAAACACTGGAGCGGGATTCTCTGCCAGAGAAAAGCAGCTTCCTAATCAGTGCGTCAGCTGGAGAGTCGGTTTCCTTCGGCACTTGCTGTAGCGAGCTGCGTCGGCCAAGTAGGTCTGCAAACTGCTCCCAACCACTGTATCTTGCTAGAGCAAGTGAAGGTACATTTATACCTTGAAGGTGTTTAGGAATGCCATAGTTTGAAGTAAAGCCAGGCATATGAACGTCAAAATGAATCCCTGTGAAATAGTTGTTCATTGTAAAGTAACTGGTGTTCTTGGAGAAATCAATATTCAAGCAAGGGAAAGGTCCCTAACTGCTCAAGCTGGTTTTCCAAGAAATCGTTGTGACGTTTGGTGAACGGATGGAAGTAGCCATGCCTGTATTTAGGTAGCATGGGCTATGCCTAAATAAGGGCTTGATTTCTATGCCTATATAAGGGCAACGAGAATTGTACCTATATAAGGGCACTAATTGGGAAAATTCAATCGGAGCCTAAAATGCCACACAACACCCACTGAACTTCAACTTCAAAGATCTTTATTCGGTTATTCATACAAACAACCATAAAAGCACAATTCAATAAATATACAGTTAAAATTAGATCAATCTAAAAACCACATCCAGAATTATCAGTCACAATTGATCATGTACAGTGCAATATTAAAAACAACAATTCTAGACAATTAACCCTCCATGCTATTTCTAAATCTTAAGGCTAGTCTTAAAAAGCCAGTCACAAATGAAGTGCAATCGTGAGTTAGCAGCTGTGAATAACAAAGTGCAGGTCTAACCTGGGTAAAGTTCAATTTTTTAAAAAGAGGCTTTAAATAAAACCTCTGAGGTATATCATAAAAGGGACAAACAAATAAAAAGTGCACCAAGTCTTGCGGAGACACATTGTCGCAGCCGCAGGACGGTAGCACTTGACCTTGGTGGTTACCCTTTGGAACAGCAAGCAATAGGTGGAAGAGGTCCAGACGGAGCCTAATTAACAGAAAACTATCAAAGCCACTCCACTTTCTTATGTACAACATTACTAAGTTCTAAACACATAAAAATATATCTAAACATGATGTGTTAAAAACCCACCCAAAATACATAAAAAATGCATTGCTACTGGTTGTACACGAAGAGCATTTGTGCTGTACGCATTTAAAGCAATGTTTCATTCAAAGCATATAGATGTCATTTGAAAATGCTATCTAAATGAATCATGAAAATACATTTATGAAATGGCTCTTAGTTACAGAAGAAAAAGTCAAGACCATTACATGGCAGATTATATAAACTGTTTGAATGTGGACAAGGTCAAATATTGTCTCTTGGAAGTTTTCAAAGAATTCTAGTTCTCTATCAATAATTCTACTTTAAGCAGATTGCATTGTGCCAAAATATGAAAAAATACAAATTTGGAAAAACAAAAGTTTGATCCAAATAGAGATCCAAAGTTAGAAACTTTGTTTAGAATAATGAAGGACGAATTCAGAGTCTCTCAGAACACTGTGTGCCAAATCAAAAGTCAGTGTTATTGTTTGAAGAAAACATCAAATCTTATAAGTCTGTAAAGAATTCGTCTACCATTGTAGGTGAAAGTTGTATTACCTCGTTAAGAACATTAATCGCACATAGATGTTAAGCATCGCCGTCAGCGTTGGTCGCATTAGCAATGTTCGATTTGGAAGGTACCTGTGTGCCGCTTTACTCTCGTACCTCACCGTCAGCATTTTGCGTCTGTGAGATCTCAATGAATGCCGTCATCAGAATTGGTAGCCGCCGGGGACAATACTGTGAATGAGCCGTCACTGGTCCAAGCAAAGTATCAACATCCGTTGGCATGACTAATGGGAGTGTTATACAGATGTCTAGCACGCATTCTTCTCCGCATAGCAGGCAGCGTAGAACAGGTAAGATGCAATCTTGCCAGATTGGTCTGAATGACAGAAACCATGTGGTATTTAATTCTCGCAGACGAGTTAATCCCAAAATTTGGACGATGCGCTCATGACACTTCATCTCCAATATAGCTCTCTCAATGGTGCTTGGAGTAACGCTGGTGATTTGGCTTGCCATATCGTAGCAGTAGGAGCAAAAATAGTATCCCTGCAATGAGTCCCAAAAGGAGGGGCAGTCCACCAAACACAGAGTGCACGAAGTTTGGAAATATTCCAAGGACAGCTTGAAAAGGTGCTAACATTCCGGAACATACGTTCTTAAATAGATGTATAATACCGCTCGTATCAGACATGTTTAAGATACGACTTAACATTTCCAAGAAATGTATAGGGCAGTTTGTAGTTAAGAGGGCATGTATCTCGGCAGAATTCCTTGCGACTTGAAGATCTTGGCCGAGGTCAGTGGCACAGTTTTTTTGCAAAAGAATGGCTTTCATTCTGCTTAAAGGATCAATTCGTATAGAAGACGTGTTCGGTGAAGGCCATAAAGGCAAATCCCTGTCTGTCTTGGTTTTAGGAAACAATACTTGCATACAGCAGGTGACCCTGGCTGACACAGTTACTAAATATGGTATTCCTGGCAACATGCCATAGCAGCTGTGATCGTTTAACATGAGGTAACTTCCATTTGAAAGTTGTCCAAAAAGTGGATCAATCACTGCAGCAGGTGAACCTTGCAGGTGACAGGATAAGTTGTTTGAGGAACCATCACAGGCCGCATGTAAATTAATACTCTGAGAAAGGAGAGAACCGCTTAGTGCGTTTTCACAGTTTTTACTGCTAAGAAACACTTCACGTCTCCCACTCCAACATCTATGTGTGTATGGTAATTCCCAGTATGTCTTGATGTATTCTTTACCCAACCTTTCATATGTGCCTGATGGTATGTGTTTTAGGCAATACTGGAAATGGAAAATTGTAACAGGCAGAGTGATTATTCCATGTATAATCCATTCAATAGCTGTTTTTTCTACTTCCGTAAATGGCAATCTTTCCAGTTTTTCAATGCTCAGCACCGTATAGTCTGCTCCCCTTTGTGCCAATTTGATCTGTTTATCAGTGAGATTGAATTCTGAAAACAGTGACGTAGTATTGATTAAACGCCAAGGCACATAGCCTGAATGAAGGTTTTGTAACGTCCAGCCAAATAGCATGATAGAACGTAATTGCGACTGACCATATTGAACATGACCAAGTCCTGTTCCATGAGGTCTATGGCAGAAGACACAATGCTGTCCAATGAATATATCCTGGACGCCAGAGTTGTTAACACATTGTCAACCACAGAGAGTTTTCTCTAAATTAATATGATAAATTTTTCGTATTCTTTCTGCAGTCTCTGCTTGCATAATCTTCCATGCTTCATTATAAGCAGCATAGATACCGGCATATATAAAATGTTTATGACGCAGTTTTCTTGGTCCTAGCTAGAATTTCCTAAGATCAGCGCCATCTTTAAGTAAAGATAAGTGTTGCTTTACATCCTTAAGTGTTGAGCTATGTAACCAATCAAGGCACAGTTTCCCTACACTGTATGTTGTTACTATTCCAGGATGCTGTCTTTGAACATATCTTGGGTCTGGACTAGTGAATGTGAAACCATGTGTTTTGTTCAGGAATCTATCTTGACAGTTGTTTGTGTCTGTGGGACAGATCAACCACTTATTCCAATCTTATGTACGTCGACCTCCCCCTCTGAAGTGCTATTACTATCAGGTGTAGGTGTAGGTATGGACGGATTGTTCATGTCTTTGATCTTGGCTAACCCAAGGCAAGACATCTGTTGGACAGTGTCATTCAAAAATATACTTTGCTCAGGGATGATAATCAATCAGTACATTTGTAAAGCGTCCTACATACCGCGAGGGTCTCAAGGTGCTAGGGGGGGTGGGAGGGCTGCTATTGATCGAAGAGCCAGGTCTTGAGGAGTCTTCTGAAGGCCAGCAGGTCTTGGGTCTGTCGTAGATTGGTAGGGAGAGTTTTCCAGGTCTTGGCGGCGAGGTAGGAAAAGGATCTGCCACCTGCGGTTGTTTTCCAGATGCGGGGAACTGTGGCGAGGGAAAGGCTGGCAGAGCGGAGGCTGCGGGTGGGGGTGTAGAAGACGAGTCGGTCGTTGAGGTATGCTGGTCCGGTGTTGTGTATGGCTTTGTGTGCGTGGATAAGGAGTTTGAAGGTGATCCTCTTGTTGACGGGGAGCCAGTGCAGGCCTCTCAGGTGGGGTGTGATGTGGCTGCGTCGGGGGACGTTGAGGATCAGTCGTGCCGAGGCATTCTGGATGCGTTGCAGCCATCTCAGGAGCTTGGTTGATGTTCCCAAACTTCCCGTAGTCCAGTCTGCTGGTGACGAGGGCCTGGGTGACGGTTTTCCTTGTGTCGGAGGGGATCCATTTGAAGATCCTGCGGAGCATTCGGAGGGTGTTGAAGCAGGACGCGGAGACGGCTTTGACTTGCTTGGTCATGGAGAGGGCAGAATCGAGGATGATCCCCAGGTTGCATGCGTGGTCGGTGGGTTCTGGGGCTGTTCCTAGTGCTGTTGGCCACCAGGAGTTGTCCCAAGCTGATGGGGTGGGGCCGAGGATGAGGACCTCCGTCTTGTCTGAGTTCAGCTTCAACCTGCTATCCTTCATCCATTCGGCGACGGCCTTCATTCCTCTGTGGAGGTTGGTTTTGGTGGTGTGGGGATCTCCGGTGAGGGATATGATCAGCTGGGTATCGTCGGCGTAGGAGATGATGTTGAGGTTGTGTTGTCGAGCGACGTGGGCGACTGGTGCCATGTAGATATTGAAGAGCGTCGGGCTGAGGGAAGATCCCTGTGGGACGCCGCAGATGATCTCGGTGCTCTTGGAGCGGAAGGGTGGGAGGCGGACGCTCTGGGTTCTGCCGGAGAGGAAGGATGTGGTCCAGGCCAGGGCCTTCTCTTGGATTCCGGCGTCATGGAGGCGTGCTATTAGGGTGCGGTGGCAGACCGTGCCGAAGGCTGCTGATAGGTCCAGAAGGATGAGGGCGGCTGTTTCTCCTTTGTCCATAAAGATCCTGATGTCGTCGGTGGCGGCGATGAGGGCGTACTCCGTGCTGTGGTTGCTACGGAAGCCGGACTGGGATGGGTCCAGGATGTTGTTGTCTTCGAGGTATCGGGTCAGCTGTCTGTTGACAATCTTCTCCGTGACTTTCGCCGGGAAAGGGAGCAGGGAGATGGGCTGGAAGTTCCTGAGGTCCTTGGGGTCCGCCTTGGGTTTCTTCAGTAGGGCGCTGATCTCGGCGTGCTTCCAGCTCTCCGAGAAGGTTGCTGTCTCGAAGGAGGTGTTGATTGTTTTCCGGAGATGGGGTGCGATGGCTGTGCTGGCTTTGTTGAAGACGTGGTGGGGCAGGGGTCGGATGGGGCTCTAGAGTGGATGGAGTTCATGGTCTTGATGGTGTCTTCGACGCTGACGTTGGACCATGTGGTCAGGCGTCCGGAGTGGGTGGAGGTCGCAGGGGTGGTAGTCTTGGCTGTGGGGGTAGGGGTGTCGGAGTTGATGCTGTCGTGGATGTCGGTGATCTTATGGTGAAAGAAGGTCGCCAGTGAGTCGCACAGGTCTTGCGATGGGGGAATGTCGTTGGTGTTGGAGCAGGGGTTGGAGAGTTCTTTATACATGATACGGGTCTAAATAAAGCTTCTACACCCTGTACTTGCCAATCATTTGTTCCCCAGACAGATTTTGTCTCGATTTTATCTTTCCAAAAGTTTAGGCAGTTCGGCATAAAAGGCTGCAGAATAAATCTGTTTTGTATTGGTCAACATACTTTTCATTCCTGTTTTGTTTACATTCTTAAAGTAAAATAATTCAGCATTTGATACATTGAACCCTGAAAAGTATGGGAATTTCATAGGAAATGTTTTTGAGCTACCCTTTGGTGTTGTAGGACAATGTTACCATTGGTTATACATTAATACATTTCTAGGATTTGCAGATTTGTGCAAGAAATGATGACCATAATGATTATAACAATACATTTGTTAATAGTCTGATGAACCTTCTAAATATTCATGGTTTGTAAACACTGCAGACATTTCTAGGTCTGACATCATATTATTAACAGTCTCGAAGTCCCAATCATCAGAAAAGGTACTAGATGAAACGAAGTCACTTAATGTAATCTTGAACTGGTGTGGAATCTTCAACAGCTCCGACGGGCCAAACATTTCATATTCTGTTTTGTCCCAAGCTATACCACCTGATATAGGAACGGCTGTGATATTCACTGATGACAAGTCTCTTTGTTCATGATGGAATGATTTGTGTGGTTTGAGGAGTAAGTTGATGTTCTTACTTGCTGTGTCCATTTTGACATATCTTCCATTTATCAGCATTCCCAGAGTTATTACCAGAGCTAACCAAAGTAGAAGAAAAAGTACACCCAACACGATCCAAAGTTCAATCCATGGTGAAACCAGATAAGTCTTTTCCAGGTGATGAAAAAAGTCAGTTGCTTATTCTTTGAAAGTTCTTTGTGCTGGCGTTGTTTCAGGTTCACTGGCATCCTCAGAAAACGTATCAAAGTTAATGAAATAGCTAGAGGCAGTTCTGTCAATTGTTGGGATTGCATCATGATTCGTTGAAATCGCTGCAACCGCAGGATCACTTGTTATGTTTGTGTGGACAGATGCTACTTCATTGTAGACAGGTGTTTCTTGACACACTGTTATTAGGGGTTCAAGAGGTACAAGTTCCATGGCTTTGTTGCATAGTCCTTCTTTTCGCAATGCAGATTCCTCAAAGGTGATGTGTCTCTCAGTTTGAACCTCTTGGATCGTAGCCAGATTAGTGCATCTGCTACATTGGCGGAGTCCACTTGGCCAACTGCTTATTATCAGCCACATAGTGTGGTTTAATCAGGTCGATGGACACGAACCTGTTTTGATTTTTACCAGCAAGGGGCTTCAGTAAAAATTTTCTTGATCCATGGATTGCTAGGACAGGTACTGGTTATCTGTAAGAAGGAATATAAGGTAATGGTAAGCAGGTACAAAAATCAGGACTTTCAGACAGTTGGGGTTGCACTGGTTTCCCACCCAAACTGTCTCTGCCTAATTCTTCATAGGATTTTTCAATTATTCTGATTAGTTCTTGTGGTTGTTCTGTTACATCAAATTCCCTCAACTTCTGGCGGATCGCCACTGATGCTGCTTCTCTTTTAATAGTTGATAATATTATTGTAGAGACCTGTTTGAAATCTTTCAGTAGTTTCATACCTAAATTTAGAGCAGGCTCTGACCCGTATTCATTTAGAATCTGTTTCAGGACATCAGGTATTACCGTAGTAAACGGAACACTGTGTGTTTTATTGTAGATTGCAGAGAAGACTGTACCCCAACTGGTGCAGTCCTCCAGATGTGATGTGATCCTCATTGGTAAACAGATTGTTAAAATTCTGTGTTTTTCATGAGGGCTAGTATCAGGAAATACTGCTGCAATCTGAGTAATAATTTTTTTAGCTATCTAGAATGGAATTTGTTCACGTTTTGTGGGTAATTTACCCATGACTGCATGTAAAGTCTGTGGTGTAATTTTTAGTGTATTCCCCTGGTGAGAGGTTTGTTGTGGAATAACTATGGTAGGTTGGACTGTAAGAGTCCGCATGACATATTGGACCAATTGTCTGTAGATTTTGATTAACTCTATGAGTTGTGCTTTAATTCTACATCTGTCATGTCTTCGATTTCAGGATGAGGTGTGTAACCTGCTAAAACCGGCCATGTTGCTCCTGGTCTACCTAGTGGACCGAACCTGGTAATGTGATTTAAATGTTTTAGGGCGCAGTTAAATCAGAGCTCATGTTCCTGGTATGTGAGTGGAATTTCTATATCCTCGAAAGGAATATATTCCTCTGGTGGATCATCTGCCAAGCGCGAATCTCGAGGACCAGCTTGCCCAATGGGCATCCAGCCGCCAATTGCTTCCGGGTCAGGGGTCATGTGACGTATTTCCGGAGTGGCAGAGTGCGGAGACCTTTGGCCTATTTAGGGTCAAGTCCTCGTGGCATCGGTCTCTTTCCCCTCTGCCACTCCGGCCAGCTGTTCTCGCCCCGGCGCTCTCACCCCCCCTCCTCTTGGTAATCTGTTTTTTCCTGGGCTCCTCAACCTCCCGTTGGATTGTCGAGGGAGTGCTGTTTGTCGGGCCGGAATCGCGCAAACTCCCGTTGGATTGTCGAGGGAGAGCGGGACAGAGTCGAGGCGGGATCCAGAGCACGGCGGCGAGGATTCTCGGTCCTTTGTGAAGAGACGGCAAAGACGAGCGCGCAGCTGGGACTAAGAGACGCCCATCGTGCCAGGTAAGGAGCCGAGTGCCCGGGGGGCCTGCTTGCAGCCGTTGATTGCGGGAGGGGGTCTGAGGGTTTAAGGGTGATCCAGATCTGTCCCGGTGGTCCGCGGCTGCCGGCGGGGCTCCGTGGGTGTGGGCTCCTTCGAGGGCAACGTGGGCGGCTCTGCTTGGGTACCTGGGGCGGGGGAGCGAGAGCACGTGGCGAAGGACGCCGAGTGAGCACGAGAGTGAGGCGCGTGTAAGGGTGTGAGCACGAACGCTTCGTGAGGGTGATTCAGCGTGATTCAGTGCACCAGAAACTGTACGGCCAAGAAAGAGTATTGTTGGTTGCTAGGCGACCGGATAAGCAAGAGGAAGCGCGCGTCTACTAGACCAATAGGGGCAGTATAGGACAGTGCACACTGCTGAGGATAGGCGAGATATTACTAGTGCACGCATCTCGCGCTAGAGCAGGGGGAGTTAACAGAAGATAATGGCCCCTAAAAAAGTATGCCATAAAAGGAAGGAGAAGGACCCTGAAATCGCCCAGTTATTGAAGTTGGTACTGGCGAAATTAGGCAAGGACAATGAGGAGAGCGGCGAAGAGAGTGAATCCTCGCAGGAGGAACAGTCGCAGTGTGGCTTAGGAGAGCGGCCACGAAGAGAGGGTGTGCTAGCCAGGGCCGCCTTCCCCCCATTGGTTAAGAAACCCAGAGCGCAACGGAAAGGGAAAGGGGGGCAAAGCACAAGAGAAGTAGAGTCCAGGTTTCAGGGGTCGAGGACGAGGGATCAGTATGTCCCGTTCTCCCTCCAGTTGAGGATGCAGTAGCCCCCCCACCCACACCGGCATTGCCACAGGCTGGCACAAAAAGGTGTAGTTTCTCCGCTAGGAGCGGGAGCAGTGGATCCAGTTGGATCAGTACTGACAGAGATCAGGGAAGCATTGAAGGCGTTGGCACCGGCAAATGGGGCTACCGCGATATTTGACCCACCACCCCCCCCCCCCCCACCGCCGCAACCAGTGGTTCCGGTGGCGGGAGGGTTGGACCCTATGGCTGGCCTGCTGGCGTCAGTGTCCTCCTTGGTAGTGCAATTGGCGTCCAGCAATAATCCCAGTACCTCAGTGGCGGCCCCTTGGGTCCCCGCGCAGACTGCAGAGCAGGGTGTGCTGAATGAGATTCAGAAGCAGTTGGCTCTTTTAGTAGAAACGCGGAGTGCGAATCCCAGCAGGGCACCAGGAGCGAACCTACCCGCGCCAGCAGTAGCAGCGATACCTATAGGAGGTAAGGCATGCGAGGCAGCTTCTAAGGGCGTGGAGGTGGGAGTGGTGTCAGGGGGAATGCACGGGAATGGGTTGTCCCAACCAGGAATGCTAGCTACGCATGTTACCTTGGAGGTGAAGGAGAAAATTTGGAAGGGGGCGTATGTGGACATATTTGCGCTCATCAAACCCAAGAGGAGGGATGTAGAATACAAAGAGAAGGAAGGAAAAGAGGGCTCCTTCAGAGACAGGAAGCCGAGAGTTGAGAAATCTTTGAATAATTGGCTGTTTGGTTTTCATGTTTACTCTACGGTATTGTTGGAAAAGAAACCAGAATTGGCAATATCCTCGTTGTTCTACACAAATAATATTGTGAAGGCTCATGCGACACACGGGGGAGACTATGATAGGGATTTCCGGTGGGCAAAAGAGGAGAATCCTAACATTGGGTGGGACCAAGTGGAAATAAATGTGTGGTTGGAGAATGTTAATAGCAGGGAGCATCACTCTAAGCAGCCTTTTCGGACCTCCCAAGGAGGCCCAGGGGAGAAGAAAGGATCATGCTGGGCATTTAATAAAAAGGCGTGCACTTGGCCCACCGGGCAGTGCAGATTCAGGCATGCATGCTCATTCTGTGGCCACTCCTCACATCCTGAGTTCAAATGTAATAAGAAAGCCAAAGAGTGTGGGGGACCAGGAGGCAGGGATATCAAACCAGCACAGCCATAAGCTGCCCACGCCAGTAGACATTGGGAGACTGATTTTTTGGCTCAATCAGTATCCTGACAGAGCGGCGGCCAAGGTACTATGTGAAGGTTTTTCTGTTGGTTTTCGCATTCCTGTACTAGGCGTTCCTCCCGTTGATGTGTGCAACAACCTCCTTTCAGCCAGGATGCACCCCACAGTAGTGGCGACTAAGGTAGAGAAGGAGTGGGCTTTGGGTCGGGTTGCTGCCCCTTTCCCGGCGCCCCCGATGGCAGGTTATGTTTGTTCCCCGCTGGGTGTGGTTCCTAAGAAAGAACCTGGGCAGTTCAGGATGATACATAACCTCTCAGCCCCGAAGGGGTCATCTGTTAATGATTCCATTGATCGAGCACTATGGGGCATATTACCAAGCAATAGCGATAATTATCGCTATTGCTTGGTTAGAGAAAAAACTTTACCGCTGAGCTGCGGCGATTTTTATCGCAGATAAACCTTGGTATTACCAAGGTTTATCGAAAATGCGATAAAAAACGGCCACAATGCATGAATATCGCTGAAAAGTCAGCGATATTCATGCATTACCGAGCTAATGCTCTTAGCCATGTTATCCACCTCCCATTGGATAACATGGCTAAGAACTGCTCAGGGCAGGTGTTAGCTTTTTGAGATATTCGCGCCTAGCGCGAATATCTCCACAAGTTGGTAATAGGAGATAGCGATATTAGCGACTGTTTCAAGTCGCCAACATCTTGGCACGCCCACTTTGCATGTCATTAGTGATAAATATCACTGACATGCAAAGTGGGGCCCAAGATGGTCGCTATCTCCTACTAGCTGTCGCTAACTGGTGTTAGCGACAGCTAGGTAATAGGGAGATAATTTTATCTCCGCTTTCTTGGCATTTAAAGCCAAAAAAGCGGAGATAAACCCCCTTGATAATATGCCCCTATGTTCTGTGACTTACTCTTCTTTTGATACTGCAGTACAAATAGTGAGGGACCTGGGGCGGGGAGCAATGCTGGCCAAAACGGATATTGAGTCAGCCTTTCGTTTGTTACCAGTGCATCCTGATGATTATCGCCTTTAGGGCTTCCAGCTGCATCACCAGTTCTACTATGATAGGCGTATGCCTATGGGGTGCGCAGTATCCTGCAAATATTTTGAGACCTTTAGTTCCATGCTGCAGTGGGTTTTTTCACACAGGACTGGATATAAGGAGGTGGTGCACTATTTAGACGACTTCATGGTGATGGGGCATGCGGCTTCTGGGGCGTGCGCCCAGACCCTCAGTAACCTTGTGGCAATGTTTCAGGAATTTGGGGTGCCCCTGGCACCATGCAAGACAGTGGGCCTAGATACATGCATGTCGTTTCTGGGCATTGAGATTGACACATTTTTTATTGTGTACAGTTAATTAAAACCTTTACAATATTGTTAAATTCAAAAGACGTGTTATTTAAAAAAAAAAAAAAAAAAAAGACAAGTTCTCGGGCAGTTAAAAAAGAAAAAAATGAGGTTTCTAGGGAGTCCATGTGTTTGGTTTAGTTGTAAAAAAAAGATGTTTCAGAGAGTCTATTCGTTATGCTTCACGCGTCCGACTTCGTGCCTTTTGTTTCCTTTTTCTCAGTGTTTTGTATTAGCTGCAGTGCCTTATGGCAAAATCTGGCGGCCCTGCAAGCTGTCTGCAGTTGATGACTATTCAGTGCAAGCATAAAGGCCGGGCGGCATGTTCTAATTTGGAAGAAACGGTATACGTGAAGGAGATAGTAGCATCTCAAGTTTTTCAAAGAGGGACAAATGCACAATATGTGCATCATTGATTCTTCCTTTTGTCCACATAGTCTACAGTCAAGGCTCATCCATGTTTGTTTCCATGGAGGGGTATGTTCTTTTAAGATGGTGGATCCCAAACGTAGATTTAGAAGCATTTTTTGGGCGGCGGTGGATATGTGGTTGACTAGATAAGGTTGCGGCGCCATTTTCCCGTACGTGGCCAACACCGTCCAGCCGTGTTTTTTCTTTGCTGTTGCATCTTTGTCTGATAGCCATGATATCTGCTTTGCGGTCCCATTGCTCGCTTTTTTAAAAGCCGCGAAAGTTTGGATTGTGTTCCATGCCTTTTGCAGCATGAGGTCTGACAGGGCATTCTCACATACTGTTTTCCAGTTGTTTTTCGATTTTATCTGGTTCTTCATCTCCATCCAGCAGAGGCCCATGAGCGTGTCTTCTTGGGCTGCTCTTAGTTTCCAGCATGTTTTTAGGATAGCCGCTTGTCTGACTTGGTGCTGGTTTGATAGGCCAAATTCCAGACGGATCTGTGATTGGGATACAAACTTCGGGATCCGAAAAATGTGCTTGAACAGCTCTGATTGTTGTATGTTCAAGAAATTTGCATCCTTTCCCCTGAACAGTTCTGACCCATATGTAAGAGATGGTAAAAACTTGGCGGCTATTACCTTCAGCAGGTGCAAATTAGATGGACAATTCAATTTTGTTTTTAGTAAGTTTAAGGCAAAACGTAACTTATTTGCCTGAGCCTTTCTGTACAGTTGATGATCTTTCAGAGTCCACCTTGCATCGACCACCATGCCCAGATATTTGTAGGAAGCAGTCTGCTCAAGTGTGTTGCCTGCGATGTTCCATTTGAAAGATTTCTTCCCTGGCCGCAGGGCAAAACAGACGATCTTCGTTTTTTTGTAATTGATTTGCAAGCCCTGGGCACTGATGTAATCGTGGAGCTTCGTGATGGCGCGTTGTAGGCCCATCGGGGTCTGACTGCACAGTACGATGTCGTCTGCGTACTGTATGCTCCTAATTTTGTGCTTGGCTAGCTTTGGGGGATCGCTTTCTATTTCCGCAATGCTTTTATCGAGGTCCGCTGTGAAGATGTTAAAAAGCGTTGGTGCCAATACGCAGCCCTGCTTAAGGCCAACATGAGTGGGTATTTTTCCGGATATTCGGTCGCCATTGCCTAGTTTTATTCTTACCCAGGTAGCTGAGTAAAGGTTGATAATGGCCTGCAGCAACATTGGAGGGATGTCCAAAGAGGCCATTTTTTGCCATAGTGCCTCCCTCGGGACTGTGTCGAATGCTGCTTTTAGGTCGACAAAACACGTATACAGCTTAGTTGTTTTCTCCCTTGCTTTGTCGACCAGGAGGTTTAACGCAAGCAGGTTGCATAGTGTGTTGGTACAGGCCTAAAACCTGTCTGCGTGATTGGGAGAATTTTTTTCTCACAAACCCAGTCTTCTAAGGCCCTCAAGAGATTCGAGGCGTATATTTTTGCCTCGACATCTATGAGCGCGATGAGGCGGTAATTGGCTGGATCAGATCTTGAGCCTGCCTTGAAGATTGGGTTTAGGATGCTGCCTCTCCATGATTGGGGAATACTTCCGGACTGAAAAGCGATGTTGTATAAGGGGGTCAGATATTCCACCCAGAATTGGTGGTCTTGTTTGAACAGGGCGTTTGGTAAGCCATTCGGGCCTGGGGCAACCTTGGATCTCAAGTTTTGAAGTACCTTTTCTACCTGCAATGTCGTTATCCAATTTGCGCCAAAGTGTGGGTCTGCCTCTCGGTTGATTTTTGGAAGTGAAGTCTGCTTGGCTGGACACCATGCTAGGGTGCTGACCCTTTGTGATTGGTTTAAATACTGTATCCAGTCCCCCTCAAATATGTTGGCGTTGAGTGTCTGAGCTGCACCATTAGCGATTTTGTTAATTTCTGCCCCAAATTTCCCGTTGTTATTTGATTTGCTGGATGCAAGTAATGATAGCCAGATATCAGTTTGTTTTTTTGTTTTTTCTTGCCACACTTCTTTTTCATAATTTTGCCTTAGTTTGTGAATTTGATTGGCTGTGTCTTCACCCTTTGACTTGGCTATTGCTTGTAGTTTTCTGATTTCTTGGTTTGTGGACCTTTTATTGCGCGCAATGGATCCCAGGGACACTTGAGAGGATCACAGTGGCAGGGAAGTGTAGGCTGCCTCAGGACAAGGTGCAGGCGTTCTCTCATGCAATTGACGGTACCCTTGCAGGGCCTAAGGTCACCCTGCACCAGTTACAGGTGCTGGTGGGTCAGCTCAACTTCGCCCTAAGAATCATTCCCATGGTGCGCCCGTTTTCCCGGTCCATAGCCAGGGCGATGGTGGGCCTGACGCACAAGCACCACCGCGTGCGCTTGAGGGCCGAAGTGAAGGACGACCTTAGAGTGTGGCACAGCTTCCTGAGCGACTTTAATGGAAGGGTGGTGTGGCCAGCGCCACCAGTGTCTAGCAAGGAACTTGGCCTGTTTACTGATTCAGCGGGCAGCATAGGTTTTGGCGCAATTTTGGGCTCGTCCTGGTGTGGGGCAGTATGGCCAGCTGAGTGGCACAAATCAGGCTTGACTAAGATCATAGCGTTCCTGGAACTCTTTCCCATCGTAGTGGCAGTAACAGTCTGGGCTGACCGCTTCAGGGACAGGGCGGTGGTCTTTTGGTCTGACAACATGGTGGTGGCGGAGGCAATTAACAGGCAGGGGGCCACTTGCAGACAGGTGTTGAGGTTGTTGAAGCATTTAGTGCTGGCATGCTTGAGACTGAACTTAACATTCAAGGCAGCACATATCTCAGGGGTTGATAACCACGCTGCTGATGCTTTGTCTCGTTCCAAGTTGCAGGATTTCCGGAGGTTCCACCCGCAGGCAGAGGAGCGGATGACAGTGTTCCCTACATCACTGTGGATAATTGGAGCCCCGCGCTAGCGGGGCTGGTAGGTGCCTCTCTGAGCGATCGCACCAGGAGATCATACCAACAGCAATTTAATTCTTACAGGTCCTTTGTGGAGGAGGCTGGGATAGCTCAGTTGTTTTCACCTGAAGCAATATATGGTTTCCTACAGGCATTAAGGGATCAGGGCATGGCAGTTTCCTATGCAAGGGCACACTTGTCAGCGATAGGCTTCTTCGCAAAGCTGGCAGGCGAACGGGACCCGGGATCCTCTTTTGTGGTCAAGAAGGCACTGGCGGGGTGGGCCAAATTAGAGGGACCTAGGTGGGACCACCGGAGGCCGTTAGACATTTCTACCTTGGTCAACATTGTGGAGTCCTTGCCCGCTGTCTGTAATTCACCTTTTGAAGGAGCCTTGCTGGGAGCAGCTTTTACCCTAACCTTCTACGGGGCCTTCCGACTGGGTGAGGTGGTAGGGGCATCCAGATCTGACCACGAGGGTGGCATTCAATTCCGGGACCCACTCATAACCCCGGGAGGCCTCGAAGTGTTGTTGAGGAGGTCCAAGACTGATCAGGAGGGTAAAGGGGCCACCATTCGCCTTCGACCAGCGCCCGGGTTGGCGGCCTGCCCTGTAACCCGGATGCGGGCGTACTTGGCCCTGTGCCCAGCTTGGGGGGGGCAGGCCCTGTTCATCCACGAGAATGGTGACTGTCTGTCACTATTCCAGTTTAAAGTAGTCTTTGGGATGGCACTAGCTGGTCTGGGGTTAGGGGTGGCAGGGTACTCATCACATTCATTTAGAATTGGTGCGGCCACTCTGGCGGCAGGAGCAGGCCTCCAAGGCAGCGCAGTGAAAAGAGTGGGGCGCTGGACCTCAGACTGTTACAAGAGATATGTGAGGCCAGAATTGTCATGACAAACTGTTGGTCCCCCGTGGTGGATTGTGCCTGACTTTTTCCATTTCTCTCCTCTTAACTAGTATGCCCGCGAAGGTGGTGTGGGTATTGGGGCACTCGTTCGTGCATCGCGCTGCGGTGCGTTTGCAGCAACGGCGAGTGTTGAAGCAGGCAGGCTTGAGCGGGACGGAATTCTTGTGGCGAGGTGTCGGAGGCATGCGAATCCGGCACCTGCGGCAGCTCGTGGAGGAGATAAAGGAGCAGGAGGGGCATAAGTCGTCGGATTGGATTATCCTACACCTGGGAGGCAACGACATGGTTGACCGTGGACGCCTGGCAGTCAAGGAAGCTTTGCTTACGGAATTCGCATGGTTAGGGCGAGTTTTTCCATTGGCCAGGATTGCATGGTCGGCCATGATATCGCGCAGGACATGGGGCCCGGGAGTTCGGGCGAGGTCCTTGAATGTGTCTGTCAGGCGACTTAATGGGGAATTGGCAAATTTGTGCTCAGTGAAGGGCCGCGTGTGTCATATCCCGCACAGGACGATTTCAGGAGACGCCATGTATCACCAGGATGGAGTACATCTGTCGGACTTGGGCACAGATACTTGGATCAGGGGACTGTGGTCCTTTGTGCAGAACGCAGGTGGGGAGGGTGTCAGACCTGAGGGCCTTGGCTACCCTTGTGGCGGTAAAGAGACCTGCGAACAGTGACTTTTGACTTACACAATGGACGGGAGTCCGCCTTGCGTACTCCTTAGGCCAGCACTGAGGGGGGAGACGGTAAGCTCTCCGCAGGGAAAAGTGACCACCGGCTTGGGAGGCTAGGGCGACAGATTACGAGCCTCCTGGGTCCCTGGGAAATCTGGTGGTAGGGGAGTGGACCCTGGAAATGGCGGACAAGGAACAGAGGTTGGGGCCCACCACTCTTGGGCGCAGGTGCGCGGCACCTTGCGTGGGAGGCTCAGTTTGCGAGATGCGAGCCAGAGGGAGATGGTGCTGGGGAGTTGATGATAATCTGACAATTATGAATGTCATTATTAAAAGTGTGTTTTTGGTTTTAATTATGCATGTTATTTGCTTTGTCATGTTTATGGAATGTTGTGATTAAACATGGCCGTTCTTAACCCACTCAAATCTCTCTTGGTGATTAAATTGTGGGGTTACATGTCTGAGGGGGAGGTGGGGACCAGACTGGGGGCTCCAGGTCCTATGCCAAGCGCGAATCTCGAGGAAGCGCGCCCTTAGGACCCGCCCCCCAGTCACGCGTCATCGGCGGCCAGCTTGCCCAATGGGCATCCAGCCGCCAATCGCTTCCGGGTCAGGGGTCATGTGACGTATTTCGGAGACCTTTGGCCTATTTAGGGTCAAGTCCTCGTGGCCTCAGTCTCTTTCCCCTCTGCCACTCCGGCCAGCTGTTCTCGCCCCGGCGCTCTCACCCCCCCCCCCGTCCTCTTGGTAATCTGGTTTTTTACTCCCACCCACCTGTCCCTTTGCTTAGTGGTTGGGGGGGTGAGTTGCGGTAAAGAGACCTGCGAACAGTGACTTTTGACTAACACAATGGACGGGAGTCCGCCTTGCGTACTCCTTAGGCCAGCACTGAGGGGGGAGACGGTAAGCTCTCCGCTGGGAAAAGTGACCACCGGCTGGGTGCGCAGCACCTTGCGTGGGAGGCTCAGTTTGCGAGATGCGAGCCAGAGGGCCCCTTGGTGCTGGGGAGTTGATGATAATCTGACAATTATGAATGTCATTATTAAAAGTGTATTTTTGGTTTTAATTATGCATGTTATTTGCTTTGTCATGTTTATGGAATGTTGTGATTAAACATGGCTGTTCTTAACCCACTCAAATCTCTCTTGGTGATTGAATTGTGGGGTTACATGTCTGAGGGGGAGGCGGGGACCAGACTGGGGGCTCCAGGTCATATGCCAAGTATAGAAGTGAAACATACGTGTTACTGGATTTGCTTCAGAGAAGACTATCCATCAATAGAATACCTCTGTCTGGTGATGTTCATGAGCCTCTATCACAAAAACCTCTCTACCACCTCTTGATGATAGGCCATGTTTTATTAGCTTTATAGTGATGGCTTTCCTTAAATTTTGTTACTTCCACTGGGCGCCATGTAGTGTAGTTTCTATATCCCTAATAGGCTCTGCACATTGGAATAATATATGCTATAGATTTGACATAGGACTGAGGTCAGTATGTCTCTATCCAGTACATTAAACTTAATTGTGTGTGCCAGCTAACTCAGAGGTCACTAGAAACTTTCTTGAATGAACAAGAAGGATTAGTCTCTGACAACCGCATAAACATGACAACTTTGTTTCCCTTAGAGTCGGAACAATATCTTCAGAGTCGTGGAAACAATAGCTAACTATTTCACTCAGTCAATCGTGCATGCTTCGTTTCTGCAGAGTTG
Organism: Lissotriton helveticus; assembly: GCF_964261635.1. Lineage (NCBI taxonomy): Eukaryota > Metazoa > Chordata > Amphibia > Caudata > Salamandridae > Lissotriton > Lissotriton helveticus. The sequence goes on along the minus strand of NC_136062.1, from coordinate 213,750,186 downwards.
CATAGAAATAGAGAGACGGGTGTTTCAATAAAAAGGTTTATTGAACAGTCTTATTTCTCATGCAAGAGATATGAACTGCTATAATCGCTAGTCAAAGTGCGATGTATAATGCGTACAGCGTAAGCAGTAATATAAAATAATACTGTAATATCATTGTCTGTTGCTATGACATATATAAAATACATACATAAATAACACAGGTTTAAATACTCAACTGGTGCTTCTAAAATACGCCCCAGTGTACCTAACCTAGGTCTAGTACGAGGGAAGAAGTAGGTGCTGGTTTAGCAAAGGTTTAATTTTGCCAAGAATTGCCAAACGTTTCTCTAGGTTCTAATCAGCTCCATACCTTAGAATGAGAGAGGTTGGGACTCGATTTCCCAACACCCCGCAAGGGGAGTCAGAAACACTGGAGCTGGATTCTCGGCAGGAGGATGACAGTGTCTAGTCAGTGCGTCAGCTGGGGAGTTTGCTTCCATCGGTACTTGCTGTGGCGAGCTGCGTCATGCAAGTAGGTACTCGAACTGCACCGAACCACACCGTGCTTTGCCATAGCAAGTGAAGGTATAATTATACCTTGAAGGTGTTTAGGAATGCCAGTATTGACGTAAAAGTCAGGCATATGAACGTCATGAATGAACCCTTAAGGAATAGATGTTCATGCATAATAAATCGATATCCAGGCTAGGGGAAGTCCCTAATGCTTAAGATTCTGGTGTGACGTAGATGAACGGATGTAAGTTGCCATGCTTGTATTTGGGTAGCATGGACTATGCCTAAATAAGGACTGGATTTCTATGCCTATATAAGGGCAATGTGAAATGTACCTATATAAGGGCATGAATCTGGAAATTCATACAGAATCTAAATCGATACACAACACAAGTGTAGAGTCATTTGCACTGAATTTTGTGTCTATCCTTAGTGCATCTTTTAAATCATATGCCACTCTCTATCCATGAACCGGTTGGCCAACAGTGTAATGTAGTTCCTATATCCCTGATAGGCTCTGCTCAATGGAATAATATACACTATAGTTTTGACATAGGACTCAGGTCAGTATGTCTCTATTGAGTACATTAAACGTAATTACTTGTGTGTGCCAGCTAACTCAGAGGTCACTAGAAACTTCTAGAATGAACAAGAAAGGATTAGCTTCTGACAACCGCATAAACTTGACAACTTTGCTTCCCTCAGATTCGGAACAAACTCAGAATCGAGGAAAGAATAGATAACCGTTTCACTCAGTCAATCGTGCATGCTTTGTTTCTACAGAGTTTATACAGAAATATGTAGATGGGCGTTTCACTAAAAAGGGTTTATTGAACAGTCTTATACTTATTTCTCGTGCAAGAGATATAAACTCCTACAATCATAAGACAGAATGCGAAGTATAATAGGTACAGCGTTAGCAGTAAGATGAAATAATAATGCAATAGCATGGCTTGTACCTATGACATATATTCATAAAAATACATACATAAATAACACAGGCTAAAATACTCATCTGGTGCTTCTAAAATAATCCTACCCCACTGTACCTAACCTAAGTGTAGTACGAGAGTAGGTGCTATTGAGCTACAGTCTAGATTAGCTATAGTTGCCAAGATTTGGAAAAAGTCCCTCTAGGTTCTAGTCTACTCCATACCTTAGAATGAGTGAGGTTGGAATCTCTTTCTGGGTCTCAATCTCCCTGCAAGGGGAGTTAGAAACACTGGATTCTCTGCGAGGAGAATGGCAGCATCTGGTCAGTGTGCCAGTTGGGGACTTGACTTTCTTCTGTACTTGCTGTGGCGAGCTGCGTCGTGCAAGTAGGCAGCTGAATTGTGGATCGTGATTCACCATGGCAAGTGAAGGTATATTTATACCTTGAAGGTGTTTAGGAATGCCAGTATTGGCATAAAAGTCGGGCATAAGAACGTCATGAATGAACCCCTAAGGAATATATGTTCATGCATAATAAATGAGTTCTTGGAGAAATCAATATCCAAGCAAGGGGAACTCCTAAAGGCTTAAGGGTCTGGATTTCCTAGAATCGTTGTGACGTAGATGAACAGATGTAGGTGGCCATGCCTGTATTTGGTTAGCATGGAGAATGCCTAAATAAGGGCTGGATTTCTATGCCTAAATAAGGGCAAATTGAATTGTACCTAAATAAGGGCATAAATCAGGAAATCTACATACGGAATCTCAATCGACACACGACACCCACTCCACTTTTGTATAAACGACGTTACTAAATCCTAAACATGTTAAACATATCTAAAAATAGAGTATCGCATGATTCGCTAAAAACATGTCCAAAAACATATTTCTAAAAAATGCATTTAGAAGTGTTGCTGTACGCACTAAAGCAGTGTTTCATTCTAAGCATATGTAGACGTTTGAATGCTACATGAATGAATCTTTAACGTATTTACATGATGAAATGGCTCATAAAGACAGAAGAAAAAAGGCCGAAACCATTTCATGTCAAGTTTAAAAAAACATTTGTTATTGATAAGGTGACATATTGTCTCTGAAAATGTTTCAAAGAATTCTGGTCTTTATGAATAGTTCTCCTATAAGTAGATTACACTGCCCAAAAAAGAAAAATACAAATTTGGAGAAAAAAAAATTAATCATAGGAAAAAGTTCCAAGTTTAGTCTTTGTTTTGAAAAATGAAGTCCAAATTCAGAGTCTCTCCGGAACACTGTGTGCCTGAATCAAAAGTCAGTGTTTGGGGATGGAGAAAACAGGAAATCTTCTAATCCTGTAGACAAAAAGTCGTCTACCGTTGTAGGTGAAAGTTGGATTACCTCATTTAGTAGACTAAATGCACATAGATGAGAAGCATTGCCATCAGCATTGGTCGCATCAGCAATGTTCGTATTGGATGTTACCTGCGCGCCTGTTGTTTCTTCTCGTACCTCAGCAGTAACAATTTGCATCTGTGAGATCTCAATGAATGCTGTCATCAGGATTGGTAGCCGCCTGGGACAACACAGAGCATGGGCTGTTACCGGGTCCAGCAGAGTATCAATATCTGTAGGCATGACTGATGGGAGTGTTAGACAGATGTCTAGCACGCATTCTTCACCGCACAGCAGGCAGCGTAGAACAGGTAAGATGCAATCTTGCCAGATTGGTCTGAATGACAGAAACCATGTGGTATTTAATTCTCGTAGACCAGGTAAACCCAAAATTTGGACGATGCGCTCACAACACTTCATCTCCAATAGAGCTCTCTCTATGGTGCTTGGAGTGATGTTGGTGATTTGGTTTGCCAAATCGTAGCAGAAGGAGCAAAAATAGCCAGGCTTTCTTGAATCCAGTGGTAAAGTGAGCAAGGGACCCACGTCTGGGCATACCCTGCCAACTTTGGGCGAACAAAGCGATACCAAAGGGGACGATGAACGGAGCTTTTGAGCAATTCGAACACTCACCCCCAGTCAACTGATCTGGGTTTAATCCATCATTATTCTTTAGCTCACTCCACCACCCCAGTTCAGACATGGCCATATGCAAATCAGTCTGACCCTGTGCCTCATGGGAACAGTCCAGCCCGAACTGCCAAGCCATGTCTTCCCTGGACCGGAAACAAGCATCCTGGGACCGGTTTCAGGTCCATAACCCTCATCAGCCAGGCTATCTTGAATCCTGTAGTAAAGTGAGCAAGGGATACACGTCTGGGCATACCCTGCCAACTTAGGGCAAACAAAGCGATACCAAAGGGGATGATGGACGGAGCGTTTGAGCAAATCAAACACTCACCCCCAGTCAACTGATCTGGGTCTAATTCATCATCATTCTTTAGCTCACTCCACCACCCCAGTTCAGACATGGCCATATGCAAATCAGCCGGACCCTGTGCCTCATGGGACCAGTCCAGCCTGAACTGCCAAGCCATGTCTTCCCTGGACCAGAAACAAGCATCCTGGGACCGGTTTCGAGTTCATAACCCTCATCAGCCAGGCTATCTTGAATCCAGTGGTAATATGAGCAAGGGACCCACGTCTGGGCATAACCCTGCCAACTTAGGGCGAACAAAGCGGTACCAAAGGGGATGATGGACGGAGTGTTTGAGCAAATCAAACAGTCACCCACAATCAACTGATCTGGGTTTAATCCATCATCATTCTTTAACTCACTCCACCACCCCAGTTCAGACATGGCCATATTTACCTATAAGATTCTGACATGGAAGATCTGCAGATTAACTGATTATAGAAAAACAAGAATAATACAGGCCTATCTAACCAGACATAACAAAAACATATGGTTTTTACCGGAAACACACATGAACAGTTCCTCCACACTTAAACTGCAACACAAAAGATGGGGTACCATATATTCCTCTGTTTTCTCCAACTATGCTCCCGGGGTTGAAATATTGATTCAAAAGGGGCTGAACTGGACCTTATCAGATTCACACACGGATTCAGAAGGTAGATACGTCATCCTGACAGGGGTGTTGGGCCAACTAGGCATAACCATGGCTGCCATCTATTGTCCCAATGTAGATTGCCCTGACTTTTTAAAACAAAATCGGGGCTAAGTTCACTACTCTGGGAGGTGATACAGTGATATCGGGAGGGGACTTCAATGCCACCTTTAACGATGGTATGGACAGGTTGGGAGCCCCTTTGAGACTACACCCTAAATCTGTAGCCACTCTGAACAGTATAATCACAGAGGCTAAACTTATAGAAATTTGGCCACGAAACACTTGAAGGAACATGTTTAACAACCCAACATAGTGCCTGGTCCAGGTTAGATTACTGGTTGGTCTCGGAAGATCCAGCAACCTGAACAACTGCCGTGGAACATCTCCCTAGAACGCTATCTGATCATGCACCTTGCTACATACAAATAGAGGTCCAGCATAAGCAAAAACAGATATTTCGCTGGAAATTCCCCCCAAACGCTTTGTTGGATGCAGTTTCAGGGAAAAGATTCGGAAGGATATTGAGGATACTTTGCAATAAATCTGGGTTAGTTATCCTCATGCACTTCAATCTGGGAGGCGTTCAAGGTAGCTATCAGAGGCAAATGTATAGCCAGACAGGTGGCAGTTCTGAAATCCATACGACAATCCCTAGCCAAGCTCGAAACTGACATAGGAGACCTCAAACATCGGTATTATGCCTCAGAAACTGAGATCCTCCTTGCAAAGACGAGGGAAAAGTTTGTTGAATATGAAGAAGAGGCAATAAGGGAAGTCAAATTTCTCAGCAAATACACTCAAGCTAGGAGATATGTCGTGGGAGACAGGCCAAGCAACACATTAGCTAATACACTCAGAACTACCCACAACACCATATACATCACCGAACTACTAGATGATGGACACAACCCGATCAGAGGGCCGCAAAACATAAACGATGCATTCATCCAATTTTATTGAATTCTATATTCTTCGACTCACTCTCAAAGAGCACAGGATGACCTACAGGCCTACCTTGACTCTATTGAATTACTATGGCTGAGCAGCACCCACAGAGAATTTTTAGATGTCCTTTTACAGCGGCTGACATGGTTCAGGTAATAAACAGTCTGCTGGCTGATAAAGCACCTGGCTCAGATGGCCTGACTGCCGCCTTCTATAAATGCTACCCCAAACTATTGGCCCCCTAACTCTTAAAGGTCTACGAAGAAGCTCTTGAGAAGGGTTCTCTTCCTCCGACTATGTGGGAGGCAACCATACTATCCTTATTAAAGCCAAACAAGCTCCCTAATGAGAGAGACTCCTGCTGGCCCCTCTCAACACAAAAATCTACGCAAAATTATTAGCTAACCAATTGCAACTCCTGCTCCTGTTAATTGCACGCCCGGATCAGTCAGGATTTATTCCTGGTAGATCTACTGCACACAATCTAAGAACATTCTTTGCTGTATTACATTATCGTATCGTATGCGGTATTCCTAGATGCCACCAAGGCTTTTGACTCCTTAGTGTGGTCATATTTATTTACTATATTAACCAGACTGGGACTAAGTCCAACTTTTATCAAATAAATCCAAGTTTTGTATGCCGAGCCAACAGCCAGGATCTGATTAAATAGGCAAACCTCTTCTCCTTTTCGGATCACAAGAGGCACACGTCAGGGATGCTCTCTCTCACCCCTGCTTTTTGTCATTGCAATGGAGCCACTAGCGGCTCGGATAAGACAAGATCATGCCACCAGGGGGATAGGATTTACTAAGACAGGGCTGGTCATCTCACTCTATGCAGACGAAATAACGTTGTATATAACAAACGAGTGAGGAAATTAGCACCCACTATTACGTGAGATACTAACATTTGGGGGCTATCTGGTGTTCATATCAACTGGGCTAAGTCGGAGACATTTCCCCTCACAGAGCACACGTTACCATTCACTATAGAATTCCCCCTCGATGGGATGGTACGCTACCTAGGGATCTGACTAAGCAGTAATATTCAAGAGATTTGGAGAATGAATTGTGGAAAGGCGGCGGAGTGGTTGGAAGAGAAAATAGGACTATGGTATAGACTTCACTATGTCTTGCAGACTAATTGCCATAGGCAAAATGATAGTATTCCCAAATTTTTTGCATATGATCTTGTTGGTGTGGGCAGAGAAATAGCCTCATGTGTCTTGGGAACTACTGAGGCTTCCACAGGCACAGGGAGGACTGGTGGCTCCTGATATCGCTCTATATGCCTATTGTGCTCCAGCTGAAATTGCTCACTACTGGCAGCATCCCACACCATTTTAGCCTCACATGGCGGTGGAGCTGGATCGTGTGTCGCCATCCACTCTTAGAGCTTCTCTCTACCAGCCTTATAAACGTCCCATAGAGGAAATAAACACTAATGAAACAGTCCACTGGGCTTGGAAGGGGTTGACCCAAAGGGCGGAACTGAAGACCCTATGCGCCCCCTCGGTACCCTTAGCATATAATCCCCAGATACCCACGCTGGAGGACAAAGGGGTGGTGGAGCAGTTGAGACAAATGGACATCGTTACATTTGCAGACCCATACCCGGAGGAAAATGTTATAGCCCCACCCGATCACCTTGAGGGAATGACTAGGTGATTTTCTGAATTGTTTACATACTACTGCATCAGAGCTGTTTGTCAACAACTACATTACACCTTACCTGGCCCTCCACCTACATTGCATGCCCCCGAGTACAAAATTATGAACCCATCACCATGCAAACTAATCACTTGACTCTATAATAAAATGCAGTCCACTGCGCCGATATTGACGCCAAGGGTGATGTTGGACTGGAACACAGAGCTAAACCCTCAGGTCACAGATGAACAAAGGACATTCTGCTGTGAACAGCAACAACTAATATCCCTCAACTACAAATTGTGATTAATTCGCTTAAAATATTTACATAGATTTTACAGGACGCCAATCCAGCTGCATCACATGGGGTTAAGACCAGATGACAAATGCTGGAGATGCAAAGCTGACTCAGCGACATTTCTGCATATGGCTTGGTACAGCCCACTCATAATGAACTACTGGTCGGACATTTTTAGTAGGATAAACACCATATTACACATTAATATACCGCCATCACCAACATTAGGCATACTGGAATATGTCAAAGACACACCACCCTGAGAAAAAGAAACTACATTCTATAGATTTTATTAGCTAAAAACAGGATTGCAATGCACTGGGCAGACAACTGTGCACCTCCTATTAAAACGTAGACACAAGCATTTTGCTTTAGCCAAAATCAGCTATCCACATATTGGGAATTGATGCCGACCCAGAGAAGGTCAAAAGACATTTGGGAACCAGTTCTGACCTGGCTGCGCACACTCCAGTCAAACAATAATACTCCCTTGAGAGGGGACCAAGACTGCACATAGCTGAGACACCCCCCTATAGACAAGCTCCACCTGGTGGGCTACTGAGAGAAACCCAATGTAATAGACCTAGTTATAACGCAGAACATTATAGCACTTCATGTATTGACAAAGATTGTGAGCCTGCACAGAGTAGTACCCAGCAAGACTTAGACAGAGAAAATGTAACAATTCAGACTTGGGGTTAGAATATTGGTTTAATGGATATCCCTTAAATGTATGTAGACGTTGGGAAGGGCTAACAATATCATGAAGCTATGTAACGTACACCTGGGTGTAATCATTACAGAAACTATTACAATACTGTGATTTATATTTAGGTAGTTGTGATCCTACCATGCTGACCAGTTTTGTTGGTTGTTAGTAAAAATCACAATATGGTTAATGTACGAATTAGATATATGTTATATATATATATATATATATATATATATATATATATATATATATATATATATATATATATATATATATATATTCGTCACACCAACTTTTGAGATCAAAAAAGAAGGAAACTCGAGCCTCAATTTCCATAAGCGTGATGATATTTAATTAATTTAGCAAAATGGTCACAAACGCCCGACGCGTTTCGGTGCAGCCGCACCTTGGTCACGGGTGACTTCAGTTTGATACATTTGTGTTTTTAAAGTGATAAACAGAAAATAAGGTGCAAACATAAAAGTAGGACTACTTCCTCATAACTCCAAGTTTGTTGACCTATAGGGCCGGCCATATTGAAATATTTACAATAGTCTAACAGTTTTCAATAGAATCATACATTCCTGATTACATGATGCCACAATTAAAGGTGTTGTACTCAACATATAAAGCATATGCAGTGTCAGATTGACATTAGCAATATCTTGAAACTGTATAATTCTTATTCTGGAATTGTGAATATGACCACAGTTATGCATACTAATTATAAGTTCAATTAAGTTTTGCCCCAGTGGGCATGATCTACACATTCCCTTAGTCTGAAATGTAGTCATAATGTTCCCTGTTTATCAATGTTTCACAGATTCGAGCCCAAGTGGGCACGTATTCATAATGTCAGAAAAAACACAAAGTTTAAACTAAATGAGTCGTACACCATAAACGAAAAACATTGCAATATACCGCCCAAGTGGGCAATTAGTTTATCAGTTCAGTGGCATAAAAAATTGTCATCTACTGTACAGTTGAGAACTTGTATAGACTCCAATTCATAAGGCAACCCATACGGTCCTGATCTCCTCTGTTTATAGAGTAGTCTCCTACAAATAAAAGAAAAACCATAATCACTAAAAAGGTGAATATAAAACTGATTAAAAAAGCTTCAATTGTTATAATATTTTTTCTATTTCTTTACAGTATTTATTTTGACAGTGTTTTTTTCTTTTTTGCGTTTTTTTCGTTTCTTTCATGGCAATATTATATAAGATGTACAGACATGTATCCATGTCTATATATACATATATGAACCAAAACACCTAACTCCCACAGAAATTCCATGGAAAGGCAGGCATGGACACGAAGTGGCGTTGGAATCGGCATTTATTTTTCAGTGCAGGACGCCCTCAATCACGAGCACGAGAAGAGACGCGTTTCAGCCTTCAAGAGGCCAAGAGGATATGTATATCAAAGAAGAAAGGTTGCTCTCAAAGTAAAGAGGTCGCTCAGTGAAGACTTACCACACTAACATCCCCGGCGGTGACAAAGTTGCTGCATTAGCTCATTTCCCTCAATTCACCAAACGAGTTTCGGGTGTTTAGCCCTTGATCACTGGTGCAAACAGATACACGGAGGCAGTGGCAGTATCAGGAAACCATTTTATTTTGATTGAGGGCCCGCCCCAGTGGGAGTATTCAGGCATTGCATTGTGGTAGATGCAGTCTATATGCTTGTTGAAGACCCCACATTTGTCCAAAGTACACCCAAGTGGGCATCGCTGCCCCGTTACAAATATGAAAATGGGCTTGAAACAGTTCCTTTGACACCAATGTCCCCCAAAGATGAGGCATCCTCACTTCCACACGGTGCTGTATTTGAACACCAGGATCCGCTATGATTAGCGGCGGGACCTCCCCGCGATCAGGCTGGCCGCGTAACATCAAAGAAGAAAGGTTGCCCCCAAAGGAGAGGTTGCTCAGTGAAGAGTTACCGCACTAACATCCCCGGCGGTGACAGAGTTGCTGCATTAGCTCATTCCCCACAATTCACCAAACGCGTTTCGGGTGGTGAGCCCTTGATCACTGGTGCAAACTTAGACACGGAGGCAGTGCCAGTATCAAGAAACCAATTTATTTTGATTGAGGACCCACCCCAGTGGGCGTATTCAGGCATTGCATTGTGGTAGATGCAGTCTATATGCTTGTTGAAGACCCCAGGTTTGTCCTAAGTACACCCAAGTGGGCGTCGCTGCCCCTATTACAAATATGAAAATGGGCTTGAAACAGTTCCTTTGGCACCAATGTCCCCCAAGGTCTTCAACAAGCATATAGACATATATCCAGGACTACCCTTCCGTGGTGTTGGGCAATGTTCTCATTGAAGGTAAGTGTTTACAGTGTTTGGAACATTAGCTATGTTCAAAAAGTGATGACAATAGTGCTGGCAACAATACATAATGTCGAAGTCAGATGTGTCTTTGCACAATTCCCTGTAGGAAAAGGCAGCAGATTGTTCTAAATCTGTGAGCATAGTATTTACAGTCTCAATGTCCCAGTCATCAGAGAGTGTACTCAAGGTATTGAAATTTTAAACATGTGTGGAATTTTCAAATGTTCAGTAGAACCAAATACATTATATGAAACTCTATCCCAAACTATACTATCCGGTACTGGAACTGCTGAAATGTTCACTAGGGGCAGGTCTCTCTGTTCACGGTGTGATGACTGTGGTTTTAAGACCAGAGCATTGTGAGAGGTAATGTCCATTCAGTAGTAGGAAAAAGAGAGTTACTATACAAATCCAAATTAACAGGAACAGGATCCCTAATGCAAAACAAATATGAAACCAAAGGTACACTAAGTAAGTCTTTTTCAACCAGAGATAAAATTGTCAAAATTGTTCTTTTTTTAGAGAGGGTGGTGTTTGCTCAGTTTCACTTGGATCTGAAGAAAGGTCATCCAAGTTGATGAAGTAGCCAGACACAGTGCGATCTATATTTGGGAACTCAGGAGTGTTTGTAGAACTGGCAGTTGCTTCTTGTGAAGACACGTTGATGTATATTTCATTATTGGGCCAAAGTCTTGAAACATTATTAGTCTTGCCACCTGAACTTCCTGTATAGTAGCGAGAGGAGATCGGCGGCTACTCAGGATTCTACGTGGCCTGCTGTTGAGAATCGGCCACATAGTGTGGTTTGATCAGATCAATGGAGACAAATCATTTTTCTTTGTTGCCGGCAAGAGGCGTAAAAGGTACTGTTCTTGTTCCTTGAACCGCCAGGACAGGTACAGGTGTTTTGTCAGATGGGCCAAACTCCTTCTTGTCCATAATTTTTTCTATGACCAGGTCCCCAACCTCCAGTATCCAGGCAGGTCTTGCTGGAACAGATTTCACTTCCCCAGTGACAGTGCGTTTTACTTGGATGATGCTTTGTAATGACCAGAATTTATTGAGTTCCTGTAAAACAGCCAACCGCTCATTCAATTCAAGTGGTTTCGTATTTGCCACTGTGCCGGCACAATCGAGGTCAGATACCACATTCTTGTCCCAAACAGGATCGCATAGGGGGTAGGTCCTCCCCAGGATTTTCTTGGCATATTATTCAGTGCCCTCTAGACCCCATATAGGTGATTGACCCAAGTACTGCCCGTACCTGATATCCTTGTTATTAATGATTGCTTTAGGTCCCGGTTTCTCCTCTCCACCACCGAATTTCCCTCGGGATGATAGGGGAGGAGTACAGCAAGGCCATTACAATACTTTCCATGGCTTCCTTATAAGCCCAAGAGCTAAATGTAGGGCCACGGTGGGAATGTAATATGCCAATTGCATATGCCCTGATGCAAATCATTTATAACAGTTTGAGCGTCAGCCAATCGCTGAAGCCAAACCCATGGAAATCTAGAGCATGAATCTACTGCCACAAAGTAGCATTTGTAAGCCCCGTCTGAGTTTAAGGGGCCGCAGTGATCCAAATAGACACATACAAGAGGTCTGTCTGATATGAGTAATGGCGTCTGTGGTGGCCATGCTATGGTGGAACCTTTTAACTGCTGGCAGATGTCACACTTTAAGACAAAAGCCTTTGTTTGTTTAGACAAACCTGGCTACCAATATTGATGCTTCAACAATGAAATTGTTGCAGCGACTCCTGTGTGTGTTGTGTCCAGACCCTCGTGCGTAGCTTGAATTGGACCTAATCTGTGATCTGTCTTTGGTATAACTCTATCATACGGTGTATTTTGCGTATCTAATTTATAGGAATATTTGAGTGGAAAGCCCTTTGGAATCGCAAAGCCATTCTTCGAGGCATTTACAGCTAGCAGTATGTCTCCGTCTATCCTCTTACTAGAACGAGTGATTGCAGCAACAGCAGCATATCGCACTGTCGCCCTGGCTGTTTCATCAGCCAGTAAATTCCCTTCAACATGTACGTCAACACGATGGTGACTCAAGGTGTGAATAACTTGAGCCCATAGCAGGCATGCTTTCAACTTTGCCACTTGTTCCAATAAAAATGTATGTTTTATTGTGCAACCCTTGGAATCTCTAAACCCATTGTGACCCCAGTAATGAAGATATTCATTGTAGGAATGCACACAGTAAAACTAATCGCACACTATCAGTGTGGGAATTCCCGATCCGTACACTGTAGTGCTAGTATCGGGGCTTTCAGCTTTGCCAACTGTGCTGTACAATCTCCAAGAGATTATGTAGTCGAATTGCTTGGCTAGAACTTACCATCTCACATACATCCTTTTACTATAGCACACACGGGGGCATATTCTCAAGGAACTATCGCCGCGTTTTCAGCACTTTATCGCACCTAAAGTTGCGATAAAACTAAAGCCCCATTCACAAGCTGGAGCTAACAGCTCATATCACCAGTTTATCTGCAATAGCTGCTGCAAAAAACATGGCCACGCATGAGCCCGGCAACTATCGCTAATGAGATGAGTAGGCGTTCCCGTGCCCAAAGCCGCGACAACACTACTCCGCAACATTCTCAAAGACCAGCCAGATCGGTGATAAGAACCCAAAACAGGCAATAAGATGCGTTAGCATAAGGAAACTAACACCTGCTCTGACCTGGTGTAAAGTCGGATGACAGCCTGCACCTGAAAAGGGAGCCCAGCCCACAGCCACACATGAAGAACAACAGATGCCATGGAGCCACTGATCATGCAGCTGGAAGCCCCAACAGGGTCACAACACCCACCGCCACCACCACCAGGACCCCCTTCGCCGGACACACACCCCGGGGAAAAGACATGCCACAACAACTACACGAAATCATGTACCAAATAATCCGTCTGATGTCGCACAATCACATTTGGTGACATGCATGTGTCGTCACAAAAATTAGCATCACACATTCACACCTTCGAATTACCAAACGAAAATGTATGCAAATAAACACAGAACAGAAATGGAGACACATGGCGGCTCTCTTCGGGACAATCTGTAAGTCACTGCCTGCAAGACAAAAATCCAGAGGAGAAGGGGTGTCTTGCGCTCATCAAAGGACAGAGAGAGTGAAGGAGAGAGAGAGATACAGAGAGAGAGAAAGAGAGGGAGAAAGACGGAGAGAGAGGGGCGAGAGAGAAAGACGGAAAGAGAGGGGTAGAGAGAGTAAGACAGAAAGAGTGGGGGAGATAGACAAAGACGAAAGAGAGGGGGAGAGAGAGACGGCTAGAGAGGGGGAGGGAGAGAAAGACGGAAAGAGAGAGAGAGAGAGAGAAAGACGGAAAGAGAGGGAGAGAGAGACACAGATAAAATAAGAGAGGGACAGGGAGAGAGTGTGCCGACACTGTGCACCCAGGCCTCACTGCTCACCTGCTCACACCGGTGTGTCTCCAACCATGTGCCGATATGTCGTACAGTACCAGGTCTCACATCTGAAACAGATCCTTCATCAGAAACTGAGTCCAGATACATGAATGGCAAAGTACATACAATTGCACATGCCAGCATTGCCTGTCTTCCCCTGCGCACCCAGGCAGCTACACCCAGCCCCTCCCATCATGCAGCCCCGCTCCGCGGGCCACCAGGTCTCACTTTCGATTCTGGGTCTTGATTTCGCTATGGCAGAGGACATACCAGTGCACAGGGCATCATCACATTCTGCAGAGCCGCTCAGCCCTTGAGGTGCCACTAACTCTGTGACCCGCGAGGCCACGCCGCGTGGCGGTGGGCACACACTTCCCGCTGTTTCAGGCCTACACTGCGGTCTAGTAGGGCTCACATCGATCGTCACCAGTCTGGACAGCCAGGACGGGGCATCATCGCAGGCTGCACACCCGCTCAGCACTTGAGGTGCCCATGCATCAGTGCATCGAAATTCACCGTCCCGTGGCAGTGTGCCTGTGCCGGCCGTAGTGTATCTGGTGCCACCATGTTTGCGCCCCAAAAATTATGAACCGTGTATGGTTGAGTATCGTAGTGCGGATGACAGCATATTACCTCTGGTTCTGGGGAATGTAACGTTGCAGGCCCCTAGGCCCTCATGCCTACATGTACACCACATGGATGCACCCAGACAGAGAGTGGAAATGGCATCCACCCTGTACGCCCGGCCCTTTTTATTGGCAGGGTCACATGTCTTGTGACGCATGTGCTGATTGGATGTGGTGTGTGTGTAAACCAGCCGTGAGGGAGTGGCTGTGTTATGCTGACAACTAGACCTGTGATCAGCAGATCACTACCGGGAAGACCTAGGACATGTAGCGTTGTTGTCGTCCCCTGTGAGCGTAAGCGGAGTGGGCTGGCCTGGCGTATGCCAGTCCAGTGTAAGGGTGTGAACAATGACCCCGGGGCTCTGGGAATGGTTCTGTACTGGGCTGGACAAGACAGTAACTAATGCGTGTGTCCCCATTGTTGTGTCGACGCCACTCTGACCGCATTCGGCAATGTGTCACCCTGTGACCCAAGTCCCACAAAATGAGCAACATGGTCGTAAGGGGAAATCACTGAGCCTACATTCATCCATACTTCCACACTTGGAAGACCAGAGACATGACACATCTGTGTGATTATGTATGCTTAAAGCACATTCATTGGAGTGTTGCAGCTGGAGCAGTACAGGGCCATGCAAACCTCACTTTACAATGTTGGCCCGTGGAGGGCCAGCCCGCGTCCTTCAGGGAAGGACAAGTCCAAAGGAAGAGGAAGAGTTCAGTCTGCAGTCTGATTGCTGTGTCATTGGCGATCAAACAGGATATGGCAGTCCATGTCGAGGTCCAAGGTGAGTGTCGCAGAGTGTATCGGTGGACAGTGGAAGATGATGGTGCAGAGAGCAGATTCAAGCAGAAACAGGCCCTATGGCGGAGATGAATGCTACTGCGTCCTTCCTACCACGATGGCAGATTCATCCGCATCTTTGTCCTCTGCAGTTTCATGTGCCTCACATGTGGGTGGTGGTGTTCTGTCTCCATCACTGTGTGGCAGTGGCACATCAGTTGCCGGAGGTGGAATTTCTGCTGCACTGTGTGGCGCTGACACTTCAGAGGACGGAGATGTGGATGTAGTGGTAGCAGCAGCATGCATCAGCGCCAGGCCTTGTGGCAGCAATGCCATGAGGATGGTCCTGAGGTCATTGAGGAGCCCAGCAACCTCTTGCTGGTGTGCATCCGTGGCAGCCACTCTTTCTGCCTGCGTCTGCTCCATGGTCTCCATTGACCTCAGCATGTGTTCCAACACCAGTGTGACATCGCTCGTGCCACTCTGACTGGACAGTTGTTCTAGTCTCTGAGTCAGGGCTCCAGCGATGTCAGCCACAGTCCATTGGAGACCATGGAGCGGACTGTGGGTATCGATTAGGTACCATGAGTAGTCCCTGATGGGACTTAGACACCCACGTATGGCATTTAGTTTGGCTGCCATGCGGTCGAAGCCCACCTGCACCTGTTCAGCCAGATTCTCCTGGCACCCCAACACACGGCGTTGGATTGCCATGTGCTCTTCATGGGGGTCCTGGGAGGCAGCCGTGGTGGTGGGTGCTGCCTGCTGCGTGGTCTGGGCAGGGGGTGGGTTCTCCTCGTAGCAGCCAGGTTGCCCTGCTACTGGAGGTGGGGTGCAGAGGCTCTCCATGAGCTGTTGGAGGGCATCGGAGCCGAAGCTGTGGTGGTCCTCTTTGTCATCAGAGAACCGAGGTTCGGGCTGCTCTGCAGGAGGTGTTGATTGTCCCTCTGAAATATGAAGGGGAGATGCAGTTTAACAATGTGTTCACATGTATTTTGTGGCATTGTACATTTTTTCATTCGGAATTCATGACTGTGTATATTGTGGCTGTTTGGGGGAGCTGCCTATTTAATGGGGGACAGTGGACATTTCGACAACATGAGGGATGTGTGTTTGTACTTGTACATTCTCAACTCACATCTTTTGTGCTTTGCTGTTGTTTGGCATTTGTTTGTCTTTTTTTTTATTCTTTTATGGTGATTATTCCCATCTGACGCATGGGCTTTACAGGGCTGTTGCTGGTTTTTGCTGCTTTTTGTATTGGGATTGGCCTCATTGCAACATTTTTGCGTCTGTGTTTCGCATTGTTGTGGCATTGCAATGTCTTTATCGCAGACATTTGAAGTGCTGTTGTGATCCTATCACATTGTACCTCCGTGTTGTGAATACTGAGTTAACACAGCGTTGTTTTCCTGCGATAGACCGCGATATGAAGAGTTGGGTTAAGCTAATTTTGCAGTAATTGTCACAGGTTCTTGAGAATATCCGACACAGCGCTATATTGTTGTTTACTTCCAATGGTACGCTGAGTAGATCTGTCAGTATAAATGATGTATTCATATTCTTCTAGAGGCAAGATTTCATTCGGGAAAGGGTATTCTTGTTTGTACTGCAGGGATGCTTGCGTTTTCAGTATAGGATCAAACTTGTGATCTACATCTGGTGCAGTGAGATAATTAGCCCATTCTATCCATCGTGAACAGGACAGTTGTTCTAGTCTCTGGGTTAGGGCTCCAGCGATGTCAGCCATGGTCCATTGGAGAGCATGCAGTGCTTTTGCATTTGGAATACTTGCTTTGGTAACAGCTTCTGAAGTCGGTACAGGGGTAACATCGATAATGCGTTTCTCCTGTGCTATGCTCTTTCTCTCAGTACTGCAGTTTGTACTACAGTCAATGTTTTCTCTGTTACCACAAATCACATTTCAGCATTTGTGTATAAATGTGATTTATATGCAATTGGGACTGTCTCACCTTCATTGAAAGTGAGGTAAGTATATCCTGATAACCCTTGGACCACCCGGATCACCAGATTAGTAGTATTTACAGGTATGTGCAAGTGTTTTGTTGCTATCTTGTCAGCCAGAACTGAACGGAGAGTATCTGTGTGTTCACTGATGTGTGTTGTGATCAGGTCTGATTAAGTCATAGAAGGGTTTTACTCTTTCTGCGTAATCAAGAATGTATCTTCTGCCAAAATGTTGAAATCCTAACATGGATTACAAACTTTGAGAGTCTTTGGAGGTTAGAACAGCACACACTTTTCTAAAAAGTTGGCTGCCAGGCTCTTCCCTTCACATGACAGCTTGTATCCCAAGAATAGGACATTGAGATGGGCAATTTTAGATTTCTAAAAAAATAAAATTTGTATACCAAATTGGCAAAACCCACAATTATGGTGTTCACCCTGCACAGGTGTTCAATAAATCATTGTCCGTCAGATAGATGTCATCTACATAAGACATGGCCTCCTCATCATATGTTTGTAATAATTCTGACACTTTTGCGGAGAATAGCCCCGGGCTGTTCTTATACCCTTGAGGCAAACGAAAAAAAATTCGGATTGCCAAGTGCCGAAAACTCTGTCAGATATTTGCTTTCTGGAGCTATATTCTTGCAGAAGGATCCATTTGAGATATCTAATGTCGTTTTCTATTTCTTTCACACAGTGTTATTCATTAATGTGGCACTGTGGGCGTTTTGAACTGCAAATGTTCGCCTGCATGTGTTCAAGTGTCGGTAATCTAAAACTAGACGATATGTATAGTCAGGTTTCATTACGGGAAGCAAAGGATTGTTCATAGGAGAGGTGTAAGTCTCAATCACACATTGGTATTCCAACTGGTCTAATATTTTTTTGACTTGTCTTTTTACATCGTTTTTTAAAGGGTACTGTCTCTGTGGACTTGGAGTAGTCTTTAATGGAATGTCGTGGTGTGTAGACGTCCCAACCTACATAGTTACCGTATAATGCCAGAGCTAGCGCTTGAACCCACTCCTGTGCGTATAAAGGTTTTAAAGATACTAGAACGAGGTTGGAGAAAGCATGCAAAATTACTCTTTCCCCTTTTGGGCAATCTATCACAAATTCAGGTGGCCAATCTTTTTCTGCTTTTTGCAAAAAACACAGTTGATGGACAGAATGCTGAACAATGTCATACATTCACCCCAGTACAAGGATCTGGGCCTAAATCCATCGTTTTTTTGCACTCCACTCCACCCTGGGTTAGACACTGGCTATATGCAAATCAGCTCTGACCCTGTGCCTCATGGGAACAGTCCAGTCCGAACTACCAAGCCATGTCTTTCCCAGACCGGAATCAAGCATCCAAGGACCGGTTTCTGGCTATCAGCCTTCATCAGCCTGGATAGCTTCACTCCAGTGGTGTGGAGAGCCTGGGACTCACGTCTGAGTATAACCAGCCCACTCGGGGTGAAAATTGCAAAAAACACAGTTGATGGACAGAATGTAGAACAATGTCATACATTCACCCCAGTACAAGGATCTGGGCCTAAATCCATCGTTTTTTTGCACTCCACACCACCCTGGGTTAGACACTGGCTATATGCAAATCAGCTCTGACCCTGTGCCTCATGGGAACAGTCCAGTCCGAACTACCAAGCCATGTCTTTCCCAGACCGTAATCAAGCATCCAAGGACCGGTTTCTGGCTATCAGCCTTCATCAGCCTGGATAGCTTGACTCCAGTGGTGTGGAGAGCCTGGGACTCACGTCTGAGTATACCCAGCCCACTCGGGGTGAAAATTGCAAAAAACACAGTTGATGGACAGAATATAGAACAATGTCATACATTCACCCCAGTACAAGGATCTGGGCCTAAATCCATCGTTTTTTTGCACTCCACACCACCCTGGGTTAGACACTGGCTATATGCAAATCAGCTCTGACCCTGTGCCTCATGGGAACAGTCCAGTCCGAACTACCAAGCCATGTCTTTCCCAGACCGGAATCAAGCATCCAAGGACCGGTTTCTGGCTATCAGCCTTCATCAGCCTGGATAGCTTGACTCCAGTGGTGTGGAGAGCCTGGGACTCACGTCTGAGTATACCCAGCCCACTCGGGGTGAAAATTGCAAAAAACACAGTTGATGGACAGAATGTAGAACAATGTCATACATTCACCCCAGTACAAGGATCTGGGCCTAAATCCATCGTTTTTTTGCACTCCACACCACCCTGGGTTAGACACTGGCTATATGCAAATCAGCTCTGACCCTGTGGCTCATGGGAACAGTCCAGTCCAAACTACCAAGCCATGTCTTTCCCAGACCGGAATCAAGCATCCAAGGACCGGTTTCTGGCTATCAGCCTTCATCAGCCTGGATAGCTTGACTCCAGTGGTGTGGAGAGCCTGGGACTCACGTCTGAGTATACCCAGCCCACTCGGGGTGAAAATTGCAAAAAAAACAGTTGATGGACAGAATGTAGAACAATGTCATACATTCACCCCAGTACAAGGATCTGGGCCTAAATCCATAGTTTTGTTGCACTCCACACCACCCTGGGTTAGACACTGGCTATATGCAAATCAGCTCTGACCCTGTGCCTCATGGGAACAGTCCAGTCCGAACTACCAAGCCATGTCTTTCCCAGACCGGAATCAAGCATCCAAGGACCGGTTTCTGGCTATCAGCCTTCATCAGCCTGGATAGCTTGACTCCAGTGGTGTGGAGAGCCTGGGACTCACGTCTGAGTATACCCAGCCCACTCGGGGTGAAAATTGCAAAAAACACAGTTGATGGACAGAATGTAGAACAATGTCATACATTCACCCCAGTACAAGGATCTGGGCCTAAATCCATCGTTTTTTTGCACTCCACACCACCCTGGGTTAGACACTGGCTATATGCAAATCAGCTCTGACCCTGTGCCTCATGGGAACAGTCCAGTCCGAACTACCAAGCCATGTCTTTCCCAGACCGGAATCAAGCATCCAAGGACCGGTTTCTGGCTATCAGCCTTCATCAGCCTGGATAGCTTGACTCCAGTGGTGTGGAGAGCCTGGGACTCACGTCTGAGTATACCCAGCCCACTCGGGGTGAAAATTGCAAAAAACACAGTTGATGGACAGAATGTAGAACAATGTCATACCACCACTGGAGTCAAGCTATCCAGGCTGATGAAGGCTGGAGGACCTAAACTGAGGTCTTGGGGCCAGATGTACGACCGTCTGATATAGCACCTCGCAATTTGCGAAAAATTGCGAGCTGCAAATTGCGAGGCGCTAAACCCAATGTACAATAGTGTCTCAGACACTGTTTGTGATTCCCAATGGGGTCACAAATTGAGAGGCTCATGAATGTTAATGAGACTCTCGCAATTTGCAACCCCATTGGGAATGGCAGGACCTCCCAGGAATGGTGGCCTGCTGGGTTCAGCTGACTACCATATCTGGGACTGCTTTTAATTGAAGCAGTTGTTTTTTAATGCAGACCGTTTTCCTTAAAGGAAAACAGGATGCTTTTAAAAAAGAAAAATATGAAACATTTTTGTTTCATTTTTAAGGGCAGGTAGTGGTCCCTGGGACGTCTGCCTGCCCATAAAAAATATTTTCCCCTGCATTTGTAAAGGAGAAGGGGTCCCCTGGGTTCCCCCTCCCCTTTGTGAGTGCATTATCCCTCTCTTGTAGTGGGTGACAATTTGCGAGTGTTTGCGACCGCAACTGCAGATGCAAACATTTCATACAAGGGCTTGCGCTCGTTATTAGGAAGGGAACGCCTCTTCCTAATAGCGAGTCGCAAAACCTATTTTCACACACCCGTTTGCGCATGCAAAAATAGATGTACATCTGGCCCTTGGGGTGCTAATATAGATCCTAATGGAGCCAAGAATCCCCCAGGGAAGTACTAACCCCTCACCTGATGGTTCTGAATGAAGGACCCCGTCTCTCCATCAAGGATGGCACCCGCAAGAGATTTTGGGTCTCTGCCTGTCGAAGGATCAGCCTGGAATGAATTCTCCTCTGTTTTGTATGGGGGAGTGAGGGTCTTTTATACTAAAGTGGTCACTTCAGGGTTTCTTCTAGAAGCGATTTGTTTTGAAAACATTCACTAATCCTTCACTAATCCTTTTCTAAACAAAAACACTCATGCAAAGCTGGCTGTTGGCCATGGATGTTTATATACGTCAGGCACAGGGATTAAGATAGGGTAAAGAGAGCCTGGTGTTGAGGAGACAGAAGTAAGCTACTAGGTAAAAGGTCACCTGTGTATAACAATTATGTTGTGTGGAAGGGACAAAACATATCTAATTGGTGTGTGCATGATGGGACTATCCTAAAGGACATGACAGAACCACTGCTCACAGATTCAGTCATTCCCAAATGGAAATTAATAAAAAAAATTGAAATTTTGTTTTTTGCACAATATCGGGAAGCTTTATCCTTATACGCTTGTTTAAACCTTCCGCCATTACACAGGGTATATCTGCTCAGCTGAGGCGGATTCTCCTTCCCACTTCAGACGTCTCTGAAAGGTGTGAGTAGGGATTCCTGAGAAAGAACGACTGAACTACTCTGATATTCACCATTAATATAAGAACCAAACCAACATTGGCGGCGCCATGTTGTGTAGTTTCTAGGAATCCCACAGGACCTGCACATTTTGGATGACCTAAAATGAGGGCTTGGTGTCCAGACCGACTCTGGACACCCCCACAGGATATGGGAGCCTTTAGACCAGCTAGTTCTACAGTGCCACTAGCACCCCTCTGTATTCTAATGTGGTTTAGGTAGTTTCTGGCAACCACTGAACTAGACAACACTGATTCCTCATGGATCGTGGAAAACAGTACAGTACTTTTTGCTCAGTCATGCGTGCTTGCTTATTCTTTCAGGAAATACACAAGATGGTGATTGGGACATTTTCAATAACTATTTATTGGTCCAATGACAGTCTTGTGAAAAACACATGTGCTGCGAAAATGAGGAGACAGAAGCATAAGAAAGAAAACGCTAGTACCTATATAGTAAATAGTAGATACATTTCTACCATAGTGCTAATAAAATGAACATAAGCTGTTCAGATAAAACAGTAGCATTTTGCAGACTCCTATAATGTGTGTCCTACATACTTTGCCTAAATGTATCTAGCCTAGATATGTAGGTGTAGCATGCATATGTGCATATGCGTGGGTATCCAAGAATCCCCTAGGGATGAACTAGCCCCCCTCACCTGATGGTTGAGAATGAAGGACCCTGTCTCTCTTTGGAGGATGACACCCCGCAAGACATGTCAGACTGCTGCGTGTCGAAAATTCAGCATGCAGGACCCCGTCTCAACTTGGAATAAATTCTCCTCAATCATGTGCGGGGTAGTGAGGATCTTTTATAGTAAAGTGGTCACTCCAGGGTTTTTTCTAGAAGCGATATGTTTTTAAAACAATCAGAAATGTTTTGAAAACAATCCCCAATGTTTTTAGAAACAAATGTGATCATTCACAGCTGGCTGTTGGCCAAGGTTGAAAAAAAAGTGGTGACCCTTATACAGAGTAAATATTCCCTGCCTGGGGATGTGTTTATACAGTCAGGTACAGAGCCTGTGCGCAAAGGGACAGAGCTATACTAGGTAAAAGGTCACCCTTCAGAACCGTTATTGTCTTGTGGATGGGACAATGTATGTAAAAAGGGGAATACATAACAGGACTAGCCTAATGAATATGGCAATGCTGCTTAATAAATCTTTTTTTTGTAAAAGCCCCTCATAACGTGCTTTCACTTTAATGGCGGCGGTACACCTTTCTTTAGATGAGTCGGGTCTAAAGAAAGGGGTGTGGCTAACATAAAAGTGAAAGGATGTGATCAATCGTTTTTACACAAAAAAAAACATTTGTTTGCTAACTTTACAAATATATGCATTTTTTTCTAAATGCACCCCATACAGCGCTTTCACTTTAATGGCTGCCACGCACCTTTCTGTAGACGAGCCGCATCTATAAAAATGGGGGTGCCAGCCATTAAAATGAAAGCGTATAATAAGCACTATTACAAAATGTATCTGTTTTAAAAACAAACACATAAGTAAAAGATATTGCCATTTACAAAACCAATAGCTCAAACTCTTGCAAATGCGAGACCTATTGCATTACAAATGCTTGCTCTTTTTGCGACCCTGCTTGTGTCATCCTTTTTGTCTGGGGATGGGTCTTTCGCCACAATATTGTAGTCGAAATACTGACTTGCCAAAATATTGCATAAGCAACATCAATTACCAATTATATTGGCAAGATAAGTATATGTGAGCAAGTGCAAATGTACTATTCTTAACTGCACAGCTACTTAACTTGTTTATACAGTGAAAGAGTCAGTGCTTAATTTGAAAAATTATACATGGAGGGGCCACAAGGTTTTCTTAGAAATCCACCAAGACCTTCCCGGTTTGCCATTTACTAAGGGTATTTGGGGGCATATTAGCAAGAATAGTGATATTTATCGCTAAATGCGATTAGCGCATTTTTTTTTCTCGCTGCCTATTGCTGGATATGTTAGCGGAGAAAACATGCTATTAGCAACGTTTTTCTCCATTGTGCTAAAATATCCAGCGATAGTGGTGAAATGCGTGAATATCGCTGGAAATCCAGCGATATTCACGCATTAACGCCAATGGGGACTCAACCTGAGACTCCACCTCCCATTGGATAAACAGGTCAGTCATGTTTTTACCAGGCGTTAGATTATAACGATAATCAGGCTTAGCGCCATTTTTTTTATCGCTAAGCCTGCCTCGCTAATAGGCAATAGCTGTGTTAGCGACTGCTTTCAGTCGCTAACAGTTTGGGTATGCCCACTTTGCATGCCATTAGCGATAAATATCGCTGACATGCAAAGCGGGCCCTAAACAGGTCACTATCGCCTAAAAGTTGTCGCTAACTGCTGTTAGCGACAGCTTGCTAATAGGGCGATAAAAATATTGCCGCTTTAGCGGAAAAAAGTGCTGCTAAAGCGGCGATGTGGCCCTTGCTAATATGCCCCATAGTGATGATTCCACCTCATGCAGCTCTGTTCCGTCACGTTACACTTCCTGCCCGATCTTGCACCTTCAACTTATTTTTGCTCTGCATAATGACTTTGATACTGTTTCCCTATCTTTCTATTCCTGCTTCTTTTTCATCTCTTTGGTTTTCTGGCCCTTGCTCTGGATTAAAGATATGGGCCAGATATACGTAGCTTTAGGTTTGCAAATACCTAATGGGAAATGTTTGTGATTCGCTATCTGGCAATTGTAAACAGCTATGTACAAATGTGTGTTTTACACATTTACCAATTCCCATTGGGTCACATATAGACCTACCTCATTATTATTCACGAGGTAGGTATCAGTTTGCTACCCATTGAGAATCGCAAAAAACAAGGATGGTGGCCAGCTGCAGCCAGTAGACCACCATGTCTGTGATTGCTTTTAAATAAAGCATTTTTTTTAAATGCAGGCCGTTTTTCATAAAGGAAAATGGGATGCATTTCAAAATCAAAAGTTTTCTTTTCATTTTTTTAAGAGTAGGCAGTGGTCTGTGGAACCACTGCCTGCTCTTAAAAAATGTTTTCACCAACATTCACCAAGGTGAATGGGTCCATTGGGGACTTCTTTCCATTTGCAAATGGGTTACCACCAACTCAGACTTAATTGTGATAAATTGTTAATGTTTTGCAACCGTATTTCAGTCGCAAAACATTCACACATACCACTGGGAGTGGCTATTAGGAAGTGATGCCCTAAAAACGCCCCTTCCTCATACCGAATCGCAAACCCATTTTACAGTTCAGTAATAGGTTACTGAATCGCAAATTGGGCATTTGTACATAAAAAAATATTTGTTACGGTCACAAATAGACTGATTCTGTGAATCGGACAGTTAGCAACCTCAAAAAAGCTTCGTACATCTGGCCCAAGGTCTTGAAAAATAAGCCTGAGGGAGATCAGGCAAGTGGTGAAGTATTTTAACATACAAGTTCATCTTTAATAGGCTCTTCCTATTCTCTTGTTCGCTCCTCAACAAAGTACATGTCATATTTTATTACATCACTGAGCGATGCAAAAGAAGCATTGCCTCTGGCTGACTTTTAGAACTAGGATGTGAGCTCCGTGGAAATTCACATTGGGGATATGGGTACAAGGGGTCTCCCTTATGTAAATACATAATTTACTGACGTGACCTTCTATTGGATGTGGGGAACATGCAAACTCAAAGGGCTTGCAATCAATATGGAGTGATCTTAAACATTACTGCAATCCCTGTTTAACAAATATAGATGTTTTGACTCCACTAGGACTGGGATCAACACACTTCATCTTCCTTTGGCACTCTACACTTGGGTAAAGTTTTGTTTTAATTTGTCAAATATGTTATTTGCTGTTTTAATGTTGATGCTCATTCATTTCTTGGTCATCCTTGCTGCTTCTGCTTTGCTGTCATTGATACCCCATTTAAACATAGTCTCTATATTCCTGGAATAACTTACTTGTAGCTTTCATTCAGCTATGATCCTTATAAGCAAGGTAATGGCACATTACAAGCCCATCATAAGCACATTGTAGCCAAAGTGATTTCATTTATAGGGCTGTGTCCCTTGCAAAGTGCGGAAAGTGTTAATCCAGAGTTCTAAGAAAGATTTCATCCGGTACACTGTTTTGGCCAAACCTGGGCCATCAACAGGTGGGAATCAGGAAGAAATGATGAGGTATGCAAGCGTGACCTGCACTGAATAATGTACTAGAGTAACAGTGAGTACCACTCTTGCAATTCCTTGGTGGGCTGAAAGCAAGGGAGTTGGTTTCAGAGAAGGTTAAGTTGGCATGACCTACACATGTCACCCACACTGGAAAGAGTTTGTGCTTGCATGTTGGCGTACAATGAATGGATGAAATCATTTTATAAACCGCACAATACCCAAAGGTGTCTTAGTGCTAGACGGATCAAAAAACTAGGAAGGCCTTGAGGCTAAGGTTCAGGGACCTATTCCCGAAACTAACCGGGTCTTCAACTGTTTTTTTGATTTGCTGTAAGATGGGTTGCGAGCGTAGGGCAAGAGGCAAGGAGTTCCATAGTTTCCCTCCACGCTAAAAAGCATTCTTCCATCACATTTTGCTTTGCTAATTCTTGGGATCGTGATCATTCGGGCAATGCTCGATCTGAGGTTCCTAAAATCAGGCCTGGCTTGCAAGTAATGTGTGTTTTTTCGGGGGGAAAATTGCCACACTACAAAACTGTTTCCAAGGAGATATAAGCTTTTGGGGAGATGCCTATGGCGCAGCCATGTAGGGCCTAGGCCCCGCCAATCCAAGTCGCATAGGCAACAAGAGCACAGAACATGTTCCTTCGGGGAGGATCCACAGATGCATAGGGCCTCTTCCTGTTGAATGTACTGGATGGTATAGGCCAAAGGCTGGGCAGTCTGTCAGTAGGTCAGGTCTCATCCAGCAGCTGGCTGAGTCCCCCCCAGGGTCATCTCCGTTGCAGAGGAATCACTGGAATACGCACAGGGTGATTTCTTTATCAGCAGTAGCTGGGGGCACCACTTTAGGGCCACCGATTCAAGTAAGCAACAAAAAACACTGGGTAGTTTTCTAACTTACTGCCAAGGAGTAAGACTTGATTATGACACTGGCATACACCCATTGAGAGAATTACCTTTTTCAGAAGGGAATTCACGGCATCACCAGATTTAAGTGGACCTGTAATTAGGAGGATCCACATATAGACAGTCAGGGAGAGGTTAGGTTAATGAGGTCTGTAGTGAAGGTAGAGAGGTAATTTGTGTACTACAGTTGTTTTAATGCGGGCCACAATGCCAGAAGGCAAGGTAAGGAGAATGTTTTTGTTTAAAAGAAAGAGTGTAAGCTGACTTTTGAGGTTGTGAAATGTGAACACTGATGTTTATGCCCTGAGACAACTAGAGCACATGTAAATCACTCTCAGAGGTACATAACATTCTGTGTAAATACTTTCATTGGCATAAGTGTCAGACTCGCACTAATAATTTACTAGACCGTAAAGACCAGGATGGATAAACTAAAAAAGTAGAGAATGGTTTAGACCTGACACTGGATTAGGACTCAGGCTGGCACATGTACAGCTTATCACCAAATATATAATTAAGGCCTAAGGTTTTTCTAATGACAGATACAAGGTAACTAGGGAGACACATTTTTACTTCAGTAGGGTGAATTTCACTCTTCACTTCTGGTGTTTTATTTACAGTCTTCTCTCTTGCAGAGAAACAAGGACAGGCAATCTAAAAATGAACAATATAGAGATTAAATAAACATAAAAAAGCCCTTTTCAGAAATACTGCTTCCCATGGAATATTGGACTTTCAGCTTGTGCTTTAGTCCCTACTCAATCTATTTCACTTTCTGCTGTGTGGTGTATTACGTTGTAGTTTATATTGGTACCTTCATATACCCTCCTCTTTCTTTCCATTTCCAGTCTCATTCCATTTTCAAGATAATTTTCTTTTCATTGGTTTTAAATATGCTCATTACGTTGGCTCTTAATCCCTGATTTTGTTACATGAACCTTTGCATAATTTGTTTTCTGCTTCTCTGTCCCTCATTACATGTGATGGTATTCCCTCCAGAGCATTTATTTCAAGATGGGGAAGAAACTGCCCTGGGCCCAATAATTCTGGGCCAGAGATTACGGGCCTGGTTGTACCGGGTGCAGATGCACACCTAGTAAAACAGTTGCAGGAGCAGAGACTGTGGGTAGGAGCACAGTATACCCCAGCCCGAGCCCTTAAGCACTATGGTGGGAGCATGCAATACTGTCCCGGCAATGGCCTACCCTCTTCTGAGCTGCTACGACCTCCCAAGCACCTACTCTACATCAGCGTGCCAGGCCACCCACTGATGCTTTGCGTCCACTTTGATTTGTCGATGGAATCGGTTCCAACATTATTTACACTTTGTTATACCGTCCCTACGAATTTTGGTATGGCTGTGTATCTGGACAACATAGACTTCAAAATATAGGAACTCAGCTCACATGCATTTATCAGATAATGTTGGCCTGGTTTTTAGCTAGCTCACAGTGCCCCATCTGGACCCGCAACATTACCAGGGTAAAAGATGGTATCAGCAACCTCGAATATGACCACTTTTTATTCCCCAAGGAATCGTGGAAACAGAACTACCCTTTCTGCTTTTTACTTGACATGCACACGGTAACACAAGAGAAATACGCGTAGGTTTTAAAACATTTAATAAAACAATTGCATGCTTGCATAGGAAGAGTGCACTGCAATTATAAGGCATAAGAATGGTGAAAAAGATAAACATTTCAAGCATTATGATGTTTACTATGATTATACTCCTTCCTAAAACTACCTCCACTAACTAGAGCATAGTGGGAGTAACCCCTGCCAAATCCCTTGGGATTGTCCTCCTCTCCCAAATGTGGCTCTGAGGCGTTTATATAATAAAAAGCACTTTTCCAATCGAACTGTGTCGAAGGTGCAATGCTAATGCAATGGTTAGTCTGGAGTTGGATAGCTATCTCCAGCCAGATAATCAAATACAAGGGTATCCTTGGACAGAGTAAACGAATAACATAATAATAATGCTAGCTAAGAAATGAACTGCGTGTATAATAATTTCTCAGATACATTATCTTGTAAGTGCAAGGTATATTAAAAAGTCACAAATAGAAAAACAATGTCAAGCTAAAACATGGACCTAAAATGAAGACATGGCATGAGCCCTGCCATGCATCACAACACCTTTCTCACATTCCTTTCGTTGTAACATCACATGTTTTATCTTACTAACCTAGATAACCTGTATTAATCATAATTGTATTTGTTTGTAATTCTGATAATATTTTAGTTGTGAGCTCTACTATAAAACAAATATACAAAATCAAAATATGAAAATAAAATTTATTCAAATTCATGGCTCAAAGTTAACGACAAGTTTATTTATTTTTATTTTATTTATTTGAAAGATTTTATATAGCGCTGGCTAGACCCGGAGGTATCAGAGCACTTTACATGAATATCAGACCATAGTTACAGGTTACATTGTTACAAAGGTTACACAGTTATTAGAGCATAGCTACCTAGTTACATGTTAGGTCGAGACAAGCAATAAGGACAATATGCGTCAGGGAAAAAGCAGGCAAAGGGAGAGATTCATTGGAGAGGGGGTAGGAGGAGGGGAAGTAGACAGCGAATGAAGGAGGGAAAGAGGAGGGGGAGGGTGAAAGACACAGCATGAACGAAGAGTGGGAGGGTGACGGGGGCACAAACCGGTAGATGAGTAATAGCTGGGTCCGAAGTCCAGTAAGCTGTGATCCCAGGGGAAGAGGTATCATTCCCCCAACTCTGTTGCGAGAGGCTACCATTACGCAATGGACTTTCTCAGAGGGGTCTCTGAGACTCTAAGGCCTACCTACTGGATCCTTCCCCGAAAAAGGGGCGACATACCTCAACTCTGAGTGGCTCCTTTGGCGCTGTGGACTCTCTCAGAGGGATCACTGAGACTCCAGAGTATAAGTCATTGGATCTTTCCCCAACAAGCGGAGAAGGAGTGCTTAGTTAAAGGGCACAAGGGACAGGGGGATAGGCGGCATAGCAGGCAAGGGGAGAGATTAAGGGGAGGGGGGATAGGGGCAGAGGAAGTAGATAAAGAATGAAAGAGGGAAAGAGGTAGGGGAGGATGAGAGAGAGCATGAAAGGGGGGTATGGTGAAGGGGGCACAAATCGGTAAATGGGTAAAAACCTCGTTCAAGGTCCGGTAAGCTGTGATACCAGGGGAGTGGTATCATTCCCACATCTGCGCTGCGTGAGGCTTCCTTTACGCAGTTGACTCTTCAGACTCCAAGGCCTACCTACTGGATCCTGCCTCAGCTGTGCATGGTACCCTTGATGCTGTGGACTCTCTCAGAGGGGTCACTGAGACTCCAGAGTAAGAATAGTGGATCTTTCCCCAACAAGGGGAGAAGGAGTGCTTAGTCAAAGGGCAACAAGGGACAGGGGGCTAGGAGGCGGGTTGGAACTGGCAGGTCAACAGGGGGGGAACAAACGGCAAAAGAAAAATCGCATTAATTACAGAAAGATAACACATTCAATACCAGGGTAAATTAGCGATCCAGAAAAAGACAGGATCCATGAAAGGCAAGGGTCAGGGAGGACAAAGAGAGGTAGTCAGCATGTTGAAGAGTCCCACAAGGAAAGAGATACAGATAGCAGAAAAGGAAATGTATAAGTCGTAGAGTCACTCAGGAAGGAGATGCAAACGGGAAAGCTCAGAATCACAAAATAGTGATATTAAGTACAAAGAACTACTACATATACTAATAGTTAGAGTTGTAACTAGGCAAAAATAGTAAATTCACTCAAGGTTCCATTTTCATAACGATTAGGCTAAAAATGATTGTATATTACTTTTCAACAGAGTAAACGGAGAAAAAGGACATCCAAGGGGGTAGAGAGAGGGGGAGGGAGAGGAGCTAGGTGATAGGAGAGACAGGGGCCTGGGGGGAGAAAGAGATAAGGCCGCCCAGCCGAGGAGCAATGTCTGAGGGTCGGCAGGATGAAGTCCAACGGAACGAGGGAGAGGACAAGAAACAACAAAATGGTGTCTCCGTTCGCGATCCGCCATTTTGCGCCGTCAGTTCCCAGACACATCACTGGACCATCACTCTGAGGTATCTCCAGCTATGCTATGAGGTAGATCAATATGGGTGCAAAAAGTGCCTTAGAATAATAATACCTGACAGCTGCTCAGGTTTAATTTAAGGTGGGCCTTCGGCCTAGAAGGTCCTTTGGTAAAGTTAGGGGGATACTGAAGAATTAGGCCACAATGTAAAATGTGGGTGACAAGAATATCATAAATATTATGTGGATTATGTGAAGTGGGCTAGTTCAGTCAATAACCGTAAATAAGGTTTAGAGTTACATACGGCCGTACAGATTCAAATAAGGAAACCAGGTCACAGGTTTAAAACAAAGTCATTAAAATAGTGAATAAAATATTAGAGGAGAAAAAAAACTGTCAATAGGCATTATAAAAAGTCCGCTAATAATTCCAAGTATTTAAAGCATTGGTTGAGGTAGAATAAAGCAATAATGATTTACAGCAGTTCCCGTTTCGTTATGGGAGCAAATAGTTAATCTGACATGAGTGAGGAGTTCGCTAGTGATTCTAAGCATCAAAGTAGAATGAGGTAATCAGTGGCTAAGTTTGAACTTTAGGGAAAAACCAGTTCAAGCAGCTCCGAATCACACAATTTTCCTTAGTCTTGATCCGGTCTTGCCGCCTGGGGGAGGACCCGAAGGAATGATACCCTCCAGTGTGGGAGGTGGTAAGGGGCACTGGTGGAGTGGGCTAGTTTAGCAGCCTAAAGCTGGTAGGGAAGGGGTTGAATCAGTGTAAGGGGCACAAGTGGAATGGGTTAGGCTTGGTAATATTGAGTTAGAGGTAGATTTAATATCCTAAAGCTGGAGGGAAAGGGGTTGACCCAGTGTAAGGCGCACTGGTGGAGCGGGTTCGTTTTGGTAATGTTGAGTTTCCACCAACCTCCCTCCACCTCATTTCCTCCTGCAGGCTGACAATGGTCTTGACGTGGCAGCCTTCTTTTCGCAGGGCGCCGTTCCCGGCGTCGTCCAGCAGCATGTCTAAACTGGTGGACTCTGTCAGGTCCAAGCTGTGCTGGGACAGGCCCATGATCTGTCGGGGTGACGAGGAGATGGAGACTTGCGACAGTGCTCGGCTGCATCTGCCATGGTTTTCAGATTTCAACCTGTCGTTCTCTGCCTTCAGCTTCTCAATCTCGCTCTACATCCTGTTCATTGTCTCCCGCAGCTGATCCAACAGGTGGGCGGAGCTCAGGGCCTCAAGCCGAATGTCAGTCAGTTTCATCTCCTTGTCGCGCAGCTCGTTACGCAGCTACATGACGCTCTCGGCCTCGCTCTCCATGCATTCAGATATGAGTGAGCTAGAATGAGAATTCCTCATCAACGGGGTGGACAGGGATGAGCCACTGTGGGGCAACTTTGGTGAAGAAGGCAACAAGGAGTCCGTCATCTCCTCAATGTCTGAATGAGAAGACGCAGACTTCGGGGATTTCTTCTTCCCAAAGGCTTGCTTGAAGGAGCTCCGAAGCTCATTGACCCAGTTCTTCCTCTTCTTCTTCTTGGAATCACTCGCGTAGTTGCTGCCAATGCTGAACATACTTAGTTACAAACATACATACAACAGTTGAACATACAATTACAAATTTACATTTTATTTATAATGTGTTGAGTGTATTTTTCTAATAACAAACCTTGGGAGCAATAGCTTACCCTCGAGACAATTCTGTGTTTATTTTTCTAACACTAGCCCGTCTCCGCCTCCGCTTTAATTCGATTATGAAAACTCTTTGGATATTACTTGGTACGAAATGCTGGTACCTGTACAGCTAAATTTAGTAATATGCCCAAGTCACTCTATGAAAAAGCATAGCTGCAAAGAAAGCAAGATAGTGGGACTCTCTATGAACCTCTTAACATTGAGTGGATTCATGAATTGGCCTTTCAGCGAGGAAGGCATAGCCACATGATGCTAGGTCTTCTAAAATTACTCTTATATGTGATTTCAAGATT
Source organism: Lissotriton helveticus (assembly GCF_964261635.1). Lineage (NCBI taxonomy): Eukaryota > Metazoa > Chordata > Amphibia > Caudata > Salamandridae > Lissotriton > Lissotriton helveticus. Next base: position 213,717,361 of record NC_136062.1, on the reverse strand, counting down.
TCATTTTCATATTTCTCCTAAATGCTAAGAGAGATTTCAACTAGTGCTACTAATGCCTAATAAGTTGTATCAATTCAGCTGTGAAATGTTAATGAAAATCTTGGGAGCAAGATATTTCATAGATTATAGGAAATCATTTAGGACCATATTTAACTGGCGTTATACCCAGATGACTGTTGATATTCAACACCTTGTAAGGCATGGATGTACACTAAGGACGTGAATGGGAAAGCGACCTTGATTATCACATGCAAAAAAAGGATGCAAAATTTAACGGAGAGACACTTGATGGGTCGATTATGTCAAAATAAGCATCTAGGATACAAAAATGTACACAACCACATTAACAGTGCCCTGAAAATGTTCTTGCTGAAAGAAATGTGTTGGTGAAAGGCTACAAGTAATTTATGCATGATATGAATAATTGTGTTATTAACCACATCGATGCTATGCATTTTCCCGTTGTGTGCTGGAAACAACAAAAACACATGTTCCATGACGAGCTGGGCTCGTCATCAGCGTAGCAGGAGGCTACCTCATGACGAGCCCAGCTCGTCATGAGCGTGGAAGGGGTTAAGGAAGAAATAAAGAATATACAGTACACCATATTGTTGGACTATTGAGTGCTGCCTGATGGAATTAGAACTACATTTCTTGAACACACACTAACCGTGGTCCTGAGTATCTTGCTCACAATTTAGCTTACGTGAGCAGCCTTTTGGCTAGTCAAGTAGGGGGGCAGTGGTTATTGACCCTCAACATGCTTGTACACCTCCAGTGAATTACTTACTTGCTTATATACCTGTAAAACTCTGTGTGTCTCTTTTTGATGTAACCCTAATTACCAATTGTAAATCATTTGCCGTTAAAAACATATAACCACATAATTAAAAAAGTAGAAATAATGTAAAAAACTAAAATACATTTTAAATAAAAAATACAATTCTTTCTTATAAATAAATAAAATTCTAGAAAAAAACAACATATAAAAATACTATTGACAATAAACAATAGCAGCAAAAGTATTGGACTTCAAAGGAGTCAGATTCAATAGTGTAATTCCAATTTAAACCAAAGTAGGTAAAGTGTTGGTTTTTGGAGGGGTTAGATTTACTATTCCCACTCTAACATAAGCAAAATCAGGGAAAGAGTGCAACTTTGGAGGGCTCAGACTTATTATTCCCTATTCCAACATAATCAAAAATAGGCAAAGAGTTGGATTTAGGAAGGGTTAAATATGCTATTCCAATTCTTAGTAATTAAAAGAAACATTTAAATACGTAGCAACATAAAATTTTAAAAAAATAATAATACCAATATATGTGTCTTAAATGAATATGATTAAATGTAATGCAAAAATAATGTAACTAGAAAACAAATTAAATACATTTAAAATAAGTAGACATACCTTCCTACTACCCAAATAACAACAAATGAAATTAAACTGACATATAAATAAAACAATAACAATGTCAGTGAATTAAAATACAACAAATAATTGTCGTGAGGAATAAACAAATAATTTATATAATAGGAACCAATTACATTATTAAAACAAATTATATTAAATACCTTCCCGCCTTTCCCCCTTATACAACCCGCTGCTATATTATAAATGAGTAATTAAACTATAGAAACCTTAAAGGAAGTAATACAAATCACGAAATATGCTTAAATAATAATTGTGAAATTATTTTCATAATTACAAAATAAACATGTACTTAACATTAAGAAAGAACGAAAAATAAAAGAACAATAACTTAAGCAACTTTCCACACTATTGTCCTACAAACCGAAAAACTCACTACTGAATTATAAATTAGTAATTAAAGTATAGAAAGAATAGAAAATTAAAATTACACATTGCAAATCACTTAAATAATGTAAATGACAACTAATCAAAAAACAATTTACATAATTAAATATGAACATAACATAGAATAATAATTTATGATTTAAATAATTTTCTGCTCTACTCCCCTGAATCACAAATCTGCTCCTGAATTATAAATTAGTAATTAAATGTAAAACGAAAATTAAATCTTACAAATTACACACAAAATATACAATTATTATATTCTTCATACCAAAATTCTTATAACTAATACACATTTAATAATTAAAACATGTATTTAATACAACTATATTAAAATAAACAATATTACATACAACAATATTTTAAAATATTTTAAAAAGTATCTATTATATACATAAAAAAGGATAATCTCACCTTCTATATTCTATTCCTTGATATTTTTGATTTGACAATATTTCTGACACAATATTCTTGCTGACTATGACAGTCCAACTCTTGAACCCCAAGGGGGATTCGCATTAGCAAGGAGAAGGCAAGGGCTCAAAGAAGTGAAGTCGGGGACTCAGGAGGGTAGGCAGGGCACAGCGGGAGATGGCAGGAGTAGATACAGCAGACCATGTCCTTGCATATAATGTCACCTCCTCCCAGTGGCTGACACTTTAAAGGTACTGAGATACTGAGAGGGTGGACATAAAAGCAAGGCTCACCTCACATCAGGACAAGGCTGTTGATCCTCCTGAATCCTGATGAAACTGCTGCTTTTTGCAGGATTGTCCAAGCCCTCCCAGACAGCTCACAGATGAAACAGCCCCCCCTTCTCCTCCCCAGCTGTCACACAAACAAAACAAAAACCTCTCCACCCTCGCATGTGTCAGTATTCTACAAATCTACTACAGGACTTGGCTGTAGGAGAACAGTAGAACAGTGTGTCAACCTCAGAGGCGTTAGCCAAGCCCCTGTGGTGCAGGGGGGCCCGACCCCTTCAGGGGGCCCCCTATTCAGCCAAAGGCTAATAAACATCTGAAAGATATAGTAGACTTTGGGGACCCTCATCACATTCTGCGGGGGGCATCATTTTGACTTACGCCACTGTTCTACCACTTCCTTTCATGTCAAAACCTTGAATGGAAAATTTCAGTAAACAGTGTCAAAATAGACAGTCCAGATACTTGGTAAATATATCAACATAAACACGTTGTTCTTGTTCATTATGGCCATAGAGAAAAGAACTTCTGGGTATTGCTCCGATCCTCTGGGTAAGTTCGAATATTTGTAGGAGAAGACAAACCTTTCCAACACCAGGTGGAATTTCACAGACCCCCTACGACCTAGGCAGTAGAGTATTAGCAATTCGGTAACTTACCTTCTCGACTGCCGAAATTCGTGTGAGAAAAGTGGAGTTCCATAATGCTATCCCAAGTACTTTAAATTATTCGTGAGAAAAACAGTTTTCATGATCTTTCCACACAACTATAGACATGAGATATACCAAAAATAACTATTTTATTTGTCCTTTCATTATTAATGTTGTACAAATCGATCATTAAAAAAACACATAGCACAACAATTACGATGAAAAGCAATAACTCGATTCTACCAAATATGATTAACATGGGGTTGAAAGTGAATAGGGTTTTCGCAAGTCATCACAGTCCCACCATCCCCCCCCCCCCCGCCCCCCCACTCACACACAGACACAAATTCGAGATTTCAATCTTCAGCTGGCCGGTTTCAAACTATAAGTAAAAACGTTATTTGAAATCAGGTGTTTTTTAGGAGCAAACAAAGGGGCATATTATCAAGGGGGTTTATCTCTGCTTTTTTGGCTTTAAAAGCCAAGAAAGCGGAGATAAAATTATCTCCCTATTACCAAGCTGTCGCTAACACCAGTTAGCGACAGCTAATAGGAGATAGCGACCTTCTTGGGCCCCGCTTTGCATGTCAGTGATATTTATCACTAATGACATGCAAAGTGGGCGTGCCAAGATGTTAGCGACTGGAAACAGTCGCTAACATCGCTATCTCCTATTACCAACTTTTGGAAATATTCGCGCTAAGCGCGAATATCTCCAAAAGCTAACACCTGCCCTGAGCAGTTCTTAGCCATGTTAACCAATGGGAGGTGGATAACATGGCTAAGAGCATTTGCTCGATAATGCATGAATATCGCTGACTTTTCAGCGATATTCATGCATTGCGGCCGTTTTTTATCGCATTTGCGATAAACCTTGCTAATAGCAAGGTTTATCTGCGATAAAAATCGCCGATGTGCGGCGATAATTTTTGTCTCTAAACAAGTTAGAGACAAAAATTATCTCTATTGGTTGGTAATATGCCCCAAAGTGCCTTTTAAAGTCATGTTATATTTTTGCTTGAAATGCGACATTTAAGAAACGGTGATGTCACTCGAGTGAACAGGGCTTGCTGAAGCACCGAGCACTGGAATGTTCTGATAAGGACAGGATTAGCGATCTCTAAATAGTAATGTTAGAAATTATTTAAAAGTGGTGAAAGGGATGGACTGGAGATTGCGAAAAGGAAGGCTGTTGACGGGAAATAACCCAGTTATTGGACTTTGCTCCAAAGTTGACATCCGATCTGGTTAGGTTCTATTGTAGGTCTCTGCAGGCGTCGCACAGCGTTTCCTATTTTTTATCCTTCTTTCTTTCAACATATATCTGCTATGCTCACGAATCAACATACATCATCACAATCAATTTACAGAAATAATAAATATTGCTTCTATTCAATACGAGACCATAGCAATTAAGGAGAATGATAGTTAACATGTCTTTAGCCCAGAATTTGTCTTATGTATTCTGGCTGATACACAGATCCTTGGCACGTGCAAGGATGGCTTCGTCAGGCATGAATTCCTGCTCTCAGGGACCTTCACGGGCATTCGTCTTCTCATTTCATTGCATCTGGAACCAGTTCAAGAATAGACACGTTCCATTTATCCACGGAAGCAAACCAAACGTGTCAGAAGGCACTGGCCTCCACATGGGATATAAGTATACACAATGTCCTTCAATCCTATAAACGTGAAGTTCATGTCAAGGGGTTCAGCTTTTGATGTCGTCGTGAGCTGAGCAGAGGATCGGATCCATTTTTCTGCATGGAGAGAGAAAAAAATGTAGATATATGTTTTATTAGGTAATAGCCATTGTTGTGATACTTGAGATTTGCCCCTGCTGGAGCTGTAGACGAGAAACCTAGAGCTGGGAACCTTTAGCTTTGAAACCTACTCCCCTCATTGGGCTAAAATACATTTGACATTGGGTTTGGCTGGGATTGTCTTCTGCTCCCTGACGATGTTAGAATTGACTTCTATTTGGAAACAAAGCTTCTGATTGGTTTAGAAGGATGCTTCTAAAGTGCAACTGGTTCTGCTTGGACTTTGCACTTTCTTTCATCGTTAGTTTGGGGAAACTTGCTTTTGACTAAAAACTTAACATAGGGGCTGTACTGGGAAAATGTGTGCTCCTCACATGAGCTTGGTGCAGTGCTGAGTGGAGCGCGGAGCACAAAGGGAGAGTGAGGAGGAAGAGTGATGCAGCCACCGATCTCACAACATTCCCCTCCACTCAGCCAACCTACTTCTGATCAGAGTAAAAGTATGATAAGGACCCACATTCATTTAACTGACATCACATCAAAGAAGGGTGGACCCAGATGTGCACCCTCCCAGATTCTACAGAGAAGCCTGCACAGTTCAGACAGTGAGGCAGGAGAGTCCTTGAAGCAAGTGAGATTTCCCTTTGAAACAGTTTCCGGATGTGCAAATACATGTTTTTACAGCAGATCCACAGTGAAATTCTTTTTCACAATACAGCCTTCAAGAAGGGCCTCCACCCTCAACTCGAACTGTATTTTGATAGCCATTATTTCTCATGCCATTGTATTCCTAATGGATAGTGTGAGGAATTGGGATACTGGTTGACTCAGGTCTGAGTCCTGGTTAAGCAGCAGTTACAATCCTTGTCAGGATAAGGTACAATCAAACCCAATATTAACCTGTACTCAACCCCCTAGTAGCTTCCCACACATCAGTCAGGCTTAACTTAAAGGCAATGTGTAAAGTATTTGTGCAACACTTCAAATAGTAATAAAGTGAAAAACACCCCACAAAAAGATGATCTGCTTTCATGGCCCTGGCTCCAGATTAACTAGAGGGGGTATGCAGCCCTTTGTGCGGAGATAGGACACAGCCTGCTCAAGTGTCAGTAGGGCAGGGCCCAGCCAGTCACACCCACGCTTCTCATTGTATGTGGCTGTCTAAGAGGAATACATGAAGCCCAAATGTCAGCTACAGTCAGTCATGTGACCTATAGACAGTCTGAAGGCATTTTAGGCAAGAGTGGCCTCAAATGGCTAAGGCAAAAAAATGCCAACTTTCTAAAAGTGGAATTTTTTGAATTGCAGTTTAAAATTCGACTTTATCATAAGTTAAGATTTTAAATTCCAATTCCAGAGAGACCAAACAAAAACTGGTTTGTTGTTCCCATTTGGAAACTACCCTTATAAAATGTAAAAAGGTAGCTCCGATGTTATCCTATTGGCGAGATAGGCCTAGCAGTACTACCAGGACATGTAAACCTTAAAAGTACATGTCCGAACTTTTTAAAAACATTGCACCATGCACTCTGAGCTGTCCAGGGCCTACCCTAGGGGTGACTTATATGTATTAAAAAGGAAGGCTTCGGCTTGGCAAAAGGTTTACTTTGCCAGGTCGAAATGGAACTTTAAAACTGCACCCAAACAGGCTGAAATGGCAGGCCTGAGACATGTTTAAAGGGCTACCTAAGTGGATGGCAAGTCCACTTTCAGCATTTAATTTACTAGCCTTGGGCACAAGTAGTGGCAGTTTACCAAGGACCAACAAGTAAATTAAACATGCCAATTGAGTATACACCAATCTAACACGTTTTAAGGCGAAAGTACAAGCACTTTAGCACCACTTAGCAGTGGTAAAGTGCTTAGAGTTCTAAGGCCAGCAAAAACGAAGTCAGCAAAAACAAGAGGTCTGAAGGCAAAATGTTAATAGGAAAACAACGCCAAGGATGCCAGGTCTAACAGACCATATCTATCCTGATAAGTTTCCCAATAGACAATGTGTATACTAGCATCACAGATAATATGTTAACATGATCAGTGTTCCTCGCAGACATTCCTTATCGTAGAATAGTATTCCTGAGTGCCACTATATTTCCTGGCACAGTATTTATGAGTGGCCTGATTTCTACTTGCACACTATTCTGAGAAGTATTAAACCACTCTGAATCCAATTATAAAAGAGGGGTTAACGATTTCTCTTGAAAAGGCATTCATGATTTGCATTAATTTTCTTGGTACATATAACCTTGCTCATTCTCAAAGAGCACTTTCTAGCTTGCAGCGCATGAGAGTACAGTTCTGGGGAGAGCAGGGAACTTCTTTCACCTGAAGACATATCCCTGTGGATCATTATTTCTCATAGCACACAGGTGTGAGAACTTTCCTTCCCTACCACACTATTGCCCCCAGTGAATGGATAAGCGGGTCATCATTTTGCCTAGGTGGAGATGCCACTGAGCCAGACAAGGGCAATCCGTATGCTTTCAGTGATGGGCTAAAGTACATTTCATGACATCCAGGCTGTGCCCTATAGGTACCTTAGCTGCTTTTGTTTAATGTTTCAAAGCAGTAGACTATAAATGAATTAAGAGAAGGATGTGAGAATGCTAGATAGGAGAACAATTTGAAATGGGAGAAAATCTGCAGTATATCTAGCAACATGAATGATATAATGTACACAAAACTTCAGGAAAAGAAAGTTTTAAACTACCTAGAGTATAATCCCACTGTGCTTAACTACAAAGCAAGGGACTAAAGACCCTTTTTTTCTTTCTCGCATTTAATATAAAATGCTTTGAAGCTATGCGTGTGTGTGGGTGTGGTAGGTTTAATTTTACTTTGCTGTGCTCGGTATGTAGTTTGGTGATAGAATATAACTTGAAATGATGCTTAGAAGCACAAAGCGCCAACTGTAGGTATCTGGTCTCACTGGACCAGGACAAAGTCACAAATTCAGGCCTACCACGATGGAGCGCGGGTAAGATACAGGGACCCTGTTAGGCCCACTGAGCAAAGTGCCTTAAATCCTGGATGCGGAGTAGTGCAAGATCTTGCATCGAGGATGTGTTGTGCAATAGGAAGTGTAAGGTCCTGTGTTGAGCATGCGTCATGCAGTGGAGGCTCCGAGGAGCTGTGGGTCTGCGCTGTGAGGTCCAGCATCGATGATGCATCGCACAGCAGTGGGTCCGAGGATCTGAGCGGCTGAAATTTGAGGTCCTGTGTAGAGGATGCGTCGCACATCAGCTGCTCCATGGAGCTGTTAGTTCTTGTGTCGGGGATGCATCGTGCAGCGGCGGTTCCAATGTAGAGCTTTGAGGCGATGCGTGCGCTGCATCAGTTCTGCTAGGACCACACCTGGGCTTGCAGAGCACCTTCAGATCCACTTCCAAAGGGTTAGGACTTGGGTGGCATCACTTGGGTAGGTAAGACTCATAGCAGACAGAATTCAGGTGCTGGGTTCAAGGTGGTTAGAGCCTGTTCTGTCTCCTGATCAGGCCAGTCAACTAGCCCTTGGAGTTATGCTGGTGCTCCCACCCAAGCAGCAGAGCAGTAGAGCATCAGTGCTTCTTGCAGCAGAGCAGCAGAGCAGTACTTCTGAGTCTTTCATAGGTCTAGAGGTGTACTGAAGATTTGGGCCTGATGGTTCAATATTCATACTTGGTGCCAACTTTGAAGTCCGATGGGGTTCTGGAGGTGTCCACCCCCAGAGGTGTTTGGAATTTCCTGTCTCCCTGCCTTGGCCCCAGCTTGTCAGTGGGGACACAAGTCTAGTGTGAAACCTTTTATGAGTGTGCTGAGGCAGAGCTTTTGTGATGTTCATGTGTGGTAGGTGACAACTCACGGCAAGCTGCATGGCTGTATCAATACATGACTGATAGATGGAGGAGTGGGTGGTAGGATGTGTGGGGATTTGGTGGATAGCTGGAGAAGTGGAAAGTTGTATGGCTCATTAATTTATGTTTGGATGAATGCTGAATTTGTGATGATGGGTGGATGGATGAGAAGATGAATGGATAATGTCTATGGATAAAGAAAGCACATGAATATATATTGTTTGTAGATGGATATATATTTGTCCATGTGAAAGGATTTTGTTTGTGGATGTATGGTAATTTGTGCAAAGATGTGTGACGGTCAGTTTGTGTGTGTATAAGTGGATTAAAGGCCACTTTGTATATGTGGCATATGTATGGTGGATGTATGACGTTACAACGCATACTTTTACAACGCATACCTTTACAACTAAATTTTTACAACGCAAAAACCATTACAACGCATGTATTTACAACGCATGTTTTTACAACGCAGGTACCTTTACAACGCATACCATTACAACGTAAGTATTGGTAAGTATATATTAATTTTTTATATGTAATTTAATTGAAATTAATATAATTTAATTTAATTTAATTTCATTTAATTAATTTTTTTAAAATTTAATTTTACTTTATTTTTACCCTGTACCCCTGTACCCCAAAAACCCAAAACTGACCCTGAACCCTAAAAATACCCTTTTACCCAAAAACCCAAAGCTGACCCTGAACCCTAAAAATACCCCTTTACCCAAAAACCCAAAACTGACCCTGAACCCTTAAAATACCCCTTTACCCAAAAACCCAAAACTGACCCTGAACCCTAAAAATACCCCTTTACCCAAAAACCCAAAACTGACCCTGAACCCTAAAAATACCCCTTTACCCAAAAACCCAAAACTGACCCTGAACCCTAAAAATACCCCTTTACCCAAAAACCTAAAACTGACCCTGAACCCTAAAAATACCCCTTTACCCAAAAACCTAAAACTGACCCTGAACCCTAAAAATACCCCTTTACCCAAAAACCCAAAACTGACCCTGAACCCTAAAAATACCCCTTAAAAAAACCCAAACATATAACATTTTAAATATAATTATATACTTACCAATACTTACGTTGTAATGGTATGCGTTGTAAAGGTACCTACGTTGTAAAAACATGCGTTGTAAATACATGCGTTGTAATGGTTTTTGCGTTGTAAAAGTTTCGTTGTAATGGTAGTGCGTTGTAAAATTTGCGTTGTAAAGGTTGTTTACCATGTATGGTATGTGGTTGAATTTCTGTTGTGTATGTGAGTACACAGATAAATCCATGCTTGGATAGATGTGTGTAAATGATCAGAATGCTGCTGCACTTGCAGCTGGTCTTCTTTTACACATGGCTTGTGGCTCTGAAGTGTAAACACATCTACCTCCTGGAAAACAAAACACTGTAACTCACTTTGATGCAGCAGCACCATCGCTTGATACCAACGAGATTCCTTGAAGGTTGACTTTTGTGCACGAAGTTGGACATTATGTCACGCACTGTACCTGCCCTCAGGGGGGATATCTGTCCTCCCACTGAAGTGCAGCTGGGTGCCACCTGCACACCAAAAGACGGAACGCCTTTCACTGCTGTACTGTCCCAAGGGCAGGTGCGAGTTCGCTGCTGCTTTGGGGCAGTGGATTGACTATAATAGGGCAGACTTTCAATGTTTGCCCCTGGCGCATCTTAATAGTACTCCGGTGCACAAACAGGCACTGTTAGATAATCTGGTGCATAATGTCATCCAGACTAGAGGTCTGCTAAATATAAAAAACTCAGAACCTTTTAGGTTGTGCTTGTGTATTCTCTCCTTGTCTTTTGAAGGAGGAGGACGAGGAAAGGAAGCAGGCACAGAAAAAGATGAACATCCGGAACTCAGACACAATCTTAGGCAATAAAAAAGAAGGTTTAATCTTCTCTATTCTTCTGAAAAATTGTAAAAGGTAAATAAGCAGGCAATTCCTGCAATTTGAAACCCTTCTGGCTGAAGCTATTTCCACTAAGAAGTCAACCTTCCAATATTAAAATCACATGAATGTACAGGCTCAAAAGGAGAAGCCATGAGATAAGTCAATACCAACTCTCAAGCTGGGACAATGAAAGGTTTCGAAAAACGTATTTCTTTAGACTTCTAAAGAACCTGATTTCTACATAAAGCTTAACAATTAGCACTGCTCAGGCGAAAGAAAGTAAGCTGATATACTGACTAAACAACACTTAACCATATTTATATGAAGCCTATTTCAAGCCAAATGGAGGACAAAATGTAGACAATGATACAACTGCACCTGTAGAAGGGAAAACAAACAACCAGCTAAATCAGTAAATAAATGGGCACCATATGCCTTAATAAGCTGCATGCGTGGAAGGACTACAGCTGATAACATCTAAAATATCATGAAATGAAATTACTTCAAATGTTTCCTTTCAAAGCCAAGCTTGAAGATTGAGGGTCCTGAGATTTTGTTGAAATATGCTCCTCCCTTCAAGGGATAGTAAGTTCTACCTCAGAAGAAGAAGGCAAGTTCCAACACTCAATTAAAGAAGATCTGAATGAAGAAGGCAGCTAGCCCAATCAGAAGCAATCAGAATAATGTACATTTTGTGAATGGCTTTTTCTATCAGTGTAACCAGTGGAAATGCATCATAGACACTGATGGACCAATACAGGGAAAATGCACCCTCCTTTGATTCTCCCAGAGGGAATTCCCTCATGCACAACAGGCTGCAGCACATTTTCTGAACTGGCAAAAATATGTATTTCTGGCATTCCCCAGATGTGTATATTTTGAGTTGCCACATCCTGGTAAAGATTATGTTGGTGTCTCACCAAAGTCATCCTGCTTAGATAGTCTGTCACCGCGAGATGAGGTCCTGCCAACATAATCTACTTGTCTCGTACCAAAAGCTAACATTTAGAGCCTCCACACACAGTAGAAGAGACTCTACTCTTTCATTCTTGTTGATAAACTGAAATTGTCTGCAATGAACCGAAGAAAGAAAGGCTCTCAGTGCTAACCTGATCGCCCTTAATTCTAGAACATCTATGTGAAGTCTCTTTTTCTGTTCTAACCACTTAGCATTGAATCTGCAAATGAGCACTGTATCATTGTACTGATACATCTGTGACTAGTGTCAACTTTAGCCAAGCATGCTGCAACCCAACAACTGTGGAGCATCCTCCTCCATCCACCACAGTAGGGTCCCTCAACACTGAGGTCTCATCACTTCCTTGTGATTTAGACTTCAATATTATTAATTATACTGATCAAGGAGAGCCTACTAAAGGGTCTTTGTCCACTGACCCGACAACTGCAGCACTGACTTTACTGGTTGAATAGGATTGGATAATCTCCTCTCTACAAAAGGAAACGCCCTCAGGAGGCGAGTGTACAGAATTGCCTTTCCATATTGAGGTTATCGGGATGGAATCAAAACAGACTTTTTACACTTAACAGAAAGACTCAAATCTCTCAAATGGTTGCTATACCTAATTTGGTTACTTGAAAAGGTGAGCTGGCTTTTTTTAGCCAGTGGTGTACATAAGGGTAGACTGTATTGTAATTGCAGTTATATAGCGCTTACTACCCCTGAAGAGGCGTCGCAGCGCTTTTTCGGCGAGTATCATGCTACTCCTGGACCCATAGTGGATTGGTGTTGAATTAGTATAGTGAAACATGCAAGTACATTTTGAGTGGTGGATAGGTTAGTCAGTTAATTGGATTTGGAATGATAGCTGAAGGATAGAGGAGGACAAAGGTTTGTATTTATATAGCGCTTGTTGACGCACGCTATTCAGGAAGCCTACAAAGGATTAGTGGTGAAATAATATGGTGAAATATGAGGTAATTTCAGTTATTTGGAGTGAGAAGGTTAGCGGAGGGATAAAAGGGGAAGAAAGATTTGCATTCATATAGCACTTGTTACCCCTGATGGGTGTTGAAGCGCTTTTCTGGCGAGTAGCATGTCACTCAGGAACCCATAAAGGATTACTGTTGAAAATTAGTATAGTAAAAAAATATGAAGTAATTTGAGTAGTGGATAGGTTATTCAGTGATTTGGGTAGTATATTTGTATAGTTTAATATGGAATTTGAGAAGTGAACATGTTAGTCTGTTAATTTCGATTGAAAAGGATAGTGGAGGGATAAAAGAGTGAACGTTTTTTTTTTTTTTAGGTCTTAGCAGTAGGAGGAGGCTTTTGGGTGAGTAAAAAGGAGTTTTGGAGGGGAGGACTCAGAGGGAAGAGTTTAGAAAGGTTTGTTTTAGGGGATCGGTATAGTAAAAGAGGTGTCAGATGATGCAAGGAGGGTAGAGTAGGAGAGAGTCTAGAAAGGTTTTTTTTGGCAATCACAGTAGTGGTATGGAGTTTGGGATAAATGAGAGAGTGGGTGTAGAGGATATATTGATAGATGTATAGGATGAGAGATAGGGTAGTGCATTGGAAGGAGTAGGAGAAGAAGTTTGAGATGAGTCAGAAGGTTGGGCTAGACGATATATTGAGCGAAGTATAGGCTGAGAAATAGGGTAGTGCATTGGAAATGCTAAATTAGAGGAAAGTATAACATATATAGATCCATAATTACATTGAAAGTATATAGATACATAAAGGAGGTAAGTATATGTAGATTAAATATATTGATAGAGGCACAGGATGAGAAATAGGGTAGTGCATTGGATATGCTTTTTCAGGAGAAAAGTAACAGACACACAGATCCAAGTACATGGAAGGTACGTAGATGCACAATGGAAGTCTGTACATGTAGACCAAAGATGATTTGTATTTATTTATTATTATTTTTTTTTTCCTATCAACAACATAATTATTTTACATGTTTATACAAAGTAATACACAAAGATAGGTACATATCTATAGTGAAAAAAAATGCTTTTATACAAAGGGATATGCTGTAAATTTCTGTTTGCGTATGGTGCTTATGTGGGGAAGAGCTAAATCTTGAGTAGTTTTTGAAGATAAGGTGGTTGTCAGTGGACCTTATGTTGGAGGGTAAAGAGTTCCATAGTTTTGCTGCTTGAACAGAGAAGGATGTGCCACCCATGTTTTTTTTCTTATATGGTGGGATTTTGAGACGAGATGCTCCTTTAGAGCGGAGGTTCCTTTATTGAATGTGTTTTGTGATTTTATTCCTGATGAAGGGCCAACAACAGGCCAAAAGGGAGTAACTTGAAAAGAAAATGCATCTTTCCTCCTCTGAAAGTCAGGAGCGGCCTGTGGGACTGAACCACGGGATCATGAAAGCATGTATCTTGAAGAGTTAGAGATACTATCCAATTGTGTTCAGGAAGGGCTATACACACCTGACTCAGTAAACATTTTGAGCTTCCCTTTCTTTATAAACTTGTTCACAAGCCAAGATCCCATTTTGGTCTCATATTCTTTACTTTCTTTAGAATCACAAATAACAAGAAAAAGGCCCTTACCTATTTGAGATGGTGGAACCAATTCTATTGATGCCTTCCTCAATCAAGATACCCTCTCTTTTATTAACTGGGGACTTGGGGTAGGTTGAAGAGCTAAGGGCGAAGGGCTCATCAGAAAAGGAAAACTTTAACCATGATCTATTAACTGTAGGATACAATGGTCTGAAGAAATCGCTAGCTATTACTGTAGAAAAGTAGCCACCCACCGTCTACAGGTGATGAATGAAAACAGTTCCGTGTCAGGGGTTTTGCTGCTAATGGGGGGTGAATGACTGAAGAGGACACAAAACCTTGATAGCTTTTCCCCGAATCATGGTGGCACCTCTGGTCGCTGTTGCACCTTCCAAAATGATGTGTTTATCCCTGAAAAAGCTAAACTGTCTGTGAAACTTCAGGGAGTGGTAATCAGTCTCCTCAAATCAAGTCTATCTAAAATAGTCTCTTCTAATTTGTCCAAACTTAAAACAGCCATAAAAAGGAAATGATAATTATTATCACAGGATGTGTGGTATCCTTGGCGTGCTTTTTCCTGTCTTATTTCCTCTACCTCCTGTATTTTTGACTCTGTGCTCTATGACTTGGTGTTTGAGTTTGCTGGTTTAGGTACTCTGGGCACTTTACCACTCCTGATCAATGCTAACGTGTAAGTGCTCCCTATGTAAATAAATATTCTAATTGGTTATTCATGATTGGTATATTTTATTTACTGGTACGTCCCTAGTAATGCACTGTGTGTGCCCAGGGCCTGTAAATAAAATGCTACTAGTGGGCCTGCAGCACTGATTGTGCCACCCAACACCAGTAGCCCTGTAAACCTATCTCAGGCCTGCAATGGCAGTGTCTGTCAGTGATGTTTTAAACTGGCATGTCTACCTGGCAAGTACATCCACTTCCAAAGGCCCTCTCCTTAACTTTTTATACATGTATGGCACACCTAAGGTTGGTCCAAAGTACCCCCATGTAGGACATGTGCTGGTGTGTATTACATAAGCATTAATAATAATGGGTTGACCCAAATAGTCAATAGGACCTGGGTAGCAATTAGTATAAGAAAACAAATGGTCCTAGACTGTTATTCTCAAATATCAATAAATGCAACCATTCTATTTTGGTCATACCTGTGCGGATATGACATGAGACATAGGAAATACAAAACAACAAGCCTAATGCATATATAAGACAAAGCTAAGTATCCAAAAGGTTCAATCTTTAAGCCAAAAACTCATGGCAGTTTATTCGTAGTTATTTACAAAACATATAATTTTTCAGAGGAGATATCATAGGTTACTCACAGACAGTGTTCTTAGGAAAGACGTGTAAAGAGAGGGAAAGTGCTCGTGCAGTGAATTAAAAAAAGGGGTAGAGGGAATGAATTCTATGCGAATATTTTCAATTTATTTAGAATGCCATGGTTCGTAATCCTTAGCCATCAGTGAGGCCGCCCTGGATATTATTTCAGCACAACCATAGTTACTATTTTGTTACAACACAGTGATATCATCAACTGTAAGATTTATTCGCATTCGCAAGTGGCGGGGGGAACAAGGGAAGTACAGGCCCCAAAATACGGGGGGATTATCGTCGACGTTTCGACCCTGACGCTGTGAGGGTGATTTATCTCCTCAGCTACGGGTCTTCCTCAGGACGGGGGAGGGGTGGGAACCTGGTTAAACTTCTGATGAGCCCCCTTCAGTTCGGTGGGCAACCAATGGATGGTGTGCCATGGACCTAAATTAGTCCGTGAGAGATTCCAAACAAGCCATAATTAAGACGTCCGTGTTACTTTTGAATAAATCCGTAGTTCAACCACTGAGAACGTGAAATGATGCTCAGTAGTAGGCTGCAGACAGCGCTATGTTACTGAATCCTGTGTGTATCATTAGCGCAGAACACATCGGGGGCTCTTTGACAGCTAAATCACCCTCACAGTGTCAGTGTCGAAACGTCAACGAAAATCCCCCCGTATTTTGGGGCCTGTACTTTCCTTGTTCCCACCGCTCCTTGCGAATGCGGATAAATCTTACAGTTAATGATTGTTGGGACGGGAAGTCTCCTGCATGTCTCTGGAGAGAGTGCTTCCCCTGCCTTATGCTAATCTCCAGGCAAGTCGCTCCAAAGCTACTGTATAGTTTCTAGATCCCTACCTCAGTGAGCATGACAATCATACATGTCCACTGAGGGTCTCCCTGTTTACATGGATTGAGACCCTAGAGCTTGGCTCTGAGGTCGAGGGGGCATGCCTAGTGCACCCCTATTTTTCAGAGAGTGGCTACTGCCCTCTCTATTAAGGCTGTGGTAGACTGACAGTGGTGGCAGCAATAAATCTATAGTCAGGAGGGGTGAGTCCCTAGGCACCCTCCTGACCAAGTCTGTGCAGCTTGCCATGCCTGTGGGCCTGTTGCCTTTGTCTGACTGATGTGTGTTTGAGAGCCCGTGGGTGTACAGGGGAAGCTCCCCCATGCCCCTCCCTATTTCCTTAGAAAGGCCTGGTGGGCTGGGGTAGACACTCTGCTCTTATCTGGGTTTAGCTGCACTAACTTTGTGGAGAGAATCCTCCCCTACTGGTCAGGGCCTCCTGGGCTGCAGTTAATTAAAATTCCGCTCTAGGGGGTTGCACAGCCTGATACCAGAACAGGACCTGCTACATACTTTACCCATACATTGAACACGAGGTGAATGGTCTGTGATTGGAGGTGTATTCAGAATGCAAAAAGTAGCAGACCCTCTGATTGGATGAGCCTATCAATCAGAGGTGATAAAAGTCTGGCCTGAGTGGTCAGCTGTTGTTTAAGACTGGTCTATGACTGACGAGCGGCCATGCCAGAGCCCTCTGACAGTAACCAGCCGCGACCCCGCGGTGTGAAGGCAGAAGATAAGACTCTGTTCATTGCGTTCTGGAAGGAAGGCATCAGCAACATTAAGGACCAGCTGTTTTTGTGAGGCTTGGAGGAGCGTTCGCTTTGGACCAAGGAAATTACAGACAGCTGCCCAAGGTGTGGAAAGGAAGCTTGCGGCACATCACTCAAGGTGTGGAAAGGAAGCTTACAGCACATCACAGAGGCTGGTGGAAAGAAGCTTGCAGCACATGACGAGAGCCAGAGAGGAGGATGCTTGATTCTAGTCCAGTGAAGCAGGCCCCCACCTTTCTTTTTGTGAACTCCGAGGGTATCAGGGTGAACTGGCACTCTGCCCAGCCACTACCCTCCTACAGCTAGCCAGTGACTAGTGGGACTCCAGTAAACTGTACCAAGACATCCGGCACCTCTGATCAGATCCCTAACACCACTAGAGCGGTGTCCTCACTCACAATGAGAGGGCACTTCTGTTGCTTTGGGTGGGGGGTTATGGGGCTGATCATGAACATTTGACTTCACATCATATGCTGAAACTATATCCTTTCAATCCAAAGATTGATATCAAGGCTCTAGTGAATGAGAACAGCCCTGTGTAACATGATCTGTAATATGCAATGCTTACTGTGTGTTTTCATGTTAACTGTGTTTTTATAGTGCTTGGCGTCTAGGTGCTATAATACTGTTTGGGGTCAGAACTCTGTCCCAGAGGGTTGTAGAGACTTCTGGTTTTCACTGTTATCCTAGTTTTATGTGTAGTATAATTATCTTATGTTTATTAAAGTACTTTTCTTTTATAAAAAGTAAAGCACTGACTGGACATTGAGTTTATCAGCTGGTGGTACGGTTTACACTGTATTCTGAATGTCTAACCCCACCTCACCTCCTTGAGTAAGCCTTGGACTGCTCTGTCTCGCTACCCTGAGAGAGTCAAGTGCTGGAGAGGAGTACTTGGTTATCCAGTTTTGGGTCCCTTAGTACTGAGGCCCCAGGACATCAGTGAGGGAACACTCCAGTTGATGCGATTGGAGCGCAGTTACTCCTGAGTGCCCTGGTGCCCAGGAAGCCGGGTCTAACATTGGTGGCAAGCGGTGACGGATCACTAGACTTCAGGCTCAGTGGACACTGAGGCCAGTTGATAATTCCAGCAGATATCCATAAGCTATATGTAAAATGGCAGATAACATTGGAGAGGAATTGGAATTGCAGAACTTGACAGTGGAGCAATTAAAGCAAATGTGTGCTGAAAGGGGGTGGAAGGTCCCAAGGTCTAAGGACAGGGAGCACTTGATTAGCCACATGAGAAAATGCTTTGAGCAAGAGTTCACTGTTGTGCAAGAGTTGGAGAGCACTGTTACCACAAGCCTGCCAAGTCAGTCAGTGCAGGCTTCTCCTGTACCAGCCCCAAGGCATTCCCCAAGGCTTTCCCCTATGCTTTCCCCTAGGTATTCACCTAGACCTGCCCCTAGACTTTCACCTCCCCCTATCTCCAGGGCTACCTTTTCCCTTGTCCCAGGATTCGCCTCCTTAGGAGGGACTGAGCTAGCAGAGACCCTTAAACTTCAGCTGAAACTCCAGGAAGCTAAGGATTTAGCAGAGGAGAAAGCAAGGGAGTTTGAAAGGGAGAAGCTAAGGATGGCCCGCCAGGCAGAAGAGGAGCAGCGAAGGGTCAGACAGGGAGAGTGGGCTTGGAAGGAGAAGGAGAAAGAAAGGGAGAGACAGGAGAAAGAGAAGGAGAGGGAAAGGGAGATGATGGAAAAAGAAAGGGAGAGACAGGAGAAAGAGAAGGATAGGGAATTGGAGAAAGAGCGGATAGCCCTAGAGGAAGAGAAGCTCAAGTTAGCAGCTGATAGAGGGCTTAGCTCTGTGGATGGTGCATCCACTTCAAAGTCCCAGTGAAAGGAAAATACCACCAAGGTACCAAAAGAATTGATACACATGTATGTCCCTGGCACTGATATTCTCAGTTGGATGCGTGCCTTTCATCTAGCATGTAAGGCTCAAGGTCTTAATGGTCAGTCCAAAGCAGCGACTTTACTGAGTCGCCTCCCTCGGGAAGGGACTGAAGTGATTGAAAGGATGCCTGAGAAAGACAGTCTGACATATGAGTGCATGAAGGATGCTTTGATTAGGCGGTTTGGGTTGAAACCAGCCCAGTACTTGCAGAGGTTCCGTGAGAACAATAAGGCAGAGGGGGTTCCTTTTGAGAATTGGGTCCATGACATAGTGAGAGACTGGAATGAGTGGGTGAGAGGGATGGAAGCAAATGATTACCAGTCCCTAAATCAGGTGATGATTGCAGAGCGTCTCCGGGAGGAGTGCTCTGTCCCACTCAGACAGTATTTGTCTGACCTTCCTGAGAGGGATCCTGAGAAACTTGCAGTGATGGCAGATAAGTGGCTTGCCAACAGAGTGAACAGGGGGCAGGGGCAACCCCTTTCCAAGCCCAAGGGGGAGAAGAACTCCCAGCAGGCTGGCCCTAAACCAGAGGGGAAGGGCCAGAACGGTTCCCAAGGCTCTCAGTCAGGACAAGAGTCTAAGGGGAACGGGACCTCTAGTCAGTACCAGAAGGGGAAAGGAGGAAAGGGTCCTTTCACTCCGAAGGGGATTAAATGCTATAAGTGCCACCGAGAGGGACACTTAAAGCCAAACTGCCCAGTGAAGGATGTGGTGCCAGTGGCACCCGTGATAGCAAGTGTACTTTCAGTGGGGGCAGACATGAAGGGAGGCCCAAGTGAGTTTAACTTAGTCACCAGGGACATCTGGGAACTTGACCCAGAAGCCCTTAAGCATATTCACCCTAACTCAACGGGGTATATGAGTGTAGCAAGTATCAATGGAAGGAAGGTTCCTGCCATGAGGGATACTGGTACCCACAGGACTATGGTTGAACGCAAATATCTCAAACCCGAAGAGATCATTCCTGGTTCCAAGGGGTATGGACTTGTAGCTAGTGGTGATGGCATGGAGTACCCTCTTGCTAGAGTGGAGGTAGAGGTGAATGGCAGGAAGGCCATGGTCAATGTCGGGGTGCGAGAGAAGCAGGGTACTGGGTGCTTTCTGGGGAATGATCTTGTTGAACCCGGGTTAGTACCAGGCCCTGAGGCCTATATGGCCAGGATTTCATCAGCTGTGCTCACTAGGGCACAGTCTGAAAAACTGCTTCCTAGTGAAGTGGGGACCGTTCTAGTGGAAGAGACACTAGAGGGGAACAGGCCAGAACAAGAACTAAGGGCAGATTATGAGAAGGCACCTGTCCTGGTGTCTGCATCGCCTGCTCCAGTTGGAGAGGAGGGTGAGCATCCAGAGGTGGATAAGGTGTTGGAGTCTGGGTCCCTGCCAGAGCTGCAGGAGCTGCTTGTGGCAGGAGGACCGTCCCGTGAGGAGTTTTGTAAGGCACAGACTGAGTGTCCTACACTTGTTGGCCTGCGGACGACTGCTCAGGAGCAGGTCTCCACTGGAGTAGTCGGAAAGCACAAGGTGGCTTCGGAAGATGGACTCCTTTACAGTGAGCCTCCTGACCCAGAGCCAGGATCCAGCAAAAGGTTGGTGGTTCCTCAGGTGCACAGGAATTTTCTGCTGCATCTAGCCCATGAAGTACCCGTAGCTGGGCACTTGGGCATCAAAAAGACAAAGGACAGGTTACCACCTCTGTTTTACTGGCCAGGAGTAGGTCAGGATGTGGAGAGGTTTTGCCATATCTGTCTGGTCTGTCAGGCCAGCAGCATGTCTGGTGGCCCGATGAAGGCACCCTTGGTTCCCCTACAGGTCGTGGAGGTACACTTAGAGAGGGTGGTGTGTCTTCCCAGGAATTACACGGTTTCTTTACTTGCAATGGCTGAAGAGTTGTAAGAGGAGAGTGAGTCCCTCCCTGACTTATTGCAAGGTAATGAGAAGGATGTTTTACTTGAGGGAGTTAAGCTTGCCTCTGAACTGACACCTGAACAGCAGGTGGAGTGTAAAGAGCTGCTGGGGAGATTGTCCCGTCTCTTTTCACTTACTCATGGGCTGACGCCTGTCTGTGCGCTTGACACAGACACAGGGGGCACCCTGCCTGCTAAGAAGCAGCCCAGGAAGGTGATCTGGACTGAAGAGTGTCAGAAGGCATTTGATGGATTGAAGGCTGCACTATGCAATGCACCTGTACTGAAGGCCCCTGATTACAGTCAGACCTTCATTGTGCAGACAGATGCTTCAGACAAGGGAGTTGGGGCAGTTCTTGCCCAGCTCAATGAAAAGGAAATGGAGCATCCAGTGGCCTTTATCAGCCGCCGACTACTCCCCGGGAAGCAGAACTGGTCTGCAGTTGAAAAAGAATGCTTTGCCATAGTGTGGGCCCTTCGAAGATTCAGACCTTACTTGTTTGGTGCAAGGTTTGTGGTTCAGACAGAACACAAGCCCCTCAAGTGGCTTATGGCAATGAAAGGGGAGAACCCAAAGTTGCTCAGGTGGTCCATATCTCTGCAGGGACTAGATTTTACAGTGGAACATAAAGCAGGCTTACAGCACAGTAATGCAGATGGACTTTCCCGCCGGTTTATCCAATCAGATGATCGGTCTTCTCCCACTGGGAAGTTAGTACCGGCCATTCTGATCTGGGGAGGGCATATGTTGGGCCGGGAAGTCTCCTGCATGTCTCTGGAGAGAATGCTTCCCCTGCCTTATGCTAATCTCCAGGCAAGTCGCTCCAAAGCTACTGTATAGTTTCTAGATCCCTACATCAGTGAGCATTACAATCATACATGTCCACTGAGGGTCTCCCTGTTTACATGGATTGAGACCCTAGAGCTTGGCTCTGAGGTCGAGCTGGCATGCCTATTTTTCAGAGAGTGGCTACTGCCCTCTCTATTAAGGCTGTGGTAGACTGACAGTGGTGGCAGCAATAAATCTATAGTCAGGAGGGGTGAGTCCCTAGGCACCCTCCTGACCAAGTCTGTGCAGTTTGCCATGCCTGTGGGCCTGTTGCCTTTGTCTGACTGATGTGTGTTTGAGAGCCCGTGGGTGTACAGGAGCCAGTGTGAGGAATGCAAGCTGTTCTGCTGGATATCCCAGCTCCCCCTGTGCCCCATCCTATTTCCTTAGAAAGGCCTGGTGGGCTGGGGTAGACACTCTGCTCTTATCTGGGTTTAGCTGCACTAACTTTGTGGAGAGAATCCTCCCCTACTGGTCAGGGCCTCGTGGGCTGCAGTTAATTAAAATTCCTCTCTAGGGGGCTGCACAGCCTGATAACAGAACAGGACCTGCTACATACTTTACCCATGCATTAAACACGTGGTGAATGTTCTGTGATTGGAGGTGTATTCAGAATGCAAAAAGTAGCAGAACCTCTGATTGGATGAGCCTATCAATCAGAGGTGATAAAAGTCTGGCCTGAGTGGTCAGCTGTTGTTCAAGACTGGTCTATGACTGACGAGCGGCCACACCAGAGCCCTCTGACAGTAACCAGCCGCGACCCCGCGGTGTGAAGGCAGAAGATAAGACTCTGTTCACTGCGGTCTGGAAGGAAGGCATCAGCAACATTAAGGACCATCTGTTTTTGTGAGGCTTGGAGGAGCGTTCGCTTTGGACCAAGGAAATTACAGACAGCTGCCCACGGTGTGGAAAGGAAGCTTGCGGCACATCACTCAAGGTGTGGAAAGGAAGCTTACAGCACATCACAGAGGCTGGTGGAAAGAAGCTTGCAGCACATGACGAGAGCCAAAGAGGAGGATGCTTGATTCTAGTCTGTGAAGGTGAGATCAAATCACCTCTAGGCTCCTTCCTTGCACTGTGGGAGCCTGTACAAGCAGTAACTGGGAATAGAGGCCAGTGAAGCAGGCCCCCACCTTTCTTTTTGTGAACTCCGAGGGTATCAGGGTGAACTGGCACTCTGCCCAGCCACTACCCTCCTACAGCTAGCCAGTGACTAGTGGGACTCCAGTAAACTGTGCCAAGACATCCGGCACCTCTGATCAGATCCCTGACACCACTAGAGCGGTGTCCTCACTCACAAATGGAGGGCACTTCTGTTGCTTTGGGTGGGGGGATTATGGGGCTGATCACGAACATTTGACTTCACATCATATGCTGAAACTATATCCTTTCAATCCAAAGATTGGTATCAAGGCTCTAGTGAATGAGAACAGCCCTGTGTAACATGATCTGTAATATGCAATGCTTACTGTGTGTTTTCATGTTAACTGTGTTTTTATAGTGCTTGGAGTCTAGGTGCCATAATACTGTTTGGGGTCAGAACTCTGTCCCAGAGGGTTGTAGAGACTTCTGGTTTTCACTGTTTATCCTAGTTTTATGTGTAGTATATTTATCTTATGTGTATTAAAGTAATTTTCTTTTATAAAAAGTAAAGCACTGACTGGACATTGAGTTTATCAGCTGGTGGTACGGTTTACACTGTATTCTGAATGTCTAACCCCACCTCACCTGCTTGAGTAAGCCTTGGACTGCTCTGTCTCGCTACCCTGAGAGAGTCAAGTGCTGGAGAGGAGTACTTGGTTATCTAGTTTTGGGTCCCTTAGTACTGAGGCCCCAGGACATCAGTGAGGGAACACTCCAGTTGATGCGATTGGAGCGCAGTTACCCCTGAGTGCCCTGGTGCCCAGGAAGCCGGGTCTAACAATGATGTCACTGTGTTGTGACAAAATAGTAACTATGGTTGTGCTGAAATATTATCCAGGGCAGGCCTCACTGATGGCTAAGGATTACGAACCTTGGCATTCTAAATAAATTGAAAATATTCGCATAGAATTCATTTCCTCTACCCCTTTTTTTGCTTTACTGAACGAGCACTTTCCCTCTCTTTACACGTCTTTCCTATGAACACTGTCTGTGAGTAACCTATGATATCTCCTCTGAAAAATGATATGTTTTGTAAATAACTAAGAATAAACTGCCGTGAGTTTTTGGCTTAAAGATTGAACCTTTGGGTACTGAGCTTTGTCTTATATATGCATTAGGCTTGTTGTTTTGTATTTCCTATATCTCATGTCATACCCGCACAGGTATGACCAAAATAGAGTGGTTGCATTTATTGATATTTGAGAATAACGGTGTGTTTTACATGTCCTGATAGTGAAAAACTGTCAATTTCGTTTTTCATATTGCAAGGCCTGTATTACCCATAGGTTATCATTGGAGCTGCCTTGTGACATTTTACAAGTATAACGTTCAATTGGGAAGAGACAGAGATTTAGAGTGTGGGCTCCCTGAGCTCTAAACTTAAAAAAAACATATTTTAGTGAAGTTGTTTTTTAAGTTGTGTGTTTAAAACTGCCATTTTTAGAAAGTGGGCATTTTCTCGTTTCACCATCCTATGTCTCTGCCTGTCTGTGAAATCCATGTCTGGTTTAGACTGTCAGGGGCTGATTGTGCATTCACTCTAGACAGTCACACAAGGGAGCTGAGGTGTGTCCTGCATATTTTGATGAGCGGTCACCAGGCTGATGGGTCTTCCTGGGCTACAGTGGTGTGAGGAGTTGCCACCAACCCCTGAATAAGGCTGTGCCTCTCCTCTCGATGCTGTCTACACCCCCTGGAGTGTGTCCAAAGTCAAGGCAGGGCAACACAAGAACTTGTGAACAGCAAAGACTTTCTTTGAAGTTTGCCAACTTCAAAGGCCAAAAGGGGTATAAATATTGAACCTAAAACCTCAGACTTTTGAAACACTTCTGGATAAAGAGGACCCTGATAAGACGAAGAGCTGATGGGATGTCAGGAAGAGTACTGCCCCTTTGCTGTGTGTTGCTTGCTATTGCTGCTTCTATCTATGGGCAGTGGAAATTACTACACTGTTACTTTGCTATTTCCTGCTTACGAAGATTCTCTAAGGGCCTGAAATAGAGTGTGCCTCCTGTTAAAGCCTCAGGGACACAAAGGCTTCAGCTGCAGCATCCGTGAACTCCGCTGCTGGGAGTTCTGACCTGCCTTTTGGTGCCAATTCACGTTCTCTGCCCTTGGAGGTTATTCCTGTTTCAAATAGCGACAAGAATCCTGAAAATCAACGCAATGCCCTTCCAGTGCCTGTTTTCCTGACTCAGCACTGCCGTGCTCGAAGAATTTCCAGGCACCACTACTGTGTGGTTGAAGAAATCGAAGTAGTGCCAGTCTGCAGTCATAGAAACCGCTGCAGCTTGAGTTCAGTGCAGTAGTCTCCAAGGTCTGATTGTTTGGTACACCTAAAACCTGGTCTCTTTGCATTTGTGTGTGCATTGAAAATAATTAATACAAACCTACGTGTTGTAGCCTTTGCCACAGCAAGAAATCTATCCATCACTGTAAAACGGAAATACAAACGTTATCTGAAATTGGTTTTAGTTTCTATAAATGCATATACTGAATCCACCAGAAAAAGCGTTACCATTGTTCATTTGGTGGAGTGTCTCCTGGATGATAAAATAACATCCACCACATCCGGTGAGTGAGAGAAGAATCCAGGTTGCTCCGTTCAGTCTCCAGGCATGAAGGTGGGGGTATAGACCCTGCCCTTGCGACTGTGAGAGGAGGTCTGCCCTGAGAGTCAGACGAAGTGGAGAGTGCAATGAGAGGGGAAGACGGTATGTGTACCACACCCTTCTTGGCAAATCTGGGCCGATCAATATGACTTGGGCCTGGTCTTGGCAAATCTTCTTCAGAACTCGAGGAATCAAGGGCATGGGGGAAACCATAAAGGAGTTGTGAGAACCAATCAAATTGAAACATGTCCTCGAGCGCTCCCCGCATCAGATGCTGAAGACTTTAGAACGATGGGTAGTGCGGCGTGTTCTCTTGAGTGGCAAAAAGTTCCAACTGAGAAAACCCCACATTCCGAAGAGGTGTTGGACCACCTCCAGATGAAGCCGCAACTCGTGATCGGCCAAGTATTGCTGACTGAGACTGTACGCAAACACATTTAGCGCCCTGGCCGGATGATTTGCAATAACACAAATCTGATGGCCCTGAGTCAAGGACCAGAGTTGCAGAGCCTCTCTGAAGAGATGGTACCCTACACCTCCCTGTTTATTTATGAACCACATTGCGGTAGTGTTGTCCGTTAGGACTTGTAGCAACTGCCCGCAAAGTGAGGGAGGGGAGACTTTGAGAGCCAAACGTATTGCCCGCAATTCAAGAAGGTCGATGTGGAGCAACCCTTTCTACGGAGACCAAAGCACTGCCTGCGAAGGCAACACTGGAGTGCCCTCATGTGCCAGCATGCATGTTTGACCAACAGTATGCAGGAAGCGAACAGACCGAGCAGGCGTGGGTCCTTCAGGACTGGAACAACCGCTCCATCGTGAAACAAAGGAATCATCTCCTGAATGTCGAGAATCCTCTGCTGAGGCGGGAAAGCTCGGCACACAGTAGTGTCCAGTACTGACCCTATGAACATAGTGTCCAGTACTGACCCTATGAACAAGCTGTGCTGAGAGGGCACCAGATGAGATTTGGGTACATTTATCGGAAAACCCAAGAGAATAACAGCTGTGTTGTTACCTGCAGATGATGCAGCACCATCTCTAGCGACTTTGCTTTGAGCAGCCAATCGTACATATGGGGAAAAGAGGAATACCCGACCTTCTGAGAGAGCTGCCACCACCGCCATCAACTTTGTGAAGACTCGAGGTGCAGGATTAAGGCCGAATGGGAGGACCGCAAACTGGTAGTGCTGAGACCCTACCATAAAAAGGAGATACTTCCAATGCGACTTCAGGCTGAGAATGTGAAAATACTAATCTTGGGCAATGAATTCACCTCCACTAGCGGAAGTTGCAGATATTTGGTAGCTCCGCATTTCATTGAAAACACAGAATTCACGCAAGAATTTCCACTGCGCTACTGTACCCACAACACTTTGGTGAATCAACTTTACCTTTACATGCTACAAAGCATGTAAACGATTTACAAAAGTGAGCTTTGAAAAACATCGGGCAATGAGAGAGGTGATGATTTTGGGGTCACACCCCTAACTAGGGGGAGGCCAAGCTGATGCCTTGAAGACAAAGAACATATCATGCTGAACGATTCTGTGGTACTCCCCTCCTCCTAGGACCACCCCAAATAAAGTTATGGGCAAAAATACAATGCCAACCAAAGGCCCAGGAAAGCATTATGGGGCGAGATTCTAGAGTTTAGTGAATATTATAGTATTAGCTCTCAGTTGAGGCTGAGAGCCTGCCCCTTGAGGAGTGTTTTGATATTGGATACTATAATATTCACTGCACCCATGAATATTGTCCCATAATGCTTTGCAGGGCCTTTGATTGGGACTGTACTTTAGCCTATACCTGTGCTTGGGGTGGTCCTAGGAGGATGGGACCACCACCAAATCATTTCAGCATGATGTGGTCTTTGTGTTCAAGGCATCTGCTTGGTCCTCTCCCTAGGTTAGGAAGGAACCCAAAATCATCCCATCTCTTAATGCTTGCTATTTTCCATTTTCACTTTTGTGAGATGACTATATGCATTTTAGCATGTAAAGGTAGAATTATTTATTGCTTAACTAAAGGCACTGCTTGCTATATTTTCATTTTTGGGAGATGGCTATATGTATTTTAGCATGCAAAACATTGTTTTTTGTTTTCTAAAGGTATGTGAGATTTCTGTTTAAAACTTTGATTAATGCACAACAAAGGAGTTCATACAAAAACTCTGAAATAGACTCCTGCGCCCACATTCCATTGATAACACAATTTTACTTTTACAGGCTACAAAGCATGTAACCAATTTACAAAAGTGAGCTTTGAAAAACATCAGTCAATGAGAATTGTTATGATTTTGAGGTCTCTCCTAACCTAGTGGGAGGATAAAGCAGGTGCCTTGAACACAAAGAGCATATCATGCTCAATGATTGTGGTCGTCCCATCCTCCTAGGACCACCCCAAGCAAAGTTATGGGCAAAAATACAATGCCAACCAAAGGCCCAGCAAAGCATTATGGGGTGAGATTCTAGAGTTTAGTGAATATTATAGTATTAGTTTTCAGCTGAGCCAGAGAGCCTACCCCTTGAGGAATGTTTTTATATTGGATACTATAATATTCACTGCACCCATGAATATTGTCCCATAATGCTTTGCAGGGCCTTTGGTTTGGATTTTATTTTTTGCCCATAACTGTGCTTGGGGTGGGCCTAGGAGGATGGGACCACCACCAATCGTTCAGCATGTTGTGCTCTTTGTGTTCAAGGCGTCTGATTGGTTCTCTCCCTAGGTTAGTGAGGACATTAAAATCATCACCTCTCTCACTGCATGTTGTATTTTCCTTTTCACTTTTGTCAGATGATTAGATGCATTTTAGCACGTAATAGAATTGCTTGTCATTTTACCAAGGGTATGTGAGGTTTCTGTTTTATTCATTGTGGTGAGACGGAATGGAGCGGAATTCACAGAGTTTTTGATCAATTCTGCAGAATTGCGTGTAGTGGTACCCCGCCAACTACACCCACCCTTATGAAATACACATTCTGTAAATCGATCGACACCATCCAATCTTCTTGCTGCAGCGCTAGAAGAACCTTAACTAGGGTCAACATTTTTAGGTCGATTCCGATCCGGTAAAATGCGCTCCGAATCGTCGTACGGACCGTTTTTTCCCCGTACGAATCGTACCCGTAAACGTCCCGTACGTACGACGAAGTACGATTCGTACCAGGAGCCGAACTCCGTACGAGTCGTACAGGACTCCGTACGACTCAAATCTCCGTACGAGTCTCACTCGGAACCCGCTGTACGTGACATCACTACGGTTCGCGGCTGGTTTTTACGACCCAGCAAGTACGATTCGTGTCGGGTACGCACCGTACGACCCTTTTCCTACGGGAGCCGAAAACAGTCGTAAACGCAGAGTTCGCGCCGAAACAGGTACGAAACGCCCCCCCCGGGTACGGCACGTACCCCCCATGATCGCAGGGGTGCGCGCCGTACCCCTGTGATCATGCGGGGTACGTGCCGTACACCCAGCGTACATGGGGTACGCACGGTACCCCATGTACGGTGGGTGTACGGCACGTACCCCATGTACGCTGGGTGTACGGCACGTACCCCGCATGATCACAGGGGTACGGCGCGTACCCCTGCGATCATGGGGGGTACGCGCCGTACGGTGTGTAGGTGATCGTGCGCTTTTCCGTACGAATCGACGTGTACCGTACGAATCGCGCCCGGGTCGGACGATCGGGATCGGAATCGTCCGGTCGTACGGCGTCCGTACGAGTCGTACGGAAATGACTCCGGATACGAATCGTACGGACGGGGATTTTACCGGATCGGAATCGACCCCTTTGAGTTTCTCTTGCTTGATGTAAACATTCTAGACCCTGAGGTCTAGGATCGATCTTAACCTGCCGTCCTTCTTAGGGTCAGGAAATAACTGGAGTAACATTCCTGACCCCTTTCCTGCTGCAGAACCACCTCTATTGCACCTTTCTGCAGTAAGGCAAGAACCTCCTGCTGCAGGAGCAGCAAATGGTCTTCTGAACACCAGCCCTGGCAAAGATGGTAAGTGGTGGAAACTCTTGGAAGTGTAGGGTGTACCCATTCTCTAAAAGATTAAAAACAGAAAAGTCTGATTTAAATGATTTACAATCTTGTAAAAAATGGGACACCCAACACCCTACGGGCCCACATGCTCCAAGATGGGGGAATCTAGAGCTGCTTCCCGTGGAACCAGTGGTGAGGACAGGGGAGGAAGAGGAGGAGGAGGATTGTTGCTGGGAGATACTCCGCAGACGGCCTCTACCCTTTCCTCTGTACAATTTGTACAGAGGGTTTTGCTGCTGCCATGGCTGCTGACGGCCTCGAAAGGAAGCTGTGTTCCCAAAACCTCTGTACATCCTATATCTATAACCCCTAGGTTGGGACTGAAGTCCTAAGGATTTTTCAGTAGCTCTACTGGCTTGAAACGTTATAGAGCCAAATCCGCCTTTGCACCAAAAAGTCTTGACCCATCAGATGGCAGATCAAGAAGAGTAGCCTGCACATCTGGAGAAAACCCCAAAGACCTGAGCCAGGCATGCCTCCTGGTAGCCATGGAGGAACCCATCGCCCTGGCTACAGAATATGAGGTATCCAGCCCCAACTGGATTACCGGACGGACTGCACCCTGCGTGTCAGCCAAAACGTCCAAAAAGGAACCGCAGTCATCCTCTGGTAACTTAGGTGCCACCGTTTAGCCGAGTCTATTAAGGCATGGATATACCACCCCAACTAGCATGTAACATTATTTGACTTTAATGCCATACTTGCCAAGGAGAAAACATTGGCAGACTGCTCCAATTTCTTTGAATCCCTGTCTCCCAGAGTGGTGGGGAAAGACCCAGTCGACTGCTTAGAACAAGAAGCCTGTACTACCAAGCTTTCCTGCGAAGGATGGGCAGTATGGAAAGTGTAATCACTAGGAGCAGGCTGATATCATCTTGCCACAGTCCTTGATACCGCAGGGACAGATAAGGGTTTCTGCCACACCTCCAAAACTCGCTCCATCAAAGTCTCATTGAAAGGCAACAGAGGTTCCATAACAGAAGATGGAGAATGGAACACCTCACTAAGTATATGTGCCCTGATCTCAACCGTGGGCAGTTGAAGGTCAAAAAGGTCAGGAGCCTTTCTGATGACAGCATGGTATGGTGCAACATCCTGTGAAGGTAAACTTTCGGGGATGAAAGCTCCTGCTCTGGGGAAGTGTCCAAGCCACTAGCCTCTCGAAGGCCCTGGAATTCATCAACGGAGTAGAGGATTTCTCCTTCTTCCTCTTGATTCTGCTCGTACTCCTCTTGCTCCAGAAGCCTTTGGGCTTCTCTTTGTAGCACATGTCTCGGAAGTGCGCAAAGGCGCCGCTCAAGCCGAGAAGGTGTCAGCCGAACACCAGATGGTGCTGGAGACTGTGGTATGAAACTTTTGGAGACCGAAACTGCCATGATGGCGCCGTCGGCATGAAGGGCACGAAGGGTATGAAGGGTGCCTGGGCATATTGCTGAGGGATGCCCAAATTATAGGCACAGTGCCAAAAAGCTCACCGGTAGGGTAGGATGCCTTGTCAAACATGCCAAACATCAGATTGAGAAAATGCGACAGATCCGACCCCGGATCTGAAAGGGTGGGGAAGGATCTTGAACGCCTGGGTCTGGATCCGATCGAGGCCGCGTGGAGGGCTGTGGCGCCGGGTACATCGTATCTGGTACAGGCGAAGTCACAGGGACAAGAGAAGACTCCCTGGGCGTTGGAGAAACCCTGTGCTTTATTTCATCAGCTTGTACACCTTACAGCTTATATTCAAGGGTTGGTAAAATCTTACAGACCCTTACGCTCACTAAGGTCATCGGACACTGGCAATTTCACAGTGCCAAGATGGAAGCTGAAAAAAATGGGAGGCCGCTCCTTTTCTATTTTGGGCCCTAAATATTGGAACTCCCTCCCACTGGAACTAAAGTTAGAGACCAACCTACTTCACTTCCGTAGGGCTCTGAAGACTCTACTTTTCACTAAGCGTAGCCAATAGTTGGTTGTGGCTTCAAGTCAGGTGCTGCACTTTCCTTTCTTCTACAGTCTATCCCTGGCGCCGGGAAACCCACTGTGGGTAGCTGTGCGCGATAAAAGCTTAAATAAATAAATAAATACACCCCCAACAGTGTTTTTGGCCACATCTTACCACAACTGTGATGCTGGCTACCCGCTTCTGGGAGCTGGAATCAGGGCCTTCAATGCCAGGCACCTGCAATAGGTTGCCCCTCTACCCCTGTCCTGAGGAAGACCCGCTAGCGGGTGTTTAAAAGCACCCCCTATTCCTCAAGTAAGGTCGAAACGCTGACATCCTCCCCTTAAGGGGACTGTACCATATGACACTACCACGTCCCTCCAACAGAAAATACGTCTCGGCAATGTTTTTTGAGAATTAAATTGAATAAAGAAAAAATTATGTTTAATGGACAGGCCACAATCAACTGGAGCTTGTATTACAACCAGTTGTATATGTTAAATCATTGTAACCTTCATTGAATTACCCTCATTCTGTGCCTTTTTCACTTCCAATTTATTGCACTCACGAGGACTCCCATCTTCGCCTTTCCCCTTTTTTCTATCGGAGCAACCTTTTGATGATTACATGATTGGTAAATGTCTCTACCTTCGCAAATGTTTCTATGACTAAAATAGACAATGCTCTGTAAAATACAGTGGGTATTTCCTTTTTTAAGGTGTATACATTTGAAAGTCATATATGCATTAATTACTATGTGCTGATTTTTTGCATGCATGCAACAAATTGGTTTTGAATTATAAATGTTTCTTGACCTGATGCATGACTAAAGAATTCTAAGGACCAATTTTTTTTCTATATCTAGGAGAGGGGGAGCATAATGTGTTTTTGAAGAGGCATTTCTATGTATGGTACTTAGATTTCAACCGTTCTCTACCATGACATTTAACAGATTTAAATTGTAGAACAGAGCTCAGAGAGAGGGGGTGCCTTTTGATGATTTTCTAACTACCTTGAGGGGTCTTGTTTTGCACTGCAATTTTGGGTGCACTACTGAGGAAATGATTAGGGGTCAGCTCATAGTGAATGTTATGAACAATTAAGTACAGGAACATATGTGGGTCATAGGAGTTCTAAATTTATAAGATGCTATTACCACTGCCAAAGCCATAGAACAGTCAGAACTGTAGATGAAGTCTGTCCAAGATAGTGCTGTTGAGGGTGCAAAAGCTTCTGAAGGAGTGCTCTTTGTGATGGACTATGCAGACACAGGGCTTGCTAAAAAAACATGAAAAACGTTTGACTAGTTACAGATGTGGTAGTATCAACCATTTGGCTTCTTCACCTCACTATCCTGCAGTGGGGAAAGTGTGTAGTAATTGTGTACGTAAGGGACACTTTTCATATGTTTACAGGAGTAAGAGGAAGAAAGGTTTACCTACATTCTATATTAAAGCTGGACCCTCAAAGAAAATGTCATGTGTCAAATGTGTATGTACTTCAGAGAGTGATGTAGAGAAAGGAATTATATTATCTGTAAACAATCAGGAATGGGAAGGTGAAGTTGTCAAACCACCTAAGTGTAAGGTGCAAGTGCTTGGCAAGGAGTTAGAATTGATAGTAGACTAAGGATCTCTCTGGACTATAATCACCGAGCAGTATTACAAAAAACAAATTGGAGATATTAGAATAGTGCAAAGGCTGAAGGAATCAGATATTTTGGCACAAAGTTTTAATGGGTCCAATATTGAAATGAGAGGATTTGTGGAAGTGAAGTTCAAGGATTGGACAGCTCACATTAAATGGTATGTGGCTATAAAAGGTGTAAATATTCTTAGGTAGAAGGTTCAGCGGAAGCTCGGCATATTATATTAAATCCAGATTGCAAAGAATCGGTACTGGTGGTAGGTGACACAGAAAGTTGTGCTGAGTTCATAACAAATATTCTTGCAGTGTTTTCTAAAAGGTTGTGCAAGTTGCAAGGGTAATCTCATTGCATTAAGCTTAAGGGTGGGGCTGTACCAGTGAAGCACAAACTAAGGAATGTACCCATTAACGTGAGACAGGAACTTAGAAGTAATCTTGAAGTGATGTTGGATGGAGGGATTATAAAGGAGACAAAGTCTTCGGAATGGGTATCTCCCATAGTTTTGGCCCACAAGGGTGATAAAATCGTGAGGCTATGCATTGTGTTAAGAGCATTAAAGGCAAATATCTTGGTAGATGGCCATCCACTACTCTACATCAATGAGGTGGTTACTTTGTTGGAAGGTGCTGCTGTGTTTTCTATGCTGGATTTGCGCTCAGCTTACCACCAAATTGAACTCAGTCCAGACTCAAGGTTTCATACTGGTTTTATAACTCTTTAGGGTTCATTCAAATTTAAGAGGATGCCGTTCTGTCTAGCGTCGGCTGTATCAGTTTTTCAAAGGACAATGTTTTGAATCTTGAAAGGAATGGAATCTTTTGTAAATTGTTTCCAAGATAATATTTTAATCTTTTTCACGGATAAGCAAATACATTTGGAACATCTACATCAAGTCTGCATGGAACTGAGGGAGCATGGTTTGACCGTGAAGGATGGCGAATATATATTTTTCAAAGAATCAGTAAAGCATTTGGGACACATATTGTCTAAAGAGGATGTAGTACCGAAGCAGGACATTAGTCGATGCTTTTCTCAAGGCTCCTGTGCCAGATAACATAGAAAAGTTACCCTCTTTTGCTGGACTTTGCGAGTACTACAGCAAATTTATCAAGGATTTTGCTATGAAAATGGAACCGCTGAGAGAGCGGACTATGAAGAATGTGGAATTCACATGGTCTGATAGGCAACAGCAGGCACTTCATTTAGTCTGAATTGTGATAGCACCCACACTCAAGCCTTTTTGTATGAACAGAGAATTCAAAATGATCATTGATGCTAGTCTGTATGGAGTGGGGAGTTTTTTGTTACAAAGGTGTGGAAACCATGAATGGAATGTAGCATTTGCTGCACGCACCCTTAGTGAGGCTGAAAGGCAATATGCAGTAATTCTAACACAGCTCCAGGCGTGTGTGTGGGCTGTGGAACAATTCCGCAATTAAGTGTTGGGGATCACGTTTCACAGTCAAGACTGATCACAAACCGTTGGTGGGAGTTTTATCTCTTGGTGGGGGAAGTTACGCCACTTCACACATTGCCATGCTGATGTCTAGGCTTCAAGAGTTTAACTTTAAAGTTGAGCATGTACTTGAGAAAATAAATATTACTGCAGATTGTTTTTCAAGACTTCCACGACGCACTGATTTTGTTGCTAGTATCGCTGATGTCTTTCCTAAAAATGTCAAGAACATTGATGAGGAAATGTGGAAATTGGCATTGGAAGAGAATCGGTTGTTAAAAAAAGTTTTAGTGTGCGTCAATGAAGGTTGGCCTAGCAGATGAGAGGTTTCTGCAGAATTGTATCCATATAAAAGTGTTTCTGAGGAGCTGGAAGTGGAACGAGGAATGTTATGTAAAGAGGGGAAGTGCATAGACCCCGGGAGGGTCTACGTGATCACATTTAGTTATTAGCTCATAAATGACATTTAATATGAATGTCTTCCATGAAAATGTTGATCAGGGCAAATCTTTGGCGGCCAGGTTTAAATAGACTTGTGGACAGGTTAGTACATGAATGCGGAGTATGTGTGAACTGTGAGAAGATGCTTAAAGTTGTGCCTGCTCCTTTGTGCCAGTTCCCTGGCAGAAAGAAGACTTTAATATTTCAAGTCCCTTCAATTTTTTGCCACATGAAAAATAGATTTTACATGGTAGTGGTGGATTATCACTCGAAGTGACATGAGGTAGAACTTGTTTGAACAGAGGGACATATTATCAAGAACCGCGTTAAAAATTATCGCTGGTTTAGCGGCAGAAAACTGCCACTAAAGCGTCGATAATGGGCTTGATAATATGCCCTTGAGAATTCCAATAGAAGTCCATGTTCTGGTGTGAACATGGGCTTCTATTGGAATTCTCCAGGGCAAATTATCAAGCCCATTATCGCCGCTTTAGCTGCAGTTTTCTGCCACTAAACCTGCGATAATTTTTACGCCGTTCTTGATGATATGCCCCAGAGAATGCAGAATTACCATTGATGCTAGTCTGTATGGAGTTGGGAGCGTTTTGTTAGAGGTGTGGAAACCATGTATGGAAGTAGCATTTACTTCACGCACCCTTAGTGAGGCTGAAAGGTAGTATGCAGTAACTCTAAAGGAGCCCTAGGAGTGTGTGTGGGCTAGGAACAATTCCGCAATTATTTGTCGGGTTCACGTTTCACAGACAAGACTGATCACAAACCGTTGGTGGGAGTTTTATCTCCAAGTGGGGGGAGTTGCGCCATTTCACACATTGTCATGTTGATGTTTAGGCTTCAAGAGTTTAACTTCAAAATTGAGCATGTACTTGGGGAAAAATAATATTACCGCAGATTGTTTGTCAAGACTTCCACGAGACACTGAAATTGTTGCTAGTATCGATGATGTAATTCCTAAAAATGTTAAGGCCATTGATGAGGAAATGTGGAAACTGGTGTTTAAAGAGGATTGGTTGTTGAAAAAAGTTTTAGTGTGCATCAATGAAGGTTGGCCTAGAAGACGGGAGGTTTCTGCAGAATTGTATTCCTATTAGTGAATTTCTGAGGATAGACATGTGGACAGGTTAGTACGCAAATGTGGAGTATGTGCCAACAGTGAAAATATGCTTAAAGTTGTACCTGCTGCTTTGTGTCCTGTTGGGTGGCCTAAAGTCCCCCGGCAGAAAATAGGCCGTGATATATCAGGTCCCTTCAATTTATTGCCACATGAGAATAGATTAGCCATGGTAGTTGTGGATTATCAATGGAAGTGGCCTGAGGTAAAATGTATACCTGATGTTACTATTGCTTCTGTGATTGAGTTTCTTAAAGAACTTTTCGTAAGAGAGGGTTATCCTGAGGTTCTTGTTACAGATAATGCAGTGCAATTAAAATCACAGGAAATTAGTAGTTTTCTTGAATTTTGTAATATACTTCACATTACCATCTCACTCTATAAACCTAGTGGTAATGGTCAAGTGGAATAGTACAACCGTGTGTTGAAGGAGAGCATTTTGTGGGCACGTGAATATGGGGGAGAATGGAAAGATAAATTGAGAGAGAAACTGTGGTCGTATTACAACATGCCCCATACTACAACAGAGGTTAGTTCCTTTAAGCTTCTCAAAGGGAGAGATCCTGTTTGCAAGCTCTGTCCCTGGTGGTGCAAGAGAAAGCAGGCTGATGAAGTTGAACAAGTGTGTGTGGATGATGTAGCGTTAAACGTGAACGGAAAGTAGGATAAAATCAAACAAACATGATGCTGAATGGAAAACTAGAGTTCTGTATTTTACCGTGGGAGACTCGGTCAGGATATGCAAACGAGGATTTTTGCCCAAGAGTGAGTCACAAGTTTGGCAAAGCGATTAAAGTGGTCAAAGTCAAAAGGTACAGTGTAGTTGCACAAGATAGAAAAGTCTGAAATGTGTGGAGGGTGGCTAACTGTAAGGATGCAGGAAGGGGCAAGTTGTGGGGTAAGGACCATGTGAAAAAACCAGCTCAGAGTGTGAGCTCCAGGATTAAAAATAGTACTCGCGTCAGGAGGGCTCCTGGCAGGTTTGTTGATTATGTATAGTTCTCATTCAGTTTGTATAATTATCTTTTGTTGTTTTGTTGTTTTGTAAGGGGATAGATGTGTTACATGTAGTGTACATTTATATTTCCGATTTCCTTTAAGATTATTGTTTTCTTCTAGATGCCTTTGTCATACCAGTTACCTACCTGGGTTCAGGATCTAGACTGGGAGTTGGACTGCCTCCTGATGGCTGGTACTGTGCTGCCTCAGCAAATAAATCTTTGAAACTGTACTTGGTTTGGAGATTTTATTACAGTAATGCTAGTGAACACATTGTTCAAAAATTACAATCTAATTGTAAAGTGATCCTCATGAGAATGGTGGAGACATGTCGCACTCTGAAATGCTTTAATTGTGGTGATGTTCCCTGTTGTTGATGAAGAGCATCTGACGATGGCCCCACTTATCTTTGGCATACTGATATGAAAGAGGCGTCTTACTATTACCATGGGGAGGTTTAAAAGTGATGAGGTCGGCTTCACAGATCTTACCATACATTTGGAATTGAATGTGCCTCTCACTACTGGTAGTTGCAATGTACATCACATTAGGCATGTGGTAGTTTACCGTTGTGTTGGTGATGGTGTCTTCCACCTACCATGGTGCACCTGTGCCTGAAAGTATATTTCTAAATCCCTTCAAAGAAGTTGCAAAGAAGGAGGTGCCTTGCTGGTCATGTAGTTATTACAACAATGGAGATGCATCACTAGCTCCACTCATTAGTCTAAATGAGGAAGGCGTCTCTCAATGAAAAAAGTACAGGCATTTTTCTGTGGAGCCTCGTAATGATTACATGCCAGTTATAAATAAACATTTTCTTTACTCACCAAGGGATAGTCGTGCAGGATCATAGTTGAGGTGCGAGCGAATCCGTGATCTTGTTCTGCAAGCTTTGTCAATAAGTCCTGCTTCTCTCGCCCCCACTTTCTTGCTGCTTCTTCCAGCTTCAGGAAACCAAGGACAAAGATGTGAGTTGGAGTAAAAGAAAACTCTCTGCATGGGAGAACATCAAACGATTCTATATACATGAAGGCTAAGAAGGAAACTAAAAAGGATAGGAAAGTAAAGTTTTGCTGAACTTACTGTGGGGATACAGACCTCCTCAAAGTCCTCATGCAAAAATATTGTTCAAAATCTTGAACTTATATTGGGGAGAAAAAGCGTCTCTTTTATCAAACAATTCCGTGGTGTACCACTCCTCTCTCCCTACTCATCAGAAAGGTACTAATCTACACCACCTAATTGCAGCAAAGAGTGGGTTAGGGCTGTTACTCAAGCGCCAGTCACCAGACCGGACCGGTAAACAACCATTACCACAAATCTTTTATCCCGCATACCATCACCCCGCATACCTTGACAACGCAAATACCATTACTCCGCAATGCTATTACAACACATGGCATTACATTTTATATGCTTTTATCACGCATGCTTTTACAACGAAATTCGCTGTAAATGCATGAGTGGTAAAAGCATATGTTTTTTAAATTTAAGTATAAGGTAAGTATAGGGTTTGGGGTTGGGGTGTTATGGGGATTCCGGGGTGAATTTAGGGTTATGTGTATGCTTGGATTCTGGGGTGCTGGGGTATTTTTAGGGTGTGTTTAGGTTTTTGGGTTCTGGGGTAATTTTAGGGGTCAGGGTGGGTTAGGGTTTTGGGGTGTAGGGGATAATTTTAGGGTTCAGGGTGCATTTTGGTTTTGGGGTACGGGGGTATTTTTAGAGGTCAGGGTGGGTTAGGGTGTTGGTGGTATTTTTAGGGTTCAGGGTGCGTTTAGGTTTAGGGGTGCTGCGGTAATTTTAGGGATCAGGGTGGGTTAGGGTGTTGGGGTGTAGGGGGTATTTTTAGGGTTCAGGGTGCATTTAAGGTTTTGGGGTGCAGGGGTATTTTTGGGGTTCAGGGTGCATTTAGGTTTAGGGTGCTGGCCTCATTTTAAGGATCAAGGTGGGTTAGGGTTTTGGGTTGTAGGGTTTTTTTTTAGGGTTCCGGGTGTGTTTAAGGTTTTGGGTTGCAGGGGTATTTTTGGGGTTCAGGGTGTGTTTCGGTTTTGGGGTGCAGGTGTATTTTTGGGGTTCAGGGTGCATTTAGGGTTTTGGGGTGCAGCGGTATTTTTGGGGTTCAGGGTGCGTTTAGGTTTTGGGGTGCAGGGGTAATTTTGAGGGTCAGGGTGGGTTACGGTTTTGAGGTGTAGTAGGGTAATTTTGGGGTTCAGGGTGTGTAAGGATTTTGGGGTGCAGGGGTGATTTTGGGGTACAGGGTGCATTTAGGCTTTGGGGTGTAAGGTGAATTATTAGGGTTCAGGGTGCATTTAAGGTTTTGGGGGGCAGAGATATTTTTGGGGTTATGGGGGCATTTAGGTTTTGGGGTGCAGGGGTATTTTTGGGGGTTCAGGGTGCATTTAAGGTTTTGGGGTGCAGGGGTATTTTGGGGGGTCAGGGTGCGATTAGGTTTTGGGGTGCAGGGGTAATTTAAGGGGTCAGGGTGGTATAGGGGTTTTGAGGTGTAGGGGGATTTTTTAGGGGTCAGGGTGCGTTTAAGGTTTTGGGGTGCAGAGGGAATTTGGGGGTTCAGGGTGCATTAGGGTTTTGGGGTGCTGGGCATTTTTAGGGTTCAGGGTGGGTTTAGGGTTATAGGTCTATGTACATGTAATCAAGGCCCCACGTGGGCTGAAACGTGTCATGATGGCGGTGGTGTCGGGCATTCAATTAAATATATGCACCATCTATTGGGTTTGCTTCGTCTGTTTTGCAGTGCGTGATCGTACCTGAAAGACGACTTAATCTTATATATATTTTTTTTTTTTCCCTGAAAAAACCATAGGTTTCAGGGGCGTTATTGTTATTTGGACATTTCACTCGTACAAAACCATAGAAATTCCCCCGTTATAGTTAGTTCAGCTAACTATAACTCACGCGCCCGCAATGCACTGCTGATGATGTCACATATTACATCACTCATGATATGGTCAGTGACATCACTCATGACATCACTGATGACATCTCAAATGACATCACTGATGACATGCAGTGAATGTGTGTTTTTCTGAAAATTAAATATGTTTTATATATGTATATCTCAAGGTCGATGGAAGTATAAATGGGTACATAAGTGTCCTGCTTCGCCACACACTCAAGCAGAAAATATCAGTGCTTGGTTGGCCTCGGCAACAGATTGCTTCGCCCCCCTGAAAAAACTCAAAAACAAGAGGCCCCATGACGCCCAGCGTTGGTTCACCAAGGACCTCAAGGACAAGAAACTTGCCTTACGCCAAATTGAGCGCAAGTGGAGACTTGATTACTGTCCCACTAAAAAAAACCTTTTATCTCAGCCCTAAAAAACTACAAAACGGCCATTCTTACAGCTAAATCAGAATACTTCTACTTGAAGATCCTGGAATCTTCCAACAAATCCAAAGACAGCTTCTCCATCGTGGACGAACTCGTGAAACCCGACCGTGTCACGGTCAAACCCTCCCCCTCACAAACTCTTTGCGACTCTCTAAACTCCTACTTATCCCTAAAGCCACCGTACCCTCTACTCCCAGTCACGCTCATTGTAACCCTTCCCTCCTCGACCACTTCCCCCTTATCTCTCAGGAGGCCTTCTCCTCTCTCCTCAAAAAAATCCCCTCTGGTTCTACGAGGGACAGTTGCCCCCTCACATTGCCCGTGAAATCTTTCTCAACATTCCTGAACACCCCTATCGCTCCTCAACAACTCCCTCACCTCAGGCATCGTCCCCAATCTCTTCAAGACAGCGGTAGTCACACCTATCCTCAAAAAAGCTGGAGCTGACCCCCAGGTACTCAGCAACTTCCGCTCAATATCGCTGCTACCCTTCCTCTGCAAAATCCTGGAGGCCTTTGTCGCAAATTACCTCAGCGCATTTGTGGAAAACTCCCAGTTCCTAGTCCCTCACCAGGCTGGTTTCAGGCCCCAACACTCCACGGAGTCTATCGCCCTGGCCGTCGACGACGAACTCAGAAAGGGAGCGGACCAAAACATCACGCAGGCACTGGTGCTCCTGGATTTGCCGGCGGCTTTTGATACCGTCGACCACAGCCTGCTGCTCTACCGGGTCGAGAGCGCCGGCATGCGGGGCACCCCGCTGAGATGGCTCACCTCCTTTCTCAACGACCGCTACCACGCGGTCCATCTCTCTAGCTTCTCGTCGGAAGAAAAAAGACTGACCTGTGGGGTCCCCTAGGGGCCCTCTCTCTCCCCCCTGTTGTTCAATCTCTACATCCTCCCCCTTATTTCTGACCTTCATAAGAGAGATGTAGTCACATTCAATTATGCTGATGACCTCCAGCTTATTTTAACATCGACTCCTCCCCCTCTTCAAGGGAGAATTTCCAATCCACCATGACTTTCATCAGCAACTGGATGAACACAAATCAGCTAAAGCTCAATCCCGACAAAACCGAGCTGGTGCTTACAGGATCCCCAGGTAACCGTGGAACTCCAACTTCTGGCCACACTCCCTGGGCTGCCCGCCTTCCCCAGTCAGCTCGGTTAAAAGCCTAGGTGTCACTATCAGCAGTGATCTCACCGTAAAGGCCCAAATTAACTCGGGGGTCTCTGCCTGCTTCTTCCACCTCCGAAGAATCAGGAAAATCAGCAGATTCCTATCTTTTGAAGCTCTCAACCAAGTCACCCTGGCCGTAGTTATGTCGCGCATTGACTACGCTAACTCACTTTATGTCGGAATCCCTGCATATCAAACGCACCAGCTTCAAATGGTCCAGAATCAGGCCGCCAGACTTGTACATGGCCAACCAAAGTTCAGCCACACAAAACACCTGCTCAAGAGCTTACACTGGCTCCCGGTGACTGAGCGCAGTCTCTTCAAACTCGGCTGCCTGATTCACAGAGCATGTTCTCCCACGGACCCGTCTTTATCGCCTCAAGAATACAGCGCTACGTTCCATCCCGCGACCTACACTCTTCCAGCCTGAACCTTTTGACCCCCTGCCCATTTAAACGGAAAAAACACGGTGGCCTCAGATTCTCGTCCCTGGCACCTCTTTTGGGGAACTCCCTCACCCCCTGGACTGTGACAAATCCCTTCCTATCCCCAGTTTAAAACATGGCTTTTTTCTGAGGCCTACAACTAATTCCCCTCCCTCCACCTCTGTCAACGCCCCTCTGCTTTAGCGCCAAGACATCGCCGGTGAACGTGCGCTCAACAAATTCATTTATCATATCACCATATCATGTGTGCAGGACTGAATGGGTGGATGAGTGTGTGTATGGGTGTGTTAGTGAGTGAATGACTGTCTCAATAGTGTCTTTATGAGTAACTACATATGTTTTAAACTAGTATATGTGAGTATTGGTGTATATAAGTGAGTATATGTGCGAGTGAGAGATTGGAAGAGTTCCTGTATAAATAAGTATGTGTTTCTAAAAGTGATTGTTTAAGAGAGTAAGTATGTGTAAGGTTCGGTAGAAGTAAGTGTGGTAGTGTGTGTAAACCTGAAAGTAAATGGATGTTTGATACTTTGTTTGCATGTGTGACTATGTGTGTGAGTAACTCTATGGATGAGTGGTGGTGTGTGACAGGATGTATAGGTGTATGAGTACATATGATGACTGAGTACATGTATGAGTGACTGTATAGGACTGTTAGTGAATGAGTGGATGTGTGTGTAGGTCTTGGGGCGTGTTTGCACACATGTCACCTCCGGCCCCGCCCCCTGCATTCACCACTGTGCAAAGGCGCCCCATGGCACGTTTTAAGTTGGGGTATTAAGTCCCTTTGAATCCTGAGAGTCCCTGGGTCCAACTAGCCCACCATGTACCTCCAGTAAGCACCACAGAGCTGCGTTGCAGAGAGGTGGTCCGAGGCCATGCCCCATTTTACACCTCTCTGCAATGCAAATCTGTGGCACTGTGGTGGGTTAGTTGTCCCCCAAGGACCCTCAGGATTCAAGGAGACTTATTTCCCCAACTTAAAACAGGCCACAGGGAGCGTTTCCACACTTGAGAAATCAGGCCGCGCCCCCTCCCTGCACCACTGCGCAAACGCACCCCCTGGTGCGTTGTAAATTGTGGGATTAAGTCCCCTTGAGTCCTGAGGGTCCCTGGGGGCCAACTAGCCCACTTCTTACCTCCAGTAAGCACCACAGAGCTACGTTGTCGAGTGGTATAAAGAGGGGCATGGCCTGGGCCACCTCTCTGCAACACTGAGGCGTGGCGCATACTGGAGGAGCCTGGTGGGCTAGTTAGCCCCCAGGGACCCTCAGTATTCAAGAGGAATTAATTCCCCAGCTTACATCTCGCCAGGGAGCGCATTTGCAGAGTGCTGCAGGGAGGGGGCAATGCCGGTCTTTTTAGTTTTTTTTTTTATTTAAGAAGAAGGGCTGTGTAGCCCCCCTTCCTTTCCTATTTTATTGGCCCTGGGGACCCCATTCCCCAGGGCCTGACCCCTATTTTTATTTATTTTTTAAAAAGGGAAGGGGGTTGCATGGCCCCCCTCCTGAGGCCATATTCAACCCCTGGGACCCCATCCCCCGGGGCATGCGCAGTTTTTTTTGTAATTAAATTATTGGAGGGGGACTGTGTGGCCCTCCGCCTCAGGCCATTTATGGGCCCGGGGACTCCATCACCTAGGCCGGCCTTTCTGTGTTGGCGGCCCCGAGGCTTGGGGGTAATGAAGGATTTGGTCAAATTCCGGACAAACAGCAAATTCCCAAAGAGATCAAACTAAAATATAACTAAGGAGCAAAAATTGGTACTACAGAATTTTTAGAAGGACAATAAGGTTATCTGCAAACAAAAGGGGCAATATTGTCCTGATGACGAGGGAACAATATTGCTGGGGGACATTGACACAACTGAATGATAAGTTTCATGAAAAAAATGACAAAAGACGATACAATGAGAGCATTATACAATATCACGCTGTAATCACCAAATGGCATTCAAAATCAATGCTTGATACAGACGAATGTATCTCCTTAAAAAAAAGAA
The DNA here is from genome assembly GCF_964261635.1 of Lissotriton helveticus. NCBI lineage: Eukaryota > Metazoa > Chordata > Amphibia > Caudata > Salamandridae > Lissotriton > Lissotriton helveticus. Next base: position 213,673,205 of record NC_136062.1, on the reverse strand, counting down.
TCCAGTGATACCAACATTTTATCAGCTTCCCAAAATTCACATGGATGAAACAAATCCACCTGGGAGACCTATCGTCTCATCGATAGGAAGTCTGGCAGATAACCTATCCATCTACATTGATCACTTTCTCTTTCAAGTGGTTTTGCAGTTAAGCTCATATATAAAGGTCACTAAAGATTTCATTGTGAAGATCAATGAATTGAAATGGGAACCTACCAATTTATTAATTGCACTAGACATTACGAGCCTTTATCCGTGCATCAATCACCAACATGGGCTGAATGCAATCAGATATTTTTTAAACAAGCGGCCTATGAAGTTCGCTGAGCATAGCAATATGTTAATCGAATGTATTGAATTTTGTTTATTGAATACAATTTTCCTATTTCAAGGGGAACTTTGCAGACAAATTTCTGGAACTGCCATGGGTACCTGCTTCGCCCCCAGCTACGTGAACTTGTTCGTGGGCTGGTGGGAGGAGCAGGTATCCCAGGCCCAAGAAAATTTTAAGTGGGTTGACAATATTGTAGTCTGGTACAGGTACATTGACGACCTCTTCCTTGTATGGAAGGGGTCATCAATTTCAGCTGAGGAATTTATTCAACACCTAAATCAGAATGATGTAAATTTAAGATTTACATCAGACATCAGTTCAGTGGCTGAATCCTATTTGGATTTGAGGCTGTTTGAGAGGCTGTTTGAGAAAGATGGGAAATTAGAAAACGGACTACAGGCAATTCCATTTTACATGCCGAGAGTAACCATCCGCCCAAATTGGTTAAAAGTATACCATATGGGGAGCTCCTCAGACTGAAACGAAATTGTTCTAGGGAATGTGACTTCATAGCAGCAGCGTGTGACAGTATTGCAAGATTCACAGTGAGAGGGTACAGTAGGGATCTACTAGATACCACGATGGAAAAGGTAAAGAGAATCCCAAGACATGAGTTACTGAAAGATAGAAAGAAAAAGGCCAATATTGAAGAAAAAATATGGAGGACGGTTCAGACTAATTACCACTTATTCGGATGATGCCAATTCCTTAAGAAACATGCTAAGAAAAAGCTGGCACATCTTGAAAACTGACATCATTATTGGGAATGATATCCCTCGGGCCCTACTGCTTACATTTAGAAAAGCGTGATCATTGTGGGACAGATTGGTACACAGTCATCTACAAAAAATTCCAGAGAGAACGGGTATGATTAGAGATATGAAAGGCTTCTATCACTGTGGAAAATGCAAGGCGTGCGCCAACAGCAGGAGGGTAATTTCCTATGACATACCAGGTTTAAAACAAAGGAAGATAATTAACAAATTTTTGACATGTTACACAACACATGGTGTCTATTGTCTCACATGCCCATGTGGGCTGAGATATATAGGCAGAACTGTACATAGTGTTAAGATCCGTATTCTAGAACATCAGCACGCAATTGTAAATAAAGATTTTAATTATCCAGTGGCCAGGCACTACGCCATTAAACATCAAAGCAACAGGGAGCCGCTGCAGTATTTTGCTGTAGATCATGGACCATTAGATCTGAGGGGTGGGGACCGGGTACTGAAATTACGGAGACTAGAGTCCCGATATATTATTGATCTACAGTCAAAAGCACCCCAAGGACTAAATAAAGGTGAGGAACTGGCAGTACATCTGGGCAAATGAGAAAACAGACTATAGACTCCACAAACCTGATCCGTTAAAGTTAGTGTTAATGTTTGCATCATAGACATTGAGATTTGCCAATACATGGCGAGATATTGCAAATGGTAATGCCAGCGCAGTGAGAAAGAATAGGAGTGCACTATATTTCCTTAAAACGGTGCTTTCCTGCCGTTTTACTTTGGCCTAGGGCAGCGCAGCAAGGTGCCTTGCTGCGCTGCCCTACGCCAAAATCCCATGTATAAGCCCCTAAGCAATTTGCCTATAGTGTGAGAACCCTTTTGCTCAGAATGCACTGCATAGCGGTCATCAGAGTGCACTGCTATAGCTAGTGAAAAGCAAAAGGAGTACCGTATTTTCCGGCGTATCAGACGACTTCTTAACCCATGAAAATCTTCTCAGAAGTCAGGGGTCGTCTTATACGCTGGTAACTGAAGACTAATAGGAAGCTGCCCACACGCCAAAACATTGTCACTGCACCAGCAGGAAAATGAACACCATTTTCCATGAAGAAATGCCAGGACAGAGGCAATTTATGTCAGTCATGCCTGTGAATGATAGCGGGAAACAAATTCACCCCAAAGTCACCGCTGTAACACCATACATCTCTCCACAGCTCTCACTTACCGCGATCACCACCATGTCATGGGCTGAGCAAAACAAACACCAGCGCAGCCTGCCGGTGATGTTAGCACAGAGGCGAGTCAGTGGGTAAGTGTGCATTAAGAAGAGGCACCCCACATTGGCCAGAACTCGGGGTAGTCTTATACGGCGAGTATAGCCCAAACCCCATATTTTGACAGGAAAAGTAGGGGGTCGTCTTATACGCCCAGTCGTCTTATGCGCTGGAAAATACGGTACCTGGCATGCTGTAAGCACTTCAGACAGGCATCACAAAAGGCCCTTCTAAGGTGATCAAAGATAACACCAGGTACATATATTTAAAAAACTGTGGATTCATACACAAAAACAATCATTCCTACAACCCAGATACCCTTGAACCGTGGTGCATGGGGGCCTGCGTTGGCGCATGACAGCCAATTGTGCACCAGTGCTGGGGAAGAGGACAGATATGCTCTGCATCTCATAGATACAGCACATTCCTTCCCTTTTCCTCTGATGTAGGGCTGCACAACAAGTAGGCTTGCAGCATTGCCCTACACCAAAAGTCTGCAAATGAGGGTGTTATGCCATATTTTGATCTTGGCAGACAGGATACTCTGTCACAATGGTGAGGGGATATATATGTTGGCTGACAGGATATCCCTCACCTTCCACCAAGATCTAAATCAGGCCCTTATTTATTAATTCTTTTATTTGTATAGTTATATATAACACACATGCGGCACCAGGGCACCCTGAACACTTTACATGAGCACCAGTTACATTACACATGGTGAGATTCATTTTTTGAAGCCACTGGGAGGTTGTGTGATTAGTGCAGAATTGTAAAGACAGAAGCCTTTTTTGCCCAGCACCCAGTGACTCGCCCATTTCTCAGAAAGGTGGAGGGCCCAAGAAGAGCAATACTGGGAACCGGCAGGTGATTTATTTTCTCTTTATTTTAATTTTTGTATTCAACACTTTGATTAGGGTGTCACCCAATCGCCCACATGCACGTTTTCCCAAAACGTGGATTACAGTTGGACCAAATAAAAAAGCATAGTTATGCTTGTTTTTTAACTTTCCAAAAGGTCCCATCCTGTCTCCTGATTTTGTGCTGTTTGTTTGATGCGTAAATAGTACAAAAACGTAACCTTTATATGGGGCACATTGCAAAGAGACTCCTGTTTTGTTTTCAATAAGAAATACACTTTACTTTACATGTTGCAGCCGCCACCCACGGGAATATAACTTCAGGAAGACAGAGGGAGAAGGAGCACATAACTGTTTAAATCAGTTTGAACAGAATCAAAATGCTTTATTTTAAGCCATGTTGCACAGAAGCCTGCAGTGCTGTGCAATATGTCTAAAAATATGAATCATGCGTGAGAACTGCCTGTTTGGCTGTATTTTATATTTTTTGCAGTGGCGGTTTATCTCGAGGGCGGGGGGGCTTTGCCCTCCCACCCCCCTTCCCGCTGCAAGCAATGCAGCAAAAAAATAAAATGGCAATGAAAAGTTTTCATTGCTGATTCATTTTTACCGGCTCAGTGCGCACTGCAGCAGCGCCAGCCCCGAGCCCAGAGACATGTTGGGCATGGCAGCAGGGGAGGACTGAAGCAGGGACAACAGGATGCTTCAAAGTGCACGTCACCTTAGCAGGCGGTTTTGTGCCAGCTAAGGTGACATGTGCACTTGAAGCTCTCCACCGTGCAGCTCTTCACCTAGCTGTCTCATGACAGCTGAGTGGAGACCAAGCACAGGCCTCAGGGCCTGTCGGAGCTTCAAGCCAGCCGCTTCAACTAGGGCTGGGCGTAGTTTGCGAAGTAGAGCTACGCGATGCTACGCAAAGTGCACTTCGCACTACGCAAGCTACGCGTAGCACTACATGAACTGCGTAGTACCCTGTTCGCACTGTGCAAGATGCCGTTTTCAATGATTGCACAGTGCAGACACGCATCCGGCACTGTGCAATCATTGAAAACGGATTCTTGCAAAGTGCGAGATGTAGTTTTCTGCCGCTCGAGTAGATTTTTACTCAAGCAGCAGCTTTCGCAATGTGGACTGGTAGTTTCTCATCGTGAGCGGTCGCGAGCATACGTGACCACTCGCAATGAGAAACCTGACCTCCCCGCGTTGAGAATCTCGCCGGGAGGTTTTTTTTCCACACTCGTGATCGGCAACTTGATGTTGCGGGTCGCTAACGAGGAAAAAGTCTCGCCGGGATGTCATTTTGCTTGGTCGCGGTCGCCAACTTGACGTTGAGGACTGCGAGCAAGCAAAAAATTACTGCTGCACTATGCTACGCTACCCTTGCTTGCACTGTGCTACGTGCAGTTCGCGTAGTGCGTAGTAGCGCAAACTACGCAAGGGTAGCGCTTTGCCCAGGGTTAGCTACAACAGCATGAGAGCAGCGTCAGGAATGGTTAGGGGAGCTCTTCATGCATCAGAGAAAAACACAGAGGAGGATGCGCAGCCAGTGGACAAGTGCTGCTATATTTGATTTAATTTGATATGTGTAATGCATGTTAGTGTAGAGGTTGTCTTTTTTTGTAGTGATTTGGGCTTTTGGACGGAGGGGTGGTTTACTTTGGGGTTTTGGAGGGAGGGGGTATTTTATTTCGTTTTTTGGGAAGTGGTGAGGCAATTCACTCGCCCCACCACATTAAAAGGGTACCAGTCGCCCCTGTTTTTTTGTCGAGGACGGGAGGGTTGGAGGGGGCAGGGGGAACTGCGCTGTTCAAGCAATACGTAACAATTATTACAATCCATAGAATACAAAGAATAACCTTAGACTAGATGAGTGAAGCAAGCATGGAACCGGGAAACTTCACAGCTCTGAAACTGAGTAGCAATACATTCGGTAATAGTAACAATGTGCTTAGAAAAACTAAGAAAAGTCTGAACTGAAGCTTTACATACAAATAAATGCTAAAGGATCTCGACCAAATAGTGTTGTGATCATTAAAATTTCTGTGCCGCACACTCCTCCTGAACGATTTGTGGGAGGGTCACGTGACTACGGACTACCACTGTGCAGAAGGTGGTAATGCTCAGCCCGATAGTACCCACAGAGCGAGGCTCACGTTCCAAAGAGATGTTTACGTCGAAATTTCTGAGAAATAGTCGCGTAGCTTCTCCTGCACAGATTCCTCGAAAGACATATTATCTTTCCCTCCTGTCATGTCACCTTGGGTGAGGCTGGAGGTGATGAATGAACTCTGGGAGAAGTGGAGGTATGCCAGGGACGGAACATCCCGGGTCATGGCTACAGAGAACTTCTAACAGAGCCTGGGGGCACTGCTACAGGCTGCGCCTGTGGAGGGTGCTGGGGGACTCACAAAGGGGGCAGGGGTGGAGTTCACACGTGCGGACCGTGCTGCAGGCTGCGCCTATGGAAAGTGCTGGAGGACTCACAAGAGGGGTGAAGGCCACACCTGTGGACCCTGCTGCAGGCTGCGCCTGTGGAAGGTGCTGGAGGACTTACAAGGGGGGGGAGGCCATACCTGTGGACCCTGCTACAGGCTGCGCCTGTGGAAGGTGCTGGAGGACTCACAAGAGGGGTGAAGGCCACACCTGTGGACCCTGCTGCAGCCTGCACCTGCAGAGGGTGCTCTGGGACTCACAAGGGTATCGGGGTGGAGGCCACACCTGTGGACCCTGCTGCAGGCTGCGCCTGTGAAGGGTGCTGGGGGACTCACAAGGGGGGCGGGTGAAGGCCAAACCTGCGGACCCTGCTGTAGGCTATGCCTGTGGAGGGTGCTGGGGGACTCACAAGGGGGGAGGGCGGGGGTGGAGGCCACACCTATTGACCCTGCTGCAGACTGCGCCTGTGGAGGGTGCTGGGGGACTCACAAGGGGGCGGGGGTGGAGGCCACACCTATTGACCCTGCTGCAGGCTGAGCATATGGAGGGTGCTGGGGGACTCACAAGGGGTGCGGGGGGTGGAGGCCACACCTGTGGACCCTTCTGCAGGCTGTGCGTGTGGAGGGTGCTGGGGGACTCACAAGGGGGGAGGGCGGGGTTGGAGGCCACAGCTGGGGACCCTGCTGCAGGCTGTGCCTGTGGAGGGTGCTGGGGGACTCACAAGGGGGAGGGCGGGGGTGGAGGCCACAGCTGGAGACCCTGCTGCAGGCTGTGCCTGTGGAGGGTGCTGGGGGACTCACAAGGGGGGAGGGCGGGGGTGGAGGCCACACCTATTGACCCTGCTGCAGACTGCGCCTGTGGAGGGTGCTGGGGGACTCACAAGGGGGCGGGGGTGGAGGCCACACCTATTGACCCTGCTGCAGGCTGAGCATGTGGAGGGTGCTGGGGGACTCACAAGGGGTGCGGGGTGTGGAGGCCACACCTGTGGACCCTTCTGCAGGTTGTGCGTGTGGAGGGTGCTGGGGGACTCACAAGGGGTGCGGGGGGTGGAGGCCACACCTGTGGACACTGCTGCAGGCTGCACTTGTGGAGGGGTGCTGGGGGACTCAAAATGAAGTGGGGGTGGAGGCCACACCTGTGGACCCTGCTGCAGGCTGCGCCTGTGGAGGGTGTTGGGGGACTCACAAGGGGGGCGGGCGGGGGTGGAGGCCACACCTGCGGACCCTGCTGTAAGCTGCGCCTGTGGAGGGTGCTGGGGGACTCACAAGGGGGGCGGGGTGAAGGCCAAACTTGCGGACCCTGCTGCAGGCTGCACCTGTGGAGGGTGCTGGGGGACTCACAAGGGGGGCGGGCAGGGGTGGAGGCCACAGCTGGGGACCCTGCTGCAGGCTGTGCCTGTGGAAGGTGCTGAAGGACTAACAAGAGGGGTGAAGGACACATCTGTGGACCCTGCTGCAGGTTGCACCAGTGGAGGGTGCTGGGGGACTCTCAAGGAAGGTCGAGGAGGAGGCCACACCTGTGGACCCTGCTGTAGGCTGTGCCTGTGCAGGGTGCTAGGTGACTCACAAGGGGGGCGGGGTGGAGGCCACACCTATTGACCCTGCTGCAGACTGCGCCTGTGGAGGGTGCTAGGTGACTAACAAGGGGGGCGGGGTAGAGGCCACACCCGTGGACCCTGCTGCAGGCTGCACTTGTGGAGGGTGCTGTGGGACTCAAAATGAAGCGGGGTGGAGGCCACAGCTGTGGACCCTTCTGCAGGCTGCGCGTGTGGAGGGTGCTGGGGGACTCACAAGGGGGGGCGGGGTGGAGGCCACATCTGAGGACCCTGCTGCAGGCTGTGACTGTGGAGGGTGCTGGGGAACTCACAGGGGGGGCGAGGGGTTAGGGGGGTGCTGGATGTGGCACAGAAAGAATGCCGTTCCTTATTGAGGCTCTGCCCTGCTGAGCTCTTATCCTTCTACAATCCACCTGCCAACAGCTGCATCCTAGCCTCCTGCGTTCCTGCCAGGGCCGGACTGGCTACCGGGCAGTTTGACATTCTACAGAGCTGGGGGCTCATTTCGTTGATGTGGACCTGCGTGTGGAAAACGAAATTCGTTTTGCATTGCTGATTTAGAAGCACACGCAGGTCTCCATCTACGAAATTAGCCCCCACTTCAGTGGCATCAGCCCCCAGCTCTGTAGAATGCCAAGATACCCGGTAGCCAGTCCGGCCCTGGTTCCTGCCCTGCATTGTGTGGCCCCCCGGAATATCCTTCGCTTGTTTGGGCCACTGGGGAGCACCGCGGCGCCACAAACGCTGTGCTGATCGGATCCGGTGGCACCTCTACAAAATGGCGGCAGCTGCTAGACACTGAGTGCGGACTTTGCCTGCTGCCGTAGCCACATCTGAGAACAGAGACGTGCACTCTTTGCTGCAGAGCCCGTATGGAGTGCAGTGCTGCCTGGATATCAATAGTGGTATCCCCTGAAGCGGACAACTGCGAGGAGGTGTGCCGGTCTCTGCATGGTGCATGAGGAGCTCTGGCCTGATCCACGTTGTGTGGCTGCCTGAGAGATCTGTCGCGCTGAGGAGGACTGCGAGACGGCCTGGGGTGCAGAGCGTTGCTGGCGCTAGCTTCGGTGAGTGGGGGTGGCTCGTCCCCGGCTGGCGGCTGCAGAGGCGGACGCGGGCCGGGGTGCATGCTGCGGCCTGCGAGCTGTGGCTGGGGCTGGTGGGCGTGAGGTGCTGAGGCTATACCATCTCCTTTGTACCACGTTGTTGATCCTCCACCTACAACCAGACCAGGAGCTGTCGGCGCTGGCGGGACCCGAGGGGTGAGCTCTGGTGAGCTCCTGCCCTACATCGCCTCTTAAAACCCTGCCATGCTGCCGCTGAATGTTCGCTCCTGCCATGTGCCTCAGACTCGCATGGGGGCTGCACTGATGACAGGCTGATTCTGTCCACACGAGCCTGCATAGATATACTGCTCACTACATAGTAGTGGATGTGGCTGCTGCTGTCCTGTGCTGCTACCTTGCTTGTGCCCTCGCCTGGATGCGTGGCCATGTGTGGCTGCCTGGTGGTCTGTTGGGTGACCTGCTGAGATCTTGCCACTTCTCCGCTTTGGGCCCTGTTCTTCTCGCTTTGATTTCTCCGTGATCCCCGTGGTGCTGGGCCATGGGCAGATGGCCTACATCCTGCGATTGTTCACTCTGCTTATCATTTACATTGATTAGTGTCTCTTCAAGATGTGCTCTGTCGTATAGGGGTAGCTCTAACCTGCGCTGTGGTACGCCTCTTACTGCTGGAGTGGCTCCGTCGTCGGTCCCTGGAGCACTGCTTTGCACCATGTTTCTGGGCCTGGGGTGGATCCTGGGGCCGCCCTCTCTGGTCATATCGGAGGGTGCACTGCGGGAGACCCCTCCACGGGACAGAGTGTATGTCACACCTTCGTATCAGGATCTGCCACCATTGTAACCTCCTTAGTGTATCTGGGGAAGTTCTCTACTTGGATTGGCCTGGGACTTACTACCGGTTGATATGAGGCTCTCTGGAGGGGGCGCTCACTTTGGCCCGGTACCTTCGTGATTGAGTGGCTCAGTAGCGGGCAGAATGGGGAGGACAGATAAGACTCAACCTTGCCTCACATTTGAAGCGCGTAAGTCATTCAAGACCCGCAAAAAGCTGCCTCCGACTCTGAGGCGGATGCCCAGGAAGGGGGCCCTTCCACAATAGATGTGGTAGGGTGAGAGTACCTTCAAGGGATTTTAATGAGCAAAAAGATTTTTTGAAAACACTTAGAGAATCAAATCATGTGGGCTTAGTAATTTGAGCCCACTAATGCAGTTTATGCAACGACAGAAATTATATGCATTCAGGGACTGTCACTTATTGGTAATCAGTAAAAGGAGAGAGCAAAAAGGAATTTAGAAAGCAGGTGTATATAGACAAAAAATGTTTAATCTTTTTCTCTTTTCAGATCAAATTAAAATGTTGGGTACAAGAAACGGCAAAGACACAGAAGGGTGAATACAGTATTCTACAAAATCCTTACTACATCAATTGCTCAAGCTTTTCACCTATCACAAAATTAATTGAATATTCAATGGTAGATAAAGCCACAGTCGACGTTTCGGTCTCTATTCTTTCGTGTAGGAGACCATCCTCAGGACATGAATTTCATATCTTGAATACCCTCGTTTTTATGAACGCCCGAACCCCAGAATCAATGCGACTGGTTCGGTAATTGGCGTGTTGCAATGAAGTATCCTTATGGGAGCCAGCCGGTATCCCAGATGGGTAGAGTAATTTGCACCACAAAGGTGAAAGGTTGCCGTGAGTAAACCTGTCTAGTCAGTCGGTTCCAGAAATCACAGATTTAGAAGCAGGGTCCTCCTTATTTTTAGATGGCTTTCGGTCGTTTCCAAAGACCACAGATTTAGGGAACAGGTCCTCGTTAGTTTTAACGGATTCCCTTATACATTAAACGGGTATAGCAACGCCTTCTTGCCATCCTCTGCTGAAACATATACTGTGTGGGGACGGACTCTGACTCATCGAACTCAGAGCTGACTACTTCGCCCGAAAATATTGAAATTCATGTCCTGAGGATGGTCTCCTACACGAAAGAATAGAGACGGAAACGTCGACTGTGGCTTTATCTACCATTGAATATTCAATTAATTTTGTGATAGGTGAAAAGCTTGAGCAATTGATGTAGTAAGGATTGTGTAGACTACTGTATTCAAACTTCTGCGTCTTTGCCGTTTCTTGTACCCAACATTTTAATTTGATCTGAAAAGAGATAAAGATTAAAAAAAATTGTCTATATACACCTGCTTTTTAAATTCCTTTTTGCTCTCTCCTTTTACTGATTACCAATAAGTGACAGTCCCTGAATGCATATAATTTCTGTCGTTGCATAAACTGCATTAGTGGGCTCAAATTACTAAGCCCACATGATTTGATTCTCTAAGTGTTTTCCCAAAAACTTTTTGCTCATTAAAATCCCTTGAAGGTACTCTCACCCTACCATAACTTTTGCCCAAACCCTCAAGGGTATACTGGGTTGCCCACTATCAACTTCCACAATAGAGACAACACTTTTGGCCATGCAATGTAGCCTCCTATCCATAGAGAGACTAAGGCTGCAGTACATCCGCGCCTCGACCACATGTCGTCACAACTTGAAAATCAAGGCGCCCATGTGGGGGAGGTTGAGTAACGTGTGTCTGCAAACGAGGATGGTCGAGTGAAGTAGCAAGGAAAACACGCAATGTGGAAAAGGTTCTCTCCCTCATCCAGGCCAAGAATGAGGACTTGGAAGCCCGCTCCCGCCGAAATAACATTCAAATTACCGGACTGCCAGACTCAACGAATGTGGGCAAAATTGAGACCTTTGTTCAGAACCTGATTAAAGATATATTTGGCAAATAATTGCTTTCCGCAATGTTCATCATTGAGCGGGCTCACAGCTCTCCCTTGCAGCTCGACCAGTCCCGGGAGCTCCACCCCGCCCTGTTATTGTGCGGGTGTTGAATTATAGGGACCAGGATGCCATATTGCGCATGGCCAGAGATAAGGGCACTATTGAACACCAAGGTAATACACTCTCGTTTTTCCCTGGTTTTACTGTAACAGTACAGGATGCAAGTAGAGAGTACGGGCTGTTAAAAAGTTCTTACTATCTGATGGTGTCCCTTACTCCATGCCATACCCTGCTCGCCCGTAGATAAGCCCTGATGGAGACTCATAGATTTTCACTAACCCCAAGGCAGCGCTGGAACATGCCAAGCACCTCAAGAGAAGGCGGCGCAAATCCCAAACACTTTCCGAAACTGAGGAACAGTAGGAAGGTGGGGTGCACGTGGCTATTCTGTCTTGTCAAGTAGCCCCACTGGGCAGCTCTATATCTAAATTGTTGAATGTTTTTACTTTTATGCATTCCATGTTTATTCTCCCTGCACAGGTGGACGTTATAGAGATTTTTCCATTTCTCTCTGCAATGCACTACTTCTTTGTCATGGGGCTTATGCTATACTCTGACCAGGCACAGATGCTGTTTAGCTCAGCCACCTCCTGCTCGTACGGAGGCTAGTTGCACTCTGACGCCCCACTTACAATTTACACAGATTTTCCATGGTTGGAGTTGGTTTGGCTTTGGCGAGTTGGGGACGTTAAAGTGGGAGTGGGTAGGGGTATGGTGGGAGCGGGGGGAACCGGCACTTTCAGTCTTGATGTTCGCAAATTCACCTTTTCATTTGCAAGAGCAGGTATAAACTTTTCATTTCCTCAACTGACAGGCCTATAATGACTCTCCTGACTTAGTGAGTGGTAAAGTGCGACTGTTAACTTGGAATGTCCGAGGCGTAAACACCCCCAGTAAGATTTGATCCGGGTTTGCTTACCTAGACAGAATGGACGTCCAGATAGCCTTTTTACAGGAAACCCATCCCACAAAACTGTCTAAGAAAAATGTTGGGAGTCGGTAGGCAGGGGTGCATGTGATGTCCCTGTATTCCAGTTTGGCAAGAGGGGTAATGATTCTGGTAAAACGTGGGGTCCCATTTTCAGTTATTCACGCAGACACGGATGACTCATGCCGGATTGCGATATTGCATGGGCAATTGGGAGGAGTGAGTGTGTTGCTAGTGAATGTGTACGGCCTGAATATTAACGATTCCAGCCTTCTTTTCTGATGTATGGCGCCACATCAATAGCTTCCCAGAGGCAGAGATACTCTGGGGCAGTGATTTGAATGTTTGCCTGGACATGGCTGTTGACCGAATGGGTAGCGAGACTTTGCGGTCTAAGCAGGCATCTGAGGTGTTGCTGGGACTGATGGATGCCGGCTGTTTGTGGGATGTGTGGCGATTGCGGCACATTGAGGCGCATGGGAGCACTTTTGTTTCCTCTGTTCATGGGACATGGTCCCACCTGGATTTCTGTCTGGCCACTAAAGCTGCGAGTGCCTGGGTGGTGGAGGTCCGCCATATGACAAGGACGCTCTTGGACCACTCCCCTGTGCTCTTGGAGCTGCAGGTTCCTGCAAGCCAGCAGCCTCCATTCAGTTGGCGTTTGCAGCCATCTTCATTATCCGACCCTGTCTTTAAACATGAGATTAAGGAGGCAATTCACAATTTCTTCAATAAAAACGAGGGCTCAGTTGACAGTGCAGGCGTCCCATGAGAAGCATTTAAGGTGACTATTAAGGGGTTGTGCATAGGGCGGAAGCGGGCGTCTTGAGGGACTTGAGGCGTACGATTAATAAATTGGCTGCAGGAATCTCCGCTTTAGAGCGATCCTACCATTTGGACCCTTCCCCATCAACACGCTCGGCAATCCGGTGTTTGTCCACTGTTCACGACACAGTCGATCAAGAGATGGCCCACAGGTATAAACGCAGTAAGGCTCAATATTATGGCAAAGGGGGTAGACCTAGTCGCTCCCCAGAAGCTGGCTGATCCACATAGGACTACATTACAGATATTCATGACAAGGTGGGGGAGGCACATTACAGCACAGCGGAAATTAGTGGGACCATACTGGACTTCTATGCCAAATTGTATGAAAATAGGACCGTGGTACCACAGGACGATATCCAAGCATACTTAGATGACGCTGCTCTTGGGTGGCTTTGAATCACAGGGAATATCTTACACAGCCTTTTGACGAGGAGGACGTTAAGCTCGCTATTCTGTCCCTCCCCACATGTTAGGCTGCGGGATTGGACGGGCTCCCTAGTGAGTTTTATAAGTCCTATGCGGATGTCCTGACCCCAGACTTCTCGAGGTCAATGCGGAGGCATATGAAACAGGTCACCTCCCGGCCTCCTTAAGAGAAGCCCTCTTGGTTAAGCTATTGAAGCCTGACAAGGCTTCTAATCGCTGCAACTCCCACAGGCTCCTCTCCATTATTAATGTTGACGCTAAGATTTTAGCCAAAATGATTGCTGTTCGTCTACAGCCCTTGGTTCCTCTACAGGTGCTTCCTGACCAGTCAGGGTTTGTGACCGCCAGGTCCACCACGCACAATTTACGTACACTATTTGCCACCCTTCACTATTTCGACTCCGACTTTCAGGCCGTTGCTGTACTGCTTGATGCAGCAAAAGCATTTGATTCCCTTCAATGGAAGTACATGTTTACAGTCCTCACAAGAATGGGTCTTCCTCCATTCTTCCTCCAGTGGATCAGAGTCTTGTACACCGAGCCGGTAGCCAGGGTTCGTGTAAATGGCTGGGTGTCGTCGGCCTTTCTCATTGGAAGCGGCACGCGGCAGGGTTGCCCCTTGTCACTGATGCTTTTTGCACTGGATTTCGAGCCTCTCACTTGTAAGCTCCACCAGTTGCATACATCAGCGGCATTGAGGTTCCGGCAGCGCCCACTTATAGTCTCACTTTATGCGGACGACATGCTCTTGTACGTCTGCGAACCTGCAACCTACCTTCCACCATTGATTCGCGAATATGTGAAATTTGAACGTTTCTCCGGTTTAGGGATCAATCGGGCTAAGTCGATGGTGTTTCCTCAGGCGGCTGGCACTCGCACGATTGCATTAGATTTTCCGTTGTCCTGGACACAGGACCCGGTGAAATACCTGGGTGTCTGGCTACATAGGGACCCTGAGCAGGTAATATCCATGAATTATGGTCGCACCATTTCGCATATTAAAGACAGGGCTGAGCGCTGGGCATGACTGCCTCTCTCACTTGCAGACCACATCGCAGTGATCAAAATGACCTTTTTACCCAAACTATTGTACCTATTTGTCTGAATCTCTCTCTCTTTAAAACGTTGCAGTCTGCCCTATTGTTGTTCATCTGGGGGGGAAAAAACCTCGATGGAGCTGGAATACTCCTGTGCAACCATTTGACCGGGCAGCTTTGAGGCACCGGACATGCGTCTCTACTATTTGTGCGCCCTAGTGCAATTTGCGCACTATTGCTTTTATCTGCAACGGTCCCTACCCCACACGGCGATAGAGGTCGATGCTATCCTCCCTCTGCCACTTGTGGCGGCAGCCCTTATGGGTGGGGATGGGGGCACTCGGGCAGAGATTAACCAGGTACTATGTACCATCTGGGCCTGGCGGGCCCTTGCAGGGCCGGCTCTAGGCATGTGCAAGCTGTGCACCTGCACAGGGCCACCACGCCAATATATATCCTTAATATATTAATCCTCTGAGGATGGATACATATTTGCTTGGTGGCCCCTGGCATTGATTTGGCGGCCTCCGGCTCTGTTCCACTTCTAAACACCCTGACCCCCTCCCCTCTTTACTGGCCTGCGCGCTCCGCCCCGCCCAGACCCCCTCTTCCGGGCCCCCTACCTATGCTCCTTGCCCGGGGCCACCATGAGCCTAGAGCCGGCCCTGGCCCTTGCTAGAAGGGCACAGCTAGACTACCTTTATGCCCCAAAGCTGCCTGTGGCGGCTCATTCAGATATCTCGGAGGCGCAGCAGCACTCTGCTCTGCGTGCGCTGCAAGCAGTCGGTGTTGTGCAGCTGGGTGATCTGTACAAACAGGGCCAGTTCCGTTCACTACCGGATATTCAGGCAGGTCGGACTCCCGGCCCAATGCTGTGCTTCACATATGTCAGGGTGCGAAAGGCGGTCAGGGCAATCTACCCTAATTATACAGCAAAACCACAGCCATTGCGAGCACTGCAGGTGGTGGTAGCTGGCGAGGAGCGCAAGGGTCTGATCACTAGGCTATACGGTGCATCCCAACGTAAGAACGATCCAGAAGAACACCCTTCGTATCTTAAATGGCACACACTTTACCACTTGAACATTTCCAGTTCTGCTGTATGCTGACTGGGCGTCTCACTGGCAACGGTAATCTGCGTATCATCCATTTCAAGTTTTTACACCAGTTGTATTACACTCCACTGCAATTGCGAAAATATGGTTTGTGTGACACAGCCTGTTGCGTGAGGTGTGGACTGTAGTATCCTGTAGTATCCCTTTAAGTGTCTCGCTCTCACTTGCTTGCATCCTGTATGTATCCTTTTGAATACTGGTGTTCTGTGTTCTACGGAACACTGTTGTGATTCTGTTATGTATCACTGATTCATTCTACCTTATGCCATTGAAGTACTTGGATGTGCTCTTCTTATGGAATAAACCTACAACTTAATTCTTCTGCTGATTGTCATTCTTGAAAGGAGATACTAAATTAAATTGGCGACGATTGGGATACCTTAAAAGAATTAACCTTTTGAGACTTTTACTAATTTTTTCTTCGTGGATTCATGATACCAAATCAGTGGATTTCTTCATTCATTTTACCCGTTTTCTTCTTCATGAAAATGTTTTTTTGGTTTAAACTACAACTGCTGCCAACATTTTTTATTATTGGACTTTATTTACTTCAATTAACTATCGAATTGTTTCTGGAGTTATAAATCAATATTTGCTGTTGACGCGTGCAGCGCCTCCTCGCATGGACATTGCTTCTATTTAATGTGAGTACATTTAATATTTTTTTTTCATCTTTCTACTCACTTTTGTGACATTTAAGTAAACTTATGTTTACCCTCAATCTCATTTGGATCGCTGTTGGAAGTTGACGCGTGCAGAGTTGACACTCGTGCCTCCTCTGTTCGGCTTCATTCCGTTGCTGTTGACACGCGCAAATGTGCATCGTTTCCTAGCAACTTTAGCCAACATCGACGTCTTTACGCTTCTGGCAGAAGCATTGAGGGAATCACTTCTCATTGGATAAATAAACAAAGGTCACGCTGCGTGACCCAACGTGCCTCCATTTTGGATTTTTCTTCCGATTTCAATGCCAAATTGAATTTCTACATACGAGCACATCAGTACTTCGTTCTTCTTCGAGTTTATTTCTCCAAGTTCATGGTTTTTGCAGCGTTTTCAAGAACTTGAAGCAGCTTTGTGAGTTTATTCCATTGTTATTATTTCAATTTTTCTGCTATTCTTTCTTCATGCGTAAATTTTGATTTATTTATTTATTTATTTTTCTTCACTGGCAATATGAGCAACACTACTCCTGCTTCTACTAGTAACTCTTCTAATAGTTCCACACCTACATCCTCTTCATGTATCAATATAAACATTAGCACACCTAAAGAGTTTTTGACATCACTTGGTGAACCAATTATAAAATGGTCTGAATGGAAGGAATACTTTCTCAATTACATTGCTACATTGGAGGATAATGTTGGATCCTTGTCTCCTGAACGCAAAATGCGTATGCTCCTACATAGCTTGGGTCCGGAAGGCTTGAGAGTTTATAATCAAATGCAGAAACCAGAAAGAGCAGGCGACACTGACATCTTCAAAAATGCAATTTCTGATTTGACTGAACACTATTCTCCTACTGTTTGTATTGGTGTTACCAGACGTGCATTCTTCAAAAGAAAACAACTAGAAAATGAGTCAGTTGAGGAGTACGTTTCACAATTAAAGTTACTAGCCATGCATTGCAAGTTTGGAGTACTACATGATGACTTTATTCGTGATCAAGTTGTTGTATGCTCTAGGAATAAGAGTATCCAAGATAGACTATGGATTGAGGGAGAGTCTAGTCTAAAAGATGTGATAACTTTGTTGAAAAAAGCTGAACTGTCTGATAGAAGCTCTAAAGCTTTAGCTGATCAGTCTGGGACTATTACTTCTACTCCTACAGTTAACAAAATTTCGGTAAAAACCAGCAAAGAGGTTTCTGACAAGTATGGTGACAAGAATGTTCAATCCAATAAGAATTTTCAAAAAAGGTCTTTTAATACAAAATCTTTCACCAGGAAGACGTATAACAACAACGATTCCTTTTTCTTTGCTTGTTATCGTTGTGGAGATAAGAACCACAATGCAGGTTTTGAGAAATGTCCCGCCAGATCTGTTAAGTGTTCCAATTGTGGGGTTGTAGGGCATTATGCTAAAGTCTGCAATAGAAATTCCTCAAAGTCATTTAAAGTATCCTGTGTTAACGATACTGATTCTTCTGAATATGAGTCAGACAGCGATACTTCTTCATCTTCTGCTCCTGAAAAATTTCAATGCAATATGGTAATGGTTGTGGACAAAGATGTTGAAAGCTAACATGTGTGCATTGTCATAGTTAATGAAATCCTTTTACAGATTCCACGGATTCTGATTTTCATTTTACATCTATTATTTAGAATTTGTGAGGTAAGAAATTAGTTAGTAGGTTAGAGTTTCTGAAAGCGTATAGGTTGCTCAACAAATTGTAAATTGTGTGTTGTTGTTGATGGTGCTTCTGTTTTGAGATGGATTAGAGATATTTACATATCATATTTGATCTTTTAGCTCAAGTTTTAGTTTCTGGAGTGGGTGAAGATGCAAAAGAATGGGTCTGTAATGAGTTTCCGTAAGTGTTTTCAGGTATGATTGGTAAGTTCAAACAATTTTTCTCGTTGTATAAAGATTGAAAGATATGTGAGTCTCAGAAGTCATAAAATTTGCAATGCTCCATTAATTATTCAAGCTGACAGAAATTCATGAATAGTAGTTCAGTTAGGAATATTATATCTATTGACAATGTTTTTACTTGCATTGTTTTTGACCAATAACTTTTAGCTGATTCTAAGGTTAACATATTTAGTAGTGTTAAGT
Organism: Lissotriton helveticus; assembly: GCF_964261635.1. Lineage (NCBI taxonomy): Eukaryota > Metazoa > Chordata > Amphibia > Caudata > Salamandridae > Lissotriton > Lissotriton helveticus. Next base: position 213,654,987 of record NC_136062.1, on the reverse strand, counting down.
CTAATGAATTTTTTTTTTGTATCCTATCATTTTCTTATTAGAGGTAATTCATGGGTAAGTGAAATGATGAAATTGTTTTGGGCATTTAGAATGACGCCACATCCATCTGTAGGGAAGACTCCATTTGCTCTCATAAAGTGTGGAGTACCGCTATTTTAATATAATCCTGCGCAGATGTACATAAATGTTATGTGTTTTTATGTAACATAATTTATCTTTATCTCGGAGATAGATTCAGGTGCACTTGCTACTCATGATGTATTTGCTACTCTTAACTTTTTCTTTTTAAGATATGTTTGGCAAATCTTTGAAATTGAAGGAATTTGTTATTTATATGTAATAATACTAGTTATACGATATTTTTGTTTTTGTTGTTTTGGAAAAAGGAGGATAGTAGGTATTTATTATTTTAGAAAAAGGGAGGATATGTAGTATCCTGTAGTATCCCTTTAAGTGTCTTGCTCTCACTTGGTTGCATCCTGTATGTATCCTTTTGAATACTGGTGTTCTGTGTTCTACGGAACACTGTTGTGATTCTGTTATGTATCACTGATTCATTCTACCTTATGCCATTGAAGTACTTGGATGTGCTCTTCTTATGGAATAAACCTACAACTTAATTCTTCTGCTGATTGTCATTCTTGAAAGGAGATACTACATTGACAAGCAGATGCCGACTTTTTGCATCTATCGTGGCAGTGAGCTGGGGTGGCTGCCTTCTGGGTTAAAGTGGTGAATGTATTGACAGCAGTGGTGATGGAACAAGTGCAGTGTGTGCCGGAGGTGTGCCTGCTGGGAGATGGGAAGTCCCTGAAACCGTGGAACCGTCGACTGTTTGCTGTGGCGACACTACTAGCCAAGCGAGTTGCGGCACAATGCTGGGGTGCTAAGAGCCTACCTACAGTTCGGGAATGGGTCCATGAGCTGACCTCCTGCAGGCAACAACTGAATACCTATGCGAAGGACCTGCAAGAGTCTTCTCGGCCTAAAGATTTCTGGGCCCACTGACAATGTATCATTTGAGTCATCCTGATCTGTGAAGTGGCCTGCTCTTTGCGTTTTGGTTTCCTTCTTTCTTTTTTGTTTGTTCTGTGCCTCAGTGGGAATTGTCGCAATGTGATTCACATGATGTTTTATTCTATATGCATGTCAATAATGCTCAAGAGCCTCTGATAATATGATGCTACACCTTTTCAAGTGCCTTAGGTGTTTGGGGGTGGGGGGTAGTTGGCTCTTCGAGCTGTTGGTTTATGTTTGCCCTGCATATTTTTGCTGCATTTTATACTTAAAAATGCTTGTGTTGTTTCATGCTAGGAAGATGCTGATGACTCCTCATTGGAGCATGTGTACTGTAACAGCAAGCTATTCAATAAACAAATTAATTTTAAAAAAGGGGGTGAGGAGTGCAAGCCACACCTGTGGACCGTGCTGCAGGCTGCGCCTGTGGAGGGTGCTGGAGGGCTCACAAAGGGGGCGGGGTGGAGGCTACGCCTGTGGATAACTGCTGGAGGCCGCAGCACTGAGCATGTGAGGGGGCTATCTGAGTGCGACAGCAGCCGGAAAGCATGGGCATCAAAACCCCCCTCAACAACATGACCTTACTTGCCTACCTGCTGGCACTATGTGGCGAGTAAAATGTTTTCAGCACTTCATGCACGTTTTACTCCTAGTGGCTGCTAGAAGACGTCATTCAGCAGTTTACACCACTATGGGAATTGTAGTCTTTATTCACACTAAGAGAATCATTTGTACTAAAGTGCCAGACTACAGTAAATACACATTTATTTTTTTAAAGAAAAAAGGCAGCAACATTGGTGCCCCTGAAGTCAAGAAGGTCCTCTGTAACCTTCAGAGACTGAATGTTTTTATTTCCCACAATGTGTCCAACTTTCCCTGTCTTCCATATATTACAGTCAAAGAGCAAACACATTTATCTTCATCAAAACCCGCCCTTGGGTGTACAAGGATGTTGGTAAGTTGGGGACGATATATTGTGGTTTCCCTTCAGTCCTTTTAATTCTATAATCGCAGTATAAGCACCCTATACGATTTCCCCGTCAATCTTTGGTGTCCATTTTTTTGTGTGCAGATTTATATAGCAGGAAGTCGAGCAAAAGGTATTGAAGCGCTTTACATGAGCACCAGTTACCTTACAAGCAATCAATCATTCAATCATGACATTTGTAAAGCGCGCTACACACCCGTGAGGGTCTCAAAGGCGCTGGGGATAGGGGGATGCCGCTAATGCTCGAAGAGCCAGGTCTTGGGGAGTCTTCTGAAGGTCAGCAGGTCTTGGGTCTGCCGTAGGTGGGGGGGAAGGGTGTTCCAGTTCTTGGCGGCGAGGTGGGAGAACGATCTGCCACCGGAGGTCGCTCTTCGGATGTGGAGGACTGTGGCAAGGGCGAGGTTGGCGAAGCGGAGCTGGCGGGTGGGGGTGTAGAAGCTGAGTCGTCTGTTGAGGTAAGCTGGTCTGGTGTTGTGGAGTGCTTTGTGTGCCTGGGTGAGGAGCTTGAAGTTTATCCTTTTGTGGACGGGGAGCCAGTGCAGGTCTCTCAGGTGGAGTGTGATGTGGCTGCGGCGAGGGATGTCGAGGATCCGGCTTGCAGAGGAGTTCTGGATGTGATGTAGCCGTCTCAGGAGTTTGGCCGAGGCTCCTGCCTAGAGGGCGTTTCCATAGTCCAGTCTGCTGCTGACAAGGGGCTCGGTGACCGTTCTTCTCGTTTCAGTGGTGTTACACTTGTAGATCCTGCGAAGCATGCGGAGGGTGTTGAAGGATGAGGAAGAGACGGCGTTGACCTGTTTAGTCATGGAGAGGGTGGAGTTGAGGATGACCCCTAGGTTGCGTCCGTGGACGGTGCGTGTTGGGGCTGTTCCCAGTGCGGTCAGCCATCAGGAGTTGCCCCAGGCCGAGGGGGTGGATCCGAGAATGAGGACCTCCGTCTTGTCCGAGTTCAGCTTCAGTCGGCTGTTCCTCATCCATTCGGCTACGGCCTTCATTGCTTCGTGGAGGTTGGTTTGGCGGTGTGGGGGTCTTTGGTGTGGGAGAGGATCAGCTGGGTGTCGTCTGGATAGGAAATGATGTTGAGGTTGTGCAGTCGGGCGACGTGGGCGAGTGGTGCCATGTAGTTGTTGAACAGCGCTGGGCTGATGGATGAGCCCTGGGGTACGCCACAGATGATCTTGGTGGCTTCGGAGCGGACGGGGGAAGACGGACGCTCTGTATTCTGCCGGAGAGGAAGGAGGTGGTCCAGTCCAGGGTCTTCTCTTGTATCCGGGTGTCTTGGAGGCGTGTTCGTAGTGTTACACAAGGACACATTCATTTTTTGGTCGAGCCTAGCAGTGCACATGCTCTGCTCTGCGAGGCTTCCTGTGCCTACTCCGTGTTGGCCTGACTCTTCCCACACACTGGAATGCTTTTGCATGTGTCTTTCAATAATAAAAGCACGCAAATGGATAAAGGCGGGTGCATGTCCCACCTCTTTTGTAATGTTCACTCCCACTGCGTTTTGCTCCCGGGAGCGAGCAAGAGTACGCAGGGTGGCAGCTGCATTCCTCGTTGGTCAGGTAACTATTTACACACAACGTGCCGTGCTTTCGCTTGCAATCTGGGGGCCGCCCACTTTTGCATATGTTTCTTTTTTTTTACAGCGCTGGTTGCAGGCTCGAGATCCCATCTGAAAGTGAACTCATTTGTTTTAGAAATTAACTTTACTCTTTATCCCCGCTTAGCGCTGTGTGTTAAACTGCCAAAGACTTTCACACATCATTCCACACCTCACATTGTCATTTGCTGTGACGCTGCAGCGTAAAATGGGACCAAAACATCTACCCTGCGCCTCGCAGTGCTGATTGTCTCACTAATTCAAAACGCTTTCGTCTTTCTCTTCATTTCCACACTTTGATCACTGCGCGGCTGCAGTTCCTTAAAATTCTAACTGCGCCACAGTGACAGTTACTCCTATACTACGCTCGTCCGTGAGTCATGAGCGTTCACCAGCATATGAATGCATCAAGATCTATCAGCACCGAAATGGTCTCAGATCCTTTTTCTCATACTCTGCCAACCTTCGCACGTTCACAGTAACTTTTGTCTTTAAACACCTTGCGCTGTGCCTCCGCCGCAGCACACAATATCAAACTACACCAATTTGGCAGTTGCTCTTTATCACTCAGATTGACTTTGAAAGAACAGATGTCGGGCGCTCGCCTCAACTTATCACTTTCACCTGTGCGCTGTTATTCAGCTTATTAATAAATAAAAACCAAGCCTCCTGCCACACTTAAACAGGCTGTTTATTTCAATTTCAAGCATGTAGCGCTTGGTCTTTGTGCTTTCAGCTACACTCCACATCCATTTTCTGATACGCTAGGCTTGACTCACCCCAAATCTCACACAATCCTCACGGGGGTGTCAACTGTGATCGCTCTCTTGTAAGATCCCAAAGGCGAGACATATTGGCTATGTCAATGCTTGTTTTGGTAGGCATGGGGAGATTACGTGATTTGCCCAGAATCACAGGATGTGGAGTCGACCCCGAGGCTCGAACCTTGGTTTCCCAGCTCCAAATTCAGCAGTCTTGCCGTGAGACCACATCCTCTCCCTATGGTGATGCAGCCAGCAGTTCTCTGCTTAGAAGAGAGTTGATGAAATATACCTACACTGGCGTTTTTCCTAGCAGCAATGCCTTACATTGTACAAAGGTTCTGACCCACGCACACAAAGCCCTGCACAACAGCCGCCTCAACTTCTACGCTCCCAAACGCCAGCTACGATCGACCGGCCACGCCCTCGCCACCGTCCCCCACATCCGAAGAGCCACCACAGGGGGAAGGTCCTTCTCCTACCTCGCCGCCAAGACTTGGAACTCCCTCTCGTCCCACCTCCGCCTGACCCAGGACCACCTCGCCTCCAGGAAGCAGCTCAAGACCTAGTTGTTCGAGCAGTAGCGGACCCCCCTCCCCCAGCGCCTTGAGACCCTCCGGGTGAGTAGTGCGCTATACAAATGCTTTGATTGATTGATTGATTGATTATTGCGCTAATAATACACAATTAAATCGGTTATAAATGTACCGCTGCTCAGGGAGGGTGGCACAATAACATTGTTTGTCCAGAATCACACAGTTTGGTCAGGTAGGGAGATCAGGGAGGGTGAAAACGAATCATTGACAAAGCCAATAGATTTCGCTTACTCAAACTCGCTGGACTTTGCCAACATTTTGCTTTTTCATGTTGCAAAGCAGACCGAGCTGCTGTGCAACATGGCTTGAAGGTTAATGTTAGATTTGGGGGTCTCTGGTTGGCATAGGTAGGTACTTGTGTCAAGCAGGGACCCTCTCTTCTAGTCAGGACAAGGGGATTACCCTCTCAAAATAACCCCTGCTCACCCTTTAGGTAGCTTGGCCGAGCAGTCAAGGCTTATTTCAGAGGCGTTGTAGGTTAAGCATTTGTGACCACATATAGTAACTTAGTGACAACACCAAAAATGGACACCACACTAAATGTATATCAAAAATAGCTAGCTTTTATATAGGACTTAGCACAAGACCAAATAACGGCAAAATGAGCCACAATACTATTAGCAATAAAGAGTTCTTGTTGAAAATGCTTATCTGAGAGTTCTGTGCACTTCGTACATTTTGTCCGACTCTCCCGGTGATGAAAATACCCAAAAGAGTCTAACAAGCGCAGCGGACACTCCGGTCCAATGCGAACCAAAAATTCGGGGCCAGTCGTACACAGTACCTTCTTTTGATGTGTCCGGCACGGACGGGGCGATGTAAAAGACAGCGTTGTACGCGGCGATGTCCTCCTGTCACGGTGCGAGCTACGGCTCATTGACGGTGCCTGTGCGGGTTGGTGAGCTCAGAGTCGCTTTGCTTGAGGGGATGGTGCTTTGTGCGGTGCGGTCCCGTTCACGTTGCGGCATACGAGCCCTACCTTGGGAGCTGGAGTCTACAGTCTTTGGAAGCGGTGCGAGTCACACAGTACGATGTGTACCCATCTCCATGCGATTCTCGGACTCTACCCCAGCAGTGGTGTGCGAGTCGTCCCGACCTGTGAGTCGATGCTTGAAGCATTGTACGTTGCGGGGCCTCCCTGTCAAGGTGCGAGCTACGGCTCGTGACAGCGCCTGTGCGGGTCGATGAACTCAGAGTCGCGTTGATCGTGGCGGCGATGCTTGGTACGGTGCGTTCAGGATACGATTCGATCGTACGAGGCGTACACAGCTCCCGGCCTCGGCGGATACTGAAAACAGCATTTCCAGCAGCGATTTGCGAGGCGGATGAAGTCCACTGGTCCAGGGACTTCGTTCAGGGGGCAAGCTCACTTCCAAGCCCTTAAAGATCTTTGGCACAAGTTAAAAATAAAGTCTTTGAGTCTTTCTCCTCTCCTTCAGCAGCAAGGAAACCACTGCAGGCCAATCCCCCAGGTCAGGGAGAGTATTCCTCCTTCAGCTTTCCCAGTTCCTTCTTTTCTGGCAGAGGTTTCTTCTTGGCAAATCTGGATCTAATTTCTTGGGAGCAGGGTCCCAATACTTATACCCCTAAATCCTTTGTTCCTCTGGGGTAGAGGGGCCTTTGCCCAGCCAAAACCAGTTCCTGAGCACATTGTGGACATGACTATGACTTTTCATTCAGGGAGCAGGCTAGAGACATCAGACACCCCACAGGAGGTGTAGCCAGCATTGTGGTGGAGAGGCACAGTCCTATTCAGAGCTCAGGTGCACTCCTCCCACCCATCTGGATGTAAATCTCTCTATTCACCACCAGGCTACCTAGCCCTGCCCTCTGGAATTCCCCAGCCCTGTCACTCACAGAAATCAGACAGCAGATACACATCGTAGCAGAGGCGGGCTGAAATGGTTAGGCAAGCAAATACCTACTTTCTAAAAGTGGTATTTGCAAACACAGAATATTAAAATAAACTTTACTAAAAGATGTATTTTATTATTCTGTGTTCAGGCATACTTAACTCGAATTTCTACCATGTTCCCTGAGTCTTTTAGGATTATAGACTGTAACAATTCTAACAGCCCATTCTGGCCTATGAGAACAGGTAGCCTTGCAATAGTGAAAAAACAAAAATGGCTATAATTCACTATTAGGACATGCCACGCACATCAGGGCTTGTCCTACCTTATACTTCCAATGCACCCTGCCCTTGGGCCTACCATAGGGGTGACTAACATGAAGGTAAGGGAAGGTTTAGGGACTGCCAAGTGGGTGCACTTGCCCAGTCAGCATTACAGTACCAGACTGCACGCAGGCTCTGCAATGGCAGACCTTAGACACATTTTACAGGGCTGCTTCTTTGGGTGGCACAACCAGTGCTGCAAGCCCACCAGCAGCATTTGGATTTACAAGCCCTGAGCACTCCTAGTGCACTGTACTAGGGTCTGACAGTAAACCAAATAAGCCAATCATGGAATCCAATCAATATAGCAATTTACACAGGAAGCACTTGCACTGTGGCACTGGTTGTCAGTGGCACAGTGCTCTGAGCAGCTAACACCAGCAAAAACATATGAGGCACAGCAACAAAAAGTGGAAGGGAGACCCACGCCAAGGTGTCAGGTCTAACAGTTAAAAAATGTGTGCTATGACGTGGTCAGCCTGGACCACGTCATAATGTTTTTTTTACTTTAAGCCATGTTGCACTACATTCTGCGCTGCTGTGCAATATGTAATAATGACAACAAAAAAAAGAATAGGGCTTTAGGGGCCAGCAAAACAATGGTAGGGAGTGGAAGACAATGGAAATAAACATTGTGGGGTTGGGAAGGAGGCAAGCAACACAAGGGTGTTGGTTATGGGACAACAGGCATCAAGAGGAGAACACGGGCTGGGGGACAACAGAGAGTGGGGGGGACAATGGGCAGTGGTAGGACAGTGCAAAACCAAAAGGGATGATGGACGGAGTGTTGAACATTTCAAGCACTCACCCCCAGTCAACTGATCTGGGTTTAATCCATCATCATTCTTTAGCTCACTCCGCAACCCCAGTTCAGACATGGCATATGCAAATCAGTCTGAACCTGTGCCTCATGGGAACATTCCAGCCCGTACTGCCAAGCCATGTCTTCCCTGGACTGGAAACAAGCATCCTGGGGCCGTTTTCTGGCTAATCAGCCCTCATCAGCCAGGCAAGCTTGAATCCAGTGGCAAAGTTAGCAAGGGACCCACGTCTGGGCATACCCTGGCCACTTAGGGCGAACAAAGCAAAACCAAAGGGGATGATGCAAGGAGTGTTGGAAATTGCAAGCACTCACCTCCAGCCAACTGATCAGGATTTAATCCATCATCATTCTTTAGTTCACTCCGCCACCCCAGTTCAGACATGCCATATGCAAATCGGTCTGACCCTGTGCCTCATGGGAACAGTCCAGCCCGAACTGCCAAGCCATGTCTTCCCTGGACCGGAAACAAGCATCCTGGGACCAGTTTCTAGCTATTCAGCCGTCATCAGCCAGGCTAGCTTGAATCCAGTGGCAAAGTGAGCAAGGGACCCACGTCTGGGCATACCCTGCCAACTTAGGGCGAACACAGAAAATCCAAAGGGGATGATGGACGGAGTGTTGAACATTGCAAGCACTCACCCCCAGTCAACAGATCTAGGTTTAATCCATCATCATTCTTTAGCTCACTCCGCCACCCCAGTTCAGACATGGCATATGCAAATCAGTCTGACCCTGTGCCTCGTGGGAACAGTCCATCCCGAACTGCCAATACAAGTCTTCCCTGGACCGGAAACAAGCATCGTGGGACCGGTTTCTGGCTAATCAGCCGTCATCAGCCAGGCTAGCTTGAATCCAGTGGCAAAGTGATCAAGGGACCCACGTTTGGGCATACCCCGCCAACTTAGGGCGAACAAAGCAAAACCAAAGGGGATGATAGACGGAGTGTTGAACATTGCAGGCACTCACCAGTGGTAGTACAGTGACAGAGAGGGATTACAGACACTTGCACTCTATGAGAATGCATGTGTAAAAGGTGTTTTAAAAGTACCTGCAGGAGCCTGCAGCCAGTAGAAGGACACTGGACAAAGGAAATTGTACTTGGTTGATGCTCCACTGCAGGTGCTAAGATTCAGAAACCCAGGAGGAAGCTGGAGGTGAGGAGGAGGCACTGACCAATAGGAAGAAAGGAAACAAGAGCAACGTGGGAGTCAACCAATGGGAAGTAATGGGAAGTGAGTGCAGGCTCAAAGCCAGTTTTAAGCTTTTTTTGTTCACAAGAGAATTCCAAGGCACAGTGCAAGTGTTGTGCAGGCAAAACCTAAAAAGAGAACTCTCGCCTTGTTCGCTGGTTATGGCTTAATATAGGCCTGTGCATCATTGTATTCCGTTTTCCACTTGCTGCCGGTTGTCTGATCACCATCTGCAACATGAGTGGCATTGTCTTTTATTTACACAATGACTAGTGTTGTGGAAATGAAAGACGGACAAGGGTGATTAGTCAGTCCTAAAGCCAATACCCACGTCAAATATCCCCAACGGGATGCGAAGAGTGTGGTAGTCTGCTGATGTTGTTACCGTGAAAGGCATGCTCACCAACAAAGTACATTGACCTACATAGCACCGATTCCACTTTTTTAGGGACCCTGGCAGTGCCAGACCAGCCGTAGGAGAACCCAGGTGAAAACTGACACAAGGACACTGGTAGATACAGTTGTTCAAATGATGAACAGCATCTGGAACTATAAAAATTATTTTCTCTTTTCTTCGAAGTATGTGAAGGCCCCTGCACCTAGGTGACGTCCAGGGAGAAGGTGTCAGGTTGTTGAGGCCTCCCCCTAGGGCCAGTACCCTGTGGCCCCTTTCCATTACAATGCTGTGGGGCTCTATGTGCTCCATTGACCATACTGAACCTTTCCAGTCAAAAGAACCCTGCCACTTTCTTAGAGGTATGTTTACCTCTCAGCGGAACGAGAGCATAACAAAAGCAACAGATGTGCAAGCTGTACGCTTCAAACTTCTTCATTAGAAGTCTCAGGCCCAAAGCAGGACACAATGGGGCACAGCCGTTACACTGCAGCTTCTTCACACAGTGTCCCCCTGTTCCAACCAGAACATGAATGATTTGCCACTCCAGGCACGTGAGGACAAGCACCTCATACTAGGTATTCCACACTACTGCTTTCCTTAATAATAACAAATATAAAAAAATAGTACACCTATACATAATAATGTGTGAAACAAAGAATATTACATAACACTAAGCGCACCATGTAAGACTAAAAGTCAAGACATTGTGGCGCATCTCTTAAATACAAAAATGGCTCCTACTTCAATTACATTTGTAATCTTGAAATCTCCTCGGTCCATTTACAAGTTTACCAAATATGCCAAATCATCATCTGTACCCTCCACCCCCTTAGCACAGGCAATGTGTTCTCCATTTACTGTGTACTCTCCACTTTTTCCTCTATCAATTCCTAATCCATCACAAACTTAAACAGAACCCCCTTAATCCAACCAGTGATAATGTTTCATACAGGTGATAATTAATCTTCCTCTTTGTACACGTACATGGGTAACCGACTGGCATGCCAAATGTTACAATTGCTAAAATGTGAAGCTTTACATAAATGAAAGAAATTGGATTGTTGGTTGACTAGAGTATAAACCCTGGTTCAGCAGCAACCACAATCCTTGTCAGGGTGAGGCACAAGCAAACCACAAATTAACCTGTGTTCAATCCTCTGGTAGGTTGGCACAGAGCAGCCAGGCTTAACTTACTGTAAATGCGTAAAGTATTTGTGCAACATTTCAAACAGTAAAACAGTGACAACACACCACATGAGGAGCCCATAAGAGATAAAGAACAATAGAGTAGTTTTTAATGAATAAAACAAGACCAATTCTAAAAAATCAAAGATATCGAATTTTATTGAGAAAATAGCACAGAAAAGCACAAAACGCCAATTGGGTATATGGGGTCACACTTAACCGGGACAAAGTCACTTGTTCAGACCGACTGCGATGGTCCAGCTACAGGGACCCAGTTAGGAGCGTCGCGTGGTTCGGGATCTAAGATGCACCGCGCAGCTGAAGCGATGCGTCTGGTCTGAGATGTGGAGTCGCTGCGGTGTGAGGTCCTGTTGCATCGTCGTTGAACATCCCCATCTACGAGGCTTGTGATGCAAAGTCCAGCATAAGGGATGCAGCACGAAGCTGGCGATGTGTCAGTTCTGAGGAGCTGCTAGGCTGCGATACAGAGTCCAGCATCATCTTTGAGGTTGCCATCAATGACAGATGCGAGGACATGAGCTGTGAAGGCACTGAGCCCATGGGGCAATGCATCGATTCTGAGAACTGTGGTGGGCGATGCAAGACTTTGTGATAGGCTCAATACACGCAGCAGCTGGGATGCGGCAGTTCTCCTTGCAGATGCGCTGCTCAGCCAAGTAGATGTGTCAGTTCTGCTCAGGGATGTTTGGCTCAGCAGAGAAGATGTGTCGGTTTTGCTGGCAAGTACCTTAGTCCCACTTATAGGAGTCTAGGACTGGAGTGGCACCACTTGGCAGAGCAGACACACAGATGACAGCGTTCAGGTGCAAGATGGTTGGAAGCCTGTTATGCACCTGAGGCTTCAGATATGGATGCCAGCCAACTAGCCATAGGAGTCACTCTGAGTTCTGGGTTTAAGAGATGCAGGTCCAGTCCTCTTCACCCAGGCAAGATAGCAGCAGGTCAGCACAGCAGAGACAGAGTCCAGCAGAGTGGCAGTCCTTCAGCAGCACAGCAGTCCTCCTTCCTGGCTGAAGTGTAGTGAAGTGGTGTTGGCTGATGTCCTTCTTTTAGGCACAGCTGTGCCATTTAAGTGAGGAGAAGCTTCTATAGACATGCATTTGAAAGGGCACAGATGCCCTGACTTCCCTGGCTCCCGACTAACTAAAGGGGGTATGCAAGCCTTTTGTGTGGGGACAGGACATAGCCTATTTGGGTGTAAGTGAGGCAGGGCCCAGCTGCTCGCTCCCATACTCCCAGTGATGGCCCAATCAATCACACCTAAGCTCCCATTGTGTATATCTGTCTAAGAGGAATACACAAAGATGACTGCCAGCTACACCCAATCATTTAACCAGAGACAGGCTGTACACACCAAATGGCTAAGGCAAGAAAATGCCAACTTTCTAAAAGTGGTATTTTCAGAATTGTAATTTAAAATCAGACTTCACCATAAGTTAGGATTTTAAATTAGGATTCAAGAGAGACAAAACTTGAACCAGTTATATCTTCCCATTTGAATATTACACTTCTTAAATGTAGTAAGGTAATCCCAATATTATCCTACGGGAGATAAAGGACTTGCAGTAGTAAAAAATGAATTTAGGGGTTTTTCACTATCAGGACATGTAAAACTTAAAAGTACATGTCCTGTTTTTTAAATACAGTCCACCCAGCCCTTGGAGCTGACTAGGGCCCACCCTAGGGGTGACTTATATGTATTCAAAAGGAGTGTTTAGGTCTGGCATAAGGTCTATTTTGCCAGGTTGGCATGGCAGTATAAAGCTGCACACAGAGGAGATTGAATGGCAGGCCTGAGACATGTTTAAAGAGCTGCTTAAGGGGGTGGCACAATCAATGCTGCAGGCTGACTAGTAGAATTTAATTTACAGGCCCTGGAAACAGTACACTTTACTAGGGACTAATAAGTACATTAAATGTATCAACTGGGTATGAGCCAAAATTACATATTTAGAAGTGAAAGCACCTATACTTTAGCACTGGTTATCAGTGGTAAAGTGCTCAGAGTCCTAATGCCAGCAAACACGACTTTGGAAAAATGGAGGAGGAAGGCAAGAAGTTGGGGGAAGGACATCCTATAGCTGACAGGCCTGACACTATTTTTCTCTCACCACAAGTGGAGAAGAAACTTACTGTCGCCCTTCATTGTTACCCATCCATTCTTCACTCTTGCCTATCACCTTGAGATCCACTTCCTTTACAACTTTATTTCACCTCTTCTTGTACACAGCTTGTGCAAGAATAATTTTCCTTTCAACCTCCTCAAGGAACCACTCAACCACTCTATCCATCCCAAACTATTGTTATTTAGAGGCATTCTACTTTTCACCAACAAAAACAGACTCTGTCCTGTGCTTTCAAACAGTGTGATCTTGTAAGTCCAAATCGTTTTTCTTACTTCTTTCTACCAAATAAGCTTGTTGCTTCTTCCCAATTCAATAATTCCCTTTAGTACTTTGTTAAATTGTTCCACACTAACATTCCCTTCAGGGTGGTAAACCGAGGCATCCCTGCGGTTAAGCCTATTTCTGCCCTTACACTGTTGGAACATCTCAGATACAAACTGTCACCTGTTATCATTCACAATGGACTTTGGCACACCGTTCACTTTGAAATACAGCATCTTCAAATTTCACTACAACAGGGGTCCAAGTCTACTCCAGAGATGCACTATTGAAGCTTAGAGGAGTCGGCTGCGGTAGCTGTGATATATTTAGCATGGTAGGTAAGAGGGGAATGCCCCTCTGCACTAACTGCTCCTACCAGTTGAATGTGGGATCTGACAACAGCATCATGCAGAAGGGTGGAGTTGCAGGGGGAGTGGGGAGGGAGAGATGGGTGGAATCTCAGGAGAGGGACCAAACACCACCCACCACTAGGAATCAAGAGCCAATGACAGGCTCTGCGGTCGCACGTAAATACATTCTCCAATGCATACTTCTTAATACATGCTCTGTTGTTAAGCATAAATATAATTAGAAATGTTATTGCAGTCCCACTATCCAGACATAGTTTTCTTAACAGAGACGTGGACAGACGATACCTCAGTCCTTGACTGGAATATTGCCCTGCCACCTGGTTATGCATTATGTAACCAAGACAGGCAAGACAATAAGGGGGGGCATAGCAATCACGTATAACGACTATTTGAAGGTTCAAGTGGAAGCAGTGGTGGACTTTCCGGCTGAAGCAATGCGTCTTTGCACCAGGCTCAAGGATTCTTTCAAGTTTCATGGCCTATTGGTGTATCGGCCGCCGGTTCCCAGAGCTGCTTTTTCACAGGCCCTCCTGTCCTTCATGGAATTATGCACTGACTCCGAATTTTTTACAATACTTGGAGATTTCAATTATCATCTGGAACTCAGTACAAACTCTGAGACAGCCAGACTCCTAGACCACTTGGCGGCATATGGCCGCAGCCACTTACTGTCTGAGCATACACATCGGGCGGGACACACTCTGGACGGGATTTTCTCTAATATCCCTGATATTACATTGATTAAAGTTGAGTCACTCCCTTGGACGGACCATAAGGCAGTTTTCTTTGAGGCCAGAGTGAGGGCATCCAAGAAATGCCCCCTTTTTAAAGCATCTAGGGTTACGTTCCGACGTTGGAACAAGGTAAAGGGAAGGGACCTAGAGGTTCCTCTCAATCACTCCCCTCCGATACTAGATAGTGACAATGAGGTGGCAACCTCCCAGTTTAACGAGTGGATTCAGAAGGCAGCCAACTGTGTTGCCCCAGAACAAACTGGAATGGCTAAAAGGCGCCCGCTGGCAACGCCCTGGTATGGCCCTGAACTTGAAGGTCTAAAGGTGGAATGTAGAAGGTATGAGCGCCTCTGGAGAGTAGACCATAGCAAAGAGAGTAAATATGCATATAATGGGGCTTTAAAACAGTATAAGGAGGATATTCTTGAAGAAAAACTGGCATATTTTACAGCAAAGATTCAAGAGGCAGGAAACTCAGCCAAAGAACTTTTTAAATCAGTTACATTTTTAGCTAAACCACAGCAGGCTAATACGTTTAAACCTGACCAGGCTTTTTGCAATCAGCTTGCTACCTTCTTTCAGAACAAGGTGCAAGTGATATACAATAGTTTTGTCAATTCATTGACCATCCTGGCAGATAACAATCAATCTTCCTCTGTGGTGGAGACAGTGCAGTCTAGGTTGACATGTTTTAAACCACTCTCCACAGATGAAGTAATTAATCTCCTTAAATCGATAAAATCTGGGGCACCTAATGACCCCTGCCCCCCTGCTATTATACAACTGGCCGCCGAGAAGATCAGTGAGTTACTTACCCCCCTGATTAACCAAATTTTGGTATCTGGGATCTACCATGCGGCCTGGAAGACTGCGTGCATTAGGCCAATCCTGAAGAAGACAATGTTAGAGCCTACTGAGTATAAAAATTATCGTCCGATCTCGGGCTTACCCTTTGCAGCCAAGGTTCTTGAAAAATCGGTCAATAAGACACTGACCAACTATCTAGAGACCAACAGGCTATTGGATCCTACTCAACATGGCTTTCGACCAAGACACTCTACTGAGTCTGCCCTGATTGCAGCTTCAGAGGTGATCCGGAGAGTAGTGGACGGAGGGGGGAGGGCAACTCTCGTTCTCCTCGATTTGTCGGGAACATTCGACACCATGAATCGCACAGTGTTGGTGTGGCAACTGCGGGAGGTAGGAATCGGGGAATCGGCTTTGGCCCTCCTCTCCTCTTTTTTAGAGGAAAGGAAAACGAGTCTGTGTTGGGAGGGCTTACAATCTGACAGCCTCTATCTGCCCTGTGGTGTTCCACAGGGATCGGCGCTGTCCCCGACATTGTTCAACGTCTATGTGAAGCCACTGGCAAGACTTGTCAGGAAACATGGTTTCACATTTGTGTCCTATGCCGACGACTCACAATTGGTGATATCCCTGTTGGATAGGCCTGAGAACACAGCGGCCAGTTTTCATGCTTGTCTAAAGGACATCATGAACTGGATGAGCCTAAGTTTTTTGAAGATCAATACAGAAAAAACGGAAGTGATAGAGTTCGGCAATGGGACAACACTGTGGAACAATTCCTGGTGGTCGCCGGAGGCTGGGGAATGTCCTCGTCCCGTCCGGAAGGTCAGGAACCTTGGAGTCATCTTCTACAACAAGCTCAATTTGTCGGTGCAGGTTAACAGTTTGACGTCTGCCAGTTTCTTCCTGTTAAAGACCCTTCGTAAGATCTTTCCTTTTATCTCTCCCAAACGACAGAAGATGGTAATGGCTACCCTCTTTCTGTCCAAACAGGATTATTGTAACGTGCTGTTCCTGGGTATTGATAAAACTCAGATAAAAAATTGCAATCATTACAGAATGCCGCAGCACGATTAATTTTAAACCTTCCTAAGGGCCATTCTATGTCACAGGGAATAAGGGCTCTACACTGGCTCTCCGTTCAGCAACAAATCAAATTTAAGGCGGTCCGTTTGGTGCACAATGCACGTTATGGAGGAGGTTCAGATGACAGCCAGGAAATGTTCAGTCATGGCCTGATCTTTACCCCCCCGTTTTGAAGGAGTAGATAGGGGGAAGGTCCCTGTCCAGTTGTGCAGCAAAATTGTGGAATAAAGTGCCAGCGGCTCTGAGACTGCAACCTAATCTATTACTTTTTAGGCAAGCTCTGAAAACCCAGTTGTTCACACTTGAGTAGTCCCAGCTTAGTCTTGCGTACACACACTAGCAACAAGACGCCTCGGCATTTGAGCTCTTAATAAGCCCCATATCATCATCATCATCATCATTGTCATCTGTCTCCCGTACAATTTCAACTTCTGGCTACTTAGAAAAATTATCCACCATAACACTGATAGACTTGACACTTCCATCACCTTCTAGGATAGGCCCCATTACATCAATGAATAACTTTTCCCATGACCAGGCAGGGCCACTCGAATTATGCAATTTTGAGGCTGCTGCATTATTCACATGTTTATAGATTTGTCGCATTTGCCACATAATCCATTATCTGCTGCATAATCTGCAGATTTTTGCAAAAAATATGTCTCTAGCTCAAACTGTTCAAAAGTTGCTAAAACCGCTGCAACACATGTTGCCATGCAGTGGAAGGATCTTTGCAAAGGTTGACTGGTAACCTTTCTGTTGCTTATTGCTATATTTGGGTGTTAAACTGGTACTAATAAACATTACATTTCATACAATCAAGTACAATTAATTTCACCTCTTTATCTATTCCTGGCCACCATTACGATTCCTATTGGCTGAGTTTGGTCTCTATGACCCCAGTTTGCCCTTCATGACACACATTTATCACTCTGCGGACCAAAGACTGTGACTATACCATTCTTCCTCCTCTCACCAGCAAGCCATTTTAAATAGATATTGTATCCCTTACCTCCCAAAAGGCGTTAAATGATGTATTAATGGTACCTTTCCTTGGCCACTCTTTATTGAGAAAATCCATTATCTTCAGAAGCCTTTCATCCTTCCGCAGTTCTTCTTTCCACTATTGTCTGATAACTTTCTGTGCCTCTTTTCCCTCTTGTGCAATGTTGCTATAAAGCACTTAATTTCTTTTACGGGTATAACATATGCGACATAAAAAAATGAAACCTTGTTTTTAACTCAAGGAACATACTACACCGTATAGATATAATCTAACAGTTTAATGGACATACGAGCAATCCTGGGAGATGTACAATAAACCATGTGTGGTCAGAAAATTAGTGTGAGGTCTATTGTCACACCCTAATAAACTGAAGAACCCCACACGAAATAATGAAAATAAGTCAGTCCCCATACACACTCCAGAGAGTATCTCTCTATAACATATTATTTTTTCTCGCAGGTGATAACACACAAGAGGCAAATACAGTCACACTTTCGTTACCCGTGTTATCCAACTGTGACAGCACAGTTTCTAACCCCTTTCCACTTCCATCTGTTGTTACAATACTTTTACACATAGGATCAAACCATTGTAATGGAGGTGCCATGCACAGCTTACTTTATGCTTCGAAATGATGCCTCTGATTCCTGTGACTATTTGAATTTGAAACTAATATTTACCAATTGCCTAATCTGGTATGCTTTTCCTGAAAAATTAGCCAAAACTTTGAGTAAAACTTTAATATGCTAGAAAAAAAGGCATGTACCTCATCATTGCTTTGCAAGGAAGGCCCCACCCTAATGGCTTCTATCATTTCTTTATATGGTGTAATTCTTTTGTCGCTAACTTAATGTGCCAGATATGTGAAACTACACCCTACAAACTTACATCTAGCCAGTTCTGCTGTAAAACCCTTTTTCCCAGAGTTCCCAAGGCTTCATCTCCTCATGATCCTGTTTATTTACTCCCATTGCCAAAACTGTCATTTTGGAAGAATATCACACTATTTGTATCATTAAATAATATATATGCCAAGTCTCTGAAACATTGCAACTGCTGAAGCTAAACCAAAAAGAGCCCATGCAAATCTAAAACATCCTATGGGAGTAATATAGGTGGCTAATTTCTTACTTTCAGGGTGATATGATACATGATGGTAGGCTGCAGTAAGATCTATAGTGGAAAACATTTCATACCTTTTGGGAGTGACAACAGTTCATTGATCCTTGAAAATGGAAATCTGTCTACCAGAATATTCCTTTTTAGATCTCCTAGGTCAATGCACAGTCCTACCTGCTCAATAGCCTTGTGTGCGATGACCAAAGGTGACACCCAACCAGGTGACTGTACCAGTTCTATGATTCTGCCCTGCTCTAGTTTTTTTTAACGACAATTGCTTCCTCTTTTATTGTCAACGGTGCATTCCTTCCTTCATAGATATATGGATGGGCATTTTCTTTGAAAATATTTCTATGCATAAAGCCATTCAACTTCACAAACTTCCATGAAGATACACCTGTAAAAATGTTCCTAATGTTCTCAACCATTGGGATCTAACAGCATTCCCAGCTCTCTTTGTTGCCACCACCCAAGTACATATTGTCCCTTCTCAGCATTATATAGCTTACAATCTGGATTCTTACCTTTGAATTTAAGTTTAAGTTTACTGAAAGCAAGCAAATTAAAACTTTGAGGTCTTAAATCAGGCAATTCCAAATTCTCTTCCAAGGTTATTCAACAATATTTCCCAGGCCCCTTTGTTGACAACTGAATATGTGATCCGGAGTCTGTGATCAATTTCACATCATCCCCTTCAAGCACTATGTCAAATACTGACTTCTTCCTTGTTACACATCCCACTTCCAACACTTCTTCTCGAATGCTCATCACTAAGGTGTTTTTCATAACTCCACTCCCTTCAGAGTTGTCTTGTGCAGCATATTCTACTACACATTTAGCAATATTACTTTTCTTTTATGACATTTTCTGAAATAATTTCATCTAATGGCGCACACTGAGCATCGCTGATGCAATGCGAAACACCTTATCTAAAACACCAAGGGCCAGATGTAGGTAGACTTTTACCGGGTGGTAACGGCCGAAAACCGGTAAAATTGGCCGTTACCGAGGAAATGAGATGTAGGAGGCCATTAATTACCGATTTTTGAAAATCCGAGTCGGAAACATACCGACTCGGTAAGAATGACCCGGTAAAATTACCGTGTCGGAATCTACCGTATACATAAATACCGAGTTCGTATTTTCCGACTCGGTAAATCAGAAATGGTAAAAATCAGCCTTGGAGATGTAGGTAAGCACAAAAATACCGATTTTGCCGAAAAACTGTATTTTTTAGTCGGTATTTACCATGCAATGAAAGCAGGTGGTAACCAAGGGAGGGCTATAAAAAAAGTCCCAAAATGCACCTCAGGACCCATGATGGCGGCTTTTTACATCATAGCAAGACGGCAGAGACTACAGGCAGCAGGACAGAGAGAATGGCTAAGGGAGGAACAAGTGTACAGGCAGAGGATAACACTGTTCCAACTGACAGAGCCTGAAATACTGCAGAGGTACAGGCTACACCCAGACACCATCAAGCAATTGATCAGGGACCTACACCCTCTCCTGGACCACCCAACACCCAGGGCCCATGCCATCCCACCTCATGTCCAGGTGCTATGTAGCTTACACCTGCTGGCCTCAGGGAGCTACCAGAGTGTGATAGCTGTAGTGGGTGGCGTGTCCCAGGGCTGCCTGTCCCGCTTCTTCAGGAGGTTTCTTGACGCCATGATGCAGAGGATGGGGCATTATATTAAATTCCCTGTTACACCGGCAGAATTAGCCAAAACCAAGACTGACTTTTATCAACTGGCACACTTCCCTCACGTGATCGGCTGCATCGATGGCACCCACGTCCCACTCTGTCCACCTGCAGCCACAGAGCACATATACAGGAATCGCAAATTGACGCACTCCATCAACGTCCAGGTCATATGTAATGCAGGTAACCTCATCACTGACATCGTAGCCAAGTTCCCCGGAAGTACCCATGATTCTTACATATTCCAGAATAGTGGAATATACACACGCCTACTTGCCGGAGAATTTGGAAATGGATACCTGCTAGGTAAATCACATTGACACACCCTGACACTCACATTAGATCTACGTCTCATGTACTTGCAATTAATGTCTATCTTTCTCCCCCTAGGCGACAGTGCATATGCCCTGCGGTCCTTTGTGCTCACTCCCTACCTCAACCCATCCACCAGGAGTGAAAGGCGATACAACGTGGCTCACAGATCCACACGAAACGTAGTTGAGCACACATTTGGACTCCTAAAGAGCAGGTTTCGCTGCCTCCACAAGAGTGGAGGTGCACGGCAGTACACCCCAATCATCTGCTGCAAAATAATAGCGACCTGTGCAATGTTGCATAATCTCGCCACCAAGCAAGGCACTGAGGTGGAGCTCACATATCATGAGGACATTGATGACGACCCAGAGGTGGCAGAGCCCCAAGCTACAGTGGCAGCAGCAGCTACAGATGGGAGACTGAGACGGGCAGAGGTTACACAACAATATTTCTGAGTGAGTAAAGAGACACAGGCATGAATGTAACTTTGTGTAAGTAGTTTAATATTCACTACGCCACAGCATTGTTAGCTCACATTGGGCTCACTAATACAAACACTCCATGAGTGTGTTGTCACGGTTAACACCACCGTGACTACAGCCTTGGGTGGAGTGCAAAGTCATTGTTTGTGGCCACGGGCCACAGGGCGGGGCTGCTGTGGCTGTGAATCAATGTCCTCACGCTGGCCTGTCACACTTCCCCCACGCCTGCCACTCCTCCGTAAGTCATGCACAGGAGTGCTTGCACCACTCCTGCTGGTGGACCCCTCGCTTTCGGCAGCACAAGTGTCGCCTCCAGTGCCTGTCTGATGCGCGAGCACCAGCTCCATAGCAGAGGTCATCCTGGCCATACCTTCACTTAAATTGTTGCAGCACTGCACTATGGCATCCTGCATCGTGACTGACCGTCTGCACAGCACAGTGGTAGCAGTTGCAAACCTGTTCAGGGCCTTGGTTTGCTGGCGCACATCCACACGGGCCTTGCGTCTCTCCAAATGGTCCCTGTCCAATTTGTCACACAGGACAGTCATGCACTGTGTAATATCTGATATTCCTGACGCCATGGATTGCATGCTTTCTGCCATTTCCCCTATGCCCTTGCCTACTGCTTCCAGTTTATTATTTGTTGTGCGTGCGTGCCTCTGAACCCCCATTATTGCTTTCGCCTGCAGGCGCTGCACCTTCACCATGGTGGCCTCCAGTCCGCAGAAGACACCTTGGACTTGCCGCACATCCTCTACCTCCCGTGGCCGTCGCCCTCGGACACTGGCCCGCGTGACTCTGGGACTGGGCTGCTGCTCGGTGTTGCCTCTGTCCTGTGTGTCACCCTCCACCTCCTCCTCCTCCGATGATGTTTGCAGTATTCTGCGAGGGGGCACATCATGGCTCCTGACTCTTCCCAGCACTGGGGATGGTGATGTGGGGGTGGGTGATTGTTCTGCCGCTCCTGTGTCCTGACTACCGAATAGGAGAGGGGATTGTGGATTTTCTGCAGTTGCCTCCTCAGGTATCGGGGCTGCCTGCTCCTGGTCCTGCCCTCCGTGAGATGTGCTAGGTCCGGCTCCTTCCCTCCTCTTCTCTCTGACCTCAGCTGTGCTGTGCTTTGACTCTCCTGTGGACAGACATGGACATTGTGTCAGTAATGTTGTTCACCTGTGTCATGAGATAAAATACACTTCTATAGCACTTTTGCCTGTCTCTCATTTGCCTATGCTACTTGTCTGTTGCTCCCCTTGCTGCAATGCACGCTGACTGCTCTGAGGTATCTACACATGACTACATTTCCCAGGATGCATTGCAGGACATTAGTTAAACCTGTTGTGGAGTCTGATTTGTCCTGTGAGGGGAATAGGTTAAAGGTTAAATGATAATGTTCTTGCATCTTACCTGGTTTCTTTGCTCCTCTTGCTGAGCTGTCCGCGTCTCCAATTCCGTGGATACATTCCTTCTCAAGGGTGGATGCGACCATCTCCTCGATGTCGGTGAGTCTGGGTGCTCTGTTTCTTCCTCCTCCTGTAGCAGCACTTTCCTTGCGGTGGGCAGCAAGCTTTTTTTTGGTTATTATGCGGATGTCATACCACCGTTTTTTTAGGTCTTCTAGGTCACGGTGGGTGACACCAATGGCATTTACCTTGCCTTGTATGTCCAACCAGGTGCTGCGTTTGATGGATTCTGCAACATGCAGAGTTTGCTTGCCAAAAATTTTGCCATAATGTCTGACAATCTCCGAAATCAGCACCTGCAGTTCCTCCTGGCTGAACTTCTGCTTCCTTTTGCGCTCTGCAGCATCTCTCTGTGCCTCCTGGCTCTCCATCTTGCTGTGTACTTTGTCTCAGGAAAGGCTGCTCCACACTCTGTCCTCCTGCTCTCCTGACTGTTTGTTTCTGCACCTGCATGGGCGTGGCCTGGCCCAGGTACTGGGGTGTGGTGCTTGGATCTGATTGGTTAGTTCCCCTGTGGCTTGGATTTTGGGTGTGGTTGAAGTACCTGATTGGTTCACAGGCACACATGTTTGTCAGTTTCAAATTCTTCGGCGGATAGTTCCGACACGGTAAATACCGGGTCGGTTTTTTCCGACTCGGTATTTTCCGGGTCGGGAGTTGCCATTCATTCCTATGGGCCATGGCACCGGTGGATCGGTTTGGGTTTTTCCGTCTCGGATTTTACCGTGTAGGTATATTCCGAGTCGGTAAATACCGTTTCCGATTACCGACAGGTTCCGAGTCGGTATTTTTTACCGGCATTGTTACCTACATCTCATTTTCCTACTCGGTAATACCGAGTCGGTATGACTCGGTATTTAAGAGGTCGGTAAATATTATTTACCTACATCTGGCCCCAAATGATCGAAACTACCAAATCTATAAAACAAATTGGGGAGAGTAGTTGGCCTAACAGCTAGGGCGGTCAACCTCAAATCTGGGGAACCAGGTTCGAGTCTCGGCAATGATGCTGAACATCTGGTGATTCTGGACAAATCACTTAATCTACCTGTGCCTAACAAAAATGAATGTGTCCTCATGTAATGCAAATGGTGCTATGTAAAGTGCTCTGATACCTTCGGGTCAAGTTCGCGCTACATAAAACTTCGTAAAAAAAAATACTTTTTATACTATCCAATTTCCATCTTATCTCCAGTAGTTTAAATCAGGTTGTTCTTCATTCCTATTTATTTTCAGTGGGGTGCTCTTGTTTCCTATCTATTGTTCTGCCCATAACATCCTTGGTCATAATACTAATCAACATAACTTTTGCACACCTCCCTGTCAATTCAACTGTGCTGACTATGGCCACAACTACCTTTAATTCTGCCTCTCCATTTATTTATTTATTTTGGCGGTTTTGTATAGCGCGAAGATCCACAATCTAACTTATATGTGAGGATTATTACAGTACCTGATAATCTGATCACTAATCAAGTCATCATGCAAGGCACCAAATTTACACATAAGGACTAGTTTCTTGGGTGCTAATACATAGTCTCTAACCTTTTCCTTAAGACCTTGTTTCCAATGGCAAAAATTAAAATGGTCAATCAACATGCATTCAGTAGAGGGAAAATAAAAAAATCCTCTACTGTGTGACCAAATACGTCTCCTAGGCCATCAGGTCTAACCCTGGGCGTAGTACTGGACTTCCTTGCGTAGTTTGCAAAACTACGCGCTATGCGAATTGCACGTAGCACAGTGCAAAAAGGCATAGTGTGGTGTAGCGGGCATTTTTTGCTTGCTTGCGGCCCTCAACGTCAAGTTGCCAACCGCTGGCCAGCAAAATAACAACCCGTTGAGACTTTTTCCTCATTCGCAATCAGCAACATCAATTTGCCGATCACGAGCGTGGAAAATAAACCTCCAGGCGAGATTCTCAACGCGGGTAGGTCAGGTTTCTTATTGCGAGTGGTCGCGTATGCTCGCGACCGCTTGCGATGAGAAACTACCAGCTTGCGTTGAGAAAGCTGCAGCACGAGTACAAATCTACTCGAGCGGCAGATATCGACCGCTTGCACTGTGCAAGATGCGGTTTGCAATTATTGCACTGTGCGGACAAGCATCCGGCACTGTGCAATCAGTGCAAACAGCATTTTGCACACGCGTAGCTTGCGTAGTGCAAAATGCACTTCGCGTAGCTACATGTTGTACTACTATACATACTACGCCCAGGGTTAGGTCTTGGTTTGTTCTCGATGCGGCTGTAAACTTTGAGCTACCCTATGACCAGACAACGTTATAAAAATATGTTTTTCTCTCATGAGAAAACTCTTCATCCTCAAAAGTTGTTAGGTAATTAAATATTGTCTCCACTTTTCCCTCTTCATTGTAGGTGCCTCCTCATTAAACATGAAAGGTTGTGGTGAAGGTAAGTTCAGTGGATTAGTTGCCCACATTTCAGCTCAGTCTATTTTGATACATGTTAACGTGATCATTTCTTCACAGCTGGGTCCAAATGTAATTTTTTTTTCTCCCGTGTCAATATGATCATAACTAAAATAGGGGCGATTTGACATAAATGTTTGTTCAAATTCATGTCTCAAGCATTTATCTTCTTTGTGACAAACATAGCAAATTGAATTATGTAAAAATACCATCTGTCAAACTGTACGCCTGCTTACCATGCGCCTCAATTTGCAACTTGTTAAGAAGGTAGCCTCTATTCCCAGCAGCATGTCTGTATCCTTCTTCTGTGAAGTGTTAACAAAATGGCAACACGCAGGTTATGCAGAGGTCATAGAGCGTGACTCAGCGCATTAACGTTGCATGTACATTCTAACAAGATATGTGCTAGCCAGCACGATTCTGCACAATGACGCTGCCTACTCAGTGCTTAATTTGTGCCGGTGCTATCCGGTGCTTAGCACCGGCACTTAAATGTCAGGGCCGGGTCTATGAATCATCTGCTGTGCCTGTGCGTACGCCGACACCCATGATGTTTTTTTTGTTCACCCAGGTGCTTCTGTACTCTCTGTCTGTCTCTGTGCAGCACTGCAGGCCAAAGGCTCGCCTCGGCGCCTCGCCCTGCAGCGTGAGTGTGTGTGGTGTGTGTTCATTCTAATTTCTGCCTGGTACCGAGAGTCCGACCCACGAGACGCGACCTGCATTCAATCAATCTGTGTCAATATCCCGTTCCCGCGGCCGCCGCCCGGCCGCCGAGGCGAGCCAGAGTCTCTGTGTCAATTTCAAACTGACTCAGTGAGTCATCAATCAACCGGGCCGGTGACGGCGGCCGTCTTCTCTTAGAGTCTTCTTCACACTTACTTGCAAGTTGTGTTGTTGACTGAGCCTCGCCCGTCGTCGCCCCCAAGGCCAAGACAGTCAAAGAGAGATTAGATTATTTATCATTATCAGTCAGTGATTGAATCATCAGAATAATAAATGAAATATAGGATTAAAAAAATATAATGTGTGTGTGTGCACTACTTATTTTTTACTTCGTAACTTTCGTTTCTTAAGAATCTTAACTAACTACTTTCGTTTTTCATCATCATGGTGACTGGGCCGGCCTGCCACGTGACAGCAGTAGTTGTTAATAGTTTCTGTTTTGGGTGGGCGGGTCGCGGAAGTTGGTGGGGGCTGGGGGCTGGCTGGAGCTGCTCTGGAGGTTCTGATGGGGGTTGGGGCCACAGTAGGGGGGCAGGGGCTGTGCGCGCGGAAGCGCGCGCAGATTTTTTTCACTTGGCTCTGCCTCACCAGTTGCAGCCATGAGCCACGCCCACGCCCACGCCCCAGCATAACCGCGCTGCGCAGTTACAGGCGGCAAGCTGCAGCAGCTCCCCACGCCACGAGTCAGGCCCCATTGACCAGACCACGTCCACACCAGTCCACATAAGTTAGCCTTAGCCCCCGGCCCCCCGCCGCCACCAACGAGTACGGCGGCGACCAGTCGACGGTGACGACGGTACTTGGTTGGGCACTGGCAGAGAGAGCTGGCCTGGGCTGGGCTGCAGCAGGGTACTCAGTGTGTGTCCAGTGTCCTCTGGCCTGCCGACCGGCCCTACCACCACGATAACGCACGGTAAGAAAAAATACAAATTAAGCAGAGAAGAACAGTACAGAAGCAGGCAGCAGCAGTGCAGCACTAAACTTTAAGTTACGCTTAAGTTAGCAAGCTGACCCAGTCGGTCAGCCAGTCTGATCATCTGTGTGATCCATCTGATGATCTGATCTCCCACTCCCACACTTTGTTTTATTCTGGTGGTGGTGGACGATGAAGGAAGGGTGGAAAATGGGGATGAGATTCTTGGTGGCAAACTGGAAATAAAATATATGCCACAATAGAAAAAATATATTTATAATACGCACGCTTAATATATATTATATGCTCAAATTATGGCTCACAATAATATTCCTCCACTTTTGCCCTCGTCACCTCGTGCAAAAAAATCTTTACATGATAAACAAAATCTGTCTGCTCGATTTCCTATCACTCGAGCAGCAACAACAGTGCAAAACAGTATTGAAGCTATTTTTGAAAACTTCGAGCAACTGCTCGAGCCACGAATGTTTTGCAGGAGCCATGCCTATGTATGCACTATGCCTGCACATACACATACTGGGAGCTCAGGGCTCCTCGACCCTCTCTCTCTCAAGTATGCTCATTGCTCCACATATAGGGAACCTGGCTTGACCTACCCGTCCCCGCAGAGGTATGTTATTAATTAGGATATCTCCCAGCCAGGATTCAAAAAACATGTGTGAGTGTGCGGGGAAAATGAGCAAGTGCCTCGCAGCAGCGTCACAGACCTGCGGTTACCCGGGGGAGGCGCCCGGCCCACTGTGGCTGTGACCATGTCCCTGCGCTCGGTCACCGATCTGCGTGACACATTCCTAATGAGGCACTGCACCGCCTGTCACGAGCCCATTCCTAGGCAAGCCAACAGTGCTTTGCTTACGCATTATGAGAGTTGAGACCTTACTTTAAGGAAAGTTAATCTAAAAGTTCCAGAGTGCAACGACGTTGGGTAAAATGGCAGAAGTGTCTGAAGTTTACACGTGACACTTTTCTTTTTGGTCTCCGTACCACTACAACTAGGTAGTACACTGTGTGTAGCCCTGGCGCCCGTAAGGCTCTACTGACCGTAAGAGGATGTCCCCAATCGTTGTTCGCTCTGATATATGAATTGCTAGATGAGTTAAACTCAGTTATCAGGGGTCCTGTAATTTTATTGACTAACCCAGTACTTTCTGAGACTTAAAGTCCTGGTTGTCTTCAATTACACTGAGGTACTAAATCACAGTGGTTTGCTGAAGGAGAAAATGAACTGAAATACAGGTTTCACCAGTGACACATTTGGTAACCTTATTCAGAAAGACCCTTAAACGTGCAATCGATCACAGTATACTATAATAACACGGGAGAGATTGGAGCCGTCCAAGTACCAGTCCAACGGGCAGAGGTCGGTGTGAGTGGGATCGATTAGATCTGAGTTCTTTTTCCACATTTCTTTAAAAAAAATGTTTTTATTGGGTTTTCACAACACAAAGCAACATTACACCACCATATACATAAAATCAGCATATGGAAGTGGCGGGAACCCCGAGCCCTCAGGCATTGGCGGCGGCGCGGCACCTGTTCCAACTCCAAGACAAAGCATATCAAAATTGGGCTACCAGCGCTCAGCCTCCGCCTGAATCTCACCATCTTTAGGGCCGATAATGGTTTCAGGAAGAAG
This sequence comes from Lissotriton helveticus, assembly GCF_964261635.1. NCBI lineage: Eukaryota > Metazoa > Chordata > Amphibia > Caudata > Salamandridae > Lissotriton > Lissotriton helveticus. The sequence goes on along the minus strand of NC_136062.1, from coordinate 213,627,041 downwards.
AGTGCCATGTGCCAGCAGACTGCATTTCCTTTTCAGTGGCTTTTCAGACAGTTCATCTGCTGCTTCGTACATTCTTCTGCCGGTTAATTTTTCCAAGGGGTGTTAATAACCATTGTGGGACTTGAGGTTTTGCTTTTTTTTGTTTCGCAAATCTTTATTAAAAAATTTTCCCCCCAAAAGTACCAAAACATAGAATAACTCGCATATCACTAAAAAAATAGAATAACATGGTAACTATGAATACTCAGAGCCCCCAGCACACAAAGTACTGTCGATTAAAATGCCAGAAATGTTTTTATAACATTTTACAAAGTCGTCTAGTGAGTCTATTTCAATAAATATCTGGTTCAAAAATTAGAGCAATTGTAAAGTCTACTCAGAATGATATTTTGTGAGGGTTACTTACCTCTCATTTACATCATGCATTAAAACGAGAAGGAATGTAACAAAATGAAGGTTGGAACTTGGGCCCTGTTACAAACTGCAGTAGTTTGTGCTGGTTCTTCGCTTTCCAGGAATTGAGAAGCAGCCGTTGCCTGGTTGTAGGTGTTTGTTTGTTATTTGCCCAGCCACAGCCTAAATAACTCTGGGCTAGGTAGGCGCTTAGGTGCTACTGCTTCCAATTTCAAGCTCTGTCGGGGGCCCAGGGGGGAATCCTTTTTAGCGTTACGCCACCGGTGTATGCACCGCCACCAAGGGCTATGCGTCAAAGTCTCTAGTCTTTATGTATGAAAGGCAGCAGGCTGCATCTCTTTTATAAACTGTCCCAGGAAATGTATTTTTATTAAACCTCCACTGCACAGCAGGCCTTGTTGTTGTATGATTTTTACCCGAGGGAGGTTGTGAAGTACCTTAATTTGCATCAGGCCCCCCTCGTCCCTCCCCCCCCCCCCCAGTAGAGGATGGTTTAAAGGGTGTTGTTTGTGGTTTACCATATGGACATGATGCATGAGGTCTGGCAACATGGTGGAAGCAGCTATAAAAAAATCAAGAATTTGCAATGCAATTAGGTCTCGCATTTATACGAGTTTGAGCTATTGACATTGCAAATGACACTGCCTTTTATTTCTTTGTAAAACATAAATAAAAGGCATTTATTTTCATTTACAATGCCAATAGCTTAAACTTGCGTAAATGCGAGACCTAGCATTGCAAATGCTTGTTATTAAACGTGTTTATATATTTAAATTGAGCAGGTTATTTGCACAAATGGATTTCTGCCCTGAAGTAACTTCTCATTTGTATGACTGTATGAGTAATCCTGTTCTTTGAAACCTAACTGTGCACGTTTGCAGTGTATACAAATTATGTACAGTGTGTATGCAGTTTATTTGAACACAGGCATAAATTAAATATAATTATAAAAAAGTTGTGGCAGCTGAGCTCACAAATGTTTTCCTGTGATCTTGAGTATATGAAAGACTGTAAAAGCATGCACACTACTTGTTCTGTGCAATCTGCCTCTCTTGCTACAAATCATATGTCTGTGCCCTGTTGTAGTATGTATATCCCCCTAGTTGGTGGTGCTGCTTAACACTAGCACTGTCTGAGAGACCGAGGTAAATTGGGGTGAGAGCGTGAGCCGTGAGGTCAGATAGCAAGAGAGAGAGAGAGATGAGATGGCGGAGCATCAGATGGGTGAGGACTCTGGAAGTGACAGTGGCTGACTGACTCATTCAAGTGTATTGCATGATTTTATTCAGTTTATCTGTTTGGACTAGTGTTTTCACAACATTGGGTTTTATTTTGTCATATAACTTAAGCTATGTCAAAGTTGTACCTTTGAAATCATAGACTCTGTGAAAAATGGCATGCCCTAGCTACCCCCAGTATTGTCCTTTTCCCCAAATCAGCACACAGAGCAGAGCACTGAAATTGTCCATTTCAATGCATTAGTGGTTTTAGCTAATTTATTCCAAACTTGTGATTTAAATGCACATTTGCTTTCATCTTTTTCAAAATGGTTCACGCCACGGGGAACCTCCTATCAAAACCTTACGAAGGCTCCCTTTCTGAAATTCAGATCAGGTATTATATTTGACTTTTAGCAGTGCCACTTGAAGATGTGGGTGGGGCTAATACAGTGGGTGGAGCCTGTGTCGAGAGTGGGCGGGGCCTGAAAACGTGGGTGTGGCCTCCGAAAAATATTTCAGCACCTGCACTTCATATTTTACAAATTAAGCACTGTGCCTACTGAATTGTCTGAGGGTTTGTTTTTTTTGCAGAGTTTTATATAGCGCGAACTAGACCCGAACCGAATCAGGTATCAGAGCGCTTTACATATTTTCCAGTTACGTTACATGAGGACACACTTTCATTTTAGGCACGGGGAGATTAAGTGATTTGCCCAGAATCACAGGAGGTTTTTGGTGTCGTTACCGAGACTCGAACCCAGATCCGAGATCGAGCGCCCTAGCCGTTAGGCCAACTCCTCTCCCCAAGTTTGCAACAAGAGGATCTCTGTAGGGGTCTGACGACGCAGCAGCTGTAATAACTGGAGACACCCAGTGGTTATGCAGTCATGGTCTCTAAACTAGCCACCCTGGTTTTGCACTGGCATTTTATTCCATGTCTGATGCAAACATCAGACTATACTGAACTATTCATGCCCTAGGGGTATAATCTCAACTCCCCCCTCCCCTGGGCATCTCACATGGTGTCGCCTTGAACATCGCAACACTATATTCCTCCTCTACCATGGAATTGAAAAACAGCAGAAACATTGCATCAATAATACCACCAGGATTAGACCACCCAACAGGGTTACTAGGACTGTCCATAGGGCTTAGTCTAGGAACATGTATTGATTCCATCAGTCAGAAACTAAGCATAACGCTGGGACGGCTCTCGGTTAGGTCGCAGGTGGTATCGCCCTTGGCCACTCCTAGCAGAGGATGCGGGAGAGGACCCCCCAGTATCAGAAAGACTGGATGCTGCCTGGCCCATCACACTGGATGCCGGGACAAAACTCTGGGAGAGTTCTGTCAACTGAGGCGAAGCCGTATTAGAAACACTAGCAGCACCTCTGGGAGCAGCAAACACACAGAAGTGGAGGCACAGATGTAGCAATCAGCACTCAAACGGAAGGTATGTGTCATAGCTGGCTTACAACAGGCATTCGCAATGCAATAGGTCTCGCATTTAGGAGAGTTTGAGCTATTGGCATTGTAAATGGCGATGCCTTCTATTTTTGTGTTGTTTTTAAAACAGATAAACAAAAGGCATTATCATTTACACTGGGCCTCAGTTATCTCTCTAAGTGCTCTACTCCATCTTTAATCAAAGTAGACCCAAAACTCCAGGTGCAGTTCCACGAAAGGGCCATAGACTAGAGGAGCGAGTATAATTCGCTCTCGGGCTGGTGGGCAGCGTGACTTCCTGGCACCGGTGAGCAGTGGAAGAGGAGACTACTTGCAGTGTTAAAACCTGTGCCAAGTGAGCAGTGTGAAAAGTTGGCATTGCTGGACAGTGTCAGCGTGATAAATGACCCTACTCTGCAAATGGCTGGTGCCAGTTTAGAGTTATAAATGCTGACAGAGGTGGTCAGTGTAAAAAGTTTACACTGCCGTTGATCACAAAATCAAACACCGTCAGCCGTGCCTTCATCAAACACTGCATGCCCATCACACGCTGCCAATATTGTCAACATTCGGCACCACGTGCACACAGACTGGCAGGTAAGGCACCAGACGCACACAGATTAATGCTGAGAGATTTAAGACCGAATTTCTCAATAAATCTCAATAAATCACCCAGTGTCTGAAAGCCATCATTCGGCTTCCAGACGCCTATCGGAGCCAGCAGGGAACACGGACTCACTGTAATTTAAAATGATGCTGGGGAAGGGAGGAGGAGGGCGGTGTGTGGGGAGCACCGCCGAGGGGAGTATGATTGAGTAGAGAGAATTAACGGCACACGCCATTGGTCAGCTTAGGTGGGCTTCAACAGCTGGCCCAGGTGGACAGTATGAGAGTGGGAGGTGTTGACACACAGTGCAAGGAAGTGTGAGAGAATAGCTCTTTGGGCAGTGCAAAGTGCAGGGAAGGGTGAACATTGTGAGAAGTGGCACAGAAGAGCAGTGTGAAAACGCTGGCATTTTGAGTGAAAAGCTCACATGTCTAGTTTGATTTGTGTAGTTGTGAGGGTAGCCTGCACTGGTAGATAGTGTGACGAGCAGTCACTGAGGGCAGTAATATAATTGACAACGACAGATTCTGGAACTGACGGGCAGTACATAATGTGTAGGTAACTGCAAGGCACCGGCCAGTAGTGTTAGGAGTGCGCTCTGATGGGATTGTGAGGGGCACGCATACGTGGCTGTGCCGTAGTCTGGTGCAGGAGAGCAGTGTGAAGTGCTGGCACTACCCTTGTGTATGGACTGCAATGGTGTAAGGACGTCAGAATCCAGTGCGGTCTCACCAAGACAATACACACCTATATACCTTATATTTACCAAAGTGCCAGGAGCACGCTCAGCTGACACTGTGCACTATACAGACACCCTCACTCACCTGGCGAGGCCTGCTGAGCACCACATGCAGGAGCGGGAGCAGCAGAAGACATTCGGCCCTTACTTGGCCCATCCTCGTCCTCTCACACTCTGGCTCTTCCCTACCCTGACTGACAGGGGGACCCGCACACCGCTTTATATACTCGCCAGAGATAGGGATAGTTGTGGGGTTTGCCTAATGCGAGGAGGATTGCATTAGGCATAGTCGTGCTTATTGCTGCTGGTGCACGGTAAGGCTATCTGAACCAGGGAGGGCCAGGCACAGGGAGCTCGCCAGACTGCCACAAGTCTGCAGCCCCCACATAACTGGGTGGGAAGCAGCGTTTTCAACGCTGTTTCCACAACGCATGACTTCACAACGTGGTTGTTAAAACGACCGCGTTGTTACCACACGTGCCATTACATCGCAAGTCGTATCAACTACTTGCTGTAGAGGGCGTGCAACACCAGGGAATGTGTTGGATTTTAAATCCAACACCTTCCCTGCTGTTGCACAAACTGGAGTAGTTTACTATTACTACTATTCCTAAGTCCAGCGCGCCCCCTACAGCAAGTCGTAGATACGACATGCGGTATAATGGCACACGTGGTAACAACGCGGTCGTCGTAAAGACCGCGTTGTAAAGCCATGCGTTGTGAATGTTTGCATTGAAACGTCATAGATTCAACTGGGCCAGCAGAGAGGGCCCGGAGTCCCCCAAACAAAGCACCGGGCCAGTGACAGCAGCCGTGCCACATTTGAATGAAACTACGAAGCAGCAAGACATTTTTCATTTGTTTTGCAACATAAGCACAAGTCTATGGAAAACTTTGCAACTTGCTAGTTTGGGGAATTTTTCGTATTGTGTGCGTATTGTGACTGTTACGATTTACCCTCATGTGTCCTCCTATTACCAAGGTAGTTCTGCATAAGATCTTAGTCGTACAAAAAATGGTCTTGTCCGTGCAACGCCATGGTGCCTAACAAAAGTTTTTCACACATTACACAGTTCCGCTTTGTTTAAACAGAGTGAAAATAAAGAAGAAACAGAAAAGCGGGTGTGTATTATAGACAAACAGCCGCACGCATACAAAATAAAATAACAAACGGCCCAACACATACAAAATAAAAAAACAACCCTCCGCCATTGTCTCGGCGGCACTTGGAAAGTGAAAGCGAGCATGGCCCTGAATGTAAGCAAAGCATGTCGTCGTGCCAATAAAGAAAACAACACACATACCGTGTAACAACCAAGTAAAGGGGCCAGTAGCTATGGGAGGATACAAATGATGACATGGCCATACTAAGGAGGGACTAACAAGCCTATTAAAGAATCAGAGGCCAGCATTTACAAAGGACAAAGACACAAGCCAATGAAAAATGTGGGCAGGGCTTCTCCTCCGTACAGTACCTACGACAGATCGTCAGAGAAGCCATTGCGCGCTGGCTTAGGCTCGACCTAAAAACACGGGTCATAGGCCCCATATGGGCAGACAGCAGTCAAAGCAACACGGGGCCTTCACAGCAGGAAAATGCCTCATTGGGCAAAAGGCCGTACAAAGTCATGCAGGTTGTGGAAGCTACTAGACATGGGTGCATCAACCTCACGGCAGCTTGGGAGGCAGGCGGGCCATAATCTGCCACTGCCGCAGGTGTTGTGCTCACTGTGTGAGCCGTTGGAAGACTCAGAGCTACTACGCTGATCGGTTGAACTCAGTGGAGGCACTTCGGTGGGCGGGCGGGAAGGCAGAGGACACAGCAGCCAAAAGGAAGTGTGGGCCGCCACTAGCCGTGATGCAGGTGGGCTTGCATGCCCCTCGATGAAACGCTGCTGGGGAACTAGCAGATAGCCAAGAGTTCGGCAGCATGCCCTCTTGTCGCCAATGTAGTAATGTCCGAAATAATTGGAGCCACACACAGTAGTTATGCAGTCGTGGTTTCTAAACTGACCATGCCCGTTTTGGACAGGCTTTTTATTCACCGTCTGACGGGAACATCAGACTATACCAAACTGTTCATGTCCTTTGGGAACCATCCCAACTTCCCCCTCCCCTGGTCGTCCAACATGGTGTTGCCTTTAACATCGAAACACCACACTCTTCAGCGTACAAACCATACTGGTCTGAGGTATTATTATGCGGTGAAATGTGGAAGGATGTGCGTCTTATATTGGTAAGTTTGTTACAGCAAATCTGTACCATAGTCCATTAATGTGCACGGAAGTTGGTTGGGTTTCTTCTTTAATACTTCCCCTTCAAGCAAGTCACGATAATACTCCCAATTCTATTCTGGCACTTTCTTTGTTTGATTCTGTTACTTGATAACCCCAGGACACTTCTTGGGTTCCCATGCAGTGAGAGCTCTTCTCCACTTCTGTTAAGTAATGAATGCACAAACGGTATGCCACAATCAGCTTTATTTTACGTCTCAGGCCCAAAGCGGGACACAACGGGCCACAGCCGTCAAACGGCAGCACCTTCACACACCAGAACATGAATGAGCCATCATTCCACACGTGAGGACACGCTTCACACTACAGTATTCCAAACCTATTTAAGCTTGAGGTGCATATGCTGGAGGCAAGTTTGCTGCACATGGCCAGATCAAAGGCCTGGAAATATGAAGGACGTACTCTTCAAACCTGGGTTTGAATGCTCATTTTCATTCGACCCAGATGTATCAAATTATACAATTACTACACTTAATTGTGTTTGTTTAATAGAAGTGTATGGTTTTGTTTTATGTAGAAATGATTTATTTTATAACATACAAGGAAGGCGTATATTCATTCCACATAAACTTCGGTTGTGATTAAGAGAAGAATTCTATGTTTTTCCGTTATTTATGTCATTACACTGTTATGTTTTACACCATTTCTTTCACTGCGATTGAATACATGTTAAACAATAAATTGATAGTAATTATATAAAGGAGAGAGTAAGAAAGAAAAAGAACAAGCTGGAGAGAGAAAGAGGATACGAGAAAGAAGAACAGATAGAGAGAGAGAGTGACGGAGAGAGAGAGAGAGAGAGAGAGAGAGAGAGAGAGGGATCTGGAGAAAACAAGGGTGAACTGGTGCCAGTGAACAGAAACAAAGTGACTGTTAACAGAGGAGAGAAAGAGGGCTGCTACCTTGGATTACACAGAGGGGACGAACTAAATTTACAGGTATGAGCACAATGGTGGCGACAACAGCAGACAGTGGGCTTAAACATGTGAGTGGGCCAAACGAGAACATGACGAATAATGAGTGAGGAACAGGCAAGATTCAGTAGTGCAGAGGAAGAAGAAATGGTGCTTGAAGGCATTAATATAGAAAAATGAGAGCACAAAAAAATCTGTTCAGTTCAAGCTTGCAGACCTGAGATTCGAGAATCTGAACCCGGGACTGTGCCTTCTCCAGTTTGGCGAGCAACGAGAGCTTCTCTGAATCAGTGAAGGAATCCTGCTGTGACAAAGAGAAACACACAAGGAAACCCAAAATCAACATAAATATCCAGCAGCAGCATAGTTAAAGGGAAGGGTAACAGATAAGTACAAGTCATCAAAGATGCAACACTCCATGCCTTTTCTTTTAAGAACAATTGCTTTGTTCTACTGGAACAACTGCAGTGGACAAGTACTGCCAATCCTAAAATGGATTAGCTTCTTGAATTGAACTTCAGTGCGTGTAATCACAAAGAGAGTTTATGACCAAACATTTTCATGTTTGAAAGGAAATCAAAAAGTGATTCCTAGCAGGAGTAAATCCATTTATGAAGGTGTGGATCTCCAACATGAGTGTGTAGATCTCTGCTCTTGAAAACACAGTTCAGGGGGATTAGGCGTTCGTTTCTGGGTGGCCCAAGGGTGTTTTTTTTTTGAAGTGTGTAAACAGCCACAAACAGGGTGGGTCTTTAGAAACTACCCTCTCGCCCCCTCTACCCTGCAATGGGTTGGAGATGTACTCAAGCACAGGCTGGCGTAAAGCCACCTCCACTGCGGGAAGTGTAGTGAAGTACTACTTTGGGGGGGGGCTGTAGAGCAAGGGTTTTCTCCATTCGGAAAACTTTTTTCCCTGGTTGAGAAAAAACTGCTATGGAGAACTCTGTACAGTGTAAATAGGTGCGCACTGCCCAGCGCAAATTACCTTTGCAGGAGCAGCCTGCAAACCTACAACTGGCACTGCATTCCAGACATAAAGGAGGGAATGTTTGTGAATAAAAGAAAGTTAGAAAAGCATGTTGTGGCAGAGGCGGCCATCTCTGTCCGTACATTTCTGGCTTTCTTTGTAAATAGGTCCTCTGGAGCGGAAAACTACATGCTTGGCGACGTAGAGTCGCTAAAATGCAGGTTTACTGTACAGTATCACATACATACATATCAGAGCACTAAGAAGAATGCCAAGTTCAGTTGTCAAGAAAACCAGTTACTTACCTGTAACTTTGGTTCCCCAGTATTGGTACTTTCATAGATTCCCATGCTTTGTATCATTCCCCGTCGTCGTAATGGGAGCCTCGGTAATTGAAAATACCATAGCAGTAGGTACAAAAGTGAAAGACAGGCCTAGGCCTCATCTCATTTTGTAGCCTATCGGCCTCTTTTTGTAAAAGAGGCCAAAACATTGTAACAACCAATCAGAGTAGCCTCACCCCATAGAACCCTCCTGAGAGAAACTTAGAGCCTCAGATTTTCGTAGACATTGTGTAAAAGTAATTACATTGACTGAAGGCTGAGCTTTCCCAGGGGAGGCGGGTGGGCGCATGGGAATCTATGAAAATACCAATACTGGGGAACCAAAGTTACAGGTAAGTAACTTGTTTTCTTGCCCCAGTATTGGACTTTCATAGATTCCCATGCTTTGTATCAGAGTAGCTAGCAGTAAGCCACAAATGCACATTTTGTTACATCCATATCAGCATAACACAGTATAAGCATTATCATCAAATACAAAATGTGCAATAAAGGAAGGAGGGATAGAAGGGAAAGCTCACCGCACACTGGAATAAATTCCTCAGGACTGCTTGTCCGACTGCTGTATCACTCCTTGTGGAAGAATCCAAACAGTAGTGTTTTGTGAATGAATGGGCACTGCTCCATGTAGCTGCCCTACAAATGTCCTTGATAGGGACACCAGAGAACAGAGCCGTAGATGATGACACTGATCTTGTAGAATGAGCTTTGATTTGTCCCCTCAGCGGCTTTCCCGCTGCTTGATGACAGAAATGAACCGTGCTGGCAATCCAACATGATATCCCCTGCTTTGACAGGGGCAAACCTTTCCTTGGAGAGCTAAAAGCGACAAAAAGTTGCGAAGTCTTCCTGAATTCTTTCGTAAGTTGAAGATAAAACTTCAGGCATCTTTGGACATCCAAAGTGTGGAGAAATCTCTCCGCCAGAGATGAAGGTCGATGAAAGAAAGTCTTTAGTACTATAGGCTCATTTAGGTGAAAATCCGAAGGGACTTTTGGGATAAATTTCGGATTTGTCCGTAAGATCAAAGATTCTTTTTTGAACTGTAAGAAAGGCTCAACAATTGTGAGAGCTTGAAGTTCTCCAACTCTCCTGGTTGATGGTATCGCCAGAAGAAAAGCAATCTTCCAGGACACAAACTTCATGTCCGCTCTATGTATTGGTTCAAAAGGAGCCCTCATGAGATGGGCAAGGATCAGGTTGAGTTGCCAAATTGGAGGAGGAGGTCTCACCGGAGGGAAAGCCCTGAATAGACCCTTTAGGAATTGCTTGATCACCCTCGCGGACCAAAGAGAAGGGCCAGAGGTTGTCCGTCTGTACCCCGAGATCGCTGCCAGATGCACTTTAATGGAAGAGTGTTGAAGACCTGATTTGGCCAAAGACAATATGTACGGTAAGATTTTATGAGGACCCGAAGTAAAAGGATGAAGATTCTCCTTTTGGCACCATGTACAAAAACGCTTCCATTTTGCAGGATAGGTCCTGTTTGTACTAGGAGCCCGAGCTTGAGCTAAAATGTCCTTGCAATCTTGAGGGATATCTAAAGCATTGAACTCCCGGTGTTCAGGAGCCAAGCTGTCAATTGCAGAGAGCTCGGGTCCGGATGCATTACTTGGCCCTGGGACATCGTCAGCAGGGTAGTAATTGGACGCAGGGGAATTTGTTGATCCTAAGATAGAAGCTGGAGCTCTGTGAACCAAAATTGGTGGGGCCAAGCTGGGGCTATTAAAATCATGGTGCAGGGTTCCGTCTTGAGTTTCCTCAGTATCCTTGGTATCAAAGGAATCGGTGGAAAGGCATAAAGAAATGGGCCTGACCAGACTATCGAAAGGGCATTCCCCAGCGACCCTCGATGGTGATACCTGCTTGCGTGGAATTGGCATTTCTTGTTCTGTGGAGTCACGAACAGGTCTATAAGAGGAGTGCCCAACGAGAGAATATTCTGTCAAGAGTCCTCTGATCCACTTCCCATTCGTGGGAGACTGGCCTTAGGCAGCTCAATGAATCCGCCTCCACATTGAAAGAACTTGGTAGATGTTCTGCTGAGAGAGATATCTGGTGACGAATAACCCATTCCCAGATCTCCTGTGCCTCTTTTGAAATGAGTTTGGATTTTGTTCCGCCCTGCTTGTTCACATAATGCATGGCCGTCGTGTTGTCTGTCCGCACCAGGACTGTAGAATTTCGAATTTTTGGAAGGAAAGCTTGTAGAGCTAAACGAATCGCTCTCAGTTCTAGTAGGTTGATGTGAGAGGTGCGAAGCTCTGGAGACCAGCGATCGCTCACTTGAAGATCCTGTAATACAGCTCCCTAGCCTTCTAGAGAAGCGTCTGTGGTCAGGACTAACGGAGAAGGAGGAACCCTGAAGGAGAGATCTTCCTCGATATTGCTTGTTACAGTCCACCACCTGATCGCCTTCTTCATGACACAAGTAATCTTTATCCTGTCTTGGAAAGACCCCTCTGCTTGACGCCATTGCAATTCTATTTGTTCCTGCAGGGGACGCATGTGAAGCCTGCAGTGCGGAACCAATGCAATGCAAGATGACATCGATACTAGAAGGGATTTGTACTGACGGACTGAAAGAGTTTGTTTCCTTCGAAAACGGTTGGCAGAAAGAATCAGTCTGTTCTGTCTCTCCTCTGAAGGGAAAGCTCTGCAAAGAGTTGTATCCAGAATGGCACCCAGAAATCTTGCCAACCTGGACGGAAGAAGGACAGACTTGCTTCTGTTTAGGCCTAGACCCAGATGCCTGAAAAGTTGAATACAATCCTCGACTGCTTTTGAGGCTGCTGGAGAGGTTGGAGCTTTTATCAGTCAGTCGTCCAAGTAGGGAAACACCTGCAGAGACTGCCTTCTGAGAAAAGCTGCCACTGGTGCCAATACCTTTGTAAATATCCGCGGTGCAGATCTTAGTCTGAAAGGTAGGACTATGAACTGAAAGTGGCTCTTGGCTACTGTAAAGCTAAGACACCTCCTGTGGGCCGGATGAATGGGAACATGAAAATATGCGTCCTCTAGATGTAGAGTTGCCATATAATCGCCAGCATTTAGGAGACGCAATATATCCTGGAGAGAAACCATCCGAAAAGAGAGTTTTATGAGATAGGTGTTGAGCTCCCTCAGGTCTAGAATTGGGCGCCACTTTTCTTCCGTCTTGCGAACCAGGAAAAACCTGGAATAGAATCCTTTCCCTCGTTGGGTCTGAGGAACCGATTCTATCACCCCTTTGATGAGCAGCTGTTGAACTTCGAGACGTAGAAGATTCAGATGTTTCGATTCCATGGCGCGAGGAGCTCTGGATGGTGGAAATTCTTGAAACTCTAGTGTGTGGCCGAATTGTATAATGTTGAAGACCCCCCAATCCATGGGAATAATTTTCCAGTTGTGGAGGTATTCTGATATCCTGCCCCCGACTGATGTTACTAGAGGGGGGGGAATAGTAGACAGAGCCATGAAGCCGCTATTGACGTTTAGGCATATCTCTCCCCTGACGTCCCTGTCGTCCTCTTGGTGGTTGGCGAGAGAAAGACACAGATTGACCATGGCGCTGTGAGTATTGGGGCTTGTATGACTGAGAGGACTGTGAGTAAGAAGAGTAGCGCTGTTGGTTGCCCCCTCTGTATGATGAAAAACCTCTCCCTTTCGCACCCCTGAAAGGAACCTTGCGGTAATGCAATGTCCCCAAGGACCTTGCCGTGTCCGTGTCCTTCTTGATGTCTTGAAAGGCATCATCTATATGCTTTCCAAAAAGCATTTCTCCATCATAAGGTAAGTCCAAGATCTTATTTTGGACTTCCTGGCGAAACCAGGTTGCCCGAAGACAGCCCTGACGCCTTAAAACTGCTGATCCTGCAAGAGCTCGGAAAGCGGTGGTTGCTATATCCATAGCACAATCTATCACCTCCGAAGATGAATGTTCTCCTTCCTCCAGAATCTTCTTGGCCTCTTCCTTTGCACCATCCGGAAGTTGGTCAACAAACGGGGATAAATCGCACCGCATTTGGCGATCATATCTACCCAGGATTGCAAGAGCATTAGCAGCTCGGACTAGAAGGCTGGCCATTGAGGAGAACCTTTTTCCCACATTGTCCAAGCGTCTCCCCTCTTTGTCTGGCGGTGTCGTAAGAGGCGCTGAAGGATTTTTGGACTTTCTTTGCGCTGCCTGGGAAATAACTGAGTCCGGCTTCGGTTGACCAGTCAGGCAAGCGGGACTGTTTTCTGGAGCCTTATATTTTTTTCTCCAGCCGGAGAAGAACAGGAATGACCGTAGCTGGATTCTGCAACGCTTTAGTACCTTCCGACCACACATGTTCAACTATCGGTATTGAACGGATGGATTTTCTGTAAGGCTCCTTGAAGTCGTAAAGGAAACAGTCTGACTGCACTGCAGGTACCTTAAACGTCGACGAAGATATCACTGCAGCCGCCGTCGACGAAGCTGCCGTCGACGGTCCCGTCGACTGAGCTGTACAGAACTCAAGTGAATTTTGGATGTCGACGTCGACATACCAGATATTTTCGTCGACGACGGACGAGATTTCTTATCCGATTTTCCTTCCTGAGGGGCAGTAGCAGGTTTTTTGAATACCTTCTCCTTTTCAGATGGTGGAGAAGTAATAGAAGGAGTTTTCTGTACCTTCTTTGATGACTGTGTCTCCTCAGTCCGTTCCAGCCTCTCCTTTACACCTCGGTGAGGAGATTGTTTGGGACTAGGCCTCTCAGACCTATCAGAGGTCACTTGCAGGGCCTTAACAGGGGGCTCAGAAGATGTTGAAGGGGAGGGCCTACCCCTTTTCTTGGATCTCCTGGAGGACGCAGCTGAGGAAGAATCCTCACTGTCTGGTGATAGAACCTCCTTACGAGACTTCATTTTCTGCAACCAGGTTAACAAGCGGCCTTCCCTGTCTCTCAAGGTCTTCGTAGAGAAAGTCCTGCAGATCTTACAATCTGTGGCCTTGTGATCCGGGTACAAGCAGTATATACAGTCCTTATGCTTGTCCTCAATGTATAGCCTCTTCTTTGAGCAGGTAGCACAAGCTCTGAATAAAGCCTTCTTCTCATTATCAGACATATTAGAGTTGAAAAAGAAGAAAAAGAAGAAAATTCCAAATCTAAAGAGAAATCTGAGCAGAGCTCAGTGGAGACTCCCTTAGCACAACGTGCGGTAGAAAATCTGAGGCTCTCTCATGGGGTGAGGCTACTCTGATTGGTTGTTACAATTTTTTGGTCTCTTTTACAAAAAGAGTCGGATAGGCTACAAAATGAGATGAAGCCTAGCCTGTCTTTCACTTTTGTACCTACTGCTATGGTATTTATCTATTACCGAGGCTCCCATTACGACGACGGGGAATGATACAAAGCATGGGAATCTATGAAAGTCAAATATTGGGGCAAACTCTATTGTGTATATTTCACAGATCAGAACCCTATGTGCTAGTACATAGTCACTGGGTGCTCTGTCAACGCATCACAAACCAGTTACTTACTGGTGACGTGCACCCTTCTCATCGGCTAGCCTGTCTGTCTGTATGATATTAACATCATGTTCAGAACACAGGGCACTTTTCTGTTTCTGCACACTGAACCCATCTTTTGCTTTCAGATTTGGGTGGAACCATAAGCAGCTGCTGGCTGTTTTCTCTGCCCTTCTTTTTTTCCCTCTTCTTCGTCTTCCTATTCCTATCACTCCCATTCTTCTTTAGTCTATTTACAAATACATTCACCGTACAGAGTAAGATTAAAGTGAAGTTATGATTAGAACAGAATTAACTAAAGGAAAACGTATTTATCGCAATCATATGGTTGCAAAAGGTAACTGAAAAACCACTGAAATTTGCAAGCAAGCTAATTCCGCAATCCATAACTCGAAGAACAACTGCGCAAACCATAAACCGAAAGCCAAGTGCAATGTTCATGACCTCACCTCAGAAGTAAAAGATGCAAAGACAAATGTTATAAATAATGTTACTTATACTTACACATTACCTTTAACACTATGAAAGAAAGGACTACAAACGTAGTACTACTCCGTGGTTTAACTATGTGTTTAGGAGGCATTACTTGATATTAGAACATTGCAATGTTGGGAACTCCATTGAAAACAATGGAGTGCTCCTGGCCTATAATGGCTGGTATAAGCCCGGAGCTCCAACATTCCAATGTTTCTTTGTTCATTGCTCTGGCTGTGAACAAAGGGGAGGGGATTCCAATCCCCTCATGCTCACATAAGGCTTTGATATTTTTTGTTAGAACATTCTGCCCTCTAGTGGCAGAATTTTCTAATAGCCCTTCGTAGCTGGGCTATACCGGCTATTAAAGTCCTTCTCCCTTGTTAAAGGCCCTCGCCTTTGGCTCGGGCCTTTAACATTGGAGAGGGTCTTTAATAGCCGGTATAGCCCTCTACAGCTGGCTATAAGGCTATAGTATAAATATAGGAGGTCATAGCCGTGCACTGGGTGCACGAGTGATGGCTTGCAGAACTGATATGAAAGTTCTGGAGGGCAGAGCTAATCCTAACTGGGCCTGCGGCCTGGCCCTGTGCCCAAACTCAGCCCACTGAGGGTAAGGTGCAAAGAAATCACAAGCCCAGCATTAAAATGATTTTTTTAAAGTTGATTATATAACGTGGGGCAGGTTTGCGGACACTGAATCCTACTGATTCTGCTGGGGGTATCATGACCCGGAAATCCAGCAAAAAAAATTAAAAATCAATTTGGCACACCAAAGTTCACACACAATGGTGATTTAGGATGGTAGGTTAATTCTCGCTGTGTACAGGCAACTGGTGGTCACACCAGGGGTTAGCAATTCATGGATATTTGTGTGCTAGACCTGGCCACAGACCAGGCCCTGTGACCAACCCTGCTATGGACAAAGTAGCCTTACACATCAGATGTTGGCCAACCGCAGAAAGTGTTGCTCTTGAAGAAATTGGATGTAGTCAGTCCTAAGAAAAAACTACATTTTAAGTGCAGTTATAGTCATGAAATAAAACGGAAAATCATCTGAATGTTCTCCAATGTGCGAGATATGGTTTGCATGGCGGGTTAGCAAATAATGGTGGGGTGAGACTACTCTGATTGGTTGTTACAATGTTTTGGTCTCTTTTACAAAAAGAGGCGGATAGCCTACAAAATGAGATGAGGCCTAGGCCTGTCTTTCACATTTGTACCTACTGCTATGGTATTTTTCTATTACCGAGGCTCCCATTACGACGACGGGGAATGAAACAAAGCATGGGAATCTATGAAAGTCCAATACTGGGGCAAACTCTATTGTGTATATTTCACAGATCAGAACCCTATGTGCTAGTACATAGTCACTGGGCGCTCTGCCAACGTATCACAAACCAGTTACTTACTGGTGACGTGCACCCTTCTCATCGGCTAGCCTGTCTGTCTGTATGATATTAAAATCATGTTCAGAACACAGGGCACTTTTCTGTTTCTTCACACTGAACCCGTCTTTTGCTTTCAGATTTGGGTGGAACCATAAGCAGCCGCTGGCTGTTTTCTCTGCCCTTCCTTTTTTCCCTCTTCTACATCTTCCTATTCCTATCACTCCCATTCTTCTTTAGTCTATTTACAAATACATTCACCGTACAGAGTAAGATTAAAGTGAAGTTATGATTAGAACAGAATTAACTAAAGGAAAACGTATTTATCGCACTCATATGGTTGCAAATGGTAACTGAAAAAACACTGAAATTTGCAAGCTAGGGTTAATTCCGCAATCCATAACTCGAAGAACAACTGTGCAAACCATAAACCTAAAGCCAAGTGCAATGTTCATGACCTCACCTCAGATGTTAAAGATGCAAAGACAAATGTTATAAATAATGTTACTTATACTTACACATT
Source organism: Lissotriton helveticus (assembly GCF_964261635.1). Lineage (NCBI taxonomy): Eukaryota > Metazoa > Chordata > Amphibia > Caudata > Salamandridae > Lissotriton > Lissotriton helveticus. The sequence goes on along the minus strand of NC_136062.1, from coordinate 213,610,237 downwards.
ACCTTTAACACTATGAAAGAAAGGACTACAAACGTAGTACTACTCCGTGGTTTAACTATGTGTTTAGGAGGCATTACTTGATATTAGAACATTGCAATGTTGGGAACTCCATTGAAAACAATGGAGTGCTCCTGGCCTATAATAGCTGGTATAAGCCCGGAGCTCCAACATTCCAATGTTTCTTTGTTCACTGCTCTGGCTGTGAACAAAGGGGAGGGGATTCCAATCCCCTCACGCTCCCATAAGGCTTTGTTATTTTTTGTTAGAACATTCTGCCCTCTAGTGGCAGAATGTTCTAATAGCCTTATAGCCCTTCGTAGCTGGGCTATACCGGCTATTAAAGTCCCTCTCCCTTGTTAAAGGCCCTCGCCTTCGGCTCGGGCCTTTAACGCTGGAGAGGGTCTTTAATAGCCGGTATAGCCCTCTATGGCGGGCTATAAGGCGATGCTATAAATATAGGAGGTCATAGCCGTGCACTGGATGCACGAGTGATGGCTTGCAGAGCTGATATGAAAGTTCTGGAGGGCAGAGCTAATCATAACTGGGCCTGCGGCCTGGCCCTGTGCCCAAACTCAGCCCACTGAGGGTAAGGTGCAAAGAAATCCCAAGCCCAGCATTAAAATGATTTTTTTAAAGTTGATTATATCACGTGGGGCAGGTTTGCGGACACTGAATCCTACTGATTCTGCTTGGGTATCATGATCTGGAAATCCAGCAAAAAAAATAAAAAATCAATTTGGCACACCAAAGTTCACACACAATGGTGATTTAGTATGGTAGGTTAATTCTCGCTGTGTACAGGCATCAGATGTTGGCCAACCGCACAAAGTGTTGCTCTTGAAGAAATTCGATGTAGTCAGTCCTAAGAAAAAACTACATTTTAAGTGCAGTTATAGTTATGAAATAAAACTGAAAATCATCTGAATGTTCTCCAATGTGCGAGATATGCTTTGCATGGCGGGTTAGCAAATAATGGCTTATTGAGCTGGTGTATTTCAAGTTTTTTTGGGGGGGAAAACTGTGTGTGTGTGTGTTTTTAATGCCAATTATTGTCGTGATGGAGTGTGGACAACATCCACCTATCCTAAAGTAGCAACATGCCTCTCGTGACATAACAACCCTTTGCACGATTCTTGTCTTACAGGCATGGCTGGTTGCTGCAGAATGATTGGTGCGGGCTGGAAGCGCAGTCTGTCCAATTCTCCCCGGAGTCTTGCATTTTCGGCCAGCAGAGTTGCATGCACATCTTTCTGCATGCTGTCTTCTATAGTTCTTCCTGGTGGGACATGGTTGAAATAAATATTAAGAGTTTTGCAGGGGGGTGCATTTTACAAGTTGCCGCTACTAAGGAAGTTTAAGCAATTTGCATGAACAGCTTCAAGTCCAGATCATCTACGGTGCAACACTCACAACATTCTCTCTGGGTGTGTCATCAAGCTTCCAGTTAACATGATTCCTGACTGAGAACAACTTTGAAGTTAGCTCAGTAAGCTAAGAGGAAACCACCTTTAGAGATAAGTAAGACAGATAGGGCCAGATGTAGGAAGCCTAATTCCGGTTGGTAATGGCCGAAATTACCGAATTTCGGCCGTTACCGACCGGAATTAGGCTTTTGTGATGTAGGTGGCCAAATTACCGATTCGGTATTTACCGAATCATCATTTACCGATTAGGTATTTACCGAATCTCTAAATGACATGTAGGAAGCACTTTGAAGAGTGCTTCTATGCTTTAAGGATTCGTTATTTACCACCAACTATTAGTTGGTGGTAAATAACGAATACCTCTGTAAATACAAATGTGTGCATTTACACCAGTGCCATGTGGCAGACATACATGCCCTTAGGGCACGGGTACTCATAGTACGGCCCGCGGGCCTGGGGCGGCCCGGCAAGCCTTCCCTGGCGGCCCGCGGACCGTGCAGACATCGTACCCGTGTTTGTTTGTTTTTTAAAGAATCTCAGCAAACACCCCTGCTGCAGCGCCCTGTAAGGGCCGGGCGATTTCCGTCAGAGTGGGGCTGCAGGGGCCTAAGAGGTGAACAAAGCCTCATTAGCATGCGAATGGGCTTTTAAAGACTGTGAAGTGCTCGGTGCGGTTGTCTGGCTTGCTGAGTGTGTGTGTGCCCAGAAGCTGTCTCAGCCCGGGCACACACAGGCAGGGTGAGATGAAGAGGGAGAGGGAGGGAAAGGGAAAGGGAAGGAGACAGAGACAGACAGACAGAGGGAGACAGAGGGAGAGGGAGGGAGAGCGAGGGAGGGAGACAGGCAGACAGAGGGAGAGCGATACAGAGCGAGGGAGAAAGAGGCAGACAGAGGGAGAGCGAGGGAGAGCGAGGGAGGGAGACAGGCAGACAGAGGAAGAGTGAGGGAGTGAGACAGGCAGACAGAGGGAGAGGGAGGGAGGGAGACAGAGGCAGACAGAGGGAGAGCGAGGGAGGCAGCGCGAGGGAGAGCGAGGGAGACAGAGGGAGAGCGAGGGAGACAGAGGCAGACTGAGGGAGAGCGAGGGAGGGAGACAGGCAGACAGAGGGAGAGCAAGGGAGGGAGACAGAGGCAGACGGAGGGAGAGTGAGGGAGACAGAGGCAGACAGAGGGAGAGCGAGGGAGAGGGAGTGAGACAGCAGACAGAGGGAGAGCGCGGGAAAGACAGAGCGAGGGAGGGAGACAGAGGGAGGGAGACCTCAGAGTGAGGGAGACCTCAGAGTGAGTGAGGGAGACCTCAGTGTGAGTGTGGGAGACCTCAGAGGGAGTGAGGGGGAAGGGGGGAGAGGGGGACAGAGGGAAGGAGGGAGAGGGAAGGAGGGAGAGGGAAGGCGGGCGAGGGAAGGAGAGGGAAGGAGGGAGAGGGAAGGAGGGAGAGGGAGACAGAGGGAAGGAGGGAGAAGGAAGGAGAGAGGGAGATAGAAATAGAGGAAGGTAGAGGGAAACAGAGAGAGGGAGAGGGAAACAGAGAGAGAGAGAGAGGGAGACAAAGAGAGAGTGATACAGTCATAGTGAGTGAGACCGAGGGAGAGAGGGAGTGAGATAGTCAGAGTGAGTGAGACAGAGGGAGACGGAGGGAGAGAGAGAGGGAGGGAGGGAGAGAGAGAGGGAGGGAGGGAGAGAGAGAGGGAGGGACGGAGAGAGAGAGGGAGAGAGAGCGACAGAGAAAGAACGAGAGAGAGAGAGAGAGAGAGAGAGAGAGAGAGAGAGAGAGAGAGAGAAATGTGTGTATGCCGGGTCTGGTGGCTCAGTGGACGAAGGCGTTCGCTGCAGGGACCTTTGATTAGCCTCATGGTCAGTTTTTTTTCTATCCCCGCCCCCTCTCCCACTGACCCCGCCCCCACCGGTGCGGCCCTCGGACTCAATCCACACTGCAAATTTGGCCCCCGAGAGAAAGTTTGTGAGTACCCATGCCTTAGGGCATGTATGTGTGCCACATGTGCACACAAGCACTATTCAGGAGTGCAACAGGGTGTCAATGTGACACCCTGCCACCCATGACTCTTTCCCCATTTTACCGAATCGGTATTTACCGATTCGGTAATTGCCATTCATTCCTATGGGCCTTCAGGCCCATAGGAATTAATAGAAATTTACTGAATCGGTAAATACCGATTCGGTAAATACCGAATCTTACCGATTCGGTAATTTTTACCAAATTTTTTGCTACATATTATTTATCAATTCCAAAATACCGAATCGGTAAAATTCGGTATTTTAGAATCAGTAAATACTATTTACCTACATCTACACCTACGAACAATAACACTCCAGTATCGAAATCTCTTTTTTCACTGCAAAAAATCCTGGAATCGGTCCTCGCTTATCTAGGTAATATCCTGGAGAACTCGGATCAAACACTTGATGTGCAAATAGGAATATTAAAATTTCTAGTGGAAGAAAAAAGGAAAAAAGAACAAACCGAGCAAACCAAAGTAAAGGGAATACCTGACAACTGTCAAGAAGTAACAAGTGACATCAAAAGCACTAGCCACTTAGCAACGACGAAAAGAGAAATGGGAACACAAACCGGTAATAAATCAGGTAAGGGACCATCAAGTAATCAGTGTAAAACTACGGTATATTCCCTAAAGAAACTCTTTAAAGAAGACACCAATAGCGAGTCTAACCAATATCCTATATTCAGGAAACCCAAAGACAAACTTATCATGGCCAATCCCGTCATGGTCCAAGAAAAAAAGGATAGTACCGGCCTAAACGGCGAGGATGCGCAGGACTTACAAAATATAAAAAAGAAGCAAGTGGAAAGAAAGAAAAAAAGGGGAAAGCCGCTAGGAAGATTCAAAAAGAAAAAAGCGCACAAACTCAAATTTCAGAAGATCACCACCCCTACCGACGCCCACTTTGTTCACGAAGAAAGTATAAAGTCTCCTATATCTCTAAAGAAAACAAATCAAAACCTGATGGAAAAATCTAATAATAAAACTCTCCAACAAAATCCGTTAAACCCAAGGGCAAAAGACTTCCCTTATGACCCAGTAAGCCCTGCATTAAGAGTTCATTTTAAAAGATCCGAAGATTACCGGAAAAAAAATCCAACACAAGAAGAGTTAATATCTACGCAGCTGCAAATAAAGGAGCTGTTTCCAACAGATGAAGCCCCTCTCAATCGAGGCCGTATTATTAACCTCCTTCAACGTATTTTGCCCCTACAAACTTTATCACGTAAAGACATCGATTTAGTATCCTTTCCGGATAAAGAAAAAATGAAAACCGCCGTGGTAGAATTTTGGTCAACAGTGCTCCCTGGAATTATACTGAAAGAAAAAGAGACTCTCCATAAATGTGGCTACGATTTAACTCCAATACAGAAATCTACAGATGGAAAACCGAGAAATCTGCTTGAGGGATCTTCACAAAAATCCTTTAATCAGCAAAATAAAAAAACTAATTATATAGGTGACTCTGCAGATCATCTAATTATCTCAGTAAAAGACGGGGAGAGAGAAATCTGGAGCCAAAGCTCCAAAGATAAGGACACAGTAAATATTGATCAGTCTTGGTCATGGATTGCAGAGACTTTAAATAATAAAAAACAAGCACGGAACAAGAATTGCTCAGTTTAGCAGTGGTCTACAGATATCGTCTTGGAACATAGCAGGGAAAACACCAGAAAAGATGATGGAACTGACGAAAAATCAACCAGCTATAATGGCAATTCAAGAAACTTGGTCAACAAAAAGTTTTTACCAGGAGGGGTACTTTACCTATGATATCCCAGCGCAGGAGGTTGGCCGAGGGCATGCGAAGGGAGGTATAGCAATCCTATTAAGTGAAGAGTATAACTGGGCCCAAGAAATCATCTCCACAAAATCTAACCACTTCCAATGTATCAAGATCAGGTTGGGGTTAGACACTTCAGAGCTGCAAAAAAACGTATTGCTTTTCAACTTATATATACCCCCTGGACAAAAAAACAACGGGCTATTTGTTGAAATCTTGGAAGATATCCAGCTAATAATAGAAACTCAAGCTTATCTCCCTTTTATAATCATGGGTGACCTTAACGGAAAACTATCTAATACAGAAATACTGAAATGGGCAAGCTGGTATAAGGAGGAAGCTCTTGAAATCTCAGTGCCTTTGTTCCCGACCAAAAGCAAGGCTGACAAAAGGGGGAAAATATTATTACAATCACTACCTCTACTAAATGGAACTATCCTAAACGGAAATGTGGAAGGTGACATCCCCGCGTCTTATACAAGACAGGGAACGAACTCCATATCAATTTTGGATTACATGATCTGCAGCTTGGATATGTACGGGTCTGTCTTTCAGCTTCAGATTTACTTTGTCCAAGGAAGCGACCATGCCATCCAGGCCCTACACACCCAATGGACAACGACCACATGCCCAACCAGCCACATCATGTTTAAATCCAGTACAGTTACGGTAAAGACAAACCAAAGGCAGATATACTGGAATTCTGCTACACTCAATAAAGTCGCCATTCTACTAAATACAAAGCAGCTCCTTCAAGCAATCTATTCCCCCAACCTAATAACAAATTTTGAGACGATAATCGAGACATTAAAACAAATGCTCCAACACAACAAGCTGCACCAGCTAGACTCAAAAATAAAATTAGTAGGCATCCACAAGTGCAAAAAGGATAAATAAATTAATACGATTGCAGTTCCTGGATCCCTCTATATCTAGACAAGCAGAAATTAATAAATCAAAGAACCAACGTAAGAGGGGGAAACAATGGCAAAAAAATATAACTCAAGATAAAAATTGGGTCGACCTGCGAATAGCAGCAAAACAGAACAATCAACGTACTTACTGGTCACTAATCGTCAAAGAAACAGGCACAAAAAAAGCCTTGCAAAGGCCTATAACTTCCACAAACAACTGCGAAGGAATTACCTTATCCATTGGAACTGTGTCCCCTTTTTCTGTAGAAATGCATATAAGGAAGGCAAGAACAACAGGAGCCACCGGCCCGGAGCAAATACCTATTAAGGTCCTTCAGACTGACCCAAAGGGTTGGAGTAAGATGCTATCTCCCCTCTTCAATTTCATCCAAAACACAGGGAATTTGCCGAAATCCTGGAAGGGTAGTATCGTCATACCGATACATAAAAAGGGACCGAGACAACAGCCTGGCAACTACCGTCAGATAGCACTATTGGATACTACGGGAAAGATCTTTGCTGCAGAGGTACTTGATCAACTAAAAAAATGGGCTTTTACGCAGGGACTGGTCCCGCTCTACCAAGCAGGCTTTAGGCCAAAACACTCAGTCTTAGACAATATCGCGATGTTACAAACTATCCTTGATAAATATGTGGTAGTTAAATCCCAGCCTGTGTACGCAGCATTCATTGACTTTACCACAGCATTTGACCGAGTGGATAGAGAGACCCTATGGAAAAAACTAAAGAAATTAGGAATCCCTGAGCAGTTGTTACGAATCATTATGGCACTGCATACAGACACCTGGTGCCAAGTACAAATGGGGAGAGAAAAGGGCCTGACTAACCCGATCCCAACTCCTAATGGGGTGTCTCCTTGCCCCGTTGTTGTTTTCCTTATATCTCTGTGATTTGCCTCAGCATCTACAGCAAGAACTTAACTTTCCACCAAAGATTGCTGCCCAAAAAGTTCACACCTTACTTTATGCGGACGATATTATAGTGATGGACCTAACCCCCTTTGGGCTACAAAACAATCTGGATGCCCTGTTTATGTACACTAAGGAAAACTTTCTATTACCTAATTTAGCCAAAACAAAAATAGTTTCTTTCTCAGGTAAGAAAAAAAGTAGTAAATATTGTTGGAGACTCGGGGACGAAAAAATTGAAGAAGTTGAGGAGTATACCTATCTGGGAAGGATCTTTACTAAGTCACTAAAAAATAACCTGATGGGACACGCACACTGGACCCCGTTAAATATTGTCCTCCCAATGTCCCTCCTGTTGTTTACTAAAAAATAACCCCCAGTTCTTAAATTTGTCAAGAAAATCTGAGGTGCACGCAGGAGCTCTGCTAAGGTTATATGCTGCCTCGGGAAATAGACATTTTTCTTCCCTGCTTAAAGTGTACAGTGTGAAGATCCCTGCTGTTTTATCGTATGCCCTGGAATACATACCTATAAAACAGTGGACATTTCTGGACCTAAAAGAAGGAAAAATATTGAGTAAAATGCTAAAAGTAGCGCAGTGTATCCCGGTACAAGCACTTCGACTTGAACTATCGCTTACGAGCTCTTACTCTCGAGGTATCGCAAACATCATTAGGTGGGCATACAACCTGCTCCATGCAAAGGAAGGTACACTTCGCTCCCTGCTTAAAACGGAGACTTTTGATAACGATTCTACGAAGCACGTATTTTACAAAAACATGTCTTTCGCCTTCAAACTGGCGAACATTAGTACTGATCTGTTGCTGACTTGGACACCGCCTCAATTGAAACTCTTCTTAAAATGCTATACCCCAAGACTAAGTTTTGAACTTGGCTCGACACATTGCGCCAAATTAATTTCCTATAAAAACTTTGCGGAATCAATAGTATTTAAGAAAACCCAGAACTATATAGATTTTAATCTCACTCACGGCGCTAGGAAATTAATAATCCTACTCCGGGTGGGTATTCTACCCACCCAAACTTTAACATCAAAATGGCATCTAAGTGAGTCACCAATATGTAGCCTATGTAATGGCGGAGAGCAGGACTTAGAGCATCTACTGTTCATATGCCCCAATCCAAAAGTAGTAGCGGCGAGAGCAAAACATCTGTCTCCTATATATCTCAGATGCCGTATTACCACTGTCAAGGAACTGATTATTGTTTGCAAAACTCCCCCTAATGAACTAGTTTGTTACAAATTTTATAAATTTTTAAAACCTTTTTTATCTTTGTATTAACATGAGAACTTTTAAAAGCTGTACGAATTGAATTTTATACACCTTTTTTTGTGGTCCTCAGTGGAGTACCAAACCAAATAAAATAAACTTGAAAACTACCTACATCTAGCCCATAGTCTTTTGCCAAAAATGTCAGATGTACAAGTCTGTGGTAGGACCTAGGATGGAATTATTTTCTTAATCAGCTTTCTGACCATTACTGGGTAAAAAATAGCTTCAATACCTGTCTTTCTACTGGGCAGCTCCTTCTTCCCTCTCTGGTGCTCCTTCAGCTTATTGTCCAAAATCCGCTCCATCTTCTCAATTATCTTAGAAAGTCCAACGTAAAAAGGCAGGACATGAAATTAAAGGAACCAACCACACGGTCCACCAACAACATTTGTGAAGCCTAGGACATTATGGTTGACATTTATGAATTCACACCTATCGACTCAAAGCTAAGAGCAATAGCAATTGCCCTCCAAAGAAGTTATCACAAGACACATTGCATTCATCAGGCAATACTCCCATTACCGAAAGTGCATCCAAACCTGGGGTATTGAGCTCAGTGGTGGGCCATCATGCTAATAACTGATTAACATAAGGCTAATGCTGGTAGGTCAACAGAAGAGAACTAGAAGAACCTGAGGAGGTGAGGAGGTGAGGGACCTTAATCCCAGACCTTGTGTGTCAGCACTGATTAGGGAACTAGAAACAACCAATGAGTTCAATTACCTGCATTACATTTAATATGGAGAGCAGGCAAGTAAAACCGTTTTCAAAAGTATTTGTTGGGAGGGTAATCCACGCTAGTCATTTTGGATCTTTGCTATAGACAGCTTTAGCTGTCTGTTGTTGAAGACTTTTTATGAACAATACAACAGATAAAGTGGAATTTGGGTGAGCCCCTTGCTCATGATTGAATAACTTTTTTAATTTCCTGTTCCTGATAAGATGGTTTTCCCCCATTCTTGTGTCTGTCACAGCCAAAGAGCATTTCAGTCTCACAGTGTTTCAATTGGATGTTGTGTGTATTTCCTGTACTGACGTCTGACCTTGCATTTCTGTGCCTATAAGAGACTTTCTCCTTCTCCTTCCTATCAACCCCCGTCGCCCTCTGTTTATTAACCCTGCACCCTTACAATCCCATGCAATGGCTGTTTTCTCCTCAGACCCTTCATGCTCTGACTGCAGTACATCACACTATTGTTGGCGGCCATTTCAAAAAAGTTTCAGACAATCCTAGATGGCTCCCATGTATGTGAATAAGTATGTATGCACAGCACGAATCTACAGATGTGTGTAATTATATTTTAAGAAACCCGTTTAAAGATGACTGCCACGGACACACATATATATATGGCAGACATCTTTTAATATGGATTCTTAAAATGTAACTAAATATATTCGATGATGGCCACCCCATATGAGAGCACATCCAATGTAGATATCGGTGAATGGGGTGCCTTAAAAGGTAACCAAAACACACACAAGGATGACTGCTGCAGATCCACACGCAGTATCTATCTTTGAATGATTTTTTCTATGCTTCAAGCTCCTTTTCAAGTTGCCACATATATCTGCACATCCACATAAGCCATCCTTGAATGGAGTTTCTAAAAATAAAAGAAAAAATATTCATAATGACCTCTGCAGATGTTGCATCTTTACTTATAATTTAAGAAACGGTATTCAAAGATGGCCATTGCATATGAAAATACATTAAAGATGGCCACTGCATATGCGCTTTCATTTGCAGCAGCAATCTATGCAACAAAAAAAAAGCACTGACAAACTCAATGGGCTGCATACTAGTTACCTATGTCCTTTGACAATGCTTGTGTAAAACATGTTTTTATCTGATTTATTTTACTAGAGTACTGTCCAGATATGTTTTCTCAAAAGCCATATGTTTGACAAAATCCTGAAGAGAAAAAAACTATTTCAGTACTATTAGGTCAAGTGCAGTACTCATTATTTCTTTACAGAAAATTAATTACATGCCAGAAGTAAATTCATTTGCTGCTTCTTAGGGGTGTATTGGCTAAATGATGGATATATGACGTTACAACGCGGACTTTTACCACGCAGACCATTACCACGCATTTTTTACAACGCAGGACCCTTTACCACGCATACCATTACAACGCTGGTATTTACAACGCAGGTACTATTACAACGCATACCATTACAACGTAAGTATAGGTAAGTAAATAATATGGTAAAATAATTATTAATAATATTTTTTTAAATTAATAAATTATTATTTTAATATTTAATATTTTAATTATTTATATTAATATTTAATTATTAATTTTTAAATATATATGTTAAAAATACCCCTGTACCCCAAAACCCAAACCCAGCCCTAAAACCTAAAAATACCCCTGAACCCCAAAACCCAAACCCAGCCCTGAACCCTAAAAATACCCCTGTACCCCAAAAACTGAAAACTGACCCTGAACCCTAAAAATACCCCTGCACCCCAAAAACTGAAAACTGACCCTGAGCCCTAAAAATACCCCTGTACCCCAAAAACTGAAAACTGACCCTGAACCCTAAAAATACCCCTGTACCCCAAAAACTGAAAACTGACCCTGAACCCTAAAAATACCCCTGTACCCCAAAAACTGAAAACTGACCCTGAACCCTAAAAATACCCCTGTACCCAAAAACTGAAAACTGACCCTGAACCCTAAAAATACCCCTGTACCCAAAAACTGAAAACTGACCCTGAACCCTAAAAATACCCCTTTACCCAAAAACTGAAAACTGACCCTGAACCCTAAAAATACCCCTTTACCCAAAAACTGAAAACTGACCCTGAACCCTAAAAATACCCATTTACCCAAAACCCAAACCTAAAATATTTTAAATAAAATTATATACTTACCAATACTTACGTTGTAATGGTATGCGTTGTAAAAGTACCTGCGTTGTAAATACCAGCGTTGTAATGGTATGCGTGGTCAAGGTTCCTGCGTTGTAAAAGTTGCGTGGTAAAGGTAGGTCGTGGTAAAAGTTGCGTGGTAAAGGTTGTATACCCTAAAGGATCATTGGTGCATCATCCCTGACAGCAGCCCTTTTTGCCCCAGCAAATCAAGGTGTTCAGCTGTTTCACGTATTATCATTCTAGCACAGGTAGTCGTCCCCATTGTACAGGGTCTGCCGTAGGTGTACATGTGTAAGTGAGAAGGCAGGGCTGACTGAAAAATTGGAATATCAACTACAAAGTGGGAGTAAGAATTTGAATGTGAAGGAAAGGGCATAAGAAGGGACAAATAAATACAAAAACACACCTACCTAAAAGTATGTCTCTTGAAATATACCATAGTTACACACATTTCTATTTCCGGCTGCACTAAACCCCAAACAGGCTAAAATATAACGCAACCAAGTCCTGGGATAAATCACATACCATACATGGACACCCACAGTGAATCACTGAAAAATTAGTGTAACACTACTGGCATTAAGACCCAAGCTGCAACAAAAAAAAAACGAATTGAAGGTATAATGTGCTAATGTAATTTTAGACATTACCGACACCTACACAAATCACATAGTAAAAATATTTGTAATAATATCTTTAAAAATATTTTAAAAATACAAAACTGTTTTAAAAATATAATAAATGTTCGCGACTTCAGATAATGCAGTCGCCAGTATAAATAACATTCAAAAATACTTTCAAATATCAAAAGAAATACATTAATTTAAAATATTGCCATGAAACTTTATTTATTCTAGATACCCATACCCATACCCATTTTGAAAAGACATTGCAAACACGTTAACACATTGCACATATTTTGGAAATTTACAAATATGTAACTTGTTAATTTTCTTTTTAAAACGTGATTCATCTCTACACTACTCTAGGGGCGTGGTTTGGACGCCGATGGCGGAGGCGGCGTGAGCGGCGAGCTCTGTCCCTGATCCCGCCGGTTATCCTGGAAACAGCCCGGGAACGGCCAAATTGGCTGAAACGGACGTCGGAAGGTGTTCAGAGGCCTTCCTGCTCATCGGGGAGAGATCTGGAATCTCTGGGAGCCCCTGCGTGGAGGTCTTATGCTGACAGCACTACCACACAGGGGGGATTGGTACTGACTACTGGAATGGGAGGAGCTGGGGTTACACATGCTGGGTGACTTATATGCCGACGGCGAGTTGCTGCCATTCCGTGCGCTGCAAGACCAATTTGGCCTTCCTGACGGAGGTTTCCTTTTGCACATGGCTGTTACCACTGCAATGCGGAAACACTGGAAGACGGGGCAGTCGGAACCTCAAACCACGATGGCTTGCCAATACGTGGTAATGGCGGCGGGAACAATCAAGGCGGTTACCTGCCTACATACCCGAATGCTGGGTGAAGGTTTGGAACCCCTGACGACTCTCAAACAGAAATGGGAAGAGAGTGTAGGGAAGCCCATTCCGGACACAGTTTGGGGTCATATCATGACGAGGACCTGGAAGGGATGTAGGAATGCACGGTTTCAACAGGTACACTTTTTTATAATACACAGAGCCTACCTCACCCCGGGGAAGATCCGGAAATATTTCAACGTGCAGGACGTGGCGTGCCCTAGATGCCTGGCGCCTGATGTGGAATTGGATCACATGATGTGGGATTGCCCGAAACTAGGGTCCTATTGGTCCGAGGTAGGGACGCTTCTCAATGTAATTACGGAGCGGCAAGTGGACTATACTATGGCAACTTGTTTGTTGCTTTGGTTTCCTCACACTAAAAAGACTAAGATCACTAGTAAGTTCATTGACTTGGGCCTAATCATGGCCCAGAGAGAAATAACATGGCAGTGGAAGTCGAAGGAAGGTCCCTCTAGTAAGCGATGGGCGAAAGAACTCCATAAGTGGGCCCATGGCGAGAGCATGATTAGATTGCGCCAGGCAGCCCGTACAGCTGATGAGAGGAATCTGGAAGCAGCGCGGGCAGGGGCAGACCTAGTGAGAGTGTTAAATGACAACCTATCCACAGCGGATGACTAAAGCAAGTGAGTTATAAGAGTTGTTCCATGTACAATCCCAGACGATCCCAGACCTGAGGCGGAAGCCGGGCTCTGGCGGTACGCACGTATTTTAAAAATTGTAATACTCTGTTTTTATTTGTGTTGATTAATAACCTGCTAAACATCTGAGTGAAACTTGCATCCTACCTTCTTGCCACGCAGCCGATTGAGCGCTGTCGCGGTAATTGTTTGCTTCATTTCCAGCGGCCGCCATCGCAGGCGTGCTCGCCAGCCACGCCCCCTTGAGGCCACGCCCCCTTGAGGCCACGCCCCCTGCCTTATAAAGCGCCGCTCTGAAACTGACCCACAGAATCAGATCCCAGACCTGAGGCGGAAGCCGGGCTCTGGCGGTACGCACGTATTTTAAAAATTGTAATACTCTGTTTTTATTTGTGTTGATTAATAACCTGCTAAACATCTGAGTGAAACTTGCATCCTACCTTCTTGCCACGCAGCCGATTGAGCGCTGTCGCGGTAATTGTTTGCTTCATCTCCAGCGGCCGCCATCGCAGGCGTGCTCGCCAGCCACGCCCCCTTGAGGCCACGCCCCCTTGAGGCCACGCCCCCTGCCTTATAAAGCGCCGCTCTGAAACTGACCCACAGAATCAGATCCCAGACCTGAGGCGGAAGCCGGGCTCTGGCGGTACGCACGTATTTTAAAAATTGTAATACTCTGTTTTTATTTGTGTTGATTAATAACCTGCTAAACATCTGAGTGAAACTTGCATCCTACCTTCTTGCCACGCAGCCGATTGAGCGCTGTCGCGGTAATTGTTTGCTTCATTTCCAGCGGCCGCCATCGCAGGCGTGCTCGCCAGCCACGCCCCCTTGAGGCCACGCCCCCTTGAGGCCACGCCCCCTGCCTTATAAAGCGCCGCTCTGAAACTGACCCACAGAATCAGATCCCAGACCTGAGGCGGAAGCCGGGCTCTGGCGGTACGCACGTATTTTAAAAATTGTAATACTCTGTTTTTATTTGTGTTGATTAATAACCTGCTAAACATCTGAGTGAAACTTGCATCCTACCTTCTTGCCACGCAGCCGATTGAGCGCTGTCGCGGTAATTGTTTGCTTCATTTCCAGCGGCCGCCATCGCAGGCGTGCTCGCCAGCCACGCCCCCTTGAGGCCACGCCCCCTTGAGGCCACGCCCCCTGCCTTATAAAGCGCCGCTCTGAAACTGACCCACAGAATCAGATCCCAGACCTGAGGCGGAAGCCGGGCTCTGGCGGTACGCACGTATTTTAAAAATTGTAATACTCTGTTTTTATTTGTGTTGATTAATAACCTGCTAAACATCTGAGTGAAACTTGCATCCTACCTTCTTGCCACGCAGCCGATTGAGCGCTGTCGCGGTAATTGTTTGCTTCATTTCCAGCGGCCGCCATCGCAGGCGTGCTCGTCAGCCACGCCCCCTTGAGGCCACGCCCCCTTGAGGCCACGCCCCTTCTTTCTGCTTTACTATGTGCCAGGGCAGGAAGCGCAGTGGACGAGCGCAGCGGAAGCGCCGTTTGCGCGCCGAAGGCGCGCCTAAGGCAAGCCCGTCTGCGCCCGTCCGCGCCTGGACGGGCCCAGGGACCAGGCAGAATGGTGAAATCATCAGATACTCCTCTTCAGAGTTACACTCTCTGCAAGATCCCTCTCCTCAACCACTCGACCCGTCCACGCACGCTTGCCTAAAGGCAAGTAGCATCCTCGCTCCTCATTACTCACAAGACCCGACTCACACTCTCCCCCCAAATTTAAAAAATCTTATTCCCCCTATACCCAATTTCAGGACTCTTCGCTGCCTTTACCTCAATACCAGATCCCTGGTCAAACACCAACTTGACATATTCCTGCTTCTGAAAACGGAGAGCCCCGACATACTCTTTGTCACTGAGACATGGCTCACCACAGACTCCCTGCCAGATATACTCTCGGCCCTACCATCAGATTATTACATCCTGTCTGCAAATAGAAAACCAGGTAAAACTGGGGGAGGCGTGGCCGCCATTATTCATAAAGACCACACTTTTTCCCCCTTACCCCCTCTAGACCTACCAGACTCGGATAACCTAGTTATCAAATCTGACACCGAGACAGGCACTATGGTGCTAGTATTGGTATACCGTCCTCCCACATCCATGCCTTCCTTCCCTGCCTCCTTGTCTGAACAAATTGCAGGCCTAGTCGTCGACCACGACAAAGTTATGGTCCTAGGAGACTTCAACTATTGGTATAACAACGCTGATGCTGGACCTCACGCCACAGAACTGTTTGAACTCCTCTCCAACTTAAACTTTCACCAACATGTCGCGACCCCCACCCATCAAAAGGGACATACCCTAGACCATATCTGGTCTCATAACATCTCCACCTCCTGTCCCACGGCCTCACCATGCATCTGGTCCGACCACCACTTACTACAATTCTCTATCACCACACAGGGTTATCAAAAAAACCATGCTCCCCCTGGAGGCTCAGTCAGGAAATGGAGAGCTTTAAACCTCCAAGATTTTCTCTCCTCCCTGTCCAACTCCGTCCCCACCCAGCTACCAGACATCAATCTGATGGACAAAACGCATTCCGAGTGGCTCCTCTCCGCATGTAATGAACATGCCCCCCTGACCAAGTTCTCTCGCGCCCGCCGCATGGACGCCCACAAATGGTTCTCTGCTGAATTAAAAGAACAGAAACTAGAACTTCGCCAACTCGAACGGAAGTGGAGACATAGCTACCTAGCCTCTGACAGAGCACTGTATAAGACTGCTCGCAAAAAATACAAGGACTCAATCTTAGTGGCGAAATCTACCTTCTTTTCAGAAAAAATTTCCAACGCCAAAAACAAATCACGGGAAATTTTCAGAGTCGTCAACGACCTCTGTAATGACAACAGAACTGCCCCCTCCCAACCCGCATCTCAAACGCTGTGTAACCAACTTAACAACTTCTTCAAGGAGAAGATTGACAACATAAAAAACAGCATCCAAACCAACCATCCTGCAGACGAGTCAGACATCTGCAGAAATCCCAACACCCTACAAGACTTCCCCCCCATTGACCCACCCAAACTATTGGAACTTATGAACCGAGTAAAATCGGGCTCACCCAACGACTCCTGCCCTCCGCACATCCTGAAAGAGGTCTACACCAAATTCCCTCAGAGTATACTCCCCATCCTGAACACCTCCCTATCACAAGGTACGGTACCCGACTCCTTTAAAAACGCCACCTTGGTCCCTCTTATAAAAAAACCAGGTTCCGACCCCTCCAACCTCGCTAACTATCGCCCCATCTCCCTCCTCCCCTACTGCGCAAAACTACTGGAAGTCTATGTAACCAGCCATTTATCCAACTTCATTGAGATATCTGACTATTTCGAACCCAACCAAGCTGGATTCCGCCAGGCACATTCCACCGAGGCGGTGATCCTCGCTGTGCAGAACACCCTAAGGACCAAAGCCGATAACGGAATCCACCAGGCCCTTGTACTACTCGACCTATCGGCCGCGTTCGACACGGTGGACCACACCATTCTATTGCACCGTGTCGAACAAGCCGGCCTCAATGGCACGGCCCTCTCTTGGGTTAAATCCTTTCTGACGGACAGATATCAGGCAGTAAAGCTGGAGAACTTCACAGCCCCTACCCTACCTACCACTTGCGGTGTCCCACAGGGCTCCTCACTGTCCCCCCTACTTTTTAATCTTTATCTTAAACCCCTCCTGCACTCCTTGAAAAATAAAAAAGTAATCATTTTCAACTACGCTGACGATTTGCAGCTGATATTCCCCCTCAACTCCCCGGATTCCGTCAAGGAATTCCAAAAGACCATGCTGCATATCCAGAGCTGGATGGATCGGAACCATCTCAAGCTAAACCCAGGAAAGACTGAGTTAGTACTTCCCTGTGATAGTACACTCAGCTGGGGCCCCCACTTTTGGCCACCTTCTATGGGCACTCCCCCTTCACCATCCCAGACAGCGAAAAGCCTCGGGGTCACTCTTAGCGCCGATCTCTCTCTGAAAACCCAGATCGGAACAGTGATCTCCTCCTGCTTCTTTCAATTGAGAAAAATAAAAAAAATTGCTCATCTGTTGTCCCATTCTGCCCTCATCCAGGCAGTACTCGCACTAGTCCTCTCGCGATTAGACTTTTCTAACTCGACCTACCTCGGCCTCCCCCTCACCATATCTAAACGCCTGCAGATTGTGCAAAATCAAGCGGCCAGACTAATCTTCAGGAGCAACCGCAGGCAGTCAGCCAAACCTCTGTTAGCCTCCCTCCATTGGCTCCCCATCACTCATCGGATCATCTTTAAGACAGGCTGCATAATTTTCAAGGCTCTTCACGGAAAAAGCCCTAGATTTATCAACCAACTTATTATCAAACATATCCCGACCCGTGAGCTTCGATCCGCCCACCTATCCCTTCTCAAGGCGCCGACCTTTAAAAAGAAAAGACTCGGCGGATCCAGCTTCGCACACCTCGCCCCAAAGACTTGGAACTCTCTGCCCTTGTCCATCAGGAGTTGCTCCAAGCTGATTGAGTTCAGACGTGCATTAAAGACCTGGCTATTTCAACAAGCGTACTGCTAGAATTCTTCATCCTCCGAATCCTCTTCTCTGTTTCTCTAGCGCCATGAAACCCCTGGGTGCCCGTGCGCTTAACAAATTCCGCATAGAAATAGAAATAGAAATACAATATAGGCAGATAATTGCGATCCTACAGGCTTCCTCCCTTTTGTAAGAACTAAGTGCGTGAGAGACGGCCCACACTAACTGCAGTTTAAGGGGGTGGGGTTAATAGGGTTAATGAGGACATTTATTGTTATTGCAGAAGAGAGGGGCATTTTAGAATTCAGGGGTGGTTGTTGAGATGATGGACTCAGTCTGGCGATGCCTTTTGAGGAGCAGCTAGGAACCTGGCGCGAAACTGAGGTTAGCAAAAGAGGAATGGGGGTCTGACATTGGAAATGGTACTGATGGAGCAGATATCATCTGCAGTCATGCATTGTTTATTTTTTTGTGCTTCAGACAGGCTGCATTTAAATTGCCACGCACATTTTGGTGCAGGTTAAAAACATGGCACATGAAAAACATGAAAGTGAGGCCTATTCACTTCAGTCTGAAAATGCTTTTGCTGAATTAATATGTGTTTTTTTGCAATGTAGAGAAAAGTGGCCTTTTTACCTTTGAAGATAAATTAAATGTGTTTCTCTCTTCCCAGCACATCCATGTAATCTAGATGTATTATTCCTGTCTTAATATACTTTGACTTGTTGCATATTTTGATAAACATTTTCAGTTAATAACACCTCTTTTTATAATGTGTGTGAATTAATAATGCACTTGGGAAACATAATGGACTGATTTACATGAAATTAATATTATCTTTGTGTTTGTTTTATTTTTGGGGCCTACACAAAACATGGCTGCCTGTGAATCCATCAAGGCTATGACTTGCAATTTAATGAGAAGGGAGCATGCGCAGGCTGTGGCAGCTTTCCTCATGACAAGAAGTCAAGGACAGCGTGAACTGCACATTCTTGTCATTCTGCCAATGTACCAGTTAGTTAAAAGTGTCCATCTACTGCGCTGAGAAGGAAGGAAGGATGAATTAGATTGAAACATTTTTCCTAGTAAATGTTGCAAATGTTTATAAATGTAGTTATTCATGTATGCTTCTTTTGTTAAGACTAGTGAAGTCAGGTTTTTAGAATGAGTCAGGGAAGTGTGACCTCATGCATCATGACTGACCAATCACGTAAAGGTTTTACTGAAAAATGTTACATCTTTGTGTACTCTGCCAATAATTATGGTATAAATACTGTCCTCTCTGGATGGGGGCTGGCACTTCTTCTTTTTCTCAGCTCAGCTGGCTTCTATGGGTTAGGTACGAGGAACGTCCCGGGAGATTGCTGAAGGGCGGGCTTGCGTCCGAGGAGTGTCAGGGGGAGGTTTCTTGCTTCCACGTCATATCTTGGCACTTCATGCCACATTCCTTTGAGGCCTGTGAAGGGCGGGCTGCTTTCCTCTTTAGACACAGACAGACAGAGAGTGCAGTGGATCAGGATAGGATTAGATGCTAAACTTTAAGTTTATGTTTTGACTAATTAATTAGGTCTGAAAAGATTTATTTGATTTATGCATTTATTTCTCTTAATAGCATATTTTTGCAAACTATTTAAGTACTGATTAGCTTTGCAAGACTATTTTTCTTAGAAACTCTTTAAGACTTTTGCGCCACATTTTTCATAACTACATGTAATGCTTATATGCAGACTGTAATGTGTTCTGTATTATTGATATTTTTCCTGTTTTCCAAATTCTGTAACCTGATTGATATTTTACTAATGAATAAAGGGTCAGAGAAAAATTAACTTTTTGACTAGAAAATAAAACCCTTTAAAATACTCAACAACTCTCTTTATTGGCTTACAATAATAATTGTATTTTGACTGTTCATGATTATTTAAAGTCTCCTGAAGGTAATACATGGTGTGAGGGGCCCAACACCTTTTGAGCGGTAAATTAGAGGTAGCATGAGGGTTTTGCATTGAGAAACTACCAGAAGAAATTACCGCGCTCCATCAGTTTTTGGTAGCCAGAGGATGGTCATTATTGATTAGTTTGGTGATTAATGATTATTGATTTCACCATCAACTATTCAACTAATGGATCATTGACCTTAAGAGGCGAATAAAATAGGTGCCCAAGTCAGATAAATGTCCAAGTCCTGATTCCTGACTCCAATGCTCAGAACCTGAAGACTGGCAAAGCAGTACTGGCAGGTGATGCAAGAAGTGGTGTGAGTATCAATAGGGTTGTGAAATTTTGTAAATATGCTAGCATGTATTTTTGAAGTGTTGAAAATATTAAGTTTTTATTGTTGGTTACATTTGGCTCATTTTGAATTGATGGTGTTATTGATTATATTGGTAATTTCATAGGACATACTTTTTTGGTTATTGATTACATGTTTTAACTCTTCATGTTAAGTTAGTATCTTGTTCTATGTTGTTTGGAACACGCAGGTATGCACACCTGTGGAATCCCGGGAAGGAATAGCGGGTGGTAAATGGAAGCCACACTGCACTGAGGTTACTCGTCTGTTGGAATAACACTGAGAAGCTAGGTAGGGCTGGCAGTGTTACATTAGGGACTATTTTCTGTGTGAGTGATTGATAGCAAAGGGTTCGCTGGTGAAACTTTGGACTAAGATATATCCTGAAGGATAAGTCCAAAGGAGTAGCAGGTTCTTCTGAGCTTGATTGACAGCAAAAGGGTTCGCTGGTGAAACTTTGGACTAAGATATATCCTGAAGGATAAGTCCAAAGGAGTAGCAGGTTCTTCTGAGCTTGAGTGAAAGGTAAGCGGAAGGGATTTACCTGTAGTGTTTGAAGAGTAAACGGAAAGTCTTACTTTGTGAAGGGTAAGCGGAATGTGTTACTCGCAGTGAATATAAATCTATCCTTTATTTAGCACAACAGACAGAGTAGCGAATGTATTTATGTTGTTACTAACAGAGTTATTGATTAAGAGAAATATTGCAGTAAGATTTTGTGGAGAATCAGTGGTAGGAGTAAAACTGACTAAAATTGAGACTGACAGCTTTGGAAAAAAAGAAATTGCATTGAACTATTGCAAAAATGAAAATGTTTGAAGGTTTAAAGAAGCTGTTAGGAGGTAAAGTGAAAAATGTGTTTTTTATTGGTGATGCTCCTGAAGGAACACCTGTGCATTTTATGTCTACCAGTTTGGGACAAAACACATGTATGTGGGTTCAACAATGGTGCAAGATTACTGAAAAAGAGGGTGCTTTGAGGTTTCCAAAAGATGGTACTTTTGAATTGCAAATTATTGACAAATTAAGGGAAGTGTTATGTGAAATAAAGACACCATCTAAAGCTGCACAATTTGAGGCCTTAAGCCTGTGGGAAAAGACAGCAAGAGAGAAAGCAAGTGAGGATAAAAAGGTAAAGCACCATATACAGGAGAAGGGAATTAATGCTGACAAAGAGCTTCAAATAAATAATGATTCAGGGGATGAAATAATGGATGAATTGTTAACTGAGTGTCCACCACTTTATGTGGTTCCCATGAAAAAGACTGAAAATAATGAACCAGTAAATACTACAGGGGTTACTGCTTCTGTTGAACAGAGAGAAATACAGATTGAGAGAACTGTGCAGACATTTTATATTGAACCATTACCAGTTGATTCAGTACTGACAGTGATACCTCCAGGTGTTACTGCTTCAAATGTGCCTGATTCAGTCCAAGAATTGCAAACTGCAGATGCACAGATAATGCCTAGAAAAATTATGACTGTCCCAATTAATATGGTCCCTACTGAAAAGGTTCAAAGAGCTGCAGAATCAGAGATTATGGCAGGGTTTATTTCAGAAACTCAGAATACACAGATTATTGAACAGAAATTACCCCAAGCACTAAAAGGTGAGGAAAAAATTGTATTTACAACATCTGCAGCCCAGGATAAAATGAATGTAATTGAAAATGGGACTTTTCAAACCTGCTTTGAGGAAGCACCAGTGATTAAAAAGATAGAGAGCATGGGAGAACATATTAACACAGGCCCTGAAAAAGAGAAACAGCTTAGTGTTTTAAATTCAACCTGTGAACATGAAGAAATTAACTGTCCCTGCTGTTTAAATAATGAAAATGTGAACCAGTGTCAGGAAAAAGTATTAATTTCCCTGAGTAAGGAAACAGCTGCATGTGCATTAACTACACATAATGGACTGACAGATTTGGCTCAAAAATATGAAAATGATGTTTCAGGAAGTTTTCCATTTCAGAAAGGTTTCAGGGTACACATGGATGATGAAGCAAATGAGAAATGTATTCTTCAGGAACGCAATTGCACATTGCAGAAATAAAATATTTTTTTAAATGCAATGGGCTTGAGCAATTAGGAGACAATTGGGCAAGAAAACATGGGAAGAAAAAGAAACCACCAGACCTAGCAAGGAAAATGGATAAGGAAAAGAAGCCACCAGACCTAGTTGAGAAAAATAATAAGCAGAATGAGGGAGAAGCTTTTGCTTACTCATTGAGAGAAAAGGTGGGAGAAATGTATGTTCCTATGCCACAGAATGAAAGTGAACTTGCAGCATTTCTGAACACAATCCCACAATTGAGAGACACATTTATGCAGTGGTACCCACAAGTTGATGGATTTGATGAAATATTGAAAGAGTTGTGCATTAATTTGGAAATGTTCTTTTATATTGCCATGCTGACTAAATTGTGGTTTGAATCTAAAGTTGTGGAAAGGCCAAGTGAGGAGACAGTGAAAAGGGTTTGCATGAATGCACCATCATTTTCTGTTGTTATGGAGAAAAATATAGCAGTGATTACTTTCCTGAAGGGCAGAGTGCCAGCAGAGGATGTTGATTGGGTACAGATTAAAAGAGCACAGGATGGAAGTAAAGGTGTTTTGGTTTGTGCAAATTCAGGTATGGTTGTTGTACTGCTGGAAAATGTGTCCTTTTGCCATCTTTATAACAGATTTGAGCATTGGAAGAAGGAAAATAACTTTAAACATGATGCACAAAAACATGGAGAATTGCAGATGCAAAATATGCCAGTTAAGCAAATGCAAATGTCAGTTCAGAAACAGGTACCTATGGCAGGAATTTTTCAAGCACAGATGGTCCCACAAAATATGGAAAATGCTAACATTAATTTAAATAGATTGTCCAGAGCAAATGGGAATTATTTCCAGAGACAAAATGAAAACCCAGTCCAACAGGTTGCTCTGTTTGCAAATGAGAGTTTTAACACTCACAATTCTGAATTTACCAATTCCATTGTGAAGGCAGTAGAAAGTCCAGATTTAGTTGCAGGAGTTTTAAAGAAAGAAATTACAAACCCAGTTTTAGAAAAATGTGCACCAAAAATAGGCCCATTTGAGGAAAACTGCAAAATTGTTGTCTGTGACTCAGGCATAGCAGGAAAACAATTATTTTGCAAATTAAGCAGCACATATTACTGTACACCAGATAATGCTATTTTTCAGATTCCTGATGAGGATGTTCATTTTAAAATGGCCCAACAAGAGACAGCTGTAGCATTATTTTCAGAAAAGACAGTTGAAAAATTACCTTCTGCTTTGGAAAAAATAATAAACACAGAAATAAGAGAGTTCACAGAGAAGGGTGCCAGGTTAATAAAAAGTGCAGAACATTTCTTATTAAAATTTGAACCAGATGACATGTATTCAGGAACACAATCAGTTGCAGGAATTTTACCAATAAAAGGATTTTTGATGGAATTGATTAGAAGTTTGTGTAACTTTCTGATCATAGGTTCACAGAAAATAAATGAAAAGAACAGAATGGTGCAGGAGATTAAAAGCATATTTTTTCCATGTTGTCCTGTGGTACCGAATCCAGCCAATATATTTTTTCACATTCCATGTGGTGAAGAATGGCTTATTTTTATTGATTTTTGCCAGGT
Organism: Lissotriton helveticus; assembly: GCF_964261635.1. Lineage (NCBI taxonomy): Eukaryota > Metazoa > Chordata > Amphibia > Caudata > Salamandridae > Lissotriton > Lissotriton helveticus. Next base: position 213,586,392 of record NC_136062.1, on the reverse strand, counting down.
TCATGTCACAGTGCCATTGGATGAGAATAGTCAGGAGTACTGTCAAAAAGAAGATGAGTACCTGGGACACAAAATTGGAAAGGGAGGTAGAAAGGTGTCACCAGAGAAGGTGGAAATAATTCACAAGATAAATCCACCTCAAATTCAGAAAGAAGTCAGGACATTTTTGGGAATGGTTAGCTGCTGTAGAGAGTGGTTACTAAACCTTTCCCTAGTGGCTAAGCCTTTACTGAGGCTGACACACTCAGGTGTGTCTGATCCGCTTCCATTGGACAACAACTGCACAAAAGCATTCCTAGAGTTGAAAGAGAAAAAATGGCGCGCCCCAGCACTAGGAATGAAAGTTTATTTGAAAGAAAATACACTAATTTGCAGTGAGAGGGAGGGCTGCGCTCTCTCATTGCTTATTCAAAAAGATGAATGTTTTCAAGGGTCTGTGATGTATTGCCCAATGACCCTTGACCCTAACTTCACAGAAATGTCAGCAAATGAATTGGATTATGATGAAAATGAATATGAGTGTCTAAATATCATGAAAATATGCATAAAGCCAAATTCAGACTTGAAAGATGAACATCTGAGTCAGCCCAACAGTGTCCTTTTTGTAGATGGCCCAAGTTTGAAACGTGACACATTAAAAGCAGCACATGCTGTGCTCCTTATACATGATGTTGTCAAAGCTTCATGGCTTTTAGTAATTACCCCAGCCCAAAATTCGAAATTGATTGCCCTTACCATAACATGCAGTATATCTGCTCAATTGGGAGTCACTGTAGTCATGGGAGAGAGAAATGCTAATTCAGTTGCACAAATTTGTGTTCTGTTAGCATGTACATTCTATGGAATCTTCACAGTTAAATTTAAAGAGGCTCAAGAAAATGTTTTTGAAGCAGCACAACAGGGTTGTATCAGAACTGTTTTTGAGAAAAATGACAACTGCAAAGTGGCAAATGTGTTATTGCAAAGACTGATGCCCAGGTATAGATTGCCAGTTTCTCTGAAATCAGATCATAATGTGGTGTCAAAGATAATGAGTGCAGAACAACAGATTGGACAAGAAATGGATTGTAGCCATCTGCCTGAAGTGTCACGCATAATAAAGCAACACAATGGCAGCACTGAGTTACCTTTTGCAAAAGACTGTGCTTCAGCAACACTAAAGTGGCTTGAAAATGCATATGCAAATGCACTTGTGGAAAACACTGAGGAGAACACTAGCCATTGCTGTGTAGGTCTGGTTGATGTACAGTGTGCAGTTTCTCACCAGATTGCAGCTGCTACACAAGATCTGCATAATGGATGGTGCAACGGTTTTGATCTGAGAGATGCTGTGGTGAAACATCTGAATCTGATCAAAGTGAAAATAAGAGTGAAAGGCCTTGGTTGAAAAAGTGCAAAGGATTGATGGTGCTCTGTCAGAGTTTCTCAGCACCTAAGTAGTCTAATTTGCATGGGAAAAGTACAGAATGCCACACTTTATGAGCCATTCTGATGGCAAGCTGATGACACAGAGCAAAGAAATGCTGAAACTGTCCTGTTAAATTCTTTTTTTTAAATTATTTTAGTTACTTATTTTAAAGAAGACTAACTGTTCCAAGAAGCTACTTACAGAACTCGGCACTAAAACAATTGAACTTGGCTATATATGATCCGATTACAGACCAAACGTGTGTTTGCCTTAGAAATAGAAGTAACATTCTTATATGCTCAGCTTTTGCAATTTAAAAAAAAATAAAAAATATACTGTCACTTGTGAAATTAAATATGCGTGATGAATTATAAATCATTTTATTATGATTTGAATTATCAGAAGGGTGGATTTGATGGAGCAGATTTCATCTGCAGTCATGCATTGTTTATTTTTTTGTGCTTCAGACAGGCTGCATTTAAATTGCCACGCACATTTTGGTGCAGGTTAAAAACATGGCACATGAAAAACATGAAAGTGAGGCCTATTCACTTCAGTCTGAAAATGCTTTTGCTGAATTAATATGTGTTTTTTTGCAATGTAGAGAAAAGTGGCCTTTTTACCTTTGAAGATAAATTAAATGTGTTTCTCTCTTCCCAGCACATCCATGTAATCTAGATGTATTATTCCTGTCTTAATATACTTTGACTTGTTGCATATTTTGATAAACATTTTCAGTTAATAACACCTCTTTTTATAATGTGTGTGAATTAATAATGCACTTGGGAAACATAATGGACTGATTTACATGAAATTAATATTATCTTTGTGTTTGTTTTATTTTTGGGGCCTACACAAAACATGGCTGCCTGTGAATCCATCAAGGCTATGACTTGCAATTTAATGAGAAGGGAGCATGCGCAGACTGTGGCAGCTTTCCTCATGACAAGAAGTCAAGGACAGCGTGAACTGCACATTCTTGTCATTCTGCCAATGTACCAGTTAGTTAAAAGTGTCCATCTACTGCGCTGAGAAGGAAGGAAGGATGAATTAGATTGAAACATTTTTCCTAGTAAATGTTGCAAATGTTTATAAATGTAGTTATTCATGTATGCTTCTTTTGTTAAGACTAGTGAAGTCAGGTTTTTAGAATGAGTCAGGGAAGTGTGACCTCATGCATCATGACTGACCAATCACGTAAAGGTTTTACTGAAAAATGTTACATCTTTGTGTACTCTGCCAATAATTATGGTATAAATACTGTCCTCTCTGGATGGGGGCTGGCACTTCTTCTTTTTCTCAGCTCAGCTGGCTTCTATGGGTTAGGTACGAGAAACGTCCCGGAGATTGCTGAAGGGCGGGCTTGCGTCCGAGGAGTGTCAGGGGGAGGTTTATTGCTTCCACGTCATATCTTGGCACTTCATGCCACATTCCTTTGAGGCCTGTGAAGGGCGGGCTGCTTTCCTCTTTAGACACAGACAGACAGAGAGTGCAGTGGATCAGGATAGGATTAGATGCTAAACTTTAAGTTTATGTTTTGACTAATTAATTAGGTCTGAAAAGATTTATTTGATTTATGCATTTATTTCTCTTAATAGCATATTTTTGCAAACTATTTAAGTACTGATTAGCTTTGCAAGACTATTTTTCTTAGAAACTCTTTAAGACTTTTGCGCCACATTTTTCATAACTACATGTAATGCTTATATGCAGACTGTAATGTGTTCTGTATTATTGATATTTTTCCTGTTTTCCAAATTCTGTAACCTGATTGATATTTTACTAATGAATAAAGGGTCAGAGAAAAATTAACTTTTTGACTAGAAAAAAAAACCCTTTAAAATACTCAACAACTCTCTTTATTGGCTTACAATAATAATTGTATTTTGACTGTTCATGATTATTTAAAGTCTCCTGAAGGTAATACATGGTGTGAAGGGCCCAACACCTTTTGAGCGGTAAATTAGAGGTAGCATGAGGGTTTTGCATTGAGAAACTACCAGAGGAAATTACCGCGCTCCTTCAGTACTACACTGACAGAACCTGAAAATACAGACCACTGGGATCATAAGTTTAGTTGCTGGGTAGGGTTGAAGACAAGGAATTAAAGTAAAGCAGATACTGGATGATCCACATGGCAAAGATTAAGGTACCCCGCTAAGGACATCAATTATGCTATTGCATTACTAACGCCGCCTGACCACCGGGATGTGGGCAGAATGGCTGTGATCAGTATTCGTTATTATGAAAGTAAAGTGTTTACCTAATGTTATTAGGGGGCTACCCAACACGGATGGATGTACAATGTCTAAATCTGCAATAAAAATAAAAGTTTGAAAAAAAAAAATCTCTACACTACTCTAGATATACAATCAAAAAACAAATAATACTGTATGTCCCAAATATGTATCTCTTTCTCTCATACACACACAGAAATTATGACAACAAAACTGTTGTTGATGTCTGGTTTCATGACATCTCACACCACAAGTGACAAAGGACACATCCCACATCATAGACTGCATTTTGGTATTACCACGTTCGATGATTGTTAGGTGTGCTTTTTTTTCCTCAGGTGAATGGTGTTTTCCAATTCTTGAAAATTCGTAGTTCTACATAGCATAGGTGGAAATCTACATTTGGATTTTTTATGCCTAAATATGCCAATTTTTGTACTAGAAGTGCTAGTAGTAACTTTACGGCTGTATTTTGAGTTTCTTTCATAGAAGAGATTTGGGCCACATATGCCTACCACTAGGTGTAAAGCTATGGTCAGAGTCACTCCTATGCAGAGATTTATCTCCATGTCTAAGCGTAAACCTGTGCATACTATTGCCCATAGATTTACCTTTGTGAATTTTGCCCTATATCTCTGTGTGACACTAAGCGGAGAGAGGGAACAATAGCCTATATTTTCTTACCTTTTCTTGCTGCTTTATTGTATCTTCCAGCACCTTGGTCTTGTTCAGCTTCTCCTGGTACTTGCTTAGTACCGCCTGCTGCTGCTGGTGTGCTCGCTTCAGCAACACCAGCTCCTTCTCTTTGTCATTTTTCTGGATGGGTGAGAAATAAAAAAACATTACTGATAGAAAACTTGTGTTTCTATTTTCTTGGTTAAAGTTATTCACCTCCCAGAATTCTCTGCCTCTACACTCTGGTCTCCTACTCTAGCAGGAGGTTTTTATGAGTCACAGTCGAGATATGTACAGTCATATTTAGTCATATCTAGGCTTTAGTTAAAGCTGCCAGTGTGATGGAAGAAACTCCTCTGCAACACCAGTGTAAAAAAGTTTTCCACATTAGATTTTGCTACCACAGAGACTGGGGTACTTTCACTGAAGGTGATACGCGCCTACGAGGCAGAATCATCTTGGGGAATAACTCTAATAATCAAATTAGTAATGCAAAGAATGCTTGAATTTGTCAGCTACTGGACGCATTACAGTTCACATTTTTAGGTCTTGCCTGTAACAGTGCATGTGAAACATGCACTCTTGCTTGCGAGAGCTATTGTAAACAACCAAGGGCCTGCAGCCCGCCCATTTCTCAACATTGATTGGCTTCATTGTCATTCTTATTTGCTGTCTTATAATTGCCCAGTGTGTGTTTCCTTTACTTCCTGTTCTTTCAGCTGAAGAATGAACCAAGTGTTAATTGCTTCAGCTTGTTTGCTGTCCTTCTGCTGATCATGCTGTGATTGCGGTAATAATTTTTTTTCTTCTTTTTCCCGGTCTTCCTTTGTGAATCTTTTGCTATTTGTACTTATGTTTCACTAAGCTGCACACACTTTTCTCCTTTAAAATCAATATTTATTGTGACAAGAGATGTTTTCTGCTTTCAAATTTATTTTCACTAAGACATGGACATGGGCGTAATTGATTTCTTCATGAATAGGATTTTTTGCCAAATGTCATATTTCTTTCTTTTTCACACATGGGGAGATTGGCTGATTTTCTCAGAATCACAGAGGTGTTGTGTAGAGACATAACAAACATTAGCAAAGTCGAAAGGTCTTGCATTTCAGACAATTGGCTCTGCCATTGCCTTATGTTCCTGCAGTCCAGGATGGCCATTGCTGACTTTGGTAATGATTTGACACCATACTGTATACTATTGCGGCCTCTGTGCAGCACGGCTAAAAATAACAATAACAAAAAGGACTATGATGCATCCAGCGCTAATGCACATACATTTTTTTGAAAAAACAGTAGCCCTGGCAGGTCATAGTGCTTTTTAAAATATGCTTTAGCCACTTTACAAAGCATATGTGCTACTTTACAGAATGGCTAGAAAACATTACTAAAGCCAGGTGCTCTCACAGGCAAAACCTATTGACTTTGCCTATGCGTGTTCTGTATTGTAATTCTTTATTAAATACTGTATGATTGTTACAATACAGTGTTATATAAACACATTTTTGTCAATGAAAGTAAGTCTCTTTACTTTCCAAAGACAAATGTCTACGCTCATCCCCCTTCCAGAAAATAGCATTGAAGGGACAGATAGTGCAACAATTCACTCAAACCAGTACAACACGCAGTAGTTGTATTTTTAAAGGTCGGTGTTTGTCTAAAAGCACTCCCATACCAGATTAAACATTTCCGACTGATCGTACAGTGCATATCTATCCTTCTCATTTTCAGCCATCTTCGCCAAAATGCGTATCTGGGCACTGCTGGCTATTCCCAAAGCCCTAAAATACATAACTTAGCTGCAACAATGAAGCAGCAATCCTATGTCTCATTTGTGACTTATACTCGGTATGCCTGAAGTGTCAGGCAAAATGTATAAGGGAGATGACAGTTACGCTGGTAATCCACGTTTTGTTGTTAGACTGCTCCAAACCGGTGTCCTATATCTCCATGAGGTGTTGAGAAGCCTACAGAATGTATCTCCAACAATTTGCATGTGAACTCAAGTGTGCGTCAAACAGCATCTTAAGGGACCAGTGCCATTCATATATGATTTTATTATAGCTGAATTTCAGGCCTGCTTCTCTCATTCCCTTGCCTTGGTTAGCCAGTATGTGTACAGTGTCCTCATCATCATATTGAATGGATAACCATTTGCTCTGTAGTGACAGCTGCGGTGACGTTGAAAAAGGTAGAGTCGATGTTTGTTTGGTGAAGCCCGAGACCACCCACCGGATTGTGAAGCATTTTTCTATCAGAAATTTGGATAAACTGGGTACATGATCTCACAGTCCGTCTAATGAAGTGACATAACTGATCATGGGACTGGTTTAGAGTTCGGCGAATGGTTTTTTACTGTGTTATAAACATGACAGATATCCCATCCACCATATTACAAAGTGTATTATATCCCATGGCACTGATATCCGTCACATTTGTGATGGAGTATCCCGTCTGCCAAACTCTAAATCAGACCCTCTAGCTGCCCTATAGCTCCAATTCTCACTAGTGCATAAGCAATGCGCCTTCCTAAGTTGCCTGAGGGATTTTAGTTGTCCATGTGCTAGTTGGTGATCACGCGTGTTAGTACCAGAATCTCCCCACTACCTCGGCATGTTGGTTTTACACCTTTATCGTTCCATAATGGTGCCCAGCAAATTAATGTATGGGTCAGTTTCACAAGCCTGTGCCTCTTGCCTTACAACCCCAGAGCAGTCACAGCCTACTTCAGCCTCCTCAATGAGGTATAGCGTGAATCCTGTGAGCACAGGACCCATGTCTGGCCATGTACTGTAACATACAACACAGTGATGGAAGGAATGCGGAAATAATCTGACACTGACGATCGCTTGGAGACGCCTTAGTTATAGGCAGAAACTACTCTGAGGTTACTCCTGGTCCAAATCTATGACTTCCTATTTGTCACCAAGTAAAGATGGAGTGCAACTCTCAAGAGAGAAATGAGGTACGATTTATGCTGTTAGGCTAGGTTAGGCTACAGTGGAAAAGACTCTGGACCATGTGCAGTATTTCTTCATTTAGCAGGTCTGTGCACCTGGAGATGTGTGGGGTTTGTTACAGTGCTAGTGCATTCTTCAGTTTTGTGCACTGCAAGAGCCTCGAATAAGCAGGATAAGCACTTGAGAGTGAATGGACTATGTTTGCAACTTAAATCCAGGTTTTATGGGGTGTAGGAATACACCATGTAAAACCAAATGTATGCTCCATTACCTGGTATCTGGTAATGATGCCTAAAATGTCCTGCCGTTCAGGAAACAACAACAAAATAAGGCTTACCCTCTCAAATTGCAAATTTAAAGGTGAGTCAGAATAAAATATTGTGATGTGCCGCTACCTTTAGGGAAATCAGGTTCTGTCAAAGAAAGTGAGAGCTAAGACATAATTACTTCACCTCAATGCAGCAAGTAATTAAACCACACCTGATATGTGGACAGGTTCAAAGCAAGTTCCTGGGGCAAGAGATCAGCTGGTGGTAACTGGAGCTTTTCATGAGAACCATATTTTCGTTTGAGTTAAGCTTGAGTTATTTAATTTAGTCACCTTCCTTTATACTCTTAAATCCTTGTGCTTGCTGCGGATGGCATCACTTCATACATTGTCCCTCAACCTAAATCTCTGATTATATGTTTTGGTACTGACTAATGTTTTTGGTTTTGTGTGTTTTTTTCCTGTTGCATCTGGTTTTATTTTTGTTAAATGCTCCAATGCCTGTGGGCTTCTTTGCACTACATAAATCTGCTAAATAAATTCAGTGATAGTTTGTGCGAAAGAAGAAGGAGAAACTATTTACCAGAAATACTGATCAGACTGAAAAACGCAAGAGGTGACGGGAGGCTGCTTGCAGTAAGTCAAACTACTGTCTATAACTAGGGGTGGCATCGTGGTAATGCAGAAACCGACGGCATCGTGGTAATTGTCCCGGAGCTCCGTGGCCTGGAAGCCGCGTGGAGCGGAGTGCAGCTGGCGCGATCGAGCGTTGAAGACTGGGTGCCTATCCCAGATGCGTGAGGAATTGCAGGCGCGGTAGCGACGTCGGGAGCCCACCCCGGTCCTACCTGTTGGGAGGAGATATTGCGTGAGTGAAAGTGGCAGAGAGCGGAGGCCCCAGCAGCCAGTGTGGACCTCACATGCACGGTGAGTGTCTGAAGCCTGCCGGCAATTGAATTTCATTAGAGGGAGCCAAATCTCGTGAGAAACGAGATTTCAAGTGTGGCGGCCATCTTGAGGTCAGGCTGTTCCACCAATCCCCTGTTGAGGCCAAGGAGCGGCCATTTTGAAGTCAGGCAATCTCCAGTTCAGCTATCAAGCAAGTGCAAGAGCTCACAATAAATAAGCACGAGTAAATGCAAATGGGGAACCAGGAAACAGGCACAAGCCAATACAAGAGGCTAGACAAGTAAACAAGCACAAGCAAGTGCAAGAAGCAGAGTAAGAAAGACAAGCAAGCACAAGCAAACACAAGAGCCGACACCAACAAGCACGAGCCAATACCAGAGGTGAAATAAGAAAACAAGCATGAGCAAAGACAGACGAACAAAGAAATAAACCAAAATGACGTCACCACAACGAAATGTCACGGGCCCAGCGGCGCTCGCGCCGAATGCAGCAGGCATCTCATATCTGCGCGCCCCAGAACCTCTGGCCCTGATAGCTGGTGGTGGCATGGGCCTCAGGTGGCAAGAGTGGTTCGAGGACTTCGAAGATTTTATGAAGGGATCCAAAGTCACTGATGAAGATGAGATGTTGATTGCGCTGCGCAATCTGGTCGGAAAGAGGTTGGCAAATTAATCAAGGAATTGCCGACAGCGGAAACAGGATCATACACCAAGGTGCGAGATGCTTTAAATAAGAAGTTTTTACATAAGAGAAACGTGGATTATGAGAGGTACACATTTAATCTAGCCTGTCAGGAAAAAGAAGAACTAATGAGTAAGTTTCTAACAAGACTTCGACGACTGTCCCGTTATTGTGAGTTTGATAATTTCTCTCCGGACGATGCTATCAGATTGCGAATCATTGAAGGATGCCAATCAGAGACCCTCAGAAGGCGGCTCCTACGGAAGAGTGACTATCTAGACGAAATTTAAGAGATGACCTGAGTATATGACCAAGCAGAGGAGCATGCCAAAAAAATGGATGTGGGACGTGTCGAGAGGCGGGAACAAGCCTACCGCCTACAAAGCAGCAACACTCGCAAATACTCCCGAGATCGACGGCGGACATCCAGACCTTCTTCCCGCGAACGCTATGCAGGGCGCAGACGCCATGAGTCTGGCCATGGAGACAAGAAACGAGACCGCCCCCTGAGGTGTTACAGGTGCGGATATGACTTTCCACACACAGATGCTTGTCTGGCGCTTGGACAGCAGTGTCGAAAGTGCGGAAGAGAAAATCACTTTGAAATTGTCTGTGGGGAGTATCGTAAAGACAGAACGAAAGAGACAACGAGATCCTCTCGCCCCGTCACGAAGCGACATCATGCAAAGGCCGTTCAAGATTGGCCAGAGTCATCCTCTGCCTCCTCACACTCTAGCAGAGAGTCTCGCAAGTCACAATGGAGGAGAAGATCTCCATCCAGAGAATACAGGTCAGCATCTTCAGCATCGCTGTACACTGATGAATATGTCCATATGATAGTGTTGAAAATAGCAATGTATATGCACATAAGCGGCGTTCATTTGTGTTCACTGTACCTCTTGTCGTAAGCAGAACGGATATTGCAAAACACTGACTGTGTTATCCCGCCAGCATAGACCCATGCGCACATATATACAACAGCCATTTTAGGTGCCATGGTCTCCCTGTTCGCGATCGATCATCAGCGCCCTTCCCTGACCCTGCAAGCATCCCCCATGCACCCTGACCGCCCCCGCTCTCACATGCACAAGTCATGAACCCTCCCCTCCCGCATGACTCTGTCTCTGGGAATCACACCCCGCGCCTGACCAACACCTCCTTTTCTTCCATGAATACCCCTCCTTTGATGACCCCTTCCTCTGAGCCTGATTGTCTGCACGGACCGCTGGTCATCCCTCAGCCTGAGGATACAGTTTATTGCCCACTACTGTATGCACTCGCCCCTCTTCAAAGGGAGCTACTATTGATCATGACCTCCCCACCCCCTGAGATTCGATCAGGCGCACACATTCCAAAGGAATCAGCAGAACACTTAGCTGCGTGACAGCCCCCTCCTATTGTATGGAGGGTAAGGACCCCTACTGTAGCCACGTGTTGGAATATCTTCATACTTCACAATGTCTTGATTGTAATGAAGGATGTTTGTGTGCCATAAACATGTGTATAAAAGACGAAGCCTCAGAGAAACTTGTTAGAGCACCTCCTGAAGACACTATGAGAGTGTCCGAAATGACAGGCTCTCCTCATGAGAAATAAAACTCTGTTCTTGTTTTCCTGCCTCCAGCGCCCGTCTCTTTATTTGGTAATTGTTCAAGATGGGAACTCAGAGGCGTCCTGCGCCAGCAGCCTGGGCATCAGGTGCATTATGGGCTGACTTTTCCACAATTGGCGCCCAATGTGGGGCCCATCAGCGACATAAGGTCCAGTAAGAGAGGTCCAGACGATGGGGTGAACATCTAAATGATTGGAGTATACCTGCCTTGAGAGGGCCCTCGTCCGGCTGCCGATTGAATGAACTTCACCGATTCCGAACGGACCTCTCTCAAGTGACCTATTGTCCTGACTGGAATCCCACAGGAATGCTGCGGTAAAAACATGGAGAAAGAGAACGATCGGGCGCTGGAGAAAGGAAGGCGAAGAATTGCCCACATGGTCCGGTCCGGGTAAGGTTAAGTAGGACGTCTTTACGTCTAATTGGTAGGATGGCTTTATCCATCTGATTGATTGATTGATTATTGATATTGGAAACGGTATTTAGATACTGGTATTGTTCATTGATTGGTTCATTTAGCCTTGGGTGCTACTTGAAGTATTGGTTCTCTTGGAGACATTCTCTGTTTGCAAACAGCGACAGATAGGAACGTCTCTCTCTCTTTGCAAATAGTGAAGGATAGGTAAAGCGGACTTTTGTCCCCCATTGTAATCCGTCATACCTATTTTTCTCCCCCATTGATTGATTGTTTGATCGAACATTGAATTGTTCGAAGTTGGTTCTCTTAAGGATCTTCTCTGCCTACAAACGGGGAAGAATAGGAATATTCTCTCTCCCTTTGCAGATAGTGAAGGGTAGGTAACGCAGGCTTTTGCCCCCGTTGTAACCCGTCGTGCCTATTTCGTTCCTCATTGATTGATTGGTTGTCCGAACATTGACTGTTTGGAATTTGTTCTTTTTGGAGGTATTCTCTGTTTGCAAATAACATAGAAAAGAAATACTCTGTCTAGTCTTTGCAAGTAGTGAAGGGTAGGTAATGCGGACCTTTGTCCCCCGTTGTAATCTGTCATGCCTATCTACTCCCCACTGATTGATAAACCAGTTCCACCCGGACCATTTACTAGAGGTAGGTCATCTGGCCCGACCAGAGAGCACCCCTAGTGAAAAGGACATACGCAATAATAACGAAGTGATCACTGTATCCTGTTAACAGAAACTTTAGCATGAAACAAACTAGAAAGAAAGGAATAGGAAAACGAAATCAGTAGGCCACTGATGAAATTTTTATTAAATAACGAATAAGGAAACGATAACAATACTTAATGATAAAACATATGATTGTCCTAGAAACAAGAAACATTAGAAATAAGCCCGTAATAAGAAACATAAAAATGATAAGAGAAGCCAAGCTTGACATTGCGACGGCCACGAGGCAACGAGGCTTCATCGCCCCTCACTGCTCCAAACATGTCTGTCCCACCGCCAGCCACGCCCCAATAACGGCAACCTGGGAAAGATACAAGTCAGCAGACATCCGCCCCCATTCTGGAAACTCCCAAAGTGCAACAGGTTTGCGGCTACGCCCAGCCGGAAGACGAGATCTTCAACACATGTAGGGCGGGTCCTGCTGCCAGCCGGGCCGACGGGATCCGGCCGCGGTGGCGGCTGCGACAACACTGGAGAGTTGGAGGGGGGAATGTCCATGCCCCCTCTCTCAGACAGCCTGGGCCGGCTTCCATAAGAGGCCTGGGGGTGGAGAGGCCACTATGCGAATAGCCCGAAGGCGGCACCACGCGCCAAGGTCTGTTCCCGGGATGAACTACGGGACCCGTTCCTGGGGCCGTGGCGAAGAGCGTCCGGCCGCCATCAATCGGAGGCCCGGCCCGAAACGTACTGGGCGCCCCTTCTTCAATAATGGCTACGACAACCTGGGGGAGGGATGTCTTGCCTATGCCTCCGACCCCCCCCCCCCCTCTCTCATCGCCTGGTCCGGCCATCATGTATATTAGCGCCGAGGAAAACGGCGTGGGGTGCGCTGGGAGGGAGAGACGGCGCGAACGGACCTCTCCCACCTCCCCAGGTGGAGGCCCCCAGCAGCAACCCCAACGCTCCACTCACCCGACATGGGTTCGCCCGCTCGTAAAATGGCGGACGATCCTGCTGGAGCGGGCCCGGGGTGAAGAGATGGCCCAGTTGCTTGTTGATTAAGAAGCGTGTTCCACCATCTTAAAAGTTCTCCTCGACCTTGAAGATTCTATAGGAGCCGCGGAGGTCCCCGACCCCCGCTGACACCCCCGATGGGGAATGACTGCCATGATTGCTCGCGGAACGATGAAAATGTAGCCGCGAGACGTCGGCGCTCCCATGCTGGCGCCAGCCTCAGTTTGAATGACTAAAATCCTGCAGACGGCAGTTCGGATCAGTTCCGGTGAAAACCCAGTATGACCCAGTAGGAAAATTGTTGCCTCCCTCCCCCTTTGACTGATGGTTCAGACCACCGATCCTTTCTTTTGCCCTTTAACGGAACTTTTGGACTGCCAAAAGAAGCTCTGGGCCAACCACGAGTTAGTGGAGATTTAGACTATGCCTGGATCTGCCTGACTGCACCCAAAATGGCGCCGATGCAAATGAAATTTTCAACTCCTTGTTGTACCCCGATTGTTCAGCCCTGGTGTCATGAGATATGTATGCAGTTTTTTAAAAACACATGGATTGATATAGGACATGTACTGATTATATGTTCGGACAGTAAATTGATATGGGATGTGTACTGTCAATTCGGACAATGAATTGATATGGGATGGGTACTGGTTATATGTTCGGACAATGAATTGATATAGGATGGGTACTGATTATGTGTTCAGACAGTGAATTGACATCAGATGGGTACTGATTGAACATTCGGACAATGAATTGTTGTTAAGTTTTGGCGCCTCATGATTATTGCAAGTTCGAATTTCAACACTTATGATACTCGCTCACACTGAATTCTCGACATGTTTTTATTGCACTTTTTATTATAAAATAAACAACCCCGACTCCATTAGGTTTTTCACTAATAAAGTATCCCCACATCTACAGTTCCAGCCTGCTCCGTGGCCGGCCCACGGGGTTGTAGGCCCGTATTTGTGCACCGACATTCTTATTAAAGATTTTTGGAAAAAGCAAACGTAGTTGTCACGCGTAAATTGGTACGTTTCGAATAAATGATCACTATTTCCGATATAACTAAAATACAGGTGAAATGACTCAGCTCGATTAGTTAAGGGTTAAAAGGTATAATATATAGAGATATTGCAGATATGAAGGGTCCAAGTTTTAGTTGTGTATTTTTCCCTTTTTGTACAGCCAAAAGCAACCGCTAAAGATCCTGGTATTTAGCCTATACTTTATATGCTACCTGTATAAGAAAAGTCACACTAACGGTCCACCTGGGCTTGAACGCCCAGTTGGCAGGGACTGCATCCCGTGGAGATAGGCCGAGTATGCAGTAAGTAAAAGCCTTTCTGGGTTTATACGCGCTAATGTGTCTATCAATGTAGCCCCTGCCCCCTTCTTTTTCCCTCTCTCTGCAGGTCACATCGGAATGTCGATTAATGTACGAAAATGGTGATCTAGCGGACGAAGAGACGGGAAAGAGGGTTTGATTATGGTACCTAACCGCAACAAGCAAACCATGACTATTTTTTCTCCCTGAACTTAGCGCTTGGGAGGACAGCCTGAAGCGGAAACTACAAAATATGACTTCGCTTGGTACCCCGAATAATGCAACCAAAAATGAAGTACAATAATGAATACATTCCTACGTTTAACTAAATAGGGAAAGTTTAAGGAATATTCCGAGGTAAGGTTTACACAAGTATCCTCCGCCGGGAGGACTAGGAATATTGCCAATATTTAAAAACCTACTACCTCCTTTTTCGCATCCTCATAGACATGTAACTCAAAGCTGCCCCATTGTTCTCCAATTGACACCAACTGTTGTCTCAGCCTGGAAACACATTTGCTAAAATGACTCGAAAATCCCACCGTGAGCATTAGCCCGACCAGGTTAGTTCATGACTAATTGGCAGCGGTGTAAGTGTGTGCAACCACAACCTCCAGTGAAGGCAGCCGACAATAAAAAGAAAAAAAAAGTAAAGAGAGCTTAGGATGCTGAGAATGCGCAGCGTACAGGAAGAGATCATTTTGGCCAATAACTGTTCTATGTTTTGTCTTGGATTTTTGTATATAATACATGTACTGTCTCCCCCGTCTGAGTTTGTGTACGTGATGTATAGATCTACGTCATCCCTCTGCCTGTGTTTCCGTATTGCTTAACCCCCGCTGTTCTGTGTTGTGTGCGCACTGAATGGACCATTATTGTACACGCTTCTCTCTCTCTCGCTCTCTCTCTCTCTCTCTCTCTCCCTCTCTCTCTCTCTCTCTCTCTCTCTCTCTCTCTCCACGTCATACGTGTACCAAATGGTTCGTTTAGAGTGCGGGCGACTCTCTCTCTCTCTCTCTGAGGGTCCCCCTGTCCCCCCCCCCCCTTGTGCAAGAACGTTGTGCCCGACCGGCACGAACCTAATTGGGTCTCTTCGAACACAAAGGTGTTCGGCAAAATTGACAGGAACTAAAACGATTGTAACTTGCCATATTACTACCTCTCCTTTCTGCAAAACGATAGAACCCGAGTTGGTAATGAAGGAAAGGACAGGTCAGACGACTGATGTCCCCTAATCTGGCCTTTTTTTTAGGGGGACTATAACGTCAATGGTCTTCTGTTTTTCAGTTCGTCAGAAATGCGATCCCCAATGCCCAGATTGTCCCACCCCTCTGCACTTAAGTGCGGATGTCCAAAGCGTCCTCGCTTCTCCCGATTGACCCCGGCTCCATATCAGCTATCCCCGAAGCACAATTAATAACCTTGATTAACCGTCACTCCCCAAGAAAAGCATGTTTGGTCTTTGCCCCCCCCCCCACATGACGATAACACCTCCTGCTTGCGAGAGTTAGCCGACCCCGAAGGGAGATGTAAGATCGTTAGTACCTGGGTTAAGGACTCGATTTTGAGTTTGATAGAATACACTGTTGATGGGAATCCGACTTCTCTCCGCGTACGTCATGAATGAACGCCAGATAGAAAGTACGAATTCAGTGGAAATGTCCTCCTACATACTCCATAAGTGGTGACTACTGACTGTGACCGATGAACTTATTCCCTACCTACTTAGGGTTGGGGACGGAATTGAGATGTATAAATGTCTTCTCCTGCCAGTTTTTCTAAAAACTTGTTTTGTACCCATTCAAAGATACAATCACCGGAGGAGAGGAGCTGGACGTGACGCACAGCCTGGCCACAGATCATGAAGCACATGTGACCGCAACCAAAGGTGGAGCCGCAGAGCAACGAGACGCGGGACGAGGCACAACTCTCAAACTCGGCAGATGAAGGAATGAAGGGCTGCCTTGAAGTCCTCAACTTGCTGACCCACTCGTGCCTGAAGTCCCCGTCCCCTTTTGAGTCCGACTGATGGGCCTGCCTGCTCGTTGTCCTTTGCTCCCTTGGTCCCTTGGTGTGTTCAAAGATCTGGCCCCACTCCACCCTCTCTTCCCTCGATTTTTCAACAAACTCACCCTTTTTCACATAAGTTTTGACTATAGAATAAGGTTTTGCCACGGAAGAAGAAAGACACGCAGGTGCCCAGCATAAGGCACCCCTAAGAAGATCAGTTAGGAAACAGGACTGTGATCTAACAGCAGAGGACTGATCGCACCCTGCAACGCGTAAGGATGATTCCGAGCTGGACTTATAGCTCCACCGCCGGTGCTCAAAAGCGCCAACGAAAAGAAAACGGACTACCAGAGTCTACCAGTGGTGGCTCATCGTTGAAAAGACATTTTCACTAAGACCCCCCTTCCTGAACTTTCTACCCACCCCTTGACTAGTTGCTTACATCGAACTGAATTCCTCCCTCAATTTTTTTTTATTATTGCTTTCAAAAATGTTTCATCGGTCACTCAAGTCCAAAAGTCTCATATAGCACTTTTTACTGTATGTTGATGTCACTGGAGAGAAAATAAGAACTTGATTTTATAATGTGTCGGAACATTTTTCCTTGATTGACCCCGACTAAAGTATTATGCCGATCTCTAGACTTGCATGAATAACCCAACAAATGTAAATTCATACGTACCACATTTCGCCAATCGTTGTGACTACATATGGTTATACTCAATCTGCTAGCATTGACGAACGTTATTTCATTGGCCACACATGGCTATATGTACACTCCGTCAGTTAGGGTAAACACAAAAGAACTAGCTTACGTTAAAAAGCGGCGACTGTTGAAAATAGCAATGTATATGCACATAAGCGGCGTTCATTTGTGTTCACTGTACCTCTTGTCGTAAGCAGAACGGATATTGCAAAACACTGACTGTGTTATCCCGCCAGCATAGACCCATGCGCACATATATACAACAGCCATTTTAGGTGCCATGGTCTCCCTGTTCGCGATCGATCATCAGCGCCCTTCCCTGACCCTGCAAGCATCCCCCATGCACCCTGACCGCCCCCGCTCTCACATGCACAAGTCATGAACCCTCCCCTCCCGCATGACTCTGTCTCTGGGAATCACACCCCGCGCCTGACCAACACCTCCTTTTCTTCCATGAATACCCCTCCTTTGATGACCCCTTCCTCTGAGCCTGATTGTCTGCACGGACCGCTGGTCATCCCTCAGCCTGAGGATACAGTTTATTGCCCACTACTGTATGCACTCGCCCCTCTTCAAAGGGAGCTACTATTGATCATGACCTCCCCACCCCCTGAGATTCGATCAGGCGCACACATTCCAAAGGAATCAGCAGAACACTTAGCTGCGTGACAGCCCCCTCCTATTGTATGGAGGGTAAGGACCCCTACTGTAGCCACGTGTTGGAATATCTTCATACTTCACAATGTCTTGATTGTAATGAAGGATGTTTGTGTGCCATAAACATGTGTATAAAAGACGAAGCCTCAGAGAAACTTGTTAGAGCACCTCCTGAAGACACTATGAGAGTGTCCGAAATGACAGGCTCTCCTCATGAGAAATAAAACTCTGTTCTTGTTTTCCTGCCTCCAGCGCCCGTCTCTTTATTTGGTAATTGTTCAAGATGGGAACTCAGAGGCGTCCTGCGCCAGCAGCCTGGGCATCAGGTGCATTATGGGCTGACTTTTCCACAATAGCTGATCCAGATCAATTGAAGAAATACCACAGATTGGACATATGTGTGGGAACCCATGCAACCAAGTTTGTACTGGACAGTGGGGCATCACTGAACTATATCCCCGTAACCGAGTACAACAAAATGCAGCCGCCACCCACCCTGAGCCCGGCACATGTCAGAGTGTACACGTGGATGTCGAAGAAACCTCTCCCATGCCTGGGAAAATTTGCAACCACGCTCAAGCACCAAACCACGTCTGTACCGGCCTACATACATGTCATTGAAGGACCGGAAGCTGACTGTCTTCTCAGCTTACCCACTGCTGACCGTCTTCGGCTGGTTAAAATTCTGTATCGGGTGAGTGATGATCCTGACATTATCCTTAAGACAAGAAAGGAAGACAAGAGAAAGGAGACATCTTTGGTATCAGGGAAGAAAGCCCAAGAAATCAAAACCGCCAGAATGAAAGGGGACAAAGGCAGACCAGAGACAAGACACTATGGGAGGCAAAGTGACATGCAATTCCCCGAGTCAACAATACCAAGGGCAATGGATAATGGCGAAAGAAAGACTGAGATGATGTGGAACTACGACAGGCTGACTAACGTGACTTGGAGAGGTAACTCAACAAACTATTCTGTAGAAACACCAAGTAGTGAGCCAGACCACACAAAGGAGACAGAGGATGGTCTATTCAACGGTCATAACAAACAGACCAAATACAGACGAGTGGACAAGTCCTGCCATCTCTGGAAACCGGTACACGAACACACTCGAACAACCCACCGTTTATCAAACTTTGTAAACCCCTCTGAAGAGGTGTCAAGCAGTAGGACACCTCACACACGTGGCACTGACGTCAGTGCACCCAACAAGCGAGAAGAATACACAAACCACATGAGGCGGGGTAAGCCACTCAGGCATCAAGGAGGGAGCGACACGTGCACTCAAGACACCCATGATGATGACAAAACTGAGAAGAGACAATTAATGTCATATGAGAAGGGCAGAGATCAAAGGCTCCAGGATCAAACTAAAGGAGTAAATGCGTGGGTGGCAAACGACCTCTTCACAGCAATAACACAGAAAACACGTCAAGAGATGTACCCAGAGAAATGTCCCACCGATTGCTCCGACTCCAGGAGCATGTCATCACAGACCACCAGCTCAAGATGTTTACCAGTCGAGACACTTTAGAAGGAACGGTCTCAAAGGAAACCAGCAGACGACTTCGCTGATTCAGAAAGCATGTGTGTACGATCACTCGGGTCAACGGAATCATGGTCCCGACAACGCCCACAGCATCAATCACCTGAATGTCCTCCCCGTCCAGAGCAACATACCTCATGCCAATGATTCTGAATATTCGATCACCCCACCAGACAACATGTCATGTCAGCCACCGTTACACCAAAAGATGAACAATGTACCATAAACCTTGATGGGGTCAGCGAGGCTGACTCAAAGGGCTTACCGAAGGAAAACAGATATATGGGACATCACTCACCGGGTGGAAAGGGCTATCCTGTCACCCTGCAAGAAAGGCAAAACGTTGTGACAGAGATGGATCGCGGTCAGATGAGAGAGAGACATGCACATGTCTGGATGGTCAAGGGGTTCACTAGTCCCAAACGCGTGTGGGAGTGGGTGAGACAAACAGAGGCAGTAAACGAGTCCCAGAACCAAACCAGAACACTCATTTTAGATAGTGCCTTACCGCCTGGTACGCATGATTTTGAACAGGAGGACAGTGTTGCCCTCGACCAAACAAGACAAAAGGAAGTGGAACTATACGCGGGTGTTTGGAAGAGAACCCGAACAACTTCCACTGATGGGGAGATCAAGCGTCAATTGAACAAGAGTCATAAAGGAAGACAGACTGCCGCAATCGAGCTGCGTCATCAACAGTCACATCACGAGAGGAAATTACGATTGCCTCAGAATCTAAAAAAAATGAATGGAGAAACCAGAAGCTTTGTTGGAAGCCACCGTGAGTCAGAGAACAAGAGAATTACACGGAGTGTCTCACATTTTCAAAGGTGCACTCCGGCCGTTAAAGACATCCTCAACCAAGCGACTGAGCGGCTGACTACAGAGAGGCCCGAACCCATCTCTGCAGTACAGACACCTGAGAATCAGACAGAAGCTGAACTTGACACTGGAAGCGTGCTTCTATGGCCCAGATGAACCATTCGCCGACCTATACGGCTAATTGAAGAACTATAATCAAGTCAGACTTTGCTATTTGTTTTTTATTTTGTTAACAAGGGGGGCGATGTAATGATGTGTATGCAGTCTAGCTGTTGGTGGGTGGAGTTAGGGGGTTACAGGAAGAGGAGGAGCGGGGACAGGAAAGGAAAGGAGCAGTTAGAGTAGGGACAGGGAAGAGCATGAACGAGTAATAAAGAGCTCTTAGAATTAAATCAAGTGCAGCGTCGTTATTGTGGAGCACGACGCTACAGGGAGGACCTGGCCCAGCAGTTCGGTCTTGTGGCAATGTTACAAAATACCAAAATTATTCTGTTTTTTATTTTCATGCAGAACATGCATGGATTTCTTTCTAGGCATTCTGGTGGCCCTAAACCCACAGCAGCTCGGCATCTTCTAAATTCCTGAAGGAGAACCTTGACTCCTTTGGGAATTCAGACTTTTGACAAATCCTCTTGTCACAGAGAAGTTCTGGAGCCTTTTGATTTATAAATTCCAGATCTGGTCAGAATCCTCTAAAATGAGTTTCAGACTCAGCTAGAAGCTTCTGACACTTCTTTCCAGACAGCATATTTCTGAAGTCACAGTGGCATCATATGGGTTCCCTCTCCCACATCACTTACCCTGATAAGTTCGTTCTGCAGCTGCTGAACTTTGTCCTTCAACTTCCTCAGCTCCTGGGTCTCGCTGGCCAGCTTGTGCTTCAGGGACACTGCAAGAGGGAGAACAGGAACACAATGAAGGCTCTTTCCTAAGACAGTCAGAAAAAGTGGCTCTTGCTGCCTGAGGCTCAGCTTCAGGGTGTTTTTCAGTGTGGGAGAAGCTCCCTACCCCTGAGGTAGGTGTGCCACACACTGTGGACTCTGGGAAGTGGCAATGAGAGAAACTCCCTACCTCTGAGGTGTACCAGACACATTGTGGGGCTCTAGGCAGTGTTAATGAGAGAAGCTCCCTACCTCTGAGGTGTACCAGACACATTGTAGGGCTCTGGGCAGTGTTAATGAGAGAAGCTCCCTACCTCTGAGGTGTGCCAAACACACTGTGAGGCTCTGGGCGGTGTTAATGAGACAAACTCCCAACCTCTGAGGTGTGACACACACTGTGGGGCTCTGGGCAGTGTTAATGAGAGACGTTCCCTACCTCTGAGGTGTGTCCACATTTTGGGGCTCTGTGCAGTGTTAATGAGAGAAGCTCCCTACCTCTGAGGTGTGACACACACTGTGTGGCTCTGGGCAGTGTTATTGAGAGAAACTCCCTACCTCTGAGGTGTGACACACACTGTGGGGCTCTGGGCAGTGTTACTGAGAGAAGCTCCCTGCCTCTGAGATGTGCCAACCACACTGTGGGGCTCTGGGCAGTGTTAATGAGAGAAGCTCCCTGCCTCTGAGATGTGCCAAACACACTGTGGGGCTCTGGGCAGTGTTAATGAGAGAAGCCCCCTACCTCTGAGGTGTGACACACACTGTGTGGCTCTGGGCAGTGTTATTGAGAGAAACTCCCAACCTCTGAGTTGTGACACACACTGTGGGGCCCTGGGCAGTGTTAATGAGAGAAGCTCCCTACCTCTGAGGTGTGACACACACTGTGGGGCTCAGGGCAGTGTTAATGAGAGAAGTTCCCTACCTCTGAGATGTGTCACACATTGTGGGCCTCTGTGCAGTCTTAATGAGAGAAGCTCCCTACCTCTGAGGTGTTCCAAACACACTGTGGGGCTCTGGGCAGTGTTAATGAGAGAAACTCCCTACCTCTGAGGTGTGCTAAACACACTGTGGGGCTCTGGGCAGTATTAATGAGAGAAGCTCCCTACCTCTGAGGTGTGACACACACTGTGGGGCTCTGGGCAGTGTTAATGAGAGAAGTTCCCTACCTCTGAGGTGTGTCACACATTGTGGGGCGTCTGTGCAGTGTTAATGAGAGAATCTCCCTACCTCTGAGATGTGACAAACACTGTGTGGCTCTGGGCAGTGTTATTGAGAGAAACTCGCTACCTCTGAGGTGTGACACACACTGTGGGGCTCTGGGCAGTGTTAATGAGAGAAACTCCCTACCTCTGAGGTGTGCTAAACACACTGTGGGGCTCTGGGCAGTATTAATGAGAGAAGCTCCCTACCTCTGAGGTGTGACACACACTGTGGGGCTCTGGGCAGTGTTAATGAGAGAAGTTCCCTACCTCTGAGGTGTGTCACACATTGTGGGGCTCTGTGCAGTGTTAATGAGAGAAGCTCCCTACCTCTGAGGTGTGACACACACTGTGTGGCTCTGGGCAGTGTTATTGAGAGAAACTCCCTACCTCTGAGGTGTGACACACACTGTGGGGCTCTGGGCAGTGTTAATGAGAGAAGCTCCCTGCCTCTGAGATGTGCCAAACACACTGTGGGGCTCTGGGCAGTGTTAATGACAGAATCCCCCTACCTCTGAGGTGTGACACACACTGCGTGGCTCTGGGCAGTGTTATTCAGAGAAACTCCCTACCTCTGAGTTGTGCCAACCACACTGTGGGGCTCTGAGCAGTGTTAATGAGAGAAGTTCCCTACCTCTGAGGTGTGACACACATTGTGGGGCTCTGGGCAGTGTAAGTGAGAGAAGCTCCCTACCTCTGAGGTGTGCCAAACACACTGTGGGGCTCTGGGCAGTGTTAATGAGAGAAACTCCCTACCTCTGAGGTGTGCTAAACACACTGTGGGGCTCTGGGCAGTATTAATGAGAGAAGCTCCCTACCTCTGAGGTGTGACACACACTGTGGGGCTCTGGGCAGTGTTAATGAGAGAAGTTCCCTATCTCTGATGTGTGTCACACATTGTGGGGCGTCTGTGCAGTGTTAATGAGAGAATCTCCCTACCTCTGAGATGTGACACACACTGTGTGGCTCTGGGCAGTGTTATTGAGAGAAACTCCCTACCTCTGAGGTGTGACACACACTGTGGGGCTCTGGGCAGTGTTAATGAGAGACACTCCCTACCTCTGAGGTGTGCTAAACACACTGTGGGGCTCTGGGCAGTATTAATGAGAGAAGCTCCCTAACTCTGAGGTGTGACACACACTGGTGGGGCTCTGGGCAGTGTTAATGAGAGAAGTTCCCTACCTCTGAGGTGTGTCACACATTGTGGGGCGTCTGTGCAGCGTTAATGAGAGAATCTCCCTACCTCTGAGATGTGACACACACTGTGTGGCTCTGGGCAGTGTTATTGAGAGAAACTCCCTACCTCTGAGGTGTGCCACACACTGTGGGGCTCTGGGCAGTGTTAATGAGAGAAACTCCCTACCTCTGAGGTGTGCTAAACACACTGTGGGGCTCTGGGCAGTATTAATGAGAGAAGCTCCCTACCTCTGAGGTGTGACACACACTGTAGGGCTCTGGGCAGTGTTAATGAGAGAAGTTCCCTACCTCTGAGGTGTGTCACACATTGTGGGGCTCTGTGCAGTGTTAATGAGAGAAGCTCCCTACCTCTGAGGTGTGACACACACTGTGTGGCTCTGGGCAGTGTTATTGAGAGAAACTCCCTACCTCTGAGGTGTGACACACACTGTGGGGCTCTGGGCAGTGTTAATGAGAGAAGCTCCCTGCCTCTGAGATGTGCCAAACACACTGTGGGGCTCTGGGCAGTGTTAATGACAGAATCCCCCTACCTCTGAGGTGTGACACACACTGTGGGGCTCTGGGCAGTGTTAATGAGAGAAGCTCCCTGCCTCTGAGATGTGCCAAACACACTGTGGGGCTCTGGGCAGTGTTAATGACAGAATCCCCCTACCTCTGAGGTGTGACACACACTGCGTGGCTCTGGGCAGTGTTATTGAGAGAAACTCCCTACCTCTGAGTTGTGACACACACTGTGGGGCTCTGGGCAGTGTTAATGAGAGAAGCTCCCTGCCTCTGAGGTGTGCCAAACACACTGTGGGGCTCTGAGCAGTGTTAATGAGAGAAGTTCCCTACCTCTGAGGTGTGACACACATTGTGGGGCTCTGGGCAGTGTTAGTGAGAGAAGCTCCCTACCTCTGAGGTGTGCCAAACACACTGTGGGGCTCTGGGCAGTGTTAATGAGAGAAACTCCCTACCTCTGAGGTGTGCTAAACACACTGTGGGGCTCTGGGCAGTATTAATGAGAGAAGCTCCCTACCTCTGAGGTGTGACACACACTGTGGGGCTCTGGGCAGTGTTAATGAGAGAAGTTCCCTATCTCTGAGGTGTGTCACACATTGTGGGGCGTCTGTGCAGTGTTAATAAGAGAATCTCCCTACCTCTGAGATGTGACACACACTGTGTGGCTCTGGGCAGTGTTATTGAGAGAAACTCCCTACCTCTGAGGTGTGACACACACTGTGGGGCTCTGGGCAGTGTTAATGAGAGACACTCCCTACCTCTGAGGTGTGCTAAACACACTGTGGGGCTCTGGGCAGTATTAATGAGAGAAGCTCCCTAACTCTGAGGTGTGACACACACTGTGGGGCTCTGGGCAGTGTTAATGAGAGAAGTTCCCTACCTCTGAGGTGTGTCACACATTGTGGGGCTCTGTGTAGTGTTAATGAGAGAAGCTCCCTACCTCTGAGGTGTGACACACACTGTGTGGCTCTGGGCAGTGTTATTGAGAGAAACTCCCTACCTCCGAGGTGTGACACACACTGTGGGGCTCTGGGCAGTGTTAATGAGAGAAGCTCCCTGCCTCTGAGATGTGCCAAACACACTGTGGGGCTCTGGGCAGTGTTAATGACAGAAGCCCCCTACATCTGAGGTGTGACACACACTGCGTGGCTCTGGGCAGTGTTATTGAGAGAAACTCCCTACCTCTGAGTTGTGACACACACTGTGGGGCTCTGGGCAGTGTTAATGAGAGAAGCTCCCTACCTCTGAGGTGTGACACACACTGTGGGGCTCTGAGCAGTGTTAATGAGAGAAGTTCCCTACCTCTGAGGTGTGTCACACATTGTGGGCCTCTGTGCAGTGTTAATGAGAGAAGCTCCCTACCTCTGAGGTGTGCCAAACACAATGTGGGGCTCTGGGCAGTGTTAATGAGAGAAGCTCCCTACCTCTGAGGTGTGTCACACATTGTGGGGCTCTGTGCAGTGTTAATGAGTGAAGTTCCCAAACTCTGAGGTGTTACACACATTGTGGGGCTCTGTGCAGTGTTAATGAGAGAAGCTCCCTACCTCTGAGGTGTGCCAAACACACTGTGGGGCTCTGGGCAGTGTTAATGAGAGAAACTCCCTACCTCTGAGATGTGCCAAACACTCTGTGGGGCTCTGGGCAGTGTTAATGAGAGAAACTCCCTACCTCTGAGGTGTGCCAAACACACTGTGGGGCTCTGGGCAGTGTTAATGAGAGAAACTCCCTGCCTCTGAACTGTGCAGAAACACTGTGCGGCTCTGGGTGGTGTGTTCGTGAGTGAAGCGTCCTGGCCCTGGGGTGTGCAGACACATAGTAGACCACCTGAATGATTAATGCGTGAAGCTCCCTGCCTCTGAGATGTGTCAAACACACTGTGGGGCTCTGGGCAGTGTTAATGAGAGAAGCTCCCTACCTCTGAGGTGTGCCAAACACAGTGTGGGGCTCTGGGCAGTGTTAATGAGAGAAGCTCCCTACCTCTGAGGTGTGCCAAACACAGTGTGGGGCTCTGGGCAGTGTTAATGAGAGAAGCTCCCTACCTCTGAGGTGTGTCAAACACACTGTGGGGCTCTGGGCATTGTTAATAAGAGAAACTCCCTGCCTCTGAACTGTGCAGAAACACTGTGGGGCTCTGGGTGGTGTGTTAGTGCTTGAAGCTTCATGCCCCTGAGGTGTGCAGACACCTAGTAGCCCACCTGAATGATTAATGTGTGAAGCTCCCTGCCTCTGAGATGGTGCCAAACACACTGTGGGGCTCTGGGCAGTATTAAAGAGAGAAGCTCCCTGATCCTGACGCATACATAATGTGAGTAGTGCTGCATGATTTGACAGTGACATGTGAGATCCAGTGCATTAAGGCCTGGGGCTTTGGGTAGTGAGTTAGCGAGAGAAGCTCCCTTCCCCTGTGGCGTGCATACACACTGTGGGGCCTGAGGGGTGCATTGGTGACAGAAGCCCCCTCCCTCTGAGATATACAGACACAATGTGAGTGGTGCAGGAATGGTTTGACTGTCACATATGCAGATCCAGTGCATTGGGACATGATGCTCTTTAAGGCCTGATGCTCTGGGAAGTGTTAGTGAGAGACACAGTGTGGGGTCTGTGTGGTGTGTTAGTGACAGACGTTCCCTGCCCCTGAGGTGCACAAACACACCGTGGGGCTCTGGGTAGTGTGTTATTGATAGAATCTTCCTGCTCCTGTGATGTGCACACACAATGTAAATGGTGCAGGAATGGTTTGACGGTGACATTTGCAGACCCACTGCTTTAAGGCCTGGGGCTCTGGTTAGTGAGAAAAGCTCCTTGCCCCTGAGGTGTGCAGAAACACTGTGTGGCTCTGGGCAGTGTAAGTGAGAGATGCTCCCTGCTCCTGGGGTCCACAGACACAATGTGTGTGGTGCAGGAATTGTCTGTTAGAAACATGTACAGACCCAGTGCATTATGGCCTGGGGCTCTGGGTAGTGTTAGTGAGAGAAGCTACCTGCACCTGAGGTGTGCAGACACAGTGTAGTCCTCTGAATGGTTAGTGAGAGAAGTTCCCGGCCTCTGAGGTGTGCAGACAAACCGTAGGACTCTGGGTAGAGTGTTAGTGAGAGAAGCTCTCTGACCCTGAGGTGTGCAGAAACACTGTGGGGCTCTGGGTGGTGTGTTAGTGAGAGAAGATCTCTGCCCCTGAGGTGTACGAACACATTAAGGGGTTCTGCGCAGTGCATTAGTGAGATAAGCTCCCTGCCTCTGGGGTGTGCCAGACACACTGTGGGGCTCTGGGTAGTGTGCTAGTGAGAGAAGCTCGCTGCCTCTGAGATGTGCAGACAAACCAGCTGGCTCTGGGTGGTGTGTTATCGAGAGAAGCTCTCTGATGTGTGAGGAAACACTGTAGGGATTTGGGTGGTGTGTTAGTGAGTGATGCTCCCTTCCTCTGAGGTGTGCCCGGCACACTGGGCTCTTGGTAGTGTGTTAGTGAGAGAAGCTCGGTTCTTTGAGGTGTGCAGACAAACCGTGGGACTCTGGGTGGGTGGTGTTTTAGCGAGAGAAGCACTCTGCCCCTGAGGAGTGCAGAAACACTGTGGGGCTCTGGGTGGGTGGTGTTTTAGCGAGAGAAGCACTCTGCCCCTGAGGAGTGCAGAAACACTGTGGGGCTCTGGGTGGGTGGTGTTTTAGCGAGAGAAGCTCTCTGCCCTTGAGTTGGGCAGAAACAGTGTGGGGCTCAGGGTGGTGTGTTAGTGAGTGAAGCTTCCTGCTTCTGAGGTGCGCAAATACACTATATCGTGCTCAAATTTGTTTGCTGATGTTCACAAAACGTACTGACTCGGAGGTGTGCGGAAACAACGCATGAATAAATAGTGATAAACATGGTTTGCTTCTCCTTGTACTCCATCGTTCCTTAAAAACATCCATTCCCACTCTCTCGTCATCTTGTACCTGACCTAGAGCTGCTCTGATCTCTTCGGGTGCCTCATGGACCAGGATGCAGACACTACAAACTCAGGATTTGTAGAATTTCGGCCTTCAGAAGAAGTCAGGCTATGAGGTGATAGGATCCTGAAGGCAATTTTAACTTGCACTTGTTATCGCTTAGACAAAGAGCTCCACTTGCAAACTGCGTCGAGTCCACCCACTCACACTAGGTGACGTGGGTGAGGACCCGATGATGAAGCATAACACTGGTGGTACCTGTAGGTGAGGATCCTACTAATATATCTGTGAGATGCCATGAACACGCCAATGCAACTGGGTGCAGATTCCGCACCATCTTAAGATATATTGAGAGCAGATAACTGACATCTTAGACCTTAAGAGTTCATTTCTATACAAGCTAACCCTCTCTTGTATAATTATTAGTTCTATCCTGGGAGTAAGAAGGTTTCTCATTCCCTCTGGGTTGTTTACGTGTCTCTACATCCATCACCTATCCCAGGTAGTCTGCAAGATTAAGATGGAAGGACAAAGCCTTTAGAGGGACTGGGAATCAGGAGGTCTTTGGGAACAAGCAGTGCTAAACATGAGCTGGTGGCTTCCAGTGCTCAGTACCAGCACTTAACTGTCAGTACCTGCACTTATGAAAGCTGCTACATGGCGGCGATGTTTGTATAATCGAGAGATGAGCAGAACAACAATAGTCTATTATTCAATATATATACAAAACAAGTAATACGTGCCGCTAAAGTCATTCTTACAGCTTTAGGGAACTCAAACAGTCTTATTTGTCACACTTGTAGCAGTGTGATGGTTAGTAGTTGTGTAGGTACTGTCATTGGCAGCGCTGGCAATCGCAGTGGGTGGTACAAGCTGTGGTGGTTTCCTTACAAGGGCCCAGGCACTTATTTAATAATTTTTTTACAAATCGAGCACTGGGAAAAAGAGCCTCAGGTGAATATGGTGGGACAGGGAGAACAAGAAGACCACAACAACCAAACCTTACATTAACCTCTGAGAGTATAACCCACACCCTTCAAACTAACGGACCACTTTAATGTGGTTTGGGAACGGAATTCCAAAGTGGAGGAACTCCGCATGATGTATCCCAACCGCAGGCTGATGGCTGCACAGTTTTATGAACATATTTTGAGTTTTCTAACATACCTAGTAAAAAATTGTGTTTTCAGAATGTCAGCGATCACTATATCGCAAAGTAAGTACAAATAGGTTAGTACAGATGTACTATTTTTAACTCCACATCAATTTACCTTGACAATATGTTGGTAGTCAAGTCAATCTGGACATTATATTCTTCTTGGTCGATATTAAAAACGTAATAGTGGGAGAACACCTGTTTGCACAAAGTGTCAAGAGGCAAAGCAATTGGCAAATGTATGTAAGAGGATGTGGCATAAGGGCTAGAGCACCTAACTTTGAAGATGGGGAACCAGAGTATCGGCGGGTAAGTCATTTAATCTCCCTGTGCCTAAAAATGAATGTGTCCATCTGTAATGTAACTGGTGCCTCTGATACCTTCGGGTCGAGTTTGCATTATATAAAACTAAAAAAAATAAAAAATGCTGCACTATTCGAATACTAAGTGGGATAGTGCGGGAATCTTATCCTACCTTTTTAGACCCACTGTTTTAAGCTCTAGTGCTAGACTTTGGATATTGGTGAGAGACACTCTGCCTCTGGGCTACACTCAAACGACGCACTAGAGTGTGGGGGTGGATTGTTATGCGAGACAGTCCTTTCCTGTGAGGTGTAGCAGCACACTATATTAGGTTCTGTGGCCAGCGATGAGGATTAGGGACTGGGGTGTGCAGACCAATGCATTGGGGTCTAGGCCCCGGGAGTGGTACATCCATGAGAGATGTCCCACGTTTCTAGGGGCTGGAATCCCATTTATTCTTGAAGCTGCCATTAAGAATATTTGTAGGTGTGTGTTGTTTACGTAGTACTGAGTGTATCTGGAACAGATTATGTTTTTATCAGCGAGAGGTAAACCTGACCCATCAGAGTTGTGCCTCATTTCTCTCTAGTGATCCGTTTTATACTCCAAGCTCTGTACCTATCCTGTCGGCGATCTCTGCTTTAGTCATGACGTCGATGTCTGTATCATCCAGCAGGGTGCGCCCCAGATCTTGGTGCAGGGACAGGTCACTGCGGAGCTGGCTGTTCTCTGCCTCCAAGCTGGCGACGCGCTTGCGTAGCGCGATGATGTCATCCGCCATCCTCTGCATGGCGCTGCGGTAATTTTCCAGCTCCTGTAAGAAGCAAACATTAGCCTTAGCTACAGAAGAGGTCTCAGAATATAGTGCACGTTTGTGAATTTATGACACGCATGTGTGGCAGCCACAAATACTCTCTCATTTTACTCTCCTCTCCCCCTTTATCATTCTGCTGGTCTATCATGCCCTCGCATTCTCACTTCAAAGAACATATGCCCCCTGAATATTCTTGTGTCCTTGAAAGCCTGCATGGCTCTCTCTCTCTCACTCTCTCCAATGCATCTCTCTTTCCACCTACAGCCCACAAGACATTTTTCTTCATCTAGAACAGTGTTACTCAAACCAAACCCTGGGACTGAATGCCGCCTCTTGACCTTTACATGTAGCCCCCCTGGGGAACAGCAGTATTGGCTGTTGTTTACTTGCTGGGCACTAATATTCAGAAAAGAAAATGTAAATAAATGGGCAAGCGTTTATTTGCAGGTTAACTGAAGTTATGAAGTACCTTAGGTAGTGTCCTGCACAACTTATCTTTAGGAACAGCTTAATTTTAAAAAACATCTTGCAACAAATGTGTAAAAATAGAATTATGTTTCTTCAAAATTCAAAAATGTGTATACAATTAACATGTAGAAGTGTTTTACCATACCACTGCATTGAGAGGTATTTTTTCAAGTGATAGTTTTCCAACATTAATTTAGAAACATTCATGCTTCCCCACCCTAACAACATTAGCAATAGTGAACTAAGTGGCAAGTCATTTGTCATGTGCTCTCTCTGGGTGGTCCAGGTTGCTGATCTACATGGACAACATTATAGTCAAACACAGAAGATTTTGTTCAACGCACATTCTGAACTCATGTATTTTGAGATCCTCTTATATGCCAGAATTGATCAATTGTGTAATTCAGCCACTAGCTGTACATGCTTTGCTTCCCCTATGCCCACCTTACACAATCGGAGACCTACCCGGTTCACCAACTACCACTCTGCTGGCATCAGTGCCAGTGGCGGGTCCTCCATTTGAGCAGAGGAACGTCGTCCCCCTGCTGCAAAAGCAGCAGAGGTGAAAAATAAAGCCATATCATAAGTGAATTTATTACCAATTTATTTTTCACAGCTGCTCTCAGCCCGAGCAAAGAATCCGGAAGGGGCTGGGCCACTGTTGCTGATTTACAGCAGGGGAGGAGACTGCATGGCACTTTGGCCGGCAGTCCTGCGACGGCCAGCCTAACATGAGCACTTTAAACCTCTACACCCGAGCTGTCTTAGACAGCTTGTAGTAGAGATGGCACAGGTCCCCTCTACCTAAAGGAGTGTTGAGTCAGCCCTCTCCAGCCATTCCTGGGGCTGCTCTCATGATGCTTAACATTATCAGCAGCATTTGGAGTGGTAGAGAGGAGTAGGCCGAGGCTCACACTGAGCTGGGGTTGCCAATGAGGAGAAAATTGTGTGTGCGTGGGTAAGCAAACATTTTACTGTTATTTACTTTTTTAACCCACTGACAGGCATTGTGAGAAGCTTGCACTGCCTTCAGCCTTAAGGTCAGTGCTCTCAATCATGACCCATTATATAGATATATGCAAAGCACTCTTAACGAGCCATGGCCTGGCGCTTTGTCAGCGAGATTAAAGGCTTTTATTACAGTGCCAGTCAGTGGGTTAAAACCAGGGCACAAATCCTATAAAAAGAAGTGGGGGGACTGACAATATGTAAATGACCTCATGCTGAACGTGTCCAGGTGTCTGAAAATTACACCGGACACGTTGAGCATATTTCTGTGGGGGCCAGCTTCTTGGCAGGGGGGCCGGCGTCCACCCTGTGAAAAGAGTGGATGGGATGCCATGTACTTGCGTGTACCCCCGACTCGAGCGCTGGTTAAAACATCCACTTCGCTCCAGCACCCCGCCACATCTATACATCACCACCCACAGAGGCGCAACTAGAGCCAAATTTCGGGGGGGGGGGGGCTAAGAAAAAATTTCTGGGTGGGGGAGCTGAATCTTTGAGCAACATGCAGAGTGTAGCTGCAGGGGCTCTTAAAAGGGGTGAAGCAACAGCAAGACCTCATTAACATGCAAATGGTCTTTAAAAGACCTGTGAAGTGCTCGGGTGCGCGCCCGGGAAGCAGCAGCGGTGCGTCCATTGGGGCGTGGGGGCGTAGCCCCCCCGCCCGCAGCTCCCTCGGCATCTTTTTTTTTATATTTCTTTTTATTAAAACAGAAAACATAAACATTGAAAAGAAAAATAACACAAGGCAATACAATCATAGAAGTGTCATAACGTTCGCGAGGGATGAAGTCATACAAATGAAATACAATTAGCGGAAGCATGGGAGGGGGAGGGGGGAGGGAATTTTGGAACAGGAGAAATGTTTAAACAGCAGCGGTGGAAACATCGGGTTGAGGGGGAGAAGGATCAGTCTCTAGGTCGGTAAGGGGGGGGCGTACATATCTCACCACGGTATGAGTTCCACTGGCTCCAGACCTTCCCCCATTTACGAGGCCTGCCACGTGCAACGTACACTGTCTTCTCTCTGAACATGCACCAATCCATGTTTTGCTTCCATGCCAGAACAGTGGGCAGCCTCTGGGAGCCCCATAGCTGGGCTATATCTCTTTTGGCGATCATGTTGCCCAGGGTCACCCACTGAAGCTGCGCCACATCATAATCATTCGGCTCCCATATATTCAATAAGCATCTTCTGGCTTCAGGTATCAACACAACACCCGTGACCTCACTCATAACTTCATGCACACGATTCCAATAACGCGCCACCGCCGGACACTCCCAGAGTATATGGAGAAAGGTACCTACAAGGCCACACCCGCGCCTACACATCCCGTCCAGAGAAAATCCCATGTGCACCAGGCGCGGACCAGTCACATAGACCCTGTGAAGAATTTTGAGCTGCACAAACCGAAGGCGCGCCGGGATTGCCACCTCCTTCGGCGAGGACACTGCTGCCTGCCAGTCCTCATCGTCTAGCTCCAGACCATCACTGGTCCAAACCTCTCGGAGGCGACAGAGAAGGTCAACCCTGTTATTTATCAGCTTTTTATAGATTAACAAAATCGTGCTGTCCGGGACGTACCCGTCCAGTATACGATCTTCAAGTGGGGACGCCTCCGGAATAGCGGCACCCGACGGAAAGACCGACAGCAGGGCATGCCGAACCTGCACGTAACGAAAGAACTCTGTATCATTCAGATCATACTCTACCTTTAACTCCTCAAACGTTCTGACCCTGTCTTTGGTCCACACATCATTCACCCTGCAGATACCAATCACGTCCCACTTATCGAATCCCTTCGTCTTCCATAGGGACCCCAATCTCACAGACGCATAGAGTGGGGTCGCTCGCGTCAATTTATCCCTCCAACCCAGGGCAGCTGTGGCGCGATACCATACTTGTACCGCTATCTTGGTTGGACCCGTAAGTAACCTCCCGACAGAGCCTGCGTATAGTGCCCTATTGTAGTCCCCGCCAGGTAACAACCACTTATCCATTTCGAATGCGGGATTTGGTGTAGGACCGTAAGTACAGTGATTAAATGCTCCTAACTGGGAAGCCCAGTAATAACGGCGAATGTCAGGGAGTGCAATTCCACATCGCACCACGGGAGCGTCATTTTGGCGAGGGCAATACGGGGGCGCCCTCCCCGTATCAATTGTCTCTGCAAACTTTCCACCTCCCGGAAATAGCTAGCTGGTACAGTGTCGAAAGTATTCTGTAACCCATATAAGAACCGGGGCAGCGACATCATCTTAAATAGTGCCGCCCGCCCTAGAGGAGACAGCGGGAGTATACGCCATGCCGCAACGTCAGACCTAAGGCGCTGAAGCGGGGGTAACAAATTACGTTCATAGCGGACTACGGGATCCAAGGTAATAAAGACCTCCAAATACTTAAATCCCGCCTGCACCACCTGTATAGGGCACCCACGTGGCAAAAGGGGAGAGTCGCCCGAGAAGACATAAACACAGGACTGAGACCAGTTAATGACTAGGCCGGAGTTTTTACGGAAGGAATTCAACACGTCAAACAACACTATCAACGATTTCCGAGGCGATGTGAGATACAACAGGATATCATCCGCTTATAAGGACACACAGTCCTCAAAGTCCGGGGTCCATCGAATACCCTTCATAGATGGCTCCCACCGCAGCCAGACCGCCAGGGGTTCCAAAGCGAGGGCAAAAAGAAGCGGAGACAGCGGGCAGCCCTGGCGCGTTCCCCTGCCAAGGGTGAACGGAGCGGAGACCCGACCGTTCACGACCACTTGAGCTAAAGGGTCGGTGTGCAGCAACTTCACCCAACTAATGAATACCGGGCCGAAGCCAAAATTAGCAAGGGCTGCCCAAAGGTATGGCCATTCCAGCATTTCAAACGCCATTGTGGCGTCCAAGGAGGCCAAAATGGCTGGCTCACGTAACGATGTCGCCTTCCGAGGGCGCCATGCAGGCGCCGGAGGTTCAACGCCGTATTGCGGTGTGGTATAAAACCAGATTGATCCGGGTGAACCAGGACGCCGATGACGGTTATTAAGCGGTTCGCAAGCACTTTGGCAAGGATCTTCGGCTCGGCGTTTAAGAGAGATATGGGTCTATAGGAAGTACAGCAGTCTCGCGGCTTCCCCTCCTTGTGTATTACAACAATAGACGCCAGCCTTTGATCGGGAGGGAGGGAACCCGCTTCTAGAGATTCCAAAAACATCGACCTGAGATAAGGGGCTATTGTATCCGGGCGCAGCTTGTAAAGCTCAATGGGGAGTCCACTAGGGCCCATGGCCTTTCCTGACCGCACCGAGCGGATAGCAATCGCCCCCTCCTCGACGGAAAGCGTGGCATTGAGAAGCTCCCTTTCCGGATCTGACAAGCAGGGCAACGCTATATCCCGCAGAAGTAGATGCGAGTCCTGCTCAGGTCTATCCGACTCCCTCGGCATCTTTGAACTTAAGTAAACTGAATCAGTTTACTTAAGTTCAAAGACGCCTCCGAGGGAGAGACAATGTCTGACAATCATGTCAGTCAGCATGACGTCGGACCGCCCACCCCTTCAGAGACGGAAGGGGGTGGGCGGTCTGGCGTCATGTTGACTGACATGATTGTCACCAGCAACACAAGTGCGCATGAGTGGGGATGGAGGGCGAATTTTAGCACCATGCCCATTCATGCGCACTTGTGTTTCCCTTGTTTGCGCATGCCCATTAGGAGCCCCTCGGCCTCCTAATGGGCGTGCTACGAGCGAAGATTAGCCATGTCCTAAGCCACGCTTGGCGCTGCTGGCAGCGCCAGGATTGGCTGAGGGGCTGCCAGTACACTCCAGGGCCGTTCGTGAAGGCGCCAAGTGGAGCAGCAGAGGTGGCGCAGACCGGCTAAGGTAAGTTTTCCTTGTTCTATGTTATATTTAATTCCCTGCAGGCTGCCACCCACCCCCGCGCAAACACCTACCTCCCCCCTCGCGAACCGTGACTGGTGACAGGAGCAGAGGTGGTGCAGTATCGGTCCTGGCCGGGGTGTATCAGGTTGCGTCCGGAGCAGCAGGCTACATCCGCTGCCATCCTCGCCTCAGCAGCATCACCCTCTGTAGCTTACGGGCCATGGGCATCTCCACGTCCGAAGTCCCAGCTGCTCCACGCATCCACGCAGCTCCTATTGGTCCTCTGCCTTTGCTTGCCTTCAGATAGCACCTGGACACCAATTAATGCAACATCCTGCCTGCTTTGCCGCCCAGAGCTCGCGCCGACCAACTTCACGAAAATGAGGGGTGCCACTTAATATTTGTGCATATCTTTCGGTTCCTCAGACAGCCCCCGAACCATTAGCGAAGTGCACAGTAAATCTCAGATAACTAGGCGCTAGATACCTGTGGGACCTGTCTCCAAGCAGCCTGTGAAGGGCAGTGGTGCCTTTCCACTGGTACACATCGCTATATAAAAGTAACTAAAAATTAAAAGCACTATCCGGCACTCCCGGCAGTAAGGTATATTTTATTTTAATTGTTTAATCCCCATCCGTGACCCCCCGCCTCCCTCCCGCAAGCATGACGGCCGTTGCTGGCCCCCAGTCAGAGTTGCTGCCTGTACCAGATGTTAGTTGTACCGTGTATTTCCATGTTTATGATGTGAAAAAAAATACTACGCACGTGTGCCTGGGCCTTGGACAATGCACACACTTTAGTGGTATAATGGATTGCCGGACTTTTCTCAGCAAGGTGTGGTTCGGTTAGTTTGCAAGTGTCTGCCGCGTCCACAAGTGAAGGGTCGTGAGGGACTCCCTGAAACTCTGCTATAGTCGTCTTTTGAAGGTGCTGTATTTTCACTAATTTGTTTGTTTCATACCCTCATAAATAAACATTTTTTTGGGGGACATTTTATGGCTGTGGAGAAGACTTTCGCAATCTACATTTGTGATTCCAGGGTACAGGCTTAGAAGAGGCACGAGAATGAGAGCACCAGGTAAAGCTGAAAGAATGGAAGAGAGAAAGAGTGCAGGCGCAGTGCGTCCATTGGGGCGTGGGGGCATAGCCCCCCCCGCCCGCCCGCAGCCGCCCGCTGCTCCCTCTGCGTTTCTGTTGAAAGCGCCAAGGCAGGAGAACTGACATTCCAATCATGTCAGTCAGCATGACATCACATCGCCCACCCCCTTCAGAGTCTGAAGGGGGTGGGC
The DNA here is from genome assembly GCF_964261635.1 of Lissotriton helveticus. Taxonomy (NCBI): domain Eukaryota; kingdom Metazoa; phylum Chordata; class Amphibia; order Caudata; family Salamandridae; genus Lissotriton; species Lissotriton helveticus. The sequence goes on along the minus strand of NC_136062.1, from coordinate 213,549,875 downwards.
GGGGTAGCGTCATGTTGACTGACATGATGATGTCACCAGGGCAAGCAACACAAGTGCGCATGAGTGGGGACGGAGGGTGAATTTTTACCCGTGCCCACGCATGCGCACTTGCGTTTGCTCTTTTTTGCGCATGCCCATTAGGAGCCCTTTGGGCTCCTAATGGGCGTGCTGTGGGTGAAGAGAAACCTGTGCCCCAAGCGCCAGGATTGGCTGCGAGGGCTGCCAGTCTCCATTTGTGCCGTGAGGCGCCAAGGGGTCGGGGAACAGAGGTGGCGTGGACCCGGACCGGCAGTAACTGAGGTAAGTTTTTTTTTTTATATTTAATATTTAATTCCCCCCCCCGACAATTTTACGCTACCACTTTTCAAAGTCACCAGCCACCACTGAAAGAGTGCACTACAAAGAAATGTGAGAAGGTGCGTGTGTGCATGTGTATGAGAGGGAAAGAGAATATTGAGCAGGGAGAGATAGAAGACAGTTGTGACAGAGATATGCATAACAGAGATGAGAGGGGTAGCAAAAGAGACATGCAGGAAGGAGACAGGAAAATAAAAGGAGAAAACAAGTAAGACGGTGAGAACTAAAGGTGTCCCGTAAGATAGGTGTATTGAAATTGCAGGCTGGTGAGAGACAGCTCAGAGTGAGCATGGGCGACAAAAGAGAGAAAGAGACCTATGATAGAAAGACAAACTAGAAAGAGGCAACTGAGCCTGAGAGAGTTTGGAAGGATAGACAAATGGACAATATAGACAGCTGTCACCACACTTGAGGGGGCACCTACCTGCTCTCCACGGCTGCAGTTCCTTCGCTGGGTCCCTCACCCTCCCTCCCGCCGCCGCAGCATTTCATCCCGCGACCGCTGTGCGGAGGGGGGACTACAACCCCCAGAGCCCTTAGCGGCGGAAGCCGCCACCGAAGTTTCCGCGCCCGGAGGTGCTTGAAAAAGAGAGGACAGCCCCCTCGTCGCGGGAGCGCGCGGTCAGCGCCGGGCTAAGCCCGGGCAAAGGGCGGGCCGTCTGTGGCCGTCCATGGATGACTGGGGACGGAACGGGCTACACAGCTAACATCTTGTACTTGTTGGACTCCCCAGGACTCAAACCATCCAATAAGGTATAGTGTGTCATTCATGATCATATTGGTTTGGCCGCTACCAAAAACTCTATAGTAATCCATATGAAATATGGACAAGCATAAAGCAAACCAAAAAGAAGAAAATGAAGGGGGGTCAAACACACGCCGCTACGAACTGTGTACTTAACAGGATTGATTCTATTGACTCTATTGTCGAGGATTGTTATGATATCTTGTCTAATGAAAGAGGGCCCCCTGACCTAACGGAGTCTAGCAGGGGGGAGGGAGGATTAGAATCTGACATTCAGGAGCTAGTAACCAATCCTATTATCATCCCTGAAATGTTTCAAAAGCAGCTTAAACCTCCAGTAGCTAGGTCTGCTCAACAAAGCCAGAAACGATCTTATGGGGGGGAAAGGAAAAAAGGGCAACTAGCTGGCGCCAACCCTCCCCAAGCTGGAAAGACCAACAAAACAGCTGTAATTAATCATGACCCACTACCGTATTCAAACAGGTATATGGTATTAGCAGAGATTCAACAAGAGGGGGGAAAAGCTATTTCCAGCCACACTTCCAACACACTCCACGCTGTGGAAAAAGGACGGGGAGTGATTTGTTAAGTCCTAAAGATTGCCCAGGAACCATTAATGAGCTGGTTAAACTAGTTTTATTATTAAGGGTTGAGATTGAGGTAATGAAGTCAATGATTATTAATTTCACCTCTGTTCCAAAACCTGATGTGGGTAACCCATGGCCAAGGTTGGGGGTTCTAGTAAACAAACTACTGCCTATCCAACCAAAGCTAATCAAAGAACTCAAGTACCATTGGGAAAAAGTACTCCCCCGAGTGGTACATCACCCCAGGTCCAACACATAGACGGAGAAGCAAGAATATCAGTTACTCCTACAACTCAAACTACCAGGGCCCATGGTCCACCGAGAAAAGATAGAGTAGAAAATCAAGTTAGGTCTGATAAACAGAGGAATGCAAGGGGTTAGCTGGAGTGTCCCAGAAAAGAGATCCTAGGTTGGCGGCAGGGGTATCCCCAAAAAGTATCCCTATATGTTCTAACCAAAGGACACTAAATCCTAGTACAGCCCCCACTAGGGGTCAAGCCCTCATGAAAGGGAACTTTGTCACAAAGAAAATATTTATGACCAATGTTCCAAAGTTAGCAAGGTCGGTTGGCACTATCAGAGAAGGGGTAGACACCCTGACGAACAAGGCCATTCATTGGCTGCGTCACGTCAGAGGATGTAGCTCAGTGATAAGGGATAATATAACAAAAGTAAGGAGACTGACCCATCCCGGAGAAACCCATGATGTCATTGAATTAAGTTTGACTGCGGAGTATTTAGCAGAGAATCTGTTCCAGCTAGAATTTAGATCTTCCTCGCCTAGCCAAACAGGAATCCAACTGAGGAAGCTGCCCCCTTTCCCTTTTCGGAACGCTTTAAATGTACCCTTAGGTGCAAATGGGCACAGGCCCAGTAGCAAATGATTGACTGCCATCCATTGAGCCAGGGATGGCGACTCTGAGTATCCAGGAACCTCGAGATAGTGAGCCTATTTCAAATTGTAGTGGGTGCCAGGGGATAGATATTGTGGAACGAACAGGGGTAAATTTAAATTCAGTAACTGATACTGTGCACAGTGTTCCTGTGGGGATGGCGGCTAATGATCCAATCATGGCCCAAAACATGGGATGTGAGCAACAAAGGGTAAATAGCACAAGCACATTAACCCTAGCTACCACTGGATCTCTGAGGGACTACAGGGGGGGCGGGGTGGGATATTATCTTGGAACCTGGCAGGATTGGGCCCTAAAGTACTTTCCCCGGAATGGGTTTCTTTTGTAAATAGTATCTGTCTCTTTCAAGAGACCTGGGCCTGTGAGCCCCAGTTTCTCCGGGGTTTCTTGAACTTTTTCGTGCCCGCACTCAAGGGACCCATGGGTCGGCCAAAAGGGGGATAACCATTTGGCTACGCCAAGCACTTTTCGACACAGTGGTAGAACTTCCAACTAATAATAGGGACATACAGTTGATTAGGCTAACATTGGGCTCCCTAGGCATCGTGGACACTTATAATCTGTATAATAGAGAGTCCGGTGGAGAGAAATCCCAGGTTCTGGTAGCCCTTGACCAACTGATTGGTTCTCAGCCATGTGAGAACAATATAATAATTGCTGGTGATTTAAACATGATCTTCGAGCCCCTCACAGTAGGTGACTGGTACATGGGGTAAGAAGAGGGCTCCCAGTGGGGGATCCCTAAATTGGATTTAAAACCAATAGACAGATGGTCAGATAGCATAATCCAGCTAAATGCAATATGCAATGAAAGGGGACTTAGAGCATTAAACGGAAGAACACCGAGCGATGGTCATGGAGAAAACACCTTTGATAATGGTCGTTCAAAAAGCAGAATAGATTATATTATCTGTAACATGGCAATTTGGCATTTAATAAAAGATATGTAGGTTGTTTCCAGGCAGGAAAAGACCTGAGAGACATCACCAACCTGCACGAAGGCTTCTTTGGGAATATAAAGGACCATTTTTTCAAGGTAGCTGCCAAAAACAAAAGTAAACATAATTGTCAAAAGAGGGTGGGATGGTAAAACAAAGCTTGTAGATCTGCAAGAAAAGCTTTGGGAACAGCAATAAAAAGAAGAGACCCTATTGCTGTCAGGGTAGCAAGACAGGATTACATAAAATGTATCCATATAGCAAAGAAACAATGGGATGAGGAATTCTGGCAAGACCTCAAATTTAGCCAGTGTTGCTAGGGACTCTAAACTCTTTTGGAGTATTGTCAAGTGGGGGAAAGGAGGTCACCCTGACCCACCCACAAACCATGTAACGCAGAAAATGTGGGTTGAGTTCTTTGGCCCCCAATACGCATGTTGTCCTGAGGACAAAAGCAGAGAAATTATGAAACATAATCTATATTCAGTTGCCCCTTTTAGTTTTAATGACTCAGTAGTGGCACTTGACTCTGTTTCGAGGTGGAAAGCACCGGGACCTGATGGGGTCCCCGTGGATGTTTTTCTTCACGACAAAAAGCACTGGGGACTCTATATAGCAAGGCTGGCCAACGCCGTGGCACTTTGGGCACCAGTGCCTAAGTCTTGGCTAGGTACTGTTATAATCCCGGTGTTCAAGAAAGGCGATAAATCACAGCCTGGGAATTATAGGCCTATTAGCCTGCTAGATACAATTCAAAAGGTGATTGGAAAAATGACCCTAGAGAAATATTGGCCTGGTAGAAGAAAAACACATTTTGACCCCCGGATTTCGCAAATTAACTAGTACCATAGACCAGATATTCAGATTTACATTTTTATATTGGAAGACGGTAGTGCTAGGAAAAGGTAGCATCTATGCAGCGTTTATAGATCTACGTGCTGCATTCGATCTAGTCCCTAGATCCCAGATGTGGAAAGTGCTAAGCGAGATGGGTATGCCGGCAGAGATCCTAACACTTGTGATGAGGTTGCATGAGTCAAATTATGCAAAAATCCAGTGGGGGGGTCACGGCCAAGTAACCTCAGAGTTCCCGGTAGAGCGTGTGGTGCGCCAAGGCTGTGCCATGGCCCTCACGCTCTTCTCATTGTACATCAATGGGGTAGTAGAGCGTATGTTGCTGGGTAAAGTAGACGCTTCTAGTCTGGCTGGAGTGAAAACCCAATCCTACTATTCGCAGATGATACGCTCATTATGTCCAAAACCCCCAGTGGATTACAGAGAGCCCTGAAAATCTTTGAGGATTTCTGTGTCAATCGGGGGTTGGAAGTCAATGTCACAAAAACAAAGCTGATGGCATTTAACCCCCACCATAGCTTTAGAGGAAACTTCTTTATGGATGGCCAAAAAGTGGAAATGGTATCGGACTTTGTCTACCTAGGTATCCATGTGTCAAAAGGAGAAAAATGGGGGAAGCATATAGAAATGGCGGCACTAAAACTCTGCCAAAACACGGGAGCTATATGCCGGGAGTTCAGGAAGTCTTTGACCAAGCCTGTACAACCAGCATTGCAAGTATATGAGGCGCAAGCTCTAAGTTCGGCCCTTTATGGTGCCGAAATATGGGCTTATGACAAGCTGACATCCATAACGCTTGTGGAAAATACATTTCTTCGTGACCTTGCTGGCCTCCCTAAAAGTACCCCAATGCAACCGCTGCGTTATGATCTAGGCAGGAAAGCCCTCCCAGATATGGCTAGACTACGACCCATCTTATATAGGCGACGTATCTGGGTTACTCCTGAACTTATTCATTATGCTTTGGGATTTCTGGATGTCATTAAAACCGATACATTTCACAAGATCACTTGGCTTAAAGAACTCCACAAAGAACTGATATTAATGGGCATGCAGGGGTTGTGGGAGAACCCAGAGACAGCCCAGTTCCCATCCAAAGACATTTTAAAAGAAAGGTACTGGGCAATGGTTGCCTACCGGAACTGGAATGATGTTGATCCCTCTACTATGGAGGGCCGCTTCTTGGAAATAAAAGTTTCTCCTAGCTTAGAGCAGTATTGGGACATCATCACTAAGCCGGAGGATAGGAAGCTCTACTTCCAACTTAGAGCAGGGTCACTCCCTTTAAGATCATTAACCGGTAGATGGGGCAAAGGCAATTCTGATTTATGCCCGGTGTGTAAAAGCGAAAGAGAGACCATTGCCCATCTTCTTTTTGTTTGTAGGGCCTATTTAACCCCCCGACGTGTATGGCTAAAGCGATGTGCAAATTGTTAGGCACAAAGGACAGCAAGGTGGCCTTAAGAATAATTTGCACTAACACCTTGCCGGTTACTACAGTCGCGGTCGCCAAATACTTGTGGTGGTCATTGGCTATTAGAAGGAGATTCGTGGAGGGCTAGACCCCAATCTTAAACTGTGTGCTCGGGGGTATTGAATGCAATGATGGATAATTTTAACGTTTTTTTTTTTTATTCTAGTCAGTATGCTTCTTCATAAATATTTCCTTTTAATTGTATATATGATGAATTTCGTGATTTGTAAATACATTTTATTAATTAATTCATCTGTTTTTATGCTGTATGCTTTTTTGAGTTTTTATCTCGAATAAAGCAAATTTGACTGACTGACTGACTGGTGAGAGAGAGGTGCTTTTTCAAATTTGCTTGAAAATGCACCATTAGAACCCCCTGTAGGTTGGTAAAGTACGACAAGAATTTTACGCCTCGCCACTTTCAAATGTCACTAGCCGCCCCTGCTGGGAAGTGTTGCATCCCGGGTTGCAACTTGCCACACACGACGGAGTGGAAGGGGGCGGGGGGGCTGAAGCCCTTTCAGTCCAATGGGTGCTGCGCGCCTGACCGCCCGCCACAGTCGGGGCGACCCTCAGTCACACCAAAGATCAAACTTTGTGGCTCCGGGGTAAATGTTTGCGAGCACCCATGATCCCCATGATGACATTTCTGAGAAGCAGCTCAGATCGAACCCGTCTAGTGTCTTGGGCACTGTACATTAATCTAGAAACAGAGAGACAACGAGCCAGAACCCCCTTCCTCCCTCGAGTCATTGGCTTTGAGAGCTAGAGAGCTAGAGACCCGCGCCTGGCACCTCGCCTGGAACCCTTTCCAGACGGCAGGCTCTGCTCTGACATCACTGGTGCAAGGACATCTGTAGGAATGGCCCGGCGGCCGTGACTCCGTCCCCGCCTTGGCGCGTGCGCCTGGCCTTGACATCAGTCTCGCGCTGCGGATGGTCTGCCAGGGAGAGGCTGCTGTCACGTGTCACTTGGGCGAAGCAGCAGCTTCAAGTCAGAGACTCAGAGTCAGACCTTCAGAAGCGGGAACCGAACCGCCAGCGACCTTCGGGCGTGCGATAGGCGCCCCCACCCTGCAGCAAAAACACTGCCAAGTGATATTATGCAAGAGATGCTATATCCGACATAAGACACCCCTCAGCAGGGGCAGGGCAGGCAGGGATTCCACCAGCAGCCGGGGAAGGTTGAAGCTGCGGCCCAGATTCTAAATCATAATCATGGCTTCAATTAGAGAACTAGCCCACCATTCACACATTCATTACTGCGGTGCTAATGTCACCCATTGGGCGTAGCTCCTAGTAGTGCGGCAGGTGCAGTGGCACTGGGGCCCAAAGGTTTGAGCGCCCCTTTAGGCCCTAAACAGGACTTTTTCTACCAAACTTGTTAGGAGGCATTCTGCGTTCGTGCATGAGGGACCATGGCGTCCTTACTAGTCACTGAGGCCAAACAAACTCCATGTTATGAATCCGGCGCAGCTTCACTGATTCCAGGTTACACTCACTTTACAGGAGTAAATAACTGATCCCGTAATCAAATCTAATTAATTAGATTTTGTCTCACTTCGCAGATTTAACCCCATGTGTTGCAGTTAAAAATGTTACTTTACTAAAACACAACATGGCACGAACCATATATGCACACCAGCGGAGACTGATATACTATTCATTTAATTTGAGGAAGGAGAGGGACAATTTGCCACACTTGAAATTTGACCTCAATTATCAATCAGTAGTGCTTAATCTGAGCCGGTGGTTTTCGGTGCTCGGCACTTGTAAAAATGTAAATTGATATTTGTATAGCGCACTACTCACCCGCAAGGGTCTCAAGGCGCTTGTACGAATACCGCTGTGCAACCCATCCTGGCTTTCCCTGTGAGGTGTCCACTCCTGGGCACCCCCAAGGTGGAGGCCAGGCATCCTTAGCGTTGTGGGGGCCGTTGTGGAGATTAAGCAAGCTATTGCCCAGAGTTGCAGAGTGGGACTCCATGATTGGAATAGGCACCGAGGCGAGAATTATCAGGTCCGTGGAATTTTTGAGCTCAAGACCCGCCGAGGCAGGGAATTGAACCCTGGTCCCGGGCTAGACCTCTGCATCAGGGTCTGCCGCTCTAACCATTGAGCCACACTTCTCCACTTATGACAGTCCACCACATAGTGGCGCTGTCAGCAATTTTGAGATGAGCACAACCACAGTGTGAAGCAACATACATTAAAACGGACTAATAGAGAGGTCTTCAAACTGGGGGCCTTAAGTGAACTCGTGGGTGTGGGGGAGTAGGTGTTAGAGCCAGTCTTTGGCCAAGAGAAGCATCATGTTTTGTTTTAAGCGTTAAAAACATGAGCGGCAGTAAGTCACCTTGTAATGGGCCCTCACTAACAACTTTTGTCATTTATATCCTGACAGGAAGTATGTGTAAAAAAGGGTAACAGATCATAACTACAATGTTTAAATATGTTTAGACATGTTCAAACATTGCCAATAATGCAGAATAATTGTGAGAAAAAATTTGAGGGGGGCACAAATATATTTTTTTTACGGCGGGAAGCACATCATTGGAAGTTTGAAGAGCACTGGACTAATTAATACCTGTTGCCAAAGCCAATATTCTGAATTGTCACACTTGTAGGAGTGTAATTGTTAGTAGTTGTGTTGGAACTGTCATTGGCAGCGCTGGCAGGAGCAATGGGTGGTGCAAGCTGCAGTGGCCTACTGACGGGTGCCCTGGCACTTACCTTTTTAAAAACATAAGCACTGGTTATCATGGAAGCACTCTACTCTCAACAGTGGTACCATTTAGCGCTCTCTGCTGCTCACTGCTACAACGCACTCTTTCTGTCATGTACACGCACACATGCAGGGCCGGCGCTAGGCATGGGCAGCGTGGGCGGCTGCACAGGGCCTCGCACTCAGCCCACCAGCATGGGGCCACGCACTGGTGATGTGTCCTGTTGTTTCCCTGGCGATGTCTTTCAAAGAAAGGTGTCGCCTGCAATTAAGGTCCATTGGAGGGGGGGCCTTCCCTGGGCCTCTCATGGATGGTGTCAGGAGGCATAGGGGACCCCTCAATTGCAAGGAGACCATTCACAGACACTGCGGGGAGGCCCATTGTCCAGCATTTTGGCGCCCCCACAGTTTTAACTTTTAGACCACAATCAATTCTCACACCTATCGGACTGAAGGTGTGAGAAATGCTTGTGGAGTAAAACTTAAAACTGTGGGGGCGTAAAAATGCTGGACAATGGACCTCCCGCAGTGTCTCTGAATGGTCTCCTTGCAAGGGCCCACTTATCTAAATTAGAGGGGGCCTCGCACGTTCCCTTTTAGCCCAGGGCCTCGCAAATCCTAGAACCGGCCCTGCACACATGTACATCTACTTTCTCATGGGTATCAATTCCTTCATACACTTTTGTCCATTTCCTCCCTCTTTTCTCTCGTGCTCTCTCTCTAAACAAGCAGATTAAGTCTCACAAGAACCAGTCCGGCCCGGAGACGATTTGCAGCTTAAGCGGTTCTTAAACGGTGAAAAATGTGACTAAGCTTGAGGCAAGATCAGGTCATTACATGGTTCCAGGAGGGATTATGGGGTTGGGCGAATGGTGAGGGATTGGTCTAGTGCAGTCGTCGGGGTTGGTGACAGCGGGTGCATGGGAAGGTGACAATGTTGCAAGTGGAGGGGGGGGCATGGCATGCCACATTCTCACATGGTTGTCTGAGGGACACTGTATCTCCCTTGAAAATGGTACTGCCCCAGTGCCAACGACCCGACAATGTATAACCAATGGCCACATCAAGAAACTTGTGCTCCACCAATAATATATGGAAGAAGCTACCCCTTTTTTATTTAAATTGTTATGTTGAGACATATATTAAATCTACTACCCCTTAATACGCAGAAAATATGATTTAGAATATGTAAGATAACGTCTCATCATCTTTACATATGTCAATTTGTCATATATGTATTTTATTGTTTTTGAGTAGTGCACATACACAGGCATATATAACATGCATTGCAATGTTTGACCTCAGCTATGGCTGCAAAGGAGGGTGTCATAAGGTTGTAACTGTATGTAACGTGTACAACGAAATTTTTACAACGCACTACCATTACAACGCAGGCATTACCACGCATACCATTACAACGCATTGCGCTGGGGGGCGCTCTAGGATAGGGAATAAGTTTAATTTTCTATCCAACACATTCCCTAGTGTCCACGGGGACTGGAGTTGGAATAGAAAATTATACTTACCACTATCCAGCACCTCAAAGCGCTATGCGTTGTAACGGTATTCGTTGTAAATACCGCGTTGTAAAGGTATGTGTGGTAAAAGTATGCGTTGTAACGTCATATATCCGGTTGTGACAGACTTTCGGATGATAAAGTGACATTGTTGCACATTCTTTATGCTGTTCTCCCAACAGTTTTTTAATTCTCTCAACAATTTTTTAACACTTGTTTCTATGTTTTCGGGTTCAATGGAAGGTAATTTACTTGCACAGCACTGGTTAGAGTGCCTTAGTTTATGAAATGGGGTAATATGTGCATTCTGGGGTAATTTTTAAAGACCATCAAGCGTATTGCAGGGCCACTGAAATTATATGGCAGAGGGACCAAATTATGTGTCAGAGTTGACTATAAATTGACTATAAAATGCTGCAAGAAATGGTAAATTATGCGACATAATGATGCACATTTTGTGATAGTATTATTTCATTATTTTTCTATTCTTACTCATTTTACCACTAAAAGGTGCCTAGTCAATCTCTGTGAAAGGTGTTCCACTGCACGGAAACACCTGTTGCTACGTTTTTAGCTATCTTTAATCCGCTTGAGAAAAAAAACAATTTTTTTTGTGAAAATCTGCAGATTATGCAATAGATGGCGGATTATGTGGCAAATGCAGAAAATCCATAATTATGCAGAATACGTTGCGGTAGCAGCATCGCATAATTCCACTAGCCTTGCGCATGAGTAAGGGTACTCAATGGGAAACAACTGCCTGCAAACCTTGATGGAGCTGCTCCTTTGATCTTGGCCCCACAATATTTTAGTGAAGCTGGCCCCTGTGCATGCCAACTCTTGTTAAAATCTAGATTGCAACGTAAACATTATTGGCGCCATCTTGTCCCTTTTTAGGCTCAAATGTGCGCGTAAGCAGCCGCCATTTTGAACGCCATGGCCTCTCTGCCCACTGCCGATAGCCAGCGCGTCTCTCTCTCTCCCTCCCTGACACGCAATGACAGCCCCCGCTCTCACATGCTTGGGCCATAAACCGCCCCTTCAGCGCGGCCCTGCCTCTGAGCCACATCCCGTACCCGGCTAACACCTCCGTCCGTCCCTTTCATGACCACACATCCTTTGATGAACCCCCTTCCTCTCTCCCAGATTGTCCGGCCCGATCCCAGGCCATCACCTGGCCCTGCGGATGCAGTTTATTGCCCCATACAGTAGGAAGCTGTCCCTCTTCAAAGGATCTATGACTGATCAAAGCCCCCACCCCATGAGATCCGATCAGCCGCACACATTCCGGGAATCGGCGGAATATCCAGCTGCACGACAGTCATCACCTACTGGGATCGGGGTGGGGACTTCTACTGTAAATGTGTGTGGGAACGGGCTTGAAGCGGGGATTCCGAGGATGTCTTTCTGTACTTCAAAGTATTGACAAGAATGTGTTTCATGCAATAAATCCATAAACCTGTGTATAAGAGGCTAGGCCTCAGAGATGCGATTAGAGCACCTCGAGAAGATACCCTGCTGTCTGATTTGACGTGTTCTGCTCCGTCGGAATAAACTTCTGTTTCCTGCCTTCCAGTCTCCAGCGCCTGCCTCTTTGTTTGATAATCTCGAGTGGTATAAGAGGCGACTAACGCCGGGCAATACTTAAAAGTTATCGGTTGGAATCTGCCTACCCTTTTACAATTGGCGTCCCAAACGTGGGGCCCATCAGCGACACGTGGATCCAGTGGGAGAGGTCCTGACGACAGAGTGAACGACTGCAACGATCGGGAGTGCACCTGCCCGATAGACCGTCGTCTGGCAGCCGATCATCCGAACTTCACCGGGTCCGAGCAGACCTCTCTTGAGTGATCTACGCTCCTGACTGGGAACCATCAGGAGTGCCGCGGCAATTACGGAGAATAGAGGACGATCGGGCGCTGGAAGCGGAAGACGAGAAACTGTCCATGCGGTCTGGGTAAGGTCGTGTAACACGACAAATTGCGAAACGATTGTTTGATTGTTTGAAAATACTAGTATTGCTCATTGATTGTTTTTGAGATATTCTCTGCCTGCAAACGGGGAAGAATAGGAATATTCCCTCTCCCTTTGCAGATAGTGAAGGGTAGGTAACGCGGACCTTTGTCCCCCTTTGTAATCTGTCATGCCTATTTTTCTCCCCACTGATTGATTGATTGTCCGAACATTGATTGTTCGAAGTTGGTTCTTTTGAGTTATTCTCTGTTTGCAAATAACGTAGAATAGAAATATTCTGTCTAGTCTTTGCAAGTAGTGAAGGATAGGTAGTGCGGATCTTTGTCCCCCTTTTGTAATCTGTCATGCCTATCTTCTCCCCACTGATTGGTAGTTGGTTCAGCCCGGACCGCTTATTAGAGATGAACCATCCAGCTCCACTGGAAGGCACCCCTAATAAGGACATGTTCACTAAATATGGACTAGTCGCCATAGCTTATAGTAAGCCATGGCATAAATATACAAGAAAGGATCAGGAAAGTCAGTGGCCACTGATAGGATCCTTTGATGACGATAAAATAAACGTGCTGGAAACAGCCCTACGTAACAATAAGACAACGCCCACTATGCTTGATAGTCTCTGCATGTGGCGCAAAGAAGCAGAGCAACGGAAAAAGAGAAACGAAGTTAGGTTAGAGAAAGAGCTACGAAAAGCAGCTCACCTAGCTGCTAGAAAGTTAGGGGAAGAGATAAAGGAGAGAGAGGAAGCCAAACAGAAGCAAGAGTCCGAAACATCGGGCCAGTGTCCCGTTAGAACACCCTCTACGCTCTACCCTGAGTTACCCTCGAAACAACGAGCGAACGATGATTTATTATTAGGTCTCCCAATCATCTACATGCCCCCTCCATATGCCCCTTCCCAACCATTAGTACAACACCCGCAGCCCCCAAGTACAGGTTAGAATAGTGCCAGGACGTCGGTCCTCGCGGCCTCCGTGCCGGCTAAGCCCCTTGTACTCAACGCAGCTCAAGCAGTAATGCTAGATGACCCTGAAGCTAGAAGGAAAGATTCCACTAGAATGAACCGATTAGGCAAAGATGAACGAGCAGGGATCGATAAGATAGTGAAGACACTGGTGGAACGAAAAGAGAGTGAGGAATACGTAACGGATATGTACAATTCATATGCCAATAGCCACAGACGACACTTTGTTGTGCGATTTTGTTATCACACCCTCAATACCTATGAGGATCGATACCAAGACAAAGGTCCTGAGAGCCTAACGACTCTGTATAGGAAAGTTGACATTGGGGATGAAGGCGAGTGTGATGTGATGGACCTCGTCACGCGTACGCTTGAAGTTTTCCGCCACCTCACTGAACACAGGCCAGAAACTAACGCTACGACTCCTGTAGCGACCGAACCCCGAACAGAAAAAACTGACACAATGATGCCTATAAAGGAGGCCGCTCCCTATTGGGTTCCCCCACGAGGACAGGGAACACATGATGACATTAACCACCAAGATGCAAGAGGGAGGGTAGTTTATAACTGGGTCTACCAACCATGGGATCGGCAGGACATCCTGACTTTCCGAAAGTCCTTGCCTGATTTACGAAAGAACCCCACTGCCTTTTACACGGAATTAGGCACGGCCTTAGGTTCGACGATTATGACCCTAGCGTACATCGATTTGTTTTTCGGGCTATGTCTGCCAGCTGACGTGTGGAAGCAAATCCGGAAAGTCGACCACCTTGAGCTGTTCGGACATACCTGGTCACAACTCGATGGCATAGATAGACAATGAGAGCCTGGACAGAAACCTTTAAAATCCATTTTAGACCTCCCAGACAAGATTGTCCAGAAATTGAAAACCCTGATCCCAGAAAAGAAGGTGGACTGGTCGATAGTAACGGCCTGCCGCCAGAAACCCCAGGAAGACGTATCAGAATACTTCTCCCGGTTTGAGACGGTGTTCTCCGATTACTGTGGCCAGGACATGACCACTGCAACCGGACATCATCTGTTTGTCCAGAATTATGTCAAAGGTCTGTCGCAGGAAGTCTCGCAGAAACTACAGACTAGCGAGAGTAGCTGGGCGGCCTCCAAACCTGCGGCTATCCTTCAGATGGCCCAGTACTATGAGCATTAAAAGAATGAGAACGATAGGGCGACTGAGAAAAAGAAAAAGGACCTGAAGGAAAGGGTGATGATTGCTCAGTTGCAAGGGGTGACTATAGGAAGGGAGCAGTACAAAGGAAGCTACCAATCGAATGCTCCTAGAAACCCACCCCCTAGAGACCGTCCATCTGCACCCTACGCTGGACGTAAAGACATCGATGAGAACCAGTGTGCGTTTTGCAAAGGATTTGGTCATTGGAAATCCCAGTGTACGGTTCTGCAAGAAGCAAACAAAAATAGGGACACAAGAGACGTAGCGGGTGGGCCAAGAAATAGAGGACAGGGGCGAGGTACACAAACGACACCAACAACGACAGGCCAGGCAGACCGAACACATTTGACCATCCCCGACAGAACCAATACCAACAGTCTGACTACGACAATGCCCACGACTTCGCATAGGACTGCCAAGGGCAAGGGAGGGATCCAGTCGAGCTCCATGTTGACCAGCAAGGTCCTTATGTCACCGCTAAGGTCCTGGGTACGAAGTCTCCATTTTTGGTAGACACTGGTGCAACACGTAGCGCGTTATCTAAACGACTGATTCCAAGGGCACCCTTGTCTGGCTCACATGTGACATCAATAGGTTTTGATGGAACGTCCTCCACTAATCCCTTGTCCACGCTGATCTCCTTTGACTTGGAAAATAACGCCACCGACACAACGTTTTTGCTCTCATCCAACACCCCCGATGCCATTATGGGACTTGACTTATTGAAACATTTCCGAGCTACTATTAGGTGTTCACAAGACGGAGTTCGAGTCATTCTGTACGACAACCCGACTCTGCTCGGACCTTGTCCCACACGACGCATATTTTCCATCACTGATGCTGACTTGTCCCTACTCGACACCCTACCTCTGTACCTCTGGGCCAAACCTGACTCAGACGTAGGACGCATGATGATTGACCCTGTGCATATAACTGTTCGACAGGACGCAGTGCCCCCAAAACATTCCACAATATCGGATATCGCCCGAGGGCGAGAAGGCATTGGTAAAGATCATCCAGTCCCTGATAGATGCAGGAGTGGTAGAGGAAGTAGTTAGCAATGTTTGCAACAGCCCTATCCTACCCATTGTAAAGAAGCAGGGTGAGAGAGATGAGAAAGCGTACCGCTTCATCATCGACCTACGAGAGATCAACAAAGTAGTTGTACCTCAGTACCCCGTAGTCTCAGACATCACCACCATTCTGACTCTGATCCCTTCCACTGCCACCACCTTCACTGTAATCGACCTCAAGAACGCATTCTTCTCCATCCCCATCCACCCAGACAGCCGCTACCTTTTCGGCTTCACCTTAAAAGCCCGCTCATATAGATTTTGTAGAGCACCCCAAGGCTACACTGAGAGTCCCAGCATCTATAGCCAGGCCCTCAAGAGACAACTGGACGCAGTCCAGTTACCAGACGGAGTGGTGTTGATACAGTACGTTGATGATATCCTTTTGGCGGCCGACACCACTCCACTTGCAGTCACAGCCAGCATCCAACTCCTGCACTTCCTCGCGGAAAATGGCCACAAGGTCTCCAAGAAGAAGTTGCAATTCTGCCAACCCCAGGTCACTTACCTAGGCCATCTCTTGTCCAAAGACGGGAGGAAACTTACACCCGATCGAATACAGACCATCCTAGAAACCCCTGTCCCTAAAACCCAGAAACAAGTCCGCTCCCTAGTAGGCCTCACCTCCTTCTGTCGACAGTGGTTGCCAAATTTCAGCCTCATTGTGAAACCACTACTTTCCCTGCTGACTAAAGATGTCCCCTTCCCGCTCCCTTGGACCCCTGAATGCCAATCCTCCTTCAAAGAACTACGAGACGCCCTTTGTTCTGCACCAGTCCTAGGAACCCCCAATTACACAAAGCCCTTCCCCCTCTACACTCACGAAAGGGAGGGGTGCACTTTGTCTGTCCTGACTCAGTCCATTGGCCCCAAGCAACGCCCATGTGCCTACTTCTCTGCCACTCTTGACCCCATAGCCAGGGCTTTGCCTGCCTGCCTTCGAGCTGTAGCTGTCGCTGCTATCTCTATCCGACAAAGTGAGGGGATCGTGCTCTCAAACCCCCTCACGGTGTTAGTGCCCCATGCGGTTGACACACTCCTGAACCAGACTAAGACGCAACATCTGACTAGCGCACGACTGACTGGGTACGAACTGACTCTACTTGCACCCCATATCACACCAAAAAGATGCACCACGCTGAATCCAGCCACTGTGTTACCCCTACCTGAGAACGACCCCAATGTGTCCCCCATACATGACTGTGTGACCCTCACGGACGAACAGACCAGGAGTAGGGTTGACCTCCGAGACACTGCTTTTCCAGATCCTGACGGAGAGCTATGGGTGGATGGCTCTTGTATCAAACTCCCCGATGGCACCACCTCAGCTGCTTATGCAGTTACCACAGCCCGAACTGTAGTTGAGACCGCCCGCATCACACAACAATCTGCACAGGCAGCGGAACTGATTGCCCTCACATGAGCGTGTATCCTAGCAGCAGGGACGACAGCAAATATTTACACAGACAGCCAGTATGCCTTCGGGGTGGTTCATCATTTCGGGCTCTTGTGGAAGGAAAGGGGATTCCTGACCTCACACGGCACACCCATCCTACATGGAGATCTAGTCTCCGTTCTGACTGAAGCGGTCCTCCTTCCCAAACAACTTGCTGTAATCAAATGCCAGGCACACAAAAAGGTGACGGACATCATTGGGCAGGGGAATGCACTGGCCGACATCACTGCCCGGACCACAGCCGAGAATAGGGCAACGACACGCATGTACGTGACCAGATCACAAACAGAAAAATGGAAGGACGCTAGGGAAACTATTAGGGACATCCAGATGGCCAGCTCACCACACGAACTGACTGAATGGGCACGGGTGGGACTGAAAGACGATGAAGGCTGCTGGCGGACAAAAGACACGAACAAATGGTTGCTACCCAACTCGTACCTGATCCCCATACTGGCACACTCCCCTGCACACATAGGACCTGCCCCTATGGCCGAACTTGTCTCCAAAGTTTGGCACAATGACAAGATCACAGACTCAGCTAAACGTCTGGTCCAACAATGTCTGATATGCCTGCAACACAACCCTGGGAAAGGAACTTTCGTACCCCGGGGAGGGTTTGGGGTCCCCAATCACCCATTTGAAATCCTACAGATGGACTACATCCAACTAGAAAGATGCCAAGGTCTGAAGTATGTACTTGTTGTCGTGTGCGCATTTAGCAAGTGGGTGGAAGCCTATCCAACTCGCGACAACACTGCCATTGCTACTACAAAGGTATTACTGAAGGAATTCTTCCCTCCCTACGGCCTTTGTCGAATTTTGTGGAGCGACAATGGCCCCCACTTCGTAGCCGAGGTTATCCAACTCATCTTGAAGGGGTTGGGTGTAAGACAAAAGTTCCACGCAGTCTTCCACCCCCAATCTGCTGGACTGGTTGAGCGACATAATGCCACGCTGAAGCTCAAACTAGCAAAGATAGTGGCTACCACAGGACTGAAATGGCCAGACTCTCTCCCACTGGCATTGCTGTCAATGCGTTCCACCCCCACCAAACACCACTTGACCCCTTACGAGGTCGTTTTCGGCCGGCCCATGAGCATCTGGTCTGCACCGAAACCAACATCCATTCACGACGTCCCGGACGTCCTTATGTCTGACTATTTGTACAATTGACCAAAACACTGTCTATTATCCATCAACAGGTGCTGCAGGCCATCCCCGATGCTTCCAGGGGCCCCGGACACGACATCCAACCCGGTGATTACGTGTTAGTCCGAAACTTCCAGCGTGCAAAGAGTCTGGAACCTCGGTGGACGGGCCCCTGGCAAGTCTTGATCACCACCCGAACAGCTCTTCGAGTGGAAGGGAAGCGGAATTGGCTGCACGCACACCACTGTAAGAAAATCTCCTCAACCCTGACGACGACCGAAGACGTGGCCACCCAAGAAGAGCTCCTGAGCAAAGACCGACCATCCCTGAGCTGTTACCCTGATACAGAGACACTTGAATTGGCAGTATTTCCCGATCCCACTGTGCCATCCAGAGAAGGGTATAACCTGCGACGAAAGGAGGGAGCTTCGGCTAAGCAGACCACTGACTAAGTTACAATTCTCAGAGCGGTGGCCTAACACTACTAAGGCTGCCAGGAGAGAAGCCAAACGAAGTTTGTGGTTCTGCCCGCTACCGAGCCCCTTGAAAATGATGGAAGCGCCCAATACGAAGATGATGGAAGCACCCGACACGAAGATGATGGAAGCAACCGGACATCCGAAGACCCACTACAGAAACCCAAAAACTGACAAAATACACAGCTCAAAGACTATTGCCCTCTTTATCACCCTTCTCTTTTGCCTCCTACTCATGGCCACCCTCTGGATCGTGGAAGAGAGCGCACCAGCTCATAAGACATTCCTAACTACTGGACAGCCTACCACCGTGACAGAACACTATCTGGTCTCTCTTTCACCCCAACTCCGAGAAAGACGTAAGGAGTTCTGGAACAACTCCTTCGTGCAGTTGCTGCACCAACACAACCTTGCCGCCAATGCCACAAATTGCTGGATCTGTGGGTTGTTACCACATGCCACTGGACATTCCATCCCCTTCATCCCTTCACCTTTATCTGTTCATGGTTCCTGCCTTGCTTGGCTGATCCTCTTGCAAGAGAGTTACAGGGATAATGCCACTTCCAGCACAACTATGTCGCACTTTTACCATGGGGTCTGGCTGAACAAAACAGGAAGAAATGCTGCTCCCTTCTGCCCTCTGACATCCAATACCTCTATTCACATGGACATCCCTGCCAAAGAACTGGTTGAAATGCAGGTGTTCAACAACCCAGCCAGACCCACCTTCTCCTACCTCCGGAAACGAACAGCTGCCACCCTGACTGTGGCCCTATCTGTCGTCAATGTCTCGGGCCTTGTATGCATCGAAGGTCTTGGGACACAAATGGTGGGCCGCAGCGCTTGCCGCATCACCAGAACTTTGGACTCAACTGATCCACCCTCTTTCGTCACCTCTTCAAACAGTACTTTGTCTGTGGTACAAAAGCCTACACTTGGCTCCCAAAGGGCTGGGGAGGTACCTGCTACATTGCCTTCATCCTTCCTCCAACCTATGTGGCCACAGCAAACCATCTCCGACAATAGCGAGCAAAAGACATTGAGCAAGCCGACTCTGCCGGAGCACAATTCCTGGACGCAATGAAGGGACTTGTTCCGCTCTGGGGTCCTATGGCGAACAGCCGTGCCATCCGACATTTGACCCAGGCAGTTGAAACGACGATGAACATTACAGCTGGCATCCTCACAAACAATACAGCCGAGCTTCAGGCGGTCCGCCTGGTGGCCCTTCAGAACCGCCTTGTTCTAGATGTGGTTCTAGCAGATCGTGGAGGAGCATGCCGTATCATTGGGTCCAGCTGCTGCACCTACATACCGGACAATTCGCCCTCAGTTTACAAAGCCATTGAACACCTCCACAGACTTTCCTCAGAAGTTCATCAGGAACAAGAAGAATGGTCGCTTGGGAGTTGGTTCTAGAGTACTGTAAAGGACTGGGGGTGGAGGTTGTTTATGATCGTATTGATACCGATTGTCGTAATATGTGGATTCTGCCTGGGTGTTCAATGCTTGCCACCCCTATGCTCACTTCTTGCTAACTGTATCTGCTCTAAGACTCTGGACTTCGAAGCTGAACGCATGAAAGCTTTGTATGAAGTAGAAATCCGTAATATGATGGGGATAGACGTAGATTGACAAGCTGGCTAGATATGTTGAAAAGGGAGGACTGTTAAAATCTAGATTGCGACGTAAACATTATCGGCGCCATCTTGTCCCTTTTTAGGCTCATATGTGCGCGTAAGCAGCAGCCATTTTGAACGCCATGGCCTCTCTGCCCACTGCCGATAGCCAGCGCATCTCTCTCTCTCCCTCCCTGACCTCGCAAGCATCCCCCACGCACTGACAGCCTCACATGCTTGGGCCATAAACCGCCCCTTCAGCGCGGCCCTGCCTCGGAGCCACATCCCGTACCCGGCTAACACCTCCCTCTGTCCCTTTCATGACCACACATCCTTTGATGAACCCCCTTCCTCTGTGCCCGATTGTCCGGCCCGATCCCAGGCCATCACCTGGCCCTGCGGATGCAGTTTATTGCCCCATACAGTAGGAAGCTGTCCCTCTTCAAAGGATCTATGACTGATCAAAGCCCCCACCCCATGAGATCCGATCAGCCGCACACATTCCGGGAATCGGCGGAATATCCAGCTGCGCGACAGTCATCACCTACTGGGATCGGGGTGGGGACTTCTACTGTAAATGTGTGTGGGAACGGGCTTGAAGCGGGGATTCCGAGGATGTCTTTCCGTACTTCAAAGTATTGACAAGAATGTGTTTCATGCAATAAAGCCATAAACCTGTGTATAAGAGGCTAGGCCTCAGAGATGCGATTAGAGCACCTCGAGAAGATACCCTGCTGTCTGATTTGACGTGTTCTGCTCCGTCGGAATAAACTTCTGTTTCCTGCCTTCCAGTCTCCAGCGCCTGCCTCTTTGTTTGATAATCTTGAGTGGTATAAGAGGCGACTAACGCCGGGCAATACTTAAAAGTTATCGGTTGGAATCTGCCTACCCTTTTACACTCTTCTTCTGTACTCTGGCGCTCAGAGTGCTTCTCAGCAAGTCTGCCGTTTTCCCGCAGCTCTGATACTCCTTTCCTGCCACTGACCCTGTTTCCATCTCCTGGGTCTGCACAGTGGTGCTCATGGAGGGGAGCCTCCTGTCTGTTTCCCGTCGGAGTCGGGTACAGGAGTCTCCCATCCTTCCTGGAGCACAAGGAGAGTAGGCAGGGCTCAAGTCGGGGTACCACGCGGGTGGACCGCGTCCCCCCACTTATTTTACCGGGTGGATGCCCCCTCCCCCCCCAAACAGCCGGACTTCACTCTTTGGCCTCTCTGGGGCGAGATTGGAGCCCATTCAGAACGCTGCTCATGCGCTGACTTCTCTGATGCAATCGCATCTAAGGGGTGAGCGAGGGGAGGCAATGAGCCCGATAGTACAAGCCACCTTTCGTGACGTCACTTCTTTTTGTGACGTCACTTCCGGTGACAGAGTCCCCCCACTTCTTTTTTTAGGACTTGTGCTCTGAGAGTAGGGGTGGGTGGAATTTACGGAGTTTTAATCCACAGAATTCTGTGGAGTTACCGATAAAACTCACTGCAATTCTGCACTGCAAAATCAGCATGAACGGCGTGCCAGATAGTGCTGCTTCTATCTGTCACTCGAGTAGATTTTCTACTTGAGCGTCAGCTTTCACAACACTAGACACTTTCTCAACTTGAGCTATAGTGACCTGCTGCAACCGCCTGCATTGAGAAATCTCGTGGGGAGGCAGTCTAGCGCTCCATTTTTCTGGCTCACACTCGACCACTTAAGCACAACTTCACAATGCAGCGGTTGGCAGAGTTTTGGGCGAAATCTACACTCCAAGCAGAGTGAGCAAAACACCACGAAATCCACCAAAGGAGCGCAGTTTACTGCCCTCCCTTAAAGGAGAGGTGTCTACCTCATCAGACTGTTGGTCAGACTTCAATATCCTCGCAGGACTGGCCATCTCGTCTCAAGACTGTGTCACCCTGCAGACATCCGTCTTCTGTTATTCAGGCTGTGGGTCACAGCTTCAGCTTGGAGGTGCTCGTGGATGTGTTAATGGAGACGTTAATCTGCTCGTCTCATAAGAATCATCGCATTTTCAAAATCAAAAAAATTAGAAATACTATAAAGATAGAGTTATATCTTAACTTTAGCACCGTTTGGGTTGCTGCAGAAGAGTGACGTGACAGCGTTCATTAACATAGTAAAATATTATAACGAGTCTGTAAGATCGCAAGATCTGCCTCTATTTGGAAATAGTGTACAGAAAATATACGATGTCCTCTTTGTAGCTCGCATTGCTTACTAGGAGGACCAGGGGCCATATGTATCAAGATACCCATTTGCGATTCTCAAATAGCGATTTTTAAGAAATCGCTATTCGAGAATTGCAAAGAGGTCTGTATGTACAAAATCGCATTTTTTTGGCGATTTCTTAAAATTCCTTAATGGCGTTTCGCAAATTGCGAATCGCAATTAAGGAATACTTTCCCATTCATTTCTATGGGCCAGGAGGCCCATAGGAATGAATCGAAAGTTATTCTCAATTTGCGTTTCGCAATTTGTTAATCGCAAATTGAGAATAATTTCAAGGGTGCAGGGGTGTCCAAAGGACACCTGTTGCACCCCTGAAATATGCATGGGTGCACATGTGGGGCACATACATGCCCTAAGGGCATGTATGTGCATCACATGGCACTTTGAAAAATGCTAAAATATGCATTTTTCTAGGAATTCGCAACTTACCACCAACTAGGAGTTGGTGGTAATTTGCGATTCCTTAAGGACATTTTGCAATTTTTTTTTACTTCATACATTGCATTTAAGGAATCGCAAAATTTGCGATTCCTTAAATGTACTTGCAAAATAAGGAATCGCAAATTTTGCGATTCCTTATTTTGCACCATATTTTGCTTAATACATACCATTTAGCAAAGGCCAAAATTCTGCGAATTTCGGCCTTTGCGAATGCGAATTTGCTTGATACATATGGCCCCAAGTGCACTGCCCCTTTCTGAATATGCCTGGGTATCATAAGAAACTTGACTTGCTGTAAGCAGAAGTTTCTAAGTGGGTGTGAACAGTGTAGCAGTGTGTTCCTAAGACAATTGGACCAGGCAGTCATGGTGGAAAAATGGGGGAGTGGAGTTAATTTACAAACAAATATGCACACGCCAGGACAGGTGTTTACGAAATGATACTGTTCCAGCAAATCAGGAGGATATGGTAACCGTGGTTTAATACAACTGATGTAATGGTATGAGGGCACAAAATAAACAAGCATTGCCAAGGCTTCTATCAATTCACCAAATCATTCAAATACATATGTACGATTTTTACTAAAAAGAAGAAGCAAGACATCGAGGGAAGCAGACTTCTTTCCTTGTTGTGCAAGAGCTTGGTAGTACACAGGGATGCTGCTGTCTAATGGTCTGTGATGGAAGTCCTAATGAGACATTGTATATGTCAATCTTTACACTTGCTACTGGTCATTTGGCCCTGCGCTAAAGACCAGCCTGTCATGAAACAGGGACCCCAGAGGCAAACTGCCCAACTATACATGAAGCGCAATCAAGAGAAGACATCTTTGCCTAGCCCCAAACACTTGTGCGGCTATAGCATTAGTCATTTAGCTTGTGCACTCAAATTGAGCATTGTAAAAACATGTACCCTGCTTAAAAGCACCGATACTGCTGTATATCATATGAGTATGCCATTGTTTTGTGCTATGTTGTAAATGTGGCTCTGTCACATGTCTGTATTTTATGGCTTTGGTTTGTAAATATGTGCAACAAGAATTGTATTAAACATCACAGTTTTCACTTGTATCAGGCACAAAGTGCAAATCTTTACCACCCCTATTTTTATGGCAGTTTGTAAGAATCCTTTTTTATGGCCAGTGATAACAGTCCTCAGCAGTGGCAGCCCTTGACATTTTGAACAGGCGCAACACCAGAGATGTGATCGCACATCGCCTGGTGTATGCACAATCAAAACCTTTTCAAAGAAGTAGATACCTACGTGCTTTTCTAGAGCATAGTTACTCAGGCTGTTGATGGGTTTCTCAAAATAACAAAGACTGACCTGGTAACAGCTACTTCTTAACACATGGAAAACCAAGAAATTAACACAACCTGCAGGTCTCCATGCTTGCAGCATGGTACAAAAGGGGTGGTGATGGACGGAGCATCTGAACCAATCAAACACTCACACCCAGTCAACAGATCTGGGTTTAATCCATCGCCGTTCTTTAGCCCACTCTGCCACCCCAGTTCAGACATGGCTATATGCAAATCAGTCTGACCCTGTGCCTTATGGGAACAGTCCAGCCCGAACTGCCAAGCCATGCCTTCCCTGGACCGGAAACAAGCTTTTATTTACAAAAGGGGTGGTGATGGACGGAGCATCTGAACCAATCAAACAATGCTTGCAGCAGCATGACGCTCAGGATGCTGACGTAGAATTTCACCCAAGTGAGACTGTTGTTAGAGAATATATGATGATACAACGAATTCCGTTGCAACGCATGCCTTTACCACGCATGCGTTACAACGGAATTCGTTTACCACGGATAAACTTTTCCTCGAATAATTGCGTGGTGACGTCATAAGTCGTTAAGAGAAAACGGCATTTTTTTCCGATTTCTCTTAAACGACGCTGACGCCGACGTGACATATGGTGAGTTGTTTTATTTGGGGGGGAGACCCCCCCAAGCCCCCCTTTTTTCTTTTTACCTTTACCACATATGCCTTTACTACAAACATCGTAGTAAAGGTATGCGTGGTAAAGGCATTAGTGGTAACCACGCATGCGTTGTACTGCATGCGTGGTTAAAGATTTCGGGGAAACAGCTTCGTTGTAAAGGCCGTTTCCCGTTGTTAGAACTTGCATATTCAGTCACTCATTCACCACTATATTCCTTTTACTGAGTTAAGCACCTGTGTCAGAGATCTGTCTGTAACCTACGTCACACATGCATTATTAAATATATTTTATGAGCGATGGACGCTTTTGTTCTTCCCTGTTGAATTTGCTCTGTGTGGGATAGAACTTGCTGCCTTCTGTGAAAGAAGGAAGCTTGCATTGATCCTGCCAAGCTGTACTTCTTCTGTGAGGAAGCAACGCTTGATCTGCTACTGCCCAATTTGAGATGGTTACAGCTTGTGCTGTTGCTTCCCTAACTATACTTGTTCTCTGTAGGGAGGAAGCTGGCACTGTTTCTGCTTATTGTTAATGTGTACCGACTTTATGAAGTTGTGGTATTTCCACTGCTGTTGACCAATCTTATGAAAAAAAGAGTATAAATTGAATAGGGAGAGGATGTGGCCTAACGGCTAGAGCGGTCAACCTTGAAGCTGGTTAACCGGGATGGAGTCTCGGCAACGTCGCTCAACATCCTGTGATTCTGGGCAAATCACTTAATCTCTGCGTGCCTAACAAAAAAAAATTAATGTGTCCATATGTAACAACACTGATGCTCACGTAAAGCGCGCTGATAACACGATGTCTTGTGTCTAGTTTGTGCTATATAAAACTCTAAAATAAAAATGTTTAAATTGAAGGCACTTGCACAACATTCCCTGTGGGTCAGGAACTGTCTCACAATATCTGGTGTGAGATACCTATAGTTCTAAGCAAGGCAATTTACCCTATAGAGTCAACATTTGAGTTCCAAAACATGTTGATGGAAAGGAGAAGCAGGATCCGTTGCTCGACCCTCTGGCCTTTAATCATGGGATAGAGAGAAACGAGCAAAAATCATTTCAGCTCCCTAGCACATAATTTTAAAAATAGATCTGGCAGTTTAAGAAAGGGGGAACACACGTATTGACATAAGAAACAGAACCCCATCCAAACGAGTGGACCCCCTTTTCTAGGTGGCTGTAGAACCAGTGAACAGCAGTACCCCAAGATGCATCCCATTGCTAGATGTGAAACACACAGATCAGATGAAACATTGCACAGTAGGTAGGTGATGGTTCATTCATCATATCGGAGTACATGAATGTATGTCAATCCCATAAGAATGTTGGCATTTTTTTCCAGGAATGTTGTAATTCTTCCCTGTATATGACTGTCTATGGGCAGCATACAAAATCCCTTTAAATCCTCCTTATTGTACAGGTTTTGTATATGCGAGAGAATGGTGTCATAGCCCTTGTATTATTAACACCTGTCCTTAACTTATTCTTTGTATCAGTGAAGGTTGCTGCTGCTGTCCATGTTGTATTGGGAAGCTCTGTATAACACTTTCCAATAAACAAAAGGCAAAATGATTTAAATTCGTAGTGCTTGTTTTAATGCATGGTCTTAATGAAAGAGTGAAGCCTCACAAAATACATGAGCAGTACTTATTTTCGGTATTATCTGTGAAACAAGCAGTTTTTTTAATGGACTAAATGAACTTATAACTCTTTAAAATATAGCAGAAAGTAGCACCATGCAAAGTATAACACCTTTGGCCAGTTCTGTTTTTTTAGCCAACAGCACTTTGCATGCTTGGATTTTGAGCTCACAATGAAAAGTATTTAAAGCAAAACTACAAGCCCAAAATGCAATCGTTGGCTGACAAGTCAGAAATATCTGATGATGCCATCCTGCTACTTGGCAGACTTGTGAAAAGCAGAATAAAATGTAAGTTCTAACTATCTACCTTTTTCTTATATGAAATCAAGAGTAACAGGACAGTGGCTGAGAAGGCAGAGATAGCCTTGCAAATGCAAACATCTCACTGCTATTTTTTTTTTTAACATAGACAATCCATCATGCTAAAAAAGGTCATGGGAGCAGAAGCAGCTGGATGTGTCATAAGAGAAACTAAGAAAGGACAAACAGTGTATTGGCACTCCTCTTCTGGAGACCATCGGTCGCCTGGAGGTTTGGGGTCATTTAGTTTGGGGTTCCTTATACATTGAGAAGCTTTTCTAACCTGTACTTATCACTGCCATGTGATAAGTACAAGTACTGGGTCACTTGAGTGACTTGATGATGCTCTTGAGTCTTGACACTGCAAAGGATTCGAGACCCGACACATTAACACCACCTTCAGACTTGCTAGTACTAGCCACGGGAAATGTTGACCAGATGAAATGTTTCCAGTGCTACTTTCCAATGCTATTCGCATCTCTAGAGACCTTGACCCCATAATCCCAACTTCCTGATCCGGTCAACAGAATCTCACCATCGCCGTGCCATTCAAATGCACGGAACTGAGAGAATATGTCCCTGCATTGGAAATTCTCCAATTTGAACTGGACTGGAATATATGTAGTTGTTCTTCCGAAGCAGGGGGCATATTATCAAGGGCCTTAATTCATGTGTTAGCGACCTTTTCCGGTTGCTAACGCATGAATTAATTATCGCCCTATTATGAATGCGTCGCTAACTCCGGTTAGTAACGCATTTCATGCGTTATTCCTCGCCCCCACGCTGGGGGCGATGAATAACGCTAATGAGATGCAGGGTGGGCGTTCCCACGTCCAACCACATGTAAAATGTGGTTGGAGGTGGGATTGCCTTATTCACAAGGCAGGCCTTGGGAGAAGGAGACCTGCGATAAACGCGTCTATCGCAGGTCTCCCAACGCCTGCTTTTAGTACGTGTTAGGCATTGCAAACATGAGGGGGTGGATCATAAAGCTGAATCCACCCCCCCCCCCATATTATCAAGGCACACATTAGCGCGTGAAAACATCGCTTGTTTTCACGCGCTAATGCGACCTATCGACGATTTCACATCGCCTGTTGGCTCTAGCGTTGAGATTACGCTGCTATCAGGCGAAGTGAATTCGGCGATAGATTTTTCCACGTTATCAACGCTGTGCGATATTTTTTGCACAGCGTTGATAATATGCCCCCAGGTTTGGTTTTAATTCAATTTTTAAAGTGTGAATAAAACTTAACATACTTATGTGTTTCATAGTGTAATTGCTTAATATTCTCGACATGCGCTTGAAGGTAATGGTTTCATTTTCTAAGTCACTCCACATCAATGCCCCCAACGCCCTATAACGTCTGTAGCCTGTTCCAGACACCCTCCTTAGGTTAGCTTTTCAAATGGCTACAC
This sequence comes from Lissotriton helveticus, assembly GCF_964261635.1. Taxonomy (NCBI): domain Eukaryota; kingdom Metazoa; phylum Chordata; class Amphibia; order Caudata; family Salamandridae; genus Lissotriton; species Lissotriton helveticus. The sequence continues at coordinate 213,521,887 of NC_136062.1, read as the reverse complement.
CTCGATGCTTCTGGGGTCAGCTGAGACCCTATTGACTAGGATTCACCCTTGCTCATACAACGATTTATAAACACAGAAGTATGTTATCTATTTTAGCAGCGTTTAGAAATGTAAATTGACTTGCTTTTTTTCGCCGCGGCGCATTGTACAAGCTCTAAAGTTGCTCGTTTCTGTATAATGGCGCCCCAAGTATCACTGTCAAAGAACTCAATTGAAACGATTGCCTATTTCGCTGGCACTGACTAACCTTCTTCCAAACTATTCATTTGGTGGAAGGGAGGGGAAGGGCAGCCATGGTGGCTTACATTTCTTGGTATTTAAGTAGCGTGCCCCTCGCACTGGAACTGAAGTTGCAGATTTTTAGGGGTTATTTTTATCCCGGCTGCCACATCTTCAGGACACGAGCTCCAAAGGCTAGGTACAAAAACATCCAACCTGGACCACAATGTGAGAAACTGAAACATCGGTTCTCTAGTCCCCGGCGCGCTTTCTGTCCAAGTTACTCATCACGGCCAATGTAAACTGGGCCTCGGTTTTCACTGAGACTCCGGTAAAGAACGAGGCGCAGTTTTTAATACTTCCTGCAGGTGGCAGATTTGCTCTTTATAAAGGAAGAATCGAGCCCGTGTTCGCATCCTGCCTTATATTATCTCTTTATTGGCTGCGCCTGCATTCTGGCACTGTTTTTACTACAATGTTAAACTAAATTGTTACAGCACTTGGCCTTACTTATTTTTATTCAGCTTTTCGTGTTTCAACCAAGCCGTCAGTCCGCTCCACATAACACTATCCAGGCACACTGATGCCACTTCTGCGTGTTAAACGGGGCCAGCCCGCGGCACGGATATCCTGCCGACGCGTATAAAGGCGCACTCTCAAAGCTAATTCCGTGATTCTAGAGTAAACGACAGCATTCTAAAACGTTTGTTATGAACTGGGATGCCTGCACCGCTAACATCCTTTTACTTCAAACTGTAGATCGAGCTTGTTACACTGGGTTAGTCAGTTACTCACGAATCTATTAAAACGAGTAGACATTGTTCTCTTGAACTTCACATTTGGGAGCAGATTCATCAATGCGCGCCTGGCGCGCGGCGTTGCGTGGCAGGGAGAGGTAAGAAACACACCCTCTCTACTAAGGAATGACGCATTCCTGCTCTCGCCCTGCGCTGGCGATCTGAGTGCTGCCAAGCGCCAACGCAGGCACCCTTGCGCCATGGTGCACGGGCGCCTGCTTTACAGACAGGATTGGTTTTGTGCAGGAAGAGACACCTTCCTGCAAAAAACAATCCTCTGAGGCATTTTCTTCTCTCTACAGCACACATGGAAAGAGGAAATAACGAGTTAGGTGTACCATTTTGACGCAATCCCAGGTTTATTAACCTTAGTATATCAGAGATTGCGTCAAAATCCACGGGTGGATGGGAATGCCCTTGCTCCACACATAGAACGCCATCCCAACGCAGAGGAACTCAAGGCTCTAGTTTGCGCTACCTAGCATTGCTCTGGACTTACTAAGCCACGCTTTGCGTGTCTTTGTAATTCCACTAAAGGGCTTGCTTTGCCTTCTGTTACCTTGCGTGATGCAAGGGCAACACAAACCTTTTTTAAACCTGGCCCTTGGTCTCCTTCCACACAGCGTCTGGATACCCTCACAGGTGACAAGAAGCGCTGTACAAATAACCTGATTGATGGACATTCAGTAGGACATTGGTTACAATGGACTGATGATCTGACCTCATTGCTATTTAATTAGTAGGCGCTCCCTTCTCCTCTCTTTCTTATATCACTCCAATAGGAAGGAGTGCTTTTACAATGAGCTGCAGGGCTGGTCTCTCTCCTATGGGCCTCAATGGCTGCCCCATATGAAATCTGAGATCTGCAGGAACACGACGACCACACCAGCCCTGATGGAACTCCATTGACTCCGCTTGTCGGCCTGCACCATCTTCAAAACCATTTGCATCATTTACAAAGCTATCACAACCAGCACCCCCGCTTATCATGCAGACAAGCTCACCAACTCTGGTGGTTCTCAGCACACCCACAACACCATCAGACTGAAGACTAGGTGGCGTGAAACGAAAAAAAACAAGCCAGCAGGCATTTTCCATCTGTTCCCCTGGGGTCTGGACCAACACCCCCATAGCCAGAAGAGCCACCCAACGCTGCTCCAATTTAGTACAAATATGCACCTCCTCAAAGACCAGCACATCACAATGCATTACCCGTCCACAGACCATCTATCTCTCTTATCATTTGTTGTCATTATGCTCGTCTTTGACCCTGTACAGCGCTCCTCTGCCTTTAGGCTTGGTTCGTGCTATAGAAATACAACATATACTTGTACAACACTATAGATTGGTTTTGTTTCACCCAGAGGTTTGGGGCACTGAAACACATGGGCAAGATACAGATTTACAAGAACAATTCAACCTGGAATTACTGATTCCCCTGGTGACTCCTAATTTTTCCGAGGATTCAAAAGGTTCAACTCAGAATCACTGTTAATACAACACACCCAGAGTTACCAGTACCCTGGTATCATTAACTCCATGGTTGAAGAATAAACACCCCTGCATCTGGGACAGTGGTAAGGAGGCCCTGTTCACATAAAATAATATTTATTTCAGTACACAGCTTTAATGGCTCTTGCCTTTATTTTCAATACGAGTTTCAGGCTAGAATAAATTCTTTACATCTAGGCACATAATGAGGTTGAGTCATTATCTGAAGGTCCTTACCAACCTCTGGCGTTGTAATTTCTCTGTGATGTGTCCACAGCTTTCATTTCTTCCTACTAAACACAATAGTCCTGTTATCCTGTTCTGGATGTTCCCTCTCTATGTCACTGGGAATACCATTTACCATTCCAATTTTCCTATCTACTAACTACCAGGTGTTCTCCAGATTACATCTTTCCAACTGATTCTATCGAGGTTTTGTTGAGAGCATTTACGAAGTGTACTCAAGGCGCTGTGCAGCACAGCCAATGAGATTTAGGGACACAAGAACAAGAGAATTTTACATCTGATTTACATCTAATAGTGAATCACACATGTACAATTAGAAGGTCCCTTGATTGAACAGCCTCAGGGAGATAGTTTAAGTGATGCAAGAAGATGCTAGACATAACATGCCAATGCCAATGCAGCTAAACCCTCTTGAAATTGGTGGGATTAGAGGCTTCTGTCTAGTCAGTGCTCAGGAGCTCCCCCCGTAAATGAGGACTTTACGCTAGATGTGGATTTCCAACCAACCGGACAACTTCATTCTGTCATCTGAGATGGGATTGCCAACATTGCAAGTCGGTCTGCGGATGAGGAATAGGAGGTGAGTACCGAGACTGCAACATTTATATATCGATGAGTTGACCATGTTGGGCTAGAATTCTGTTCTTTCTGATGGCACTGCGGTGATCCGTATTCACTCAGTTCCCCTGAGTGCTTTAAACAGGAAAAAAATAAGTGCAGGTACTCTTTAAAATGTGCTGGAGGTGTAGTGAGGGGGCGGGGATAGGGGCTGGGCTAAGGGCAACACATGATGATACTTAACATAACAACTTCTATATTAGATGCAGCACATACCAAAACACATTAGAAATGGGTTTATATAAACAAAGCAGGCTGACTCATTACACAAAATGAAAGAGAAATGTGATAATATGTTAACATTTCCTTTTTTTGCAATAATTTCACCTTCTTAATTTCATACTGTTAACCTCTTCGATGCTCATGACGGCTCCCGGCCGTCATGAGTCACGGTGGGCGTCTGCTGATGACGTCCGGGAGCTGTCATGACCACGCCTGCGATTGGAATGTTCAGCACTGTGGTAGAATTCCCGCCGCAGTGATGAGGTTAATTGCTGTTTGGTACAATACTATATATTTTTGAGCACGCGAGTAGGAAGAAACTGAAATACCCCCACGTCCAACGAAAGCTCCTATGACAGCAAGCAAATGAAGCAACTCGCCATGACCCTGCCCAGAAGATATCTCTTGTCTCTTCCATCGATCTATCCATTCATCCTTTCATCCTACCATTTACCTGCAGATGTCAACCATTTAAGCTTTACATTCTATCCTTTCATCAATCATTTAGTTTTTCACCATCCCGTCTATCCACCCTTCATATCCTATCCATCTCCAAACCTATCCATTCATCCTTTCACTCATCCATCTCTTTATCCACCCTTTCCCTCAACCATCAATTCTTTTGCTCAGCCATCCATCTACCCTTTCACTTCTTTATTCCATCCATCCTTTCACTCAATCTCTTTCACTCATCCATCATCCACCCTTTCATCCATCTTCCCTACCTTTCATTCATCCATCCATTCTTTCACAAATCCATCCATCATCCGCCCTTTTATCCAATCATCCATGCATGCTTTCACTCATCTATCCACCCATCTATACATCCACACTTGCTCAATCATCTATCCGAACCCTCATCCACTCACTCACTCACCCACCCATCCTTCCTTTTATGTTATTAATGAATCTTTGTCGCCGAGCAGACATGTACAAACAAAGTGCCACCCATTTTCTTTAAAATACCTCCTGAGTGTGTCTGGATTCTCTCTTACTTTTTTCTTACAAAAACAGGCATACACACAAACATAGGCAGACAAACAAAATACTAAGGTATGATTAAAGCCATGCTATACTCATAACCTATCATGGCTTTTTTAATTGCCACCAGGGCCGGACTGGCCGTAGCCTGATGGCCACTGCCAGGGCACTGACATGATTCCTGTGCTTGCACGGACATACAGGATAGTGTAAATGTGATTGACAGCACAGGGCCTGAATGGACCCTGCTCTGTCAAGCACAGCGTGACGGTGAGTGCCGGACATTATTCAAATGAGCCCTGCTGAGTAGCTCAGCTGGGGCTCAGATGGGGGCTGCAGAAGAGGTGCCTTGGCTGCCAGAGACACATTCCACTCCTGACAAGCACAGGCAATGAGCCTTACTTTTCATGAGTACCGGTACTCTCCACGGAAGTAGAGAAGTGCCAGTACCCCGAGGAATAAATCTAAGAAGTGCCAATACTCAGTACCGGTGAGTACCGGCCCATTTAAAGCACTGGTTACCATGAGGTGTAGTAAAGATTTCTCTCTATAAATGTTCTATATAAAGCTCTTTTTCCCTTGCTATAGATCTTTTTCCCTTGCTTTCGCCCGACTCCACCATTCTCACGATGATGACTGTGATTGGGTTAGACCTTGAGAATGCAGGCCTAGTAGCTTGTTTTTATGTCTGGCCTAGAGGCAGCTTTAGCTGTCTACCCAGCCTCATGCATGCAAGAGAAAAATAGCAATTAAATGCATATATTTATATACATGGATACATGCATACAGGAACTTAGATTGAGCGCTCTTTTATGACATACCATTCCCATGTGGCTCCCGCCCAAAATTCCATTCCTAATGTATCTTCCTAGGAAGGATTAAGGACCCTGACGGTAGTGAAACGTGTGCCCTGGCTGCAGGCCGTTTGAAGACATCAGCAGCGAGAACTGAACTCAGTGCCAGATTAATGTGATAGGGATTCGTTCCTGCCTCCTGGGGCATTGTTTCCCCTCCAGACTGTGCAGACACACAGGCTGCTGAGGCGTTGAAGCTGCGGCTCTCCAACCATCACTAGTTGACATTTAATCACGCGGACTTCCTGTGCTATGTACACAGACAGGACCTGCAGCGACAGCAGGGGCGGAGGCTGTTGCCATGCGTGGAGAATAACACGTGCAATGTGAAAGCCTCTGAGTGTCAGCTGTCACGAGCGCAGCCTTGTGTGTGAAAGGATTTCAAGGCTCCCTGTGCTCGGAAAGCATTCCTTTCAGAACATAAAGGAAAGGCTCTCGGTGAACGAATGTCGCCTCGCTGTGAAGGCTCTTGAAGTGGTCGTGCGCGTGCAATGCGTTACAAAGGATGATTGGCAGGGTCACGTCCCGCCCACACACGGGCTTTGGAACTGCATGCAGGTCCTCTTACATCAAACACAGGGGTTAGTGCTAATTATTATCTGCATTGTCGCGCTAGCAACACGGTGAGACTTCGAGACAATCCGCTGAAGCCCCGTAAACCTGAATCACCCGAGGACGCCAAGGGCACGGTGCCAGTGCCGAGTACCTAAACAATCATACTGGGGCTGTGCCAAGGACGGAGCACCGGCAACTGCCCTTCTGGTGCATGTGCCATGGCCAGGCTGGTACTGTCGCTCTCTCAAGAGCTCCCACAACCACTCTCCAGGACTCCCACAATCAATACTAGGCCTGCACCAGCACCAGTGCTCTCTCCAGACAACTCACACTCAGAGTGTCAGTCTCTCTCTCTCTCTCTCTCTCTCTCTCTCTCTCTCTCTCTCTCTCTCTCTCAATAAATATGCGTTCTAGTCCAAGGCCAGGATTCAATTGTCACTGTAGACCTCTCACAATCCATCTGGGGCTGTGCCAAGGACAGTGCACCACTTCCTCGATCTAGAACTCTCACACTCCCCACTGTCTCTCTCAATACATATGTGTTCTAGTCCGAGGCTTAGGGTTCCATTGTCACTCTCTCATTCTAGAACCCTCACACTCAGTGTCAGTGCAGCTCTCTCTCTCAATAAATCTGTGTTCTAGTCCGAGGCTTATGGTTCCATTGGCGCACCCTCATTCTAGAACTCTCACACTCAGACTGCCAGTGCCACTCTCTCTCTCTCTCTCTCAATAAATCTGTGTTCTAGTCCGTGGCTTAGGGTTCCATTGTCACTCTCTCATTCTAGAACCCTCACACTCAAAGTGCCAGTGCCACTCTCTCTCTCTCTCTCAATAAATCTGTGTTCTAGTCCGTGGCTTAGGGTTCCATTGTCACTCTCTCATTCTAGAACCCTCACACTCAGTGTCAGTGCAACTCTCTCTCTCAATAAATCTGTGTTCTAGTCCGAGGCTTAGGGTTCCATTATCACTCTCTCATTCTAGAACCCTCACACTCAGTGTCAGTGCAGCTCTCTCTCTCAATAAATCTGTGTTCTAGTCCGAGGCTTAGGGTTCCATTGGCGCACCCTCATTCTAGAACCCTCACACTCAGTGTCAGTGCAACTCTCTCTCTCAATAAATCTGTGTTCTAGTCCGAGGCTTAGGGTTCCACTATCACTCTCTCATTCTAGAACCCTCACACTCAAAGTGCCAGTGCCACTCTCTCTCTCAATAAATCTGTGTTCTAGTCCGTGGCTTAGGGTTCCATTGTCACTCTCTCATTCTAGAACCCTCACACTCAGTGTCAGTGCAACTCTCTCTCTCAATAAATCTGTGTTCTAGTCCGAGGCTTAGGGTTCCATTATCACTCTCTCATTCTAGAACCCTCACACTCAGTGTCAGTGCAACTCTCTCTCTCAATAAATCTGTGTTCTAGTCCGTGGCTTAGGGTTCCATTGTCACTCTCTCATTCTAGAACCCTCACACTCAGTGTCAGTGCAACTCTCTCTCTCAATAAATCTGTGTTCTAGTCCGAGGCTTAGGGTTCCATTATCACTCTCTCATTCTAGAACCCTCACACTCAGTGTCAGTGCAGCTCTCTCTCTCAATAAATCTGTGTTCTAGTCCGAGGCTTAGGGTTCCATTGGCGCTCTCTCATTCTAGAACGCTCACACTCAGAGTGCCAGTGCCACTCTCTCTCTCTCAATAAATCTGTGTTCTAGTCTGAGGCTTAGGGTTCCATTATCGCTCTCTCATTCTAGAACGCTCACACTCAGAGTGCCAGTGCCGCTCTCTCTCTCTCAATAAATCTGTGTTCTAGTCCGAGGATTAGGGTTCCATTGTCACTCTCTCATTCTAGAACCCTCACACTCAGTGTCAGTGCCACTCTCTCTGAGGTTCCGTGGTTTTCGGGAATGGACTCCATTTTGTTTGCGTCGTCTGAAGACGCCATTTTATGTTGCCCTCACGTAGGCCTAGGTAGTAAACGAACGAACGAAGTCGCATGGGCCTCGTTGTTCATGTACATATTAATAGGCCCCTTGCGAGTGAGCTGCAAAGATGCTGACCCCGTCAACTGAAACTGACCCTTTACGAAGCCAGTTTTCTCTAGCCGATCGTTGTCTGAATTCCCAATCAATGTTCAGGATATTGCTAACTTTTAGTTTCTTGCACATATCTTATCCTACTCAACAACTGAATTGTTCCTTTCCTTTACGACTTTTCATTACATGGGTAGTGCTTTCAATTATGGCTTTGTCCGGTTTGTGGTAATCGAATTTGGGACATTCCTAATAATTAACTTGTGGGTTGGTACGATGTAAAGTGAGCTTTTTGGAATGTAATAATGTATGTAAAATGTATTCTATTGGTCAGAATTTGCCGCAGTGAGTGTGCATTTGTAAGTGATCGAAATTGTGAATATAAGGTGATGTCTTGCTCTATGAAAATTGAGCAGTTTCCTGAGTCGTACACCGTGTTGTATTGCTTGGTTCACTGTTATTAGCTGCAGCTAATAAATTGATCTCTGATGCCAACCAGAAGTATTCCGTCTCTCTGTAGTCTAAGACAGGAGGAACTTGAAGACTTCGGGTGTGTCCCTGGCACCGCTGGGTTCTAAGAAAACCCGGTTCTTCAGTTGGCGCCCAACGTGGGGCGACTTCAGCGGTACCGGTCCAAGCCTGAGGCTCGTGAGGAGCCACGTGAGGAAATTCTGGAGGAAGGCCGCCACTTCATCGACCCCTGTATGTCGACGTGGACCGAAAGTCTTTGCTGCGAGGCCTCCTGCTTTCCGACGGCTACGAAGGACTGCTGCCCTGACTGTCGCCCTGTCTTGGACCCTTGATTAATCCTTTGTAGAGCGAGACGATAGACGGTCTTCTGGTGGCGTGACAGATACTTTGGTTAAGTATAAGTGGGTCGCTCCCACAACTTTGTTTGGTTCTTGGTTTGGTTTGATTCGGATGCTGCAGCAATCGAAGCCGAGGGGCTCGTATATTTGCGAGTGTATCGATAATTGATAACCCCTTGAAGTTTGAAGCTAGATTAGTGAGCTATAAGATGCCTGGTCTTAGCAAAATTAGGAAATGGTTTAGTTGTGGTTGCAACAGGGATTCCCGATTGGAGGATTCGTGTCCGATACCTCCGGTTGGAACTCCGACTTATGAGCTCTATTCAAAACACGGAGTGGGTCCTGTTACTTATAATGAAGTATGGGTCCTCTATACTAAAAAAGATGGTGTCTTGCGATGGCCCCAACATGGTAGCTTTGAATTCAATATTTTAGATAATCTGGAAGTTGCGCTATTTAAGAAGAAAGCCCGGCTGGCAATGTTTGACTCTTTCCGCCTCTGGCGAAAGGAAGCCAAACAGCGAGAAATTAAGCAAGCAAAAAGAGATAGGAAAGATAAGAATATATCAATACTACAAGCTGCTAGGCAGATTAAAGCAGACGAGGAAGATCGAGTGAGTGAAATTTCAGATAGACAGCGTTGCATGGCCATAGATAAATGGTATCCGGCCTTGCCGTCTTCTCCTCTGAAAGTGATGTAAGACCCAGAAAAAGATCCTTTGATGTCTCATTTACTGAGATTGCCACCCCCTTATGTGCAGGGTGCTAATGCGCCTCCATTACCCCCGGTTGTTCCACCCTTTGTTGTTCAACCTCCTGCTGTTGTTCAGCCACCTGGTGCTCCACAGATGGTTTTACCTCCTACTGCGCAACCCACTCTAGGGTCGCAAGCTTTGCCTCAACCTCCTTTGCCTTCTGCTTCTGCATCTCAGACTCCTACTGTTCCTGTTCCTCCTTTGTCTCAAAATTTTAACTTTCCTGTTTTTACGCCTACTTCTTCTCCTTCTGCTCGAAAATGAATGACGGAAACTGTTGTCAATTTGTTGTCTCCATTGTTTGGGCCACTGAGTATGACCCCTATTTCGGAACGAAAGCAGAGCCGTAGTCAGTTTCCTAGTTCTGAAGAGCGAGCGGTGTTGGATTTATTGGCTCGTAGATGGATTTTGAATGCTCCCAGGTATAATTTGCCATCAGTTATGGATGTTTTCTTTCAGTGGGAGCCGGCTAAGCAGAGGTATGTTTTTAATGTAATGTGTGCCTTTTTAAGGCAGGATTGGGAAGATAATGAGTTGGGTCCGATTCCGCAGGAAGTGCTTGATGTCCAGTCAGAGTTTGCTAAAGGGACGATAGTGGAATCTGATGTTACAGATGCTGTAGAGACGATACTTGCCTTCAGGTCTAGGTTACCGCCTCAGCCATTGTATGAACCTGATCCATCTGTTAGGAGGAAAGTGAAGCAGTATCCTATGAGAGAGGTTCCCCCTGTATGGAGAGAGGCAGTTCAGGCTGATGTCGGTTTGGGTATTCAGGCTGCAGAAGCCCATTTTCAGCGAGTATGGGTCCATGTTCCTTGGAAGAGAGCAGAGGTCTTAGCTCTTAAGCAGACCTTACCTGACCCTCATAAGAATCCTGTTGGTTATTACAAGGAGTTGTCTCAGACAGTTGAAGCATGCATTATGAATTTAGCTGACATAGATATGTTGATGGGTAAGGTAGTTCCGCAACCTTTGTGGGCGAAGATTCGTCATGAGAATCATGTGGCAGAATTAGGTGATACATGGGCTAATATTGTTGCCGCAGATGGTCGACAGGTTGGAGGTGCTAAACCTGAGCCTTTAGTTTCAGAATTACCTGGTAGAATTATTAATCTCATGAAAACTATGATGCCTGCTTTGCGAGTGAATTGGGATAAGTTAGCAGCATGCAAGCAAAAGAAAGATGAGAGCATGTCCGATTTCTTCACAAGGTTTGAAGAGACATTTATCGATCATAGTGGTCAGGACATGAGTACGGAAGGCGGTCAAAGATTGTTCGTGGACAAATTTGTCTTTAATTTGCTTCCCGAGCTTTCTAATAAGTTAAAAGACTCTGAGAGTTCATGGGCCGTTTCTTCGTCGGCCCAGATATTGGCTACTGCCCAATATTATGAGAATAGGGATAAAGATGAGAAGGATAAGGTAGAGAAGAAGACTAAAGAATTAAAGACAAAAGTTCTTTTGAAGCAAGCTTATCCGCCTCGTCAGAATCAGCCTCAGTTCCAGCAACCTCCACAGTTTCAGAGATTGTTACAGAAGCCTGAGCCTTATGCTCAGCGATTCTTTCCTGGACCTAATCAGTGTGCTTACTGAAGGGAGGAAGGACATTTCAAGAATAATTGCCCGGCTCTGTTACAGCGTGTGCATGGTGTACCTGGTCAGAAAGGTCGTGGTGGTTTCCAGCAAGCTCCTAGAGGTAGGGGACGTGGTGTGATCCCCCAGAATGAGCATTCCTCTTCCCTTCAGAATTCTGCAAATTACTTTGAAAGACAGAATGTTCCGACTGATCAGTCTGCACAGTACTGCACAGTACTATGTTGACGATTATTATGTTGAGGGTGAGAGTTCTGGTTATAATGATAGTTAGGACAGCCATGGGCAAAGAGAGGGAGTAGTGTCAGTTCCAGTAGATCAGAGTGGACCTTATGTTGAAGTGACTACATCAGGTGTGGTACAACCTTTTCTTTTGGATACTGGTGCGACGAAGTGTTCTATCATGCACTCTAAACTTCCTAGCGCACCTTTGTCTGGCTTGACCAATGTTTCCGTAGGATTTTCAGGCGCCCCAGTTTGTAACCCGATTTCTAATCCTTTGCCTCTTTCTATTGGCCCTTGTAAATTGGAAACTCCTCTTATTCTAATGACTGGTTGTAATGAGAATCTGTTGGGATTGGACTTGCTGAAAAGATTGTATGCGACATTACATTGTTCTCCTTCGGGAGTACACCTTACCTTAGGTGAGAGAGTGATCTCTCCAATGTATTTGTCTAAAGATTGTCTTCCACTGGAATTGCGTTCTCTTCCTGATACACTTTGGGCTACAGGTCCGAATGATCTTGGTCTCTTGCAGATTCCGCCCTATGTTGTCACTCTCAAATCGAATGCTAGGCTACCTCGTATCCCACAGTATAAGATATCTAGTGATCACGAGAGAGCTCTTTTAGCGATTATCTATGATTTGGTTGCGAAGGGTGTAGTTGAAGAAACGAGAGGTAATGTGTGCAACAGTCCTGTTTTGCCTGTCCTTAAGCGTACTGATGCTTCTAAGCCACCTGTGTATCGGGTTGTGATCGATCTTCGAGAGGTAAACAAGATTGTGGTGCCACAGTTTCCTGTTGTCCCGGATATCACTGCTTTGCACTTGCTTCGGCAGCTTGGTTTTCTGTGACCGACCTAAAGAATGCTTTCTTTAGTATTCCGATTGCTGAGGAGAGTAGAGATATTTTTGGCTTCTCTTTAGGGGGACGAAGCTTCCGGTTTAAGAGAGCTCCCCAAGGTTATTGTGAAAGTCCCACCATCTATAGTCAGGCGTTGAAAACTCAGCTTGATAGTTTTGTGTTGCCTACAGGTGCTACTCTTATCCAGTACGTTGATGATTTGTTGGTTGCTGCTGATGACAAAGAGATTTGTAAAAAGGCTACTCTTTCTTTGTTACGACATTTGTCTGACCTTCATCATAAAGTGTCACCTTCAAAGTTACAGTATTGCCGACAAGAAGTAACCTACTTAGGTCATCTCTTTTCGAAGGAGGGAAGAAGGTTGACCCCAGAACGAATTCAAGCGATTGCGCAAATGACTGTACCATCCACACAGAGAGAAGTGCGTGCTATCCATGGTATCACCTCGTATTGTAGACAATGGATCCCTAATTTTTCCCTGCAAGCGAAACCTCTGTTGGCACTGACTCTTAAAGATACTCCGTATCCTCTTCCTTGGTCTGATGAGTGTCAGAAAAGTTTTTCTGAATTACGCGATGCATTGTGTTCGGCTCCGGTATTGGGTACTCCGGACTACAGTAAACCTTTTACGTTGTATGTGCACGAGAAAGAAGGTTGTGCATTGTCAGTATTGACACAGAGATTTGGAGACAATCAACGTCCATGTGCGTATTTTTCAGCGACGTTGGATCCGATAGCTAAAGCGTTGCCGAGCTACAGCGGCAGCGGCTGTTTCTATCCGACAGTCTGCTGGTTTGGTATTCAATCAATCAATCAAAGACATTTATAGAGCGCACTACATACCCGTAGGGTCTCAAGGCGCTGGGGGAGGGGGGTGCCGCTACTGCTCGAACAGCCAGGTCTTCAGCTTCTTCCTGAAGGAGAGGTGGTCTTGGGTCAGGCGCAGGTCGGTCGGGAGGGAGTTCCAGGTCTTGGCGGCCAGGTAGGAGAAGGACCTTCCACCTGTAGTCGCTCTTCGGATGCGGGGGACGGCGGCGAGGGCGTGGTTGGCTGATCGGAGGTGGCGTTTGGGAGCGTAGAAGTTGATTCGGCTGTTGAGGTAGCTCGGGCCTTGGTCGTGTAGGGCTTTGTGTGCGTGGGTGAGGAGGCGGAAGGTGATTCTTTTGTTGACGGGGAGCCAGTGAAGGTCTCTCAGATGTCCGGAGATGTGGCTGGTTCGTGGGATGTCGAGGATGAGTCTGGCAGAGGCGTTCTGGATCCGCTGGAGTCTCTTCTGGAGCTTGGCGGTGGTACCGGTGTAGAGGGCGTTGCCGTAGTCCAGTCGGCTAGTGACGAGGGCCTGGGTGACGGTCTTCCTGGTCTCGGTGGGGATCCACCAGAAGATCTTCCGTAGCATGCGTAGGATGTTGAAGCACGCCGAGGAGACGTTGTTGACTTGCCTGGTCATGGAGAGGGAGGAGTCCAGGATGAAGCCCAGGTTGCGTGGATAATACGTTGATTGTGATGGTCCCACATCCAGTGGATACCTTATTGAACAGAACTAAGACACAGCACCTTACTAGTGCACGTCTGTCAGGTTATGAGTTGACACTTTTAGCTAGCCATGTACACATCAAAAGATGTAATGTGTTGAATCCAACTTCATTGTTGCCGATTTCTACAGAGTCGGATGCTCAAGAACAGCATGATTGCTTCCTTCGGACAGAGGAAGAAACGAAGGCTAGGGTCGATCTTAAAGATGCTCCTCTTGAGAATGTTGATGGTACCTTATGGGTAGATGGTTCGTGTTTCAAGCTTCCGAATGGTGAGACGACTGCGGCATATGCTGTCACAACTTTACATACAGTTGTTGAAACAGCGCGCATAGCACAGAATTCAGCTCAAGCAGCAGAGTTGATTGCATTGACACGAGCGTGTGTGTTGTCAGAAGGAAAGTGAGTGAATGTTTATACTGATAGTCAGTATGCGTTTGGTGTTGCCCATAGTTTTGGACGTTTGTGGAGAGAGAGAGGATTCCTTACTTCCCATGGCACAAAGATTCAGCATGGGCAGTTAGTGAATGAACTTCTGGAATCTCTTACTCTCCCAAAGCAGATTGCAATTGTGAAGTGTAGTGCGCATAAGAAAGTTGTGGACGATGTAGGTCGAGAGAATGCGTATGCGGATGAAGTTGCGAAGGAAACGGCGAGAGACATGATGAGCCGTATGTATGTGACAGGTCCTGCAAGATGGGTTGTGGAAAGAGGAATGTGTGAAGACACAATAGAAAGTGTGAAGATGATTCAGGCTGAAGCTACTGAGAAAGAAGTGGAGAGAAACTACGGGTATGTTGGATCCGACAGGTTGTTGGATTGAGTTGTCAGAACACCAGCGATGGTTGTTGCCTGATGCGTATGTGCTCCCAGTGGTTACTATGGCTCATGGAATGGCTCATATCAGTGCCAAAGGGATATGTAAGTTGTTGGCTCCAGTATGGCAGAATGCTGGAATTCCGAAATGTGCTGAGAACGTGGTGAAGCATTGCATGATTTGTTTGAAGTATAATCCTGGCAAGGGAACTCCAACTCCAGCTGGTCATTTTGCTCCTCCGACGTATCTGTTTGAAGTGATACAGTTAGATTACATACACATGGCGAGATGCAACAATTTGAAGTATGTCCTTGTGGTTGTTTGCGCCTTTTCCAGATGGATAGAGGCCTACCCCCTAAAGGATAATACTGCCTTGTCTACAGCCAAAGTTTTGCTCAAAGAGTATTTCCCTAGGTATGGTTTGCCGAGAATTGTATGGTCGGACAATGGGAGTGAATTTGTGGGTCGAGTCATGAAGAAAGTGTGTGCTGGAATAGGGATAAGTCAAAAGTTCCATGCTGCGAATCACCCCCAGTCAGCTGGACTTGTGGAATGTTATAACGGCACACTAAAGCTGTAACTAGCTAATATTCAAGCGAGCACTGGTCTTACATGGCCAGATGCCTTGCTGTTGGCTCTTTTGTCAACAAGGACGTCTGTGCATTCTCGTGTGGGACTTAGCCCATACGAAATAGTGTTTGGTCATCCAGCGAATGTTTGGAGTGTGCCTTGTCCCAAGAAATATAGTGATATTGAGTACCGTATGTTGGTGGATTACTTACATGACTTGACTGCTAAATTACGTGTTCTCCACCAACAGGTCTATGACAGTTTGCCGACAGCTACTACAGATCCAGGCCACGTGATCCGACCTGGCGATTCAGTTCTCATCAAGAATTTTCAGCGAGCAAAAAATTTGGAGCAGAGATGGACTGGTCCCTATTTGGTTTTGTTGGTCACTCGGACTGCTGTTAGAGTAGCTGGTAAAAAGAATTGGGTGCATGCCACCCATACTAAGAAAGTTCCTTTGCCCTTACCGTATGATAAGTGGGTGAGGGATGGAATAGCTGACTCGGAATGCGAAAGGATTCCTAGATTCGTACCTTTTAGTGATGCGCATTTGACATGGACTCAGTCAGAACGCGAGGATGATGATGTTCTGCAAGCTGCTGTGCTTCCGTCCTTGAGAATAGACATGACGAATCCGGAACTCCTCTTCAAGGACCAGACTGTGCCTGGCAAAGAACGCTAACATTTGAGATCGAAAAAGGCTTTTGAAACGGACTAATAAAGTTGAAATTTTTTATTTAGTAAAATACACCTTGGCAGATCAAGAGACTTTTTTCCTTTTTTTCCTTTTTCGAGTCACCATCCGGACTCAGCTGCAGGGTTGCGGTACAGCCTTAAGAGGTGAGCCGCGTATTGACACAAGGTCTGCGGTTCAGGGTCGTTAGTGCGATCTTGGTGCACACTTAAGTGAAGAAGGTAACAGCCGTGAGCAGCACGTTAGAGGATGGAGTCTTTTGAGTCCGACAAGGGTGTTAAAAGAGGTGATCTCAGAGCAAAAATGTGTACATTGATCCGTAACAAATGTTTTTTGATAATGTGTTTTCTAATGCTTTTGAATATTACGATAGCTTGTGTGGGTTGGGTTTTCTATGTCACACAACAGACACTTGCAACTACCTCCCAACCTACTCTTTCTTTTCCTACTGTTTCCCCACAGGAGTTTCATACGTTTTCTGAACATGAACAGACACGAAGATCAGAATTTGTGAACAATTCGTTTATACAGATGTTACATCAGCATCAGATAGTTGTAAATACTACGAATTGTTGGGTATGTGGTCTTATGCCACATTCGACTGATAAGGGAATGCCATATTTGGTTTTGCCTTTTTGCCTAAGGGGTCAGTATGGGCACTCCAGTCAATATTTATCTATGCGAATGAAGCATCTCCTGTACGTTCCGTCAAAGATAATGCGAATAATAATGCTTTGATACAGGGAATAGTAGATATGGTCAGAGATATTGATGCATATAATGCTATCCCTAAAGATGAGGTACGAGCATATGTTGGTTGGAACAAGACGAGATATAGTATTAGTTTGACAGAGAAAGAGAGACAGAAAAGGTCTCCTCCTATTTGGATCGTACCCCACCGAGGTCATCTTTGTCTGCAAGGCAATGGTCAGAATCCGAGAGCTCAGTTTGGTAAGAGTGTGTTTGTTATGATAGAGCATATACATGGTTGCCTTCTGATTTTTCAGGCACATGTTATGTGGCGTTTTTGCTCCCACCTACATATACAGCTGCTTTCAACTACCATAAGACAAGATATGGTAGAGGTGTTATCGATGTGAAAGACACTGCTGCACAAGAAGTTGGAGACTTCTTTAAGGGTTTCTTACCCTTGTGGGGTCCTATGGCTAATAGTAGGAATATTCGTCAGCTTACAAGAGTGGTTAAGGCCACTATCAATGAGACTACAGGTGCTCTAAGCAATATTACAGCTGAGCTTCAAGCGGATCGCCTTATGACATTACAGAACCACTTTGCTTTAGATATTATACTCACAGATAGAGGTGGAGTATGTAAATTTGATCGGGTCTAGTTGCTGCGTTTTCATACCAGATAATGCCCCGACAGTGTACCAAGCCATCTTGAGGTTACATAAGTCTGCTGTGTCTATACATGTAGACGAAGGGAACTGGTCATTGATAGGATGGTTTGGGAACTGCTGTCCAAATGGGGATGGAAGATTCTAATGTTCCTTGGTATGGCTTTAGCGATCCTTTTCTCGTGTTGCTTAGGCATCCAGTGTGGTCCCGCCATTTGTGGCCTTTGTGCTACGATCTGTGTGAGAAGACCCATCCCGAGAGAAGTGAAGGATAATAAGATGATGTTACAGCAACACCTTGATGACCTGATGAGAATAGATATAGACCTGGATTCAGATTGACATGGGTTTAGGTCATTGCCTACGTAATGGCAAAAGGTCTGAGGTTCCGTGGTTTTCGGGACCAGACTCCATTTTGTTTGCGTCGTCTGAAGACACCATTTTATGTTGCCCTCGCGTAGGCCTAGGTAGTAAATGAATGAACGAAGTCGCATGGGCCTCGTTGTTCATGTACATATTAATAGGCCCCTTTTCGATTTGCGAGTGAGCTGCAAAGATGCTGACCCCGTCAACTGAAACTGACCCTTTACGAAGCCAGTTTTCTCTAGCCTTTTGTTGTCTGAATTCCCAATCAATGTTCAGGATATTGCTAACTTTTAGTTTCTTGCACATATCTTATCCTACTCAACATCTGAATTGTTCCTTTCCTTTATGACTTTTCATTACATGGGTAGTGCTTTCAATTATGGGGTTGTCCGGTTTGTGGTAATCGACTTTGGGACATTCCTAATAATTAACTTGTGGGTTGGTACGATGTAAAGTGAGCTTTTTGGAATGTAATAATGTATGTAAAATGTATTCTATTGGTCAGAATTTGCCGCAGTGGGTGTGCATTTGTAAGTGATCAAAATTGTGAATATAAGGTGATGTCTTGCTCTATGAAAATTGAGCAGTTTCCTGAGTCGTACACCGTGTTGTATTGCTTGGTTCACTGTTACTAGCTGCAGCTAATAAATTGATCTCTGACACCAACAAGAAGTATTCCGTGTCTCTGTAGTCTAAGACAGGAGGAACTCGAAGACTTCGGGTGTGTCCCTGGCACCGCTGGGTTCTAAGAAAACCCGGTTCTTCATCTCTCTCAATAAATCTGTATTCTAGTCTATGGTTTAGGGTACATTGTCGCTCTCTCACGCTAGAACGTTCACACTTAGAGTGCCAGTGCTGCTCTCTCTCTCTCTCGCTATCTCTTTCACAATAAATCTGTGTTCTAGTCCAAGGCTGAGGTTTCCATTGTCGCTTTCTCTCTCTAGAGCTCTCACACTCAGTGAGAGTGGCTGATTAAATAAAAGTTATACCGTTGGCACGAATATTGTGTCCCACGCCTGCTTGCAACAAAGGAACAAAGCAGTAACCGAAGATATATATATATATATATATATATATATTACCTACTGGCGGTCGCCAGTAGGTACTTATAGTTAGGACCTAGTTTCCATAGGAAATCCGCAACATTCTATTGGGAATAACTTTGGCGCCGGTTGACGAATCTTCGCAAATCTCTCAAAGAAGATGGCCCGCTCCGCTCTGCTCCTTCCCTGAAAGTTTGGGGGGGATTCATCAAGCGGGGGCCGAGATAAAAGGGGGGTCCCGAAACGTGTTTTCCCCATGTTAATTTCCATAGGGCGGTTGGACTCACTTTTAGCCCGAACGGCTGAATGGATTTCCACCAAACTTGGCAAAATTGTAGGGACTGGTAGCCCGATGTGCCTTTGCTATGTCTCAAGATATGTGCTCCAGTGGATTTTGAGTACTTTATGTTAAAAAATATATATATATCTATAAGCGCGCACCGGTACGCGCACCGAGTACGCGAGCGGAAAGCTAATTGGCTCTCGGGTGTCTGTCAACATTCCAAACAGTCCGGAGCCGCCGCCATCTTGTGTCTCGGTAGAATCGAGACACAAGAGGTGGCAAAAACAAAGGGGGAAATGACCAAAAGGGGGCAGGGTAGACCCCCCCTGATCCCCTAGGTTTGATGTGGGGGCCATAAAAGGGCTTCGCGGGGGGAGCGCCCGGTACGCGCACCGGGGAGTGTACCGGGGAGCGTACCCTGGAGAAAAAAGAATGACAGAGTATTTTAAAAATTTAGCATTTTTTTATAAATTGGAGGTAGTTCTAAAAAGAACTGTTTTTTTTATTCTTTTTGTTGTTTTATATATTTTTTTGTTTTTTTGATTTTTTTTACTTTTTTTGGCTTTTATGAACAATTTTATATATATATATTTTTTTTATGGGGAGAAACAAAAAACAGGGAATTGTAAACGGCTCAACTGGAGCAAAAAAAATCAGGAAAAAAATGAAGTTTTTTTTCTGCAGATGTGGTTCTCTCCTGCACGGTTGATTAGGTTTATACTTTTCTTGCCATACGTAATTGTAGTCCCGCAATAGATACAAACAATTTTAAAATCTCCAAACTGGGTTTGGATGTTTGGGACCATCTCCCTTGCCTCTGGACCCGATGGAGTGCGTTGTTTGCTTGTTGAGGTTCTGGAAGAAGATTGGGGAAGGTTTCTGGACAGTTCTCTCACCTCTGCCGCAGAATAGTTGTTGGGATGCCTGCGTTGCATGTGGCGAATCATGGTATAATTACCAAAAGAATACTTTTTTGTAGGGTTCCCCCTGGAAAGTTCAGAGCCAAATATCAGACAAGTCACCATGGCCGCATTGACTTTCTTTTGGCCTTTTGGGAATTTAAAAAACTTCCACACAATGTGCTCTCTCGGTTTATAAGGGGGATTGTCATCAGGCAGGAAGTGCCTTCTCTCCTCCTCCTCCTCCTCCTCCTCCTCTTCTTCTTCACCACCAATATGGTGTTGTGGTGGTCCTTGTGGTGGTGGTGGTGGTGGTGGTGGTGCAGATGCTCCTGCTGCTGCTGCTACTGTAGCCATTTCTCAATCAATGGAAACAGGTCTTCCTCACTCAAAGAACGAAGTGAGAATGAGGAAAAAAGGTGGGGGCTTTCATCATTTGGAAAACAAAACTGTTCTGAACCAATGAAAAGTGTTATTTTCAGGTCACATGACCCGGGCTTTGATCATTTGGAAACCAAAAGTGTTTTGAACCAATGAAAAGTGTTATTTTCAGGTCACATGACCCGACGCGCTTACGCTACGCGCCCCGGGGCGCGCCCGGGGGCTCTAAAGTTGCACGATCGTATGCGCTCGGGCGCTTCCGGGTGCGCTTACGCCGTGCGTCATAAGACGTATCACGCGGCTACGCGATACGTCATGATGATGTTTTCGTTCACGGCAATAGCGCTAACGGGACGCTCACCGGTACGCTCACCGGGGCGCGCCGCAACACTGCGCTTACCGGTGCGCTCAAAAAGGGAAAAATATACATTAAAAAATAGTATTACATAAATAAATGCGATGCAGTGCGCGCAACTAAATTCGTTTTATGTATTTATACGTTTACTTACCTGTTAAAGTCCATAATCCATACATTACTACCCCCCACCCTGTCCCTGCTCCTCCCCACGTCACCGCCCGGCCGGTACTCCCACTACCGGCCGAAGCTGCATTTTCGGCTGCTTTCTGCTGCTTTGCGGGCAGGTGAGTGGGCAGGGCTGCTCTGCTCTTGGAGCAGAGTCGGGTAGGAGTGGTTTGCCCACTCCTAAGTGCGCAGTGATTGCTTTGTCGGCCATCTTGGGCCGCCCAAGCTAGTAATGCGCATTTTCCTCACCCACCCCTACTGCCCCTGGCTGAGCAATGTTTCACGTCGCTCAGACCATTCACAACACTGGATTGGCCTTGAGGAGGGAGCCTGGCTGCCTGCTTCCTGTTCCTGTCAGAGACGGAGGCAGGAGAGTAGAAAAGATGCAGGACCCGGCCTCAAGGTAAGATTTTTAAATTTTTATTTAACACCTCTTGCGTCCCCCCGCACCCGCACCCGTGAGCCATGCCGGCCACCACTGATTTAGAGGGAATGTATGACGTTACAATGAATTCCGTTGCAACGCATGCCTTTACCACGCATGCGTTACAACGGAATTCGTTTACCACGCATAACATTTACCTCGATTGCTTGCGTGGTGACGTCATACGTCGTTAAGAGAAAGCGGAAGTTTATTTTCCGATTTCTCTTAAACGACGCTGATTAAATACATAACCTGACGTGACTTCAGGTGAGTTTTTTTTAGGGGGGAGACCCCCCAAGCCCCCCTTTTTTTACTTTTTACCTTTACCACATATACCTTTACTACAAACCTCGTAGTAAAGGTATGCATGGTAAAGGCTTTCGTGGTAACCACGCATGCGTTGTACTGCATGCGTGGTTAACGATTTCGTGGAAACGGCTCTGTTGTAATGGCCGTTTCCCATTTAGAGGGAGCAGATTCCTGTGAGGAGTTATTCATATTCTCTCGCTCTTGTTTTGAGGATTCCATCAAAGAATGTTGTGTGATGCTACTTGTGAGCTGTGGTCGGTAGCAGGCAGTGTTTGCCTGTCTGATATTTTATTGAAGATAACTAAGTATACTGTAAGTTTGTTGAGTGCCTTGTCGGAGTTTTACCCAGTTGTCGAATATGCTTTTGTGAAAACTTTGCGGTTTGGCCCATGGACTCCTCCCTGCAGAAGGTCCATTCTACCAGAGTGTCTTAGGGCTTCCGCCATGATCTACATTCCTCGATCATTTTTGGCTAAGGTGAGTGCTTCCCATGACTAAAGTGGATGTGAGCTTGGCTGGAAAAATACTGCCTTAGTAAATACTGTTGCATGCATAATCATAATTACTCCATTATGATTTCCGATACAAAACATTTCAGTGCTGGTGTGTTTTACATCAACTAACACTTCACTGGGAATGGAGTGAGTTCAGCCGAGGAGAGAAATGAGGAAGCAGCGCTAGAGAATGTGGATGTTTGGCTTCAGGAAGTGTTATCATTCTAAGCATTCCTATGTCAACACAGAAGAATGCATGTTCCAATGCAGTGGTTCCTAACCCTTTGACTTCTGCGGAGCCTTCACTGAATCGTTTCTGGAATCCAGGGACACCCATTGAGTCATTATTAGAGGCTGGGGACCCGATAGCCATAACAAATTCTACGATTTACACCTGCAAACAATACACAAAAATACAGAAACGACTATACAAAAAAAAAATGAAATATTTCATTTAATTCACAATCAAATATAGAAAAATCTATATTTCAATGGAAAGCTCAGAGCTTTTTTAAATTTGTTTTTGAATTCTTAAGTGCAAAAAGAAATGACAAACTTTAGCATATCACTTGGTCTTCTTTTTCTCCTACATGCTCTCTTTTTGTCAGCACTTAAGCTGAGGCCACCCTTCATCTGTACTATATTCTGTCTGCTGTACTTGCGCAGCTCCATTGAAGGTCTTCAAACAAATACACCCACCAATCTAGCCCATAATCCATTCCCAATACTCCAATTTGCCAAGTTCTATTAGGACCAAGCTTGATTGTAAGTTTCTTCATCCGAACAGTGACATCATTTTCATCATTGGTCCTTCCCAATCCACGTAGTTGATCCTGAGCTCTGTCTTTTTTCTATCTTTTGCCCATTCTGCGCAGCACAAATAAAATATTTAA
Source organism: Lissotriton helveticus (assembly GCF_964261635.1). Taxonomy (NCBI): domain Eukaryota; kingdom Metazoa; phylum Chordata; class Amphibia; order Caudata; family Salamandridae; genus Lissotriton; species Lissotriton helveticus. Next base: position 213,499,059 of record NC_136062.1, on the reverse strand, counting down.
ATTTTATATTTCTATTTTTTTGTGCCAGTTTTGCAATAACGTGCCACTTTGATACAAAACAGTGCCTCTATGGGCTTGCAACACAAAGGCTACAAAGAGGCACAGGAACATGCAAGGTCCTATATATCCAGGTTACAGAGAAAAGAATCAGAGCAGCTTAGCTTGCCAGTTCCATAGGTCAGTGTCCACGCTGCTGCAATCTGTAATGGTCAGACTCACTGTACATGGGGTCTCTACTCCATACCAGGGCTTTAAGTGGGATAAAAAAAACTGGAGAGTCTCTCATGGGGCGTGGCCAATGAAATTAAGGGCGTGGTTTAAAAACACATAAGCTAAAAATCTGTGCTTAGCATAATGTGCCTCCCGACTTGTATTTTGCTGTTTCTATTGTTGCATGGAGATATGTGATGCAACAAGTAACATCATACCTACAACAAGTTGGCACTATTGGCTATGTCAATAGTTGTTAGTTGCATGAGATAAATAAGCTGCAACTATAGCTTGTAAATAATATTGAAAAAGCTTCCACTTAAAACCCTGGTGACACCACGACAATGTTGCTGCTCCTGAGTTTCAAAATGAGAAGGGAAATCCAGAGAGAAAATGACTCTCTTTAAAGGATTTTCTACCCCCTACAATGCTCACCTGGCATGATGTCATGCCGTAACTTCTCCACTAGTGACAAGTGAGCATGCGCAGATTGATGCGCCTGCTGTCACTGCAGGCTGGAAAAAAATGGGCCGCCTGTGCTAGGGCACAAAACAGAGCCCGATAGAGACCCTTTTCGAGTCCTCCTTTGAAAAACTGCCGGTGCTCAGTAAGAGACCCACCCCGCTTAAAGCCTTGCTCCAGACGATTCACCACCCTGATATACGAGAAGAGCATAGTGGGAAGGGACATGGCGGCAGGGGACACATGAGGGGAAAAAAAGAGGTTGCGGTGGGGATGACAACGGGGGGAACAAATCTAGGGTGACCAACTGTCCGTAAATTTCACGGACCGTCTGTAATTTGGATTTCCCCTGATGAATCCTTTTACAGATGCCTTTTGTCCGAAATTTTGCCCTTTGGGGAACAGCACTGCTTCTCTGTGAGAATCCTGATTGCCACATACAGAATGGCAGTGGGCCAGTCCGGATGGTGCGGCATGTGGTGGGCTTCCTCCAGCCTCGGGCATCCTGTCAGAAGGATGTCCTACCAGAGAATCCAATTCATCAAAATAAGGCGGTGAAAGAAGTTAAAAACAAAAGGGTTATAGTTGTTTCACAGTCTCATAATTTTAGAACTGATGCATTTTCAATATTATATTCAACGAAGCCATGCTTGCTGCTTTTTTATTTTATATAACTAACAACCATTGACAAAGCCTATGGTTCTGGCTTGTTGTAGGTGTAACCTTATTTTCTGTATTATTTATTGCAATGACAGAAACAGCAAAATACCAGTAGGGCGGCACCAGGGCCGGTTTTAGTGCTGGTGGCGCCCAGTGCGACAATCACTTTTGTCGCCCCCTGCGCCCCATGCCCGCCTCGTCGGATTGTCTCATTGCCACAGGGCAAAAGTCCTGCTCATCTCTCCTAACATAATGTACTGCTAAACACAGCACCCTCCTGAGGTCAGCGCCCCTTCCACAGGTCAGCGCCCTCTTCGACTGCATCGGTCACACTGCCCTAAAGCCGGCCCTGGGCTGCACACTATGTTAAGCAAATATCTTTAGCTTAGGGGTTTTAAGCTACACCCTTAATTACATCGAACGCCCTGCATGGAGAGACCCCCCCCCCCCGGCCCCAGTTTTGTCATCCCACTTAAAGCCGTGGAAACAACATGCATGACTCATGACTTCCATGGTTTCAGATTGACTATGTGCAGGGGCATCTTGAATCCCTCCCTTTGCTTTAGGAACTACAGGGAGGGGTGAGTTCCTGATGGGTCTCTTCTGTCTGCAACTCTGCAGAGGAACGCTCAGCTCATAATTAACCGCATGCATGCGGGGCGAATTCCGCCCGTACGCTGGGTTTTGCGAAAGCGCACTTTGCATGACGAGCTGGGCTCGTCATGAGCGTGCGAGGAGGCTACGCCATGACGAGCCCAGCTCGTCATGAGCGTCGAAGGGGTTAATGTGAAAGGTGGGTGAGAGAGTAAGTGAAGGGACGGGTGGATGTCTGGATGGATGCATTAGTAAAAGGGTAAATGGATGAATGAAAGGGTGAATGGATGGATAATAAGAGAAAGGATGGGTGGATGGATGAGTGAAATGATGGATGGATGGATGGATTGATGAATTGATAAGTGAAAGGGTGAATGGTTGGACAGATGAGCGAAAGGGTGGAGCTAAGGATGCATGAGTGAGTGAAAGGGAGGGTACATGGGCAAAAGGTTGGATAGATGAGTGAAGGAGTGAATGGATGGATGAGAGAAAAGATGGATGGATGAGTGATAGGGTCAATGGATGGATTAATGAGTAGACGGATGGTTGGGTGGACGGAAGGAAGGATGGATGGCTAAGTGCAAGGGTCGATGGAGAGAGAAAGTGAGGATGGATGTGTGGATGACTGAAAGGGTGAATGTGTGGAAGGATGAGTGACTTGGTGGATGGATGAGTAAGGGAAAGGGTGGCTGGATGGGTGAAAGGGTAAATGGATGAGTGAGTGGATGGATCAGTGTGCAGATGGATAGGGTGAAAGGATGGATGGATGAGTGAAAGGGTAGATGGAGGGATGGATGAGTGAAATGATGGATGATGGAAGGATACATGATGGATAGGTTTGTAAATGGTTCAATGTTTGGATATGGATTAACCACATTTTATGCGTGCCACTTTACATTTCACAATATATATCCGAGAAGAACTTCCAGGCCATTTCTCTCACCAAACGTGCCTGCTAAGGACCACGAGTTGTAAACAAAATGTCAGACTAGATAACCCAGTGCTGTAACCATATATATAGATTATTATCATATGAAATACCACAAAAAGACCTGCACAGTTGATCACAGCTGTGTGCATACTGAAAAACTGTGAAGTACAGGATTGTTTCAACCTGATATAAACTTATTTTGACTTGTGCATCAGTGGTTGTCTATTTACTTACTTACATACTATTGTGCAACTTCATCTGATGTGTCTGTAAAACTTACCTTTTGTCCAAAAGTTTTGTCCTGAATTTTGAACTCCTGTATTGAATTTTTGTCCAGAATTTTGACCTTTGCCCTGAATCTTTACACTCACTGTCCTGAATTTGCACCCATGCCAGTTGACACCCTAACATATCAGGATACGGACACTTCCAAACAATGATAATGGCATGTGTGTTAACTAAAATCAGTGGATTGTTTGCGGGTCTGCAGCATTGTACGCTCAGGTCCAAGGCCTAAGCATTATGTCTAATGCCAGGTAGGGAGCTCAAGTGGAAAAAGTCGCCATTTCTGCCATGAAGGGGCCCAGATGGGTTTCAATAAATGGGATTGGTCACTCATTTTGGTCATTCAACCAGCCATTTGGCTCGTGAGGGGAAAGTGGGCTGTCACCAATGGCGGAGTATACAAAGTTTAGCTGTAGCAAGCGAAGTGGCAACTACGGTCGTGGAGAGTCATGCACGGCAGTTGAGAAAAGTAGTGAAGGAAGCACAAGAAAGGTGATGGGGAGATGTGAAGGGTGCTAGGCCGCCACAAGTGAGCCCAAAGAAGCACTTAGTAGGGGGCAAATGGCTGGTCAGGCCCAAAAAACGTAGTATACATCACAGTGGGCTGTATCACACTGGCAGCACTTCTTGTTTGGTAGGAGGCTCACCCTGTGGAGTTTCCCAGGAGTCCAGTACCAATCCTGTAGGATTTCAAATTAGAGAAATTTCAGACAGTAATCTCTTAGGGCCCTATCATGATCTTAAAGGAGCGACACCCAGTCTTCTGGGGAGTACTCTTTGCTGGAAAGAGACTGGCAGCGGAGTCTAGTAGCCAAGAGAGATGGAAGGAAGTGCTTCCCTGCATAGAGACTGGACCCTAAGCTTTTGTAGCTGTGGAAGACCCAGAGGTATTGTAGTATAGGACATAGAGGATGTTCCAGCAGTCGGATGCAGTCGAGCCAGTTGATGGTAGAGCAAGAGGTCCTCTGGGCTAACCTCAAATTAAGTTTGTGTTTGGGCAAGTATTTGAGTTCACCAGCTGCCAAGACGTGGCCGAGACACTGGATGCCACGGTTTTACCAGGTCATCTAATGGAACGGGTGATAGTCAACGTGGAGGGCAGGGTTATGCCAGAGGGGATATGAGTGAAAAGGATGGGTTTGAGTTAATGGACAGGAAGATCTGGTGCTCTAGCATTTACGTTTGTAAGTATGACTTGTGATTCCAAGATACACGGTGCCAACAGGTCAGGGGCAACAAACCCAGACAGCAAACAACCCCTGTAGAGGTGCGGGACAAGCCTCACACCATACAAATAAGTCCAAGTCCTGTGCACACGTATCAGAGTAATAGGTCCTAGTGTCAGAACCAAACAATCGAAACAATGTTCGTGAAAACAAAATGATGAAGGTCAAACTCCAGAATTGCATAAAGATAAGATTTATAATTCAATCTTAATCAGTACATATGACATAACCAGCCGACACGTGTTTCGTCACACCGTGTATAAGATGTGACTCTTCAGGGCTGTTCGTTTCTAAAGTAGAAGGGTGAGTCGCACGACCGGTGTTGATTCCAACCCGGCTGCGACACATTGAGGTTGATGTAAAGAAAAGGTATGAGTAATGGTTCCCTGCTGGACGGTATGTACCAGCATGGGAGAGACTGAGGACGGATGCGTCCGAAGTCAGGGTGGTCGATAAAATGTGAGTATCTATAGTTACACTGGACTGCACGGGTCGGTGCGGACATCTAATCCGGACGATCCAGGTGGCGGATCACTGGATCGTCCGGATTAGATGTACTGTCCAGCAGGCACATCACACCACTAGGGACTACTGTAATAGGTGGGGTCTGTGGGGTTGATCAGATGTCAGATGTCATTCTTTGGGGAAAAGGTGTGTTTTGAGTTTTTTTCTGAAGAAGTTGTAATTTTTGGTTAGTCTGAGTTCCACTGGGAGTTCGTTCCAGTGTCGTGCAGCCAAATAGGAGAAAGTACGTCCTCCTGGTCTGGATTTTTAATTTTTTTCAATTTTAGCAAGAGCGAGGTGCTGCGATCTTAGCGGTCTGGCGGGAGTATAGAAATGTATTCTGTTCTGAAGGATCATGGGTCCCGTATCGTGGAGTGTCCTATGGGCGTGACCGATGAGCTTAAAGCAGGCTCTTTGACGCATGGGCAGCTAGTGAAGTTTTTTTAATCACTCTGTGGCTGAGCTGTATTTGCCTTTATTGCATACTAGCTTAGCTGCGGCATTCTGCACTACCTACAGTCGTTTAAATAGGTAGTCTGGCATGCCCACAAAAAGGGTATTGCCATAGTCCCTCCTACTGACTAGCAGGGCCTGTGTGACTGATTTCCTGCTTTCCAAGGGGATCAATGGGAAGAGCCTTCTTAGAAATTTTAGAGTGGCAACGCTTTTCTCACATTGAGTTCGAATGTGGGCCTGCATGGATAGTGTGTCGTCAATTGTGATGCCCAGGTTTTTGGCCGAGTGCTTGGGTGAAGGGGCATCTCCCAGAGTGGAGGGCCACCAGGAATTGTCCCATATGTGTTTGGCTTCACCAAGGAGCAGGATCTCGGTTTTGTCTGCATTTAGTTTGAGGCAGTGATCTGCCATCCATGTAGCCATTTCGGTAAGGCAGTTGTTAAGTCTCATTTTGCTGTCTTCATGCCCCTTCCCTAGCGTGATTGTGAGTTGCGTGTCTTCCGCGTAGGAGCATACACCAAAACCTCATTTTGTTCCAATTCGTGCCAAAGGTGATACGTAGGCATTGAACAGCGTGGGGCTGAGGGATGCTCCCTGCGGGACACCGCATTTCAGTTGTTTAGGCTTGGATGAGAAGGATCCTAGCTGTACTGTTTGTCTTCTGTTATGCAAAAAAGAACTGAGCCATTCAAGGGCTTTTCTGTTTATCCCTTTTTCTTGTAGGTTTTCTAGTAGGAGGTGGTGGGAGACCGCGTCGAACGCCGCCGACGTATGTGCATGGCGCATTGCACAGGCTCTAATCGGACAAGGGGTGTTCGTGTTTGAAGCTTGGCGGGAAAGGATTATGCAGTTGGGAATCTCATAGATCTGAAAATTATCCCTCCATGCTCTGTCCTCCAAATCTGTCACTTTACTGTGCAGAAACTCTATGTCCAATAAGGAAGATAGTCATGCTGAGCTTCCACAGCATACAGTCAACTGTCCACCCTATCCATCTATGTGTGGGTCGACGATATGTCTTGCTGGATTGACGTTAACTCCGGAGTGAGGCGGGGCATTTTAGTGTCCATTGCTGTGTAGTAAGATCCAATAGATGCACTCTCTCTGAGTAGTACCTCCATGTCTGCCTCTGAAAGTTTTGATACCACAGGGGGTTCCGCTTTCGGAGGTTGGGAAGCATTTGGCTGCTTCTGAGAAGAGCAGTTGGCGTGTTGGTTGCTTATGGATCGACAGGCAGGAGGAGGGTTAAGTGCCACTCTAACACAAGAGTATTGGGGTTCGGGCACCAGCACGGGTCACCAGGCAGACAGATGATGGGGGCAACAGATCCCTCACATAGTGGTGACATGACATAACAAGGAGTCCTTCCTGAGGTGAGGGGAGTAGACAGGCAGAGGTCCTTTCGGTGTCTATCAGCAAGACTCTCCAGGAGCAGAGGGAACAAGCACTGGCTAAGCAAGGCTACCTCAGGCCAGGGTGGCACCTCTTCAGGCACAAATGATGGCTAGGGCGCACCACATGATGCCTACGCCAACAGTGGGTAATAAGAAGTGGCTCCAAGACACACAGTGGCTCCCATGGGAAGCAGGCAGGTTCCATACCCCAAGGACAGGAAGCGTGGAAAGTCAATGGAACGTAGGCCCCGTCTACATGGCAGTCTTGGCCTGTGCCAAGGTATGGAGCGCCGGGCAGACGATGCAGGGAACCCAACAGGGCGAGGAGTAAACACAGGGAGCGGCCAACGTAGAGCGTTCCAAGTGTGATGTATTCCTATAGGTTCTGAATCGATCCCCCTATTCCTGACCCTATTCTGGTTAGCAAACTAACAAGTTAACTAAGTAATCAGCCCATGAGGCAGAAAAACCCCATGATGCAGATACCGCTATCTGACGCAGTCACACTACGGCACAGGAACGTGTTATCTGATTAGGTCATAACGCTTGCGATCTAATTAGACAAGCGATATTCCTCCAGCCCCTGATAAGGCATACGGAGTTCTCATAACAAATCAAACCTATGACAACCTGGGCAAAACCCTGCGGCCATTGTTTTGATTTCACCGAGAACTTCAGCAAAAGAATGTGCTAACGAGCAAGTCGTATGACATCCTTATTGACGTATCTATGTCCATCCTTACGTCAATCTCGGCACCTTAAAGGTATAAATATTACCGATCTTGCCCTATGCAAACACACGCGTGGTGACGAGACGGAGCAGCCATACTTGCCGAAGCCCAGAAGCAGAGCAGACCCCGCTGGCAGCAGCCCCGCCTTTCTGACACGCTGAGAACGAGAAGCTGCTTTCTCCTGCCGAGAAACCAAGCACCGGCGCTTCCGGGTAGCCCTCGCAGGCAGCCTGGAATATCGAGACCAGAGAAAGAGATACCATTCCTCATTCATCCTAACTTCCAGGTACAGAACTGAATAACCCCTCACAGAGAATTCTTAAGTTATTCACTTGGCAAAAACAAACTTAACTTAAACTGTAACTTTCTATTCCCGCCCTCGTATTAGACTTAGGTCAGGTACACGGGGTAGGCGTATCTAGAAACACCAGTTGAGTACGTTTAGTCAAATGTATATGTGTATGTAATATATTTTATTCATTTTAAAAATCTTATGGCTTAGAAACCATATCAATGTTTTTACAGTATTATTTTATACTGCTGCTTTTAATGTATGCACTTTACTTAACTATAAGTATTGCAATAATATCGATCCATTTCTCTTGTATGAGAAAAGAGACTGATCAATAAATAACACCTTTTTATTGAACACGCCCGTCTCTTCCTTTTCTCTACAATCTGATGAGACTAAGAATGCACGTACTGACTGAGTAAAATAAATTGCCTTTTGTTCACACGACTCTCGAGATTTACTCTTGATTAGGGGAGAGCAAAGTTGTCATGTTCTATGGTTGTCAGAAACTAAATCCCTTCTTGTCTAATCAGGGAAGTTAATTCTTTCCTGAACATTCGAGAAAGTTTCTAGTGAACTCTGAGCTAAGCTGGCAAACCCAAAACGTTAAGTCTAATATCGACAGTAGTAGACCTAGTTAACGTCTGGTCTAGGCCTTTACTATTGTAGGTATTATTCCAATGCGCAGAGCCTATTGGGATGATAGGAGCTACACTACATGGCGCCCAACGCATTTGGAAAGGGCGATAAAACTAACGTAAGACATTTAGAGTAACTCAGTCGTGCTTTCTCACTCAGACCCCTTTTCCCACAATACTCCAAAGATGTCTGGAGTGGGTGAAAGGTAATATCCGCCAAACCTCGCAGGAGGAAACTCCTATGTATGGTACTTGGTTTAGTCAACGTTGAAGGATAAAACAGTTCCAAAATATTGTGCATCTAATCTTTGTTTCCATAAGAAACCTGATCTGCAAACAAACAAAATAACCTTTTGGACAGTAAAATGTCAGACAATGAGGATGAAAGAGAGGCAGTTAGATTAGCAACTGAACTCGCAGCAGCTGATGCTACCATGCAGGCAGCGGACGAGGATATAATACTCATCCCGGTCATCAAAAGGAGATCTATAACTCTAAAACTTATAGAAAATGGACTGACACCTAGAGGTGGCACAGTCATATTCGTAATTGAGGCACACGAATATCGGCAGACAGAGGTATACTATTCATGGATACATTTCCCAGCAGCAAATGCTGTAACAAAGTACTTCCACTATTACAAAATAGAGGAACCTCCTAATGAGTACACTCCTTTCGAGGAGGTGGAAGTACCACTCAAATTTCAAGAGCATTTGCTCTTATTTGATGGCGCCCTAAAACATAACAATCACATCACCAGGCTCGGTCCTTTAGGAAGACCAGGAGCAACGTGGCCGGTCCTAGCCGGATACACACCACATCCAGACATCAATGGGATGTCTGCAGCAGAGCTGTTAACACATTTAAAACAATTAATAAAAATACATAGACAATTAGTCCAGTATGTGATGCGGACTTCAACAATTCAGCCAGCGATTAAACTTCCACAGCTGACCCCTCACCAGGGGAACACAAATAAAATTACACCACAGAACATCCAATCCTGCCTAGGTAAAGTACCGGCTAAACGGGAACAAATACCATTCTGGTTGGCGCAGAAAATCACCCAAATAGAGGCGGTGTTTCCAGACACCACCCCGCTAGAAAAGCACAGGATTCTGACTATCTGTCTCCCAATGGGAATCGCACCACACATAGAGGACTGTGACACTTGGGGTACAGTCTTTGCTTCCATCTACACAAAAACGCACGGTGTTCCATCCATTTCGGTAATACCAGATGTGCTAAAACAAATTCAAGACGAATACGGTCCAGAACCCGCTTTAACTCTTGGTATGAAATTACTAAAAGTCTTCAAGCAGGTCTCGGCTATATTATTAGCCAATATAAAGGGAGAAGCAGCAAACGTGGCGATCCGCCAGAGGTTAAAAGAGACAGATATAGCAGACCAACCAGCTGAAATTGCCAGAATCATAGAAAAATCCTATGAGGAACTAGGTAGAGATAGTTTAGGTGGAATACCAGTAAAACCACAACTGAAAAAATATTTTTTAATAATAATTCAACATTACCAAAAAAGAACTGGGATGGAAACAAACAATCCAATCCTAAAGAAAAGAAATTCCAGTCCAGAGGAAGGTCTCCTAGGCGAAGAGAAAAATCTCCGAACCAAAGACACAGGTCACCCCAGAGTGACCCCTCTGGGAAAAGATATAACCTTAGAAATAGGGATAATATAAAAAAGCCTGATAGATATCAAGACATTGATACACGTCCCTCTCAATCTTTTCAGACTTCCTCGCAGAAATCGGAAAGAAGAGGACGATCAGAACAAAGAGAAGAGCACGCCAAGTCCAAAGACAAGGAACCTGCTCAGCTAAAAAAGAAATTACAATTTCCAAAAAAGAAGGTAGCCAGTATCAAGGTAGTTAACAATGCCGAGAATACTGAGGACACAACTGAAAAACGAGGAATGGGCTCAGACAATGCTAGACAGCGCAGCAGAAGTGAGCATAGCTCGCAAAGTCCTTATGAATCATCTGGAGACAGTGGACACGAATGAATATCTTCAAGTGGAAACTGCGGACACCAGAGTTAGCAAACCTCACAAAATATACGAAATAACATTGCGTATAGAGGGGGATAAGACTAGAAAAATAAGGGGACTATTTTGGGATAATCTCTCCAAGGGCTATGATATCCTTCTAGCTGAAAAAGACTGGCCACCAGAGTTTGTCAGGGAGTGCCCTCATGGCGAAGAAGTAATTATGCCTGCCTTCTCAAATCATATCCCAATTCATAAAAAATACACACTTGCCAGAAAGTGGGCAGTAGCTCTAGCTCCTGCTTTATATAAAAATCACGTGGGATGGGATGAGGACTCTCCTCCTCACAAAATCCAGTTAAAATCACAACCAACTGCACAAAGGCAGTACCCAATTAAGCAAGAAGCTAAAAAACAGGTAAATGAAATACTAGATCAGCTAGAATACCAGGGGGTGATTGAAACTTGCACCTCACAAATGAACAACCCTTTGTTTCCGGTCTCCAAACCAGACAATTCATATCGTCTAGTTTTGGATTACCGACACCTTAACACATGTTGCAAAACTTTTGCAGTGCAAAATTCACACAGTGCTGCACTAATGAATAACATAGTGCGCAAAAAATACAAAACAACCTTAGACATCCCTAATGGATTCTTTTGTCAAAACATAGCACCAGAGAGCAGATATTTAACTGCGTTCTCAATAAATGGCACTCAAAAACAATTCTGTCAGTTAGCCCAGGGGTACAAGAACAGCCCGGGGGTATTCTCAGCGAGAGTAACAGAATTACTACAACTATATGATGATGAAGCATTATCTTATGTCGATGACATTTACTTAACAGATGATGACTTGGAGACTCACTTGAAGAGAGTGAACACCATAATACTTGGGTTCGCAGCAGAGGGTTACAAATTCAACTTTAAAAAGTCCAGAATTGCCCATCTGACAGTCCTGTTCGTAGGATATGAATTATCAAATATAGCCTGGCTGACAATTTTCTAGAACTAGAAGAATTAAAAAATATAGAATATGAAAAAACATTCCCTCTGCCTATCGACATTCTGCCTTTACGACATTACGCCTGTGTAATTTATACAGACGGACATGCTCAACCCCCCGTTTGGGGAGAACAGGCGTACAACCCAACATGTGGGATTACAAAAGAAGTGTGGCGCGGAGGTAAACTAAAACCTCTATTAACAAAAACACACGCAGTAGAAACTAATTCAGAACAACAGACTGAAATATTAGCATTGAAAATGGTGCTAGATAATGCGGATCGCGAATTCCCGACACTTATAGTGTCAGATTCATATTACTGCGTCAAATCATATAACAAGGATTTGCAGACATGGATTCAAAACGGTTACAAAGATGACACAGATGCACCAATAAAGCAGAAACTGCTCTGGGAACAAATAGCTCTTTTACAAAAAGAACTACCAAAGACTCACGTGACACACTCACTGAGTCATCAGCGTGATGGCGTTCACGTTGCAGGGAATTCATTGGCTGAAACAGCCACAGCGGCAGCAACTAAAACGGCTCCCGTAGTTCGAAAAAAGCGTACATTAAAATACATTGACGGTGAAACAGTGCTGGCGGTGAAAACGTCATCAAAAGGCGACTGCTCAGCGTTACCGATCAACTATCCACTCAATTATACATACATAATCGATGCAAACTCCGTCCCTTTTGCTCGAATCCCTGGAGTGGGGGATAGAGTGATTCCAAACATGGACAGGAGAAACTTGTTAATCGCAGACGCACATATGGGCGAGGGTCTCAGACACCTCAAACTAAAAGATTCTCTGGAAGAATTACAATCACGGTACTGGTGGCCAGGCATGAGCCTGCGTCACACCATGTTTGTAAAAAACTGCCCAAACTGCAACAGAGATCGCAGTGGGGAGAGAAACAGTTTAATACCTCGCCGTTTTGCTCCAGAAAAAATCAAGAGTAAAAAGGAAGGGTTGCGATTAACATATACAGGCTAGTTTCCACTTATAATGTAGATCCTCAGCACTCGGCTGACGTCTGGACTGTTATACAAAGATTTGCGAGTCTAAATGGCATATACGCTAAGAGCATGCTACGTTTGACCATTGTTTTCACTCTAGCCCTCCAGCCTGAGGGGAAACATGACCAAATGAGCATAGCCCAGCGGGAATCTTCTCACTTCCTTCCTGAGGGTACGGGATGGTGTAAAGAAAAAACCAAGGCATAAAGCAATCTATAACAGAAAGGATATTAGGTTCGGGAGCTGGGTGGGTCAAACATCTAATAAGTGTCCAACGTAGTCTAAATAACTTGCCAAGAAATTCTCTGAAGGGATTCAGTCCGTACGAATTATTATTCGGAACTAGGATGTTGATCTCTGACCTTGACAGTCAGACTTCAGTGGTGAAAGAAAAAAGCTTTGATATCAAAGACCGTTTGGCTATTTTGCAGGACTTAAACAAAACAAGAAAAGACCTGAGCAACATAAAGTTGAAACAACAGCCAACAACCACTGAAGAACCACCACCTGTCCCAGCAAGACCTGTCTGGATTCCAAAAGTCGGGGATCTAGTCAGGGAGAAGATCGCGGTAAAGAAGGAATTTGGGCCTTCTTACAGAAAAGCAGCTCCTGTCTTGTCTGTCAACGGGACAAGATCAGTTGTACTACCGCCACTTGCTGGAAAAAAGGAGAACCGAGTTGTATCCATCGACCTGGTAAAACCACAATCATGTGGCCGATAACAAACAGTAGGCCAAGTGGACTCCCAATAAGTAGCAGAACACCAAGGTTTGCTACCAGTACAGAGGTCCTAACGAAGAGGCTCATCACATTTGAAACGCCTACAGAAGAACAACAAGGACTATGCAACAATGCAATAGAACTCAGACCTCTGAAAACCCAAATAAAAACATTTAGCAGAGACACACCAATTTATAGTGAAGTACCCAGTGAACATGCAAGAAACAGAAATCCTGAAGCAATTGGAACAATTGACAGAACTACATCCGGCTACTTCATAAACTTCGATGATTCCTCTGAAGGCTTCAGTGAATCAAAGACACAGCCATCATCAAAAACCTTTAAAGATAAAGCTAAAGAACTTTTGAAACAACTGAAAGAAACATATCTGATTTCCCCATGGATTGAATTTTGGGTGGGTTTTGGTGCATTTATCCTCATACTTTGGCTCATCATGGTACTAACTTTGGGACGCTTCATTGAGGGAAAATATGCTAAAATGGACACAGCAAGTCAGAAAATCAACTTGATCCTCAAACCACACACATCTTCACACGTCGAGAAAAGAGAACTTTCTTCAGCCAACTTCACAGCCAATCCTATACCGGGTGGGGTAGCATGGGACAACACTGACTATGAAATTTATGGTCCGGTCGAAATCCTGAAATATCCACACCAAAATAATATCTCCTTGAGTGACTTTGTAAAACCAAACTCATTTGCTGATGATTGGGACTTTGAAAGCATTAATAATATGATGTCTGACTTAGTAATGTCTGCTAAATTTACCAAACATGATTATTTGCAGGGTTCTACCAATTATGATAGTATGTACTGTTATAACCACTATGGTAACCATTTTCTACATAAATCTGCACAACCTAGAAATGTTTTAAATTATAATCAATGGGAACATTGTGCAACACCTCCAAAAGGAAGCTCAAGAACCGTTTACGACAAATACTCATATTTTTCAGGGTTTAACACAAGTAATGCTGAAACATTTTATTTTAAATTATCAAACAAGACAGGGACAAAAACCATGATAACCAACACAAAATTGATATATTCGGACTCATTTTTTGAAAAAATGAATACTTTTGGTTTTGATTATTGGGACAAAAATGTTGAATTGAAAAGTGTTTGGGGTACAAAAGATTGGCAAGTACAGGGTATAGAAGCTTTGTTTAGAGCCTGCATGATCCCAGAACAAATGATATTTTTAAATGACACTGTTCAACAAACCACCTGTCTTGGCCTAGCCAAAATCAAAGATTTAAATAAACCGTCTATTCCAAAGCCAACAATGTTTAGCAACACTTCTACAGATGAAGAGATAGACGTAAACCATATATTAAACCAAAACAGAACACATCCTGATTGGAAACAATGGTTGATCTGGCCCACAGATACTAATAACTGTCAAGACAGATTCCTGAACAAAACACAGGGGTTCAAAATGACCAGGCCAGACCCTAGATATCCCCAAAGACATCACCCAGGGATAATAACAACCTACAGTGTGGGCAAATTATGCCTTCAATGGCTACAAACTTCCACACTGGCAGAAATTAAGCAACACCTAACTTTACTTACTGATGGTGCTGACTTGCGTGATTTCATAATGGGACCACGCAAACAGCGTCAAAAACGTTTCATAGCAGCCTCTGTATATGCAGCATACAATGAGACCTGGAAGGTTACTCAAATTGAGACAGCAGAGAGAATACGGGAAATTGACCGTATTAATTTGGAAAAATCACTTTCTGTAGTGGACAATGGGTTAATGACTCTGTCCTCCAGAATTTTTTCTTTGGACAGCATTGTGTCTTCAGTAATCGACATATTATCGCAGGACTTACTGTTGCTACAACACGGTCAGTCCCAATTGCGTTCTATTGTACAGCTTGGCTGGACGTTACAAAACTTGCGTTCAGGCTATGTGCCTTGGCGTTTAATCAACACAACGTCACTATTCCAAATCTTTAACCTTACTGATAGACAAATCAGTATGGCGCAAAGGGGTGCTGATTATACAATCTTGAGCATTGAAAAACTAGAAAGATTACCAGTGACAATGTCAGAACGACCTGTCAGTGAATGGATAATACATGGGATAATTAATATTCCAATCTCAACCTTCAGGTTTCAATACTGCCAAAAATATATACAGGCTGGCATGTACGAGAAATTGGGAAAGGGGTACATTAAAACAACATGGAACCTGCCCTATTCACATGCATGTGTCAGTAATAAAGGACAGAAAGTGTTTCTTAGTGGCAACAATTGTGCGATGTCACTAAGTGGCACACTTCTGTGTAACGGAATTAGTTTGCATGGAGCCTGTGAAGGGAATTCATACAACCTTTCATGTCACCAGCAAGGCGCACCTGCAACAGAAATAGAACCATTCTTTCAAAGACTCTATAATGGGAGTTACATTCTAATTGTAAGTCGCAGATGTTGTAGTCTTATGCCCGGGACTCCTTATCTCGTAACTACGACTGCGAAGGTCAAGTGCTGTGGACGCTCATTGTTCCCCAGCTCCTTTCCAGACAGGGAGGCAAGGGCATGGCCCAATTTGAAAATTACTTCTATTCGAATAGATACTTTAAGCAGAATGAAAACAGTGCTTCTTCAGACGCCTACCAGGCTCTCGTCATCAAAAGAAACATATGATCTACAAGTCGCAAGGACGACTGCAGAGATACATTCGTTGTTATCAACTAATTCCCCCATACATTTCGCAGAAATACTAAACGAAATCTTAAATATTTCTGATACCAATGGGGTCTCAAAGGTATTTAAGACAGTATTTTCGATGGCATTAACACCATTCAAAGCCGTACTGGGTATTTTTCCAGATTTCGTCCATTCGATTTTTGGCGGACTTCCCCTGATCTTGGGACTAATTGCAGGAATACTATTCTTGGTCCTTATTTTTCGTTATGGCAACCCATGTCACAGACAAAACTCTTGCGACAAGGGAAGAAACAATCCTAGCCATTGGATACCGGGACCGGATATCAAAAATCCTGGGACTCTCCCGGCTTAGAGACCTGAACATGACTTGGTTTCTATCATTTCGACCAATGTGGCAAAGATGTGTTTTACCTGTATTAAGGTGTCTGCTATGCGGAGAAGAATGCGTGTTAGACACCTGTCTGACGCTACAATCGGATGCGCCAATGGATGCAGAAACATTGTTGAGCCCGATCAAGGTTCATGCTTTGTGCTGCCCTCAAAGGCTACCAATCCTGATGACGGCATTCGTGGAAGCTTCACCACTACGATTGATGGGTAGTGAAGTTCAAGATGAAAGCAGCATCGATCAGGTACGACCTTCTTTCAGCAATACGAATCAGAATGTCAA
The DNA here is from genome assembly GCF_964261635.1 of Lissotriton helveticus. NCBI lineage: Eukaryota > Metazoa > Chordata > Amphibia > Caudata > Salamandridae > Lissotriton > Lissotriton helveticus. The sequence continues at coordinate 213,482,551 of NC_136062.1, read as the reverse complement.
TGGAGACAATCATGCGCACGAATGCATGATTTCACCTATTTCCGAGTTAGTGGAACTTTCCCAGGAAGCTGTTGACAGCTTTTTCGAAAGCCTGAATGATATGATGTTCTCTCCAGAGCAGAAATAGAGACTTTTGAGCAAGCTCACACACGGCGTTCCCTGAATTCGGCCTTCAACTTTAAAAATAAAGTCACATGAACAATTTTCCCTCCAGTTCACGGACAGCAAGTTTTTCAGCAGCCCCAAAATATTTTTGCATATTTTTCGGGACACTATCTTCTGCTTAAAGTAAGAAACTATTCTTAAAGAACTAAGAATTCTAAATTTTAGATAGCATATAGATATTAGCTGCCCGCTGGTATGTTCATAAATATTTTATTCTGTGATGGAATGGTCTCGAACTTTTTTTTCTGTATTAAGAGCCATTTCATGTGTAATTTCTCATATACCAAATAAGCAATAATGTATACAAATGCGTGATTACTTTAGCATTATTCCATAGCTTGAGTGCATACAATACATATGACTGCAATTTTTCCGTATATTTGAAAATTTCAAAATGCATTTATGTATTTTGGGGTGGTAAGGTATACACTATACTCTATAGTATGTTCTACTATGTTATACTATGCATAGATTAGTAAATATGACCATAGTTAGCGTGGAGTGGGTGTGATGTATTCCTATAGGTTCTGAATCGATCCCCCTATTCCTGACCCTATTCTGGTTAGCAAACTAACAAGTTAACTAAGTAATCAGCCCATGAGGCAGAAAAACCCCATGATGCAGATACCGTTATCTGACGCAGTCACACTACGGCACAGGAACGTGTTATCTGATTAGGTCATAACGCTTGCGATCTAATTAGACAAGCGATATTCCTCCAGCCCCTGATAAGGCATACGGAGTTCTCATAACAAATCAAACCTATGACAACCTGGGCAAAACCCTGCGGCCATTGTTTTGATTTCACCGAGAACTTCAGCAAAAGAATGTGCTAACGAGCAAGTCGTATAACATCCTTATTGACGTATCTATGTCCATCCTTACGTCAATCTCGGCACCTTAAAGGTATAAATATTACCGATCTTGCCCTATGCAAACACACGCGTGGTGACGAGACGGAGCAGCCATACTTGCCGAAGCCCAGAAGCAGAGCAGACCCCGCTGGCAGCAGCCCCGCCTTTCTGACGCGCTGAGAACGAGAAGCTGCTTTCTCCTGCCGAGAAACCAAGCACCGGCGCTTCCGGGTAGCCCTCGCAGGCAGCCTGGAATATCGAGACCAGAGAAAGAGATACCATTCCTCATTCATCCTAACTTCCAGGTACAGAACTGAATAACCCCTCACAGAGAATTCTTAAGTTATTCACTTGGCAAAAACAAACTTAACTTAAACTGTAACTTTCTATTCCCGCCCTCGTATTAGACTTAGGTCAGGTACACGGGGTAGGCGTATCTAGAAACACCAGTTGAGTACGTTTAGTCAAATGTATATGTGTATGTAATATATTTTATTCATTTTAAAAATCTTATGGCTTAGAAACCATATCAATGTTTTTACAGTATTATTTTATACTGCTGCTTTTAATGTATGCACTTTACTTAACTATAAGTATTGCAATAATATCGATCCATTTCTCTTGTATGAGAAAAGAGACTGATCAATAAATAACACCTTTTTATTGAACACGCCCGTCTCTTCCTTTTCTCTACAATCTGATGAGACTAAGAATGCACGTACTGAGTAAAATAAATTGCCTTTTGTTCACACGACTCTCGAGATTTACTCTTGATTAGGGGAGAGCAAAGTTGTCATGTTCTATGGTTGTCAGAAACTAAATCCCTTCTTGTCTAATCAGGGAAGTTAATTCTTTCCTGAACATTCGAGAAAGTTTCTAGTGAACTCTGAGCTAAGCTGGCAAACCCAAAACTTTAAGTCTAATATCGACAGTAGTAGACCTAGTTAACGTCTGGTCTAGGCCTTTACTATTGTAGGTATTATTCCAATGCGCAGAGCCTATTGGGATGATAGGAGCTACACTACACAAGCTCCACCTCCCATTTTATATTTCTAAAGGGAAATTGAGTTTATTAGGTGGCAGGAAGACATAAAGGCAACATGGGTGCTATTTTTTATTACTTATGTTTTTACCTTAAGTAAATTCCTTTCTTATATTAAGTTCATTGTCACTCTTCTGTGTTCTGTCGCTTGTGTATTTGATTGTACCTGTCCGTCTTCTTTGGGGAGAAGCTTCCTCTATGTGCTTGATTTCCTCAACGAGAAGAGACGAGGCAATGGGTACACGTGCTGTAAAAAGTTTCACCGCCTGGAATGGCCTGGTGGTTGTAAATATGTATCCCTTCTTGGGCTTGAGCGGAAGATACACAAGGAACAGCTGGACGTGTTGGTTGGCTTTCAATACAGACTTTATTTCTGGACACCCTTTATAGCAGATTCGTTTAACTCTAGACACCGCAGCCGCCCTCCGTATGTGAATCCCCAGGCGGCTACAAGCCTGCCGCCTTCAAGGAAAGTAATAGCCGAAATTTGGTTATAAAAACTCATAACCTAAACTGCGATTAAAATATCTTTCGCTCTAAAAAAAATTCCTGAGGCAGCAGGAGCTCTTTAAAAATTCATGGGGCGAGCGCAGAGTGAAACGCTGCGTCTGTGTGCGATCCAGGAGCGATGCCCCCCTCTGAGAAGGAGATAACATCGATTTCCCTGCGGAGAGAAAGGAGGCTGCCCCTACTGAAAAACAAACCCTATTTAAATAGGGACTGGTGTTTCGGTGTGTTGAAGCGACATCTGAGCAGTGTACGTGTATGTGTGTAAAGTGCATGCATTTTATGCAAGCAAGCAGAATGTAGGCAGTTGTGTCAGGATTTACACAGCTCGTAAACAAGCCTGGATTTTACATTCACGCGTGTAAATGGCATCTGGACCTGAGATTAAGCACTTTAAATAATCACTGGCAAAAACAATAGAGCTTGCCTAGGCAAGCATGCAAATTCTTTATTCATTTTTTTGCAAACTCGAGCAACGTGGCCTGACCAGTACCCCATACTGTGCGTCGTGGAAGGCAGAAGCAGCATGTGAATGACATTTGACCAGACAAACTGATGAAGAGGGATTATCAAAAGCCCCTGTAAGTGTAATATTCGCATCCAGTACTTTTCTCCAAGAAGGGGTCCAAGCTTGCAAATTCTTTTTGCAGTTTTTTGCAAACTCGTGCAATGTGGTCTGACCCAACACCCCATACTGTAAGCTGTGGTGGGCAGAAGCAACGTGTGAATGATATCTGGGCAGACCAATGGATGCAGAGGGATTAAAGCCCCTGTAAGTGTAATATTTAGCTCAAGTTATTTCCCCAAAGAGGGGTAGTGGAGCAGGGGTGTGCTAGAGGGTAGGAATGCTACAGTGACTTTCCCCAGTGCTTAAGTTGTTAAAGAATAAGTACCAGACCCAAAGTTTTGCTCCGCAGTCTGCTGCCAGCACTAACAAAGATCAGGGCACTGAATACCACGGTGGCATAGTTTTAATTTCACCGTGTGCCTCTTCAATCCACCACCAGACACTCCCTGCCTCTTTATCTCGCTCTTGTAGGTTATTTTTCATATTTATTCATATTTATTAAGCCCTTTGTCACCATTTTTCCATCTTTTTCCATGTTTCCATCTTTCTCTTCCTTTCTCATCACTTCTGTGTTTTTCTTTCTCTTGCGCTGGGCCAAAGTTTGAATAGGAAAAATAACTTCTGGTTTCCAAAAATGAGTGCCCTGTGGGCATCACCTACAACCACTGACTTAAATTAAGCACTGACTATCTACCCACCGGCTCGCCATGGGTGCTCAGTTAGAAATGCCTGAGGGCACTCGGGAGACCAAGATATGGCCCAATCACCCAGGCCCATCTTCCAAAGAGTGTTTGGGGATCCCATTTTGGGTCGCACTTGCAACGTTTAGGGTAAAATGTACTGGTTGGCACAAGGAGGCTCCTCTGCGGTAGCAGCTGAGTTTGCCTCTCAGGTACTACGTAGGGGCCTCTAGAGAGAGTATGGGGGCCCATGTGAACTTTTCATAGGGATGGTGCTTGAAGAGCCAGCCTGATGGTTAAACGTGATGTTGAGAACTTTTGGGTAGGAAAATGGTTGCCTAGCCCTGCTTTGATACGGATGTTCAATTTACATGTTATAAGTAGTTTGAAGTGTGTCCATATCAAGAACTTTTGCTTATTGTATTGTATTGTAATTGCAGTTATATAGCGCTTCCTAGCCCCTAACGAGGCGTCAAAGTGCTTTTTCAGAAAGTAGCAGGCTACTCCGGGACACATAGAGGATTAGTGTTGAATTAGTATAGTGAAACATGCAAGTACATTTTAAGTGGTGGATAGGTTAGTCAGTTAATTCGATTTGGAATGATAGCAGAAGGATAGAGGAGGACAAAGGTTTGTATTTATATAGCGCTTGTTGACGCACGCTATTCAGGAAGCCTACAAAGGATTAGTGGTGAATTAATATGGTGAAATATGAAGTAATTTCAGTGGTGGCTATTAGTTAGTTACTTGGAGTGAGAAGTTTAGCGGAGGGATAAAAGGGGAAGAAAGATTTGCATTCATATAGCACTAGTTACCCCTGATGGGTATTGAAGCGCTTTTCTGGCGAGTAGCACGCCACTCCGGCACCCATAAAGGATTACTGTTGAAAATTAGTATATTAAAAAAATATGAAGTAATTTGAGTTGTGGATATGTTATTCAGTTATTTGGGTAGTATATAAGTATAGGTGTATTTCAGAAAATAAATACGGTCTTAGAATATTTAACCCCTTCGGTGCTGATGACGGCTCCCGGTCGTCATCAGGCCGGGAGCCGTCATGACCACGCCCGCGATCGGAATGTGCCGCACAGGCGCAGAATTCCAGCCGCAGCCAGGGGGTTAATTCTGAAATTCAAGTTTAGTGGCCTCATGCTACTTCATTTTGCTAATGCTAGCATGGAATGCGGCATGCGGTTGGTTTAGGGCATTTGCCCAGATATCATCCCCACTCAACCTTTGTGGGACCATCGCCTATGATTTTATCTTGCAGCACAATACTAACAGCTTTAATCCTAGTTTCAGCTAAATCCTTAAAAAAAATACGTGAAGAACAGCCAGGCATTTGCCATATATGCATATGTGCAGACTGATTTATGCTATTTCTACTTGTAAAGTTGTAGCTCTCAGGGGGACTACAAGCAAGAGTGAGTGAGATCCCTAGCATGCCCAGGAGGACTTAAAAAAAAAAAGAAATATTGCAGGGATGTCAAGCCCCTGAATCATCAACAGAGGAAGCCTTCGCCTGCATAGGCCCTCCTCCTTATGCAGGCACAAGTAGGAGAAGGGAGATAGAAGTAGCTGATTACTACTTTGATGCACCGCACAAATGAAAATCTCTATCTTTATAATCCTGCGAAATTAGAAAACGTTTACTCTTCATGATCTGTTCACCCCCTGCTATTCAGGGCAGCCAGTCTCAGTGGAAGCATGTAGTCCACGACCCAAAGTCCTCCTTGGGGCCTCAGGCTCCGGCCATTCGAATGTAGGCAGCATGTCAGACACTGGTAAGTCAACGGCTAGTAGCAGAGTCCTTGCTCCACTTATCAGAAGCGAGAATATTCACACTCTCACTAAGTTCGCCCTCTTATTTGCTGATTTTTGACAAAACACCATCGCACTGATTTAAAAAAGTGTACAAAGTTGTGAAGAGCCAAGCATCACAAGTTTGCACACCCCTGGGTCTTGCTTAAAAATCTGAGTTGGGTATCATAGTAGCCGGCCCTTGGGCCATGCAGTGTCGGATTGCCTTGTGGGGTAGAAGACCACCGATCCATCCTGGTTCCTACTAATGTGGAGGCACATCCCCCTCAGTCCAATCTCTAAGTTTGGGGAGGATTTCACTGTTGCATTCTGGCCCTTGGGAAAAGCTTGGTTGCATTTTTAAACCTCCTTGGACTTAGGACAGGAGAGGCTTCTCCCTGAGAGCGGAAGACCGTACCCTCCTTAAAAAATACCACGGAGAGGCTAAAAAATAAAATTGTAATAACGTTTATTTATCACCAATCTATTTTTCAGCAACCTGTTCCCTCCAATCCTGGCGTGTCTCTCATGTTGAGAGACATGCAAGGATTGGTGAATGCAGTGCCTGGGTCTTGAACTTCCAGGAGCAAAGACACTCGAGTGAGGAGGATGTTAATTGACATGTCAGCAAGGTAAGTGGCTTTTTTTAATTATCTTGATGCCAAATGAATGTTGGCCGCCTCACCACCCTAATGCATGCCAGCCGCCACTGTCCTAGGCAGAGGAGGAGCCTGGGTGGGCTTAAAGACTAGTCCACTTTTGCATTAAGCAAAAGCGGGTTTCTGTGCAATAAAAAAAATCTCTGCTCCAGGTATTTGCAAATGGGAATGGGGAGTCCCAAAATAAAAAAAAAACAAGAAACATCTTCATATGCCCACTGTGGCATATTTTTGAGGGGGGGGGCAACGGGGGAATATAACAATGCCTATGCCTTTGCTTCCTCTTTTGATTGAAGCATGTTTCTATGTTTATGTCCCCATACATGAGAGAAACAAGATGGCGCCCCCAAAAAATGTTCCAATGCTTACACCCACCCACATCTTTTTCTTAGGTGAATCATTTTTGCATTCTGTTAGCAAACATTAGGGAATTTCTTCCAATTAAAAGGCTTGTTTCCTATTTTTGAAAGGTTATGCTTGTCACAAGGAAAGTAATGTATATATCTAAACTCACATTTGTGCATTGGAATGCTTCACTTTTTAAGGAAAATGCGCCAAACCAGTAAAAAGCCTCAAAGGAGGTAATCTCATCATAGTTATATGTTGAGTATTCCAAGAATAAATGTACTGTTTTGTACTGTAAGAAGACGTAGATCGTTGATTGATTTATCATGATAATAAAAGATACAGATGAGTGACTTCATAAACAAACACACAAGCTCTATTTCTCTTATCTCATTGACTTGCCTTGTCCTGGTGATGTTGGACCACATCTCCTTGGAACTGTTCAATGGGATAACTACAAAAAAAGAGATAATCACTTTAGTGTTGGCTACATAGTTACAAGTAAATCGTAGAAATGCTAACTTGGTGTTTATATAATTCATTTTCTAATTTTTCTCAAAATGTGCTAGATCAATCAATTCTAACTACAATTACCAATGAAGAGCACTGACCCCCAACTGAAAACAATACTTTTGGGGTGTACTGGACTTAGGACTAATGGTTAATGGAAAGAGAGTAAAAGCATACTGTTTCCATTGGTCACTTCCGTTACCCTGACACCATTACGTTTTCCTGACTATTACTCTGTCCTTAATCATTACCGTAGCTTAGCACTAGAACCTAAATTGGTATAAATGGGAAAAAGTAGACCCTGCTGTATATTCTAAGGATACTGTCATTCAGGAGGATGATGACCATAGAAGAATGAGACTGGAGACTGAGTTCCTTTATAAGGTTATGGAATTCTGAGGTGACTGGCAATATTCTTATCATTAGCAGCAGGGGGTACTTTATTCCTTATAATATATTGTCACACAATCAACTTTTCTCCAAACCACTTAAATCCTTGGTGTATAGCTCTTTCATATGAAAGAGAACATTTTTGCAAACATGGAGAATAAAAATAAAATTTCTAGTGCACAATGAAACACACCAAAAAGCAGTTTGTTGGAAAAAGATATTATTATATATCAGTTTAACAAAGGTCAGTTTGTTTATTTTTCCACAAACAATGGCGCAGTAGCTCGGAATGTGTATAAATATGCAGAAAGATTCTAACTTTTCTATAATTACAACAGCAGTTCAAACAATAAACATGTTACTATAAATATGAGCTTTCTGCTTCCCACTGTGCAGCTAGAAAAACAAAGCGGAAGGAAAACAAACATATTTTGTTTTTGTTTTTTAAACAGCTGCTTTAATTTTACTCTGTGACCCGACCTGCCTTTCCCCTCGGCTGCCGACTTGTTTCAGCAGGCATTGTGACATCAGAACTCAACTGCAATAACTTATGACAGTTCAGTGGCTAGGTCATTTCTAATAATAGGTAACTGGGTGCGTCACAAGTAGTCTATTAAAAAGAAATTAGAGGCTGGTTTTTAAACAGGGATCGCAGAATCCCATGAATGAATACATATCTAAAAAAATAGCTGTTTAGTCAACGGAAAGCCAAGTCTAAATAATGGCCATGATCTCTGTAACAGTGCTTGAACAATGTAGTGGTCATGCACTGTGGGCACAATTTACAAAGCTGTGAGCTTGCATAAGTTCAATTTAGATGCACAACTTGCTTGAATTAAGAGGGTAAATTCATGTTTGTAATTAACAAAAAGTGAATATGCACTAGTAAATTGGTTGTCAAACATGTAATTACACACTAGTTTTGTTGTAATGTTCCTTGTGGGTAAATCTTCTCCTGGGTCAGCTTCTGGAAGTTACCAGCAGAAATGCAGAGCATAGCTGTTTAATGCACACAAACCTATGGATTTGTTGGATTTCACAGACTTTCTTTACAACCCATTCTCAGCCTAGTTTTTTAATGTACTCTTTTTGCTGACAGGATGATATGCTTATTGCCTTATTTATGCCATTTTGGTTTAGAAAGTGCTCACCGTTTGTATGCCTCAGCCTTGCATTAAGGCCCAGATCTATTAAATAACTGACATTTCATATTCAATTGTTTCACTTTGCTGCCAAGTTAATATGTTGGATTCATGACTTTTTGTACGAACGATCTGCAAGCAAATAGGCTTTCTTGAAGATGCAACGAAAATGCTGGCCCTTAGGCATAGGCAGCTACTATGCAATCCTTGGCTATGTACACTTTCCACCACTTACAATGGACACTTTATCTTGCAAGTCATTTTCCTTTCATAATACTCTTGTTTGAGGGTACTACTTAAATCTGCTAAAGCAATCTGTCACCAGAGGCTCACTTCAACTTTCAAAAATATTGTAGCCCAAGATGTAGACGTTTTATGGGATTTTCCTTCTAGGGCACCTAGAAGCAAAACAAACAACTATTCTCAAATTTCCCCTAACAAAAAGTCAGTCAATAAGTTTTGTCAATGCTAGTCTTACATAGTGAGGTTTATCCACTTGATTGAAAAAAAAAAATATATATATATATTCATTGAAAAAACCATAGGTTTTAGGGGTGTTATAGTTAGTTGGACATTTCACACGTACAAACCCATTGAAATTCCCGCGTTATAGTTAGTTGTACTAACTAACTATAACTCGCGCGCCCGCAATCCACTGCTGATGATGGTTTATATTACATCATTCATGACATGGTCAGTGACATCACTGATGACATCACTGATGACATCTCAAATGACATCACTGATGACATCACTGATGACATCATCCAGTGAATGTGGTTTGCTTCGATATTTAAATAAGTATTATATACATATATAGCAATCTGCCTTGAAGACTGAGTGGATGTATAAGTGTCTGAATGGAGGATTTAGTAGCAATGTGATTGACTGTCTAAGTGACAAATTTAAAGTGTCTCCCTAAATATATGGGATAGTGATTAAACTGTGTGAATACCTGTATCACTCTATCTCTTGTTGTGTAAACTTCTACATAAGTTGGTTACTAGCTATGTGAAAGTCTATATTAGTTATTAATTAGTTAAGTGAGTATTTGTATGGGATAGTGAATGAATGTGTGTGTGGTTGGGTGGGAGGTGTGTGACTGTCCAAAGATGTGTAATTAGTTGATTTAGTAGGTATATGAGGTTAAGACTTATGTGGAAACAGTTGTTTGGGTGAGTGAATCTCTTTATGGGTGTGGTGATGAGTAGATATATTTCTCAATGATACACGTCCAACAAACTAGAAATATAAAAGACAGTGCATGTGACAGTTGTTGTATATAAATATGCATACATAAGACTCAGTGATTGTATGAGTGACGTATGGATCACTGTATACTTGTAATAGTGATTTTATAACACACTAAGTATGAGTTACTATCTATATAAATAAATAAAGTGGTGTTTGTGTAAGTGTGCAGCTTAGTAAATATAAGTATGATCAATTGTTTGCATAAGTGAGTAGGATGTCTGCTTAAGTGAATAGGATGTGTGCTGGTGTGTAATGTTGATGTAGGTGTATAAGTATATTTAATAGTGTTCTATTGATCTTTGTTAGTATGTATGAGTGAATCTATAGGTAAGTGTTTAGATGTGTGTGTAGATGTAGGAATCACTGAGTGGGTTTATAGAAACTTGTATTGGTGTGTCAATGGTTTCAAATATGGTACTCCATATTTTATAATGAGTGTTGAAAGGTTATACATATGTATGATTAGATGTATCAGATAGTCACGTAGATGATGTCATTAGTGATGTCATCAGTGATGTCATTTGAGATGTCATCAGTGATGTCACTGACCATGTCATGAATGATGTATTATGTGACATCATCAGCAGAGGATTGCGGGCGCGCGAGTTATAGTTAGCACAACTAACTATAACAAGGGAATTTCAATGGTTTTGTACGTGTGAAATATCCAACTAACTATAACACCCCTAAAAGTGAATTTCTAAGGTTTTTTATATGCTAATTCCTAACTATAACATGTCTGAAACCTATGGTTTTTTCAGTGAATTTCAAAGGTTTTTTAAATGCTAATTCCTAACTAGAACATGTCTGAAACCTATGTTTTTTTTCAGTGAATTTCAAAGGTTTGGTAAATGGCAATTTTTAAATGTATTAATTCTTATATTTATTTTTTGGATACTGATTTACTAATTTTTTTTAAACTGTTTATTTTTAGATATTTTATTTTTTAAATTACATTATAATTACATTATACATTACATTACAACATATTCTTTCTCAGAATGAAATACTTTAGTTTAAATACATTGCAAATAGGCAATAGAGTTTTAAGTACAGTAGTTACAGTTGTGGGAATGGACAACACAATTTCAAACACAATGCAACATTGAGCTGAATGGGAATTTCTAGTTAAATGCAATTAGTTACTTTATGGATTCATTTTGTAGCCACTGGACTGGGTCCTACATTCAGTCCTGGGACATCTCCTGTAAACAGTTGAGTAAAAGCGTTTTGATTACAGTAGTGATTTTTAAGGAATATTATTGGTTTTTTAAAGTTGACACTTTGAATCTTTTTCATATAGAATCACCAATGTTATCCTATTGGAGGAAATTCACTTAGCAAGAAAGTAGTGTTATCGTTACTTTTTCTTACTCAGTGGTAGATACTGGATCGAGCACTAGTGCATCTCCTGTAAACAGTTGAAAGAATGAGTTTAAGTCATGCAGGCGATTTTTTGGGAATATTTGTAGCTTGTGAAAATAGACATGTAGAAACTTTTCTGGTGAAAACCAGACAATGTATTCCTAGGGAAGGAAATACAAGTTACTTGTGATTATGGTTAGAATTACTTTTCAGGGTCAGTGCTGGGCTAAAAGATGTAGCACTGAGTTCTCTCCTGATAACAGGTGAGTAAATCGGAATTCGTTGTTCGGCTGATTTTATGTGAATATTTTAAAGTTCCAAAACTCCACACTTAGAAAGAATTTCAAAGTGAAACCAGTCAATGTTACCCTTTGGAAGGAAATTCACTTAGCAGGTAAGTAGTGTTATCGTTACTTTTTCTTACTCAGTGGTGGATTCTGGACCCAGCACTGGTGCATCTCCTGTAAACAGTTGAAAGAATTTGTTTGTCATACAGGCGATATCTTAGGAATATTTGTAGTTTGTGAAAATAGACACTTTGAAACTTTTCTGGTGAAAACCAGACAATGGATTCCTATGGAAGGAAATACAAGTTACTGGTAAGTATGGTTAGAATTACTTTTCAGGGTCAGTGCTGGGCTAAAAGATGCAGCACTGGGTTATCACCTGATAACAGGTGAGTAAATCGGAATTCGTTGTTCAGATGATTTTAGGTGAATATTTAAAAGTTGCCAATCTCCATACTTTTCAGGATCAGTACTGGGCTCAAAGATGCTGCACTGAGGTCGCTACTGATAACAGGTGAGTAAATCGGAATTCGTAGTACATCCAGTAAGCGCCACAGAGCTGCGTAGCAGGAAGATGTAAATAGGTGCACGGCCTGCACCACCTCTCTGCAACGCAGCGCAGTGGAGCTTCCTGGAAGCACCTGGTGGGCTACTTGGCCCCCATGGTCCCTCAGGTTTGAAGTGGAATTTTTTCCCCAACCTAAAACGCGCCACAGGGCATGTTTGCACACATCACGTCAGGCCCCTCTCTCCCTTCACCACTGTGTAAATGCGCCCTGTCACGTTCTAAGTTGAGAGATAAAGTCTCCTTCAATCCTAAGGGTCCTTAGAGTCAAACTAGCCCACTAGGTATCTCCAGTAAGCGCCACAGAGCTGCGTTGCAACAAGGTGTAAAAGGGAAGTGGCCTCTGAACACCTGTCTGCAAAGCAGCTCCCTGGCGCATACTGGAGATACCTGTTGGCCTATTTGACCCTCAAGGACCCTCAGTATTGAAAGAGAATTAATTCCCCAACTTAAAACGCGCCACAGGGCGGGTTTGCACAGAGGTGAAGAAAGGAGGCATGGCCTAAGGTGATATGTCTGCAAGCACACCCTGTGGCGCGTTTCAAGTTAGAGAATTAATTCCTCCTCAATCCTGTGGGTCCCTGGGGGCCAACTAGCCCAGCAGGTCCCTCCAGTATGCGCCAGGATGCTGCAAAGCAGAGAGGTGTTCAGAGGCCACGCCCCTTTTTACAACACTCTGCAACGCAGCTTCGTGGCACTTACTAGAGGTACCTGGTGGGCTAGTTGGCCCCCTGGGACCTTCAGTATTGACAAGGAATTAATTCCCCACTTAACCGCGCCACAGTGCATGTTTGCACACATGTGAACTCAGGCCCGCCCTGGGGAATTAAGTCCGTTTGAATCCTGGGGGTCCCTGGGGATCAACTAGCCTACCAGGTACCTCTAGTAAGCGCCACAAGGCTGCGTTGCTAAGAGGTGTAAAAAGCGGAGTGGCCTGGAGCTCCTCTCTGCAACGCAGCCCTGTGGCGCTTACTGGAGCTACCTGGTGGGCTAGTTGGCCACCGGGGACTCCCAGTATTGAAGGGGAATTAATTCCCCAATTTGAAACACGCCACAGGGCGCGTTTGCAGAGTGTGTTTTTGTGAGGGGGCGGGGCCTAGGGACAATCGCGTCTTTAAAAAAAAAAAGATTTGAAAGGGGGGCTGTGTGGCTCTCCTTCCTTTTACTTTTGGGCCCTGGGGACCCCATCCCCCAGGGCCTGACCCCCAAATATATATTTTTTCATTTTTTTAACGGGATGGGGGCCACGTGGCTGTTGAAAATGAGACAATGTGTATGTACATAAGCGGCGTTCATTTGTGTTCACTGTACCCCTTGTTGTAAGCAGAACGGATATCGCTAAAACACTGACTGTGTTATCCCGCTAGCATAGACCCATGCACACACGTACACGACAGCCATTTTAGGTATCATGGTCTCCCAGTTTGCGATCGATCACCAGCGCCCCTTCCCTGACCCTGCAAGCTTCCCCCATGCACCCTGACTGCCCCCGCTCTCACATGCACAAGTCATGAGCCCTCCCCTCCTTCATGACTCTGTCTCTGAGAAATCGCACCCCGCGCCTGACCAAACCCCTCCTGTCCCTCCATGAATACCCCTCCTTTGATGACCTCTTCCTCTGAACCTAATTGTCTACATGGACCGCTGGTCATCCCTTAGCTTGAGGATACAGTTCATTGCCCACTACTGTATGCACTCGCCTCTCTTGAAAGGAACCACTATTGATCATGACCACCCCACCCCCTGAGATTCGATCAGGAGCACACATTCCAACGGAATCAACAGCACACTCAGCTGCATGACAGCCCCCTCCTATTGTATGGAGGATAAGGGCCCCTACTGTAGCCACGTGTTGGAATATCTTCGTACTTTACAATGTCTTGATTGTGATGAAGGATGTGTGTGTGTCATAAACCTGTGTATAAAAGACGGAGCCTCAGAGAAACTTGTTAGAGCACCTCCCGAAGACACTATGCGAGTGTCCGAAATGACATGTTCTCCTCATGAGTAATAAACTCTGTTCTTGTTTTCCTGCTTCCAGTGCCCGTCTCTTTGTTTGGTAATTATTCAAGATGGAATTGAAGAGTCGCCCTGCACCAGCAGCCTGGGCATCGGGTGCGATATGGGCTGACTTTTCAACAATTGGCGCCCAACGTGGGGCCCATCAGCGACATAAGGTCCGGTAAGAGAGGTCCAGACGATGGGGTGAACATCTAAATGATTGGAGTATACCTGCCTTGAGAGGGCCCTCGTCCGGCTGCCGATTGAATGAACTTCACCGATTCCGAACAGACCTCTCTCAAAGTGACCTATTGTCCTGACTGGAATCCCACAGGACTGCTGCGGTAAAAACATGGAGAAAAGAGAACGATCGGGCGCTGGAAAAAGGAAGGCGAAGAACTGTCCACATGGTCCGGTCCGGGTAAGGTCGTGACACACGACAAATTGTGAAATTGATTGATTGATTGAAAATACTAGTATTACTTATTGATTGTTTCTGAGAGATTCTCTATTTGCAAACAAGCACAGAATCGCCATACTCTGTTTAGTCTTTGCAGATAGTGAAGGATAGGTAATGCAGACTTTTGTCCCCATTGTAATCCGTCATACCTATTTTTCTCCCCATTGATTGATTGATTGAATCGAGCATTGAATTGTTCGAAGTTGGTTCTCTTAAGGATCTTCTCTGTCTACAAACGGGGAAGAATAGGAATATTCTCTCTCCCTTTGCAGATAGTGAAGGGTAGGTAACGCAAACCTTTAACACGTCGTGCCTATTTCGTTCCTCATTGATTGATTGTTTGCCCATACATTGACTGTTTGGGAATTGGTTCTTTTTTTGGAGGTATTCCCTGTTTGCAAATAAACGTAGGAAAATCTTTGCAAGTAGTGAAAGGGTAGGTAATGCGGACCTTTGTCCTCCGTAATCTGTCATGCCTATCTACTCCCCACTGATTGATGCACCAGTCACACCCGGACCATTTACTAGAGGAAGGTCATCTGGCCCGACCAGAGAGCACCCCTAGTGAAAAGGACATATACAATAATAACGAAGTGATCACTGTATCCTGTTAACAGAAACTTTAGCATGAAACAACCTGGAAAGAAAGGAATAGGAAAACGAAAATCAGTAGGCCACTGATGAACTTTTTATTAAATAACAAGGAAACGATAACAATACTTAATGATAAAACCTATGACTGTCCTAGAAACAAGAAACGTTAGAAAAAAGTCCGTAATAAGAAACCTGAAAACAGTAAGAGAAACCAAGCGTGACATTGCAACGGTCACAAGGCAACGAGGCTTCATTGCCCCTCACTGCCCCAAACATGTCTGTCCCACCGCCTGCCACGCCCAAATAACGGCAAACTGGGAAAGATACAAGTCAGCAGACATCCGCCCCCATTCTGGAAACTTCCAAAGTGCAACAGGTTTGCGGCTACGCCAGCCGGAAACAGCACATATAGGGCGGGTCCTGCTGCCAACCGTCGGCCAGGAGATCATCACGTAGGGTGTAGCCGGAGGAAAGGCCGAGGCCAACGGGACCCGGCCAGGGGGATTGCTACGACAACCCTGGAGAGTTGCAGGGGGGGGAATGTCCGTGTCCTCGACCCTCCCCTCCCTCTCCCAGTCCGGCCACCATCAACCAGAGGCCGAGGCCGACGGGATCCGGCCGCGGTGGCGGTAACACTGGAGAGTTGCAGGTTCGACCCCCTCTCTCTCTCCCAGTCTGGGCCAGCATCCATGGAGGGCCTGGGAGTGGAGAGGCCACTGCACGAAAGGCCCAGGAGAGGCACCACACGCCAAGGCCTGCCCCACCGGATGAGCCAAGAAACCCGTTCATGGGGCCAGAGCAAAGGGCGTCCGGCCGCCATTAACCAGAGGCCCGGCCCAAAGACGAACGGGACATTTTCTTTTTTCTTCCATAATGGCTGCAACAACACTGGGGGGGGGGATGTCTTGCACATGCCTCCGACCCCCCCCCTCGTCCTCATCGCCTGGTCCGGCCATAACAAATGTCAAGCGAGACGCCGTGGGGTGCACTGGGAGGGAGAGGCGGTGCGTACAAGCCTCTCCCGCCTCCCCAGGTGGAGGCTTCCCAGCTGCACCCTCAGCGCTCCAGGCGCCCGGAAAAGGGTTCTTCCACTGTGGCGATGCTGCAACGCCTCGCCTGGCAGGATGGAGCCCGTCCGCTCATTTGACCCCGCGATCGCCGGTAGCTGCCGAACTTTCAAAATGGCGACCGACCTGGCAAGAGCGGGCCCAGCATGAAGGAATGGCCCGGTCACTTGTCGACTCCACCACCATAGTTCTCCACAACCTTGAAGATTCTAGAGGAGCCGCGGGAGTCCCCGACCCCCGCAAATACCCCCGATGGGGAATGACTGCCATGATTGCCGTCGGAACGATGGAAATGTAGCCGCAGGACGTCGGCGCTCCCATGCTGGCGCCAGCCTCAGTTTGAATGACTAGAATCCTGCAGACCATAGTTCGGATCAGTTCCGGTGAAAGCACAGTATGACCCGGTAGGAAAATTGTTGCACCCCCTCCCCTTTTTGACTGATGGTTCAAACCACCGATCCCTTCTTTTGCCCTTTAACGGAACTTTGGACTGCCAAAGGAAGCTCTGGGCCAACCACAAGTTAGTAGAGATTTAGACTATGCCTGGTTCTGCCTGACTGCACCCAAAATGGCGCCGATGCAAATGAAACTTTCAACTCCTTGTTGTACCCCGATTGTTCAGCCCTGGTGTCATGAGATATGTATGAAGGGTTTTTTTAACCACATGAATTGATATAGGATGTGTACTGATTACATGTTCGGACAATTAATGGATTCAGGATGTGTACTGTCAGTTCGGGAAATGAATTGATATGGGATGGGTACTGGTTATAGGTTCGGACAATGAATTGATATTGGATGGGTACTGATTATGTGTTCAGACGGTAAATTGACATCAGATGGGTATTAATTGAACATTCGGGCAATGAATTGTTGTTTAAGTTTTGCACATCATGATTATTGAAAGTTGGAAGCCCAACACTTATGACACTCGCTCACACTGAAGTCTCGACATGATTTTATTGCGCTTTTCGCACTTTTATTATGAAATAAACGACCACTGACTCCACTAAAGTTTTTACTAATAAAGTATCCCCGCATCTACAGTTCCAGCCTGCTCCGTGGCCAGCCCACGGGGTTGTAGGCCCATATTTATGCACCGACATTCTTATTAAAGATTTTTTGGAAAAAGCAAACATAGTTGTCACGTGTGAATTGGTAATTTTCGAATAAATGACCACTGTTTAAAGGATTAAAAAGTATAGTACGTAGAAATATTGCAAAAATGAAGGGTCCAAGTTTTCTTGTGTGCGTCTTTCCTTTTTGTACAGCCAAAAAGCAACCGCTAAAAATCCTGGTGTTTAGCCTATACTTTATGTGCTACCTGTATAAAAAGAGTCACACTAACGGTCCACACGGGCTTGAACGCCCAGTTGGCAGGGACTGCATCCCGTGGAGATAGGCCGAGTATGCAGTAAGTAAAAGCCTTTCTGGGTTTATGCACGCTAATGTGTCTATCAATATAGCCCCTGCCCCCCTTCTTTTTCCCTCTCTCTGCAGGTCACATCGGAATATCGGTCTATGTATGAAAACGGCGATCTAGTGGACGAAGAGACGGGAAAAAGGGTTTGATTATGGTACCTAACCGCAACAAGCAAACCATGACTATTTTCTCTCTCTGAACTTAGCGCCTGGGAGGGCAGCCTGAAGGGGAAACCACAAAATATAACTTCGCTTGGCACCCCGAATAGTACAACTAAAATGACGTGCGCTAATGAATAAGCACCCCACAATTAACTAAATAGGGAAAGTTTAAGGAAAATTCCGAGGTAAGGATTACACAAGTACCCTCCGACGGGAGGACTAGGGATATTGCCGATACTTAAAGACCTACTACCTCCTTTTCGCATCCTCATAGACAAGTAACTAAAAGCTGCCCCATTGTTCTCCAATTGACACCAACTGTTGTCTCAGCCTGGAAACGCATTTGCTAAAAATGACTCGAAAATACCACCGTGAGCATTAGCCCGACCAGGTCAGTTCATGACCAATTGCCAACGGCGTAAGTGTGTACAATCAAAGCCACCAGTAAAAGGCAGCCAACGAATAAAAGAGAAGAAAAGGGTAAAAAGAGCTTAGGATGATAAGGTTGCGCAGCATACAGAAAAGGATAATTTTGGCCAATAACTGTTTATGTGTTGTCTTGGATCTCTGTATATAATACCTGTACTGTCTCCCCCGTCTGAGTTTGTGTGTACGTGATGTATGGATCTACGTCATCCCTCTGCCTGTGTTTCCGTGTTATTTAACCCCTGTTGTTCTGTGTTGTGCGCGCACTGAATGGTCCATTATTGTACACGTCTCTCTCTCTCTCTCCCTCTCTCTTTCTCTCCCCATGTCATACGTGCACCGAATGGACCATTTAGGGTGCGGGCTCTCTCTCTCTCTCTCTCTCTCTCTCTCTCTCTCTCTCTCTCTCTCTCTCTCTCTCTCTCTCTCTCTCTCTCTCTCTTCTCTTTCCAAAAGCCCCGTCTCCTCTTTTCGTGTATAATGACGTTGTGCCCCTCCGGCACAAAACATTATTGGATTTTCCTCGAACGCAAAGGTGTTCAGCAAAATTGACCGAAACCAAAACGATTGTGACTCGCCATATTACTACCTCTCCTTTCTGCAAAACGATAGAACCCGAGTTGGTAATGAAGGAAAGGACAGGTAAGACGACGGATGTCCCCTAATCTGGCCTTCTATGGGGGGACTATAACGTCAAAGGCCTTCTGTTTCTCAGCTCGTTAGAAATACGATCCCCAATGCCCCGATTGTCCCACCCCCCTGCACCTAAGTGCGGATGTCCAGTGTACCCCACTTCTCCCGATCGACCCCAGCTCCCTGTCCTAAACGTCCCCTTTCCCCCGATTAACCCCAGCTTCATGTCATCTACCCTCGAAAGCGAAATTGATGACTTTGATTAAACGTTCACTCCCCAAGAAGAGCATGTTGTACGTCCACCCCCCTCCCCCTTCTTCATGACGATAACGTCCCACTTACAAGGGTTAGCCGACCCCGAAGGGAAATGTAAGAATGTCGATACTTGGGTTAAAGGGAAGGGCGAGTGTCTACATAAGGACTCGATTTTGAGTTTGATATAATACGCTGCGTATAAAGGTCCAATTTCTCTCCACGTACGTCACGAATGAGCACCGAACAGAGTTATGAGTTCCATAGCAATGCACCCCTACAGACTCCATAAATGACAACTTCTGACCGCATTACCGATGAACTTATTCCCCGCCTACATAGGATTGGGGACGGAATTGAGATGTATAACTGTCTTCTCCTGCCAGTTTTTCTAAAACTTGTTTTCTACTCATTCAAAGATCCAATTACCGGAGGAGAGGAGCTGGACGTGACACACAGCCTGGCCACAGATCATGGAACACGTGTGACCGCAACCAAAGGTGGAGCCGCAGAGCAATGAGACGCGGGACGAGGCATAACGTTCAAACTCAGCAGACGGAGGAATGAAGGGCTGCCTTGAAGCCCTAGACTCGCTGACCCACTCGTGCCTGAAGTCCCCCGTCCCCTTTTTGAGTCCGACTGTTGGGCTCGCCTGCTCGTTGTCCTTTGCTCCCTTGGTCCCTTGGTATGTTCAAAGATCTGGCCCCACTCCGCCCTCTCTTCCCTCGATTATTCAACAAACTCTTTCATATAAACTTTGACTATGGACTGGGATTTTGCCACGAAAAAAAAAAAGAAAGACACGCAGGTGCCCAGCATGAGGCACCCCTAAGAAAATAAGTTAGGAAACCGGACTGTGATCTAACAGCGGAGGACTGATCGCACCCTGCAACGTGTAAGGATGAATCCGAGCTGGACCTATAGCTCCACCGCCGGTGCTCAGCAGCGCCAACAAAAGAAGACGGACTCTGTTAACAGACATTGCGACAAAGACCCTCCCCCTTTCCAGAACTTTCTACTCACCCCTTGACTAATTGCTTGTATCAAATTGAATCCCTCCCTCAACCATTTTGTATTGCCTTTTAAAATGTTTCATCGGTCACTCATGTATTTAGTTTTTCAAACGTCTCTTATAGTACTGACAAGACCCGAAGGTATCAGAGCACTTTCTACTGTATGTTGATGCCACCGGAGAGAAAGTCGGAACATGATTCTATAATGTGTCTGAACGTTTCCCTTTATTAACCCCGACTAAGTATTATACCAATCTCTAGACTTGTATGAAGAACACAACAAATATAAATTCACATGTACCGCATTCTATTTATCGTATCGACCGTATACAACTGAACTAGCTTATGAAAAAAAGCGTCGACTGTTGAAAATGACAATGTGTATGTACATAAGCGGCGTTCATTTGTGTTCACTGTACCCCTTGTTGTAAGCAGAACGGATATCGCTAAAACACTGACTGTGTTATCCCGCTAGCATAGACCCATGCACACACGTACACGACAGCCATTTTAGGTATCATGGTCTCCCAGTTTGCGATCGATCACCAGCGCCCCTTCCCTGACCCTGCAAGCTTCCCCCATGCACCCTGACTGCCCCCGCTCTCACATGCACAAGTCATGAGCCCTCCCCTCCCGCATGACTCTGTCTCTGAGAAATCGCACCCCGCGCCTGACCAAACCCCTCCTGTCCCTCCATGAATACCCCTCCTTTGATGACCTCTTCCTCTGAACCTAATTGTCTACATGGACCGCTGGTCATCCCTTAGCCTGAGGATACAGTTCATTGCCCACTACTGTATGCACTCGCCTCTCTTGAAAGGAGCCACTATTGATCATGACCACCCCACCCCCTGAGATTCGATCAGGAGCACACATTCCAACGGAATCAACAGCACACTCAGCTGCATGACAGCCCCCTCCTATTGTATGGAGGATAAGGGCCCCTACTGTAGCCACGTGTTGGAATATCTTCGTACTTTACAATGTCTTGATTGTGATGAAGGATGTGAGTGTGTCATAAACCTGTGTATAAAAGACGGAGCCTCAGAGAAACTTGTTAGAGCACCTCCCGAAGACACTATGCGAGTGTCCGAAATGACATGTTCTCCTCATGAGTAATAAACTCTGTTCTTGTTTTCCTGCTTCCAGTGCCCATCTCTTTGTTTGGTAATTATTCAAGATGGAAACGAAGAGTCGCCCTGCACCAGCAGCCTGGGCATCGGGTGCGATATGGGCTGACTTTTCAACAGTGGCCCCCCTCCCGTGGCCAATTCTGGGCCCCGGGGACCCCATCTCCTGGGGCATGGCCAATTAATTTTATTTATATATGGAGGGGGGATGCATATCCCTCCTCCTCAGCCCACTTCAAGGCCCCGGGAACCCCATCCCACGGGGACGGCCTTTTTATATATTTTTTTTATGGTTATTTCTTAATGGGGAGGCGGGTCGCGTGGCCAACCTCCCGGGCCACTGGTAGCCTGTGGGGGGGTCCCCAATCCCCCGGGGCGGGCCCTCATCGCTGAGGACTGTGGGGGGGGGTCCCCAATCCCCCCACGGTCCCACTGGCTCCCCGCCTCCTGCTGGAGCCGGCATTGCTTTTCCATATGGGGAGCAGCTAACATGCTGCTCCCCATATGGAAAAGCAATTTGCTTTGCTTCATTGCAGCGAGAGTAGGATTCTCTGATCTAGCATCAATAAAGCAAAGCAGTTTGCAATGGCAGGGTGGAAGCTGCGAGGCTCCCGCCCTGTCATTGCAAACAGCAGTGTCCCAGGGGTGGGCACCCGGGACACTGCAGGAGCCAGCCCTGGGGGCTGGCACTCCCCAGGGCCATCAAGGGCTCCAGGAGGGGGGCCGCGCGGCCTACCTCCCACATTTGTTACAAGCCTCGGGGTGGCGGGCCCCGGGGTTGGGGGGACCTGAGAGCCCCCCAACCATTTCAAAGAAGCCCCGGGGTAGCGGTCACAGTGTAGATGTCACAGGGGCAGGGGGCCCCGTGAGCCCCACACATACATTAAATTAGAGCCCCGGAGGTGGCGGTCTGGAATCCCCCCCACACTATTTTTTTAATAATGCCCCCGGGAACAAATTACAATATTTAACACGCTTCTTTTTTTTTAGGATGCGCGGATCCTACGCGCATCCCGCGATTTAAAAAAATAATAATTTTGCCCCAAGCCAAGGGGGTCAGGGTGTGTCTACCCTGCCCCCTTTTCGCATTTTGCAGCGTTTATTTTGGGTTTCCTGTGCCTCGGTTCTACTGAGGCACAAGATGGCTGCCAACACTTCCTGATTTGGAGTGTTGACAGCCAATTAAAATACAGCTCGTGCAGGGCAGGGTGCGTGCAGGCTGCACTTTGGGTACGCAGACTCTCCGAGCCCATAGATATATAAATGACTTTAACTGTCATTTTCTCGGGAACTACTGAACGGATTTACATCAAATAGGCAAAAGGCACGAGTCTGAACCAAGGACTACCTCTTTGCCAGATTTGGTGTAATTCTGTTCAGCAGTTCGGGCTGTAGCTGCGGCTAAAGGTCCTATGGGAAATTGCATTGGGAAAATGCGTTTTGGGGCCCCCCTTTTTCCTCTGCCCCCGCTTGATGAATCGTTGTGAAACTTTCAGGATAGGAGCGGACCCTAGCTGGCCAAAAGTTTGGAAAATTTCACGCAGATTTGTCAGTCGGCGCCAAAGTTATACCAACTAGAATGTTGCGGATTTCCTATGGATAATAGGTCCTAACTATAACTACTTACTGGCAACCGCCAGTAGGTATATATATATAGGTATATATATATATATATATATATATATATATATATATATATATATGTGTGTGTGTGTGTGTGTATATATATATATATATATATATATATATATATATATATATATATATATATATGTGTGTGTGTGTGTATATATATATATATGCTATGTACCATTTTTTAACAAACATTATGAAAAGCCTAGAATTTCTAGGAAGCATGTATTTTGTTTTTGAGTGGTGGAAAAACTCAAATATTAATAAAAGTAAAAAATGAATTTGAGTAACCCTCACTGTATATGAGTTTATCACTCACATTTTGTCCATGAAAACCAGAATTAATCAACTTTATTGATTTAAAGTGCTGTAGATGTTGAATTAGCAATGACAGCACAAGCATGCCAGACAGAAGCAATATGACAGATATTGCTTCTCAGCAGTTATAAAATGGATATTGTTAACAGAATCAATAACAAGACTGACAATGTTTTTTTACTCAGAGGATACCTTTGCCCCCAAAAGGAGATCCCCGGGTATATTTAATTCAGGAACAAGAGGTAACAAATTGGTGCCAATAACAATTTGATCACTTTTAATTAGAAATGAATTGCACTTTTTCACAGTCAGGGAATTTGAGATCTGGATCAGTGCTGGCACAATGAAAGAGAAAAAATAAACATTAAGAGGGAAAGGAGTATAGCGTGAAAGAGCATGAACGCAGCAACTACATAAAGTTAAGAGCAGGACAGCTGTGCCAAACACATGCCAAAAGCGCTAAAACAGAATGAATGAGTGAATATTTAATGAGACAGATTATTTTTCCATTTAATTTAAATCAGGAAACCCAAGATATCCCTTAACAGGAACCCACAGAAGGGATTATCTGTTCAGGTGGTTCACTTGAAAGGCGGGAACTGCTGTATAGAGACTGTTACAGTAATCGAGTCTGGAATTTGATGGGTGCTCCCACTGCCAAGGCCATGTGAGTGATACATAAGAAATGCAATACATGCTAGCAGTCCCACAGCATCTCCACAGTGCTGAGACTGCATCTCAATGTTTCTAGCAGCCTGCCTACAGCAACTTCACAGTGGTAGCGAACATAATGGCATTTAATTGTTTCTACCGGCCTGCCTGCAGCATCTCTGCAGTGCTACGAATGACATCTAAATGTTTCTACCAGCCTCCCTACAGCATCTCTGCAGTTGTAAGAACACGCTGACATCTCAATGTTTCTAAGAACGTGTCCACAGCAACTCTGCAGTGCTGAGAACACGATGAGGACATCTCAATGTTTCTACAAGCCTATCAACCACATCTCTGCAGTGCTAAGTGTTGTAAAATATATATGAATACGCATATAAATTCATGTTTATGCACTTCAAAAGATATCATACTTAGATAAGATCACATTAACATGAGGCCTGGAGCTCAAAAGGGCTTCCTATCTGACCTTAACTGGACAAGCTTCAATAAGCTATTCTGTACCCCTTACAGGTCACGTTGCTTGTCCTGACTACATGATATTTCTTATTCTGGTTGTGCAAGTTGCTTACACAGTGCAGAGCCTGCCTTTCTGTTCTGCCCATATCTGGCTGTTTTGCATGGTGCAGACATTGCACATCAATGTCGGCCATATTTGGCTTGGTGCCTTATTCTAGTTCCGCTGACATGGCATTACTTTACGTATATAGCACCTAGAAATCAGTCACTCTGGGAAGAAGCGGTCTGAGAGCCCCTAAGGTGGCAGATCTGACTTTTTCCTTGCTAATTAGCAATGATGCATGCTTTAGGTACCAATAAATAAATGCCACTTTGTTTCTGAGCAAACCTGCTATGTCTGGTGAGTTTCATTCATTTGCTCCTGGGAGGGTGCCAGTATTTCCCCATCACGAAGAACATAGTGACATCTCAATGTTTCTACCAGCCTGCCTACAGCATCTCTTTAGTGCTAAGAACACAGTGACATCTCAATGTTTCTACCAGTCTGCCTACAGCAACTCTTCAGCACTCAGAAAACGATGAAGGCATCTAAATGTTTCTAGCAGCCTGCCTACAGCAACTCTGTAGTTCTAAGAACACGCTGACATCTCAATGTTTCTAAGAGCGTGTCCACAGCAACTCTGCAGTGCTAAGAACATGATGAGGGCATCTTAATGTTTCTACCAGCCTGCCTACAGTATCTCTTCAGTGCAAAAAACACGATGACATCTCAACGTTTCTACCAACCTGTCAACTACATCTCTGCAATGCTAAGAACACAATAGCATCTCAATGTTTCTACCAGTCTGTCAACTACATCTCTGCAGTGCTAAGAGCACAATAGCATCTCAACGTTTCTACCAGCCTATCAACTACATCTCTACTGTTCTAAGTGCACAATAGCATCTCAATGTTTCTACCAGCCTGTCAACTACATCTCTGCAGTGCTAAGAACACAAACGCATCTAAAAGTTTCTAACCTGTCAACTACATCTCTGCAGTGCTAAGTGCACAATAGAATCTCAATGTTTCTAAGAGCATGTCCACAGCAACTCTGCAGTGCTAAGAACACCATGAGGGCATCTGTATGTTTCTACCAGCCTGCCTAGCATCTCTTCAGTGGTAAGAACACAATAGGATCTCAACGTTTCTACCAGCCTATCAACTACATCTCTGAAGTGCTAAGAACACTATGACATCTCAATGTTTTTAGCAACCTGCCTTCAGCGCTCAGAATACGATCAGGGAATCTCTATGTTTCTACCAGCCTGCCTACAGCATCTCTGCAGTACTAAGAACACGGTGACATGTCAAGGTTTCTACCAGGCAGAAAATTCATATTTTCTAAATCTAACTGGGGTATAATACCTGTTCTCTTTACCCCGACCTTACAAAGCCACATGATACCTTGAGGATCAAATGTCTGAGGGAGCATATTGAATCCCCAAATTTATGGTTTGTGAATTTCTTTTTGGACACGTATTTTAAAGAGTTATGTCTTTAAAGGCACAATATATGTAAGTGATTGTGTAAAACAGGTATGTTAATTATATCATATTTGTATTTTAAAAACGTTAGATGATAATATGTTTTCACTTTGTTACACAACTTTACACAAGGTATAAGCTGATAAAAAGAATTAACGACAAATCAATCATTGTTTTATGTCTTAGTATATATAATGGTTGTGTATGTATTGATGTCAAATTCAGAATAAGGGTTATACATATCGATGTACCTAAAAGACCAGAAACACTATAGAGTAAGTAGAGGCATATAGTGAGGAGTGGAAGCATAACAATAAAGAAATCAGAGGCCTTAATTGCCCCACAGTATGCATAAGTGCTACGCGTTTACTGAAAACACTAATCCGTGGTGGAGGTGGTACTTTTGATGTATATTTAAGAATACAATGATGGCATCTCAGTGTTTTTAACATCCTGCTTAATACATAACCACAGTACCAAAAACATGATGATGGTATCTTATGTTTTGAACAGCTTCTCTATAGCATCTCTACAATTCCACAAACATGACGATGGTATCTCAATGTTTCTAACAGCTTGTCTACTGCATCTCTAACAGGCTGCTCACAACTTCTTCCCACTGCTAAAAACAAGGCAACAGACCTGGTTCTAAAGGAGCAGCGCCACAGCATGCCCCTACTCTCTGAAACTGCATGCTCACTATTTCTCTATGGCTCAGAGAGTGCATCTCCCAGGTTCTTAGAGCATGGCGACAACATATTCTTCTCTATAAGTGTATGCGAAAAGCATATAATTCATTCATTCATTCATTGGGGGTGCCACAGGGGTCCACACTCTCACCCACTCTCTTCAACATGTTCATGAAGCCACTAACAGAAATTATGAAACTATCCACATGTATGCCGATGACACCCAATTGTACCTGAAAGTTTCCTCCCCAGAGGACATCGGGTCCCTCAACTCAGCTACACAGAAAACCCAGAGTTGACGGATCCATAATCACCTGAAATTAAACGCTCTCAAAACAGAATTCCTCTTAATCGCCCCATCCAAACAGTCATCCGCCATCAGGGAATGGATGAATCAACTAACAGCTTTGATTCCATGAGCTCATTGGGAATAATGCTAGATAAGCGTTTGAACATGCAGATCAATGCTCTCACCAAAGGAGCAAACTTCCAATTGAGCATCTTTTGGAAAATAAAACCTTTTCGACCCCGCAACGACTTCAAGGCTGCAGTGCAAGCCCTAGTGATCTCTAAGCTGGATTATGGAAGCTCAACCCTCTGTGACCTTCCCAGATCTAACACACCCCTACTAAGGGCTTCTCTCAACTCTTCTGCTCATCACAGGTTCTAACCGAAACAATCATATCACGCTTGAGCAGAAATCACAAAATGTGCTCCCGTATGAAGCAAGGATACAATTAAAAATTGCATGCATGACCCACAAAGCTTTACATTTCAACACCGCTTTATACCTCACAAAAAAACTGGAGCTCTCTGGTGGCTCCAGATCTTCTAGAGGTGCCAGCACGTTACTGCTCAATCCACGGAGATTCCATAATAAGAAAACTTACAATCGGGCATTCTCGGGTATCGCACAGAGAATCGGGAATTCTCTAACTACTGAAACCAGACTGGAACATTTGACTGCTTCTTCCAAAAGAGAAGTTAAAGGAATACTGACGAAGAAAGTTCTGGGCTAGATTCCCAGCCTCCCAGTCACTCTAGGACACGCTTGTTCATATTTGACTGTTCTGATTGTATGTTGATCTGTTGGTTTACTGTTACTACTTCCTGTACCTTTCATGATTGCCAAATTGTAAAGCGCTCCGATTTCCCAAGGGGTAATTCTCGCGCTATATAAAACTTTAAAAATAAATTGAAAAAATTAAATAAGGCTTGCAGCATTTCCATGTGGTCATACTCGAAGTGCCTTCAGAATTATGAATCACCATGGTTCTGATGCTAAGAAGCTTCTCCTTCAACTCTAAAAGCATGCTTATATCATAAAAATGGTTTAATACATATCGAGAAGATGCACATGGTACTAGTAGCATGGCCAGAGCATCTCCATGGTTCTGACTGAGCGAGCTAACAGCATCTCATAACTCAGCAAACATTGCCTTTGCATATTCATCTTTCCACCAGCGCATGTCAAAAGAATCTTTATGATTCCACAATATGTCAACAACATTGCTATTATGTAGACAAAATGCCAATAACCTTCTGTGTGGTTCTACCAGAGCCCGTGCACTGCACATCCATCAAAGGATGAGCACATTCTGACTACATTTCCGTGGTTTGAGAAATACTCGCCACTGTATTGTCATAGTTTGAAAGTGCATGGTCGGTGCACCTCCACAGTTCTCCAAGAGTATACATGGACCTGAGAGAGCATTACCACAGCAAGTCCATGTTTCTAAAAAAGCATAGCAATAGCATGTCTCTTGTCGTGGTAAACCATACAAGTAAATAATGGGTTAGTGTAGAACTACATGTATATTACAATTAAGGTACATCCACTAATATATATCATTTTAAAACATTTTTTAATGAATATCCACATTTACTTGTGATAATCATGTTCTCACATAATCCATTGTGTAGCTACATATGTTTCACTTTAACACCAAGGCCTTTGAGTTTTCCCAAGGCTTTTCTCATGTTACCTGTGTATAATAAAAAGTTAATGGTGAGTCTGATAATATGTAGTGAGTTGTATATGCGAACGATATTGCACATCAATCAGCGTTGAGTGTTGTGTCAGCCCTGGGGAAGAAGGTATTATTGGAATGAATCTGGCAGCAACAGTATTGAATTATTCGTTCAAAAATCAACAGCCAATGTTTAGTCCTTTTATTCGGATGTTCAGCCAGGGCGGGTGGCTCTGTAAGGGTAAGAGAACGCTTTCTCTCTGCCCATCAATCTATCAAAACCCATGAGAAATTCTAAAACTCCTTTCTGACATCGTTCCCTAAAAATGAACCGTTTTAGGAAAACCTATTTCTGATTATATTAATATGTTCACTTTCAATCCGGATATTAGGAACTTTGAGACATAGGCATGAAGGCATCATGTAAATAGTTAAAAAGGAATTTTAGAAAAACAAAAAACTGGTTTTGTTCAGCTCAACAGCAATCCTCTATTGCTTTTCTAATGTATTTTTGGTTTCAAATTATTTGAAAAATAGCTTTAATACATTTAACGCTGTGCTTAGTAGGTAAAAATGGCTGTATAAATTGCTGAATATATTAAAAGCTACTAGAAAGACGATAGAAACCTATTCACAGATTTCAGAATATAATATTAAAAAACACTGAAAATCACATAAACAGTGAACTGGTTTCAAGCTAAACACATAACTTTTGAAAAACTACCAACTAGGAGCCTATCCAACTTTAAATCCTTACTATGCATTTGTGATATTACACATGATGTGACAAGTGTCATCACTGATATCACATGACAATGAGATATTCAAAATTGAGAATAAAATAATCTTGGAATACCTGTGAAAACCTTTTTTCTAAACTAGCGGATAATAGAGCCACAAAGTGACTGACCAATAATACAACAAGTTATGGCCACTCAGTAAGTATTCAATTAGTCTTCAATCTCTAACTCCACCCTCCCCAGGTACTTCTCAAATGTTTGCTGCCACAATTCTTGAGGATTGTCTTTTTTGTCAAGAAATAAAGGCAAATCAAAACAAGCATTTGCAATGCAATAGGTCTCGCATTAGGAAAGTTTGAGATATTGGTATTGTAAATTACACATTTTTTATTCATGTGTTGGTTTTGAAAATAGCGAAATTAACCCCTTCCACGCTCATGACGAGCTGGGCTCGTCATGCAGTAGCCTCCTGCTACACTGATGACGAGCCCAGCTCGTCATGAATAATGGTGTTCCTGGATTTACAGCACAGGGGAAAAATCCCCATAGCGTTCAAGTGGTTAATAGCTTTGTCATTTACAATGCCAATAGTTATAACTTTTGCAAATGTGAAACTATAGCATTTGCAATGCAATATGTGTTGTATTTACGTGACTTAGATGTATTGATATTACAAATAACAATGGTTTTTATTTTTTTTATAATTAACGCTTAAATAAAAGTTATTGTAATTTATAATGGCAATAGCTTAAACTTTTGTAAATAACTTTTGTGAAGATTATGTTCAGTGTATTTTATTGTGACGAAAATCCAAGAACAGAAGTGAAATATTACCATCTTTTTGTGACATTTGTAATAAAGCTTGAAACATTGAGAGAACATATTTGAACCAGTTGTTGTTGAATGGTTGCACAGATTGATGCTGTGGTGTCGCTGAGTGATGTTGTGGTGGCGACGAGTGATGCTGTTGTGTTCAGTGATGCTGTGGTAGCGCATAGTGATGTTGTGGTGCCCCTGAGTGATGCTGTGGTGGTGCTGAGTGATGCGATAGATAGATAGAGTGAGTGCGATAGATAGATAGAGGACGATAGATAGATAGAGGGAGGGCGATAGATAGAGGGTGGGCGATAGATAAGAGTGAGGGCGATAGATAGATAGATAGATAGATAGATAGATAGATAGATAGATAGATAGATAGATAGATAGATAGATAGATAGATAGATAGATAGATAGACAGATAGGGTGAGGGAGATAGATAGATAGATAGATAGATAGATAGATAGATAGATAGATAGATAGATAGATAGATAGATAGATAGATAGATAGATAGAGAGAGAGTGAGGGCGATAGATAGCTAGGCAGATAGAGTGAGGGCGATAGATAGAGTGATGGCGATAGATAAAGATAGAGTGAGGCTGATAGATCGAGAGACAGATAGATAAAGTGAGGGTGATAGATAGATAGAGGGCGATAGATAGATAGATAGATAGATAGATAGATAGATAGATAGATAGATAGATAGATAGATAGATAGATAGATAGATAGATAGATAGATAGATAGATAGAGTGAGGGCGATAGATAGATAGAGTGAGGGCGCTAGATAGATAGAGGTCGATAGATAGATAGATAGATAGATAGATAGATAGATAGATAGATAGATAGATAGATAGATAGATAGATAGATAGATCGATAGATAGAGTGAGGGCGATAGATAGATAGAAAGATAGAGTGAGGGAGATAGATAGATAGATTGATAGAGTGAGTGGCGATAGATAGATAGAGTGAGGGCAATAGATAGCTAGAGGGCGATAGATAGATAGATAGATAGATAGATAGATAGATAGATAGATAGATAGATAGATAGATAGATAGATAGATAGATAGATAGAGTGAGGGCGATAGATAGATAGATAGAGTGAGGGAGATAGATAGATTGATAGAGTGAGTGGCGATAGATAGATAGAGTGGAAGCAATCATCAAGGCGAGTTAAATTGTGAGGTGCGCTCAAGCCTAAAGACGAGGCCTATTTTAAAATATGTTTTTTGTCTCACTGACAGAATAATGAGCGGGGTCTATTACTCAGTGAAACACCTTCTTGTAACAGATGTTCTGCAAAACATTAGCACCCTTAGAATGGCGACAAGCAGGTTGGATCTGAGTGCAGCAACAGCCCTGACGTTTGCGAGGGAGGATAGTGAAGCCTGCGTTGAGGGCACCCCCTGCCAGCAGTCGTAAGCAGTGACCAGTTACCCGCTGGGCATGAGGTGAGCCCCTGGGTAGACTGATGTACAGCAGGCGTGGCAAAGAAGCTAGGCACGTAAGGAAGCCCGTGCCGTGTCCCTGGTACTTGCACGCTTCTGACTAGCAGGGCGAGGGAGAGCACTGGGCACAGGTGAGCACGTAGGTGATCGTCTCTGCAGCAGCTGACATGAGGGACACCGCCTGCGGCCTGGTAACAGTGGATGGTCCACAGCGCGAGGCGGTCTGCACCTTCCCAGCGTGGTGCGCAAATACCGGCCTGCATCTGTATTAAGGGAAGCCTCCACCATCCTGCAAAGCGAGCCTGCTGCCGGCGGCTGGTTTCCCGGAATGTGGGAAGTGCAGGGCTGGTCGACGCCGTAAAAGCACAATGGGAGGCCCCTAGGTGGCCAGTGATGAAAGAGAGGCTGCTGCCGGGGCAGAGGCACAGTAGTAATCGACATGACAAAATGTGAAACGGAAGGGGTATAGTTGTCAAGCTATCGACAGCGATTTAAAACTAATTCATGAGAAGAGGGATTGGAAACTAGCCTGCCTCCCACGCTGCTTCCACAGTGCCAGAGGTACTCCCGAGTCGTGAGAAGCACACAGACACCACCTGAACCCCCCTCGCGCACCTGAAGTGCCTCTATGGGAAACAACCCTGCACCCAATGAGGAAACAGCTCCTGCCGTCCTTAGGGTCACTGGAACGAGAACAGAGCTGCGGGTCTCCTGCAAAGCGAGCCTGCTGCCGGCGGCTGCTTTCCCTGAATGTGGGAAGTGCAGGGCTGGTCGACGCCGTACAAGCAAAATGGAAGGCCCCTGGGCGGCCAGTGATGAAAGAGAGGGTGCTGCCGGGGCAGAGGCACAGTAGTAATCGACATGACAAAATGCGAAACGGAAGGGGCATAGTTGCCAACCTACCGTCGGCGATTTAAAACTAATTTACGCTCCCACACTTAAAACCTTTTGGTTTGATTGCAAAAGTGACTCCCAGCAAGGGAGTGTAGGGCTAGCAACTGAAAAGTATTAATCTCACCCACACAAACAGGTATACCCAGGAAACAATATAAAAACTTCCTTACTAAGTTTTATCACTACCTGTCCAGAATTTCACCGGACAGTCGGTTAATTAAAGAAATCCGGTGTCCATTTATACTTCTACACCTGACGTCTTCTGCCCCGCACTTTACGAGGAGCAACATCGGAGATTTGAACACCAAAACCGGAAGTTTGGGAACGTCACGGCTCGTGGGGCGGGACTTCCGCCTTCTGCGGGAAGCCCGCACCACGGAGTGGCTGGCCCAGAGGAGCAGTAGTGACGCGGGGCTCCCATGCCTAAGGGAGAGCCCCGCGTGTGCCAGGAGACGATCAGAAGGAGCAGAAGTGGCGGCTGAGGCTGATGCAAGTGCGGGGCTCCCATGAGTGAGGGAAGCCCCGTGTGTGCCAGGTGATGCGGCGGAGTGACTGAGCCTGTAGCAGCGCAGCGACGAAAGAGCCCGGTGAGTGGGGTGGGGTGGGGGGGTAGTGTGCACGTGTGTGTGTGTGTGCGTGTGTGTCTGTGAGTGTGATTGATTGCAGAAGGCTGACTTGCTCTGGAAGTGGGACAGGAGATGTGCACGGCACGTGGGTGAACGTGCGCGCACACATGCTGAAATCGCCGACTGCCCTGCACGTGCCCATCCCTTGTCCCAGATTCCCAGCAAGTGCATAACAATAGAGGCTTCGCTGGATACAGCGCTGCGCGCTCCTTACACCAGCTCGACCTAAAAAGAATTTCCTATATATATTATTTCCCATGAGAATTATGCTTCACCTAGAACCTTGTAGTCTATTCATGAGTGGGTCGCTAATGTAAGAATATATAAAGATACAGTGTTTACGATATGTCATGTTTAGTTAATACCTATTGGTTGATCCTTTATCGCAAAGAAGATAAAACATTGAATTCTGCGCATTTCCAGGAGTATGTAGTTCAGAGAAGAACACATTTTCGGTTGTCTATCAAAATATTACCGAAGATGAAACTTCCAAATATGCTGGAGGTAAGAATGGACTTTTCTGTGGGATCCACGGTGTACGTGACAGCAGAAAGAGCTTGGTGTGACATATATAGATAAAATGGGAAACTTTGAGATAGGAGTAAGCTCTAGTGACAAGGCTCTCCTAAGTGATGCTCTGGTGCACAAGAGTGAACAGTGACTTGAAGTTTGAGGAACCATTGATTAGTGGGGCTCTGCTGAGTTTGGGAGATGGACTCAGAGGGTGATAACCAAGACCTCTCTGGAGTGAAACCAAGCTATGCATACATATTTGTCTGGTGTAGTTGACCAAATTTCAACTTTGAAAGGTGTTGTTACTGGTTAGGCTCTGTGCTGTCACTTCGCTACACTTGGTTCTTAGATGGCAAGCAAAGGTCTGCTGTGAATGGTTCCCTGTGTGTGAGTATACTCTGGTCTAAGGATTTGTGCTCTGTAATGACTGATGAACACAACATTTATACTTAGTGATGCCTTAGCAGAAAGTATACTTTGCAGTTATGCTCCATCACAAGTAAGAGACTATCTTCTGAGATTGTGACATATTGTGTTAATTGTGTGTTTGCGTTAGGCTGTGTTAGGAGTTGTAAGTAGGGCTTGTAGACAAGCAGGCTCTGATGTGTGGCAGAGTTACGTCCTTGTACGAACGGTTGCAAAGATCTCTGTTGTTTAGGGTGTTATTGCTTACCTGCCCAGGTAGTCGAATTCCCCAGTCTCGAGGAGAGATGGCTGGGGGTGGAAGTCTTCATTCTGGGTGTTGTCAGTAGGCTGGATGTGCCCAGGAACCTGCTCCCTTCTTTCACGAGGTGACTTGTGGTACAGGAGATGGTAATCAGGTAGGACTGCTGTCAGTGCATCATGAGGTGGGAGACTGATCCCATTTCTCCTCAACTAAAGGGGGAAAATGCAATAATAAATTATTATCTTCACTGCTGATATGCATACATTGAAGGAGACGCCAGACTTTATTCATATATGTACATAGATATTTTTTCTCTTTGGGGGAACACACACCCCTTTTGTTCTTTACTCCTAACCTTCCTCTACTACTACCACCCCTTACCACTACCTACATCCAATCCCTAAACGTACCCTTACAGTAAATGAAAGAGTCGCGCACAATTATGAAGGAGTACAAGGAATGTCCAGGCACAGCGTAACAGAGGAGTGGGGAGTAACAAATGTGATGATAGCACTGACTGCATATTCAAAATACTACTATGGCTACTGCCCCAAACCATGTTCTGGCATAAACCAGGGTAGACCATACCACTGTGCATATGTAGAAAATGCCTCGTTGGTATTGCTGCTCTATGTGTGCACAGACAATGCACAATTTTGGCCAATCTAAAAGTTAATGTACTTCTTGTGGACCTGATTCTTCAACAGACCAGAGTTTGGGTGAGATATACTTTTCCCTGAGGGACTTATAATAAATGTCTTGTTATCGGTTTAGGTTTCACTTTTTTTACAGCAGTCCGATGGGATGCTTAAATATTTTCTGGTCAGACCATGTACTTTAAAGATGAGAATCATATCAAGTAAACAAACATCATAAAACAACGGTCGTCGATTATGTAAAAAGATTCTTTGCTTTCACAATAGGGCTTTTATGTACTTCAGAAATGTGATAATCACAGATTAGCTGCATGATGTATCAAAGGGCCCTATTGCCAAGCACAACACAGCCTGATGACCTTAAACTCCATTCCGATCACAATACAGGTTGGTGAGTTAATAAAATAACCTTATGAAAGAACGTACCAATCGCAATACCTCTTTATATTTAACTACAGACCATTCTGGCAATCACAATCCAGTCTGGTGTCTAGCAAAACACCCATTTGCTAATGGCAATAGAGCTCGAGGGAGCAGAAAGAGGAATCCTACCGATACCAGTAAATATTATTTACCTAAGAAGCATTAAAAAAAAGCTCCAAGTCTTACCAAAATACCCATTGCTAAGACGAACAGCTCAGCGATAGTGAAAGATACCAGTGACAATCAAAACACAGAATGATTACCAATGACAACCAAAATACAGATTGATTACCTAACAAAATACCTTTGTGGCAGCCTAAAACAGCGTGATTAATGTCTCTCTGGCACCAACAACACAGCTTGTTAGAATAACAAAATGCCACTAGCAAAGAACAAAACTGCTAAGAAAAGCTTAATGACCGAACATTACATGCCCTGCCACTCGCCATGCAGATTGATGACTTATAGAATACCACCGACAATCAAAAAACATCTTAGTGGCTTAACAAACTATATGCCTAGCAAATACAGACTATTGAACTAACAAAACACTCTGATAATCACAACAGAGTTGATGACCGTACCAAAAACATATTATTCACAATAAAGTTTAATTACATAACAAAATAATGATGTGCACTAACCTCAATCATACACCTGTACCATGACCTAACTAAATATATCCTAAGCAAAGACCAATAGAGCCACACACACTAATCACTATAGTGCTCGATACCAACAAAATATATACAAATCATAATGGAATTCATTGACCCAAAGAAATACCTGTGTTAAACAACCACACCACTTCTCAACATCGTAGGAAAAAAACTCACTGGCAATCACAAAAAGAAATGACAAGAGACCTCCCTTGCAATTAATTTAAAGACATAATCGTAACAGTATAGTGTGATATATATTAGCAGAGTTAATTGGAAGCCATAAGAAAGCGTTAATATGTGTCACTTGGAAAACACATAACAATAATAAATAGTGTTGATTTGATGGCAGAACAGTTGCTCTTCTCCCCGTCCTCTAGTATATACACTCACATCTTCAGATAACAACAATGCACAGTGACTGCATAACATGACTCTACTAAATGTCAGTAGACGTGCGTAAGATCACACTAAGACACTCACACAATACAATCCGCTCACAGTCAATCACACAGGGCACCAAGTGACTTCCCCTGTGTGCCATGGAGCCCCCTGCATGACAGTAGAGCTTACCAGCAACACATAATGATTGTCTTATTTGAAAATGAGTTTTGAAAGACCTGTTAGGAATACAGAGGAGCACAATGATGTCACGGTGGAGCTCTGAGACATCATGATAAAGTTCCATGGTGTACTAATGCTAGAAACTAAGCACGCCAGTAGAAACCCGACCCAGGATTTCACCTATCCAGCTATCCCCAAAATTCTGAGACAGAGGCGACAGCCATATATGTCAATGTGCACACAGTTCAAGCACCCACTGCCAAGGTGCGGTCCTAACAGAACTATGTAATTTTACACAAGCCAACCGGTGCACAGGTGGCTCCTGCTTGGGGTATACTAAGGCTACCTCACCTCACAACAGCGCTCACTGATGTCTCAACAGGACTGTCTGACCTGATGATAGTTCTTAGCTCATCATCTCTTCTCATCACAACAGAGCTCACTGATCTCATCATGGGGTTATTTAATCACAATAAAGCATTCACATCTTAAGTGATCTTTGTGCAATAACATAACTCTGTGACAATGCACTAGAGTTATCTGGGTTGATTCATACATTTGATGAATTCACAATACAGTCTTTTTTTAATCACAATAGACCTCGGTGATTGTAAAATACGTACTGGAGTCTTGATTGTAGTTCAAACATAGGTTTATTGTGGTAAAGAATATACACCCACAACCAGAGCCGTTCAGTCGTGAAGAAGCCAACCAAAAGAGCTTCTCGTTTAAAGCAATTATCTTGTAGATTGAGAGACTATGTTTTGGAGTAGATTTGTGTTTGCAATTTTCTGTTTTCTTTGTTACCCTTCCAAGAGGAGAAGATGTTATATAATAATTATTTCATATTTCTTTTCCGTATACCAAGAGTCTCGTGGTTGCATCCACGAGACTCGTTCTGTGTCTTAAGTTCTAGAGTGCTGCCCTTCAGTCGTGAAGATTCCTTTGAACGTCATTCTGGACGTTGGCTTCTTCACGACTGAAGGGCAGCACTCTAGAACTTAAGACATAGAACGAATCTCGTGGATGCAACCACGAGTCTCTTGGTATACGGAAAAGAAATATGTAATACTTATTATATAACAGTGATCATAAGTGGCTCTCTGAAATCAACTGATCTTACAGGAAAACAAAATAACTAAGGATTATCACGCTATGACTTACTGGTCTTGGCTTAAGGTACTGATGCATTCACAATAGGGTCCTTCAGCATCCCAACAGCGCTCACTGACCTGCTCATGGGGCTCTGCACAAGAAACCTTTCACATCACCAGTGATCTTAGTGAGATAATATACTTGATGAACTCCTAATATCGTCCATCTGAATCACAACAGAGCTCACTGACCACAAGCGATTCTCTGAAACTACAATGAAGCTCAGTAACCTCACAGCTGATTTCAAAGAGAACACAAATAACTTAAGGTTATCACGCTACGACTCACTGGGCATGGCTAAAGTACAGCTGCATTTACAGTCGGATACTTCTGTGTCACAATAGAGTTTAATGATGTCATATAAGGACTCTGCTGTGACACAATAAAGCTTAATGACATCATCATGGTGTTCCAGAAAATTAGATTTTGTTAAAAGTACATCAGTCTATGTATTAACGCTTGTAGAGTGCGTAAATGTCAATAGGTATCTTAGAAGCGTTCTAAGAAGGGATGTGAAAAACGACTATTTATTTATCTGTATAGATCAGATTTAGACAGTTTTACGAATGTAAGCTTACAACGGCAATGTGCTACTTTATGTTATAATCCGAGCCAATAATTTTCTAACACTAATGGCACTTCTTTTAACGGCAGGGACACACACAATGTTACGGTCTTGCCTGAGATACCGTATGTGCTGTCACTTGCAAGATCTTTCGTTTGCTTACTTTGAGCTTAGAGCCTCCCCATTGCCTACCATTAGCCACTCTTATTTGCTTGCTTCTGATTTGTTAACCTTTGCGGCCTTCACTCTCCTTTTTCTGTTTGACCCTCTGCTGAAGCATGGTCAAAGTGCGTGTGTCCTTCCACTGCTCCAGTTTTGTGTTTTGTCTCTTTATTTTTTGTAGAAGCACTCGGTGAGAGATCTAACATCTACCAATGTTAGATCTGGGGGTCTCTATTGGCAGAGGTAAGTACCTTAGACCAAGTAGGGACCCTTGCTTCTAGTCAGGGTGAAGGAATACACACAGTAGATAAGCTCCGCTCTCCCTCTAGGTAGCTTGGCGCGAGCAGGCAGGCTTATCCCCAAGGCAATGTGTATAATAATTGCACTCAACACAACAATAATCCCCAATCCACCACAAACTGAGACCACACAGGTAAGTATATTTTATAAAAATATATAACTTTATCTAGTTTCAGCAGGTAAATAACACAGTTTCACGATAATCACTTCTTCAAGAATATGTGGTTCTTAATCTTAATGGTTGCAGTTCATTTCAGGAAGTTCTCATCAAAAATTGTCTCCAGTCACGTAAATCAGCTTTTAAAAATAAGGTCACTGATTTCTTTCTAATGGGCTCTCAAAACGAGCACACCACGCTATGCCAGTAGGTAAATACCTTCCAAATCGG
The DNA here is from genome assembly GCF_964261635.1 of Lissotriton helveticus. Classification (NCBI taxonomy): domain Eukaryota; kingdom Metazoa; phylum Chordata; class Amphibia; order Caudata; family Salamandridae; genus Lissotriton; species Lissotriton helveticus. The sequence continues at coordinate 213,443,416 of NC_136062.1, read as the reverse complement.
CTCTGTGAAGAAGTGACCGTCCTGATTACCTCGGAGGCGGTCGCTCCTCACGCTGCTCCCTGCCCTGCGAGACTAAGTGGTATCGTAGCGCCCACAGCCAGACTACAGCCTGCATTGTTTAGTTATTGAATACCCTCACTGTGCTAGATCCCCACATTACGCTATAATTACCGGATCAACTGTGCTGCGCTGCCTTGCCTATCTCACGAGCGCTAATTTGCATATTATCGTGGCGCTAGTCTACCATAGCGCGCTGCAACGCTCTGCTGAATTGTGCTGCCTGTATTTTGGTTTCTGTGCCTGATTGTGCCTTGTGCCGTTTCCACTGCCATTCACATCGCGTTATTATACTCATAGTGTGCCCCAACCCGGTTTCGCTTTTGGGCTGACTGCCATTTTGTGTTTTGTTGTTGTTTGTGCCTCCCTGCCTGGCTCTCCGCCCCGCTCCCGCCTCCCAGCTGCTCCTCCCTCCCACTGTTAGTCAGGCTCCACTCTCCCGCTGAATCGCTGTGACCGTCCTGATTACCTCGGAGGCGGTCGCTCCTCACGCTGCTCCCTGCGAGACTAAGTGGTATCGTAGCGCCCACAGCCAGACTACAGCCTGCATTGTTTAGTTATTGAATACCCTCGCTGTGCTAGATCGCCACATTACGCTATAATTACCGGATCAACTGTGCTGCGCTGCCTTGCCTATCTCACGAGCGATTAATTTGCATATTATCGTGGCGCTAGTCTACCATAGCGCGCTGCAACGCTCTGCTGAATTGTGCTGCCTGTATTTTGGTTTCTGTGCCTGATTGTGCCTTGTGCCGGTTCCACTGCCATTCACATCGCGTTATTATCCTCATAGTGTGCCCCAACCCGGTTTCGCTTTTGGGCTGACTGCCATTTTGTGTTTTGTTGTTGTTTGTGCCTCCCTGCCTGGCTCTCCGCCCCGCTCCCGCCTCCCAGCTGCTCCTCCCTCGCCCCTCCCCTCTCCACCATCCACATATGACAGATGCCTTTGCGCGCAGCGTTCACGCGCAGCGGTCGCGCCCCATGCGCGCCGAAGGTGCGCCAAAGGTAAGCCCGTCTACGCCCGTCCGCGCCTGGACCGCGCCCAGCGCCAGACACCTTGGTCCCCGCAAATCCCACTCCACCGGATTAACGTATGATGCCACTACCCTCTTTGCCCTTAACCCCAGACGCACACCACAATGCTGCGAAGCTGCCCCAGGACACACCCATGGACCATTCGCCTGCCACTCCTGCAAGTTCGCCTGCATCAAGGCCAACACCAAATCCACTTCCTCCAAACAAAGCTCCGATTCTAACCACCTGAAGTGCATCCTGCTGAACACCCGCTCGGTCCACAGACACGCCACTGAACTCTGGGACCTACTCGACACTGCATCGCCAGACGTCGCCTTCCTTACAGAAACCTGGATGAACGCCTCATCAGCGCCCGACATCGCCATAGCCATCCCGGACGCTTATAAGATCATCCGAAAGGACCGCACCAACCAAACAGGAGGAGGCATCGCCATCATCCATAAGAACACCATCCGAATCACGACCAGCTCCGACGATAACCTCGCGACCGCCGAACACCTTCACTTCCAGATCCACACCGACCCCAGGACCACACTTAGAGGCACCCTCATCTACAGACCACCAGGAACCCGCACACAATTCAACGAAGACATCACTGACTTCATCAGCCCACATGCCCTCCCCTCCGAGAACTACATTCTACTGGGAGACCTCAACTTCCACCTGGAAAAGAACAACGACAGCAACACCACCACCCTTCTGGACAACGTGGCCAATCTCGGACTCAAACAACTTGTTGACACCCCCACCCACTTAGCAGGACACACGCTCGACCCTATCTTCACCTCCAGCAAACACATCTCCTTCGATCACACCACAGCTCTCCATTGGATGGACCACAGCTGCGTTCACTTCAGCTACAAAAAGACCACGACCCTCAACCCCCCACAACCTATTCCTCGAAGAAACTGGAACAAAATCACCACAGACCAACTCTTCACATCGCTTAACCAAAACCCTCCCGCCATATCATCGGACCCAAACCAAGCTGCCACCAAACTCACACAATGGATCACCCACAGCGCTGATGAATTAGCACCCTTGAAAAACCACCAGATCAAACAAGGTAGCAAAAAGGCCCCCTGGTTCAACGATGACCTTAAGAAATCCAAGAAGTTATGTCCTACCCTCGAGAAAACCTGGAGAAAATACCCAACCACTGACAACCTGACCACCTTCAAGAACGCCACCCGCAAACACCACCAATTGATCCGATACACCAAGAAATCAGCATTTAAGGATCGACTCGACAACAACGCCCACAACAGCAAGGAACTATTCAACATCGTCAAAGAATTTACCAACCCCACCGCCGGCACCAACGACATCACCCCCTCCCAAGACCTCTGCGACTCCTTATCCTCTTTCTTCCACAACAAAATCGCCGACATACATAACAGCTTTGATAACCAGTCCGAAGAACAGTCCACTCCACCCACCTCCGAACCAAAACAGTACTCTCACAACCTTTGCGCCTGGAACCCAATCACTACTGAAGACACCATCCGCCTGATGAACTCCATCCTCTCAGGTTCACCAACCGACCCATGTCCCCACCACATCTTCAACAAAGCAGACTCCATCATCGCACCCCATCTCCGAGATGTCATCAACTGCTCCCTTAACACTGCTACCTTCCCGGAAAGCTGGAAACATGCCTAACTCAGCGCCCTTCTGAAGAAACCCACAGCAGACCCCACTGAACTTAAGAACTACCGCCCCATCTCACTGCTCCCATTCCCTGCCGAAGTCATTGAGAAAGCCGTAAATAGCCAGCTCGCCGCCTTCCTCTAGTCCATCAATTCCCTCTACCCCTCACAGTCCGGCTTCCGAGCCAAACACAGCACCGAAACCGCCCTCATCGCTGCTACAGACGACATCCGAACGCTACTGGACAACAGAGAAACAGTTGCCCTCATCCTACTTGACCTCTCCGCCGCCTTCGACACAGTCAGTCATAGCACCCTCATACAACGCCTCAGCAACGTCGGAATACAAGGAAAAGCTTTGGACTGGATCATCTCGTTCCTCGCCGGAAGAACCCAGAGAGTCCGCCTCCCCCCATTCAATTCAGAGCCCACCGAAGTCATCTGCGGCGTACCACAAGGATCATCACTCAGTCCCACCCTCTTCAACGTTTACATGAGTCCCCTCGCATCCATCGCGCGACAACATAACCTCAACATCATCTCCTACGCAGACGACACCCAACTGATCCTCTCCCTCACCAAAGACCCAAACACTGCTAAAACCAATCTACACGAACGAATGAGAGAAGTTGCCGAATGGATGAAGAACAGCCGCTTAAAACTAAACTCAGACAAAACGGAAGTCCTCGTCTTAGGATCATCCCCCTCTGCCTGGGACGACTCATGGTGGCCACCGGCCTTGGGTACAGCACCCATACCTACAGATCACACACGTAACCTAGGCTTCATACTAGACTCCTCCCTCTCGATGACCAGACAAGTCAACGCCGTCTCATCCTCATGCTTCAACATCCTACGTATGCCCAAAAAAATCTTCCGTTGGATCCCCACCGAAACAAGAAAGACAGTCACCCACGCACTGGTCACTAGCCGACTGGATTATGTAAATACCCTCTACGCCGGAACCACAGCCAAACTACAGAAAAAACTCCCAACGCATCCAAAACGCCTCAGCCAGACTCATACGGGACATCCCCCGTCAAGCTCACATTTCCGGTCACCTGAAAGACCTCCACTGGCTCCCCGTCAATAAGAGAATAACGTTCCGTCTCCTCACCCACGCACACAAGGCCCTCTACGACCTAGGACCCGAATGCCTCAACACACGACTGTCCTTTTACACACCCACCCGCCAACTACGATCATCCAATCAAGCCCTCGCCGCTATCCCGCGCATCCATAGATCCACCATGGGAGGAAGATCCTTCTCCTACTTAGCGGCCAAAACCTGGAATTCTCTCCCCACTCACCTCCGCCTCACACAAAACCACCTCTCCTTCAGAAAACAACTAAAAACCTGGCTATTCGATAAGTAATGCATCCACTCTCCCTCAAGCGCCTTGAGACCCTCTGGGTGAGTAGTGCGCTATACAAATCTCTGAACTTGAACTTGAACTTATATCCTCATGTTGCTCCCCCCTATCTGTCCCCTCCATGCCCACGTTCTTCCTGTTGCTTGCCCTTTCTTCCATTCCTGCTTCCTTCCTGTTTGCCCCCTTCTGCTATTCGTGTTATTGCTTGCCCCCTCCCGCGCTCTGTGTTTTTGCTTGCCCCATTCCGCCTCTGTGTTGTTGTTTGCACTTCCTGTATCCTCCCACCCTTCATGTTGTTGCCTAACCCCCACCCACTGTCTTTGTTGCCATCCCATCTACCAGCTATAACAAACAGCAGCACTGGCTGCATCATAAAGTTATTTTTTTAACTTTCTGCTATTCAATCCACACTCCCTCCTATTGTCATGTATTTTTACCCACCCCCCCAATGTCGCAGCCTGCCTCCACCAAGCCGAAATCTTGAGGCTTCAAAGGGCCCAGAACGCAGCAGCAAGAACCCTCCTTGGCCTGTGCAGGTCCTGTCCGGTGTCAGACGCCATTCGTCAGCTGCACTGGCTGCCAGTGGTCGGGCGCATTGAATTCAAGGTGCTCTGCATCACCTTCAAAGCCCTGACATTCTCTACCCCTGGCATCCTGGCCAACCTGTTTTCACCTTCTGTCCCCGCACGTCATCTATGCTCACTAGGGCAACACCTAGTGGTGATTCCCAGGACACGTAGAGTCCGGGCTGGAGGCCGTTCCTTCCACAATAGGGCGGCTCACCTCTGGAACTCGCTCCCTACTCACATCCGGGGCCTTAACAGCTACTTAGAGTTCAGGAAGGCCATTAAAACACACCTGTTCCCTGCAGCGTAGCCTGTGCCCCTGCTCCTTCTGCACGGGTGTAGTAAATGATGACTGTCCACAGTTTCTTACTTGTAGAAGAAGGTTTATTCTCAAGGTAGTTCACCCAGCAAGTATCACGAGCTCAACACGAGCTCATCAGTAACTAAATACATATCCATGTACTACAACGGGTCAGTTGCTCTGCTGCCAGCACCGGGCGCCCCGTTGCTGGGGCAGCTGTTGTGCTTTACAAGTTGTGGTAACATTAACATTAACCCACCCACAATAACAAAAAAGGCCTAAATCGTGGACACCGCTGACCACATCACAGACATTTTTTTACCCACACCCTCTGAGTTGCAAGTCCTCCCTCCATCCATGAGGCAGTATGACACTTTTAAAAATGTTTATTTTCATTCATGCTGCACAGCATCCATACTGGTGTACAACATGACTGAAAAACATTGACAAAGTCAGTAGCTCTCTCTCAGCGAAACTTATTTGCTTTGCCAGTGCTTTTTTCTATATACTATTTATAAAGGTAGATTCCCCCCGAGACAGCACGGCCCTCAACGCCCACCCATCTATTATCTGGCTTAGACCCAGGAAATGTCATTTGTAAAGCAATGTCCTGATTGATATTCGGTCCCATTCAACAACCACCATCAGATCTTCAACGCTCAACACAGGAGTCCCATTATCACCTAGTGCTAAAACGCGGGCATTGAGGCACTTCAACCCGCGTTATTTTAAAGGTTTCTGGGGCCCCCGGGCAAAAAATATTTTGAGAGCCTCTGTCTGGAACACCTTTGAACTTTCTTAACCATTTTCTCCTATTGAAGCCCCATGATGGCAAACACAATTGAATCAAATGTTAAAGGGTGAGATAGAGAAATGGATAACAGAAAAATAAAGAAAAAGTTCAGTTTTTATGGGGCCCTAAGGAAAGTGGGGGCCCTGGGCACTTTGCCGCCTTTGCCCATGCCTTAAAACGTCTCTGAATATCAACGCTTTACAAAAGAAAGGTCAATATATTTATTCACTCCAATTATAGCACCATTTTCTCTTCTTCCTTTTTTAACTTTTTATGAAAATGAGATTTTTAAATGTAAATGCTTTTGTATGTGACAACTTTTTAATGTATTTATGTGATAGCCAAGGGTTTTTTTGGTTGGGGGCGTACAGATAGTTGGCAATGGTTTTTTAAATCTGATCTATTTGGAAATGCTTGTAGTATTTAATTGTATAAATTATAATATGTAGCTGTGATGTGATTTGTGCTTTGATGGTTTTAAATTTTAACTGAATAAAGAAACTTTGACTTTGACTTTTATTCATCAATAGTGCCAGCATGTGCCATTCAACCTCGTCGGTGACTTTAGAAGCTTTGCACATCTTCCATGTTGCAGTCTTCTACAGTGACCCCAAAACCGGTTTTCAGAACGTGAATAACCAATATCACAATAATGCCTATGGCAGTAAGATCAGAACAGAGACACCTATGCCTTAAGTATACACAACCTGAAAAGCGGTCTGTGGCCTTTCAAAGACAATCACTTTGGTGCGCAAACAGATTAGCAGGTTAAAGCCATGTAATTTAATATCTTATTTACTTTGGGTCCATTTTATCATTCACTTTTTGACAAGGCTAATGGGTGCTCTGGAAACAAGGAGTTCATACATTGGCGGGGTGTGGCCTCTTGGACACATCTCTGGCGACAGAAGTAGTCTCAAGTTTCACATGCACACTCAGTGTGATCGTGGGCACAACTTTTACTTCCTCGTGTTACAGCTGCTCAACTGGAACCAATGCATTACCGAACTCGACGTGACCCCTTTAATGTCACTGGAAGGAGGGAAAGCTTAGTAGACCCGTGGGGGGTTCTGAGGCGTGACCAGCACATGATAACCAGCTATCTACTGCTGCTGAAGTAACACCCTAAAATGCATTTCGAGAATTTTAAATTGTACCCTACTGTTACTCGCAGATTTGGGCAGCAGCCATGTTAAGCTCTTGCACACCTGCACCTGTGGTTTGCAGATTACAGTTTGCTGCAGAGCGTACCCAACCCACTGAGCTACTTTACATGTTATATAATGGCATTTGGTAAAGTTTAGACACTCAGCAAATGAAACACAAATATCAAAAGCATCCAAACTTTGAGGCATGTTCTTTCTAGAGCTTAATATGTTCCCAGTTACTGCACCCCACCTGCCCAGCCCATTGGGTACTCACTGTGGTGGACAGAGGCCTGTAGAAGGTCGCCATCCGCTGCCTCTGTGTAGAGCGCCCCGGGCAGAGTCACCCTACTGCCTGGCACCCTAGAGTCACTTTTGCAGCCCTCATCACATGCTTTGTTAGTTGCCAGGGACCTTCCCTCACAGATCAAACAGTAACCGCGGGAGCTGCGCAAACCTTACAAACCTTAAGCCAGCAGAGCAAATAGAGGGGCCGGCCAGCCCAGAGCAGTGGCCCGAGGCACTCACCGAGCCGCTCGATGCCAGCATGAGGTGGGCAGGATGCTCAGCCGGGGAGTTTCCTTCAGATGTTGGGTGTTTTGCCCCGACTAGGAAAGCCACATTCCAGTTCCGGCTCTTTCAGCAGCAGCTTCCCTTCTTCCGCCGTTGCTACAACAAAAGATGCTTCGCACCTAGCAACGGGGAGCAGGTTCCGTGCCCAGGCTGTGCGGGAGGCAGGCAGCACCCAAGGGCCGAGGCGCAGAGCGCGGCGCGTGCAACGATAGTTCATTTCACGGAACAGGTTTAACCCTTTGGGCTCAAGCTCCGCTTGTCACTGGCCACTTAGCATCCCTCGTTCGGACAGATGTCTTAAGTATGAGATGTGCACTCTGTGGGGTCTGAGCACTGCCAGTGCCATGGGTTTTGGCGCCATACTCGGTTACATTTTCCAAACATTGGCAATCTTACCTGCTCCCTGGAACAATCAGGACCTCTTGCATGAAGGGAGCGCCCTTACACCGCACCAGAAATGTTTTGCAATAGCAACGGACGTGGGTAGGAGAAGTGCGGGCGACCATAGTCGACGAACGTGGCCAGTGAGCAAGCAAGCGTGACTGCCCTTTGAAGTGGAATTTGGAATAGATTAGTCCTCAAATGTTGTGTTTTAAACCATGTGGCATGAAGAAAATTGTAATGCACAATTCTGCAAGTGTCTTGGCTAAAATATGAAGAGTCTTAGAGACAGGTTAATGTCTCCACCAAATAGCCAGGACTACCTGCCCAGCCACGGAAATGTGTGTTAGTGTGTAGTGTGTAGTGCGTTGTGTGCTCTTTTCAAGCTGTACTGGGCTGGCAAAGACAATAAAAACTAAGTACATATTTGAGGTGCGTCAAAACACAACGCACAAATATTATTAGAAGACATAATAAAACAGCAAAAAAGTTAGCAAACTGTGAACGCGAATCACATTTAAATCATCCCACGCCATATCCTCAATGAACTACATACTCATCAGTGACCTGACCTTCCACCTCGATAACCCCAGCGACCCCAACTCCACCATCCTGTAGGCCAACTTCGCCAACCTCGGACTTACGCAACCCGTCACCGCACTGACACTCAGGGCAGGACACACCGTCGACCCCATCTTCACAGCAGGAAAAAGCATCCACTTCAGCCACACAACGCAAACCCCATGGACCGACTACCACTGCGTACACTTCACCGTCGACAAACCGAAAGCACCCACACCAACCCCACGCCCACCACAAAGGAACTGGAGCAAAGTCACAGACAAGCAACTCAACTCAACCTTCACCCAAGAAACCACACCCCTGCATCCAACGCTGCAGCCAAAGAACCCCACAACTGGATCGCCAATTCCGCAGACAAACTCGCCCGCTATGTAACACCGACAAACACCGCCCCAGGAATGCCACCTGGTACACCACCGATCTCCAAGAAGCCAGACGCACCTGCAGACGCCTGCAGAAGAACTGGAGAAACGCCAAGACACCCAAAAACCACATCACCTACAAGGACGTCATGATGAACTACCACAACCAAATCAGAACTACCAAAAGGACTTTTCTCCACAACAAAATCCTCGCAAACTCCACCAACTCCAAAGAACTCTTTACCGTCATGCAGGAACTCACCAACACCCGCAGCAAAGCCACAGACATCACCCTGTCCCAAGAGCTCTGCAACAAGCTTGGAACCTTCTTCCACCTCAAGATCAAAAACCTCTACAACAACTTTGCCAACCACCCATCAGATGCCACAGCGGGCCCGCCCCCCACATATCCCAGCCAGCCCACCATCACCACCTGGACTCCAATCACAGCCGAAGACATCAACTCGACCATGAAAGGCATCCACTCGGGAGCCCCCACAAACCCCTGACCCCCCACATGTACCACAGAGCCACCACCACCACCATCGCATCCAAACTTCAATATATCATCAACACCTCCTTCGAGACAGGCACCTTCCCAGATGACTGGAAATGTGCAGAAGTCAGGCCCCTGCTCAAGAAGCCCACACCGACCCCACCGACCTCAAGAACTACGGCCCATCTCGCTCCTCCCCTTTGCAGCCAAAGTAGCAAAAAAATCAGCCAACAAAGAACTAACACGATTCATCGAAGACAACGCCGTCCTCGACCCATCCCAATCCGGATTCCGGAGCAACCACAGCACAAGACTGCCCTACTTGCAGCCATAGACGACACCCGCACCCTCCTGGACGAAGGACACTCCGCCGCCCTCATCCTACTCAACCTATTAGCAGCCTTCGACACCGTCTCCCGCCGTACACTTATCGCCAGACTACATGACGCCGGCATACAAGGAACAGCCCTAGACTGGATCTGATCATTCCTCACCGGAAGAAGCCAAAGACTCCCGACTGCCACCCTTCCTCTCTGACCCCACGATCATCACATGCAGTCGTCACTGAGTCCAACTCTCTTCAACGTCTACATGGCCCCCCTCGCAGCTATAGTCCGACAACACTGCCTCAACATCGTATCTTATACCGACGACACCCAGCTCATCCTCTCCCTCACCAAAGACCCCGCCACCGCCAGACTCAACTTCCAAAAAGGGATGCAGGAAGTAGCAATCTGGATGACCAACAGCTACCTTAAGCTCAACGCCGAAAAGACGGAAGTCCACGTCCTTGGGACCACCCCCATGGCATGGGCCAACACCTGGTGGCCATCCGCCCTCAGAAGCCCATCGACCCCCTCAGACCATGCCAAAAACCTCAGCATCGTACTCAATTCATCCCTCACCATTAACCGACAGGTCAACGCCGTCACCTCCAGGTGCTTCAACACCCTCCGAACCCTCCGTAAGACTTTCATGTGGATCCCCCCTGAGTTAAGGAAGACAGTCACCCACGCACTCATCACCAGGAGACTGGACTATGGAAACGCACTCTATGCCGGCATCAACAAGTCCCCGCAAACTCCAGATGATACAGAACACCGCCGCCAGACACGTCCTCAACATCCCCCGGCACAAACCCATCAGCCCACACCTACGTAGGCTCCACTCGCTCCCTGTGAAGGAAAGTATCACCTTAAAAATCCTAACCCACAACTACAAATGCCTGCACAACACCGGACCCGAATACCTCAACGGCAGAATAAACTTCCACGTACCCAAAAGGAACTTCCGATCTTCCAACCTCGCACTGGCAGAAACCTCGCGCATCCACAGAGCCAGAGCAGGCGGAAGATCTTTCTCCCACATCGCGGCCAAAACATGGAATTAACTCCCGGCAGACATCTGGCACGCCCCTTCCCTGAACAAGTTCATAAAGACTCTCAAGACCTGGCTCTTAGACTGAACGGATTTGCTTTCCCCTCCCCCCCTTTTCAGCGCCTTGAGACCCTCGCGGTTGAGTTGTGTGCTTTACAAATCCTGATTGATTGAAAGCTGAATCAATTGTCCTTGGTGAAAAGCCAGTATAATTTTCCAAATGCCCCTATAAAAGTGAGCATGTATCCTAAAGTGCTATGCTACAGTGTGATAAAGCACTTTTGGCAAGATGTATCAAAAGTAGGAATTGAGATTTCCAAATTGCCACACTCATTGAATGGCAATTTGGAAATAGCATTTCCTAACGTATGACAGTTTGAGTTTTTAAAATAGTGATTCCCATTGGGTCACAAATCAACCTACCTTCTGAATATTAATGAGCTAGGTCACAATAAGCGACCCACTAGGAATCACAGCCAACACATGGATGGAGGCCGACTGGGGTCAGCAAACCACAATGTCTGTGATTGATTTTTAATAAAAAAGAAAGTATTTTTAATTTTTAAACGCAGCACATTTCCTTCAAGGAAAACAGTATGCCTCTCAAAAAAGAAAAATAAATGTTTAAGTTTTATTTTTTTAAAGTAGGCAATGGGCAGTGGGAACACTGCCAGCTTTTAAAAAGTATTTTGTTTAACATTCACAAAAGGAAAGAGTCCAATAGGTACCCCTTTCGATTTGCAAATGGATTACCACCAATTTTGAATTGGTGGTAAAGTATTTTGCATACAGAATTCGGTTGCAAAACATTAATACAGACCACTGCTATTCGGTATTTGGAAGAGATGCCTTAAACATGCCCCTTCCACCTACAGAATTGAAATTGGGGCGAAAACGCAAATTTCGATTTGGTAACAAGTTACCAAATTGCAATTTACTGTTTGTACATTGAAAAAAAAGTATTGGCCCTGATTACAAATTTTTGGCACCACCGCGCCACCACTCTGCCAAAGCTTGTGCCACCTGTCCACCAGATTATGACTTTTTAGTAGTCTGGCAGGTGGGCGGCCCAATGGCGGTGCCTTTTTTAAATGTGGTTATGCCATTAAAAAAGGCAACACAATGGGACAGCTCTTCAAAGTTTCTGCATGGCATGGACTCGAAAGTCCATGCCATGCAGGAACCTATGTGCCTGCACACAAGTTGTCACATGTTATGCCCCATGTGTCCATCCACATATTTTTGACACACAGGGGCGCCATTAGGGTCCCTTTTGTTTCCTCTCTGACGGGTATTCAAGGCAGTGGATATGCTTGGTGGGACCGTTGCTGTCCCGCCAAGCATATTGCGGCCTTTAACCACCACTCCTATGCCAGCGAACAGCGGTTCCCCGGTGGAGCCAGAGGTCCCAGGGCGGTCCGACTGCCCGAATAATAATCTACTGGTCATACTGCCAGTGCAGCGGTGGCTGGATCCGCCACTGCCACGCCACCACGAGTATGGCGGTCCTTAGATCACCAGACTCTTAATTGGGACATATGGGGTCGCAAAAGGCTCAATTCTGGGAATTGGACCATTTGAGATATCAAAAAATCGTAGTACTTCTGGCCTTTTGTGTGTAGTAGAATTCCAATTAAGGAGTGTGAACATTTTGCATTTTTGTGCGAAGAATGCCTAACCGTTGCGAGATTTTGTGTACAATGTAAAACTAAATTTCACAGGTATCAAGTAACTTTTTTTCAACGCAGGTATACCTAACACAGAAAACCCATGCAAGACATTTATAGGCGAGTGATTCCTGGACCAAATTCTTGTTCCTTAATAAAATGTCTCTTGCGAAACACTTGCTATTAATCAGTCTTCCGCAGGAAAATGTAATTGTGATTTTATGGAATTTGAATTTTAAAAATGTTCCACTTTTTGTGAAGAATGAAATTCGGGAATTAAACAAAAATGCTGAAGGCTATCAGATCACTGTACGAAGATACCTGGGTGCCGGTTAAAACCAACGGCGGCACAGTGTCCCCTAAAATATACACGGAGAATGGGTTGAAGCAAGGATGCATGCTGGCCCCTATCCTGTTCAATCTATACACAGCAGACCTGGGGGAGGCTCTAAAAGGAGCTAGTCAAGTAGTTCCCAGACTTGGAAGCATGAGGTTGCCGGTGTTACAATACACCGATGACACATAAAAGGGTGGGCCTACAAAGAGCCCTAAATGCACGAAACCGTTTCATCAACACCTACAACTTGACAATTAATCAAGAAAAGACCAAGGTGGTAATTTTTGGGACATACCATCGGAAGAAGAAGACACAATGGCTAATGGGCAATCTACAAATCAACACAGTGGATGCATACAATTATCTAGGAGTTTGGCTGACGGAGTGGGCCAAGGAGAAGGCCCACCTGAAACAACTGAGCTCTAAGGCCAGCAAGGTCACACACCTATTAAAACAACTAAGCCATCATCTGATCAGCCCGACAGCCGGCCCAAAACTAACGGTCCTGAAAGCTAAACTGTTACCAGTCATGAGCTACGGCCACTTGGCTACTGGATGCCGCCCATAACTCAGCCCAAATAAAGGCATATAAAGCTGTGCTCCATATTCCATGGTCAGCCAGGAATGCAAGGCTAAGACTGGAGCTAGGCTTATCAAAGCCAGACCTGATATGCCAAGGGGAGATCATAAACACATATTTAAGGACACTGAGGGCTCAGGTCCACTCCCTGAAACACAGCCTGAGAATAATCTTTGAGGGGTCAGGCTCAGACCCGCACATTAGCCTAGGAAAAGTGCTTAAAACATTGAAAATCAAGGAAGACAGCATACCATGGCAGGACATCCCTCTGAATGCTTGGAAAAGATCTATAAACCAGAAAATGCGCGAAACCTCTTTCGATCTGGACATTAAAACTGTCCGCTCAAGCGCACACCTGGATCCTCTGAATAACTCCTACAAAGCAGGCAAAGCACAACCTTATCTAAGTGAGGCTCTCACTCCATCGGTCCGAAACAAAATACTCTACATGAGGCTAACTACACTAGGCATTGCCGACTTCAACCCTGCATGGGCTTGCAAGGGGGAATCTACAAACTGCAGACTATACCCCTATACGAGGGAATCCTGGCTGCACCTCCTTTGCTGCTGCCCGCACCTTAACAACGACCGCTGGCAACTCCCACGTCCAATCTGAATGAATGGAATAGAGACCTGCAGTGAAGCGTCAGCTTTGTGCCTATCCACTACCGACACAAGAACACTAGCAAGACTGGCAATATTCATCCATCAAATCAGGATTGCCATAAAAGCTGCAAACAAAAGCAACAAAACTCTGGCGAAGGGCACCACAAATCTAGTGGAAGCAAGCCTAGCGGCCCTAAGCATCCCTAGCCCGCCAGTTTAAAGACAACGCTAACATCAGCGAGGGCCAAAAGGAATGAAAGAGGCGACGTCCATCATACCGTATTGCTGTTTACCCAACTAGGCTCAAAGGGGACTTCATGAAAGCGCGTAAGGCCAAATGGCACAGACTATAACTCCCGGGGAGGGATTATCATGTTGGCATAGGGGCGGGGCACGCATTTTTACGTAAGATAAACAGATGTTTTTAGGTCAGGGTTTTAGCTTTATGTGGGGTTGCCTCAAATGAGTGAGACTAAGGCATGAGCCTGTGTGAGACTGTGCTCCAAGACTTAAAACTCACAATAAGTGATATTGTTCATATCACATATTTGACTGCTCGCCAAGGTGTTACAATTCAATTCAATTAGTAAGACTGTGGTAATTGAGTGGCTCTTGAAATAAGTGAGCAAGGCTTTGATTCATGAAGTGAAACTAACAGAGAACAGCTGTGAATGAATGAATGATGAGTATATTTATTATTGCATAATTACTTACAATCATTGCAAATTTCACATCAATGACGTAAAATAACAGCTAAAAAAGGTCCTCGATAGTCGTAACTTTTGTAAACAATGACTTTGGGCCATATGTATCAAGGCGAATTGTGATCGCAAACGCAAAAATGCACAGAATTTCAGCGTTTGCGATCGCAATTTGGCCTTGTGCTATGTATGAAAGCACAACTGTCTCGCAAACTAAGGAATCGCAAAATTTGCGACTGCTTATTTTGCGAATGCATTTAAGGAATTGCAAATTGCGATTCCTTAAATGGAATGTATGATGCACCCAAGTTGTGTGAATAAGGCATAAGGAATCGCAAATTACCACCATTTACAGGTTGGTGGTAATTTGCGATTTCTTCAAAAAATGCAAATGTTTGCAATTTTCAAAGTGGCATGTGGTGCACACACACATGCCCTTAGGGCATGTATGTCTGCCACATGTGCACCCATGCTCATTTCAGGGGTGCAACAGGGTGTCCTTTTGACACCCTGGCACACTTGGAATTGCATTCTCAATTTGCGATTCTCTAATTGGGAATCGCAAATTGAGAATGTCTTCCCATTCATTCCTATGGGCCTTTGGGCCTATAGGCCCATAGGAATGAATGGAGAGGTATTCCTTAATTGTGAATCACAATTTGTGATTCGCAATTAAGGAATATGTAGGATTCGCAAAATGTATTGCAAATCCTACATACATAGCGTTTTGCGATTCTCAAATAGCGATTCCAAAAATTTGCTATTTGAGAATCGCAAAACCTAACATTGATACATATGGCCCTAAATTTCTTCACTGTCCTCATCATTCGTTTTTCCTCCGCACACCACATTCAAAGCACTCTTTTGCACACTCATTTAGCAGCTTTCTTATATTTGAAACGTCTTGCTTTCGCAGCAGGAGAAGCAGTGGAACGCGCCATGTGCTTCCAATTCCACCATTATCATTAACCATTCTTCTATTCCTATTTTTCATAGATCTCTATGTGGCATTTACACTCTTGTACTCATTTCTACATTGAAATGTTATCCCTCTTTGTTCACAACCCAGCTCCTTGATATATTTAGATGTGTTCCCCATATGTCAGGAAATGCTAACAGATTAATTTAATGTGAGGCCCTTCAAATCTAATTGTTTCTTTTGGCTCTTCAACTAATTTGACTGATCCCTTACAATCTCTTCATTAAGATCTCTAAATGTTCCCTCCCTTTTTTGGAGAGGGTGCATTTGTGTTTGGTAAATGGGGTTGTCTTGTATTCAGCTTGCATAAATAGATGGGCACTGGCACAGAAAACTTTGAATTAACAACTTTCTTAGATCCACAACTTGGTGCCAAGAATCCACACATTGGTATTGTGAATGAGCCTGTGGGCTAAAAGCAAAAGAGTGGCTATAAAGAGAGCTTTATTCTTTTAATGCACTTTAGTGCTTACTACTCACAATTCAGGGGGGTTTGTTCTCCATTTAGCTCAAATGTAATAAGAGAAGGGCAGATATTATCCTCTTTGTTTGAAGGAAATAACCTGCCTTCAAATCACCTAACATCTCACTATATTTAGGCAAGTTCCACCAGGCACTTCCAAGATTCAAGTCGTTTGTATGCAGATATCAAATTGGAGCATTCGTGAAAATGTGGTTGTTTTTCAGCTTTATAAACTACAATATATTGGCCCTTTATATTTAGAACAACATAGGATGCTAAAGCTGGGATTGGGTGCCTGGTCAACTTTAACCTGTTCTATGACAAATTTCCATCTCTTCTTATCCACTTTATAGAAAGAAGAAGTGTGCTGTGTATCTGGACCATGGTCCCATATATGGAAAGTGATGCACTGCCTCTTTTGAAAACAGAATGTAGTTTAACCTCTGCTCTCTTGAGTACAACTGCCTTTGCAATCTAGCTTTCCTATTTCATTCCAATGTTTGTACCTTCTATGGCCTTGTGTTAGACCGGGCAGATTTTAGCAAGATTCTCCTGTCTTTTCGCTTTCTGACCTCCTGTTTTGATGGTATCTTGGACTTTGTTTTTGCTGGTTTTGTGTCTCTGCACACTTTTTACTGCTAGTCAGTGCTAAAGTGCAAGTGCTCCTACTGTACATTGTGTCATGATTGGTTTTCCATGATTGGCATAATTGATTTACTAGTAAGTCTCTAGTACAGTGCACTGTGTGTGCTCAGGGCCTGAAAATCAAATGCTACCAGTGAGCCTGCAGCACTGGTTGTGCCACTCACAAAAGTAGCCTGCCACTGCAGTGTCTGCTCGCAGTTTTTACTGCCATGTCGACCTGTCAGGGGCACCCGCTTACTAGGCCCTAACCTTCCCTCTTACTACATATAAGGCACCCCTAAGGTAGGACCAAGGTACTCCCATGGGTTAGGGTGCAGTGTATGTGAGAGGTAGGACATGTAGTTGTGTGATTTACAGTTCCTGATATTGAAATACAGCCAATTTCATTTTTTAATATTGAAAGGCTGTCTTGCCCATAGATGATATTTGGAGCTGCCTTGTACCATTTTACAAGTGTAACTTTCAATTGGGAAAAGATAAAGAAATGGAATGTATGTTCCCAGAGCTCAGAATTTCCTAACACATCTTTTAGTGAAGGTGGTTTTTAAATTGGGTGTTTGAATATGTCACTTTTAGAAAGTGGCTTTTTTCTTGTTTAACCATCCTGTTTGCCTCTGCCTGTTAGTGTATTCACCGCCTGGTACGGGAGCTACAGGAGCTGGGGATGTGCGTTCACTCTATATAGTTACAAGGGTGGTTGAGGCGTGTCCTGACTTCCCTGAGTGACTCATAGCCAGGCTGAATAAACCTTGCTACATTTAGTGTGGTGGGAGGAGTTTTCACTAGCACCTAAATAGTATGTGGCTGCTCTGCACAATGCTGTCCCCACCTCCTGTAGTGAAGCTGGACTAGAGAGGACAGAACTGGTTTCTACTGAACAAGAGGGACTTGCTGCCTAAAACTTCAAATGGAAAAGTAGTACAAATATCGGGGCTCTGACGCCCAAAATTTTAGAACTCTTTTGGACTAAGGATCCTGCCAAGAAGAAGAGCTGGAACAGCTGCCAGGAAGAGTACTGCCCCTTTGCTGTGTGTTGCTTGGTTGGGTTGGCCTTTAGTTGTGGCAGTGTCTTGGGCAGTGAAAGGACTGGACTGACCTTTTTTCAACTTATTTCCTGAGTTTCTCCAAAGGCTTGACGCAGAGCTTGCCCCCTGTTCAAGAAGTCTAAGGAACATCAAAGACTTCAGGTTTATCTGCCAAGAGCACTGGGAACTGTGTGTTTTGTGCAGCAACAGAAGAAAAACCACTACAATGTCATCAACGATGCCGCTGGCAGCTTGCCTCACTTCGCACATTAACCCTGGTCTCACTGATGACACCACTGAGCCGCTGCTTGCACTGCGACCTGACCAACCACACTTCGCACCGCCTCACTTCACAACGCTGCACTGGTATCCGCTACGACGATAATTCATGATGCCATCAACACCGCTGCCTGCACCATGGCCTGGGGGCACCACTCATAAGATACACTGCCCCGTCCCACACCGTAGCCTTAGCCCACCGACTACGGCACCCTTGACCCCAGATCGTCTTTCGATAACAGCCTTTTAGCAACTACAAGGCCGCTGCTTGCACCATGACCTGTCAGCACTGCAAAGAGCACTGGTCCACCTCGCACAGCAGCCCTGGTCTAACCAACGCTGCTGGATGCCATCACCGAACCTCTGCCTGCACTGCAACCTGAGGGCATAGCATACCGCACCGCTCCACAGCCCAATGCCAGCCTACGCCAACGCTCCTGACTTCAACCTCACGGAGTTTGATCTGCAATGTGTGTGACTTCAATGGCCAGGTGACTCCTGCACCGACTTCTGAAACGGACGCCAACGCCTCTTTGTAGCACATTGCAAGGTCCACAACACCTGGCAATTCCAAGGTACTGTTTCCGGGTCTTCCCGACACCGTAGCTGGCCCGCAATGCTGTAGCCAGCCTGAACTGCTGGATTTGTTTGTTCACCATGCCATGATAGCTGTGGAAGGAGCTATCAATTACAAGGAACTGTAACTTAAGTCTATTTTTGCAATATTCGTATTTTGATAACTGTATGTTGTATTTTTATCATTTTGGTCCTGTTTTACACAGATATTGTATACTTTTCTTTAACTGGTGTGGTGTCCTTTTGTACTATTTTCACTGTATTAATGTGTGGTATGTGCAAATGCTTTACACATTGCCTCTGAGACAAGCCTGCTCATTCAAAGCTACATAGGGGGTGAGCAGGGGTTATCTTAGCTGTGTGACTCCCTTACCCTGAAGAGAATAAGGGTCCCTACTTGGACAGGGTACACACCTGCCATCAAGAGACCCCAATTTCTAACACCCTGGTTACGAGTTAGATGGTAAACCTGATTTTGACATTACCAGAAGCCCCATGATCTACTACTGCACAGAATTAGGGCCTGTGGCATTGGAGGCATGGTACTTCGGTGGCTTACTTCATATTTGGAAGACCGTCAGCAAACAGTACGGGCTTCTTCTTTTTCTGCCCTCATCCCCTCTATGAAACTAGGAGTTGCACAGGGATCTATTCTGAGCCCGTCCCTGTTTAATGTGTATATGGCACTTTAGTGCTTACTACTCACAATTCAGGGGTTTTTGTTCTGGCAGAGAAATGCGGCGTCAAAGTAATATCTTACACCGACGACACTCAGCTGCTGCTCACGTGAAAAATTAACTCCAGAAGTGGCACAAACAAGTCTGGGCCACCACCAACATTGCAAACATTGAGGGCAGTGAAGGTGGAACAGAAGTTGGAAGATTAGAGGAGCCTGGAAGTTTAATAATCATAAGCTATACACTTAAACGTACTTTTTTTTTTAAAAACAATAGCTTAGGATGAAAGAATAATCACATGGCAATAATATGGTACCAATAATTCAGTAATTGTCATAAAAATATTTCCCTTACACTATGCCACATACTGGAGCAGTAGGCACCTTACACAAACTATGTTTCACCACCTCCACTATGTTATGTTATGTTATTTTAGATTTATATGGCGCACAGCTACCAAAAAGGTTTCCCGGCACTTGCCTGATAGGAATCAAGAGAGCAGAATAGCTACCTATTAAACAACCAGATTTTTAACTCTTTGCGAAAATTAACATAAACAGTTTCCTTACGGATCAAAATGTGGAGAGCATTCCACAACATACCTCAAAACACCATCTTCCAAGAAAGCTACTACTGGTTCCCAACTCCCACCCACTACTAAAACTACAGTGAGGACTTGAACTTATACTCCCACCCACCAATACCGAGGACAACACCAGCTTCAACGACTCTGCCTTGAGTTTCAATTACTTTGCCGGTCTATGTCTCGGTAACTACCATAAATGCTGTCACTGTAGTGAGTGACAGCAGTAGCCAAGCACAATTAACAATACCTATGTGGGAAGTATCAACTAGAACCACTACTACAGCAATTCCCTCCTTAGCAGCACCTCTGATTTCTGCATTAGAGCCTTATATTATAGAAATGGTGAAAGAGTAAGAGGAAGGAAAGTCTGATAATGTGCCTTTGCAAGAACATGGAGCTGAAATAGAAATGAGTTCTTCATCCTAGGATCCACAACAGATAGTACCAGCCAGAGAGGCTGCTCTGCTCTAGCACTGCCAGGCCCATTGCTGTCCAAAACAGATGGTACCAGCCAGAGAGACCGCTCCACTCTAGCACTGCCGGGCCCATTGCTGTCCATAACAGATGGTACCAGCCAGAGAGGGTGCTCCACTCTAGCACTGCCGGGCCCATTGCTGTCCACAACAGATGGTACCAGCCAGAGAGGCCACTCCACTCTAGCACTGCCAGGCACATTGCTGTCCACCAATGATGGTACCAGCCAGAGAGGCCGCTCCACTCTAGCACTGCCGGGCCCATTGCTGTCCACAACAGATGGTACCAGCCAGAGAGGCCACTCCACTCTAGCACTGCCGGGCCCATTGCTGTCCACAACAGAGGGTACCAGCCAGAGAGGCTACCCCACTCTAGCACTGCCGGGCCCATTGCTGTCCACAAATGATGGTACCAGCCAGAGAGGCCGCTCCACTCTAGCACTGCCGGGCCCATTGCTGTCCACAACAGATGGTACCAGCCAGAGAGGCCACTCAACTCTAGCACTGCCAAGCTAGGCCCATTGCTGTCCACAACAGATGGTACCAGCCAGAGAGGGTGCTCCGCTCTAGCACTGCCAGGCCAGGCACAGTGCTGTCCACAACAGATGGTACCAGCCAGAGAGGCCGCTCCACTTTAGCATTGCCAGGCACATTGCTGTCCACAAATGATGGTAACAGCCAGAGAGGCCGCTCCATTCTAGCACTGCTGGGCCCATTGCTGTCCACAACAGATGGTACCAGCCAGAGAGGCCACTCCACTCTAGCACTGCCGGGCCCATTGCTGTCCACAACAGATGGTACCAGCCAGAGAGGCCGCTTCACTCTAGCACTGCCAAGCCAGGCCCATTGCTGTCCACAACAGATGGTACCAGCCAGAGAGGCCGCGCCACTCTAGCACTGCCTGGCCCATTGCTGTCCACAACAGATGGGACCAGTCAGAGAGGCCGCGCCACTCTAGCACTGCCAGGCACAGTGCTGTCCACAACAGATGGACAGACCACTCCTTAGTTAAATTCTTCCTACATAAGAAACTGGATTCACATAATTTACAGGCCCCATCTAGAGAAATTAAATGTAGAGACTGGAAAGCGCTCTCACGATTGCATTCTTCTGGCGGACTGTTCCACCTGGACTCGCTTTTTGATGGAAATAAGGGTGCGGATGAAAACTATAATTCCTTTCACACCTGTATTTCATCGGTCGTTGACTCACGTGCTCCTCTGAGGAATCGTATCCTTAGAGGTAGAGACTCTGCTCCGTGGTTCAACGACGATCTTAAAACTGCAAAACTGGATTGTAAACAAGCAGAGAGGAGATGGAGACGCGACTACAATGATTCCTTTAAAGAAATATGGAAAACTAAGATTCTTGCCTATAAAAGTCTTATTAAAAGATCAAAAGCTGACTACTACTCCTCTCTTATATGTAATACCACCAATAATGATAGGAGTATTTTTAACATCTTAAACAGCGTTACCAATCCGGACGCGTGCAAGAGTGAGATTGTTCCGTCCCAAGATCTTTGTGACAGTCTTGCCATATTCTTTAAAGAAAAAATCGATCTGATTCTTAAAGATCTGTACATCCCCTTTGATAGTGACTCCCCCCTGGAATCCATGCCTGTTCCACCGGTTAACGGGGAACCCAACCCGGCTTTGACTTTAGAAACCCCTTTGCTCAGGTTCCTGCCGCTCACCTTTGAAAAATTCTCTAATATAGCGAGAGGGATTGTTTCCGGTTCTCCTTTGGACCCGCTCCCACCTAAAATTTGGAAGGAATTTGCAGATGAGCTTTTTCCCTCACTCCATCTCATCTGCAACCAATCTCTGGTGACCGGCACCGTCCCTGCTCACTGGAAATGGGCGTTAGTCTCCCCCCTGCTAAAAAAGCCCTCCTTGGATCCTGAGTGTTCAAAAAACTATCGACCCATTTCACTGCTGCCATTTCCTGCCAAGATAGTTGAGCGGGTGGTTAGTAATACTCTTTCCACCCACTTGGAACAACTTCTCCTACTTGACGAGGATCAATTCGGCTTTCGGCCGGCCCATGGGACCGAAACAGCCCTTATCACCGCCATGGATGAACTTCAGAGGTGTGTAGACAGAAATCAGGCATCTTTTTTGATCCTGCTTGATATGTCTGCCGCCTTTGACACAGTTAATCATAAGATCTTGCTGAGGCGGTTGTTTGAGGCAGGGGTGAGAGACTCGGCTCTGAGTTGGTTCCATTCTTTTCTGCAGGGCAGGCAGCAGGCGGTTTCAATGCCTCCTTTTCAATCACCCTTCTCCCCGGTCTTGCATGGTGTGCCCCAGGGCTCTGCCATCAGCCCTATACTTTTTAATGTTTACCGTAGGCCACTAATCTCACTTATTAAAGGTTTTGGCATTCGAATTGGTAATTATGCCGATGACACGCAGATGATCCTCTCCTTGGAAGGAGAGGAGTCCATCTCTGTGGACGTCTTACACAACTGCCTTAGGAATACGGCTAGTTGGTTAAAGGCAAACTCTCTTCAGTTTAATACCGGGAAAACTGAAGTGCTTTTCAGCGCTGGAACAAGGATCCCTCGACCGTTTCCCAACAACTTTTGGCCCCCGGAATCCGGCTCTACCGTACGGCCTGCTGACTCTGTCCGCAACTTAGGAGTCATGCTGAACCACGGGCTCAGTATGGACACTCATGTACAGAAAACATCAGCCTGCTGTTTTGCCATCCTCCGCTCACTCAGGAAGGTTTTGCCCCTTTTACCCTCCCATGCTCGTGCCAATGTGGTGAGATGTACCATCCTGAGCAGGTTGGACTATTGTAATGCCCTCCTGCTCGGGTCCCCTGAGTATCTACTGGACAGACTCCAAAGGGTCCAATCTGCGGCGGCTAAACTGGCGTTGGGGCTGCCTAGGAGATCTCATGGACCATCTGCCCTGGCACAATTACATTGGCTTCCTCTTAGACAGAGGATCCAATTTAAAGCCCTTTGTATAGTGTTCAGGGCTCTCCACGGATGTGGCCCAGTCTCTCTTAGGTCCAAGTTTGTCTGGTATACTCCTTCCAGACACCTTCGTTCATCGGATGCTAAACTGGTAGTCGTTCCCAGATTCAGGAAGGTTAGAGCTGGTGGCAGATCCTTTCAGGTGACTGCCTCCAGACTCTGGAACACTCTCCCCATCGAGATTAGGGCCCCTAATGAACTTCTGCAGTTTAGGAAAAGGGTAAAAACCTGGCTTTTCCCTGGGTAGCCCGGGTATACTCTGTGCCTCTGTTTCTATCTGGGTTTGGATTTTGTTAGCGCCAGGATGCCTGCAACGGTGACAGTCGCGCTTTATAAGTCTTAAAATAATAAAATAATAATAATGGTCCCAGCCAGAGAGGATGCTGCGCACTAGCACTGCCAGGCACATTGCTATCCACAACAGATGGCACCAGCCAGAGAGGCCACTCCACTCTAGCACTGCCAGGCCCATTGCTGTCCACAACAGATGGTACCAGCCAGAGAGGCCGCTTCACTCTAGCACTGCCAGGCCCATTGCTGTCCACAACAGATGGTACCAGCCAGAGAGGCCGCTCCACTCTAGCACTGCCAGGCACAGTGCTGTTCACAAGAGATGGTACCAGCCAGAGAGGCCGCTCCACTCTAGCACTGCCAGGCCCATAGCTGTCCACAACAGATGGCACAAGCCAGAGAGGCCGCTCCACTCAAGCACTGCCAGGCCAGGCACAGTGCTGTCCACAACAGATGGCACCAGCCAGAGTGGCTGCTCCGCTCTAGCACTGCCAGGCCAGGCACAGTGCTGTCCACAACAGATGGCACAAGCCAGAGAGGCCGCTCCACTCAAGCACTGCCAGGCCAGGCACAGTGCTGTCCACAACAGATGGCACCAGCCAGAGTGGCTGCTCCGCTCTAGCACTGCCAGGCCAGGCACAGTGCTGTCCACAACAGATGGTACCAGCCAGAGAGGACGCTGCGCACTAGCACTGCCAGGCACATTGCTATCCACAACAGATGGCACCAGCCAGAGAGGCCACTCCATTCTAGCACTACCAGGCCCGTTGCTGTCCACAACAGATGGCACCAGCCAGAGAGGCCACTCCACTCTAGCACTGCCAGGCCCATTGCTGTCCACAAATGATGGTACCAGCCAGAGAGGCCGCTCCACTCTAGCACTGCCAGGCCCATAGCTGTCCACAACAGATGGCACAAGCCAGAGAGGCCGCTCCACTCAAGCACTGCCAGGCCAGGCACAGTGCTGTCCACAACAGATGGCACCAGCCAGAGTGGCTGCTCCGCTCTAGCACTGCCAGGCCAGGCACAGTGCTGTCCACAACAGATGGTACCAGCCAGAGAGGCCGCTCCACTCTAGCACTGCCAGGCACAGTGCTGTCCACAACAGATGGTACCAGCCAGAGAGACCGCTCCACTCTAGCACTGCCAGGCACAGCGCTGTCCACAACAGATGGTACCAGCCAGAGAGACCGCTCCACTCTAGCACTGCCAGGCCCATTGCTGTCCACAACAGATGGTACCAGCCAGAGAGGCCGCTCCACTCTAGCACTGCCAGGCACAGTGCTGTCCCCAACAGATGGTACCAGCCAGAGAGGCCGCTCCACTCTAGCACTGCCAGGCACAGTGCTGTCCACAACAGATGGTACCAGCCAGAGAGACCGCTCCACTCTAGCACTGCCAGGCACAGTGCTGTCCCCAACAGATGGTACCAGCCAGAGAGGCCGCTCCGCTCTAGCACTGCCAGGCCAGGCACAGTGCTGTCCACAACAGATGGCACCAGCCAGAGAGGCCGATCCGCTCTAGCACTGCCAGGCCAGGCCCATTGCTGTCCACAACAGATGGTACCAGCCAGAGAGACCGCTCCACTCTAGCACTGCCGGGCCCATTGCTGTCCACAACAGATGGTACCAGCCAGAGAGACCGCTCCACTCTAGCACTGCCGGGCCCATTGCTGTCCACAACAGATGGTACCAGTCAGAGAGGTCGCTCCACTCTAGCACTGCCGGGCCCATTGCTGTCCACATCAGATGGTCCCAGCCAGAGAGGATGCTGCGCACTAGCACTGCCAGGCACATTGCTATCCACAACAGATGGCACCAGCCAGAGAGGCCGCTCCACTCTAGCACTGCCAGGCACATTGCTGTCCACAAATGATGGTACCAGCCAGAGAGGCCGCTCCACTCTAGCACTGCCAGTCACAGTGCTGTTCACAACAGATGGTACCAGCCAGAGAGGCCGCTCCGCTCTAGCACTTCCAGGCACATTGCTGTCCACAACAGATGGCACCAGCCAGAGAGGCCGCGCCACTCTAGCACTGCCGGGCCCATTGCTGTCCACAAATGATGGTACCAGCCAGAGAGGCCGCTCCACTCTAGCACTGCCAGGCACATTGCTGTCCACACAGATGGCACCAGCCAGAGAGGCCGCTCCACTCAAGCACTGCCAGGCCAGGCACAGTGCTGTCCACAACAGATGGCACCAGCCAGAGTGACTGCTCCGCTCTAGCACTGCCAGGCCAGGCACAGTGCTGTCCACAACAGATGGCACCAGCCAGAGTGGCTGCTCCGCTCTAGCACTGCCAGGCCAGGCACAGTGCTGTCCACAACAGATGGTACCAGCCAGAGAGGACGCTGCGCACTAGCACTGCCAGGCACATTGCTATCCACAACAGATGGCACCAGCCAGAGAGGCCACTCCACTCTAGCACTACCAGGCCCGTTGCTGTCCACAACAGATGGCACCAGCCAGAGAGGCCACTCCACTCTAGCACTGCCAGGCCCATTGCTGTCCACAAATGATGGTACCAGCCAGAGAGGCCGCTCCACTCTAGCACTGCCAGGCCCATAGCTGTCCACAACAGATGGCACAAGCCAGAGAGGCCGCTCCACTCAAGCACTGCCAGGCCAGGCACAGTGCTGTCCACAACAGATGGTACCAGCCAGAGTGGCTGCTCCGCTCTAGCACTGCCAGGCCAGGCACAGTGCTGTCCACAACAGATGGCACCAGCCAGAGTGGCTGCTCCGCTCTAGCACTGCCAGGCCAGGCACAGTGCTGTCCACAACAGATGGTACCAGCCAGAGAGGCCACTCCACTCTAGCACTGCCAGGCACAGTGCTGTCCACAACAGATGGTACCAGCCAGAGAGGCCGCTCCACTCTAGCACTGCCACGCACAGTGCTGTCCACAACAGATGGTACCAGCAGAGAGGCCGCTCCGCTCTAGCACTTCCAGGCACATTGCTGTCCACAACAGATGGCACAAGCCAGAGAGGCCACTCCACTCTATCACTGCCAGGTCCATTGCTGTCCACAACAGATGGTACCAGCCAGAGAGGCTGCTCCCTCTAGCACTGCCAGGCCCATTACTGTCCACATCAGAAGGTTCCAGCCAGAGAGGACGCTGCGCACTAGCACTGCCAGGCCCATTGCTGTCCACATCAGATGGTACCATCCAGAGAGGACGCTGCGCACTAGCACCGCCAGGCACAGTGCTGTCCACAAAAGATGGCACCAGCCAGAGAGGCCACTCCACTCTAGCACTACCAGGCCCATTGCTGTCCACAACAGATGGCACCAGTCAGAGAGGCCACTCCACTCTAGCACTGCCATGCCCATTGCTGTCCACAACAGATGGCACCAGCCAGAAAGGCCGCTCTGCTCTAGCACTGCCAGGCACACTGCTGTCCATAAATATAAGCTTTCTTCCTGGGGTGGATGAAGCTTTGTGGTAAGGGCCTCGATACTCTGGAACTCTCATCCCCTGCATCTCAAGACATTGCTGGATCTATTGTCTATTAGAAAGGCCCTTAAAACCTGGCTTTTCAACAATTAGATGACCTAGCTTTTTCTCCGTATCACTGCAGTGCCTAGATCCCTCCAGGTATTTGACACACTTTATGAAAACATTTAAAGTGATAAAATAACATCCAGTGCCACCTCCGGGCATTTCCTCTGTCGCACCCACTAGTAGTATTGTCATTCAGATGCTAGAAAATATTTCCAGATCAGTGTCACAATGTATTCAAGATGCATAAGCCTAAAGACAGTCAAGAGACTGCATAAGTGTAGTTGAAAAACTGTGTCACATCTGTAACAAGTCCCAGAATTCACAGAGCAGCTGGTAACGGCTATGCAGCAAGAACAGCGATCTTTTGATAGCTATTTCATACAGTAGCGAAGAGATATGCAGTCTGGGCAAATACACCATGGAATAGGCAAATAGAAGGTGCACCCATTGCTTGACCCAAGCAATCTGAGATTTCCCTACCATGTTTGGGGAGGGACAGGCATACCTGCCTATGTGAATAGAAAAAACAACAGTTGATGGACAGAATGTCATACATTCACCCCAGTACAGAGATCTGGGCCTAAATCCATCGTTATTTTTCTCACCATGCCAATCCAGTTTGAACCCAGCCATATGCAAATCAGTCTTGACCCTGTGCCTTATGGGAACAGTCCAGCCCGAACTGCCAAGCCAGGTCCTCCCTGGACTGGAAACAAGCATCCTAGGACTGGTTGGTTTTGCTAAGTTCGCCCAGGTTGGCAGGGTATGCCCAGACGTGGGTCCCTTGCTCACTTTGCCACTGGATTCAAGATAGCCTGGCTGATAAGGGTTATGAACACGAAACCGGTCCCAGAATGCTTGTTTCCAGTTCAGGGAAGACATGGCTTGGCAGTTTGGGCTGGACTATTCCCATGGGGCACAGGGTCAGACTGATTTGCATATGGCCATGTCTGAACTGGGGTGGAGGAGTGAGCTAAAGAATGATGATGGATTAAACCCAGATCAGTTGACTGGGGGTGGGTGCGTACAATGTTTAACACTCCGTCCATCATCCCCTTTTGTTTTGCTATGTCAATAGATGCACAAACACATGCATAATGTGAGGGTTATTGAGATCATCTAAGACTACTCAAATGGACCCAGCTCCTCCAACAGTTATTTCCCTCTTCTTTCTAGCAATTCTACCTCATTCCTACAGATGTCTTCATCACGTCCAAAAAGGAGGTTGCACATACTAAACAACTTGGTGATCCTTTTGCTCCCTGAGCTAAAAATAGATTTATTATTTACAAAATGCATATTTTTAATTACAAATTTGAAGTATTTATTTTTCACAAAAATGCTCAGTATATAGTAACGTAGAAACACATAATAATATTTCATATGGGGCTATGGAACA
This sequence comes from Lissotriton helveticus, assembly GCF_964261635.1. Taxonomy (NCBI): domain Eukaryota; kingdom Metazoa; phylum Chordata; class Amphibia; order Caudata; family Salamandridae; genus Lissotriton; species Lissotriton helveticus. The sequence goes on along the minus strand of NC_136062.1, from coordinate 213,414,946 downwards.
GGGCACCTATCCTACGGTTTGGAAGAAGGCGATAGTAAAGCCTCTCCTTAAAAAGCCCTCTCTGGACCCTGGTCTTCTTAAGAATTTCAGACCAATTTCCCTTCTGCCGGCTCCAGCAAAGATGTTGGAAGCTCACATGAACTCTCATTTATCCATCTTCCTGGATTCTTCTGGGTTCTTGGATGGCTCCCAACATGGCTTTAGGAAATTCCACAGCACTGAGTCTGCTCTTGTCAAGGTGGTAGATAACATTCGCCGAAAAGTAGATCTTGGCCAAACTACCATTCTAGTGCTGTTGGACCTCACGGCGGCGTTTGATACCCTGTCTCCCTCTACTTTGACATCTCGGTTAAGGGAGGCAGGGATAACAGGGTCGGCTTTGAGTCTCCTGAACTCTTTTTTGCATCAGAGAGAACAGCGAGTGATGCTCGGAGAATTCCTCTCCCCTGCTAAATCGTTGCAATGTGGGGTGCCACAGGGGTCGGCCTTGAGCCCGACCCTGTTTAATATCTACGTGGCCCCCCTTGCGAGATTAGTAAGATCACAGGGGATGGAGGTGGTGTCATACGCCGACGACACCCAGATTATGGTGTCCCTGGCCCAATCCGTGAGTACATCCGCGTCCAACTTTAGGTCTTGCATGCAGCTTGTTGCGGAGTGGATGATCCTCAACTCCCTAAAGTTGAACGGTGACAAAACAGAGGTCCTGGTCTTTGGTAAGGACCAGGACGTGTGGTCGGGGGAATGGTGGCCCTTATCTCTTGGCACCTGCCCCATTCCCGCCCAATCTGCCAGGAATCTCGGCGTCATCTTCAACACCTCACTCTCTATGGAGCTCCAGGTAAATAGGACAGTTGCCACCTGCTGGGGAGTTATTGAGACCCTTAAAAGAATCCTTCATTACCTTTCCCCCCAGGCACGCAGGCAGATCGTGATCGCTCTTGTTGGCTCCAGGCTTGACTATTGTAATTCACTCTATGCTGGGGCCAACAAGTGCCTTCTGCAACGCTTGCAGGTGGTGCAGAATGCTGCTGCGCGATTTGTGTTGGCCCTTCCATGGTTGTCATCTGCTACTACGGCAAGGAAGAGCCTTCATTGGCTCCCTATTCCTTTTAGGGTTTCTTTCAAACTCCTTTGCCTCACTTATAGTGCCCTTATGGCAGGCCCTTCTGATGCTCTTGGGTCTCTGCTTACCCGCTATGTGCCTAGCAGATGTCTTCGCTCTCTAGAGCTGAATCAACTGGTAGTCCCTCATTTTAGGAAGGTCAGATGGGGGAGTAGGGCATTCTCCATCTTGGCACCCCAATTATGGAACACACTTCCGTTGGAGATCAAATCTCAGCCCTCATTGGATCTCTTTAGGAAAGCTCTTAAAACCTGGTGTTTCAGTAAAGCCTACCAGTAAGTTCCTGTCACCTTGTTGACTCAGCTAGATATTGAGCTAGGCGCCTTGACGCCCACTGGGCTAAGTAGTGCGGTTATAAATCATATTTCATTCATATTTCATTCATATGAGGGATTTCCGCTCTGTGCTATAATTTGCTAAAATATATTTTTTGAAAGTAAATAATCAAAATTTTTTTTTTCAAAAACTCAATAATAGTATTGACCTAAATATTTAGTCGTTTATATTTATCTGACATACACTGACATTCTCCTGATGATGTTGTTTGACTGTGTGATTCCGAAATTAGACACTATGGGGCCCATTAGGATGTCGGGTGGATCGCCACCACCATGCGGGCGGTGGAGATCCGCCCGACTTCCTTGCCCGCCCGACATCCTTGCCCGCCCGCCACCCATTTCCCCCCGGCCATATTACTATGGCGGGGGGGCCGCGGCAAACGGAAACACCGTCCGCCTCTTTTCCACCCCATGGTGGCGGTGTCTGCTAGACACCGCCACCCATATTAGGATGCAGGCGGGAGGGTGCCTGCCCGTGGCGGCAACATGCGGTCTTTCAGTTTGGGGGCCCGTTGCGGGCCCCCAGGATGATGGGGGGTGAGGGAGGCACATGGGGGGTACCTATGTGCCTGCCACGTTGTGCATGAACATGCACGACATGCATTTTTAGCATTGTGACGGGCGGTGCTGAGAGCACCGCCCGCCACATGCTAAAAATGCAGGATGCGCCCGCCACTGTGGCGGGCGCATCCTTAATACCGCCCACGGGACCCCCCCCCTTATGGCGTGCGGTCCTGTTATCCAATAGGATGGTGGGCGGACAAAGTACGCCCATCATCCTAATGGCCCCCTATGTTTTACATCTAGGTCAGTAATGTATTAATGTTGCTGTGCTATGAACATGAATTTTTCGGATGAGAATTTACTATATGGGAAAATTGCATGCGGAAAGCTTGTAATCAAAGTGAAATTGCAATGGCATTTTGCTCCATCCGATGCATACTATGGTCGTATGTCACTTCCAGCTCCGTGTTGAGTTCCATTGTGCTGCTCTTTCCTGTTTCTGCCTTCATTTTCGGGCCCATATTCGGATATAGTTTTGCCCTCGAGACTGTCTTATCCTGGACAAGCTCTCCTTTGATCCGGGATTCAGCAAATGGTTACATATTTTAAAGGTCGCAAACGTTATGTGTTCTAACTCTTTGCTCTTTCTGTCCCTTTGTGTGTAGTGTACTAGAAATGGTTAGGTCACCAGTGCTTTTAGAGCCAGACAAAGTGTAAGGCATTATGTTAATGCAGTGAACAACAGTAGGAGGCGCAGCAGTCGTAATAGTAGTCAGAAACTAAATTATTTAAATTGCTTACCAACATCTCCATGGTCATTCAATGTATACATGGCACGATTCACGAGATTGGCATGGTACAGCTGGTAATTGGGTTGGACCAAGCAGCAATTTGTGTGCCCATACTAAGGCAGACCTATTTATGTGGATTCCAAAACATGGCTCAAAATATCTAGAAGAGGTCTGTTGGAAATTTGCCCTTTCTGCATATTTTGCCATTTTCGTGAAGCCTACTTTTCCTGGCTATACAGCTCTGTGCACTTTACATGGGGAAACTGGTATCCATCAGATTGGTTTATTTAATTTTTCTATAAGTCCAAAGGATATATACAAAATATACACAGAAATGATAAACTGAATACTACTAGTGAACTGCAGTACTCACTGTTCCATCCAATGCAGTGACACTGTAAAGCATGTCTGCAAGCCCACCAGTAGGCTAGGCTGTGCAGGTTTTACCTGCAAATTTGCCCTGTCAAAAGAACCCTTTTTGACAGGCCTAAATCTTCCTTTTAAACATTTATAAGTCATCCCTAAGTAGACCATATTGTCCATAGGGCAGGGTACAAAGTATTTAACAGTAGGAATTGTAAATGCTTAATGTTAAACATGCCCTTACAGTGAAAATTACCTCAAAGTTATTTTCCCTGTAATAGGATTTGCTGCTCCAAGGAAAGCAACCAAATACAATATTAAGTTTCATCAATATGATCTCCTCCTAGGAAACTTCTACAAATGTAATTTATGGACTTTTTGAAATGTTTATTTCAAGCTATCGCAGCCTAGGAAATATCCACAAAATGCAATTTTGGACTTTTTGAATTATTTATAAGTCCAACTTACTGGTGAAGTCAGATTTGTAATAAATATTTTCAAAAGATGACTTTTAGAAAGTTACCTTTGCTCTGCCTGAAGACCCTGGAAGCTAAATCTGCTTATTTCTTTCTCCCTTCTGCCAGTTATTAGCATTTCATGCAGTGAACAAGGTGTAAACTTGCTCCTAGGACAGAGACAAAGGCCTTGGATGTGGGGAGGTGGTATTGTGCCCTCAACAGGATGGTCTGTGGGGCAGGGCCTAAGGACTTCTTTAACTAACAAGAGGCCTACCCTGTTGCAAGCAAATGTAGCTAACACCCAGGGCTGCATTCTTATTCTGTCCCTTCTGCCAGACTGGCCTCCATCACAGTGGGCCTCTTCTTGACATCATAGTGTCTAATGGGAGTAACAATGGGGTGATCTTGCAATGCTTGAAGTTCAGATGTGTGGTAAAAGTTGACCATTTGTATCTATTGAAAGGAGGACCCCAGAATTCGCCATGTTGCCAAGTTGTAATCTAATGTTGGAACCACAGTTTGGGCTTTTGGCGGTTAACAGTTGTGCAGTCAGAGGGAATCTTGAGTACATATCCATGATCGCAAGCACGCACTTCCCTAACTAGAGTATTCCAGAGAAGTCAACTGCAGATTTTCACCATGCCTTTTCCGGAAGAGGATAGATCTGTGGAGGTGGTGGCTTGTCTCCTTGCTTGACTGTTTGACAATTATGGCTTTCTTATCGGGTGTCTTCTACCATCTGGTCCAGCACCGGGAAGCACACTGCCCCTCACAGAGCTATTTTGGTCGGTCCTTATTATTCGATGAATGCCTTGTCGATTGGGACTCTTCCTTTCTGTGTTGTGCCAGGATGTCTTCTTAGTGTGTTCTGATGACAGCTGCAGGTCAAAATAGGCTATTTTAATTATGTTCCTTCTTTTGTTTTCTTCAAATGCTTGTACAGACTCGTGGCTACAGTCGAACTCTTTCCCTTGCTTCATCAACTCTCTGAGGGTATTGCTGGCTGGGGCACCGCTGGACATTCCCGGAACCACCTGAACATAACCAACATTAGTGGAAGGTGGGTATTCTTTGAGAGGTTTGACTATGTTGGAATCCAGGGGGAGGCCTTTGTGTGAGAAGACATGCCTATAGAACTTCTAGTGATGTTTGTGAAACTCACATTTTTCAGCATTCAATGTCAAGTTCACATCTTATAATGCTTGGTTTACTTGGTGTAAAGCAGGGCAGTGTTCCTACCGAGACACCCCAAATGTCAAGATATCATCAATATAGTTTAGTGCATTGATGACTGGCTTCATCACTCTCTGGTTAGCTTCCTGAAAGATCTCTGCTGCTGATAACACCCCGAAACTCCACTATCTTGTATTGCAATCCAATGAGTGTGGTGAAAATATTGATGCATCTGGAGTGTTTGAACAGTTCAAGTTGATGGTATCCTTCAATAATCTGATCAGCAGTTGATGTTGGGTCCAGAGTGGCGTGCTCATTCTAATGCCTAGTTAGGCAGCTTCATGTAAAAAAAGACACACTCTTCCATCAGAATTGCATTTGAGCACAACTACCAGTGGACATACTCATGGGGTTGGTCCACAAGATTCCCCAATGATGTCAGCCACTGGTAACACCTGTAACTTATTTTCTACCATCTTTTAAAGGTGAAATACTATTTTCCAGTAATGTCGAATTACTGCTCTGATGTCTTCACAGATATGTATAATGACTTAAACGCCCCTTATCTTTCCTGGACTTATGACTATTGGTGACAACTTATGGGTATTGCTTGTATAGGTGAATAGCCATCACCCTTAAACGGCATGATGACTAGCTTCAACTGCTCAACTATGGGTAAACTGAGTAAACAATCTGCTGATATGAGCCATCCATTACATACATTTAAGCCTCTGCATGTCACTCTTTACATTTAAGCATTCTTGCAAATGTTCTCAGACACCTCGACAAGCCCTTAACAACCCATGTGTAGACCTTTACATATGCAGTTTTGACTTCAGCTTCCTCATTTTATAGTCAGCAATGCTGATGTAGTTTAAAGAGGCATCACTGTCCATTATGAAATGAATGTGCAGTGTGATTGCCCATCAGCAGATATAATTGGAGGTATTTCTTCGTTGTGCTTTGGCTATGAGACACCAAAGTACATTAAGCTTCTTTATGAGTCTCTTGATGGCAATATTCACAATATTCGCGAGTTCCATGTGACCCAGCTGAACTAATGCTTCTACCCTTCACCACCATAATGTGATGCAGAGTCTAATTGCCTCATGAGCTTTTTGCCACTTCTGATTTGAACACCTTGCACAACTTTTCCCAATGGTCTAGCAGGATATCTGCAACCCTGCCTCTTTTCACTGTGACTGACAGCTTTTTCCTCTTGACAGCGAGGGTCTGGTGTTGATCTGATGTTGCTTCTTCATTGACTAGTTTGGCAGACAGAAGGCTTGTTCCCATTTCTTACATTTTCTGGACTCCATTTTATGTGCTAGTGCGTCTGCTCGGTCACTGAGTTAATATATCGCTTCAATTCCTTCTTATGAGTACCCCTTTCATAACTGGCGGCATTGAAGCGACTCGGACAACTTCCTTCAATAATCCTTATTTTTCTTATCATCAATTTGATTGAAATCACACTGTTGGACCAGGAGGCAAAGGCATATGATTAATTCACTCATTGTCACTCACTGTTCCTGTTATGCTAGATTGAATAATCTATATTTTTCTGAGGCAGGAATTTTGTACATCTCATACTTTTTGGTAAGTCAAGACTTGGATGCCTGATAAATTAATATTAACTTGGCAGATGCCTTTTCCAGTTAGATTCTTTTTTTCCCTGAAGCTTCGATTAAGTTATCAAAACCATACAGCTACTCAATGTATTTGATGGTCCCATGCTGTTGAAAGGCTTATTGGGTATTGTTCTGGGATTTGCTGGGATGAGGCTGGCCCTTTGTTTCGATTCCTATCTGTGGGTATGATAGAGCCGTGTTGACAGTTTGTACTTCAGTAATGCTCTTTTCTTAGTGTATTCTTTTTTGTGGGCTCAACTGACTTCAAAACGACAGCCTTTTCACCTTGATATTTTGTACCAGATTCGTTCTTGCTTCACACTTTTCAGGTAGCTCCCATCTTATTTTGTATTTCTTTTGTCTTTGTACTTGGGAGAGAGTTGAGCATGTGGTTTATCCTTGCTCACGCACTGAGAAGGTGGAGGTCCAGTATATGTTGTTTCTTCCACCATCTCTCTCAGAGTGCTTGGGGCGTGGCGGGTTTCTCAGTTGTGGCTTGTTCCGTATGGACTTTCTATGCAGCGTGCCTTGACTCTTGCTTTTCATTTTTGTTGATACACCCATATGGGCCGGCTCTCTGCAGTTCAATCTGATTTTATTCAGGGATTTTTCACCCACCGCCTAGCTGAGAGTGGGTACAGCCACTTCTTAATGGGTGCTATGTTTTGCGTACAGTTCTTTCAATGCCTTTCCTTCGCATGTAAATGCATGCCTATGTGAGTGTGGGCACACTTGCAGCTCACATCGCTTGTCATCTCTTGTTCATTTCACACCACTGTGAAAAAGGGTTCTACTTAATAATACACATCCACAGGCGAAGATAGAAAGTTGTGTATTTATTCATTTAGCTCCTCATCTACACATATCCTCCAGCTCCCAGTCCTTCTCTACCATCATGTTGCAAATTTTCTCCCAAATTGTTATATTCCATCTGACATCCCCACCTTAAAGAATACTGTTTCAAAAATTCTGCTTTATATTGGAAACTGAAACCGTTATTTTTAAGAAACGTATTAAACAGAGCTACTATAACTACTTCTTAATGAGGTTAACCATTATACATATTGAAACTATTTGCATTAAGTCAAATTATTTAGCTTGGTGTAAAGTTTCTATACATGTTCAGGCTTATGTTACATATACATGTAGATATTAAAGCCTGTGTTTTTCCCTTTTCTCTCTTTCTTAATGTTCATCACCACTACTTGTCCCATACATCTCTGCATTTGCTGCACTTTCTTTCCTCGTGATTTGCACCACTCTAGACATGTTCCATATCCTAGTACCTTCATTCCTAACTGCATTGCTGAACACCTTTATTACTTTCATAGGCCTGGTGTACGCAGACTACTTTTCATGTCCCACTTGTGTCTTTACTCTGACTTTATCCCCTATTCGAATCATATTTTCCTGAGCACCTTTCATCTAATCAACCTCCTTTTTTCTTTGTCTCATTTCCTTTTCCTCTTGATGTCTTAAATGTCCTTCTTGGGTATAATCTTCAATGTCATTCACTACAGTATTTGGTTTCCAGTTTTGAATAACAATGTTCTTTCTGTGGTTGTACGCGGTGTGATCCGTAGACCACGATGAGCAAACGTGGAAAAAAGAAGAGAGAACATTCATGCCGGGAGACAACAAAGACAAAATAAAATATGAACTGTGGTTAAAGGATGCCCCAAACTTAGTGGCGTAATTCACACAGCAATGAAAACAGAGCACAGCTTGGAATATGTAGATGAACTAAGAAAAGATAATGGGAAAAAAGAACTAATAAAGATTCACCAAAATTAACGAAACTCAAGGAATGAGATTTAAAGGCAAATGTTCTAGAGCAAGAGCTGTAGGACACCTGGCAATGTACACATAAGGAGTGTGGTGGCAAAGGCCACTATGCAAAAGAAAGGCAAACTGAATGATAAATGAGATAAAAGAGGACTGCAACTGTGATGTAATAATAGTGCAGCCGGCAGGAAGGAAGGAGTGAAGACCAACAGACAAAGTGTAAAGTGAAGGACACGGAGTGAACATGTTGGGCTCAGAAACCAAATTAACAATCATTTCGAACTAAGGGGCACATTATGATGGAGGACTTTCCGCATCCTCCGGGCCGGCGGAAGCCACCGCCGGCCCGGCGAATGCGGAAAATCCTCTGCGGACCCACCAAAGACCCACCGCCACATTAGGATGGCTGGTGGGTCCTGGTTTAAGTCCGCTGCTTTTCCGCCGCGGTTGGCTTACTACAGCGGCAGAAAAGGCCTAATATGGTGGCGGTGTCTCTCAGACACCGCCAGCCATATTAGGATGTCTGAATTCCAATGCCTTTACACGGCGGCATGTCCGCCGTGCAAAGGCATACGGATTCTTGTTTGGGGGCCCGTCGCAGGCCCCCAGGCGTGAAGGGGGGCTGGGGGGTGCACATGGGGGGTACCTATGGTACCCCCCTGCATTTGCGTGCACAGAGCGGCAGGCACCGCGGGTGCCTGCCGCTTTGTGCATGCAAATGCAAAGCTTTCATTTTTAACATTGCGGCGGGTGCTGCTTCAAGCAGCACCCGCCGCAATGTTAAAAATAGAGGATGTGACCGCAACCATCCTAATTGCACAGGAGGGAACGCCGCAGCACATGCGGACGTTCCCTCCTACTCAGTGCTCGCAGACGAACGCAAGTCCGTCCGCGATCCTAATGGGCACCTAAGTGTACGAAAGGGAACAACAGCACTTAATATTAGCAGGCATGCTTTCTAGGTGGACAGTAATATCCATAAGACATAGGGGTCGATTAGGATGGCGGACAGATTGCCCCCGCCGGGCTGGCGGTAGCCACCGGCGGCCCGGCGGGGGCAATCCGTCTGCTATGCTGACAGAAATGACCCCTCGCCGCATTAGGATGGCTGGGGGGTCCGCGGCGGACGGGAAGACCGCCCGCCGCTTTTCCGCCGCGGTCGCCTTGCGACCGTGGCGGAACAGGGCTAATATGGTGGCAGTGTCTATCAGACACCGCCAGCCATATTAGGCTGTGCTTCGGGGAATGCCTTTCTGTGGCGGCAATGCCGCCACGGAAAGGAATACGGTCTTTGCTTTGGGGCCCTGTTGTGGGTCCCCATGGTGAAGGGGGTGGGGGGTGCACATGGGGGGTACCTATGGTACCCCCCTGCGTTTCAAAGTACAACATGGCAGGCACCGCGCGGTGCCTGTCATGTTGTGCTTTGTAACGCACAACATGCATTTTTGGCATTGCGGCGGACGGTGCTTTCAGCACCGCCCGCTGCAATGTTAAAAATGCGGAATGCACCTGCCACTGTGGCAGGTGCATTCTGATTCGAGGCATGGCACCTCCGCCCTTATGGCGGACGGTCCATTCCCACGACAGGATGGCGGACGGACAAAGTCCGTCCGCCATCCTAATGACCCCCATAGTGTTGAAACTGAGCAAATAATAGCAATTTTGGAAAGATAATTCAGTAGAGAAGGATATTCTAACACAATACCAGCAGATAATGGGGTACTACCCACATCAAAGGTCATTGTAAGTTATTTGAATAACACGTGAATATGTCACATGAAGGCATCACTATGCCATCCTGAAGCTAATGGGGATTGCCCTCTCAGCCTAGCAGGAAGTGGTTTAACATGTCTGGCTGGTTTATTCTCATTCCAGTCCCCTGGAGGTCCTGTGGAACAAAGCTGATGACTTGACATATAACAAATTGCATAGCTCCTAGTATGCAGGAGTTTGTATCCAGAGAATCCATAAAATCATATATTTCCAAGAGATTTGGGTTTGTTTATAATATTAACCTGCATGAAAAAGTCACCGATAATAAGCATAAAGGCTAGGCAATTTGAACATCAGTGTTGCTCATCTGGACAGTACTTCCTGCCTCCGTGGCATTCTCAGATTTAGCACAGTTGCGCGCGCCTCAGACCCTCTCATCGACCCTGTAACCCTCAATCCACATGTGACCTTTGGGTCCAGCTGCTGTGGCAGCGCTAGTGACGCTCCAGTGGCGACAAGAGGGACCCTGCATCACGTCACCGACTGCTCGTCTTAATGTCATCTGACAGCTTCATATGTCTGCATTAAGAACTCATGGAATCAGCGCTTCTTAATGAAATTGTCGTCCGGCCTCGCCTCTACGGCTCTGCCTGGTGGTAATGACATTACAGGGCACAGGAAGAACACTCATCGGGGGAGGGTCGCAGGGGAACGGAGGAGAGAGCGGCCGTATTATACCAATAGTCTCATAACTTCATTTGGACGTCGGGAAGGAGCCGGACTCGGCAGATTTCTGGCGCTCACCTCAACCCGCATTCCACGCTAGATATAACCATTCTATAAAATTTACCCATTGCCTCAAGGGAGGCGCTACTTCCCAATATCCCTTCTGCCACAGAACAGGACATGTTGATTTTTGAACAGTAAGTTTCCATTGTGGTAAGTTCAGGCCCTGTTCATATTTCCTAAATATTATTTTTTATCAGTTCTGATCTTTCATGCTTAAGGTGCCTCAGACTGTCTTACATTAACCAAACAATCAGAACTTCTTTAAAAGTTCAATAAACTGGAGAAACAGATAAAGTATGATTTCTAACTGAGTTGGGGTTTTTGGGATGCTCCTACTGCGAGAAAATTTAGCCCTGCATATGAAGTGAAGCCTTGAGGTAAATACAATAATAACTGTAGGAAAGAATTCAAGGATGAATTCTAATTTAAATAAAGCTAAAACCCAAGAGCTTGCAGGGCCTGCATTGTAGTTTTCCTAGAGGAACTTTTTTTGTAGCAACCCCTCTAGGCATTCAGCTATACACAAGATGAGGTATGTATGTGGTTTGCAGTTTGGGATATTGGAGATGCCAGTAAATTGTGCACAAAGATTTAGTAAGCACGAGGCAAGAATTACAAAAGGAATCCCAAGAAAATTCATGTCTGGTTATTAAATAACTTAGGAATTCAGGAAAATGGTCCACAAAACTAAGGAATTGATGAGCTGCAATTCACAAAATGCTGTTCAACATTTCAGGAAACCATATCCTGAATTTGAGGAAATTTGACCATGGTTAAAAAATCAATAATGACAATCAGGTACCATTGCTCTTTAAATTTGGCAATGCTGTCAGAGTTAAGCAACACTGACACACAATTGAAGAAAAGGCTGCTCAAAAGTCAGAAAATATTATGTTAGATTTCAGGATCCTACACCAAAGGGCAGACCCATAAATCTCAAAGGAACCTGAGTACAGAAATAATAAATAACAATGGTTCCCATTGTATCATTAAAAAATATAAGAATGTAGTTGATAACCTCCGAAAATAAGGCACAAATGTCAAAATGAGGTGACCTTAGCAAATAGGCCAAACATGTCAAAATGAAGTAATTTCTTTAAAGCACACAACACACTATCATAAGTCGTTATATGCAAGTATAGGGGTTACATTTTTGTCATAAGCACAAACTACAGTCAAATAGTGCAGTCCGGGATAGTCGGTTATAGTGAAGTAAATGTGTGCCAAAGTCCATTCAGTCCAATTACAGAGACATAACAATCTACCCTTAAATTCCTACTGACTTTAGTTGCCTTTATTGTAACTTTTCATAATAAACATTCAGACTTATAAACCAGGAGCACTGGAATTATGCGATTCTGTGGCTGATGCGTTTTCTGTATAGTTATGGATTTACCACATTTGCCACATAATCCATAAAATTCGCATAAACTTCAGACTTTAATGTAAAAAAAATTGTTTCTTTCTTAAAACGATAAAAAGTTACTAAAAACATGGTGACACGTGCTCTTGAACAGTGGAAGGCCATATACAAAGATTGACTAGTTATCTTTCCGTTGCTTACTGCTGTATTTGGATTTTGAATTGGTACTAATAAGGTGATTTTTTTTCTCCAGACTGTGCTACCATGGGTAAAATTGGCAAAATAATCATGTAATACCCCCACTCTGACAGACCTTGGGGGTTTTCATTGTGATAATTCTTGTTAGGCCCTGATGAGAGGCTTTGTGTATTGTTGAACAAGTTATATTTTTCTACTTATTTGTAATTTTACACCTATGCATAATTGTTGCCAGTTTATATGCACTTGAATAGATCAGTCAATCAATCAGGAGTTTGTAAAGCGCAGCTACTCACCCGTGAGGGTCTCAAGGTGCTGAGGTTTGGGGGGCTGATCTGTCTAGGTGTGGAGGTTCAGTCAAAGAGCCAGGTCTTGGGGTCCTTCCTGAACTGTATCAATGTGGATTGCCTGAAGTGGAGGGGCAGTGTGTTCCAGGTTTTGACAGCAAGGTAGGAGAAGGATCTTGCTCCGGTTCTGGTCTTGTGGATTTGTGGGACTGATGCCAGGGTGAGGTGGGTGGAGCGGGTTGTCTGGCGGGTGTGTGGACGGCGAGGCGGTGGTCCAGATACTCTGATCCTGAGTCGTGGAGAGCTTTGTAGGCCTGTGTGAGGAGCTTGAAGGTGATTCTCTTGCTGATAGGAAGCCAGTGGAGTTTGCGGAGGTGTTGTGTCATGTGGTTGTGGCGGGGGATGTCAAAGACCAGCCTGGTGTAGTATCCTCATGCTTATGCTCGAGCTCGCCTCGCCGCATGCACTGGAACTTGGAATACTATATCTCGAGATTCCTGAGATTCCTGTGCAGCGGTTGGCGTGGGCTCTTCTTCTGTCTATCTCAACCTACCAAATAAATTACCTTTATTCATCCAACGACGTGCTGAATACATCTTCATTTCCAGATTACTTCACTGGCGACATCGGAGAAACGAACTCACGTAACCACAGAGCCTAGAGCCCCGAGATCTTCGGACCAGATTACCGTTGCTAAAACTCTCTGCGCAATCCTCACAACGTCCTTCGCCGAAGTTCTGTCATCTTTAAATCAGAACCATCCTGAAAATCCCGATCTTCCAACTAAAGCGGTGAGACTTATATGCCTTTTTCTTCACTTTTACTTCCTTTCGCTGCCATTTAAATCGACGCATGCACATTCCCTCGCGCTAAGAACGCTAGGAACACTGCTCCTCGAGCAAACCGGTGCATGCGCATGAGCTCACGCTCCACCCCTGTGTACTTCACAAAAGCAGCGTCAGAACAAGCATCACAAAGGCAGCGTCAGCACAAGCAGATTTCGCGCTCCACATTCCAACTTACATCATAAAGACAGCGTCAGCACCAACAAACTTTACTTTCATAGATTTCTTGCCTTTATGACATCACAGAACGTCTCTCCTCAATAAAGAACCACAATTACCTCACAATAACTTTAGTTCTTTTGAAGAATTTAATTCCAATTTAAGACTTTTCTCAAAGTTATTTATGTCATCATTCTATCTCTGAATACGCATTTACAATGGAAATTTTAAATGCTCCACCACCATGTCTTGCAAGTCCAGGCGAACCTCCTTTAGAGTGGAAACAATGGCGTGAAGGTTTTGAAGCTTGCCTAGAAGCCATTGGTGGAGAAAATTACACGGACAAACGCAAACTCGCTATTCTCAAACATTCTCTTGGTGCTGAAGGAAGACAAATTCTTTCTCATCTTCCTCCCCTTGCTTTAGACAATTCTTCTGAAGAAGAAACTGATGTTTATGAAAATGCCATCATGCAACTGGATAAACAATTTATCAAAAAAGTCAACGAAGTTGTAGCACGTCACAAGTTTCTTAGCAGACAACAACTTCCCATTGAACCCATTGATTCTTTCGTCAAAGATTTAAGAATTCTAGCTGCCAAGTGCAACTATCAACAATTCCATGATCAAATGGTAAGAGACCAGCTTGTGCATAACGTTTCTGATGTAAAACTCCAAGAAAAATTGCTCGATGCAAAAGATTTATCTCTTTCAAAGGCTCTTGATATTGCGCACCGATTTGAAGATATGAAGTTGGGCATCAAAGAATTGTCCGATAAAAAACCAAAAGAATCTTCTTTGGAAAAACCCAATATTTCTGTGGTTCAATCTGTCAAGAAAAATCCAGCTGAATCTGTTCCTAACAAACCAATGTTTCCTTCTCCATCGTATCAAAGTTTCAGAAAAGATGTGGTTTGTTTCAAATGTGGCTTTCCAGGCCACGTTGCAACTGATAAGAGATGTCCCGCTGTCGGACAATTCTGCAACTATTGTAAATCTAGAGGTCATTTTGCCAGAATGTGCAAAAGTCGCAACAGATCAAAAAACTTTTCTTCTGATTCTAGACGCCCCAGATTCTCCGAAGTTCAAGCAGTGGACATTGATGACGACGTCTATGATGATATATGCACCATTTATGAGGTCGGAGAAGAAAAAAAAGACTCACCTTTCTGTATGCTTCAAATTGGGTCCAAATCTATAAAAGTCATGGCAGACTCTGGTGCAAAATACACGTTGATTGGTGACGATGTTTTGTTAAAAGAATTTCCGGATGTTATATCCTTATTTCCTTCCGACATAAAACTAAGGGGTTATGGTAAAAAACCCATTAAGGTATTTGGGTACTTCCACTCCACTTTATCGTTTAAGGGCAAATCAATACCTGCTAAAGTATATGTTGCCAAAGATGGGTCATGCCTATTAGGTTGGCCACAACAAAGAGAATTAATGATGAAACTTGATCCTAATCATCCTGATCAGGTTCTGGGATATTCTGATTTTATCAATTCAGTTGATGTGTCTTCTGACAACAAATGGGAAACTATTTTTCCGCAGGTTTTTTCCCCTAAATTGGGTTTGCTTAAAAACTTTAAACACAAAATCATTCTTAAACATAATGCTGTTCCCAAAGTACACAAAGTACGCAATATTCCCTTGGCTTTAAGAGAATCTGTTAAAAAAGAACTTCAGAGATTATATGACTTAGATGTAATTGAGGAAATTGAATCCTCTGAGTGGCTTTCGCCTGTAGTTGTCGCCCACAAACCCAATGGGAAAATTCGCCTTTGTGTGGATATGCGCGATTTAAATTCCAATGTGTGGGTTGATAGGCATCCCCTACCCAATATTGGAGAGATGTTCTCTAAACTCAAGGATGCATCTATCTTCACCACATTGGATTTATCCAACGCATACCATCAGATAGCCCTTCATGAAGATAGTAAACATCTTACATCGTTTATAACCACTGAGGGTGCCTACAGGTATAAGAGAATGCCTTTTGGCTTAGTGTCCGCGTCCTCAGTGTTTCAGCGAGTCATGCACAACATGTTCAAATATGTTTCTAATGTATTATATTTTCAGGCCGACATATTAGTTTTCGGCAAAGATGAATGTGAACATTCTGAAATTTTATTTAAGGTTCTGTCCATCCTACAGGACAATGGTCTTACTCTCACCAAGGAAAAGTGTAAATTTAGTAAAAAATTCAGTAGACTACCTAGGCCATTCCATCAGCAAAGAGGGTATTTCTCCCAAATTGAGCTTACTTAAGGCTATTGAGAATGCTCCCGAACCTGTCAACAAGGATCAGCTCAGATCCTTTCTCGGTTTAGCCGAGTATTATGCAAAGTTCATCCCTTCCTTTTCAGATAAAACTTCTCACTTACGGAAGTTGATGAAAAACCAACAACAATTCATTTGGGATGACAATTGCAAAGGTCAATTTCAATTTGTAAAGAAATGCATTATTTCTGCTCCCGCCTTATCCCCGTTTGACACCAATTGTAAATCATTTATTGTCACTGATGCAAGCAATGTTGGCGTTGGTGCGGTGCTGATGCAGAAGCACAATAATGGTTTTGTCACTATTGCTTTTGCATCGAGACCGTTACGTGGCGCTGAAACAAAATATTCCACTCTAGAAAAAGAAACCTTGGCTTGTTGGTGGGGAATTGAATACTTTCGCAAATATGTATACGGTACAAATTTTATTGTACGCTCTGATCATCGTCCCCTTGTGGATCTTTTTACGACCAAAGGATGTGGTAAAGCCACTTCTAGAATTGCGAGATGGCAGTATAAGTTACAAGATTTTCATTTCTCAGTCGAATATATTCCTGGTGCAAAAAATGTCCTTGCTGACTTCCTTTCTAGGTTACCTGTAGAAGATGATAATCATGTTGCTCCTGATGATGATCCTGATAAAGTAGTGTCAATCTGTGAAGTGTCCAATGGTTGCATCCGTGAAGATGATTGGGTTCTGGCTTGTAGTAATGATCGTGATTACTTAGATGTTTTGTCTTTTGTTAAAAATGGTTGGCCTTCCAAGAACAGTTTATCCCCTAGCATTTTACCTTACTTTCAGGTAGCACAAGAGCTTTCCATCCAGGGGGAAACTTTGTTGAGAGGTTTACTTTTAGTTGTACCACACAATTTAAGAGACACTGTATTAGACATGGCTCATGAGGGTCATCCGGGCATGTCCAGTATGAAAAGGAGGATAAGAAGTGAATTCTGGTGGCCTGGTGTCGACAAGTTAGTTGAGAAAAAGGTAAAATCTTGTGTTGAATGTTGTGTGAGTGATAAATCGCAAAAACCTATTAAGTATCAACATGATTCTATCTCGAGACCGTCAAAACCATGGGAATGCGTTTCTATAGACATTGCTGGTCCGATGTCTTTAGGTCGTAGTCCAATCTATGCCATTGTTTTGATAGACCAGTTCTCCAGTTGGCCTGAGGTAAAATTCGTTCCCCATGTGTCTTCTAGGGTAGTTATCGACTTCCTTAATTCAATTTTTGAAAAAGAAGGTTTCCCTACTTCCATACTTTCTGATAATGGCTCACAGTTCACCTCTGCGGAGATGAAGTCCTTTTGTTGCAACCATGGTATTTTACACAAACGCTCTTCTGTGTATTATCCTCAAGGCAACGGCATGGTAGAGAGATGGATTAGGGTGCTCAAAGAAGGTCTACAACTTGCTCAGTGCAACGGTGAGAATTGCTACGATGCTGTTAGGAAACTCTTGTGGAGTTATAGGAATACCCCAAAGTCCGATGGTGATTTGTCTCCTTTTGAGAAAATGCGGGGGAGGAAGGGTGTGTGTAACATGAGCCAGCCCTGGATGAGGGATCTTGTCGATGGTAGATTTAGGAAACACAATGCTCCTGTGGTTTGTACTAATACCAACAATCCTTGCAAAGTTGGAGATTGGGTACGCGTGAGAAAGTCTAGTTTTATCAGATCTGGTGTGTCGCATTTCTCCGACCCTTTATTAGTTGTTAGAGTAGGTAGGCAAGTTGTGGAATTGTCAGACGGTAATGTTTGGAACCTATCCAAGGTTGTCAAAGTTCCATCTCTTCTTAGTAGTTCCTTTCCTCCCAATCAGTCAGGAACCTCTCATTCTTCCAATTCATGTCATCTTCCTACCACCTCACATCCATTCCTGCCTATTCCCATTTCCTCCCGCAATATATGTAACCCCCGTCTGAGGAAACAACCTGTTTGGCTCAAAGACTACAATATTGGTAAATGATTTTTATTTCATCAAACTGTTAAATTATTTTATTCATTGTATTGCTTATATGAATTATATGTTATATATTTTTCTTTTTCTTTTCTAGTAAGGAGGATGTGTAGTATCCTCATGCTTATGCTCGAGCTCGCCTCGCCGCATGCACTGGAACTTGGAATCCTATATCTCGAGATTCCTGAGATTCCTGTGCAGCGGTTGGCGTGGGCTCTTCTTCTGTCTATCTCAACCTACCAAATAAATTACCTTTATTCATCCAACGACGTGATGAATGCATCTTCATTTCCAGATTACTTCACCTGGCTGCAGCGTTTTGGATGTTCTGTAGTTTCCTGAGCTTTTTCTGGGTGAAACCTGCTTAGAGTGTGTTGCCGTTGTCCAGTCTACTGGTGATGAGTGCTTAGGTGACCGTCTTTCTGGATTCTGTGGGGAGCCATCTGAAAGTCTTTCGCAGTAGGCGGAGTGTGTGGAAACAGTATGAGGATACTGTGTTGATTTGGCGTTTCATGGAGACTAAGGAGTTCAGTATGATGCCACGGTTGTGTGCATGGTCCATAGGGGTCGGAGGGGTTCCTACTGCGGCGGGCTACCAGGAGCCGTCCCAGGCGTAGGGGGTGGTTCCCAGGATGAGTACTTCAGTTATGTCTGAGTTGAGTTTGAGACAGATGTCTTGCATCCGGGTAGCGACGGCCTTCATTCCGTTGTGAAAGTTGTTTCTAGCTGTTGTGTGTTCGTTGGTGAGGGAGATGATCAGCTGAGTGTCGTTGGCGTAGGAGATGATGTTGAGTCTGTGGCTTCTCACGATGGCTGCGAGGGGGGCCATGTAGATGGTGAAGAGGGTGGGGCTCAGGGAGGAACAGCTGATCTCTGTAACTTCCAAGAGGAATGGGGGTAGTCCGACTCGCTGTGTTCGGCTCGTCAGGAAGGAGTGGATACAGTCCAGTGTCTTGTCGTGGATGCTGATGTCATTGAGTCTCATGATTAGGGTGCGCTGGGAGACGGTGTCGAAGGCGGCCGAGAGGTACAGTGGGATGAGGACTGTGTTTTCTCCCCGGTTGAGGAGGGAGGGGATGTTGTCGATTGTGGCGAGGAATGTGGTCTCGTGCTGTGGTTGCTCCGAAAGCCTGATTGGGAGGTGTCCAAGACATGGTTCTCTTAGATGAACTTGGAGAGTTATGTATTGATGGCCTTCTCGATGACCTGGGCTGGGAAGGGGAGGAAGGAGTTGGGTCTGAAGTTCTTGAGGTCGGTCGGTCGGGTCAGCAGGGGGTTGATCTCTGCATGTTTCCAGTAGCCGGGTAGGTGGCGATTTCGATAGAGACAATGGCAGTAGATGGCAAGCCAATGGTAAAAAAGATAGGCTTTTTCAGTTCATTGGGAAAGGTAATGCCAAATTTCATAGGTTTGATCTGTTTATTATGAAATGTAAAAACAAACCATGTAGGCATGTCTCGCTTATTGTGGAAAGCATATGTTTGAGACAATAGGCTTATTAGGAGGATCGTTATTATACTGTGTTAAGCCTGTACACAGGTGTGCTTTTACATGGAATTTCACAGATTACCGTAGTAGACAAGGGCTTTGGTGCTGGTGATCCATATGATCAAACCATGGGGATAGAATGTATGCACTACAATAAAACTTGTTTGGCTCTCTTAGGAGAGATAGTATTTTGCTTTACCAACTTACGCTCAGTATGGAAGGCTTGAGTTGGCTATGGTGACAAGCCATTTGTAAAGGCTATTGCCTGATTATTTATTTATTATGAAAGTTACAATAATGGTAGTAGACCTGACACATTGATTGCGACACGGTATTTATGGATGTATTGATATTAATATGAATTATTACTCTAAATTAAAGCCTACAGATAGCTAGCAGTTTTGAGCGTAACCTTTTCTACAAGGCAACTAACACAAACAGCCATAAAATTTGAAAGGTATAAAAAATTCCAATTGGCTAAGAAAAACACCATCTCTCCTAAGAGGGCCTAGCAAGGATTCTCAATGAGCAAACCTTCTATATTCAAGGTTCGTCACGCAGAGTAACCAACACCAAAACCATTACCTACTATGGTAATTTAGAAGATTTATTTGTAGCAAAATACCTATCTGTAGGCCTTAATGTAGAGGAATAACAATCCATACTTAAGGCTGCCATAGCAGGCTGCGTGTTTTGGTGCAGACCCAAAAATGAAAACATGACATGACACACATCCCTGTGTGCCATGTCCCCTAACACTACATGTAATATTTGTAAGTTACCCCTTCTTGCATGCCTTACAGCCTAAGGCAGGGTGCCTTATATTACATGTGAGGGCATGGTTGCATGAGCAGATATGCTTGTGTGCTGGCCAGTTCCAATACTGCCAGTACAGGTGAACAGGGAAGACATTTTAAGATATGTGCTGGACACCGATGAAAACGAATTCCCCAGCTACATACTGGCTTCTCTGAAAAGAGTGATGCTTGGTATCACACATCTCTTATTAATAAACCCACACTGATATCAGTTTCAGATTTAGCAATACATTCACACAGAGGGCACCTTAGAGGTGCCCCTGAAAACCTACCAGTCCCTGGTACTAACTGACTGGCGTTTGTCAGCCTGCCATCAGAGACGAAGTGCCTGACCCCCAATGGTGAGGGCCTTTGCTCTCCGGGGGTCATATATCAAGCCTGCTCGGGCCGAGGGTGCTTTGCGCTCCCACCCACAATATGATGTGCAGATTAACATTCCAAGGCAGGGGAGCTTCAAAGCGCCTACCACCTTTGGTATGTTAATCTGGTTTCTCTCACAGGAGAAGAAGACTCACCTAATGCCCCTAAATTCAGTATTTAGGGGTGCCCCTGGCACCAGAGAATCAGATCCTGATGACCTACGATGAAGAAGGACAATGAAGGGCCACAAAAGCAGAAGACTGAAGAAGAGCGACTGACATGGCACCAGCCCTGCTGGCCTGTCTGCTGTTCCCCGTCGAAACGGCGCCAAAGACGTCTCGTCCCGCAGCTGTTGTGCCTCTAAAGTCTGGGAGGACGGTCTGTCTTTATTAAAGACTCAATAACTCCTGTGGAGCAGCAGAGTTGCGTTCTTGCATCCTGTAGGCACCTAAAGAGACCAGCGAGGACTCCACGCAAGTGAAAACACAACACCGGCAAGCACCAATGCACGAGTCACTCCAAGCCAGAGTGGACGTGGGCCAATAATGCCAGCGAGATCCCCCAGTCCTCCAGAGACAAAGCACACCTTGGACTTGCCCACTGTGGACTTCCCGCTGCCTGTTTGCAGGCCTCCTCTACCAGGAAATGCCCCCGGTGATGAAAATCCGACACCTTAAGACATCTCTGCACCAGTCACTCCTGGCCAATGGAGAAGAGGGCCAAAGGTGTCCCTGCATCCATTAGCATCGTGAGAGCTGAGCCCACTTGCTGGTTCAGCCCGACTAGTTTCTCAGTCCAAGCCTGCAGCCTTTTTCCGACCAGACCCATCCCCTTAGGATAGCATCCAGCCCAGCAATATGAAAAGCACCCAGTGCCGCCAGGGGTGGCTCGTTGGTGCTGTCTCAGACCTTGCCCAATACTCACATTAAGCCCAGGAGATTTGTCCAGTAAGTCGCTGTGAAGTGCTCGAATTTAATACATGTTGT
Organism: Lissotriton helveticus; assembly: GCF_964261635.1. Classification (NCBI taxonomy): domain Eukaryota; kingdom Metazoa; phylum Chordata; class Amphibia; order Caudata; family Salamandridae; genus Lissotriton; species Lissotriton helveticus. Next base: position 213,393,526 of record NC_136062.1, on the reverse strand, counting down.
GCACTCATAGGATAACATTGAGGACCTGGCGCTGAATTGCACCTGTGCACCCAGACGCTCCAGTACCGCACAGTGTGACATTTTGGTGCTGCCTTGGACCCAGCCCTAAATACAGCTAAGTCCAGAAGATTGGTCCCCTAAGTTGTTGTTAAGTGACTGTATACAGGGCATGTATTCTCCCTAGGTTAACATTGCCGCGCAGTGCTTCAATTACGATTTAAAGTATCAAAAACCTGGTTACTACAAACCTGCTATTTTAAAAAGCACTTACTGGATTTTGATGATCTCGGCTCTAAAGTTATATAAAGATACATGTTATTTTTATAAATTGGTGTTGATCTCCTTATTTAATGTTGCATGCATTATTTATTGACTATTGTGTGTATTTGCAGATGTCTCAAACTCCTCTCTGATAAGCCTAAGGCTGCTCGATCACACTACCCCTTTAAAGAGCACCGTGGGATTGCTAGAGCAAACCTCTGTCCACTAGTAAGCGAATACCTGGACTCTTTGCACGGTATAGTTCTTTTTGGTATACCATACAAAGAGCTAGTTTCCTACACCTATCCATATAAATTTCTTTTCCATGCAATATGGTTAAGTGTATGCTAAAAAACACAAACAAACAATAACATTTAAAATATAATGGATGCAAAAAAATATATATATTATTCTGTGTTATCCCTTTTCCTGAGGTAAAATTTCAGGTTGAATTTCAGTAAGATCTATAACCACACTTACATTGGATATATTTTAGGATCACAATTTGCTAGCAGCTCTTTAAAATGGAGTGTACTATGTTATTCAGTAATATTATGAATGAGATGCTTAAATTTTTAAACAATTCTTAAGAACAGGTCAACAATTTAGGCTATGAACTAGGATTGGCTATACATTTCCTAAAGAGGCACAGCTCAAGGAATTTGATGGCTAAGGACCATACAGTATGTGAGGCGGTGCAGGGACTTAATATCGATGTATAAATATCGACTTGCACTAATATCGAGGTAAAATTATCGTGGGTGAGAAATATCAGCAGAAAAAATATCGTGGACAAGAATATCGATTGTTAGGTAAGTAACATCGATGTTTAAAATATCGAAGTGCTTACTATCGTTTGTAAAAATACAGTTGTTTAAAATAACGAAGTGTTTAATATCGTTTTCAAAAATCCAGTTGTTACAATTATCGATTTTTTATTAATGTTATGTATTTCAGTATATATTTTATATGTATGTGATGTGTTTTGTGTTGTACAACAATTGATTGTATTTTTATTATATGTTTAAAAAAAAATTGTACTTTGCCTTTTTAGTACCGTAGCGGGTTGTGGGTGTATATGGAAATAGGGTGGGATCTAATTTAATTATATTACATTCAGTGATTATTTTTTGTAGTCGTTTTTTTATTTGAATTTAGTGTTTTTAGTATCGTAGTGGGTTGTGGGTTTCTAGGGGAATAGGATGGGAAGTAATTTGATTATATTGAATGTATGGAATTTTTTTAAATGTATTGATATTTTTTTAATTGAGATGTTATAGTGTTAAATGTGAAAAGTAATTTTTATGACTTTGTTAATATTTGTAGTTAATAAGTTTTAATTAATTAATTGGTAATTAATTAGTTTAATTGTGTAATTAATTTTAGTTGTGTTTTGTGGTATGTATAGGTGTCAACTGTGGGAATTGTGGGAAGTAATTTATTTTTAATTGTTGATTTAATAATTAGTTGTTAATTAATTTTAAATAATTCATAGTTAATTATGGTAATTGTGTAATTAGTTGTAGGTGTCTGCTGTGGTATGTATAGGTGGGAAAGGCGGGTAGGGATTTATTTTTAATGGATGATTTAAAAATTATTTGTTAATTAATTTTAAATAATTAATTAGTAATTGATTATGGTAATTGTGTAATTAGTTTTAGGTGTGTGTTGTAGTATGTATAGGTGTAATGGTGGGAAGGGTGGCAAGGGTTGAAAGTAATTTATTTTTAATTGATGATTTAATAATTAGTTGTTAATTAATTTTAATTATTTATTTATTTATTTATTTTAACGACTTGTAGAGCGCCTGGTGACCCGAAGGCATCCCCGCGCTGTAATGATTTTGATATCCAGATGAGATGGAGGAGAAAAAAGAAGAAAAGAAGAGAAAGGGGGGACGTTATTTCGGAAATAGAAGTGTTTTCAATTTTTTTCTAAAAATAAGATAGCTGGGTTCCAGTCTGAGGGTACGGGGGAGTGAGTTCCATCCGGTGGAAGCTTTCACAGAGAAGCGTCGGCCTCCAGTGCGTGTCTTTTTGAATTTGGGGATGTTGGCTAGATGATCATTCAATCAATTAATTAATTAGTAATTAATTATGTTTATTTTGAAAATAGGTTTAAGTGTGCCTTGTGGTGTTTATATGTGTAAATGGTGTGAAGGGTAGGAAGTAATTTATTTTTAATTGATATATTAATAATTAGTTAAATAATTTAAATTAATTAATTAGAAATTAAATATGGTAATTGTGTAATTAGTTTTAGGTGTGCGTGGTGGATATTATAGTGTTAAAGGATGTGTATTTAATGAATGTTTATTATTTTTTATGAATCATATTTTTTAATTGATTATTAATTATGTTAATTATGGAAATACATTTAAATAAAATGTTTTAAGTGTTTTTTATTGGTGTGGTGTTCTAGGATAGGAAACAAAATAAATACATTTATTTTGTATATATTACTGTTAATATTTGCTTTTTTAAATATTTATTGATTTAAATATATTTATTAATTTTTTTATACTTATAATTGTAGCTTTTTGTTATATGTAATTTATATATTTTTTTATATGTTTAATATATTTAAATGTATAGTTTTTATACTTTTTACCCCTGCACTATCCAGCACTTTCCCTAATGTTACTAGAGAGGGAATAGTAATTTTTCCTCTCCGCTATCCAGCACTTTCCCTACTGTTTCTGTTACTGGAGTCGGAATAGTAAATGTTACCTCTCCGCTATCCAGCACTTTCCCTACTGTTGCACTCACTGGAGTGGGAATAGTAAATTTTACCTCTCCGCTATCCAGCACTTTCCCCACTGTTGGAGTGGGAATAGTCATTTTTACCCCTGCGCTATCCAGTACCTTCCCTACTGTTGCACTCACTGGAGTGGGAATAGTAATTTTTACCCCTCCGCTATCCAGCACTTTCCCTACTGTTGCACTCATTGAAGTTGGAATAGTATTTTTTTCCTCTCCGCTATCCAACACTTTGCCTACTGTTTCTCTTACTGGAGAGGGAATAGTCATTTCCCCCCTCCGCTAGCCAGCCCTTTCCCTACTGTTTCTTTTACTGGAGTGGGAATAGTAAATTTTACCTCACTTCTATCCAGCACTTTCCCTACTGTTGCACTCACTGGAGTGGGAATATTAATTTTTACCCTTCCGCCATCCAGCACTTTCTCTACTGTTGCACTCACTGGAGTGGAATAGTAATTTTTACCCCACTGCTATCCAGCACTTTCCCTACTGCTGCACTCAATGGAGTGGGAATAGTAATGTTTACCCCTCCGCTATCCATCACTTACCCTACTGTTGTACTCACTGGAGTGGGAATAGTATTTTTTACCCCTTCGCTAGCCAACATTTTCCCTGCTGTTGTATTTGTTGTATGTTTTATTTTTTTCAATAATGTAATGTTTTAAATTATTAAGAATGTTTTTTTTATTTTAACATATTGATATATATATTTTATTTGTATACCATTTTAAAGTTTACAAATTAAAAAAAGATAATATTTAAATATATATCTATAAAATATTATGTTTCTGTGTTTATATTTTTTTAATTTACGTTTATTTGTAATATTTAGTCAAAATGTTTATTAATGTTAATTTAGTTTGTTAAAAATAATAATATTATTTAATATATTTAATATATTTTATGTTATATATATTTTTCATTCGATATTTTTTTACATCTATATTTTTTACTTCAATATTTTTCAATTCATATTAATGTACTTACCTGTTTAAGTATAGGGGTCGATAATTTTGTATTCTATATTGTTTCTTTTGTGACATTTAGAACATCGATGTTTGTTAGATCGATATTCTATGAGTGAGGCATGTGCAAAACCACTCAACGTGTGCATCAAAAACTCCAAATATTTCTTTGGTTGTGCTGACCAGAGACTTTTGTGGAATATGATAAGGTCATAATTGGAAGAGTTTGGGAAAAGATTCATAGGGTTCTGGGGATGTAAATGTGTAATATATAAGTTTTTTTTTAGCTAAGCTGCTGGTCGGGAAACAGTTGGAATACTGTGGTTCAAACCACAAGTATTCCGACTCAGCAATATTAACCAGGCTTGCCTTAAACATGCATATGTCTTAACTATGCATGTGCGTGGTAAAGACTGAATTGGACGGAAGCAGGGAGAGATCACCGGTGAGGTAAGTGGGACTAGGGGGGTCAGGTTGTTTTATGGTCTGGGGGTGGGTCGGGATTGTTATGTGGGCTGGGCTGGGTCGGGTTGTTTAGGGGGTTGGGGTGGGTCGGGTCGCTTTGTGGGCTGATGGTGGGTCGGGGTTGCTTTGTGAGCTGGGGGTGGATTGGGGTTGTTTTGTGGGCTGGTGGTGAGTCGGGGTTGCTTTGTGGGCTGTGGGTGGGTTGGGTTTGTTTTGTGGGCTGGGAGTGGGTTGGGTTGTTTTGTGGGCTAGGGAGGTGGTCGGTGGTAGTTTTCTGGGCTGGTAGGTGGGTCGAGGTAGTTTTATGGGGTTGGGTTGGGGTTGTTTATAGGGTAGGGGGGTTTGGGGCTAGTAGTAAGGGCTGGGGGTGGGGCTAGTTTTCAGGGTTGCTAGTGTGTCAGGGGTAGTTTTCAGGGCTGTGGTGGGGAGTCAGGGGTAGTTTTCAGGGTTGGGGGAGTCAGAGTAGTTTTTAGGGCTTGGGGAGTGTTGGGCTAGTTTTTTAAACTAGGGGTTCGGGTATTAGGCTTCAGGGCAGGGGGAAGGGAACAAGCAGTCAGGGTAGTTTTTCAGGGCTTAGGGAAGGGCGGGGTTAGGTTAAGGTACAGGGTTATGGACAGGGTTTTAGGTATTAGGGCAGGGGGAGGGCACAGCGTGGGGGTTGGGAGGGGTATTTGCACCTCAGGGTGGGAGGATAGTGGGGAGGGAGTTTGTACCTTAGGGCGGTGGGGAGAGCAACCAGGGTCAAAAAATACCCCTTTACCAGCCCTTTACCAGCCCTCTTGCTGCAGGGCTCCTGATTGAGCCCGGAGAGGGCCCCCCACGTGCCTTGCAGGGAGACCCCATCGAGTTTTGTTATGCCAGTGCGTTGTTTAGGCATGCTAGGTTAGTGAACTTGTTGTTCCATCAAACAACCATGCTGGTCGGATTGAACAGTCTGTATAGTCACATGGGGAAGACTATGGTTCCTGCAGGAGGAACCTGTCACAGATCATTCAGTCTGGCCACGACTGAGTGTTAGGGTAAGTGGTAGGGTACGGGTCTATAAAGCATCCCTAATATAATGGTGCGAATATAATAGGCAATTATATTATATGCACACCTAGGTCAGGTACCTAACTACGAATGTAGTTCATTCAATGTCTTTATTGATTACTGCAGTTGCATTTGAGGTAGTACCATATAAGAACGCCCTTTCAACACTTGTCCCCAACCAGCAACGAAATCTGGCAATTGCGGTGGAGCTGATCACTGTTGAGTAAATTGCCAAATGTTCTTGCATTCATAGCACCGTTTTAGACTCATAGCATGTTCCTAAAAGAATGGAGTTCTACACTACACATATGAGTAATATCATCAAACATGGTATATTTACCCTCAAATTGCACACTTTCTGCGTGTGAACTCCTTCAAACTTTATATTTGGGATGAAATACAAACTCCAACCAAAATGGTGTATTTAATTGGACAAGAAATCCCCCAACATTGCTGCAATGGTATGGGGTGTGGATAAATTGAAATTTTCGATGGAGTTTCACTTCTTCTAGATCCTTTAAGATTTTCAATTTCCATTTCTTCCAACTTTTTCCATTGCTTTAATGTCAACACCGGTGGCATAGCATATATACATTAAGGATCCTGCTGAAGAACTCTTCACCACACTTAGGGGCCTATTAGGACGGCGGGCGGACTTTTGTCCACCCGCCACCCTAGCGGTGCTGGGACCTGCCTCCAGTGGTGCGGCGGTCCCGCACCGGCAATTAGGATGCCACCGCCACGGTGGCGGTGGCATCCCCCATCCACAACATTGTGGTGGGCGGTGATCACAGCACCGCATGCTTTGTATTATGGATGGCGGTGTCTTGCAGACACCGCCACCATATACAGCCCCTTTTCCGCCCAGTCGACTCGTTGACAGGCAGAAAACCAGCAGACGGTCTTCCCGTACGCCGGGGTCCCCGCAACCATACTAATGTGGTGGAGGAAATGGGATGCGAGCGGAGGAGTATGTCGAGCTGATCGCCATTGCCATTCGGGCGATGGCGATCCGCCCGATCTTCTAATAGACTCCTAAATCTTTGCTGTAAGCATGATGACATTTAAAGTACACTCTCCAAGTACAACAAGTGGTGATCTATATTGTTTACTAGTGCAAGTCTGCCGAACCAACTCCACTTTGTTTAATAAGAGTAGTTGGAATAGGCTTATTTTGTTGTTTTCTACACACAACAAACTGCTGAAAATGCTTTATTTCTGTGGAATTCCAAGTTATAGGACATATTCATGTTTTCATGATTATCTGCTGTTAGATCTGATTGTGAGAAACAAACAATATTTGTCTTGCCTCTCAAATCCCTTCGAATATCCAGGATAGATTAGAACAAATGTGTTCAATCAGTCACTGCTCAAGCATCACAACTCCGAACAATCCAGTGTGCATTCATAGGTGACACGTGGAGGGTCGATTCACTTGCCTGTTATCCAGCACATATTTTGGTGATTGTCCTTGGCCCCGAGTGAAGGTGAACTTTTCCTGTATTGGAGATATTAGAGTTTATGTCATGGATGTACAACACATGTGCCACTTGGTTTTCCTTTTTTCTACCGAGGCTCGGGAGGAGCTTCCAGAGCAGCCTGAGCTTGTTTTTGTGTGTTTATAATGACGATCAGAGCGCAGGGCGTGCTGACATCATTACATAAAAAAAGAGAAGTAAAATGAGCTGACGGGCTCGTTTCACTTCACTGAATCAGTGATCTGGGGAATATCTCAGCCCCGAGGACTGATTCTTCTGGGAGACCTATTGTTTCCAATGGTACCTCTTCCCAGTAGATCCCTGCTTGGGGATTACCGCCGAATAGCAATCCCTAAGCAGAGATACAACCACTAGATACTAGGGTTGGGGGGAGCAGCTCAATAGGTAGGGGCTTGTGATCCCTTCAGCCCTATGGAGGGGGGGCGGCACATGGGGCGATTACCCCGTTCTGTTTTCCCGGTTGGCCAGAAAATGCACTAGACACCAGAGATTTTTTAAATATATATAAATATAGAGGTAGGAGCTGCCCAACAGAGCATGCCATGCTCTCACTCCTAATATACAAACAACAGTATTTCTGCAGCCCCGGGGCAGATGGGGTGATTACCCAAATCTGCCTCCACGGGGGTGCAGACAGCCCACAAGACACCAGGGTATATTTTTCAAAAAAATAATAAACATAGGGATGGAGACTGCCTACCAGGGGCACAGCCGTACCCCACAACTCAGAAAGGACAACAGACAGTCTCTCTGTCCCTCTGAGTGTCGGATGGGGGTGGTTACCCCCAATCTGCACCCCCCCGGACAGAAAGTCCACAGCGAAAACATTGGGGTGGTGCACTGTATCCCTAAAAAGGACTCAGCAGTCTTTCTGCCCCCACCCCAAGAGGTGGATGGGGGCAATTACCCCTAGTTTGCTTCCCCCAGAGGGCATTTAGCTCACTAGACACGAGGGACTGCATTTTCTTATGTTTTTTGGGAGATGGTCCCCTTGGACATGTGCCTGTGCTCCCCCCACCCGAGGGTCCAATAGACTTTCTGCCCACCCTTCCAAGTTGCAATCTGTCCTCCCTCGGGTGGGGTGTGGGGGGAGGGGAGCAGAAAGCACAGTAAACACCAGTGATTTGAAAATGGTGCAAAAATAAACAAAAGTAGGTAGCGGCTTAATCCGGCATAGAGCCATGCCCCAGAAGGGGTATTAGCATTTGTTCTGCCTCTTCAGGGCAGATAAGATGTTTGTCCCAATTGGGGAGGTTGCCCCAACTCTGACCCTGGATTGGTGGTAGTCGAAAGCCCATTAGACACCAGGGGGCAGATTTACAAGCCCCATGCACCACCGGTGCATCACGTTGCGTGACGCACTGGTGGCGCAGCCTGCTAAAGGATATTTACAAGCACAGGTAAAGTCACCATGCGTGACTTAACCTGTGCTTGTAAATATCGCCCCTGTTCATGCAACACTTTGCGTGTTAGGGGCGGGACATGGGTGTTGCTGTGGGTGTTCCCACGCAACACCCATGTCCACTGATGCATTTCCAGATTTACGAGAAATCCTAAACCTGGAAATGCGTCAGTTTGCTGCGCCACCATAGGGGTGGCGTAGCCAAGAGAAACAAGGAGAAATGTTTTCATTTCTCCTCGTTTCTTTCCTCTTTCAATGCGTGCTGCATTCTACAGCACGCATTGAAAGAGGAAAATGCCTGCACTGATTGCTCTTGTGCAGGAAAGGGCCCCTTCCTGCACAAAATGAATCTCCCCATGGCGCAGGCATCCTTGCACCATGGTGCAAGGGTGCCTGTGCCGGCGCATGGCAGCTGTTTCAGCGCCAGCTCAGGGGAGAGCACAGGAATGCGACATATCATTGTAGATATGTCGCATTCCTGTGCTCTAAAAGTGCCGCAGCATGGCGCAGCCAAAGGGCTTGCGGTGCCACGCTGCGGCACTTTCTTGTAGATCTGCCCCCAGGCGTTTTGTATTGGGGTCAAAGAAAGGGATGCAGGCATTTCACTCTGACACTGGCCACACTCCCCCCCACCCACCAAAAGGGAACAAACCAGTAGAGAAGGGATCTGCAAAATTCCTACTACACAACATTCTCCTCTTTTTTCGATAAAAAAAACTACTGGTATCCACAATAGGACAAGCCTCAAAACATAATGTGGAAACATCAACATTTTCTGTAAAAAAAAAAGAACCGGATTTCGCAAAAGAGGTAGCTGCGTTAACTGGTGTCTGGCTCGGCCACCACCTAGAGAAACCGACCAAACCCACACATTTATGAAAAGTGGACATCCGGGGGAGTCCAGGGCTGTCTGTGTGCTTCAGACAGTTCCAATGAGAAATTCTTATCAACATTGCCCTGTAAACCACTAATATTGGCTAAAATCAAAAAATTTCCTTGCATTTCTGCAATAGAATCTTCCAGAATCAGGAGGAATCCATAAAATTCCTACCCTCAGCATTACCTCACTTGTTCTAATAAACACTCTGTGCCACTTGTGTGGCTGGGCTGAGTGCCTGAGACAGGAATGGATCAAACCGAGGTCAATGGGAAACTCCTCGCAAGGCCTTCCATTGACCTTGGTTTGATCTGTTCCTGTCGAGGGCATTACACACAGCCACAGGAGTGGCACAACTTTTTTATCAGCACACGTGCGGTAATGCTAGGTGGTAGCAATTTTGGCGGTTTGTGTAGAAGCCAGGAGTTTCCATCATAGAAATATATGGAAAGTTAGTGATTTGAGGCAAAGTTAAGGTTTGCAGGTCGTTGTGGGTAAGAAAACCTCATGGTATCCACACAAAGCACACCGTCCTCGAATCCCCTGGTTTTCTAGTTTTCAAAAAAGTCTGTCGTTCGTAGGTTTGTTTGGGTGCCACCACAACATGGCCCTAAATACAGCAGCTATCCATATTAGCTATCTGTCAATAGAGCGACGTAATGCCTTTTGTGTTATTGTCTCTTGGCCCTTCCAACAAGTGTGGTTCCCTTCTTATCGGGGACTTGTTGCAACTCATGGTGGTAGGAAATGTATTGCTCCACACAGATTCCAGAACTTTTTTTATCAAAGAAATGCGTTTTTTTAGTCAAAGTTTGAGGTTTGCAAGGAATTCTGGGTAAAAAAACCTGGTAAGAGCCATGCAACTCAACCACCCTGGATTTACCAGGTAACTATTGTTTTTTAATGTGCAATTTTTCTAGGTTTTCCTAGCTAAGCTAGGGCCCAAACTCCACAGCTACCCACTTTACAAAAAAAAGGGTCCGTTTTGAGTGGAAAAATGTGATGTAGCCATGTTGCTTTTTGGGACGTTTCCTTTCACAGGCACTAGGCCTACCAACACAACTGAGGTACTATTTTTATCGGGAGACTTGGGGGAATGGTGGATAGAAGGAAATCTGTGGCTCCCCGTGGATTCCATAACTTTCCATCACAGAAATATGAGGAATATGTGGGTTTTTTGTCAAAGTTTGAGGTTTGCAAGGGATTCTGGTTCAAAAACCTGGAGAGAGCCATGCAAGCCACCACACCCTAGATACCCCTAGGTATCTAGTTTTCTTTTTTAATGAAAAGGTTTTCCAGGTTTCCCTAGGGGCTGACAGAGCTAGGGTCCAAAATCTACAGCTACCGACATTCGAAAACAGAGTGGGTTTTCAGTGGAACAATGTGATGCCCTCCATGTTGTGTTTTGGCCCATTTCCTGTAACAGGCACTCAGCCTACCCACACAAGTGGAGTACTATTTCTTTCAGAAGACATGTGGGAGCATTGAATAGTAGAAAATGTGTTATTACCCACTGGATTTCACTGTATTTGTGCCAGTCGAATGTAAGCCAGTGCGTAAGAACGAACACATTTTGGAAAATACTCTCTAAACAATACTCTGGGACAGGTACCCACAAATTCGGAGATGTACAAATAACCACTGCTTCTGAATTCTATAGCTTGTGCCAGTTTCAGAAATACATTGGTTTCCTTGATACCCATTATTCACTCTACATATTTCACCATATGATTTGGTCTATACTCGGAACGCAATGAAAAACCACTTACAGTGCAGCTCAATTATTGGCTCTGAGTACCTTGGATTCTTGGAGAACCTAAAAACCCCAAACACCTCTGCAACCAGAAGGATCCAGCAGACATAAAGGTATATTGTTTTTGTAAATTGGCCATTGTGACAAAAAGTTACAGATGAAAACTGTTAGAACTGGGGGTCTCTAGATGGCAGAGGTAGGTACCACTGTCCAAATAGGGACCCTCAGTTCTAACATTGGTGGTCAGGCGGTGGGATTTGAACTTGTATTTGTACTTGACCCACAGTAATTGGTGTACATCACTAGTGAGTGCAGACCACTACGCCACCACATACTGTTTGTTTTTTCCGGTGTCCTCCTGGAAGTATTTTTGGATATTGAGATTCTGGCTAGTGTTGCACCTGTAAAATCCTGCCAAAATGGAAGTCAACTTTTTCCACCTGTGCATCTACACAGAAGAGGAGATAAAAGCCTTTTGCAAGAAGAGGGGGCTGCCCGTGGAGAAAGGTTCCACAAGGAGGGATCTTGAGGCATGCCTGTATTCCCATGAGGCCAGAATTTGGGAAGCAACATTAGCAGATGATTCTGAGGAGGAGGACTTCTCTGACCGTGAGGAAGAGAAAGATGAGTGGCTCCTTGCTGCTGAGCAAAGGTGCAGAGAATTAGACCACCTAAACAAGGAAGGTATGATCCGGTGGGCCTTAGCCCAGAAAGAAAAATGGGATGCTCAAGGAAGGAGCTTTGCTGAGTTGGAGGTGGAGTCCAGCTCAGATGGTGGCAGCATGGTTATGATATCTAGTGCTGAGAGAAAGGTACAAACACCCAGAGATGTGGCGCCTGACTTGAGGGAGGGGGTCGACATACACCAGGGGGTTCAGGTTTATGATGTAGTTCCAGTGGAGTGCAGTGTCCCTGAAGAAGAGTGGGGGACTGGCACAGGGGACCATATTCCTAGTGGTGGGAGGGACACTCTACTGACTCTAGATGAGAGGTACAGGGAGAGGGGTTCCCCCATGGTAGAAACCTTGGTGTGTGTGTGTGAAGACCAGCCAGAAGAGTGTGGGTTGTGTGACAGAGACAGTCAGATACTGTCTTGCCAGTCTCAGGAGAGTGGTGTGGGGTACTTGTGTGAGGCACTGAAGGGCGAGGCAAAGGGTAGCTTGGTTAACAACTGTGGGGGGCTGTGTGATTCATTTGTTGGAGAGCATATTTTAAGTCCCTGTTTTCCAGAGCTATGCCAACACCCGGTAGAGTGTGAGTTCTCTGATCCCAGAGAGCTTGCGTTGGAGGCAGACCTCTTGGTGGATTCCAGAGAGTCTGAGGAGGCATTGGGGGGTGATCCCAAAAGGAGTGGCTCAGATATCTTCCAGACCTGTGAGGTGGAAGAGGTTCAGTGTAGCCCAGTTAGGTCCCAGTGTAGTGGGAGGGGTGTAGGGGCTAATGTCCAGTCTCAGTGGAGAAGGAATGAGTGTGGGACGGTGTGTCTCATTGTGCCCGAAACCCAGTCTCAGGGCCTGGAGGATTCCTTAAGGGAACACCAGGTTGGGGACCTAGACTGTACTTGTAGGCCATTTGAGGAGGATTTCCTAATGTCTGGTGAACAGGGAGGGCCTGTAACCAGGCCTCCATCAGTTCTGGTGTCTGGCAGTACCGCTCCACTTGGGAGGGTACAGACGTCCAGACTGAGGGGTGAGAGGGGGAAGGAGTCCCCAGTGGGAGAACCAGTGGGTCAGGGACCAGTCGGGAGGGCTGAGTCCCCAGTGAGTGACCATGGTAACCTCACTTCTGTCCTGGGGGATCTTCCCGCACTGTCAGGTGGACAGGGGTCGGGAGATCTGTGCCAGGCAGACTGTCACAGGACACATGAGTTGTGTGTCACCCTCAAGGGGGTACTATGTGAGTCCCCAGAAGTCCTGGCGTGCCAGGCAAATGCACAACCGCAGGTTTTGGTCCCTGGGTTGGGAGACCGGGTTCAGGATTTGCCTGACCTGGAAGGAAGGACATCTGTAACCAGTGTCCTGACCAATATGGTTCCCAGGGGTACCCCTCCAGTAGGGAGGGTGCAGCGCTCTGGAAGGGGGTGCAGAGGGAGGGAGTCCTTGCCCCTGACCCCGGTACAACCTGAGGGGTTAAACCCTAGGTTGGGAGACCAGTTGCTGGAGGGAGGTCCTGAACTGGTAGGAAAGTTGTGTTCTTGGTTGTCTTGGTGGACAGGGTTGCCCCTGGAAGGAGGGCAGGAGTCTCACCCTGGGGGTGGACTGGGCCACACCGTGGTGTTGGTCAGGTGGGTACTGTCTACCAGTATAGGCACCTCAGTGAGTGAAGTCCTGGTGCGCCAGGCAGGTGTTCCACTGCAGAGGTTAGTCCCTGGGCGGGGAAGCCAGGTTCAGGTGCTGTCTGACCTGGAGGCTTTGGAGCCTAGGTTTGAGGGCCAGGTCTGGGGTGTCCCTCCTGACCTGGAATACCAGTTGCCGGATAGCACCCCTGACCTGGTGGGTGAATGGTGCAGGATACCTGCCACAGGTGCCCTGACTATTCTAGAAGGGGGTACCGCTCCAGGTTGGAGGGTACAGAGCCCCAAGGAAGAGGAGGGCCGGGTGTGGGGAAGCCCACCCCAGCCTCCTGTCCAGCCACCGGATACAGGTTCGGGACTGGTGGGTCAGTGCCAGAGTGTCAGACCTGACCTGACAAGAGAGGGAGTGGAGAAAGGGTGTATGACAAAAAGAGAGATAGGGAGAGTATTAAGACACTCTTGTTCCCCGGTCAGTATTCAATAAACAAAAGAAGAGTGTCCATGTAGATAGGACTATGCCAATCACGGGAGCATCAGAACAACCACACTGGGATGTCAAGGAAGGCCCTCACTCACCACCTAGTGATGACATGCTTCATCTTCGGGCCCCACCAAAGAGACCGAGTGTCTCTTTGGTGTGCTGCAACGCCAGAATTACTGCGGAGCGGGATGGTGAGTAGAGGGCGTGTTGCGTGCAAAATGAAAACTAGTGAGTGATGGAGGTTAAAAAAGTCAGTAGTGTATCAAAGAAGAAACTTTATTAAATGATCACTAAAGACAATGGAATTAAAAAATATGTGAGGGACCAGTCCACTTTAATTGAGTGGTGGGTTCCTACAGAGTTGTCGACATGTTTCTTGCCATTGAAACGGTGTTAATTTACCCGGCAATTCATCAGGACTGGGTGTGCAAAAACCCCGGCGGTATGGGCACGCTAAGGCCCACCCTAACCTAGGGACGTGAATGTGAAAAAATTAAATTAAAAGGTGTCACAAAGTGCAAAACATTAGGAATAGAAACTTATCCCTAATTACTCCTGGTTTAGGAGGCTTCTACTGATCGTTTCTGCACCTAGAAGGAAAAGGACAGAGACATACAGATAGAACAAGACAGACATTTAGAATAGTTTCTGATTGTCATAGGTTCTGTAGTGAATAACGTGCTCCAAACGTGAAGGCATTCTAGCTGTGGTCGAATAGCGCTATGGTTAACACCACCTGATAGCCCCGGGTTCATAAGAGCTAGGAGATGTGCGGTGTACTATTCGTGGTACAAACTAGAAGTGACTAAGGGTTAAAATAAGTGAAAATCTTCATAGAAGATCGTCAACATTGCGATCAATATATAAATATGTAGAGATCGCCATCAGTTAAAAATTGTCTCACTTTCAGGGTGTTATGAATAAACACCATGGGTCTCAGGAGGGGGGTGGAAGCGTATTCGGCACACCCTATAACATGGCAAAGTAAAGGAAAACAAAAGCGGTATTAATGTACTGCCCCTTGGGAAACGGAGCGCGATCTGTACTTAGCTCTATTATCAGCAGAGGGCTCCCACTTACGCCCTCGACGCTCGGCACCCGTGGTCCACCTACGTCGCCCTCAGACTGGACCCCGACGATGTTAGCGCGGGCTCAGATCTGTGCTTAAAAGCAAAATGGCAAAGTGGCGATTATTTCCGGGTGGGCGGTGCCAAATGACGTGTTGTTAGACGGAGCACTCGATTGGTTCTGACACGCGGTCACGAGTGTGCCGTTACTAGGCGCCCCATGTAAACACGGAAGCGATTCTCCAAGGAGCGTCATAGGTCACATGGTTACGCGTTGCCTGGTAACCCAGTTCCATAGGGGGTGTGTTTAGCTTGGACTAGCGCATACATGCTGTGCTGGCTTTGACGTTCCAGTAATGGTTTAAGGAACCGGCGCATGGCAGGGCCCTCAATCTTAGAGTTACAATGCAAGAGTTAGGTATGTACAATGATCAAAAAACATTTGTATACACTTGTAAACTTCGTATGAAGGTCGTCATAGGTGCAGCTGGCTCCCGCCAGAGCCAATAGTCCGGAGGTTGGAGTTCTACATTAAAGTGCCCGTTTACTAGTACTTTGTTGTGTTATATCCACTGACTATGATTCAGTTCACATCATTACAGTATTCCACGGAATATCATCATTAAGTCCTATGAGGTGGGTACCCAATCTGTACACCCACCTTTGTTCCTTTTGAAAAAGGAGATTCGGAAGGTTTTGGGTGCCAGTCACATGCTCGATGACAGTCCAGCGCAGGTCGTTGGGAGTATGATTGTGCTCCAAAAAATGGCGACTCATTTTGGTAGTCAGTTTTTTACACCTGATATTGGAACGGTGTTCCCCTATCCTTTGTTTAATTTTGCGGGTTGTCATGCCTACGTAACGTAGGTCGCAGGAACAAGTGATCAAATAGACAACATTTTGCGTGTTGCAGTTTGTATGGCATTTCTGTGTCCATACCTTCCCTGGTTCAAGGTCAAGGGTTTTTGTGTGTGTTGTCAGGTGACAGACACTACAGTTCGCACAAGGGAAGTGTCCAGTAATTTGCGGCAGACCCCACATTGCCGTGATTGATCTTACTGTGGTTGATGCTTCAGTTCTGGGTCGAGTGTGAACAAGGGAATCTTTGAGGCTACGCCCTTTCTTGAACGAGAACAGAGGTTTTTCCCAGTCTGTTTTGATACTTGACACAATGCGCCAGTTTTTGTTAATGGATTTTTTTTTAAAAATTGACACTGTACTGTATGTTGTCACACAGGTCAGTGGTATGGTTTGATTGTTAGTCAATTTGTCCTCAAGGAGAGCCTCCCGTGGTTGGTTGCGAGCCCTCTTATAGCCCTTGTTCAGTATGTGGCTTGGGTAGCCTCTGGACTCCAATTTTTCTGTTAAATCAGCGGCCTGAGTCTTGAAATCTTGGAGCTCAGAGCAGTTGCGTCTGATTCTCAGATATTGGCCATAAGGAAGGTTCTCTCTTAATGGTCTTGGGTGAAAACTTGTGAATTGTAGTAAATTATTGCGAGCTGTTGGTTTTTGGTAGGTTTTGGTCGTGAGCTTGGTGCCACACACCTGCATCCTTACATCCAGAAATGTAACTTCTGTCTTGCTCATTTCAGAAGTAAACTTCAGATTTACGTCTAGTGTGTTAATCCAAAGTAAAAATGCCTGTAGTTGGTCGTCATCGCCTGTCCAGATAATCAGGACATCGTCGATGTAACGTCTCCATATCTTTATGGATGACGTGTAGGGGCTATTGGGTTGCATGATATGTTTTGCTTCAAAATCAGCAACGTACAACCCCGCCACGCTGGGAGCAAAGGTACTGCCCATCGAGGTCCCAGTAGTTTGTAGATAGAGGTTGTCCTTGTAGGCGAAAAAGTTCTCCTTTAGAGCCAGGGTGGCGCAGTCTAGGATGAAGGTTTTTGAGGCTTGATAATCCCAGTTAATGGAGTCTAAAGCCATCCCCAGGACCCTGATAGTGTCGTCCTGGGGAATGCAGGTGTATAGACTCTCAATGTCTAACGTCACCAGGGTGACTGTATTTTGTGGGAGATCAATATTCTGAAGTAATTGAAGTAGACTCTTGGTATCCTTCAAGTAGGATGGTGTGTTTTGTACTAAGGGTTTCAGATAGTAGTCACAAAACCGTGCGAGTGGTTCCAATAGAGAACCGATACCAGAGACGATCGGTCTTCCCGGTGGTGGTGACCGGTTCTTGTGTGTCTTCGGAAGAGTATAAAAGTAAGGTGTCCTGCCCTCACTTGTGCTCAGGAAACCCGCCTCATTCTTGGAAATCTCACCATTCTCTTAAGCTCTATTGACCAGGTTGGTGATACGAGCACTCAGCTCGTGTGTCGGGTCTTGTAATAAGGGGGTGTAGTTCCTCCTGTCTGCTAGGAGGACTTCACACGCCTTCTCATAGTCAGTGGTGTTTTGAATTACCAATCCACCTCCCTTGTCTGCTGGCTTTATAGTGATCTTGGGGTCATTTTGTAGAGATCTCAGTGCCTGGTATTCCTCCGTGCTGAAGTTGCAGTAGGTAGGACTGGCTTGGTACGTCTCGAGGTCCATAAATACAGTTTGCTCAAAAGCCGTGATAGCTGCAGGTACCGTCTGGATCGGTGGATTGAAAGTAGAGTTTAATCTTAAACCGGTGTCACCTTTACGTTGTGCTTCGTTTGGATCTTCTTTTCCTTCAAAAAACGCTTTGAGTTTTAACTTCCTGAAAAACGCTGCGAGCTCACAGTGAAGTTTAAATTTGTCTCGGCGGGCAGTTGGAACAAAGCCCAGACCTCTCTCTAGAACTGAGGTTTCAGTTGAGGTTAACACCTTATCAGATAGATTGTTTATGAGACTCAAATTCCGCTCGTGCCTGGTTGTTGTTGTTGTTGTTCCCTGTTGCGGGTGTGGTTGCTCACTGCATCGTCGGTTTCCCATGACACATGGTTCATTGGCTGGCCTGTTCCTCTTCTCTTTCCCCTTCCTCTCCTGCCCTGGCCTAAAAAAGGCTGGCGGTGATTGGGTTGGTAGTTTGGAGGTGGAAAAAATCCTGGGTTCCAGCCCATCATGGGGTACGGTGGTTGGTGAAAGGGGAATTGGGGGCCCATTGTTGGTATTTGTGGTGGCCCTGGCCATCTGGGCGGTTGGTTATAGTAGCCCTGTTGGCCTCGATTATTACGATTGCCCCTGTTTCCTCGTTTCTTTCCTTGTTTCGCTGACCCCGTACTCGATCCACTGCTGTTAGATGTGTTGTCATCTGACAGGTTTTCATTGGACTGATTATTGGAGGATGGTGTATAGGTTGTTGCTGAGTACGGATAGACCTTCTCGTATTCAAATTTCTTCAAATCTTTCTGAAATTTGTTGACTGTGGCTTGTGTCAGGTTATCCTTGTACTCATTCAACTCTTTATTTATCTCGTCCAATTTTTTCTTGTAACCAGTTATGGTTGCTTTAAATTTAGACTCGGTTTCCTGTATTTCAATTTGTAGGGCATCGGAGAGTCTCAAGGCGGTTTTAATAATCAGAACAAGCCAGTCGCGGGTACAATGCCACGCGATCATGGCCCACTCTTTCCTGAATGTAGCATCATTCAAAAAGATTCGGGGGGCATTTGTGACCAGTAGTCCTCGTGGTGCCATATTTTTCAGAAGATATTGTTTTAATATAGTGCCGTGCAAGATAGTACGGATCCTGTCTCTTTTGGTTTCAGTGAGTTTGTCCCACTCTGATGTATGAGCGATAACTTGTGCAATAGCTGGACCTGCGAACTGATCCCGTGATTGGATAGGACTATGCCAATCACGGGAGCATCAGAACAACCACACTGGGATGTCAAGGAAGGCCCTCACTCACCACCTAGTGATGACAGGTTGTTCTGATGCTCCCGTGATTGGCATAGTCCTATCTACATGGACACTCTTCTTTTGTTTATTGAATACTGACCGGGGAACAAGAGTGTCTTAATACTCTCCCTATCTCTCTTTTTGTCATACATACTTAGCAGCGCAGAGCTGTGAGAGCTTGTTTAATAGAGCACACCCTTTGGCTCTTTTTAATTGTTTATTGTCTCTACCTACCTACATCTTGGGTCCACTATGGCAAACTTAGGTTTAACATTTTCGGAGTCCGAAATAGCTAGTATCCTGTCTGATTCCGATCAGTTCGCAGATCCAGCTATTGCACAAGTTATCGCTCATACATCAGAGTGGGACAAACTCACTGAAACCAAAAGAGACAGGATCCGTACTATCTTGCACGGCACTATATTAAAACAATATCTTCTGAAAAATATGGCACCACGAGGACTACTGGTCACAAATGTCCCCCGAATCTTTTTGAATGATGCTACATTCAGGAAAGAGTGGGCCATGATCGCGTGGCATTGTACCCGCGACTGGCTTGTTCTGATTATTAAAACCGCCTTGAGACTCTCCGATGCCCTACAAATTGAAATACAGGAAACCGAGTCTAAATTTAAAGCAACCATAACTGGTTACAAGAAAAAATTGGACGAGATAAATAAAGAGTTGAATGAGTACAAGGATAACCTGACACAAGCCAAGGTCAACAAATTTCAGAAAGATTTGAAGAAATTTGAATACGAGAAGGTCTTTCCGTACTCAGCAACAACCTATACACCATCCTCCAATAATCAGTCCAATGAAAACCTGTCAGATGACAACACATCTAACAGCAGTGGATCGAGTACGGGGTCAGCGAAACAAGGAAAGAAACGAGGAAACAGGGGCAATCGTAATAATCGAGGCCAACAGGGCTACTATAACCAACCGCCCAGATGGCCAGGGCCACCACAAATACCAACAATGGGCCCCCAATTCCCCTTTCACCAACCACCGTACCCCATGATGGGCTGGAACCCAGGATTTTTTCCACCTCCAAACTACCAACCCAATCACCGCCAGCCTTTTTTAGGCCAGGGCAGGAGAGGAAGGGGAAAGAGAAGAGGAACAGGCCAGCCAATGAACCATGTGTCATGGGAAACCGACGATGCAGTGAGCAACCACACCCGCAACAGGGAACAACAACAACAACAACCAGGCACGAGCGGAAGTTGAGTCTCATAAACAATCTACCTGATAAGGTGTTAACCCCAACTGAAACCTCAGTTCTAGAGAGAGGTCTGGGCTTTGTTCCAACTGCCCGCCCAGACAAATTTAAACTTCACTGTGAGATCGCAGCGTTTTTCAGGAAGTTAAAACTCAAAGCGTTTTTTGAAGGAAAAGAAGATCCAAACGAAGCACAACGTAAAGGTGACACCGGTTTAAGATTAAACTCTACTTTCAATCCACCGATCCAGACGGTACCTGCAGCTATCACGGCTTTTGAGCAAGCTGTATTTATGGACCTCGAGACGTACCAAGCCAGTCCTACCTACTGCAACTTCAGCACGGAGGAATACCAGGCACTGAGATCTCTACAAAATGACCCCAAGATCACTATAAAGCCAGCAGACAAGGGAGGTGGATTGGTAATTCAAAACACCACTGACTATGAGAAGGCGTGTGAAGTCCTCCTAGCAGACAGGAGGAACTACACCCCCTTATTACAAGACCCGAAACACGAGCTGAGTGCTCGTATCACCAACCTGGTCAATAGAGCTGAAGAGAATGGTGAGATTTCCAAGAATGAGGCGGGTTTCCTGAGCACAAGTGAGGGCAGGACACCTTACTTTTATACTCTTCCGAAGACACACAAGAACCGGTCACCACCACCGGGAAGACCGATCGTCTCTGGTATCGGTTCTCTATTGGAACCACTCTCGCGGTTTTGTGACTACTATCTGAAACCCTTAGTACAAAACACACCATCCTACTTGAAGGATACCAAGAGTCTACTTCAATTACTTCAGAATATTGATCTCCCACAGAATACAGTCACCCTGGTGACGTTAGACATTGAGAGTCTATACACCTGCATTCCCCAGGACGACACTATCAGGGTCCTGGGGATGGCTTTAGACTCCATTAACTGGGATTATCAAGCCTCAAAAACCTTCATCCTAGACTGCGCCACCCTGGCTCTAAAGGAGAACTTTTTCGCCTACAAGGACAACCTCTATCTACAAACTACTGGGACCTCGATGGGCAGTACCTTTGCTCCCAGCGTGGCGGGGTTGTACGTTGCTGATTTTGAAGCAAAACATATCATGCAACCCAATAGCCCCTACACGTCATCCATAAAGATATGGAGACGTTACATCGACGATGTCCTGATTATCTGGACAGGCGATGACGACCAACTACAGGCATTTTTACTTTGGATTAACACACTAGACGTAAATCTGAAGTTTACTTCTGAAATGAGCAAGACAGAAGTTACATTTCTGGATGTAAGGATACAGGTGTGTGGCACCAAGCTCACGACCAAAACCTACCAAAAACCAACAGCTCGCAATAATTTACTACAATTCACAAGTTTTCACCCAAGACCATTAAGAGAGAACCTTCCTTATGGCCAATATCTGAGAATCAGACGCAACTGCTCTGAGCTCCAAGATTTCAAGACTCAGGCCGCTGATTTAACAGAAAAATTGGAGTCCAGAGGCTACCCAAGCCACATACTGAACAAGGGCTATAAGAGGGCTCGCAACCAACCACGGGAGGCTCTCCTTGAGGACAAATTGACTAACAATCAAACCATACCACTGACCTGTGTGACAACATACAGTACAGTGTCAAATTTTTTAAAAAAATCCATTAACAAAAACTGGCGCATTGTGTCAAGTATCAAAACAGACTGGGAAAAACCTCTGTTCTCGTTCAAAAAAGGGCGTAGCCTCAAAGATTCCCTTGTTCACACTCGACCCAGAACTGAAGCATCAACCACAGTAAGATCAATCACGGCAATGTGGGGTCTGCCGCAAATTACTGGACACTTCCCTTGTGCGAACTGTAGTGTCTGTCACCTGACAACACACACAAAAACCCTTGACCTTGAACCAGGGAAGGTATGGACACAGAAATGCCATACAAACTGCAACACGCAAAATGTTGTCTATTTGATCACTTGTTCCTGCGACCTACGTTACGTAGGCATGACAACCCGCAAAATTAAACAAAGGATAGGGGAACACCGTTCCAATATCAGGTGTAAAAAACTGACTACCAAAATGAGTTGCCATTTTTTGGAGCACAATCATACTCCCAACGACCTGCGCTGGACTGTCATCGAGCATGTGACTGGCACCCAAAACCTTCCGAATCTCCTTTTTCAAAAGGAACAAAGGTGGGTGTACAGATTGGGTACCCACCTCATAGGACTTAATGATGATATTCCGTGGAATACTGTAATGAAGTGAACTGAATCATAGTCAGTGGATATAACACAACAAAGTACTAGTAAACGGGCACTTTAATGTAGAACTCCAACCTCCGGACTATTGGCTCTGGCGGGAGCCAGCTGCACCTATGACGACCTTCATACGAAGTTTACAAGTGTATACAAATGTTTTTTGATCATTGTACATACCTAACTCTTGCATTGTAACTCTAAGATTGAGGGCCCTGCCATGCGCCGGTTCCTTAAACCATTACTGGAACGTCAAAGCCAGCACAGCATGTATGCGCTAGTCCAAGCTAAACACACCCCCTATGGAACTGGGTTACCAGGCAACGCGTAACCATGTGACCTATGACGCTCCTTGGAGAATCGCTTCCGTGTTTACACGGGGCGCCTAGTAACGGCACACTCGTGACCGCGTGTCAGAACCAATCGAGTGCTCCGTCTAACAACCCGTCATTTGGCACCGCCCACCCGGAAATAATCGCCACTTTGCCATTTTGCTTTTAAGCACAGATCTGAGCCCGCGCTAACATCGTCGGGGTCCAGTCTGAGGGCGACGTAGGTGGACCACGGGTGCCGAGCGTCGAGGGCGTAAGTGGGAGCCCTCTGCTGATAATAGAGCTAAGTACAGATCGCGCTCCGTTTCCCAAGGGGCAGTACATTAATACCGCTTTTGTTTTCCTTTACTTTGCCATGTTATAGGGTGTGCCGAATACGCTTCCACCCCCCTCCTGAGACCCATGGTGTTTATTCATAACACCCTGAAAGTGAGACAATTTTTAACTGATGGCGATCTCTACATATTTATGTATTGATCGCAATGTTGACGATCTTCTATGAAGATTTTCACTTATTTTAACCCTTAGTCACTTCTAGTTTGTACCACGAATAGTACACCGCACATCTCCTAGCTCTTATGAACCCGGGGCTATCAGGTGGTGTTAACCATAGCGCTATTCGACCACAGCTAGAATGCCTTCACGTTTGGAGCACGTTATTCACTACAGAACCTATGACAATCAGAAACTATTCTAAATGTCTGTCTTGTTCTATCTGTATGTCTCTGTCCTTTTCCTTCTAGGTGCAGAAACGATCAGTAGAAGCCTCCTAAACCAGGAGTAATTAGGGATAAGTTTCTATTCCTAATTTTTTGCACTTTGTGACACCTTTTAATTTAATTTTTTCACATTCACGTCCCTAGGTCAGGGTGGGCCTTAGCGTGCCCATACCGCCGGGGTTTTTGCACACCCAGTCCTGATGAATTGCCGGGTAAATTAACACCGTTTCAATGGCAAGAAACATGTCGACAACTCTGTAGGAACCCACCACTCAATTAAAGTGGACTGGTCCCTCACATATTTTTTAATTCCATTGTCTTTAGTGATCATTTAATAAAGTTTCTTCTTTGATACACTACTGACTTTTTTAACCTCCATCACTCACTAGTTTTCATTTTGCACGCAACACGCCCTCTACTCACCATCCCGCTCCGCAGTAATTCTGGCGTTGCAGCACACCAAAGAGACACTCGGTCTCTTTGGTGGGGCCCGAAGATGAAGCATGTCATCACTAGGTGGTGAGTGAGGGCCTTCCTTGACATCCCAGTGTGGTCGTGGAGAAAGGGTGCCAAGCACCTGGGGCTACTGCCCCCACCCTCTGACCCCACAGAGGTTTGAGAGCCCTGAAAGGCATGAGGCCTGGGTCTCACCCCTGATCCCTGTCGGTGGTCACTGTGGCTGGCTGTCTGTCTGTTGGGACACACCTGTGAGTAAATTAAGGTTAGGTGCTGCACAGGTGGTGTCCACAGGTGAGGAGAAGGTTTCCACATGGATTGGCATGGTGGACCCTGAGAGTATGGATAGAGAGATCCAACTGGGTTTAGGACGGCGTAGAACAGGACTGCCCTGCTGTGTGGGCCAGTTTCCGTGTTCTATCGCCTTAAGCAGGGAATCCCATCGAGGTATCGTTTGGTCTACCCTGGCTTTAGGCTGGAAGGGGGTTGTGTTGGAACTGGCCCTTCTTGCAGGGTCATCCTCAAACTTTTTGCTTCTTCCTCCCTTATTTTTCCTGACCCGTGGCTGTTGGCAATAGGACTCTGCGCACTTTACCACTGCTGATCAGTGCTAAAGTGCATATGCTCTCTGTGTAAATTGTTATTGTGATTGGATATACCTGATTGGCATATTTGTATCACCCTGAAGTCCCTAGTAAAGAGCACTGGGTGTGCCAGGGCTGGTGATGACAAATGCTACTAGTGGGCCTGCAGCACTGATTGTGCCTCCCACAAGAGTAGCCCTAAAATGATGTCCCAGGCCTGACACTGCAGTGCCTGTGTGCAGTTTAGAACTGCCATGTCCTCCTGGTCAGTGTCCCCACTGACCAGGCCTAACCCTTCCCTTTGTGTGCACATCAGCCACCCCTATGGAAGGCCCAAGGTACCCCCCTGGGCAGGGTGCAGTGTATGTAAAAGGTAGAGCATGTACTAGTGCAGGTGACATGCTCTGATAGTGAATGGCAGCCATTTTCGTTTGTCACTATTGTAAGGCTATCTTGCTCCATAGATTAACATGGGGGATGCTGGCTACAGTGGTTAACAGCATTTCTTCCCATAGGAACAAGATAGGACATAAGTATCTAGTATCCCTGAACTCAGAATTTAATAACACATCTTTTAGGAAAGGTTGTTTTTAAATCCTGTGTTTGAGAACAGCACTTTTAGAAAGTTGCTGTTCTCTGGTCTGACCCTTCTGTGTGCCTGGGCCTGTTTGTGTATTGACTGTCTGGTTTGAGAGTGACAGGGGCTGGGGAATTCCCCAGGAGGATGGATGAGTCAGCACTAGGCTGAATGACTGCATTTGCAACTGGAGTGGTGGGAGGAGTTAGCACCTGGGCCTGAATAGGGCTGTGCCTGCCTTCCACAATGCTGGCTCCACCTCCTGCTGGGCGGCTGAGGACCCTGCCCCTCACTCTGAAAGGAAAGAAGCAGCCAGCAAAACAAAGTACTCAGGAAACACCCAGAACTGGTTCAGACCGGGCTCAGGGCCCACATGCACAGAGAGAACAAAGACTTTAGGGGTATAAGTACAGGACCCCTGACAACAGAAAATTAGATCATCCTGGAATCAAGAAGGAACCTCTGCCAAGGAGAAAGCTGACTCTGAAGAAGGAAGACTGTCCTGCTGTTGCTCTGCTGGACTGACCTGCTGTTGCTTTGCTGCCAAGGAGAGGGGAAGGACTTTGCTTTGTGCTGTGTCCCCTTGCTTGAAGGAAGCTCCAAGGGCCTGAGAAGAGCTGGCTCCCTGTTTTGAAGTCCCAGGAACAAAAGGACTTCCCCCCCCAGCTTCCCTGAACTCTCCTGAGAGAGTTCTGTCCTTCCTAGAGTGCTTGATCCAGTTGTGGGGCCTCTGGAAGTTGTACCTGAGCTGGGAAGCTTGAAACTAAGCTTGAGAGACTTTTGAAATTGAAAAGTTGCATCGCTCGCTTGCGGAGCGCATCCCCGACAGTGCGAGAAGTTTCACGCCGCTACGAAGGCCGAGATCGTCGCAGCGCCTAACGCCGCTGCCAGAGCCGTCGCATCCTTCGTTTGCGGGACGCACCAGACCGGTGCGGGAAAGTCGAACATCGCTGCGAGTGTCGTCGCAGAGCCTGTCATCCCTGGGTGAGATCGCCGCACCGCTTGCTTGCGGACCGCATCACGTCGCTGCGAGCATCGTCGCAGAAACATCGCATCGAGGAGCTGCGAGAGAGAGGATCACCGCTGGAACGCACATCGTCGCCCCGGAGATCGTCGCAGCCCCTACGAGATCGTCGCATCGTGCCTTTTGCGAGAACAGACTTCCTACAGAACCTACGCACCGGAATCCATACAAGTGGCCTTCCTCCCCATACAGACCGGATTCGTCGCAACACGCCCGCTGCTGCAGCGGGGCTGTCGCAAACGCCTCCCCAGGGTCTCAGGAGCAACGCATCGCTTGTTTTCCACCGCACCAGCTTCTGCTTTTGGAACTTTGTTGCAACTAAAAGGTACTGTGAGTAAACGTGACGCAACTGTGAACTTTTCACGCATCTGTAGAGAATTCTATCGCAACGTAGAGAATTCTATCGCAACCTAAAGAATTTTAACGTAACATTAAGAACTCTTTTTGAAACCATATTCTTGAACTGTGTATGTTGAATTTTTGTCGTTTTGGTCTTGTGTAGTTTAGATTAAAATACCTTTATTTTTCTAAACTGTTGTGGAGTCAGTTTGTGGTGTTTTCACTGTGTTACTGTGAGTGTTGGTACAAATACTTTACGCATTGCCTCTGGCTAGCCTAGACTGCTCGTGCCAAGCTACCTAGAGGGTGAGCAGGGGTTATCTCAGAGGGTTATCTCCTTGCCCTGACTAGAAGCAAGGGTCCCTATTTGGACAGTGGTACCTACCTCTGCCAACTAGAGACCCCCAGTTCTAACAAAAACATTATCACAAATGTATGCTTTTCTCTACTCATTTTCAATATATCTTTATTTCAACAGTTTGTTTCTCTGGGAACACCTTGAGGGAGCTACACATATGGCCCCTTGCTGAATTTAGAATTTTTTTTCACAAATCTATAGCTTTCCTGGATCGCCCAGGGGATTCACACTAGCTTCCAACACAAACGAAGTTGAGAGCACAAAAAATGGAAAAAAATTGGCCTCCTCTTATAAAAATTATACAACTGTGCATGTTCCTGAAAGATAGGAAGATAGTGACTTTAGCACAGCAAACTGTTGATGCATCTTTTACTTTAGGACGTAGAATGCAGACATTCTTATCTGGAGCACTTTCTTCCCAAAAAACTCAAAATGTAGCTATATTTTGCCTATTTTCTCAGTTCCCTCCAGGGGAACCCAAAAACCCTGGGTACCTTTAGAATTCCCAGGATGTTGGGAAAAAAAAGGATGCAAATCTGTCGTGGATACTTTGGGGGTCATTAGGATGACGGGCAGACTTAGTCCGCCTGCCATCCTATCGGGACTAGGGACCGCCCGCCATAAGGGCGGGGGTCCCGTGGGTGGAATTGTATAACATTGTGGCGGGCGGTGCTCTCTGCACCGCCCGCCACAATGCCATAAATGCATGTATGCATTTGCATACACAATGCGGCAGGCACCGCGCGGTGCCTACCGTATTGTATATGCAAATACAGGGGGGTACCACAGGTACCCCCCGTGTGCACCCCCACCCCTCTTTCACTTTGGGGGCTCACAGGGGCCCCCAAAGTGAAGACTGCATGCCTGCCGCCACGTAAAGGCACCTCACAGGCCCATCGTAATATGGCTGGTGGTGTCTAATAGACACCGCCACCATATTATTCCTTTTCCGCCCCGGCCGCAAGGCGACCGGGCGGAAAAGGTCCATACTAATATGGCGGGGGGAAAACGAGTGTGGATGTCGGGCGGATTGCCCCGCCAGGCTGGCGGTGACTACCGCCAGCCTGGCAGGGGTAATCCGCCCAACATCATAATGGGCCCCATTGTGTGGAAAATAAGTTATGCAGCCCTTAGCGCAAACTACCCCAAACAGCCAAAAAAGAGCTCAGTACTGGGTGGATGGGTGGCAGGGGGCAGCAGTTAAAGGGTTAAGGCAGCAGTTGGCAGGTATTATAAGGTTGCCTCACAAGAATGGGCCGTACTAGAATAGAATAGGGGGAAAATTGCAATATTTATTTTGCCTGCCTGGTTCTCTAACTCTCCTTGAACTGGAACTGCGTGTTACACTAGCCTTTTGCCAGAGGAGCTGCCGATAAGTGATAGATGCAGGAGCAACAGAGCAGCATAGATATAACATTATGATTAGGTTGTGTTATAAACAGAGATTACGTACGGCCTTTACAGGAGGCACAGTGACAGCAAGCAAGGGAGGAGCAGGAAACAGAGTACGTCAGTGTCACGATGCACAGAGAGCAAGGCATGTATGCAGCACAGGGACCATTACTGACCCAGCTTTAATGCTTATCATCCCAGGCTCCCACCCCTGCCTGCCTGAGCGACCACGATAAAACCTTGAGTAATTATTATGCATTGTGGTGAACGACCACCCCAGCCCCAGGGTACTCATCGGCTGGTCAATTTTCATAAATCTTCTCTTTACTGATCCGTGGACTTAATTTACAAATACTCATTACCAGAAATTCCCTTTTAATCAGCCAGTATTGATGAGTCAGTAAGAGCAGGGCCCGCTTCCCGGTGCGGAGCAGTAAAGCCGTCACTGGTGCCACAGAGAGGCGTGATTCATGGCTGCCTCTAACCCTGAAACCCCTCTCCACTGTGACGCCCACAGGAGCTCGCTCAGCCATTGCACCAGGAACAAGTGTTTCCGTGATTTTACTGCCGGGTGAGAGAGAGGCGGGGCAGTGGACCCTGGGGAGGGAGGAAGAAAGAAGAGCAAAAGAAAACGTCCGGTAGAAAAGTAGCATCTAGACTATGCTTTTGTTCATTTAATCTATTTTAAATCATGACTTGCCGATTTATACATATAGGAACACTTGAAGCCGGTGCTATTAATATGGTTAACCTGTGATATATTACAACTGACCTACTGTATACGGGCAAGTATGATGTCACGTGTGTCACCCACTAATCACAAAGAAGGTACTTCACTTCAAAATGTCATTCCCAGGACCAAAAAAACCCTCGTTTCAAATGAAACAGCAGTTTCCTGAATTTCCAGGCACATAAGACCTACTTCAACAGGCAACAGCATTGTCATGGTGTTATGCAGTTAGAGTAGCTCAAATTGCAGATCATAATCATGTCATGGGCATCTCAAACTTCTGTGACCATTCTTACAAATTTAGCTGTGGTCCTATGCTTTGTTGGACACATAAATCATCTGCAAGAACTTCGGAGTTCTCTGGCGCGTGACTTGTGTTCTTCTGCTTTGTGTGACAAAGAAATAATCTGCAACTTCTTTACCCCTAAACTACACAAGTGGGGCTAGACAGTACTCTATACATTTGCAATTATTCTGGATTTTTCTCCCTTCATACCATGTTGTGAAAAATAAAATTAATTGGGTTCCTCAACATTCTTGGGTACGGTAAGGTATTCATGTCTCAGTGAATTATCACAAATGTGCAAACAAATGGTCGAGGCCATTTATGCCCAGTCCAGAGGTGGGCTAGGGTTCAAGTCTAGCGTCTCTAGGCGACTGCAAAAAACATGTGGGCCATGTACCAACCCTATTTTGCGAGTCGCTAATCGATCGCAAAATGGGGTTAGCGACATTCTATTAGGAATGGGCGTTCCAAGGGCGTCCCTTCCCAATAGCGACTCCCAACCAAAGTATGAATGTTTTGCAACCACAAATGCGGTTGCAAAACACTTGCAGTTAACCACCCTTCTCTGGCACTCACAAAAGGGAAGTGGTCCCCAGGGGACCCCTTTCCTTTTGGGAATGCAAGCTCAATTATTTTTTAAGGGCAGGTCGTGGTCCCACGGACCACTGCCTGCCCTTCAAAAAATGAAAGTTCAAAGTTTCATTTTTCTTTTTTAAATGCATCTCGTTTTTCTTTAAGGTAAACAGGCTGCTTTTGAAAAAAAAACTGCTTTATTTAAAAGCAGTCCCAGAAATGTTAGTCTGCTGACCCCAGCAGGCCACCATCCCTGGGAGTGCTAGCCATTCCCAATGGGGTCGCAAATTGCAACAGCCTAATTAATAATCATGAGGCATGCAATTTGCGACCCCACTGGGAATCGCAAACAGTGTCTCAGACACTGTTTTACATAGCATTCTGTGACTTGCAAATTGCGACTCACAATTTGTCGCAATTTGCGAGTCACAAAATGCTACGGTCGTACATCTGGCCCTGAATCCATTTGTGCTAACTGGCTGCCAGAGGCATCGCAGAAAAAGATAATTGTTGTTTGTTTTCTGAAGACAAGATGGGTGGACTGTGTTCTCAACAAACATGGTGGATTGCATTGCAGTTTCAGTGTCTTCTACTAATGGCATGCTTCTGTTTTGAAACGCTTGAATTCAGATTGAGGATTTGACAGAGTGTTGCTAACTCTAAGGTTCTTGGTAAGGGCATTGTAGGATAAGTAGGAGCCGTTTAGATCGAAGCATACCAGACAGCACAGCTTTTCGGGACATTCGGAAAGCTTCCCTGGGAATGCATTCCACCAATTGCTTATCATTGGCTTTGTGGTTGGCAACTCAGATTTGCTTACTTTCTATTTGCTGGCTTTATTTGCTTTAGGCTGTCCAGCTTGAGTTTGTCACTTGTGCGGAGCATTGGCTATTTACTATGATCTTCGGAGTGTTCCCTTTCTGTAAACAGGCCTGTAAATCATGTTCCTATCTTGCCACATTTGCTGTGTTTTCAAAGACAGAGGTCAAATCTCAGGCTCTAACTACCATGGAAGCTTGGTGTTTACTTTTCTTTTTCAGACTTCAAGGTGACAGGATTTATGACAATCTTGCTGTGAAAGAAAGACTTTATTTTTTAGCACACAACAAAGTTTAAATGTCTGTAAATGAACTGTGCATATATTTCAGAATATATCAGAACTAGGAAAGCACAAATAAAGCTTTTTTTGTAATTCTGAATTGTGGTGGAAATTAAATATTTTAATACAATTGAGACAAATCAATATACTAGGTGATGACATTTCCACACATTGTTTGTTTGCTGTCTACTTTTATTAGTGATGACATTTCCACACATTGTTTGTTTGCTGTCTACTTTTATCAGTAAAACTGTATGTTATCATGTGGTCAGTGGGAACATTATCAACATCACTAAGTTAGCATGAGCCTTTCAGCCATGCTTCAGCTTTGCGCACGTTACTAGCTACTTTTATTTTGCAACAACTCTGTCTGTGCCTTTGACATGGGAACTGTTCGCTGTGTTCATTCTCTGCCTGTTCCTGGAGTTTAGTCTGAACATTGTGAGCAAGGTCGATAAACAATGCCCCTTGTTATTCTGTTCCTACCATATAGATGCTAAGGTATGGGATCTGCTGACAAAGCCCAGAGATCTTCTATTACATAATAATAACTATCAGCCCGTCCCAACGTTGTCCGGGTATGAATTGCTGCCGGCCAGTAGTATATTGTTTTGTAGGATTTCGTTTTGATAGCATTTCTTATCTGTGACAGGCCTGTGAAACGCTCCGATTCACAGTGCACTGCTGATGCACTTAAGAGTGCGCGTTCAGTAGTGTGTGAACTCGAGTTTCCCTACTTTATTTTTCCTTGCAATATTATATAGCGCGAACTCGACATGGCATGAGCACAATTTACATTACAGAAGAACACATTCATTTGTGGTAGGCACGGGGAGACAAAGCGATTTGCCTGAAATGACAGGATGTTGAGTTGTTGCCGAGATTCGAATGTAGCTCCCCAGCTCTAAAGTTCGCAATTCTAGAACTTGTGGCGGGAGGTGTGTCTAAAAGTGTATGTCGGTGCTGGCCATCAATGAGAGAGACCAGTGCATTTTTCAAATCGGTGGTGAAAAAATATGAGTATGTTGCTGGAGATGTGGGCCGCCGTGCCACCAATGTACTTACCGGGGGAGGGTAAACACCCATTATTCCGCAACTTTCTTTCCGCATACCATCACTCCGCATACTTTCATTACGAAGTACCATGGGCCTCATTTATGAGGCCTTGCGTCAGTTTTGCACTTCCGATGCGTCACTTTTTGTGACGCATCGGCGGCGTAAAACATGCTTCCTGTTGCGCTCTATTTACAAAGTGACGCATCTAAGCAGATGCGTCACTTTGTAAACCCCTGCGCTACATTATATCTGCATCAGGTAAAATGTATGCAGGGGGGGCGTTTCCCCGAAAAAGCTTCATAGAAGTGACGCAGTGAAATCTATGAGATTTCACTGCGTCAATTCTAGGACACCATTGCGTTAAAATCTTGCGCCTGCCTTACAGCAGGTGTAAGACTGACGCAAGCCCTTTCACATGGGGCTTCCCCCATGTGAAAGGACGCATTGCTGGAGTTGCGTCACTTTTGTGACACACTCCAGCAATGCGTCACTTTTGCGCTTACAGATACGTCAGAAATACTGACGTATCTATAACTCCTTGCGACATGGTGCGTCATACATTAAATATGACGCATCAGGTATGTCGCAAGGAGTGCGCACTGAGAAGTGACGCATCGCTGCTTTCACGCATAAATGAGGCCCCCTGACTCCGCAATGCCATTATGACGCCTGGCATTACATTTTATATGCTTTTACCACGCATACATTTACAACGAAATACGTTGTAAATGCATGAATGGTAAAAGCATGTTTTTTATTTAATGTTTGGATAAGGTAAGTATGGGTTTTGGGGTACTGAGGTATATGTTTTGGGGTGTTTGGGTATTTTAAGGGTTCAGATAAAGTTTTGGGTTATGGGGTACAGGGGTAGTTTTAGGGTTTAGGGTTAGGTATGGGTTTTGGGGTACTGGGGTATTTTTAGGGTTCAGGGCTAGGTTTGGGTTTTGGGGTATATGGGTATTTTTAGGGTTCAGGGGTAGGTTTGGGCTTTGGGGTACAGGGGTATTTTAAGGGTTCAGGGCTAGGTTTGGGTGTTGGGGTACAGGGGTATTTTTAGGGTTCAGGGCTAGGTTTGGGTTTTGGGGTACAGGGGTATTTTAGGGTTCAGGGGTAGGTTTGGGTTTTGGGGTACAGGGTTATTTTTAGGGTTCAGGGGTAGGTTTGGGTTTTGGGGTACAGGGTTATTTTAAGGGTTCAGGGCTAGGTTTGGATTTTGGGGTACAGGGGTATTTTAGGGTTCAGTGCTAGGTTTGGGTTTTGGGGTACAGGGGTATTTTTAGGGTTCAGAGGTAGGTTTGGGTTTTGAGGTACAGGGGTATTTATAGGATTCAGGGCTAGGTTTGGGTTTTGGGGTACAGGGGTATTTTTAGGGTTTAGGGATAGGTTTGGGTTTTGGGGTACAGGGTATATTTATAGGGTTAAGGGCTAGGTTTGGGTTTTGGGGTACAGGGGTATTTTAAGGGTTCAGGGCTAGGTTTGGGTGTTGGGGTACAGGGGTATTTTTAGGGTTCAGGGCTAGGTTTGGGTTTTGGGGTACAGGGGTATTTTAGGGTTCAGGGGTAGGTTTGGGTTTTGGGGTACAGGGTTATTTTTAAGGTTCAGGGGTAGGTTTGGGTTTTGGGGTACAGGGTTATTTAAAGGGTTCAGGGCTAGGTTTGGGTTTTGGGGTACAGGGGTATATTAGGGTTCAGGGCTAGGTTTGGGGTTTTGGGGTACAGGGGTATTTTTAGGGTTCAGAGGTAGGTTTGGGTTTTGAGGTCAGGGTTTTTATAGGGTTCAGGGCTAGGTTTGGGTTTTGGGGTACAAGGGTATTTTAAGGGTTTAGGGATAGATTTGGGTTTTGGGATACAGGGTATATTTATAGGGTTAAGATGGGTTAGTGTTTAAGAGTGTTGGGGTATTTTAAGCAGTAAGGGTGGGTTATGATTATGGGGTGCAGGGGTATTTAAAGGGAGCAGGGTGGACACCCGGAGCTGGAATGTACAGAACCTGGGAAGAAAAAACAATGAAATATTGGGCACAACGCTCGCTTTTTTCCCTGTAATTCCGCCCCCGCACACGCCCACGCCCCCAGAACACACGCCCACAGCACACGATATGACACATGGCATGAAGGGCGGAACGTACCACACGCCCCCAGCGTTTGTCACGCCCACAGCACAACGCAGACACGCCCCCAAGGGACTACTTTGCTGGCACGGTTCTTTTACCTTTTAAATATATATGGTGGGCGTCTGCATAGCCTATGTCCTTCTGCTGCAACTGCCCTTTCCAACGCTGTATTGGGTGTTGTGATTGGTGCTGTGGTTCCTGAGATTACCCACCTCAAAGGTTTGGGCTCTCTCTTCATTATATTAGTATGGATATTCATTCCTAGCAAGGGAAAGGAGATTAGGCTGAATAGTCTTTTCTCTATTGTCTTTTCATTATGACATATCACTTCATGATATATGGCCTAGCTGCGATGCTGACGATATTTGTATTATGCATTTTCCTGTTTGTGGTGGCACGTATGCTGCATTTTAGAGCACGTTAGTTCAAATAAATATTCTAAACTATTTAGTGTCTCTGTCAGACTTTATTGTGGACAAAAACAAGAGTGCGAGTGAAAGGGTGTGTCTCGTTACCACGATTCCTGAGAGAGTCGGTAGTGTTATGTCCTGGGGTGTCTAATCATTTGCTTCTCTGTGAGTGTGTAGGAGAGCGAGTGAGACACTATAGCGAGTCAGTCCTTGACTCGTGGGCACTAAGGTGGTGGGAAGGCTTAGCCCCTATCCACTGAGGTCCCATAATCCTGCACATAGTTCTGTGTATATGCAGAATCCCTGCAACAATGTCTGTACAAATGTAATGGTTATTCCAATTGAAAATGTGTTGTCTGTAATGGCAGTGCGTTACCACACTTTGCAAATACACTTTATATCACCCCACTTTATGCAACTCCCCTCCACTCTACACCACTCCAATGCACTACAGTCTACTCTGCACCACTCCACTCTATGGCACTATTCTTTGCACCTCTCTGCTCTACTGTCCACCACTCTACTTTAAGCCAATGCACTTTACGCCACTCTACACCACTGCACTATTTGCCACTGCACTCTACACCTCTGCAGTGTAGGCCACTACACTCTACTCTGCACTACTCCACTGTACACCACTGCACCCTACACCACTCTACTCTATGCCACTCTACAACACAGCACTCTATGCCAATACACTTTACTCTGTACCACTCCACTCTAAGCTACAGCACTCTATGCCACTCTGATCTACTCTGCACTCTATGCCACTCTACTCTACGCCACTGCACTCTACCCTGCATCTGCATCACTTCACTCTAACCTGCACACCCCACTTTACTCCACTCCACTCTACTCTGAAATAATCCACTCTACTCTACTCTGCACCACTCCTTTCTACTATACTCCACGTCTCACCTCTCTACACTATGCCACTCTATGCTGTGCCACTCCACTCTACACCACTCTATGCCACTATACTCTAAACCACTCTACTCTAAACCACTGCACTCGACACCACTGCACTCGACACCAGTGCACTCAACACCAGTGCACTCTACACCACTCTTCTCTAAACAATGCACTCTACACCAGGCTACTTTTCCCCACTGCACTCTAAGCCACTATACTCTATTCTGCTACACTCTACGCCAGTACATTCTATGCCACTACACTCTACACCATTGTACTCTGCAACACTGCATTGTACATCACTCTAGTCTACTCTGCCTCACTGCACTCAAATGCCACTCTACTCTACACAATGTCACCGCACTCAACTCTATATCACTGCAAAGAAAGGTTAATCTCCAAGCACTCAGACACTTTTTGTCTACTCTATTCATGAACCACAATTATCATATCCTATGCTGTAATTTTCATCACAAACTAGCCAACTCATGTTTAGTCTCTGGATAATTGTATTCCAACTGACTTCCTCAGGGCTGACAACAAATTAAATATTCAGATCACTAACATTGCCACTGCAGTTAACTGATCTTCGGAGTTGGAAAGTACTCTCCCACTTGGCTTAACATACTTAACATATTTATGGAATGCTTAGCTACTTCAAATATGAAAGTGTATGTTGAACTTATTGCAATTGAAGTCAGACGTTAGTGATCTGAACATTTAATTTGTTATCAGCCATGGGAAAGTCTGTTGAAATATAATTATCCAGTGTTTGCTAGTTTGTGGTGAAAATTACAACACAGGATATGATGATTGTGGTTCATAAATAAAGAACACCAGAAGACTGTCACACAAGAGTGGAACTGTTTCGGTCTGAGTGTTCAGGGATTAACCTTTCTCTCTATAGACTTAGTCCTCATTGAAGAAAATTTGGTGGCTTTCCTTCACTCTTGAGCACCCAGATGTTTGTTTACAATTTTTTATTAATTGAATTATCTGTTGTTGTTACTCTTGATACTGGGTCTGTGTGCGCTGAATCTACCCAGCCACCATTTTTTAAATAATATCTAGACCACTGCACTCTATGGCACTCTACTCTACACCACTGCTCCTAAGGAGACTCCACTCTATTCTGCACCACTCTACTCTACCCCACTCTACACCAATGCACTCTACACCATTTTACTCTGTCACTCTACTCTGCATCACTCCATGCCACTTTACTTTGCAGCACGCCACTCTGCTCCACTGCATTCTAGTCTACATCACTCTACTCTACGCCACTACACTGTATGCCTTTCTACGACACTACATTCTATGCCACTGCACTCTATGCCACTTCACTCTCCTTTGAACCACTGCACTGAACTCCACTGTAATATACACCACTGCACTCTGCACCACTGCACTGTACGCCACTGCAGTCTAGGCCACTCGAGTGTACTCTGCACCACTCTAATCTATGCCTCTGCATTCTACGACGCTGCAACAATCCAGTCTACAATGCACCACTCTATGCCACTCCATGCTGCTCCACTCTACTCCACTTCACGCCACTCTCTTCTATGGCACACACTTTTAGCCATGCTGAAAGACAGCGACAGTGGTGTACAACACCACTGGACTCAGGTGTTCTTGTGAGGGACTCGGTTGATAGCTAATTGGGCATAGGTGCTGTTTTTTTGTTGGTGCCTTGAGTGTCTAGGTGGACTACCTTTGATAGGGGTGTTAATAATGAATTCCCTTACTTCTGTGCCCTTGGGATTGTCTGGTAACTATGCCTACCAAGGGTGGTAGAGTGGGCAAAGGGAAAGAAAGTGACCCCGAGCTAGCACAGCTGTTGAAGATGGTCCTGGCCAAGTTGGGGGAGGAAGGGGACTGGGGCAACTCGGCATTGGAGCCTGAACCTGTGCAAGTGTGGAAAGATCGCCCACGTCGCTGCAATGTTCCACCTCGGGCTGCCTTTCCTCCAGTAAAGAGGAGAGCCAGGAAGCAGTCAGCTCATCATAGTGTGGTTCAACAGCGTGACGCTGTGGGACCTATAAGTCCTGGAGAGGAGGGGATCGCTCAGCGACTAGGGTCAACAGAC
Source organism: Lissotriton helveticus (assembly GCF_964261635.1). Taxonomy (NCBI): domain Eukaryota; kingdom Metazoa; phylum Chordata; class Amphibia; order Caudata; family Salamandridae; genus Lissotriton; species Lissotriton helveticus. The sequence goes on along the minus strand of NC_136062.1, from coordinate 213,356,337 downwards.
AGGACACTAATCCTCCATCTGCGCTGCCAACTGCCCCCTCCACACCCGCTGGTTCACAGCAGACACTAAAAGGCTCATAGAACCCAGTTATTACAAAAAAAACAAATTTAAAATTGTACTAGCGGCATTTATTGTTTGGTGGCAAATAAGGAGGAAAGTGGTATGTTTAAAAGAACTTCATTATTATTCTCCCATTCTAAATAATTATAGTTTGCCAGCAGTTTTTCATGATCAAATCATTACAAGATGGTCTCAAACTGGAATTCATGTATTAGGAGATTTATATCAAGATTCTAAACTTATTTCTTTTTTAGATCTGCAAGTCAAATATGGTTTATCTAAAAATGATTTTTTTAAATACCTCTAGATCCGGAGTTTTCTAGAAACTAAAGGCCTTCTAGATCATAGCTGTATGAATAAAAACTCTATTTTAGAAATAAGTAGGAAAGTTAAAAAAAATAGGTTTAGTTTATTCTACAGCTATCAATCAAATTGAAGATGATCTACTGTCAGTAGAGAGCAAATGGAAAAGGAAATTTGAACTTGAGAGCGTCGAGATAGGTAGATCCATTGAATTATCAATTAAGATTCTTTTTAATGGCTCACTTCAAAGCCAACATTACATGTCAATCTTTGATTTGTATTATTCCCCTATTAAAATAGCGAAATGGAAAACTGGTACTGGTGATAGTTGTAACCGATGTGACGAAACAGGGGCTGATTCTATTCACATGTTTTTTAATTGTATGAAACTTTCTCGATTTATTGCTGATATAGAATCTTTTATTAATAATTGCCTAGGACTTGATGTAAAGCTAACCCCTGAATTAGCAATCCTAGGCATTCAAACGGATAACATCGGTATTAGATCTACAGCCGAAGAAGCTTTTTTGTTTATTTGTATGTCAATTTTTCGTTATTGTATTACTTCTAGATGGATTGATGTCGAACCTCCAAATTTTCATCACTGGCGAACCAAATTGCTCTCTATATATCGATTAGAAATTGCAATGTACAAACTTAAAGGGATAAAAAGAAGGTCACTTGGTCTAAAAATATGGGAGCCTATAACCAATTGGATTTAACATGATTTAAGTACCTTACATTAATTGTTTGTACTGTAGAAGCATTATCTATCATGTGATATTCTTCCTTATTTTCTTTGTTAATGATATATATATTTTTTTTACTTACCTGTTTTGATTTTGATATTTTGATTTTTTTGCTCACTGTACAGCTGACTGTTGAAATAAATGTTAAATAAATTTTTTTTTTAAAAAGGCTCGAGTGAGGTCCTCTCTGTGTTGGCTGACATTAGTCATTGCACCTGCTGCTTTCAGAGCAGAAATCGGCCGCTGAGCCAGGAGAAATTGAGGTGTCCCCTTTCCTCAGGTGCGGGGGTTAGTGGGCGACTTGCTCACCAGGTTATCTGGTCCAGTGGCACAGACACCAGTTCATGGCCCCCAATCACGAATTAAGATGGCTTAGCTAAGAATCATCACATTTGTACTCTGACCTCTTCCGGACCCCACACTTTAAAGGGTGGAGGACACAAGGACGATAGGTCCCGATGTTAGAATTTAGTAGGGAATATAAGATTCAACACATGGAATAATTGGCACAGTCTAATAAGATAGATGTAATGTCTAGTGTGTCTATTTTGTCAAATGCAATAATTTTGTCTGTGTGACTTACATTTGTGTACCGTTTTCAGTAACGTATCCTCACTGTCCAAAGTGTAAATATGTATGTTATTGTTTCCTTTTATTGATACCTCCAAAGATAATATATTTGTTATAGGTAACTTACCTGGCATACGAGTAATGATTTGGTATAACCTCTCGGGTTGTAAACTTTAACTCCAAAGAGGGACAACACTAGTATTTTTTCACAAAGATTAAACAAAGTAAGCAGGGTTCAATAATTGAACAGAAGTAGAGAGACCCTCTTAGCTCTCCACTGATGAAATCACTTACAATCTATGGGCCGGGAGGCATTGCTTTGTAGTAACTTATCTTTGATTCCAGCATACCAAGTCCGGAACTAAATCACTCCCCCATAGGAGACCCAAATAACATACTTATGGCACATCACATGTATGGCGGGATGGCTTGGTTGGATTATGATAGGGACTTCAGGTGGGCTATGATTCAGCCCCGATATTGGATGGGACCAAACTGAGGTTTATGGGTGGCTAGAATGTGTGAACAGCAAAACTTCACTTAAGTAGCCAATGAGGGAACATGTGACAAAAAAGGGTCCTGTTGGGCATTTAATAGAAAGTTGTGCACACGGCCAGAGGGGTCATTTAAATTAAAACATGCATGCATGCACCCCTCCCATCCTGAATTCGAGTGCATTAAAAAGTCTAAAGGGAAAGGAAAGCACTTTAATTCATCCAACCAATAAGACCTTACCTACCCCAGTGGCCATTGATAAGCTGCTGCATTGGCTTAATTTGTATCCTAACAGAAATGTGGCACAGTTATTGTATCAAGGATTTACTACTGGCGTTTGCATACCGGCACAGAGTGTGTTACTGTCTTACATTGCAAAAATATGATGTCAGTGCGTGCACATCCAGGGGTGGTCGCCCAGATGTTGGAGAAGTAAGGCTTATTAGGCAGGATCGCGGGTCCTTTCCATGCCCCTCTCCCCCCCATTCTCTAATTATGTTGGCGCACCACTGGGGTTGGTGCCTAAAAAAAAGCCTGGTCAGTTTTGCCTGATTCATAATCTCTCAGCACCCAAAGGCTTCTCTGTTAATGATGCGATCGACCCTGTACTGTGTTCGGTGACCTACTCATCATTTGACACAGCACTGGCGAAGCAGCGCGAGCTGGGCTCTGGGGCATATCTGGTGAAGACTGACATTGAGTCAGCTTTTAGGCTTCTGCGAGTTCATCCTGATGATTATCACCTGCTTGGTTTTCAGTACAAGGGTCATTATTTCTTTGACAGATGTTTGCCAATGGACTGCGCAGTCTCTTGTAACTACTTTGAACAGTTTAGTTCAATGTTGCAATGGTTGTTTACCTACTGAACTTGTTACCGGAACATCATACAGTACCTTGACGGTTCCTTGTCATTGGTCTGCAGGCTTCAGGTGCCTGCAGTTGGGCTCTGGGAGATTTGATTTCTTGGTTTAAAGAGTTGGGGGTCCCGCTAGCATCAGGTTGGCTAGGCCACATGTATGTCCTTCTTGGGAATAAAGATTTACACCATAGCAGGTGAGTGCACAAGATGAGAGCCTTCACCCTATCGATTGATTCCACTCTAGCGGGGAGAAAAGTGACTTTACATCAGTTGCAGGTTCTAGTGGGACAACTTAATTTCACGCTACACATTATTCCCATTGGCCGCCCCTTTTTCAGGTCCATAGCAAGGGCAATGGCCGTTCTAACACAGAAACACCATCACATTGGGCTTCAGGCAGAGGTGAAGTAGGACTTAAAAAGTCAGACAACATGTTAGTGGTGGAGGCTATTAATAGGCGGGTGCTTCCTGTAGACAAGTACTGAGGCTCCTGTAGCATTTTGTTTTACTCTGTTTAAAGATGAATGTGGTATTTATGGCCACACATATCCCAGGAGTCTATAATCTGGCAGCTGTGCTTTGTCTCGTTCCAAGTTGCAGGAATTTATGAAGTTTCACCCACAAGCAGCGGAGCTGATGACGGTGTTCTTGACATCTCTTTGCAAGATTGGAGTCCCGGCTTTTCGCATCTTGTGGGAGCCTCGCTAAGTGAGTGCATTCAGAAGGCCTATCAGAAATGTTTCATGTGTTACAGGGTCTTCGTACAGGAGCAGAGAGTAGCAGATCTTTTTTTCGCCCAGGCCACCTTCCTCTTCCTGGAATCGTTAAGGCCACAGGGCAGATCTGCATCTTATGCAAGGGCCCATTTGGCATCTATCGGCTTTTTTGCCAAGTTAAGAGGCATACAGGACATAGGCAGTTCCTTCTTGGTGATTAAGGCCTTAGTGGGTTGGGCCAGGCATGAGGGCTCAGTTACAGATGGAAGGAGACTTCTGGTTGCACAGGTTCTGGGGGCTATAGTGTCCAATCTCCATCTAGTTTGCAGCTCCCTTTATGTGGTCACATTGCTTTGAGCAGCTTTCTATCTGGGCTTTTATGGGGCATTTAGAGTGGGAGCGTTGGTTGGGAAGTCGACATCTGATGTATTGGCTGGCCTGCAATTTTTGGACACCAAGGTGCATCAGGACAGACTCACGCTTTAGTTACATAGGTCTAATGCTGACCCTTCTGGGAAGGAAGCTGTGGTCAAGCTCAGGCCCGTCCAGGGTCCCGTGGTATGCCCAGTTACACTAGTCCGGACTTACATTTCTATGCAACCACACGTGCATGCCCCCGCACTGTTTATACATGCTAATTGAGAATGCCTGTCGAGATATCAACTTTTAGTTGTATTACAAAGTACCCTCAGCAAGCTGAGGATTGATCCAGTGGGTTATTCATCTCAATCATTCAGGATTGGGGCAGCGACTTTCACTGCAGGAGCGGGATTGTCTGCGAACGAGATCATCTTATTTTCAGAGCTACGTATGACCCGAGTTGCTCTGACTGTCTATTTTTTCACCTTACCCGCTATATGGTGCCTATTTTTTCTCACTCTGGTTTCTCTATTTTAGTAGTATGCCTATAAGATGGTGTAGGCGCTGGGACACTCCTTCGTGCAGCAGGCCTCTTACCATTTGCGGTACAAAAGGGGGTGGTGATGGACGGAGCATCTGAACCAATCAAACACTCACACCCAGTCAAAAGATCTGGGTTTGATCCATCACCGTTCTTTAGCCCACTCTGCCACCCCAGTTCAGACATGGCTATATGCAAATCAGTCTGAACCTGTGCCTCATGGGAACAGTCCAGCCCGAACTGCCAAGCCATACCTTCCCTGGACCGGAAACAAGCTTCCGAGGACCGGTTTCTGGCATTCCAGCCGTTTTCAGCCCGGCTTGCTTGAATCCAGTGGCAAAGTGAGCAAGGGACTCACGTCTGGGCATACCCTGCCACACTTATGGTGGCCAAAGCGGTACAAAAGGGGGTGGTGATGGACGGAGCATCCGAACCAATCAAAACACTCACACCCAGACAAAAGATCTGGGTTTGATCCATCACCGTTCTTTAGCCCACTCTGCCACCCCAGTTCAGACATAGCTATATGCAAATCAGTCTGACCCTGTGCCTCATGGGAACAGTCCAGCCCGAACTGCCAAGCCATGCCTTCCCTGGACCGGAAACAAGCTTCCGAGGACCGGTTTCTGGCATTCCAGCCGTCTTCAGCCCGGCTTGCTTGAATCCAGTGGCAAAGTGAGCAAGGGACTCACGTCTTACCATTTGCAGCAGCCTCGTAAGTCGAAACCTGCAAGTTTGAACAGTGTCTTCTTCCAATGGAGTGGTTTTGGGTGCCTCCGGTTTGCTCTAGTTCGCAAGCTGGTAGAGGAGGCAAGGTGCCACATGGGACTGCATTTCCCAGATGTGATCATTTTGCACGTTGGTGGTAATGGCATGGTCAAACTGGGGCGCAGGGAGGCCCTGTTGACTGAATTTGCTTGGCTGGGTAAGACCTTTCAGCGCTGATAGCTTTGTCGCATATAATTTCGCTACAAAAGTGAGGGTCAGAGTTGAAATCAAGGGCTTTGAATGTATCAATCAAGCGTCTCAATGCTGAAATGGCCAAGTTGTGCCCGGGGTGGGGTCGGCTTTTAAACATACCTCACAAGTTGCTCTAGGGTGATCACATGTACCACAGGGATGGCGTTCAGTTGTCGGACTTGGGCACAAATTTGTTTATTGATGGAATCTGGGCCTTTACACTGGCCCGGTTGGTCCTAGTCGTCCTTGTGGCAGGAAAGTGAACACCAAGATCGCTGTACAACAGCAAGGGTAGTCCTACAACGCACTTTCTAGGGCAGCACAGAGGGGGGAGACAGCAAGCTGAACCCTAAAGAGAATGTTTACACCGGCTTGGGACAAGGGTGCACAGTTAGTCAATCTAGGGCATGGGGCTACTGCACCTGGTTACACTCTACGAGACTTGCGGACATCATGGTGTTGGAGAGGTGTGCCACTGGGGTTGCGGATAAGAATCAGAGGACTGGGGATCACCCCTCAAGGACCCAGGTGGGTTACACCTGTGTGGTTCTCCTTGAGGCACTGGCTGACTGGACCTTAGTGCTGGTAAAGTAAAGATTGGGAGAGTTCATTGTGATTGTTTGAGTTATTTGTACATACAACTATAAGAATTTAACATGTGTTTTAACATTTTTAAATCAGATGTGGATTGCCATAGGTTATTAGGGCAATAAGATGAAGATTAAATGTCATGTTTGTGTATCTCCCCATGTAGTAAACATGGCCTTTTTTCCCAAAACAGCTGATTATCTGTCATTGCCTCGTGGGGGGTTTGGGAGGGGTCTGGCACAGATTGGGGGGCTTCAGGTTCTAGTGTCTTAGGGCTGATTTGAGGATAGATGTCTGAGGTGTCTTGACTTGTTATGTATTTGTGCTCCAGTTACTTGCAGTGGTGTTTTGTCAGCCTCAATTCCTTTGTGTACCAGTTGGCCTGTGGTCAGACTCTTGCCTTTCGGTTTCGCTTGTGGGGAGGCAGGATGTCAGCGCATACAGTGAGCCCACTGTTGAGGTTCTTGTGACGTAAAGTCCCTTAGGTCCTATTCCATCTTATGTAGGCCCTGACTCCATCTTAGTAAATTGAAGTCACCATCGTCCTCAACTTAGACAATGGACACCGCCATATTTCTTGATTTATGGAGAATCATGGCCATGCCTGCCTTTTAACACAGATGTCGCCAGACCTTATCTTTCTAAGAAGTATGAACGATTAAAGACTAACAGGTAGATTCATGAAAGAAAATGCGGCTCGCAAAGGGCGAATCTGGCCCTTTGCGAACGCAATTTTTGCATTTGGGATTCATCATCCCAAATGCAAAAATCGCTATTTGCTATATCGCATATTTGCGAGGAATTGCATTTAAGGAATCTCTATTTGAGATTCCTTAAATGCAATTCATTAACCAATTTTAAATTGCGAATTCGCAATTTTTGGCCGCTATTTACCACGAAGTCTGACTTCGTGGTAAATAGAGAAAAAATAGAAAAAAGCACTTTAGTGCATTTTTCTCAGTTGCATGTTACACACACACATGTCCTTTGGACATGTGTGCGCACAACACCTGTGTAAATTTGCTTTTCAGGGGTGCTACAGGGTGTCCTTTGGACACCCCTGGCACCCTTGAAATCACATCCTTATTTGCGATTAGCAAATTGCTAATCGCAAATAAGGAATAACTCCCCATTCATTCCTATGGGCCTGTAGGCCCATAGGAATGAATGGGAAGTTATTCCTTATTTGCGATTAGCAATTTGCTAATCGCAAATAAGGAAGATGTAGGAATCGCAATATTTTTTGCCATTCCTACATGAATCCCGTTTTGCAAGTCCTTAATAGCGATTCCTTATGAATCGCTATTAAGGACTCGCAAAACGGGATATTGATGAATCTAGCTGATAGATACAACATATGCTGTGACATTCGTCTGGGTCAAATGTCTCCTCCTCACCATGTCAGGGTTTATAAAGAACACATACAGATTTATGACCAAATTAATGTAGTCAGAACTGAAGTACTTTTACCTTATTTGTTCATAAGGAAATGTCTGGGATGGATACCTTGATGCGTTTAATCTATGTCAGACATTCGTAATCTTATGTCAGAAATTCCAATTTCTGTTAAGATTTAGGATATAAGGACTCCTACTTGACCACTTATTAAAAGAGGCCATGATTATCAGCCGTGATTCTGCCAGAGACGGTCACACCTCCTGCCAGCACATGCCAGCACACTTCACAGATGATACATCTCACCTGAAGACAGAAGCTGGAAAAAGCAAGTCCTGGAGGAAGACCGACTGACTGCTACCGCTGTGGGTGTTTGCATGCGTGGAGAACACTGTCCTCATCCCTTCACTGATAAACACAGCCTTAGGTGTCACCAAAGTATGAGGTGCATCTTTTCTCCCTAAGAAACTCTAGTTTGATAGTTGCTCTGCCTTTCATGCTCTCGTAGTATAGCGCATAAAAGTGGGATTTAGGTTCTAGTTGACATTTTAATGTCATTCTAACAATGCTATAAATGTTAATTTTATACTTGTTATTGATAAAGTGTCTTGTTGTTTTTATAATAATCTGTATAGATGTTTTAGATGTACAGAGAAACAGATTGTTCCTGTAGTTACAGCGGAGGAGCATCACCCCACTAAAATGCCCCCAGAAATACCCCAAGGACTAAAAAAGGGTTGCAACGGCAGCCTGACATGCACACTTTTAACCGCTCAACCCAGCTGTCTAATGACAGCTGAGTTGAGAGAAAGCATAGGGCTCCAGTATCCTCAAGAGCACCGAGAGGTTGCTCACTCCAATCCTGGTGCTTCTCTCATGCTGGTAAACAGCAGGAGAGCAGCGCCAGGATTGGTTAAGTGAGATAGCTGAGGCCCTGGACGTGACGTAAGGAGCAGAAGAAGAGGACAGGAGCGAGGAGGACATGTCTGCAGAAATAAGGTAAGTGACTTTTTTATTCTACTTTTTTTTCTGTAGTTTGTTACTGCACCCACCCACCACCTTTTTGCCCGCTCCTCCACTCGCTATAGTATCAAGCTGCCACTGTACTTTTAACTTAAAAGTGTTCATTCTTCTTAGTACAGTGTGTGATACTGTGAATAAAGAAATACGTTTTTTTTGCTTATTTCACAGTGCCCCTGATCCCTTTATGTGATTGTTAGTAACCCAAAAGCAATATCTCTATATCAATCATACAATGGGTATTGTTTGTGGGGCTACAATAACCTGTCTTTCACATTCATCGCTGGTGCATTGAACCAAGTTCATCTGTGTTACCCTTGGGTGGAAAAGCACCCCTTGTAGTGTGACGCCAAAGTCGTAACTTATGCAACACCTAATTGCTTGAGGCAAGGTGCTGGTGTGCTCGGTGAGCGCCGAAGCCCAATCCTCTTCTGTGATGGAATGGTAGCAGAGGACCAGAGGATGTTTACTCAGGGAGAAGATGTAGTCTGCTGACTAAGTTGCTGACATTGAAACGATAAGACCAAGGTTATAATTTCGGTTTCAGCACCTGACCAGACAGTTGTCTGATTTTGAGAAAATCACTCCATCTCCAAGTGCCCAAAACTGGAAATTAATATCATGTAAAACGTAACCGTCTGCAGTGATTTTTCCCAAATCACGTACTTCCACGGTCTCACGTCTCAATGTATGTAACAGACCTACTAACTTAGTAGGATTGGTAATGTGGGCACTCGGGCAATGCCCGAGGGGCCGTTATCCGAGTTCCAGCTTTGGGCCTATTTTTTGAGGAGTCTGGGGGAAGTCGATTTGAGTGGTTTCTGCATTGTTCGGATGCCGCCAGTGGCACTCTGAGTGGCCTTTCTGGAGGCAGATGGGCATCCATTACCTCCCTTTTATCAATGGCAAAGAATTTTCTCACGCCCAATCTCTTGCTGGGCTGGCCCATTGATGTATGCATATTGAGCGGGGGCAGGGGGCCTGAGCAGAAGTGGCCTCACTTGTTTGCAGGTGTGATTCACCAGTGTGAACTAATCATTGCATTTCCCCCCCGCCCCTTTTTTTAATAAAATGTTGCCAAAGCAGTGTTTTGCAGAAAGGCAATATGCAAATGTGGGCCACTTTTTTTTGCGTACCTGGGCCGATTTTTATTCCCAATCCAATCCTGCTACTAAATCCCCGAACACACGAAATTCTGCTTTGCGTGCAGCTAATTTGGACACCCTATTTTCTGAGCCAAGCATGGGAGGAAAATAGTGGACTGCTTCCGGTCAGCAACCACACTCCCTTCTTGGCTTGTGAGATTAAGTGCTCTAGGCAAAGAGGCCAGGTCCAGTGACGTCTGCGGTGTCACCAACCAGCTGTAGGAGCCTGAGTGCCAAGGCCCACAAGCCTCTCCCATTCACGTGATTTATACCAGTGTCATACATGTTAAACGACGAATTCAGCAGTGGCACTTTAACACACTGAGCTGTCTTTCCATAGAACACGAATACGTACGTCACTGTGTCTTGCGCCACGCCCCCTTCCCGGAAGCAGTGTATGAAAGGTATGAGAGCGGCGGCCGATACTAATCAGCATTTTATTCCCTCGCTGATGCTGTAATAGCGGCCGCCATTGGCGCCCATCCATCAGGCGCGATTAGTCAGATAGAAACGACAGGGCGATGAATCAGGGAGCACTCTGCCTGCCAGCGCCCACTGCCTCATTTCCTACTCTGCTCTGATTAGACATTTCGCAATAAATGGAGAGAGGAAATTGCCGAGAAGGAACGCTCTAATCAACCATTTGACCAGAACACAATACTAAGCACACACATAAGTGGCCTGCACTAGGCTGGAAGATCTGAAGGACTACATCAGCTGCCAAGTCTGCAGTAAATGGAGGCGGTCACCAGGGAAAGAAGCTCCTGGCTCTGGGGTGTGCAGGCGCTACTCAAGGCGCTGAGGCTCGGCATTGCTTCCTCACAAGAGAACAAAGCTGCCTGCTGCTACTGTGGTGTGCAGACACTTCATTAGGCTCTGGTGGTGACGGTGCTGTGGCAGTGAGTGAAGTGTGGATAACCTCCCTTATCCTGAAGTGTGGATAACCTCCCTTATTCTCTGGCGGTGAGCAGTATTGTGTTAGTGAGTTCAGCTCGACTCTGTGGTGAGTGGACACACTGCTCGAGCCTCTGCTGATGAGAGTGGTGTCCGCGAGGTGAGATACCCACCCTGAGGGGTACAGACACTGCATTAGCCCATGGTGGGAAGGGCAGTGTCAGTGAGATTGCATCCTCCAGATTCCCACCTCTAAAGGATGCATACACGCTGCATTAGCCTCTGATGATGGGGGTGGTACCAGGTGAAATCCCCCCTCTAAGGTGTGCATGCACACTGCAATACCCACCGATGGTGGTGGTGGGGTGACTGTAGTGAGATCCCCGCGTCTAAAGTGTGCATACTCGCTGCATTAGCCTCTGATGATGGGGGTGGTACCAGGTGAAATCCCCACCTCTAAGGTGTGCATGCACACTGCAATACCCACCGATGGTGGTGGTGGGGTGACTGTAGTGAGATCCCCGCGTCTAAAGTGTGCATACTCGCTGCATTAGCCTCTGATGATGGGGGTGGTACCAGGTGAAATCCCCACCTCTAAGGTGTGCATGCACACTGCAATATCCACCGATGGTGGTGGTGGGGTGAGTGCGGTGTGAGCCCCACTAAAGTGTGCATACACGCTGCATTAGCCTCTGATGGTGGGGGTGGTGCCAGATGTGATCCTCGCCTCTTAGGTATGCAGACACATGGCACCAGTGCTTCATTTGAGCTGGTGGTTTCCAGTGCTCAACACTGGTACTTATGACAGTCTGCCACATGGTGGTGCAGTTTGTCTAATTTTGAGATGAGCACTCAAACAGTTGTTTATTCATTCAATATACATTAAAAATGACCAGTACCTTCTGTCAAAGCCATTCTTATAGCTTTGGGTGCCAGGGAGAGTCTGAATTGCCATACTTGTAGGAGTGTCATGGTTAGTAGTTGTGTTAGTGCTGCCAGTGGCAGCACTGATATGTGCAATACATGGTGCAAGCTTCAGTGCCCTCCTGACGAGGGCCCTGACAATTCTTTTTTTTACAATTTAAGCACTTTATGGCATTAGCCTCTGTTAGGGAAAGTGGTGCTAGTGATCCCCGCCACTCCAGAGGACGCAACTCCCACCACGCCGCCAAGTCCTGGAATGCCCTCCGAACATCACCCTCGCTGACAGACTCAGGAAAAAACTCAAGAACTGGCTTTTCGACTGAACCCCATGGCCAGCGCCTGGATACCCTAACAGGTGGTAATCTGCGCTGTACATGTATTGATTGACAGACCTGTAATCTATTCATACATACTGCATTACCCTCTCCTGGGGGCAAGGTATCAGTGAGGTTTGATCTTCACCTGTAAGTTGTACATACACACTGCATTAGCCTCTGCTGGCGAGGGTGGAGTCAACACTGTGAGATCTCCACCCCTAATCTATGCGAGCACATTGCATTAGACACTGGTGGTGAGGGTGGTGTCTGTGCGGTGAGATGCACACCTCTAAAGTGTGCAGACATACTGCATGACATTGTGATGGGAGCGTAGTATCAGTGCGGTGAAATCCCCATTCCTAACTTATGCATACACACTGCATCAGCCTCTGGTGGTGAGAGGGGGGTTGGTAAGGTGAGATCCCCGTCTCTAAGGTGTGTATACAGATGGCATTAGTCTGTGGTCATGATAGAGCTCGACGAGCCAAGAAAAGCTCTAGCCTAGTTTGAGCCGAATGTCTGGTTCTTGCTCAGCCCTTGCCTTGGCCATGGGGACTAGTCAGCCCAAAGAGAGTCGAGTCGAGCATCCCAGACACTGTCCTTCCCACTCTCTAATGTTGAGCTTAGGGATCAGATTTAAAAGTACGCTTTTCTTTTTGGAATGTTTCAAGAGAAACTGGCGATCAAACGCTGGCTGATGTCATCATGCACATCACAAATGTCTCCCTAAAAAGCTGCTACCAAGGGAGCGATATAACCATGCAAATGAGGTGACAAAACAATTAGGTCATTTTATTGTCATCTTTTTTCCGTTTATGGACAAAGTACTGCATGTTTCTCCAACTGTCTCATTCTGTCATTCTTAATTTTTGCTCCTGAAAGTTGCTCTATTTATTTGAAGTGTTCAGGTGGTCCATAGTTACATATACCAGCTAGATACTACCTTCAGTGCTCCCCGTCAGTCATAGGCTGCTGATAAAAAAATTCCCACTTCAATTGGTTCTTGAAAGCCTAGATCTGCTCAGTTCCTTTATCCAGTGGTTACTGGCTGGTGGCATTGACCTGATCTTTTTTTCTGTTGGGGGGGGGGGGTAATAGGTTACAGAGTGAGGGACAGTGGATGGCAGGAGCTGGTTCTTGTTCTAAATGTCGCAACCTCTGCAGAGTCTAGGGCAAGGCTTGGGAGAAAGAGTTCCACAATGATAGAAGTAGACACATAGGCCCTGGTCCATCAAAGTGCAGCAGCAGGTGTCAATGTCCCAGTACTTTGCTGGAGTGGAGTGTGTTTGACCAACCCACAGGAGCTTTTTGGTTTTGCCATCAGTAGATTTGTAATTTGCCCTGCTCCGAACTACATTGCATCTAAGGAAACAGCGGCAGATTAAACAACACCAGTTTGCTGCATTACATTGCCACCTACTAGTAACGAGAAAAGCAGTAGAAATATACAACATTGATCTTGACAGGCAATGAAGACTACTATAAACCAGAATTGGGAATGCCATTTGGTCTAGCTTGTATGGAAAGGTCATCAAGAAAATCGGCTTTGCCAATGCTTGTGGTCCTCTTTCTTGCTTTCTTTCTCATTTTCATCTGCCAGCTCTATGCTCCTACCCACCCTTAGACCCCAGATAATGTGCATGCCCCAGATGGGCAGGCCGCTGCCTCCAATTGAATTTGTAGGTTTTGTTTACATAACATCTATTGAGTAATTTGCCTGGTGAGTCTTCCAGTGGCTTTACTCTGGATTTGGCTTTTCTTGCCAAGTCAGATCCCAGGCCAGGCTTGGCTCTGCTCATTTGTTTGCTGTCTTTCCCACTTATACCATTTTCACACCATTCTTTCCCCTTTATTGCTACAGTCCTCAAATTTCTTGTTCTCATCTGGTCATACCTTACCCTTCTCAACTTAGTTGTAAACCCAGAGGGTGGCCCATCACTATGGGCAGCAGAGTTGCGCCACCCCCCATTTTTCACATGAGCAAAGGTCAGTGTAACAGACACTCACCATGTCAGGGTCAGGCACTTTAAATTTGCCGGCACCTGGCAGCCTGAGCCAAGCTTTGCTGGGCTGATTATTTCACAACATTGGGGTAGTAAACTCATTAGCGTCACCTATCTCTCTTCATGAGAGTCTCCCTGGAATCTTTAGGTAAAGTCCTAAAGTGCCCTGGGCTGACTGTCTTCCAATGATGACTACACTCTGGAGGATTGACCTATATTTCTTTGATTTCGTCAGATTGAGAGATCAGTTGTGTAGTCCTTTGTATATCTCTACAGAATGTGGCTTCCGCTTCCAGGTAAATTAGTGCGATCCTGGCATCTCTTGGCTATTTATACAGTCAGGATCCTTTCAGTCCTTCCACATTCATGTACATTGAATTACACACATATGATTTACTGTGCATGTATAATGTTAACGCATGATATAAAGTTCTCAGACACGCTGCATTGGGTTCAGTAGCGCTATAAAAGCAACAAAACAAAATAGTAGTATTCAAATTGTTCTTTGAGAAAATATTGGGACAGACCAACACATTTGACATTCTTCCAGTGCTTGCATATCTCTTATATATAGGGACTGAGAAAAGTCAAAAGCATGCCTCTCTTAAGTACCTGTGAAGGGATAAATTGTGTGCTTTTGTTTCCCCTCCATTGCATTTAGGTGTGATGTTCCAGATAGCTCCCAGCCCGGATACTGGAACAAAATGAGGCCTGGCGGACCCTTAACTTCAGCCCCTTAACTTCGCCCTTTGTCTTGGGAATTTAAAATAAGGAAGCCCCTTCCGCGCCTGCCCATTACTTTCCAGACAAGGTGCTGGCGCTGCTGAACGAGTCCCAGAGTCTGAAACCTACATTGGGACGAATTCAGTATATTTTAGTGGGGCCAACTTTTTTGCAGAGTGGACGAAGTCCAACCTTTGAAAATAGTGGGTGGACGCTATCTATACGTGTATACCCCCAACGTGTACCCTGATGTGTGTGCTCTTGCGAGTGGATGGGTGGAAGCGGGTGTGCCCACTATCTGCAAGAGACAATGAGCCGCCCACTGTGGAACAAGCATTCTTTCTGTCTTATTCCTTTGCTTTCTTCTCCTGCGTCCTTTCATGCTATGCCATCATATAATCTCACTCCACCTTACCTAGGAGCCCTTCTTTCTTATCTGCAGCTTTCCCTGCCCACCACCTTCTCCCACCACGCCCCCTATTCGCTTACCACCTTCCATTTCCCTCTTTTTGTTATCCCTGCTACCCGCACAACTCTTTCCTCGTATCTTCTCTCTCTCCATCTATTATACACCTTCCAATCACTACTACTCTCCGATTTCCACCTGTCTTTCTTCACAAAGGCTGCATTTTTCGGAGTTGATGACAGCAGTTATTTTCATTTTTTTTTTCAAATTGGAAGGAGATGAAATCTCTTTGCGCTCTTAGTTGGAAGGCAGCAACAAATACCAGAGAAACGTTGCAGCCCAGCACTCCCTCCTTTTCCCTTTCAATCTCATTCTGATAAGTGACAATCCCGCTCCCTCGGTGCCGAGTCGCCTCGGGGTTTTTCTTTTAAATTAAACACACACTGTAGAGCGAGAGGCTTTAACAACTGTGATCTTTAGCTGTAATAGGCGGCGCTGGCGTGCCTGGCAGGGCGAGTACATACATATATATATATATATATATATTCGGAGCAGCTCCCGGCCCCCACGACTGGTCGAGCAAAGGGAATGCTAGACTAGATCAGAATCATGGTGGCGCCACGAGGCGCCAGGTGCGCGGGCGTGTCCGAAGAGCCTGAAACTGCGGCTATTGGCCGCAAACAGCCCTGTGTTTACAGGCCTCACCGCACGGCTCTCTACATTACCTACATTAGGCCCAATACTCACCACTAGGTTCCATTTACTCCTATTAGTCCTAGGGGCTGCTGCTGCCAAAATAGACTGGGGGAGCAGTGCGGGGAGGCGGTGTGTATGGATGTAAACGATACAAAAAAAACACTTACCTCAGGCTGCCGCTCCAGCTGCCAGCAGCCACCGTGAAGAAGTATGGGGAAGTCGAAGTCCAAGGGCCACTCCCACCCAATCCAGACGCTGCTCTCAGCTTGAGTGCAGGTCCAGGATTGGTCTGAGCGGCCTAGTTAGGTGCTCAATAAGTGACTGGTAGCCTGTGCCGTTTCTCCACCCGGCTGTACAATACAGCAGGGTTGGAGAAATCAAAGTGTGCATGACGGTTTGGCCAACCTAGGACGGCCAGCCAAACCATCATGCGCACTTCCAGTGCCCAATAACTCCTCCCCTGCTGGCAGGCACTCAGGATGCCCAGCCCATCCCGCCCTTGACTCGGCAGCATTGGCTATCAGAGAAAAATAAAACAATAATAACATTTTTTAATTATTATTCTATTTTTCTTCTTCAGTGAGTTGGGCGGCGTTCCTTTACCATTGCAGAGGAGCCATCGCTGATTAGATCTCATATTTCTGGCAAAATGTCACAGCACGGGTCAGCACCAACATCTGGGGGCCAACATGCTAGAAAACTTTGTGACACCGTGTGTCAATCAATCAATCAATCAATCATATCCTTTGTAAAGCGCACTACTTACCCGTGAGGGTCTCAAGGCGCTGGGGGGTGGGGAATGCTGCTACTGCTCGAAAAGCCAGGTCTTGAGGAGTTTTATGAAGGTCAGCAGGTCTTGGGCCTGCCGTAGGTGGATGGGGAGGATGTTCCATGTCTTAGCGGCGAGGTGGGAGAATGATCTGCCGCCGGAGGTCGCTCTTCGGATGCGGGGGACTGAGGCAAGAGCGAGGTCGGCAGAGTGGAGCTGGTGGGTGGGGGTGTAGAAGCTGAGTCATCTGTTGAGGTACGTAGGTCCAGTGTTGTGAAGTGTCTTGTGTGCGTGGGTGAGGAGCTTGAAGGTTATCCTCTTGTTGACTGGGAGCCAGTGCAGGTCTCTCAGGTGGGGTGTGATGTGGCTGTGGCGGGGGATGTTGAGGATCAGGCGTGCATAGGCGCTCTGGATGCGTTGGAGCCGTCTCAGGAGTTTGGCCGAGGCTCTTGAGTAGAGGGCGTTTCCGTAGTCCAACCGGCTGCTGACGAGGACCTGGGTGACCGTTCTTCTCGGTACAGTGGGGATCCACTTGTAGATCCTGCGGAGCATGCGGAGGGTGTTGAAGCAGGAGGAGGAGACGGCGTGGACCTGTTTAGTCATGGAGAGGGTGGAGTTGAGGATGACCCCTAGGTTGCGTACGTGTTCGGTGAGTGTTGGGGCGGTACCCAGTGCGGGCGGCCACCAGGAGTCGTCACAGGCCGAAGGGGTGGATCCAAGGATGAGGATCTCCTTCTTGGCTGAGTTCAGCTTCAGTCGGCTGTTCCTCATCCATTCAGCAATGGCCTTCATTCCTTCGTGGAGGTTGGTTTTGGTGGTGTGGGGGTCCTTGGTGAGGGAGAGGATCAGCTGGGTGTCATCGGCATAGGAGATGATGTTGAGGTCGTGCCGACTGGCGACGAGGGCGAGCGGTGCCATGTAGATATTAAATAGAGTTGGGCTGAGGGATGAGCCCTGGGGTACGCCGCAGATGATCTCGGTGGCTTCGGAGCGGAAGGGGGAAGGTGGACGCTCTGTGTTCTGCCGGAGAGGAAGGAGGTCGTCCAATCCAGGGCCTTCTCTTGGATCCCGGAGTCGTGGAGGCGTGTTCGTAGAGTGTGGTGGCAGACAGTGTCGAAGGCAGCTGACAGGTCCAGGAGTATGAGGGACGCTGTTTCACCGCTGTCCAACAGGGTCCTGATGTCATCGGTGGCGGTGATGAGGGCAGTTATGGAACTACTTGTTGATGCCACTGTAGGTGACTGTCAACTGTTTGTGAATGGCCAAGCTTGTGCTGGCGTAAGAGCTGCCAGTCCTAAGGACACTTAAGGATTAACTCTGGTCCCCTTCTATAAAAGATCAATCTGGATCACACACTCTCTAATGCTCATACTGAGAAAACCAACATAGGTCACTGGAGGCCCTTTCTACCCAGTAAGATGGTACTTTGTGCCTGAAAAATGATTGGCGATGACTGCACATGGCTCTGTGTAATAAGCAGGTAATACACCTGCAACCAAGAACTTGGATAGCCAGGGCTGGACTTGGAACCCAAAGTAGCCCTGGCAATTTTGTCGGACCAGCCCCTGGGAAAGCATTGTCTGGCCCCAGAAGGCTGGGAACACTTGCTTGCTGCTTTTGTTAATGAGGACTGATATTGCAGCACTGCTGCAAAACTGGCCCACATAAAAAAAAACTGGCCCCCACCCTTCCAGGGAAATGCCCGATGCCTAGTACGGCCGGTCCGGCCCAGGGGATAGCCTGCAAGAAAGAGCGGTGACCTCTGGCAGCCACATAATCTAAACAAAATGACATGTGGGACTCATTAGGATAGTGGAACTTTATCTATACATTTGAGAAGTCCAAAACAAATTGATGATGCAATCCTACTCTAACTGAATTATACAACGAAGAAAATCTGAGTGTCTTTCGAAGATATATTGAAGCAATCCATGTGCAGAACAATATAAGATAGAGTGAAACATGTAAATCTGGGGGACCTTACACAAAATTGCAAAAGCTGCAAGTTGACTTGTTACAATAAACCTTTTTGACAAGTCAAAATCTCCGTTTTAAATATTAGTATGTTACCCCAATGTGGGCCTTGCAGTCCATAGGACAGGGGGTATTGTATTTAAAAGTAGGACATGTAGAAATTGAATGTTAACATGCCCTTACAGTGACTAGCACTTAAAAGGTATTTTTCACTGAGGCAGGCATCCTATGTAGAAAACCAGAGTGCAGATAAAAATCCTAATACTGTATCTCAGCCAAAAGACTGGATTGAAATATAATTCAACAACTCATTTTAATAGTTAATACAAATCCAATTCAATGGTGAAGTCCATTTTTATTAAATATTAAGGAAAGGCAACTTTTCGAAAGTTTCCCGGACCCTCATTTTCATTTGGTCACCAGCTTCTCCCAGTGATTAGCATTTGAAAATGAGTCAAATGCCGCCAAGGAGCAAATAATAGGCTGACCTAAATGGGCAGAGATGACACCTCTGAAGCTCACAGAATATGAAAGGCTGCAAATATGGGCATCCTTTTGTCAATAGAGTGTCAAGTCCTGCTAGAGTGTCAAATCCACTGTGACAGGTTTGCTGGGTTTACCTATCGGCATACATAGATAGCAGATCACACCAAATAGAGTATTAAAAGCTGTTAAGACCGAAAACTTTCATTAAGTTCAACTTGATGGTATGCTGCCCTGAGAGCCAACGTGGAGAAGATTCTTGAACCCCCCAACTGTGTTAACATCTCCTGGATGTTAGGTAAAGGGAACCAGTAAACCTGAATGTGTTTAGCTGGGTCTGGTGGTTCAATAGACTAATGCATTTATTGCAGGGGCCTGTGTTCGACCTCGTGGTCACAGGTTCAAATCCCGGCGGGTTCACTCAGCCTTTCATCCATCTGGGTCGATAAAATGAGTACCATTTAGTTAGGTAACAATGAACATCTGTTATTCAGCATCTAGAGACCTCTGGGTGAACGTGCGCTTTACAAATACACATGGTATGTTATTAAGTGACCTAAGGTCAACACAAAGCCTGGGATCACCATTTTTCTTTAGCACTACGGCTATTGGTGAGTACCATAGCGAACAATCCACTGGTTCTATGACACCATATTTGCAAAGTTTACACAAGTGTCTTTTCATTCTATTCTATATGCTTAATGGCACATTGCATACCTTATTTAGAACAGATATGGCATTGGGTTTTAATATGATTTTGTGCTCAAAATCTCTCACCACCCCAAGCTTATCCTCAAAAATGGGTTTATGTCTGTCCAAAACCTCCTCCAACAAAGACATCTCCACCTTCACTTTCTCTACCAATGAAATGGGGTGAAGAGACTGAGAGGCAGACATTCCATGAATTAATTATCTCTGCGTTGAGTGTTGGATGAAACTTAGGTGGATGGGAAAATACCTGGTTTTGAGTTGATTAATAAGTGTGTGGAAAAGTCCCACAAGAGAAGTAGAGGCAGGTGCAGGAAACTGGCTCTCTGTACAGTGTACTAAAATGACGTACGCTATGTAGAGAGTAAGGAAAATCCACAATTGATATACCAAGGTAGAAGCAGATGAGTCTTATGCTCTTTTTGTGGTACTGTGTGCTAGCAGTTAGGCTTATCAGATGGTAGTGCTAAGTATTTGCTGCACTCACAGAGGTGATAAATGAGGCACACACTCAATAATATATCAGAGACCAATTTATAAAAAAATAGTATTGGTTTTTAAATCGTTTTTAAGACCAAGAACACAATTCTAAGGTAAATACTTTCAGCGATACGATTTTGCAATGTTCAGAAAATATATCACTTCTATGCGCATTTACACACCATAGGAAACAATGGGAGAAAAGTAGAAAAACGCATAGAAAATTCTGGCAATGCTTTCACGAAGTTCACCTTCTTGCTTTAGGTCGAAGTCAGGACCAGGTCCAAAGATGCAGCAGGAGAAGTTTAGGAGCATCCCAGATCTGGCGGGAGCACAGTGCTAAGGGTCTTGCAAGCTAGTGAGCAAAGGCGTAGGGGGCCACTTGAAAGTAGACTGCACAAAGGGACAGGTAAGACTGGTGGGTCTCCTTCGATGGAGGAGGTTGAAAAGTCTTGGGGACCATGGGTGCACAGCTGGTTGGTTATTGCTGGGGCTAGCGGGGCTGGGTGCAGAGCGAACACGTCAGCCGGGCATTGTGCGTCTTGAGGTCCTCGTTGTCAGGAAAAGGCAACTTGGAGAGGTGGTCTTAGGACAGCTGTGCCTCTCCGGAAGTGAGTCTCAGGATTTTGATGTACCTCGATGGGTGTTTGCTTCTGGTACTTTGGAAGTCCGGTGTGGACTCTTCTTCTCAGTGTTTGTCGTTGGGAGTGGTACCCCAGGTATTGTTACATCGTGGCTCCGGTAAGTCCTGGTGTCTCCAAACTTGGCGAGGAGACAGATCTAACTATCCAGAGTTGTTGTACCAGTCTTGCTTCTGTGCTGCGTCAAGCTCATCAGTGATCAGCAGGTCGACAGACTAGACCTCAAGGGATAGGTACCTGGGTAGTACTGGGGAGTGATTCCTTCACTCCAAGGGAGCTTCTTGGCTAATTTTTAAAGGCTGGAAGTACTCTGGGGTTCTTTGAGTCCTCTCAGGTTCAGGACGACACAGCAAACAACAATACTCGAGTCCTGGGAGTAGCTGGCTGGGTTTGGCACCCTTTTCTTCTGCAGCAGGGCTTGAGTTCTCGTGCCATAGCCCTTCTTTGTCCATGTCTTATCTTGTCCATCAAATCTGATGTTCAGGTCTCGGAGTGCCACCTAAACACTGAATCTACCTTTCGGGTTTCTACACCCTCTAATGCCCACTTCCTGTAGGAAGGGGCACATCCCTAGCCCCTATACATTGTTTTTCCATCATCCAAAGATGGTGGAATTTTAGAGGAGGGGTACACATCACCTGCCTCGCCCTAGCGGCAGTGTAGGCTAAGTGGGGACCCTCCTCCTGATCTAACTAATTTTCCTGCCTTTCCTTCCACCAAAAGTGGAGGAGGAAAGGGGGCTTGGCCTTCTCCACTATTTGGAGGTTTTTGGGTTGGATTTCAAAGGCAGCATATCCTTTGAAGTCTCCTGCCCAAGAAGGCTTTCTTGTCCTAGAGGAGGTGTGAAGCACCTCCGCCCGGAGCAGACTTTGTCTCTGTCCTCTGAGAGTGCTTGCTCTCACCCCATGAAGTCAGAAACATGTCTGTTGGTGGCAGACTCGCGAAACCAAGACAGAGACCACACCAGTGCTTGGTAGGTTTTCAGGGGACCCTCTGGTGTGAAGGCATTAATAATACAATCACTGGCATCAGTGAGGATTTATTAAGAAAAGATGTTTGGTACCCAACATCTTAGAAATCAGTGAAGCTATCATGGAGCTAGGAAACCTGTGCTGACAAGTATCCAGCCTATGTACTTTTTATGGCTTCCCTGTGCACTTACAACATCTCAGAATAGACTGGACATTGTAGGGGCATATCTACTAATGCTGATATGTCCACACATAGGATATAGTGCACCCTGCCTTAGGGCTAAAGGCCTGCAGTATGGGTGACTTACCTAAACCTAATACATTGTATGGGAGGCATGGCTCACAGGGCTGTGTGCCATGTCAACTCTTCGGATTTCTCTGCACCAAGACATGCAGCCTGCAATGGCAGTATGAATAGCCTTGGTGAGGGGTCCTTGGGGTGGCACTACGAGTGCTGCAGCCCCAGAGAACCCTCTTTGTTACCCAAGCCTTAAGCACCAGGTGTCATGCCCCAAGCCCCCTCCTAGTGCGCTGGCCCTTTAAACATGCACTACTTAGGTGTCCTTAACCCAAGGAGCGACGCTTCACGTTCTTGCGTCTAGCTCCGTTGGGTCCGTTCCGGTGCCTGACTTCCTGTGCCTGACTTCCGGTTTCTCTTCGTCTTGGTGTTTGTTCCGTAGTGAGAGTCCTCGGCTCTGTTTGGTTCGTCCTGAGCCTTTCCCGGCCGTCGCTCTCCTTTACACATTGCCACCCCACCGCGCTTGTGTACATTTGACACGTTCTGTGTCTCTCCGCAGTTAGACTGCATTGCAGTATTTCTCTCATCTCGCCCGGCGGCCGGGTTTTACTCCGCCATCCGGCGAGATTCCCTTGCCATACCCTTTGCCTCATTTCAGCTCCGCTTTTCAGCCGGGCTTGGCTCCGCTGAAGAGCCGGGCATCCTCCCTCTGTTTTTGTCCTCCTTGGTGTTACGCTCCGCTTGTCAGCCGGGTTTTACTCCGCTGACGGGCCGGGCACACATTCTCCCTCACGTTGTCTTGCCTCACCGGGTTGCTCCGCTACCAGCCGGGTATTGCTTCGCTGGTGGCTGGGTTGTTTACCGGTGATCTCTATTTAGTTAGTTAGGTCTTCTCCTTTTCCCTGATTTTACCAAATTCCTTGGGGTTCGTAAGTACTGGTGTTTAATCACCTCATTTTGGACTTGAACATTTGCGTGGACCAGTGAGGAGTGGGATACAGATTCATGTTCCAGAAATACGGTAACAGCGCATTTCTGCGCTGCATATAGTGTTGTTATAAGTGTTACTGTATTTGACTCTGACTCCTTGTTTTGATCATTATAGATGTTGTTCTCACCATCAAGAATATTGACTATCAAATGCTTATATCAGGATATCCTGTGGGGTGTGCTTCGAGGCTGTTAAAGACAATAGAACAGAGTGAGCACGATATATTGTTTGTCCCTTACTACGACAAGTATACATTGGGTCCGTGGACTTATGAGGTTATTGTCTTCTTCACTACAGCTCCAGTTATATTCCTTTCCAGAGGTTTTCACATATGCATTCAGGGACAACAATGTACAAACATCTAGGTATGTAAGGTTATGTCCTAAACTTGGGAATGTGATTGTCCTCTTCAGATTGAAGAATATAACTCTTTGCATTTCAGTCTCTCCTGATTACCAAGTCCACACGAAGGTTGAAACGACCAGACTGAAGACCCTCAACACCCAGTTGTTACCCCAACCTTTCCTTGTTTTGTTTCCCTGTTTTCCCCTGGCTAGCCTCCTGTGCTCTAGTGCTTGATAGAGTAGTAGGCAGCAGGGGAAGGCTGTGGATTATACTTCGGATTCCTGACGCTCCTGCAGAATCATCGTGTATCCTTTACAGAACGTGAAGCCCAAGTGGTTAGTTCTGCCCGAGCGTCATGGATCTCGAAGCGGTCACGCTGGCGGATGTGGCAGGTATGTTGGGTAATCTGCAGGTTGAGACTCAGACATTGATGGCCAGAATGGACTCCCTGCAGAGACAACAGACTTCTAATGCCACAGGAGGGGGGCCATCGGTAGTGCAAGTGACTACTCCACATTCAATACCTCTAGCACCCCCTGAGCGTTTTTCAGGAGAAACAGCGCGCTGCGCGGCTTTCCTCAGTCAATGCCAACTTCATTTCTCCTGCAAGGCTCAATGTTTTCCCTCTGATCAGGCCAAAGTAGCCTTTGTAATTTCTTATCTCAGTGGTTCTGCCGCTGATTGGGCTATACCCTTAGTAGACAGAGATGACCCCCTGTTACATAATTATGCAGCTTTTCGACGAGAATTCCGTAAACTCTTCGATAGACACATGTATACGCATTCTGCCGATACTGAATTATTAGAACTAAAACAGGGTACTCAGGATCTGGTGACCTATATTACTAAGTTCCGCCGATTGGTGATTGAGTCCGATTGGCCGGAAGAAAAACGCAGTACCATGTTCTACAGGGGGTTGCGAGAAGAACTGAAAGATGCCTTGTCCCAGATAGTCGACCTTCCTACCTCTTGTAGTGCTCTCATAGATTTGGTAGTGAGGATAGATCATCGTTTGCATGAACGAAAGAAAGAAAAAGGGAAGCATGAGTATCGGTATGTTGCTCCGAAGGATAAAAAACCTGCCCCTGAAAAAGCCACGGAAGACAGCGAACCCATGCAGATAGGCATAGTCCGAGGTCCTCTGACTTCCGAGGAAAGACAGAGGAGACGAACTCTACGGTTATGTCTGTATTGTGGGAAAGCGGGTCATTTCCTAAGGGAATGCCCAGTCAAACCCGCTCAGTCCAAGGTGTCGGGAAACTAGTCAGCCTGAGTTCTTGTGAGACGAGGAACTCAGGTAGGTCTGGACTAACAGTCTCTTCTTCCGACTATACGTACGCTCCTACTAACCATCTGTATATACCTGCATATCTCACACAAGGCACTCTTGGTCTACACGTATTGATAATGGTTGACTCTGGGGCTTCTGGTAACTATATGGACAGGGAATGGGCTAGGGAGAATATGATAACCGACACTAAGAAGGAGATTGCCAGTAATGTCACTACCATCGATGGCAGTCCCCTTCTTTCCGGTCCAGTTACTCATCACACCAACTCGATGCACTTGGTTATAGCTCCTGATCATCATGAGGATATAATGTTTGATTTAATTTGTTCCCCACAGTTCCCTGTGCTTCTGGGTATCCCATGGTTAAGGACGCACAATCCTGTCATCAATTGGGTAACATCCACTATAACCTTTCCTCCGGTGGTGCTGGGGCCTGTTGTAGGAGTTTCTCATAGAGAGGTACACACAGCCAAGGAGGGACAGGAAGACTGTCCTGTTCTACCATCCTGTTACCATGAATTACAAGCAGTCTTTGATGTACAGGAAGCGGAGGGTCTTCCGCCGCATCGTGTCTACGACTGCCGTATTGATCTAGAGGCAGGAGCCAGGATACCATGTAGTAGAGTGTATGCACTCACTGAGAAGGAGAACGTGTATTTACGGGAATATCTTGACTCTATGCTTGAGAAAGGATTCATCAGACCTTCGCGATCCCCGGCCTCTTCTTCCTTGTTTTTCATTCCTAAAAGGGAAGGGGGCCTGCGGTGTTGCATCGATTACAGGAAGCTTAATGAAGTGACCATAAAAAACCGATACCCTCTTCCTCTCATAGCCTCCCTCCTTGACAGAATACGCAATGCCCAATATTTCACCAAATTGGACTTGCGGGGCGCTTATCATCTGGTACGAGTCAGGGAGGGAGACGAGTGGAAGACGGCGTTCTGCACTAAGTATGGTCTCTTCGAGTACCTTGTGATGCCCTTTGGGCTCTGTAATGCCCCAGCGGCGTTTCAATTCTTCATAAATGAAGTCTTGAAAGACATTCTCGATGACTACGTCATTGCCTACATTGATGACCTGCTGATCTTTTCCTCTAACTTGGAGACACACCAACAACATGTCCGTAACGTGTTAGAACGGTTACTTAATAATCAGTTGTACTGCAAGTTGGAAAAATGTACTTTTCATACTCAGGAAGTTCCGTTCCTAGGATATATAGTTTCCCCTGGTGGACTGCGCATGGATCCCTCCAAGGTAGAGGCTGTACTGGCATGGCCGGCTCTGCGGACGGTTAAAGAAGTCCAGAGTTTTATAGGTCTGGCCAATTTCTATAGAAGATTCATTCGCAATTTCTCGGACTTGGTATCGCCCATAACATCTTTGTTAAAAAAGGGGGTTCCTTTTGTCTGGTCCGGTGAGGCAGAGCGATCCTTCCAGATGCTTAAGAATGCATTCACTAGTGCCCCGGTGCTGCTTCATCCCGACCCTGCTCTGCCCTTTGTGGTGGAGGTAGACGCCTCGCAAGTGGCAGTGGGAGGTGTTCTATCTCAGGCAGATGCGGTGTCCGGTGAGTATCATCCAGTGGCCTATTACTCGCATAAACTCTCCCCTGCGGAATACAATTATGCGGTCGGGGACAAGGAACTCCTGGCCATCAAGAAGGCATTCGAAGAGTGGCGGCAGTATCTCCTAGGTGCAAGACACCCTGCGGTAGTCTACACCGATCATCGCAATCTCCAATATCTGAAGACAGCGAAAGCACTTTCCATGAGACAACTGCGTTGGGCTCAGTTCTTCAGTGAGTTCGACTTCACTGTACAGTACAGACCAGGCAAACGTAATGGGAAGGCAGATGCCCTTTCAAGGTTGGGTTTTGATACACCTACAGATCCCATTGAGCCTACACCGATTATCCCTAGAATGAATATTGTAGGAGGAACTAGGTCAGAGGAGGAGTTTTTGGTACAAGTTAAGTGTAGTCAAGCGTCAGCAGACATGCAGGCTCTAGTGGGTTCACAAGACACGACCAAGAAGGGAGACCTAGTGTGCGTACAAGGGGGATTGGTTATACCGACAAAGAACCTCCAAAACCAGGTTATGCAGTGGTATCATGCACATCCCATAGCGGGCCATCCAGGGATTAAGAAGACCATTAGTACTGTGCGTGAGCGCTATTGGTGGCCTACCATGTTGGCAGATATAGAAAACTTTGTGAAGACCTGCTATGTGTGTGCACAGACTAAGGTTTCTCGCCTCAACCCTGTAGGCCTTCTCATGCCATTACCTCCCCCTCCCGGTCCCTGGCATACGGTGTCCCTTGATTTTATAGTGGAACTACCGCTCACCAAGGCAAAGAACACTACGCTACTGGTGGTGGTGGATATGTACACCAAGATGGCTCATTTTGTACCGTTACAACGTCTTCCCACAGCAGTGGAATTAGCCGCCATATACATGCAACACATAGTGCGGCTTCATGGTTTCCCATCTGCATTAGTTTCCGACAGAGGAGCACAATTTGTGTCAAGGTTCTGGAAGAGTCTGTGCTCTTTGCTTCAAATAGACGTCCGTCTGTCCTCAAGTCACCATCCACAGTCAGATGGACAGACGGAGAGAGTCAATCAGTGTTTTGAGCAATACATAAGGAATCAGGTGTTGCAGTCTCCAGTGGACTGGGATGAGTTGGTTTGGTTGGCAGAAATCTCATATAATAACAGCACGCATTCCTCTATTAAGATCTCTCCGTTCTTTTGCCTGTATGGCTATCATCCTAAATTGCTGCCCTCTGGTGGTTCCTTAGATTGTCCAACCCCTGCTGCTGCAGATAGAGTAGAAGAGTTACATGAAATACAGAGGAAGGCATTGGAGAGTCTTGAGATGGCCAAGGTGAGATACACAGAAGGGGCAAACCTACACAGAAGATTAGAACCCATATACACACCAGGAGATGAGGTTTGGCTTTCCACTAAATACATTACTCTCGGGGGTCCACGCAAGTTCAATCCCAAATACATAGGTCCCTATAAGGTGGAAAAAATAATCAATCCTGTTGCCATACGATTACTGCTTCCGCCTTCATTCAGGATTCATCCGGTTTTTCATGTTTCCCTACTAAAGCCGGTTGAACCAGGGACTACTCTGCCAGCAAAACCTACTCCGTTAACTCTGCAGGACTCGGAGGAATATGAAGTTGAATCAATCCTAGATTCCCGTAGAGTTAGGGGTACGGTTCAGTATCTGATTCACTGGAAGGGGTACGGTGTGGAAGAACGTACATGGGAACCCTTGTCTAACGTCCATGCACCCAGACTGTTAAGGGCTTTCTATAAAAGATACCCTGACAAGCCAAAACCGGTTGGGGGTTGTTGTGGGGGGAGTGTACTGTCATGCCCCAAGCCCCCTCCTAGTGCGCTGGCCCTTTAAACATGCACTACTTAGGTGTCCTTAACCCAAGGAGCGACGCTTCACGTTCTTGCGTCTAGCTCCGTTGGGTCCGTTCCGGTGCCTGACTTCCTGTGCCTGACTTCCGGTTTCTCTTCGTCTTGGTGTTTGTTCCGTAGTGAGAGTCCTCGGCTCTGTTTGGTTCGTCCTGAGCCTTTCCCGGCCGTCGCTCTCCTTTACACATTGCCACCCCACCGCGCTTGTGTACATTTGACACGTTCTGTGTCTCTCCGCAGTTAGACTGCATTGCAGTATTTCTCTCATCTCGCCCGGCGGCCGGGTTTTACTCCGCCATCCGGCGAGATTCCCTTGCCATACCCTTTGCCTCATTTCAGCTCCGCTTTTCAGCCGGGCTTGGCTCCGCTGAAGAGCCGGGCATCCTCCCTCTGTTTTTGTCCTCCTTGGTGTTACGCTCCGCTTGTCAGCCGGGTTTTACTCCGCTGACGGGCCGGGCACACATTCTCCCTCACGTTGTCTTGCCTCACCGGGTTGCTCCGCTACCAGCCGGGTATTGCTTCGCTGGTGGCTGGGTTGTTTACCGGTGATCTCTATTTAGTTAGTTAGGTCTTCTCCTTTTCCCTGATTTTACCAAATTCCTTGGGGTTCGTAAGTACTGGTGTTTAATCACCTCATTTTGGACTTGAACATTTGCGTGGACCAGTGAGGAGTGGGATACAGATTCATGTTCCAGAAATACGGTAACAGCGCATTTCTGCGCTGCATATAGTGTTGTTATAAGTGTTACTGTATTTGACTCTGACTCCTTGTTTTGATCATTATAGATGTTGTTCTCACCATCAAGAATATTGACTATCAAATGCTTATATCAGGATATCCTGTGGGGTGTGCTTCGAGGCTGTTAAAGACAATAGAACAGAGTGAGCACGATATATTGTTTGTCCCTTACTACGACAAGTATACATTGGGTCCGTGGACTTATGAGGTTATTGTCTTCTTCACTACAGCTCCAGTTATATTCCTTTCCAGAGGTTTTCACATATGCATTCAGGGACAACAATGTACAAACATCTAGGTATGTAAGGTTATGTCCTAAACTTGGGAATGTGATTGTCCTCTTCAGATTGAAGAATATAACTCTTTGCATTTCAGTCTCTCCTGATTACCAAGTCCACACGAAGGTTGAAACGACCAGACTGAAGACCCTCAACACCCAGTTGTTACCCCAACCTTTCCTTGTTTTGTTTCCCTGTTTTCCCCTGGCTAGCCTCCTGTGCTCTAGTGCTTGATAGAGTAGTAGGCAGCAGGGGAAGGCTGTGGATTATACTTCGGATTCCTGACGCTCCTGCAGAATCATCGTGTATCCTTTACACCAGGGTACTATTTATAGGGACTTACAGGGGTAACTGAAGTGGTGCCAAACGTGGTACCATTTTTGGGAAGGAGATGTGGCACTGGGAATCAGGTTAGCAATGACCCAGTTCACTAACAGTTTGAAATCACATCATGCAATAGGTAAAAAGTGGCGGCTAACCATGTCGAAAGAGGAACTTTCCTGCAGCAGATATGATGATATAAAGAGGGTCAAGAAGGTTGATTGTTGTGTGGAGGAGCAGGTCAGGGTAAGGAGGCTGCCAGGGACTGGAAGAGCTGGTGCCAAATCTTACCCCAAAATAACAATCATTCAAGTGGCCAAACATTTTGTGCAAGTGGAAAATGGTAAATGGTGGAGCAAAAGAAGTGTGGCCAAGATGCGAAGTGGACAAAATGGGGACATGTTTGTGGGTGGGATTTCTTCATCCAATGACAGGCATGAAGAGCTTGAAATGGGCGACAGGAATGCTAGAGTGGATAGCAGCCTATGATGCCTGATTTGATGCTAGGAGCAGACAGAAGTAAGTCGAGGTTCATGGGTGGCTAGAAATGTTTCAGTCCCTGGCTTATGGTACCACACAACAATATTTAATATCAAAAATGAAAATGACTATCTGATGATTTGTTGTTTATGGATTTTAGTGGTGTATTATACTTAAGAATACAATTGATAATGTTTTTGGATTTTATGAAATTGATTGTAATTTTATGATGATTTTTAGTATTGTGAAGAAACCGTGTGAATCACATCTGTTTAAATAAATATTTTGATATTAAATACTGTTGTGTGGTACCATAAGCGTAATTTGGGGTTCAAATGAACATATGGAATTGAATTTAGACTGAAATTATATGAGTGGGAGTGTCTAATCGAGTTTGAATCCAAAGGGAGATGTCATTGGATGTTGCAGGTCATATAGTGCCATCTCTATTTGTTAATAAACTGTCCATATATAATGTATGTTACTGAACTGTCCATATATAGTGTTCTTATTGTTTTGCCATATAATGTGCTAACAGTGATTGTTTCTGTTTTATGCCCCATAAAGTTCCTGTGCCCACTAAGCTTCTTAACCACTCTCACCATCACTTCTATGTGTTATTTTTTTGCAAAGACACACAAGGCATACCACATTGGTGAAATGTTATTTGTAACATCTTTTTCATTAGTCTCTGTACCTTTCAGACTTACTTCCGCTGGTGTTCATCATTTGGTAAACGTCCCAGTGGAGCATATGTCACTTGTAATGTCACTACAGTTAAGTCCAACAGGGTAGGCAAACTGGTCACATTGTATGTACCATTTTTTCCTGAATGCTCGAACCCTTTGTAATGTAAATATGGCCTTCAGCAGTGGTTTTGTGCTAATATTAAGTATTCAGCAATGTTAGAGGTTACACCTACAGGTTTTCTTCAATATAGTACTGTACATGGTCCTATATGTGAAGGTTTCACCCGCCTTCTCATTGCTTTCTAGTAGACATTGAGAGGTACATTTTGTAGTTCCTATGCAGGTTTGTTGTGTCTCAAAGTAGCTCCACACCTGGTTAGTTTTAATCAGAAATCATTTTTCATTTGGTTCAGAGTAGTTTGAATTAGAAACCCAACATGTTAGCATTAATGGTGGCAAGGTTTAGTGGTTTAGTAGAAAAAGTACCCATGTCAGCAATCTTTATTTGACCTCATGATCACAGGTTTGAATCCTGGGGGGCCCATACATCCGATACTCAGCTTGCCATCCTTCTGAGTTGATAAAATGGGTATCACTGAGATGTGTAATGTCAGCACCCCTTTCAGAGGACCAAGGGGCAAGCATGAGTTACTGGGTCCACCCGTGGTGGTTGACACCATTTACTCCTGATGTACCAGGGCCCGGCATAATATGGGCTCTGAGTATCTCGGCAAAGTACCCCTTCAGCATTTGATTCTCAGTGGTAATGCAAGTCGAGTGGTCAAAGGCTTCTCTAGGAGGAGGCAGATGCAAGGAGAACACAGGCTTACAACTCAATGTACATTCAGCAGCCTAAATAAATGAATGTCCAGCCAAATACTCACTTGTATAAAAAAAAATACACTACACCCAAAGCAAAATACAGTACACACTAAATAATAAAGTCTCTTCATAAAGTCTGAATTCTAGCACTGTTTGCACTGGCACCATTGTCTCACTATTTTAGCTACGGATTGAGGTTATTCTCCAATTACGTAAGGCAACATCCAGGCTCGGCTCTGCTAAAGAGTATGAATCTTAGAAGTTCCACTATGGATATTCAAAGTCCAAGTGGTCCAACATCTTCAGTGATTCATTCAGAGTCGATTCTCCCCCAAGTTCTCTGCGATTGATGCTCAGTCTTGCCCTCTAGGCTCCGGAGCTCTCAGCGCTCGTGGATCATTGTCAATTAAGTCTGTGCCGGCGAGGAGCAGTAGTCCCATCGTACCTGACACAAGGTCTGGACTTTCACAGCGCTCCTCTGTTGTTGCAGTAAGTAACTTTGGTCTCCAGTGGCAGACCTGGGTTGCTACTCTGGTTCAGATGAAGAAGTCACAACGCTGAGTTAACATTTGTACACTGTTCATAGGTAACGGGCAGCTGCTTACACCGCAGCCTCCACCTAGCATAATGGGGTCTCATTCTACACAGTCATGGTGGCGTCCCTCTTTGGGTTGCAATACTGCACTGGCAACAGTGCTCTTTTCAGCACTGCACAGGGGCCAGCCCCTAAGCTTCACCATGACCCCCATCTGGCATACAGAGATCACGAACAACACACACAGACAGACAGCCCAATCAGTGTGGTGGTCCAATGTTACTCTTGACCCCAAATTGGCAAACAGGGGTCGCCACAGCACACAATGGTAGCTAACCGGTTTTGTGTGCTGTTTCAGACAGACCAGAATCTCACACTGCACTTCACCACAGAATTCACTCAAGAGGATCCCCACTGGACCTTCCTCCCTCCAGGCAATTTCCTTCTAATCACATGGTCCATTGGTCTTGGATCAGGTAGAAGCTGGTGCTCCAGGCTCCAGGGCAAGTGTTCTTGATACTCTTGGGTGTTGTTCCCTAACCTAGCATGGTAGACTGGAAAATAGGCAGTCCCCAGTCCTGGTCACAACAGGCAGAAGTTGTGCTGATAGTTTACACACTGATGAGCAGCTTCAGTTTGACAGTTTCGGAGTAGCAAGCTTTTCTAGACACAAATGTGATTTCGTATCTCTGTCTTGGAAGTCTGTGTTCGGGAGGGTGCCCACCTGGGATTTGTGTTGCAGTCAGGGCCGGACTGGCCGTAGCGGGCACCGGGCGTTTCCCCGGTAGGCCGCTAGGGTGGGGGCCGGTTTTGGGCCCCCGGGGGTCCGTTTTTGTTACCGGGTGTCGGCAATATCGGCCCCCCTGTAACAAAATTGACTGAAACCGGCCCTCACAAACTGCTCAGCAGCACTCCCCCTCACCAGAGGGCCAGCTGGACACTTTGCCAGGGCCGATTTTTGTTCCCAGTCCGGCCCTGGTTGCAGTTCCTCCAGTGAGTACTCTATCACAGCAGGAATGTCTCCAAACTTGACAGCCCCATACACAGGCCATGGGAGTGAATAGAGGGTCCCACCCAGATGCCAACCTCACTGATATATGCCTCAAAGTGTTAGAAAGGCTCCCAACCCTACTCTTTATGACAGCCCTGGCCCCTTTGGCCAGTAACCTCTCTTTAAAATCAAAAAGCTCCTTTTAGACTGTGCTGAGGAGCCTGGCTCTTCTTCCACAAATCTGTCTGGGAGGCTCCTCTACGTCCACAAGCCTCTCCAGCAAGCCCGAGGTCTCCCACAGTAGAACCTAGATTCTTCCATGTAATGTGTCCTTCACAGGCACACATAAACCCCAGCACTCACATGCAACTGCGCGCGTTAATTCCAATCTACAGTAGTACTTCAGAGGCACACATACATTCTAGTGTGCACACGTAAACATGCGCTCTGTCAGGCACTGCATGCAACCAGCAGGCCATGAGTGTGTTAGGCACATGGCAGCAGAACTTTACACAAGTGTGCCACCCCTGCATTCTACCTGCTAACCCCCTAGTCTCTGTCTGGTATGTCGTGAACATCAGCCTATCAGCAGCTTTTTGTCTGGGAGGGACAAGAAGTGTCACTTAGCAACACATGGGATCCGCTCGATTTACTTGGCTGAACTGTGGTCCACCAGGTTGGCAGGCTCACTGTGCCTGCCTGATCCACTGAACTGTACCTTTGATGTCCCTCAGTCACTCTGGGGACACCACTCTAATTCAACTTCGGGGTTAGAGCAAGCCCTACCCCTGTGCCCCACACCAGCATGAGAGACTCCCAGAGGTTGAAAACTGTTGCCTCAGGGACACTCCCGTGAGCAGGGTACAATCAAGCCCTCTTAAGTTGCAAGAAAACAACGCAGCACTTACTCTGACACACAGCATTGGAATTTTTTGACAGAGACTAGCAATCTGTAAGGACTCTTAAACTTCTACGGTTCGTGGGCTACCAGACCTGGTCAGCTGGGTATCAAGACACTTTTGTTGGACAAAGGAAACTAAAGGTATTTGATCTGATTGGTGAATCCAGCAATATGACTCTCAGTAGCTGAGAACAAGGTTGGCTTTGGTGTGGGTGGCGACCAGTGCGACAATCTTTTTGGCGCCACGCCCCATGACCTCCTTCTCCATAAAGTCCCTCATTACCACTCTCCAACAGTGCCCCTCGAATCTCCAGCACCCCTCCCTGACATCCATTTATTCTTTTAAAACGCTACTCATAGTTTACTTAGTTATGTGATGTGCATGGTACATGTTCTTTGCAGCAGACAGATTAACGCTCTGCGCTACCTTAGGATGAGTCAAAATTGCCACTAGATAAAACACTGATCTCTCTCCAGCAGGAACATTAACCACCAGAGTTTTCTTGAAACTTTTATTGTTGCCTGAAAACTGCTGAACACACAAAGAACTCTGAAGCACGTGCTTTTAAACTTCTAAGTTATTTTTAAAAACAGCACCCATCTTCTTTCCAGAACAGTGCCAGGTGCGGCTGCACCAGTTGCACCACCCTAAAGCCGATCGGGCTGAGGCACTATGAACAGCTATAAAATTCCAACCACATCTGGCAGAAGCTAAGATATCTTGACTTTATGCACTTTGATGCATCAATATAAATTAACACACATAGACTGATCTGGACTTGGACTTATTTGTCAAAATAATCCCATAAGCAGTCGAGATTCTCTACATACTGGCCATATTAAACATTCAAGTATTCTCTCCAAGATATCCCTGGGGTCCATATCCTACCATCGACATTTATAATTATTGTATTTTGTTCAGCTAACACCTTAATAGTTTTCATATAACTATCCTCTTCGACAATCTGCAGAATGCTAAGAACCTAAAGAGAACACACGCTCTATAATATCAACTTACAAATAGGCGTCACTATTAAAATATTTCTGTGCTCTGTTCTGCCAAAGTGAACCATGGAGCAGAACAGCCACACCAAGAACCGCAGCATTGGGATCCTGCAGAACGCTTATATTCAGAACAACGTTGGAATGGTTAGGGGTAGAGGCGCTTGACTGCCACCATTCTTTTAGACTGTTACTGCTTAATGATTTTAAGGTGTTTATTAAAGAGTTATTCCTTTCTGATTCCACATTCATATTTATTCTGATTGTGTTGCACTTGCAGCCGTGGCCCGTGGAAGGAGTTGCGGTGGGGCGAAAGGCGGGGCGGGGGAGGGGAAGGGTGAGGGATGCTAAAAACCGGAGTATGGATAATTGGAGGTAAGAAAACAATTTAATTAATAAAAACGAATTTCGTAGCGCGGGCTGCATCGCATTTTGCGATGCAGGGCGCGCTACGAAATTCGTTTTATTAATTCAAATGTTTACTTACCTCCAATTATCCATACTCCGGTTTTTAGCACCCCCTACCCTGCCCCTCCCCCGCCCCGCCTTTCGCCCCACCGGAACTCCCTCCACGGGCCGTGGCTGTGCACTTGTTATGTGCGGACTCCACCTTCACACCCTTCCAATGAACAAGGCCTTGACTGCTAGATCATCCGACTCAGGAGTGATCTGGAGATCCACCTTTTCACTGCAGACCTAGTGTCCAGCAGCCTAGTCAGTAAGGTAACCAATCAATCTCAAATTTGGCTCTGCTCTACAGACACTCCTCTAGACAAAGTCATTAGGATTTAGTTTAATATCATGCCCCCAGTTAAAATTGTTCATGAGCAACGGTGAGGAAAGAGGTCATATTATGTAGAGCTGAAACCCAGCGCTGGATGAGAATGGCTCCTTGGGGCATGATCTATTGACATATTAATCACATTATTTAGCTATCAATCTAACTATACATCTATCTACCTATCTAATCATCTACCTGCCTAGCTATCTACCCAACTACCCATCCATCCATCTGTTCGTTTTGTAGAGTGCAACCTTCCACCTGAGAGACACTTTTAGCTCTTTAGAAGACACTAAAATAGATTCCAGATGTTCACAGCCCAGCCAGCAGGTCACTATTGACTAGCAGGCGAGTAGTTTTTTAGGAATGCCCAGAAATTCAGATAAAGCCCCAAAACTCTCAGAGAAAGCAGAAGTTCTACTAGAAAGCTCCCTAAACGTTGAAACCTCTGATGCCCAATTTATAGTACTGGAACTTGACAACAGAGAACTTTAGTTTAGAAGACTAGTGCAAATTTACAGAAGCAATACATTTCCCTTGACCATAAAAGATATAATGCATTAAACAGAAGTTCTTAAAGGTGATCGTTTTATGGATGATTGATTCATCTAAGGACCTCCCCTTCTCTTTCAGAGTTTTGAAAGTCCCGGAACACGTGGGTATTCAGCTTATCAACTAGACCCCGCCATTGCCTGGAAACACTCACGGGTGACAAGAAGCGCTCTACACATTTATTGATTGATTGATGAACACGCAAACAATGAAGTTCTCAACTGCTGTCTTGACCAGGGGTACTCACAAATAATTAATCAGGGGCCACAGGTAAAAGTTTAGGGTTTGGCCAGGGGCCACAATTGTTAAACAAAGGGTTCAGGCAGATCAGGTCGATTACCCCTTTCAAGGTTTGCCCGGCGTCAGCCGCTTCTCACCCAACTCACGATTATCAAGTAAAGAGGCAGGCGCTGGAGACTGGAAGCCAGGAAACAGGAGTTTATTTCCGACGGAGCAGAACACATCAGATCAGACAACGAGGTATCGTTTCGAGGTGCTCTAACCGCATCTCTGAGGCCTGGCCTCTTATACACAGTTTTATGGTTTTATTACATTTGTGACATCCGTGGTATTGCTTTGAAGTACGGAAAAGGCATCTTTGGAATCCCCGGTTCAGGCCCGTTCCCACACATATCTACAGTAGGAGTCCCCACCCCTAATCTCAGCATGATGGCTATCGCGCAGCTGGACATTCCGCTGGGAACAGAAATGCAGGTAATCGATCGGATCTGGGGTGTGAGGGCATTGATTAATCCCCGCTCCTTTGAAGTGAGGCGAGGTCCTACTGTAGGGGCAATAAACTGCATCTGCTGGGCTAAGTGATGGCCTGGGATCAGGCCGAACAATCGGGCAAGGAGGAAGAGGTTATCAAAGGGCCTGTTTTATGAATGAGATGAAAGGTTGTGGGGGGGTTCAGCACGGGATGTGGCTCGGAGGCAGGGTCGCGCTGGAGGTGCGTTTAGGGCCCAAGCAGGAGAGACTGGGGGCTGTCAAAGGGGGGGGGGGTTGTGCTTGCGAGGCCGGGGAGTGAGGGGGTGAGACGCGCTGGCTATCGGCAGTAGGCAGAGAGGCCATGGCGCCTAAAATGGCTGCTGTGCATATTTGTGCGTGTGTCTGAGGAAATGGACAAGATGGCGCAGATGATGTTCAGCTCACAAACTAGATTTCAACAGTCCTCCCTTTTAACATGTCTCGCCAACTTGTCAATTCGGGTCTATCCCCATAAGGCCACGTATTTCTACTTCATAGAGGGGACTCATATGTTCAGTTCCAAAGTCCAAAGTCTTAGGGCACATGCAGTTGGCAATGAGTGAACACAAAGGTGGCAAGCATTGAATACCTAGGCAACACCCACACAGTACCACGACCGGTATCAAGATAAATGTAAACAACCTCCATCCCCAGTCCTTCAAAGTACCCCAGAACCAGCTCCCAAGCGACCATCCTTCCTGCTCCTGGTGAACCTCCGAGGAAAGTCTGTGGAGGTGCTCGATTGCTTTGTAGACTGAGGGCGAGTTATCTGGCACGCAGGTGCAACAGCTAGACCCGATGATGCGGCATGCTCCTCCACGGTCGGCTAGAACCACATCTAGAACAAGGCGGTTCTGAAGAGCCACCAGGCGGACTGCCTGAAGCTCGGCCGTATTGTTAGTGAGGATGCCCGCCGTGATGTTCATGGTCGTTTCTAATGCCTGGGTCAGGTGTCGGATGGCGCGGCTGTTTGCCATTGGGCCCCACAGAGGGACAAGTCCCTTCACTGCATCCAGGAACTGTGCTCCAGTGGAGTCGGCTTGTTCAATGTCTCTTGCGCGCTTCTGCTGGTGATGGTTTGCTGGGGCCACGTACGTTGGAGGGAGAATGAAGGCGATGTAGCAAGTACCCCCCCAACCTTTTGGAAGCCAAGTGTAAGCTTTGGTGCCACAAACAAAGTACATATTCGGAGAAGCAACAAAGGAGGGGGGATCAATCGAGTCCAATGTTCTGGTGATGCGGCAGGAACTGTGGCCCACCAGCTGTGTTCCCAGGCCTTCGAGGCACACGAGGCCCGTGACGTTGACAACGGACAGGGCCACAGTCAGTGTGGCAGCAGTTCGTTTCCGTAGGTAGGAGAAGGTGGGTCTGGCTGGATTATGGAACACCTGCATTTTGACTCGTTCTTTGGCAGGGATGTCCATCTGGAAGGAGGGACCAGAGGTCAAAGGACAAAAGGGAGCAGATGTTCTTCCGGTTTTGTTCAGCCAGAACCCATGGTAGAAGTGTGACACTGTTTGACCTGAAGTGGCGTTGTCCTTGTAGCTCTCTTGCAAGAGAATCAACCAGGCAAGGCAGGAGCCGTGAACTGAGAAAGGGGAAGGGATGAAAGGGATGGAGTGTCCGGTGGCATGCGGGAGCAACCCGCAGATCCAGCAGTTGGTGGCGTTGGCGGCAAGGTTGTGTTGGTGCAACAGTTGCATGAAGGAATTGTTCCAGAACTCCTTACGCCTTTCTCGGAGCTGAGGCGAAAGGGAGATCAGGTGATGCTCTTTCATAGTGGTTGGCTGTGCAGTGGTCAGCAATATCTGATGAGCGGGTGCGCTCTCTTCCACGATCCAGAAGGAAGTCATGAGGAGGAGGCAAAAGAGGAGGACAATGAAAAGGGCAATTGTCTTCGATTTGTGTATACTGTCAGTCTTTGGGTTCCGGTAGTGGGTATTTCTGGTTGCTTCCATCATCTTCGAGGTGCTCGGTAGTGGGCAGAACCGCAGACTTCGTTTAGCTTCTCTCCGGGTAACCCTTGGTTGTGTTTAGGCTACCGTTCTGAGATTCAACTTAGTCTGTGGTCTACTTAGCCGAAGCTCCCTCCTTTCGACGCAGGAAATACCCTTCCCTGGATGGCACAGTGGGATCAGAGATTTTTGCAAGTTCAAGTGCCTCGGTATCAGGATAACAGTTCAGTGATGGCCGGTCTTTGTTCAGCAGTTCTTCTTGGGTGCTGACGTTTTCTGTCGTGGCCAGGGTTGAGGAGACCTTCTTACAGTGGTGTGCGTGCAGCCAGTGTCGTTTCCCCTCCACTCAAAGAGCCGTCCGGGTGGTGATCAGTACTTGCCAGGGGCCCGTCCACCGGGGTTCCAGACTCTTTGCCCGTTGGAAATTTCGGATCAGCACATAATCCCCCGGTTGGATATCGTGACCCGGACCCCTGGAAGCATCGGGGATGGCCTGCTGCACCTGCTGATGAATGACAGACAATGTTTTAGTCAATTTGCACAAGTAATCAGACAGTAGGACGTCCGGGACGTCGTGAATGGAGGTCGGTTTAGGGGCAGTCCAGAGGTTCATCGGTCGCCCAAATACAACCTCGTAGGGGG
Source organism: Lissotriton helveticus (assembly GCF_964261635.1). Lineage (NCBI taxonomy): Eukaryota > Metazoa > Chordata > Amphibia > Caudata > Salamandridae > Lissotriton > Lissotriton helveticus. The sequence continues at coordinate 213,316,848 of NC_136062.1, read as the reverse complement.
TCAAATGGTGCTTAGTGGGAGTGGAGCGCATCGATAGCAATGCCAGTGGGAGGGCATCTGGCCATTTAAGTCCTGTGGTGGCCACTATCTTCGACAGTTTTAGTTTCAGAGTGGCGTTGTGTCGTTCAACTAAGCCAGCAGATTGGGGGTGAAAGACTGCATGAAACCTCTGTTTTACACCCAACCCTTTCAAGATTAGTTGGATAACTTCAGCGATGAAGTGGGGGCCGTTGTCGCTCCATAGAATTCGACAAAGACCGTAGCGAGGGAAAAACTCTTTCAGCAGTACCTTGGCAGTGGTCATGGCAGTGTTATCACGGGTTGGATAGGCTTCTACCCATTTGCTGAAAGCACACACAGTGACTAATACATACTTCAGGCTCTGGCATCTTTCTAGTTGGATGTAGTCCATCTGGAGGACCTCAAAAGGATGGTCGGGGGCCCCAAACCCTCCCCGGGGTACCACAGTTCCTTTCCCAGGGTTATGTTGCAGGCAGATAAGGCATTGCTGGACCAGGCGTCTGGCTGAGTCGGGGATTTTGTCGTTGTGCCAGACCTTGGAGACGAATTCGGTCATGGGGGCAGATCCTATGTGTGCAGGGGAGTGAGCCATAGTCAGTATGGGGATCAGGTATGAATTGGGTAGCAACCATTTGTTAGTGTCCTTTGTCCGCCAGAAGCCTTCATCGTCTTTCATTCCCACCCGTGTCCATTCAGTCAATTCGTGTGGTGAGCTGGCCATCTGGATGTCCCTAATCGTTTCCCTAGCGTCAGTCCATTTTTCTGCTTGTGACCTGGTCACATACATGCGTGTCGTCGTCCTATTCTCAGCTGTGGTTCGGGCGGTGATGTCGGCCAGTGCGTTTCCCTGTCCGACTAAGTCTGTCACCTTCCTGTGTGCCCGGCATTTGATTACAGCTAATCGTTTGGGGAGGAGAACTGCTTCAATCAGGGCGGAGACTAGATCTCCGTGGAGGATGGGCGTGCCGTGGGACGTCAGGAATCCCCTTTCTCTCCACAAGAGTCCAAAATGGTGAACCACTCCGAAGGCGTACTGGCTGTCCGTGTAAATGTTTGCCGTAGTCCCTGTCGCTATAATACATGCTCGTGTGAGGGCAATCAGTTCTGCCGCCTGTGCGGATCGTTGCGTGATGCGGGCGGTTTCAACTCCAGTTCGGGCTGTGGTAACTGCATAGGCAGCTGAGGTGGTGCCGTCGGGGAGTTTTATGCAAGAGCCGTCTACCCATAGCTCTCCATCAGGGTCTGTGAAGGCGGTGTCTCGGAGGTCAACTCTACTCCTAGTCTGTTCGTCTGTGAGGGTCACACAGTCATGTATGGGGGGGACATTTGGGTCGTTTTCGGGCAGGGGCAACAAGGTGGCTGGATTCAGTGTGGTGCATCTTTTCAGCGTGATGTGGGGTGCAAGCAGAGTCAGTTCGTATCCGGTCAGTCGTGCGCTAGTCAGGTGTTGCGTCTTAGTCTGGTTTAGGAGGGTGTCAACAGCATGGGGCACTAATACCGTGAGGGAATTCGAGAATACGATCCCCTCACTTTGTCGGATAGAGACAGCAGCGGCAGCTACGGCTCGAAGGCAGGCAGGCAAGGCTCTCGCTACGGGGTCAAGGGTGGCAGAGAAATAGGCACATGGTCGTTGCTTGGGGCCAATAGTTTGGGTTAGGACAGACAAAGCGCACCCCTCCCTTTCGTGGGTGTAGAGAGAGAAGGGCTTGGTGTAATCGGGGGTTCCTAGGACTGGCGCAGAACAAAGGGCGTCTCGAAGTTCTTTGAAGGAGGATTGGCATTCGGGGGTCCAAGGGAGTGGGAAGGGGACATCTTTGGCTAGTAGGGAAAGTAGTGGCTTTACAATGAGGCTGAAATTTGGCAACCACTGCCGGCAGAAGGAGGTGAGGCCTACCAGGGAGCGGACTTGTTTCTGGGTCTTTGGGGCAGGGGTTTCTAGAATGGCCTGAATTCGATCGGGTGTAAGCTTTCTCCCGTCTTTGGACAAGAGGTGGCCTAGGTAAGTGACCTGGGGTTGGCAGAATTGCAACTTCTTCTTGGAGACCTTGTGGCCATTTTCCGCGAGGAAGTGCAGGAGTTGGATGGTGGCTGTGACTGCAAGTGGAGTGGTGTCGGCCGCCAAAAGGATGTCATCGACGTACTGTATCAACACCACTCCCTCCGGTAGCTGAACGGCGTCCGGCTGTCTCTTGAGGGCCTGGCTATAGATGCTGGGACTTTCAGTGTAACCTTGGGGAGCTCTACAAAATCTATATGAGCGGGATTTTAACGTGAAGCCGAAAAGGTAGCGGCTGTCTGGGTGGATGGGGATGGAGAAGAAAGCGTTCTTGAGGTCTATTACAGTGAAGGTGGTGGCTGTGGAAGGAATCAGGATCAGAATGGTGGCGATATCTGAGACTACGGGGTACTGAGGTACAACTACCTTGTTGACCTCTCGAAGGTCGATGATGAAGCGGTACGCTTTCTCATCTCCCTCGCCCTGCTTCTTCACAATGGGTAGGATAGGGCTGTTGCAAATATTGCTGACTACTTCCTCTACCACTCCTGCCTCTACCAGGGACTGGATTATCATTACCAATGCCTTCTCACCTTCGGGCGATATCCGATACTGTGGGAGTTTTGGGAGTATCGCATCTTGGCGAACAGTTATGCGCACGGGGTCGATCATCATTCGTCCTACATCAGCGTCAGTTTTAGCCCACAGATACAGAGGTAGAGAGTCAAGTAAGGATGCGTCAGTGTCAGAGATGGAGAACATGTGTCGTGCGGGATGAGGTCTGAGCAGAGTCGGGTTATCGTACAGAATGACTCGAACTCCGTCTTGTGAACACCTGATAGTAGCTCGGAAATGTTTCAGTAAGTCAAGTCCCATAATGGCATCGTGGGTATTGGAGGAAAGCCGAAACGTCGTGTCAGTGGGGTTACTGTCCAAGTCGAAGGAGACCGGTGCGGATAAGGGGTTAGTGGAGGGCGTTCCATCAAAGCCTATTGATGTTATGTGTGAGCCAGATAAGGGTGCCCTTGGAATCAGTCGTTTAGATAACGCACTACGTGTCGCGCCAGTGTCTACCAGGAATGGAGACTTTGTACCTAGGACCTTAGCGGTGACATAAGGACCTTGCTGGTCAACATAGAGCTCGACTGGATCCCTTCCTTGCCCTTGGCAGTCCTATGCAAAGTCGCGGGCATTGTCGCAGTCAGACTGTTGGCACTGATTCTGTCGGGGACGGTCAAACGTGTTCGGTCTGCCAGGTCTGTCATTGTTGGTGTCGTGGGTGTGCCCTCGTCCCTGCCCTCTAGTCCTGGGGCCATTCGTCATGTCCCTCGTCTCTTTATTTTTAATCATTTCCAGGAGAACCGGACATTGAGACTTCCAATGGCCAAATCCTTTGCAAAACGCACACTGGTTCTCATCGAGGTCTGTTCGTGGAGCGTCGGGTGTGGGTGTGCGGTCTCTAGGGGGTGGATTTCTAGGGGCATCCGACTGGTAGTTTCCTCTATACTGTTCCCTTCCTGTCGTCACTCCTTGCAATTGAGCAATCATCACTCGTTCTTTCAAGTCCTTTTTCTTTTTCTCTGTCGCCCTATCGTTCTCGTTCTTTTGGTGTTCGTAGTACTGAGCCATCTGAAGGATAGCTGCAGGTTTGGAGGCCCCCCAACTACTCTTGCTCGTCTGTAACTTTTGGGAGACCTCTTGCGATAGACCCTTTACGTAGTTTTGCACGAATAGGTGTTGTCCGGTTGCAGTGGTCATGTCTTGGCCACTGTAGTCGGAGAACACTGTTTCAAATCGGGAGAAGTATTCTGATACGTCTTCCTGGGGTTTCTGACGGCAAGCCGTGACTATCGACCAGTCTACCTTCTTCTCTGGGATCAATGTCTTTAGCTTCTTAACTATTTTATCCGGGAGTTCCAGTATGTCTTTTACAGGTTTCTTTCCGGGCTCTCGCTGTCTATCTAGTTCACTGAGTTGATTCCAGGTATGTCCGAACAGATCTGTGTGGTCGGTTTTCCGGATTTGCTTCCACACGTCAGCCGGCAGACATAGCCCGAAAAACAAGTCAATGTCCGCTAGAGTCATTATTGTTGAACCCAGGGCTGTACCTAGTTCGGTATAAAATGCTGTCTGGTTCTTTCTTAAATCGGGCAGGGTTTGTCTAAAAGTTAAAATATCTTGCCGATCCCATGGTTGATAAACCCAGTTGTACACAACCCTCCCCTTTGCATCTGCGTGGTTGATATCGTCGTTTGTTCCCTGACCTCGCGGGGGAACCCAGTAGGGGGCGGCTTCTCTGATAGGCATCATAGTGGTGGCTACTTCTGATGAGGACCCAGTCGTGTCAGGGACTGTAATCTTAACTTCTGGTTTCTGTTCCGTGAGGTGGCGGAAGACCTCAAGCGTTTGCATGAAGAGGTCCGTCACGTCATGCTCAGCCTCGTCTCCAACATTGACTTTTCTATATAAAGCTGTCAGCTTAGTAGGACCCTGATTCTGATACCTATCCTCATATGCGTTCAGAGTGTGGTAGCTAAACCGTAAAACGAAATGCCGTCTGTGACTACCGGCATGTGAATTGTGCATATCTATCGTGTATTCTTCGCTCTCCTTTCGTTCTACCAGTGTCTTTACTATCTTGTCAATTCCATCCCGCTCATCTTTGCTCAATCTACTCAGTCTGGCTGGTGGCTGCTTGCTAGTCTCGAGCTCATCTGATGTCGTTACTAATGTGGTCGGTGCGGAGGCCGTGAGGGCTGGGGTACCAGCTCCAAGGTCATTCTCATTTGCACTCGGAGCTGGCAGGTGCTGTACTAGAGGTTGGGAGGGGGTATATGGGGGGGCATGTAGATGATCGGAGGACCTAGCAGTAACTCATCGTTCGCCCGTTGTTTGGAGGGTAGCTCAGGGTAGAGCGTAGAGGGGGTCCTAACAGGGCATTGGCCTGCCGACTCAGATTCCTGCTTTTGTCTGGCCTCCTTTCTTTCTTTTATTTCTTCTTCTAGTTTCTTAGCGGTCAGGTGGGCTGCCTTTCGTAACTCTTTTCCTATTCTTGCTTCTTCTCTTTTCTTTCGTTGTTCTGTTTCTTTGCGCCACATGCCGAAACTATCAAGCATAGTGGGCGTTGTTTTATTGTTACAAAGGGCTGTTTCCAGCACACTTATTTTTGCGTCATCGAAGGATCCTATCAGTGGCCACTGACTTTCCTGATCCTTTTTAGTATATTTATGCCATAACTTACTATAAGCTACGGCGACTAGTCCATACTTTAAAAACATGTCCTTATTAGGGGTGCCCTCCAGAGGAGCCGGATGATCCACCTCTAATAAGCGGTCCGGGCTGAACCAACTACTGAATAATGGGGAGAAGATAGGCATGACGGGTTACAATGGGGACAAAAGTCTGCACTACCTATCCTTCACTACTTTGCGAAGACTAGACAGAATATTTCTATTCTACAGTATTCGCAAATAGGGAATACCCAGAGAGAGAGAACCAATTCCAAACAGTCAATGTTCGGACAAACAATCAATCAATCAAATGAGGAATAAAATAGGCGCGACGGGTTACAACGGGGGCAAAAGCCTGCGCTACCTACCCTTTCACTGTTTACAAAGACTAGACAGAATATCTCTATTCCACGTTATTTGTAAGCAGAGAATACCTCCACAGAACCAATATCGAACAATCAATGTCCGTTCAATCAAACAATCAGTGGCGAGAAAGAAATAGGCACGACGGGTTACAACGGGGGCAAAAGCCTGCGTTACCTATTCTTCACTATCTGCAAAGGAGGACAGGATACTTTTATCCTTCCCCGTTTGTAGACAGAGAATTCTCGAGAAAGCAATCCTCGAACAAACAATGTTCGGGCAACCAATTAATCAGTGGGGGAGAAAGATAGGCACGACGGATTACAACGGGGGAAAAAGCCTGCGTTACCTACCCTTCACTACCTGCAAAGGAAGAGAGAATACTTTCTATTCCTCTCGGTTTGCAGACAGAGAATCTCCAAGAGAACCAACAATTCGGAGAGTAATACTAGTATTTTCCAATCAATCAATCAAATATTTCACAGTTTGTCGTGTTACACGACCTTACCCGGACCGCATGGACAGTTTCCTGTCTTCCGATTCCAGCGCCCGATCGTCCTCTATCTTCTGTCACGGCACTCCTGATGGTTCCCAGTCAGGACCGTAGATCACTCGAGAGAGGTCTGTTCGGAACCAGTGAAGTTCGGATGATCGGCTGCCAGACGAGGGTCTATCGGGCAGGTGCACTTCCCGATCGTTGCAGTCATTCACTCCGTCGTCAGGACCTCTCCCTCTGGATCCACGTGTCGCTGATGGGCCCCACGTTTGGGACGCCAATTGTTAAACAAAGGGTTCAGGCAGATCAGGCCGATTACCCCTTTCAAGGTTTGCCCGGCGTCAGCCGCTTCTCACCCAACTCACGATTATCAAGTAAAGAGGCAGGCGCTGGAGACTGGAAGCCAGGAAACAGGAGTTTATTTCCGACGGAGCAGAACACATCAGATCAGACAACGAGGTATCGTTTCGAGGTGCTCTAACCGCATCTCTGAGGCCTGGCCTCTTATACACAGTTTTATGGTTTTATTACATTTGTGACATCCGTGGTATTGCTTTGAAGTACGGAAAAAGCATCTTTGGAATCCCCGGTTCAGGCCCGTTCCCACACATATCTACATTAGGAGTCCCCATCCCTAATCTCAGCATGATGGCTATCGCGCAGCTGGACATTCCGCTGGGAACAGAAATGCGGGTAATCAATCGGATCTGGGGTGTGAGGGCATTGATTAATCCCCGCTCCTTTGAAGTGAGGCGAGGTCCTACTGTAGGGGCAATAAACTGCATCTGCTGGGCTAAGTGATGGCCTGGGATCAGGCCGAACAATCGGGCAAGGAGGAAGAGGTTATCAAAGGGCCTGTTTTATGAATGAGATGAAAGGGTGTGGGGGGGTTCAGCACGGGATGTGGCTCGGAGGCAGGGTCGCGCTGGAGGTGCGTTTAGGGCCCAAGCAGGAGAGACCGGGGGCTGTCAAAGGGGGCGGGGGTGTGCTTGCGAGGCCGGGGAGTGAGGGGGTGAGACGCGCTGGCTATCGGCAGTAGGCAGAGAGGCCATGGCGCATAAAATGGCTGCTGTGCATATTTGTGCGTGTGTCTGAGGAAATGGACAAGATGGCGCAGATGATGTTCAGCTCACAAACTAGATTTCAACACAGTGGTGGAGAGAGAAGGGTCGGGGGGCAATCATAGATGCAAAGTAAGATTGAAAAGAACAACTGTATGCTTTTCTCTGAAATCTACTTAAGACATACATTTCTGTATATTTCGTTATTTCCTCTTCTTTTTCGTGTGTTTTACAACTAGAGAAAATAAGTTGAGGAAAGTTCACCTAGGAAAACAACCCTGAAATACAACAATGATTTATGTTTTAAAAGGCTAATATCATAAGCTAAAGTGTATTCACTTCCTCTTATGTACGTTGCTGTAGTGCCCCTTATGTGTATTGAAATGTATCTTTACATTTTGATAATAAAACAGGGAGGCACTCTGAAATGAAAATGGCTGCTTTCACTGGTTTCGGCTTCAAATAGCAATGGACTGCTCACAAGGAGGGCCTCAAGAAAGGGAATATGGCCCCCTAGCCAAACAAGGAGTATCAGTGGTCTAGACCTTTCATTGAGGAGAGGATGTAGTCTAACGGCGTGGGCGGTCGATCTCAAATCTGGAGGAACTGTGGGGCATATTATCAAGGACCGGTGTTAAATATATCGCCGTTTTATCGGCAGGAAACTGCCGATCAAACGGCGATAATGGGCTTGATAATACGTCCTTGTGAATTCCCATAGAAGCCCATGTTCTAGTGTTAACATGAGCTTCTACGGGAATTAACAAGGGCATATTATCAAGCCCATTATCGACGTTTTATCTGCAGTTTCCTGCCGATTAAACAGCGATAATTTTAACACCGGTCCTTGATAATATGCCCCTATGTTCTAGTCTCAGCAATGACGCTTAACATCTTGCGTGATTCTGGGCAAATCACTTCATCTCTCCATGCCTAACAAAAATGAAAGTGTCCTTGTGTAACGCAAATGATGCCTAAAGCACTTTGATGCCTGATACCTTCAAGTCGAGTTTTCACTATATAAAACTATGAAAAACACGACCAACCGTGAAACTTCAAGGAAAAGAGAGGCGCCATGATATGCTGGCATGACGCCAACAGCCCTGAGGTAAACCCATAGCTGAGCTGGCCCATGATAGTAGGTTCATTCCTTTGACATGAGATACTCTGTCATGTGTGATTGCCTCTTTCACAGGCAACACGGTCTCTTCTCAAAGAATACCCGTAATGTACCAATAGGCCAAACACCCACTGACTTAAATCCATGATCAATCGAGTGACACACCATGTACATAGAGGGCTGGGCCTGTGCCAGGGTTTATTAGCACGTACACACTAGACTCAGGTGCCTCCGGAAGAGCATGGCTTTTATCCAAGGAAAATATCAAGAGAGTGAACATGAGAATTGTTTATCTGACCTCATTCGCTCACGCATTTGCTGCGCATTACCACACTAATAAACCGCATAATCTCTATTGGTGATAAGAAGTTTGACATCCCAGCTCAGAAGCCTCAATGTCATCTTTGCGGCCTCCCAGGGCCACCTACAGCGCTCCCCTGCACCCTTCAAGATGGCCGGCCTTGGATCTCGATGGTGCCCGCGCAGGGATGCTTGTCGGCAGTATCGAGTCACCGAGGCCCAGTGGTAGCCACCCGCAGCGACAGCCTCGCTGCCTTCCGTCGATGACTGCATCTCCACGGCCGCCTCCTTATCGCACCGGCACAGCCCGAGGCAGCAAATTGGGAGCAAGACGTCAGGCCCACTACAGAAGGCTTGTAAACCCGAGCGTTTACGACTTAATCTGGATGCTTTTTATGTTTGGATTTAAAAACGATATCAGCGTCCGGCAGCCGAGGCGGCGGCACAATGGAAGCCCTGTCCCCTCCTTCCCTCCGCAGAAAATCTCCCTCTTCAAAGGAGCGATTGTGTCTCTATTAAAGAGACGCAAAACCAATTAACTCCTAAATTGAATTGCAATCGCTGTTCTGACATACCTGAGCTCATTCATACCTCTCCGCCTGCAGCCCCCGCGCCCTCCACCCCCCCAAACACCACAGTCGATGGTGTAAGCACGGGGCAGGGTGCGGGTTCATCTCCAGTTTAATCAGATAACAGGACAATCCGTGTACTCAATGCCAGCTGAGACAGGCGTCCAAAAATGGGACCGAGGAGGGAGGGGAATAAAAAAAACAGTATTCTTCTGTCTGCGTTATCATCACAGGCACCAACTGTCTATTCCAGGGCTGAATGGACACCACACATCTCTGTCAGTGTACTTCAAGCATGCCATGTTTATTCCTGCTATGTGAGGATCGCATGGACCTCAACCACCCTGGATTTTCCTCAGAGCCTGACTTGCACTGTCACAGAGCCTTCACTCCCTTCATTCTCCCAGTGTCAGACTCTGATAACTCATCTCAGGGTGCCTGGTCGCCGCATTCCATCCATCCATCCATCCATCCATCCATCCATCCATCCATCCATCCATCTATCCATCTATCCATCCATCTATCCATCTATCCATCCACCATCCATTCATCCAATATGAGATTCACACAGGTAATGAAGCATTCTTCTTGTCACTCGCAGGTGGCCTTCTATTTTACAAGAGCAAGGTTCTGGATTGAACTCTGGTCTCCCTTTGGGACTTGGCCACCACCATCCTGCAAAACTGATGATAGCCCTCATCTGCTCAGGGCATGAGGACTCGCTAATTCACTCTTGGTTGTAATAAAAAAAACTCAGTGAAACAAACATAGGGACAAGTCAGAAGTGTGAGAGTCTAGCTCTTTTATGCCCCTCATGGGTTCACCAACTGGTCAGTCAATCCTAGGCTCGCTTTTTAATATTACGAACTCAGGCTGGGTGTCAGGCCAGAAGCCAACCTACCATCGGGACATGGAAGTAGAGTAACACCTGTGCCCACTCTCACCACTCGGGCTGGTGGATCCTAAGTGGTTACCTGCCACGATGCACCCAGGTCATGCCTTGCTAGGACTCCAGTTTGTCCATGTGCCAGAGGTTTCAGATGTGTCCCCAGCATTGTCCTGGGAAGCAGAGACATTTCAGGGCCTGGGAAGGTCTGGAGAATCTGTCCACCATTGGCTCAAAACAAACTAATGCTTCCCTGTCCCATCATTTAAGGCCCAACATGTCCTGTCCCATTTCCTGGGGTAGAGGTCCTCCTAAGTAGAAGCCACTCAAGGCAATTATCCCACCCCAAGGCGCTGGGAGGGTTGTGGGGCCAACGCTCGCAAACAGGTCTTCTTTGTACAGTGGATGTCTACAAATCCCACAAACTCTTGCTGGAAAATTCCTTTCATACACCAAGTTCAGTCTCTCTCCTGAAGCTACACAACATTTACTCAACTGCAACACTGTCATCGATACCACACTCAGGACCTTTAAAACAGTTCCACACGTCTCTACCCTCTGCCCTTGCGACACTGGCAACTACCCCCTCTAATTTTACGGTGTTGGGTGATTTTAATGTCCATTTTGATAATATTTCTGACCACACAGCCCTAGAGCTAACGGCTGGACTCTCCGCATTACAAATGGACCAGCTTGTTCTTCTTGCTACGCACATCAAGGGCCATCTGTTGGACCTAGTGTTTAGCAACTGTCCCAACCTGAGGGTGAATTCTCCTATTTCTCTTCCTTGGACAGATCATGTATTAATTCCTTTTATTTGGGAGATTTATAAACCTCCCCCTCTAATACCTGGACTACGGAAAGCACGAAACTGGGCAAAACTCTCGCCAGAACAATGGACCAAAGATCTAAAGATGTCCAGACCGCCAATTAGCCAGGAGCCCATGGCAGCGAATAACAACTTTAATAATTGGATACTGAACTCCCTTAATTCGACACTGCCCATTCGGAAAATGGTCCTAAAAAGATCTAGGAAGTCCGCCCCCTGGTACTCGGCGGAGCTCAGGGAAAGAAAATACCAGTGCAAAAGACTGGAAAGAAAATGGCGACTGGAGTACGCTGCGGCAGATAAAGTTACTTATAGAGAGGCAATAAGAGTTTATAAACGGGAGATAAAAATGGCCCAATCCATATACTACACCAGAAAAATCTCCGCGGCTAGCACCAAACCTAAGGAAATCTATCAAATTGTGAGAAGCCTTACTAGGCTCCCTCAAACTTCCTTAGTTAATCACAATGTACAATCTCGTTGTGAGGATCTGTCGGAGTTTTTCTTTAAAAAAATCCATCTAATATATTCATCATTCCCCGTTGTGGGCTTGAATAACCATGTGGAATTACCTCTTCCGCTCTCCCCGGAAGCTATCTGTAACCCTTTACCCATTTTGGATCAGTTTCCTCTGTTAAACTCGGAAATACTTGCTCATTTAATGTTACAAGTAAAATCAGGTTCCCCCCTGTGATCCGCCCCCGTATATTGGCGCTGTATCCCACACTGTTCTTCCAACTATACTGGATGTACTCAATGCATCCATCTCCTCAGGCACTGTTCCACCGATGTGGAAATAGGCCATGGTTCGGGCATTGCTGAAAAAATCTAACTTGGATGCTGACAATTTGAGTAACTATCGTCCTATCTCCCTGCTTCCCTGGATCAGTAAAATCCTAGAGAAATATATTAACGGCCTCCTGACACTATTCCTGGAGAGTAACCATCTGCTTCATGCTACTCAGACCGGTTTTCGCCCTAAGCATGGGACAGAAACTGCCCTGCTCGCGGTGATGGAAGAAACCAGAGAGATCTTAGACCGAGGGGGACTGGTGGCAGTTATCCTCCTCGATCTAAGTGCTGCATTTGATACGGTAAACCACAGTATCCTATTGCAGCGTCTCTGTAATGTAGGAATATTTGGCAGAGCGTTAATTTGGCTAAAATCCTTTCTGAGTGATAGAACTTTTCAAGTTTTTGAGGAAGACTCCATCTCCTCCAGTAAACCCCTGACATGTGGGGTTCCACAAGGCTCATCTTTGAGCCCGACGTTATTTAACGTCTATATGAGACCGCTGGCTGAGATCGTCCGTCCATATGGTATTAAGATCCTTACCTATGCGGACGATACTCAGTTGATGGTTTCTCTTGCGCAGGGAGATAGCTCATCAGGAAAAATTGATCTGGCAGGATGTCTAGAGGAAGTGAAAAACTGGATGACAACGTCATGTCTTAAGCTCAACGGAGACAAAACAGAGCTTATGCTTCTAGGCCATTCTGCTCCGTCTGCAATCAACTCTATATGGCCCATCTGTCTTGGCCCGCCACCAGCCCCTAAGGACACCATAAAGAGTCTTGGTGTCTGGCTGGACAAGTCCATGACGTTTGACAGCCAGGCAACCAAGCTATCTGCCACCTGTTTTGGTCTGCTAGGACTCCTCAGGAAGATTCTTCCTTTGTTACCCTTTGAAGCCAAACAAACTGTGATCCCAGGCCTGATTCAATCTCACCTTGACTTTGGTAATGCTCTGTATTTAGGAGCTCCTGAATATACCCTGCGGAAACTCCAACTAATCCAAAACTGTGCCGCGCGCACACTTCTTCAGCTCCCCCGCAGGAGTTCAGCCAAACTCGGGCTGTGAAGCCTGCATTGGCTCCCCGTTAGGGAGAGAACCAATTTCAAATCTCTATGTATCGCACACCAGGCCTTTTGGGAAACAGGACCAGCGATCAACCACTCTTTAATCACCCCTATCATCCAAGCAAACAGTTGCGTTTATCAAATGCGTTTCTGGTCACAGTCCCCAAGATCAGGAGATCTAGAGTCGGAGGTCGCTCTTTCTCATTTAATGCAGCTAAGATGTGGAATACCCTTCTCTTTCACTTGAGGTCCAACTCTAATCTCATTTCTTTTCGTAAACAGCTGAAAACTTTTCTGTTTAATAACTAAAGCCTCTCCCCCCTGATTTTCTTGCGTCTCTTGGGCTTAGCACCTTTTCTTTTTAGCGCTTGGACGCCTCAGGGCAACTATTGCGCTTTACAAAACCCATTTTCATTTCATTTCATTCACTCAGTCATACTGCAAATCTACCTTCTGTCACTCAAGGAGGCAATGATATCTTTTGGACACAGTGGCACCTTCTAAAGGGATTGCAGGGTCATCACATAACACCATACCCAAACATGATGCATCATACACATACACACACTTACTAACACTGTACAAAAGATAAACCAAACTCATACCATAGAGAACCATGGAGTAAGAAGTGCGGAAGCTACCACAGCATGTACATGAGTGGAAATACTCTAGTTCAATATACTAACCCCTTCTTTACTCTAGGCACCAATGTCAATGGTCTATTGTAAAATGATGGGGCCCGCTGCAGAATTTGCAGGGGGGTCTCTGGGACCTATATTCATAGGTCTTGAAGGGTGGGTGATCCCTACACCACAGGTGCTGGAGGGGCATCTATTATGTCCATATCTTCGTTATTATATATGGACCGATGCATAAAGCGCAGTATTTTTAGCTTTAGCAAAGCATGCAAACCGTAAATGGTTAAATGTATTTTTTTTACATTTAAGTTTAATTTGCTTTTATTTATCCACTTTACATTATGATGGAATGCATTCCTCACTTACTGAACTTAATTGCCTTCATTTACGGAAAGCCTTTAGTAATGTTGGATATTGTTGACTGTTTTATTAGTTTATCCATTAATGAATTTTGTTAAGCAGGAATCAGGCTATATCCGGCATAAGAGGTCTGTACAGGTCATATTTCGCGGAAGCATTATTTAATAGCCATTCAGAATTCCATGTGACAGTTTCAATTTTTAAAGAATTGGAGTACCACAAGGCAATGTCTTCACGTGGTCAGTGGTACTTTTTGTGATAGGGAATAGGGTAGAGGTGCAGCTTACTTTTTCTTAGTGCTTAAAATATAAAAGAATAAGAGCTGGTGCCCACGGTTTTGCTCAAAAGTCCAAGGCCGTCGCTGTTGAATGTCGGGGGTGCCGAATACAAAAAGATGCGTAATCTTCCACCTCATTACCCTTTCATTCACAACCAAATACTCCACCCCTCTTTTTCTCACTCCTTCAGATTCTTTTTCATTCTTACTGTCTTTCTATGTTGTGGTTTGTTCAGTTGTCTCATCCTCTTTCTTTGCGCCCTTGATATGTTTCTCTCTCTTCTCTTGGTCAACTCTGATAACAAAAAGTAAGCGCTTGTCCCCAAATATAAGTGCCGGTGGGCCCCACCTACAACCATGTTAGGCACACCCTACCAGCTCCACCCCTACCCCCTTCTTTTTAGGTGGGCTTTTGACATATACTCCATTAACCATTCCAGTGTCTTTTCAGTTTTTTAAATCTTCTTAACACAACAACTTCCTTATTGCTTGCTGTAGCCATCAGCAAAATCTCTATTTATCTGCAGAAATCTTTGCCAAAAATTATTCAAAATCGACATTTTTGTTGTTACTTTTTCCTAACTGTTTTTAGCTGCTTATTTGACAACACTAAACAGGGATCGAATAAATCATTTGTTATCAGTGGCGGCTGGCACAGAGCGTGGGCGGTGAGTTGGGAGGGAGGAGTAAGCGGGTTTAAGAAAGAATAACAAGCATTTACAATGCAATGGTTTTGCCTTTGTTAAAGTTTGAGCTATTGGCATTGCTCTTGACAATATTTTTATTTATGTTTTTTTTAACATAAATAAATGGCATTGTCATTTACAATGCCACTAGCTTGATCTCTCGAAAATGACACACACAAACACCCACAGAGAGCCCCCCCAATACACACTCAGAGGCCTCCCCACACACACACCCACACAGAGCCCCCCACACACACACCCACACAGAGCCCCCCCCACACACCCACAGAGCCTCCCTACACACTGCGAGCCCCCCCCACACACTGCGAGCCCCCCACACACTGCGAGCCCCCCCACACACTGCAAGCCCCCCCAGACACTGCAAGCCCCCCCACACACTGCAAGCCCCCCCACACACTGCAAGCCCCCCAACACACTGCAAGCCCCCCAACACACTGCAAGCCCCCCAACACACTGCAAGCCCCCCAACACACTGCAAGCCCTCACACACTGCGAGCCCCCCCACACACTGCGAGCCCCCCCACACACTGCGAGCCCCCCCACACACTGCGAGCCCCCCAACACACTGCAAGCCCCCCCCACACACTGCGAGCCCCCCCCACACACTGCGAGCCCCCCACACACTGCGAGCCCCCCAACACACTGCAAGCCCCCAACACACTGCAAGCCCCCAACACACTGCAAGCCCCCACACACACTGCAAGCCCCCACACACACTGCAAGCCCCCCCCACACACTGCAAGCCCCCAACACACTGCAAGCCCCCAACACACTGCAAGCCCCCACACACACTGCAAGCCCCCACACACACTGCAAGCCCCCCACACACTGCAAGCCCCCCCCACACACTGCAAGCCCCCCAACACACTGCAAGCCCCCAACACACTGCGAGCCCCCCAACACACTGCGAGCCCCCCCACACACTTCCAGAATTCCTGTATAATCGTGTCTATTCCTCTTAAATAAAATGCACTGAAACGAAACGCAGTTGTATGAAATACTGAATCGCATTTGTTCATGTCATCTGAGTGTCGTTTGAAGCATTGGATTACATGATGCTAAGAGACGTATTAAAGTT
Organism: Lissotriton helveticus; assembly: GCF_964261635.1. NCBI lineage: Eukaryota > Metazoa > Chordata > Amphibia > Caudata > Salamandridae > Lissotriton > Lissotriton helveticus. The sequence goes on along the minus strand of NC_136062.1, from coordinate 213,301,056 downwards.
GTCATGTGCTAATCAATACATGCATTCATCGTACCCACGGTTTGATTTCCCCATCCTCCATTCACTTCGTATACAAACGGCGGCCTTCCTCCACCTCCCCTCTCTCTGCCCCTCCTCAGCCCCCTGCCTGCTGCACCCCGTCCCCAACTGAGGCCCCGGCTGGAGGGGCACAAAGGCCGGAACAGGCCGCAGCCGGGGCCTCGAGTAGGCCACTCTGCCGCTTCCCCGCCTCCCTCCCGGGGTGCCGTTCTTACCTGCTGGACGGGGGTGTTGGGCCCCGGAAACCTGCTGGAGCCGTTTCGGTAGGGTGAGGGGGCCAGGAGCCGGAGCCGGAGGCGGGTCCGGGTGGAGTGCGGCCGCCGCGCTGTGTCTGTGTCCGGGCTCCGGGGGCGGGGAAGGAGTGGGGAGGAGCCGTAGGAGGAGTGGAAGGCGGGCACCCCCGACAGAGCCACCCCCAGCCGCGCCACCCACCAGGGAGTACGTTTTCATACAGGGTGGAAGCAGGGGGCGGGAGGGGGCGGGAAGGGGTAGAATCGGCAGGGGCGGGAGGGGGCGGGAAGGGGTAGAATCGGCTGCGTGGAGGAGGGGGCGGCAGGGGAATTCGGAGGAGGGGAGTGAGTGGGTGTGAAGAGGAGTGGAGGGGAGGGATAATTATTCCCGTCCGAGCCTGAGGGAAGAAACTGAGAAGGTCAGAAAGGCGGGTGCCGGCTCAATGCCGGACCAGATTCGGGGGCGTTCCCGGCTTTCGGCTGACGTCGCGTGACGTCGGCAAAAGCCAAAGAATCGCGGGAACGCCCCCGAATCTGGTCCGGCATTGACGGACAGGCCCCTCGTCCAATGGCTAGGCTCCATTTATGGAGCCAGCCAATAAATGACGAGGGCCGACCCAAACCCCACTACAGTTCTCATCAGGTTTTCGCCTGCGCGAAAAAGATGCGCAGAGCGCATCTTTTCGCCAGGCAAAACCTAAAAAACACGTAACTGATGCCACGCCTCTACTCCGTCTCTTCCCTGTACTGGAACAGGAAGCACCCAGGCAACCCTGAGCCAATCACATCGCTGCAATGCAGCGTTGTGATTGATCTGAGCGCCATGGTTCGATGCTCAGCCTGGGAATGGGAGCCTGGGCATGTTCTCGACGCAGGCTGTAATGCAGCCTGCTTGAAGAGCACGCAAACAGCGCACAAATATTTTAACTGGCCCGAGAAGGCCGACCTAACATTCATGAGCACTTGGAGTGGGCAAACCCCTCCTGCCACGGCTCCCCTGTCATCAGAGCAGCAGCGCTCCGCCCGCAAACCTGCCGCAGCAGGAAAACATAAAATGATAATAACCTCGAGTTATTTTCATTTTATGTTTCCTTTCTTTCAAGTTGTTACTTATATAGGCACAGTTCTGCATCGGTACAAACTATCTATGTTGTAGGCCAGTTCATTCAGATATTCTGTATTTGTGACTGTCAGGCAATTTCCAAGTACACTCGGGCAAAAGATAGGCCTGTGCACCAAAATAAAGGTGTACCTCATTAGCCAATCAGATAGCAAAAAAGTGGCCCACCTTTTGCAAATCTGCGGCAAGTTTGAACTTGGATGGATGAGTGAACAACAGGATGGATGGATGGATACATTAAAGGGTAAATGGATGATGGGTGTGTGGGTGAAAGGGTGGATAGTTCAGTGGAAGTATGGATGGCTGAGTGAAAGAGTGGATTGATGAGTGAAAGGGATGATGGATGGAGTGAAAGGATGGATTAATGGATGAGTGAAGTTGTGGATTAATGGATCAGTGAAAGGATGGATGGATGAGTGAAAGGGATACGTGGATGGACGATTGAAAGGATGCATATAAGGATGGATGAGTGAAAGGGTGAGTGAATGGATTTAATAAGCGGATGGGTGATGAAAGAAAGGATGGATGGATGAGTGGGTGATATGATGGCTGGATGAGTGAAAGGGTAAATGGATGGATAAGTGATTGATGGAAGGGTGGCTGGATGACTGAATGGATGAATGAGAGAATATATGTGTGAGTGAAAGGATGGATTGATGAGTGAAAGGGTAGGTGGATAGATAGATGGATTAATTCATGCATGAATGAATGGATGTACGGATGGATCAGTGAAAGAATGGCGTGATAAATGGGATGGTGGATGGAAAGATGGTTGGATGGATGGGTAAATGGGTGAATGGATGGATAAGTGAAAGAGTGGATGAATGATGGGAGAAAGGATGGGTAGATGAGTGGATGAAAGGATTGATCGATAATTGAAAGGATTGATGAGTGAAAGGATGGATAGATGAGTGCAAGGATGGATGGATGAATAGAGTTGAGGGGTGGGGTGCATTGATGCTTGAGTAAAAGGGTGGATTGATGGATGAACAAAGGGATGGAGAGATGAATTGATGCATGCATAGATCGATAGATCAGTGCAAGGGTGGTTGAGTGAATGGCTTGATGGATGGAAGAGTCAATGGTTGATGGGAGAAAAGATGGATGGATGAGTGAATGAAAGGATGATGGATAGATAAGGTAAAGGGTAAATGGATAGATGAATGGATGGTTGAAATGATGGAAGGATGAGTGAAAGGGGGTGAATAGAGTGAAAGGGTGGATGGATGAGTGAAGGATGGATGGAGGAGTGGATGGATGGGTGAAAGGACGGATGAATGGATGGCTGGGTTTGATGGATGGCTGGGTTTGATGGATATATGGGTTTGCTGGATAGGTTTGGATATGGTTTGGCAGACAGATGGACGAACAGACTAAATGGTGAAATATTGAGTGATGAATGAAAGAATGAATGGATGACAGAACATGAAGGCGAATCAGTGGATATCAGCAGGAGGATGGAAGGATAGATGCTTGGATGGAAGAGACAAGAAAGCTCTTCTGGGGTGGTTTGCGATGACTTGCTTCCGTTGCTGGTGCCGTAATAGCTTTGGTTCAAAGCGGGTGGTATTTTAATTTTATGGCTACGCTTTTGCTTGTGTGCATCTTCCAACAGCTGTGTCCTTTCTTAGTTACCCTCCATTCATCACACAACACACCCAACCCATCGAACATCACATTCTAAAACTTACAGCTGTATACAGGAGTTCAATACACAACAGCTAAATAAGCTACTAAAACAAATGTTGTCTGCCTCACTCACAGCAACACTCTTACCCTGCATGCATGACATTGAACAGAGTATTTACTGTGCCTACCTCTCTCCATGAGACATGCAACAGCAACTCCTTCCTTCTTGCAAAATCAAAAATAAAAACTTGCAAAACTCAAGATCTGTCTTTTGTCAGGATTATCCCACCTGCTTCTCTGTGGAAAGTTCTTGCTATTGAGGTCCTTGCTATGAGCAATGCAGGTGACGGTACAAATAACAGTGATCATCATCTTTTTTTCGCTGCTCCGGGAGTTTATTCATAACTCAACTGCCTGACGAAACCCAATTTGAATTTGCCTGCTTGAGTGACAGATTATACTGCAGCAGAAGCTGTTTTCCACAGGTAGTGTGAGAAGGTAGTCAGGCCTTTAAGTGGGATGAAAAAACGGGAGGTCTCTCAAAGGGGCGTGGCCATGTAATTAAGGCGTGGCTTAAAACATGTAAGCTAAAAACCTGTGCTTAGCATAGTGTGCTGCCCAACTTGTATTTTGCTGTTTCTGTCATTGCATCCAGATATATGATACAACAAGTAACATCATACCTACAACAAGTCAGGACTATTGGCTTTGTCAGTGGTTGTTAGTTGCATAAGATAAATAGGCAGCAACAATGGCTTGTATATAATATTGAAAAAGCTTCGACGTAAAGCCCTGGTGGCACCAGGATAATGTTTATTCCCCTGAGTTTCAAAAAGAGAAGAGAAATCCAGAGAGAAAAAGACACTCTTTAAAGAATTTCCCTTCCCCTCCAAGGGTCACCTTGCATGACATCATGCCGTTACTTCTCCACTAATGAGAAGTGAGCAGTGTGAGCACGCGCACATCTATGTGCCTGCGTACACTGCATGCCGGGAAAAAACAGACCGCCTGTGCCAGGGCACAAAACTGAGCCTGATAGAGACCCGTATCGAGGCCCCTTTTAAAAAACTGCCGATGCTCAGCACCGGTGAGACCCGGCCCACTTTAAGCCCTGAAGGTAGTGTAGATTCTGAGGCTTTTTCTCGGTTGTATGTTCGGTCTAAAAATTAAAAACAAGAAAACGCAGGCATTGCTGGGATGCTGGTTTGCGTGATGTGCATTCCCAAGTCCTCCACCAAACCTGTGCCAGACAGAGGCCAGATGGAGGGTGAATGTCATCTCCTCATCAGTGGCAGTAGGAAAACAACTCCGTCACAGCTGACTTCTCCTCTCACTCTCTGCATGCTCCTTCAATTTATAGCTATTTATTTTTCTTTCACATTTATTTATTTTTAAAGTGTGGTTGAGCCTTTTGAGGCTTGAGGGATTTCTGGTCACTTCTTATCTCTACAAACTCCCTATATTTTTTTCCCCATGGAAAGCACAGCACTTTAAGCACCACTGTTCAACACCACAATTAACAAGATATATAGAGGCAGATGTACAAGAAAGTGACACATCTGTAGAGATGCGTCACTTTACCTACGCCACCATGAAAAACTCTTGCGTCCCCATGAATGTGCCGTATTTTAAAATACGGCGCACCTTGGCGCATGGATTGACAGATGCGTCAGAAATTCTGACGCATCTGTTGGCTGAAAAGTCAAACCTTGCTGGAGTCGTGCAAGCACGAAGCAACTCCAGCACTACCTGTTGCAGCCTATTCCCAACACACTGCGCCACTTCTTACGCCTGCTTTAAGCAGGCGTAAGGTTTTGACGCAGTGGCGTCCTAAAAGTCGCGCAGTGAAATCTTGTAGATTTCACTGCTTCACTTTTACGAGGCTTTCCTGAGTGGGAACGCCTACCCTGCATACATTATACCTGATGCCGGTATAATGTCACGCAGGGCTTTAAAACGTGACGTATCTCCCTAGATGCCTCACGTTGTAAATTTGCTGGGTTTTTTATGCTGTCTTTGTGTTACAAAAGTGACACAATGGCATCGCAAAAGTGGCACAAGGGGCTTGTAAATCTGCCCCATAGCGATTAATTTATCTACAATATTATTCAACACCAAAAACACATTTTTTGTCATAGTCATTTAATAGCTGCACACTTAGAGAGCCAGAGATTAGATTGTAATATGTAGAATATTAATATGATCACAATCTATGAACTTCCAAGGCCTCCCTAAAATAGCCTATAGGTAGGCACACATATAATGTTAACAGGAACATTACACTAATTTCCCCTCTTGCTCTCCAACTCCTGCACTTGCTCATTTGTGCTCACAGCCTACTAGACAGCGAATGCGCTGTCTGGTGCGAGATGTATTTTAAGCCTACAACAGACTTAAAGCCCGACCACTGCTTACCATTGGCTTCATTATCTTTCTCATTTGCTTGCTTCTTATTCATTTGAATGTGGTGGATTTCCTTCCTTTCCTTGAGTTTGTCCCTCCCATGGAAAATAAAAATATTACCGTGGGCTCGCATTTTCAGGTGCTACGTTTTTCTTTGTGCTTAATCACTCAACAAAAGTACATGTGCATCCTAGCTGTCTCCATAGCTGTCTCTGCGCTGCTTCCTGCTGCTCTCTCTCACCCATGTGCTTCTCCCCGAGCCCCTCTGTGTGATGTGATTGCCTTTGGGGGCTACACCTGTGATAGGTTTTGCATTTCCCGCCCCTCAATTCACTCAACATGATGATGTATAAGTTAGCATATTGTGTCTAACCGAATGATGTGTTGCATATGTATTTAGGACTAATTGGTTATTTTTGTGTTCCAGTTAGCAATTTCTTAGCTTAGCTCCTGTGCCGCCATCTTGGGAACATGTCTCCGCGACCAGACTGCAATGCCCCCTCCCTTATGAGCAGAAAATCCCTGGTCTCAGCGTTTCTCGCCTCGAGTTAGTATTTGCAGAAAACTAACAACGAAGTGTGTTTCTTTGCTATCAGTAATGTTCCCATGCCCGGGAGGAGCGGAGTCTCGGCTCCGTGGCCTTGGGGGTGATAACAGAGCCATCCTCCCGCAGGTGCAGCTGCTTCATGTGTGCGCTCATTGTTCACCATTTCTCCAGTCCTGTACTTTTCCATTAGGGGTGTGACTAATGTTGCTGTAACGTCTTATAATGTATTGTCGTTTTGAGAACTGGCAGTCCTCTCGGCGCACTCCTTGGAGTGAAGTCCTGACGGGGCCTCTCTATAGAGAAACTAATGGCCTAATAAATGTTTTCTAATTCTTCTCCACTGTCTGGCTGGCTTATTTTATGGGAATGATATCTGAGTGAGGTAAGTTTGCTCAGGTGGTTTTGAGCCACGCTTATCAGATGGCGCCCGAACAGGAACCCCGCGATAAGGATCTTTCTCGCCCGTAAGTGGGTTGTAGAAGGCCGGGGACCATCTGGTCGGCACGGTGGGTCTGGGTACCCATTTGATGCCGGGCTTGGTTCTCGTAGCGCTGCCCCACCCTGCTGATCGCGAGAGGTCCCGGCTTATGATCCTGCGCCGGGGTCCAGAAGGCGGACCTTTGGGAGCTGACCGTGTTGGTCTAAGCAGCCGGCGGTGGAGAAGAGTGGATGTCGGGTTCCGCGAACAGGAGGTGAGTGGTTCGACTGATGATTGAAGGAGCTAGGCTGCTCCGAGGGGCTAGTGTGTCCCTACGCATGCTTTTGGTGATTGGAAGAGGGGCTAGGGTGCCCCGGGGAACTCAGTGTGCATGAGACGCTCTGACAGACTGTTTGTGGTTTGTTGGAGGTTCGGGGGGCGCCTGATGTTCCTATGTTGTAGAGCATCTGGCCGGACGGTACTCAGACGGAGTCGCGGTTGATCTTGGTGGAACATTGGGAAAGGACCCGCGCCTAACCTGGAAGGGGGGTTTGCTGGAAGGGTCCCAGGTCTCCCGGGGTGAATCCGTCCAGTGGTCCGTAGTACCACCCGTGTGGCTGACCTGTCCTCCGGCCTCTGGAACAGTTTCTGCACTGTTCAGTGTTTATTAAGTCTGCGGTAGGGTCTGGTTCCCCAGGACTTGGTCGACGGGCCTTGTCCCATTGTGGTAACACGTGTTTGGTATGGTGACTCGATGTATGCCTATAGGAAATATGTGTGTGTGAGGACATGAGTAGTTGTTTGTGGGGATAGCTGTTTTGTCCTTTTTGTGTCTGGGTACATGTGAGTTCTTTTGGTGGTGTCTGATTGTGTGAGCAAGATGCCGCATTTCAGTAAGTTGCGATGTTTTGGGTGTTGTTGTCGTTCAACTGATGCCAGATTGGCCGAGAGTCAGCCTGCTCCTTTAGAAGGCTCTGCCAACTTTGAGATGTATTTGAAATATGGACTTACCCCGATTTTGTTTAATACTTTGTGGCATCGGTACACCAAGAGTAATGTGGATTTGCAATGGCCGTTGACCGGTTCATTTGATGCAGCTAAGATAGATTACTTACAGGAGAGAATGTTTGCTAGGCGCAGTCGCCAGAGCATGTTTGATTCCCTAAGGTTGTGGCAAAAAGAGGTTAGGCAAAGACAGATGAGAGATGAGAAGATGGCCCATAAGAAAGCTACCCAGTCGATGGTACAGAAAGTGAGAGCCTATAATAAAGCGGAGACAGAGGCAGGGATTGAGCGTGCAGATAGGCTTCATAGGTTGCAAACAGATAAGAGTTATGTGGTAAGAGCGGAGGAGAAGGATGAGATAGAGGACCTTTTGGATGCCCGGCCCCCCGCCCCCTTATGCACTGCAATCGATATATCCCGCGCTATCTACTTCTCCGACTGTTCTGTCTGCTTCTGACTCTTCACAGGCACCCTCTTCCTCTGACCCTTCCGCTATACTAGCCTCTACTTCCAGTGTTTTGAAAGGTGTTGAAGCTGCATTGACTTCTGTAACCTCGCCCCTCGTTTCTCTATTGCCGGCGGGAACTTCAGTTCCGTCTGCCCCCCTTGTGGCTACACCGCTATCTGCATCTGCGTTACCTACGACTTCGGCGAGTGTTACCCCTCAGACTATGCCTAAGATTCCGACTCGGGGTCGAGGGGGGTTGGATGGGCGTATGATATTTGACCATGTACGTAAATTACTTACGCGTTCTAATGTGGGCATGGAAGAGAAACAGGTTGTGGCCAATCAAGCATGTCAATGGGCTCGGAATGCCATTTATACAATGGAGGATATTTGGTCTACGATGAAAGATTATGAACCTTTGATGCAGCAGCATGCTTTGTTGCATATGTCATCAACGTTGATAGGGTTGTGGGAGCAGTGCCGCGGGGACCTGGCGCCCCAGATTATCTATGATATTAGAGACAGAGCTTACAGGGCCAATACTAGTTTGGGAGAGGTTTATGGAAATATGCGTACATTGGTTGGCTACAGAAATGAATTACAGTCTACGGGTCCCTCTACGTTTGGGGCACACCCCATGCGTGAGGTCCACCCCGTCTTTCACCCTGAAATACCTGAAGTGGTGGATCGAGTGACGAAAGCAGTGACAAGGGCGCGGGTAGAGGCTCGCTTTCAAGAGCAATGGGTTTATGTCCCCTGGAAGAGGAGTGAGATGTTGGCACTGAAGGGACAGTTACCTGACTCTAGAAAGAATCCGACTGCCTATTATATTGACTGAGGCGGCTACTTCAACGGTCATGACATTTGCAGACATAGAGTTATTCTTTGGATTATTGGTTCTAGTGGATGTATGGAGACAAGTGAGTGGTACTGATCATGCAGACAAGCTGGGGGGCATATGGCAGGAGTTTAAGGATTGGGATAAAGAAAGGAAGTCGGGGGATAAACCGAGACAGGAGATTTTAGCCCTGCCTGGACGTATCATTAAGTACATGCATTCCCTTCTCCCACCGAAGAAAGTGGATTGGGATAAGTTGACTGCATGTCGTCAAAAGAAAGAGGAGGGTGTGTCTGACTTCTTTACTTGCTTTGAGGAGGCATTCATGGATTTCAGTGGTTAGGATTTGTCGCAGGATGGCGGGGTGCGGCTTTTTGTGAACAGATTCGTGCATAATTTGTTACCGGAAATATCGACCCGGTTGCAGGCTTCTGAGAGTACATGGACGACGTCCACCCCTTCTGGCATTTTAAGTATGGCTCAATACTATGAGCATAGGGAGAATGAGAGTAAAGATAAAGCAGAGAAGAAAGCAAAGGACCTGAAAACGAGAGTGTTGTTGCAGCAAGTAGCCAGAGGACGGGGACGGGACGTGGGGTCCCGCCCACTGCGGCCGGGCAAGGTGGAGTTGGATATGGACGTGGAGAAAGGCAGAGTTTGGCATTAGGGGAAAATCAGTGTGCTAATTGTAAGAAGGAGGGTCACTGGTAGCGGGCGTGTCCGGAGCCACGGGATGTATACAGAGGACGTGGCAGAGGTAGAGGTCGTGGGGAAGTACATAGGGATGACTGGCAACCTAGTGAGGGTCGGCGGACAGGTGGGAACTACTTTGATGGTGACAGGGACAGACAGCATTACCGAGGAGATTGTGACTCCCCGGGACAGAAAGTATTATCAAGAAGACTATGATGTAGACGAAGTGACAGGTTTTTCTCACAATTAGGACAGCGTATGGCAGAGTAAGGAGCAGTGTCATTGCAGGTAGATCAGCGAGGGCCCTATGTCACTGCGGACTTGCTGGGGTCCACCAAGAAGTTTTTAGTGGATACGGGAGCTATGAAGAGTTCCGTGGCACGTTCCCTGGGCGGCTCTGTCTGGCCAGAATAACATCTCCGTTGGGTTTTCAGATACACCGGTGATTAGCCCCATTTCTAAACCCCTCACTCTTATGATTGGTCCTTTTACTGTTGATTCTCCGTCCCTTCTCACGTCCCATTGTGGCGAAAATCTTTTAGGTCTAGATTTGTTGAAGAGATTGCATGCTACGATTTACTGTTCGCCGGATGGTGCTTACGTTACCTTGGGCCCCTCTGTTGCAAGGGCTCAGCAATGCTTTTCTAAGGATGAATATCTCCCACCGGAGCTTAAAGAGGTGCCAGAAGCTTCGTGGGCAAGTAGTGACACTGATGTGGGTAAATTGAATATTGCACCCGTCTCCATTAAGGTCAAGCAGGGAGCTCGTCTACCGCGTATTCCCCAGTATAAGATTTCACAGGAGGGTGAAAAGGCTCTCTTACAGATCATTCACGATTTGATACAATCTGGAGTGGTGGAAGAGACGGCTTCCAATGTGTGCAATAGTCCTATTCTTCCGATTCTTAAGAAGTCTTCTGCTGATGCTAGTTGTGATCAACAAGATGTTTATCGATTTGTAATTGATTTGCGGCAAATTAATAAAGTAGTTTAGCCCCAATACCCGGTAGTTTCTGATATAACTACAATTTTGACAATGATTCCTCCCAGGGCCAAGTATTTTTTCATTTTGGACCTCAAAAATGCATTTTTCAGTATCCCTCTTCATCCTGATAGCCGCCATCTTTTCAGATTCTCGTTATCTGGCCGTAGTTTCAGATTTTGTAGAATTCCCCAGGGCTATACTGAGAGCCCTAGTATTTACAGTCAAGCATTGAAAACGCAATTGGATGATTTGGAACTCCCTGCGGGTAATGTGTTGTTGCAATATGTAGATGACTTGTTGATTGCGTCTGACACGGCGGAAGGTTGTAAGGAGACCACTGTCTAACTTTTGCATCATTTGGCACGTAATGGGCATAAGGTGTCACTCTCTAAGTTTCAGTATTGTCGACAGGAGGTTACCTACCTAGGTCATCTCCTATCGAAGGAGGAGAGGAGGTTGACGCCGGAGGGTGTTATGCCAATAACTAATATGTCTGTTCCTAAGACCCAACGAGAGGTGCGCGCGTTCTTGGGCATAACATCGTATTGTCGCCAGTGGATACCTAACTATGCTTTACTAACTGTGTGTGTGTGTGTATAAGCTTTATTCGAAACAATTTTCATAAAAGCACATGACATTTAAAACAATTACACAATAATACATAATAACAGTAAAAAGACATTAAACTTACAGTGCAGCTCATACAATATTGCATATAAAACCATGATAAAATATATTACATTAACCGTTTTTAAAAGGGATCCCTAATTACACAATTTTCCCAAGAGCCCGTCGTCTAATTGCCCAGGCCCAACCTAGATATTTGGCCACCCCTATGACTATCGAGTCCTGGGTAGTTGTACATAGAATTCTTAAGGCCACAGTACTATCGCGTGTCCCCAGGTTCTTGCATACCGGCGCAAGCCATTTAGCCCTAGGTTTCTTATAGGCTTGACATACGAATAGGAAGTGGCCTATGCTCTCTTCGGCATATTCACATGCAGGGCATAAGTTATTGGTCGATTTATTCCAGCCAGCTGTCATTTTCTTCAGGGGGATAGATCCTGACCTTAGCTGGAAAACCAATTTCCTATCCATTGGTACCGTGATGTTATCCCAATAATTTTCTAGGGCAGGTAAAATTTTTGACTCCAGAAAGCGGCCAGACATGGAGTCGGTCCTTGTATCTTTCAACAATTTAACACCCACCCAATCCCAGTACTGTTTTTTTAGGTTTTCCTTGCTGGGGAAGATCTCTCCCCCAGGATTATTCCAAAGATTTGAGAACCCTAGATTAACTAGCATAGACTTCAGATGTTTCAGCCATTTTATCTTGTGGAATGTATCTTCCTGGATTATCCACAGAAAGCCCTCCGCATATTGTCTAATTTCTGGAGTCGTCCAGAGGCGCCTCCAGTAGAGGAGTGGACGCAATCGGGCTCTATCAATGATAGAGCGCCTACCCAGTTCCAAAAACAATGGAGTTAACGGGGTGCTCTGTGGAAGTCCTGTGATCCCTCGCAGAAACTTATTCTCAGAAATCTGTAATGCCGCAATACTTTCCCAGGCCCATAGCTCTGCGCCGTATAATGTAGCACCCAAGACCTTTGCATCATACACCGTAAGTGCGGGTTTTATAGGTTTTGTCTTGGATTTACGGTGCTCGCCCCTAAGGGCACCTGAGAGCTGCTGATGTCTTAGGACCACTTTGTCCACGTGATGTGCCCAACCAGTGCCCTCAGCAATCTGAACCCCCAGATACGTGAATTCTGCAACAGTATCCAACCTGCTGTTATTCAAGGTTACTTTGGGGTGATTCCTACGGCCAGATGAAAAGGCCATTAATTTTGTTTTTCCCACGTTCACCTCTAGGCCATGTTCAACGCAAAAAGCATCGAAAATGTTCAGTGCACGCTGCAGCCCCATAGGGGTCTTAGATAAAATGAGAGTATCGTCAGCGAACATCAGGATAGGAACCCTGGTGTCCGCTAACGATGGGGCATCAACGCTCGCCTCCAACATTCTCTCGACAATCCCGTTGATAAATAACGAGAACAATAGGGGGGCCATGGAGCAGCCCTGCCGGACGCCCCTTTCCACTGGGAAGTCCATAGTTGTTTCCCCACTTCCACCCCACTGGACTCTTGCAAAGTTGGACTCATGCAGTCGCATGATTAATGTAAGCAGATCTGCGGGAATCCCCATCTTTTGCAGAACCGACCATAGCTTGCATCGGGGGACTAGGTCGAATGCCGCCCGCAGGTCGACAAACGCGACGTACAGGCAGCCCCTTCCCAGTACAACAGTCTTCCACCGCAGTATGGTGAACCGAAAGACCTGGTCAATGGTACTGGTTGCTCGCCTAAATCCAGCTTGGTATGGGGAAAGGCCGTTGTTGTTATCAACCCAGTCCATAAGCTGGTTTGTTATCATCCTCCCCACAACTTTCTGCATGGTAGCTATTAAGCTTATAGGCCTATAATTTGCAGGCAGCGAACGGTCGCCCTTCTTGTGGATAGGGATAATAGTTGCACATTTCCAAAGGTCTGGGACCACTTCCCCCTTTGCCAGGGCATTTGCTACGAGGAAAGTGTACCTCGCCCATCTTGTCACATCATATTTGAAAATGTCAGAGGGAATCCCATCTGGGCCTGGGGCCCTCCCACACTTCACAGTCTTGATGGCAATTTCCGCCTCTCTAAGAGAAAACAGATTATCAGTTGCGTAAGCCGGTATTATACTGCTCGCCCCCGTTGGGTGATTAACATTAGCATACTGTGGTCTAAAGTAATCGACCCAAGCATCTTCTGCCACGTTGTTATCAGGCTTTCCGGGACCAGCTCCTCTACCCCACTTAATAATTTCCCAGAACCTTTTAGAGTCTTTATTGCCTGAGGCCTCTTTCAATTCTGCCCAATGATCTTCATCCCATTTCTTTTTCGCTAAATGGATGGCCCTCTTGTACAGTTTCCTTTGCTCTATTACTACTTCACGGTCCCTACTCCTTATGGCTTGTCCCAGTTCAAGTCGTGCCAATCTACACTGACTATCAAACCACCTTCCCACCTCTTTAGCTTTCTTCGCTTTCCTGTTTTTGGTGAAGAAGCACGGTCTTAGGAGGGAGAACAACTCGTTGTGGATTTCCGTGATACCACTATCTCCCGGTACCACTGGGGCCGTTGCTTCAATTGCAGAAATTGCACTATCGACCACATTATTAATGAAGATCATAGTAACCTCATTTGCCACTACTTTTGGCCATTTTAGCCTCCGTTCATCATTACTCATGACCGGGATGTCATCGTTGGTTTCGAAAGAGTTTCCTGCCCCTGCATTCCACCACCTGTGAGTCACACAGAGGGGGTTGTGATCACTTTCGACCATGGGCCTAATAATCATATCAACAACTCCCTCCCACAGCTGGAGACTACACAATATATAGTCGATTCTGCTCCTGTGAATACCATTATCGTAGGTATACCCACCCTCCTTGTCCCCTTGTGTCCTCCCATTGAGTGCTCTTAAGCCATGTTCCATACAAATACCATTTAATATTAAAATCTCTTTTGTCCATCTCTTAACAGGTTTTAAACATAGAGAGGGTACTCCCCAAAGGTTATCCTCTTCGCTCCCTAATGGATCGTTTGTACAATCCAACGGCTCAAAAGTCCTGTTGAGATCGCCTGCTATTATCAACATACTTTCTTGTGACGTAGCCTCTATGGCAGCAGATAACAGCTCTATGGTGGGTGTATTAATTTCATTATTACCTCTCACATAGACATTATACAAATCTATTGGGGGACCCTTTCCTGTAGAGATTCTTAGTAATTGTAAATCACAACTACCCAGATCCAACATTTTGATATTAATATGCAAATCTTGTTTAACCCATACAGTAAGGCCTCCCTTTGGCCGCCCTCTTCCACCTTTTTGGGCTGGTATGCAGTAGTTTAAATAACCAAAACAAAAAAGAGAATCGCAAGCCCAGGTTTCTTGGAAACAGCAGATATCATATCCATTTATAAAATTCACCCAAGATTGGGAGTCCATCTTACTGCCCAGCCCTGCAATATTCCAGGATAAAAGGGTACCAATACTAGCCACAGAACCATCAAAGTTGTTGGTATTAATGGATACTTGGAGTGGCATTAGACTTCCAATAGAATTGATCGGCCCTTCCCCTACATCCATGCGATCTACAATCATGTTATCATTCTTTGGCGGTGGTACGTTTGCATTTGAGTTTAAAATTTCTAAACTAAAACCACTTTCTTCCGCCAAATTCCCTATCGCCATATTATCAGACATTTCATTTACACTTGTAATATCAACTTTACCATCCCCAGCCATTGTTGGCACATTATAACTCTCCCACTTCCCGACTGTACTGGTTTGTCAATATCCCCATCCGGGGTCCTGCCATCCTACACAGGAGTTGTGGTTTGTGTATTTGTTATAATTGTAACCAACTAAAGGAGGTAATGGGCAATTGGCTGGCCATGGTACAGTTGGGGGTATTAGGGGTTCACTAAGCAGGCTAGTTGTTACGCTACTGGATCGGGGGTAAAAAAAGGTAAGGTCTACAATTCCAATACCTCCCTTATTTATTCCCCATCCCTGCCTAGTTATCCATCCCGCCACCCTGGGGTCTTGGAAATTGACCACTATACAGTCTCCACCCAAGGTTTTCGCTGTGTATCCCATCCAGTCTATTCTCCTTACCCCTATGATTAGCCCGTCAATATCACCAGGGAGAGGACGATTATCCTTTAACCAGTGCATGGTCTTGTTCTTAAGCATCTGGAAAGTTTCTCTCTGCCCTGGCGCTAATGATGGTACATTTATAAGGACTGCAACATAGGGGAAGGAATCAGGAGTGAGATTAATCGGGGGTTTCCTGTAAGTTGGCTTTACTAAGGGAGGCGGGGTAGATATAGGAAATTGAGGGACTGGTTGGGAGGAGAGTCTCAACGCCTGTTGATTATTATTTTGTTGAATTGGTACTAAATTCTTATCCACCACAGGGCGGGCATTAGCCCTATTCCCTCCCACCTGAGTGTTTGGGGCAACTTGCATGCTAGCGGTTGCTTCTGCAGTTGACAGTGCTTTGTCCACACTCATAGTAATTGGGGAATTTAGTACCTGCTGTGTTGAGGACTGTATATGGTGTATTATAGTCGGCTGAGTTGAAACAGAGCCGACTTTAGATTTGTCCGATTTTTCTGAGGGTTTTGTAACTACTGCAGCCAAAGATTTACCTTGCTTTGGGGGTAAAGGAGAGTTATTTTGGGGCCTTCTTCCCTTATCCTGATTAACAGGGTTATTAGAAACCTGGGGATTTATCCTTGCATCCACCCCAACATTCGCTTTAATCAGCGATTTTGTAGAATAGAAATTGTCTAGTGTAGACTGTTCAAAATGATTAAGCCTTTCTGAGAGCTTAGTAATTCTATCCTCTATAGGGTTAAGCAAGGATCTTAATAGTTTTTCCAACTCAGGGAGCACATTTACAAATGAGAACACATTATCATTGTTTTGTACGGTGGAATCAGTACCAGAGTTGACTTCGATATCCTGGCTATCCAAGAGGGCAGGATTGGTATACACAACATTTTCTACACTCTCTGTTTCTTTAATAACAACCTCTCCAATGTTCACAATTTTATGTAACTTCCTATGTTTTTGCGGTGGTTTCGCCGCCGTTTTGCATCTCCTTGCTGGGGCTGATCTTTTCCTTTTAGACCCCAGCTTAGATTGGGCCAATGTTGCCTGTGCACCAGAGTCAGGGAGCATAGTAGTTTGAATGTCACTCCCACAAGAGATATTTAATTCTGTTGCAACATCCTTATTTCTTGTTTGAGCTTGGCCCTCAAAATATTCAATTGCAATAGGAAGATTCAATGATGACAAGGGGGTCACCAGGGTGGGGTACGTCAGATTAGGAAGTTTGTCAGCAGAATTCTTAAGTAACTCTATAGACAATCTGCGCTCCGCGCGCTTCTCAGCCAGAGACAACTCCTTGTCAATTGATAGTGAACGGCTAAAAAAGAATTTATCTAGAGGGCCAATTGCTAATGGGGCATCCTCGACCGGGTTAGTTATCAAATGACTAGAAACAGGACTTATCGATGTAGACGTTGCCATAGTCAATATCAAGCTCAACCACAATGACACTTACTGTAGCAAGTACGGTCCAGCAGGAGTTAAGGGGGTAGCCCGGCCCGGCCTCCTGCGGCCCCGGACGGCCACAGACGGTCCCGCCCTTGTCCCGGGCTTCTCCCGGCGCCCTCCCGCGCGCTCCCGCGCAGCGGCACGTATAGCTCCTTTTAAGATGAGGGGGAGAGGTTATGGGCGGGGTGGGCGGGGCCAGCAGGGAGAGCAGCCCAGGTGTTGCGAATAGGGCTCGCAGGGACTCCTGGTAAGGCGAGTCCCTGCTTCCAAGCTCGCAGCCCTGCCGGCAGCTCCTCGCGCCCAAGATGTCAGCTCCTCTCCCAGGTGGGCACAGGCTCCAAATGCGGCGCTGCGGGACCCGCGTAGCGGGTCCGGCGAGGTCTCTCTCACCCACTACGGAACTCAGAGGGGCAACAAGTCAGTACAAATCAGCAGCAGGAATGGCCAGCAAACAACAGGCTTAAGGGTCCCGTGAAGGCAAGTTCCTCTCCCGCTTTTCACTCCGTGGGCGGGGGGGCGGGGCCAGCAGGGAGAGCAGCCCAGGTGTTGCGAATAGGGCTCGCAGGGACTCCTGGTAAGGCGAGTCCCTGCTTCCAAGCTCGCAGCCCTGCCGGCAGCTCCTCGCGCCCAAGATGTCAGCTCCTCTCCCAGGTGGGCACAGGCTCCAAATGCGGCGCTGCGGGACCCGCGTAGCGGGTCCGGCGAGGTCTCTCTCACCCACTACGGAACTCAGAGGGGCAACAAGTCAGTACAAATCAGCAGCAGGAATGGCCAGCAAACAACAGGCTTAAGGGTCTTTACTAACTAAGCCCCTTCTTTATTTGACTACCAAGGAGGTGCATGAGCCCTTGCCTTGGACCCCCGCATGCCAGGAAGCTTTTGAGTTGTTGAAAACTGCTCTGTGTTCTGCACCTGTACTTGGCACCCCTGATTACCAGAAGCCTTTTGTACTTTATGTGCATGAGGCGGACGGTTGCGCGCTCTCGGTGTTAACCCAGTGTTTTGGGGTAAGCAGAGACCTGTGCGTATTTTTCCGCTACACTTGACAATGTGGCAAGAGCGTTGCCGAGCTGTCTTAGAGCCACAGCGGCTGCTGCGGTGTCGATTAGACAATCGGCGGGGCTCGTCCATGGCACTGATCTCACAGTTATGCTACCGCACGCTGTGGACACCCTATTGAATAAGACATAGACACAGCATTTAACTAGTGCTCGTCTCACGGGCTATGAGTTGACGTTGTTTGCCCCTCATATTACAATTAAAAGATGTGCCACTCTGAATCCAGCCACGTTACTACCCCTCCCTTCGGACGAAAAGGACAATGACGTCCATGATTGTTTGTTTCGGACTGAGGAAGAAACGAAGGGGCGGATATATTTGACAGACACTCCCCTAATTGAACCCCAAGGGGAATTGTTTGTCGATGGCTCGTGTTTTAAACTTCCAGATGGCACTACGACTGCAGCCTATGCCATAACAACATTGCAGAAGGAGTGTTGTGGAGACATCTAGGGTCCCTTATCAGTCAGCACAAGCTGCGGAGTTGGTAGCCTTGTTACGAGCGTGTGAATTGAGTGAGGGACTGGATGTGAATATTTATACTGACAGCCAATACGCCTTCGGCGTGGCTCATAATTATGGGCGACTGTGGGCAGAAAGGTTTTTTTTTACATCGCATGGACAGAAGATACAGCATGGCCCATTGATACTACGATTGTTAACAGCATTAACACTTCCCAAAAGACTGGCTGTAATCAAATGTAGTGCACACAAAGCAGTGGTGGACGATGTGGGCCGGGGTAATGCATTTGCAGGGTATACAGCGGTTAGCACGCATTTTTAACAACGCGGTACTGTTACCACGCTACTTTTACCACGCAAGTTGATACAACGACTTGCGCTGGGGGGCGCTCCAGGATAGTAAATAGATTAATTTACTATCCAACTCCTTTCCCTAGAGTCCACGGGGACTGGAGTTGGAATAGTAAATTAAAAAATTTACTATCCAGCGCCCCTCCACGCAAGTCGTTGTAACGACTTGCGTGGTAAAAGTAGCGTTGTAACGGTACGCGTTGTAAAAGTACGCGTGGTACCGTCATATATCCCATTTGCAGATCAGACAGCTAAGGAAACTGCTAAGACAAAACTCCCACGTATGTTTGTGGCAGGACCGGCAAGGTGGGTACCAGACAATGACATGTTTATGAGTACCGTGGAGAGTGTACGGGATATTCAGATGGGGGCAACAGAGGACGAGTTGAAGGTATGGAGGGAGTGTGGGGCGACTGGACTCGGATGATTGTTGGACAGACTTATCAGACAAACGAAGGTGGTTGCTCCCTGACGCATATGTTCTTCCTGTGGTCACAATGGCTCATGGACAGGCACATGTTAGTGCAAAGGGGATTTGTAAATTACTGGACCCAGTATGGCTTAATGACAATATCTCTAGAGTGACGACACATTTAGTACAACGTTGCATGGTCTGTTTGCGATACAATCCTGGGAGGGGGGACACCTGTTCTCCCCGGTAATTTTGTACCCCCTTCTTTCCCTTTTGAGGTGATCCAGATGGATTATATTGAGATGGAGAGGGTCAATAATCTCAAGTATGTCTTGGTGGTGGTGTGTTCCTTTAGTAGATGGGTGGAGGCTTTCCCAACAAAAGAATGCACAGCTATGGCAACAGCAAAGGTGTTGATTTAGGAATATTTTTCTAGATATGGATTGCCTTGGGTGATCTGGAGTGACAACGGGACACACTTTAATGCCAGATTGATGAAACTGATATGTAAGGGACTGCAAATTCAACAGAAATTTCATGCAGCACGACATCCCCAATCTGCAGGCTTGGTAGAGAGATATAATGGGACTTTGAAGTTAAAGTTGGCTAAGATCCAAGAGAGTACAGGGTTGCGATGGCCAGACGCACTCCCTTTAGCTCTGCTTTCTACTCGGGTGACAATGAACTCCACGACAGGTATCTCCCCATATGAGGTGGTCTTTGGTCGCCCAGCTAATGTTTGGGGTGTCCCGAGGCCTAAATGTTTTGCTGATATTGAATATCCTCTGTTGACAGACTACTTGTATGCTTTGACTAAAGATCTCCGTTCCCTTCACCAGCAGGTAGCAGACATGCTGAAGCGGCAACCAGAGGGGCCTGGACATTCCATCCAACCCGGTGACTGGGTATTGGTTCGTCAAAATCAACGGAAATCCTGCTTGGAGCCAAGGTGGAGCGACCCTCGTTTGGTGTTATTGGCAACGCGTACCGCACTAAGGATCCAGAGCCACAAGTCGTGGACGCATGTCAGTCACGTGAAGAAGGTTCCACTTCCATTGCCCTATGATGCGTGGGTGAGGGAGGGCGTCGCTGATCAGGAAAGTGAAACAGTTCCGCGGTATGTGCCCTTCTCTGATGCTCAGTTGAGGGGAGAGGAGCTAGCTGAGAACGAAGAGAGGCTGACCTCAGTTGAGAGAGACAAAGCCTCTCGAGATCGAATTGATTCGACATCAGTGGATAAGTCCATTGCTGTTGACCCCCCCCCATTTTGTTCACAGATCCAGAGGTGCGAGGGAGCACTCGCTATAATCTCCGGCCCAGAAAAGGAGAACAGTGCATTGGAAGAGGGGCTGAGCAAGAGAAATAGGGAAGGACTAAAGTGAGAGAAGTAGGGAAGGACTACAGATTAAACCCTGGTGCACTAGCCGAGACGATGTTACGAGAACATTAGGTCGTGTCTGGGCCCAGATTAAGTGCTCCTCTGAGTTGTGAAGCTGTGCAACTCCGACGTGGGAGTTAGGGCATGAACAATAGGAGCCTGCCTGTGAGGCTTTTACGGACACAGGGAGAAAATCCCCTCTGGTTGGCCTCAGTGTGAACTGATCCTCTCTTTTAGTTTATTATTGGACTTATAGCTAGGTGAATATGTACCCTTTTGGCCGTCCCATTCCAGAGGAGGAGCAGCCCTTTGCGGCTCCTCGCATAGCTGAACCTTATTCACCCTGGTCATCATTATCCAGGAACGCAAAAATTGTAGTTATAGTGGTGATCATCATTGTATTCATAATAGTTCTTGGGATTCTATTTGTCCTTGATGAGAAGTACCCGGTTCACCAATTCATGTATACCACTACCCCGACACCTGAACATAATGTGGTTACTTTAGACAATCGAGAAGAATCATATCGTAAGGGCTACCAGGATAATGTTTTCATTAAGACATTACATCATGCTCATGCTGTATACAGGTGTATAAATGAGGGTTTTTACCCAAACATAGTCACTGGGACCTGGGTTATAGGAGTACTAAGAGGAAGGGGTCCCAGCCTGAGTGTGATGTAATGTGAACAATTCAAAAAATTATTTACACAAACAATAAATGCATCCACATTGTTTTATTCACAATGGGACTAGGTATACTGAATATACTAGACAACTGATCAATAATTTTAAACGGTTGAACAGTGCCCCAGGGAGGGAAGGGGAGGTGATCGGGTGAGGATATTGTGATGGAAGGGAATTAGTGACAGTAAAATCAGCCTGTTAACAAAACAGTATTGGCGAGTTATATACAAAACAAAGGACCATTGGTTCCAAGCTTAAATCAAAATATATCATACTTCACATAATACAATAAATGTAAAGATAGTGGCGTGAAGTTGACGACCAAACAAGTTATTGTCGACGTTTCGACCCTCAAATGTTCGCAGGGATTAGTCGTGCCCTTGCTGTGGGGTCTTCATCAGGACAGACAAAGGGGGCAGGCAACCTGATTACTGTATATAAAATAGAAAAGAGGTATAATTGTTGGTAGTGGGATATACCTCATATTATGTAATCAAGACCAATACAAGCACACATAGCTAAACCAGAGAGTGTAGCGTTACGGTAATTTTGAATCCTTAACTAGGCAAGCGTAACCATTTGGTACTACCTGCATGGGGAGATTCTTAGATAGGTAGGGACAGTTATTTTTAGGAGTAGATCAAAACCGTCATCGTACATTTAAAAATTCAGAGTATATCCGATTGGTCAAATCGAGCGATTGGAGCTGAGAGCTGGCCCGGGGAGCAGTAACTTTGGCATTATCTAAAACAAGATGCTTAAAACACCAATTGATAGGGAAAGCGTCATTGTCAATAGTCGCGGTTTACCTTGGTTGGTAAATAAATTGGCACAAGGTCACAGACTGTGGATATCGCAGGGGATCACTCCGCGTGGTGCGTGTCTGTAATAGAACACGAGGAGTAAGTGATACAAAAGCTTGTTAAGCTGTAGTAACCAAATGAGAGCGAAAATATAGAGCGGGCTTACCCAGTTGAAAAAATAGATATGGCACGAGTTCAATAGTGTAGTTCTGGGAAGGTCGTACAGTAATATCTGCAAACGAATAAGGGAACTGGTCACTCTAAGATGCTGTCATAACAGAATAACAGGACATGTACCGCATTGGGAGCTCCGTCCAAAAGCTTACCCAGAGTTGAGGGATGTCGGAACTTGGGTCTGCGGGTATAATCACTCCGTGATGCCTGTGGGACAATATGTGGGGGGATCGTTAATAGCGCCCGTTGTCATGAGAGACCTGAGTAAGAATAGTTACAAACAGGTTGCAAAGACTAAGACAAACTTACGTGACGCCGATTGAATCTGGCAGAGGACGCCGCTCTTACTCGCAATGGCGAGCCGAGTTTCCTGATTCTGATATTACTATGGTAACCATACCACGTGATTCGGGACTGGCGTGTAGAGGTAGAAAAAAGACCTGCGTTGTTTTGTTAAAAAACAAAAAGCCATGGTCCTTGATTAATCTCATTGGTAATATTATTGGTATTAGTGCAAGCATGATAATTAGATTACAGTTAGTATGATTAGACATTGATAATTATTAGCTTGGCACCTTAGAAGTATACTCGATGTTCATTATCATGATGGTACACAATGCAACAATAATCACAAATATTAAAGAAAACATATGATATTGGTCAGACAGACCACTGTATGTAGGAGTGGTTGGGACATAGATACCTCATACCTGTCAACCGATGGTAATGATGTTAGATAAAACCACATTAATGTTTAACTATCTTTATGGTGTACCTCTCACAGTAGGGTATAGGCCACTTTAGTTGATGAAGATATGGTATTTTCACATAGTCATAGATAGTATGGCGTACCTCTCGCATGAGGGTATAGGCCAATTGAAACACAGTGTATATTGCGTGTTGAAAATGAGAAGGGTTCAAGGCAAGGTTGCTAGTTGTGAAAAAGAGCTATCATGCTCGTTGAGGCCTGTCTCAATGGAGTCAAAGAAGAACATCCACTTCAATTCGCGTGTGTTTAGAATACTCGTGATGTTGCCACCCTGGGGTCCCGAAACTGCTTTTTCTATTACCACCCATCTAAGGCTCTCTGGGGGGTGAGCTGCCAATTTGAAATGGTCTACTAGGGGTGCGCCCTGAACCTCGCATCTGATCCTGCTCATGTGCTGGAGAATTCTAGCTTTGGCTTTTTGTTGTGTTTGGCCAATATAAATCATTTGACACGGGCATATTATCGCGTAGATAATATTGGAAGAATTACAGTTGCTATGTGTCCTTAGCCCGATTTTATGTTGGCGATGTTGAAATTCCTCTACTGTGAGAGGTACGCCATAAAGATAGTTAAACATTAATGTGGTTTTATCTAACATCATTACCATCGGTTGACAGGTATGAGGTATCTATGTCCCAACCACTCCTACATACAGTGGTCTGTCTGACCAATATCATATTTTTTCTTTAATATTTGTGATTATTGTTGCATTGTGTACCATCATGATAATGAACATCGAGTATACTTCTAAGGTACCAAGCTAATAATTATCAATGTCTATTCATACTAACTGTAATCTAATTATCATGCTTGCACTAATACCAATAATATTACCAATGAGTTTAATCGAGGACCATAACTTTTTGTTTTTTAACAAAACAACGCGGGTCTTTTTTCCACCTCTACACGCCAGTCCCGAATCACGTGGTATGGTTACCATAGTAATATCAGAAGCAGGAAACTCGGCTCGCCATTGCGAGTAAGAGCGGCGTCCTCTGCCAGATTCAATCGGCGTCACGTAAGTTTGTCTTAGTCTTTTCAACCTGTTTGTAACTATTCTTACTCAGGTCTCTCATGACAACGGGTGCTATTAACGATCCCCCCACATATTGTCCCACAGGCATCACGGAGTGATTATACCCGCAGACCCGAGTTCCGACATCCCTCAACTCTGGGTAAGCTTTTGGACGGAGCTCCCAATGCGGTGCATATCCTGCTATTCTGTTATGACAGCATCTTAGAATGACCAGTTCCCTTATTCGTTTGCAGATATTACTGTACGACCTTCCCAGAACTACACTATTGAACTCGTGCCATATCTATTTTTTCAACTGGGTAAGCCCGCTCTATATTTTCGCTCTCATTTGGTTACCACAGCTTAACAAGCTTTTGTTATCACTTACTCCTCGTGTTCTATTACAGACACGAACCACGCGGAGTGATCCCCTGCGATATCCACAGTCTGTGACCTTGTGCCAATTTATTTACCAACCAAGGTAAACCGCGACTATTGACAATGACGCTTTCCCTATCAATTGGTGTTTTAAGCATCTTGTTTTAGATAATGCCAAAGTTACCGCTCCCCGGGCCAGCTCTCAGCTCCAATCGCTCGATTTGACCAATCGGATATACTCTGAATTTTTAAATGTACGATGACGGTTTTGATCTACTCCTAAAAATAACTGTCCCTACCTATCTAAGAATCTCCCCATGCAGGTAGTACCAAATGGTTACGCTTGCCTAGTTAAGGATTCAAAATTACCGTAACGCTACACTCTCTGGTTTAGCTATGTGTGCTTGTATTGGTCGTGATTACATAATATGAGGTATATCCCACTACCAACAATTATACCTCTTTTCTATTTTATATACACTAATCAGGTTGCCTGCCCCCTTTGTCTGTCCTGATGAAGACCCCACAGCAAGGGCACGACTAATCCCTGCGAACATTTGAGGGTCAAAACGTCGACAATAACTTGTTTGGTCGTCAACTTCACGCCACTATCTTTACATTTATTGTATTATGTGAAGTATGATATATTTTGATTTAAGCTTGGAACCAATGGTCCTTTGTTTTGTATATAACTCGCCAATACTGTTTTGTTAACAGGCTGATTTTACTGTCACTAATTCCCTTCCATCACAATATCCTCACCCGATCACCTCCCCTTCCCTCCCTGGGGCACTGTTCAACCGTTTAAAATTATTGATCAGTTGTCTAGTATATTCAGTATACCTAGTCCCATTGTGAATAAAACAATGTGGATGCATTTATTGTTTGTGTAAATAATTTTTTGAATTGTTCACATTACATCACACTCAGGCTGGGACCCCATGCTGTATACAATGTTACTGACTGTTGGGTTTGTGGGATATTGCCTTCAGCGGTACACAAAAAGGCGCTTCCATTATCTTATGTGAATAGTTGTGGGAGATGGTACACCCTGATCAGTATGGTGAAATTCTCCCAGCAACCTGATTACTTGCAGCCCCGACTCACCAATAGTGGATCCACCCTGACAATGCGAGTACACCCTAAACACCAATCCCCTTTTGGACCGTTTCTTAATGACGGACGTTTTGACGAGACTTTTGTAGATACATGTTACAGAAAGGTGGGACGGTATACTGCACTGAATGACACAGATCTCGTTAGAGAGAGTTTTCGGCAGTTGAACTCTTCTTTGATTTAACGACGTCCTCCCCCGGGGAATAGCAGCAGACATTCCTTAGTCCCTATTGCTGTGGTGGGTCCTCCGTCTCCATTCTGCATTCTAGGAAGGGGACCTATAAAGGTTGGTAACAGTTCCTGTAATGTGACCTCTTCAATCCGGTTGTCCATCAGCCCCTCTTTAGTCCCTCCACCCAATATCTATTTTGTCTGCGGTGAGAATGGATACCTCTGGTTACCTGAGGGGTGGGGGGGTGTCTTCCATTTAGCGTATCTTCTACTCCCAGTTTATTTGGCTCCTTCTAATTACCATAAGACCCATCGTTGGTCCCCAGAGGTTTCCGGACAGAGGAGAAGGAGGGAACTTCAAGCAGATGACATTGACCAGACTGATACTTCTTTACAACAATGGACGGACATTACCCGAGGGTTGTTACCATTTTGGGGTCCCATGTTCAATAGTAGGGCTATTAGGAGACTATCTAGGGTTATGGAGAAGGTGGTAAATACAGAAGCTGACATTGTGACCAACATGACCGTTGAGATGCAGGCTATGAGACTTTTCACTTTACAAAATCTTATGGTTCTTGACGTCATCCTGGCTGATAGGCGTGGAGCCTGCTGCGTCATTGGGACCACCTGTTGTGTTTATATACCTGATTCCGCTCCCACTGTTAATTTGGCTGTACTAAAACTTCATCGATTGGCTGCTTAGTTACATTAGGACACTGGCACCTGGTCATTGAGTGGGTGGCTCTGGGGTGCTTTCACTTCCTGGGGCTGGAAGATCTTGATGGGGGTAGTGGGAGTTTTGGGGATTATCTTTATTTGCTGTTTTTGTGTTTATTGCCTTCCTCCTTGTTGCTCGCTTTGCGCCAGTACTATGACCTCCTCAAAATATCAATCTCGACAATATCCAGTTTTGAATAATGTGATACACAAAGAGATTCAATCACTTATGGCTATTGATGTGAGCATCTTTGAGGATTGAGGATATTATTAGCCAGTTGCTTTTCCCATTGTTGTTGCAAAGGCACTCCTTTGGCCAATAAAGGCTGCACTCATGTTAGCCTCACAATGCTAAAAGGAGAGTCTGATAGGTTTTGCCTTTCCCGCCCCTCAATTCACTCAACATGATGACGTATAAGTTAGCATAGTGTGTCTAACCGAATGATGTGTTGCATATGTTTTTAGGACTAATTGGTTATTTTCGTGTTCCAGTTAGCAATTTCTTAGCTTAGCTCCTGTGCCGCCATCTTGGGAACATGTCTCCTCGACCAGACTGCAATGCCCCCTCCCTTATGAGCAGAAAATCCCTGGTCTTAGCGTTTCTCGCCTTGAGTTAGTATTTGCAGAAAACTAACAATGAAATGGGTTTCTTCAGTCCATGTTCTTCAGGCCATGGAGCCGAGACTCCGCTCCATGGCCTTGCGGGTGATAACAGAGCCATCCTCCCGCAGGTGCAGCGGCTTCATGTGTGCGCTCATTGTTCACCATTTATCCAGCCCTGTACTTTTCCATTAGGGGCGTGACTAATGTTGCTGTAACATGTCCATGTTCTTCAGGCCATGGAGCCGAGACTCCGCTCCATGGCCTTGCGGGTGATAACA
Organism: Lissotriton helveticus; assembly: GCF_964261635.1. Classification (NCBI taxonomy): domain Eukaryota; kingdom Metazoa; phylum Chordata; class Amphibia; order Caudata; family Salamandridae; genus Lissotriton; species Lissotriton helveticus. Next base: position 213,274,152 of record NC_136062.1, on the reverse strand, counting down.
GAGCCATCCTCCCGCAGGTGCAGCGGCTTCATGTGTGCGCTCATTGTTCACCATTCATCCAGCCCTGTACTTTTCCATTAGGGGCGTGACTAATGTTGCTGTAACATGTTATAATGTATTGTCGTTTTGAGAACCGGCAGTCCTCTCAGCGCACTCCTTGGAGTGAAGTCCTGACGGGGCCTCTCTATAGAGAAACTAATGGCCTAATACATGTTTTCTAATTCTTCTCCACTGTCTGGCTGGCTTATTTTATGGGAATGATATCTGAGTGAGGTAAGTTTGCTCAGGTGGTTTTGAGCCACGCTTATCACCTGCTTGCATTCCTTTCTCGCCTGTGTGCTTCTGCCCACTCCCAACTCCATATGCTCGAGTTCTCTCACCCACTGGCTTTAGTTCCCAGCATCTGGCGCTCCATGTTGCTCTCCCTCTCACCCATCTGCTCCATACCTGCCATCTTGAAGAACAATCTCACTGTGTGAGGAGGAGGCGGGGCCTTGAAGGGGGCGAGCCTTGTGCTGAGAAGTACATAGGAGGCACATTTGAACTCCACCCCACCCCAAGGAACCTCCTCCCAAAAAAGAAAAATGCTTTCTGAAGCAGGTGCCGATGTCCTAGGGTGTTTTCACAGCCCTTAATGGACGTTGATAGTTCAAAGCCTCGGAAAACGAGCTGGAAAACCACTATTTACAGTGGTTTTAGCTTGTTTTCCCCGCCACCATGTGATATCGGCTCCTCACTGGGAGGCCATGTGATGGGCGACGATATTGTGTGTCATACAGTGGCACCGTGTGAATTGCCAGGTATACTGCCCCCTCCACCTCCTCTGTGTTGCTTCACCCCACTCGTGTCCTCTGTGTTCCTTCTGGATCCTATTGCTGCTTCAGCCCACACTATTTCCAGTATTACTTGCATACCCCCCTCTCATGCTGTTTCCCCCAACCAGCATTGCCAACATGTTGCCTTCGCGCCCCCAACCCTTTTGCTTCTTCCTCTTTCATTCCAAAAATAAAGAACACCCTTTCACGTTTTTTTCTTTTCATTTGTCAATCCAAGTTGGATGGGGAAATAGAAGGAAAGCAAAAAGAGACTGCATCTGTTTGTAGGCACGCTCATGTGTGGGGCATGCGCTTACAAAATAATGCAAGTCTTTTTTTTATCTAGCTATGCTGCACAGCATCAGGGTTGCTAAACAGTGTAGCTAAAAACCATTTACAAAGCAAGTAGGTCCCAAAGGTGAGACCAAGTGGCTTTGCCAATGCTTGATTCAAAGAATTACTTAACCAGTCACCTAATCACACCTCCTCGAATCCATCCCCCATTTGCTCCCTACTTAATTTACACACTCAACTTGTTCCCAATTTACCATTACTTGTCCAGTCATTCTTGCTTTTATCCAGTTCAGGTTATTGGTTCATATGCAGGACCCCAGAATGAACTGGAGGAGAGAGTGAAAGAACGTCCACTTTTGAAACATCCCTCCCTTCAAATGGCGACCGTGCGACGCAGGTGAGTGTGACCCACTTGTGGGACACCCCCGCGCCGCACGGCCACCAGCTGCTGCGTGTGCCCCTTGCCTGCCCTCTGCCTCGCTGCTGCCTCGTTTTGCCGGTTGCCGGCTACCTCCGCTGCGGTTGTTTTTGCCCTTGTTTTGTCGTTAAATTGTGCCTGTTTTGTTTTATTTTCATTTTGCCCTTGTTTTGTCATTAAATTGTGCCTGTTTTGTTTTATTTTCATTTTGCCCTTGTTTTGTCGTTAAATTGTGCCTGTTTTGTTTTATTTTCATTTTGCCCTTGTTTTGTCGTTAAATTGTGCCTGTTTGCTTTTATTCCATTTTCCCCGTGTTTTGGTTTTTCCTTCCTTGTTGTCCGCCTACTCGCCGCCCTCCGCCCTCCCTTCCCGCCACCGCTGCTTTTCCCCGCCCCTTTTTCCATTCTGTACCCTCCCCGCTCCCGCCTCCCAGCTGCTCCGCCCACCCGCGCACTTCGCCTTAAATGGCGACTGTGCGAACGCGCAGCGGTCACGCGCAGCGGGCGCGCCGATTGTGCGCCGAAGGCGCGCCAAAGGTAAGCCCGTCTACGCCCGTCCGCGCCTGGACCGCGCCCAGGGCCAGGACCCCTGGCCCACGAAGACCCCGACCGACCCGCCTGACGTACTCCGCCGCCACCCTCACCGCTCTCAACACCGGCCGACTCCCAGATTGCCATCAAGCCACTCCACGACGTACCCACGGACCTTTCAGCTGCCACGCCTGCAAGTTCACCTGCATCCGGACCAGCCTCGCACCAGCACCCGCCAAGTCGAACACCAGCAGCACCCACCTCAAGTGCATCCTGCTCAACACCCGCTCCGTCCACAGACACGCCATCGAGCTCTGGAACCTGCTCGACACCACAGCCCCTGACGTTGCCTTCCTCACGGAGACCTGGATGAACGCCTCTTCAGCTCCCGACATCGCCATCGCCATCCCGGAGGGCTACAAGATCGTCCGGAGGGACCGAAACGCCAACCAGATGGGAGGAGGCATCGCCATCATCCACAGGAGCACCATCCATCTCACGACCAGCACCGACAACACCCTGACCAGCGCCGAACACCTGCATTTCCAGATCCACACCAACCCGAACACCACCCTCAGAGGCACCCTGATCTACCGACCCCCTGGACCACGTACGCAATTCAGCGAGGACATCGCCGACTTCGTCAGCCCGCATGCCCTCCCCTCCGCTGACTACATCCTCCTGGGAGACCTCAACTTCCATCTGGAGAACAACAACGACCGCAACACCAGCACCCTGCTCGACAACCTCGCCAACCTGGGACTCAAGCAACTGGTGTCCACCCCCACCCACCTCGCCGGACACACACTCGACGCAGTCTTCTCCTCCAGCACAGACATCGACTTCAGCCACGCCACAGAGCTTCAATGGACGGACCACAGCTGCGTCCACTTCACCTTCAAGAGAACGACGACCCACCAACACCAGCAACAGGCCGCCCGCAGAAGCTGGAACAAGATCACAGCAGACCAGCTCGCCACCGCCCTGAGCCAGCACCCTCCTGCCAGCTCAGTGAACCCCAGCCAGGCCGCCGACAACCTCACGAAGTGGATCAGCAACTGCGCGGACGAACTCGCCCCACTGAAGACCCCGCCTTGCAGACCCGGCAGCGAGAAGGCCCCATGGTTCACCGACGAACTCAAGAGCTCCAAGAAGAACTGCCGAGCCCTCGAGAAAGTCTGGAGAAGGGAACCAACACCGGACAACAGGACCTCCCTCAAACTTGCCACCCGGAAACACCACCAGCTGATCCGCGCCGCCAAGAAAACAGCATTCAAGGACCGGTTGGACAACAACGCACACAACTGCAAGGAACTCTTCAACATCGTGAAAGAGCTTTCCAACCCCAGCGCAGGAAACAACGACATCACCCCATCGCAAGACCTCTGCAACTCCCTCGCTTCATACTTCCACAACAAGATCGCGGACATACACAACAGCTTCAACAACCAACCAACGCACACCATGACCGAGCAACCACCCCCCACCACCACCCTCCACGCCTGGACCCCGATCAGCACCGAAGACACCATCCGCACGATGAACTCCATCCACTCCGGATCACCGACCGACCCCTGCCCTCACCACGTCTTCAACAAAGCCGACGCTGTCATCGCACCCCACCTGCGGGACATACTCAACACATCCTTCGACACCACCATCTTCCCTGAGAGCTGGAAACACGCCGAACTCAGCGCTCTACTCAAGAAACCAACAGCGGACCCCACCGACCTCAAGAATTACCGCCCCATCTCGCTCCTCCCGTTTCCAGCCAAAGTCATCGAGAAGACCGTCAACAAGCAGATGGCCGCCTTCCTCGAGACGAACGGATCCCTCGACCCATCACAGTCCGGCTTCCGAGCCAATCACAGCACCGAGACCGCCCTCATCGCCGCCACCGATGACATCCGAGCCCTGATGGACAATGGAGAAACAGCGGCCCTCATCCTCCTTGACCTCTCCGCGGCATTCGACACGGTCTGCCACCGCACCCTAGTACGGCGCCTCAGCAACATCGGAATCCAGGACAAGGCGCTGGAATGGATCATCTCCTTCCTCGACGGAAGAACGCAGAGAGTCCGCCTACCACCGTACAAGTCAGAGGCCTCCGAAGTCATCTGCGGCGTCCCCCAAGGATCATCTCTGAGCCCCACCCTCTTCAACGTCTACATGAGCCCCCTCGCGGCCATCGTACGCAAACACAACCTCAGCATAATCTCCTACGCCGACGACACCCAGCTGATCCTCTCCCTGACCAACGACCCCGCCGCCGCCAGAGCCAACCTGCACGAAGGGATGAAAGAGGTAGCCGAGTGGATGACGACCAGCCGCCTGAAACTGAACTCGGACAAGACGGAGGTCCTCATCCTGGGCTCCTCACCCTCCGCCTGGGACGACTCCTGGTGGCCTCCCGCCCTGGGCACCGCACCCAAACCGACAGACCATGCACGCAACCTGGGCTTCATCCTGGACTCCTCCCTCTCCATGACCAGGCAAGTCAACGCCGTCTCCTCGTCGTGCTTCAACATCCTACGCATGCTACGGAAGATCTTCTGGTGGATCCCCACCGAGACCAGGAAGACCGTCACCCAGGCCCTCGTCACCAGCCGACTGGACTACGGCAACGCCCTCTACGCCGGTACCACCGCCAAGCTCCAGAAGAGACTCCAGCGGATCCAGAACGCCTCAGCCAGACTCATCCTCGACATCCCACGAACCAGCCACATCTCCGGACATCTGAGAGACCTTCACTGGCTCCCCGTCAACAAAAGAATCACCTTCCGCCTCCTCACCCACGCACACAAAGCCCTACACGACCAAGGCCCGAGCTACCTCAACAGCCGAGTCAACTTCTACGCTCCCAAACGCCACCTCCGATCAGCCAACCACGCCCTCGCCGCCGTCCCCCGCATCCGAAGAGCGACTACGGGAGGAAGGTCCTTCTCCTACCTGGCCGCCAAGACCTGGAACTCCCTCCCGACCGACCTGCGCCTGACCCAAGACCACCTCTCCTTCAGGAAGAAGCTGAAGACCTGGCTGTTCGAGCAGTAGCGGCACCCCCCCCACCCCCCCCCAGCGCCTTGAGACCCTACGGGTATGTAGCGCGCTTTATAAGTGTCACTGATTGATTGATTGATTCAATTCATCTATTCTTTTAAAAACCCTACTGTTAATGCATGAGATATCAAGAGCACAAACTTAACTTTCTACAACTAATCCAGAAGGAAAAAGGAAGCAGATATTACCCTACTACGTGTTTAACTGTAACCTTTGTTCCGGAGTAGTATGCTACTCGCTGTAAAGCTCTTCGATGCGTCACCAGGGGTACTAAACAATATACAAAATTCAATTAATATCACAGTTTTTAAGGGAGTTGTTCCTCATGGGTAGGGAACATGGCTGATACTGGGTGGCAGAGTCTGAGAAACCGAGCCCAGCCTCCAGTGCGGCTCTGATAATTGCCAGCTTTGATGGTAAAGGCGCTGCCAGTTTGTGATGTGTCTAAGCCCTGAATTCTCTCATCCCCTCTCTGATGCCTCTCCGCTCCGGAGCTGCCTTTCATGCCTCTTTTCCACCAGATGCTCCTCTGTGGGAGAAAGCAATATACTGCTGAGCAGCTTGCTCTCTGATGTCTCTAGGCCTGGTGAGGGGGATGGAATACATCTCATGGCTGCCTCAGACTTTGGTACTAGATGGGCAGGAGTTCACATCTAAGTTTCCCAAGGGCTCCGAGGATGAGGGGCATTGGGCGCTCCACTTTGCCCCTCTGTGTTTCTCTGAGGCACCTAGACATTCGAAATGTGGCTGAGAGACAGTCTAAAATCTCCACACCCCCTCCCACAGTAAAGAGGGTCTACAGTACTCTGAAATAGTTAAAGGTATAGACATAGCATTTTAATTACTATATCCGAGGTCAGCGACTATGGCAAGCAACTCTCTGTTGAGGCTGGCCAACACTGCAATGCTGCTTTTGTTGTATTAGGGTGTATTTTTGCAAGCTTGCAATGCTGTTGACTCCCCTATGCCTGTATATGTGTAAATTACTTTTATAATACTGCAGATTATGCTGTAGTTGCTCTGCGTGAGAGAAGGTGTCACTCCTATTGCTTTCACTCCTGTTGCTTTTTATTAGCCTTTATGGGTTCCGGAGTAGCGTGCTAATCACGAAAAAGCACTTCGATGCCTCGTCAGGGGTAGTAAGCGCTATATAAATGCAATTACAATACAATACAATAAGCCAGAATGTGTATGTATCATTTTGCAGTGCTGTAACTTATGCCTTAACGGCTCTGCGTAAGTGAGGGAAGATTTAATTCCAGTTGCTTCTCCTATGTCGGAATGTGTATGTATGAAGGCCGAAGTCTATGCACTAAGGGCCATATGTATCAAGCTAATTAGCATTCGCAAAGGCCGAAATAAATTTCGGCCTTTGCGAATGCTAATTAGACAAATGGTATGTATCAAACATGTTTGATGCAAAATAAGGAATAGCAAAATTTGCAATTCCTTATTTTGCGATTGCACTTAAGGAATCGCAAATTTTGTGATTCCTTAAATGCAATGTATCAAACAAAAAATATTCGCAAAAACTTCTAAAAAACTTCTAGTTGGTGGTAATTTGTGAATTCTTTTCAAAAATCTTTTTTCCAAAAAACAAAAGGTGCCATATGACGCCCATACATGCCCTTAGGGCATGTATGTGCGCCATATGCCCCCAAATGTCTTTTTCAGGGGTGCAGCAGGGTGTTCTTGAGACAGCCCTGCACCCTTGAAAAAATTCCTAATTTGCGATTAGCTAATTGCTAATCGCAAATTGCCCCTTGATTCCTATGGGCCTCCTGGCCCATAGAAATGAATGGGTAATTTGCGATTAGCAATTTGCTAATCGCAAATTAGGAATGGTAAAGAATCGCTATTAAATAGCGATTTTGTACATACATACCGTTTTGCGAATTCCAAATAGCGATTCCTTAAAATTCGCTATTTGGAATTCGCAAAACGGAAGTATGATACATATGGCCCTAAGTGAGGGAAGGTTGCACTGCTACGGTGTCCCCTATACCTGTATGTTTAAGTAGAAATGTTGCAATGCTGTAGTTTATGCTGTAACTGCTCTATGTGAATGAAGTTAGCTTGCACCACTGATGCCCACATAGTAACTGGTTCCTAGGCGCAACTATACTGCTGATGTCCATGTGGTGCTAGTTGTGTGTGTGTGCGAAGTAAGCTAGGAGGATTACTATTGCCTGTGTTATCTTAGTAACATATCTTACTGAAGCTTAAGAAAACCTTTTCATGATACAAAATCGAAACGATTGACATTGTCTTTGGTTATATTCACCCAAAGTCAGTGGGATGATCAAAAGTGAATATTATTGGTACCACACAGCGCACTTTCACTATAGGCCAACCACCACCTCCATTGTCCCACATTTTAGAACCTAGAAACCATTCTATCATTAAGACAGTCACAAGGCTCAAAATAATATAATAAAATACAGGATATAACACACTTCAGTGTCATTTGTCCTCATTAAATCATACTTCTAAGCTGATCTCGATTCTAAGATATTGAAACAAAACAAACTGAGGATTCATCTATATATGAACAATTCCTAAATTCAGGACATTCAAATTCAACTTGACCCAAGTAACTAAGACTACACATTGGCAATGTTTTTACCTTCACTTGCTAAGTCAAGTGAATTTGGGAACTTTGCTTGGGTGAAGCCGAATCAAATTTTTCTGTTCCTCCGAATTAAACTGAATTTTCAACGTAATCAAGCCCTCATTAGTTAATTGTTTTCCAGCCACAAGATGACCCATCCATGAAGGGCGAATTTGAAAAACAAACTCAGACCCAAGGTATGGCGGGTAATAGTCAGACAAGGTAGCATTGCTGGGGATAAGCTTTCGGAGGACTGGGAGGGCGAGTTACATGACGATGTCTTAGGGTGCTGGGCCAAGAGGTAGGGGATCATGTATTGGCTGGGTGTAGGGACTGAGCTGAGATGGGTGTCTGTGCCAAGCACTCAAGTAGCAGCAGTCCTCCAACAGTTCCTCAAAGCAATGAGAATGTTTTATCGCTACACCAAAGGGCAGCTGAAATTGTCCCTCTTTTAGTTTTAAAGAACACAAGTCTCCCACTACAGTATGTGCCGGGACAATGGGAATCACAACTACAAGTACCCCTCCTTAGGTCTACCTGACATCTCTAAATGTACTAGAAGTCTGACCCGATAAATCTGAGGTGACAGATTGGAAGTCACCCTGCCCTGTCAACTCATAAAGACGAACTAGCACTTTTAGAAAACCACATATTTGCCACCCCTGCACAGGTAAACCACAACCACGGGAAACACCAAGTACCCTATACCTTAGGGACTGCATCCTGTGCTTCACCACATATTCACACCACGTGTGAAACAGCTTTTATACCAGGAGGGTTGTTTGTAGCTACCAGAACAAAACGTGTTTTGTAAAGTGAACCCACAATTTTGAACTATTTCAAAGGAGCTTTTCTTTTTATTTTAAAGAATGTGATTAGTCAAATTCATGCAGTAGTTATTTCGACACAACTGAATTATTGGTATAAAACCTGTACCATTGGGGGGCGTGGCTTGGCGCCGATTGAGATGACAGCATAGTGAAGGAGCTGCGGTGAGCCGGCAACCCACGACACTTCATCCGTCCACTTATCTGACCCAATAAGCTCTTGGAGGTGCCCCAAGTATGCCAGACTCGACAAAACCAGACCGGACATAGATCCGAGTTCCTCAGTCGCCGCACGACCGCCTGAATGGACCCGGCCGTGAACATGCTGGCTTGCGGCTGTAGCCTCACTGGGGCAGGCCTGCCCACATAGCAGAAGCCTGGGAGCTTGTGCAGACAGGCGGTGCAGGAAGGTGAGCGCGCCTGTCGTATCTCCGAAATATCCGGTGCTGGCTTACGCATAGTGTAATTTCAGTGGGCGAATTGAAGCTGTCTTTGGGTCCCGCAGCAACTGCGCTGGTTCCTGAAATGGAGGAGGCAGAGTGGGCGGGAGCCAGCAGTCATACTTGTTGCAGGCACATGCACTAGTACGGAGCTTTCTGAGGGCCCTGATAGACCAGTGCGCCCAGCACCGCTGACATCCCCCGGTGCTGGGCGGTAGGTCGAAGTCCCGGGCCAAGGTAGACACCCGGGAGGTGCCGCACGCTCTATCCCCGTGATCACAGGATACCAGACAATCATCGTGGGGAAGACCCTGATGCTGGCCCTCATACGAATGCAACTCTAGAGATCAGGAGGAAGGAGTACCTGGGCCCCTCTGGCGCCTCAGGAGTGCAGGACAACCTGCGTGAAGGAGGAGGTGGGACTGTGTTTGAGGCACACTTTGACCAAGGGAAGGGCCAGATCCCTAACGACCTGACTTGCGGCTGCAAAGAACTTAAACTAAGCCCACATGCCGCGCAACCTCGGTGCTCCGGAATCAGTAGGCAGAGGAGACCCAGAGCCAATACACGGGGCAAGAGTGATCCTGAAACATTTGCCCCCCGGGCTGCAGGAGTGCAGTAAGCCATGGTGTGGGGCGATTGAAGATCGGGAGTTCGAAGCCCACCCAGCGAGACCCAGGTTTGCAGCCTACGCCGCGCAGTTCACTGCTGAGGAATAGTAAATTACAGGGAACAGTGGTACTTACCTGTGACATAGATCTGGCCTTGGGGGCCACACGCTGATCGCCTGAGGCATCCGGGGGCAAGCTCAGGCGGCATACCAAGGGATTCCTAACTACCCGGGGACAAGTCTACGGGACAGGATATCACCACAGCACTAAACCTCTGGTCGGAGAGACCAGGGAGAGCGGAGATGCCTGGTGAAGGGGGTTCCCGCCCACAATCAGAACAGCAGTATAAGGCTGAAGGAAATGGTGAAGCCCAAGGGACACCTACCACAGGAACCAAACAAAATGGATAAGTACGTAGTCCCTAGACCTCACCAGGAGGAGGAGACTCTGCTCAGGAGTACTGCAGCTCTGGACGAATCCTCCATGGGGGCGATAGTGGCAGTGATACAGAGTCTTCAGTCCTCCCTGGAACCCAAAATAGACTTGGTCACCTTCGAAGTGAGGCTCCTCAGAGCCGACTTCCAGAAAATTTCTGACAAGGTACACACGGCAGAAACCAACATCCGAGAGCTCCAGACCTCCTCAAAGTCCTTTGAGGAGCAAGAGCGCAAACTAACCAAGCAACAAGAGGCTCTGGAGGCAAAAGTCGAGGAACAGGAAGGGAGGTCCAGGCAAAATAACATACGTATAGTAGGGGTCCCTGAAGGAGCGGAAGCAAAATGTGTCGACCTATTTGTAGAAGACTTTATCATAAAATATCTGAATCCCAAATGTCTATCCAAGTTCTTCTCAGTCAAAAGGGCACATAGGGCCCCAATCCCGTCTCTGAGACCTGGGGCCCCACCGCGTTCAATAATAGCCTGCATGTTAAACTTCCGAGATCGGGATGTTATCCTGCAAGCAGCCCGAACACAAGGAGATCTTTAGTACAAAAATGTAGCGATACACTTTTTACCTGACTTTACCTACCAGGTTCAGAAACAGAGGAGGAGCTTTGAGGACGTTAAGAGAGCCCTTAGGGAAAAGAACTTTAAATATATGATGTTGCTCCCTGCCAAGTTAAAAGTTCTTGCAGAAGGAAAATCCTGGTTCTTCCACTCCCCAGCGGAGGCATGGGACTGGCTGGAGGGGTGGCTCACACAGGGCTCTCGACACCCCAGGGGTCCAAAGTGATCTCACCTTCGTCAAACATGAGACAGAGAAGCCTCATGTGATGAAAGCGACCGACGGAACTTAGAACAGTCCCAGTCCACCTAATAGCTCCACAAGGGGAGATGGATGGCACTAGAGACATTGAGACTCGCAGTCTGAACAACCCGCAGTAAGAACAATGGAATATACAAGGATGAGAGGTGAGATGTAACTGGGGAGTGTGCCAGGAGGTGGGTGGGCAGGGTAAAGCAGCAAGTACATGGGACTACAGGGTGCCACACAATGACCAGGGGCTTTATCCAAATCGTTAACTATCGGGCCTTGTCACAGGGAGGTGAAAGTAAGAATCGGTTGGGGGATACTAGTGGGTTGTGCAGGTGGATGGAGATGGAATGCTGGGGCAGCCAAACGCCTTATATGGTTACTTTACAATTTAGGGCAACAGGCACTCTACAAATTGGGGTTGTGGGAAGTTGTAGTCTCAAGGTCCAGGGTGGCAGGGAGGGGGGAGTTAAGGGTTATGTTTACTTTTCAGTATCTATCAGTGCATTTCTATGGGACACAGTGCTTCAGGGCGGGGCTTTTGTCAGAGGGCGGGGGCAACGCTCCCCGTTCAATAATCAGAGATTCCGAGCCAGACCAGACATACCACATGATGCATTAAGAGATGGCGGTACAAAAGGGGGTGGTGATGGACGGAGCATCTGAACCAATCAAACACTCACACCCAGTCAACAGATCTGGGTTTAATCCATCACCGTTCTTTAGCCCACTCTGCCACCCCAGTTCAGACATGGCCATATGCAAATCAGTCTGACCCTGTGCCTCATGGGAACAGTCCAGCCCGAACTGCCAAGCCATGCCTTCCCTGGACCGGAATCAAGCTTCCTAGGACCGGTTTCTGGCAATTCAGCCGTCTTCAGCCAGGCTTGCTTGAATCCAGTGGCAAAGTGAGCAAGGGACTCACGTCTGTGCATACCCTGCCAATTTATGGCGAACATTGTACCGCATTAAGAGATGGCAACACGTACACAACATGTGCCAGCGAGGAACGTAGGAACGCCTACTTAAGGCGAGTCCTTTAGTGGCTCGCCCTGACAAGGAGCGTACCGCTGCTGGAGCGCTGAGTGCGCATTTTTGCGCATTATAGCGATTTTTAACGAAGCCTGTTTTCTATTTTGTTTTAATTTACTTTATTCTCCCCTGCTTTTATCCCCTCACTTGCACTATAATTGGTTTCTCACCGCCGCTTGTGTGGGTCCGGTTCTTGGGGTGGGCTGCCGGTTTTGGGCGCCATCTTTGAGTGGGGTGAGTGTTTGCTGGAGTTACCATCAGCTGCCTGCGCTTTAGTGCGCAGTAGCCAGCGAGGAACGCCTACTTAAAGCTCCTCCCCTAGCGTAGCGGGATCGCGTAGCGGGCGCGCCTTCGCGTGGCCGGAGTCGTGCCAGAGTCCTGCCCGTCTGCGCCCGTCCGCGCTAAAGCCGTGCGGGACGCTGCAGGTAGCTGGGCTCTGGCAGGCTATTTATTTATATGCGTGCCGCTATGCTGACCTACTCTAGAGAGAGTTTATACTCCATCGGTCAGGTTAGTCAGAGGTGTAATCTTCCATCTGTCCATCCGCTCTGCGGCCCGTATCGGTGCCGCTGCAACGGTTGGGCGCTTGACCCACCGGGGCTCATCCTCCGGAAGGGTTCATCAGTTGCCCACCGTATCAAGGGCTCTCTGCCCTTTTTGCGGGTTTTAAACCTGAATGTTAGATCGGCATTGAAACACCATCAAGACATCTACGACCTAATTGAGGATGAAGCCCCCGATGTTTTGGCCATCACTGAAACTTGGCTTCAGGACGCGGATGCTGCTATTTCCAATCTTGCATGCCCCGCTGACTATTCCATGTTTACTCTGAATAGATCTTCCAGAGGCGGTGGTATAGCTCTCATAGTTAGGTCTTGTTTTACCTGCGTGTGGAGTGGCCTTAATATTGCCGGGTGTGAAAGTGCCTCCTTCAAGATCTCAGTCAGCCCCGAGTTTACGCTCTCTGGGATGGTTATGTATCGTCCGCCGGGTAGCGACGTGGTGTTCAGAAATTCATTCCCCGACGCTGTTGGCACACTGGTTACAGATTGTGCCAACTATTCCATCTTGGGTGATCTGAACCTCCATTTTTACACCCCTTCCAATCTGACGGTACGCAGCATCTCCGCTGACTTAGAGGCCTTTCAACTCTCCCAGCTGATTTCTCAGCCTACCCATATAGGGGGACATATTCTTGACCCCTTCTTTACCAATCTGCCGGAGGCTAAAATTACATCCATTCCTCCGTTAGCATGGACCGACCATTTTCTGGTGACCATTCATTGTCCTATCCGTGTGACCCCCTTTATCCCTTCGGCGAGACGGGTACCTAGGAGGCTTTGGAACAAACTCAGGCTAGAAGACTTTCATCGCCTTCTAGCGGAAGTTCCGCTGGACCCATTGAATGGCGTGGAAGAGGGCTATGACCTCTTCTGCTCTTGGATTACCAGGGCTCTGGACGCTCTGATTCCCATTGTATCGAGTAAAATCAGTACTAGAGAGTCGAGTCCCTGGTACGACAGCGCCCTACGTGCCTTGAAGGGAGCCTGTAGACGGGTGGAAAGAGCATGGCGGAAGACGTATGGGGCTGATTTAAAAGCTGCGTATGCTGCTTCCGTCAAGATCTATCATCGGGCTATTTGTCGAGCCCGAGCGGCATTTTATGCGGCAGAAATCCGCAATAGCTCAAACCCGTCGAAGACCATCTTCAGGGCCGTGAAAGATCTTGTGGCGAAGCGGACTTCCTCTGTGGCTGTGAGTTCCATCTCCCACTGTGAATCCCTTGCTTCGTACTTTCTGGGAAAAGTCCAAGCAATTTACCGGGCATTCCCCAGCATAGGGATTGACCAGGGACGCTCCAATGGGACGTTCCATCATACCACCCTGCTCTCATTTTCCCCTCTTTCTCCGGAGGGGTTTGACAAACTTGCCTTGCAAGTTAAATCTGGTTCTCCATCTGATCCAGTAAGACCGGCTCTTTTCAGAGATCAGGCCTTTATGGGACGCTCTGTTGTATGTTCCCTGGTCAACCTCTCATTGGAGTCGGGTGTGGTGCCAACTAAATGGAAGCAGGCGGTGGTGCCCCCTATCATCAAAAAGCCCTCCTTGGATCCGTCTAAGCCCGAAAGTTATCGTCCCATCTCACTGCTACCCTGGCCGGCGAAGATAACAGAGGCTCATGTCAACTTGGCCCTGTCAGAACATCTCGCCCGGACCAATGCCCTTGATCCCACACAAAACGGCTTCCGTGCTGGGCACAGCACGGAGACCGCTCTTCTTGTGATGGTGGAGCATCTCCGTGCGGTGTTGGATGCTGGTCAGACGGCGGCGCTGATATTGTTAGATCTCAGCGCCGCCTTCGACACGGTATCTCACAGTATCCTTCTGCATCGGCTCGAGGAGATTGGTGTCGGCGGCCAGGCTTTGCAGTGGTTCCGCTCCTTCCTCGGCAATTGTTCCTTCTGTGTTGCCATCCCTCCCTTCAAGTCCAAATTCCAGCCACTGGCCATGGGGGTTCCGCAGGGATCCTCGCTGAGCCCCACGTTGTTTAATCTGTACGTGAGACAGCTGGCTGAGGTCGCCAGGCAGTGGGGCCTAACTTTGGTCTCATATGCCGACGACACACAGCTGGCGGTTACTCTCAGCAGGGATGCGGAATCAGATGCCCCCAGGTTTCAGGATGGACTGAAGGCGGTGGCAAGCTGTTTAACGGGGAACTGTCTCCAGCTTAATGCCACTAAGACAGAGGTTATGATTGTCGGAAGGGGAGTGGAACTATGGGGTGACCAATGGTGGCCACCAGAGCTGGGACCAACCCCGACTCCGGTGTCGGAGTTGAAAAACCTGGGAGTCTGGTTGGACGCTGGACTCACCTTTGTAGGACACACTAAAAAAATTGCTGCTTGTTGTTTTGGTCTGTTGAGAGGCTTAAGACCTGTCCTCAAATATTTTGATGCCTCAACCAGACAGCTAGTAATCCAGGCCACTGTCATCTCTCGCCTGGATTACGCTAGCTCTCTTCTGGTCAGGGCCAATCAGGCTGAGCTTACTCGTCTGCAACGGGTACAAAATGCTGCGGCCAGAGCGATTGTCGGCCTGCCCAGATTCTGCCCGGTGGCGAGTGTCCTTCGCTCCTTACACTGGCTCCCAGTGAGGAAGCGTATTCTCTTCAAGGTCATTTGTTTGACCTTTAAGATCCTGAGAGGCATAGGTCCTGAAATTATGTCCCGCTTTCTGTCCTTCTATGTCCCCACACGCACCCTTCGCTCCCAAGGCCAGGCCTTTGTTGTAGTCCCTAGATATAGGCTTAGCCGTATGGGGGGACGCTCCTTCAGCATAAAAGCTGCATCAACTTGGAACTCTCTTCCGGTTGAAATTCGCCTGCTGGAGGATTGTATGACTTTCCGGAAAGCCATAAAAATCTTTCTATTTTAGCTGCCTCTCCTAGTTTTCTGTTTGTCTAGCTGTGTTATTAATCTTGGATTGGTCTTTTCTAGTTTTCTGCTTGTTCCTGTTGTGTTATGTTCCTCCTTGTCAAATGCGCCAGGACGCTCCTTAGCTGGAGTAGCTGTGCGCACAACAAATAACAATAACATAACATAACATAACATGAGCATAAAATAATATCCTGGGATGTAAATGGCTTGGGGTCCAAAATAAAGCGTACACTGGTACTCCAATTTATTAAGCGGCATAAGCCAGACTTGGTCTTCCTGCAGGAGACTCATCTACAGGGCCACAATTATAAAGCACTAGATAGATGGGGATACACTTTGATAGCGCATGCAGTATACACGTCAGGGTCCCAGGGAGTAGGAATCCTTCTCAGATCCACTGGTACGTATGTCCCAGGGAAAATGTGGAGAGACCAAATAGGCAGATTCGTATTCCAGACAGGGAAATGGGACAGGCGAACTCTGAATATGGGTTCCGTATACCGTCCTCCAGGGCTACAAGGGGGTACTTTATCCGTCTTTGGAGCGCAAACCTCGAGCTGCTACTGGGATCCCTTATCCTTTGATGGGACATGAATGATGTCATCTCCAAGTCGGAAGACAGATGGCCAGTGAAAGCAGACACCCAATAGAGACTCCCCTAGGAAGCTTCGAGGAAGCGCTAGGGTGGGTCGACTTATGGAGAGCCCAGAACATGACGGAACATCAATACACCCATCTGTCAGCACAACATGTTAGCATGTCTCGACTAGACTACTTGTTTAGGAGGGATGTGGAAAGCTTCCGAGACACACACCACTTGGTAAGGGGTATAAGACCATCCCCGGTGGCCACTTGGTTTAAGGGGGTGGCACAAGGTAGTGTCTTACCGCCCCTGCTGGTGGCCTGGCACTTCACTGACAGGAAATTTGTGGAACAATTGGTAGAAGGCATCAAGAGATACTTTTAGCAGAACAAGGGGTCAGTGGACCCCTGCTGCACCCTCTGGGAAATCTACAAACCAGTGATACGCAGACAATACTAAGTCCCAGTTGGGGTCAAATAAAAAGAAGACACACAAAGATATGAGGTGCTTGAACAAAAAATAGCAACCCTAACGCTAAGTTAGTAAGAGGGGGGACAGAGGAGGAACTTGGCATACCAATTACGTATAACACAGCAGGAACTGCGAGATATAGCAGAAAACGCAGCAAGGGCCCACGCGTTATCAGTCCAGAGGAGGCTCTACGAGGTAGGTGACAAAGCCACAAATCTTAGTGCCTGGCTTGACAAAAGGGACAAGGAAAGAGGATGGGTGACGTAAATTCTGGACCAAAATGGGAGTGACAGAAAAATTCCCAAGGCATTCGCAGCCTTCTACGAGGACATCTATGTTTCAATTTGACAGATCCAGCTCAGACTGCAAGGGACTCCTAGAAACCATGACCACACTGACGACCGATGACAGAGAGAGGCACTAGACAGCGACTTGACTTTAGAAGAAATAGTGGGGTCCCTTCAGGGACTACAATCCGGTAAAGCACCTGGACCGAATGGTTTGTCCCTTGAATTATTCAAGAAGCCGGCTCAGAAAATAGCACCACATCTCCTGAACTTGTTCCTAGAGGTGAGGGAAGGTGGGTTTCTCCCAGGTGACCAAAGGACTGCCACCGTAGTGGTAATCCCCAAAAAAGGCAAACCATTAAAAGAATGCACCTCATACCGTTCTATATCTCTGCTCAACGTGGAACCCAAAGTTCTTGCTAAAGTCCTTGCAAACAGGCTTTCAGGCTTGATAGCACTGGTGATACACCCTGATCAATCCGGCATCATGCCAAAGCGTAGCACCCACCTGAATCTGAAATGGCTCAAGGGGTACTTCACCTGACCCCAGGTCACTCCCCACGCCGCACGGCTCCTGCTGATCTCTGAGTCTCTGCCCCTCTGCTCCGCCGCTGCCGAGGGTTCGCCCCTGGTGGCTGCTACTGTAATCTGCTAACTGTTTTTTGTTTTTTCTTCCCCTCTGCTCTGCACTTTATTTTTGGTTTCTCTTTTGTGGCTGTACTGTATTTTGTGGCGCTCCTTTTGCGCCCCGGCCCTCTGTGACCCCCTGCTCCCATCTTCCCGCCGCTGCTCCCCCCCGGCCCGCCCCCTTTTTCCTTTTGTTCCCCTGCCCCCATCATTGCCCGCCCCACTCCCGCCTCTGAGCTGCTCCTCCCTCCCACTTGGCCTCTTATGGAGGCCGCGTGGCGCAGGTGAGTGTGACCTGACCCCAGGTCACTTCCCACGCCGCACGGCTCCTGCTGATCTCTGAGTCTCTGCCCCTCTGCTCCGCCGCTGCCGAAGGTTCGCCCTTGGTGACTGCACTGTAATCTGCTAACTGTTTTTTGTTTTTCCTTCCCCTCTGCTCTGCTGTGTACACTATTTTTGGTTTCTCTTTTGTGGCTGTACTGTATTTTGTGGTGCTCCTTTTGCGCCCCAGCCCTCTCTGACCCCCCCCGCTCCCCTCTTCCCGCCGCTGCTCCCCCGCGGCCCCGCCCCCTTTTTCCTTTTGTTCCCCCTGCCCTCGCCCATTGGCTGCCCCGCTCCCGCCTCCCAGCTGCTCATCCCTCCCACTTCGCCTCTTATGGAGGCCGCACAGCGTGCGCGCCGCTGGCGCGCCGCTGGCACGCCAAAGGCAAGCTTGTCTGCACCCGTCCGCGCCTGGACCTCGCCCAGCGCCATTACCCCTGGCCCCCGCCGTCTCCAGGGAACCCGACTGAGGAATGACACCGCCACCCTCATCGCACTCAACACAGGACGACCGTCCGCCTGCTACCAAGCCACCCCGAAGCACACCCACGGACCCTTCACCTGCCAAGCATGCAAATTCTCCTGCCTCCAAACCCGCACCCCGCCCACCGAACACAGCAACGACAATAACAACCACCTCAAGTGCATCCTCCTCAACACCCGCTCCGTCCACAAACACACCGTCGAACTCTGGGTACTCCTTGATACAACAGCACCAGACTTCGCCTTCCTCACGGAAACCTGGATGAACGCCTCCTCGGCCCCCGACATCGCCATAGCCATCCCGGACGGCTACAAAATCACCCGGAAGGACCGCGTCATCCAAACCTTAGGAGGAATCGCCATCATCTACAGAAACACCATCAACATCACGACCAACGACGAAGACACACTCACCGCCGCCGAACACCTACACTTCCAGATCCACACCGACCCCCAGACCACCCTCAGAGGAACGCTCATCTACAGACCCCCGGGCCCACGGACACAATTCAGCGAAACCATCGCCGACTTCATCAGCCCGCACGCCCTAGCCTCACCAGAGTACATCCTCCTAGGGGACCTTAACTTCCACCTGGAGAAAAACAACGACTACAACACCACCACCCTGCTCGACAGCCTCACCAACCTCGCCAACCTCGGTCTCAAGCAACTGGTGAACACCCCCACCCACTACGACGGCCACACGCTCGACCTCATCTTCTCTGCCAGCAGTCACGTTGCCTTCAGCCACTCCACCGGACTACACTGGACCGACTACAGCTGCATCCACTTCACCTTCAAGAAGACCACATCCCACCACCACACACTACAGATACCCCGCAGATGCTGGGGCAAAGTCACCACCGACCAGCTGACTACATCGCTGAGCCAGAACCCACCTGCCGACACCCCTGACACCAACGACGCAGCAGACAATCTCGCACAGTGTATCAACAACTGCGCAGACGACCTCGCTCCACTGAAGAAACCCCCAGGCAAGACTAGCAACAGAAAAACCTCTTGGTTCACAGACACCCTCAAAATCGCAAAGAAAGCATGCCGAACCCTCGACAAAGCTTGGCGCCACAAGCGGACATCAGAAAATATGACAGCCCTCAAGAGCGCCACCCGCGAATACCACCAGATGATCCGCACCACCAAAAGGACATCGTTCAAAGAGCGGCTGGACAACTCCCACAACAGCAATGAACTCTTCAGCATCATCAAAGAGCTCTCCAACCCCAGCGCCAGCAACAACGACATCACACCGTCACAAGACCTCTGCAACTCCCTCGCCACGTACTTCCACCGCAAGATCGCAGACATACACAACAGCTTCCAGTCACCGAACCAACGACCCCCACAACCACCCTCAGCGCCTAGACCCCCATCAGCACGGAAGGCACCACCCATGTCATGAACACCATCCACTCCGGCTCCCCCTCCGACCCATGCCCTCATCATATCTTCAACAAAGCCGACACCATCATCGCACCCCACCTCCGGAACATCAATAACAGCTCCTTCACGTCAACCACCTTCCCTGGAGGCTGGAAACACGCAGAAATCAACGCCCATCTGAAGAAACTAACAGCGGACCCCAAAGACCTCAAGAACTTTCGCCCCATTTCTCTTCTCCCCTTCCCGGCTAAAGTCATCGAGAAGACCGTCAACAAACAGCTGACTGCATTCCTCGAAGCAAACAACTCGCTCGACCCATCCCAGTCCGGATTCCGAGCCAACCACAGCACCAAGACCGCCCTCATCCAAGCCACCGATGACATCCGGACCCTGATGGACAACAGAGAAACAGCCGCTCTCATCCTCCTGGACCTCTCGGCAGCCTTTGACACCGTTTGCCACCGCACCCTAATAACCCGCCTCTACAACTCTGGGATCCAAGGAAAAGCCCTGGACTGGATCACTTCGTTCCTCTCCGACAGAACCCAGAGAGTCCGCCTCCCTCCCTTCCGCTCCGAGGCCACCAAGATCATCTGCGGCGTACCCCAGGGCTCCTCACTCAGCCCAACCCTCTTCAATATCTACATGAGCCCCCTCGCCACCATCGCACGCATACACATCAACATCATCTCCTACGCCTACGACACCCAACTGATACTCTCCCTCACCAAAGACCCTCGCACCACCAAAGCCAACTTCGAGGACAGAATGAAAGATGTTGCAGAATGGATGAAGCACAGCAGTCTGAAGCTCAACTCAGACAAGACGCAGGTCCTCATCCTCGGACAATCCCCATCCGCCTGGGACGACTCCTGGTGGCCCACGACACTGGGCACCGCACAGATACCCACGGACCACGCTCGCAACCTGGGATTCATCCTAGACTCCTCCCTCTTGATGACCAAGCAAGTCAACGCAGTCTCGTCCTCATGCTTCAACACCCTGCGCATGCTCCGAAAGATCTTCCGGTGGATCCCCACCGAAACCAAAAAGACGGTCACCCAAGCCCTCGTCACCAGCCGACTGGACTATGGGAATGCCCTCTACGCAGGAACCACAGCCAAACTTCAGAAACGGCTTCAGCGCATACAGAACGCCTGCGCACAACTCATCCTCGACATCCCCCACCACAACCACATATCTACCCACCTGAGAAACCTGCACTGGCTCCCCGTCAGCAAGAGGATCACGTTCAGGCTGCTCACCCACGCACACAAAGCACTCCACAACATGGGCCCCGAATACCTCAACAACCGCCTCTCGTTCTACACCCCCACCCGCCAGCTCCGCTCCACCACCCTCGCCCTCGCCACCATCCCACGGATTCGCAGAGCCACCAACGGAGGAAGATCATTCTCCTACCTGGCAGCCAAGACATGGAACTCCCTCCCCGCACACCTACGACTGACCCAAGACCATCTTACCTTCAGGAGACACCTCAAGACCTGGTTATTCGAGCAGTAACGCCCCCCCCCTCCCTTCAGCGCCTTGATACCTTCGCGGGTGAGTAGCGCGCTTTGCAAATGCATTGATTGATTGATTGATTGATATAGTGTGGACGATGCGGCACTCCTCTCCCTCGATGCCTGAATGGCTTTTGAAAGTCTGGAGTGGAACTACATCTTTGCAGTGTTGCCCCAACTGGGCTTAGGCCCCAACTTCTGCTCCTGGGTTTGTCTCCTCTATTAAGCGCAGCAAGCTAGGGTGCAGGTAAACGGCTACACCTCCCGCATCTTCAAACTGAGAAGGGGCACACGACAAGGGTGCCCGCTGTCCTCAATGATTTTCGCTCTAGTCCTTGAACCCTTAGCGACCTAGGTCTTTTGAGACTTGCCATGTAAGACGATTGGAAGGAGAAGATATCTCTCTCTGAGGATGATACCTTGCTTTAGGTGCCTGCTTCTCGATCACGAGAATTTTGCAGATCTTTGACCTTTTCGGGAGCTATGCCTTCAACCGTATTAATTAGGACAAGCTCTGATCTTTCCACTCTCCTCAGGACCACTGTCCTTGACACTCCGATGTCCAGCCCTAACGGCAACGGACGGGTCCACATACCAGGGGATTTATATCACCAGAGACAAGAAACTTTTTCTGCTTTGCAACCTTCTTTGCCAGATCGACAGCTTTCAGGCGGATACAAACCACTGGCGCACACCGCCCCTTTCACTGATGGGGTGGGCAGTCCTATTCAAAATGATGACCCTCCCACGTTTGCTCTACATTCTTCAGAACACACCATCCAGGATACCTGACTCCTGTCTATAATGGCGCCCTGGCGGTCCCCGACCTCTGAGCCTACTTCTGGATATCCCAGTTAGCTGTGATGAACGACTGGGTGTTTGGAGAACGGACTGAACCAGCATATAGGGTGAATCGCCAGGCCATGGGAAGCAGGGAGTACCCGGCGCTCCTGTACGGCAACGTGGGGAAGGGTTTGCTCCCACCCCATACACAGGCTGTACTGCGGGCATGGAAAGCTTCAAACAAATGTCTGGGTTGGGACGGAAAACTATCAGCTGAGACCCCCACTATGGGACAGCACCTGTCTTGGGAGGTAAAAAAATTGCGTGCCCACACGAGATGGCATACAATAGGGATAGATAAATTGGGAGATGTCTGGAGAACGGATACTTTACTGGTGTTTGAAGTACTGCAAGCAGAATACAAGTTGGCACAGGGCGAGATCTTCAGGTACCGACAGCTGCAACACGCCCTTGAATGCCACCTACAGGGGGGAGCTCCTCCCAGATTACTCCCCCATGGAAGACAGACTTCTGTTCGACCCTATGCCTACTAAGGCAGTTTCCCTAATGTACAGGAAGATCATAAACAACATGCCGGAATGTCTTGTCTCACTTAGGGAGGCATGGATGGTAGATGTAGGGCCCCTAGATGACGAGGAATGGAATGAGGCATTGCAGAGCGCCAGAGAGATAGCTATACGGGCTAGGTATTGCTTGGTGCAGCTTCGGATCCTACATAGGTTCTACCTGTCAGTATCAAGGGTATTCAAGAGTTGTCGTATTCAATCAGCCGAGTGCCCCCAGGATTGTGTTAATGTGGGCACGTTCTGCCACACACTTTGTACCAGCCAACGTATCCAAAGCTTTTGGTCAGGAAAAGCAGAGACAATGAGGGAAGTAACAGGCCTACCTATACCACTTGAGGCCAAGTGACTGCTACTGGGAGTGGGTCGGTGGAAGAGAAGTGGCCCCGCCCACCAGTGTGAATACTTGGCTAAACATAGCTGCAGGGGTGGCGAAGCACAATGTGGCCAGGTTATGGGGTGCAGATAGTCACCCAGCGGCCAGAGATTGGAAGGACAACCTGGATTGGAGGCAACTAGCAGAACAGGCTCCCGAGGCTGTACTGCTTATGATGTCTAGTGTTCTTAACCAACTGCTTAATAAAAAAAACTGTTGAAAAAAACTTTGTGGAAAAAACAGTACCAATGGCTATTTATATATGCTGTGAAATACTACATTCAGTGTAGAACATAGAAGAGAGGAATACATGTATAGATTTGTACGGATTCCTCTGAAGAGGTAGAAGTAATTCAAGTTGTGAGGATCCAGTTCGAGCCTTAATAACTGTGTCTAGCAACTATTCCCCATAAAATGGGTCGTTGTTCCCATGACAATGCACAATGAGCCATCGACGCTGTCCTATATGCGGAACTGCCCTGCACTAAAACTTTGTCAGACTTTCATGTCCTGAGGTCGTTGTAGCTCTCACCTTTGTTAGTTGTCAAAACGCGTGGATTCATTACATTTGAACGAACCGTCAAAGCCTAAGACAATGTTACTTTAATTCGTGTTTCTTATTTTTACTGTAAAAACGTAATGTTACAGACCAAAATCAATATTACGAACCTATAATAAATAATTCTTGCTACAAATTAAAATGTATTTACTCTCCTAATGCCTGTATGTGATGGAAATCCTCAAACCACCCCTGTACAAAATCTTCCATATTGCATGGCCACTGCTACCATAAGTGAGCCACGAACCTTACAGTCTTTGATTAACCAATATGATCCTATTCTCCAGTATTCCAATATACTAGGGAACACATGCAATATTATATTTGTGACTCTTACATGCTCATTGTTTACTACACAGACCAATGGTGTAGCCAGAGGTTTGACCACCCAGGGCGGTCCCTGTGTTTGCCGCCCCGTGACGGGTGCATTGAAGAGGGGTGGGGGTGCTGTCGATTCCTCGGATTGCCGCCCCGTGACAGACGCACTGAAGAGAGGGGAAGTGGGGCTGGCAATTGCCGCCCCAAGATGGCAGGTAAGAGCTGGGGGGAGGCCGCTGCCCCCAAAACGTTTGCATCCCACCCCCTGCCCCCTTCGTACGCCACTGACAGACAGGGAAAAGGTCTAAAAGTACCTTACTGTAAGAGATTCAGCCCGACCTGCAGTAAAGATTTAGGCTGAAAAAGACACAATGCATGGAACCCTGCAGAACCAGGGCCAAAGAGGAGTCATAGGGCCAGAGAGGAGTGACAGAGAGGAGTGCCAGGGACACAGATGAGTGACAGAGAGGAGTGCGAGTGACATGAAGGAGTGCCAGGGACCGAGAGGAGTGCCAGGGACACAGAGGAGTGCCAGGGCCAGAGAGGAGTGCCATGACCGAGAGGAGTGCCAGAGATAGAGAGGAGTGCAAAGGACACAGAGGAGTGCCAGGGACACAGAGGAGTTACAGGGTCAGAGAGGAGTGCCAGGGCCAGAGAGGAGTGCCAGGGACACGGATGAGTGCCAGGGACACAGAGGAGTGCCAGAGATGAGTGCCTGAGACAGAGACGAGTGCCAGAGATGAGTACCAGGGACACAGAGGAGTGCCAGAGACAGAGAGGAGTGTCAGGGCCAGAGAGGAGTGCCAGAGAGGAGTGTCAGGGCCAGAGAGGAGTGCCAGGGACAGAGAGGAGTGCCAGGGACACAGAGGAGTGCCAGGGCCAGAGAGGAGTGCCAGGACCGAGAGGAGTGCCAGAGACAGAGAGGAGTGCAAAGGACACAGAGGAGTGCCAGGGACACAGAGGAGTGACAGGGCCAGAGAGGAGTGCCAGGGCCAGAGAGGAGTGCCAGGGACACGGATGAGTGCCAGGGACACAGAGGAGTGCCAGAGATGAGTGCCTGAGGCAGAGACGAGTGCCAGAGATGAGTGCCAGGGACACAGAGGAGTGCCAGAGACAGAGAGGAGTGTCAGGGCCAGAGAGGAGTGCCAGAGAGGAGTGTCAGGGCCAAAGAGGAGTGCCAGGGACACAGAGGAGTGCCAGGGCCAGAGAGGAGTGCCAGAGACAGAGAGGAGTGCCAGGGACACAGAGGAACGCCAGGGACCGAGAGGAGTGCCATGTGGGAGGAATGAAAGGGTCCGGAATGGAAAACTGTTTTGTTATTAGAGATGGCTATTATATCAGCTGTCTTGGCAACCTTTTAGTGTTCAGATACAGATAACGTTTTAGCTGTATGAAGACCTCGTGTCATTAGTTCTTCAAAAAAATACTCTAAGAAGTACAAAGCAAACGTTGGCTTTAAGTCAGTGTCTGTAAGCAATTTTTTCATTTGTTTTTCATGGTTTACCCTTGTTTGGGTGGGCTGTTCATCAAAGGCATTTTGTGAATGGGTTTGTCAATGTTTTTTTTATTGTTAGTTTAGCAAAGCATCTTGCCTGAGAAGCAACGCTGACATTTCTTTCCAAGTATGACGTCAAATGATTTTCCTTGCTGAGATTAAGTATGCATTCATTTGATGACCCATGCAACATTTAAAGATAATCCAAGCAGGTATCTACATAATTTAAATGAACCTCAACTGAATAGGTATTCTATGACAAAGATACCCATCAGTCACCACTCGGAACCGCCCTTCATCATTTGGGGTTCTTCCATTGCCATCTACCCGAATGGGTTATTCTCAAAACAAAGAAGATCAAGGTGTATATAGATCTCCTTGGTTGAGAAAACCGGTAGTATGGTGTACCACTCCTTGAAAGAGTGGAATAGTGTAGGGTGACTGAGGCAGTGCAGTGCTAAAGGTGAAAATAAAAATAAAATGTGTTTTAAAATTTGGATGAGGGAGTACAAAACAGTATTTATTCAGGTGATACTCACTCCACCAATGTTAAAAAATGTGTGAAGACAGTTTGAAAATATATACTGTCTAGGGATGGAACTAGGTCCAACTAAATGCCATGGAGATGAATCCTGCTGCAAAAGTTTCAACTGATCACTAATAGCTGTGACACTTGCTGTGGCTGGGTCTCCTCTCGATGCAGAACCAGCAACCTTGAAGTGACATAGTAGAAGGAGTCAAGTCAGGTTTGGGGTGCAGATGGGAATGAACAAATATTGCACCCACATAAGCCTCTAAAGAATTTTTTTTTTACCACAGATGAAAGATACCGCCTGGTCATCTCAGACATCTCTAGGGCATCTGATTCCAGCCAAGTACGATACTGGAAGTATGTCATCATTGATAAGTCTCCATAGATATCACATGCAACACCTTGCCCCTCCTCTTCAAGTCCTGTTCTCAGACTATTGATGAAGGTAGCACAATATTTCTGAGCCACAGAAGAAAAAGCTACCCATAAAATCCCAACCTCTGCCAAACATCAGAGTGAGCATTGCCTTTCCAGACTACAGACTCAATATTTTTGCTGAGCAATACA
Source organism: Lissotriton helveticus (assembly GCF_964261635.1). Lineage (NCBI taxonomy): Eukaryota > Metazoa > Chordata > Amphibia > Caudata > Salamandridae > Lissotriton > Lissotriton helveticus. The sequence continues at coordinate 213,247,916 of NC_136062.1, read as the reverse complement.
GAACACGCTTGTTGCACCAACGTTGGGCCTTCTTACCTGCTCTAAGACAAGCTTTTCTGTGTCCTGAGGCCCAGAAACTGGATCTTCCTCTCCACTCAGCAGATGTGGTAAATCAGGAACTGAATCAGGTCTGGAGTTTTCTACCCATGGCTCATGGAACTTTTCCAAATGGGCCAAGATCTCTGGTTCCAAAGCGGGGAGACGGCGAGTGTTCTCCTCTGTAAGGATCAGGTCAGGTCTCTGCAGGGAAACACTTAACATCAGTCACCAGAGAAGACAATCATGGGCAAAAACAGCAGCACTACCAAAAATATATAAGCAATCTTTAAAAACGAGGGGCACTTGATACAGCAGACTTCCGTAGATTCAGGAGGAGAAACACACATCAGAAAGGAATGATGTCCCTGCCACATTTTAGATTTCTCGAACAATAATGATCACCTTTGATGATAATTATTTTGTCCACACAACTTTTAGAAATGATCTAGCTTTTTTAAGTTTCTTCAAATTATTATTTTGATAAACTTTCAGTATTTTGAACAATAAATCAATGCACTTTCCATGTTTCTTGGATAACATTATCAAACCTTGATCACTATTTTAAGCTCACATGCTTACACAAGAAAACAACATTAATTTTACATTTAATTATAAACTAAACATGGTATTGAAACACATTAAATAAGACACAATACCACTGTACCAGTTATCCGTTCTTAAGTGATGGTGTTTCCTTGTTCAAATCTATTTCTTTAAAAAAAACTCCTAATTTTTACACATTTTAGGGGTTGTACCAACACCTTGTTTAGGTAAAGCAAGGCATCCAATGTTCCTTCTAGGGTTCCCTAAATGTAGTTGTTAATTGTCCAACTGGCTAGTGCATCAAGGTCAACACGTTTCAAATTCCCCTTATTTGGGGTCATCTTCAGGACCAAGACTGGTTTCTGGACCAAAGCTGGTTTTAAACTTTCATTCAAGAGGCTTTATGTCCACTGCAGCTAAAAAGGACATCGAATATTTTAAGCAAATCATGTGCTTGTTCATGCATCTCCTTTCCTTAGTTCTCAAATTTAGTTAGCAGCTGACGTCTTTAGACTTTGCCGTGCTGCACCACAATATAAAGTGTTCTATTGCAGCTATAACTCTGTTGCCTCTCTGATTCTGTGCAGCCTTTACCACCGTCAGTCCACTGCTTCTCGCTTTGCTTAAGTAGACTGTGATGCTAGGTCCATGGACGTCGATTCACCAAAATTCCAGGGGTAATGGAAGTAACATCATAAACCCTTTGAGCTTAATGATGTCACAGGAAGTGACATCATATGACCTTTGACCCTGATTTGTCCCAAGAAGGGATGTCACACGACCCTAATCCTGATGACATCACAATAATTAACATTGTTGGGATTACCTAATAACTGCACAATTAATATTCTACTTTCTACTAGTGGAGACCAGCCATAGGATCTGAAAACACACTCACTAAATGTTCAAGTCCTTTCATGGCATGCCTAGCTAATGATACTGGGCAGTCTCCATGAGTCTACTCAATTATGTTTTTAAAACGTCTTATGGGTGCCCCTATACCTCAAAAATTACCTCCATTTCTAGGGCCAAAATGTTGCCCAAACATTACATACAATATGCCAGCGCCAGAATTTTCCTAATACTGCTTCTCTTGCACTATGGATGTCCCTTATGTCAAGGGTTATGTCTAGTATGTCGTGGACCACATTTTATCATGGCTGGCCCCAAAACATTGCCACAGTTGTCTTTCCATATGTCAAAAATGTCTTCCAATGTGCCATCACCAGCAATTTGCCACGGGTACTACCTATGCCAAGGATTTCCTCCAGTAGGCCAGTGCTGTACATTTTGTTTATTGGTGTCACATACCAAAATGTATCTACAGTGTGCCAGTACTAGCATTTTGCTGAGTGTTGGAACTGGCCCTTTTTGCAGGGTCATCCCCAAACTTTTTTGCCTTCCTCCTGTATTTTTCTGACCTGTTTCTGTTGGTGTTATGACTCTGAGCACTTCACTACTGCTGATCAGTGCTAAAATGCATGCACTCTCTCATTTAAACTAGGTAAGGCTGGTCTACACCTGTTTGGCATTTAATTTACCTGTAAGTCCCTTGAACAGTGGTATCCCATATACCCAGGGCCTGTAAATTAAATGCTACTGGTGGGCTTGCAGCGCTGCTTGCGCCATCCACCAGAGTACCCTTTCAAACCTATCTCGGGCCTCAGTCCCTGCAGGGCCTGCGCGCGCAGTTTACTGCCACAGTGACACGGCAATTAAAGTGTTTGCCATATCTGAAACTCCCCTTTTACTACATATAAGTCATCCTTTAGATAGGCCCTAGCTAGCCCTATGGGCATGGTGCTGTTTAGATTAAAGGTAGGACATGTGCCTTTACTGTGTGGCATGTCCTGGTAGTGACAACCAGCCTATTTGTTTTCTCACTGCTGTGAGGCTGCTCCTCTCATAGGTTTGCATTGGGAATTCCCTGATATGTGCTCAGTGGTAATTTCTGGAAAGTGGTAGCCCCTCCGCCAACTTGGCATACCTTTGGGGGCACTATTTGGCTCCACGAAAATGGTGAGAACGGAGACCCGCCCCTCATTTGGAATTTGGTAGAGCATTGGAGGCAATACCGGGGCGAGTCCTCAATCGAGGCCCCAGCTTAAAGGATTGCTGATCTGGAGACCGGTAAAGTTACCAGATTAACTGTGGTAGGTGCGCAGGAGCTCTTGTGCACCCACAGCTGGCCTGAATTACTGCATTTGTTTTGTCACTGGCACGCAGCGGTTTCTGCACACAAGGGGCTTATGTCCTACAATGATGATTGGTGATTCAGGTGTGTCTCTCCGTACCCTAAAGGCTGCATTTCATGCCCTGATATATAGTGTTTCTGCACTATACTAACAGGATGACAGATACTCTTTCAGGAGCGACCTAAAATGTACAGTAATGGTGTAGGGTGTTGTGTTTCATGATGTGTGCAGCCTATAAGTATTTACTTTATACACTAACTGCTATGTTATGAAAACTGCCTGGTTGTGAAAGTGATTTTATGATCTATGTGACATCATGACAAGTGCCTAGTGCCACAGTGATGTATTTGATTGTAATCTAATGTGTTTTCTGTACAAAACAAAGGATATTTTTTATATAACCATGTGTGGAGTTTGGTGTGCCTAGTGAAGCACTGGCATGTGTGTGTGTATGTGTTGCGCAAATGCTTTACACATTGCCTCTGGGATAAGCCTGACTGCTCTGCCAAGCTACCAAGGGGGAGCACGGGTTTTCTTGTGTGTGTGACTCCATTACCTTTACTAGAGTGGGGTCTGGCTTAGGTGCATACTCTCGCCAACCAGAAACCCCTTTTCTAACACTGAGGGTATCCCATATGCACGTATTATCTCCAGTATGCCAGTGCCAACATTTTGCCAAGGGTGCTTCTATACGCCAAGAAGCATGCCGGGTCCAACAGCGGATTTACAAGCATAACAACAGAGGTTCACTTACATTCACTTACACTCATTCTCTCATTAGCACTCAGTTGCACTCATTAATTTGTACCTAGTGTCTTGCACTCACTCTCACCCTGAATCATTCATCCGCACTCTCTCTGACTGACTTATACTTTTTCACTAATTTTGACACATACACACATCTACGATCTCACATGCAAACATACATGCTCACAGATTTACACGCTCTCTCACAGAAACTCACTCTCTCCCACATACATGCACACAACATACATTTAAAGACATTTTATTTTTCTTACCTCAGATGCCAGTGAAGGTTCAGAACTTGCTGCTCCTATTTTTATTATACTAATAGTGAACAATACACTGCTATTCACTATTAATGTAATACAAAATTAGCAAAAAGTTAGAGGTTAGAGCCTGACTCTGATAAAGCAAGACACCCTTGCGTTCTTGGCACTGAATTTGCCACCTCTGAAGCCAGGGGTCCCAAAGGCAGTACCAGGAGTAGCAAAGTGTAAGTAAATGACTTCCATGACTGGGCGGGATGTGTTTTGGAAACCAAAAAATCTTAGGGGCCGATTACGATCTTATTAGGAAACTTTTCCGACTGAATCGATTTTGGAATCGCTTCGGAACAAATCGGGTTCTGCGAGTCCGACTGACTGATTACGATGCGCCCCAACATCGTTCAGTCGGATTCCCATTGAGTTCAATGTGCACCTGTGTTCCAAACGAGAACACAGGCTCCTATTGCAACAAGCATTGGAAATGCAATAGGTCTCGCATTAGAAAAGTTTGAGCTATTGGTGTGGTAAATGTAAAAAATATTTAAGTATTGTTTATGTTTTTCAAATAATAAAAGTATTAATTTTGTTCTTTGAAATGTCAATAGTTATAAAATTAGCAAATGTGACACCTGTAGCATTAGTAAAGCTACATGTTTAGTTTTTCCCTGTCTTACATGTATTGATCTGACAAATCACAATGGCTTATACATTTTCTAAATAATTAATACTGACATAATATTTGTTGTAATTTTTAATGGTACTAGATTAGTGAGGACGGTAGAGTGGTAGAATGATGACGGTAGAGTGAGTGCGGTAGAGTGAGGGCATGAGGGTGGTAGAGTGGTAGAGTGAGGGCGGTAGAGTGGTAGAATGAGGACGGTAGAGTGAGTGTGGTAGAGTCAGGGCATGAGGGCGGTAGATATTTACTGGTTCCTTAAACATCAGTTACTCTTGTTACATATTGGTCACAACTTTAAGAGATTAGCAACCAAGGAGAGCTTCGCAATCAACAAAAAATAACCAGATGGACTAGCTTTACACGTTCAGACATGGAAAAATGTTGCAGCACAAGAATCAACAACTTAAGGCATTGTTCTAGTTATTTACTGAAACGATTATAAAAAATAAAATAGTCTTTCAATGGCCAAAGGCGTAAAGGAGAAAAAAGAACATTTTGTGAACAATAACAGTAATTGCAACTGAAATATATTCTTCTAGACAGTCTAACGGTCAAGAAACGACTGGTTTTGGAATATGGTTGGCAGTCATTGTTATTTAGCAAACAGAAGTAAAATACATTTCTGAACAAGAACTCTATCCAAAGACTCGCACCATGCAATGCCGTCTAGATAGCTGCATTCAAGACTAAAAATGTTTTTTATCTATGAAATGTATGGCATAGTACAGAATAGCATTCCAAGTACCCATCAATGCTTATCCTCCAATACAGAAGCGAATTCAAAGTATTACCAAGGAAGAGCTTTGTGTGCCAATATATTTTAGAGTTAGAAAACCCCTCAGTATGAAGAAGAATAAAAACACCACGAGAGAAAATATTTAGCGAAAGGCAATCCGCATGCAGGATAGTGGGAAGTACTTAAGAAAAAACGTAACCACGTAACGTAAAGTAAAAGCATTTTAAGCATGTGGTCAGCACAGTTAGGAACGAGACGCACGGGGAGCAGCAGGCCGTGCAGTGAATAATTAGGGGAGTTGAAATGCCGGCCTGAGGCAGAGCGCACGCTGGGAGAAGCTTGTGGGACAGAGGCTGGGCTGCACAATCAACAAAAAATAACCAGATGGACTAGCTTTACACGTTCAGACAAAGAAAACTGTTGCAGCACAAGAATCAACAACTTAAAGCATTGTTCTAGTTATTAAAGGAAAGCCCGGAGTTGTGTTTAAAGTAAAAAAAAAACGAGACACGGCCAGCCGGCCGTGAAAGCCCGGAGTTGTGTTTAAAGTAAAAATAAAAACGAGACACGGCCTGCCGGCCGTGAAAGTGAAAGTACGGCCGGCCAGCCGTGAATAATTAGGGGAGGAGAAATCCTTTGAAGAGTTGCTGGCGGCACCAAGCTGGGGAACAGATGGCTGGCGATTTGATGCTGTGCACGCGCTTTTTAGCTCAATGCGCTTGCGCATTGACCTAAAAGCGCACGGGCACAGCCTCAAATCGCCTGTTTGGTAAACTCTCGATAAGCCCCTATATATCTCGCCTTTAATGCGAAAGCTCATTGACAGGCGAGACCTAAAAAGGGGTTGTTGGGAAAAATCATGCACCCTGTGATGGGCACCCCAAGTTGCTTGCCACACTGTGCATGGTGTAACGGGGGGATCCCATGGGTACCCCCACGGGCCCCACCCGGAGACCTCAGGGTGAAGGGGTCCTGCTACGGGCCCTCGAAGTCTGATTCTGACAGCCATTTCATGGCGGAGAAACCGAATTGGAACAGCTGTCTGAATCGGTCATTGTAATTGCTCATTCGGAAACTGTGTCCATAGAGCTGTACGAATCGGCTCTGAACGACTCGATGTAACTGACTGTTCGGAACCGATTCAGACAACCATAACGGTTTCCTTGTATCAGTCATCCCGAAAGGTGTCCGTTTCAGATGGAAACATAGGTTACAAATCGGATTTGCTGACTCCTCATCCCGTTGGGGGCCTTTCCAGACAGCATTGTAATCGACACCTGTGTATGTAGGCCAGGCGTAGTTCAAATTTCAGCCTACATAAAAATAAGTTTGGCTTCCAAAAAACGTCAGTTTCTAGCATTTTCGGTAGAGATACAGTTCACAACAGGTGAAGCGCCTAAATAAAACATGATAGTATCAGAAACCACAGAGCAGCATCATCGGGGAGATTTTAAGATGAGCACGGTGCTGCTGAATATCAGGTGCACACTATCGAAGGAATTAAGAAACCTCGGAATGACCATGGACTCCAAGCTGTTTATGAATGCCCAAGTAGATAAACTAGCAAGATCAAGCTTTGCTACTATAAAAACGCTGCAACGAATTTTCCCTCATTTGGGATTTCCACAAAAGGTCCAAGCTACCATCTCCCTTGTTCTGTCTAAACTTGATTACGCCATTAGCCTCTACCATGGATCACCTTTAACGACCATGAAAAGACTACAACGGATTCAGAACTCGGCTGCCAGACTGCTCTTGCATATCAAACCGCGAGACCACATCTTCCCTGACTTGAAAGCCCTGCATTGGTTACCGGTTGCCAGAAGATCCACGTTCAAGCAGCTTTGTATCACCCACAAAGCAATAGATGGAATAGGACCACTCTTCATCAGGAATAAAATCACCAAACACATTCAACAAAGGAACCTCCACTCTAAAGGAGCATCTCGACTCAAAATCCCACCATACAAGAAAAAAAACATGGGTGGCACATCCTTCTCTGTTCAAGCAGCCAAACTATGGAACTCTTTACCCCCCAAAATAAGAACCACCGACTAACACCTTATCTTCAGAAAACTACTCAAGATTTGCCTCTTCCCCACATAAGCACCATACGCAAACAGAAATATACACCATATCCCTCTGTATATAAGCATTTGTTTTCACTATAGATATGTACCTATCTTTGTGTATTACTTTGTATAAACATGTAAAATAATTATTTTGTTAAGAGAGAAAAAAAAAAAATAATAAATAAATAAAAATCATCTTTGGTCTAGATATACATACTGCCATTGTGCATCTATGTACCTTCCATATACTCGGATCTGTGTGTCTGTTACTTTTCTCCTGAAAAAGCATATCCAATGCACTACCCTATTTCTCATACTGTGCCTCTATCAATATGTTTAATCTGCATATACTAACTTCCTTTATGTATCTATATACTTTCAATTTACTTATGGATCTATATATTTATCACTTTCTTCTAGCATTTCCAATGCACTACCCTATTTCTTAGCTTATACTTCGCTCAATATATCTTCTAGCCCAACCTTCCGACTCATCTCAAACTTCTTTCTACGGATGTATGTCGTTACTATGCATGCTTTTACAACGCATGCCTTTACCACGCAGGTTTTACAACGCAAGTCGTTACAACGACTTGCGTTGGGGGCGCTGGATAGTGAATAGTTTAATTTACTATTCCAACTCCAAGTCTCCGTAGATAGTAGGGAAGGTTTTGGATAGTAAATTAAACTATTCCCTATCCTACAGCGCCCCCCAGCGCAAGTCGTTGTAACGACTTGCATTGTAAAAGTTGCGTGGTAAAGGTACTGCGTGGTAAAAGTTGCATTGTAAATGCTGTTCCCCCTTTCTACTACTCTTTCCAATGCACTACCCTATCTCTCATCCTATACATCTATCAATATATGCTCTACATCCACTCTCTCATTTATCCCAAATTCCATACCACTACTTTGATCGCCAAATAACCCTTTCTAGACTCTCTCCTACTCTACCCCTCCTTGCATCATCTGACAACTCTTTTTAATTTACCGATCCCCTAAAACAAACCTTTCTAAACTCTTCCCTCTGTCTCCTCTCCTCCAAAACTCCTTTTTACTCATCCAAAAGCCTCCTCCTACTGCTAACCCCTTAAGAAAAATCCTTCACTCTTTTATCCCTCCACTATCCTTTTCAATAAAAATTAACAGACTAACATGTTCACTTCTCAAATTCCATATTCAACTATACTAATATACTACCCAAATAACTGAATAACATATCTACTAATCAAATTACTTCATATTTATACTATACTAATTTTCAACACTAATCCTTTATGGTTTCCGGAGTGGCGTGCTACTCGCCAGAAAAGCGCTTCAACACCCATCAGGGGTAACAAGTGCTATATGAATGCAAATCTTTCTTCCTCTTTTATCCCTCCGCTATTCTTCTCACTCCAAGTAACAGACTAATATCCACCACTGAAATCACTTCATATTTCACCATATTAATTCACCACTAATCCTTTATAGGCTTCCTGAATAGCGTGCGTTAACAAGCACTAAATAAATACAAACCTTTGTCCTCCTCTATCCTTCTGCTCTCATTCCAAATCCAAATAACTGACTAACCTATCCACCACTTAAAATGTACTTGCATGTTTCACTATACTAATTTAACACTAATCCTCTATGGGTCCCAGAGTAGCATACTACTCGCCGAAAAAGCGATCCAACGCCGGAAAAAGCGATTCAACGCCTCGTCAGGGGTAGTAAGCGCTATATAAATGCAATTACATTACAATACAACGTGTATGACAAACAACAGAACAGCACAGATGATAACTACCTTTGTACAAGAAGAGTCTCATTCAGACAGCTCTGGTCCTTGGGGCACCTAGCTTTATTTTTCCTCTTTAGTTATGCATCTGCCACCTCTAGCACGCAAGTGCTACTGATACTATACCTGCACTGGCTGACATTCACCAAAATAGCATGGTCTATTGACAACTATGATGCAGGAGATCCAAACAAAATGGGTCACTGTCTAAAATAAAAAAACGCCGGACACACGCTTGACCCAGTCTTCTCCTCCAGCAAGTACATCTCCTTCAGCCACTCCACCGGACTCCACTGGACAGATCACAGCTGCGTCTACTTCAGCTTCAAAAGGACCACGATGCACCACCACCCGCAACAGGTTCCCCGCAGGAGCTGGAACAAGATCACCACCGACCAGCTCACCACAGCACTGAACCGGAACCCTCCCGCCAGATCAACGGACCCCAACCAAGCAGCCAACAACCTCACACAGTGGTTCAGCAACTGCGCTGACGACCTCGCACCCCTGAAAAACCATCCCAGCAGGGCCGGCAGCAAGAAAGCCTCATGGTTCAACGACGACCTCAAGAACTCCAAGAAGAACTGCCGTACCCTCGAGAAAGCCTGGCGAAACAACCCGACCACAGACAACATGACGGCCCTCAAGCACGCCACCCGCAAACACCACCAGCTGATCCACACCACCAAGAAGACAGCATTCAAAGATCGACTAGACAACAACGCACACAACAGCAAGGAACTCTTCAACATCATCAAAGAGCTCTCCAACCCCAGCGCCGGAAACAACGACATCACCCCCTCACAAGACCTCTGCGACTCGCTCGCCTCGTTCTTCCACAGCAAGATCGCAGACATACACAACAGCTTCGGCGCACAGACCACGCACCCAACCACAGAACCAACGCCCCCCACCACCACCCTCCGCGCCTGGACCCCGGTCAGCACCGAAGACACCATCCACACGATGAACACCATCCACTCCGGATCGCCAACCGACCCGTGCCCCACCACGTCTTCAACAAGGTCGACTCCGTAATCGCACCCCAACTCCGGGACATCATCAACTGCTCCTTCAACACCGCCACCTTCCCGGAGAGCTGAAGCATGCTGAACTCAGCGCCCTCCTGAAGAAACCATCAGCAGACCCCACCGACCTCAAGAACTACCGCCCCATCTCGCTCCTCCCATTTCCTGCCAAAGTCATCGAGAAGACCGTCAACAGACAGCTTGCCGCCTTCCTCGAGATGAACGGATCCCTCGACCACTCGCAGTCCGGCTTCCGAGCCAACCACAGCACCGAGACCGCCCTCATCGCAGCCACTGACGACATCCGAGCCCTACTCGACAACGGGGAAACAGCGGCCCTCATCCTCCTGGACCTCTCCGCAGCGTTCGATACTGTCTGCCCCCGCACCCTAGTTCAACGCCTCAGCAACATCGGAATCCAAGAGAATGCACTGGAGTGGATCATCTCGTTCCTGGCCGGAATAACCCAGAAAGTCCGCCTCCCCCATTCAGATCAGAAGGCCACCGAAGTCATCTGCGGCGTACCACAATGATCATCACTCAGCCCCACCCTCTTCAACGTCAACATGAGCCCCCTCGCAGCCATCGCACGCCAACACAACCTCAACATCATCTCCTATGCCGATGACACCCAACTGATCCTCTCCCTCACCAACGACCCAGCCACCGCCAGAACCAACCTACACGAAGGAATGAAAGACGTAGCCGAGTGGATGATGAACAGCCGCCTGAAACTTAACTCGGACAAGACGGAAGTCCTCATCCTTGGATCATCACCCTCTGCCTGGGACAACTCCTGGTGGCCCCCTGCCCTGGGCAGCGCACCCAAACCAATGGACCACGCACGCAACCTGGGCTTCATCCTGGACTCCTCCCTCTCGATGACCAGACAAGTCAACGCCGTCTCATCATCGTGTTTCAACATCCTACGCATGCTCCGAAAGATCTTCCGATGGATCCCCACCGAAACCAGGAAGACGGTCACCCAGGCTCTCGTCACCAGCCGACTGGACTACGGAAACACCCTCTACACCGGAACCACGCCTCCGCACGACTCATCCTGGACATCCCCCGACACAGCCACATCTCCGGACACCTGAGAGACCTGCACTGGCTCCCCGTCAGCAAGAGAATCACGTTCCGACTCCTCACCCACGCACACAAGGCCCTCCACGACCTGGGCCCCAGGTACCTCACCAACCGCCTGACCTTCTACACTCCCACCCGCCAGCTACGATCGACCAGCCACGCCCTCGCCACCGTTCCACGCATTCGAAGAGCCACCATGGGAGGAAGATCCTTCTCCTACCTGGCAGCCAAGACTTGGAACTCCCTCCCCATCCACCTCCGTCGGACCCAAGACCACCTCTCCTTCAGGAAGCAACTCAAGACCTGGCTGTTCGAGCAGTAGCGGACCCCTCCCCCCAAGCGCCTTGAGACCCTCCGGGTGAGTAGCGCGCTATACAAATTCTTGATTGATTGATTGATTGATTGATTGAGAATCCCAAATGACTTTAGGGAATGCAACTATACAAAGAAAATGGAGTGCCATAGCAAGTTAATGCAGACTGGTAAGCTTGTTTTGGAGATAGTAGTGAAAGGGTATGAACCATGCACAGTGCTCAGAAATATCTACATTCATAGATACTTCTTGACTAGTGACAGAGTTTTGTGCGAAATGTCAAATCTAAAATGTATGTTTATAGACACCACAGGGGAAGTGGCTAGACATGACCATTCTGCATAGGTCTGCTTGCTGGCTCCTTTATCCTGCGCAACTGCGGCATAAGCATCCTTTTCATAGATGATAACTAAGGACTGTGCCTGTCCTCATATTCCTAAATTTTAAAGAAATACCTAAAGGAAGTGTAGTAGCTTAGAAGTGCCTCAATATCAGATACATTTGCTATACTATAGTCCTGCACTTTGCTCTTGGTGTGTCTGCACAGCATATACGGACTCTTTGAGGGAACAATGGGTTGATCATTTAGTGAAGAGCAGTGGGGAGGCAGTGCATTGTTGAGGTCTTCAGTAGGGATGTGTGAAATCTACAGGTTTTTTCCCCACAAAGTACGCACAATTTTCATGGAATTAAGCATATTATATGACATACTCAAACAAATATATATTTTTATTGAACAATGCTCATCATACAATGTAGGACGGAGAGAAACACAGAAGTCAAAAGAATCTGGTACCGGACTTTAGTTAGCATTCAATGCGAGTAACTAGCATTGAACCTCAAATCCCCTCTGGCACTTAGTTAACACACACTCTGGTGGAATCTCAAATAATTGCTGCACATTAAGCTGTGAGTAAATTGTACAGCCATAAGGCAACTTCAAGAACGTGTACAGCATACAGTGGCAAACCGTGGTATAGTTGACACAGTGAGGAGGCAAGAGCTGCACAAATACAGGTGACCGAGGCTGCTCTCCCCAGAAACAAAGAGTGCCCAGCTGTTGTCAAAGTACCTAGGAGTCAAACCAAAGGTTTGACTGGTTACTCCATCACAAACGAGAAGGATATCCCTTGTGCCTTTTAACAAATACCTTAAGGTACAGTGCACTTGTAATAAAATGGAAGGGATAGATGTCATGTTAGTGATGGAGTAACCCATCCACCAAACTTTATACCAGGCCTAAAGTCTCTAACTAGGCTAGTTTTTTCAAAGAGGAGAATGTCTGGTAAAGGAACCCATAGGCATAGAGGAGTTTGAGATAGGTCAGGTCCTACTATTATTTGCTCCACAATTTCAGGTCTTTGAGGAGGCCTAACTCATCATACAAGAGTCTCTGGCACCAAGTGCTTGAAACAGACTTCTCCAGTCTTGGTAGCTGTTTCGCATATATTTGAGGCTTTCTTCTAGCCTTCGCAGAGGCATTTATTGGAGTTAAATCCATCATACATCCTAGTGCATTCTAATCCGCCATATGCTACAAATTTAAATTATCTTTTCTTTGTTTATGCATTTGTTCCCCAACCAGCATCTTGGTTTTACCATGGGTAAGCGTTGTGTCATTAGGGCCTGTGCCATGTTGAACTTGCCTCCATTACCTCACCTAGAGAGTTCCTCTACTTCCTAGCCATTCTGTTGGCTTTCTGTGGACTGTTTCTACTATTCAGTCCCTAGTTTGTTAGCTTGGTGCATACTTTCTTGTGTATTTGTGTATATACAACAATAGCAACGTAATCCCTGTATGCTCTTTTTCTTCTGAGACCGAAGTAAATATGTTCCAAGATATTCTAGAATCGACAATGGGATAAGCTATTCAATTTCCAAATACACCGAAAAGGCCAGATGTACCTAACTTTTTAACAGTCACAAAGTATACACTATATATGTATATATACTAAATCTATTTTAGGAGTTGGTAACGTTTTATCATCTTTTAAAAGGGGTTTAGAAATATATTACAAATTGCAGTTGAGAATGGGAGCGTTATGGGCAACCCTTCCAATCCATAATAATCAATGTTTTTTTACTGTACTAAAGGTAGCAAATAACCGAAAAGTTACCATATCTCAAGTTGAGGTGGTAATTGATTCGTAAATTGGAAGGAATCCACTTTTGGTCCCTTCCCCTTTGTGAATTGGGGTAAAGTTTAAAGGGAAGAAGGCAGTGGTCCAGAGGACCACTGCAAACTGTCACGGAAACTTTTTATTTTTTTATTTTTAGTACACCAGCTTCTTTTAAGAATAGTTGGCGGCTTTTAAAAAGACGTTTTCTTGATTTAAAAGCCGTCACAGGCTTTGCAATCTGTTGACCCTTTTAGGCCACCACCTGTCATTGCAGCCAATCACAGGGGCTCCATATTGTGACATGCCTAATGAATATACATAGGCAGTTCGTTCTGCGACCCCCTGCATTTAATTATTTTACAAATTGAACTGCTGGTATGTAGGTTGATTCTGAAAATAAAATACTGGTCAGAAAAAGTTGGTGTGCAGTTTGAGGTCACTTTATACCACCAGTATGTAAGTACATTTGGCCTAAATTATCAGTCTTTGGAAGGGAAAAAACCCTCTTGCTTCCATTTCTCATTTTGACCATTTGTATTAAATCGTTGGCCATGTGGCATTTCTCTACAAGGGTAAAGATAAAAATAAATCATAATTTATAAACAATGTATGGACATTCATGTTTGTATACGCTAGACTTTGAGGAACAGTCTTTCCCAAATTTGGCCTGCTCAAAATTGCAGTTCTACCTTTTTTTCCTGAAATCCATTAGAAACAGAATCTTGAAAGATAAGTTACAGGAACAGTAAAAAGAACACAGAAAGAATGAAGCACAGAGGGATCAAGAGGCAGGATATCCGGTCTTAAATAGAAATGTTGCATACTGGCAATAAGAGTGAGGCTGGGTTACAGCATGGTGGTGTGGATGACTTTCCATATCTCGCTTCTCATACAATCAATATGAAGACTGATGTGGAAGGTAGGGCACTGTGATGCCTTCTAAGTAAGTGGGAACTGTTGTTATTCCCACACCCAGTCATAACACTTCAAAGGTTGATGAGCCCATAACTAGGGTGAAACCGGTCCTGGGTTTCTTGTGTTCAGGTTAAGGGATGACCTGACTTGGCAGTTCAGGCTGGACTGTTCCCATTGGCGCAGGATCAAGACTGATTTATATATACCTGGGTACAAACTGAGGTGACATGGTGTGCAAAATAAGGATGTATTGGGGTGGGGCCCAGAGTGTAGTGTAGTTCCTATATCCCTGATAGGCTCTGCGCATTGGAATAATATACACTATAGTTGTGGCATAGGATTGAGGTCAGTATGCCTCTATGGAGTACATTAAACGTAATTACTTGTATATGCCAGCTAACTCAGAGGTCACTAGAAACTTCTCGAATGAACAAGAATGGATTAGTTTCTGACAACCACATAAACATGACAACATTGTTTCCCTTAGAATCGGAACAAACTCAGAATCGTGGAAACAATCGATAACAGTATCACTAGTCAATCGTGCATGCTTCGTTTCTACAGAGTTTGCACAGAAACAGGGAGATGGGCGTTTCAATAAAAAGGGTTTTTTGAACAGTCTTATTTCTCATGCAAGAGATATGAACTGCTACAATTGTAAGACAGAATGCGAAGTATAATATGTACAGCGTTAGCAGTAAGATAAAATAATACTGCAATAGCTCGGTTTGTAGCTATGACATATATTCATAAAAATACATAGCTAAATAACACAGGCTTAAATACTCATCTGGTGCTTCTAAAATAATCCTACCCCAGTGCACCTAACTTAAGTGTAGTACGAGGGAAGAAGTAGGTGCTGTTTACCTGTAGTCTAGTTTAGCTATAGTTGCCAAAAGCCCCTCTAGGTTCTAGTCCGCTCCATACCTTAGAATGAGTGAGGTTGGAATCTCTTTCCGGGTCTCGATCTCTAACACCCCGCAAGGGGAGTCAGAAACACTGAAGCTGGATTCTCTGCGAGGAGGATGACAGCGTCTGGTCAGTGCGTCAGGCGGGGACTTGACTTCCTTCCAAACTTGCCGTGCTGAACCGCGTTGTGCAAGTAGGCAGCCGAACCGTGGGTTGCTATGGTAAGTGAAGTATATTTATACCTTGAAGGTGTTTAGGAATGCCAGTATTGACGTAGAAGTCGGGCATAAGAACGTCATGAATGAACCCCTAAGGAATAGATCTTCATGCATAATAAATGAGTTCTTGGAGAAATCAATATCCAAGCAAGGGGAAGTCCTAAAGGCCCAAGAGTCTGGTTTTCCAAGAACTCGTTACGTAGATGAACAGATGAAGGTGGCCATGCCTGTATTTGGTTAGCATGGATAATGCCTAAATAAGGGTAGGATTTCTATGCCTAAATATGGGCAATGCGAATTGTGCCTATATAAGGTCATAAATCGGGAAACCTATGTACGCTATCTAAATCGACACACAACAAGAGTATTTACAAGTGACTGAGACAAGCATTCTTGCCATCACTTTTTGTATACTTTAACACTTCAGAGTGGTTTTCCCATTCTGCTACAGTTATTCTGTTCACTTGTTGCAAATCCTGATTCCAAATGCACATGTTGCTCACCATCTTTTTCAGCAAAAGCAGGTTTTTGCAAAAAAAGGGCCTCAGGATGATCCCTTGTTGTCCTGATTGAGTGGTTGATTGGCCCGTTCCTTGTGTCACTCACCAAGGCCCAAGTGTCCCTGTCTCTAATCTGAGGCATAGATCACTTTGGGCTCAAAAGATGGTTTGAGGTCTCTGCTCTTTTATTCTGAGTTGGAAAGCAAATCCAAGTTCAATTCTTGGTGTCACAGGAGGTTGTAGGTGTAAAATCCAAGTTCAATTCTTGGTGTCCCAAGAGGTTGTAGGTATAAATCCAAGTTCAATTATTGGTGTCACAGGAGGTTGTAAGTATAAATACAAGTTAAATTCTTGGTGTCACAAGAGGTTGTAGGTATAAATCCAAGTTCAATTCTTGGTGTCACAGCAGGTTGTAGGTATACATCCAAGTTCATTTCTTGGTGTCACAGGAGGTTGTAGGTATGAATCCAAGTTCAATTCTTGATGTCACAGGAGGTTGTAGGTATAAATCCATGTTCAATTATTGGTGTCACAGGAGGTTGTAGGTATAAATCCAAGTTCACTTATTGGTGTCCCAAGAGGCTGTAGGTATAAATCCAAGTTCAATTATTGGTATCACAGGAGGTTGCAAGTATAAATCCAAGTTCAATTATTGGTGCCACAAGAGGTTGTAGGAATAAATACAAGTTCAATTATTGGTGTCACAAGAGGTTGTAGGTATAAATCCAAGTTCAATTATCGGTGTCACAGGAGGTTGTAGGTATAAATCCAAGTTGAATTCTTGGTGTCCCAAGAGGTTGTAGTTATACATCCAAGTTTAATTCTTAGTGTCAAAAGAGGTTTTAGATATCTCTGAGTGTCCAACTCCCTGAGTTCTAGCTTTGTTGGTTGGGTGCCACTAAGTTGTGGCAATGGAAAGGAAGCGAGTGGCTGCTAGTGAAATCGAGCGGAAGGAAGCAGCTTATGTTTTCTCCTTCAGCTCTTCCTGTGACTCTCTATGATCCCTTGGATTGGTGAGAATGTCCTTGTGTGGCCACAGATAATGCATGGGGTAGTGGGGAATAGCATGCATTGCACCAATATCTGCATACCCATGTCTGCATTTTTCATGAAAACCTGGTTGCTCTGCATAGCATACCCTGTAACTCTCCCTGTTCCTAAAAGCTCGCCTATCACCATGCTCCATTACACAGCAGGTTGAAATGATGGAGCTGTTGACAGGTGTGAAAGTGCACATCAAATATTTCAATTCTCATCCCAGCAGCGCAGCTGAAGCACTGACCGATTTGTTCCAAACGGCAATTAACTTTTACAACCTGTAATTACTCATGTAAGCGAAGGGAAAGCAGCCTTCACGGCGATAAATTCGGAAATGGTTTATACCGCGTAACCCGGGTGATTGCTCAATTGTAAGCAAACATTTCAGAAGAGCACAATATGCACAAGCACTGAGCACTAAACATCACCAGGTGCTCGTGTGTTTAGGGAGACTGAGAAATTTAAGTCAGCTGCTAAAACATGTGCTCGTGCTGCAAAAAGCTCTCTTAGTCAAGCTGTAGAACCCTGGTGAGGACAGTGACTGGTTTCAAGCAGGAAGTAGCAAAGGGGCCGCCCTATGGCCGCCCTCTAACTCATACATACAGAATCCGAGGATACCCCCTTTACTTCTTTGTCCAACTTCCTGATCCCAGAGCCCACACAGACAGCGCCGCTGGAAATATGTGGCAGGGAGGACCAAATTATGCAACAGGTTTATTAAATTATGCGTCAAGAAAAGGCAATTTATGTGCCTTAATGCTGCACATTTTGTAATAGCATTGACCCACAATTTCGTCAATTTGACACATTAACACTATCGAGGCTAAGGGTTCCCCTAATTAGAACCAGACTAATACCCAAATACAGCAGTAAGTAACAGAAACAGGACCAGTTGTTAAAAAAAAAATCTGCCGACCTTTAAATAAATAAAACATATGCTGTCTAACTATATGGTCACTAGGCAGAAAATACGTGCACATACACAATCAGCTTTGAAAGAATCCGTCAGCCAGTTTTCTATGAAAGGATAAAAAACTATATATGTTACCCAGTTGCCACAAGATAGTTAATAGGTCAGCATTTCCCCAGGAAATGCTTTTTTGTGTTGATAATAACTTTAGCACCGTTTGGCAAATCTTCATGAAACTTCCTAAAAAAAAGTGCTCTTTATTGCCTAGTTTGTGCATGTAAAAGGTGATCTGTAAAGTGAGTTAAGAAAAACGCGGGTCCAAAAATGCGAAATCCCCATGCAATTTCCATAGACTCCTTTGAGTAGTGCTACCGTAAAAAACTGCTGGTAGAAATTACACCGAATTTGGCAGTAATATTGGATTTAGTATGCAGATGGTGTGTTTTTAGGATTTGGTGTAATGCGTTTTGTAGTTTTTGAGAAATGAAGGTTCAAATATATTTGTATATTTGGGCGTTTGGGTCTGCAAGAGTCTCTTGAGAGTCTCACAGGAACGCCAATTTAAAAATAGAGCATTTTGATTGTCCCGGAGAGATTTTCTTCCCTTGGGCCATCTCGCTGCTGCAGGAGTCAGACACCTGCAGAATCAAGTGCTCTGATTGGCTGCCAGTAACATGAGAAAAATGTTCCTCGCAGCCAGCACAGGACTCAGAGAATGAGTCCTCTGTCTGGAAGTTTAAAAAAAGAAAATTATATAAGGGGGCAGGGTAGGGATACACTGCCATCCTAGCCCCCATGGGGGGACGCACAGGGGATACTTCCCCCCATGGGGCCACTATTAAAAAATAAAAAAATAAGCAAATCGCAGAAAGAAAAAACTCACCCGAGAGACAGTAGATTCACAGCAGGGCCACAGCAGCAGGGCCGGACTGGCTACCGGGCGTTATGGAATGCTGCTGAGCTGGGGGCTGATTTCGTTGATGGGGGCCTGCGTGTACTGAACAAAATTCATTTTGCTTTAAATATTTCGAAGTACACGCAGGTCTCCATGAACGAAATCAGCCCCCACCGCAGTGAAATCAGCCCCCAGCTCGGCAGAATTCCAAAACGCCCGGTAGTCAGTCCGGTCCTGCACAGCAGGGGCCTCCACTATCACACACAGGGAAACATGTGTTTGCTCATTCTAGCATAATTATTTCCCACCAAACGGGAGCAAATACTCAGCTGGCGGGTGCTTTGAAAATGCTTCCGCCTGCTTGGAGCAGACTTGTGTTCTGTTTCACTGCCCGCACTGATGCGGGCAAGAAAACAGAACCCTTATTGCTCCGTCCTGGAGGGAACAGCATAAATTGCTGCTCCCTCCGGGTGGGAGAAATACCGGTCCTGAACCATGTGGGGAGCTGACTGGGGCCACAAGACCTGGGACTTTCTGCGCGGCCCCCAATATTGTGCTTGGTGGAGACCCTGGGGGATAGGGTCAGCAGGCCAAAATTAGCTTGCGGAGAGGAGGAGTGAGCGTCCTTCCTCCCATTTGAAAAAAACAGATGCCTCACTGGGGGGGATGTGGTCCTAGGGACCAAAATAGGCTCGGGGAGGGGGGATGTGCGGCCAACCTCCCGTTTTAAATAAAACACGGCCCCCAGGAGGCAGGGTACCCTGGGCCTATGAAGATTCTGGCAGGAACCCCACCCCTTTCTAATAAAATAAAGCCCTCAGGGATGGGGTCTCCAGGGCCTAGTAAGGTATGGGGTGGGAGACACATGGACCCCTCACCTTTTACAAAATAGACGTCCTTGGGGGATGGGGGTCCCTGGTGCCTGAAGAGGCTTGAGTAGGGGGGCTCCCTCCCAAAAAACGGATGACAGGGGCCTAATATGGCATGCACTCTTGTCCCTTTTTTAGGTCTCGGCTAGTAACGCGCTGAAAGCGCGTTCTCACCAGAGAACTATAGTCGGTGTCTCAGCCGTCTCAGAACGACAAAGGGAGACAAGACCTGGCCGCGCGCAGCGTTTTCCCATAGGATAACGTTGTGCGCGCGGCCAGGTCTTGTCTCCACAGCTTGGCATGGCATACCGGATCGCGTCGCGCGCCTCTCTGGACTCTCTGGAATGCAGGGGGAGTCTGCAGAGGGGCGCGCGGCTGACAGGAGATGAGAAACGCGCGAGGCGCGTGTCGGAATCCGACGCTGCGATGTTACTGCGCACGCATTGCTCTCATGTCCATGTCTCCGTATCAAACACAGCTTTGCTGAATGGTGTATATGTTTGCTGTATCGATTCATGTCTTTATTTTACTTACTCATGTTTCTTTTTTTGTGCCCACAGTGTATTTGTGTATTTACGTATTTAATTTGGTTTGTGATGGTTCGTTTTTTTATGTGCGCAGTTTGTGCCCCTGTCGTCTATTTCTAACATGTCCCTTATTAAAGTACAACTACGTGCATCTCTTCTACACTTGTTTTAAATGCGGGTGAGACAGTGGCACACAGGGAACAGAAACGGCGTTTAAGCACACGGCAATGACACTGCACTGCCGTGCCCCTTCTCTGTTTATCGCACGGCAGTGCCGTTACTCACCCGCCTTGTACGCCTCCCGGTAGCTCTTCTCGAGCGGGCGGGCAGGCAGGCTCATCGGCCGGGCAGCATGGCGGGCAGGTGCTTGTTTATTGTAGTCCATGCGAATGCGTGTAAACATGGCTGCCTCACTGCATGGAATACACGGGGCTGGTATTGTAATTTAAAGCGTTAATCCCATCACCGTGACAATGCAGTGGATCTAGATCAAACTATCTGTTTTTGATGATGTACACGCATAGACAAAGACTCACACAAAGACGTACACATAGAGATGTACACATAGAGACAGAGACGAACACACACATGCGTACTCACAGACACAGTGATGTACACACAGAAACAGTGATGCACACATATATACGTACAGATAGGCACACACAAGACATAGAGGCACGTACAGAGACAAAGATGCACAGTAGAGAAAGTGATGCAAAAACAGACACAGTGATGCACATACAGAGACGTACAAACAGAGATGCACACACAGGGAGGAAGACGTACACCGGAACAGTAATGCACATATAGAGACAGATACTAAGAGGCACAGACAAAGATGCACACACGAACAGTGGTGCACACAGAGAGGCACACCTAGACTGTGATGCACAGACAACCCCCTACTGAACAAGCAGATTGTGATGTTGATCTTTTTGGCACCTGTGTTTCTATTCTGTTCATTGGAAAATATTAAATAAACAAATTAAAAAATAATGTTACGCCCTCAGTGAGTCCCGACTCTTAAACATACACCACGTGGTTTGAGGGCACAGGTTGAACTGTACTTAAACTGCAGACCCGGTAAAGTCGGGATGGCTGAAGGTGAGCACGTGACACGGCCGGGGTCACGGCTACGAGTTCAGCGTTTTAGAAGCACCACCATAGGCCTGAGGGCAGGAGGAGGGAGCTATGGTCAGTCTCACACAGAGGCGGGGTATCAGTCAGCCTGAGGGCAGGAGGAGGGAGCCACGGTCAGTCTCACACAGAGGCGGGGTATCAATCAGCCTGAGGGCAGGAGAAGGGAGCCACGGTCAGTCTCACACAGAGGCGGGGTATCAATCACAGGCACTTCTTGAGAACTATGTTCTGCTGTACTGCGCAAAGACGCACGCAGTGCCCCACCACAGGTACCAACAACCAGGAAAACAAGCATTTGCAATGCAATAGGTGTCGCAATATTAAAGTTTGAGGTATTGGCATTGCTAAATAATGCAACACCAATAGCTTTTGTTGCAGTTGGTGTTACAATATTTAGCAATGCCAATAGCTCAAACTTAATTAACCTGAGACCTATTGCATTGCAAATGCTTGTTATTATATTTGATGAAGGGGGATGGAGTGCCTATTAGGGCTTGGGGAGGGGATAACAGGTCTAAGCTGGGTTTAGATATTTGCCCACCGAATGGGGTCACTGGGTCAAATAAGCCTCAGGGAGAAGTGTTGAATTTCTTACCCTATTTAATTGAATTTGACCCCAGAGGATGAGGTCTCAGGGGCATTTTGAGCTTGGGGTGGGGCCCAAATTGCCCCCTTCCCTATTTATTGTATTTTACCCTGGGGATGAGATCCCTGGGTCAACTTTGGCTCGGGAAGAGGGCTGCCCACCCTCTCCCCTAAATATATATGGTTTAGCTTAATGGGAAGGGGTTCACGGGAACCAAACGCCAACCCTATGCCGTGCACACCAAAGGCCAAAGGCTGTGCACAGCGTGGGGTTGACAGGCTACTGGGTTTGGACACAGGACCTGGTGGCAGGCCAAGCCATGTAGCTAAAACCACTGCACGCACAACCAAAGGTCATGCACAGCATGGGGTTGGCTGCCTCTGAGTGGCTGCCTGCGGTGAGTGCTCTAACAGGAGCTGCTATCCACCTAAACTGAGACCTACCCAGAGTTCTCTCCTCCTTTTTTGCATAATTTATGCGTCACTCTATGCCTGAAAGGGTTTTGTTTTGACTTAATACTGGGTGCTCCCTTGTGTCTGGACAAAGCTATACCTCTCTGAAGAGCTCTAATTAGAGCGAAACACTGTGTCAGGGGTTGCTTTTATTCATTTCAGGTTGGCTTGAGTTGGTATTTTACCAATTCAGAGCTGTAATATTGTGCCTGGAGTGATAAATGGCTTTTGTTATTTAACAGCTCGGCAAGGACTGCACTGTACTAGTCCTATGCTCAGTGATGTCATTTGAGATGTCATCAGTGATGTCACTGACCATGTCATGAATGATCTAATATGTGACATCATCAGCAGTGGATTGCGGGTGCGCGAAATATAGTTAGTACAACTAACTATATAGGAGCAATTTCAATGGTTTTGTATGAGTAAAATGTCCAGCTAACTATAACACCACTAAAACTTATAGTTTTTTGAGTGAATTTCAAAGGTTTTTTAAAAGCTAATTCCTAACTATATAACTCCTGAAACCTATGTTTTTTTCAGTGAATTTCAAAGGTTTTTTTAAATGCTCATTCCTAACTATATAAGGCCTGAAACTTATGTTTTTTTCAGTGAATTTCAAAGGTTTTTTAAATGCTAATTCCTAACTATATAGGGCCTGAAACCTATGGTTTTTTCAGTGAATTTGCAAGGTTTTTTTAAATGCTAATTCCTAACTATATAAGGCCTGAAACCTATGGTTTTTTCAGTGAATTTCAAAGGTTTTTTAAATGCTAATTCCTAACTATATAAGGCCTGAAACCTATGGTTTTTTCAGTGAATTCGCAAGGTTTTTTAAATGCTAATTCCTAACTATATAAGGCCTGAAACCTATGGTTTTTTCATTGAATTCGCAAGGTTTTTTAAATGCTAATTCTATTAGCGGATAACGTTTTTATATATTAAAACGTTTTTTAAATCTCAAATGCCTGCTTTGCTAACAGAGTTTTTAAGCACAGGCTCTTTTGTCTCTGGTGGCCATCTTGGGAGACTGCATATCAGAATTTTTTTAATGAAATATAAGAGGATTTGAGAAGTCACTCAAAATGTGCCCTAATTTTTATTTCTTCACCACTAATCATAATTTCTATGGCAAAATGAACCCCCTCATTTTGTTCCTTTGCAAATTAAATGTTTTAAGTGTTAACACTTTATTCCAATCAAGATGACTTCAGGTGTGCCATACTTTTGTCATAAGTAAGACTGTTAGCGCTCTAGTTGTTCTTTAGAACACTCTGGGACATTCTGTCATTGGGCTATAGTTGGGCTACATCTAGCTGATATTTGGGCTACATTTGTTTTTTTTTGTCTCTGGTGGCCATCTTTGGGCTACATTGGGCTACATTGGGCTACATTTGGGCTCTAACATGTATATAGCCCAATGTAGCCCAATATATATTTTTCAAAGTTAATTTTCGTAAAAACCACTCGAGCACATATCTTGAGACATAGCAAAGGCACATCGGGCTACCAGTCCCTACAATTTTGCCAAGTTTGGTGGAAAACCATTCAGCCGTTCGGGCTAAAAGTGAGTCCAACCGCCCTATGGAAATTAACATGGGGAAAACACGTTTTGGGACCCCCCTTTTATCTCGGCCCCTGCTTGACGAATCCCCCCCAAACTTTCAGGGAAGGACCGGAGCGCCGCGAGGCAAAGTTAAGGAAAATTTCAGGAAGATTCCCCAACCGGCGCCAAAGTTATTTCCAATAGAATGTTGCAATTTCCCTATGGAAAACAATGCTAACTATGTATACCTACTGGCTATCGCCAGTAGGTAATATATATATATCGCTTTAAGTAGGATGAAATGATATAGGCCCACCCTGATAGGGTGGGCCTATATAATTAAGGACGAGGTTTAAAATGCACATTAAAGTTCCGATAGAGTGCCAGCTAGAATAGAATAGAATCACAACTGCAACTGGCATATATAACCATTGCTCTGTGAGCCCTGCAGAGAGGCCAAGGATTTTCTGAACACCTTTTTAGCCAACTGACAGGCAAGGCAAGGAGAGAAACTCTTAGTGCCTACAGCCACAACTGCGACTCGATTCTAATTACACACTAGACATAAGTAGTATACTGCCTGAAAAAAATGAATACTACACCCTGGACAAAGGAAGCACTCATAGAGAATGAAAGTTAAGTGTGTGAAATATAAGCAGGAACAACATGGATTGCCTTAATGTTTTTTTATCATCATTGTTCAGAAATAGGTCAGTGTTTTAGTAAAAATACAGCGCCTGAAAGGGACTCGTTTCAATTAGAGAGAGAGAAAGGTGTGTGTATGTGTGTGTATAAACATACATACCCTGATAAAAAGCACTCCAGCCTATTTGCTCCACCACATCCCCCTTCCTGGCTTCCAGGCATCAGATGAACCTGAGCTGACAGGGCCAGACCACCAGGACATTTGTCGCGGGGCAGCCCTGTCTGTCAGTAATTAAATTTTCCTAATCGGTTTCCTGAAATTGGTCCTATCCTCCCTCCTCCTTTGGCTTTTTATATTCATGATTTGGAATCTTGTTACTATCAGATGTGGGGAGCGAAGCAGGTGTCTGATGAAATGGACATGTTCCGGATTGGTGCTCTGGGGCAAGGGTCATCGCAGTGACAACAAGAATTTAGGAGACATTACTTGTCCTGTGAACAATTATTTAGATTTAAATTTTCTTCCCCACACTATACCATTCCCTTTGCATTCAATTATGTACTGTGGTGGAGGCTTCATTATCCCATGTCCCTTTGTTTCATATCACCATACCTCAGAGGATTATACCCAAAACTGTAAGGGGCACTTTCCATCTACACCCAAAACCCAGGAGCATTAATTATGTAGTGTAATGGCTGGTTCTTGTTTGACCAGAGCAGGCTTTTTATGGCTGCTTTATTGGGACTGGGAGCAACAAATGACCTCTAGTCTATAGACATACATGGTGTCGGAAGCTCAAGATTATGCTTGATTAGAATTAAAAATGTATTGACTTGCTGTGACAGGAACAAAGGGTGATTTTAAGATATTTGGAACTTGTACATATAAATATCCACCAGTCCTCGCCCCCTTCTTTGGTTCTAAAATTCTAGCTCCAGGTCGGACTTAGTGCGCAATGGGCCAATGGTTACAGCAGGTCTCGGGGCCCTAATTTAGACCTTGGAGAAAAGGGAACTCCCTTTCTCCCTATCAAGACTATGGTCTATCCTCCCAATTTAAATGCGATGGCTCATTGTATGATGACAATGGAGAATACTTTTGAGGTTTGGCTATATGGATGTTCACCTTATTTACATGAGCCTATATATAGCCATTTTTCAACACCCGTCACCGCCAGGACAAACCTGGTAGTAAGGAGCACTGAAAAGCGCTCAATGCACCCATCGTTTGGAGGAAACTCCTATGACAGGGGAGGCATTGTTTTCATTTTCAAAATAAAAATTACATCTTGGGATTTTGTTTTTGAAAAGGAAAACTGTTTGTAAATTTGCCGCATGGTTCCATCGTGTTAACTGAGCCGCATGGCAAAATTAAAATGCTTTGTCAGGGAACCGCTGTTATGGCGACTCCTACGATTGCAAGAAATGCCAGCTGGGTAATTTGACATTTTAAAGTGGGCAGGGAGGGAGACTCTTGTAGGATGACAGAGTAATTTAGTACATCACCATGACGGAGTTAACTTTATCCGCTAAAACATAAATTAGGCCCCTTATGTCATTCAGAGTCTTTTCTATTGCTACTGCCAAGCAAGCTTCCATTTGAACTGCGCTCTCTGACCTCAATTACAGTCTTAGAAAAGAAGCTGCAAAATTAAAGTCTCTGTTTTAATTTCTCTGTTCTGAGTTATGTTGTTGCTTTCTACAGGGCCTTGTACGTGTGCATTATAAATACAAAAAAAAGAACAATGACATGTTCGAAGAAACAACAGGGCTTTAACAGGGTTCGAAGGGCACACTCGTTGACTGGCTTTATACTTCGGTCTCTGCTAGCTGATCATAAGCCGTCCAACCAATGGAACTGAGTGAGGTAGGAAAGTGAGGAAATGACAGATGATTCAATAGAAGCATACAACGTGAATGGGTCAATATTCAATAAAAAAACAATAAAACAATGAGATGTCGAAAACTGGAGTAGAAAAAGGGTTTTGACCAGGTAGGTAGGAGTGCCGTTTATAATGTTTGAGATGAAAATAGTATTATAATCTTTAATAGTATTGTTTTCATTCAAAAGTTAACAAAAATGATAACTTGCAATAAAGTAAGAAACACATGCTTGTGCCTGCCTGCAACGTAATGGTACAAAAGGATTTTGTGGCCATACACATGAATCCATCATCAACAAAAGCATTAGCTCTTTTGCCGCTTCGAAGTTTATCACTATCTTCCATCTTTGCAGACAGTACATTCTGTGTCGCAGTCATAAATACAGCACCAACATCACTACTGAAGACAAACCATACCTCTCATTTTAAAATTCAGAGTGCTGACAGCATCTATTTGCACTGTACCAGCATGCATGTAAATGTAAATGTAGTAGTACTTGTATAGCGCACGAATCACCCATGAGGGTATCTCGGCGCTTGTACGCATACTGCTGTGGAACCCTTCCTGGCTTTTCCCTGTGAAGTGCCCACTCCTGGGCGCCCCCAAGGTGAGGCCAGGCATCCTAGCGTTGTTGGGGCCGTTGTGGAGATTAAGCGAGCTATTGCCCAGAGTTGCAGAGTGGAACCCATGATTAGAATAGGCACCGAGGCGAGAATTATCAGGTCCGAGGAAATTGAGCCTAAGAACCACCGAGGCGGGAATTGAACCCTGGTCCCGGGCTAGACCTCTGCATCAGGGTCTACCGCTCTAACCATTGAGCCACACTTCTCCACCATGCATCATCAAACCATGTGCCAAAACCTTACCTCATGGAATATATGATAATCTAAATTAATCTCTTAATTTGCGGTAGATGATCCTACTGCCTAAAACATAGGAATAGGACACGTTACAACGCAAACTTTTACAACACATGCCTTTACAACGCAGTTTTTACATTGCAACATCCATTACAATGCATGCTTTTACAACGCCTGCGATCACTACGCATTTTAGAAACTACACTTACAACGCATTCCATTACAATGAATACCATTAAAACGTATACCATTAACAACGCTTAATACTTTTAGGGCAACAGTAGTGTAAGTTTTGGATAGTGTAGGGGTAAAAATTACTAGTAACACTCCAGGGAGTGCAACAGTAGGGTAAGTGTTGGATAGTGTAGGGGTAAAAATTACTATTTCCCATTACTTACCTTATAATGCGTTGTAATGGCTCATGTTGTAGTGGCATGCGTTGCAATGGCATCAGATGTCGTAACATGCGTTGTAAAGGCTACATTGCAGTCGCATGTGATGTAAAGGATGTTACTTTGTAATGACTGCGTTGTAAAGGTAGTGCGTTGTAATGACTGCGTTGTAATGGTTGTTTCCCAAAACATAGGTCATAGTGACACTATTTAAAAAAAAAAAAGCTTTGGAAACCCATAGTATCTGTAAAATAGGGATTCAGTGTTAAAACAATTCCTCCAGCCGAATTAACTGAGAAAAATGCAGACGCCTGATCACAAACCTAAAATTAATACAAACAATTCTTCAACAACAGCTGATCTGGGTGCCACTCTAGCAGAGCAATTGACACTGTAGTGGACAACATAAGCGAACTCCTAATAAACATCTGGGGTGCTGGTGGATCTAGTGCCTTGATAGTCCATTACCGGTTAGTAACAGGTGATGTTTTTGATTACAAAGTTCTGATCAACAAACTTTACTAAGACTTTGGCATTACAGGAATTGTGTAGACCTGGAATAAATACCTTACTGCGTCTAGTAGAATGATTTCCTCTAGTAATATTTGACATTCCACAAGGAGCAATAATCAGCCCAATTATTAGTTACCACATGAACAAGACCCCTGGTATCTCTGATTATTAACCATGACGTACAGTTGTAACTATGCACGGATGACTCTCAACTTTACTTCAAACGTGGTGGAGTCTTATTGTCGGTCACTCAATTGTTTTCCTGCCTCTTTTCAATTCAACCATGAAAGATACAGATTCTGGTGTGATGCTTCTAAAATCAACTCCAAATATTCCACAGTGGAGATTTACCAGGCAATCTGTCATTTTGGCCCTAACCCTTCTACACCACCTTTCAAAGTAGTAAAGGCTTTCAAGAAAAACAACCGTTGCTGTCTGTCCTACTGGCTTCTCCATTGCCCCATTTTCTGTTGAAGCTAAAAAATAAAATTGAGATACTTTAAATAATAAAGATTCCCTCTTCTTTTGTTCTTTTCAGGAAGAATTACAATATTTAAGTTTTAACTACCGTTCCTGTATCCGGAATCTGGACGGATCAAATAAAACACTGTTCTACTATTTTCCTGCGGACCTCAAACCATGTCTCTGTTGGAGTCTAGTAAAGGCGCCTGAGGTGTAGAAATGACTCCAAAAGTGTCTCCCTTTGTGAGGGGCCAGTTCTAAAATTATTGACTCTTTAGTCAAATAAGCCTTTCCATTGTGAACACAGAAGCTTGGTGAGAGGTGCTTACATGTCTTCATTGTATTAATAAACAATCATATTCCTTGTACTTTTCAAAAAAGAAAGAAATATCCATCAAGAAGGTGGAGATCTGCAACTATCCATGTATTTTCCGTCTTTAGATCCAGCTTTGCCTGAGAACTACCGCCCCATATCCCTTCTTCCCTGGAAAGCCAAAATCATCGAGGCGCATGTAAATTCCATCTTATCTGACCATCTCGTGCGCAATAATATCCTAGACCCGAGTCAGAATGGTTTCCGGTCGGGACACAGTACCGAGACCGCGTTGCTCTATATGACCGAGCACTTACGTGGGGTGCTCGATGCTGGGCGAACGGCGGCGCTCCTCCTATTAGATCTGAGCGCCGCGTTCGACACTGTGTCCCACCGTATTCTGACTCAACGCCTAGAGGAGGCTGGTATTGCGGGGACTGCTCTTCAGTGGTTCTGCTCTTTCCTCTCCGGTCGGTCCTTCAAAGTGGCTATTCCACCTGGCCAGTCCACCTTTCATTCTCTGGATCTGGGGGTCCCTCAGGGCTCCTCGTTGAGTCCAACATTCTTCAACCTGTATGTGAAACCGCTAGCTGCGATCGTCAAACAATGGGGTCTGGCAATGACCTCATATGCTGACGATACGCAGCTGGCGGTGACTCTGAGTGGTGACCCTGAGGTGGATGCCCCTAGATTCCGAGCAGGACTTCTGGCTGTAGCAAATTGGCTGAGATCCAATTGCTTACAACTGAACGCCAAAAAAACGGAAGTTATGGTGTTGGGGAAGCATGCAGAGCTCTGGGGAGATCAGTGGTGGCCGCCTGAATTGGGCGTCACTCCTGTTCCTGTCTCCGAGGTAAAGAATCTAGGAATTTGGATGGACTCGGCCCTTTCTTTCTCGAGTCACACGAAGAAGGTCGCAGCTACCTGCTATGGTATTTTACGAGGCCTTAGACCTGTCCTCAAGTTCTTCGATTCTTCCACCCGACAGCTCGTGGTCCAAGCCACGGTTCTATCTCGGCTGGACTACGGCAGTGTGCTGCTGTTGGGGATTAATCAGGCTGAAGCATCTAGACTACAAAGGGTACAGAATGCCGCGGCTCGGGCCATTGTCGGCCTTCCCAAACATTGTTCAGTGTCCAGTACGATCTCTGCTCTACACTGGCTGCCGGTTAGGCAAAGAATTAAGTTCAAGTCGCTATGCTTGGCCTTTAAAATTCTGAAGCTTTCTTCGCCGCCGGCACTTGCGAACTTGCTCTTCCCCTATATCCCGTTGAGGTCCTTGAGATCGGAGGCTCTCCATCTTGCGCTCTGTCCCCATTTTAAACTCAGTAGGATGGGTGGCCGCTCTTATCGAGTACTTGCCGCTGGCCTGTGGAATGCTCTTCCGGCTCACATTCGTGCGTTGAATAATCTCACTGTTTTCAGACGTATGATTAAAACTTTCTTGTTTTCTGTACCCGCCTAGGGTCCTTTTACTTGTTCTGTGTTATGTTTCAGTACCTGTTCAAGCGCCAGGACGCCCCTTCGCTGGGGCAGCTGTGCGCGATATAAATTAATAACATAACAAGGAAGCCAGAGTTGTTGCTGAATTACCTCATGCAACTACCAAACAGTGACAATGCCAATATGCCTGGCTGGCCATAGCTCCAAGGTTACAGGAGGAGTAACTACATGGGAATAATGGCAGAAGACTTTACTGGTCCTCATTGTGAGGTACATGGAGGACTTTTTCATGAAGTTTTCTTCAGATCAGTATAAGTGACATACAATTGGGTTTTGTATTCGGCAGGGGTGGGACCCAAACATTTTCTCCCCGGCCTAGATAGTCACGGGGTACTCACTTTTCAGATTGGTACCTTGTTTAAATCCACAATGTGAGAAAGTCAACTCTGGACTTCCCAAAGTGTTGCAATGGCCCACCATTGCTATTCTCAGCATCAAGTTCACCTGTGCTAAATCTGACCAGTTGGTTTTCACTTAATTGTTCACCACCAGCACCTTTGATAGTCTGCAACTAGTAGGCACTGTCTTGCTTTTAGAGAGGAGTACTGCAATAGGCACTGAGTAAGTCAAGATCAGTGTTTACTATTGTCTCCTGCCCAAGCCATCCTTTTAGCCTTGCGGGCCTGGTATAGCCTCATTTGCCACACTTGTCAGGTGGCACGGTTAGTAGTTGTGATATTACTAGGATTGGCAGCACGGCAGGAGCAATGTGTGGTGCAAACATAGGTGGCCGCCTGTTTTGTTTTGGTCCTGGCATTTAGTTGCACAGGTGTCAGGGTCTGTAGTCGTGATGTTAAGAAGTGCAGATTCACTAGGGCTAACATGACTGATGTCTATTGGCTGCTGTGAATGGAAGGGTTAACCATTCTCGCAACAAATGTGAGCTTACCTGGGGAATGATTTGGTTTGTCATTTAGTCAGCTTCTAGCAACTTTGAAGTTCACTGATCGATTTGCCTTTTCTCATGTCCTTTTGCATTCTAAATAGAGAAACATTCACAAAGATATCCCCACTGGAAGTACGGCGATGGCCTGATTAGGGGTTGCCGAGGAACCCTCAAACAGGCGAGTTAACAATGCCATGCACAGAGTCAAGGAACAATGGGGTTTCTGTTGATCAGGCATGGCTTGTGGCATGCCAAAGTCCACAGGGAGTCTTTACGAGGATGGGGGCACCTGTCTAGTGTGTGACTTGCTCTTGCTGGGCCTGGAGGAGGCCCTAGAAATAGCAAGATGGAAGTAGGAATGGCGGCCTTGGTGGGGGGCCCTGGTTGCGACGGTCACCACACCCAGGGCTGTGGCGAAGTTACAGGGCGATCCAGAGGCGGAAAGGTACTCAGGGGTACCCTCTTCATGAGCACAAAGGGTGCTGAGGCCTAATTTCCCTAGGAAGTCTTCGTAGTGGACCCTGAGGTGCGACAGCGCCCCGTTTGTCCTACGGGCGGTTGGAAACCTGTACAACCGGGGGTAGCGTAATGGGGTGGACAGACGGTTCACTGGAAGTGGGAGGGGCTATCCCCTCACCATAACCGCTAAGCACCGATTGGCTAAGGCCACAATGCAAGTTGGCCCATCAGGTGATAGGCCGTGAGGGGCGGCTTGCCTTTGGATCGCCTTTAAGATAACCCACCATGTTGGCATAGTTGGTATGCTAATAAACTTGCAGCAATTTTCTCCACGAAAACAGTGTGTGTCTGTTCATTTATTGGGTATGATGCTGCATGAGTAGTGATGAGTGTTGCCGATATTGGCACTATGTGGGCTGCCTGACGTCCACGAAGAGGACCTCTTAAGAGGGCGGCCCCTTTAATGCCACAGGATGGCACACGGGACAGCCCAGCGTCGCGAAAACCCTTTGAGGTCCCGCACGTTATTTACGGCCCAGGTGGGGGAAGGGGAGAGGTATAAGTTCCTCCCCCGCCCACCTAGTGCCCTCTTTGTTCCTCACCCCTGACGCTGTTTCTCTCCCTACCGCTTGCCCGGCGTAATCAGGGTAAGGAATTTCTAATCTGTTATTTTGTGTTGCAGGCGGAGTTACAGGGCGATCCAGAGGCGGAAAGGTCCTCAGGGGTACCCTCTTCATGAGCACAAAGGGTGCTGAGGCCTAATATCCCCAGGAAGTCTTCGCAGTGGACCCTGAGGTGTGCCGGCGCCCCATCTGTCCTACAGGTGGTTGTAAACCTGTACAACCGGGGGTAGCTAGAACGCTCTGCCCCTCGTAAGGGGGGGCGTGAGTAATGGGGTGGACCGATGGTTCACCAGAAGTGGGAGGGGCTATCCCCTCACCATAACCGCTAAGCACCGATTGGCTAAGGTCACAATGCAAGTTGGCCCATCAGGTGGTAGGCCACGAGGGGCGGCTTGCTTTTGGATCGCCTGTAAGATAACCCACCATGTTGGCATAGTTGGTATGCTAATAAACCTGCAGCAATTTTCTCCACAAAAACAGTGTCTTGTCTGTTTATTTATTGGGTATGATGATTCTGCATGAGGGGTGATGACTGTTGCCGATATTGGCACTATTATTCTGACAGAAGGTCAGAATCAGATGTCCTCTTGCGTTTACTGAGCCTCACTATAGCATGAATGAAAACGGGGGGCAGAGGGACGTGAACTGTTCGTATTCACGCACAGCTCCTGGCTGCCACTGATCATACGCTACTGAGAGGGCACGAGGCACGTAAGCGCTACTGGGAAAAGGCGAATGACCTAATTTCTTAAGCACACACACAGGAAGCGCAGTTTCATTTTGTTAACACTACTTCAGCCATGACAAATAGGGCCAGCACCAGTGGCGGCTGGTGACATTTAAAAGTGGTAGGGCGTAAAAGTTGATAATGAGTGTTAAGTAGCGAGCGAAACCATGACACACTATTAAACTATTCCGTTAACTAATTGCTTCATATTCTAATAACCAGTTCTGCAGGACTTTGTATATTCTGTGATACACTATTAGAAAGATTTTTCAGACACAGTCACCCAGTTTCTTGAGACACTTAGTTGTACTTGTAACCAGTTCAATTAGAATCTATTAACCAGTTAATTGAGTCACCATTAATCAATTTCTTGAGGCACTATTAAACAGTTTCTAGAGAATCACTATTAAGAAGTAGTAACTATTAACCAGTTCCCTGAGACACTGTGAACTAGATTCAGGAGGTACAATTAACCAGCAAAATGAGACATTAACCAGTTCAGTGAGACACTTTTAACTGCTTTCCTACGAATGTATTAAACATCACCATGACAATTAAACGGAAGTTCATCTCCTCCATAGTAGTTCCTATAGGTCTTGTAGTCACACGTGTTTTGCCAGCTGAGCAGTACGACCAGCCTGGGCAGGGATGTCATTTTAAAAACTTGCATACCTATAGTGCACCTGCGATGCAATTGATGTAAAGCAGGTTTTTTCCTACGTCCACATTTTCTTGTTCTTTAAAGAATCTTAGTTTATTTTGATAGGAAGGTACCACAAGCGTAATACCCACAGTTTTTACTTTGATGTAGACACTCTTAGTAAGGAATTGTTTGTAAATTACTTTATTGGAACCATAGAGATTAGTATGGCCCCTGCGCAAGAATGACACCAAATTCGTGAAGGTTTATCAATATTTATCATCAATTAATTATCACTGTATGACTGAGCTGCATAACCGTCCAATATAATTACGTCCTTCTTTTGACACGAAAAGAGGAGCTATAACTTTCCTTTTAAAATATTTGTTTATGGTATTGTGACACTTCCACAGACGAGATATAACATAAGAATATAACTAGAGTAGTTATTTCATTACTGATACTGAATGCTTTTTTTTAATTGAACAAATAGTTTTGGTCAACAGTGTCACCAAGGGGAAATGTATTTTCATATTCCCATCTGTGTGTTTTTAGGTACTACTATTGACTGACGCAGGATGTTTTCAAAGGCGGGAGGTTGGAGATGTTCTGCTGATCTGCTGATCTGCTGATTGCGCTGCCCTGGGGTGAATGTGTGCCATGTTCAGTGTTTGTGCGCGCCTGGTGTCCACAGAGGCCCACGTGTGATTCCTCCCCATGGTTTTATTATATCGTCACTTTGCAGCTCCTTCTGATAATACAAGTAACAAGAGACAGCTATCGGCTGCCACGCTACAGGAAGGTGCGCAATGTACTCTGAAGAGACAGAGACAGACATGGGGTAAACACCACGAGACACAGGCATAGGATGTGCACTGCCGAAAGTCAAAAACACAGGCTGTGCACGCGGTGCAACAGAGGTTAGAGAGAGAAAAAAAGGCACAACGTGCTGCACGAGTCTTGGCGCAGACTCTATCACTTATCCTGATGCCTGAAAATAGCGGAACTCTCCAATCTAGCCAGGGGGCTCATGTAATAGCAGTTAAACGTGAACACTTTTGGGCCTGTGCTGCATCGAACAAGATGACTTAGGTTACATATGAACACACCGCTATATGTTTTGCAGACACATTTTGATAGAGCTACACAGCGCACACAAACGAAATATGCATTGTGATAGGACCCATAATCTACTGTGTACGGAGACAAACATACATATGTGCATCTAGTGCACACTATTGAATACCATATAAGCAACAAAATAAACGCAATTTGAACGTGATGAGCTGTGTTGCAGCGTATTTTACATCAGAACAGAGTGTGACACTGATCCAAACGTGCTAATAGAAAAACAGTTGCCCACTTCTCACTGTGAGGTCCATTCTGAAATATACATAAGCCAAACTCTCCTTGGGCTATTCGGCTGATTTATACACAAGGCCGGAACAGTCTTTGCAGAAGAGAGGCAAATGGAGCTCTAGCTGGCATTTCCATCTTTTTTTAAAGTTTAATTTACTAACTTTATCGAAAATCACATGGAAAGAGCGAGGATACTTGAAAGAAACAGAGCACATTGGGCTAAAAAAGGGAAGCGCACCAGAGGCGCCTCCAAACCTGGACACTACACAGTCAGTCTGCACACAAACACACACAGCACAAAGCTGAAGGAGGTACCTTCCGGGCACGCGACTGCGAACAGGCTGTTCCCCCGGCCGCCGCGCTCATTAAAGCACCGCAGCATATCCAGGGATCAATTTCACTCGTGCATTTGTAGGGACAGCGGAATCATTGGCTGTAATCAGGTAAATTGGCTGGGCCGGGGGACAGGCAGTGAAATGATCTCGGCGGTGCAGGCTCCGTGTCTGGGAATCCCACCGCCTTGTTAGCAGAGTAATGAGAAATGCTGCTTGAGCCCGCAGAGCTATGCACGGCTACAGCCGGGCAATGGGATCACGCCTGTCTCTTGCTCCCGCAGAGACCTATTCGGCTGTGCTCTTTTGAAGCCCGGACTGTCGCGCGACCAGGAGACCCTTAGGTTAGTCTGTTTCGGCAGTAGTTGCTAAATAAAAGAGAGGTGTTGTGTCTCCATTAATAGTGTGGATGATGTTCATTTAGCTAGAAAATCCAGATTCAACACCCTTCCCTGATGCAACCCCTGACAGCCACAAGACTAGGCCTACACAGTCAGTGGAAAAAGAGAGAGTCTTGTCTGCCTCCATCAGACCTGCATTTCAAAATGCTACACACCACCTATAGCCACCAACTAACTCTGTGCCATGAGCAGGGCTTTTGGCCGCTTGTGGTTTTATGGTGCGGTAACATGTATTAATGCAGCACATTACTGCTTTTATTGACCTCTGATAGACCCAGCTCCTCAATCAAAGCTGCCTTTTTGTTCTCTGCCACTCCATCTCCTAGCCCTGACACTCTTCCACTTATACATTGAGCAAGCTAGGAGAAGTGATTGATCGATTATCTGGATCTTTCAATTAATAAAATATATTGATATCCAGCTATTTATCAAAGTCACCTCAAAGAGGAGACCCCTTCAATGACCCAAGAGCTAGAGAACGCTATCTGTGAATGTCACAATGTCATCTAATAACTACCTCTCTCCTCCAATCAGTTTCATCTTCTCATTCAGAAGTGTTTAGATTCCTTTACTTCTTACACATCTGCCATACTATCATCAAAGATGGAAAGACCCCGGGCTTCCTTCTCGATGATATGTGACATCTTTACAAGCGGAATAGAACATATCCAAAAGAGCACAACTGCAGCTATGAATATTTAAACACCCTAAAAAGGACTGCAAATCTCTTAATGAAGTGCATGCATTGTCAGAAAACAACTACTTACGCCCCCTACTTACTTGCCCCAAATGCCAGTCTATCCCCCAAAGCTGCTCTCCATGCAGTATCATCACTTGTTTCAGGCACTTGCTAATATGTCCTATGCTCACTGAATTGACTCTTGATTATGTACAGATACAAGAAACACAACAGAGAAATTAGGGTCAAAGGGATATTTTACCGGCCAGCCACAGTTCAAATCCCCAATTTTACTTAACCACTTCGGCGCTCATGACGAGCTCAGCTCGTCATGAGTTACGCCGCTCGCACGCTGATGACGAGCTGAGCTCGTCATGTAACGCGGCTTTTTAAAAAACGCAGAGCGCAGCGGGAAAACCACTAGCGCGCATGCGGTTAACAATAACCAAAAGACCTGGGGGTCCAATAGAACACAATAGAGTCAAGAGGCCTTATTTAATCTGGCAGTTATTTGTTAATACTGCTCCTTGCACTGTTCTGGTTTTAGATTAGAGGATGAGGTGATAACTCTAATAAAGTCTATTTTTCTCCTCATGACTCTATTTTACTATCACACACTTTTGCTTTTGTTTTGCACTGCTTTTTTCCATGTGATCACAGATGAAAATACTGCATTGTCTCGTTTGCTTCTCTCTGGGGTCCTGCAGTAGATTCCATTGAGCATATTCCTATGTTGGATGGTTCGCTCCATGATCAGGAGACATATCATCCATTATGCTGGATAACCAGATGATAAGGTTGATCACTCTGACAATTATTGGGAATCCAAGCTTGAGGTGTTGCTCAATGATCTTTGGTCCTATCTCTACTCCTGTATTCTTCACTTTTCTTAACTCTGTCTACAGCACTTGGCGGCTTGTGTTCTATTGGACCCCCAGTTCTTTTGAGTACAGATACAGACTGATTGCTTGGTTTAACAAGCATTGCAAAGCCAATCGGTTTTGCTCATGCAGGAGCTATTGGCTTAGCCAGTATATTTTATTCATGTGTGGTTACTGTTCAGCATAGTTAAAAGTTAGTGGGATAAAGGAGAGTGGCATGTAGTAGAGTGTTGTAAAGTGGAGTAGAGTGGGGTGTTATGGAGTGGCGTAGAGAGGTGTGGAGTTGAGTAGCATGGAATGGGCTGCAGCGTAGTGGCATGGAATGGTGTAGAGTGTTGTGGAGTGTCTTTGAGGGAGTAGAATGTCGTAGATTGGAAGGGCATAGAGTGGAGTAGAGTTGAGTGTTGTAGAGTGGAGTGGCATAGAGCATCGTGGAGAGGTGTGGTGTAAAGCCGGAGTGGCATTCAGGGTGTCACCTAGAGTGGAGTAGAGTGTTGTACAGTGGCGTAGAGTAGAGCAGATTGTCATAGAGTGGAGTGGTATAGAGTTGAGTATTGTAGGAGAGTGAAATGTCAGCGTGGAGTAAAGTGGTGAAGAGATGAGTGGTGTAGAGAGAGTAGAGTGTTAGAGTGGAGAGGAATAACGAACAATAGAGTGGAGTAGTGTGTCATAGAATAGAGTGGGGTGGAGTAAAGTGGTATGGTGTGGCATAGAGGGAGTTGCATAGAGTGTTGTAAAGTGGCATAGAGATAAGAAGATTGTTGTAAAGTTGAGTGGCATAGAGTGGAGTGAGGTGTCAGAGTGAAATATAGTTTAATGATGTAAACTTCATAGAGTGGAGTATCGTAGAATGGAGTGTTGTAAAGTGGATGAGAGTGGTCTAGAGTTAAGTGGCATAATGTACAGTGGTGTAGAGTAGATTGGCGTAGAGTGCAGTGGCGTAAAGCACATTGGTTTTGAGAAAATTGGTGTGGAGTGCATTAGCGTAGAGTGCAGTGGTGTAGAGTAGATTTTAGTGGGGTGCAGTGCAATGGTGTAGAGTGCAACAGCGTTGAATAGATCTCTGATTGGAGTGAAGTGGCACAGAGTGGAGTGGTGCAAGGTAGAGTGGAGTGGTGCAGGGTAAAGAGCAGAGATGTAGAGGGGCGTAGAGTGCAGTTGCATAGAGTGGTTTAGAGCGCAGTGGTACAGAATAGATTAGAGTGATGAGGAGTGATTCAGAGTGTGGGGGTGTAGATTGCAGTAGAGTGGTGCAGAGTAGAGTGGTGCAGAGTAGATTGATGCAAAGAGCAGTGGCGTAGAATACAGTAGTGCAGAGTAGAATAGAATGGCATAGAGTGCAGAGACATAAGTGTAGAGTGGCGTAGCATACAGTGGCATGGATTGCAGTGGCGCAGAGTAGAGTGGTGTAGAGAGCCGTGGCACAGAGTACAGTGGTGGTGAGTGAAAGAAAGTGGCATAAAGTGCAGTGACTTAGAGTGCCATGGTGTAGCATGGAGTGGTGTAGCGTGCAGTGGCATAGAATTCAGTGGTGTAGAGTGTTGCTGAGTCGAGCATACTGCGTAGAGTGCAATGGTTCAGTGTAGTTGGCGTAGTGTGCATTGGTTTCGAGTAAAGTGGTGCTGAGTGCATTGGTATGAAGTGGTGAAGAGTGCAGTGGTGTAGAGTACAGTGGTGCAGAGTAGAGTGGCGTAGGGTGGCATGGTGTAGAGTGCAGTGGTATGGAATAGTGCAGAGTAGAGTGGCGTAGAGAGCAGTGGCATACATTACAGTGGCGTAGATTGTTTAAGATTAGAGCGGAGTGGTAGAGGGTAGAGTGGAGTGATGCAAGGTAGAATGCAGTGCATAGAGTAGTGACATAGAGTGCAGTAGCGTAGAGTTGTGCTGAGTAGAGTGGCATAGAGTTCAGCGAGGTAGAGTGGAGTGACACAGAGTGGAGTAGAGGAGTGCAGAGTGCAGTGGCATAGAGGAGATTGTTTCAGAGTAGAGTGAAGTGGCATACAGTGGAGTGGTGTGGGGTAGAGTGGAGTGGGGCAGGGTAGAGTGCAGTGGTAAACAGTAGTGGTGTAGAGTGCATTGGTGTAGATGAGAATGGAGTGGTGGAGTGGTGCAGAGTAGAGTAAACTGGCCTAGACTGGAGTGGTATAGAGTGCAGTGGCAAAGAGTGTAGTGGTGCATAGTAGAGTGGGGTAGAGTGCACTGGCATGAGTAGGCAGAGTAGAGAGGAGTAGAGTGGAGTGACATAGAGTGCAGTGTCACAGAATGCAGTGGTTGACAGGAGTTTAGAGTGGAGTAGAGTGTAGTGGCATAGAGTGCATTGGCGTAGAGTGCAGTACAATGGCATAGAGTAGCATGGTGCAGAGGGGAGTGCAGTGGCATAGAGTGCAGTGGTGCAGAGAAGAATGGCATAGCGTTCATTGGCATAGAATGTAGTGTTGCAGAGTAGAATGGCATAGAGTAAAGTGGCATAGAGTAAAGTGAGATAGAGTGAAGTGGCATAGAGGGAACTGGCGTAGAGTGGGGGCGTGCAGAATAGAGAGCAGTTGCATAGAGTACAGTGGTGCAGAGAAGAGTGGTGTAGAGTTCAGTGGCAGAGAGTGCAGTGTTGTAGATTAGAGTGTTGTATATTAGATTGGAGTACAGTGCATTGGTGTAGTGTGCAGTCGAATAGAGAGTGCACAGTGACATGATGTAAAGTGCAATGGTGTAGAGTAGAGTGGCGTAGAGTGCAGTGGTGCAGAGAGGATTAGCGTAGAGTACAGTGGTGTATAGTGTATTGGTTTTGAGTTAAGTGGTATATAGTGCACTTGCGTGGATTGCAGTGGCGTAGAAAGGAGTGGTCTGGCGTGGCGCAGGGTAAATTGCAGTGGAGTAGATTAGGGTAGAGTACAGTGGTGTAGAATGTATTGGTTTTGAGTAAAGTGGTGTAGAGTGCACTGGTGTAGTTTGCGGTGGCATAGTATAATGTGGCATGGAGTGGCACAGGGTAGATTGCAGTGGAGTAAAAGGGAATGGTGCAGAGTGGAATAGAGGGGTGTGGAGCGCAGTGGTATAGAAAAGATTGTTTCAGCCTTGTAGAGTGCAGTGGTGCAAAACCGATGAGTGCTTAGAGTGGATTGGGGTAGAGTGAAGTAATACAGAGTAGAGTGGCATATAGAGTAGTGGCGCACAGTGCATTGGCATAGAGTGACGTAGAGTGTCGTAAAGTGGTGTAGAGCAGAGTGCAGTGGCACAGAGTGCTATGGTGAAGAGTAGAGTGGCATAGAGTTCAGTGGCATAGAGAGCAGTGTTGCAAAGTTGCGCAGAGTGGATTGGTGCGGAGTATAGTGGGGTGGTGTAGGGTAGAGTGCACCGGGATAGAGTGGAGTTATCCAGAGTGTAGTGACGTAGAGTGGTGTACAGTGCAATGGCGACGGGTGCAGTGGTGCATAGTAGAGTAGTGTGGGGTAGTGTGCTTTCTCATAGAGTAGAGTGGTGTAAAGTAGAGAGACGTAGAGTGAAGTGGCATACATTGGAGTGGTGCAGAGTAGAGGGCAGTGACACAGTTTGGAGTGGTGTAATGTGGAGTAGTGTAGGGTAGACAGCAGTGATATGGAGTGGTGTAGAGTGAATTGGGGTAAAGTGTAGTATGCATGGTGCGGTAGGGCACTGCCATTACAGACAACCCATCTTCAATTGAAATAACCATTACACTTGCACAGATATACAGTTTTCTGTACAACACCAAAACAATAATGTGTGGAAATGTCATTTCTTTTGATTGTATTCAAATATTTGGTTTCACCACACTTCAGAATTACCGACAAATTTGTTACAATGCTGCTTTTCTATTTCTGACATACTCTGAAATATCTGCACAGTTCATTTACAGCCATTTAAATGTAGTTGTGTGCTAGAAAGTTTTTATAAAAACATAGTACAGCCTTCCTCAAGCACACCCCAGTAGCCAGCACGATTGTCACATAAACCCTCTCACTCTGAAGTCAGAGAAAGTAAAGTAAACACCAAGCTCCCTGGAAGACAGAGGCTAACATTTTTTACCTCTGTCTTTGAATGCACAGCAAATAGGACAAGATAAGAACACGTTTTAAAGGTCGGTTTAACCCTTTCTATGCTGATGACGGAACCGCTCCGTCATCAGCTGCGGTGGCGCTGTGCTGATGACGGATCGGTTCCGTCATGGCACGGCCGCGGCGCCTGCGCGGCGCGGATTCCGCGCCTGCGCTGGGCGTTCTAATGAGCGGGCTGGGCCATGACGAACCCGCTCCGTCATCAGCACAGCCCAACCGCGGCTGGTGACAGAGCGGTTCCGTCACCAGCATGCGGCCGCTGCGCGTCCGCCCCGCCCCCTTAGCACTGCAGCGGAATAGCCGCCGCAGCGATGCGGTTAAAGAAATCCAAAACTGGTGGAAGAATACAGTGAATAGAGTGTGTGCAAAGTAAGGGACTGCTCAAGCTAGGCAGCTTGAAACAAATAGAGCCAGCAAACACAAAGCAAGCAAATGTGAATTACAAACTATAAAAAAAATAAAAACTGATGGGTGAAATACATGTTTTTCCAAATGTTCCGAAGATGTTGTTAGCAAACCATACAGCTTCAATGTCTGGTAGGCGTTGACCTAAAAAGCATTCATCTAATACTGCAAATATCCAGCCTGGAAACTTGCTATCTCTTCTTAGAAAGCCACTACCAGAAAAGACTGGTTACGCATGGAA
The DNA here is from genome assembly GCF_964261635.1 of Lissotriton helveticus. Taxonomy (NCBI): domain Eukaryota; kingdom Metazoa; phylum Chordata; class Amphibia; order Caudata; family Salamandridae; genus Lissotriton; species Lissotriton helveticus. The sequence goes on along the minus strand of NC_136062.1, from coordinate 213,205,535 downwards.
ACACTCATTCCAGAAACCAAATAAACGTATTCTAATTTTTATCAGGGTTTACCCTTAAGTTATGAAACTCCCTTCCGCAGAATTACGACAGATGCCAAGTTTACCAACTTCACAGACTTTGTAACTTTATACTTACCGAATGTTTTCACTGATAAGCCAATAACACATTTTAAGCATCGCATATTTGAAAATTTATCAATATTAATTTATTTTAGAGTTTTATATTTCTCAAATTAGACCTGCTCTGTATCAGAGCACTTAACATGGAAATAGTTACAATAACATTTAGTTTCTTTACATTATGCTTTACGAGCTCTGTTCCACGCTGCAGGTTACACCCAGAAAACGTAATTTCTCTGAGACAGAGCATCAGTTCACAAGGTGGCCATTCTAAATAATCAATCTTTTTGTGGTATACCATGTGGAGGAACCACATTGTCGGGAAGTGTAAGGGTAATACTCAGAAGCGTAACGAAACTTGAGGGTGCCCCCCTGCAAAGCACATGCAGGGGGCACCCATGCTACAGACCTACTCCAAAGCTCTCAGGCCAGGGGCCTGCTTGTGCAGGAGAGGGCCCTCGGAGCTCAGGCCCCCCCACACCGCAGGGGATTTTGTTACGCCACTGGTGATTTGGCAGGTCCAAAATTATAGGATCCGAGAACGCTGATGTATAGTCAGCCACATTTTTAGGCAGGAACATGGTGCCGCCTTCAGCCCTGCCTAGTCTCGCCTACTGCCCACATTGTTGATAATTAGTCACATTAGTCTGTCGTCCAGTTGCTTCATGTCCCCCATCTCAGCAGTTTGATGCCATCTAGTGCACATGAATACCAAGTTATCTAGATAATTATCAGTTTTGTGGACTAGAAAAAATTTGTGGGGTCGATTGGGGAGAGGATTTAGCCTTACGGCTAGAGCGGTTGACCTCGAAGCTGGAGAACCGAGTTTGTGTCTCGGCAATGACCCTCGTCATCCTGTGATCCTGGGCAAATCACTTAATCTCTGTGCCTAACAAAAATGAATGTGTCCATCTGTAACAAACTGGTGCTCATGTAAAGCGCCCTGATACCTGATATCTTCGGGTCTAGTTTGCGCTATATAAAACAAACAAAACAAATGTTAGACCATATCAAAGGTTGCTGAGAGATCGAACAGCAGCAGCAGCTAGGTAGGGAGCCCAGGCCCCCTTAAGTAAGGAACAGGAATCTGAATCAGGAATAAGACCTAAAATTAAAAGTATTAGTGGAGAAACAGCAGTATACTAGCTATCTGCCAAATGAAATGTGTTCATAAGCTGAGCAGCTCTGCCTTTCCACCCCGAGGGAACTAGGGAGGGCCATCAGATCAGCATTCAAGACAAGCTCCAGGCTGCAGCAGTCTAAAGCATCTGCTGAGTGGATGCTGACATCATCCCATGTACTGGAAGTTAGCAGGCAGGAGACAGCAGGGAATGCAGCTCCCACGCAGGACACAGCCTCATGAAAACAACAATGACGTGACTCCCCACCAAGGAGCTCCAAGTTTGCGGTAAATGCTAACCATAGGCTACTTTCACCGTGCCGTGCCACATTTATAATCTTCTCTGGAGGAGAGGACCTCAGCCTGTTGTAATCCCTTCAATCATTTATAACATTATTAATACTACCGTAGACGCACCTCTACGGACACATCACATCAAGCGGGGTCTCATTAAAACTTAGATTAATTAAATTTGGGGATCCCAGGGGCCAGAATCTGGGATTCTGGTCGGCATCGCCATACAAAATCCAGGTGTTAACATTTTTAGTTCCCAAATGGGAAATAACTGTGCATGGACGCCCATTCACCAAAATGCCAGATGTAGCAGAAGTGACATCCTGTACTATTTGATTCTCAGAGACATCGAAGGAAGTGAGGTTACTTGACCAGAAAGACACCTCATGACAGTAGACTCTGATGTTGAGATGTGACATGAAGTGACATCACTCTGTTTTGAAACACAGAACATTACAGGAGGTGACATCATGGATCAAATACTTTGTCAAATTAAAGTAAAACACTTTGAAATTTCATTGGAACACCTGCAAACATCTCAAAATATCCTCCATTGAGTATAATTACCCAAATCTTATTACATTGGTGTCAAATAACGCCAGAATAGGTGTCTGCAAAAACCAGGTAAGTAGCTTAGTCACTAAGATCGGGGGTTGGGGTAGGAGGTGAGACTCAAATTTCCCAACAAAAAAGGAGCGTGTCACAGGTGAATGTTTGAGGTGTCTAAGGTTCAGCGTGGAATGTTCCCATGAGGATCAGGGTCAGTACTGAATTGCATTAGGGCTGACTAATAGTTTGGCAGACAGGTACTCTGCGACAGAGTTGACAGAGTACCCTGTCCACCAAACTCAATGTCCGCCCACCCGCCTGATTTTGAGTTGGCGGACCACAGGTTTTAGAATGACATTCTAAAATTTACTTTACCAGCACATAACTTCCACTGATGGAGTAGGAGCCATTGAAAGTAAGTCATCCAACCTACTGCTCTGTTAAGAGCAGACAGTCAGATGGCTTTTTTTCACTGTCCTTCACTGCCAGGTATAAATAGGGGGTAAAGGACAGTAAAAAAAGAAAAAATACCTCCACATTATGGGAGAAAATTGGTGTGGGGGTCATTAGTTTTTTTATTTTTCCAAAACAAACTCCTGCTTTAGGCCAGCTGTCATGTTTGATGAAGATGCCTGTTACACTTTTCCTACATATTTAGTTTTTGGGGGGGAGTTTTATATAGCGCAAAATCAACCCAAGGTTGCACTTTACATGAGCACCACTTGCGTTACAGATGGACACATTAATTTTGTTAGGCACAGGGAGATTGAGGGCTTAATTACACTGTTGGCAGTGCGGGGGCAGGTGGACCGCCACCACCGCGCCCCTGCACCGCTAACCGTCACTACTGCCCGCCCACGAGATGACAAGTTATCTTGTGATCTGATGGGCAAGCAGCATGGCGGTCCCGCTGCAGTGCGTCTTTCAAAGGCAGCAGTGGCTTTGAAAGTGGCACTGCCAGGGGGATGCCCCTGAGATTCCTACACGGCATGGGCTCGAGAGTCAATGCCATGTAGCAACCTGGATACATGCACACCAGGAGGCACATGCTATGCCCCCCTGCATGCATCCCCAGGGTGAGGGGGCACACGGGGTCCTGTAGGTCCCCCCTTGATTCAGCACCGATAGTCTTTTCATGGCAGAAAGACCTCCATGAAACCGCTGGCTGTCCTGAAACTTGTAATATGTATGGCGGTGCAGCTGGGGCACCACCTCCATATTACATACCCCCTGAGCGCCGTGCCACCGCCAGGGAATGGTGGTTCCCTGTCGGAGCCGGTGGTTCAATTACAATCCACTAGCCCAAGTCCTGTTAGGGCAGTCAGACCGCCTGTGCGGAGGTTGCTGGACCGCCACCGCTGTGCCACCACAGGTCTGGATTTGGCCAGAATCACAGGATGTTGAGCGTCCCTGCCGAAACTCGAACCTAGTTCCCCAGCTTCAAAGACGACCCCTCTAACCATTAAAAACCATCCATGAAGTTGTTCCTGTTAATGTGTAGAGATGTCTGCTAGGTTGACAAATATTTCTCACTTTTGTGGGCGGAGTAAAGGCAGTAAAGTCCTTGGCCACCCTGTCTGCCTTTACTTTGTTTGCTAAATCCTAAATCAGGCACTCAGTTTAGGGTGGCACAGTTGACAAAAAAAGTGGATTGAATTGCTAGCTAAGGGAATTGCCAGTGGTTAGCCTATTTAAATGCAAGCATTAATTCAATCCCATTTTGGGTGTTTGATTGCCAGTAGTATGCCTGAATACCTGAGACTGGCAAAGCTTTCCCAGCCTGCTACTACCAATGTTTGTGCATTCTAAAAAGTAGTACATTTGCATCTATTCTATGGGTGTGGATGTGCTACTTTGTTGGTAAACTGGTCACTAAGGAGCACACAAAGTTGCTGAGCTGAGTTACGTCACCTAAAGAAAGCAGAACTGCACCATATCTTCAAAGAAATGGTGCTGTTCTGTTCCCTGCATGTGCTGACATACTACGGGCTAGTAAACGCCAGCACAGGCACTCTTATGCCATGATGCAATGGTGTCTGCATTGTGGTAAGGATCATATCTTCCTTTACGAAACTATCCTTGAAGGTTTTATCCTCTTTGTATGTATGTTGAAAAATGTAGCACACGTGAAAAGAGGAAATAACTAGGAGAAATAAAGATATTTCTCCTCATTACTCTGGCCCAAGAAAGGTGCACCATTTTGGCGCAAACCCATGTGTAAAACTCTTTGTAAATATGGCTTTGTGTGAAAATCCATCAGTGGATGCACCATCCATGGAACGCCTACCTCACGCAAAGTAAAACAAGCAAAATAATGTGTTGCATTTCTTTTCCTTACAAAGCCATACACATTTACATTTGTGTGGCTTTGTAAATGCCCAAAAAGATTTTTCATCTGATTGAATCAAAAAAGTGGTGCAACCCTGATGCAAAATCTTTATAAGTCTGGGTCTCAAAGTTACTTATCAAAACAATTAGAAGTTCAAACCCCTTACTGAAATCAAAATGACATGTAAAACCAAAACAACCTCCATGAGATGTTACAATCAGGATTTAGGAACGGCTGTAGCACAGAAACTGCTATGCTCAATACAGCAGATGACATTAACAGATCATTAGATGCAGGTGACTCCAACCTCCTAATACTACTCGACTTATCTGCCGCATTTGATATAGTAAATCATCAAGCTTTACTTCAGACACTCAAGAACCGCACTGGTATAAATGGCACAGTCCTGAAATGGTTCACTTCTTATCTATATCATCAGTCTCAACAAATAAAACACAACACCTGTCTATCGAAGCCTGCCTCAGTTCCACAAGGGGTACCACAAAGCTCAATACTCTCTCCAGCCCTATTTAATCTCTTCATGGACTCCCCCTCGGTGATCCTGACCAAGCAGGGATCAAATATCAGCTATATGCGGACGCCCCACAACTCTAAATACAAAATAACATCTCCAAGAGACATCTGTCATCAAAATGACACACTAAAGAAGATACAAACCTGGTTAAACACCAGTCACCTAAAACTGTACCCCAACAAGAGTGAACTGCTACTCCTCGCCCCAAAAAAGAATCCCTGACCAATCCAAGAATGTCTCAAGAATTTGGATGCACTAAACTGTTCTCTCAAACTATCTAACTCCGTAAAATCCTTCGGTACCAACCTGGAAGAAAATATGTCAATGAAACAACACATCAACAACTCAGCCAACATACCACAAAAAAGTCAAACTGTTCATTCCCCCTGACAATTTTAAGAAGGTAATACAATCTGTATTCCTCTCAAAACTTCACTACAGCAATGTCATCATCAATGGAAACCCAAAAATCCACCTTGCGCCCCTATGAGCAATTCTCAATGCAGCTGCCAGACTCTTCAAAGGAACCAAACAGTTCAACCACATCTCACCTGTTCTCAAGGGTCTCAATTGGCTTCCAAATAAAGGAAGATATACCTTCACAACAGCTTTTATCACTCACAAAGCCCTGCATAAAAAAAACCCAAATACCTAGAAGCTAAACTATCGGAAGCAGGAAGAGGCAGTACAATGAGAAGCTCCAACTCACTTCTTCTTATACCTCCAAAGAAGCAAAATCATCACCGGTGTGCTCTTTCTCAGGAAATGGTCCTAGGATTTGAAACTCACTACTCAAGGATCTCCGCTGCAACCCCTCCTTCTCCAAACGGTACCTCAGATCTTTACTGCTTAACAACTACTTCGAAAATCTTTCAAACTGATCTATGTTCAATGACTGGTCCTTTAATGTGGTCGCCAGACTCACTCAGTCTCTAATCTGCCACATTTACGACTGTCTTTGACTACTCTAATACTGCATTATTTTATACTCCTTGTTGCCGGGTTTTCTTGACCCACAAGAATCCTCACATAGAACTTATGTGAACTTATTCCCATAACATGTAAACCACTCTGATACCTTTGGGTCTAGCCAACGTATAGGAAACAGAAAAATAAATGAATAAATGCATAGCAGACCTAAATCTGGGCTCCCAGACCCAACGGAGCCAAGACAGGATGTATGTAGGGGGAGGGGAATATCACACCTCAAACCCCCCCTGCTCCCGAAGCTACGCCCCTGTAGAAAACATTAAGATAAAACTGCATATGCAACTCAAGATTAATATGCAAAGCTGTTTATAAAAACTTGACTGGTTTATAGGCAGACAATGGCAACATCTGCTGCTACAACCTATGATGAATCAGAAACATAATAGAATTGGAGACTCTTTGCTGCTGCTCTTTGTGATCATGTAAAGTGGTGGCAGTAACACTTCGCAGTACACATGCAGTTGTCTAATTCTATGTAGTGTACCGGTTGTATACTCAGGTGAAACAGAGTTAGAGATAGAATGTACCACGTTTTCTTGTGTCACAGGGCTAGAAATACAAAATGCAAACATGTATTTAATGTCCATGTAGCCTCTCCTGACTGATATACTTTAACTAATAGACTGGAAAGGAGCTGAGTACAGAAGCCAATTCATAGGAATTTCTTGAAATGATATACATTTGTGACTGACTTTCTTACTCCATATCCTCACCCAAACATTCCAAAACTGGGACCCACAGTCAGTTTTGCCATACACTTCCTGACTACCTTCTACCATTCCAGTATTGGGACCTCTGTGCAGCTCTTCCATGTGCCTCTTCACCGGAAGCAACTACCACGAATCTGTTAGTACTGCGCCTCGCAAGCAGCTCTGCCTTTCACCTCAGTCCTACTATAAGAATACATGCACCGACATGCAGCTCGGATGTGGCAACTCAAGCCTCATGTGGAGAATCCACCCCTATTCTGAATTGTAATGGTTGCAAGTGTTAAAATCTCAGTAAGAAGCTGTCAAGAGGAGCACCTGGTTTCTGAACCTCAGGACATTTTTCTCAGTAAATTGACCATGTTCCTCTTCCTAGTGCTGTTTATTTCCCCTTACAGGCCCTGGGTCACGAGAGGATTGCCAGGGGTGACAAAGTAGCTGCCAGGGGTCGACCCCTGTAGACCCCTAAACGACGTCTCTGACTGTGTGGACCCAGATATACTGGATGAAAATCTGCATGTTTACCCCAGTTCTTGAGATCATTATGCTATTTACCACCTGCTGAGAGCAAGTGGTAAATCTCAGTCAGGGTATGAGGGGGGCCAGGTGGTGGTCAAAGGTTGATTTTCGGGGGCAGGCAGGACATCTGGAATGGGGGAGCCTATTGTACTGCTACTGGGTGTACTGCCTGCTCCCGTCTTGGTGCTGGAAGGGGCAAGAGAGGGCCTAACTATACCTGTGCCTGATATACACCAGAGGTGCGGAACTGCACCAGTAAAACCAGGCCTGATGTTTCTGGACCTCGTAATTTTGGGTCTGGAAACCCCCACACCGGGTACTCGTTATGGGGCCATAAGTGTTTTAATAAATCTGAAATGGTCCTCGAGGTAAGTTAAGGGCACTGCGGATAATTAATATGAACACTTGTGTACACCGCAATTTTACAAGCGTCATTATAAATGTGTGCATGGAGGAGAGTTCTAGTGAGGGATGTCATTTGATTTACCAGCACCCTCGGTGAGGTGAACATTAGGCTGGGTGAATTTTTTGTTATGTTGGGTTTCACATCATTTTGTTTTCTTCCTGGCTAAAGATGTCCATGAAATTTTCGCCCATGGGGAACCGGTTTGAACACAAAATGGGGGAATTGTGAAACTGAAGCATGCCCTGGCCACGAGACATTTTCTGTTAAAACCAGCAATCAAATGAATGTATTTGATGCAAGAGGTCAAATTCTGCAAGTGAATATTAGGCCAAGTTTGAACAAGAGCCTCTCGCTCTTCACGCACGATAGGACCTCATTGCCACTGCTTTGCCATCCTTTCTCACTCTACTTGACCATCTCTCCACCTCCAGACCATTCGGTTCCAGGAAGGAGCTTTGGGTGGGATTTCTTCAAGGTTTTTTTTGCCATGTATCCAGACATGGGGACCAGATTGGCGTTTGGAATGTAAATTTATTCCTCTGGCTTTGCCTCGCCAGAGCAGCACCCTCCAGATTTGTATGTTCTAATATCCAGTGACAAAACATCGACCAGCAACAATATCCAATGCAGAATATACACTACCATTATGGCCGTCATTAGAAGTGACCCAGGAAATGGGCTCGAGGTTCCCCTACTTCTGTGTTCACCATACTGGGGGCTGTGATGTTTAGCACTGAGTCTGGGTTTCGAGCTATAATTAATCTTTTGCTCAGTTTCCACAGGTTGCAGGTTCTACTGTGTAAACTACAGGCACTTGCTGGATCCGGATATAGTGAGTGGAGGGGGCATCTGACACCTTCATAAAAATCAGAAGGTCACATGTGGGCTGGGTGTGTCGGGGGATCTGTAAATTACACAATAGCGACTGTATGAGAGGGTTAAATCCAATGCTTTTAGGGTTTGCTACATTCTGTATTTCTCTGTGCTTGGTGGGAAGAAACCGATTACCCCATGATAGTGGCCTGGGGTATACTGAACTCATCCTGTCTAAGGAACCTGGCTGAAAGGGAAATGTGTGTTTGATAACCTGCGTGGACTGTAGTGCTTCGGGTGAGTAGCTGGAACTTTTTGCATGTAGTGATGCATTAGCTGTATAATAGTACGCTTGTGCCTTGGTGTTTCAAGAAAAGGAGAGGTTTCTAGCCATGGAAGTTATAAAACACCTCCTATTACTTGCCTCACTAATACCAGCCTCTAACCCTGCACAAGAGATCTGTACACTCCTCACACAGGTTGCTTTGCATCTCAAAGGATGTATAATGCCACTTTGGCAGTCTTTTTGTTTCCTGCAAGTGACTATTTTACCCAGTTGGAATATGAGCCTCTTGTTCTTCACAACAGGACCTCTTTGCCACTGCTTTGCCATCTCGTTCAACTCTACACCTCATCACCTCCAGACCATTTGGTAGCAGGGAGGGCCTTTTTGTGGCCTTTCTCTGATATATTCTTAACCATGTATCTAATAATGGGGAAAAGAAAGGAATTTTAATGATTTCCTCTTGACCTGCCCCGCCAGACCAGGACTCTCCAGGTTTGGATATCCCAACATCCAACGACAAAATATCTACCTGCAACAATATAAAATTCAAACTATGGACTCCCACTATAGTCTTAATTATGAATGACCCGGTAAGTGCAATGGATTTTCCCCACCTCTACATTAACCAATACTGTGACTACTAGTAACTACTGGGCAGGGAAAATCCGACCCATTACCAGTTGGCACCTCAGAGTCCTCTAAAAATGAGGAATGACTGGCAGAATCAGTAACGCTAAGATTCTCCAAATAATTCCTCATTTTAGGCCAGACTTTCCCTCAGAGTTTTGGCTGTTGTAAGCAGCCATGTACTTAGGCTGTTACCAGCCACAGTAAAATTAAAAGCCGATTCTTAGCTAGGGACCTTTATCATCAAGGTATATACGGTTAAGAGTAGATTTGCTATTCTTACCTCCACATCTGTGTACCCAGGCAATCTATGTATTGTTAAAGTACCTAGAGATGCAGATAGATAAGCGAGTATATACATGCCTACAAGTACAGACTATGACAATATGGTGGTAGTCTCTATTTTGCACTCAATATTGTTTCAGGCTGATATTCTGCACTCAATATTGTAGTCGAAACCAGCTCGGTGAGCGGCAGTCATGCACAAGGGGTGGAAGGCGAGGCATAAGCTTTTGGGTTTGTTGCACCATTGCCATATAGGAACAGGAAGTGAGTGTTTCTCGCAACAGGAGCACTCCCCACCATCTGATTCTACTCACTGCTTTTGTCCAGCCCTTTCTCTGGATTTTCAACCTCTGCAGACTATCCACACCAGACACAGTAACTGAGTGGTCATTGTGAAAAGTAAGTGGGGGTTATCAGGAGTACAGGGCCATCCCCAGCGCCTCGGACCCTGACTCTACGTTGTTTACCAGGTCTAAGGAGTCTATATGTCACCAGCTTTTGGGTCCCAAAATGACTTTACGCCCACTGCCCCACCGAGTACCGGGTTGTGCCTCAGCAAGGCAGGAGGCAGTTCACTGGGAGGCTATGTGGCAGCTGGTCTCCAAAAGTATTGTGGCAGGAGTTATTGGGGCTTACCACTCATCTGTTCGGGACAAAAGAGACACTGTAGTCACGGTGTCCACTCAGCGCTCTTGTGCCCTGCTGCCAATAGCCACCTCAATCAATCAATCAATCAATCAATCAGGTCATTTGTAGAGCGCACTACTCACCCGTAGGGTCTCAAGGCGCTGGGTAGGGGGGGGGGTGCCGTTACTGCTCGACCAGCCAGGTCTTGAGCTTCTTCCTGAAGGAGAGGTGGTCTTGGGTCAGGCGTAGGTCGGTCGGGAGTGAGTTCCAGGTCTTGGCGGCCAGGTAGGAGAAGGACCTTCCTCCTGTTGTTGCTCTTCGGATGCGGGGGACGGCGGCGAGGGCGTGGCTGGTTGATCTGAGGGGGCGCTTGGGAGTGTAGAAGTTGATCCGGTTGTTGAGGTAGCTCGGGCCTTGGTCGTGTAGGGCTTTGTGTGCGTGGGTGAGGAGGCGGAAGGTGATTCTCTTGTTGACCGGGAGCCAATGCAGATCTCTCAGGTGTCCGGAGATGTGGCTGCGTCGGGGGATGTCGAGGATGAGTCTGGCCGAGGCGTTCTGAATCCGCTGGAGTCTCTTCTGGAGCTTGGCGGTGGTACCGGCGTAAAGGGCGTTGCCGTAGTCCAGTCGGCTGGTGACGAGGGCCTGGGTGACCGTCTTCCTCGTGTCGGTGGGGATCCACCGGAAGATCTTGCGTAGCATGCGCAGGATGTTGAAGCAAGACGAGGAGACGGCGTTTACTTGTCTGGTCATGGAGAGGGAGGAGTCCAGGATGAAGCCCAGGTTACGAGCGTGGTCCGTCGGTTTGGGTGCGGTGCCCAGGGCGGGGGGCCACCAGGAGTCGTCCCAGGCGGAGGGCGAGGAGCCCAGGATGAGGACCTCCGTCTTGTCCGAGTTCAGTTTCAGGCGGCTGGTCGTCATCCATTCGGCTACCTCTCTCATCCCTTCGTGCAGGTTGGCTCTGGCGGTGGCGGGGTCGTTGGTCAGGGAGAGGATCAACTGGGTGTCGTCGGCGTAGGAGATTATGTTGAGGTTGTGTTGGCGTGCGATGGCCGCGAGGGGGCTCATGTAGACGTTGAAGAGGGTGGGGCTCAGTGAGGAACCTTGAGGGACGCCGCAGATGACTTCGGTGGCCTCTGACTTGTACGGTGGTAGGCGGACTCTCTGTGTTCTTCCATCGAGGAAGGAGGTGATCCATTCCAGTGCCTTGTCCTGGATTCCGATGTTGCCAAGGCGCTGTACTAGTGTGCGGTGGCAGACGGTGTCGAAGGCCGCGGAGAGGTCTAGGAGGATGAGGGCCGCTGTTTCTCCGTTGTCCATCAGAGTTCGTATGTCATCGGTGGCAGCGATGAGGGCGGTCTCGGTGCTGTGGTTCGCCCGGAAGCCAGACTGTGAGGGGTCGAGGGATCCGTTCGTCTCGAGGAAGGCTGCCAGCTGTTTGTTGACGGTCTTCTCGATGACTTTGGCCGGGAACGGGAGGAGCGAGATGGGACGGTAGTTCTTGAGGTCGGTGGGGTCTGCTGTGGGTTTCTTGAGAAGAGCGCTGAGATCGGCGTGCTTCCAGCTCTCAGGGAAGGTGGCGGTGTCGAAGGAAGTGTTGATGATGTCCCGCAGGTGGGGTGCGATGACAGCGTCGGCCTTGTTGAAGACGTGGTGAGGGCAGGGGTCAGTCGGAGATCCGGAATGGATGGAGTTCATTGTGCGGATGGTGTCTTCGGTGTTGATCGGAGTCCAGGTGCGGAGGGTGGTGGTGGGTGGCGTTGTTGCGGTCGTGGCTTGCGTAGGTTGGTTGCTGAAGCTGTTGTGTATGTCCGCGATCTTGTTGTGGAAGTAGGAGGCGAGGGAGTCGCAGAGGTCTTGCGACGGGGTGATGTCATTGCTTCCGGCGTTGGGGTTGGAGAGCTCTTTCACGATGTTGAAGAGTTCCTTGCAGTTGTGTGCGTTGTTGTCCAGCCGGTCCTTGTATGTATTTTTCTTGGTGGCGCGGATCAGCTGGTGGTGTTTACGGGTGGCGAGCTTGAGGGTGGTCATGTTGTCCGTGGTTGGCTCCCTTCTCCAGGCTTTCTCGAGGGCTCGGCAGTTCTTCTTGGAGCTCTTTAGTTCGTCGGTGAACCATGGTGTTTTTCTGCTGCAGGGTCTGCTGGGTGGGGTTCTCAGTGGGGCGAGTTCGTCCGCGCAGTTGCTGATCCACTTCGTGAGGTTGTCGGCGGCCTGGCTGGGGTTCGCTGAGCTGGCGGGAGGGTGCTGGCTCAGGGAAGCGGTGAGCTGGTCGGCTGAGATCTTGTTCCAGCTTCTTCGGGCAACCTGTTGCTGGTGGTGGTGGATCGTCGATCTTTTGAAGGTGAAGTGGACGCAGCTGTGGTCCGTCCAGTGGAGTCCTGTTGCGTGGCTGAAGGTGACGTCGTTGCTGGATGAGAAGACGGCGTCGAGTGTGTGTCCGGCGAGGTGGGTGGGGGTGGTCACCAGTTGCTTGAGTCCGAGGTTGGCGAGGTTGTCCAGCAGGGTGGTGGTGTTGCGGTCGTTGTTATTCTCCAGGTGGAAGTTGAGGTCCCCCAGGAGGATGTAGTCGGCGGAGGGGAGGGCATGCGGGCTGACGAAGTCGGCGATGTCCTCGCTGAATCGTGTGCGTGGACCCGGGGGTCGGTAGATCAGGGTGCCTCTGAGGGTGGTCTTCGGGTTGGTGTGGATCTGGAAGTGCAGGTGTTCAGCGGTGGTTAGGGTGTCGTCGGTGTTGGTCGCGATGCGGATGGTGTCTTTGTGGATGATGGCGATGCCTCCTCCCGTCTGGTTGGCGGTGCGGTCCCTCCGGATGATCTTGTAGCCCTCCGGGATGGCGATGGCGATGTCGGGAGCTGAGGAGGCGTTCATCCAGGTCTCGGTGAGGAAGTCAACGTCAGGGGCGGTGGTGTCGAGGAGGTTCCAGAGTTCTACGGCGTGTCTGTGGACGGAGCGGGTGTTGAGCAGGATGCACTTGAGGTGGCTGCTAGTGGTGTTCGGCTTGGCGGGTGCTGGTGCAGGGTGTGCCCGGATGCAGGTGAACTTGCAGGCGTGGCAGCTGAAGGGTCCGTGGGTGTGCTTCGGGGCGGCTTGATGACATCCTGGGATGCGGCCGGTGTTGAGTGCGCTGAGATCGGCGGCGTTGTAGGTTCGTCGACCTCAGTCATAGCCACAGCCACGCAGAGCCCTATCGTACATGGACATGTGCATGCACAAGCAGGCAGTCACCACCATGTCCCTGGCAGTTAGCTGTGGTAAGGTGGACAGGAAGTCATCTGCACTTGCCTAGACTTGGCCTGTAACTGCCTCAGAATCTGGAAGAAGGAAAGTCCTTGTGCACAGCTGAGGGCACAGTGCTGAGGGGGGAATGAGTTCCCTGTCAGGTGGACCTCGGGCACTTCCTCTGCCCAAGCGATGCCTTCTTTGCATCCCTTCTTTCTCTGTAAAACTTCAGTTGTAGCCTGTTAGATCCATGGTGTCCCTAGCCACTGCTGCCTGCATTGCTTCTATTCTGTTTGAGGGAGGCGCAGGGCTGTGCCATACTGTATTGTCTGTATATGTGAGGGAAGCTTGCTCTGCTGCTGGCCATGTGGTGCCTTCTTTGTGTGCAGGAAGCTTGCACTGCTGCTGCCTGTGTTATATGCGTCTGAGTCAAGGATGTGGCTATCAGCAGTGCAGCAGGTGCAGTGGCACTGGGGCCTAGGTGTGCGGAAGCCCATTTCACCGCAGCTCAGGCTATTTTTTAACTACCCAGTTTGATAGGGTGGTACATTTTTTCTTGTTTGCTTGAATGCCCCTGACACCCTTGCCACACCACTCGTGTGAGCACTTGTCCCTTGCTGCGCCATGCAGAGAGAGGTGATGGAACAGTTTGTGTGGTTTCTATGATGAGATCGGAATTAAGAGTTGTGAGGATTCCAGCTCTCTAGGTAAATACTATGTGTGAAAAAATCTACATCCATGGAACAATTTTGGCAGGTTAAACCTGCCTATATGTCCTGGGGGATCCCATACCCCCAGGCAAGCCTCGGGGGCCGGACTGCAGGAAATGCATGGCAGGGGCTTAGCAGTGCCTTGCATCTTCTATTGGGTGGTTTTTCATCAACATTATGTGCGGTTGCATCATGGGGGGATGAGGATGCCAGCAGTAAAGTCCTTGCGTCAAGTGTATGAGGGAGTTTGCTAGCAGCATCACTAGACCAAGAGAGCCGATCCAGAGACGCTTAATCATAACCTGAGGTCAAACAATGCAACAGGAAACTTTAAACATGCCCTGCTCATAATCTTAATGCATTCCAATGCACGTTGAAGGGAAAGAAGAGATAAAACAGAAGTAGGGAAGAAGGATGGAGAGAAACACAGAAAGCAGTTGCAGAAATAACCTACATGAGTTATAAAAAATGCAGGGAGTGTCTGATGGTGGATTAAAAAGGCACGAGGTGGAATCAAGTCTATGCAGTCTTGGTTTTGAGTATTTGCTAGGGCGGGCTGCGGGCTTCTGAGCAAAACTTTGGGCCCGACAATTATTCTTTTGCAAAATAGGAATGGACTCAAAAGAAGAGACTTTGTGTGATCCCTCCTGATGGGGCTTTTGGACAGGCCATTAGGTAGCCTTCCTACCTAATGGGCTGGCCAAAAAGGATCTTATCCAGATGAATCAAGGGAAGGCTACTGGAATAATCTAGCCTGGATGACCTGAGAGTTTTCTCAAGCATTGGAAAAGCTGTAAACATACATTGGAAAAGCCAATATGTCTTATGTGGCAATTCTTGTTCAGTGTTGTCATGATTTTTGTAAAACCTTATATGAAGTTGCCAGGTGCTATTCAGTCTTTAAAAAAAAAACTTTGGCTAACAGCAAAAATATGTTTCTGTCATAAAAAAAGTAGGCAATACCAAAGAATTCCATGGCACTGATAGGAACCTACGTTTTCGTCAGATTGCTTTGCTCCTTATGCCCCTCTTTAGAGCGTTAAGTTCTCCCAATAATAGAATGTTAAGGATACCCAAGTTCAGGTTACAAACCAGAGGGACTATATCTAGCTTGGTTCTGAGGTGAGAGCTTGGAGCGATCTACCGTTTATGGTCAAATCAGCTCCCAACCTTCAGGATTTTCGAAAGTTTCTTAAAACAGTTCTTCTCATAGTGTTAATTGTATCTCTTTCTTTTCTCTTCCTTTCTTTTAGTGGTGGGTGGGTAGTATTCTCTGTTCTAAGATGGTATCACCAAGATACCCCTCGGAATGATTGGTTGCGCTTAAATAAAAAAGGGAAAGAAAAGAAAAAAAGAAAGACAGAAAAAGAACTACTTTGTGTGTGTGGATGTGCTCCTTGTGAAAGTACAACTTGATAGTTGTCAGGCTATGGCTGAAGTGAACTGACGACCCTTGATGCATTCTGGAGTTGGCGGAAGAAACATGTAAATGGCACAAACACAGATGTGAAGTCTAGCTGAAACTCCCTAAAAGTATGTATGTTATACACATAATTTTGGCAATTGGTCTGGCATTGGCTCCCAGCCTCTTGAATTTGAGAAAGAAATCAAAAAAGAAGGCAAGCAACAGGGCCGGACAGGAACCCAAAGCAGCCCTGGAAATTTTGACAGGCCAGCCCCCAGGCTTCTTTTGTTAATGAGGGTCGATATAGCAGCACTACTGAAAAACCTGCCCTTGGTAATAAAAACAGCCCTAACACTGCAAAAAGATCCCCCACCCTTCCATCCTCCGGGTGAAAATGCCCGCAACTACCAGTCTGCAACAAAGAAGGCAAGAAAGAAGTAAATAATGTAAAAAAAAGTAGGAACAAAAGGTAGGAAAGAAGGCAATAACGACCCATCCCGTCCTCGGAGGGCAACTGCTGATCTATCCAACAATGACATAGATGACCTCCTCATGACCTATACCAGTCCGACTGATAACAGTAAGCCTCGATGTGACACTATCCAATCCATTCAAACCAACCCCTTCAGAGAACCCACTCACAACTACAGATCCATTAATAGAGAAAACCTCACAAATATCAATTTAGTGCAGACTACCAACTCCCACTCAACTAGCAAAATGAAATGTGCACTCATCAATTGCAGATCCGCCAGCAAACATGCCCCTGACATTTTTGACCTCATACTCCGGAAAGATCTAGACATTATCGTCCTTACCGAAACATGGCTAAATAGTTCCTCTTCTCCCATCCTAGACCTTCCAGTACCCCCTAGTCATGACTTAATCCGCCCAGACAGAAATGTGAAACCCGACGGCGGGCTAGCCTGCATTTATCTAAACACAATTTCAGTCAATCAAGCGGATTCCATCTCTTTATCCTCCTGCGAATATCTCTGTATCAACATCTCCAATGAAAAGCGCCTCGCCAGCAATCTTCACATAATCTACCTCCCCTCCCAGGTGATAATCTGTTGTTCAAGTTATCACATCCAATGACAACTCACAAGTGCCACAGATTTTCCTGGGAGACTTCAATCTCCACTGGAGCAATTCAAATGATCATGGTGTAAGCTGTCTTAAATCTTTTCTGACAGATCAGAATCTGTCTCAATTCTGTGACAGTCCAACACACAACAAGGGAGAGACATTAGACCTCATCATAGCAAAAACGAGCACTATATCACTAGAATCCATCACCCCATGTGATGATGAACCATTACAGCATTGTCTTCACTATCAATACTGAGATAGCAACAAAATTGGGCCAACATACAAAACAAAACAATGGAAAAGGAATTGACTAAATATAAAGCCCAACGACCTGGTAAACTGTTACAACTCTGCCCTAACCCCCATGACAGACATGAGTGACGTCCATGACCTGACCTCACAGTCTTTTACAATTCCACTATGCTTGAAATTCTTGATTCCACAGCGCCCCAACAAGAAAAAAACGTTTCCTCCAAAATCTCCAATCCATGGTTCAACGAGAACCTGAACTCTGATAGGTGTAAGCTAAGATCAGCTGAGCGTCTATGGAAATTCACACCCTCCATTAACCACCCCAAAACAATATTCGAAATTGTCAAACAACAAGCAACAAGCAATTAACATGCCAAAATCTTTGGAACTAAACGATTTGGCTACTGCGATGAGGTGGCCAATTTCTTCCTAGAAAAGACAAAAGCAATTGAACTCGACTAAATTTTACTCTCAGATCAAGGCCCATTTTTGTACTCCGAAGGAAACCCCCCAAAAAATGCCTCTTGGCACTCCTTCTCGCCCATCCTTAAACAAGAAATGTATAACACTCTTCTAGCGATTTATCCCTCCAATCACTTCTCTGACCCCCTACCTCCTTCTTTATTCAAAATTATAAAAACATTTATTCTACCCCTATGGTCAAAGATTGTAATCGACTCTCTGAGACAAGGCTCCATACTGGACTGTCTTAAAGTAGGACAGGTCACATCCATATTAAAGAAATCCGACTACCTCCCCTCAGATCTCAACAACTACCGCCCTATATCCAACATCCCCACCCTAGCGAAACTGCTGGAAAAATGTGTACAAATTCAATTATGTAACCACATCGAGAATTTCAACCTCCTAGAAAAACGCCAATCCGGCTTACATGAAGGACACAGCACAGAATCTGCACTCACCCACATAATGGATGACATATTAAAAATGCTAGACCGCGACAAATCTTGCCTATTGATACTTCTTGACTTATCCTCCGCTTTCGATACGGTCAAGCATGACAACCTATTATCCCTACTGGAACATAGGATGGGCCTTACTGCCCCATTGTTACAATGGTTCACCTCCTTCCTAAATAACAGAACACAAAGAATCAAGATGAAACATTTACTCTCTCAACCCTCCATGGTCACCATAGGGGTTCCACAGGGTTCAGCACTCTCACCCATTCTTTTTAATTTACTCATGGAGCCCCTGGCAAACGCATTGAACTCTGAGAACATTCTATATTACCTATACACGGATTACACCCAACTGTATATGAAAATCTCCTCTACTTCATCTCCCTCAATGCTATTCTACAGAATATTCAAATCCGGCTCCCCGGCAATCACCTCATGCTCAACACCAAAAAAACTGAATTCCTGCTCATCTCCCCACCCAACCACACACCCAAGATAGACGTATGGTTGAAACAGCTAAATTCCTTTGACTATGCTCCCCACATCATCGACTCCGCGAAAACCTTGGGAGTCACCATTAACAAACACCTGAACATGCAGGCACAAATACTAATGCCACCAAGGGAGCCAATCACCAGATGAGTATAGTAAGGAAACTTCAAACCTTTCTACCACAGAACGACTTCAAAATGGCGGTACAAGCCCTAGTGTTACCAAGATTGAACTATGAAAGCACCACTTTATGCGGTCTCCCCAAATACAAGCTAGCCCCACTGAGGGCATCGCTTAATGCTGCAGCCAGACTGGTCTCAGGACCTAAAAGAAATAACCACATTTCTTCGACCCTGAAAGCTCTGAATTGGCCGCCCTACGAGGCAAGAATACACCTAAAGATTGCCTGCATGACCCACAAAGCCCTCCATAGCAATACCCCCACTTACTTAGCACTAAAGCTAGAGCGTTCTGGAGGATGTAGGCCATTGGAAAGGACAAGTTCACTACTACTGAAACCACAATTCTTCCATAAAAAGAGAACTTGGAACTTCCTACTGCTAGTGATACGTGGAATCTCCTTATTTACCTCCTTCAAAAAAGAAGTAAAAATGCTTCTAATGAACAAACTCACCTCCTAAGACTTTAATGCTAAGTCGACTACTAGTCACCTATGCTACCCATTTGTTACTGTGTACCTCTTTTGTGTGGATTGACGATTACCAAATGTACATATACTACCTCAACCTTCTAATGTTTAATAGCGGTGTGTGGATCATTCTCTATTGACTACCAGTCACCTATGCTATCCATATATTACTAACTATCTCTATTGTACCAAATTGTGAATATCGAATGTATGTATACTACCTCACCCATCTAACGTTTAATAACTGTAAAGCGGTCCAATACCCTTGTGCGTCATGTTTGCGCTATATAAAACTGTATCAATAAATAAATAATGAGGGAAGGAAGAAGGCAAGAAAGAAGGCAAGAATGAAGGCAAATATGAAAGAAAAAAGGTAAGAATAAAAGAAGAATGAAGGACAAGAAGAAAACGTTATAAAGGAGGCGGGAAAGAAAGAGGGTAAGAAGGAAGACCGGAAAGTAGAAAAGAAGAAGATAAGAGAGAAGAAAAGAGAAAGACAGAAAGGAAAGAAGAAAGAAAGATAGAAGGAGAGGAGGCAAGAAAGAAGGAAGGAAAGCAGGCAAGAAAGAAGAAAGGAGGAAGGCAAGAAGAATAGCATGAAAAAAGGCAAAGTGGCTTAATTGGGCTGACCTACTGCCCCATGCTATATGCTGGAGAAGGCAGAGGCAAAGTGTGAATGGCATAAAAACAGACAAAAGGATAAAGTGGTCCCAGAAAGCCCCTTCAAGTAAATATATTGTACATAAAATATTAGTCAAATAAAAAAGGCCGGGCTGATGCCAAACCTAAAAATGGATTCAGAGAGTTGCAGTAGGTCCTATTTTAAGGAACATTTTTGTTGGCGGTATTTATTTCAGTACTTTACCTCAAGAGACATTTTTGGATTGATATCTTTTACACTGTTAATTACTTTGGATGCTTTTAAGTTGCTGACCCCTCACCACCCCTAAACACCATCCATCCTTGGCCCTTAGACCCTCTTCACCATGCCCAAAGTGCACCCATCCCAGACTTCTAAATCCTATCTGTGAACCCTAAAGGTCCATTCTAGATATAGATTCCACGCATCCCTGAACCCTAAAAACCCTCAACATCTAAACTCCACCCATCCATGAACCCTAAAAAAGCCCTTTCCACACCTAAATTTCACCCATTCCTGAACCTCAAAAACCCTCAAAATCTAAACTCCACCCGCCCCTGAATGCCCCTTCTACCAATAAACTACAAACATTTCTGAACCCTAAATACCCTTTCCTATGCTTAAACCCCTCACCCATCCCTGTACCCGTAAAACTCCTCACCACCCCTAAACAACACACATCCCTGACCTTTAAAAAAACTCACTCACCTTCCCTAAACTCTACCCATCACCGAACCTTATAAATCCTAACAGCTCTAAACTCCACAAATCTGAACCTTAAAAACCATCAACACACCAACAACCCACCCGTCCATAAACCCTAAAAATCCTTCACCACACCCAAACTTCGCACTTTTGTGAATCTTAAAAACCCCTTAAACCACCTACACTCCATCCATTACTGAACTCTTAAAAACCCCTCCCAACCCCTGAACTCCATTCATATGTGAACCCTAAAAACCCCTTAGCACTGCTAAACACCACGCATTCCTGATTCCTAGAAAAACCGTCCCCATCCCTAAATATCACCCAATGACTGAACAAAAAAAAACAGTACACCTAAACTCCACCCAAGTTTAATGCAAGGTCGGATTTTTCGTTCAAATTGATTTTCTTTAAAATGTTTTCTTTAAATTTTCGACATGTTTGCATTTACTTACAATTATCTTTCCTCCAAATTGGGTTTTGATGATTTGGTTTCTTCAGTTTTCGTATTTCCATTAATTTACATAAATCATATGCAAACAAGGTCTATTTTGATTTACTCCATTTGCTGAGTGCCTAATTTCTTAAATTCTCTTTCTTCTTCTACTTCATTGCCAGGCCTGTCACTGGCGAAAACCAACAACTATAAGCCTGACTTTTCTACAGTACAAAATAAAGTTCTGTTCAAGACATCATGCTGAATACAACGACAACACTACCATGCAAGCTTGCATTATTTTCAACAGAGATTCAACAACTATTCCCTAGAATACATTATGCACACAGGGGATGCCCTTTTACACTCTGTTAACAACACAAATACCCGTTTAGGAAGCTATGATTGATCAGTACTGGCAACCGTGCTTTCAAACAGATTTCGAACACGCACTGGAAAATTCTCCACACTTTTCCTGGAGTAAATAGCATTCTATGACTTTTGAGCAAGTTTACAGTACATGCCTCACTCGTCCTCTAGGACCTTGCCGTGATGAACAATGGTGGGGAGCATTGTGCTCTATTGCCAAGCGCGAGCAGAGCATCGGCGAGCGCGCACTTAGGACCCGGCCCCCCGGCCCCCGCCCCTACCTTATCTAGATAGGGGCAGCCGGTCTGCCCCAATGGGCGACCGGCCGCTTAACTCTTCCGGGGTAGGAGGACGCACTTCCGGTGTGACAGAGGGCGGAGCTTGGTGACCTATTTAGGTTCCAGGGGCAGGGAACCCGGCCTCTCCTTCCTCTGTTGCACCGGATCGGTGGCGGCCTCCCAGAAGCGTCTCCCTCCTACATCCCCTTGTGTAGTTTTGCTTACCAGACAGCACAATGGAATAGGTCGGGCGCTGGTCGTCCAACGAGTGCATGAGACCCATTTGGCCAGAATGGTTGTGTCAGGAATGCTGATGATTTGCCAATGACCATACTTTACTTTTCTATTTCTCTCCTGTTCAGTAGTGTGCCCGCAAAGGTGGCGAGAGCCTGGAATGTCTCGGTGAGGCGGCTCAAGGAGGAATTGCCCAGGTTGTGCTCAGTGAAGGGCCGCTGGTGTAACATTCCACCCGAATGGTCTCCAGTGAGGTGAAGTATCACAAGGTTGGAGTACAGTTTCAGGGCATTGAGAGGCGGCTCAGGGGGAAGTGACCAGGTTGTGCTCAGTGAAGGGCTGCTGGTGTCACATTCCGCACTGAATGATTTTTCCGGTGAGGTGATGTTTCGCAATGATGGAGTGCAGTTAGCGGACATCGGTACATATAGCTGGGTTAGAGGATTAGGGTCTTTCATTCAGAGCGCAGGTGGGGAAGGTGACGGACCTGTGGGCCCGGATCACCTTTGTGGCGGTAGAAAGACCTTGGAACAGTAAAATTGACCGACGGAATGGACGGGAGTCCGCCTTGCGTACTCCCTAGGCCAGCACTGAGGGGGGAGACGGCAAGCTCTCCGCTGTGAAATAGGGCCCCGGCTGGGGAGGCTAGGGCGACAGGTTACGAGCCTCCTGGGTTCCTGGTCAGCCTGGTGGTCGGAGGGTGGGCCCCTGGAGAAGGCGGACAAGGATCAAAGGTTGGGGGTCCACTCCTCATGGGGCGCAGGTGGGTTCCACCTCGCGTGGATGCACGGCTTGGAAGAAGGGAGCCGGAAGCCCCCTTTAGTGCTGGAGGATTAGAATCTCAATCTGGCGGAAGAAGATCAGGAAGTCAAGAATAAAATTGTGTTGATAACTGTATATAATGAATTTTGAAATACCTTGTCATGTTTATGAAATGTCAAAATATTAAACATGGCCGTTTTACACCCACACAAATCTCTGTTGTTGATTTCAAGTGGGTTGTCAGGTTATAAGGAGGGAGCGGGGAGCATGCTGGGGGATCCGGGTCCTATGCCAAGCGCGAGCGGAGCATCGGCGAGCGCGCACTTAGGACCCGGCCCCCCGGCCCCCACCCCTACCTTATCTAGATAGGGGCGGCCGGTCTGCCCCAATGGGCGACCGTCCACTTAACTCTTCCGGGGTAGGAGGACGCACTTCCGGTGTGACAGAAGGCGGAGCTTGGTGACCTATTTAGGTTCCAGGGGCAGGGACCCCGGCCTCTCCTTCCTCTGTTGCACCGGATCGGTGGCGGCCTCCCAGAAGCGTCTCTCTCCTACATCCCCTTGTGTAGTTTTAAACTCCCACCTACCCCTCCCTTTAGCTCAGCGGATTGGAGGGGCGTGTTGCAGTAGAAAGACCTTGGAACAGTAAAATTGACCGACGGAATGGACGGGAGTCCGCCTTGCGTACTCCCTAGGCCAGCACTGAGGGGGGAGACGGTAAGCTCTCTGCTGTGAAATAGGGCCCCGGCTGGGGAGGCTAAGGCGACAGGTTACGAGCCTCCTGGGTTCCTGGTCAGCCTGGTGGTCGGAGGGTGGGCCCCTGGAGAAGGCGGACAAGGATCAGAGGTTGGGGGTCCACTCCTCATGGGGCGCAGGTGGGTTCCACTTCGCGTGAATGCACGGCTTGGAAGAAGGGAGCCGGAAGCCCCCTTTAGTGCTGGAGGATTAGAATCTCAATCTGGCGGAAGAAGATCAGGAAGTCAAGAATAAAATTGTGTTGATAACTGTATATAATGAATTTTGAAATGCCTTGTCATGTTTATGAAATGTCAAAATATTAAACATGGCCGTTTTACACCCACACAAATCTCTGTTGTTGATTTCAAGTGGGTTGTCAGGTTATAAGGAGGGAGCGGGGAGCATGCTGGGGGATCCGGGTCCTAAAGCACCAGACAACAAAGGTATCAAGAGATGCCCTCACTCTGATCACACCCTCAACTGCTCCCTGTGACACAGGATCCATCCAGACTGACCTCGTTTGCCCTCAGGTCATCCACCCTTCCGCCAGATCTGACATCATCTCCGGAAGAGTCAAGCTCTGCCCACCATTCTTCATTATAGGGGGGTTTCTTTGTCGTGAACAGGTGGGAGGGAGGTGCGCTGAGACACACTTTAATATGTCTAAAAGCACTATGTGGAGGGGTTACAACACTGGAATTTAAAGGAATGGGAAAGGAAAAGAATAACACATAAAAAGCAATTACAGTGCTTTTAATGCTCTGTTTAGTCTATTTCGTTGAGAACCCAGAGTGCTCCCAGGGGAGAGCCTGAAAAAGCGCTGCTTGGATCCGTTTTGATCCCCTGAGGCAGACTTCAACTACTGATGGGGAGTATTTGATCTAGCTCGTGTCCTCCACTGTGTGACGCAGACTGCTATTGTCCCCTCGCAAGGTCACAAAGGTGTCGTCACTTGCCACTCGGAGCCCCAAATTAACCTGACTTGTTCTCGACTCATTAGTCTTCTGACAGAGCGTGGAGCGCGCGGCGTGGCCCCATTTAGACACTCGGTACATACCGTGTGTGTGTGTGAGGAGGGGGAGGAAGGGAGGGGGGGGCGTGGGGGGGCTGGCAGTGCTGCGCAGTTGAAGGCCTCAGAAGAAAGGAGGTGAGTGGCAGGAGCTTGCTGCACCGGGGGAATTAATGAGCCTCTCTGCGAATGTTCTCTAAGGCATATTTTTCTATTTCTAGGGTGTCTTCGTGTCTGTCACTTTCTGATGTCTCTATTTTTCTGTTTTCTCCCCCGGTGGCCCACTTTGCTCAGCAATAATTGGGAAATGAACATCAATGCAAACATTTTTTAAATGCTTATGTGAACAGAAGTATCGCTCCTTGCCTGGGAGCAGCTTTTGGAGCTCGTTTGCAGGCGCCTGTCAGCGATGCCACGGCTCAGCTTCCCAGCAATGGTCTCACCGCGCTGAGTGTGCAGGAAAAGATTTTGATGCATGCTAGTAAACACGTGGTATCATTAGTGTGTGTACTCCTTACCACGGACGCACACTGAACCTTGCATCATAACCTAAAAGATATTCTATTTTATGCAGGAGGCAACAAAAATCCCAGCTTTGCTCCTGAAGGCTTTTAATTCTTACAGCCTGATTCATGAACCGAAATTGCGATGGCAATAGCTGCGAAAAAGCTAATGCGAGCGCAATAGTCAAAATCGGTATTCATGAAGAAAATAGCGAATTCGCAAACACAGATTAACTAATACGCAAAAATATTCGCAGAATCCCGGCAGTACCCCATTTGCGAATCGGAAATTGCGAGGAACCATGGATACTGCGAATAATATTGCGAAACCGCAATATAATCGCAATCGCTATTCAAGAAAAATCGCTAATTGCGAAAAACCCGGAAATCGCAAATTGCGAGGCGCATTTTAAGGACAACCCAAAGCAGGTGGTAACCATCAAAGCCTATGAATTTTTTTTTTGAAAAAACGTTACCCAATCAGGAACAGGTGCTGGCCTGACCAAACACACTTAAGGAGATGCAGCAGCAGCATTAGGAGTCTCACAATGCCCGGACTTTACATGGTGGTCAGGCGGCGAAGGCTACAGCGAGCAGCACGGAGGAGACGTAGGATCCAGGAGAGGATATTCCGCCAGCGGGTCACCCTGCTGGGCCAAACGAGAGAGCAAATATACGCAAAGTACCGCCTGAATGGGGCAATGATCATCAAGCTAATTCAGGACCTTGACCCCCTGATGCAGCACCCAACAAGGAGGACCAATGCCGTGCCCACACATGTCCAGGTATTGTGCAGCCTGCACCTTCTGGCCTCCAGGAGCTTCCAGGGGATAGTTGCTGTTGCAGGGGGGATATCCCAGCCCACCATGTCTCGCTGCCTGAGGAGTTTCCTAAATGCAATGCTGACCCAGCTACACCACCACATCAAATTTCCCACCAGCCAACAGGAGTTGGATGAGACCAAGCATCAATTCTACAATGTTGCGCATTTCCCACATGTGATAGGATGCATTGACTGTACCCACATCGCCATCTGCCCACCAGCTGAAACGGAGTACATGTACCGCAACCGCAAGTCCTACCACTCCCTCAACAACCAGATGGTGTGCAATGCTAAGACGTACATCACGGACATAGTGGCACAGTACCCGGGGAGCACACGTGACTCCTTCATATTCCGGCACAGCGGCCTCCACACACGACTGGCCAGGGGAGACTTTGGTGAAGGACACCTACTTGGTAAGTACACTTGGCCCACAATGTTACACTGTGATGAAGTAGCTGCGCTGCACAGGCACTCACCCTCTGCTCCTCTCCGTGAATACCTCCTCACCCCATACCTCAATCCTGCTACACCACAGCAACGGCGTTACAATGTAGTACACATACGCACAAGGAATTGCATTGAGAGGACATTTGGGCTACTAAAGAGCAGATTCTGCATACTGCACAAGACTGGTGGGGCCATGTACTACAGTCCTGATGTGTGCTGCCGCATTGTGGCTGTGTGTGCAATACTACACAACATTGCTACCAAGCGCCGGATACCTGTAGAGATCTCCGGCAGTGAGTCGGAAGGGGACGACCGGCCACCTGCACATGTGCGTCAAGCACGCGGGGAGAATCCAGCTGAAGGACACAGACGCCGCAACAACATCACAATGAACAGTTTCTAGTGCACCCACTCCCCTCACCCCACAATTCACAAATGCATGCCAATGGAAATAATGACAGGCCGATGTACAATGCTAGAATAAATATTACAATAATAATGACTTTTTGCAATTCTTAACATGTGAGCAGAATTGCGCCATACTCCTCTAAATCATACACAGGACATGCTTCTATCATCAGCATGTCCCTGCCAATGGACAGTAAAGTCAAGTGCGCCTCCGGCGCGCGGCACCCAATCGCCTTTCAGGCTCATCCTCTGGGACGGCACGTGAACCCGCAGTGGGCCTGCTGCTGCGGCGTAGCACACCAACCTGTGGGACAGACAGGCTGCTGACACTGGCGGTCCCCTCACTAGTGTCGTCCCCACCACCATTGGCTGGGCCGGTTGGATGAAGTGCCAGTACGGCACTGGTGACCTGCTCCAAGACTCGCGCCACATCCTCGCAGCATTGCACCAGCTGCAGCTGCATAGCTAGGCACCGACGTGAGAGCTGGGAGGTGGCATTACCAATGACATAGTTCGAGCGCGTGTAGGCAGATAGCCGCGTAAGAGGCTGGCGGTGGCGGCGGCGGGCGGTGTTGCGCTGCGAGATGATGGCCGCAGTGTTCGCTTCCATAGCAGTTGTCATCCGCTCTATCCTGTCCGACACATTTGCGACATTGCGGCCAATGTTGTGGAGCTGGAGTTGCATTGCTCCTTGGCGTCGTGCCTGCAGTTGATGGATGCACAGCATCCGGCGCTCTATGCTCTGCCCTGGCATGCGCACAGCCATCCCCCTCCTGCCGCTGCGTTCTGTGCTCTGCTGGCGAACCCTGCCATGCCTGCTGTGCTGCCTGGCCACAGTGGGTGTGCGCACTGTCTCCGCACTAGCAGCACCAGATGTTGAGGGTCCCGCTGGTGGTGGTGTTGCGGTTGACAATGGTGCAGCGCCTGATGGTGCTGGCGCAGATGGTGCTGGTCTGGCAGCAGGGATTGGTGCAGCGCCTGATGGTGCTGGCGCAGATGGTGCTGGTCTGGCAGCAGGGATTGGTGCTGCGCCTGATGGTGCTGGCGCAGATGGTGCTGGTCTGGCAGCAGGGATTGGTGCAGCGCCTGATGGTGCTGGCGCAGATGGTGCTGGTCTGGCAGCAGGGATCGGTGCAGCGCCTGATGGTGCAGGATGTGTGGCTGTTGGCACCTCCTCTGCATCCTCTGGTGCCTCGTCTATGTGCAGCCTGTCGCTGTCGCTGCTGTTGTTGTCAGCGCCACCTGTGAGGGGAAGTGGACCTAGATTAATTGCATGTATCTGTCACACGTGCAGTTGCTCCATGCATGCTGGCTGACATTCCCTGACTGGATGTAGCATTGCGTACTTTGGGACATGTCTGGCTGCATTGGGGTTTTTGTACATTGTGGGCAGACTACATGTCCCGCAATGCTTTTGGGCATGACCTAATGTGCATGGATTGCATGACTTGGGTTGATTATGGGAGGCTATAGGGCCATGGCCATTGTCAGGGGACAGGGTCGCAGTCGCATGCCACTTACCTTGGCTGTCTTGGATGGGTCGGGATGAGTCCAGTGTGATGACCCCTATACACGCCTCTGGCTCAAGTGTGGTCTCCACACGGTCCTCCAAGGGGGTGTTGGGAGGGACTGTAGGATCTCCACCTCCAGTAGCCAGGGTCTCGCCCAGCCTCTCTGCCACCCTCTCCTTGGCACGACCTCGGAGGTCGTACCACCTCTTTTTCAGCTCCTCGATCGACCTGTGTGTCATGCCCACAGCGTTGACTTTTGCGCCGATCCCCAGCCACAGTCGGCGTTTCTCCGCTTCAGGCACCCTCCTGGAGTCCTTTCCAAATAGTTTTGGCTGGTTTTCTACCACTCCCTCTATCAGCTGCTCCAACTCCTGCTCACTGAATTTGAGCTTCCGCTTGCGCCCGGAGTCACTGTGCCCTGGTGCTGCATCCTCTGCCATTGCTGCAGTCACAAAAGTGAAGGATTTGAAAGTTTGGAGGTGTTCTGGAAGGAGCTCTGTGAGATGCAGCCTCGAGATCTGCCTCACTGTTCTGAATGGGGGTGGGAACTGCCTGCTTCCTGGTTGTGATGTCATCACTGTGCTCGAAATGCGACTTCCCGTTTTTGCAATCTCGCTACTTGCGAGATCGCATTTAGCGATCTCGCAAATAGCGATATCGCAATTCCTACACGGATTTTGACGGAAATAGCGATTTTCCTGCGATTTTTGTAACTCGCTAACGCTTTTTGCGGCCGCGTGCGAATCGCCTTATTTGCTTGCAGATTTTGATGAATGCCGGTCTGCGAATTCTAAATTGCGATTCGCTGTCAATCGCAATTTAGAATTCACAGAATTCGGTTTTCATGAATCAGGCTGTTAGTTCTTACATAAGAGCACAAGTGTCTACATAGCTCTTTTTTCATATCACAGAACAGGCTTTGGGTAAACCTCATTCAACTTTTGGTTGTTGTGTCAGGGCGGCACTGATTCTGAAGGTTTTTGTTAAAGAGTACTGCTGGACTGCGCAGTTGTCTGTATAGCACAATGCAGAGTAGGCTTTGGGTAAGCATCCTTCAACTGTTGGCTTATTTGGCTCAGCCTTCTTCAGCCACTACTTGGAGGCAACGCAAGGCACCTCTTAGATCAGCCCAAAGGAGTATGTATCTCTTACCTCATGATATTGGATGTTTGGTGTAACATTCTGCTTCCTTGGAATTGTTTCCAATGCAAAGCACGAGGTTCTATTTTGCAGATAAAAGGTACAATTAAGCATCACTGTTTTTATCACATTCAATTCTTTATGTTATGTATCATTGTTTATAAAAAGCAATCGTTTTTAGGTCTCACCCAACCAGACAGTGAGAAAGACCTATTGTGGATTCACTCAATCAATCAGGGGTTTGTAAAGCGTGCTACTCACCCATGAGGGTCTCAAGGCGCTGGGCGGAGGGGGGATGGGAGGAGCAGATTCGGATTAGTCGAAGAGCCAGGTCTTGAGGTCCTTCCTGAACATGCGCAGGGTCGGGGAACGTCTGATGTTGACAGGGAGCTTGTTCCAGGTCTTGGCTGCGATGTAGGAGAAAGCTCTCCCTCCGGTTCTGTTTCTGCGGATGCGGGGGACATCTGCCAGGGCGAGGCCGTCGAAGAGGAGGTTCCTATTGGGTACGTGTCATTGAGTTATTTGGGTCCGATGCTGTTGAGGTTTTTGTAGGTGTGGGTGAGGAGTTTGATAGTGACTCTCTGCTCGATGGGGAGCCAGCCAAGGCCTCGTAGGTGTTGGGTCATGTGCTCGTGGCGCGGTGTCCCTAGGACGAGTCTGGCTGCGGCGTTCTGGATGGTTTGGAGTTTGTGTAGAAGAGTTTTGTTGATTCTGGCGTAGAGGATGTTGCCGGAGTCCAGACTGCTAGTTATGAGTACTTGGGTGACGGTCCTTCTGCAGTCAGGGGGATCCATTTGGAGATCTTATGGAAGCTGTGGAGGCATTTGAGGCTGGTGGACGCGACGGCGTTGATCTGGTAGTTCATGGAGAGGGAGGAGTCAAGGATGATGCTGAGGTTCTGTCGGGGTGGTTGGGCTCCCGAGGGCAGAGGGCCACCAGGTGCTGCCCCAGGCAGAGGTGCAGGGTCCGAGGATGAGGACCTCGGTCTTCTCTGAGTTGAGCTTCAGGCAGCTGTCCTTCATCCAGGCTGCCACGTTCCTCATTCCTTCCTGGAAACAGAGTCTGGTGTCTTCGGGGTTCTTTGTGAGGGAGAGGATGAGCTGGGTGTCGTCAGCGTAGGATACGATCCTGAGCCCTTGCTGTCTGACAATAGCGGCGATGGGGGCCATGTAGATGTTGAAGAGCGTCGGGCTGAGTGATGATCCTTGTGGTACTCCGCAGTTGATGTCAGTGGGTTAGGAGAGGAAGGGGGGGAGTCTGATCCTCTGGGTTCTGCCGGAGAGGAAGGCTTGGATCCAGTTGGGGGCGGCTCCTTGTATCCCTGCGTTGTGGAATATGGCAGCTAGCGTGCAATGCGAGACGGAGTCGAAGGCTGGAGAGAAGTCTAGAAGGATGAGGGCAGCGGTGTGCCCTGGTCTAGCAGCAATGGGATGTCGTCGGTGGCGGCGTGGAGGGCGGTCTCAGTGCTGTGTTTGCTGCGGAAGCCAGACTGGGAGGCGTGTAAGATGTAGTTATCTTTGATGAAGGCGGTCAACTGGGCATTCACGAGTCTCTGTGACTTTGGCTGTGAAGGGGAGCAGAGAAATTGGCCAGTAGTTCTTCAGGTCCGTTGGGTCGGCCGTTGGTTTCTTGAGGAGGGGTGTCACCTCCGCACGCTTCCAATCGTCTGGGCAGATGCCGGATCTGAGGGAGGAGTTCATCGTCCACCCTAATTCGAATCAGAGATGACAGCAGCGGCCTTGTAGAAGATGTGAGGGAGGCAGGGTCCGTTGAGGCTCTTGAGTGAGTTTTCTTGATGGTTGCGGTGATGAGCTCGACGGACGCGGGGCCCAGGATGTGATGGTCGACTTCTCGGTGGTTGTGGGTAGTGGGGTGCTGTCTAGTGCTGGCTTGCTGAAGTTCTCGTAGAGGGCCTTGTTCTTCAGGTGGAAGTAGGAGTTGAGATTGTCGCAGAGTTCCTGGGAGTGTGTGATGTCCGTGGTCTCGCAGGAGGGTTTTGCAAACTGCTAAATGACGTTGAACAGTTCCTTGACATTGGATGCGTTGGGCTTGACTTTGTCTCTTATGAAGGTCCGTTTGGAGTCTCTTATACACTGGTGGTATTCCATCAGGGTGCTCTTGTGGTTGTTCCGTGCTCCCATGGTCTTTTGGTTCCGCCAGGTTTTCTCCAGGCGTTTGCAGGAGCGTCTGGCTTCTTGGAGTTCTGTGGTGAACCATGCGGCCTTCGGAGGGTGTTGTTTGGCGGGGTGACCGAAAGGTGCAAGCTTGTCGGCGCAGTATTAAACCCAATGGTGCAATTCCCTGGCTGCGGAGGTGGTGTCGGTCGTGGCGCTGGGGGGGTCTTGGAGGATGGTGGTGTTCAGGTGTTCCTCAGTGATCTTCCCCTAGTTCCGTCATGGCTTGCGCGGGCTTGGGTGCAGTGGTGGTGTCGAAGGTGAAATGGACGCAGTGGTGGTCCGTCCTGAGGGGCTGGGTGGTGTGGCTGAAACAGATGTTTGATCCTCCCGCGAAGATGGGGTCGAGGGTGTGACCTGCTACGTGGGTGGGCATGTTGACGAGCTGCTTCAGTCCTATGTTGGCGAGGTTCTTGAGGAGAGTGGTGGGGTCGGGGTTGTTGCTGTTGTTGAGGTGGAAATTCAGGTCCCCGAGTAGAATGTAGTCCATGGAGGTGATGGCGTGGGGTGCGGCGAGCTCAGCGATGGAGGTTGTGGGCTGGGCGCGAGGTCCTGATAGTCTGTAGATGAGGGTGCCGTATAGCATGGTCCTGGGGCTGGTCTGGATCTGGAAGTGGAGGTGTTCTGTGTTGGAGTGGGGGTCACTCTTGCTGGATGTGGAGTGCAGGAGGGAGGTCTTGTGTGTGATGGCGAGTCCTCCTCCCGGGCGGTGTGGGCTGTCCTTTCTCTGGATCTTGTAGCCGTCTGGGATGGCCGTGGCGATGTTGAGCCGGAGGTTGCAGTGGTCCAGGTTTCCGTGAAGAATGCTACATCGGGCGAGAGGGTGTCAATTAGGTCCCAGATTTCGATGGCGTGTCAGTGCAGGGAGCGCTGAGAAGGATCCATGTCAGGGTTCCGGTGGAGCGTGGAGTAGGTGGCTCTTTGGCAGCTGTTGGAGCCTTGTCGACGGTGAAGGATCTGTGGCAGGATATGCACGAGAACTGCCCGTGGGACTTGGTTGGCGATGATCTTCCGCAGTCGGTGTGGCCTCCGTGGTTGAGAGCGTGGAGGGTGGCTGAGTCATAGCAGTGGGGTCTGGGAGAACCAGGGTTCCTGGCGCTGGTCGCGGTTGGATCGCGGGGGACTTAATGCCTGCCCATTAGTTACAATAGGTTGGCTTTCTTGTCACCATATTTTGCTTGCTTCTTATTTGGTGGCTTGCCTCACCAATTATGTGTTTGTCCCTCCCATGGAGCATAGACTCTCTACCATACTTGTGCTTGGTTGGCTTGTATCCTTTCGCTGCTCACTTTTAGACAACAGCTTTTATATTATTCTTCCAACACTCCAGGGGAGTGCATGTGTTTTCTATCTCTCTCCTTCATGTGCTGCTTTCCTCTCTCCACACACCCAACTCTCTTCCATGCTCCATGTTGTTCTCTGGCACATGTGCCTATCCCCCAGCACGCTCCATGTTGGTCTCTCCCTCGTATGCTACTCTTTATTGTTTGCTACTCCCCTCACTCAATCTTTCTCTCCCCTCTAATGCTGCTTTTCCTTTCCTCACTAGGCCTTGGCGGTAAATTCCGTTCCGCTTGCGGAATTTGGGTAATTTTGCGTTCTGCGGAGAACGCAGAATTGCCAACAATTACGCGATCCACGGCTTCGCAGAAGTATTTGATTGTTTGCTCTTTCAGAATGCGTGTTTGCAAGATATTTCTCCCTGAGCACGCAAACAGCGTTCACGAACAGGAAAAAAGCATCGGGAACGGGCAGAACAAGCAATTACGAGTGTTCGCGGAACTTTTGCGTGCTCGTGGAGATTTTTTATTGTTTTGCGGAGCTTTGCGTAGCACGAATACGCAAATTCCGCCCACCCATACTCCTCACCCACCTACTCTTTAATTTTACTTCCTTTCCCTTCCTTGTTGTTCCCCCACCCTTTCCTCCATTGCTCACCCACCTCTTGCAGGCCTTTACATTTTTATTTACATTTTTGAAGGGCTTGGGACCTACCTGCATGAAAGTGCTTTTATTTGTAACAGAGCACCTGCCAGCAAGGCAGGTGCTCTGGTACAAATAAAAGCACTTTCATGCACACATTCCTTTTTTATTTTATTCACAGATCTAAGTGACATCTGCCATTTTAGATGGGTGAATACAAAAATAAATTAACACACAGTTCATTCTGTAGGCACACACATAAGTAGTGATGCATGCGCATGCTGGCAGAATGATTCAACCGGCCACAGCAGCCACATCATCACACCTTTATTTGTTTGCACAGCATCAGCAAACAGCACTGACAAACCCATTGGGTCCAGAGGTGAGAGCTATTGGGTTTGCCATCTCTTCCTGTTACATTTACACTGCCTCTTGGTGATGGTTATCAGTGGTCAGAGATGAACACTTTATTAATAAACTAAGTGGACCGTAGGTGGTTATTTTCCATTTGGATACAACTAGACAGCGAATGATTTCCCACTGAAAGTTCTATGTATTATCAAACATCTTTAACACATCCAAATGCATAGGTGTAACCTGGTCATTGTGTAAACAGAAACTTTATTAATCAGTTTCAGGTTCAGTTTATTTTATTTTGCAGAGTTACTTAAAACCATTGCAATACGCGCAAAAAGTAGAAACCATATATAAAAGATTAATTCGCTATAAAAAAATGCCATCATAGTTAAACTATAAAAACACTTCCATTACTAAAAAGTAAAAAAAAAAAAATTAAACGTACCAAGAGCAACCACTATGAATGGCCCAGTCAATGCAGCGATTGTTACTCCCACTAAGAAATTAAAATAGATTGTCAAATACCCCCTTTTAGCCAAAAAAGCTTTAGTGACAGTTTGGCATTTTTACCCTGGGCACTTCAAGAATTCTGACTAATCAGGAGTACAGTTGTGGTGATGCTGGATCGAAGCAAGCCAGAACTGCTTGCCTCCTTGTCCGTATTCCCCTTTGGTTGAAGGGGGTTTTTAGCAGTTGCCTCCTTTCCTGAAGCATCTCTGTGCAAGAACAAATGATATGGATGATGACGCCCTGGCCATTTTTGCACAAACTGCATACTGTAAGAGTCTGCACCCTTTTCCATGGTGGAAGATGCTGCATGCATGTAATCACTCCAAGTCGTAGCTTTAGGAATATTAATGTCTGTGCTCTTGAATAGTCCAGGTTGAAATATTGTTGGGGGCTAGGATCGTATAAGAATTCAGAGTCATCCAGGGATGGGCTCTAGCTGAAGAAGCTGCTTTATCCTCCACCAGTGACTGTTTTTTCAGAGTCTTCCAGACTAATTTCTTCAGAGTTGAGTGGTGGCCTTGTGTGTTCCATAAGGACGATAAGCCTGTGCTTGCCAGTGCATCCTGAAGATACATTCTTGCAGTCAAATTCTCTCCCCTCTGTTGGAGATCTTGCCACAGAAGGTGGTTTAATGATTTAGGTGTTGATGTTTTAATTTTATTCCAGCAGTTAATGTATGCTCCATTTCTGGCCCAAGTTTGTGTTTAACAGGCCAAACTCCAGTCTAAGATAAATGGCTGCCAAAGCCTTACTGCCACTTTTATGGATCGGAATAATCGTTGAACCTTTCCAGGATTCTGGAATGATACCCAGTAGTCTTATTTCCAGAAATAGTGGATGGAGTATTTTTGCCCATTCTTCCGGCCTTTGTTTGAACACTGCAGGCGGGATTCCATTTGGGACCGACACTCCTTCCTTTCTTTCCTTCCCGATCTGTTTCCTGAGTGTTAGATGCTCAGTGGCGAGTGGCCCTTCCTCCTGATGGTGGGTTCAAACAGGAGATTTGGATATGTCTCTTGCCATTGGTCGGGAAACAAAAGGACAGTCAGTGAAATTAATGATGCCTCTACTTTATCAGGCAATGTTGGTTTATTTCACTGTACTGAAATCCTTTCACTTAGGAGTCTAAAACGAATGTTTGGTGTTTCCACCTATTTGATTTTGGACAGTGTGCGTTGCAAGAAGAGTGTGCAGCACTATAATTTCTACAGAAAACTTTGGGGAGGTGACAAAGTTTGCATGCACGCAATATTTTCCCAAAATTTACGTTTTTGCTGTAGATGCTTTCCACAGCATCGTTTTTACGGCTCGGCCTACGTCACCACTTCGTCAGAAGTGGGGCGTAGCTCCGAGCCGTATTGTTAAGGGGCTCAGAATCGTGAAGTAAAAATTCCTCAGTGCGCGAGAATTTTTCGTGGTGTTGTGTGCCATCTGCATGGTCATTGGTCCTCTGACGGCTGTGTTTTTGTAAGTGTTCACGTAATAGGCCCTAGGAATTTTTCTCTATCGACTTCCTGCATTTTCCGTGCTAACACGCGCATGAGAATGCCATAAATTCCCAATTACCAGATGTCAGGGTCCGCTCGCGCATTCACAACTCTGTAGTTTTCTTGAGCTGTGTGTGCGTGCATGCTGTCTCCCCGTCCAGGAGAATGCCATAAATTCTCAATTACCAGCTGTCAGAGGTGCCGGTAATTGAAGGCAGATGCTTGTTTTTCAATGCTGCTTTATTGCCGTCGCACGTATTTATATATTTATTAACATGCCGGTTCTTAGTAAAGTACATGTCAAAGGCTAAGAAAAGTAGGTTATTGCAGTGAACTATATCAATAATGGCAAACCCTTGTTTTTCAATGCTGCTTTATTGCCGTCACACGTATTTATATATTTATTAACATGCTGGTTCTTAGTAAAGCACATGTCAAAGGCTAAGAAAAGTAGGTTATTGCAGTGAACTATATCAATAATGGCAAACCCTTGGTTACATGACATAAGGATTATTATAGTGTGAGTGCAGAGTGGTGAGTGCAGAGTGGTGAGTGCAGAGTGGTGATTGCAGAGTGGTGAGTGCAGAGTAGTGAGTGCAGAGTAGTGAGTGCAGAGTAGTGAGTGCAGAGTGCTGAGTGCAGAGTGCTGAGTGCAGAGTGCTGAGTAGTGAGTAGTGAGTGCAGAGTGCAGAGTAGTGAGTGCAGAGTGAGTTTCCAGAGTGCAGAGTAGTGAGTAGTGAGTGCAGAGTGCAGAGTAGTGAGTGCAGAGTGCTGAGTAGTGAGTGCAGAGTAGTGAGTGCAGAGTAGTGAGTGCAGAGTAGTGAGTGCAGAGTAGTGAGTGCAGAGTGGTGAGTGCAGAGTGGTGAGTGCAGAGTGGTGAGTAGTGAGTGCAGAGTGAGTGTGCAGAGTAGTGAGTGCACAGTGAGTGTGCAGAGTGCTGAGTAGTGAGTGCAGAGTGCTGAGTAGTGAGTGCAGAGTGCAGAGTGCAGAGTAGTGAGTAGTGAGTGGTGAGTAGTGAGTAGTGAGTAGTGAGTAGTGAGTAGTGAGTGCAGAGTAGTGAGTAGTGAGTAGTGAGTGCAGAGTAGTGAGTAGTGAGTGCAGAGTAGTGAGTGCAGAGTAGTGAGTGTAGAGTAGTGAGTGCAGAGTGAGTGTGCAGAGTAGTGAGTAGTGAGTGCAGAGTAGTGAGTGCAGAGTGAGTGTGCAGAGTAGTGAGTAGTGAGTGCAGAGTGAGTGTGCAGAGTAGTCAGTAGTGAGTGCAGAGTGTGAGTGCAGAGTAGTGAGTAGTGAGTGCAGAGTAGTGAGTGCAGAGTAGTGAGTAGTGAGTGCAGAGTAGTGAGTGCAGAGTGAGTGTGCAGATTAGTGAGTAGTGAGTGCAGAGTGTGAGTGCAGAGTAGTGAGTGCAGAGTGTGAGCGCAGAGTAGTGAGTAGTGAGTGCAGAGTAGTGAGTAGTGAGTGCAGAGTAGTGAGTGCAGAGTGAGTGTGCAGAGTAGTGAGTGCAGAGTGAGTGTGCAGAGTAGTGAGTGCAGAGTAGTGAGCGTGCAGGGTGAACAGTGTGTGAGCGTGCAGGGTGAACAGTGTGTGAGCGTGCAGGGTGAACAGTGTGCGAGCGTGCAAGGTGAACAGTGTGCGAGTGTGCAGGGTGAACAATTCCAATCCAAACCACATAATTCTATTACACACCACATGCATACACTCCATAACACATGGCTAAAAGACATTGCCATTTACAATGCCATTAGCTCTAACTCAAATAAATTCGAGACCTATTGCATTTCCAATGCTTGTTTATACAAGGTTTTAAACGGAAGACATCTGAATACTTTTTCGAGTTTTTTCTTGCACACTTACTTCTTCTGGTATATTTCACTTGTAAAAATGTTAAAACATCATCACATTGATGAAATTGGCTGGTGGTTTAAAAAAAAAATAATGACAAGGTTGGAAAGAGGCAACCTGGCACATTTTGGGCACCACCGTCAGGAACAGTCCACTTTGCCTAAGCTAGTTAAAGTCCAGCAAATTAGTTCAGTGTACAAAGCAACATAGTAAAGAAATAATGTTTGTGCTTATCGGGATTTTTAGGAATTAGTTATGTATAGCTCTGAAGAAGTATTAATTACATGTTTATGTACCTACAACTCAGATAATCGACAGTTAATAACCATTAATGCATGGGCAATAAAACAGGTCTACAAATGTTAGACATTTTGCCTACCTGTCAATAACCGAGATACATGGATCTAAACCAAATTCTTGAGAGAGGTAATGCGAGTTAACAAAGTAGCATCATTATTTTTTGAGAATTCCAGATGGAGCAAAACTATGTACAAATACATCTGGGAATGTGAGGTTAAACTGATTCACAAGTGTGGGATACTTCAGAGCAAGAACTTCCAAATGGGTGAACAAAATTAGGGGCGGGAAGTTGCCAACCTACTCCTGTGAAACCATTTACGAACGTTGGGCTTTCTCTCAGATTCGTGAATTCTTCCAGGCTAAGTAGCGACAGCAGAGGTGTACTCTCTACTGACCAATATGTTGGAAGCTTGTTCTAAAATGCAAAGTTGGCCTTCAATACCTGCCCAACTCTCTAGGGGAGCAAGCAAGGCTTAACCGAAAGTGTTTTTTGGAAGGAGGAGACTGGATACGGTTTGGCACAGAAATCTAAATAACAGTAAAGATAAAATGTCCTTCTAGAGTTATTACATAGTTAACTGAGCAACGCTTTAAAAACGCCTTTTCAAGCATATAAACAGTAAAAAGTAAACCAAACAGCTGGCAACTATACAAAGTATCAACTAAGAATACAAAGTAGTATCACTAGATAGCTGTATTGCAAAAATCGCTAAGATCATCGTCACAAAGCTGGTCGTGATCAAGTTTTCACTAGTCCAATGTTACATTAGCAGAGGGATTTGACGTACAATCCTACCATCAAAAATGATGGCTTCACTATGCTGGTTATGATCACTAGTGGATTCCTATAACTGTAAAATGGCAAGCAACCAGAAAGACGATATAATGAAGACATGACTTCAAACCTGGTTATTTACATTGGCTTAATATCATTGTGGAGCTTGCCTCACAGGTGTTGCCCGAGTATAAAGTTTTAGCGCTGGACCCTTCGGCTGAAGTAACCAGGTGCCCTATAAACAACTTTATCATTATTATTATTATTAACCTGTGGGTAGCTTTAACAACACATTAATAATAAATAAATATCAGAGTTCACGCTGTTAGGGTTTTACAGTTTTCCCACAGTATACTTTGACTCCAGCTTTGGTTTAGGGTCTTCCCATTGCTTTAAAGGTTGGATATCTCCTGACTCAAAGCCTAAGGCAGTCAAATCTTGGTACTGAAAGTGGCTAGAGAGGAATCTGACCCATAGAGGAAATTAAATCTGTTAGTGCATAAAGACAAAGACCATATGCAAAACTATGCAGGACCTTCTTGGAGCTCTTGGTTCAGCTAGCATGCAAGGCAGACAGACACGGAACCTCTGCATGCCACGTGGGGTCGAGAGTTTCCCACATACTGCCTGTACACACTTCTTCCAGCACCAAGCAGTTAAGCCTGGTGATGGGTCTTTGCTCACCACTATGCCAGCAGGAAGGAAGCCAGCTACTACCACAAAAGGGCAGGAGGGGTGTGTTGTAGGAGAATCAAATAAACCTGGGCATATGGGTGCGGTGTGTTCACCATCCGCTCAACTGTGAATGTAAATGTTAATGTTAACGGGAATTATAAAAGCGCCCGAATACCCAGAGGTGTCATGTAGCTGAGTGGATTTTTAACAGCCGGTCTGTGATCTCTGTTCAGGGGCAGAGAGGGCTTTGGGGCTCGCTGATTCGGTATTGTTGGCTGAGTTGGCGGTGTTGTTATGTTTTCAGTCCATGTCAGTTGGACAGCTATACACTGGCTATTGGCTCAGGTGCATCTTTACAGTGTTTCAGGTTCTCCCTCTTTGGAGAGGATGCTGGGTATAGTAGATATTTCTTGCTTCCAGCATACATTGTGGGGAGGGGTCAGCTCTTTCTGTGCACTTGGGAGTGGGCAAAACACCTGCCCTGTCATCGGAACAGCCCCGCACACTTCAGCCAAAGGAACAAATGAAATGATAATAGCGTTCAGTTATTATCATTTTATTTTTCATTTGCTACACTGCTTAAATGCAGTGGGGCCATGCTCCTCCGCCTATGCGAAGGAGACGCCACTGACTTATAAGGTCTCATAGAGGGACCAGAGCTGAAATAAAAATAACACGGCAGACGGCTGCCGGCATAGGACAAGCCCTGAGAGGAAATAAAGCAACTTCTCGCCTTTCCCTGAAGTCCCACAACAAATGCTGATCCGAACACAGCTGAGCCTCGCAGACTTTTATTTTATTTCTATAAGCCCATAAACGCTCTTGCTGTTCAGAACATCTGCATC
Organism: Lissotriton helveticus; assembly: GCF_964261635.1. Taxonomy (NCBI): domain Eukaryota; kingdom Metazoa; phylum Chordata; class Amphibia; order Caudata; family Salamandridae; genus Lissotriton; species Lissotriton helveticus. The sequence continues at coordinate 213,165,702 of NC_136062.1, read as the reverse complement.
CTGGCGAGGAACGGATGCTGTGAGATTACCAGGGTTTATGGGCACATATGTTTTAATAGTGCAGCAGTAAAGGACTGGAATGCCACCAAGAACTATAAATGAGTTGTGATGGTCTCGATCCTTTCATACAAAAGGCTGATAGCCATCTATAGTCCGTCAAGATTTCATCTGAAGGATATTTTAAGGGTCCCAAAAGGCAGCTCGGGCACATGTTCTCTATTTCCTGTAAGGTTTGTTGCCAAGTTATCTCTGTCGTAATTGTTTACATTCGACTATGAAATAATCTTTCCTCTTTCCTTTTCCCTCCTTTCACCGCCTGCCCTCTCCCTTTCTCTGCTGTTCCCCTTTAATATGTACTTGGAAAGGGTTTTCGAGCCAGCATCAGCGGTACACAAGCAACCCAGAGAATCCCATACTAGCATCAGCGGTATACAAGCAACTCAGAGCATCCCATACCAGCATCAGCGGTACACAAGCAACTCAGAGCATCCCATACCAGCATCAGCGGTACACAAGCAACTCAGAGCATACCATACCAACATCAGCGGTACACAAGCAACCCAGAGCATCCCATACCAGCATCAGCGGTACACAAGCAACCCAGAGCATCCCATACCAGCATCAGCGGTACACAAGCAACCCAGAGCATCCCATACCAGCATCAGCGGTACACAAGCAACCCAGAGCATCCCATACCAGCATCAGCGGTGCACAAGCAACTCAGAGCATACCATACCAGCATCAGCGGTGCACAAGCAACCCAGAGCATCCCATACCAGCATCAGCGGTACACAAGCAACCCAGAGCATCCCATACCAGCATCAGCGGTACACAAGCAACCCAGAGCATCCCATACCAGCATCAGCGGTGCACAAGCAACTCAGAGCATACCATACCAGCATCAGCGGTACACAAGCAACCCAGAGCATCCCATACCAGCATCAGCGGTACACAAGCAACCCAGAGCATCCCATACCAGCATCAGCGGTACACAAGCAACCCAGAGCATCCCATACCAGCATCAGCGGTACACAAGCAACCCAGAGCATCCCATACCAGCATCAGCGGTGCACAAGCAACTCAGAGCATACCATACCAGCATCAGCGGTACACAAGCAACCCAGAGCATCCCATACCAGCATCAGCGGTACACAAGCAACCCAGAGCATCCCATACCAGCATCAGCGGTACACAAGCAACCCAGAGCATCCCATACCAGCATCAGCGGTACACAAGCAACCCAGAGCATCCCATACCAGCATCAGCGGTACACAAGCAACTCAGAGCATCCCATACCAGCATCAGCGGTACACAAGCAACTCAGAGCATCCCATACCAGCATCAGCGGTACACAAGCAACCCAGAGCATCCCATACCAGCATCAGCGGTACACAAGCAACTCAGAGCATCCCATACTAGCATCAGCGGTACACAAGCAACCCAGAGCATCCCATACCAGCATCAGCGGTACACAAGCAACCCAGAGCATCCCATACCAGCATCAGCGGTACACAAGCAACCCAGAGCATCCCATACCAGCATCAGCGGTACACAAGCAACTCAGAGCATCCCATACCAGCATCAGCGGTACACAAGCAACCCAGAGCATCCCATACCAGCATCAGCGGTACACAAGCAACCCAGAGCATCCCATACCAGCATCAGCGGTACACAAGCAACCCAGAGCATCCCATACCAGCATCAGCGGTACACAAGCAACTCAGAGCATCCCATACTAGCATCAGCGGTACACAAGCAACCCAGAGCATCCCATACCAGCATCAGCGGTACACAAGCAACCCAGAGCATCCCATACCAGCATCAGCGGTACACAAGCAACCCAGAGCATCCCATACCAGCATCAGCGGTACACAAGCAACTCAGAGCATCCCATACCAGCATCAGCGGTACACAAGCAACCCAGAGAATCCCATACCAGCATCAGCGGTACACAAGCAACCCAGAGCATCCCATAACAGCATCAGCGGTACACAAGCAACCCAGAGCATCCCATACCAGCATCAGCGGTACACAAGCAACCCAGAGCATCCCATACCAGCATCAGCGGTACACAAGCAACCCAGAGCATCCCATACCAGCATCAGCGGTACACAAGCAACCCAGAGCATCCCATACCAGCATCAGCGGTACACAAGCAACCCAGAGCATCCCATACCAGCATCAGCGGTACACAAGCAACCCAGAGAATCCCATACTAGCATTAACGGTATACAAGCAACCCAGAGCATCCCATACCAGCATCAGCGGTACACAAGCAACCCAGAGCATCCCATACCAGCATCAGCGGTACACAAGCAACCCAGAGCATCCCATACCAGCATCAGCGGTACACAAGTAACCCAGAGAATCCCATACTAGCATTAACGGTATACAAGCAACCCAGAGCATCCCATACCAGCATCAGCGGTACACAAGCAACCCAGAGCATCCCATACCAGCATCAGCGGTACACAAGCAACCCAGAGCATCCCATACCAGCATCAGCGGTACACAAGCAACCCAGAGCATACCATACCAGCATCAGCGGTACACAAGCAACCCAGAGAATCCCATACTAGCATCAGCGGTACACAAGCAACCCAGAGAATCCCATACCAGCATTAACGGTATACAAGCAACTCAGAGCATACCATACCAGCATCAGCGGTACACAAGCAACCCAGAGCACCCCATACCATCATCAGCAGTACACAAGCAACCCAGAGAATCCCATACTAGCATTAACGGTATACAAGCAACTCAGAGCATACCATACAAGCATCAGCGGTACACAAGCAACTTAGAGCATACCATACCAGCATCAGCGGTACACAAGCAACTCAGAGCAACAGCGGTACACAAGCAACCTTGAGCATACCATACCAGCATCAGCGGTACACAAGCAACCCAGAGCTTCCCATACCAGCATCAGCGGTGCACTACCAACTCAGACCATCCCATACCAGCATCACCGGTACACAATCAACCCAGAGAATACCATACCAGCATCAGCGGTACACAAGCAACCCAGAGCATCCCATACCAGCATCAGCGGTACATAAGCAACCCAGAGCATCCCATACCAGCATCAGCGGTACACAAGCATCCCAGAGCATCCCATACCAGCATCAGCGGTACACAAGCAACCCAGAGAATCCCATACTAGCATTAACGGTATACAAGCAACTCAGAGCATACCATACCAGCATCAGCGGTACACAAGCAACCCAGAGCATCCCATACCAGCATCATTGGTACACAAGCAACCCAGAGCATCCCATACCAGCATCAGCGGTACACTAGCAACTTAGAGCATACCATACCAGCATCAGCAGGACACAAGCAACTCAGAGCATCAGCGGTACACAAGCAACGCAGAGCATACCATACCAGCATCAGCGGTACACAAGCAACCCAGAGCATCCTATACCAGCATCAGCGGTACACAAGCAGCCCAGAGCATACCATACCAGCATCAGCGGTACACAAGCAACTCAGAGCATCCCATACCAGCATCAGCAGTACACAAGCAACCCAGAGCATACCATACCAGCATCAGCGGTACACAAGCAACTCAGAGCATCCCATACCAGCACCAGCAGTACACAAGCATCCCAGAGCATCCCATACCAGCATCAGCGGTACACAAGCAACCCAGAGCATCCCATACCAGCATCAGCGGTACATAAGCAACCCAGAGCATCCCATACCAGCGTCAGCGGTGCACAAGCAACCTAGAGCATCCCATACCAGCATCAGCGGTGCACAAGCAACCTAGAGCATCCCATACAAGCATCAGCGACACACAAGCAACTCAAGGCATACCGTACCAGCATCAGCGGTACACAAGCAACCCAGAGCATCTTATACCAGCATCAGCGGTACACAAGCAACCCAGAGAATCCCATACTAGCATTAACGGTATACAAGCAACTCAGAGCATACCATACCAGCATCAGCGGTACACAAGCAACTTAGAGCATACCATACCAGCATCAGCGGTACACAAGCAACTCAGAGCAACAGCGGTACACAAGCAACCTTGAGCATACCATACCAGCATCAGCGGTACACAAGCAACCCAGAGCTTCCTATACCAGCATCAGCGGTGCACTACCAACTCAGACCATACCATACCAGCATCACCGGTACACAATCAACCCAGAGAATACCATACCAGCATCAGCGGTACACAAGCAACCCAGAGCATCCCATACCAGCATCAGCGGTACACAAGCAACCCAGAGCATCCCATACCAGCATCAGCGGTGCACAAGCAACCCAGAGCATACCATACCAGCATCAGCGGTGCACAAGCAACTCAGAGCATACCATACCAGCATCAGCGGTGCACAAGCAACCCAGAGAATCCCATACTAGCATTAACGGTATACAAGCAACTCAGAGCATACCATACCAGCATCAGCGGTACACAAGCAACTTAGAGCATACCATACCAGCATCAGCGGTACACAAGCAACTCAGAGCATCAGCGGTACACAAGCAACCTTGAGCATACCATACCAGCATCAGCGGTACACAAGCAACCCAGAGCTTCCCATACCAGCATCAGCGGTGCACTAGCAACTCAGACCATCCCATACCAGCATCACCGGTACACAATCAACCCAGAGAATACCATACCAGCATCAGCGGTACACAAGCAACCCAGAGCATCCCATACCAGCATCAGCGGTACACAAGCAACCCAGAGCATCCCATACCAGCATCAGTGATACACAAGCAACTCAGAGCATCCCATACCAGCACCAGCAGTACACAAGCATCCCAGAGCATCCCATACCAGCATCAGCGGTACACAAGCAACCCAGAGCATCCCATACCAGCATCAGCGGTACACAAGCAACCCAGAGCATCCCATACCAGCATCGGCGGTGCACAAGCAACCTAGAGCATCCCATACAAGCATCAGCGACACAGAAGCAACTCAGAGCATACCGTACCAGCATCAGCGGTACACAAGCAACCCAGAGCATCCCATACCAGCATCAGCGGTGCACAAGCAACTCAGAGCATACCATACCAGCATCAGCGGTGCACAGGCAACCCAGAGCATCCCATACCAGCCACAGCAGTACACAAGCAACCCAGAGCATCCCATACCAGCATCAGCGGTACACAAGCAACCCAGAGCATCCTACACCAGCATCAGCGGTACACAAGCAACCCAGAGCAACCCATAGTGGTAGGAAACTTCCGCACAGAAAACCTACAGAAAATCGGTCAGTCTCCACGAGACAACTTCCGTACCTATAATGCCTACTTCCTCATCCTGCATGTGGCTAATAACGAAGGGCACACTCTTCTGTAGTGATTGATGGATACAATTTATACAGAGCTTAATAACCCTCTAAGGGGAGGGGGTTGACAAAGTGCCTTCCTAGACAAGAAGCAGGCTACTGGTATGGGGCGGTCTGACTGGTGGAGTGTTGTCATAGCTGTGACTATGGGGAAGCCATTTCAAGTTGTGCGAAGACGACCAGAGAGGTGTTCTTATCTTATCATTGTATGAAGGAAGAACAGAGAGATAGAGGTATATGTTTAAGAGGTGCTGGTGGGTGACCCTGATGAGCTCTGCAGGTCCTCACAAGCTGTGAATTGCCATCAGCCCTCTTTCTAAACTGGTTGCAGTAGGCGAATTTCCACTTTGTTTAAAGTGGAGAAATAGGGTACAGAAATTGGAGGAGGAAGCAATTTAAGAGCTTCTCCTGAATAACTCAAAGTACAGGAGGAGACAGGCATTGAATGGAAAGAATCTAGATCTGTAGGGATGGACTAGGATTTCAGACCTCCATTCTAGCTGCATAGAAGTGGATCTTGGTCACTGCGAGAACTCAGTCACCTAGTACTTGAGTGTTTACTGACATGAATTCTTATTAGAATATGGTGGAAGAGGCATATATAGTGGTCTGCAGAAGTCTTAAATAATCAGGCCAGGGCTTGTGGGTTGATTCCATTACAGGCCCAGAGCAGCTCGACTATCTACTTGCCCGACGCTGCTCTATATCCATGTGGCCATATTGACCCGGGTCAAAATGCAATGTCTGAAGCTCTTGTCTTGATGCAGACATCTGATCGCTTGTGACCAGCTTATCCTTGACTGTGGGAGTGCTGTCAGAGGGTTGTTCTAGATTCGTTTTTCAGGACCAGTAGTTTGGGGGTTTATTTGGGAAACAGTCAGGGTTTCATCTTTATTCTTAATTTTGGATGGCCCTGTATGCTTCGGATTTTGGCCTGGACAGACTAGGCCCATCATGCAATGGATTTCTTTTTGTAAACGGCATTGTGTTCCATAGTTCTAATCTTAAGTGCACCTTCATGTTTTGTGTATATTTTTTAAACTTCAGCTGTTGATACAGTGCTCCTTTACCTTGGGTGGCTTTGTGAATAATGCAAAGAGCCTTGAACAATGATCAACTGACTGTGGAGCATCAGTGAAGGGAAATAAGACAGGTATTGTGCATTCTGTGGGGTGAAAGAGAAGAAGTCCTGCACCCACATTCTGAATTAGTTGTAGTTTACTCATTAGGAAACAAGAAGTCCCATGTTAAGTCTATTTGCGTAATCAACCATAGAAATCATGAGGTTAAGGATCACTTGTAGTTTTTGTTGGTTTCCAAGGTACAGAAAGATGATTCTCAGAGTTTTATTCTGTGGAAGGTGCTCCTTGTGAGTAAATTTACAAGTTGTATAATCAATAGGTCACACTCAATAGCTACACAGAGACTCCTTATGTCTCTTCAGGTCTAAGGTGGCACATTGAGTTACTTCTGCCATTATGTTGTTGTTTGTGCCACTATTCCCCAGGTCGTGATCTTTGTTTTTGTGGTGTTTAGTTTAAGGTGGTTATTGATTATCCATGCATATAAGGCAAGGAGGCAGTCAGCAAATCTTGATGAATTGAGGTCTCCTGTACTGTCCATATTTAGGATGATCTGTGTGTCATCTGTAAAATTGCAAACGTGTCAGTGTGAAGGATCTTATTAGACTTGGTAACAGAGTTTAGTAGAAGAGATCAATGCGGGTCAACTCATTGCAGAGTGTAAGCCATGGATGTACAAGGAGGCAAGGATACCCAGCTTTGCCTGTCTTTGAGGTGGTACGTAATTTATTACTTGAGTATGCTGAGATGTTGGAGTCCAAATTGTAATGTCAGGTAGTGTTGTGAATGTGAAGCAGGGAAATCGTCCAGGAGTTAACGCTAGACCAAACTATTTCTTTTTTCATTTGATCTGGTACTTTATTTATACCTTTTTCTTTAACGTTTTTTTAAAGACTTTGTCACATGCGCTAAGGCTTTCAGCTCATTAAAAACCCTTTAGTGAACTCAAGTGGAACACTGAACACATTAGTAAACGGCCCAGCCAGAGCCTGGTCCATCGGGCCTAACTCCCCGGGATACTGGTAGTGTTGTGAAGCATTTTAGAATCAAGAGTAATTTACTGATTCATGCCCTTATATAGGTATAACTCACATTGCCCTTATATAGACATAGAAATCATACCCATATTTAGACATAACCCATCTAGTCCAAATACGGGCATGGCTACTTCCACTAGTTCCAAAAAGCCACAACGATTTCTTGGAAAACTCGGCTACAAATAAACCCTTTTATTGAAAACGCCCGTCGCTCAATTTCTCTGCACCTCTGATGAAACGAAGCATGCACGAGTGACTGAGTGAAATATCTATCTATTGTTTCCACAATTCTGAAGATCAGTTTTATTCTTGGGGAAACAAAGTTGTCATGTTTATGCAGTTGTCAGAAACTAATCCCTTCTTGTGTATTCGAAAAAGTTTCTAGTGACCTCTGAGCTAGCTGGCACTCACAATTAAGTCTAATATATTCAATAGAGACCTAGTCGACCTAAGTCCTACGTCAAATCTATAGGATATATTATTCCAATAAGCAGAGCCTATTGGGAATATAGGAACTACACTAAAGTAGTGGATCATGTTAAATGCTCCTTATAAATTCAGCAGACACACTGTTCTTGTGTACCACTTTAGATCACTCCATATGCATGTGAGAGCTGACGTTCTGCCTGTGGCTGGTGTGAATAAAGGTTATATGTATCAAAGAGAACTAGCTACGTTTGACTTTTATGGAACTCTGAAGAGTCATGTTCAGTGGCACCGATTAGGTGTCTTCATGAAGCCCTCACCCACCAACCTAGTTGGTGGCATGCTTCATCATCGGGCCCACCCAGTGACACCTAATGTGTCCCGGGTGTGCTTCAACGCCTGATTACAGCGGAGCAGGTATCTTACTGAGAGTGCAGTGTGGTGAGAAAGGTGAAGTGAGTTTAAAACGGCTTGGCAGGAGTCCCAGTCCCAGAGGGTTAAATTAAATTTTAATAATTGGGCTCCTGTCAGCGGTCAAAAACAGGCAGGGTGGATGTGATGGTGGCGGAGTACGAAGACGGCACGCAGGTATCCCGTAGGTCCTGACCAAGACTGCTGGTCATTTCCTTTGCCTATCCACTCCTGGAAGCAGCGCAGGCCAATCGTCAGCATATGCCTGAGGAGGGAATCCCCCCCTCTAACACCTATAGCACCTTAGTGAGTGCGACACATAGTCTATCACACTCACTTAATTTTATACATTTTAATTTGCACCATCACATATAAACGGTCCTGAAGAAAGCCAGATTTAAAAGAAGGCACTGGCTGAAACATGTCGACCCACATTGGATGTAGGAGGTCGTAATCCGCCACCATCACATCCACCCTGCCTGTTTTTAACCGCTGACAGGAGTCCAATTATTAAAATTTAATTTAACCCTCTCAGACTGGGACTCCTGCCAAGCCGTTTTAATCTCACTTCACCTTTCTCACCACACTGCACTCTCAGTAAGATACCTGCTCTGCTGTAATCAGGCATTGAAGCACACTCGGGACACATTAGGTGTCACTGGGTGGGCCCGATGATGAAGCATGCCACCAACTAGGTTGGTGGGTGAGGGCTTCATGAAGACACCCAATCGGTGCCACTGAACATGACTCTTAAGGGTTCCATAAAAGTCAAACATAGCTAGTTCTCTTTGATACATATAATTACCTGTGGGGATTCGGACTAGCTATCTGGTCCTCTCTCTCCTTCTTGATACGTGAATCAAGGTTACTCATCGGACAACAGGTTATTATCCTCAGTGAAGTTGGAGAGTTGGGTAAAGACTCCTCTTTTTATTAATTTACCCAGGTATGGGGCACTAGATATTGGGCTGTAATCAATTTGGTTGGCTGAATCAAGGTTTTTCTACTCAAGAAGTGGTCTGTTGTAGGAGTTCTTCAACTCGGGTGGGAAGGACCCCAGTTCCAAGGTTTTGTTTAGTATGGTCCCCGCTACTGTACCAGCACTCATTGTCAGAAGGATAGCTTTGAAAACTTTTTGGGGAGTTGTCTCTGCTAGAGATCTTAATGGCTTGCTTGCTTGCTTGATAAAGTTACAGAAGTCTTCTTCATAAAATGTGTTCAAGGTAGTATGTGAAGGTTGATTTTTATCCGCTCTAGTGGGAGTCTCATCGATTGGGAGAGGAGTGTTAGCCATTTTCTCGTGAGGTGGATCTCTAGTTTTCCACTTTTGTTTTGATGAATACTTTGTACATCTCATTTCAGAAAGCTTGAGATTGTGGGTTATCCGAGTTGTAGCACTTTGATTTCTGAATTCTGGCAGAATCATGTGTAGTTCTCGTGATGGGCAATCTGCATCCCTAATACATGTTGAATAGTGGTGCTCAGTTGTAACAGAATGATCCCGTCCTTCTCATCCTATGATTATCTCCATATCTGTTGCAGTAGGACAAGGAGCTTTGTTTTAATTGTTTTGATCTTGTTATTCTATATATTCCGTGTGATCTTTTTCTTGAGATTAGGCTTGTTTGACTACAGAGTATGAATCCACAGGGGTTACATTATTGGAGACAAAGATTTGGAAGACATTATGGAGTGACAGGAATAATTGCTTTAAATGAGGTGCATGGTTACAGGAAAAAGGGAGATGCTTTACTATACAATAAAGATGAAGGTGGTTCCTTAATTGATAAGCAAGAGTTGCTGCTTGAACAGCAAAGAGATACATAAGCAGTGCAGCAGGGGATTTTAAAATATTGAGGGTGCAGTGGGTGATACTCTTAGAGATTCAAATGAGTTAGTGAAAGGAGCACTTAACAGTAGCGTAATATGTGATTAATTAAATATTGAGTTTTATTTTATAGCGTATCATTTGAAAATGGTTTAACATGAGTCTCAATGTGGATAAGGCAATTAGGAGCTATAGTTCACTCACTGGACCAAAGAGTGCGCACGGACTCAAAACAGAGCTGTTTTCCATAATACTTTGGATGTACGATCCCCGTTAACCTTCTTTGGAGAGGTCATAAAATATTCTGCGGTGACATGAAAAAAAAAAACTCCTTTAGAGAGTAGCATTTTGGATCCATGGATAAAGGCAACCAAATCCTCAAGAGCCTCCAGACACCCTCAAAACCTACCAGAGGGATCTAGGTCCCAGGACTGATGTCTGACAGGAACACAGGTAGCTATTGGCCCCTGCAGAGGAAAACAAAGGTACTTCCATTGGTGCGGATGAGTGACCTCAACAAGCAGAGTTACTTCTCCAGAGTTATTTGCCTGCCTATTTCAGCTTGCTATCAAAGTTCTACTATACTAGTGGACCCAGTTATTTAACACAGTGTCCTCAGATCTTGGGCTTGACACTGGGCCCATTCCTAGTGTTTTAAGCATTGCTACACTAGGCCAAATGTTATCTTCCCAACTTGCTTCCGCTTGGAGGGAGATGATAACAGGTGGTTCTGTATCTTGCAATCATGAACATATGTCCAGCAGCAAAGGTTTGAAGTCCCAGTGCCTCTTCTGCACTCAGCCAAGGAGTTGAAAATATATTCATTTCTTGGCTGGACAGGCGTCTGGCTGCAACCAGCACTAGCAACTGGTTCCATCCATAGTTGACAAACAATGAGTGAAATGGACAATTTCGCTGTATATTCTCTGATGCCGCCATACCTCAACTGGTTTCAAATGTAGATTCTAGCTAAAAACGAGAGCGAAGTTATGTGTCTATTTTTGGTAATATCACCACGTAAACAGTAGTATCCTAGGCATAAAAAAGCATGATCTGAAAAAATACATGGTAAACTGCTGAATTACATTGCCTATAAAGAAATATAACATTCAAAACACACCACGATGTTTTTATTTACTTGGCAGTCTGAATGTGGGAAACGAGTCTTGGATGACAGCCAGACAGTGAATTAGTTATAATCTGTTTTTTTTATCGGATTATATTATTATCCGGTTTTTATACACACACACACACACACACACACACACGAGTCTGCACATCATGGGTACTGTGACATAACTAAAATTTTCGGACCGCTAGCCGCCTGAATGTGTATAAAAAGAATAAGCCACAGGTGCAAGCTGACAAGCAGTCATGGTAAAAGACATATCATGAGAACAGTACAGTGCACTGACAAATTAATCTGCAGCTGCAAAATATTCAGTGACTTGTGTTGCATTTTCCTAGACAACGTGCTCATTATTGTGGGAGATATCTAAAGATCTGGCTTGAGACCGACCAACAAAGCTGAAATTTTAATTTAAAGGTAGCAGATGATGTTGGTTAAAATTAAACCATAACAAGGCATTACAACTTTGTGGTTAATAATAATCATATGAAATGGTAAATTGAAACACAGGTCAAAGAAGTTGTAGTGTAGTTCCTATTATCCCAATAGGCTCTGCGCATTGGAATAATACCTTCAATAGTAAAGGCCTAGACCAGACGTTAACTAGGTCTACTACTGACGATATTAGACTTAAAGTTTTGGGTTTGCCAGCTAGCTCAGAGTTCACTAGAAACTTTCTCGAATGTTCAGGAAGGAATTAACTTCCCTGATTAGACAAGAAGGGATTTAGTTTCTGACAACCATAGAACATGACAACTTTGCTCTCCCCTAACCAAGAGTGTATCTCGAGAGTCGTGTGAACAAAAGGCAATTTATTTTACTCAGTCAGTACGTGCATTCTTAGTCTCATCAGAATGTAGAGAAAAGGAAGAGACGGGCGTGTTCAATAAAAAGGTGTTATTTATTGATCAGTCTCTTTTCTCATACAAGAGAAATGGATCGATATTATTGCAATACTTATAGTTAAGTAAAGTGCATACATTAATAGCAGAAGTATAAAATAATACTGTAAAAACATTGATATGGTTTCTAAGCCATAAGATGTTTTAAAATGAATAAAATAATTATATACACATATACATTTGACTAAACGTACTCAACTGGTGTTTCTAAATACGCCTACCCCGTGTACCTGACCTAAGCCTAATACGTGGGCGGGAATAGAAAGTTACAGTTTAAGTTAAGTTTGTTTTTGCCAAGTGAATAACTAAAGAATTCTCTGCGAGGGGTTGTTCAGTTCTGTACCTGGAATTAAGGATGAATGAGGGATGGTATCTCTCTCTCTGGTCTCGATATTCCAGGCTGCCTGCGAGGGCTACCCGGAAGCGCCGGTGCTGGATCTCTCGGCAGGAGAAAGCAGCGCGTCTCGTTCTCAGCGCGTCAGGAAGGCGGGGCTGTGCCAGCGGGGTCTGCTCTGCCCTGGGCTTCGGCAAGTATGGCTGCTCCGTCTTGTCACCACCGCGTGTGTTTGCATAGGGCAATATCGGTAATATTTATACCTTTAAGGTGCCAAGATTGACGTAAGGATGGACATAGATACGTCAATAAGGATGTCATACGACTTGCTCGTTAGCACATTCTTTTGCTGAAGTTCTCGGTGATTTGTTATGAGAACTCCGTATGCCTTATCAGGGGCCGGAGGAATATCGCTTGTCTAATTAGATCGCAAGCGTTATGACCTAATCAGATAACACGTTCCTGTGCCGTAGTGTGACTGCGTCAGATAACGGTATCTGCATCATGGGGGTTTTCTGCCTCATGGGCTGACTGCTAGTTAACTTGTTGGTTTGTTTAACCAGAATAGGGTCAGGAATAGGGGGATCGATTCAGAACCTATAGGAATACATCACACCCACTCCACGCTAACTATGGACATATTTACTAATCTATGCATAGTAAAACATACTATAGAGTATAGTGTATACCTTACCACCCCAAAATACATAAATGCGTTTTGAAATTTTTCAAATATACGGAAGAATTGCAATCATATGTATTGTATGTACTCAAGCTGTAGAATAATGCCAAAGTAATCACGCATTTGTATACATTATTGCTATTTGGTATATGAGAATTTACACATGAAATGGCTCTTAATACAGAAAAAAAGTTCGAGACCACTCCATCACACAATAAAATATTTATGAACATACCAGCGGGCAGCTAATGTCTATATGCTATCTAAAATGTAGAAACCTTAGTTCTCTAAGAATAGTTCTTACTTTAAGCAGAAGATAGTGTCCCGAAAAATATGCAAAAATATTTTGGGGCTGCTGAAAAATTGCTGTCCGTGAACTGGAGGTAAAATTGTTCATGTGACTTTATTTTTAAAGTTGAAGGCCGAATTCAGGGAACGCCGTGTGCGAGCTTGCTCAAAAGTCTCTATTTCAGCTCTGGTGAGAACATCATATCATTTAGGCTTTCGAAAAAGCTGTCAACAGCTTCCTGGGAAAGTTCCACTAACTCGGAAAAAGGTGTAACCATGCATTCGTGCGCATGATTTTCTCCATTGACATTCTGATTCGCATTGCTGACAGAAGGTCGTACCTGTTCGATGCTGCTTTCATCTTGAACTTCACTACCCCTTAATCGTAGTGGTGAAGCTTCCACGAATGCCGTCATCAGGATTGGTAGCCGTTGAGGGCAGCACAAAGCGTGAACCTTGATCGGGCTCAACAATGTTTCTGCATCCATTGGCGCATCCGATTGTAGCGTTAGACAGGTGTCTAACATGCATTCTTCTCCGCATAGCAGACACCTTAATACAGGTAAAACACATCTTTGCCACATTGGTCGAAATGATGGAAACCAAGTCATGTTCAGGTCTCTAAGGCGGGAGAGTCCCAGGATTTTTGATATCCGGTCCCGGTATCCAATGGCTAGGATTGTTTCTTCCCTTGTCGCAAGAGTTTGGTCTGTGACATGGGTTGCCATAACGAAAAATAAGGACCAAGAATAGTATTCCTGCAATTAGTCCCAAGATCAGGGGAAGTCCGCCAAAAATCGAATGGACGAAATCTGGAAAAATACCCAGTATGGCTTTGAATGGTGTTAATGCCATCGAAAATACTGTCTTAAATACCTTTGAGACCCCATTGGTATCAGAAATATTTAAGATTTCATTCAGGATTTCTGCGAAATGTAAGGGGGAATTAGTCGATAACAATGAATGTATCTCTGCAGTCGTCCTTGCGACTTGTAGATCATACGTTTCTTTTGATGACGTGAGTCTTGTAGGCGTCTGAAGAAGCACTGTTTTCATTCTGCTTAAAGTATCTATTCGAATAGAAGTAATTTTCAAGTTGGGCCATGCCCTTGCCTCCCTGTCTGGAAAGGAGCTGGGGAACAATAAGCGTCCACAGCACTTGACCTTCGCAGTCGTAGTTACGAGATAAGGAGTCCCGGGCATAAGACTACAACATCTGCGATCTACAATTAGAATGTAACTCCCATTATAGAGTCTTTGAAAGAATGGTTCTATCTCTGTTGCAGGTGCGCCTTGCTGGTGGCATGAAAGGTTGTATGAATTCCCTTCACAGGCTCCATGCAAACTAATTCCGTTACACAGAAGCGTGCCGCTTAGTGACATCGCACAATTATTGCCACTAAGAAACACTTTCTGTCCTTTATTACTGACACATGCATGTGAATAGGGCAGGTTCCATGTTGTTTTAATGTACCCCTTTCCCAATTTCTCGTACATGCCAGCCTGTATATATTTTTGGCAGTATTGAAACCTGAAGGTTGAGATTGGAATATTTATTATCCCATGTATTATCCATTCACTGACAGGTCGTTCTGACATTGTCACTGGTAATCTTTCGAGTTTTTCAATGCTCAAGATTGTATAATCAGCACCCTTTTGTGCCATACTGATTTGTCTATCAGTAAGGTTAAAGATTTGGAATAGTGACGTTGTGTTGATTAAACGCCAAGGCACATAGCCTGAACGCAGATTTTGTAACGTCCAGCCAAGCTGTACAATAGAACGCAATTGAGACTGACCGTGTTGTAATAACAGTAAGTCTTGCGATAATATGTCGATTGCTGAAGACACAATGCTGTCCAAAGAAAAAATTCTGGAGGACAGAGTCATTAACCCATTGTCCACTACAGAAAGTGATTTTTCCAAATTAATACGGTCAATTTCCCGTATTCTCTCTGCTGTTTCAATTTGAGTAACCTTCCAGGCCTCATTGTATGCTGCATATACAGAGGCTGCTATGAAACGTTTCTGACGCTGTTTGCGTGGTCCCAAAATGAAATCACGCAAGTCAGCACCATCAGTAAGTAAAGTTAGGTGTTGCTTAATTTCTGTCAGTGTGGAAGTTTGTAGCCACTGAAGGCATAATTTGCCCACACTGTAGGTGGTTATTATCCCTGGGTGATGTCTTTGGGGATATCTAGGGTCTGGCCTGGTCATTTTGAACTCCTGTGTTTTGTTCAGGAATCTGTCTTGACAGTTATTAGTATCTGTGGGCCAGATCAACCACTGTTTTCAATCTGGATGTGTTCTGTTTTGGTTTAATACATAATTTACGTCTATCTCTTCATCTATAGTGCTATTGCTGTACATTGTTGGTTTTGGAATAGACGGTTTATTTAAGTCTTTGATTTTGGCTAGGCCAAGACAGGTATTTTGTTGAACAGTGTCGTTTAAAAATATCATTTGTTCTGGGATCATGCAGGCTCTAAACAAAGATTCTATACCCTGTACTTGCCATTCTTTTGTACCCCAAACACTTTTCAATTCCACATTTTTGTCCCAATAATCAAAACCAAAAGTATTCATTTGTTCAAAAAATGAGTCCGAATATATCAATTTTGTGTTTGTTATCATGGTCTTAGTTCCTGTCTTGTTTGACAATTTGAAATAAAATGCTTCAGCATTACTTATGTTAAAACCTGAAAAGTATGAATATTTGTCATAGAAGGTTCTTGAGCTTCCTTTTGGAGGGGTTGCACAATGTTCCCATTGATTATAATTTAAAACATTTCTAGGTTGTGCAGATCTATGTAGAAAATGGTTACCATAGTGGTTATAACAGTACATACTATCATAATTTGTAGAACCCTGCAAATAATCATGTTTGGTAAATTTAGCAGACATTACTAAGTCAGACATCATATTATTAATGCTTTCGAAGTCCCAATCATCAGCAAATGAGCTTGGTTTTGCAAAGTCACTCAATGAGATCTTAATTTGGTGTGGATATTTCAGGATTTCGACCGGACCATAAATTTCATAGTCAGTGTTGTCCCAGGCTACCCCACCCGGTATCGGATTGGCTGTGAAGTTGACTGAAGAAAGTTCTCTTTTCTCGACGTGTGACGATGTGTGTGGTTTGAGGATCAAGTTGATTTTCTGACTTGCTGTGTCCATTTTAGCATATTTTCCCTCAATGAAGCGTCCCAAAGTAAGTACCATGATGAGCCAAAGTATGAGGATAAATGCACCAAAACCCACCCAAAATTCGATCCATGGAGAAATCAGATATGTTTCTTTCAGTTGTTTCAAAAGTTCTTTAGCTTTATCTTTAAAGGTTTTTGATGATGTCTGTGTCTTTGATTCACTGAAGCCTTCAGAGGAATCATCGAAGTTTATGAAGTAGCCGGATGCAGTTCTGTCAATTGTTCCAATTGCTTCAGGATTACTGTTTCCTGCATTTTCGCTTGGTACTTCATTGTAGATTGGTGTGTCTCTGCCAAAAGTTTTTATTTGGGTTTTCAGAGGTCTGAGTTCTATTGCATTGTTGCATAGTCCTTGTTGTTCTTCTGTAGGCGTTTCGAATGTGATGAGCCTCTTCGTTAGGACCTCTGTACTGGTAGCAAACCTTGGTGTTCGGCTACTTATTGGGAGTCCACTTGGCCTACTGTTTGTTATCGGCCACATGATTGTGGTTTTACCAGGTCGATGGATACAACTCGGTTCTCCTTTTTACCAGCAAGTGGCGGTAGTACAACAGATCTTGTCCCGTTGATAAGCAAGACAGGAACTGCTTTCCTGTAAGAAGGCCCAAATTCCTTCTTTACCGCGATCTTTTCCCTGACTAGATCCCCGACTTTTGGAATCCAGACAGGTCTTGCTGGGACAGGTGGTGGTTCTTCAGTGGTTGTTGGCTGTTGTTTCAACTTTATGTTGCTCAGGTCTTTTCTTGTTTTGTTTAAGTCCTGCAAAATAGCCAAACGGTCTTTGATATCAAAGCTTTTTTCTTTCACCACTGAAGTCTGACTATCAATGTCAGAGATCAACATCCTAGTTCCAAATAATAATTTGTACGCACTGAATCCCTTCAGAGAATTTCTTGGCAAGTTATTTAGACTACGTTGGACACTTATTAGATGTTTGACCCACCCAGCTCCCGAACCTAATATCCTTTCCGTTATAGATTGCTTTATGCCTTGGTTTTTTCTTTACACCATCCCGTAAACCTCAGGAAGGAAGTGAGAAGATTCCCGCTGTGCTATGCTCATTTGGCCATGTTTCCCATCAGGCTGGAGGGCTAGAGTGAAAACAATGGTCAAACGTAGCATGCTCTTAGCGTATATGCCATTTAGACTCGCAAATCTTTGTATAACAGTCCAGATGTCAGCCGAGTGCTGGTGATCTACATTATAAGTGGAAACTAGCCTGTATATGTTAATCGCAAGCCTTCCTTTTTACTCTTGATTTTTTCTGGAGTAAAACGACGAGGTATTAAACTGTTTCTCTCCCCACTGCGATCTCTGTTGCAGTTTGGGCAGTTTTTTACAAACATGGTGTGACGCAGGCTCATGCCTGGCCACCAGTACCGTGATTGTAATTCTTCCAGAGAATCTTTTAGTTTGAGGTGTCTGAGACCCTCGCCCATATGTGCGTCTGCGATTAACAAGTTTCTCCTGTCCATGTTTGGAATCACTCTATCCCCCACTCCAGGGATTCGAGCAAAAGGGACGGAGTTTGCATCGATTATGTATGTATAATTGAGTGGATAGTTGATCGGTAGCGCTGAGCAGTCGCCTTTTGATGACATTTTCACCGCCAGCACTGTTTCACCGTCAATGTATTTTAATGTACGCTTTTTTCGAACTACGGGAGCCGATTTAGTGGCTGCCGCTGCGGCTGTGTCAGCCAATGAATTCCCTGCAACGTGAACGCCATCACGCTGATGACTCAGTGTGTGTATCACGTGAGTCTTTGGTAGTTCTTTTTGCAAAAGAACTACTTGTTCCCAGAGCATTTTATGCTTGATTGGGCCTCCTTTTGCATCCTTAAAACCATTTTGAAGCCAGATCTGCAAGTATTCATTATAAGACTGAACGCAATAATACGAATCGCACACTATCAGCGTGGGGAATTCTCGATCGGTATTTTCAAGCGCCTTCTTAAATGCCAGTAGTTCAGCTCGCTGAGCTGTGCAATCTCCTAGAGATTGCGTTTTAGTGAGGGTTGGTTTAAATTTCCCTTCGTGCCAGCGACCTTTAACAATCGCGCACGCAGCACTATAAGCTTGTTTACCCCCGACTGCGGGTTGTGCTGATCCGTCTGTATATATTATACAGCCGTAATGATCTAGAGGCAGAATTTCGGTCGGCGGAGGACATTCAAATTCATATTGGAGAAATTCTTGTGTTTTTAAGTTAGGATCAAATTCGTATGCCACGTCCGTTGCAGCAAGAGAATTAGCCCATTGTATCCATCTCGGATGGAGCGCTTTAGCATTTGGAATGCTTGCCTTTGTTACCGCCTCTAGGGCTGGTATCGGTGTCACGATTATTATTCGTTTACCTTGTGCCAGGGCTCGTTCTTTTGCTATAGCTGTCTCTGTTGCAGTTAGAATTTTTTCCGTAGGGCTAAATTTCATTTCAGCCTTAGTGTACAAGTGTGATTTGAATGCAATTGGTACCTTTTCTCCCTCATTAGAGGTCAGGTATGTGAATCCGCATCTCCCTGGGATGACTCGAATCACAAGATTGCGTGTGTTATCACGTGTTTCTAATTTTGTTTTAATTAGCATGTCTGTTTGTAAGGATCTCAACATTTCTGTGTGTTTTTTTTTTCAGTCCAATTGGATCTTTTAAAATCTGGTTTTATCAGATCATAAAGGGGTTTGACCCTTTCTGCGTAATTTGCAATGTATGTTCTTCCGAAATTTAGGAAGCCTAGAATCGACTGTAGATTTTTTAGTGTTCTAGGTGCTTGGATTACGGCACATTTCTCTAGGAAATTGTCCGCCAGGCTTTTGCCTTCACTTGATAATTCATATCCTAAGAACAGGACTGTCAGATGGGCAATTCTGGATTTTTTAAAGTTGAATTTGTAACCCTCTGCTGCGAACCCAAGTATTATGGTGTTCACTCTCTTCAAGTGAGTCTCCAAGTCATCATCTGTTAAGTAAATGTCGTTGACATAAGATAATGCTTCATCATCATATATTTGTAGTAATTCTGTTACTCTCGCTGAGAATACTCCCGGGCCGTTCTTGTACCCCTGGGCTAACCGACAGAATTGTTTTTGAGTGCCATTTATTGAGAACGCAGACAAATATCTGCTCTCTGGTGCTATGTTTTGACAAAAGAATCCATTAGAGATGTCTAATGTTGTTTTGTATTTTTTGCGCACTATGTTATTCATTAGTGCAGCACTATGCGAATTTTGCACTGCAAAAGTTTTGCAACATGGGTTAAGGTGTCGGTAATCCAAAACTAGACGATATGAATTGTCTGGTTTGGAGACCGGAAACAAAGGGTTGTTCATTTGTGAGGTGCAAGTTTCAATCACCCCCTGGTATTCTAGCTGATCTAGTATTTCTTTTACCTGTTTTTTAGCTTCTTGCTTAATTGGGTACTGCCTTTGTGCAGTAGGTTGTGATTTTAACTGGATTTTGTGAGGAGGAGAGTCCTCATCCCATCCCACGTGATTTTTATATAAAGCAGGAGCTAGAGCCACTGCCCACTTTCTAGCAAGTGTGTATTTTTTATGAATTGGGATATGATTTGAGAAGGCAGGCATAATTACTTCTTCGCCATGAGGGCAATCCCTGACAAACTCTGGTGGCCAGTCTTTTTCAGCTAGAAGGATATCATAGCCCTTGGAGAGATTATCCCAAAATAGTCCCCTTATTTTTCTAGTCTTATCTCCCTCTATACGTAATGTTATTTCGTATATTTTGTGAGGTTTGCTAACTCTGGTGTCTGCAGTTTCCACTTGAAGATATTCATTCGTGTCCACTGTCTCCAGATGATTCATAAGGACTTTGCGAGCTATGCTCACTTCTGCTGCGCTGTCTAGCATTGTCTGAGCCCATTCCCCGTTTTTCAGTTGTGTCCTCAGAATTCTCGGCATTGTTAACTATTTTAATGCTGGCTACCTTCTTCTTTGGAAATTGTAATTTCTTTTTTAGCTGAGCAGGTTCCTTGTCTTTGGACTTGGCGTGCTCTTCTCTTTGTTCTGATCGTCCTCTTCTTTCCGATTTCTGCGAGGAAGTCTGAAAAGATTGAGAGGGACGTGTATCAATGTCTTGATATCTATCAGGCTTTTTTATATTATCCCTATTTCTAAGGTTATATCTTTTCCCAGAGGGGTCACTCTGGGGTGACCTGTGTCTTTGGTTCGGAGATTTCTCTCTTCGCCTAGGAGACCTTCCTCTGGACTGGAATTTCTTTTCTTTGGGATTGGATTGTTTGTTTCCATCCCAGCTCTTTTTCTGTGATGTTGAATTATTATTAAAAAATATTTTTTCAGGACTTTCAATTAGTTGTGGTTTTACTGGTATTCCACCTAAACTATCTCTACCTAGTTCCTCATAGGATTTTTCTATGATTCTGGCAATTTCAGCTGGTTGGTCTGCTATATCTGTTTCCTTTAACCTCTGGCGGATCGCCACATTTGCTGCTTCTCCCTTTATGTTGGCTAATAATATAGCCGAGACCTGCTTGAAGTCTTTTAGTAATTTCATACCAAGAGTTAAAGCGGGTTCTGGACCGTATTCGTCTTGAATTTGTTTTAGCACATCTGGTATTACCGAAATGGATGGAACACCGTGCGTTTTTGTGTAGATGGAAGCAAAGACTGTACCCCAAGTGTCACAGTCCTCAATGTGTGGTGCGATTCCCATTGGAAGACAGATAGTCAGAATCCTGTGCTTTTCTAGCGGGGTGGTGTCTGGAAACACCGCCTCTATTTGGGTGATTTTCTGCGCTAGCCAGAATGGTATTTGTTCCCGTTTAGCCGGTACTCTACCTAGGCAGGACTGGATGTTCTGTGGTGTAATTTTATTTGTGTTCCCCTGGTGAGGGGTCAGCTGTGGGAGTTTAATCGCTGGCTGAATTGTTGAAGTCTGCATCACATACTGGACTAATTGTCTATGTATTTTTATTAATTGTTTTAGCTGTGTTAATAGGTTAGCTGCAGACATCCCGTCGATGTCTGGATGTGGTGTGTATCCGGCTAGGACCGGCCACGTTGCTCCTGGTCTACCTAAAGGACCGAGCCTGGTGATGTGATTATTATGTTTTAGGGCGCCATCAAATAAGAGCAAATGCTCTTGAAATTTGAGTGGTACTTCCACCTCCTCGAAAGGAGTGTAATTTTCAGGAGGTTCCTCTATTTTGTAATAGTGGAAGTACTTTGTTACAGGATTTGCTGCTGGAAAATTTATCCATGAATAGTATACCTCTGTCTGCCGATATTCGTGTGCCTCAATTACGAATATGACTGTACCACCTCTAGGTGTCAGTCCATTTTCTATACGTTTTATGGTTATAGATTTCCTTTTAATGACCGGGATGAGTATTATATCCGGGTCTGCTTCCTGTATGGTAGCATCAGCTGCTGCGAGTTCAGTTGCTAATCTAACTGCCTCTCTTTCTTCATCACTGTCTACCATTTTACCGACAGGATGGTTATTTTGTTTGTTTGCAGATCAGGTTTCTTATGGAAACAAAGATTAGATGCACAATATTTTGGAACAGTGTATCCTTCAACGTTGACTATACCAAGAACCATACATAGGAGTTCCCTCCTGCGAGGTCTGGCGGATATGACCTTTTACCCACTCCAGACGTCTTTGGAGTATTATGGGAGAAAGGGGTCTGAGTGAGAAAGCACGACTGAGTTACTTTAAATGTCTTACGTTAGTTTTATCGCCCTTTCCAAACGCGTTGGGCGCCATGTAGTGTAGTTCCTATTATCCCAATAGGCTCTGCGCATTGGAATAATACCTTCAATAGTAAAGGCCTAGACCAGACGTTAACTAGGTCTACTACTGACGATATTAGACTTAAAGTTTTGGGTTTGCCAGCTAGCTCAGAGTTCACTAGAAACTTTCTCGAATGTTCAGGAAGGAATTAACTTCCCTGATTAGACAAGAAGGGATTTAGTTTCTGACAACCATAGAACATGACAACTTTGCTCTCCCCTAACCAAGAGTGTATCTCGAGAGTCGTGTGAACAAAAGGCAATTTATTTTACTCAGTCAGTACGTGCATTCTTAGTCTCATCAGAATGTAGAGAAAAGGAAGAGACGGGCGTGTTCAATAAAAAGGTGTTGTTTATTGATCAGTCTCTTTTCTTATACAAGAGAAATGGATCGATATTATTGCAATACTTATAGTTAAGTAAAGTGCATACATTAATAGCAGAAGTATAAAATAATACTGTAAAAACATTGATATGGTTTCTAAGCCATAAGATGTTTTAAAATGAATAAAATATATTATATACACATATACATTTGACTAAACGTACTCAACTGGTGTTTCTAAATACGCCTACCCCGTGTACCTGACCTAAGCCTAATACGTGGGCGGGAATAGAAAGTTACAGTTTAAGTTAAGTTTGTTTTTGCCAAGTGAATAACTAAAGAATTCTCTGCGAGGGGTTGTTCAGTTCTGTACCTGGAATTAAGGATGAATGAGGGATGGTATCTCTCTCTCTGGTCTCGATATTCCAGGCTGCCTGCGAGGGCTACCCGGAAGCGCCAGTGCTGGATCTCTCGGCAGGAGAAAGCAGCGCGTCTCGTTCTCAGCGCGTCAGGAAGGCGGGGCTGTGCCAGCGGGGTCTGCTCTGCTTTGGGCTTCGGCAAGTATGGCTGCTCCGTCTTGTCACCACCGCGTGTGTTTGCATAGGGCAATATCGGTAATATTTATACCTTTAAGGTGCCGAGATTGACGTAAGGATGGACATAGATACGTCAATAAGGATGTCATACGACTTGCTCGTTAGCACATTCTTTTGCTGAAGTTCTCGGTGAAATCAAAACAATGGCCGCAGGGTTTTGCCCAGGTTGTCATAGGTTTGATTTGTTATGAGAACTCCGTATGCCTTATCAGGGGCTGGAGGAATATCGCTTGTCTAATTAGATCGCAAGCGTTATGACCTAATCAGATAACACGTTCCTGTGCCGTAGTGTGACTGGGTCAGATAACGGTATCTGCATCATGGGGGTTTTCTGCCTCATGGGCTGACTGCTAGTTAACTTGTTGGTTTGTTTAACCAGAATAGGGTCAGGAATAGGGGGATCGATTCAGAACCTATAGGAATACATCACAAAGTGTCGGCAAAAATGCAGTCTCACTGCATTAAAAAATTTTTAGTATATCTATTTTAAGATAATGTAAGGCAAGATGGCCGCTGAAAGGGAGCCCTAGTGTGGAGCTCCGGGGCTAGGGATCTCCAAATTTGGACTAAATCCCCGAACAACCCCAAATTGTGTCTCCATACCAAGCGGAACCACAGCCAGCCAATCTGAGCCGATCCGAGCCGAAACTAAGCCAGAAAGAAGACAGAAGAAAGAAGCCGGCGAGAACAAGGTACCTGGTCGGTGAACTGGATGCGTCCTCCCTCAGAGCCATCCCGTGATGAACAACCCGATGGGGGGCAACAGCTGTGGAGGATTCGCAGGACAGGCGACATCTGTGCCGCAGCGCAAGGCAAGCCGGTGAGTCGGGAGAATCGGAGGAGTCATCGGCGGCAGCCCCGGTGCCTGTGGACACGGGCTGGCCGCTGCGGAGGTGAGGGGCGGAGAGATCTTCGGCGACCGTCGGAGTGGGGGCGTCCATCCCTTGCCCCGGACGTGGCCTCGCCAGCTCGCACAGGGGGCAGGCGTGTGACCGCGGAGACGGGGAAGCGAGACGGTGTAGCGGCGCGCCTGACCTTAAAATGGCGGCCGCCTGAGACACAGCTGCTGCCACTAACTGCGAGCTACTGCTCCCGCCTAACACAAGGATAAACAACACAAGAGCACGGACAGCGAAAGAGGACTGGGGCCTCGAAAACGAAAAGGAAGTCTACAGAGCCATATCTGTCCTGAAAAGAGAAAAAGGACCACCGAGCCTTAGTAGTGGAAAGAGAGAAGGGCCGAGGAAAAGCAAAAAAAAAAGGGACTAAAGAACAGGAGTAGGGGAAAGAGAGAAAGTCTCCCCTCCTCAAGAGAGTGGAAAGAGAGAAGGGAGGAGAAGGGAGGAGGAAAGGTGAATAGGACTAAGGATCTGGAGCTCTCTCTCCGCAAGAGACCAGCAGATCAGACTCACCGGACATCTTGTACTGAGTAACTTTCAGCGGACAACCCCTTTTGATAATCAATGACATCTATTTAATTGATTACCGATGATGGCATCAAAATTTCAATGGATTTCGGCGAACACGATATCACTATGATTAACTTTCCTCATTGACTATTTTTTCCTCTGATAACCCTTTGATTACCAAAGTTATTTAATTAATTAATTACTACGCATGGCATCACAACCACAAAGGTTCAACGGTGATCTACGATAGCTCAACTGCTAGGTCTAATTAGAAGATACCTTTTACAGAGAAACCATACCTATACTTCCGAAACTGTAGACCTGGAATAACCTCAACGCCTGGACCCTCCACGACCATACAGTATAAGAAGTATAAACCACATGATATTTTAGCAGGGACCTATTCAGAACAGATAGACAAAGAAGTCGAAAGACCCACAACGATAAGCCGACATGGATGGAAGATACCGAAGCGCGACCAGACCCAATGCAAGGAGTATAGAATACCCATCTACCTTATCCAAAAATGCTGCTAAAAAATTCAAACATAACACCTTAAGAAAAAATCCGGACACCCTATTCGTTGACCCTTATTTTGATAGAGTTAAGGGCGCTATGATGAATGATCTGATATTCTACACTGACAAAACCGCTAAATGGCGGAATGCCTTTACTAAAACGCTATTCACGAAAGCTATAAAAAACATACCACATGGCACTAAAAAAACGACCTCACTAACTAAAAGAAGCAATACTGAACTTTACATTACTCTATATAAAACAGGAATAGTTCTGATACAAGCAGCTAACAGAGAACTCGAGAAATTTAAGATAACTTTCAAAACCCTGAAGGAATCCATAGAAGGTACAAGCCACCAACAACACATGACCCCACCAGTTGTCACTCCCGACCTCAACGACCCTATCACCAGTAACTCGAACCAAACGGGCGACCAGGACAACCGAACCTCCAATCCCGGAGATGTCACTGAATCTGAAAGTGCATTACCAGAGATTATGATAGAAGGGATCATGAGGTCTACTAACATTGGAAACAGAGTGAAGAATCTGGCCCTAAGCGAAGAGCAGATGTTGCCAGCTCAAAACGCCCCCACGCCTGAAGTGACTACCTCAGCTCCAAGGAAAACACCCGATGAAGATAACCACGCCCTTCCTCAACAACCTGGGAATGTGAGTCTTGAATGTCACAGTTCCTTACCCTTATATTCACCCCCTACACCACTCAACCTAGGGAATAATGAGCACACTTGTAATAGAGTCAGTAATGCCAACGAAATGAAGGACAAAAAAGAAAGATCTGTGGCAATGAGAACGAACCAATCATGGAGAAAAACAAAAGGTAGAACACAGACAAGCAGGGCTACTACAACAAAGATAACATCACGATTTCAAAATGAAGTCAAGGAGCTCCAGAAACTAGTAGGTAACTTGGTACTAGTCTCGTCGAAATTCTCACAGACAATGGAAAAAATTTGGGAGATGACGTTGGGGACCCACACTAAAGTCTCACACATCCAGAATGTTGTACTCAGGCTCAACAGACCAAACAGGACCGATCCCTTATCAAATGAAGAAGCCATGGCCTTACTCCGATCTTATGAACAACCGGTCCGTGGAAGAGAGGAGAGCATCAAATTAGTACCTATTTACTCTAATAGATCGTCCAGGAAGAATGACAGGAAAGCTATCCACAACAACCTACGACACATCCAGGTAACGGCAACTGAATCTGATTATGGCAACGTCCCGAACTCACACGAACCTCTGAAATGCCTATTACTAAATTGTCGTTCGGCAACGAAACATGCATCTGACATAGCTGCTCTCATCATTAACAAGCAAATCGACCTGGCCTTCCTCACTGAAACATGGCTCAGAGAATCATCTTCACCTAATATAGATCTCCTAGTTCCTCCACAATATAACATTGTCAGATTAGACAGACCTAAGAAAGTGGGAGGAGGTATAGCTTGCATCCACAGGTCTGAGATTGAGGTCAGCCAATTCCAATCTGACCCCCTAGAGTCTTGTGAATACCTTGGTCTTAATATAAGATCAGCAAACAACCAAAGATGCAACATGCATGCGTTCTACCATCCTCCTGGAGATAACGCAAAGTTCTCAGAGCAACTCATGGAGATCATAACAGCCAACTCTAACCCTGATGCCCACAATATATTCCTAGGGGACTTTAACCTCCACTGGGATGACGGCAATGACAAACTAGTTAACTCACTTAAAGATTTCCTCACCGAGCTAAACCTTACACAAGCTTGCACACATCCCACTCAGTCACAAGGAGGGACCTTAGACTGGATTATCTCAAGGAATAAAGAGACTTCAATTCTCGCTATTGACCCGTGTGATTGGTCCGACCATCACGCCATAACTTTTGCGATACCCACAATGAAAAAGGGCAGGACCATACAACCCCGCAAGGTCAAAAAACTGGTCCGAGACACAAAAGAGGCTAATATTGAACTATTGGTGGAAAGATGTGAGAAAGTCTTGAAGCCACCAAACAACAGACTGAATGTCAGCGAGTTAACGGAGCACTACTTAACCTCAATAGGAAACATCGTCAATGACACCATGCCACAGACACTGAAAAGAGTATCCGAGAAACCTAAAAATCCTTGGTTCAGTGAGTCACTGAATGAGGACAGGCGCAAATTGAGAATGGTCGAAAGGAAATGGAGGCAACATCCCTCCTCTCCCGAGCTGATAGCCCTCAGGAATACCAGAAGCCAATACAACAAGAAGATAATTAAATGCAAAAAAGATTTTATAAAAGCCGAACTTGACAATGCCTCAAACAGACCTCGGAAACTCTTTGAGATTTTAAAACAACAGTCGAATAAACTAGCTAAAACAGTTCACGAGAATCCAAAAACTCCCTTAAGTTGTGAGGAATTCTCTACATTTTTCACGGAGAAAACCAAATTGCTTGAAGTGGAACTCTCAACTGCTGGATTAACATCTCGACCCTTACCTCACCTACAAAAGAGGCCAATGAGCCAACAGAGAGTGCCCAAACAAAAAATAAGGCAAATTGGGACACATTCGAACTTTATGACCAAGATAAGATCACCAAAACGCTAAAGGAAATCAGACCGAATAATCACTATCAAGACCCTCTACCGGCAAAGTGCGTAAGAGTAATTAGCCACACCCTAGTTCCGATCTGGACTGAGATAATAAACGCCTCACTTGCACAAGGGACCCTGCCCGACTGCCTAAAAACAGGTCAGGTTGTGCCCATCATCAAAAAACCGACAGCGGATGCAACTGACCCGAACAACTATCGACCAGTGACCAACATACCTTTATTGGCCAAACTTATTGAGAAATGCGTACAAGGCCAACTGAGTCAACATATCGCTAAGTTCTCATTACTAGATGATTGCCAATCTGGATTCAGAGCTGGGCATAGTACTGAAACTGCGATCCTGCATATCGTGGACGACGCCCTACAAGCCCTAGACAGAAATCAAGCATGCCTACTGATTCTCCTAGACCTGTCATCTGCATTTGACACGGTGAATCATGAAATGCTGATGACCAGGCTACAAGAAAGGATGGGCTTGTCGGGAAATGTGCTGAATTGGTTTAAATCTTTCTTGCAGAATAGGACTCAACGTTTCCTGGTCAATCAAGCGACCTCTTCCCCTTGTCCTACTGCCGTCGGGGTCCCACAAGGTTCAACATTATCCCCAGATCTATTCAACCTGTATGTTGAACTTCTCACGGAGATCCTTCGGGAATCACAGATACCCTATCACATGTATGCAGATGACACGCAAATATACATAAAGATCGCCTCCCTTGCTGACATTGACCTAATGAACAAGACACTAAAGAGAGCCCTACAGTGGTTAACCATGAACCATTTGAAACTAAATGCCCATAAAACAGAATTCCTGTTAATCTCACCGACAAAGAACCGTCCTGAGGTAAAGGAATTGACGAAACTGGTGACCGCGCTGAACTGCACCCCAAACCTAGTTAAGTCAGCTAAATCACTTGGAATTACCTTAGATGAGAACCTTGACATGAAAGACCACATAAACTCAATGGCCAAGAGTGCCCGCTTCCATCTGAACTATCTAAGAAAACTGAAACCGTACATCTCAAAGGCAGACCTAAAACTGGCTGTACAATCCCTAGTTATTTCGAGGATTGAATACGGTTGCACTACGTTAGCGGGTCTACCGAAAACATCCATAGCACCACTAAAAGCCTGTCTCAATGCAGCGGCGAGACTGATTACGGGATCGAGGAAATTCGACCACATATCTCCTCACCTGAAGACACTAAACTGGCTACCCTATGAAGCCAGAATTCAAATGAAGATGGCTTGTATTACCCACAGAGCAGTTCACTACAACATGCCTAGATACCTTGCCAAGAAAATTAAGCTATCGGGAGGCAACAGACCAACTAGAAGCGCTAAAGAACTGCTACTGAGGCCAGCCTTTTTCCGTAAGAAAAAGACCTACAACCGAGCGTTCTCAGGAGCCGCCCCCAGAGTCTGGAATTCAATACCTCCGAACATCAGGAAGATTCAAAACTCGATAACATTCAAACGCGAACTGAAGAACCACATGATGAGCAAATACCTTTCTTAGAGAAGCGTACTGATTATTGATGAGAACATCCTCACCAAAGAGAGACGGCCTCGACTGGAACATCCTGAAGATCAATTATCTGTCAACAGATTGATTTCAGGTTTAAACATTGGCCACACACTTTACTACTACCTCAAATCAAGGGGATCCGATATCTGTAACTCTCAGACAATACGATATACCCTCTACCTCACTTTGTTTTATTGCCTAGGAGCTCGGATACATGGCAACACTTTTTACTCCTTAATGCTATTTACACACGTTATTTGCACTGTTATGCTATACAACCCTACCTCACTCACCTCCTAATACTAATTGGATAGGCTGAAGAACTCATACTTATAATCTCCCTTACAGCTTATCGCCTTAGACCTTATACTCATGTATATCTGTTGTTACAATTGCCTCCATAATGTCTGTAATTTATCTTACATGTGAAGCGCTCTGATACCCACGGGTCTTGTCCGCGCTATATAAAACTCTATAAATAAATAAAAATAAATAAATAAATAATGGGTAAAGAAGGAGCTTTCCAAGGAGGAGCATTTTACAGCAAGTGGTCTGCTACAAAAATATTTGCATCTCTCATCAAGTAGCTGAATGCAGTGTTTTTGATGGCTGGTCTTTGGCCTCTCTCTGGCTGGTACTTGGTTATCATGAAAGACAGGCAGGAAGGCACTTGGATCATGGAGGGTCCTATACAGACAACACAATCTTGAATATGATCCATTGCAAGCCAGTGGAGAAACATCAGTGCTGGTGATATATGGTCTATGAGCTTTGGGCTCAATAGGAAGCGAGTGGTGTGATTCTGTGCTCTTTGGGACTTGACCAGCATCTCAGTCATCCTCTACACATCCTATTAGCAGTAATTGATCCTAGGGATACCCACTGCAGGAATAGGGGCAGCTGCACTAAAGATGACATTCTTTGACGGGTGCACAAGCGACTGACCGCATCCATGATGGATTCGAGGTTGCATAGTTGAGATGGACACCCGGTCAACAAACGTCAGTATCAGAAGTATTTAAGCACAGACAGTTCTAATGCATCACAGTTGGGTTTGTCTTAGGCAGTCGCTATCTTTCTGGGACTCCACGTGGTCCATGGTTCTTTGATCTGGCTCTGTGCATCCTCAGCATTCAAATAACAGGCCATGTTCAACCTCTCATAGATTTAAGAGGAAGGCATCAGGAACAACACTGACCCTTGTAATATGGGGCAGGTGATATTAGTCAAGTTTGTTGAATAGCATACCAATTTTATTTCGAGTGACTGATCACACAGAATTGCGGTGAACAATGCAAGATTGTTCCTCTGACACTGCAGGAATCGGAGTACGTATAATATAATTTTATGGCCTATAGCAGTGGTTCTTAACCTGTGGTTCGGAGACCACTGGGGGTCCGCGGACACCTGGGGGTCTGCAAAGTCCACTCAGGGGGTCAACATCTGCTTGGAAAATGTTAAAACTTCTTTAAATGTGAAGGAATTTGAAATTAGAGACCACAAATTGAGTTAGTATCCTGAGATTGATTTGTGGAAGCAGTACAAGTGCAACAAACAGAATATGGAAAGAACAATGAGAGGCGTCAATTGAATTTAGAAAAGTGCCAACCTTCCTATTAAAATAAAAAAATTTACTTTTTTATATTTGTTTGTAAATTAAATAAAATATTTTATTTCTGTATTTATTGTTTTGTGGTTCAAATCATCAGAAATGCTAGACCAGGGTCCCTGGCTTTCAGTAAGGACTTAGTGGGGCGTCCAGGATTCCAATAATGATTCAGTGGGGATCTCCGGGTTCCAGTAATGATTAAGAGGGAGTCCACAGAAGTCAAAAGATTGAGAAACACTGGTCTATAGTATGACATCTTTCTGGGAAGTGAAAAAGAATCATTTTGCAGGCCCACCCCTGGTCAAAAGTGATTAGCAGTAATTTTCTCATGTTAATCAGTTTTGCTGCCTTATCTTGGAAAACTCACAATGAAACTAAATGTTGTTCTGTTGCAGGTAGGCCGAGAATTGGGTGCTCAACACTATCTAAAGAATCTGTGCCAAGCATGAGAAGCAATTCATTTGTCTTTAGTTATTCTGTGACTCTGGATTCATGCTCAGCTTCTTGGACAAATGAGTTATCGGTCCATGCTTGGGTTCGTATAGTACATCCCCGAGTGAGACAATAATGCACTTGATAATGGGAGCGAGTGTAGGTTGGGTCACCCTGGCTTTGAAGAATTTGGAAATGGGTCCTTTGAATATTAGAGTACTGAAGATCTGGGAAACTGCTGCTCTATGAACAGCATTAGATTCAGAATGTGCCTGGGGAGAGGGCTAGTTACTGGTCGTGGAGTGATTATGGTAGCAATTGTGATCTACAGAGTGTCTATTTTGGCTCAGGAATGCATCAATGATCATCAAAAGGTTCTACAATGAGGGCCATCTTCATAGAGTACTGCTGAACTGCTGCAAGTTTGTGAATACACTGAGGAGTCCTTTTTCAGAGTTGTCATCCTCCGCTGATCATGGGAATGGTGAAGGCTGATACAGAGATTGTTTGTAGCTGGAGGCTGTGATACTTGCCAGTGTCATTGACAGTGAGCAGGATGATGGGACTTCACTTGAACAAAAAAGTCACTCCGAGCCATGACTATATTTTAAGCAGGTACGAATGATACATAATGGCAGACTTGAAGCACAATGCCCACCACGATGTAACTGTAATATGTTCTTCTGAAAACATAGTGAGAAACTCTACTCTCAACGCCACTGGTTTTTCAATGCCAGGCCTAGTGGTTTAGTGGACTAATGCGTTAACTGTAGAGGCCTGTTTTTTACTTCATGGTCACAGGTTCAAACCCCGGCGGGTCCACTCAGCCTTTCATCCTTCTAAAAAAAATGTTGAGACAAAATGAGTGCCATTGAGTTGGGTAACAAAAAACATCTGTTTTTCGGCGCCAAGATACTCTTCATGGTGAATGTGCACTTTACAAATGCATGTGTTATGTGCTATGTTATGTTTCAAAGCATGCAACAAGGAAAGGACTACAAGAGTGATGGTGGCTGACCATAGAGGGACAGTAGGAAATTATGGGTCACTTGGACCTAACGTCAGTGGCATGAAAACTTGTGAACAGCCTGCATGCAGAGGATATATTTAGACACAAACTGCGGTAGAGCACCAAAATGAGAAGGAGTGGAATCAAAATAAAAAATAACAAGGCCTTGTGTGGTGTCGGGGTCTGGTAACTCAGTTTACCTAGGTGTAGGGTGACCAGATGTCCCGGATAAGCCGGGACAGTCGCTGTTTTTCGCCATCTGTCCCTCAGACTTCAGGACATTTCGCTCATGACCACGTTTTTTAGAGAGGGTCGACTGAAAACGGTGGGAGGTGCTTTTCCATGTTTACCAAAGCAGAGATAGTTAGCAGCTGTTATAAGAAAGCAATTTAATTAACCGGCTTGATACTGCCTTAGAAAATTGCATTTTATTTATATTCCTGCTGCCTTTTCTGTAATTCTATGCTGATGAGCGCTGTCATTCTCTGCGCTCGGTTCAAGTAAAATTGTAGTCCTCCTTCTATTTTTGTGAAATGTCCCAGTTTTTAGCTTTAAATTTCTGGTCACCCTAGTCATGTAGGTAATACCATTCACGTGCTCCAATTCTGTGATAAAACATGTCACGAACAGCTGAGGACTACTTAAGGACCCGCTATCCATCTCCCCTTTATTATCATCGTGATCTTTTGTCTCTCATACTTGAATAACAGTGGAAAGAACTTGAAGTCAAGTTAATGCCACCCTGCTGAAAATGTCCTAATCTCATGGGCTCTGCAAACCCATAATAGAATGTGCTGTGCCAAGACCAGGGGCAGCTGGACCCCACTGGCTGTTGCTAGGCTAACAGCAAAAGGCCTATTTGAAATAAAACCTGAATTTTCGTCCCAGCTTCCACACTTGAGCATGAGTGAGCGAATTGCCTATGATTGTGTATCTCAGTTCCATTAGCTAGTATTGGGGATACTTGCAAGCAAGGTATACGCAGGGCTTTAAGTAGGCAGGGTCCTTAAAATCTGACTTTAAAACTGGTCCCTAGGGGGCTCAATGTTAATGTCCATAATTTAACTGGCAAAAATATGTGTTGATTTCTCTACAAAGACTGTAAAAACCTTTAAATTACTGCGCATTAAAGATGTAACCCATCTTGTATGCCCTTAGAGTATTTGCTTTTTTTAAGGGATTGTGTTTCTTCATGTAGAACTTGACTCTTGTATAGTGCATACTTTGAACTGAGTCCCCCTCCAGGTGTCTGAGTGAGTTCAGGTTATGGGTGCGTGTTTACACGTGCACTACATGCACATCCAATCTTTGGCATTTGCAGTGCACAGAGTGAGAATGTTTAATTCACAATCTCATTTTTAAAGAATTGATGTTTTAGGTCAGTCCTTAAAGTGGGCCGGTACTGTCCGGTACTCCGTGCCTGCCCTGTACTTCTTTGATTTGAGAGGGAGAGTACGAGCAATTCTAAGTCCAGATACAATACATTAAATAGGAGAGTAACGGCACTTCTCAGGAGCAAACAGGTACTATAAATAGTGAGTACCCACACAAAATGTCAATTTAAACCACTGTTTTAGGTACATATTGGTTGCTGTGTATCATGTCTGGATGCAATAACAGAAAACTCCCAGAGAAGCACCCCAGCCAGGTGGCACTCTGCTTGAAGCTCATGGGTTTTCCTTTACATGTTTTAAAGCCACAACCTTGATTATAAAGCCCATGCTGCTAGGAAAAATTCCTCGTTTTACGACACTAGATAGTGATTTTTGTGGCATGGTTTGAGACCTAATTAAAGCAGCCCATTCCAGGGCAGGCAATGAGCGCCGTTTTACCTACTGTGTCTGTGTTAAATTAAACGCGGCGTGGCCGCATGAACAAGTCCGGGCATTAGCAACGGAGGTAAAAGCTTCCATCTGCCCGGGCCGGGGCCAGGGCCGCTAATCTGCGGTCTGTATTCCTCGGCGCGGGCCTGCGTGGCTGAGGGGACGCGGCCAGATGGAAGGGAATAAGAGCTTTCCTGTCGCCTCGCGTGAATAATTCATCAGGCGGGCCCACCCCGGTCCCTGACCCCTCTCTCCCTCCATCCTTACTTTACCCACGCGCCCCTTCCCTTTTGAGCAATTACTCTCAAGTTGTGCCAATACGCCCGGGCTGATGCACCACGTCCCCCAGGGAGGGCTTGAAGAAATATTTGCATATGTCATTATCAGCCACAGCAAATTACCGACATGCCATGTTCGGCGTCTGCGGGGAGGACGATGTGTGCAGGACATGGGAGGGAAGGAGGGCTACAGAGCCCAGACAGAGACGCTGTCACCTGTTGGATTGATGGATGAATTCTTGGGGTTCACCTAAAGACAACTACTAAACCTGGGCTAAAGGAGTTATTGTGCTATTCTTCAATGCCTCCTCTTGGAAGTCATATATATTAATGCAATTGCAATGCGGTGCATTATATAACCTGTTTCCATGTTCTATAATGACTTACCATGTTGTAATTTTAGAACCTATGTAACTATATTTGTTCATTCTTGAACCCATCGTAACTATCAATGTAACAACATATGCCTGTGGTAAAGCACTCTGGCACCTTTGAGTAAAGTTCATGCTATATAAAAATGCCTAGGTAAATAAATAAATTGGGTCTGGCGATTTGCCTATGGCACCTGTCAGCTGTCAGAAGAAGGTGCTGGGGATTTACAAAAGGACATATAACCAACCATTTCTATGATAAATGTAAATCCAGTATTTGTAAAGGAGCAAACAATTACCCAAGGGCGTCAAGGCGCTGTTGGGATGATTAATCGGGCTATTGCCCAGAGTCACATGATGCTGGGCTGACCTGCAACCAGCGCCAGGGATCAAACCGTGAGCTCCCGTGGTCTGGAGTCAATTGCCCTGGCTGCTATGCCACACCTCTTCTGGGGACACACCCAGGAACATAGAACCTGCCATCGATTGGAAGGAAGAATTTGGGGCATGGCCATGGGACAGAACACGTATGACCTGAAGGAAGGATGGGTTATGTTGGTAAAGGTATACAAAGATTGTCACCTAAGGAAGGATCAGTTATGTTTGCCATAGAATAGAAAACCTGTTGCCTGTAGTAAGGATGCTTTCTGTATGTTTCTTCTAAAGACAAAAAACCTGTCACCTTTTTAAAGGATAAGGAGTGGGTGTGTCGCAGAGGAGAGGCTGCACCATGAGGCATCTGTCGACCCTTAAGGGGTAGATCTTTTTTAAAACTGAATGTAGATTTTAAAATCTGATTATTAATATTTGTTAACATTCTTGAACAGTTTGGGGAGTTTCATTCTTGCTTTGAGGGGGAATAGTTATGACCGCTATTGCACTTTGCACTGTCTTACCACCCAAAGAGCAGCTATTTTTGGTTGACACTCTCATTTTTGGATTCCCGGCCCAAATTTAAACACGGTAGGGCAGCGGGCGCACCGCAGAGACTGCACCGTGAGGCATTGCCGATCGAGCTCCTCTTCAGGCGTTGATTTTCTTTTTAAAATCGGATTGTGGATTAAAAAAACTGATTGTTGACATTTGTAAATACTCTTGAACTGTTTGGGAATTTTCATTCTTGTTTTGAGGGGGAATTGTTACGACCCCATTTCTACTTTTCTGCCAATTATAGAACAGCTTTTTGTTGTTTGACGCGCTAGTGGTTGGATTCCCGGCACAAATTTAAACACGTCCAGGATATGAGTGTGCCTAAGGCGTGCCACAGGCAAGTCCATCTGCACCCTTTCGCACCCAACAGAGACCAGGAGAAATGGACCCTGCCTCTCAAACTCCTCACCAGGGGGTTTATTGCAGGGATTTCTTGCTTAAAGTAAGAGGGGCAATCAGTGCCAACTTCAGCCATTCAATCGACGTCTCTAAGGCAGACAGCACTTGTTAGTACAGCCCAGAACTGTACTTGGGGAACCTCCTTGACATAAATCTGGTGGTAATATGTTTCTTCTTAATGACAGGTCCCTTCAGAGCATAAATTAGACATTTTCTCTCTCCTGAGTGATACAAATCCAGATGTCTTTATCATTATGGAAACATGGCTTCATGTGGAATCGGGACTGGACAATCCTCCAGATTATCATATTATCCAGAAGGATAGAGTGGGTAGAAAAGGCGGAGGTCCAGGGACCTACTCACTCAGGGGGACACCTGTCCTATGTTTTCTTACAATCCCCTTTTGGAAGTCCTGCAACCAGTTTCTCCCCTTAGGACAGATTGTTTGATCCCCATGATCTCCAGGATATCTAAAGCACCCACACCCTTTAAGAGCAGGGCAATGATTGATTGACATTGGTCTCAGCTAAATCCGGAAATCTGGAGATGTTCTCGGAGCAGATCCCTACCAAGCTTTAGCCCAAATCCAGAAGTTGCTTATAATAAAATCATGGACTGGCTGACTAAGTCCCTAGATCAAAATATCCCTATGCAGATAGTAACGGAAAAACCTAATAGTAAGTCAGCCGTGTGGTTTTCCCCCACCTCAGAACTCTGAAGAAAAACTGCAAAGAGGCAGAAAGAGAGTGGAGGAAAGATAATGGGAAATCTATGAAAACCATATATGGGGAGAAAGTTAGGGTTTACCACTCTGAAATCCATCAGTTAGGCGTCCTACTTTGAGACCAGAAGTAACAAGGCCTGTAAACTCCCTTAGAGTAATGTTCAAAATTACTAAAATGTTGTTTGATTCTTTTTCTAACACACCTTTATCTGAACCCTCAATTGATAGATGTAACATGTTGGCTTCCTTCTTTAACTCAAATTTTTTTGATATTTATCAATCCTTTGAAAAAGTTATTGGAAGCAAAAGTTCCACCCCCCTCAATAATGCTAGGGATAGTTGTCCCTTTATCCTTTTCCAATTACTTCACCTTTCGTTGGAGGAGCTTACAGCTCTATCTAGAAAAATTGAATCAGGATCCCCGCACAACCCTGCACCACTAGCAATATTGCTTGCGAGCATGAAACTATACTCCCTATTCTGCTTAAAATGGTTAACCTGTCTCTGGAGATGGGACTGTTCCTAAGTCCTAGAGACATGCAATGGTTAAAACGATTTTGAAGAAACACAACCTTGACCTTGCCTGTTTGGAAAAATGTTGTGCTCTTTCGCTACTACCAGCTATAAGTAAAGTGGCAGAAAAACATGAAAATAGATGTCTATCTGACTTTTTGTAGGCCAACTATTTTTTGCACCAAACTTATTCTGGCTTTTGTTCAAGGCACAGCACTGAGACTGCTCTTCTGGCGGTGGGGAAGAGGCAAAACCTTCTCACTAGTACCCCCCTGGTTCCTATGTTTTTGGACTTGGCCCAAAAACTGTTAGTGCACAAGATGGGCTACAAGCAGTTAATGTTCTGGCACCATCTGTGGTCGGTTAATGTGTTCTCCCCATATAGAGCTGAGACAATTGATCTCCTGAAACGATCCCAGGTTAACTCTATCCCGTGGTTTAGTTCCCCGTAGAACCTGTTAAAGAAACTTGGGATGGAAGAATATTGGTCCACCCCAGAAAGATTGTGCCTTATTCCAAAATGCAGGGTTACAGAGTTATACTGGGATACAATTTTGTGAAGGAGATTGCCAAACCGTTGGGCATACTGTCCAGGATTTTAATACTTTAGAATTTGCCCCATTTTATGAGGAAACTATTGATAAAATTGTACCACCGTTGGCACGGAAATTATTTATACAACTCCGTTTTAAATCCCTACCCACTAAGCTGTTTTCTAAAAAGTAGTGTAGTAAGGCCACCACAGATGATCTGCATCCCGCATGTAAGGCTTGCTCAGAATCAATAGTCCATTTGCTATTCTTCTGCCCCCATTATAGAAGCTTGCGGGGCAAGTGGATTGTGCCATTGTGTAAACTAATTGGACCTGGACATTACCTAGAGTTTATGAGAATTTTAGCTACCAATACTCGTAGGGTGGTTGATTTAGGTTTGGTCAGATTCTGGCATGCTTTATGGATCAAACGCTTTAAATGTATTACATGAGCTGCCCTTTAAGCACTTTAATTCTTGCGTATAAAATCTGGGGCCACCCTATGGAAAATTACTTTTAACCTTGTATTGTTTTAACTACTGTTCTATACTGTACCATGTAAATCGTCTTTTTTATTGCTTGTACCATTTTTATATTGTATGGCACTATGCACTTAATAAGATCCTTGTGATCGAAAATACCTGAATCTCTGCATGGCATATTGTTGTTGGTCCCCTGCTGGCTTTCCCCGACCCGATCCACTGGGGCTGAGTGCAATTTGAGTGGAGGGGTGTCAGGAAGCAGCGGGGACATTCGTAGGGCACTTCCTGTCTCGGAAAGGGCAGAGTAACATTCCAGCGTACTCCCCTATATTAGACCGATGTGCCAGCAGGCGCACCACTGGCATGCCGAAGGCGCGCCTAGGGCTAGCCCGTCTGTGCCCGTCCGGGACCGTCTGGGACCAGGGGCCTTCGAAACTGTGGAACATTATACTTTTGGATAGGGTCGGTTAGGCAAGTGTCACAGAAGAAGTCTGTCGTGTATGTCGTGTAGTGGTTTATACGTCGTAAGAAATGCACAGGACACCGACTGGAGGTTAGTACTCTTCTTTATTATCATGTGCGCTCAGCGCGTCTCGGCACGTCTGTCCTCGTCCTCGTCCTGGTCTTCTCTGCCTCTTCCTGTCCGTCCACAGGAAGTCATGTCCAGTGACCTGGTCACTGCCCTGTGACCCACAGGGTCCTAGCGCCCTACGTCAGCAGTCACGTCAGCGGTCACTACATCTCCTCCCTTGTCACAAACAAAGCCTTTGTCACATGTACATATTCTTGCTACATCCCCCCCACAGTGATGAGAAAGAAAAAGAGAGAGAGAGAGAGAGAGAGAGAGAGCGAGAGAGAGAGAGAGAGGGAGAGAGAGAGAGAGATAGAGAGAGTCTCTCTACATTTCTTCTAAAAGTCTTCTTGTCTTCTTGCACTCTCTACTTGGTCTTTGTTCT
This sequence comes from Lissotriton helveticus, assembly GCF_964261635.1. Classification (NCBI taxonomy): domain Eukaryota; kingdom Metazoa; phylum Chordata; class Amphibia; order Caudata; family Salamandridae; genus Lissotriton; species Lissotriton helveticus. The sequence continues at coordinate 213,126,243 of NC_136062.1, read as the reverse complement.
CTGCTCGGTTCTTGTCCTCCGCTTTCCACTTTCAGTGATACTGTCTCTCTGTTAGTTCCTTGCTCTCTTTCTTCCACCCTTGGTGTTGTTGTTACTCTTTCTTCTTCTTCCACTTTGAGCTCCTTGAAGTGGGAACTATTTCTTGTTATTCTTTGATGTTCTGAAGCTGCAGTCACCATTTGAACCTTTTACGCCAGTCACAACCAGCGGCTCTTTTGAAAATGGGCTGTCTGATTTCCTTTGCTGTTTCTGTCTCACTACCACCAGGTCTCCTTCATTCAGCTGGTGTTCAGATGCATTTCTCCTTTTGTCAGCATATTCTTTCATTTTCTTTTTCGCTTGTTGATCTCTTTCTGCAATGTCGCTTCTGTTCGTGCTTGCCTTTGCCTCTATTTGAGGTAGCCTTGTTTTGCTGGATCTTCCTAGCACCAACTCCGCTGGGCATCTACCAGTGGAGCTGTGGGGGGTATTCCTGTAGTCTCTTAGCACTTGACACAGTGCTTGTCCAATCGATATCTGTGTCAATTTTGCTCGCTGAACGGCTTTCTTGATAGTTCCCATGAATCGTTCTGCCATTCCGTTGGCCTGTGGCCACAAAGGAGTTATTTTCCGATGCTTGATCCCCATGTATTCCATGAATCTCCGGAATTCCTCTCCAGAAAATGGAGGACCATTGTCTGTTTTCAGTGTTTGTGGCGAGCCTCAGGCAGCAAATACGTCGTCTAGCACTGGTAAGGTAGCACTTGCTGATGTTGACGATACTTCTCTCACGATTGGAAACCTTGAGAATTCGTCGATAACAACTAACAGGTATTTTCCAGTCTCCAGTGGCCCATAAAAGTCTGCTGCTAACTCGGTCCATACTGCTGGTGGCAGTTCCGACATTTTCAACGGTGCGGGCTTGGCAGGTGGTCCTGTTACTTGACAGGTATGACAGTGCGATACCTCTTCCTCCACCATGTTGTCCAGGCCTGGGAACCACACTTTTTCTCTCAGCATCTTCTTTGTCGCTACGATGCCTCGATGCGATTCATGAGCTAGCTCAACTGTTCTCTTTCTCAGTCGATGTGGTATTACAATTCTTGAGCCCCTCATCAGGACTCCGTTTTCTGTTTCAGACAGTTCTTCGCTTATCTTTTTGAATGCCAGTAGTTCTTCTTTATTGACCCCTTCCTCTGTAAGGGTGTTACTGTTAATGTGCCTCCATCTTTGCTGTCGCACCACCGTTCCGATTGCCTTCATTGTCGGATCTCTTTTTGTTTCTCGCTCTAGTTCTTCGCTCGTTATTGATGCTGGAGTGTTTTGCCTCACGATGAAGCTTAGATATTCTTCTGCCATTGTGGTGCCACCTTTTTGATGGGGAAGCGGGTGTCGTGACATGTAGTCCGCTGGGTTTTGGTCTTTTCCTGGTTTGTGGACAATCTTGAAGTTGTAGTCCATCAGTCTGATCCCCCATCTCTCTATTCTTGGTGGTATTTTGGCGTTTGGGTTTCCATAGATGGTCACTAGAGCTTGGTGGTCTGTCACTATCGTGAATGGTTTTCCATAGATGAACATGTGATAGTGCTCGCACGCCCATACTACAGCCAAACTCTCCTTTTCTGGCTGAGAGTATGCTCTTTCAATGTCCGACAGACTCTTGCTTCCATATGCTACTATCTGTCGAGGTGAGTCTTTTCCAGGCTTGTGTTGCGCTAGTATTGCGCCAAGCCCTACCGGGCTGGCGTCTATTGTCAATTCGGTGCATAAGCTCGGGTCAAAATAGGCCAGGTGATCTACGGCCGTTACTGACGCCCTTATTTCTTCTAACGCATTTTGGCACTCTGTGGTCCATTCAAATGCTTGGCCTTGCTTCGTTAATTCTCTTAGTGGCGTGCTCACCGTCGCGAAGTCCTTTATGTATCGCGCGCAATAACTGGCAAGGCCGAGGAATGAACGCACGTCAGCCACATCTTTTGGTTCTTTTGTTGTTTCAAGGGTGTCTATTTTGCTGCGGTCTGGTCTCATCCCTTTCTTTGAAGAGATGTGTCCGAAAAACACCAGTTCTTCTCTTCCCAGTTCACATTTCTTCTCATTTACTGTTAGGCCCACCTCTACTAACTGTGAACACACTTCCCTCAATGCCTTATCGTGCTCTTCATCTGATTTTCCAAAAACCAGGATGTCATCACTGTAGTTCAAGCTGTTTTTGATTGGTCTAATGATCTGCCTGATCGTTTCCTGGAATATTTCCGCTGCTGACGAGATTCCAAAACTTAGTCTTTTGTATCGAAATAATCCTAGGTGCGTTGAGAAGGTCGTTATGTATCGGGACTGCTGATCCAGCTCCAGTTGGTGGTACCCCTTGCATAGGTCTAGCTTGGAAAATTTTCTCATTCCCGTCAGGCAGCTTATCATGTCATCTAGATGTGGCCCTGGATGTCGTTTTCGTTCAATAGCTGTGTTAGGTATTCTCATGTCCACACAGATTCTAATTTGCGTGGTGTCCTTTTTTGGTACAGCCACTATTGGGGACACCCATGGCGTTGGCCCTTCTGCTGGCTCAATGATGTCCTGTTCTAGTAGTGCCTTTATTTCTTCCTCCACCTGAGGTTGTAGATGGATCGGTACCCTTTGGTGATGCTGGGCGACTGGTCTGACTGATTCATTTATGTGCAGAGTTATTTGTCGTCCTTTCAGCTTTCCAAGTCCTTTGGTTAACTCTGGGTACTCTTGTAGTATATTTTCCTTTTCCGACACATGATACGTCATCTTTAGTAGGCCCATGATTTTTGCTGTTACATTGCTTAATAGACAGGGTGCGGGAATGGCTCCTCGTAGTACGTGTATTTCTTCTGTGACAGTCTTGCCCTTGTGTGTCATGGTGTCCGTGAATTTTTCCATGTTTGTTACTGGATTCTGTGCGCCCCATGTAAATACTCTAACATGTGATGGTTGTAGCGGTGGCTTCCTCTTCATCTTATCATACTCCGTAGCACACATGATGTTACATGTGGCCCCACTGTCCAGTACAAATTCTGTTTGGTGAGGTCATACCTCAATGGTCACCCAATCCGTCTTCTTTATTGACTTCCTATCCACTAGTCTGATGTGCTCTTCTTCATACCCTTCGTCCGTGGACATGAGGTACAGGCGTTCTACTTTCCTTGCTGTATCTTCTTCCTCTTCTTCTTCTCCCGACTCCACAGACGAGCTCCTGATAGTCGCTTCCATGTGCCGTACATGTCTGTTCGTTGTTGTTCTTGGTCTCCCAGGTCTTCCTCGTTCATTTTTGAATTGCGTTCCTTGGCACATGGTGTCAAAGTGGTTGCTTCTGTTGCATTTTCTGCATGTTTGACCAAACGCCGGGCATGTTCCTCGGTGTGGAAATTCCAGACCGCATCTGTAGCATTGGGAACCTTGTTTCTTTGTCGCTTGTTCTTTTGATCCTCTCTTCCAGTTCCCCGTCTTGCTTGTGTCCGTCATTCTGTGGATTTGTTCTCCTCTTCGGTCCATCTGTCTTGCTTGTATTATTGCCCTTGCTTCAGCTCTCGCTAGGTCTAGAATCTTCTCCAGAGTGATGGGTTCCTTTAGTAGTCTTGTGCGAAATTCTGTGTCGCGACAGCCTTCTATCAATCTTAGTCGAAGGGCCTGTTCATTGTCATATTTTTCGAAGTCGCAATGGGCTACTAGCTTTCTCAGCCTTGTTGCGAAATCGTCCATTGATTCTTCTGGCTGTTGAAATGCTATGTTAAAACAATATCTTTCAAAATCGACGTTTCTTTGGGGGTCGAACGTGGTCGTTAGACATTTGATCAGTTTCTCGTATGTTTCTGTTTCGCTCTTTGGCAGTGTTATGAGGAGGTCATCCACCTCATCCCCCACTAGGTTGAGGAATAGTCCTAGTTTCTTTCCTTCTACTACATCGGTCGCCTCCATGTAGCGCTCAAACTTCATAATCCACTTTTCCCATCGTATGCCCACTTGCGGCTCTGACACACTGAAAGGCATTGGTGTGCGATATTGCGCACTTTGCTTTGTTTCCGGCATTTCTTTCTTTTCTTTTGCAACCTTTGTACTTATTTTATTTCCGTTCTTTTGTGTCCCTTTACTCTGGTTTTCTCTTTTCTTTCTTTCTTTTTTGCTACCTCCGTACTTATTGTATGTCTGTTCTTTTGTTTTTCCTTTATTCTTGTTTTCTCTTTTATATTTCTTTCTTGTTGTGGCAGTATTTCTCTTTGTTCCCTGCTCTTTTCTCTCCTTTTCTTGCCTTTTCGTTTTTTGTTTCGTGTCTTTTCTTGTCATTTTGGGGCTTTTTGTGTTTTGCCTGCCCTTCTAATGGCTACCCTTCGTTTCCTCTTGTTCTATTCTCTTTTGTCCAACTTAAGATGTCTGCCGTGTTCCCGCGAGATTTCGCGATCGAAATCTCGCGTTCGCCTGACCTTAAAATGGCCGCCGCGTTGTTTCCGCGTTCCTATTGGCTTTCCTGCCTGATTCCAAGATGGCCGCCGAGATTTGCCCTTGTCTCGCGAGACTTCGGGCTCTTTCGAACGCGATCCCCTCGCGCTTCTATCTGGCACCTGCGCTGCTCCTGGCCGCGTCTTACCGCACTTTTTGCAGCTCTTGCAAGACGCTGATCGGGGTGGGCTCCCGTGAAGCTGTCTCCGATGCACTTCCTCGATCCGCAGTCGCGTGCTGATGCACTTCCACGATCCTCAGTCGCGTGTTGCTGAAGTCCGATGACCCTCGTCGCCAGATGTCGTGTAGTGGTTTATACGTCGTAAGAAACGCACAGGACACCGACTGGAGGTTAGTACTCTTCTTTATTATCATGTGCGCTCAGCGCGTCTCGGCACGTCTGTCCTCGTCCTCGTCCTCGTCCTCGTCTTCTCTGCCTCTTCCTGTCCGTCCACAGGAAGTCATGTCCAGTGACCTGGTCACTGCCCTGTGACCCACATGGTCCTAGCGCCCTACGTCAGCGGTCACGTCAGTGGTCACTACAAAGCCCTGGACTGGGTCGGTTTCCTTTTTAAAGGGGCTTACATTTCAGGTTTTTAAAAAGGGCTCTGCATCATATTCCTTACATGTCACCTGTGGGATCCTGCAGGGATCCTAACTCCGCTCCACGTTATTTAATAGCTACCTGCAAACATTGAGGGACACTGTAGCTTTTTGGTATGTCTATAGTCTCCTACGCAGTTGACACTCAGCTAGTGTTCTCATTTATGACTGGTTCTGATACGTCTTCAGCCAATCTTGGACTCTTCTGGGTGCAGATAGCCAGCTGGATGAATCAATCCTGTCTTAAGCTAAATGTAGCTAAAACTGAGTGAATGATTCTCGGTAATACATTCCCCACACAACACGATCTGGGCTGGCCTACTTGCATGGGTCCTTTCCCTGCTAATAAGTCAATTATGAAAAGTCTGGGGAAGTGGATTGATGACTCCGACGATGGTAGCCCAGGCCACTAAAATATCAGCTAGCTGTTTTTGAATCTGTTGCGGATGCTGTACAAGATTCTGCTGTTGTTCCCCCAGACCTCGATCAGTAAAATCAGTAAAAAAAAATGGTAGATAGTAGTACAGGCTGTAATTCTTTCCCACCTGGACTACGGGAACTCTTTATTCCCGGGTTCCTCAAGACTGCCATTCAGAAACTTCAAGTGGCACAAAATGCGGCTGTACGCATGCTCCTGGGAGTTCACATGGCCCAATCAGCCCTGCACAGGCTGAGGGAACTGCATAGGCTCTCCATTGCTCCAATAATTGAATTTAAGTCTCTGTGCATTGACATAGAGTTATTCATGGGAAAGGTCCTCCTCCTTCAGCAGCTCGTTGCCTTTTATGTCCCCAAAAGGGCACTACACTTCTCTAACTTGCACTTGGTCACTGTACTTACCGTTAAGATGAAAGCACTCCTTTAGGTTTAATGAGGCAAAGCTGCCCTCTATGCCCTTAGCCATTAGATGTCCGGATTCTGAGCTGAGCTTTAGCAAAGCCATTAAAACCTGGCTCTTTCAGCCTTGACCTTTCAAATGCTTGATCTTACCCAATCTCTGTTTTGCTGTGCATACTCTTCCCCGAAGCACTAGGATGCCTGCAGGTCGCCATGCACTTTACAAATCCTATAGCATAGCATAGCTCTGGGGAATTCGTGCATGAACAAAGAACAGTCTTTGGAGGATGAGATCTGGGAAAAGGCCCCATGAAAGCCACCTTATAACTTGTGTAACACACATCTAAGGATTTGTCTCAGGGGAAAAACTGCTACCAGTAAGACTGATACTAGTGACAGGCAAAGGGACAGGTTATCTCTACAATGTAAAGGGAATGGGTTCGGAGGATTCGTCAAAGATACCGAAGTTTTTATGTGCAAATAGGAAGGACTGCAGGGACTGGCACAGGAATAGATTTTGTGAAACCTGTATGAGGATTGGTTCTGGGAATTCACAAAGCATACCTAACCTGTCACCTGTAGAAAGGATGAGCTCTATGTATATGAAAAGGAAAAGTTCTATAGGTTCAAAGAGACAGAGATAACCTGTTAACCGAAGGGAGGATGAGTTCTGGGGATTCAGCCAGGGACAGAAAGCCTGTCAATAATAAGAAGAATGGGTTCTGTGTTGGTGCTGAAGCATAAGGAACATGTCACATGTAAGAAAGAAGAATTCAACATATTCTGAAGGATTATAGAACCTGTCATTGACAAAAGGGAGGGTTTTATGATGGAGAGGCCTTCACCTGTAGGGAGAAAGGATCCTAGGATTGAATATATTTCCATTGTAGGAATACAACGCTAGGAGGATTTCAACAGGAAATCAAGAGTTCCAGGGAATTAACAGTGGGTAAAAAGCTTGTATTCCTTTTCAAGGATGGGTTCAGGGGATTCCACTCAAGTGATAGAGACATATTTTCTGTAGCACATGGTAGGAAGTTGTGTTCTTTGGCAAAAGGGATGAGAACCCACTTCAAGCAATAATCCCAGTTCTGCTGCCCTCTGGCATGGGGCAAAATGACAGGGCCTGCATCTCTGAAACTCGGACCCCAGAGTGACTCCAAGGGTTAGTTGGCTGGCCTCCTGATCAGAAGCCTCAGGGTCATAATAGGCTTCAACAATATTAAACCCAGCAAACATCAAACCCAGGGGCTCTGCCATCTGTGAATCCTGGCCTTACAAGTGGTGCCATCCCAGTCCGGAAGCCTTAGCAGTGGACCTGATGGTGCTCTGCCAGCACAGTTGTGTTCCCTTCGCCTGAAATGATGCATCACCTTGCATCAGAACTGTGAGACTCAGCCCCAGTGCAGGAGCCTGCAGCTCCTCTGAACCACCTGCCCATCTGTGGAACCAGCAGAACCAACGCATCACCTCTGCAGCATGGAGCATCTCCCACTAGACCAGCGCATTGCCTTTTCTGCTCGATGCATCTCCCTCAAAACCGACACATCGCCTCTGCTGCATAGACTTCTCCAAAACAAGGACTTTGCATCTCCTTCCCAGTCCATCGTAAGACTGCTGCGCAACACATCTCCAGGCAAGGACATCGCCTCGCCCAATGCAGCCCAATGAAACCACTGCTGCATGACGCATCTCCAGACAAGGTCATCACAATGCAATGTGCAGCTCCTGGGATATGCCGCTGAATTACACATCTCCTCGCAGGACCTCGCATTACCTCTGTTGCACGATGCATCCCAACGCAGGGCTACACATCTCTTCACAATTACGATTAAGGTACTGTGTTCAGTGAACCTAAGTGGGTACCGGTAGCCAGGCCACACTCCATCGTGGTCAGCTTGGACATGTGACTTAGTCCTGGCCCGGTACAACCAGATAACCACAGCTGGTGCTTTTTGCTTTTTGGTGCTATTTTCACAGAATTCATTAAACTTGCATATCTCTGGTTCTACTAACGGGATTTTAGTCTTCTTGGTCTCGTTTTATTTATGAAATGTACTCCATTTTTCTAAATTGGAGTGGGATTTCCTTGAGTTGTGTTTTCATGTTATTACTGGCTGAAGTTTTGTAAAAACATATTTTTAAGTTGCCTCTAAGTTAAGCCTAACTGCTCTGTGCCAAGGTGCTAGAGGCTTGGGCACAGGCTGATTTGGGGTTTGCTTGTGTCTTCACCCCGACAAGGATTGTGGTTGCTACTTAAGAAGGGTTTTACCCCCCTCAACCTGTTACCCAATTTCTTTCACTGCTGATCAGGAGATGTATAGGGCTGTAATGCGAGGCCCTGCGTTACTCTGCTGCAGATTTGGTGAGACCTTCAGTTCACAGGGAAAAGTGCACTCTGACTCCAACCAAAGGTACAGTACCTTGAGGATAGCACTAGGGTGGTGGGGATGGTGGGGGAAAGGGGGGCTAGGACACACTCCCATCTCTGTGTCTCAACTGGGCCTGGCCTGGCCTGGCTGGCCTGCTCTGTTCCCCTCTGCTAGCTTTTGTCATCAGAGGGGAGCAAGCCAGGCCTAGTTGGGACTGATCAGCTGAAAAGCAGAAAAGGCATCTGGCAGCTTGTGTCCCTGTACCGCAAATAGGAGTTCAGCCAACAGACCCCTGTCGTCACTTTTGGTCCTCGGTTCAAAGCAAGTCTAATCTTCCTTCTTAGACAGCAGGGCAGTACTTCTGAATCTGTTCAGGTCTAGGAATGTTCTGATTTTAAGTTTTGAGGGTGCCACATTTATACCCAGTGCCAGCCTGTGGGTATGGACAGGCCATTTGTCTCACCCTAAACCGGTTCTTGTCATGTTTTCCCTCTTCCCTGGTTTTGTCTGCAGCCTGGCCAGTGAAACAAATAGCAGACAAATTCAGGTGTGAGCTGTATCTGCCACTGACAGGATAAACTTCTTTTTAATTCAGAAATGGCTGAGTACATGCCCCAGGTTATGCTTTGAAGTGCAAACATAGCAGGGGCACAGCTCTTCTCAATCTATCTTGTCAGGAACACCCACTCCCCTTTAAACCCAGGCTCATTTGTCCACTCTCTGGCCCCAATACACTTTTCTCAGTGGGGTAGCCATCACTAGCCAAAGAGCAATAGGCCACTCATGGGAAGGCCTTCAAAACTTTCACCAGGGAAATGGTAACTTTCTAAAACTTGGCATATCCAAAATAATAATTAAAAATCATATTTGACCACTAAAGAGGATTTTAAATTACAATTAAAATGAGTGAAAGAAATATTTCTCTAGTTGTTCCCAAACTGAATTTAGGGCTTATGAACCGCATGCGCGCTAGCGGTTTTCCCGCTGCGTGCTGCGATTTTGAAAATCCCGCGTTACGTGAGAAGGTCAGCTCGTCATCCGCGTAGCGCAGGTTACGCCCATGACGTACTGATCTTGTCATTAGCGCCGAAGGGGTTAAATGTAACTAGGTACACCAATGTTAGTCTATGGACGGCCAGCCTTGCCACAGTGAAAAACAACTTAGGATGTTTTTACTGCCAGGACATGTAAAACATCAAAGGTGCATGTTCTACTTTTTAAATGCCAAGCACCCTGCCCTATGAAGACTTAGGGCCTTCTCTAATGATGTTCTATATGAATTAAATATGAACGTTAAGGCCTGGCAAAAGGTTTACTTTGCCAGGTCGAAATGGCTGTTTAAAAATGCACTGCAGGCTGCAAGTTAGAAACTGCTTTAGTGTGTGACACAATGAGTGCTGCAGCCCACAAGTAAATAAAATACAGGCTCTTGGTACAGGTAGTACTGTATATTAGGGACTTCTAAGTAAATTAAATGTGTCAATCATTTATAAGACTATTTTACCATAATTGCGAGCACACCCAATTTACCACTGTTTATCAGGGGGGTAGGGCACAGAGTCCTATGGTCAACAAAAAATGGGTTGAACAGCAGTAGGAAAATATCTGGTATGACCCTGCAGAAAGGGCAAATTTCGAACACTTAGGATGTGTCCAAGGCATTTATTCTACGTAAAATAGAATCTGGATTTGTCAGCTGCAATCAGCCATCTCAAAGGCAGGATGTTCCAGAGCATTGTCAAATGGATATCAATACTCCTGCATCTCGAGCTGGATAGGCCCAAGGAATTGAGACAGGGATGCTGACCCTCTTCACAATTCACTGACACAACTGGACCACATCAGGGGTTGCCATGGGATTTGGAGCATCTCACCAATGGGACTGGAAGAGCACAAGATGAAGATACTTGGAACATGAAGGTGTATTAGATTCTTCTGGATCTGAGTGCCGCGTTTGACACAGTGTACAATGCCATACTGTTGAGTCACCTGGAAGAGGCAGGAATCACTGGTCGGGCTCTGGAGTGGTTCACCTCATTCCTTTATGAGAGGTCGTTCGTGGTAACAGTTCCCCCGTATTCCTCAGGCGAACACCCCATCAAACAAGGGGTGCCACAGGGTTCCTCCCTCAGCCCCCTTCTATTCAATGTTTATGTTCAACCCCTGGCCGCAGCAGCCAAGAGCAGAGGTCTGCCCATGGTCTCCTACTCTGATGATACACAGTTGGAGGTGGCGCTCTCAAATTACACCGAGCGGGTCGCCCTCAAGTTTCAAGGCGACCTAGCGGCAGTCGCTGGGTGGATGACCGCCAACTGTCTCCAGTTGAATGCCAGCAAGTCGGAGGCATTGTTGGTGGGGAAAGACCATGGTCAGTGGAGTGAACGCTGGTGGCCCACAATCCTTGGTAGTGCTCCCCACCAAGCAGGCTGTGAAATATCTGAGGGTATGGCTAGACTCGTCCCTCAACTTCTGAGTCCAAACCAAAAAAGTGGCAGGGACCTGCTTCGGATTACTACGGGGGCTTAGACCCCTATTGGGTTTCTTCGATGCACCCACACGACAGGTCATCATCCAGGCATCTGTGATGTCAAGACTTGACTATGCCTACTCTTTGCATTTGAGGTCCTATAAGGCTGAAATTCTGAGGCTGCAAAAGGCACAGAACGCGGCAGCAAGAACCCTTCTAGGTCTGCGCAGGTCCTGTCGGCTGTCTGACGCCATGCTCCGTCTCCTCTGGTTGCCCATGGCCAGGCAAATTGAATTCAAAGCTTTATGCATTGCTTTCAAAGCCTGAAACTGACCACCCCTAACAACTTGGCCAACCTCCTCTCGCCATATGTTTCCTCTCGTCATCTCCGCTCACAGGGTCAACACCTGGTAGTGGTCCCCCGAACACAGAGAGTCCACGCTGGAGGCCGCTCCTTTCGTATTAGAGCGGCCCTCCTCTGTAATGCACTCCCAGCTCGCATCCGGGGCCTTAATAACTACCTAGAATACAGGAAGACCATCAAAACTCACCTTTTCCCGGCACAAAAACAAACACTCTGCTTCCTTTCTACCAATGTCCCATAATCTGTCTTTCCTGCCCCTCCCTGGCCAAGCTCCATCCAGCAGCAGGAATGCTGAAGCCCCAAACGGCCCCTGGCAGATTTGAGGGCAGAGCAATTACTGGACTAGCACAGTCAAGAAAGGCATTCACGCGTTAGTACTCGGGGGTAGGTAATTTGCACCTTGTAAAATGACGTGGGACTCTGGTGTAAGAAATCAGGTTAGTTTCTCACTGTAAATTCTGATGATTAATACAATAGAGGCAAAGCACAGCTGAAGTCTGTTTTTTCTTTGTCAACATGTTGCGTTACCAGGAGACTCTCTGATGTTGAAGACACTGGTGGGGTACCCAATTCTTTATTTCTTCTTCTCCTTTTTGCTCTTTTCAGAGCATGAATTCTTTAACCTCGCCGCTAGTGTTATGAAATCCCATTAGCGTAGTAACCAGCCTGGACTCTACAATGCAGCAGTTCGCTTCTTTTTTCACACATTAATATAGGTTCAGGAAACATCTGGTTCAGCTCCAAGTTACGTGCGCGCTTGTTGACATGGCTCTACTCTGGCCCCCCTGCCTGCCTTCCCCTACCTTGTTTTTCTACAGCCCTTATGTTTACTCTGCTGTGTAAAAAACATTGACTGACTCTCTCACTCTCACTGACTGACTCTCTAACTCCCTCTCACTGACTGACTTACTCTCTCACTCTCACTGACTGACTCTCACTCTCACTGACTGACTCTCGCTGACTGTCGCTCTCACTGACTGACTAACTCTCTCACTGACTGACTTTCTCTCGCTGACTATCACTCTCACTGACTGACTGACAGACTCTCACTCTCACTGACTGACTGACTCGCTCTCACTGACTGACTCACTCTCACTAACTGACCCTCTCACTTTCACTGACTGACTCTCTCACTCTGACTGACTGACTCTCTCACTGACTGACTGACTCTCACTCTCTCACTGACTGACTGACACTCTCACTGACTGACTCCCTCCCTCTCACTGACTGACTCCCACTGACTGACTGACTCTCACTCTCACTGACTGACTCACTCTCACTGACTGACTGTCTCACTCTCACTGACTGAGTCTTAGTGACTGACTGACTCTCATTCTCTCTCACTGACTGACTGACTCTCACTCAATGACTGACTGTCTAACTATCTCCCTCTCACTAGCTGACTCTGACTCTCACTGAGTGACTCTCTGACTCTCACTGACTGACTGACTCTCACTCTCACAGACTGACTGACTGACTCTCTCACTCTCTCTCACTGACAGACTGACTCTCACTCTCACTGACAGACTCACTCGCTCTCACTGGCTGACTCTCTCACTGACTGACTAACTCACTCTCAATGACTGACTGTCTAACTCTCTCCCTCTCACTAGCTGACTCTGACTCTCACTGAGTGACTCTCTGACTCTCACTGACTGACTGACTCTCCCTCTCACTGACTGACTCACGCATGTTTAGCACATGTCCCAGTTTTCAGAGAGTCGACTGAACACAGAGGGAGACAACTTTTCACGTGCTCTCGTACTCAGTTAGCACTAGCAGCCCTTATCAGAAGGCAAATACATTAACATCGACAATACTATGTGTGAAAGTTGCATTAATCACCCTTAGTGCCTCATTATATGTGCTTTCTAAGTAGATGAGCTCTGTGAATTAAGCCATTTTGTACCCCTAGGTCGATGTAAAATTGTAGTCCAATATGTGTGCTTAAGTTAACACAGGATTTTTAGTTTTCCTAAGCTGGCCACCTTGGCTGGGTACTAGCACATGTGTATCCCCTGCTCCCAGGTGCACTTCATGCCCCACTGCCTTCGCAGCCTCCCGCGTGGCCTCTCTCCTCCGCCCACCCCCTTCCCACGGTCTCCCTTCCCTCCATCACCGCAGCTCTACTCACTTCCCAGATCCAATCAGTTAGGGTCTCGTTTTAATTACTGGAGCACTTTATTATCCTAACAGGCCCACTTTACGAGCTCTCTTTCGGGCTATAAGCATTTTACGAGGCACGTGGGTAGGGAGGCCCATCACCACTGCAGCTCTCGACAGTATTTACGAGCGCGGGAGGCGGGAAGGAGGGGCGTCTGTGCCTTGCAGAGGAAAGCACGAGGACAATCACGTGTAGGAACTCTAGCCAGAGCGGGAAACGCAAGAATGACATGCACTTGTCATCAGTGTCAACATTATGTTATGCACGCTGGTGTAAGAAGGATCAATACCAAATAACAACAGTACACAACATCTCTAACGCTGGTGCAATTAATTTGTGAACTTTGGGGCAGATTTATGTTAACTGGCGCATCCCCAGGGATGCGCCAGTTAATGTGCGCCACAGTGCGCCACAGCTCCGCCACCCATGGTGCGCCGCATTTACAATCCGGCGCACCATGGGGCAAAAACGGCACAGATGCGTGACGCATCTGTGCCGTAAAGGCGGCGCATTGCTGGAGTTGCGTCGCAAGCGCAACGCAGCTCCAGCAAGGCTCGGGGGTTCCCTATCTGACCAATGCTGCATCAAGACCTACGCCTGCTTCAAGCAGGCGCAGGCTTTTGACGCAGCATTGGCCTGAAAGTGACTGAGTGAAATCTTATAGAGGTGCAAGGCGCACCTGCCCCGGAACGCCCACCCTGCGCCGGAACGCCCACAAGCGGCGCAGGGCTTTACAACGTGACGCATCTAGGCAGATGCGTCAGGTTGTAAATCATTCGTAGGGATGCGCCACGTTTACGCCGCCTTGCGTGACGCAACAGCGGCATAAACGTGGCGCAAGGGCCTCATAAATCTGCCCCTTTTTTTGTATTGAGATACAGTCAGCAAACTTCTCTTCTTGACAACTTGCTCAACGAAAATAACACCTAAATACTTAGGGGCAGATTTACAAGCCCCTTGCACCACTTTTGCGTCACTTTTCCCATGTTAAAAATGACGCAAAAGTGGCGCAAGGGGCTTGTAAATCTGCCCCTTAATTGTTGCTTTAGCCAACTCTTTCCCCAGTCACAGCTACTCCATCTATACCAGTAGCTACAGCCCACACTATGATGTCAGGCGGACCGCCACTGACAGGCCGTCGGTGGCAGACGGTTACATCCAGGGCATCGGCCCGACCGCCACATTACGATGTAGGCAGTCGGAGCGATTATGTCGGGGGTGGGGAACCGTCACGTCTGACAGGATCAACGATCCCGTCGGGCCGGCAGGCAGACTCCTTACCCTACTAATGGTGCGGTGCCTACGCAGGTACCGCTGTAGGGATTAGAATATCCCGTTCTGGCTGCCAGTTCATGGCGTTCCCACCGCCATGAACAGGCAGATGGAAAGGGCCTCCGTTTCCAGTGGGCACTTGCTAAGTGGATTGGGGGCACAGGTAGTGCCCACCACACGATGATGCACCTTGTGCCACGCACCACATGTGCTTGCACACAGTGCATGGATGTGCACAAAGTGCCTTTTTCATGTGTGGCCTGTGTTGCAGCGCTTTTCCTGGGCCCCAATTCTTTTTTTACAGCCTCCTGCATGGCGATCATGTCCTAATAGGGCAGGTGAGACCACCGAGTCATTTTCGGAAGGTTCATGCCCAAAACGATGGCGGTCGGCGTGTGACCAACCGCCATTGTATTGAGAGCCTGAATGATTGGTAAAATATAAAATGTCCCTAGGCTTTTAAAAATATACTAATGACATCATGGCTTGCAAACTGCTGCTACCAATAGGTCACCTGGATCCCTCTATATTGTAATGAGCAGCGAACCAGTAGGACAGCGTTGGTAAAATTCATTTTGGAGGTAGAGGGGATGCTTTCAAGGTGGCTGCCAGGTTTAACGAGGATCTGCGCAGAGTGGACAGATGTTTGTGTTACAACAAATGCGCCCTGGCAGCGAGGGAGTGACCTATAAAAACAGAAGGGCCCATACTCTGCGAGACAGGCAGCTATGTAAAATATCTGTCTATGATTAACTACAATGCATATTGATTTCAATAACAATTTGCATTCCAGAAACTATACTGGTGATGCAGTAATACAAACATTCGCCTCGGGCGAGATGGCATGAAGCCCTTCCTCTTACTAGATCTAAGTAAAGGCACAATATGAGGTCATTACGTGTCATAAATGTTCCCCTCAACCACTGTGCATGAATCTTCCCTGTAAAGATTTGGTATCTCTAATGTTTCCTCTATCAAAACCACTTATCTTTCCAGCTTTTTTTTACTTTAAGTACTATTGTTTTGTTTAGTTTACAATACTCTTATACAAGGAAGGAATATGAATTATCCAAATATTTTTTGCTTTTCCTGGTTCACATGCAATTTAGTCAGGAGGGAGTGGTGTCTATTTAGAACCTCAAACGTTTCTGTTTGAGGTTATGTGGCGGCTACAATATTTACATTACTTACTGCTCTATCATCTCCGAGATGGGTGTGTTAAAACATCAGAATTACTATCAATTCACCCCTCTTATCTGTCACAGCTATACATTATAAAGGTGAGTCATTTCACTCTGGCGAGTGGGGGAGAGGGGTGTGTGTGTAAATATTGATGGACTGGAATGTGGCGCGAGTGATCGCCAGTGGCTAAGATTAATTTTAACATTCCTTCGATCACTTTGTTTTTTGTTGAAGTATATTCCCTAGATGAAACAGGTATGCTCAGAGATTGGTCCACACTCGTTGTACAACAGTACTTAAGCTATACCTCGCTGATGAGGCCTAAATAGGCTGAAATACATTTGTGGCAGTTTGTGTTTCATTCTGGGGGCCTGGCTTGGCAGAGTGGACTGGACTGCTGCTATTGGGACAGGACCATGGCTGATTTGCATGACATTTCTGTTTGAGCGGTGCAACAGATGAAAAGACAGTGGGAAGTTATGTGGCCCAAGTGATTGCTAGTGGCTGAGAATAAGAGAGTTTATGTTTGCTGATTTTTGATTTTCAGCACACACAGCAAGTGCTACCCATAACAAGTTGAGAATGTTAAGAAGGGAAGATCCGTTTTGGGTCTTCCTTGAAAGAAGACATCCAGCTCTACTCCACCTTTCTGCTGACACTTTAAGACAAAGACTAGTTTGGGTGGAATACAAGCACTTTAGGAACTACTTGAAACTGATCCTAGACTAGCCACTTAAATACACAAATTCTGTAAATGTTGTATTTGTACAGAGCAGAAATTACTAGCCAGTGTGACAAGAGTTCTTTATCAGAATCAAGGATCCCACACCAATGGAGACTAATACACTCTTCTGTGCTAAACTATGTGTTCACTGACTGATAACTCAACTTTGCTAGGTTCAGGAAAAGTAAGTTCGGCAACCTGACAGGAAGAGCATCTTTGAACCCATCTTGAGGGAAACAGCTGAGTGAATGCTAAGAAGGCTTACTGGAGGTACTTTTACAGGTACAAAATGCTGCCTAGAAAGGGAGGACTGCAAGAAGCTAAGATTGCAAAGCAGAACCTAGTTTGCTGTAACTCAGGAAAGAATCAACACTGCCAGGTTGTGTGAAAAGGCCTTGAGACCCTCAGGTGCCCAGAAGCTGAAGAGCCTGTGAATGTAAGGTGCCCATGGAAATCACAATTACATGCCATAGGTTTTCTTTAACGAGACAAAGCACCTATAACTGAGTGGCACCTAAAGAGTTTTGATCACATTCCAGCTGACAGTTACACAGACCTCTGTTGGATTGTCGTTGGATCCCGGGGTGGGCTATTTATGTTGCATGGGTAGTGGATTTGTACTTTGGACAAAGGAAGAACCCCAAGTAAAAATCTGCTCAAATCCGAGTGACATCAGTGGAGCACAGCTCCCCTGTCCCCACATCCCCCTGTCCCCACCTTCTCAGCTGCAGGACACAACTGTGCACAATATCAGGGCCTCTGACAACAGCAGTATCAGCTGGGCCAAGGCAATGCAATTGTTAATACTGGGCTTTGAAAGACCGCACGTCAACGAGAACTGCACTGCTGCACCCCCTTTGCAGAAATGGACCTACTGCCACAGAGTAAACATTAAAGGTACAGGGCAAGAATGTGGCATTGCCTGGAGGACTGTGAAATGTGGGACATTTCACACACCACCATGAAGCTATCTATTATTAATTTTGGGAGAAGTGCACTCAGAGGGGCACCAGGAGATCCGTACCCACCAATTCGCCTCTCACTCCCAGCAAGCAGGCAATGTGTCCTAACTTATACTGATTGCATTTCGATGCAATACTTTAGCAAGTGTAGGACTAAGAAGTGCCGGCTAGCTCTTTTACAAAATGATCATTATTCTGACAACTATGTGCCGTAACTCGGCCCTCTGTCCATTTTCATTGGGAGATTCTGCTTCTAGCTATCTGTCATTAACATATTTTATCCCTCTAAGTTTTTGTTAAAAGTAATTGGTAATAAGACTCCACGCCTAACAGCCTGCAAGGCCCATAAACCAGGGAAGCGACTAACGCTGCGCAGTGCATCACAAAGCCCGCCGTCGACGACGCCATGTCGGGCAGGGGCCCACAGACTCAGAATACACAGGCCAAACTGGAAAAATATGCCTACGACAAAGGCTTCCCGCCGCTTCCGGAGGGGCGCGCCTCCTCGGGCAAGGTGACGGTCGGCGAGGGGGCGAAAAAGGTAATGCTGGAGGACATTATGGCGGCCCTTTCGAGCGTCCAAACTACAGTGGGGACGATCTCGACAGATGTCACCCTATTCCAAGCAGACTTTCAGAAAATGGCGGACAGAGTTAAAGAAGTAGAGATAGTCACTAGGTCCTGGGTGACGGATACAACGGAGATGCAGAAAGCCCTATCCCGACTAGAGGTGGAAAACAAACTGTTAGCAGAGAAGCTCGATGACCAAGAAGGGCGCTCGCGCCGGAACAACGTACGCATCCTTGGTATTCCGGAAAGCGAAGGTGCTCAAGCTATGGACCTTTATGTTGAAGAACTGGTGAAAATGCGTCTGCAGCCCAAGGGCCTCTCCAGTTTCTTCTCGGTGGAGAGGGCACATAGGGTTCCGGGCGGACGGTCTAAACCGGGAGCGCCCCCCAGACCGGTGCTCGCTAGTCTATTCAATTTTCAGTATAGGGACGCCATCCTGCAAATGGCAAGAGTTTCCCCACCACTTCGGGTCAACAATTCAACAATCACTTTCTTCCCGGACTATACAGCAGCGGTCTCCCGGCGTAGGCGCAGTTTCCTGGAAGTGAAAAAAGCACTGCAAGCGCAATAATTGCCCTATTCCATGCTGTTTCCCGCACGGCTCAGAGTAGCTGAAGGCAAGACATGGTTCTTCGAGACTCCAGAAGAGGCATATGATTGGCTTGAGGGTTGGCGACGAGTGGACAAACCGCGTCGCGGGAATAAAGGCCACCAACGCCATGGAGAGGAGGACGGCACAGACAACCAAGCAACACGACGCCCGGACCTGGACCGCTCACCACGATCGGAAGCAGAGGAGACCGGTCAAGGATAGACCTACTAGCCTGATAATACCCGGGAGGGAGCTCCCATGAAGGCAAAGCCAAGGTGGTGCCAACTTTGGACACTGGATTGACGCAGGCCATGGAAGGGAGGAAGGACTGAGGCCTCCCCTGGACTCTTTACCCCCGTCAAGCAAGTACGTAGGGGAAAAGCACTCTGCTGAGATGGGGTGGCGGGCGGTTTTAATCCGTTAAGCAGGGACGCAGGGTGGGAGCGGGGGACAGTGGGGAGGGAAGTTTGGATACTGTTTAGTATCGTTCTAGTTTGTAAAGGCACTGATGGTAAAGCAGAGAATCGATTGGTCGGCAGATCCTTAATTGAGTTGGTTAGGCAGCAGTTCCCGGTATCTACACACCACACCCATGACAATAGGCTCACAACCTGATGGTACCCAGACCACAACCCAAGAAGCTCAAGTAACCCCTCTAAAGTTTGTAACGTGGAACGTCCATCCCTGGACTGGGCGATAAAATAAAGAGGGGTCTGGTACTGCAGGCCCTGAAACGCCACAGCCCCGCATTAGCGCTACTGCAGGAGACGCATCTCACAGGGACGGCATGTAAAACATTAGACAGATGGGGGTATAAAATGGCAGTGCACTCCGAGGTCTCCTCGGGATCCAGAGAGACAGGCATTTTGGTGAGGAAAAACTCTCCCTTCATAGTCCTCCAGACTAAGACGGACGACCAGGGACGGTTTGCAGCACTACAGGGTCAGTGGGAAGGCAGACTTATTAATGTAGTATCAGTATACATCCCACCAGCACTTCACACAGTGGCATTCCCAGCACTCAGCGACTTCCTCCTTGCGCTGCCGGAGGGGGACCTTGTCATTGGGGGGGACTTCAATGCTATAATAGACGCCCAATAGACAAATACCCGGCTAGGTCTCCGACGCCTGGAACCTCTCGCTTCGAGAGTTTCGCAGACGCAATGGGGCTCGTAGAGGTTTGGAGACACACACATCCTACAGCTTGCCAGTACACGTACCACTCCACTGTACATAACAGTCTGTCCAGGTTAGACTATTTTATGATACTGGACGCCAGCCTACAAAGCGTTGCTGAGGTAGAAATCAAACCCGAGGCATCTCTGATCACTCCCCGGTGATACTAACTTTCTCCTACCACCAGAGGTCTCGCCGGAGGATATACCCTATTTATCCTGGATACCTCCGCGTTCCCGAAATTAAAAAGGAACTCCGTAAAGTCACAAAACATTTCTTTGAGGAAAACACTGCATCGGTTACCTCGCCATCAATAGTGTGGGAGGCGTACAAAACAGTCCTTAGAGGGCAAGAAATAGCATCTATCACGGGCCACAAACGGACAAAACAGAGGGAACTGTTAGATTTAGAAATAGCACTGCAGGCAGCCGACACAGATCACTCAGCAGATCCCACACCAGATACGGCACACATCCTGCACCTCAGACAACAACAACATAGGGACTATCTACAAGAAAGGGCGGTGGTTAACCTGACAGCGGCGAGGCATAAAGTATATGACGTAGGAGACAAAGCCGGGAAAATGCTGGCCTGGCTAGACAGGCGAGAGAGCGGCACTAGGGGAATACGACATATACAGAAGGCGGTGGGACTACTCACGATGGACCCAGAAGAAATTGTAAATACATTAGCAGACTATTTCCGGGAAGTTTACACACCGACATCAGGTGTGACAGAGGCGGAGGTTATTATTATTATTATTATTATTATTAATGAGTTTTGTATCGCTCGTGGTTACCCTTGGGCATCCCAGCGCTTCTCCAGAAAGAGCGGCCCTGACAGAAACAACTCATTAGACAGGGAACACGTGAGTCTTTAAAAGTTTACGAAATCGTAAAGTGCTGGTTTCAAAACGGAGGGCAAGCGGAAGAGAATTCCACAGCACTGCCACGTTGACAGAAAATCTTCTGCCACCAGACCTAGCCTTTCTTACTCTTGCGACTTGCAGGAGATGTTGGTGGTCTGAGCGAAGGGCGCGAGGAGACTTGTAGGGTTGAACCATACCCCGAAGGATGGGAGGTCCTTTCCCCTGCAGGATTTTGTGGGCTATGCAGAGTGCCTTGAACTTCACCCTCTCTCTGACTGGAAGCCAGTGAAGCGCCTTCAGCGCCGGGCGGGCTGATTGCCGCCTGGGAAGGTCTGTCAGAAGCCTGGCAGCGGCATTTTGTACTTGCTGGTTGCAGACTCCCTACTGAATATAGTGATGCCAACGCTGACGCAGGAAGCTTCCCTGGGGTTAGAGGCAGAACTAACAAACAAAAAGTTACAATTAGCAATCAGATCGATACAATCCGGCAAAGCATTGGGACCCAATGGGATCCCGATAGAATGGTATAAACAAATGACAGAGACTGTATGCCCGCCTCTATTGGCAATGTACAATGAAAGCTTGGAGAAGGGCGAACTACAGCTAGACCACCGATTAGCAACAATAGTAGCAATCCCAAAACCTGGTAAGCCCCCATCTGAATGCACCTCATACCGCCCTATATCTCTGCTAAATGCGGAAGCCAAGATTTTAGCTAAACTGTTAGCCAACAGGTTGATGACCCATTTGCCACACTTAATACACCCAGACCAATCGGGCTTCATGCCAAATAGGAACACGGCCCTCAACCTCAGACGCCTACACGGCGCGCTGGAAAAGGCTCCATCGCTGTCAGAACCAGCGGTGATATTATCCATAGATGCAAAAATGGCCTTCGATATAGTAGAATGGCAGTATCTCTTTGCGGTCCTTCCACATCTGGGATTTGGCCCTAAATGTTGTGCGTGGGTACGGCTCCTATACACGGGTCCTCTGGCTCGTGTTACGGCTAACGGACACATATCGGGCGAGATACAGTTGGCAAGAGGGACGCGCCAGGGCTGCCCCCTGTCGCCACTCTTATTCACGCTGGTACTGGAGCCTCTGGCGACGCTGATCAGAGAGGCCCCCATTGTAAAAGGAATTCGGTGGAGGGAGGGATGGGAAGACCGTCTCTCTTTATATGCTGACGACATCCTAGTGTACCTCACAGATGCGGAACACTCTATACCAGAGCTCCTTGACTTCTGTGATAGCTTCGGGAAAGTGTCAGGGTACACAATAAATGGGTCCAAATCGGTCCTATATATACTGAAGGGGCCTGCACCACAGCTCTCTGCCGATTGCCCGCTTGTAGTTACTAGGGACTCCTTTAAATACTTAGGAATACATATTGCAAAGGATGCAACAGAGTTCTTCTCCAGAAATCTGGCACCCCCTAACGCTTACGGAGAGATGTGATACATTGGGCGTCACTGCCCCTCACGCTCCTAGGTAAGGCAGCGTTATATAAGATGATGGCCCTACCCCGGTTTCTGTATGCCCTTGACAATACGCCCTTTCCGGTCTCATCCTGATACTTTAAACAAATAGCTGCACAAGTGTCAGTACTTCTCTGGGGCCACCGGCCAGCTCGCATAGCACAGGCAAAACTACATAAAAGTTGGTATGATGGTGGGATAGCACTCCCTGACATACTGTTGTACTATTGGGCAGCACACCTTAAGGTCATTAACCAATGGATCCAGCCGCCTCAGGATGACCCAGCATATAGGGCAGATAGAGCCCAATTGGGCGAAAATAACATGCTTGCGATCCTTTATAACAAAGGGCTAACACTGAAACTAGAGGGCCCCACACGACATACGGCCACGTTGTGGCACACAGCGCAGTCACGGTTGGGATGGAGGGGGATTATAACCAAACTTACCCCGCTCTGGGACACAAAAAAACTGGGACAGCTGAGAAACAGCAAGGGATTTACACAATGGGACAATATAGGCATCTCCACGGTGGGGGATTTGTGGGACAGAGGGACTGTAATACCATTTGCCCAACTTCAGCAGCAATATGACTTGTGCCCGACTGAGAACTACAGGTACACGCAAATAAGGCATGCATTGTTAGCGGTGATCCCGCCGGATACTGAGGTCCCCGAGGCCGCCCCGCTGGAAGACCGGCTTCTTACTGACCACATGCAAAAACACGCCACATCCCTCACATACAAGAAGCTAATTAACAACCTACCAGACCCGACAGTCTCTCTGCGGGACAAATGGGTGACAGATGTGGGAGACATAGATGACTCAGAGTGGCAGGAAGCCCTGGCATCACCCAAAGAGGTGGGACTCCCCGAAAGGCTTCGGTTAGTACAGCTTAAGATCTTGCATCGAATATATTATACCGGAACCACCTTGCATAGACTACAAAGGGCACAACATCCATATTGTCTTAGAGGGTGCAGGGAAGAGGGTTCTTTTCTACATACAATATGGGAGTGTTCAGCAATAGCAGAATACTGGCGACAGGTATTGCGCACAATATCACAGGTAATGGAGGTGTCACTTCTACCAGAGCCGCACAGATGTTTACTTAACATATGGGAGCCCAATGATCTCACACGCCACGGACAAACATGGGTCACGTTGGGACTTATGGTTGCAAAACGAAATATTGCGCAGAAATGGGGTGAAGTGGAGCTTCCCTCGTTGGCGGCCTGGTGTAAAGACATGGATCTTGCTATGGTCGCAGAACGTACAGTGTATGCTAATCGGGGAAGCCCCCGAAAATGGACTAAAATTTTTGCGGCCTGGAATATTTTTCGGGGGGACATCTGTGACCCACTACCAGAACCTGATGGGGATAGCTCAGATGAGGACTCGGGGTGGGGTGGGGGACCTGGTAGGGACTGACCTGCCGAAGGGACTACTAAAGAATGTACAGATTACTATTGATTTCATAACAGCAATGTATCCAGATCTATGTACCCTAACCATACTATGTGATTTTCTGCATACTGTCATTATTGCCTCTATGTTCACTGAATATAATAAAAACATTCTGAAAAAAAAAAGTAATTGGTAATAATGTTCTGTTTTAATTGTTGAGCATATGAATCCCTTTAATGAATGTTAAACTGTTTATAATCCAAACGATTGGTGTTTTAAATAACTGATTCGACCTAAAGTACACATAAATAGCCAGATTGTATACCAGCTGTTGACAAAAATTTGAAAGGTAAATTGAAAGGTCACATTTTTGGTAGACTTGATTGATATTGTTGGGGCGTCCCACAGTTTGAAGACCTCTGCTCTAGTTTCACAAGGTATTTTAACTATGCTCACTCTAGTTGCAGCTGGATCAGTGCTAATTTTCACAAAGTGTTTTAGTTGGACTCACTTTAGCTGGAGAGGCACCAGTCTTGAGTTTCCCAACGTATTTTAGATGGACTCACTCTAGTTGCAGCAGTACCAGTGTTGAGTTTCATATGGTATTTTAGTTTAGCTCGCTCTCGTTGCAGCAGTACCAGTCTTGAATATCACAAAGTATTTCAGTTTAGCTTGCTCTAGTTGCACCTCTGCCATTGTTGAGTTGTAATGTAAAGTGGATTTGTAGAGCGCTATTTGTCACTGT
Organism: Lissotriton helveticus; assembly: GCF_964261635.1. Lineage (NCBI taxonomy): Eukaryota > Metazoa > Chordata > Amphibia > Caudata > Salamandridae > Lissotriton > Lissotriton helveticus. The sequence goes on along the minus strand of NC_136062.1, from coordinate 213,102,021 downwards.
GAAGGTATCCAGGCATTGAGCAAGTGAGTGCAGGCATTCGTGAGGCTGGTCCCGCAAGAAGACTAATTGAATAGCCATGTCTTCAGCTTTTTGCGGAATTCAAGAAGTGAGGAGGAGGCCCTGTTGTAATGGAGGCGATCGTTCCAGGATTAGCGGCTTGACAGGACAATTATCGACCTCCCGTTCTGCTTCTGTAGATGCTGTGTGTGTATGAGTGAGTGTGATTCTCAGCAAAGTTGTTTGGTGGGTTGGTGGAAGTGAAGCCAGTGAATAAAATATGCAGGTAGTGTGTTGTGTAGTGACTTGAATGTGTGTGAGAAATTTGAACTGGCAGTGCTTCTAGATGGGGAGTTAGTGCAGCTCTCTGATGAGTGGTGTGGGTTTGGGGCAGGAGGTCGAGAACAAATCTGGTAGCGAAATTTTGGATGGTTGAAGTCTGTGAAGAAGCTGTGTTGGAATGCCTTCATAACGTGTGTTGCTGTAGTCAAATCTGCTTGGGATTAGGGCTTGCGTGATGGTACGTTTGGTGTTCAGTGGGAGCCACTTGAAGATTTTACGTAATATGTAATAAGCATAAGGTGACATTTTGACCTGAGACTTCCTGGTGATGTTTGTGTCCAGGATAAGACCTAGGTCCCTAGCGTGGTTGCTTGGCTGGGTGTGGGGCCAAAATCAGCAGGCTACTTGGTGGAGTCCCAAGGAGAGCTCTTAATTCAGTTTTTTCAATGTTGAGCTTGAGGCAGCTCTTTTTCATCCAATTGGCCGTACTGGTAATGCATTGTATGAGGTTTATCTTGGTGGTGACGATGTCATCTGATATGGGAAAATGGAGCGCGTAGGCGATTATGTTGATTCTGTGAGATCTGATGATGTTTGCCAGAGGAGTCATGTATATGTTGAAAAGCGTGGGGCAGAGTGAATGATCCGCAGATGAGGTCCTTGGGTTCTGATGTGAATGGCGCGAGCCTAATGTCATGCTCTTCCAGAAAGGAAGGAAGCAATCGAGTTTCACAATGCATTTTAGTTTAGCTTTCTCTAGTTGCAGCAGTACCATTCTTGAGCATCACAAAATATTTTAGTTTGGCTCGCTCTAGCTGCACCTGTACAAGTGTTGAGTTTCACAAGGTGTTTTAGCTACGCTCGCTTTAGTTGCAGTGGTACTAATGCTTATGTTACAGTGCTGAGTTTCACGACATATTTTAGTTGGATTCACTCTAGTTGCACCTGTAGAAGTGTTGAGTTTTACAATGTATTTTAGTTTAGCACGCTCTAGTTGCAGCAGTATTAGTGCTGAGTTTTACAAGGTACTTTAGTTGAGCTCGAAAATTATTGCAGCAGGGTCAGTCTTGAGTTTAACAAAGCATTTTAGTTGGGCTCTCTCTAGTTGCAGTTGTACCGGAGTTTGGTGCCAGTAAATCCAGAAGCAGAGATATAGTTTTCCTGTATGATTTCAGCTTAATTCTAAATATATATTACATTACTAGGTATAATTTCTATTCATCGGACTGTCAATCACACTCACTTCTCCATCCAGCCGGAGTAGCCCGTGCAGGGAAGAGCGTTGGGTCTCGACAGACGACAATGAGAGAAACTTAAATAAATAACTAATTTTTTCTCGTCGTCTGTTGAGTCCCCTCCCACCCCCACCCTCACCCCACCCCATCGCTCTTACCTGCATGGGTCACTCCTGAAAACCAGTCGGTATTTGATGGGTTGCACCTGCAGATCTTTATGAAGTGTAAACCATAACATTGTATGTGTACAAAGAGAGGAGAGGAGGGCTGTTACTACTTAAAGGTAAGCAGAAGGTCCAGCTACAGCGATGCCCAAAAGGTCAACATTAGTACAAAATGTGCTGAGCTGTTCCTGGAGAGGGGTGAACCAGAGTATGCGTCAAGAGATGCGGAGGATGTTGTTAGGGTAAGGAAGAATTAACTCTGGGCATCCATTTTGTTGGATTTAATGCCCTCACACACCCTTGCAGGTGTCATGCTTCATCATTTGGGCCTGCTCCTCGTTGGGTCGGCGGTGCAATACCCAACGGGCAACACCTAAAAGAGGGCCTCTTTGGCAGAGATCTTTTTCCAACAGCCGTATAGATGAAGTGGGGGTGTGGGGCTTGGTAAGTTAGTAGACGTCAGTGATTAAAATAAAGCTAGGGGTACCAAGGAATGATTTATTCAGGCGGTCCGCTGCTTTAGTTAAAAAGAGATTCTAGAAGGTGAAACTGGAATATTATGCTTCCAGAGATCCTTCAGAAAGTGCTACTGTCCGGTCAACATGTTTCTCGCTGGTGTATATTAACAAGCGATTCTTTAGGACCAATGGAACTAACTAGCTGGTATCTAAAGAGTAACTATATTACCCTTCTTCCTCAAATTGCCTGTGTTATGCTGTCATTACCTAAAAAGTGTCCACCCGGATCCAGCGGCGAGGGGTAGGCGCTAGCAACGCAGCTCAGGCACTCCCAACCTTGCGGTGGAAAATCTACCTGAAGCTCTACCCGCTGGATACTGTTGTTATCTGACCGTTACACTTTTTAGGTAATGACAGCATAACACAGGCAATTCGAGGAAGAAGGGTAATATAGGGAAACAGCCTGTTCAACCCTTTCTTCTCCTGTTTTGAATGGTTTTTATTCACACTAGTGTATACACAATATACATTAGTGACTTAGGGGCTCATTAGGATGGAGGATTTTCCGCATCCTCCGGGCCGGCGGAAGCCACCGCCGGCCCGGCGGATGCGGAAAATCCTCTGCGGACCCACCAAAGACCCACCGCCAAATTAGGATGGCTGGTGGGTCCTGGTTTCAGTCCGCCGCTTTTCCGCCGCGGTTGGCTTACAACCGTGGCGGAAAAGCTGTAACATGGCTGGTGGTGTCTATCAGACACCGCCAGCCATATTAGGATGGTGTAAAATGTTTGCTTTTCCGCAGCGGCTTTTCTGCCGTGGAAAAGCATACGGACCTTCACTTCGGGGGCCCGTTGCGGGCCCCCTGGGTGAAGGGGGGTGGGGGGTGCACATGGGGGGTACCTATGGTACCCCCCTGCATTTGCGTGCACAAAGGAGCAGGCACCGCGCGGTGCCTGCCGCTTTGTGCACGCAAATGCGGTGCATGCATTTTTAACATTGCGGCGGGTGCAGCTTGAAGCTGCACCCGCCGCAATGTTAAAGATAGAGGATGTGACCGCCACCCTGGCGGTCACATCCTAATTGCACTAGAGGGACCGACGTGGCCCCTGCGGACGGTCCCTCCTCCTCTACGGTGGCGGACGGACGCAAGTCCGTCCGCCATCCTAATGAGCCCCCTAGTGTAGACAGTTACTCTTTAGATACTAGCTAATTAGTTCCATTGGTCCTGAAGAATCGCTTGTTAATATACGCCAGCGATAAACATGTTGACCGGACAGTAGCACTTTCTGAAGGATCTCTAGAAGCATAATATTCCAGTTTCACCTTCTAGAATCTCTTTTTAACTAAAGCAGCGGACCGCCTGAATAAATCATTCCTTGGTACCCTTAGTTTTATATCTTTGTATCAGAGACTAAAAGGATATGTCCACTTTCTATCACATACACTTTGCCATAAGGCAAAGAAATAAATAGCACAAAGCAGAGAGACATATGCATTTTATGAGATGTCAGTCATGTCAAAAACTTTATTACATGGCACGGGGACAATACCCATGCTAGAACAGAAAGCCATTTCACAGCTGTGTGCAGAGTTGATTGGCCGGGTGGCCCTAAAGCATATTCTATTAAAGCAGATAGTGTAAACCCTCTTCCTCACCCCAGACCCAATGCCCTAACTCTCTTCTCACCTCAGAGCAGATCAGCCGAAGGATGAGACTCACGCTTGGTGCAGTGTCAGATGCATTCATGAAGTATGTGCCCTACGGATCAAGAAACAACACATTATGAGAGTTTGTAAGAATACACGGATCAAATAATCAGACAGAAGGAGCCAAGTACTGGGGAAGTGGGTGGTTCTCCCCAGTCCATCCATATCATGTGGTGACAGAAGATATGGGGCACCGTTTCTTATGATCACATTAGATGTATAATGTAGGAAACATTATCACAGCCCATTCAATAAATTAATTAGATAATACATTTACCAGAGAATGCATTTCATGTTTTAACATACTCATTTTAAATAGAACTATAGTCACTTGATCAATTATTAATAATGATCACTATGCTGTAAACTATGCTAGAATGTGGGGGAAGGGTCGGTCATTACTAAAATAATCTAATCAGGGAGACATCAAGTCGTCCGAAAAGAGGGAAAAAGAGTACACCATATGCATCAAAGAGTAAGATTCAAGGTTATGTAGGAGAAGGTGCGCGTCTTCAGGTTTATTAGAATGCTTGGTCTGCGCTGCCACTTACAACTGAGGTACAGATCTGTTTGTCTAAGAAGAAGAGAAAGTACTTCTTCAGCTGAGGAGCAGACATCTTGGTTGGTGAATGAGGTTTAGAAAGACAAATGTCTGCTTTAGTTGAGGGTAGCGATTCTCTTTAGCAATCCCACACAGCGCCAGCTATAGGGCAGTGCGACTGGTGCAGCCACACTGGGCGCTGGACCCGGATGAGGGGCGTGCTGTGTTTAGCAATAATGTAGGATTTAAAAATACCTTCAGGAGAGTTCCTTGTACGTCCAGTTTTCAGTCACCATTAAAAATGTCAAGATAACTGTTGTGATGGACGTTCCAGCTAGAGAGAGGAATCAGAGTTCTGCCTAGGGGAAGTTTCGCCATAAAGTAGCACACAGGATCAATATGCCTGCTGCAAAGAAAACGTACCATGTAGATCACAGATCTGTGTTTTATGTGGATAGCAGAGTGGATCCTGCTTGTGGCACAGAGATCCTTTTATCGCCGCAGTTCATAAGATACAACCCTAATACAGAGCAGTGACTGTTACGAACTGTCATCAAAGAGCTGCATGCTAACTGCATTAAATAGGTTAAGATCTTCTGTTTATTTCCCCCAGTCTTTTATTATCTATTCCTAATGTTGCTGAAAAGTGTTTGTTTGGGTAGATACACATTCTCATTAGTAAAGCCAGCCTTTACCAGTGCTTTAAATCAAATTAAATGCATGTGAGAGAAGGGCTGTGGAGAGATGAGGGGCACTCTTGCCTGGTAGTCGTGAGGGAATCCGAGGAGGTGGTCATAGAGGGCGTAAAAAATGATTGTCTCCCCGGGCACCAATGGCTACAAAGCCGGCCATGATCTCACAGTTAGTGAGGGGAGTTGCCCTCAGAGATTCTTGATTTAGCACACGGTGTAGATCTATCTCCTGTTGGGATTTCACAAAGTTATTCAGAGGAACAGAATGCAGAGTAAGAGGGCCTGCAAGGTAGCCCCACCCCTTATCATCTCCGAATCAGATTCTTACCTGGACGGGAAGCTGTTCAACTTGGATCCCGTGCTGGCCGTTCTCCGACAGAAGCTTCTGATACACAGGTGGGGTCAAGGGCACCATTGAGAATCCCAGGGGTCTGTCCAGATACCAGGAGGACCGATCTGTCACAAGCGCAGCAAAAGCAAATCAAACATTATCACAGGGAACATGAGAGAGAAATTGTGGAATGTAATGCTGGGAGAAGGGGTGGATGACGAATGGATGGGTGGCAAGTAAGTATAGGAGAAAGGATGACAATCAGGGGAGTGAGAGAAGGACAGATGGGAAACAAGCATTTGCAATGCAATAGGTCTCGCATTAAGAAAGTTTGAGCTATTCGTATTGTAAATGACAATTTTTTTATTTACGTGTTGGTTTTAAAAATAGCAAAATTAATAGCGTTGTCATTTACAATGTCAATAGTTTTGACTTTCGCAAATGTGACACCTATAGCATTTATAATGCAATATGTGTTGTATTTACGTGACTTAGATGTATTGATATTACAAATAACAATGGCATTTAATTTTTCTTAAATAATGAATACTTTTAAAAAAGTTATTGTAATTTATAATGGCAATAGCTTAAACTTTTGCAAATAACTTTTGTGAAGATTATGTTCAGTGTAATTTATTGTGACGAAAATCCAAGAACAGAACTGAAATATTAACATCTTTTTGTGACATTTGTAATGAAGCTTGAAACATTGAGAGAACATATTTGAACCAGTTGTTATTGAATGGTTGTACAGATTGATGCTGTGGTGGCGCTGAGTGATGTTGTGGTGGCGACAAGTGAGGCTGTGGCGTTCAGTGATGCAGTAGTAGCGCGTAGTGATGTTGTGGTGAGTAATGCTGTGGTGGTGCTGAGTGATGCTGCGGTGATGCGATAGATAGGCAGAGTGAGGGCGATAGATAGAGTGAGGGCGATAGATAGATAGAGTGAGGGCGATAGATAGATAGAGGGAGGGCGATAGATAGAGTGAGGGCGATAGATAGAGAGATAGATAGATAGATAGATAGATAGATAGATAGATAGATAGATAGATAGATAGATAGATAGATAGAGTGAGGGCGATAGATAGATAGATAGATAGATAGATAGATAGATAGATAGATAGATAGATAGATAGATAGATAGATAGATAGAGTGAGGGCGATAGATAGATAGATAGATAGATAGATAGATAGATAGATAGATAGATAGATAGATAGATAGATAGATAGATAGAGAGATAGATAGAGTGAGGGCGATAGACAGATAGATAGAGTGAGGGCGATCAATAGATAGATAGATAGTTAGAGTGATGGCGATAGATAGAGTGAGTGCAATAGTTAGACAGAAAGATTGAGGGTGATAGATAGATAGACAGATAGATAGAGTGAGGGCGATAGAGTGAGGGTGATAGATAGATATATAGATAGATAGATAGATAGATAGATAGATAGATAGATAGATAGATAGATAGAGTGAGGGCGATAGATAGATAGATAGATAGATAGATAGATAGATAAATAGATAGATAGATAGATAGATAGATAGATAGATAGATAGATAGATAGATAGATAGATAGATAGATAGATAGATAGATAGATAGATAGAGTGAGGGCGATAGATAGATAGATAGATAGATAGATAGATAGATAGATAGATAGATAGATAGATAGATAGATAGATAGATAGATAGAGTGAGGGCGATAGACAGATAGATAGAGTGAGGGCGATCAATAGATAGATAGATAGTTAGAGTGATGGCGATAGATAGAGTGAGTGCAATAGTTAGACAGAAAGATTGAGGGTGATAGATAGATAGACAGATAGATAGAGTGAGGGCGATAGAGTGAGGGTGATAGATAGATAGATAGATCGATAGATAGATAGATAGATAGATAGATAGATAGATAGATAGATAGATAGATAGATAGATAGATAGATAGATAGATAGATAGATAGATAGAGTGAGAGCAATAGATAGATAGAGTGAGGGTGATAGATAGATGGAGTGAGAGTGATAGATAGAGAGATAGATAGATAGATAGATAGATAGATAGATAGATAGATAGATAGATAGATAGATAGATAGATAGATAGACAGAGTGAGGACAATAGATAGACAGATAGCTAGAGTGAGGGCGATAGATAAATAGAGTGATGGCGATAGAGAGAGAGATAGATAAGAGTGAGGGCGATAGATAGATAGATAGAGTGAGGGCGACAGATAGATAGATAGATAGATAGATAGATAGATAGATAGATAGATAGATAGATAGATAGATTGATAGATAGAGTGAGGGCAATAGATAGATAGAGTGAGGGCGATAGATAGATAGAGTGAGGGCGATAGATAGAGTGAGGGATATAGATAGATAGATAGATAGATAGAGTGAGGGCGATAGATAGATAGATAGAGTGAGGGCGATAGATAGATAGATAGATAGATAGATAGATAGATAGATAGATAGATAGATAGATAGATAGATAGATAGATAGATAGATAGATAGATAGATAGATAGATAGAGTGGCGGCAATAGATAGATAGAGTGAGGGCGATAGATAGAGTGAGGGTAATAGATAGAGTGATGGTGATAGATAGAGAGAGGGCGATAGATAGAGTGAGGGCGATAGATAGATAGAGAGATAGAGAGAGGGAGATAGATAGATAGATAGATAGATAGATAGATAGATAGATAGATAGATAGTTCAAGTTCAAGTTCAAGTTTATTTGTTTACTTAATTAAAATCTTACAAAAAAGTACACTTTAAAATATCTTCAACAATAAAAAAGTTTAAGAGCATCAAGCAAATAATTTTATTAGTCTTCTAAAAAGCGGAACTCGAAATAAAAGGCAATCATAGATATAAAATTTGCAAAAGCGGAATTCATTAATAGATCGTTCGAGCTTAGGCACGCCATTAGTGCTTGTCTACAAGTTCTTACACCTCGAGCATTGAATAACCGCCTGAGGATTACTTTCCTTTCTGCTTCTATTGCAGGACACAAACATAAAAGATGCAACAGATCTTCTTGTCCCCCTTTACACAACCTACATATCATATTGCCTTCAGTTAACTTCCACGGTGGAAGATAACACAAACCTGGCCAAAGACGAAAGCGCACTCTAATAAATGTTCGTTTACTTTGGACAGACCAAGGAGTTTCTAGGTAGTTTTGGACTTGTTTTTTCTTAGAGTCGTTTACCAATTGGCCAAGAGTGTTTTGTTTTTACCAGTAGTTCTTTGTCTTTTAGCAGCGATAGATGAATAACCAGTTTATTAATTGTTTTTTTTAAACTTTCCTGGGTGATAGTATTTTCCCAAATTGGTGTTAATCCAAGTTCTTCTTTTGCTTTGTTTAAGTATGCCCAGGCTTGAAGTTTCCTATTGTCTCTTACTTCTTTCCATAATATTTGACACAATTGATTGACCTGGTCGTTTTTTACACGGTTCCACACTTTTAAAATTTGGCCTTGCCGGGCATAAAGCTGATTATTTATCCCAAACTCCAGCCTTATTTGTGCCTGTGAGGCATTACACGGTAGGTTGAAAAGTATTTTGTATGTTTTTGCCACTGCATTGTTAATTAGCTCCGCATCCTTCCCGTTTAGGACTTCGGCATCGTATGTTAAAGTTGGTAATAGTTTGGCCGATATGATTTTTAATAAAGGACCGTATGACAAGGCGGTTAATTTCTTTTGTATGGTTCTAAATGCGGCAACCAAGCTATTTGCTTTCCTGGTGATATCTTTCCTTTGGGGGAGAAAACTTCCACTCTCGTTGAATAGGACACCAAGATACCGATAGCTATCAACTTGTTCTAGTTGGGTTTGTCCCAGCATCCATTTATTTTTTTGTCTTCTGCTCCTTGTGACAACCATTATTTTTGTTTTTGCCTCATTTATTACCATTTGGTTATCCGTTGCATACCTAAGTGATCGATCAATCAGTCTTTGCAGTCCTACTTTTGTGTGACTCATCAACACCACGTCGTCTGCATATAGCAAATTCGACATTTGTTTTCCCGCTAGCCTTGGTGGATGTGAGTTAACTTCGTTCGATGATTCGGTGAGGTCGGCTATGAATATGTTAAAAAGTAATGGTGCAAGGACACAACCCTGCTTGAGGCCGTGTGTCACCGGTATTTTATTAGATAATGATCGGCCGTCACCGACCCGCACCCTGACCCAGGTTTCAGAGTATAGTAGTTTGATAAGGTTCAGTAATGAGCTCGGGATACCATAATCTACAAGTTTTCTCCATAGTAGGGTCCTATTAACAAGATCGAAGGCCGATCTAAAATCGACGAAACAAAAATAGAGGGACTGTTTAGCTAAAAGTGCTTTATCCGTTAAAACTGATAGGATTAAAATGTTAGTAGAGGTTCCTAAGCCTTTAATGAACCCGGTTTGATTTGGGGGTAATATTAGCTTTTCTTTGACCCAATCTGAGAGAGTTAATAATAAGAGACCCGCAAATAGCTTAGCGTCCGTATCTTGGAGAGTGATCAAACGATAGTTCTCAGGTAGTTGCCAATTACCCTTTTTGTAAACTGGTGATATTAGTGATCCTCTCCAGGATTCCGGTATGTGCCCTGTTTGGATAACTACGTTAAATACCTTTGTCAAATAGGTAGCCCACAGGTCAGGGTCCTCTTTATAGACTGCAAATCGTATACCGTTTGGTCCCGGTGCTCCATCCTTTTGTCTCTTTATTAAATTGGCTACCTCGCTCTCTGAGAAGTTTTTCACCAGATCAATGTCATGTTCCCGCTCAGTGATCCCTGTATGATTGACATCCTGAGAGCGGAGATCTTCTTCAACATATAAGGTCTTTTTGAGGAATTCTACCCAGTCCTCCTCTGTTATTGACAACGCTATCACATGTTTATTAGGTCTGTTTATGGCATTAATTATTTTCCAAAATTCTCTGGAATTTGCTTGGTTACTTGTGTGATAGATTTTTGCCCACAAGACCTGCTGTGTTTTGTTTTTTTCAGACCACAATAATTTCCTCAAATTACTGTTCGCACTTCTAAGTTGCTATCTAATTTCCTCGTTACCCGGTAACCTAGTTAGCTGTTTCCTCAGTATGTTGCGAGTCCGCCTTACTTTTTTAATGGTATATGGAAGATTAATATTAGTATCTATATTTATTTTCCCCCTCAGTTGGGATTTCCTACAAGTTGGAGTACCTTCATCCAATTCGACTACCTTCTGGGTGAACTGTTTCCAATGTATAAGTATAGACTGGCTCGGATGTTCATTAAAGCATTCTTTTACCAATTTTTGGGCTTTTTTTTCGACCACATATTTTTTATCCGGTTTCCAAATGAGTTTCCTATGGTTAATTGTACAGATCTGACCTTGTGTAGTAAAATAGTTTTGGTTTTTGGCAGTTCGAAATAAATTTCCAATATTTGCTGGCTGTGGTCACTCTCAATAACTTTTTTTAGACTATAGGAACCAATTTTATCAAAAATGTCTATCGACAGTAATGTGAAGTCTATTCTTGATTTTGATTCATGATTGTGAAATGACCAGCCAGCGGGCTGATCGGTTGGGAACCTGCCATTTAGTGCTCGGAGACCCATTGCTTCCAAATCCATCAGTAGGTTTTTTCCGATTGGATTTTGTTTGGTATTTATGCTGAGATCTAGAACTTGTTCGGGGATCGACCATTCGTAATTTTGAGAGTGGATAAAATCGTCCCGTGTCATTTGAATCAGCAAGTTTATATTAAAGTCCCCTGTAGCTAGAATATTAACGGACGGGTCAAGTATTATTTGTTCCAGTAGAAATGTTACTATTGCGACACTTATGTTCTTGCGAGATAACTGGTTTGGTGGGATATATATGTTAAGTATTATTAACGTGTTCCTGTTTTTTTTTTTGCTCACCGGTTACAAATGTTATCTTAACTGATTGTATGTTTGCGTTATTTGTGTCCAGCTGTTCATTCTTAATTTGCAAGTCAGTCCCAATGAATATTGCCAGACCCTCACAAGGACGTCCAAATTTGGAATATCTGATGGCTGGTACGTAGTATCCTTTATAACTTTGTAGAAAGAAAGCGTCCGTTCCCCATGTCTCCTGTAAACATATGATTTGGTAGTGAGTAGACAAGGAATCTACTTCCGCATTTTTAATTTTTTTTCCTAATCCATTAATGTTGCAGAAACATATAGAAACCGGGCGTCGAGGGTACCCCCTATCCTCAAAATGTTTCCGTTTATTTTCTTGTCAGTGGTCGTGTAGTGCATTCCTTATCCAGTTTTCGTTTATTCGCTTAGATTCTAGAATTTTTAGTTCTTCCGCACTCTCTTCTTTTGCCTCGTGTGTACTACCCTGGTTTTTTTTTAATATGCAGTATACCGGATTCTCCTTTGGTTCTTTAGGAGCTTTTCTTAGGAGTTCTTCCTTTTTCAACGTCATCGGGTAAGGTTTGGGGAGAGGTTGACTAATTTTTATCCCCCAATTTTGAAAAACTTCTTGCTCTAGCATGATTTGATCCACTAAACAGACTGTGTTTAACGTTAAGACTGTGAGCGGTTGAGTGCCCTCCAGATTTTGTACAAAGCCCACAGATTCAATGTCTTTTGTTGTTACTTTTTCTAATGAAGGTATTGATTTCATTAGTTAAAGGATTTTACCTCTATTCAGGATGTCATTGTTGCCTCTAGAGTCGTATAGTGGCGTCAGTATTATTTGTGACAACATCTTCGAGAGTAGTGAGTCTGTGTTATTTTCAGTTTCTTTTTGATGGGTTTTACAGATAATTAGTTTGCCTTGCCCCGTCTTTGTAATAGTTAGTTCTTCATTGTTACGTTGGTAGTCTCCAATGACCGTCATTTTATTTGTTCGTTGTAAGTTAGTCATGATCGCACCTGGCTGTTTTTGAATAGGGACTATGTTTTTATTTTGTTGCAGGGAGTTTGTAGGTTCGTTCAGTGAGTTATTTTTTTCTTGACAAATTGTTCTCTGTATCGTTAAATCTAAATGATTTTTTTCCCCGTTTAGCAGTGTGGTAGACTCTACTTCAGAAAACCCAGTCTTTGTTTCATTCGGGTTACTTTGTATATCACTTAGCTGGCCCCATGAAATACATCCATTTCCTTTTTGAGAGTGTGTTACTTTACAATCCAGAGCCTTTTTTTGCCCCTTTTGATGCGGTTTTTTATTTTCCTTATTATATCTTTGCGCCAGCTGTTTTTGGTCCATAACGTCTTCTACTTTAGTTTTGTAGAGTACATGTGACTTATTATCCATATCGTTTTTTGATGATTTGTTAAAGATGTCATAATATTTTTTGTTCTTTTCCACTTTTTTGGACTGGGTCACCTCTGCCTCACTTTTTTCTAACTCTATTTCTTCTTGTGACAATTCTTCCAGTTTCATTTCTAGCGTTTTCTTTGAGGGGGGATATATTTTTACCATGTTATCCTTTTTTACCTTATTTCTGACTTTACAAAGTTTTTTTCTTTGTCTCTTTGAAGTTTTATATCCTTGGCTATTATCCTTTTCTTATCTGTTTCAGTAATTATTTTCCCGTGAGTTTCTTGTGCGATAGTTGGTGATAATTCAGTTTCCCCATTCTGACCTGTTGTATTTTCCGTTTGTTTTGGTTGAATGATTTCCACCAGCTCCCATTGCTTTTTTACTGGAGTATTAATATATTCATAATTTGACTGCTGAGCTTGACATATTTCATCTTTTTTATTGTTATATTTTTTGTGAACTAGGTCTTTCACATCCTCTAATATGGTGTTTACTACTTCAGGGATCGTGGAAAGTTTATTTATAATTGGTTCACAAGTGCATTCGAATTTATTAGTTTCTGCGTGTTTTTGGGCTTTAGTTATTAAGCGGTTTAGTTCTGTCAGTTTTCGTTCTATTCCGGTGACCGCATTAGCCATTACTCCCAGTATTTCAATTTGAGTGTCCATTTTATTTGACTGATATGTCAGTGCTTCTAGTGTTAAAGTGGAAGTTTGGTAGAAGATGTCCCATGTAGCTCCTGGGTCAATGTTAGTTGATTCTTGCAATTTCCTCTTTTTCGTTATGTCCACTTTGACCTCTAATGGGAAAGGAATTGGCATTTCCCGTTCTTTGTTTATGGTATTATTCGCGAGTTTTTTTAATGATGTACATTCTGCTACATGTGATTTCGTAGTGTCACTGTCATTATAACTTACTTCTTGCAATTTCCTCTTTTTTGTTGTGTCATCTTTAACTTCTAATGATAATAGCTTCACTGGTTCAATAGATTGTTGTTGCAGAAGGTTGATTTGTGCTGACTCTTCAATCCCTCTTTTGCCCTTATTTGTTACCTCTGCATTTTTTAACTGCAGTGGGGTGTGATGTGCTTGATCCCTTCTTAGGTCAAAGTTTTCGCATAAAGAGACCTTCTGGTGCATTTCGTTTATTGGATTTTTTTCCTCAGGTGAATCGGCTGGTTTTACTATGTCAATGTTTTTTTCCTTGAGGGTGAGGATGTTTAGCGGTTCAATTGGGGTTTGTAATTGGTTTTTGGATGTGTCAGATTCCATTGGCATTAATACCCCGGTCGGGTCAGCTAAAAAGTCGAATTTCTGCGGTATTTTAGTTGATCTTTCAAACATCCGAGCAATTGGTGAGATTAAGGTAAGGTTTGGTTTGATCCGTTTGCCTGTACTTTTATGTTTTGGACCTTAGGAGCTTTGTTCTTCCGCACCTTCTTTGTCTGGGGGCCTGTTGATCTTTCCTTCCCAGAACGCATCCACAGTTGCCTCGGTATTAGAATACTCACCTGGATTGCAGAGGCGTTGTTATCGCAGCGCGGGCTTCCGCGCTCACACCTTCTTGCAAACTGTGTGTAACCTGCTGCCTCCGGAGTTCTCAGGATTCGGACTCGATCTCACACACGGGCAGATCAGTCACTGGGTGTGCTCCCAATCTCGGATGATACATAGAGAAACTATAGCGGCTGAACGTGTAGTGTTCACACGCTCAACCTTCTGCCTAAAGCCCTGACCCTCACGCTCACCCTAACCCTCCCAAGCTTGTCTTCCCGTTGGTAAAGGACAGCTGCCGTCAGGGAGAGAGCGGGGGCGGGAGGGAGGAGTTGGTCAAAATAACTGTTGTAGTGAAAAGATCTCTCTTGAATTGAAGGGAGCAGGAATTGTGACCCTCCTCATAGGTAGCTCATAGGTTGCTCTTGAAGCGCCGGTCTGCGGACTCCGCTGTTACTATTGCTGTTGCTGCCGCGCCCGCCGGGCACCAGCCCCCTCTCTCACTGCTCTGAGGGGAGGATGTAAAGGGGCTAGCACTGTCAGGCACCTCTGGCACCTCTGTTACTTCTGCCACCACCACCGCACCTCCTGCTGCTCCTGCCTTCTCCCGTCCTGCTTGCGTGTAGCTAGTGGGTGTAGCTAGTGGGGCCAAGTGCGGATGGCGGCGGCAGGTAGGCAGGAAGGCGGACGGGCTGGCAGGCAGGTGGGACAGACAAGAATGCTTTAGAGTCCCCCCCTGACCCGACCCCAGGTGGCCGAAAGGCTCTGGTTCCTCCTGCGGAGCTGAGCACACTACCGGTCGGCTCACACCAAACCGTCTCCACGGCTCCTCGCTCCTGATGCAAAACTTTGGCCCAGCTCTCATTCTCCCGGACACACGGCGCAGCTGCAGCACCCGTCAGCCACACACAGACTCGCTCAGTTCTAAACTCTCTGCCTGCACGGCCCGCGGCCCCCACCGAGGCACCGGTGGCACCGGGACAGGTTCGCAGGTTACGGGTTGCGGGTTGCGGGTTCAGTCCCCCCGAGATCCCGATATACCTGATTTCACAGGTCCGGGCTGCTGCTGCCGTTCCACGGTTCTCTGTGGGTCCGGGCTGCCGCAGTTCTCCGCAGCGATTCTCTGCTACTCTACTCTGCTGGCTCACTGCAATGCTCTGTGCAAAATCTAGATAGAGTGAGGGCGATAGATAGTGTGATGTATTCCTATAGGTTCTGAATCGATCCCCCTATTCCTGACCCTATTCTGGTTAAACAAACCAACAAGTTAACTAACAGTCGGCCCATGAGGCAGAAAACCCCCATGATGCAGATACCGTTATCTGACGCAGTCACACTACGGCACAGGAACGTGTTATCTGATTAGGTCATAACGCTTGCGATCTAATTAGACAAGCGATATTCCTCCAGCCCCTGATAAGGCATACGGAGTTCTCATAACAAATCAAACCTATGACAACCTGGGCACAACCCTGCGGCCATTGTTTTGATTTCACCGAGAACTTCAGCAAAAGAATGTGCTAACGAGCAAGTCGTATGACATCCTTATTGACGTATCTATGTCCATCCTTACGTCAATCTCGGCACCTTAAAGGTATAAATATTACCGATATTGCCCTATGCAAACACACGCGGTGGTGACGAGACGGAGCAGCCATACTTGCCGAAGCCCAGAGCAGAGCAGACCCCGCTGGCGCAGCCCCGCCTTCCTGACGCGCTGAGAGAAGCTGCTTTCTCCTGCCGAGAAATCCAGCACCGGCGTTTCTGGGTAGCCCTCGCAGGCAGCCTGGAATATCGAGACCAGAGACGAGAGATACCATCCCTCATTCAACCTAGATTCCAGGTACAGAACTGAATAACCCCTCACAGAGAATTCTTTAGTTATTCACTTGGCAAAAACAAACTTAACTTAAACTGTAACTTTCTATTCCCGCCCACGTATTAGGCTTAGGTCAGGTACACGGGGTAGGCGTATTTAGAAACACCAGTTGAGTACGTTTAGTCAAATGTATATGTGTATGTAATATATTTTATTCATTTTAAAACATCATATGGCTTAGAAACCATATCAATGTTTTTACAGTATTATTTTATACTTCTGCTTCTAATGTATGCACTTTACTTAGCTATAAGTATTGCAATAATATCGATCCATTTCTCTTGTATGAGAAAAGAGACTGATCAATAAATAACACCTTTTTATTGAACACGCCCGTCTCTTCCTTTTCTCTACAATCTGATGAGACTAAGAATGCACGTACTGACTGAGTAAAATAAATTGCCTTTTGTTCACACGACTCTCGAGATATACTCTTGATTAGGGGAGAGCAAAGTTGTCATGTTCTATGGTTGTCAGAAACTAAATCCCTTCTTGTCTAATCAGGGAAGTTAAGTCCTTCCTGAACATTCGAGAAAGTTTCTAGTGAACTCTGAGCTAGCTGGCAAACCCAAAACTTTAAGTCTAGTATCGACAGTAGTAGACCTAGTTAACGTCTGGTCTAGGCCTTTACTGCTGTAGGTATTATTCCAATGCGCAGAGCCTATTGGGATGATAGGAACTACACTACATGGTGCCCAACGCGTTTGGAAAGGGCGATAAAACTAACGTAAGACATTTAGAGTAACTCAGTCGTGCTTTCTCACTCAGACCCCTTTTCCCATAATACTCCAAAGATGTCTGGAGTGGGTGAAAGGTTATATCCGCCAGACCTCGCAGGAGGGAACTCCTATGTATGGTTCTTGGTATAGTCAACGTTGAAGGATACACTGTTCCAAAATATTGTGCATCTAATCTTTGTTTCCATAAGAAACCTGATCTGCAAACAAAAGAAATAACCATCCTGTCAGTAAAATGGTAGACAGTGATGAAGAAAGAGAGGCAGTTAGATTAGCAACTGAACTCGCAGCAGCTGATGCTACCATACAGGAAGCAGACCCGAATATAATACTCATTCCGGTCATCAAAAGGAAATCTATAACCATAAAACTTATAGAAAATGGACTGACACCTAGAGGTGGTACAGTCATATTCGTAATTGAGGCACACGAATATCGGCAGACAGAGGTATACTATTCATGGATAAATTTTCCAGCAGCAAATCCTGTAACAAAGTACTTCCACTATTACAAAATAGAGGAACCTCCTGAAACGTACACTCCTTTCGAGGAGGTGGAAGTACCACTCAAATTTCAAGAGCATTTGCTCTTATTTGATGGCGCCCTAAAACATAATAATCACATCACCAGGCTCGGTCCTTTAGGTAGACCAGGAGCAACGTGGCCGGTCCTAGCCGGATACACACCACATCCAGACATCGACGGGATGTCTGCAGCTAACCTGTTAACACAGCTAAAACAATTAATAAAAATACATAGACAATTAGTCCAGTATGTGATGCGGACTTCAACAATTCAGCCAGCGATTAAACTCCCACAGCTGACCCCTCACCAGGGGAACACAAATAAAATTACACCACAGAACATCCAGTCCTGCCTAGGTAAAGTACAGGCTAAACGGGAACAAATACCATTCTGGCTAGCGCAGAAAATCACCCAAATAGAGGCGGTGTTTCCAGACACTACCCCGCTAGAAAAGCACAGGATTCTGACTATCTGTCTTCCAATGGGAATCGCACCACACATTGAGGACTGTGACACTTGTGGTACAGTCTTTGCTTCCATCTACACAAAAACGCACGGTGTTCCATCTATTTCGGTAATACCAGATGTGCTAAAACAAATTCAAGATGAATATGGTCCAGAACCCGCTTGAACTCTTGGTATGAAATTACTGAAAGACTTCAAGCAGGTCTCGGCTATATTATTAGCCAACATAAAAGGTGAAGCAGCAAACGTGGCGATCCGCCAGAGGTTAAAAGAGACAGATATAGCAGACCAACCAGCTGAAATTGCCAGAATCATAGAAAAATCCTATGAGGAACTAGGTAGAGATAGTTTAGGTGGAATACCAGTAAAACCGCAACTAATTGAAAGTCCTGAAAAAATATTTTTTAATAATTCTACATCACCAAAAAAGAACTGGGATGGAAACAAACAATCCAATCCTAAAGAAAAGAAATTCCAGTCCCGAGGAAGGTCTCCTAGGCAAAGAGAAAAATCTCCGAACCAAAGACACAGGTCACCTCAGAGTGACCCCTCTGGGAAAAGATATAACCTTAGAAATAGGGATAATATTAAAAAACCTGATAGATATCAAGACATTGATACACGTCCCTCTCAATCTTTTCAGACTTCCTCGCAGAAATCGGAAAGAAGAGGACGATCAGAACAAAGAGAAGAGCACGCCAAGTCCAAAGACAAGGAACCTGCTCAGCTAAAAAAGAAATTACAATTTCCAAAAAAGAAGGTAGCCAGTATCAAGGTAGTTAACAATGCCGAGAATACGGAGGACACAACTGAAAAACGGAGAATGGGCTCAGACAATGCTAGACAGCGCAGCAGAAGTGAGCATAGCTCGCAAAGTCCTTATGAATCATCTGGAGACAGTGGACACGAATGAATATCTTCAAGTGGAAACTGCGGACACCAGAGTTAGCAAACCTCACAAAATATACGAAATAACATTGCGTATAGAGGGGGATAAGACTAGAAAAATAAGGGGACTATTTTGGGATAATCTCTCCAAGGGCTATGATATCCTTCTAGCTGAAAAAGACTGGCCACCAGAGTTTGTCAGGGAGTGCCCTCATGGCGAAGAAATAATTATGCCGGCGTTCTCAAATCAAATTCCAATTCATAAAAAATACACACTTGCTAGAAAGTGGGCAGTGGCTCTAGCTCCTGCTTTATATAAAAATCACGTGGGATGGGATGAGGACTCTCCTCCTCACAAAATCCAGTTAAAATCACAACCAACTGCACAAAGGCAGTACCCAATTAAGCAAGAAGCTAAAAAACAGGTAAATGAAATACTAGATCAGCTAGAATACCAGGGGGTGATTGAAACTTGCACCTCACAAATGAACAACCCTTTGTTTCCGGTCTCCAAACCAGACAATTCATACCGTCTAGTTTTGGATTACCGACACCTTAACACATGTTGCAAAACTTTTGCAGTGCAAAACTCACATAGTGCTGCACTAATGAATAACATAGTGCGCAAAAAATACAAAACAACATTAGACATTTCTAATGGATTCTTTTGTCAAAACATAGCACCAGAGAGCAGATATTTAACTGCATTCTCAATAAATGGCACTCAAAAACAATTCTGTCGGTTAGCCCAGGGGTACAAGAACAGCCCGGGGGTATTCTCAGCGAGAGTAACAGAATTACTACAACTATATGATGATGAAGCATTATCTTATGTCGATGACATATACTTAACAGATGATGACTTGGAGACTCACTTGAAAAGAGTGAACACCATAATACTTGGGTTCGCAGCAGAGGGTTACAAATTCAACTTTAAAAAATCCAGAATTGCCCATCTGACAGTCCTGTTCTTAGGATATGAATTATCAAGTATAGCCTGGCTGACAATTTTCTAGAATATTGTGCCATACTCCAAGCACCTAGAGGAATTAAAAAATCTAGAATATGAAAGAACATTCCCTCTGCCAGCCGACATTCTGCCTTTACGACATTACGCCTGTGTAATTTATACAGACGGACATGCTCAACCCCCCGTTTGGGGAGAACAGGCATACAACCCCACATGTGGGATTACAAAAGAAGTGTGGCGCGGAGGTAAACTAAAACCTCTATTAACAAAAACACACTCAGTAGAAACTAATTCAGAACAACAGACTGAAATAATGGCATTGAAAATGGCGCTAGATAATGCGGATCGCGAATTCCCGACACTTATAGTGTCAGATTCCTATTACTGCGTCAAATCATATAACAAGGATTTGCAGACATGGATTCAAAACGGTTACAAAGATGACACAGATGCAACAATAAAGCAGAAAATGCTTTGGGAACAAATAGCTCTTTTACAAAAAGAGCTACCAAAGACTCACGTGACACACTCACTGAGTCATCAGCTTGATGGCTTTCACGTTGCAGGGAATTCATTGGCTGAGACAGCCACAGCGGCAGCCACTAAATCGGCTCCCGTAGTTCGAAAAAAGCGTACATTAAGATACATTGACGGTGAAACAGTACTGGCGGTGAAAACGTCATCAAAAGGCGACTGCTCAGCGTTACCGATCAACTATCCACTCAATTATACATACATAATCGATGCAAACTCCATCCCTTTTGCTCGAATCCCTGGAGTGGGGGATAGAGTGATTCCAAACATGGACAGGAGAAACTTGTTAATCGCAGACGCACATATGGGCGAGGGTCTCAGACACCTAAAACTAAAAGATTCTCTGGAAGAATTACAATCACGGTACTGGTGGCCAGGCATGAGCCTGCATCACACCATGTTTGTAAAAAACTGCCCAAACTGCAACAGAGATCGCAGTGGGGAGAGAAACAGTTTAATACCTCGTCGTTTTACTCAAGAAAAAATCACGAGTATAAAGGAAGGCTTGCGATTAACATATACAGGCTAGTTTCCACTTATAATGTAGATCACCAGCACTCGGCTGACGTCTGGACTGTTATACAAAGATTTGCGAGTCTAAATGGCATATACGCTAAGAGCATGCTACGTTTGACCATTGTTTTCACTCTAGCCCTCCAGCCTGAGGGGAAACATGAACAAATGAGAATAGCCCAGCGGGAATCTTCTCACTTCCTTCCTGAGGGATACGGGATGGTGTAAAGAAAAAACCAAGGCATAAAGCAATCTATAACGGAAAGGATATTAGGTTCGGGAGCTGGGTGGGTCAAACATCTAATAAGTGTCCAACGTAGTCTAAATAACTTGCCAAGAAATTCTCTGAAGGGATTCAGTGCGTACGAATTATTATTTGGAACTAGGATGTTGATCTCTGACATTGATAGTCAGACTTCAGTGGTGAAAGAAAAAAGCTTTGATATCAAAGACCGTTTGGCTATTTTGCAGGACTTAAACAAAACAAGAAAAGACCTGAGCAACATAAAATTGAAACAACAGCCAACAACCACTGAAGAACCACCACCTGTCCCAGCAAGACCTGTCTGGATTCCAAAAGTCGGGGATCTAGTCAGGGAAAAGATCGCGGTAAAGAAGGAATTTGGGCCTTCTTACAGAAAAGCAGTTCCTGTCTTGTCTGTCAACGGGACAAGATCAGTTGTACTACCGCCACTTGCTGGAAAAAAGGAGAACCGAGTTGTATCCATCGACCTGGTAAAACCACAACATGTGGCCGATAACAAACAGTAGGCCAAGTGGACTCCCAATAAGTAGCAGAACACCAAGGTTTGCTACCAGTACAGAGGTCCTAACGAAGAGGCTCATCACATTCGAAACGCCTACAGAAGAACAACAAGGACTATGCAACAATGCAATAGAACTCAGACCTCTGAAAACCCAAATAAAAACATTTAGCAGAGACACACCAATCTATAATGAAGTACCAAGTGAAAATGCAAGAAACAGAAATCCTGAACCAATTGGAACAATTGACAGAACTGCATCCGGCTACTTCATAAACTTCGATGATTCCTCTGAAGGCTTCAGTGAATCAAAGACACAGACATCATCAAAAACCTTTAAAGATAAAGCTAAAGAACTTTTGAAACAACTGAAAGAAACATATCTGATTTCTCCATGGATCGAATTTTGGGTGGGTTTTGGTGCATTTATCCTCATACTTTGGCTCATCATGATACTAACTTTGGGACGCTTCATTGAGGGAAAATATGCAAAAATGGACACAGCAAGTCAGAAAATCAACTTGATCCTCAAACCACACACATCTTCACACATCGAGAAAAGAGAGCTTTCTTCAGTCAACTTCACAGCCAATCCGATACCTGGTGGGGTAACCTGGGACAACACTGACTATGAAATTTATGGTCCGGTCGAAATCCTGAAATATCCACACCAAATTAAGATCTCATTGAGTGACTTTGCAAAACCAAGCTCATTTGCTGATGATTGGGACTTCGAAAGCATTAATAATATGATGTCTGACTTAGTAATGTCTGCTAAATTTACCAAACATGATTATTTGCAGGGTTCTACAAATTATGATAGTATGTACTGTTATAACCACTATGGTAACCATTTTTTACATAGATCTGCACAACCTAGAAATGTTTTAAATTATAATCAATGGGAACATTGTGCAACCCCTCCAAAAGGAAGCTCAAGGACCTTCTATGACAAATATTCATACTTTTCAGGTTTTAACACAAGTAATGCTGAAGCATTCTATTTTAAATTGTCAAACAAGACAGGGACAAAGACCATGATAACCAACACAAAATTGATATATTCAGACTCATTCTTTGAAAAAATGAATACTTTTGGTTTTGATTATTGGGACAAGAATGTTGAATTGAAAAGTGTTTGGGGTACAAAAGAATGGCAAGTGCAGGGCATAGAATCTATGTTTAGAGCCTGCATGATCCCAGAACAAATGATATTTTTAAATGACACTGTTCAACAAACCACCTGTCTTGGCCTAGCCAAAATCAAAGACTTAAATAAACCGTCTATTCCAAAGCCAACAATGTTCAGCAATAGCTCTACAGATGAAGAGAAAGACGTAAATTATGTATTAAACCAAAACAGAACACATCCTGATTGGAAACAGTGGTTGATCTGGCCCACAGATACAAATAACTCTCAAGATAGATTCCTGAACAAAACACAGGGGTTCAAAATGACCAGGCCAGACCCTAGATATCCCCAAAGACATCACCCAGGGATAATAACCACCTACAGTGTGGGCAAATTATGCCTTCAATGGCTACAAACTTCCACACTGGCAGAAATTAAACAACACCTAACTTTACTTACTGATGGTGCTGACTTGCGTGATTTCATTATGGGACCGCGCAAACAGCGTCAAAAACGTTTCATAGCAGCCTCTGTATATGCAGCATACAATGAGGCCTGGAAGGTTACTCAAATTGAAACAGCAGAGAGAATACGGGAAATTGACCGTATTAATTTGGAAAAATCACTTTCTGTAGTGGACAATGGGTTAATGACTCTGTCCTCCAGAATTTTTTCTTTGGACAGCATTGTGTCTTCAGCAATCGACATATTGTCGCAAGACTTACTGTTATTACAACACGGTCAGTCCCAATTGCGCTCTATTGTACAGCTTGGCTGGACGTTACAAAATCTGCGTTCAGGCTATGTGCCTTGGCGTTTAATCAACACAACGTCACTATTCCAAATCTTTAACCTTACTGATAGACAAATCAGTATGGCACAAAAGGGTGCTGATTATACAATCTTGAGCATTGAAAAACTCGAAAGATTACCAGTGACAATGTCAGAACGACCTGTCAGTGAATGGATAATACATGGGATAATAAATATTCCAATCTCAACCTTCAGGTTTCAATACTGCCAAAAATATATACAGGCTGGCATGTACGAGAAATTGGGAAAGGGGTACATTAAAACATCATGGAACCTGCCCTATTCACATGCATGTGTCAGTAATAAAGGACAGAAAGTGTTTCTTAGTGGCAATAATTGTGCGATGTCACTAAGCGGCACGCTTCTGTGTAACGGAATTAGTTTGCATGGAGCCTGTGAAGGGAATTCATACAACCTTTCATGTCACCAGCAAGGCGCACCTGCAACAGAAATAGAACCATTCTTTCAAAGACTCTATAATGGGAGTTACATTCTAATTGTAGACCGCAGATGTTGTAGTCTTATGCCCGGGACTCCTTATCTAGTCACTACGACTGCGAAGGTCAAGTGCTGTGGACGCTCATTGTTCCCCAGCTCCTTTCCAGACAGGGAGGCAAGGGCATGGCCCAATTTGAAAATTACTTCTATTCGAATAGATACTTTAAGCAGAATGAAAACAGTGCTTCTTCAGACGCCTACAAGGCTCACGTCATCAAAAGAAACGTATGATCTACAAGTCGCAAGGACGACTGCAGAGATACATTCATTGTTATCAACTAATTCCCCCATACATTTCGCAGAAATACTAAACGAAATCTTAAATATTTCTGATACCAATGGGGTCTCAAAGGTATTTAAGACAGTATTTTCGATGGCATTAACACCATTCAAAGCCATACTGGGTATTTTTCCAGATTTCGTCCATTCGATTTTTGACGGACTTCCCCTGATCTTGGGACTAATTGCAGGAATCCTATTCTTGGTCCTTATTTTTCGGTATGGCAACCCATGTCACAGACAAAACTCTTGCGACAAGGGAAGAAACAATCCTAGCCATTGGATACCGGGACCGGATATCAAAAATCCTAGGACTCTCCCGGCTTAGAGACCTAAACATGACTTGGTTTCTATCATTTCGACCAATGTGGCAAAGATGTGTTTTACCTGTATTAAGGTGTCTGCAATGCGGAGAAGAATGCGTGTTAGACACCTGTCTGACGCTACAATCGGATGCGCCAATGGATGCAGAAACATTGTTGAGCCCGATCAAGGTTCATGCTTTGTGCTGCCCTCAAAGGCTACCAATCCTGATGACGGCATTCGTGGAAGCTTCACCACTACGATTGATGGGTAGTGAAGTTCAAGATGAAAGCAGCATCGATCAGGTACGACCTTCTGTCAGCAATGCAAATCAGAATGTCAATGGAAACAATCATGCGCACGAATGCATGATTACACCTATTTCCGAGTTAGTGGAACTTTCCCAGGAAGCTGTTGACAGTTTTTTCGAAAGCCTAAATGATATGATGTTCTCACCAGAGCAGAAATAGAGACTTTTGAACAAGCTCGCACACGGCGTTCCCTGAATTCGGCCTTCAACTTTAAAAATAAAGTCACATGAACAATTTTTCCTCCAGTTCACGGACAGCAATTTTTCAGCAGCCCCAAAATATTTTTTCATATTTTTCGGGACACTATCTTCTGCTTAAAGTAAGAACTATTCTTAAAGAACTAAGGTTTCTAAATTTTAGATAGCTTATAGACATTAGCTGCCCGCTGGTATGTTCATAAATATTTTATTCTGTGATGGAATGGTCTCGAACTTTTTTCTGTATTTAGAGCCATTTCATGTGTAAATTCTCATATACCAAATAAGCAATAATGTATACATATGCGTGATTACCTTAGCGTTATTATACAGCTTGAGTGCATACAATACATATGATTGCAACTTTTCCGTATATTTGAAAATTTCAAAATGCATTTATGTATTTTGGGGTGGTAAGGTATACACAATACTCTATAGTATGTTGTACTATGTTTTACTATGCATAGATTAGTAAATATGACCATAGTTAGCGTGGAGTGGGTGTGATGTATTCCTATAGGTTCTGAATCGATCCCCCTATTCCTGACCCTATTCTGGTTAAACAAACCAACAAGTTAACTAACAGTCGGCCCATGAGGCAGAAAACCCCCATGATGCAGATACCGTTATCTGACGCAGTCACACTACGGCACAGGAACGTGTTATCTGATTAGGTCATAACGCTTGCGATCTAATTAGACAAGCGATATTCCTCCAGCCCCTGATAAGGCATACGGAGTTCTCATAACAAATCAAACCTATGACAACCTGGGCAAAACCCTGCGGCCATTGTTTTGATTTCACCGAGAACTTCAGCAAAAGAATGTGCTAACGAGCAAGTCGTATGACATCCTTATTGACGTATCTATGTCCATCCTTACGTCAATCTCGGCACCTTAAAGGTATAAATATTACCGATATTGCCCTATGCAAACACACGCGGTGGTGACGAGACGGAGCAGCCATACTTGCCGAAGCCCAGAGCAGAGCAGACCCCGCTGGCGCAGCCCCGCCTTCCTGACACGCTGAGAGAAGCTGCTTTTTCCTGCCGAGAAATCCAGCACCGGCGTATCTGGGTAGCCCTCGCAGGCAGCCTGGAATATCGAGACCAGAGACGAGAGATACCATCCCTCATTCAACCTAGATTCCAGGTACAGAACTGAATAACCCCTCACAGAGAATTCTTTAGTTATTCACTTGGCAAAAACAAACTTAACTTAAACTGTAACTTTCTATTCCCGCCCACGTATTAGGCTTAGGTCAGGTACACGGGGTAGGCGTATTTAGAAACACCAGTTGAGTACGTTTAGTCAAATGTATATGTGTATGTAATATATTTTATTCATTTTAAAACATCATATGGCTTAGAAACCATATCAATGTTTTTACAGTATTATTTTATACTTCTGCTTCTAATGTATGCACTTTACTTAGCTATAAGTATTGCAATAATATCGATCCATTTCTCTTGTATGAGAAAAGAGACTGATCAATAAATAACACCTTTTTATTGAACACGCCCGTCTCTTCCTTTTCTCTACAATCTGATGAGACTAAGAATGCACGTACTGACTGAGTAAAATAAATTGCCTTTTGTTCACACGACTCTCGAGATATACTCTTGATTAGGGGAGAGCAAAGTTGTCATGTTCTATGGTTGTCAGAAACTAAATCCCTTCTTGTCTAATCAGGGAAGTTAAGTCCTTCCTGAACATTCGAGAAAGTTTCTAGTGAACTCTGAGCTAGCTGGCAAACCCAAAACTTTAAGTCTAGTATCGACAGTAGTAGACCTAGTTAACGCCTGGTCTAGGCCTTTACTGCTGTAGGTATTATTCCAATGCGCAGAGCCTATTGGGATGATAGGAACTACACTAGAATAGATAGAGTGAGGGTGATAGATAGAGTGAGGGTGATAGATAGATAGAGTGAGGGTGATAGATAGATAGAGTGAGGGTGATAGATAGATAGAGTGAGGGCGATAGATAGATAGATAGATAGATAGATAGATAGATAGATAGATAGATAGATAGATAGATAGATAGATAGATAGATAGATAGATAGATAGATAGATAGAGTGAGGGCGATAGATTGATAGATAGAGTGAGGGTGATAGCTAGATAGATAGATAGATAGATAGATAGATAGATAGATAGATAGATAGATAGATAGATAGATAGATAGATAGATAGATAGATAGATAGATAGATAGATAGATAGATGGCGATAGATAGATAGACAGACAGATAGAGTGAGGGAGATAGATAGATAGATAGATAGATAGATAGATAGATAGATAGATAGATAGATAGATAGATAGATAGATAGATAGATAGATAGATAGATAGATAGATAGATAGATAGATAGATAGATAGATAGAGTGATGGCGATAGATAGATAGATTGAGGGTGATAGATAGATAGAGAGATAGAGTGAGGGAGATAGGTAGATAGATAGATAGATAGATAGATAGATAGATAGATAGATAGATAGATAGATAGATAGATAGATAGATAGATAGATAGATAGATAGATAGATAGATAGATAGATAGATAGATAGATAGAGTGAGGGCGATAGATAGAGTGAGGGCGATAGATAGATAGAGAAATATACAGCCTTGTAAACCACCTAGAATGCAGAGTAGAGTTACTAGGTTTAGGTTTAAGATAATATAACGAAAAAAAAATGGAAGTTCTTAGCGTACATATCTGTTAATACTGTAATACATTTGGATTTATTATGGAGAAGGATTCAAGTTGACCGAGTTGAGCACTATAAGAAGATGGGTGGGCTTTCTGAGTAAATTGTCCTATTCCACGGTGAAATATGGGCCACAAAGTTAAACATTTTCAGGGTTGGTGATTGTTTTAGTTTTTCGTTCTACCCTGTTCAGTGTTCTGTTCTATTTCTACTTAAATCAGTAGACCTACCCAATCTCTTGTAGCTCATCATCTGTGCCTGAAATTACGTCATTGGTGATTAGGGGCCTGATGTACAATTTGTGACGGACATCTCGTTCGTCTAATTAAGGGATTGCATCATTTCAGACTTGCGATAGGCCGGATGGATATCCCTCATGTTTGTGTCGTAATAACCCGCCCCTCCTAATCCATATCGTCCCCTAATCTGGTGTTTGGCAGATGGGCCAGACCTGGAAATCTGTACAGAACCTCTCCACCTTCGAGCGAGCTGAGGTAAGAGAAAACGAGACCATGCAAAGTCGTGATTCCGCTCTGAGAGTCAAAACTGTCAGGTTCATTATAGAACAAGGACGTAAAGAAGAGAAGCCTAGCAACAGGTGTGTGGTGCGGCCATATTACAGCGGGTGGTGTTCAAAATTAGCAACTAAGTATTATGGCGGTATCAGAGCGCCATCTTGAGTGGCTTCTATGAGTCTTCCGTGGTTCCAAGAACATGGTCAGAACTCAGTTGCCGATTTGGGAACTGAGAAAACAGGTTTGAGTCTTTGCGACGTCTCAACATTCTGTGATCCTGGGCAACTCACTTAATTTACCCGTCCTTAAAGAAAAAGCAAGCACTGGTAAAGCCAAAAGGTCTCATTTTGGCTTTGCCAATGGCTTTTAGACCTGCATCGGAGCTTAAGTTAAAAAAAAAACCTTTCGAAGTTAGTGCCGTGTCATTTTGTAGGCGCACGCACCATGCATGCTTGCGCCTACAAAAAGGCACCGCTGTTTTTTTTCTCATCTAGTTATCATTCGGGTTCGGATAGATAACTAAAAAGAAAATGCGCAATAGCGTTTTTTTTAAGCTTGCGATTGGGCGGAAGCAACATGAGGGAAGGTGGTGATGGTAACACCAACAAAGGGAGGGGGCACAATAGTAACGGAGAGTGGAGGGGCTGCATTGGGGGAAAGCATTGGAGAGAAGCAACTGGGGAACAGGGCCACAGGGGGTGCAGGAGTAGAGAACTTTGTACACAATGTAGACAGCCACAGCTCGAAAACAAGAGAGGCCCTTGAGCGCCTTCGATGAACACCGACCAGGAGGGATGGGAGGCACGCGATGGGTGCCGTTGGTGGGCAGACATGGTGCTTGAGTACGGGGATGGATGAGTGCAGAAGAAAAGGGTTGAGAGGGAGAAGAAA
Source organism: Lissotriton helveticus (assembly GCF_964261635.1). Lineage (NCBI taxonomy): Eukaryota > Metazoa > Chordata > Amphibia > Caudata > Salamandridae > Lissotriton > Lissotriton helveticus. The sequence continues at coordinate 213,072,930 of NC_136062.1, read as the reverse complement.
GAATGCTAATGAGAAAAGAATCATAGAGAAAAGAAGCAGAGAATGAGATAGAGGAGCTGAAAGAAGCGGGGGCAAGTGAGAGTAGTGTGTGCCGTGCATGGTGCATGCAGCACTAATTATCAAGCGCGCGCGTATCGCGCTAAAAGTAAAAAAACAAGCTCTCGGCATTGCGTGGCGGGGGGGCGGGATAGCGTATTCCTTTGACGTCTGATGCGGGGTGCGAGTGGCAGGGGAGCGGATTCCTTTGAAGTCTGATGCCGAGGCTCACAAACCATGTGCACGCGGCAGGCTCACATGCACTGTAGGCAATCCGCCTTTGGGTGCACTATTGAAAGCCCTTACTTTAATCTCGCCAACAAGCAATGCTAAAGCAATGCCTTAGGTGAGACCTAAAAAGAGGGGTGGAACAAAACTTTGTTAAGGGATTTTGAATGGAAACATTTATGTTAGCACCCCTTACAAGCTTTGGCCCCTTGACAATCTCTATGAAACTTTTATAATTGAAATTTTGGGCATGTATAATTCTTTTTGCCAAATTTAGCCCAGATTCTTCAGTAGAGTCACAGTTATTAGCAACCAAAAATTTACTTTTTTCTCTATAAACTTACTTAACAGTATCTACAGATTTGCTAGCATGGAGTCTTTGATACTATACTACCTGTGATAGTGTGACATAATATATTGGATTAGCACCATTGTCTAACACAAGGCCCATGTATAATGTTAGTTCAATAAAAGTGCTATCCCATTTTTGTTTAAATGTATCTTCAGCTCCACCAAACCTTTTTTTTTCAGGAAGAGTTCATCATACATAGGTGCCCCTTAGTTGAATGGCAAGATATGGTCTATTTGAAACATCTTAAGCGATGTATGCACATGTTAAGTAATTCGATAATCACATCCTTCTTGGCTTTTTCTGGAATCTCCATAGTTAAAAAAAGCACAATGATAGAGGGAAAGTGGGACAATAAGCCCAAGGAAATGTTTGCACAAAGAACAAGCAGTGCCATTACACACAATGGTATACCCTTATAGCAAATTACAATATTATTGTTACAAGAGCGCAGCATTGCTTTGACACAATCTAGAAATCAGTGTTAGAGTGGAGAAGGATCCGCTGGATCCGGATTCAGCAGCTATTCTTGAGGTGGATCTAAAATTCAGGCCGGTTCTCTTGACTCTTCCTGTCGGTGCCCTGCCGAAGTGTGCTGACACAGACACAGCAGCAGTGCCACAGCACATTCCCTGTGTGTTTGTCCACTTAGCTGTAAGGAGGGAAACAACTCATAATGGAAAATAACCACCTTTTGTTAGCAATTGGAGCTAGTACTGAGCTCAGTTATGGCCTAACACACACCATCAGTGACACCCAGTATGAATGCCACTTGACAAGTTGGCAAGAGCATAAGGGCCAGATGTATCAAACAGTTTTATCCATTCTGTGTCTATGGGAAAATGTGGCCCAAAATTATCTGAAAGTTTTCGTAAACGTTCAACATTTCAGTATGTTTAAAAGATAAGTAGGTATGGGAGTGATCTGTAAGAATATCAGATATTTCTGTGTGCGTAGGTACATTCATAGCCATTTATATAGCATGCGGTACAGACTCATTTATAGCACTTTATAAGCGTTTAACACTACCCAAAAGGACTCACTTTTATCAACCCTTGAATAAGAAGATTTAATTTAAATCTTCAAGGCTTCAAATGTAGGTCTTAGACGTAGATGAAAGAGCAATAGGCATTTTTTTAAAACAGCTCATTTACCAGGATTGAAACTTGTGACCTGCAAGTAACAGAAGGAGCAGTGGGGCAGGGGGAGGGGGAGGGGATGTATTTCCCTATTACGTCGTCTGTCGATATCCCCGCGTCTGGCTCCACCGCCCATACCAATGAAATCTGGTGCTTCCCAGGAGTTGACCCATTGTTTCAAATTGTGCTCTTGATGCCCGTATATATCAAGAATTACCTCAAATATCCCACAACAGCATTTTTCCACTGGTGCCCTTCATATGCCAAAAATTACATGTAATATGCCCATACCAGAACTTTGCCATTAATCCTATCTAATTGCCATAGGTGACCCTAGTGTGCCATTCATACTTTCTCATGCATTCGTACTCTCAATCCTTTAATCTCGCTCAGTTATTCTCACTCGGGCTCACTCATTCTCCCTCATTCCAAGTCTCACTCGCTCACACTTTAGCAATTACAATTTCTTACATTCACTGTTGCTCTCACTCTCACAAATGCACTGACAAGGCCAGTGTGAGTACAATCGAAGTCCAGACTTGGTAGCTCAGGCCAGTGATGTCTTCTTCATCACTACCCAAGCTCAGTTCCAGATTTAGACTTGTCTTTTGTTTCTCTTTGGAGTAAGGCTAGAAGTAAGTAACATTCCAACGCAGTTGCAACCCCTGACGACCCCTAAATGACATCCATGGTCATGGTTGGACCGGGCACAGCTAAAGCAGTGAAACAGACTAGAATGGCTTTTCAACTGGTCCACTGTAATAGAGGCAGATTACAGTTTATATGCCTTCCTTCTCAGTGGGAGCACAAAGTGTTAAATTGAGCAAAAGGCAATAATGTTACATTTAAAGTGGTGAGCTTTAAGTGCAGAAAGAGTAGCCCAAGAACAATGAATGACTATAAAAAGTTGTGAAGCAGATTAACAATAAAAATAAAAGTGTTACAGGTCACTGGTGCAATCGCATCTCACATAATGTACTCACCTGCTTTCTGGCGATAGTATTCTAGAACCAGGGCCGCTCCTTCAGTAAAGAGAGTAATGCCATCCCGACCTTGGAATAGGAAGGAGTAATTCCAGGTAGGCTGTTCAGAGGGAAGCCCTGCTGGTGACAACTAAAGCGGGGAAAATGACAAACAAGCATTGGTAAATGCATGAGGTTTCGCCTAAGAAATTAATAATTAATGTAATGGAAATATTATAATATTATGTGTTAAGAGGAGTTCTGACAACTCTAGGGTACAGTACCACTGCACCTGCTGCACAATTCAAATTATGATTCTATTGCCTGTAAGGTGACTGCCTGTTCAGTAGTAAAACATTGCAAGATTTGGTGTTTAGAGGGGTTTCTAGGGTTTTGTGACCCAGTGTCACTGACTACACCTGCTCCACCATTGAAATCATGACCCTAGAGCCTGCAAGGTAACTGCACTTGTGACTGCTTATTTAATAGCAAAATATAGCAATATTTGGTGCTTAGAGGAGTTATGACAACACTTGCCCTGGTGCCACTGCACCTGCAGCACCATACAAATCACGATCCTATTACCTGTAAGGAGACTGCCTGTTTAGTAGTAAAATATAGCAATATTAGGGGCCTTATTTATGAAGGCCTTGCGCCGCCGGTGCGCCACTTTTAAAATGGGAAAAAGTGACGCACCTGCGGCGCAAGGCATTCATAAATAAGGCCCCAGGTGCTTAGAGGAGTTCTGACATTGTTTGGGCTGGTGATACTGTACTTGCTGCATCATTCAAATCATGACCTTGCTGTCTGCAAGGTAACTGTACTTGTGGTTGCATATTTAAGAATAAAAAATTGCAATATTAGGTGTTTAGTGGGGTGGCTGGAGCTTTTGGTCCTGGTGCCACTGCAATCGCACCATAGTGCCTGAAAGATAACTGCACTTGTGACTGCTTGTTTATTTGTTAAATATAGCAATAATCAGTGTTTAGTGGGGTGCCTGGAGCTTCTGGTCCCCGTGCCACTGTACCTGCTGCACTATGAAAATCATGCTTCTAGCACTTGATAGATAGCTGCACTTGTGACTGCCTACTTAATTGTAAAATATAGCGATATTAGGTGTTTAGAGGTGTTCAGATAACTGTTGGGCCTGGTGCCACTACACCTGCTGCACCTTTCACATAATGACTCTGTTGCTTGCAAGATAACTGCACTTGTGACTGCCCGTTTAGTAGTAAAATATAGCAATATTAGGTGTTGAGGAGTAGTGACAACTTTTGAGCCCAGTGCCACTTCACCTGCTGCAACATTCAATTCATGACCCTATTATCTGCAAGATAACTGCACTTGTGACTGCCTGTTTAGTAGTAAAATATTGCAATTTTAGGTGTTAAAGGGGAAGGGGGTCCTAGATCTTATGGTCCTGGTGTCTCCAAAGTAGCTGCACTTGTGACTGCCTGTTTAGCTTTAAGTTGTAGCTATAATATGTGTGTAGTGGAGTGCCTAAAACTTTTGTCTCTGGTGCCACTACACCTGATGCACCATTCAAATCAAGCCCCTGTTAACTGTAAGGTAACTGCAAGTGTAACTGCCCGTTTAGTAGTCAAATACAGAAATATTATATGTTTAGAGGAGTTCTGACAACTTTTAGGTCTGCTGCTACTGCACCTGCTGCTCCATTCAAATCAGGACCCTGTTGTCTGCAAGGTAACTGTACTTATGGCTGCCTGTTTAGCAGTGAAATATAGCATAGCTCTTGAATATTAGCTTTATTTTTAATACACACTGTTTATTGCAAACTTTAAAATTTTATTAGAATGAGCAAATAGATTAAGTTGAAAAAATCAATTCCATAATGCCCACAAAGTGCAAAGAAACGTACTAAGGAATGAATAGGAAATGCTGCAACCGTTTTAAGGCTAAAGCATCTGCTTTACACAACTAAGTAATGAAAAACAAGCATTCCAGCATACTGTTAGAAGCTGTCTGCCTTTTCAGTAGGAAGAGATCTTATCTTGACAGTGAATGGGTCTTAAACAGTGTGAACAGCTTTAGTGGAAGTACTGTAAATGGGTGCAGCCAGGGGAAGTAAAAAAAAAGTTCCACACAAAAGCAGATGAACACAGTAATTAGGCTATAGAGACTGAAAAGAGCCCTCTTTTAAGATATAATAAATACAAGAGATTTCAGAAGCACAGCACAAGCTAAAACTACAGGCGGGGGCAGGCATGGGGGATAAGGGGATCAAACAAAGAAAAAAAACATACTTTACTGTCACGTCTCTCCTCCTTCTCTCCTCCTTTTCCCTCCGCACTGCCAGAACAGTACACGAAGCATATCCAGGCTACCCTAAGCTAATCACAACACTGCATTGTGATTGACCTGAGCTCCGCGGATCGGCACACATCCAGGGAATGGGAGCCTGGGCATGTTCTCCACCTAGGCTGTATTGCTGCCTAGAAGGAGAACATCAAAGGTGCGCTTGAATGTTTGGCCGTCCCGAAACAGCTGGCCAAACATTCATGTGCACATACAAAGTGTGCTCATCACTCCTCCTGCTACTGTTGTAAGAACAGCCCCACCGTGCATAGCTGTTGCAGCGGGAAACATTTTTAAAAAAACTTGTTATTATCATTTTATTTTTCCTTTATTTTACTGACTGCTGCAAAGCAGTGGGGAAACCAGCCACCAGCAGCTTCCAGCTCGAACATCAAGAAAATCTTCAGGGAAGATTTATGTGGTGTGTGCACAACTATCCACTATACAGGTGTTTAAACATGGGCCATCAATGTCCACACCAATGCAAGTTAAAAGATAAATGTTCAGTAAAAAATATATACAAAAAATGAAAAGAATTAAAGGATATAAAGTAACATGGCTAATGTGAGTACAATCTGAGTCCAGGCATCCCTGGGGTCTCTATGCTTATTTGTTTCATATTCATTGCCACCCAAGATCATTTCCTGACTTGGACTTGTCTCTGATTTCTCTTATGGAGTGGGGCCTAGAAGTAAATGACAGTCAAACACAGATGTCTAACCTGTGTTCAGACTGCGTAGCAGAAGCATCATTCTATCCTTGAGGAAAGGAGGGTCTGAGGTAGGATTAGACTATTTAAGGCCAAAACAGAGGGGATACAACCTAGTGGTCCAAAAAACACCTTAGGATACTCTAAGGTGGATGTATGACATTACAACGCATGCTTTTACCACGCATGCCTTTACAACGCAGTTTTTACAACGCATGCCTTTACGACGCATAGCGCTTAGGGGTGCTGGAAAGTGAATAGTTTAATTTACTATTCCAACTCCAGTCCCCGTGGATAGTAGGGAAGGTGTTGGATAGTAAATTAAATCTATTCCCTATCCTAGAGCGCCCCCCCCAGCGCTATGCGTTGTAATGACATGCGTTGTAATAGTTGCGTCGTAAAGGCACTGCGTGGTAAAAGTTGCGTTGTAAAGGATGTTTCCCCTCTAGGGCGAATGGAATTCACTACAGTGAAGCTGTTAGTAGGCAAAATGCAGATGTCCTGGTCCCAGCTTGCTCCCCAAGGTTTGGTAGTGTGTGCCATCACGCAAAGTGAAACTGTTCCTCCCAGAAGGCTCTCTTTTAAAACCCTTGGACTTTTGCTGTTCAAGTCTTCGTACTCTTGTATCTTGATGTTGGCAATGCCCTACTCTATGGAATCCTGGACTCCACAATAGCCCTGCTAAAGGGCATCCTACATGCTGCAGCACTTCTCATACATAGCCTGAAGAAATATCACCACATCATCCCCATTCAAACTCCGCTGGATTCCCTTTCTGGCCCGCACTGTTTTCAAATCCAGCAGATTCATTTGCAAAGCCAGCACAACCGTAACTCACACATTTCGTGCTCATATGATAACAAGCTCACTACCTCATTTGGCTCTTGGAAATTCTGCAACCAGTACACTATCAAACTTGAGACAAAGAAGTATACAAAAGTAAAAAGAAGAAAAATGGCCTTCTATGTGTAAGCACAAAGGGGCTGGAATGACAGCTCTGTGTCCATCAGAACTGCCTCAACCTTGCTCCAATTTAACAAAGAGGCAAAGACACCCATCTTTCAATAACTCTATATAATGTTGCAGAAACAGTCTATTTCTGCTCCCAGAAATTTTCGCTGAGTGCTTGGAGTAAGTTTGGGGAAAATGTGCATTAGGAGAGTGCAAGCAGACTTGATATTCAAATTTTGTTGTAAATAGCTCTAATTGTTAGCACAAATTTAAATTTTGCACTAAGAAATAGCACAAAGGGGCACTTGCATCAAGTTAATCACCGGTCACAAACGGGCTGATTCACAGAATTGGCCCCTTTGCAACTGGTAATTGGCCATTTGGGATGCATCAAGCCCAAACCCAATCGCAAAATAGGCATTCACAAAATTTGCAATTACCTATTTTGTGAATGCATTTAGTTAAATAGCAATTTGCGATTCCTTAAATGTACTGCAAGAAGCAATCTGAGATTGCGACTTAGCATTAAGGAATCTCAAATTACCACCAACTTCAAGTTGGTGGTAATCTGCAATTCCTTAGAAAAATGCTGGAAATTGCATTTTTCTAAGTGCGATGTGGCGCACATATATGCCCTTAGGGCATGTGTGTGCACACATGCCAGTTTGGGGGTGAATCAGGGTGGCCTTTTGGCCCCTCTGTCACACTTGAAATTGCATTCGCAATTTGAGATTACCTTATTGGTAATCACAAACTGTGAATGGTTTCACACTAATTCGTATGGACTTCTAGGCCCATAGGAATGGATTGGAATGCATTTCCTAATAGCGAATCGCAATTTTCGAGTCACTATTAGGAAATGTATAGGAATCGCTATGTCTTTTAGCGAAACCTACATGCATAGGCAATTGCGATTCCTTAATAGCGATTCCTTAATAATTGCTATTAAGGAATTGCAACTGCCTAGCTTGTTGCAGAATTATCCTTTTCACATAATTCCATGCAATCTCACAGAATGTTTGGGTAACTAAGCATGATTACACTACATGGAAAAGCATTTTTTGGTTTGCTTATAACTTTGACACAGTTTGACAAATCTCCTGATACTTTCCCAAAAAAGTCTCATCCACCTCAGCTTTTTCATGGAAATTGTCAGTAAGATCCATCAAAAGGAGGCCGGAAAAAAAGGGGGGTTCCAAAAAACGTTGTCTCCGTGTTGTCCAAACATTGAACAGCGATACAGCAAAAACAGCTGAATGAAACAACACCAAGTTTGGCACAAAGCTAGATTTTTGCCTAGAAAGTGTGCTTTTAGTGATTTGGGGTGAATCTGTACAGTAGTTTTTTGAGAAAGTAAGGTTACAGTGTATGTATATATCAGGCTCGAGCGGGGCTGGCGTAGTTGCACAACGCGGCGTTCCACGGAGTTGGGCAAAAACTCAGTGGAACTCTGCTCCGCTGTTCCACACTCCCTAATGAATATTTTCTAAAAATAAATAAATAAGATAAAAAAACACCCTTACCTCTATTGCGGCGTCTCCAGGCTGCCCTCCTCCTCCTTGCCATGGTCTCTTCTGCAAACTGAAACCCCTACGTCAGACATATGACTGCAGGCGCACGCGCAATCCTACATGACATACTTGTGACATAGGGGTTTCTGCAGGTGAGACAACGGCGAAGAGGAGGGCAGCCCCGAGACGCCGCAATAGCGGTAAGTGTGTTTTTTTATCTTCTTTATTTTTTTAAAATATGTATTAGAGGCGGTGGAGGCAAGGAGCTTTCACTGTGGATCCAAGGGCTGAACTCAGCTCTGATGCGGAGTCAGAGTTTTGCCTAAACTCCGCGTTCTCAGTGGAACACGGAGTAGGCAAAAATCTGCAAGCTTCGCCAGCAGAGTGGAGTTCTCTGCCCGCCCCTAGTATATGTCAGGCGTGGAGGATCCGCATGCCTGACAGATGAAAAGCTAAATTCTGATTGACTGCAAGCACATAAACAAAGATATGGCGTCAGCCATTTTAGGACATAGGGATTCAGCCCCATGTCCAGCAAATAGTGTTTTTTTTAAAACCTCGTCCCCCTAGGCCTGGTAGGCCTCTGGAACCCCGCTGGGCCAAAAACGTGATTTTTGATTGGTGCCACGGACATGTGAACTTTACCCGCCCCCCAAAAAAAGGCCAGAAGGGGCAGGCACTTATACCTTTTTAGAGGAGGGGTGCCCCTTCCCCAAGCCTATGTTAATCCCGTGGGGATGCTTTTCTTAAAATTTGGAGGTGTATGCCTGCCACCACTCCTTGGGCCTTTGTAAAGCCTTGGGTACTCAATTGTTTTTTTAGGGAAGGGGGTGTGCAGCTCTCCTCCCCTAGCCTCTTAGCCACGGGGACCCTATGACTAGGGGCAGAAATATAAGTTTTGGCTGTGCGCATGCAGCTTTCCTCCCCACGCTGTAAATTGGCCCCGGGGAACCCATCCCTTGGGATCAAATACTGCTGCAGTGTCTCAGGTACCCCATCCCAAGGACAATGGTGTTCTCTGTGCTGAGAGTCTGGCAAGGGAATATAAACTTTATTTCCTGCCAGCATTATCCCAGACAGGGAACACTATTTCGCATTCACCCAGTTGTGAGCAAAGGAAAGCAGCCGGGTCCTACTGACACCCACAAATTTTGCTTGCTGGAGAGCTGGCAGGGGCCATAGGGCTCCGCCCGCATTCTCAAACATTGGATATATTTTGAGTGGCCTGGATGAGCACCGGGGCACCAGCTGTATGAAAATAGTTGGCTGTGGCTCATGAATGGTTTTGACTGGGGAGACGGCAGGGGCCATGGAGCTTCCCCTTAAAAAAAATAAGTGTGGGTGGCCAGAGTGGGACCACGACACCCCAATTTATTTTTATTTTTATTGTATTGTATTGTAATTGCATTTATAGAGCACTTACTACCCCTGACAAGGCGTCAAAGCGCTTTTTCGGCGAGTAGCACTCTACTCCGGGACCCATAGAGGATTAGTGCTGAATTAGAATAGTGAAACATGTAAGTACATTTTAAGTGGTGGCTAGGTTAGTCAGTTATTTGGATTTGGAATGATAGCAGAAGGATAGAGGAGGACAAATGTTTGTATTTATATAGGCTTGTTGGTGCACGCTATTCAGGAAGCCTACAAAGGATTAGTGGTAAATTAATATGATGAAGCATGAAGTAATTTCAGTGGTGGATATTAGTCAGTTGCTTGGAGTGAGAAGGATAGCAGAGGGATAAAAGGGAAAGAAAGATTTGCATTCATAAAGCACTTGTTACCCCTGACGGGTGTTGAAGCGCTTTTCTGGCGATTAGCACGCCACTCCGGAATCCATAAAGGATTACTGTTGAAAATTAGTATAGTAAAAAAAAATATGAAGTAATTTGAGTAGTGGATATGTTATTCAGTTATTTGAGTAGTATATTAGTATAGTTTAATATGGAATTTGAGAAGTGAACATGTTAGTCTGTTAATTTAGATTGAAAAGGATAGTGGAGAAATAAGAGTGAAAGATTTTTTTATTTTTTTTTAGGTCTTAGCAATAGGAGGAGGCTTTTGGATGAGTAAAAATGAGTTATGGGTATTGCTAAATGAGAAAAAGGGCAGTATTTCTGGCCCTAATCCCGACCAGTCTTGACCAGGCAACTGCCCTTGTCCTCTCTGCCCTTAGCCTCGACGCCCGGGCTGAAACGCCCTAAGCCTGGCCTTTTTCATAGCCCTAGTAATCAGGTGACCCCTTCAGCCAATGGGAACCCTAGCCCTAACACTATCCAATCACAACACTGGCCCTAAAATCTAGAACCAATAGGAGACCAGGACCTTACAGCCAATCTTAGCCCTAGTCCAAGGACCCAATCAGTTCAAAAACCCTGATCTCTATGTCAAATAAAGGCCCTAGCCCTACCAGTAGTCCCAAAACAAGTCCATGCAACCAATGGCACAGGTAGCCCTCGTCCCTACTTCCAATAGAAAGCCTAACCCTACTCTAAGTCCCACACCTAGTCCAGCAACCAATCACACCAGAAGCCCTAATCGCTACTTTCAATTAAAGGTCTAACCCTAGCCCTAGACCCACCCTACTCCCAACAACCAATAACATAGGAAGCCCTAGTCCCTATTTCCAATAGAAATCCTAACCCTAGCCCTAGTCCCAACCCTACAATGATTGAATCACAGACCCAGAAACCAATCAGAACCCTCAAATACCCAACCAATGAGGACATTAACCCTAATCCAATAGAACCACCAGATGCAACCACCAATCAGTGTACACATGTACCAACCACAAGCAGACCATATAAGGTCCCAGCTACCTCAGACAAGGTTTGCTGGCCAGGGAGTTGGAAGCTGCTTCTCCTGTTCAGAATCTCCTAGGAGACAGACAGCCTCAATCCACACTTTGGACTGCAGCAGGTAAGGGCCTCACTAACTTGAAATCTAACAATACTGTTTGAAGAAAACTTTACTCCCCCTGCTGGCCAAAAAACGAAGTGCACAGGCCCTAGTAAAACACAGTTTAAACAGCTCACAGAAGTACCCTCTGATGTAGAAAAATCCCTGTTGCTGGAGGGGGGGCAGGTGGGCTGGTTTCACTGGCTTGTGAACACAAAATGGTGGCTGGGAGTGCACTGTTTTAACATACAGGCCTTAGCACAGAGCAAAGGAGAAATTTGGAGGGAAAACAGAATTGTCACCAAGGAATGAGAGCGACAAACTGCAGAAGTTGGACTGCAAATCCCACAACTCAACACACTAAATGGAGGCAATCATGGGCAGGCTAAAACAAAAAATTTTAACTGTAACAACCACAGGCATAGACAGTAAACACAGAAAGTGAAAATCGTTTTTTAAACAACTTTTTGTCTTGGGAAGAGACAGCACTAGTCTGTCTCCTTACCACTTCCTTGACTCTGCTCACTGCAATCTGGGGCACAGGTAGGCTGCAACTCACAAGATGAGCGGCAGGAGACACTCTTTTGATCCAGGCGATGCCCCTAGAAGGGTAGGGGCACCACCGAGCAATTTTGTTAATGATAAGGAGGGCAGCAGGGGGCACAGAAGTCCCCAGCAACATAGAAAAAACACAGTAAGTTTCCTGAGTCATTGAACCCATGATTCCAGGAGAGCGTACTCATTTTTTTCAAAGAAGTTGGAGTTGGAGCTGACTGCTTTTCACCTGGAGAGCAAAGACCACTTGTGGTTGCTTCAATAGTTGCAAATTGAGAAAATTGGCAAGTCGCCCCAGTCGCCCAGATTGCTGGAGCTATCTAACTCATGCTCCTTGTCTGACAAAGTTGTTAGATCTGACATAGAATAGAACTTCCCGTCGGCTTCCATTTCAATAATTTTATCGACTGTATCGACTGTATCAACTGTTTCCACCATAGTTCCTGGGCTTAGCTGTGCAGATTCATTAACTACACTTGGCAACGTGTTAGCAGCCAATATAGGCTCTTTGTTCTTGACAGTACGTTTTTTATCAAATATCGCTGGAACAGTTTTCTGCCTCATAGGTGTCTCTTGTACCTGAGGCTGGTGGGCCGCAGAGTCTCGATACTGGCACTGTATATCACCTAACGCACCCTGTGCTGACGACACCCGGTTAGGTGAGGTGATCGAAATATCCTCTGACACCACGCTCTGAATTTGTTTGTTAATGGCCCCACCAGGCTTGCTCTTATTAACATTCCCTTTAGCCTTAGGTTCAGTGTCATTAGTGCCTGCAGCAGACGGATTCGGCTCTCCGATGGCTGAAGCCCCCACTGAGATTTCAGCCGCTGCGCCTCCCTTGTTCCTAGCAGTGCCCCTGCCCTTCGGTGCCATCCTCTGAACTAAGGGCTGAATCTCGGCACAGTGTCCACTCCTTAATACCAGCAGTGTCAAACTCAAAACAGAAAACAGGAAACAGAACAAGAAAAAGAGTCTTTTAAAAAAAAAAGAAAAAAATATATATATCCAGAGACTACTGGTCCCAGAATCCACCAGAAAGGCTTACTTGTTGTTTGCTGTTCGTTGTTTGCACTGATTTTCAAAGCGCTGCCTGTCTCAGAATAGTACTGGGTCCTTCACTCCTTCCAATCTTTTCCTGCTGCACCTTACAGAGCCACACGCCGCATCAATACCAGCGCCTTCTCCTAGGCGCTATGGAAGAGATTGATTTCAGTCGAGCCCCCAGCCAACGATACAGAACGCCATCGAGGGCATCACCACCAACTCCCGCTCCAGCGCTCCAACGCCGGTGTACAGGCTGCAGTGCAAGGCAGCGGTAAACGGGCCAGGTTAGTGAAGCGGCGACGGGAAAGAAAATTGTCCTGAAGCTCCGCTGAGTGCAGCGCGCTGTCTGCGAGTGAGGATAGCCTGTAGTTAGACAAGGGGTCGAGTGCAAACCACCTTGTTTTCCGGGATGCAAAAGAACCAGCAGCTCTCAGAGAACTGAGCGTGGGACACCATCCGACGCAAGCGAGAATGCACGGAGCCTTGAGACACACCAGACCCAGTTCAACCGACGCGTGGTCACCGCAGGTAGGAAAGCGGACGGAGCAACGGGATAGCACCTCACACGGCCACAGCTGCGGATATGGAAGGTGAGGAGTTTGATCAATCTGTCTCCCTGTCTACAGTTAGGAAAACGACTGATCTTTTGGATGGAGTGCAGCAGGGTCAAACCCGGGAGGTTACGCATGTAACGCAGTTAAACTTAGAAGTGGAAGAGGAGCTTGAGGAGAGCTCAATAACCCTCGGCTTAATATACAAGACTATCATGGCTCATCGGTCTGAGACGAAAGTGGAGGGCTTACGTACGCAAGGAGCAGTAAAGAAATTACAGAATACCGTGAGACGACTGGTTAAAACTTGCGCCGAGGTAACTACGAGGGTGGTTGAAGTCGAGGAGAGAGTCTCCTCAGTTGAAGATACTTTAGTGAAACAACAGAAGGTTGTGGAGTCCTTGCAAAGAACGGAGTCTGACGTTGAATGGAAGCTCACTGATTTAGAGAACCGGGCACGCCGCAATAATTTACGCGTGCTGGGAATAGCTGAATCGAAGGAGGGTGCGGACCCTCGCAAATTTATTATCCAGCTGTTTAAGCAAGCTTTTCCTGAACTAAATACTTGGGATTGGGAAGTTGAAGTAATTCGTGCTCACAGATTTCCTTTTGTGGTAAGAAATCGGACCAAGGAAGGCCAAAACAGTCAGAATCTCTATCCAAGGGCAATCCTAATCTGTCTCAACAACTACTTGCTACGTGAGGCATTATATGATTTAGCACGGCCGGATAAGAAAAGAACCGCTATGGGATGCGAGTTCTTTGTCCGTCCAGACTTTTGCTCTACGACTGTGAAAGAACGATGGCAAATGCGAAAATTAATCGTTCCTTTTCAAGAAGTGGGAGCCCAGGTGTTCCTGCTTAATCCTTCCAAGTTAAAAGTAATTGTCAACGGGAAAGCACGTTTTTTAACATCGTGCAAATCAGCACAGGACTATCTAAAGGAGGTGGTTGAGCACACCAAAAGATAATTTTATATTGTTTACTGGCTTAATAATTATTATTTTTTTTTTTCGGATCATAGTATGTACTAGGTGTGGATCACCAGTTTAACTCACCGTTTGTTCATTTTTCGACAATGGGTGTCTAAATCTTTTTTTCCTGCGAACTTGATTGCTAGAAATTTGGCTATTCAAATGCTTATGTTTGTCATAATTGGTATAATCGAGTATTCAACTATCTCTATTTTTATGACTATGACACTAGCTATGGTATAGAAGTGGATTACGATGTGATGATTAGGCTATGAAAGTTAATAGTCTATAACTGTCTTGGACACTTTTCAGTATGGTAAAATGTGGTAAATGTGGTAGAATGTAAATACTTAGATGCTGGAGGAAGTAAATAAGGTATAAGGAGAAGAGGGGAAAAGGGGTGACACAGGTATTGGTAGGGGAGCTGACGGGGGGGGCACGGTAATAGCATCTCAACATCACTGAGGACTTAGTCCTTAAGCCTCACAATGGGTGGTGGGGGTGGGGGGGTAGGGAGGGGAGGGATGGGGGTGGGTGGACGGGAGCAAGGGGAGGGGAGGGGATGGGGGGAAAAAATAAAAAGAGTATTTGTTTGCATTGCAGTAATGGTATTACAGTTTGAGTACATGCACATCCTGTTTTGGTCTGTGTTTTCTTTTTTTCTTTATTCTGATGGGGCAGGATAAACTGACTCTATCTACATGGAATGTATGCGGTCTTAATGATGGCAAAAAACGGGCTCTCTTTTCTAAAATTGTCCATCTGATGCGGGTAGACTTCCTTTGCATACAGGAAACTCATGTACCCTGGGGGAAGCGCGATCTCCTTAGGATGGCTGGCTACGAGCTCCTTATATGTTCTAAACAGTCCTCTATGATTAGAGGGGTGGCTATATTCATGAAGCGGGGTGTGGGATCTTGTAAAAGGACATTAGGGGATAAAATGGGTCGGTGGGCCATAGTCGAAGTCTTTATAGGGGGTAAACAATTAACGATTTGTAATGTGTATGGGTCGAATTTAGACGATCCAGAGGTGATGCAACAGTTAAATGTTGAATTGGCAGCTTGGCCTTCCCCCCTTTTATTATGCGGGGATATGAACATTAATACTCTAAGTAATTTTGATCTAACTAGTGACTTAAATTATGTGGGCAGAAAGCTAAAAGTATTTAAAGCACTTCAGACTCTTCTTCAGGAGCATGGTTTGGCTGATCTCTGGTTTCTTCACAATAAAGCCGAAGATGGGTTCACTTACCATTCTATCCCCCATAATAAAAACGTCAGATTAGACTATGTTTTTCTTACAGTACAGGTGGCAATTGGTTCTTCTATTTCTTGCTTTCCTCGGCTTATCTCAGACCATAACCCATTGATAGCAGAGTTTGATTGGCCTCGAATTAGGGGACCCCCTAGGGAGTGGACGTTTGAAAGGAAGCTGCTCCACGAAGATGAGTATCGGACCCACATTAAAAAGTGGATAGGTCAGTTTTTAAAAATAAATACTGGATCAGCATCGGATCAAGTGGTATGGGATACGTTGAAAGCAGGTATACGGGGGGAAACTAAGAGCTTCACTTCGTACAGATGGAAGTATGAGCAAGAACAATTACGCAGGCGTGTTGAGGAGCTAAGAGAGGCAGAAATCGAATTGACTCTGAATATTAAGAATGGCTATGAAATTCAGCCGAGTCAACAAAAAGTATCTATCTTGAAAGCCCAACTATTGGAACCACTTGGAAAAGATCTTGCATCAAAGTACTTACAATATCGCACTGAGATGTTTGAGTTTGGGGAGAACTCTGGCAGGGTTTTAGCTAAGAGACTTCGCCAGCGTAGTATACAGAATCAGGTAGTGAAAATCCAAGATCAATATGGAATAATTCATGATACTCAGGAGGCAATTAATAGAGTTTTTTTGGATTTTTACTCTTCTTTGTATACGGAAGGCAGGGAGGATATCCCTAGATCGGATATTGATAGGGTCATGGAGGAGTATCTAATGGATGTGGAGACAATTAAAATCTCTCTAGAACAGGCTGAATTTTTGGGCTCTCCTATTCAAATGGAGGAATTGGAAATTGCCGTTAAATCTTTAGCTAATGGCAAGGCTTGTGGTCCAGATGTGGTTCCCCTGGAATTTTATAAATTCTTTTTAGACGAGATTAAGGTTTTTTTTCTTGGGGTTTTGAGGGCAGCACAGAGGGGCATAGTGCCAGAATCATGGCAAAATGCAACTATAGTTTTGTTCAGGAAAAAAGGGAAACCAGAGCTGCTGCCGTCATCATTTAGGCCGATATCATTAATTAATGGAGATTCGAAAGTTTATTCCAAAATTTTGGCTCGTCGACTAGCGCAAGTAATAACCCCACTGGTCTCTATATATCAGCACGGATTTATTCCAGGTAGGGACACAGCGGACCATGTTAGACGCTCCATCGCATTGCTAGACTGGGCACATGTCACGAAGTCTCCCCTTGGTTTGATCCTGTTGGACGCCGAGAAGGCATTCGACAGGGTCTCCTGGGAGTTCTTATGGGCAGTTTTAAGATGGAAGGGCTTTCCAGATGGATTTATACAGGCAGTTTCTGCTATGTATCATTCCCCAAGGGCCCAGTTGCGTATGTCAGGGCAGCAGACTAGCTTTTTTCCTATTTCTAGGGGCACACGGCAGGGGTGTCCCTGCTCACCTCTGCTGTTTGCCCTATATATAGATCCGTTTCTTTCCAAAATTATGGGCAATCAGGCTATAGTTCCAATCAGGGCTGGCGGCACCTGCTATAATCTGTTAGCATATGCAGATGATATAGTTGTGATAACATCTGATGTATCATCTGCATTTATGGCTTTGAAAGAATTATCTTATAAGTTTGGAGAAGTTTCGGGCTATAAGCTCAATGTCTCAAAAACGCAGGTGATTCAGACTTCCGACATGTCTTTATCTGATGCCCCAGTTGTATCTGAAGCTATGTACTTAGGGGTTCGGATAAGCTCGAGAGTTGACAGAATCCCGGACCTAAATATTCTCCCAATGATAGAAGCAGTTAACACCAAACTTGAGAGACTAGATAATTTACATCTATCCCTATATGGACGCTGTAGTGTTCTTAAAATGATAGTCCTCCCGAAATTTTTATATTTGTTCAGAACTGTACCGTTAATATTTGCTCAAAATAGTTTAATTAAGGCAGAGAGGGTGTGCAACAGGTTCTTGTGGGGATATAGGCGATCGCGGCGTGCCGCTAAGTGGATGTATCTTCCCAGGGATAGGGGGGGTTGGGCGGTCCCCAGTCTTGTTATATATTATTGGGCAGCAATGTTGCAAACTATGGGAGTGCTGATTTCTGGTGATAAGGCGATTGTTCCAGTGGCTATCCAACCTACTATATATGAGCTAGGGCTTGGTGAAGCGGCCAAGGGTATTTTGCTGGAAGTTCTGGAGCCTAGCTATTATAAAAGGACACGGTTCAAAGTTTTGATTGCTGCATGCTTAATTTGGCGGAAAATTAGGAAAAACGTAGATATTCCAAATCTGAACCTCTACACCCCTTTTAAAAATAGTAGAGTGTTTCCTAGCATCTTTCAAGATCATGTAATGCTTAGGTGGCAAAGGAAGGATGTCTGTACTCTAGGGGATCTAGTCGAGGATGGGCAACTCTTAACATATAGCGACATTAGGAACAAATATAATATACCCCAGCGCGACTTTTTTAAATACCTACAAATACAAAGTTTTGTCCATAAACAATTGAAGACCTTACCAGCTATACTTAATAAGTTACCAATTATTGATATAATTAAGAAACGGAGTAGAATAGGGGTACTGTATCAATATATAGTATCAACTTTTCCCGACGATGTAGCAGCACAAAACGCTAAGTGGGAAATTAAGCTAGGGCAGACAGGTATTAATTTAGCTCCAGTAATTGAATTTGCGAGTAAGGTCATTATATCAGGTTCATTGAAGACGCAAAGTTATATGGCTTTGTTAGATCTCTACTATACGCCAATGAAAATTGCAAAATGGGGAGCTAGAAAGGGTAATATTTGCGCTCGGTGTAATTCATTGACCGCGGACATAGTACATATGTTTTATGCTTGTCCAGTATTAGCAGGATTTTTTAATGATATCGAACATTTTATCAACTCAGAACTTAAGATAAACTGCTTACTGACTTCAGCATTAGTAATATTCGGGGTTGATATGGGCAATAGCTCAGCTGGTATTCATCATTCTTTTAATGAATCTGCTTTTTTGTTTATAGCTATGTCCCAGGCACGTCTATGTATTACATCTCAGTGGTTGTCTGCGGATGCTCCAACGTTTACACAATGGCGAGCAAGATTATTAGCCCTGCATAAGTTAGAATTCTCTGTATTTTCATGCAAAGGGAGAAGAAGCCGGCTACTAGCAACTAGGATTTGGGCCCCTGTGGTAGATTGGGCTGGCTAAAGAGGGGCATTGATTGCTTTGTATTTTTTAGTCACTGCTGTTGAAGTTGACCTTCACTTTGCCAACCGCTACATAAGCGCCTTCATTAGAATGTTTATAGGGATGTGTAATGTTACTTTCTTGCAAAGCTTTTTCTTTTTGGGTTTTTTCTTGGTTTAATATCAATTCTGCAATGTGTATTGTCATTTGTTTTCGTGCATCAATAAAAAAAATATTAAAAAAAAAAAAAAAGCAAATTGAGAAAATTGAAAAAGAAAATAAAAAAATCAAAGACATGTTTAATGCTGTATCTAAAAGAAAATACTTTATTGAAAACATGTCATGATAATCAGTATTAAACATTGCAATTTGTGAATCTGTAAAACATATATATGGTTATAGTTATTGGTGTCTTTTTGATAAAGCCAATATGTTCTGCTTTATAATGGTTCATGTGCTGACCCCTTGATAAAGCCACTAGGCTCCCGCTGTTTATATTTTGTTTTTTTTACCCTTTTGAAGCTAGTAGGTCTGCCTTAATTCGAATGACACCATTTGTATTGTTACATGACATAGTTGTGCTCAACCCTACGCCACACTCTTTTGACTGACTGACTGACTGACTGAAATATTGATAAAGCGCTCGAATGCCGCGGCGTCTTGGCGCTATAGTACAGAAAGAGCGGTGAGAGCAGGTTTAGGGCACAGAGAAAAGCCAGGTTTTCAATTCCTTTCTAAAGCACATTTTAGATTTTTGTGAGCGCAGTGCGGGGGGCAGCGAGCTCCATGAACTGGAGGCTTGGTAAAAAAAAGATTTTCCACCCCATCGGGCTCCCCTTATTCTTGGCTGACATACTAAGTCTTGGTTGGCTGATCTCAAAGTGCGTGATGGTGAATATCGAGGAAGGAGTTTGGTGAGGTTGTCAGGTCCCTTGCCATACAAGGACTTGTGGACCAGGCAGAGGGCTTTGAACTGTATTCTGCACCTAATTGGAAGCCAGTGAAGTTCACGCATGACTTTAGAAGTTGGATGACGCTTTGGTAGATTCACCACCACAGGGGCAGCCCTAACCACCTGAACCAGGGGCGAAATGATTTATCCAAACAAAAGTTCAGAATGTGCATGAATCAATAGTATGTCAGAAGATCAATAAAATTATACAGACAAGGAGAAGTAAAAAGAAAGAAAATCAAAAATAGAAAACTTTTTGGTCCAAAAAAGAAAATACATGTGATTATAGAAAAGTACAAAATGTATTCATATTTAAAAGATTAACATAAGGCTCAGAAAGGTTGTCGGTTTAAACAAGACATCACATAACATATACAAGAAAACAGACAAGTAGCAAACACATAGAGATTACATAAACATAAGAGTTCTAAAACCATGTAAGAACTCCTATACACAAAACAATGTGTCCTCTTTAAATTATGGCCACAATATCGTCGACGGCGTTTCGACCGTTGTCATAAGTACATGGTCATCCTCAGGACAATAGTTTTTCTGAGCTTGTCAACAAACCATAAAATATTCAACTGCTTTAAATTCAGTATAAAAATTCCACTGATTTCTGGAAATGGCGTCCATAACTGAAAACTGAATTAACGCAAGCCACTCACAAAGATAGTGGTTGCCTCCAGCCGGCGATATCGTAACACCCAAACAAACGTGAATTAAGTTATGGGGTCAATAGTTCTCCCGACAAGCCGTAACTTGGATTAGCTTTGGTAGATTCAGCAGGACCCTGGCTGCTGCATTTTGGATTGCCTGCAGCTTGGTCAGTTGTTTTTCTCCTGTGCCCAAGTAGAGTGAATTGCAATAGTTCACTCGGGACATTACCAGGGCACCCATCACCGTCTTTTTTAATGTTGGCGGGATGTATGGTAAGACTTTTCTAAGGACCTTGATGGTATAAAAGCAGGCGGAGGTCACCTGGTTGATTTGCGCCTTACAGGAAAGGTCTTTATCTAACATGAAGCCAAGATTCCTAACCTTATCTGCTGGACTAGGGCAGGAACCCGCCTCAGGAGGCCACCAGCGGTCACTCCAAATGGAAGGTTTCTGGCCGAACTCAATTATTTCGGTCTTATCCGTGTTTAACTTTAGAAAATTACGACTCATCCAGTTTTTTACACCAAGGAGGCATTTCTTGAAACGCTCTGCTGTATCTTCAATTGACTGGGATACCGACACTACAATTTGTGTGTCGTCGGCGTACGACACTAATTGTAGGCCATGAGATTGAATTAGGGCGGCTAAAGGAGTGACATATAGGTTAAACAATGTAGGCGATAGTGCCGAGCCCTGGGGAACCCCTCCTGGGAGGGAGTATTTGTCAGATTGAAAGCCTTCCCAGTGCACTTGTTGAATTCGAGAATCCAGAAAAGATGTTAAAAGGGTCAGAGCAGTGCCGGCGAAGCCTAAGGTTCTTAGTCTGTTTAACAGGACAGAATGGTTAACGGTGTCGAACGCCGCTGTTAGGTCTAATAAAATCAGGGCCGTTCTACCATCCTCATCCATTGTCCTTCGTATGTTTTCCGTTGCCATGATCAAGGCAGACTCTGTTGAGTGAAAGGGTCGAAATCCATGTTGTGAAGGATCTAGTAGCTTATTATGGTCTACATATCTCATTATTTCTTGATTCATGGCTTTCTCCAGAATCTTGGCTGGTAAGGGCAGGCAGGATATAGGCCGGTAGTGCTTGGGTTCAGTAGGGTCCAGCGTATCCTTCTTAAGGATGGGCCGGATGCAAGCTTTCTTCCAGCTACTGGGGAATTCACCTAAGATGATAACCTTGTTTAACAGGGGTGTCAGGACAGCTATCACAGTCTCTGGAATCATATGCAGTACATGCGGTGGACAGGGGTCTAACGGGGATCCTGATTTCATCTGTGTGAGTAAGTCTACCACCTGCGTCTCCTCTAATAGAGGGAAGCAGGAGTAGCTGGGATCAGTCAGAGTGGCAGTCTCACTGTTGTCAGTAAGTGAAACTGCTGCTAAGGTGCTAAGGTCATCATAAACTGCCTGGACCTTCTGTTGAAAGAAGGTAGCGATACTTGTCACAAAGTTCTGGTTGGGACTAAAGACAGTATCACGGGGCTCCTTGTCAGATGGGTGACTGTTTTAAATAATTCTTTGGCAGTGTTGAAGGCTACTTGAATTCTATTTGTGAAATAGGCTGATTGAGCCTGAACTATTGCTGACTTATATTCATGCAGGGCTTTGGTGTATTCTAGTTTGTTTTGATAACTGTAGTCTGAACGCCACAACCGCTCCAGTCGCCGGCATTTCAGTTTTATTAGTTTCACCTCTGCAGAATACCATTGGCAGTAGCGGACCGTCTTCTGTTTTTTTTATTTCCACTGGAGCCAGCTCATCGACTGCATGACTAATCCAGTTATGGAATTTAATCGCTCCATTTTCAGTGTTACCAAGCTCAAATACAGGGGGATCCTTAGCAAGTATGTTAGCTAAAAAAGTGGGTTCGAGCTTCTTCCAAGGGCGTATTTTTTCAGGGAGTGTAAGACCTCTTCGATGATTTACTAGGTTATTTAATTGCAAATTGAAAAAAATAGCCATTCCATTTCAAGAAGTCTTTATTCGATAATTAAATCATAAAAGACATGTATACAAAAACAAATTTCTAAATACATGTACATCCCAATAATAGATAGTGTAGATATAAAAGCAATAAGAAATTATTAAATCATTTGATATTAGACAACTTTGAAATTCATAAAAAGGAACTTTACAATAAATCCTGAGATGAGTAACCTTAGCAATAGTCGTAGAGCAGTTGAGAAAATCCATAGTTGCGCAAGAACAACAATTCTAAAAGCTTAGAAATGGCACCTATAACAAATTAATAAATCTGGCTCTAAGGATCCAAGCCCACCCAATATATTTAGCAACTCCTATTACTATTAGGGGTGACAAGTCAGACTTTAGTATCCTTCTAGCATTTGTTGCTGAGCGAGTTCCCAGATTCCTACAAACTGGGCTTAGCCATTTTACTCTAGGAGCAACATACAACGGGCAGACAAAAAGAAAATGATCGATATTCTCTTCCTGACCTTAACAGCTTGGGCAATTTCCCGAACCTCCCTTACCCCATTTTTTAGTGAATACCCTTAGGGGCAAAGAAACGCACCTAAATTGGTGAAAGAGTTTGCGGTCCATGGGCTTAGTTATTATTTCCCAGTAATTTTTGAGGCTAGGGACGTCTTTCATAGCGAAAAAACTGTCAGTAAGGTTATTGTGTATTAAACCAGAATATCTTTTGGTTGCCACCCATTCCCAATAGTGCGACCTTAACTCCTTTTTTGAGAGAAAGGTTGTATTGGCTGGATTTGACCAAAGATCCCCATAACCCATGTCGAATAGAGTGGTTTTTAGAGCCTTGAACCAGCCGATGTTAGAAGAGCCTGGGAGATTTTTAACCTCCAAACATGCTCTAGCATACAACTGAAGCTCGGGCGTAGTCCATAGGCGCCGCCAGAACGCCAGTGGACGCAGTCTAGCCATGTCCTCCACCGGCTGACACCCAAGGTCAAACAGAAGCGGAAACCGCGGGGATGACTGCGGGAGGCCGGTGGCTAACCGTAAAAATTTGTTTTGGGCAACCTTCAGAGGTTCAAGGTTGCTATAGCCCCAAAGCTCGGCTCCATAAAGAACTGATGGTAGTACTTTCATGCCGTAGATTTTAATTAGGGGCAACATGGGCCTGGAAAGGGAGCTTTTGTGTTCTTTAAGCAGTGCTCCTCCTATCTGCGAATGCTTCAGTGCCAATAAATCAACTTGATGGGTCCAGCCAAGGGTCTCACTAAAAGTAACCCCAAGGTAGGTAAAGAACTTGGTCTGTTCCAGAGGTATACCTCCCATAGAAACCCTGGCTGTAATCGGGGAATGTCCTCTTAAAACCATAAATTTAGTTTTGGTCACGTTTACCTCTAGCTCATGTTCGCGACAAAATAGATCAAACCTAGACAGGGCGTGTTGAAGGCCCTGTCTGGTCTTAGATATTAAAAGAGTATCGTCTGCGAACATGAGCAGTGGGATTTTCAGTCCAGCCAGGGTCAGGGGATCGGTGGGCTGGTTAGTAAAATACTGCATAACCCCGTTTATATATAGAGAAAACAGGGTGGGTGCTAAGACACACCCTTGCCTTACACCTTTAGCAACTGAAAATTTGTCTGTAACCTCGCCTGGTTTACCCCAGCGTACTTGGGCAAATGTATGGGCATGTAGATTAACCAAAAGGCGTAAAAGGGAGGATGGCATACCCATCTTTGCAAGGCAATCCCACAGCTTAGCCCTCGGGACAACGTCAAAGGCTGACCTTAAGTCCACAAAGGCCGCATAGAGATTGCCTTTACCTAAGGTGACAATCTTCCAATGAAGAAGAGTAAATCGACGGGCCTGATCTAGGGTGCTCACATGTGCCCGAAAGCCCGCCTGAAGGGGTGTAAGGGCATCAGACTCATCAATCCATTCTTGAATCCTGCCAAGAACAAGACGGGCAATGATTTTTTGCACCACGTCTATTAAGCTGATCGGCCGGTAATTTAAAGGAACCGACCGATCGCCTTTCTTGTATATTGGCAGGATTTCAGCCCCAAACCATGATTCGGGGACCTTAGCACCTGAAGCTAAAGCATTTGCCAAGTGCACTAGATACGGGACCCAAAGGTCCTGATCCTGTTGGAAAAGGTCAGCAGGAATGCAGTCCGGGCCTGGGGCCTTGCCACTTGGAATAGACTGCAGGGTGCGCTTAACTTCAATACATGTGAATTTAAGAGGGGGACAGGGAATAAGACAAGGGATATCAACCTGTGTGTTACTACAGTTCTTAAATTGGTCTTCGAAATATCGTACCCACTGGTGTTGACCGACCGAGGCAGGGCGATCTTCCTGAGATTTGCCCCATTTTAACAGGTGCCAAAACTGACACATGTTACGAGGATTACAAGCTTCTGTTAACATTGCCCAGCGTTCAATATCCCAGTTGGACTTAGCTTTATCCCTAGCTATTTTATAAGCCTTCCTACAGTCCTTAATTACACTATAATTTTTGAGTTTTAATGAATTAAACAGATCCCCATGAGTCGGAGTCCCGCAGGGCTCTGTATTGAGCCCGACTCTGTTTAACATCTTTATGACCCCTCTGGCGGCTCTGTCTGAGTCCTTTGGAGCCCAGATCGTATCCTATGCGGATGACACCCAGCTGCTCTTCACCTGCCGGAAAGGGGAGGATTTTGACGGAGAGAGTATCCGTGAGTGCCTTGGGGCTGTGTTCATATGGCTCCAACTGAACAGCCTCAAGTGCAACTCAGATAAGTCGGAGGTACTCTTCTTCGGCTGCCAATCCGACCCGGACTGGCAGGTGTGGTGGCCGGTGGACATGTCTCCTCCGAGGCAGTCCTCGCAGTTAGCGAAGAATTTGGGGGTCAAAATTGACAACGGTCTAACCTTAAGATCTCAGATCCTTGCCCTCACGGGCACTTGCTTTGGACTTCTCCGCATGCTTCGGAAGTTTTTTCCGTTGCTTTCCGAGGATCATAGGAGGATTACGGTGCAGGCCTTGATTGGTTCAAGATTGGACTATGCTAACATCTTATATCTTGGCCTGCCCGAATACCTCCTGCAACGGATGCAGGTGGTCCAGAATGCGGCGGCTCGCGCCATTTTTGGTCTGCATAGGCGAGCTCATGTTTCAGGCCTATTAAAGTCGCTTCACTGGCTGCCTATCCGACAGCGGATAGCCTTCAAAACCTTGACCCTCGCGCATAAGGCCTTCTATTCCACCGGGGCTAAATATCTGCAGAGGAGGTTTAAGCAATACTGTCCTTCTCGATCCCAGAGATCAGAATCAAAGTTTTTTGCCACTGTTCCCCGTGTGAAGAGGGCCCGATTGGGAGGCCGCTCTTTTATGCTCCGGGCACCTCAGCTTTGGAACTCTTTGCCCCTCGCGTTATGTAGTAATTCTAACTTGCTATCTTTTAGGAAGGGCCTAAAAACCTGGCTGTTTGCCTCTTAGATTTTATTTGCCTCTTCTCCCTTTTCTTTTGTGTCCGTGTTGTGTTGCTCTTCAAGATGTTAATAAAGCGCCGGGACACTCTTTTGAGTAGCCGTGCGCTATAAAAGCCACAAAATAACATAACATAACATAACATAACATAACATAACATGGGTTCGCCGGCAATCTTCATTAAACCAGGATAAGGTTTTCTGTTTTCCCCTACTACCCTGCTTAACTATGCTTTTAACAAAGAGTTTTTTTAATTCTAAAAATAAGTTATTGTGGATGTCAGTGATAATCACTATAATATCATCTTGGGACTCACAACCCATAATTTCTTCCAAAGAGCTTGAAACCAAGCTCCTAATCTCCTTACGCGCCTCGACATCAACCGAGACTTTAGGCCACCGAACCCTTCTCGTGTCGTTGCTTAGCACAACTTCATTCTCTACAATGTGCATGCGATTACTATCTAACCCCTGAAAGCTATGTTCCCTTAGTTCCATCACCAATGGATCGTGATCGCTTTCAGCTCGGGTTGTAACCACCATATCTTCCACAATGGCCCACATCTTAACATCAACCAAGATATAGTCAATCCTACTACTGGATCTGCCATTGGAAAACGTATGTTTACCTATCCTATCGGACCGCACCCTACCGTTGAGTGCTCTCAGTCCCTTGTCCAGACAAAGCCCTTTAATAAATATGGCAGATTGAGTCCATTTACTAATCGGGGCCAACTCAAGCTGGGGGATCCCCCATGTCGTATCCTCAGCCTCAGTACGTAAATCATCGCCTATACTGAGTGGTTCAAAACAGGAATTAAGGTCCCCCATTATGACCGTGGAGCCTTTTAAATTTGTACCAGAGAGAAATTCGTCCAAAATATAAAGGCTAGAGGCGACCCTTCCACCCTGAGAACTCCTGGCATAAATATTTATCAGCAAGATGTCTAGGTCTTTTGTGGATCTTATTCTAACTATCAATATGTCGGGGCTGTCAATTTGCACCTCCTCAACTCTTACACCCTCATACTGTCGGACCCAGGTGGTCAGCCCTCCCTTTGCACGTCCTCTATGCCCTTTAATTGCGGACTTGCTAAAATTTAGGTAGCCAGCAAGGAACACCGCTGGGAGTGACCAGGTTTCCTGGAATGACCAGACATCGCCTTGATTAATAAAATCCACCCATTCCGTGTTATGCAGACGGGACTCAAGCCCAGCAATATTCCAAGAGCCAAACTTGGTCCCGCTTAAAACAACCCCTGGAGAACTATACACCTTCACTATGTCATCAGCCATAACACCCGTAAAGTTTGATCTATCCATTGGGGGCACTTTATTTCTACTCTTATTCAGATCGACCCCTCCATCTACTCCCAACTCTAAGGAGCAGACCCCATTACATAACCCACCGTCATTTTCAATCACCACATCATCAGCCTCTACTGTTGATACTATCTGTGTTACCCTTTCTATATCCAGGTTCCTACCCCAAGCCCCACCGGGAGTGGCTTGTCTCTCCTTGCCACAATAAGTGTGTATCTGGCTGGAAATATCTCCAGAGAGACTAGCAGGTTCAGGGGTAGTAAGAGTAAGAGTACCTGGGAGGTCTAGAGAGTCCCTATCAACTTGAAAAGGAGAATCGAGTCAGTCATTTAGATCCATCCCAGTCAGAGGTTCATAGAGATTTTTCAATGGGATGTTCCAATGCTCGTTGGGCCAGTTTGAAGTAGAATGATTGTTTAATGTGGGGAGATATTTAGGAGGGTATGAACGAGAGTTGGAGGGACATGGAAAATTAAAATTATTATTAGGATAAAAAAAGGGCGAGTAGGGTTTTGGGGTGTTCAAAAAGGGAGTATAGCCACTAGCACCACGATAAGCCTGAGATCCAAACAAAGGCTCTGGGTAAAAGTAACTCAGGTTTCTTGTGGAAACACCACCCTCGTTATTCCCGGGAAACCAATCGCTAATATGGGAGACCACTCTGTGAACTTTAAAATTAATAATCACGTTGTCACCCTCTAGATCTTTTGGACGGAGACCCACCCAGTTACACCTTCTTACTGAGATAATATCTCCGTTTAGATGGGCTGGTAGGGGTCTATATTTACTCAGCCAAAAGATGACTTTGTTTTTCAAATTTGCATTGGCCTCACGGTTACCATTACTGATCGGAGGAACTCCGGTTAAAACAATCACGAAGTTTGATGATTCAGGGGG
Organism: Lissotriton helveticus; assembly: GCF_964261635.1. Taxonomy (NCBI): domain Eukaryota; kingdom Metazoa; phylum Chordata; class Amphibia; order Caudata; family Salamandridae; genus Lissotriton; species Lissotriton helveticus. The sequence continues at coordinate 213,045,032 of NC_136062.1, read as the reverse complement.
TAGGTCCACTATATTTTTACAATTTGGAAGAAGTCTTTGGGATAAAGATTTGGCTTTGGCTGCCCCCGATAGTTGAGTCTGACTATTGGCAATAGATGTTTGGTTGGAAACCAACACCGGCTTCTCATTAGCTGGTTTAGATACTAATGACGGTTTGGGTGTAGGGGTGACTATAGTTTTTTCACAAGCTGAGATAGCAAGGGTTTTGAGTGATGTGCTTTGAATCGATGAAGGGATAGGTGGAATCACCTTCAATTGGGGGTGGTCCATAGGTAACTTTGGGTGAGGTTTTTTAGCAGAATCAGCTATTGATAAAAAATTATCCATTTTCTCCCCCAAAATCCTAATCCTCTCCATAAGAGGTAACATGTAAGATTTTAACATTTGATCAAAGAGATCTATAGTCTCTTTTTTTGATATATGTAAGGAATCATCAATAACGGGTGGAGTGGATTGGGAAAGAGATCCATGCAAAAACGCCCTCACTGGCGGTACACTTTTTTGAATCTTTGGTGTTCCTCCCCGTGGGGAAGAGGGGGCCTGTATGGCAGAACTTTTCCTTTTAACACCCCCTTTTTTCCTCCTTTTTCTCGGCGGGGAATGATAAACCCTACGAGGATTAATGGGTTTGGCTCCAGTAACATTTTTAGAATTAGAGGACGTTGTTTTATTTTGTATTGGCTTAGTTGGGGTTACACTATCAATCGATTGATTGATTAAAAGAGAATGTAGTTGTGGATCTAAGGATTGAGCTATAGGTGTATTGAGGTCTATGAGACTATTTAAGTCGGTAATCAAACTACTGCAATCGTCAACATTATTATTACCAGAGGTATTGAGGTCCCGAAAAATGGTAGGTAAATGGTCAGTACAATAGAGATCGGCATCCCTATCCGACCCACATGTGCTTCCCAAGTCCTGTGTGACACTTCTATTAATAACGGGGGGTAGTGGATTCTGTTTCAAATGTTCAATGGACCTGCGTCGCTCAGCACGTTTCTCTTCTAGGAGAAGTTGTTTGTCTATCTCCCTGTTAGCTCTCTCGAAGTATTTGTCGAGGGGCCCTAAAATTGAGACTCCAACACAAGATGGAAGAGAGTTCGACATGTCTGTGAAAGGTAATACAATATTGATCTATATGGCATCAAATTAACCCAAGTGAAATGGAAGAGAGTATAAAACCTTAGGGACCGGGCCCAGCCCGGCCTCCCTCGGCCCCTGACGGCCACAGACGGCCCCGCCCTTGTCCCGGGCTTCTCCCAGGACGCTCCTGCGCGCTCCCACGCAGCGGGGATGGCGTGCGCTGTTTATAGGGGGAGTGATAAAAGGTGGGTGTGTCTGAACAGGGAGAGCTGCCCAGGTGACTCGGGCAGGACAGCAACAGCAGGGACTCCTGGGGAACGGAGTCCAGTTGCCAGCACGCTCGCAGCCCTGCTCAAATTGTGCCCACTGCCGTCTTTGGAGGCTCTTACACCCTCTAAAGTCCAGTGCCTCGAAGCGGGACCCGCAAAGCGGGTCCGGCGAGAGGTGGCGCTTTCAGGGTAAAAGGCACTCGGGGTTTCACAGCGCCAGTGCGCTACAACAGCAACAAAGGTCCGGTCTCAGGCACAGAAGAAGGACAAATCCCACGGTGATAGAAGGTCCGGTGGTTTTGATCGTGAAGAGGTGGGCGTGTCTGAACAGGGAGAGCTGCCCAGGTGACTCCGGCAGGACAGCAACAGCAGGGACTCCTGGGAAACGGAGTCCAGTTGCCAGCACGCTCGCAGCCCTGCTCAAATTGTGCCCACTGCAGTCTTTGGAGGCTCTTACACCCTCTAGAGTCCAGCGCCTCGAAGCGGGACCCGCGAAGCGGGTCCGGCGAGAGGTGGCGCTTTCAGGGTAAAAGGCACTCGGGGTTTCACAGCGCCAGTGCGCTACAACAGCAACAAAGGTCCGGTCTCAGCCACAGAAGAAGGACAAATCCCACGGTGATAGAAGGTCCGGTGGTTTTGATCGTGAAGAGGTGGGCGTGTTTGAACAGGGAGTGCTGCCCAGGTGACTCGGGCAGGACAGCAACAGCAGGGACTCCTGGGAAACGGAGTCCAGTTGCCAGCACGCTTGCAGCCCTGCTCAAATTGCGCCCACTGCAGTCTTTGGAGGCTCTTACACCCTCTAGAGTCCAGCGCCTCGAAGCGGGACCCGCGAAGCGGGTCCGGCAAGAGGTGGCGCTTTCAGGGTAAAAGGCACTCGGGGTTTCACAGCGCCAATGCGCTACAACAGCAACAAAGGTCCGGTCTCAGGCACAGAAGAAGGACAAATCCCACGGTGATAGAAGGTCCGGTGGTTTTGATCGTGAAGAGGTGGGCGTGTCTGAACAGGGAGAGCTGCCCAGGTGACTCGGGCAGGACAGCAACAGCAGGGACTCCTGGGAAACGGAGTCCAGTTGCCAGCACGCTCACAGCCCTGCTCAAATTGCGCCCACTGCAGTCTTTGGAGGCTCTTACACCCTCTAGAGTCCAGCGCCTCGAAGCGGGACCCGCGAAGCGGGTCCGGCGAGAGGTGGCGCTTTCAGGGTAAAAGGCACTCGGGGTTTCACAGCGCCAGTGCGCTACAACAGCAACAAAGGTCCGGTCTCAGGCACAGAAGAAGGACAAATCCCACGGTGATAGAAGGTCCGGTGGTTTTGATCGTGAAGAGGTGGGCGTGTCTGAACAGGGAGAGCTGCCCAGGTGACTCGGGCAGGACAGCAACAGCAGGGACTCCTGGGAAACGGAGTCCAGTTGCCAGCACGCTCGCAGCCCTGCTCAAATTGCGCCCACTGCAGTCTTTGGAGGCTCTTACACCCTCTAGAGTCCAGCGCCTCGAAGCGGGTCCGGCGAAAGGTGGCGCTTTCAGGGTAAAAGGCACTCTGGGTTTCACAGCGCCAGTGCGCTACAACAGCAACAAAGGTCCGGTCTCAGGCACAGAAGAAGGACAAATCCCATTATGGTCGGACCAAGGAACAGGTTGAATCGAAATGACTTTAATATGATCATTGTTTATAAAAATGCCATCAAGGGTATGTCCTGCAGTGTGAGTGGGATTCGAGATTAATTGATTCATGCCAAAACTAAGAAAATTATCAATTAATGTAGTCGAGTCAGAGTCGTTGTTTGCTTCTAAATAGAATTTAAAATCACCCAAAATAGTGTAGGTGGTAGAGTTAGAGGTAGTTTCTAGGTAAGTATGTAATGCTCTAATAAACGGGGCTCTTAGACCGGGGGGGCGATACACAAGCAGGCCCGAGAATATCAGGCAGTTATTGTCTTTAATTTTAAAGCTCTTGGCTTCAGCTTTCAGGTCCTGTTGGGGGAGTGCAAATACTTTTAGGTAGGATTTGTAGATTATCCCAATTCCACCACCCACTGCTCCTAATCTATTTACATATTCTACAGAGTAGCCTTCAGGAGCTGCAACATTCCAGTCCGGGCCTGAGGCATCAGATGCCGACGTTTCTGTTAAAAACATTAGGTCAGCAGCGTGGTCAGTAATCAGTGCTTCAATTTCATGTTTATGCTTAACCATTGATCTAGTGTTCAGCAAAATACATTTCAAGATTCTTTTCCCACTGGCCGGGCGCTCTGACCCAAACTTATGGTTGTTATTAGTCCGCTGATGATTATTTAAAGTAAGGCACTCAGTCGTGGCCAGGAGCGGGTTAAGCAGTCTGTGTGATAAAGAGGGAGGATTAATAAGCATCTGAAAGCCACAGGAGACGCAACTAAAGGTAGAGGAGAGATCTACAGGGTTTGCTCTTTGCAAATGTTTACAGGAATATTGGTCCATCCTGAGCAGCTCCGCTCTTGAGTAGTGTATTTTTTGAAAATGGCCATAGTTTCCCGCGCCAAGCGCGGGTCCGGCGCGGACGGGCGCAGACGGGCTTGCCTTTGGCAATAAATCTCTGAAAACAACAATCAAGTACTAAAAAATGAGCACTTAGCGTTAGCAATTCCCTGATGCCGTGTTGCATGCATTCTGGACCCAATGTTTATATACCATGTGGTGGTTTCTTAAGCCTTTCGTTTTTAGGGTAAATAGTTTGGAATAAAATAAATGAAGAATCAACACATAGCAAGAAGAGAACTGATTTAAGCATCTTAAACTTAAAGCCTGCAGGAACGCAATCCGCACACACCATCACCTCATCAGATCCGCCAAAAGGGCCTCCTTCAAAGACCGCCTAGGCAACAACGCACACAACAGCAAAGAGCTCTTCAACATCGTGTGGGAGCTCTCCAAACCCAGCTCCACCACCAACGACATCCCACCTTCACAAGACCTGTGCGACGCCGTCGCCACCTTCTTCCATCGCAAGATCACAGACAACCACGACAGCTTCAACACCCTGACTGCCCGACAACCACCGAGACCTCCGACCTCATGGCCACCATCCACACCGATCGATCCCCTGCTCACCTGGACCAACATAAACAATGACGATACCACACAAATATCCGTCAGACCCATCCCCACACAACATCTTCAACAAAGCCAGCGATACCATCGCACCCCATCTCCACAAGGCCATCATCATCTCCTTCGAGACCGCGACCTTCCCGGAGAGTTGGTAGCACGCCGAGATCAACGCCCTACTCAAAAAACCCAAGGCTGATCCAAAGGACCTCAAGAACTTCCGACCCATCTCCCTGCTCCCGTTCCCGGCAAAGGTCATTGAGAAGACCGTCAACAGACAACTGACCTGCTACCTCGAGGAGAACAGCATCCTGGACCCGTCCCAGTCAGGGTTCCGCAGCAACCACAGCACCGAAACTGCCCTCATCGCTGTCACCGTTGACATCAGGGCCCTACTGGACAACGGCGAAACCACAGCCCTCATCCTCCTGCACCTGTCAGCTGCCTTCTACACAGTCTACCACCGCACCCTACACACACGCTTCCACGACGCAGGGATCCGGGACAAAGCCCCTGACTGGACCACCTCTTTCCTCTCCGGCAGAAACCAGTGCGTTCGCCTTCCCTCTTTCCAATCCAAAGCCACCGAGATCATCTGCGGCGTACCCCAAGGATCATCCCTCAGCTCGGCATTGTTCAACATCCACATGGCACCACTCGCTCACGTCGCTCGACTGCACGACCTCAACATCATCTCCTAAGCCGACGACACCCAGCTGATCCTCTCCCTCACCAAGGACCCCCTCACCGCCAAATCCAACCTCCAAGAAGGAATGAAAGCCATCGCCGAGTGGATGAAGAACAGCTGTCTGAAGCTGAACTCAGACAAGACGGAAGTCCTCATTCTTGGCTCCACCTCCTCGGCGTGGAACGACTCCTGGTGGCCAACCGCACTGGGAGCAGCACCAACACCCACCGACCACGCACGCAACCTAGGGTTCATCCTCGACTCAACACTCTCCATGAGCAAGCAAGTCAACATCGTCTCGTCCTCCTGCTTCAACACCCTCCGCATGCTCCGCAAGATCTACAGGTGGATCCCCACCGAAACAAGAAGAATGGTCACCCAGGCCCTTGTCAGCAACAGACTAGAAAATGGAAATGCCCTTCACGCAGGAGCCTCGGCCAAACTCCTGAAACGACTACATCGCATACAGAACACCTCTGCACGATTGATCCTCGACATCTCTCGCCACAGCCATATCACACCCCACCTGAAAGACCTGCACTGGCTTCCCGTCAAAAAGAGGATTACCTTCAAGCTCCTCACCAATGCACACAAAGCACTCCACAACACTGGACCAGCATACCTCAACAGACGACTCACCTTCTACACTCCTAACCCACAGCTCCGCTCCCCCGACCTCGCCACCGTTCCCCGCATCCGTAGAGCGACCACAGGCAGCAGATCGTTCTCCCACCTCGCCGCCAAAACCTGGACACCCTTCCCATCCTCCTACGACAGACCCAGGACCTACTTACCTTCTGGAGGCTACTCAAGACCTGGCTATTCGAGCAGTAGCTGCACCCCTCCCCCCCAGCGCCTTGAGACCCTCAAGGGTGAGTAGTGCGCTTTACAAATGTTATGATTGATTGATTGATAGATTGACAAGAACATATATACAATCGTTAGATAAGACTTAGGGCATCATTACGATAGTGGGAGGTCAAAGTCCGCCCGCCACCGCAACTGCAAACGGGACCACCTGCAAGAGCAGCGGTGGTCCCTCAATGGCAATTAGGATGCCACCGCCACAATGGCGTCCCGCATATATTACATTGTGGCGGGCGGTGCTGTAAGCAGCACCCGCCACAATGCAATATTGGCATGCACAACGTGAGAGGCACCTCGCGGTGCCTACCACCTTGAGTGTGCCAATGTCGGGGATACCCAAGTGCATCCCTCCACCCCCCGGGGACCCGCTACGGGCCCCCAAGTAAACACGGTATGCCTTTCCATGACGAAGTCTCCGCCATGGAAAGGCATTAAACTGCCAACATTATAATATGGATGGCGGTGCCTGCACGGCACCGCCACCATATTGCAGGCCTTTTCCGTCCGGTAGGCAATTGTGACGATTGCCTACCGGCGGAAAAGCGTCAGACGTTCTTTCCGTCAGGCGCGGTACTCCCCGCCATGCTAATGTGGCGGGGTAACAGGCCATCCGGCGGGGTGTTTTGGTGGGCGGATCACCACCGCTGGTAGGGCAATGGCGATCCTCCCGCAGTGCTAATGGGCCCCTTAGATCGGGAGAAGTATTAACTCCATTTTTACTTTTACATCTATAATTTCTTCAAATATTGTATTTTCATATTAACATTAGAATACATCAACAGATAAAAACACATTTTTAAATTCCCCATCTCCGTAGTTTTCTTCATACAGTCTCTAGGCCTGGGGACTCCAGTGACTGCTGATTGGTGGCAGGAATGCGGGAAGCTTTTTCAGGGGAGGCGTTCAGTCACATGCAGCAGCTTTGACACTCTTCAGTCACGCGCTCCTTGAAGCCTCCTCCCGCCTCCAAACTGCGCATAAACGGGGAGAAAAGCGAGCGGCAACAACGCTCCCAAAGGTCAATATTACCATTAACACCGACTGCCTGTTAGTGGATTATTGATTAAAGCCCTTTCTAATGTCAGTGCTCCATTACCTTCAGAGGCAGGATGATGTGCAGAGCGCGCCCTCGACCCCTGCTACAGAAAATAGCAAAAATAGCGTGTCTCCTCCCTCTCTATCTGAGACCCCCCACCCCTGGCTCTTAGATAAACTCTATTATTCTAAGCACGCCCTATTCCATCCTAGTAGATGGAATGAGTGCAATACTCACTCGGTCGGCATCATTCCAGAACCAACATTCACACACGACTCTGCCAATGCACCACAATTCTTGATTCCACCTCCTTCTGCATTACAATGGCGACATCGACAGAAAGCTCCTCCAGTGTTTTACAGGTTTCCAGATTGCAGTGCCTCTCAATATTTTTGGTTTACACTTGGGACTATTACCTCTCATGATGCACACCAATCTTGGTGTGCAGTGTTCCTTTTGCTAGCTGCTAGGACCTACACAAAGTCGGTCAGAGCACCTTACTCGCCGAAAATGCGATTCGACGCCTCGTCAGGGGTAGTAAGCGCTATATAAATGCAATTACAATCAGAGGCGCAACTAGAGCCAAATTTAGAGGGGGGGGGGAGGCGGAGAAAAAATTTCGGGGTGGGGGGTGAATTTTTAAGCAACATGCAGAGTGGAGCTGCAGGGGCTCTTAGAAGGGGTGAGACAACAGCAAGGCCTCATTAACATACAAATGGTCTTTTAAAAACCTGTGAAGTGCTCGGGTGCAGCTGTGTGTGTGCCCGGGAAGCTGTCTCATCCCGGGCTCCCACACACGACGATGGAGGAAGGGGGTGGGAGGGGACTGAAGCCCTCTGAGTCCAATGGGTGTTGTGCGCCTGATTACACACAATACGCCTTGATAGCAGCAACAACTGCAATCTCAGAATTTCAACTAAGTCCTCCCGAATGCATCAATAGGAGGCCACAAACAGGGAGATAGCTGAAATGTTACTGGTCAATTACTACTGCCCCTAGGGGCGGCCATTTTAAGAGGTGCAGCACAGAGGCTGCAACTGCACAACACCTTGTGCACCTGCATTCAAAACCTTATCAGAGGGTGGCACTGCAGCAATGCACCTCAGTGCTTAATCTCACAACCCTTTACTTTACCAGTAGCCTATAATCACCTTATGGAAAGTAACTCAATTGTGACCCGCACCCAGTTGTGAGAATCCACAGCGGACATTCCGCTTTGCCAATATACCCAAACCCTAGTTCTGTCATTCATGTAAAATTCCAGCATCAAAATCGAAAAATAGATTGTAATCAATTTCAACACCTCTTCACTACTACCATAGTACTGATATGTCAACACAGGTCTGCCAATACATCCACTGTTTTCACAGATATTGCACTGCCTACATATTTTGAGTCAAACACGATCAATGTATGTCGATCTGCCCCACCCCCTCCCTTTCCAATTACCTACGAGGACCTGTCCATGCAGCTCAATTCTGTCCTTGCACATCACAGAATCCGTTTGGTTTGTGGAAATACTGAATTATTCATATCGTCCACATGCCCTCTGCTTCGTCACCTCACTGGGACCCCACACATCTGCCTCCCCTGTACTCCTGCACTAATGGTGCCCCTCGAGTGCCGAGAGACGCTGGGCTAGGCCTTGCCTCGCGGGCGGCAGAGGGCATTGCAGGGAGTGCACGAGGCAGCAGCAGAGGTTAATGGTTTTTCCGCAGCTGGCGCGTGAGGCTTTTAATCGCTTTCAGTGGTCCCGGCCTAGTAGCGCCACCCCGCCTGTCACTTCCTATAAACGTCGCTACCTTCAACCAAACGGTGAAAGGGCGCCTGTGCAGGGCGCGAGGCCAGCTCTCCCGACTTAAGTTCTGCACGTGACAGCGCCCGCGCAGTGCGCGCGACCATCTCTACAACCTCCAGATAGGCCTACAAATAGCCATCCCACCCTCCAGGCATGGGCAACGTAGGCTGTGGCCCAGGATTGAGCCTTTCAGGGGCCCCCTCAGTTCAGCAGTGTCTTGCCCTGTTGATGACCTTGAATAATTCTTTAATAGATTTTAAATACAGTTTTCCTTTATTTATTTTAAATTTGGGGTAATGAGTCAGAGTCTATTACAGACATTTTACAGAGCAATGTGTTTATTTTTCATGCAACATCCATTACATATAAAAATGGGAGGGTCTCACAGGGAATATTTGCAGTAATATTATTGTACTGCTGGTGAATTATAATATTGAAAACACACTTCACTACCCCTGTATATTAAATACAAATACATTTAGAATTTGTGCACCCTCGGGGACCTGGCCAGAGAGGGCATGAAAGTGCTGAAATTCAATCATAAATACAAAACGGTTCTGAACAGGGCCCCAAAAAATTGGTTTGGCCCAGGGCTCCCAAAATACTTAAACTGTCCATACCTTCTTTTGGTGTTCCAAGTGGGGGATAAGAAAACTGAAAGCTAGTAATCATGTATAGCAAGAGATAGAAAAAGACACCGCAACAGAGTGATAGAGAGCGCACATGCCACGAGAACTCAACACCCCTCATCCTCTACATAGAATTACATACTCTACAACAGGTGCTAGAAATATACCATCACTCAACAAATCAGTTTAGGTACAGATAGGATCACACAACAATCCTGAGGCTTCGCAGAAGCAGTTCCACCGTGTTCTGGAGCTGAAGGACTTCTCACTGCTGTACCCTGGTTGCAGCATGGTAGTCGAGAGGACCAACATGCAGATGCACCCAGAGGTGTTCTTCTATGTGCGTTCAGAGGTTTACACCAATAATATCTCACAGAAACAAATTCACATTAAAACATCTAATTGAAAAATAGTAATAGAGGATGTTGTAATATACATGGGATGATTAGCGCAACCCCACTAGTTACAGCACTACACAGGGGTTCCCCAAACTCCTTCCCTAAAAATACATGTTTACGGACAATATAATTTACTTCTTCAAATTTCAGGCCTAGAATATTTGGATAATTGTAGCAATTCTTTAAGGTCATCTGCGATTTCCTAATAAGCTTTTTAATGCAATATATTTTGCATAAACTCCTATATGCAAATTTGCAGCTTGAGTTGTGAAAATGGACACATTCTTGCATTTATTCCCTGCAATTAAATGAGCTCAACAGAGCAGGCTTCCTTTTTATGGTCTGACTTGACAGCGCAGCTGTCGCCAGACAATTATGTGAGCATCATTGGAGAGGGGCTGTGGCTTCCTTCACCCACAAGTTGGGAGCCCAGGGCACATTTTTTGATTGAGCAAAAGCTGTGTGCTTCCACAAAAAAGTGCTTGCCCTCCACACAGCTGTGATTATTTTGTTTATTTATCCAACTGGCTGAGCTTGAACTTTCAGGGGTGCACATTACATTGTAATGCTATAAAAGTGTCTCAGTTAATGGTTAATTTATAGTATTTTCTTTCTCTGGCAGTAGCACAAATGGGAGGATGGCAGTCATAATCCAACATGGCTTGATAGTACAACTGTCAACTGACCTTTGACCCTCCACCAATATTACTCTACAATTCATTGCTGTCACACAAATATATATTAATTCCCCTGTTATCTACTAGTAATTCTTCACATTACCGTACAACATTCCTTTAAAGTCAGAACTATTGGCATTGCTAATGCTTGTTATTTCAGCTACTCTACGACCTTTACAGCTAATGGCTTTAAAACCAATGAAAATCTCAATGCCTTTTTTTAATTTGCTTAAAACACGTGTCCATGTGCATGGCCACAATGCACATTAAATGTACCGGGCAACTGGGTAAAACCCAAAGAAAGAGGAGTCATGGACTCTGCTATTTAAAGGGTGTGGGCTTCCTTGTTGGTCCTGTACTGAGCACCAGGGGTCGCACTATTTTTTAAGGAAGTGTGCACCTGGCAGGACCCCCACGTGCCAGTAACTTATATTCGTAATATGGAAGTCAAAGCCATTAGTCTATTAAAAACCACCTCAAAAGCACATTGCGTACTGAACAATAGGCAGGGGCGTAACACAGGCCCCTGCAGCCCCCGCGGTGAGGGGGGGCCCTCACCCTCCAGAGGGCCCCATCAGCACCGCACTTCTGCTGGGGAGCTCTAGTTTGAGTCCAGAGGGGGCCCCTTCACTTACCCTGCACGGGGCCCCCTCAAGGTTCGTTACGCCACTGACAATAGGCCGCCTACCTGTTTCACCACTATACAAATAGCACACTTCAACCTACAATATACAAAATGTCCAGTTGGAACCATGTCTAATATGCAATTAGTACTTCCTAATCAATCAATTACCTCAATATAATCATGGACCTTTCAGACGGTTTTACTTCCGTCCCGGTGCTGTCTTAGTGAACAATTCTATTTCTTGTCTATGTATATATATATATATATATATATATATATATATATATATATATATATATATATCTGTAAACAAATAGATGCAATTAATACAATCTAATCAATTTAATTTTCCCCGGTTGTATATATATCCCTGTCAATATTTCCACATCGAAGTGAAGGAGTGTTGTCTGACCCATTTCCGTAATTTGTTACATTCCGATATCTGTATTAGAATTCGTGCCTTTTGTGTCCCTCTGTGTGTATTCAGACACTTTGTGCCGAATTATCTAGAGTTACAAAATATATCCTAATTAGATTCCCGATTGCACACTATCAAGTAGAGCTCTCATGTCCCAATATTAATCGTGTCTTGTACGGGTTCTTACCTGCAGGCAAGTACGCTTGCACAGCAGGATCTTCCCTGTGTTCCGACCGCCGTCCTATCGTAATGGAGGGGAAGTGAACCTATGACCTTCCTTCCAATTTGACGACTAGTGCACCAGAAACTAGTTTGTCAACCCCTTTACCTACATTGACGCCATTACCTACATTGACGCCATTTTTTAGAATTATTTTTTTCAAGTGAAAACGATGATGATTATTAAACAAATTCCAGAACTCCTCTATATAAAAGAAGGACTATGTATTTGATCAATTAACCTGTTATTTCCTGTGTGCCATATGAAGTGTATTTTATTGCCATGTCAAGAATATATCATTACTGTCACATCCCATTCTCCAACAATTTAGTTGTTTATAAAACCGTTAGTTATATCCCATATATGAACACATTTTTTATCTTTTGTGAATCGATACTAAAATTGTGCATTTTACCCCTATTCGTACATTTCTTGATGGCATACCAAATGTAGTGAACTCCTCTACGATGCGTCATCGCTTATTTGATGGTGGGGTTCCCTGTTACATGTACCTTGAATGGGTAAAGTCATTACATCACCATTTTAATACAAAATAATTCCTGTTCAACACATTGTGAGTGGCTAGAGGTCTATATTGGTTTCACTAAAAATATTCAAGCTACATACAATTTATTTGACTCTATAAACATAATAGTACTATTTTTGCTTGTTCCAACAAGTTTGTATCAGCTGCTTTATTGATCTCCTAGAAAGTATTGTAATTCATGGTCTGAGTTTAAACCCAGCTCTACAGCTTTTAGACGTAGAATCCACATAGCCTCCCTACGTCTCAATGTTGACTAGCGGTTACCTCCCCTAGGGTCCAGGTTTACATGGTCAATCCCAAAATAACTAAATCGTTTCGTGGACCTTGTATCTCACATCCTGATGCCTGAATTGCCATCGGGTATCTGGGGTCAAGTGCTGTCAAATGTTCACTGATTCTTTCTTTCATAGTTCTTATTGTACTACCTGCATATATTCGTTCACATTTGTATGTGATGATGTAGACAACACATTTGGAGTTGCAGTCAATATTCTGATGTATCTCGTATGTAGTACCATCTACCAGATAAGGACTTCTGATACATGCATGGAAAACATGAAATCTTGATTCATGACCAGGGGTTTTGATAAACACACTATTAAAACGGTTGAGCGTATGATTGTCAAATTAAAAAGACATGATACTCTAAAAGACAAACCACATAAGCAAGAGAAGGGGCAAAAAGTAAGGATGGTAACAGATTACAATAAATTCTCTGGAGTATTAATGAAAAGTATGCAGAAGCACTGGGTAATGCTATGTGAGTACAATACCTTGAAAGAGTTTGAATCTACAAGACCAAAAATCACATTCAGGGGAGGCAGGACATTGAGATCGCAATTGAGCCCCAGTTATCCCAAACCTGATACACCTACACAATGGTTAAGTGAATACACAGTGGGTTTTTACAAATGTGGGAACTGTGGGATGTGCAGAGGGGCAGAGACAAAAGAAAGACTTTTATGGGGATGGATCGTGCTACGAGATACATCAGACTATTAACTGCCACACCAAATATGTGGTCTACATCATCACATGCAAATGCGAACAAATATATCTAGGTAGTACATAAAAGGACCATGATCTTAAACCAGTTATTGCACAGTATGCAAACATCACTTACAGAAAGGTCCCGTCATTGGGCGATCTGTTAACACAAAGTAACTTTACCAACAAAAATGCCCAAAAAAGTACCTGGCTATCTCACAAGGGGTTTGTCAATAAGTGCAAAGTGTGCAACTATGGGTGGAATAGGGTGGAAATAACAGCCAGCCAAGGTTTTAAAAAGCCCATTTAAGAGAGGATCACATGCGAGACCATACATGTGGTATATCCGCTGTAGTGTGGATGAGGACAACGTTATATTGGGAGTACGGTAAATAACCTTAAGTTACGCATCCTCCAGCATCTACAGGCTGTGACCAATAACGATTTCACATATGTAATGGCTAAGCACATTTGGAAAGAGCATGATGGGATTTTTTGATACAAACCACCTGTTTTATTCCGGCATTGAGCATATCCCAATAAAGATCAGGGGAGGAGATCGAGAATTAGCCCTAAGGCATGCCGAATCGCGATGCATTGTGAATTTGGGCACAGAAATTCCTTGGGGCTTGAATACGGATGCGGAACTATACACCTTTCTGTAAGATTATGATATCTGGAAGCTGCTTTTACTGGATTATAACCCTATGATAAAAGTGACTTTTACTCCGTGTACAGATCCATGAGATTTCTGTGCTCTAATCAATATTAATGCTACAATCTTTTTTTTAAATAATGGTTGATCACAGATAATTCTTGTTTTCTGATATCCTAAGATTGCACATGTCACTTTTTATACAACAGATCCTGTTGCACTTTGATTAGTTTTGAGGAAATTACATTGATCAACTTATTTACAAATATTCCAAGATAATCTTTTAGCAAAGACATAGAACCAGGGGCAAGTGTTCTTCTTGGAAGTCATGCACTATGCACTTTAATGGAAATTGGAACCTAGAGTTAGTGTCTCTTTTTGGTGAGGTAGAGCAATTTTTAGAGTATTGCACCTAGCACTTTATTTGAAATGGTTAATGCCAACATGTGTCACTTCGTGAGCAGTAATTTGCATCATGAAGTGGACCTCTTCTTTATAGAGGGAACCAAAATAAGAGGAGGATTAAAGAGTTAGGAGGTATCTCTGTATTTAGTGATGAATACATGCATAGTTGAAGATATGGTGGACAATAACCACACATATCTTTTCATGAGCTCAAACTAACCGGTCATTTTGATTATAATATTTTGCTGTGTATTGGAATAGGTGATCAATGTAGGAATACATCATTAGGGTGTTGCAAATGTACTGTTGCTGCATATATATTATGAAGGGTTTATTTTGTGCTAAATGTATATAGTTGGTATATCTAGGGAAAAGTGTCAATGAACATATGGAATGATAATATCAGTGGAAAAACAACTATATATAATGCAGAGGCTGAGATGAGTACTTTTACTTGTAAAAGCATTCACACATTTATATATTTATCTTTTTGGTATAGAGGTGGATACTTTATCCCCAAAGAACGTCATTGTAAAAGGTAAATGAAGGAGTACCTCCATCCCAGCGGCATATACAACATTATATGTACACACACACACATATATATATATATATGTTTTTTCCCAGATGTAATTTGTCCTACCCGTAGCATACTCCATCTTTCAGATGAAAATGCAGAAAAGCCTTTATTTCAAACCAGATTAATTACAAACAAGTCCCTGACTAAGTGTACTTTACAAGGTCAACATGAATTACATGATTTGTTTTTTCTTTAAGCTGCTTAAATACACCTATCATGAAATCTGTTTGGTATAGCAGTACTTTGAATTTACTAACCTAATTTGGGGTTGTGTCCTCTTTAAAAGTGATTCCTGTTTTTTAATTGGTGGTGGTGAAAGGGAGTATTTTCCCTTTAAATTGACACTCAGCACAACACTCTCTGACCCAGTAGAAGACGCATGCCGAAACACGCAGGTCATCTTTTCTGGTGGTATGCCCTCTTGCACTTTGCTTGTGATGGCCAGTGGGTAATGGAGGCTATTTGACCTGTCAGCCGCCTTCCACACTGTCTGCCATTGCACCCTACGCACATGCCTTCACGACGCTGGGATCCAAGACAAGGCTCAGGACTGGACCACCTCTTTCCTCTACGGCAGAACCCAGAGCGTCCGCCTCCCCCCTTTCTGCTGCAAAGCCACCGAGATCATCTGCAGCGTACTCCAGGGCTCATTCCTCAGCCCAACATTGTTCAACATCTACATGGCACCGCTCGCCCACGTCACCCTACTGCCCGACCTCAACATCATCTCCTATGCCTACGACACCCAGCTGATCCTGTCCCTCACCAAGAACCCCCTCACCACCAAAACCAACCACCATGAAGGAATGAAAGCTGTCACCGAGTGGATGAAGAACAGCCGACTGAAGCTAAACTCGGACAAGACGGAAGTCCTTATCCTCGGCTGAACGCCTCCGGCCTGAGATGGCTCCTGGTGGCCGACCGCACTGGGAACAGCTCCAACACCCACAGACCACGCACAAAACCTAGGGTTCATCCTCGACTCTACTCTCTTCATGAAAAAAGAAGGTCAACACTGTCTCGTCCTCCTGTTTAACACCCTCCGCATACTCCGCAAGATCTACAGGTGGAAACCCCACCGTAACAAGAACAGCCACCCAGGCCCTGGTCAGCAGCAGGTTGGACTATGGAAACACCCTCTATGCAGGAGCCTCGGCCAAACTCCTGAAACTCCTTCAACGCATTCAAAATGCCTCTGTACGTCTGATCCTCGACATCCCTCGCCGCAGCCATATCACACCCCACCTGAAAGACCTGCACTGGCTCCCCATCAACAAGAGGATCACCTTCAAGCTCCACATCCACGCACACCAGGCACTCCACAACACCGGACCAGCATACCTACACAGATGATCAGCTTCTACACCCTCAACAGGCAGCTCCGCTCCGCCGACCTCTCCACAGCCCCCACATTCGAAGAGCGACCTCCGGTGGCAGATTGTTCTCCCACCTCGCCGCCAAGACCTGGAACACCATACCCATCATCCTATGGCAGACCCAGGACCTGCTTACCTTCAGAAGACACCTCAAGACCAGGCTATTCAAGCAGTAGCAGCACCCCCCCCCCCAGTGCCTTGAGACCCTCACGGGTAGGTAGTGCGCTTTACAAATGTTCTGATTGAGTGATTGATTGATTGAAACTTTGAAAAAAAAACGAGTTACCTCATTACACAGGAGTTGATGAAGCTGTTCCTCTGCTCGCCCTCAAGGTGAAAATGGATATATATGTATATATATAGACAAGAAATAGAATATTGCACTAAAACAGCACTGGGATGGGAGTAGAACCGGCTGTAAGGTATGCTTCCATGGTCTTATTGAAGTAATTAGGGAGTAGTAATTGCAGATTAGACATGGTTTCAACTGGACATTATATATATGTTGCAGGTTGATGTATGCTATTCCTATAGTGGTGAAACAGCTAGGCGGCCTATTGTTAAGTACACAATGTGCTATAGAGGTGGTTTTTAATAGACACATGGCTTTGACTTCCATATTACGAAAATAAGTTACTGGCACGTCCTGTCCGGTTGATAAGGGAAATGGGATATTTGTGATATGTACTAGAAGCATAAGGATTTAATCCTGATGAATCAAAGATGATGGAATTTTATAGAAATTTGGAGCATGGGTTTCCACATGTTCACTTCCAATAATGTTACAAAATAACAGCACTATGTCACAGGGACAATGGGCTGTATTAAGTAGGCACACTGCAACCAGAATGTATCTTTTAGCCCTGAAGAAGTCGTGGTTTATTCCTGACACGACAAAACATGTGTTGGCTAAAGGCTTAATCAAGATTGAAAATTAAGAAAACAACAAATATTGATTGCATTTGTATTAGAATTACCTAATCAACTGTGTTTGGTTACATAAAATTATGCTCGGGGAAATGTTTGAACAATGTTTTATTTCCACCATCAATTTCTTACAATTATGAGTTTCAGGAAAGATGCAAAGCTTTCTAATTCATCTTTGTAGACTTTTTTCCACTTTCAACACTTGGAAAGCGTTTTCTCTCCAATTAAGACCAGCCAAACTATAAAACGTACACAGAATACTTAACAGCAAGTTTAACATTTGCACAGCTTTTCTATGCACAGAGATAAAAAAATAATTACTTTTCTTAGCAGAACACGCTCTCCCACTTTATCCCCCCTTACTCACTACTGTCAATTCCTCTCTCCCTCAAGTCATCTTCCCAGATCCTTCTGGCCACAAGCAAAGGTGACCCTTGCATTCTGATTTTTTTCTAGATCTCTTGGATGCCCTCAACATCAGTCATCCTACTCTCATCCACACCCTGAAGTCTTGAAGGGATACACTGGCAAAGTCCTGTAATTCCCACCAGTCCAACCAACACAAGGACCCAGACGACTCCTATCACCTGCATAGTCCGCATGGTGTGGTCTTGTCCCCTGTCATCTTCAACACCAGCATGAGACACTTGGGACTCTACTTGTTGTTTACAGCAACAACATTTAACCAATTTGTAGACAACACATATCTGTACTTGAAAGTATCCCCCACTCCAGACTGCAAGACCTAGATGTCCAATACATATTCGAAACTCAATCCCACCAACTAGGATTTTCTACTATTATCTAAGAACAACAACCAACAGCTAGCAACCTGGTTCAATAACACTGGCTAGATTACAACTTTAATTTTTACCCGACACTAAGTCAGTGGATTCACCCCAGACAATGAGGTCAACCTCAAGTAATACATCACAAAGTTTAACAAAGACAGCCAGCTAAAAACTCTCTTTAATGAAGAAAGGCGTTGGGATGGAAACTCTTTTATAAGGGTCTAGAGCATGCTTTGCTGTTTTATGTTGATTTCCTGGCAAGATACTGAAAAATTGCTGTATATTTTCTTCATTTCTACCTCAATGAACAAGTCCCATGAAGGTCTTCCTCTTTACATGCATTGAAATCCCAGAACTTGGCTCTGAGGTCGAGGAGGCATGCATAGTGCGCCCATATTTTACAGAGTGTGGCTACTGCCCTCTCTACCCAGGCTTTAGTAGACTGGCAGTTTTGGGGCATTACTCTTGCTCAAAAGCACGTGTATCGCTTAGAGGTGGTTGCCCACTAGTGAAATACTGAGCATTTTTTTTACTGTTGAAAGGCTATCTGTCCCATAGGGAAACATGGGAGTTTAATTGTAACATCTTACAAGTATAATTTTTCATTGGGACAAGATAGAGAAATGGAGTTTGGCCTCTCTAAACTTGGGCTTTAATAACACATCTTTTAGTAAAGATGGTTTTTAAATTGTATGTTTGAAAACGCCATTTTTAGGAAGTCGCCATTTTCTTACTTAGCCATCCAATGTGCCTCTGCTGGGTTGTGTATTAACTCTCTGGGTTTGGAGTGACAGGAGCTGGGCATGTGCATTCAATGTGGACAGCCCCTGGGGGGGTGTGAGGTGTGTCCTGCCTTTCCTGAAGGACTCAGAGCCGAGCTGAATAGACCTGGGCTGCATTTAGAGTAGTGGGAGGAGTTTTCCTTACACCTGAATAGGCCCTGTCACCTGTGCACCATGCTGTCTGCATCTCCTACCAAGAAGCTGGACCACAGAGGACAGAACTGGTGTAGAATGAGCTGAGAAACGTATTGCCACAAGAGAACAAAGCAAAATGTGGTATAAATACTTGGGGCAGATCCCAGAACTTTAGAATACTTCTGGGCTCAAGAGGAACCTCTGCCACAGAGAAGAGCTGAAAAAGCTGTAAAGAGGAGTACTGCACCATTGTGGATGGTTTGCTGGGTTGGTCTGCAATGCCTACTTCTGCCAAGGACAGGCCAAAGACTAAATTGTGTTGTGTATCCTGCTTGAAGTAGATCTCCAAGGGCTTGGTGTAGAGCTTACCTCCTGTTTTGAAGTGTCAAAGATTTCACTTCCTCTGTCCTCCTGTACCTGGAACTGCAGTTTCAGCTACAACAGAGGGAAAAAGCAACACCGATACTGGCAAATGATGCAGCAACCTGCAGGGAAGCCGTGGGCACCGCTCATGAAGTGCCCGATGCACCGGCGAGACTCACAGCGCAGCCCCAAACTCACCAACACTGGTGCTTCAACATTGCGGAGCCGATATCTGACGTGGGTGACCTCATGAACCCATCAACACCGCACCGTCATAAGGAACCAATACCTCGCTGCTGTACCACCTCCCCGGCAACAGTAAGGAACCGATACCTCATTTCCCCTGCATCACAGTAAGGAACAGACACCTCACCTCACTGATGTTTGCAAGGAATCGACGCTTCAACTCCCCTGGTGTCGTAAGGAACCGACGCCGCCCGGTGCCAACAAAGCATCACCTCCGTGACGCCGTGCAACATCTTTGTTTTCATTGTTTGCCAAGGTACTGTTCTTTGGGTTCTGTGTGACTCCGGGCCGACGCCATGCACCTCGTGGTCGGCGCTGTACTTTGGGATTTTCATCTGCCACAACATCATAATGGCCCCAGGTGGAGCTATTTGTTGCTACAAGTTTTATTTTGTGAATAACCTATTTTTGGTGATATCCTGACATATGTATGGTGGAATTTTTTATTTTTTTATTTTTTTTTATTTATTTTTTGGGTTTTTTGCAAAAAACAATAACGAGCATAAATTGCATCTCTGCCTTGCAAGGCAGTACATACATTCGTCAACAACAAACATGTGATTGACCGACCTCTAGATATATCTTGAACTGTGCGACATATATTATACAGTAAGACCAACTTATTAGCCGAGAACATGATAGCATATTAACATCACTCTTGGTCAGGTAGTGAATGATACCGGGCTTGCGACCGGAGTTATTGTCGCAAAGGTTCCCAAATGTCCTTGGGCTTAGATGATGATGGAAGCTCTTCCGCATAGAGTTCGAGATTTTCTTTACAGTATACTATTTATTTATAAATCTCTTTATTGCATTTCAGTATTACAAAAAAGAAAAAAAAAGAGAAAGATTCCCCATCGAAGGAGGTGGCGAAGCTAGGAAGAAATAACAAACAACATGTGATTGTTCGATCTACTCACATATCGTAGATTTGGGACGTATCTAGTATACATGTACCTCAACATTTGAAAGCAAAGCATAAAAAATGCACAGTAACATCACTCCATTTCAGACATTACACTGTCCTGAGTCTTGCGATCTGAGATATTGGTGTAGAGGTTCCCATATGTCTTTGGGTTTAGAAGAAGATGGAAGTTCTTCCGCTTATAGTTCAAATTTTTCTTTACGGTACACTAGATCTTTGAACCAATGATCTACATGAGGGGCCATAGTACTTTCCCAGGTCAGCGCCACACGTCGTTTTGCCATCAGCAATGCAATACGTACAAACTTACCAATGACCCCTTTCAACTGAGGCACATAACTCAATATGCATATCTGTGGTAGACATTGCATGGTCGTCCCGGCCATAGACTGTATATGTTGGATTACAGCTTCCTAGAACCTAAACACCAGACCACATTCCCAGGCCAGGTGCCAGAAGTCTGCATCCAACTGGCCGCAACGTTTACACTTACTGGTGTCACGCAATCCCAATCAGTGCAGTCTCAGGGGCATGTGATGTACTTGGTGAATATATTTAAAATGAATGATCCTCAAATTACCATTAGGAATGAGGGTGCCAGTCAGTTTGCATACATGCTCCCAATCAATGTGGTACGATTTTGTTCTTCCAGCGTGCCATACTTTTGTCTGCACCTGTAACGTTCTCCTCCCGTACTGCTATATACCGTTTGGTCACTCATTTGCGTCGTGTGCATGTGACTAGCAGCAACTGCAGGGATTGCAAAGATGGTGGTTCGGCAGGAAACGTGGGATAATGTGCTTTCATAGCGAGTTTCAGTCTGTGTAGAGTAAATTTAAAAAGCATTGTCGGGTTTTAAATATATTGAAATCTACTGGTGTGATAAACCTCCCTTGTGGATAGATATCATGCATGATATCAATGCCTACCTACCTAAGCAATTGCATCGGGACTTCTTCCTGCGTCACCGGGAGCGCCGCATGGTGAGCCAGCGGTAGCTCCGGTGCATAGATGGGAAGTTTGGCCGCCAATTTCCGGAACCTGCCACGCGGCGATGGGGGTGTCTAGTGCGTTAATTTCATGTATCGGTGTGCCTCTTCTCAAGTATGTGAGTATGCCAGCCAGTGGGACAGGGTGCGCGCCACCATCCTCCATTGCCACATGAGGTATAAAGGAATGCGGTTTGTACCAGTAATACACATATTGCGCCTGTGGGCATAGATAATATATATAGAAATCTGGTGCACAGAACCCTCCTTTAGCATAAACTAATGTTAATGTGCTTCAGCCCACACTGGCTTGTTTGCCTCCCCAAATCAGTTTCAGCAGCAAAGATCGGATTGTGATAAAAAATTGATTAATACGTTTGATAGGTATGTTGCAAAAAAGGTATAAAAAATGCGTCAGGATTATCATTTTTATAGCTATATGGTCCGCCAATGACAGTGGTAATGCTGTCCATCTTTTAACTTGTTTTTCCAGGGTCACAAATGCCCTCCCTTAATTATCTCTGATGACCAGTTCAGGATTGCGGTGTATCCAGATACCCAGATATTTAACTGGGTCAGTAGACCATATCAGTAGGTAGTCCAAGGCGGGGGCGTGGTTATTGAGGTCAAAGGAATTATCACAGATTTTTCCCAGTTGATAGACAAGCCTGAGAACAGGCTGAATCGAATATATTCTCGAATTACCAGAGCCAAAGTTGTTGAGGCTCCCTGATAAAGAGGACCATGTCATCAGTATTCAAAGAGATGCTGACAGGGCGATGAATAAAGTTTAAAGCAGCTTCTCTGTGTCACTGGCGTATTATGCATGCCAGAGGTTCTAATATAAGGGAGTACAACAGCGGTGACAGGGGGAAACCTTGCCTGGTACCCCGCTCTACCGGAAATGGTTCCGAAGTCCAGCCACCCACACGCACCCAGGCTGATGGGTCAGAATAGAGTAGTCGTACCCCACTAATAAAAATCACAGGAAACCCCATATGCTGTAATATAAGAAGCATGTAGCACCATTCAATGGAATCAAATGCTTCGCGGCACTTATGAACCTCTAAAAGGTCGCATGAACTTGAAGTCTTTTATGATAATATATTATAAATTAGATTAGCATACCAGACATGGCGACCATTAGTTTGGTTCAAAATATGAGCCATAACAACGCTAGACATGCTGAAAACATTAGATAAGTGAATCTTTGAACGGTGAGAGGTCCATAGTGTAATGAGGGACTATACTTGTGTTTTTAATGTTATGAAGAAAACGGTACACCTTTCGAATCAAGGTCCGGTGTTTCTGTTTTTTTCTTAGAGCGGTGCCTCTTCTACCCTGAGCTGTTGCCAGGTGGGGTGAGGCGTTTTCTCCATACCTTTGAGGTAAGATGTGATGGAGTTCATGTTGCCTATTGATTAGGCTGGCTTGAGGGCTACTATGAGCCACATAGTTTCCTATAAGACATATAGTTCTGTAATCCAAACCTACTACTTGTATTTCTTGTCTTTCCCATAGGTATATCCAAAGGATGAGAAGTCCTACAACTGTGAGAAAGTATATTCACAGTGTATCCTTTTTAATATTCTTTATAGGTCCTGATGAAAGCACTGGGTACACCTCTGCCCTTATAAGTGCTGAAACATGTTGACCAACATATACTGGAGGATGGCTATTTATTGAAACCGTCTATTTGCACTGTTTTTAACAATTGTTCGTATTAGTCTAAGAATAAAAATTGGGGACATATTACGCAACAATTTTAACAATCACATTACACCTTCTTTGCACTGCATACTCCTTTCTTCCCATACACTTGATGCAAAAATATCTTGCTCACATCTGTTTTGATATACATGTTGAAAAACATCCTTGGGCTCCTCCCTCATTAGGATGGAGTGCTAGCCCTGTTAAAGGAGACCCAGATGATGAAGCATGTCACCAGTATAGGTGAGTGATGGGTAACCGTACAAATTTTGTATATTTTTGGGTAGTTTTGGCATAATTCAGTCTTTCTTTGTCTTTGTTGGATTGAGACTCCAGGGTATGTATGTGTTATGACCTTGAAAGCCTCCCACAAGGTAGCTGCACTGTCCACCGTGCCCACATTGGAATTGAAGTAATGGATAATTTCTTTCCTGATAGTGTCTGCATAAATAGGGTCCAGCAAGGCCTCTGACCTAAACCTCCAGGTGAATAGTCAGTGAGTAATGGTGTGAATATTGACAACAAGCCGAACGGGGTTATGATCGGATAGTGTGCAGGGGAGAAAGTCTATCTTTGTTACTCAGGCATTAGCCCCCTCACTCAGCAGCCAATAGTCTTATCTGGACCAGCTATCATGTATTATGTGCTGGAGTAGCGTGCATGCCCTTCGTGTGTCCCAGTTCCGAAGCCGCCATGCGTCTATCAGCCCGAACTCCAACATGGCATCCCTTATACACTGGGCAGCTCTAGGGGTACGGCCACCCTGTTGACTCGATTCATCCCGTCCCGGGTCTAGATGAGTATTGAGGTCACCTCCCCATTGTATCTCAGCCTCTGGCCATTCCCGTAACACATTGAACATTCGTGCAAACACCTCGGACTCGTCTGCAATGGGACCATACATATTGACAATAAGGAGCAGTGGGACCCCCAATTTGCCATGTACCATAATGCAGCACCCCTCATTATCCCTGTATGTTTTGATTGGTGTGAACCGTAGACCACGCTTAAATAAAATGAGGACCTCTCTTGCATTGGAAGAATAAGACGAGGCAATTTTATATCCAGCCCATTTGACAGCAATCTTGGCCTCTGTCGTTTTAGTAAGATGCGTCTCCTGTAGGAGAGCACTTTGAATCTCATGTCTGTCTAGATAGGCAAAAACATGTCTAATTTTCAAAGGGGAATTGAGCCCTCGGACATTCCATGTTAAACATGCAAACTTATCACCTACTGTCGCCATTGAGAGTGATGAATATCAGCAAAATGATTACCCAACTACGTGAGGAAATGCAAAGACATGTCTGCTAGATCATCAAATCGATCACATTGAACAAACCCCCTTTCACGTCTGTCAAACCTCTACCCTCACCCACTTTAGCGTACCCAACTTCCCAAAGCCATACCTTAAAAAAAAACATACCCCAACAGATTTACACATGAATCAAGTGCGATATCGGGTATACCCATTGGTGAATTCTGTGGCGCTTCATGCTCCCTAGGTGAGAAGGGAGGTTGCCGACTAATGTAACACTTGACTCCCAGATCAACCATCGCTAAACAACGTTATATGTGCAGTATAGCATTCTCATAATCAAGGGGCGGCACCAGATGCGCAGAATAACAGGTAGAATGTAGACTGGCTCTTGGTTATATTAGCAGCCTAAGGCCGCCTAGTAGAGCTCCACAATTAACATTACAAGATCAAACAGTTTCTGTTAGATGAGGCAATCAGGTGAGGCACAGATAGCATGTATAGAACCTTAACTTTCTTCCTCTGAATCGCCCTAAGCAGATTTTTTCTTACGGCGGAGAGATTTTGCGCAGTCTAGAGCTTGCTTAGGGTTGGTGAAGATCTTGGCTTTATCATCTGTCCCAATACGGAGTCGTTCGGGGTATAACATGGCATATTGGACATTCTCAGTGATCAAGATCTTTTTTACTGGTTGGTATTCCTTTCTTGCCGCCTGAATAGCGGCCGTAAAATCAGGATAGAATGCCACTGTGTTGCCTTGATAGGTGATGTTGCCCTTCTGACGGGAGATACAGAGGACCGCGTTGCGGTCCCTGAAGTTCAGCAACCACGCAATTATCGGTCGGGGCAGAGCCCCGGGCGGTGGACGGCTCGACAAGGAACGATGGGCCCTTGCCACAAAAAGGAGCTGGGAGAGATTATCAGCACCACAGATATCACGGAGCATATTCTCTATAAGTTTCCAGACGGCCTACGTTTATTGACTCTGGCAGGCCTGTGATGCGCAGATTATTACACCGCGACCACGCTTCAAGGTCTTCATTTTTGGCCAGAATTACGACAAGAACCGTCTCCATGTCCAGGGCTTTGGATGTTACCTGCTGGAGGCCCTCCTCTGTGTCCGATATGCGTTGTTCGGCTTAGCCTATTCTTGTGACCATACGATTGTAAGCGGCCTCAATTTTGCAATCTATGGATTGAAGACTGGCCTGTATTGCTGGCAAAGTCTTTTCCATAGTGGATGAGGACTCTGCAGGAGCATCAAGTTGAGAGTCTGAGGTAGGCACCCGCGTAGGTTTGCCAGGTTACCTTTGTTCGAAGGGCTTCCTTTGTGCGGCTGCGTCTTATCAGTCTTCCCCATATTGAAAGGGTAGATATGCCGCCCCCAATGCTGTTATAGCTCAGAACGTGCCCACTGTAGTGTTCAGTGAACCCGTCAGCCGCATTAGTCGGAAGCTACCTACACCATGCACCTTATGAGAAATTATAGAGCAAGAGTAGAGCAGCCTAACCAATTATGTTGTCCACACTCCTGCATCAATATCCTTAGATTGAGCTTGACAGATAAGCGGCGTGCACCGGTGATCAATGGCAGTACATTTGCTCGCCAGAGCATTCCAGCGTAGAAAGGCCAGTTTGTTGCATCACTCTGATGAATACACCAGTACCCACTTCACCTCTGTATCTACAACGCCGTTATAAATACGAATATCGCCAGAGCGAGCTGTGGAATCCTGAACAGTTCGAGGGGAGCCTTATCACTGTGTCATTGTTCAATGAATGAGGAGGAGGGAGGGGGGAGAAACCAATGTCAAGGCAGCACCCCAGTCCTGCAAAGGTGATCAGAGCGCAGATTTGCAGCAATACATATGGCCTCCTCTCCACATGGGCCCCACGATCAATCTAGCTACCACTCCCCGCAACTCTTCAAAGGCAGTACCCCCCAATCCACCGCAGCCGTCAATTCAGGCTCCAGGTCTTGGGAGAAGAGAGGGAAAGGGGAGACAGTACAGCTGCGCAAAACCAGCAGCTCCCCTCAGGGGTTTCACGGGTGGCTGTCCAGGAGTTTCTGGGCATTGTACAAGGCAGGGGCGCGAGCCACACCACAGTCTCCCGCCACATGCCCCAACTCGCACAGCGACTGGCTTCACCTTATGCCCGCAGCAGGAGGGGGACCCTTGTAGGTAAGTGTAGCCAAACTTCAGCCGCTGCCACAGCACCCAAACCAATGCCCTTCAGCAGTAGGACGTCAGTGCTGTCGCTTCAGAGCAGCTGTGTCGGCAAAAGGTCTCACCGCCTGCACGCGATTCCACTGTGCCTGCCGCTATTCAGGATGAAGGTCAACAGAACCGCCGGTATAGTCCCCCTCTCCAAACCACTTGTAGTTGTGCACCCTGAGCACGATGGTCTGTGGTAAACCCACGGAGGGCAGTTCCGACGTCAGCAGCTTTCCTCTGGTGCGGGTCGTCTGCCAGGGGGAACCCTTCCCTTCATCGGCCCTCTGCCGCCAGTCACCCCGCAGAGGTCGTCCCGCGGAGTAGGAACCCCACAACAGACTCAGTTGACCTAGTGATTATACAGAGAAGCGATAGGTCGCCTCCACAGTCAGCTCCCGGGCTCAGCGGTGGTGGGCCTCCGTCATAGCCGCCATTTTTGAGTCATGCTGTCCAATCGGCCACTCATCTGCCCCAGCGCAATGGCAGCGATTCGGCCCTCTCACGTCACATACTAGTGCACTGTAACGCTGGGACCCAGATCCGCCAGTTTTCAATATCCGATGGCGGCTGGGGAGCAGGATAATATTGGATAGGTGTAGTTGGCCGGTAGAGCTGCACTACAGCACAGCCATCTGGCCGTGCGCCAAGCCATGACCGGATTTTTGTTGTTTGGGTCTTGTTTTGTTTAGGTAAAGATTTAATTTCCTAAACTGGTGTGGTGTTCATTGTGTAGTTTTTCCATGTGTTACTGACTGTTTGCCCAAATGCGTTGCACACTACCTCTGAGATAAGCCTGTCTGCTCGTGCCAAGCTACCAAGGAGGTGAGCAGGGGTTGTCGAATGGCGTTACTGCCTTTCCCTGACAAGAAGCAAGGGCCCCTACTTAGACAAGGGTGCAAACCATTGCCAACTAAAGACACCCATTTCTCACAGCTTGTCTACCAGTGTATCATAAATGTCTGGCCTCATTGATCATTTGTACTCATTTCTTGATCAGCCACACACAGGTGGCGAAATATGCAGAGATTCAGGAGTGGAATCTAGGAGTTTGATTGCTATCCCTCTTGTCAGCCCAAGGAACAGGGTCTGGACTTGAGAAGGTTTATCTTTGACAGATTACCCATGAAAGGAATTTGACAGTCTGATGGAAGGAGTGACATCACAGTAGAGATATAACTATCTGTGATGTTATAAGAGCAGTACACCTATTCTTTCATGATCGTTCTCATAGGGGACTCTGGAAGGGCAAAGTATGATTTTGTTTGCTCGCCTTTTATTGTGAAGTGCATTCTTATATAGATAATCTTAAGACCTTTAGAAGCCCTTTCAAACTCAAATTCATGTCAGCAAGTTTTCATATAGCTTCTGCCTATCACCTTCCCTCTCTACCCTGGTTGTGATGTTGTGACCAAAGCTGCAGTCTTTGGAACTGGGGAACCAGGTTAGAGTCTCAGCATCATCTCAACATCTTGTGATTCTGCGCAAATCACTACTTCTCCCATGCTAAAAAACAAAAAATGTAAATGATAGTGTCTTTGTGTAATGTAGCCGGTGCTCATGTAAAGTGCTAAGTAAGAACTGCAGAAAATGGAAGAAGAGGTAAAAACAAAGCAGTAACATGAAAAAAGGGTAGACAAATGAATATTTAGAAGGTGATTTGTACAAAGTAAAACCATGAAACCTGGGTTAACAACATAAGTTACTTACCTGTAAACTGTGATTCTCCAGTATTGGTGTCTTTCATAGATTCACATGCTTGAATCATTCCCCGTCTTCAAAGTGGGAGTCCCACGGTACATAAAATAGCAATATATATACATTTATATAAGTAGTATAACAATAGCATAGCTAAAGAATTCCATAGGAAGTATTGTAACATAGCAATCACTAGGAAAAACGTGTCACATTTTATTAGCTCGTCCAAGTCATTAGATATAGTCCAACTCCAGCCAATCAGGCATCAGCACCATCTAGAACCTTCTCCCCAGCCTCTGAGGGGAGGTGGGTGGGTTGCATGTTAATCTATGAAAGACACCAATACTGGAAACCACAGTTTACAGGTAAGTAACTTATGTTCTTCTCCAGTATTGGGGTGTCTTCCATAGATTCACATGCTTGAATCAGAGTAGATAGAAGTAAATCCAGACTTGTACATAGCAAGTTATATACCATAATGGTAATATATAAATATATATCCAAATACATATATAAATATGTGTATGTATATACATACATAAAATATATATATATATATAAATATACATTCTGTGTAGGAGGAGGGAAGAAACAGAGGTTCACCTTATTTAAAAACATTACGTAGCACTGTTTTGCCCCACGACTGTGTCCGCATTGTCTGCAGCCTCCAGACAGTAATGCTTGGTAAAGGTTTGTCTGCTGGACCATGTTGCAGCTCTACAAATTTGGTGAAGAGGCACACCGGCATAAAGTGCAGCCGAAGAGGAGACTGCTCTGGTACAGTGTGCCTTGACTGTTGTTTGAAGTATCATGCCTGCTCGTTGATGACAAAAGGAATTGCCATAGTCTGTTCAAACAAATAGTTCATCACTTCTTCGAACACTGGCTGTCTTTTGAAGATAACATTTTAAACACTTTTTAACATCTAAAGAGTGTAAAGTCTTTTCTGCCAGCGACTGTGGATTAGGAAAAAAGTCTTTAAGATGACTGGCTCATTTAAGTGGAAATCAGAAGGCACTTTTGGGATAAATGCCGGGTTAGTGCGGAGCATCGCGGAGTCTTTGATGAATTGAAGAAAAGGTGGTTTAATAGTAAAAGTCTGTATGTCGCTGATTCGCCGAGCAGAAGTGAGAGCCAGAAGCAATGAAGTCTTCCACGAGATAAATTTGAGATCAGCCCTATGAATGGGCTCGAATGGGGACTTTATGAGTTTAGCCAATACAAAGTTTAAATGCCAAGAAGGAGGTGGACGTCGAATTTGTGGGAGCATCCAAAATAAACCCCTGAACAATTGTTGTATTATTCTAGACAAATAAAGAGAGTTGGAACAGTCCTGTCGGAACCTGGATATTACAGCCAGAAAAACCTTCACGGTAGCGTGAGATAGCCCAGATTTTGCCAATTGCAATAAAAAAGGCAAAAGTTGCTCTGGCATAGAATGAACCGGGTGAACATTTGAGGCTTCACACCAAAGGCAAACCCGTTTCCATTTAAGTTTGTAGGTCTTGATAGTGGAATGTGCCCTGGCATTAGCAAGGACCTCCCTGCAGTACGAAGGAATCACTAAGTTGGCAAACTCATAGTGTTTGGGCGCCAAGCCACCAATATCAGAGATGCTGGATACAGATGGCAGACTTGTCCTTGGGTCGCCGTCAGAAGATCCGGAATAGGGTGAAGCACAATGGGATCGCCCTCTGACAGAGGGAGCAGCTCTGAAAAACAAATCTGGCGAAGCCATCTGGGGGCTATGAGAATAATGCGACATGGCTCCCTCTGCATTTTCCGAAGCACCCTTGGGACTAGGGAAATCGTCGGAAAAGCGTAAGCATACATTTGTGACCAATTCATCAAAAAGGCATTCCCGTACGACCCTGGTTGGGGAAGCCAGCTTGCGTAAAATGGGCATTTGCGGTTCTGACTGGTCGCAAATAAATCCAGATTGGGCCGTCCACACAGCTTAAAGATGTTGTCCAGCGTTTGTTGATGAAGTTCCCACTCGTGGTTGGATGATATTGACCTACTCAGGGAGTCCGCTAGAATGTTGAACACTCCGGAACATGAACTGCTGTTAAAGTTATTTGATGTTCAGTCACCTAGTTCCAAATCTGCTGGGCTTGTAGGGACAGCAAAGTGGACCTTGTGCCTCCTTGTTTTTACACATAATACATGCTTATCGTGTTGTCTGTCCGGATCAACACTGAAGCTCCTTGAAGAAGGGTGCAAAAAGATTTTAGCCCCAGGAATATCGCCAGTAGTTCCAAAAGGTTTATGTGCCAAGTTTGTTCCTGAGCATTCCATTTTCCCTTGACTGTGAGACCCTGAAGATGCACCCCCCATCCCTCGAGGGAAGCGTCTGTTGTAAGGATGAAATTTGGATCGTCCGCTACGAAGGAGCGGCCTGCTGAGATGTTTGTACTGTGAGTCCACCATAGCAACGCTTTGTGCATCCGAGATGTGATGACAATTACATTGTCGAAAGACACCTGAGACCTGTTGCCATTGTTTGTCGATTTCCTCCTGTAAGGGCCTCATGGGAAATAGAGGGATGCAGGAAGATAGCATTCCCAGAAGCGACTTGAACTGTCGAACAGAAATTGACTTTCTTGCCCATAGAAAAGATGCCAGTTTGGAAATTCGTTGTTGCCTTTCGTTTGATACATACGCCTTTGCCCTCTCAGTATTTATCATGGCTCCCAAGAAAGTCCGAACTCGAGCGGAGGTGAAGTGTGACTTCTCCAGATTTATGGACAGGCCCAGTGACTGAAACAGAGACCGGCATATTTGAGTGTGTCTTGTTGCAACTGTAGACGACTGCGCCTTTATAAGGCATTCGTCGAGATAGGGAAATATTTGGACGCCCGCTTGACGAAGGTGTGCCGCCACCGGTGCCAAAACCTTGGTGAACGTTCGGGGTGCAGAGCAAAGGCCGAATGGAAGGACTTTGAATTGGAAGTCTCTGCCAGCCACTCTAAAGCGCAGGAATGGGTACATAAAAATAGGCATCTTGAAGGTCCAGTGTTGCCATGTAATCTCCTTGAAATAGAAACTGAAGTACTTCTTGGAGAGACAACATCGAAAATGATTGCTTTTTGAGGAACTTGTTGAGGGAACGAATATCCATGATGTGGTGCGAATCCCCCAATTTATTTTTGATGAGGAAGAATCTTGAATAGAAACGTATACCCCTTTGTAAGTTTGGAACCACTTTGATCGCTCCTTTTTGTAACATGACTTTGATTTAGCATAGAGTTATTTCAGATGGACAGGAGGAGGACCTCTGGGAGGAGAATTTGTGGGAAATTTTACTATGTCCAAAACCCATCGATCTGTAGTGATGGCGAGCCAGTTTCAGAAGAAATGGGGGATTCGTCCTCCAACTTTGGCTGATTTGCTGAGTTGAGTGGTCGGCAGATAGCAGCTGTCACTGCTTGTTTGGGGAATCTTTGCCTCTGTAGGAAGCTTTTCCTCTGTACTGTTTATAACAGGCAGCTGGTGGTTGACGATACGTCTGCTGTTGCTGTGAGGAAGAGTAACGTTGTTGTCCCTGATAAGAATGGTACTGCCTGTTCTGATTGTAGCCTCCTCAAAAGGAATAGGAGGAACCATGACCCCTCGCACCACGAAAAGGCTGTTTCTTAAATTGTAAAGTACCAAGAGCATGTGCGGTGTGAGTATTTTTTTAATTGCTTGGGGGGCGTCGTATATGTGTTGCCCGAAAAGTGATTCGCCGTCGAAAGGCATATCGATAATTTTTGTTTGTACTTCTTGGCGAAAGGAAGTAGCTCCTAACCTGCCTTCAGAGGACTGCTGCTCCTGCCAGTTGGCGAAAACCCATTGAAGAGACGTCCACCGCGCAGTCAATGATCTCGGCAGAGATCCTCTCACCCTCCTGGAGAATCTTTAAAGCTTCGCTTTTAGAGTCTCTAGGCAACATGTCGATAAAAGGAGAAATGTCCGACCACATTTACTTATCATAGCGACCTAGAATGGCAAGGGAATTAGCCACCCGGACAGTAGTTGCTGCCATGGTGGAAATGTTTTTTCCAATGGCATCAAGGCGTCTGCCCTCTCAATCAGGAGGAGCAGACAAAGGAGAGGAAGGATTCCTGGTACGACACTGAGCCGCCTGAGAAATAACCGAATCCGGTTTTGGTTGACCAATTAAACAGGCTGGTGAATTGTCTGGTGCCTTGTACTTTTTATCCAAGCACAGTAGAACAGCAGGAATGGAGGCAGGGGTCGTCATGACTTTTAAACCTTCCTGCCAGATTAAATCAATTATAGGTATAGCCCGAACCTGTTTCTGTGGCTGCCTTTTGAAATCGTAAAAAAAATAATCCTCGTCCTTTGAGACCAAAGGGAGATGAAATCTCTTGGCCGCTCTGTCCATGAGGACATGAAATCCACCTATATCCACAGGTGGAGAGTCAACAGGAGTAGGAGTGGTAAGCAACAGAGTCTGGATTTGGTAATTGTCCCACTCAGTAAGTGGGGAACTATCATCTAACTCCTCTTCTTCTCTGTCCTCTTGTATGTGTGTCCTCTATATTTTGAACAGTCGATGCCGGAGAAGCAGGTGGGGGCGGCCCAATGATTGATGGAAGAGGAGGAATAGGCGTCTGAGGGATCAAAGATGCTGGCTCCAAAGGAGGAAAACAACAGTAGTAGTCATCCAGCGTATGTTACAAGTTGGAAATGAGTGACAAATGCATCTGTGCAGCTGGATTTTCAGACTGTGATTGAATATTTGGCTCTGAGTAACAGTCATACTCTTGTTCATCATCAATGTCCTGGCACTTCATGAGGAGCTCTGAAGGACTATGAGCAGCTCGCAACCTATCATTCTCCTCTGAAGCCTCCTCATCCGCTCTATAATCAAACAGTTGCACTGGAAGATTAGGAGATGGTTGTATTGGTAAAAAAAGGTCCATTGAAGACTGTCGAAGTTGAAGTAAAGAAACCTTCCTTGGTTCCGAAGGTGGCAAAAGAGCTGCTGAAGGCTTCAAAGGCATTAGAGGCATCAAACCTGGAGGTGATACCGGAGATTCTGCCGACGAAGCTGCAGCTGTCGACGAAAGACATACTTGCTCCTTCATTTGCAAAGGCTTCAATATTGTTGATGAAGCAACCATCGACGAAGCAACCATCGACGAAGCAACCGTTGACGAAGCAACCGTCGACGAGGCAGGGGTTGACGAGGTAAGCGTCGACAGAACCAATAGATCTTTAGAGAATCCCATCGACGAAGAAGCATCCGTCAACGAAAGTTTCTTATTTTTCGTCGTCAACGAAGAGAGAGAAGTAGTTGATGACTTAGGCCTCACCGTCACTGAGACCAGCATCGACGGAGAAGACACAGACGACATCACCATAGCAGGTTTAGGTTAAAGAGAAGGTAGCAGTCGTCGTCGTAGTTGTGACGACAAAGGACTTCATTGATGGGGGAATCGATGACGAGCTCGTCGACGAGGTGCTAGTTTTCTGGTAAAGTTCTCTTAAGTAGAGATTTTGATGCCTGAGACTTAGATCTCGGAGGCTTAGAAGGTGGAGAGTGAACCTTAGGGAGAGCTGTAGTCCCTTTAGATGAGAAAAGCTGGTCTTCATGCTTAGAAGAGTGATGTTTCTTCAGCACCTAGCCTAAGGAGATGTCATCTCTGCCTCACTAGCCCTTTTCTTAGAGGCAACAGTTAAGAGAGGAATCACTCTCCACATCAGATAATGGGTCATCTTTTATCTTGAGCTTCTGTAGCCACAGAAGTAGTCGTCCTTCTCTGTCCCTTAAAGTCTTCTGAGGAAAAGTCCTGCATATTTTGCAATCTCTCACCTGAAAGTCAGGATGTAGGTAATAGATACACTTTTTGTGTGGGTCCTCAGAGTGAAGTCACAATTTTCCACAAGACTCACAGTGTCTGAAGAGTAATCTCTTTGCAATAGACATTGTAGTGAAGATGTTAGCAGAATTCTTGAAGGGAATTCTTGAATGGAAAGTTGAAGTACTGAGCAGAGCTTAGGGAGACTCCCGTCACACAACGTGCGGTAGAAAATCTGAGGGACTGAGCCTCTGGGGAGAAGGTTCTAGAGGGTGCTGACTCCTGATTGGCTGGAGTTTGGACTATATCTAATGACTCGGATGAGCTAATAAAGTGACAAGTTTTTTCCTACTGATTGCTATTTTAGAATACTTCCTATGGATTTTTTTAGCTATGCTATTGTTATACTACGTATATATATGTATATATATATATATTGCTATTTAATGTACCGTGGGACTCCCACTTCGACAACCGGAATGATTCAAGCATGTGAATCTATGAAAGACACCCCAATACTGAAGAATTATCGCTTTCCCACTTAAATTATACAATCTTAGGCAAATATTTTATTCTATCGAAACTCCTTTTGCCTAATTATTGCATTTGAAAGCACTCTCAAATATGTGCGTTCAGAATACCAGTTGTAAAAAAAAACTATTGTGTTTGATTTATTAGACTAGGATGTTGCTCTATAATAATCTAGGCTATGTACTAGGTTTACATTACCGCTGAATGGCCTCTTAGTCTACTAATGGTTCATGTTTAAAAACGATCCCTTTTAATAAGTACTTCTCAGTGCATTGCTATAATGGGACGTATTAATGTTGAAGCTTCCACCTAATAAAGATTTTGTTGTATGATTTGAATAACAAACATTTTCATCGCTTGGCTCGGGCACGGGATTTAAGATCCAAGCCAGACCATTGGCTCTGCTCAGATTTAGCTCTCCCTGTTAATTTGTTGGCTTTCCCACCTCCATCTTAAATACTGCGATGGAGAGAGGTCCACATAGCCTGAAGTTAGAGTTTCTGACATTAACATTTACAAATATGAGTTATCCTCTCATTATTTTAATATCATGTAAGACTACACCCTCCGAAGAACATAAAGACACATCATTTTTGTGATGGGAGAGGGACCTTTATTACAGCTAGTCTGCAAATAGATCTGTTAGTATGGTTTACTGATATGCAGGCTGCTTTCACTTTGGCTAAGTAAACTGAAGTATTATGATTTTCCTGGGGCCTAATGACTTTGTAAAGCTGCTCCTCCATTATATGAGAATAATTTAAAAATAAGCAGATTCTGGTTGGAATTTTTACACATTTACTGGCTGATTTGTAGGCCTACCTACAAAAGTGTCTGGTTGGTGTTATTCTAACAATGTTGTAATCTATGAAGCTGTTAATGTTTGTTTCTGCACATGCAAGTGGTGTACTGAAGTCCTGACAGTACTCACCTCATGCCAAAACAGTATGTTCCAAACAGCTCAATTGTGTGTGTCAGTTGTGTGTAACTTGCCCAATATTGTTTGGCAGACTGTATTTACTGGAAGATAAGTAAATAACAAGCACCTGAATAGAACAAAACCACCAGATCTAGATGATCTATTTACATTTGTAATGGGACTGGTGTGCTGAAAGGAGTGAATTACAAACATTTATAGAGTTTCTGCTGCAGTTGCCATGTTGATCACAATACAGAATATGCAGTGCATACTAAAAACAGAATGCATTTGGTGCTAACAAGTTATGTTACCATCACCAGACTCAGGGTACTCTTTTTAACCCCCTGAGAAGGACAAAAGCCTGAGTGAACCTTGAATGTTAGGACTTGGAGCAAGTGTTCACATGCATGTCATGGCAGGAGGTGCATTAATATGTGCAGCTATGTTATGGGCTATCAGCAGTAAATATACACGACCTTGGAAGTGCAGCGGGTGCAGACACCTTTCACCTTTCAGGCCATGTTCTAAGTTTTAGCCTTTCTGTTTTATGGTCCACATTTCCCAAGGGCTTCTATTTGAAAGCAGATCGTGACGTCTCAAGCAGTTTACAAAGGTCCAAAGTACATAATGCAAAGACCCATGAAATCAGATGAGGCAGAGGCCACCTACTGATCAGGAGTAAGTAAAAGAACTTATTCACAGAAGGGTTGGTAATGCAGGAATCCTTTGCCTCCCCACTTACCGTGCACAGTCACCACATCTGTACAGGCCCAATTAATTATTTTACTCGTAGTTGAAATAAAATCCTGTACACCAAACCACATGCCTTGACCTCTACATGCATTGTTTCTTTCTCTACATGAGCCCTGTGCTGGATTAGGACTTCTAATATATTTCTCAGGCTGCTCTCGAGAAGCATCCTTTGTCCAAATCAGTGTTTCTCACAGCAGGAAGCATTGGGACTGTCTCCAAGCTGGAGCACCCACAACACAGACACAAGGAAGTATGAGATCTCAGCACCGGACATTATCTTTCCCGAAGCAGTATTCAGTGTCAGACAAAGGATAGACCAGACCTAGAAACTTCTTCGCCTACAGCCAAATATATTCTTGATATTAACAGAAAGGCAGTGCTCAAGTAGACTAATCTGCATCTCCATGTTAATTTAAAAGTGTCATAGATGTTTTAAGGCAGCCTGACCTTTCCCTCCTCACTTCAGTGTCTTAGTTTCCTTCCTCCAGCTACAGAAATGCAGGCAATGCACTTCCACTGTCTGGGCAGCTATTCTCACCGTGATCCGAAACCAGGGGCATCCAAATGCTTTCCTTTAATACTTAGGCAAAGCATTTGTGAGGCAAATTCTAAGGGCAAACATAAGAAGACATGGTTCAAGCATTTGCAGATTCTCCTTTCTGTTTCCATTATTTACACTGTATATTCTCTCATGTTGCTTTGAAGACAAGGGAATTGCGTCATTGTAGTGTAGCATAAAGTGCTTCATAGTTCCCTAATTATGCTTCCAGCTTTACTTTATGCTTCCAACCCCTCAGCTGATCAGCTGTCCATGCTGAAGCAATGATCTAGCAATATCCAAGTAGTGGAAGTACTGTTCACCAAATTATAGGGTCTTTCAAAGGTGCCTAATATAAAATGATCTCACATGCAAATAATGTTTATTTTTACAGTTTTGAATTCTCTGAGAGCATGTCATGTCAAATGTCTACTCTATGCGACTAAAACCCTTCATGAAACATTTGACCTCGACTTAAACCTTCAAATTGTCACCTCTCCTTTTTTATTTTTTCAGTGACCCTCTCCTTACTGTCCCTCCTCTGCATGCCTCCCCTCTAAGCCATGTACATGTTTGTCTTAATTTATATTATTCTATTTTTGCAAACTGCTCACACCTCATCTCAAAGCTTGCAACCTACCCTTCTACGTAAATCAGACCGCGCAACCTAGCAATACCTAATCTGCTCTAGCTCACCTACTAATCCCACCGACCATCTGCATCAACTTATAGGTCAGCCCCCATTATTAATCATACATGTCACTAAATTTATTCCACCTCAAAGACATTGGAGTGGACGTGGAGGCATGGAATGGTCTCCTTGACAGAACCAGATTAAACCCTATACAAATAACCACTGAATTGCCCACTTACCTTAGTTCCTCAGCAGAGTGCTGCTTGGCATAAAGCACTACAAAATATTGTTAGGGCTAATAAGTGCTATATAAATGTAATTGTTATACAATACTTCCTAAAAGATCTGCTAACTTATGGTAGTGTCCACTCCTGGTCCTTACACCCGCTATCGACTCATTCGTAGATAGCTGGGTTAAAGGGTAAGTGATCTCCCTTCCGGCAAATACCACTGATTCTGGTAGAACACTCACTTGCTTAGTGAGTTGTCACATGTCTTTGACGCCCATGGACTTTACTGCAGTGCACAGAGACCATTCATTGCATCCTCACTCAGGGAAAACAATTTAAGGGAATATTGATGGGCACTTCTGTTACTTTGGTAGTGGGAAAGTGGGCAGGCCAGGAGCATTTGACTTGATGTCATCAATTGTTAAAGCTCCATCATTGCAATATAATTATTGGTACTGGTCCATTGCTCAAGCTTTGAGGAGTAACCTTTCGTAACATGGTCTATATATTGCAACGTGAACTGTTTTTATAGTGCTTAGTGTCTCAGAGCTACCATACTGTCCAAGGTTAGATTTCTGATCCAGAGGGCCATTTAGACTTCTGGTTTTCACTGTGAGTTTTAGTTTATGGTTAGTATATTCTTCCTTGAGTGTATTAAAGTATGTTTCCTTTATAAAGTAAAGCACTGATTGGACATTGATCTTTTTAGCTGGTGTAAGAAATTGGTTTATTGGTTATGGGGGGAGGGGCGAAACCCTACTAAAACAGCAATCACAATCCTTGTCAGGGTGAAGTCACAAGCAAACCCTAAATCAATCTGTGCTCAACCCATGCTAGATTAGTACAGAACAGTCAGGCTTAACTTAGAGGCAATTGTAAAGTTTTTATGATGCAATTCAAACAGGAATAAAGTGAATGACAGCACAAGAAAAACCCAACAACAACTTAGAAATGTAGAGTAATTTAAAAAAAATTAAAATCAAGACTGAAACGATAAAAACCCAATCAGAGATATGTAATTTTAAGGACTTCAGTGAAAATAGCACCAAAAAGCACAAAGCACCAACTGCGGTCGCACTAGACTGGGACAAAACACAAGTTCAGACAGACCACAAAGAAGTACAGGCTGGCTACAGGGACCTAGTTAGCCCTGCTGAACAAAGTATCTGAAATCCTGGTTGCAGAGTGATGCAAAGTCCTATGTCGTCCTGGTGTGATGATGCGTCGCACAGCGGCAGTACCGGGAGGCTGCTATGCTAGGTCCTCAAAGATGTCATCTACGAGGGGCTTGTGAGGCGAAGTCCTGCATCGTAGATGCATTGCACACTAGCTGGTTCCAAAGCAGTTGCTAGGCTGCCATCGTCGATGGGCTTTCGATGTGAAGTACTAAGGTGGGGATGCATTGCGCAGCGGTTCCGATACAGAGTTCTGTGAGGCTATGCGTCTATGCGTTGTGCTGTGTCATTTCTGCCTAGAGCACAGCTGGGCTTTAGGAGCAACTTCAGGCTCACTTACAAGGGTCCAGGACTGAGGTAGCACCACTAGGGAGGGCAGGACTCACAATTGATAGAGTCCAGTTGCTGGGGACAAGGTTGTTGGAGCCTGGTATGCCACTGGGGCTCTGGAGAGGAGACCAGCCTATTAGCACTTGTAGTCACTCTTGTGGTCCTGGGTTTAAGATGCAGGTCCAGTCTTTCTCATTCAGGCAGCAGGGAAGCACAATAGGGGAGTAGAGTGGCAGTCCCTCTTGTAGCAAAGCAGCACAGCAGTATTTCTTATGATTCTCCCCCAAGTTCCAGATTTGTGCTGAAGAGTGGGTCTGAAGGTTTATTATTTATATCTGGTGCCCAGTTTGAAGCAAGAGAAGGTTCTGGAGGCCCTCCTCCCGAGTTGTTAAGCATCCTTTTCCTTCCTGTCCTGTATCCACACAAGACTAGTGACAAACTCTTTGTGAGTGTGTTCAGGGAGCGCCATTGTGATATGCAAGCATGGTAGATGACAGCTCCGGCCCCTTGTTAATTCAGAGATGCCCTATTCTGTCAACATCGATCTTCCCTTTGTCTTACTGTCTGGGAGCAATGCACAAGGATACAATGCCAGATACACCTAGTCATGTGGCACAGGGACAGGATGAAGGCACCAAATGGTTAGGATAAGAAAAGGCAAACCTTGTAAAAGTAGCATTTTCTGAATTGGGACTTAAAATCGAACTTTACCATTAAAGTGGACTTTTAATTATGATTCTATAGACACCAAACAATCTCCCTACCTGCTTCCAATTGAACGTTATCACTTATTAAGTGTCATAAGGAACCCAATGTTATCCTGTGGGAGAGGTAGGCCGTGCAGTAGTGAAAAACAAATGTAAGAGTTTTCACTACCAGGAAATGTAAAACTTAAAAGTACAAGTCCAATCTTTTGAATACACAGCACCTTGCCCTTTGGGCTGTTCAGGACCCATCCAGGGTGTGACATATGTA
This sequence comes from Lissotriton helveticus, assembly GCF_964261635.1. Taxonomy (NCBI): domain Eukaryota; kingdom Metazoa; phylum Chordata; class Amphibia; order Caudata; family Salamandridae; genus Lissotriton; species Lissotriton helveticus. The sequence goes on along the minus strand of NC_136062.1, from coordinate 213,004,766 downwards.
TTAAAAAGGAAGGTTTGGGCCTGGCAAAAGGTTTATTCAGCCAGGCCGAAATGGTAGTTCAAAACTGCACACACAGGCTGTAATGGCAGACTTGGGCATGTTTTACTTGGCTACTTACATGGGTGGCACAATCAGTGCTGCAAACCCACTAGTAGCATTTAATTCACTGGCCCTGGGTACATGTAGCACCACATTACTAGGTACTCACAATAAATTAAATGTGCCAATGGGGTACAAGCCAATTCTACTGTGTTTAGTGGAGAGAGCACAACCACTATATCACTGGTTAGCAGTGGTAAAGTGCACAGAGTTCTAAGGCCAACAAAAGCAAGATCAGCAAAAATATTAGGGGTCAGGACAAAAATATTGGGGGAAGACCAGCCAAGGCTAATAGGTCTAACTGCTGGTATTATGGGGTAATCTGTATTCTTAATGTCTAAATCACCTCACCTTCTTTGGTAAGTCTTGGACTGTTCTGTCTCACTATCCCTTAGAAAACTAGTGCTAGAGATGAGTACTTATATATCTAGTTTGAGGTCCAATAGTACTCTGGCACCAATAAGTAATTCGTAAAAAAGGAAAGCGACTTCAGAATTGCCTTCTAAGTTCTCATACTCTTGCATCTGGATGATAGCAGTTTCCTGCTCCACAAACTTCCAGGCTCCACACTGGCCCTCTTTAAGGGCATCCTACAGGCCACAGAACACTTTATCAAGGGTAGGAAGAAATATGATCACATTACCCCGTATCTCCAAAGACTCTTTTTGATAGCCCCATCTAATAAAAAACTGCCTCAGCTATAAAGCTGTCACAAACAGCTCTATAACCACCACTGTCTCTCAACACACTGGTAGCCAAGACAGCATCAGACTGGAGATAGATGCCCACATTATGAATGACCCAGAAAATGACCCCGATTTTCCTTACCCCTGAAGTTACTGATACTGTGGTTATCCCCACCCCTGGAGTTATCGATACCAGTTAACCTATGGGGGTTGAGAACGTCTGAGGCATCATACGTTAGAACCCTTATAGAGAGGCATTATCAGGGAAGTAGTAATTCTAGGTCTGAGTCCCTTGGTAATTCCTCATTTTCTCCCTGACTTTTTCACAGGTCTCTATGTGACAAATAAACAGATCCGCGAATCTCATAATTTAGATTGGCTTACAACTGCTGTTACCTGCCGGTTAAAATTATAAAGCCACTTGTAAAGGGGGCATAGCAAGTAGAAAAAAAGCTAATGAGCCTCATTATTAAATAAGGAATAATACTATATATGTCACAAAAAGCGTCAAAGTGTAAAACTTAACTTTTTGAAAGTTGTAAACTTTTTCATAAAACCTACAAAGCATTTCGAATTTAGCATACCCCCTTCTGTAGGAGGGCAATACAATCCATTTCATCCCCACCACATTTCTCCAAAAATCACAATCATATGCAAAAACATCAGAATCCATTTCTAGAAACTTGTGCCCCGGCATTGCACTTCAAAGCATGGTGGATGCATGCAGACCTCTTTTGAAAGTAATAATAGGCATCAAGAAAATTGTAGGACCAACAATTTGGAATGCCTTTTCCCTCCAGACCAATCCCAGCAGTTACACATGAGGTCACTCTTAAAGGCACAATTCTCAAAGGCTCCAGGTCCAAAACCAGACATTCACCCTGACCAACAATCAACAATCCCTGCAATAAATTCATGGCACTAAGAAAGTAAAAGTTTGCCAAAAAAGAATTAGAAACGATTAAAGTTTAACACTTTTTTATTTCTTTATTTATTTTATTTAAAGAGTTTTATATAGCACGGGCTAGACCCGGAGGTATCAGAGCGCTTTACATGAGAATCAACAATGTAACAGAAAAAGTTAAACAATTACACAATAAATCCTCAAAAAATAGGCAATACAATTAGGAGAGGAGAGAAAGGAGAGAGAAAAGTAGTGGAGGGTGCAGGGGAGACGAGAAAGGGAGGATAAGGGAAGAGACAATAAAGAGAGACGAAAAGTCTAAAGACAGACTGGGTAGGTGATGACCAAGGAGGGAATCCACGGCCCATCTCCCCTATAGCTAAACAAGGTAGCTCCATTGGGCATCAGACAAAATAGTTAAGGGGGGGCGTGGCTACGCGCGCAATGGCGGAGGACGCGCTAGGGTAGAGCTCCGTGCCGAGCTCCCCTTCCCTGGGCCAATTCTCCGCCAAATTTGCCCGCAGCCGCCAGTAACTTCGAGCGGACCCTCACGGAGCGATAATCGGCACCTGGGCCGACTTTGTCTGTGAAGACCCGGCGCGGCTGGCACCGGTCTTTCCTGCGGCCCGCTTGCGGGGCCGGCAACTCCCAGACCGGCGGGGCGACCACGAGAGGCCGCGGCTCGGGCCTACTGAGTAGGCCCCGAAAATCGGACGCCGGCCGGGACAGGGGAGGGCCCCCCGGAGACCGCAACTGAGAAGCGGAGGAACCATAGCTGCCGGAGGCCGTACCCGTACCTGCTGCCCACCTGCCTGGGGCCTGATCAGACGGCGGAACGGACACCATACCGCACCCGTCCCACCGCTGCGCTGCTGAGTCGCCATTGCTTGGCTGGGAGGAGACGCACGTGGTGGAGCTGCGACCCTGAGCTGGTGCCCGGAGACCCAGCGCGGCCTACGGCGATCGCTCCAGTGGCCCCCAGAGAGGACTGTGCCCTCCACAACTGGCGGAGGGGACGCGGAGGCGTGGAAACAGGGATTGACTAGTAGGCCCCAGCCTGCGACATCCGCCCTGCAGCGAGCGGCCTCCCCGGAGGCCGCCACCGACCTAGGGGAACATTTGGGCGGCTGGGGGCCCGGATTGCGGAGTGAGTCTGCCTGGCCCCCTCACACCTGTGCAAAGGGTGACAGAAACCCTAGGAAGACCTGACGGAACGACTGGGACGGACCCCCGGGCCTCTACAGGGAAGCTGCCGGGTGGCAGCCGGTGCCGCTTGCGCCCTGCGGGGCCCCCCCTCAGACTTTGTGACCGCAGTCCAGCCGAGCAAATTGACCGTTAAGCGGCTGCAGCTGGCAGGCCAACTGGTCCCCTGCGCAGGGGGCCCGCAACACCACGAGTGGCATAACTTTCCATGTCCCAGACCCACATCGAGAGCGGGACGGCGGGGGCAGACCTGGGGCAGTGAGAGGCAGGGTCCAGGCTGGCGACCCTCGGCGAGAGCACCACCGGAGGGAGCTGCTGATCCGAACCCGGAGACGACCTGGTGAGGGAAGCGAGTGGGGAGCCGGCGGACTGCTGAAGAGACGCTGCCTGGCACACGGGCCAGCCGCGGGAACACCCCTCTCCCTCGCCATCTGGAACACAGGCAGGGCGGCTCCGCACATGTCCGGCGGAGTGAGGACGCATACTGGGACAGGGGGAGCCCCGCCGAAAGGAAGAACAGGCAAGTAGCAGAGCAAGATGGCCGCCGATCAGGTAACTGCGCGGCTGGATAGCGTGCTCGCGGCTATGGAGCGCATGGAGCAGTCGCTGCAGCAGACCAGATCATCCCTGGAGTCAAAAATAGACAGTGTCGCGATTGACCTCACCCACCTGCGAGACGACCACAGGAAACTAACCGACCGGACCAATACCCTGGAAGTAGTGGTGTAAGAACTTGAACCCAAAGTCACTCAGACGGACAAGCTAGTGCAGGACCTTCTCAATAGAGTGGACTTCTTGGAAGACAGGGCTGAGGATGCAGAAGGAAGGGCAAGACGCAATAACATAAGACTTGTGGGGGTCCCGGAAAATTGGGAAGGGATCCGACCAGCACAACGAATGGAGGACTGGCTCAGGGACCTGCTACCCACAGACACACTTTTGCCGCACTTTGTAGTGGAGAGGGCGCACAGAGTTCCGACGAGGCCCCGCACCACAGGCATGAATCCCAGGCCACTCCTTTTCAGGATCCTCAATTACAGGGACAGGGACACAGTGCTGCGGGAAACCCGACGACTTGGGGAAGTCCGCATAGACAATGCCAACATAATGTTTTTCCCGGACTACACTGTCCAAGTGCAACGTCAACGGCACGATTTCCTAGAGGCCAAGCGGAGACTCAGAGACGCGGGCTTAAAGTATTCCCTCCTCTTTCCTGCCAAGCTCAGAGTGGTGGCGCGGGAAAAAACCTACTTCTTTAACACTCCTGCAGAGGTCTGTGAATGGCTGGGCAGCGGCATAGAAACGACGCCACGGCAGGCACCAGGAAACGGGACGAGGCCGAGAGCACGAGGACCGCGCCGCCGCCGTGGGAACAGAGGTCAGCAGAATAGGCGCCCGGAGGAAACATCGCGCCACTCCCCGCCAGCGGATCAAATGCTCGAGGAACAACGGGATGCGCTCCGCAGAATCTCCCAATTGAGCAATTCGCCAGGATCGGAGGTCGCTCTAGACCCTGGCCAACAGATAATCCCTAGCGATGATGAGGCCATTTATGGGATACCGGACTCCCAGGTATCTGTGGAACTCCCAGAGGTCACGCCGCAGACGGCGGACATGCTCCACTGATGGCGCTTACACACAGATCGGATGCCCTGTTGCACCGGCGGGGATGGAGCAGTGATTGAAGGGACAGCCGGACGCACTGCACACTGGTCTTCTGCCGGACTGGCTCCCAGGATCTGGGCGGTAGTTGGCTTGTTCTTCACACAGTGAGTACTTCCCCCAGACTCGTGGCCCCCGAGGGGGCGGGAGGGTGGCGGAACAGTATTGCCGTGATTGCCCCTCCTCCCCCCCTGGCCTGTGTCACCACCTTCCCCAGCTTCGCTAACTGGTCGGGGGATGCAGTAACCCTCCAACACCGTAGGATTTTTCCACACTGAATTAATGGTGGGTCAGCGGGCATATACTCGCCCTCTACATAGACTGGCCGAAAGGGTGGGCCCCCTCATGGGACTGTCGACGCCAGGACCTGGTGCACTGATTATGGCTACATATACACTAACACATAAGGCCCAGGGAAGGGCTCTGATCTTCCTTATCATATACTTAATTGAACTGTCCGGACCGTGATTAGCGCACGATCCCCCCAGACTTGAAAAGTTGTCCCTCTCCTTTTGAGGATATGGACGGTGGCCCGTTTTGCTACTGCCCTTGTGGTATTTTAGGGGAGTTTCCCCATTGTTGGTTTTTGCTGCTAATTGTTTTTTTCCCCTTTATTGATGTCTTCCCGAAATTTGTGTGTGTGGTGGGGCGGGGGGGGTGTCCATGGGAGAATTGAAGTTGGGAGCACGGTGGAGGGGCGCTAGGCGGATGTTTGTGGGGGCGGAGGAGGGGAGCATACTATGGCATGATGACGACGAACAACATATGCACCTGGAATATTAGAGGTATGCACACTCCACAACGCCGTTATCAGATATACTCATACTTGAAAAGGCACCAGGTGCAGATTGTACTCCTGCAGGAAACACACTTGAACAAGGCAGAGGTGGTCGCACTGCGGCATAGGTGGAGGGGGCAATTGTATGCTACTGAGTACTCCTCGTTCGCCCGGGGAGCGCTGATATGGGTGAAGCCAGGTACCCCCTTTGCAATGATTGATGTCCAAACTGACCCGGAGGGCAGATATGTGTTGGTGAGGGGCCGCATTGATGGGCAACCTATAGTACTAGCATCCATATACTCTCCGAACACGGAACAGGGGGGCTTCTTGGCACGCGTCTCAGAGAAGCTGGCGCCTTGGCACGGAGTCCCCTGGGTTCTGGGGGGGACTACAACACGGTGCTTGATCCCACACTGGACCGCTCGGCCCCGCCTAGACCAGATGCCACATCCCTGGGAGCCACAAGGGCGCTCACCCAATGGGCGGCACAATGGGACCTAAGGGATGCCTGGCGCGCACATAACCCTAACCCTAAAATATACTCCTACTTCTCAGGGGCACACTCGTTACATGTCCGCCTAGACAGATATATGGTGTCCTCGGAACTGTTGCCACACATAACGGATTCGCAGTACCTGGGCAGGACGCATTCTGACCACAACCCGCACACGCTGCACATAGCTTGGGAGCGCCCACACCCGCCCATCCCCACGTGGCGATTACAGCCGGCTTTACTGCTAGACACCCCCTTCCGAGATTCCCTGCAGGCCTGCGTGGCGGGTTACTTTGCTGACAACTCGGGCACGGCGTCCTCCCCGCAGATCGAGTGGGACGCCTTCAAGGTTGTGGTGCGGGGCCACTGCCTGGGCACACAGGGCGGCATACAGACGCAGATAGAGAAAGACCTGCGCCGAGTAGAGACTGACTTGCTCCGCTGGGAACAGGAGGCGATAGAGGGAACAGACGACAGGCTGGGTGAGGTCCGTGCGGAACATATGGCGCTACTAGAACGATTGCGTAACGTTAACTATGCAGCCCACTCGGCGCGAACGCACCAATTCAGCGACAAACCCGGGAGACTGCTGGCCTGGCTGGTCAGACAGGAGGGTCGTACTGAGCCGGTGTCCGCCATCCGGACAGCAGTGGGAGAGGTAGTGTACACTCAAAGTGCAATACATGGGGCATTTGTGCAGCATTACCAGGACCTGTACAGGTCCCAGCTGAGAGCTTCGTCGGTAACCATAGCGGCCTACCTGGAGAACATCCCACTGCCGTCCCTTACAGACGCGCAGCGGGGAGAACTGGGGGTGCCTTTCACACAGGAAGAGATGCGTGAGGCTATCTTCGCCCTCTCCAATGGCAAGTCACCGGGTCCAGATGGCCTACCTGCCGAATTTTTTAAAACCTGTTCAGATGCACTGATCCCGGAACTGCTTAAAATGTATAATGCCGCGATAGAAGACTCGGCGCTTCCAGCCACGCTAAATGAGGCCAACCTGGTTTCGCTTTTGAAGCCGGGCAGGGACGGAACGAACATGGGCTCCTACAGACCTTTGGCTATGTTGAACACTGATTACAAAATCTTCACCTCTTTGCTGGCCCGACGCCTAGCTATGGAGGTCCCGGCCCTGGTACATGCTGACCAAAATGGCTTTGTGCCGGCGAGAAGCACTTCGCGCAATATCCGCCGTCTCTTCCGCATACAAGACGCCGCCGTGACACACTGGCCGAGATCGGGTTGTTTGGTTCTCGACCTCGAGAAAGCCTTCGATTCGGTGGAGTGGCCCTATCTGGGAGCAGTACTGGACAGATTTGGCCTGGGAGGCGCATTCGAGGAGATGGTTGACCTAATCTATAAGCGGCCCAGTGTCAGAGTGCGAACGGGCAGGCTGCTCTCGGAGGTAGTGCGGGTGCGCAGAGGCACCCGGCAGGGTTGCCCACTGTCGCCCCTACTCTTCTCGCTGGCTATCGAACCCCTGGCTGCGATGCTGCGTGCACGGGGGGCGGCTTGGGGGATCCCACTGGCTGATGGTACACACATAGTTTCGCTATACGCGGACGACTTGCTTCTATACGTACGAGACCTCACAGCAGTGCCGGACGCACTGTTGGATATCTTCCGGACGTTTGAAACAGTATCGGGGCTTAAAGTCAATTGGGCGAAGTCCGGAGTGTATTCATTTAGCCGAGACACACGGGAGTGCGACGTGCACCTGGGTGGAGTCAGGCTAACCTGGTATCCTACCACCTTTAAATACCTTGGAGTGCACATATATAGAGACGTGGAGAACATACTGGAGGGGAACCTGGGACGAGCCATGTCCTCTTTACGAGCCCAGATGGCTTTCTGGAAAACGCTGCCACTAAATGTACCGAGCAGGATTGCTTTAACTAAAATGATAGCATTGCATAGACTGCTCTATCACTTTGCTAACACCCCGCTGTACGTCCCCGCAAAGTTTTTCCGGGACCTTGAATCGATGATCCGTAACCTGATCTGGAACACGGGACGCCCCCGAGTAGCCCTGACGAAACTGTACTACCCAGTAACAGAGGGAGGGCTGGCGGTTCCTAATATGGAACTGTATTATTTGGCGGCACAACTGCAATGGGTGACACACTGGCTGAGCGATGCGCATTTAGACGACACTGCCAACTCCACATACATATGGACACACACACAGATATGCACGCTGTTCCATCCCTTGACAAAGGGACCGCGCCCACTGCCCCTACATGTAGCTGTGGCCCGCAAGTGTTTCCTCCGCAGTTTGAAATTGACCCGAGAAACCAAGCCATTTGCGCCTGCGGTTCCTCTGTTGGGCACACCCAGAAGGGGCGAAGCAGTGACGACGCGCACGCTAGAGCGCTGGAAGGAGGCTAGAGTGGAAACGATAGGTGACCTTTCCGCGGACGGGGCTTTGCTCCCGTTTGAGGAACTGACAGAGAGCACGGGTCTACCGGCGGGACAATTCCTGACGCATGCGTCTATCCTGAGGACGTACACAGATTCCTGGGGAGATATTCGGGAGGAGCCGCTGTTGCACCATGCAATGCAGTATCTGCATGTGATGGGCAACGGTACCCACATCATTCACTGGCTGGCACAGGCCCTCCTCATACACACACAACGATCCACGCAGCCGATAAGAGACAAATGGGCCACCCACCGAGGAAGGGACTGGACGGATAAGGAATGGACCATGATCCTAGCTTGCCCTATGAACATCCCGCGCAGCGCCCGCTTCCGAACCATCCAATTGTATATAATGCACCAGGCGTACTTGTCCCCAGACAGGATCAATAAATACTTCCTGATCGACACCGCTGCCTGTCCCAGATGCGACCTGATAGGTGCGGACATTTTGCACATGCTCTGGAATTGCCCCTCTCTGGCCACATATTGGGGGGAGGTGACATCTCTATTAACGCACAGCCCTGGCCCGGGGCTACCACACACTTGGGAGGCCTGCATACTAGGTCTGTATAGAAGAAATAAGCCAAACAAGACTCGCGCCAGGTTCTGGGACCTAGGCCTCATCACAGCCAAGAGGTTAATCACCAAACACTGGAAAAAACGGGAGCCACCACTCCCTAAATACTGGTGTGCTTCCTTCACCAATTGGGCTAGAGCAGAAAGTGTGGCTCTACATCGGGAGGAGGTTGCTGGCTTGAGGCAGGTTCCAATTGCGCAGCTCTGGGATGGTTTTGTGGGTTCCCTCCAAAAAGAAGGCGTGACCAGGGGATTCATATAGGGATCGACACGAGCGAGATCACACAGAAGGTATAGCGGAGGATACGCTGGGTGCGCGGACAGAGCTTTCCCACTCCCAATAGTAAAAGCACGTCCGGAGCGCTGGCTGTGTAGCATATCTAGATTGACAGAGGTTGCCGCCTCCCCGAATGCCCGGAGGGCTGACACCTGCGCCCATAACACGTCCGACACACTACCCTGTAGGCGGAATGGCTGTCTACCTGCAAACGCGATGGTACCACAAAGGCCCGCTAAAATGTCTTCCTAGCCACCATTCACAGCGACACTCTCTTATACACACTCTACCTCCCTCCCCACCCGCCCCCCCCCCCACTCCCGTATAAACACCCCCCGTTTAACTGTACTGGATACTTGCCTTCCACATATAGATTATGAGACTGGAGACATACCCACACACCGACACAGGCATTAGGACCGATGTGAGTCGCGTCTCTTCAGCTGACTGACAGGCTATGCAACTACCCGTGCGAAACACTACACAAAGAAGGGACGAAACGAGAGGCTCCGCTGTCCCTTAGTGGGCGGAGTACCTCGTGGCAAGGGTTGACCACATACGAGTGTCAAATACACCCACATTATTGACAAACACAGGAGGTCAGCACGCAATAATTATAGGTTTCGGAAGAACGGCTGCCGACATGTTCCTTGGAGACACAGCCGACAAAATGGGACACACCGATAAGCAATGTCCAGTTTACAGAGTTGAAATGTTTTCTTACGTTTAATGAAATAAGACGTCATTTGCAAGCACATTGTACATAAGAGCACCTGTAGCGCGAAGGTTACTGTCAACGAACTACGGCTTTGGGTGGCCGATGTGTGACTGCATATGTGTTACATGCGCCTCTTTGTCCATTACAGACACCCATGAGTTGCAGCCGGCCCTAAGGGTTGTAGGCTGTGCTATATGTACTGCAATGAGAAATATTAATAAACGTCTTACCAAAAAAAAAAAAAAAATCTGACAAAATAGTTCAGTCTCAATACATTGAGAGAGGGGAGAAGGAGATACATAAATAGAGGGAGGATGCGGGAGGAGACGACAGGAGAGACGAAAGGAAGTGCAACAATTTGGATCAACAATATAACAGAAAAAGATCAACAATTACACATTACATCAAACAATCAGCAATACATTAGGAGAGGGGAGAAAGGAGAGAGAAAAGAAGTGGGGGGTAGGGGAGGTGAGAAAGTAAGGATAAGGGAAGAGACAACCGTAGAGACGAAAGGAAGTCTGCGTAAAGACCGACTGGGTAGGTGACGACCAAGGAGGGAATCCACGGCCCATCTCCCCTATAGCTAAACCAGGTAGCTCCATCAGGCATCAAACAAAATAGTTCAGTCTCAAGTGTCGAGGGAAGAGGTTCACAGAAAAACAGGATGGGACAAAGGGCAGGGGCAGGTGAGGGCATAGGACAGAAGCTGGAAGGAGTAGGAGCGAAGAGGGGAGAGAGTTGTGGGAAGGGAGAGGGGGAAGATAAGGTCAGGAGAGACGCGGGAGCGTTTGCTCGAAGTCCGGCTGGGTAGGTGATAGTCAAAGTAGGGAGTCCAAAGTCAATCTCCTCTATAGCTCGCGAGGTAGCTCCACGGGGCATTGGACAAAAGTAGCTAGTCTCAGCTGTCTAGGGAATTAAGCAGGGAAAAGGACCCAGTGGGTGACGTTTCTGCCATGGTTGCGTCGTTTGGGTGCCTCCCATTGTATACCAGATATTTTAACCACTGAATAATTAAAATAATACACAGCCAATACACAATATAGTACGAAACAATTCACAGCACCTGAAAAATAGCTGTTAGTTACTAAGCACAAGCTTATTTTGAAATCGAAAGACTCTGGTAACACTATAAAATATTGGGATGCTTACTAAAATATATGATTTGTTGATCTATAATAAGGAGAATAAAAAATATAGTTACCTTCTGCTGAATTCAGTCTGTGAGATCTATCATTTTAGAGATGTTATATGTTTTCTTTTTAGGTTGCTGTCTTGAAATTGTGATGTATTTACTATGGGTACTGTATCGATCCCCCTATTTCTGACCCTTGTCTGGTTAATAATTAACTAGCAGCCATTCAACTGCACAGAAACCCGTTATCTGATTAGCCAAACAACGGCACAGAAGCCCGTTATCTGATTAGGTCATAGCGCAGGCCATCTCATTAGGCAAGCACTATTTCTCCAGCCCCCTAACAGGCATACGGTGTTCTCAAAACAAATCAAACCTACCACGACCTGGGAAATCCCCACAGCCATTGTTTTGATTTAACCGAGAACTTCAGTAAAGAATGTGCGAACGATCAGTTCGTATGACATCCTTATTGACGTATTTATGTCCATCCTTACGTCAATCTCGGCACCTTTCAGGTATAAATAATAACGACATTGCCTTAAGCAAACACACGAGGTGGTGACAAGATTGGAGCAGCGAGACTTGCCGAGGAGCCCAGCTGACAGCGAAGCCCACAGACGCTGCCCCTCCTTTCTGACGCACTGAGAGAGAGACGCTGCCTTTTCTCCTGCCGAGAAATCCAGCTACGGCGCTTCCAAGCCGCCCTCGCAGGCAGCTGGAATATCAAGACCTGAGATAGAGATACCAGCCCTCCAGCCTTCTAAATCCCAGGTACTGAACTGAATAACCCCTTGCAGAGAATTCTTGAAGCAGACTCTTGGCAAAACAAACTTAACTTAAACTGCTACTTATCTACTCCCGCCCACGTATTAGGCTTAGGTCAGGTACATTGGGGTAGGCGTAGTTAGAAGCACCAGTTGAGTACGATTAGTCAATGTATATATATATGTATCTATTTTATCCATTTTAAGTATCATATGGCTAAGAAACCATATCAATGCTTTTACAGTATTATTTTATAATTCTGTTATTACTGTATGCACTTTACTTAACCATAAGTATTGCAATAATAGCGATTCATTTCTCTTGTATGAGAAAAGAGACTGATCAATAAATAACATCTTTTTATTGAACACGCCCGTCTCTTCCTTTTCTCTACAATCTGGTGAAACTAAGAATGCACTGAACTGACTGAGTAAAATAAGTTGTCTTTTGTTTTCACACCACTCTAGAGATACACTCTTGATTAGGGGAGAGCAAAGTTGTCATGTTCTATGGTTGTCAGAAACTAAATCCCTTCTTGTCTATCCAGGGAGGTTAAACTCCTCCTTGTCTATTCGAGAAAGTTTCTAGTGAACTCTGAGCTAGCTGGCAAACATTAAACTTTAAGTCTAATATCGACAGTAGAAGACCTAGTTAACCTCTGTCCTACATCTATACTATTGAAGATATTATTCCAATGCGCAGAGCCTATTGGGATAATAGGAACTACACTACATGGCGCCCAACGGTTTGGATAGGCGATAAATCTAACGTAAGACATTAGAGTAACTCAGTCGTGCTTTTTCACACAGACCCCTTTTTCCCCATAATACTCCAAAGACGTCTGGAGTGGGTGAAAGGTTAAATCCGCCAAACTTAGTAGGAGGAGACTCCTATGTATGGTTCTTGGTTTATTCAACGTTGAAGGATACACTGTTCCAAAATATTGTGCATCTAATCTTTGTTTCCATAGAAACCTGATCTGCAAATAAACAAAATCTTCTTGACAGTAGAATGTCAGAAAATGAAGAAGAAAGGGAGACAGCTAGAATAGCAGCTCAACTCCTAGCGGCTGACAATAGTCTCCTACAGCAAGACCCGGATGCAATACTCATCCCGGTCAACATAAGGAAATCTATAACTTTAAAACTTATAGAAAATGGGCTGACACCGAGAGGTGGTACAGTCATATTCGTAATTGAGGCACACGAATATCGGCAGACAGAGGTATTCTATTCATGGATAAACTTTCCAGCAGCAAACGCTGTAACAAAGGACTTCCACTATTACAAAATAGAGGAACCTCCTAATGAGTACACTCCTTTCGAGGAGGTGGAAATACCACTCAAATACCAAGAGCACCTGCTCTGGTTTAATGGCGCCCTAAAACATAATAATCACATCACCAGGCTCGGTCCACTAGGTAGACCAGGAGCAACGTGGCCGGTCCTAGCCGGATACACACCACATCCAGACATTGAAGAAATGTCTGCACCAGAACTTTTAGCACAGCTAAAACAATTAATTAAAATACATAGACAATTAGTCCAATATGTAATGCGGACTTCAACAGTCCAACCAGCTATTAAAATTCCACAGCTGATCCCTCACCAGGGGAACACAAATAAAATTACACCACAGAACATACAGTCCTGTCTAGGTAAAGTACCCGCAAAACGGGAACAAATTCCATTCTGGTTAGCACAAAAAATCACTCAAATAGAGGCGGTATTTCCAGATACCACCCCGGTTGAGAAACACAGGATTCTGACTATCTGTCTTCCAATGGGAATCGCACCACATGTGGAGGACTGTGACACTTGGGGTACAGTCTTTGCTTCCATTTACACAAAAACACATGGTGTTCCATCCATGTCAGTAATACCAGATGTGCTAAAACAAATTCAAGATGAATACGGTCCAGAACCTGCCTTAACTCTTGGTATGAAATTACTAAAAGACTTCAAGCAGGTCTCGGCAATATTATTAGCAAATATAAAGGGAGAAGCAGCAAATGTGGCGATCCGCCAGAGGTTGAAAGAGACAGATATAGCAGACCAACCATTTGAAATTGCCAGAATCATAGAAAAATCCTATGAAGAACTAGGAAGAGATAGTTTGGGTGGAAAACCGGTGAAACCCCAACTTATTGAAAAACCTGAAAAAGTATTTATTAAAAATAATCTAAACACTCAAAAAAAGAGCTGGGATGGAAATAAACAATCCACTCCTAAAGAAAAAAGATTCCAGTCCAGAGGAAGGTCTCCTCGGCGGAGAGAAAGATCTCCGGACCAAGGACACAAGTCTCCCCAGAGGGAGCCCTCTGAGAAAAAATACAACCTTAGAAATAGGGATAATCTGAAGAAACCTGATAGATATCAAGATATTGATACACGTCCCTCTCAATCTTTTCAGACTTCCTTGCAGAAATCGGAAAGAAGAGGACGATCAGAACACAGGGAAGAGCACGTCAAGTCCAAAGACAAGGAACCTGCTCATCAAAATAAAAAATTACAGTTTCCAAAAAAGAAGGTAGCCAGTATTAAAGTAATCAACCATGCCGAGAATACTGAGGACATAGCTGAAAAACGGAGAATGGGCTCAGACAATGCTAGACAGCGCAGCAGAAGTGAGCATAGCTCGCAAGATCCTTATGAATCATCTGGAGACAGTGGACACGAATGAATACATTCAGGTGGAAACTGCAGATACCAGAGTTAGCAAACCTCATAAAATATATGAAATAACATTGCGTATAGAGGGGGATAAGACTAGGAAAATAAGGGGTCTCTTTTGGGATAATCTCTCCAAGGGCTATGACATCCTCCTAGCTGAAAGAGACTGGCCACCAGAGTTTGTCAGGGAGTGCCCTCATGGCGAAGAAATAATTATGCCTGCCTTCTCAAATCATATTCCAATTCATAAAAAATATACACTTGCAAGAAAGTGGGCAGTAGCCCAAGCTCCTGCATTATATAAAAACCATGTGGGATGGGATGAGGACTCTCCTCCTCACAAAATCCAGTTAAAATCACAACCTACTGCTCAGAGGCAGTACCCAATTAAGCAAGAAGCAAAAAAACGGGTAAAAGAGATCCTAGATCAACTTGAATACCAGGGGGTGATTGAAACTTGCACCTCACAAATGAATAATCCTTTGTTTCCTGTCTCCAAACCAGACAATTCATATCGTCTAGTTTTGGACTACAGACACCTTAACTCATGTTGCAAAACCTTTGCAGTACAAAACTCGCATAGTGTTGCACTAATGAATAACATAGTGCGCAAAAAATACAAAACAACATTAGACATCTCTAATGGATTCTTCTGTCAAAATATAGCACCAGAGAGCAGATATTTGACCGCGTTCTCAATAAATGTCGCGCAAAAAAAATTCCGTCGTTTGCCCCAGGGGTTTAAAAACAGCCCAGGATTATTCTCAGCAAGAGTAACAGAGTTACTACAAATATATGATGATGAGGCATTATCTTATGTCGATGACATCTATCTAACAGATGATGACTTGGATACTCACTTGAAGAGAGTGAACACCATAATACTTGGGTTCGCAGCAGAGGGTTACAAATTCAACTTTAAAAAGTCAAGAATTGCCCATCTAACTGTCCTGTTTTTAGGATATGAACTATCAAGTGAAGGCAAAAGCCTGGCTGACAATTTCCTAGATAAATGTGCTGTAATCCAAGCACCTAGAACACTAAAAAACGTACAATCAATTCTAGGTTTCCTGAATTTCGGAAGAACTTACATTATAAATTATGCAGAGAGAGTAAAACCTCTCTATGATCTTATAAAACCAGATTTTAAAAGAATCAATTGGACTCAAAAGCACACAGAAATTTTGAGATCTTTACAAACAGATATGTTAGTTAAAACAAAATTACAAACACGTGACAACACACGCAACCTTGTGATTCGAGTCATCCCAGGAAGATGCAGATTCACATACCTGACCTCTAATGAGGGAGAGAAGGTACCAATTGCATACAAATCACATTTGTACATAGAAGCTGAAAAAAGGTTCAGCATTAAGGAAAACATTGTTCATGCGGTTCAAACAGCTGTAGCAAAAGAAAAAAACCAAGCCGACGGTAGACAGGTTACAGTCAGAACAGCAGAATCAGCTTTTGAGGCATTAACAACACCATGTAATTTACCGACAACGGCACTGAATCCAGAATGGATACAATGGGTAAACTCTGTTGCTACAGACAAAGTAAAATACTATTTTGACCCGGAAATGAAAGAATTAAAATATCTAGAATAGGAGAGAGAATACCCTCTGCCAATCGACATTCTGCCTTTACGACAGTACGGCTGTGTAATATATACAGACGGTCATGCTCAACCCTCAGTTTGGGGAGAGCTGGCTTACAACGCCACATGCGAAATTGTAAAAGAAGTGTGGCGCGGAGGTAAATTGAGACCTCTATTTACAAAAACACAATCAGTGGAAAATAATTCAGAACAACAAACTGAAATAATAGCGTTAAAAATGGCGCTAGATAATGCCGATCGCGAATTCCCGACACTTATAGTGTGCGATTCGTATTACTGCGTCAAATCATACAATAACGATTTACAGAAATGGATTCAAAACGGTTACAAAGATGACACAGGTGCAACAATAAAGCAAAAAGTGCTTTGGGAACAAGTAGTTCTTTTACAGAAAGAACTACCAAAAACTCACGTGATACATTCACTGAGTCATCAGCGTGATGACGTTCACGTTGCAGGGAATTCATGGGCTGAGACAGCCACAGCGGTAGCAACTAAATCGGCTTCCGTAGCTACAAAAAAGCGTACAGTAAAATACATTGACGGAGAAACTGTGCTGGCAGTGAAAACGTCATCAAAAGGCGACTGCTCAGCGCTACCGATCAATTACCCACTCAATTATACATACATAATCGATGCAAACTCAGTCCCTTTTGCTCGAATCCCTGGAGTGGGGGATAGAGTAATTCCAAACAAGGACAGGAGAGGCTTGTTAATAGCAGACGCACATATGGGTGAGGGTCTCAGACACCTTAAGCTAAAAGATTCTCTGGAAGAATTACAATCAGTGTACTGGTGGCCAGGCATGAGCCAGCATCATCACATTTTTGTAAAAAACTGCCCAGACTGCAACAGAGATCGCAGTGGCGAGAGAAACGGATTACTACCATGGCGCTTCACTCCAGAATGTATCAAATCAACAAAAAAATAATAAAAACAAAGTATGAATAATGCGTCGTATTAACATGTAGAGACTATTTTCACTTATAATGTAGACCCCAACTTTCGGCTGACGTCGGAACTGTTATACAAAGATTTGCGAGTCTAGAATGGCATATACGCTAGAAGCATGTTACGTTCTGACCAAAATCTTTCCTTTAGCTCTAAAAACAGCTTACGGGCGGTGACTGGCCAGAATGAACATTGCATTGCGGGACTCTTCTCACTTCCTTCCTGAGGGAAACGGGATGGTGTAAAGAAAAAACCAAGGCATAAAGCAATCTATAACAGCAAAGATATTAGGTTCAGGAGTTGGGTGGGTCAAACATTTAATAAGTGTCCAACGTAGTCTAAATAACCTGCCAAGAAATTTTCTGAAAGGACTCAGTCCGTACGAACTATTGTTTGGGACTAGAATGTTAATCCAGGACTTAGATAGTCAGACTTCAGTGGTTAAAGAAAAATGCTTTGATATCAAAGATCGCTTGGCTATTTTACAGGACTTAAATGAAACAAGAAAAGACCTGAGCAACATAAAGTTGAAACAGCAGCCAGCAACCACTGAAGAAAAACCACCTGTCCCAGCAAGGCCTGTCTGGATTCCAAAAGTCGGGGATCTGGTCAGAGAGAAGATCGCGGTAAAGAAGGAATTTGGGCCTTCTTACAGAAAAGCAGTTCCTGTCTTGTCTGTCAACGGGACAAGATCAGTAGTACTACCGCCCCTTGCTGGTAAAAAGGAGAACCGAGTC
The DNA here is from genome assembly GCF_964261635.1 of Lissotriton helveticus. Lineage (NCBI taxonomy): Eukaryota > Metazoa > Chordata > Amphibia > Caudata > Salamandridae > Lissotriton > Lissotriton helveticus. The sequence continues at coordinate 212,987,059 of NC_136062.1, read as the reverse complement.
ATATCCATCGACCTGGTTAAACCACAATCATGTGGCCGATAACAAATAGTAGGCCAAGTGGACTCCCAAGAAGTAGCAGAACACCAAAGTTTGCTACATCCACAGAGGTTCAAACTGAAAGACTGATCACATTTGGAAAATCTACAGTGAAACAACAAGGACTATGCAACAAAGCAATGGAACTTGAACCTCTTAAAACCCAAATAAAAACTTTTCATCAAGGAACAACAACCTACGATGATGTAACTACAGACTTTGCTAATGAAATAAAGCAAAATCCAAAAACAAAAAGTAATCCAGAAGCAATTGGTACAATTGACAGAACGGCATCCGGCTACTTCATCAACTTCGATGATTTTTCTGAACATCCAAGTGAACCAGAAGTACAGCCATCAACAAAAACTTTTAAAGACAAAGCAAAGGAACTTTTTCATCAACTAAAGGGAACCTATCTGACTTCTCCATGGATTGAAATTTGGGTGACATTAGGTGCATTTATCCTCATACTTTGGCTCATCATGGTACTATGCTTGGGACATTTCATTGAGGGAAAATATGCTAATATGGACACAGCAAGCCAGAAAATCAACTTGGTCCTTAAACCACACACATCGTCACACGTCAAGAAAAGAGAACTTTCTTCAGTGAACTTCACAGCCAATCCTATACCAGGCGGTGTAGCATGGGACAATACTGATTATGAAATCTATGGCCCGGTTGAAATCCTGAAGTATCCACATCAATTTAAGATCTCGTTAAGTGACTTTGTAAAACCAAGCACATTTGCTGATGATTGGGACTTTGAAAGTATTAATGATATGATGCCTGACCTAGTAATGTCTGCTAAATTTACAGAACATGATTATTTGCAGGGTTCGTCTAATTATGATCAAATGTTCTGCTACAACCACTATGGTAACCATTATCTGCATACATCTGCACAACCTAGAAATGTTTTAAATTATAACCAATGGGAACATTGTGCTACTCCACCAAAGGGTAGTTCTAAAACATTTTATGATAAATATTCATATTTTACAGGGTTTAACACAAGTAATGCAGAAACATTTTATTTCAAATTGTCGAATAAGACAGGTATGAAGACCATGCTTACAAACACAAAATTGATATATTCAGATTCAATTTTTGAGCAAATGAATACATTTGTTTTTGATTTCTGGAACAATAACATTGAAACAAAAACTGTTTGGGGTACAAAAGATTGGCAAGTACAAGGTATAGAATCATTGTTCAGAGCCTGTATGATCCCAGAACAAATTATATTTTTGAATGACACTATTCAACAAACTACCTGTCTTGGCTTAGCCAAAATCAAAGACTTAAACAAATCGTCTATTCCAAAGCCAACAACGAACAGTAATAGCTCTATAGATGTTGAGATAGACGTGAACCATATTTTAAACCAAAACAGAACACCTCCTGATTGGAGACAATGGTTGATCTGGCCCACGGACACAAATAACTGTCAAGACAGATTCCTGAACAAAATACAGGGGTTCAAATTGACCAGGCCAGACCCTAGATATTCCCAAAGACAACATCCAGGGATAGTAACTACTTACAGTGTGGGCAAGCTCTGCCTTCAATGGCTACAAACATCCACACTGGCAGAAATTAAGCAACACCTAACTTTACTTCAAGAGGGTGCTGACTTGCGTGATTTCATTATGGGACCACGCAAACAGCGTCAAAAACGTTTCATAGCGGCCTCTATATATGCAGCTTACAATGAAGCCTGGAAAGTAACTCAAATTGAGACAGCAGAAAAAATACGGAAAATTGACCGTATTAATTTGGAAAAATCACTTTCTGTTGTGGACAATGGGTTAATGACTCTGTCCTCCAGAATATATTCACTGGACAGTATTGTGTCTTCAGCAATCGATATAATATCGCAAGACTTACTGATGTTACAACACGGTCAGTCCCAATTGCGTTCTATTGTACAACTTGGCTGGACGTTACAAAATCTATGTTCAGGCTATGTGCCTTGGCGTTTAATCAACACAACGTCACTATTTAATATCTTTAACCTTACTGATAAACAAATCAGTTTGGCACAGAAGGGTGCTGACTATATAATTCTGAGCATTGAAAAACTTGAGAGATTACCATTGACAATGTCAGAACGACCTGTCATTGAATGGATAATACATGGGATAATAAATATTTCGATAACAACTTTCCAGTTTTAATACTGTCAAAAATATATACAGGCAGGCCAGTATGAAAGGTTGGGTAAAGGATACATTAAGTCAACATGGAACTTGCCCTATACACACGCATGTGTTAGTAATAAAGGACAAAGTGTGTTCCTTAGTGGCAATAATTGTGAAAGGTCACTAGGCGGTACACTTCTGTGTCAGGGTATTAGTTTGCATGGAGCATGTGAAGGGACTTCAAATAACCTTTCATGTCACCAGCTAGGCACACCTGCAACACAAATAGAACCATTCTTTAGGAGACTCTCGAACGGGAGTTACATTCTAATTGTAGATCGCAGATGTTGCAGTCTGCTGCCCGGAAAACCTTATCTCATAACCGTGACTAAGAAGGTCATGTGCTGTGAACGAGTATTTTTCCCAAACGATGCCCGAGACAGGGAGGCAAGGTTATGGCCCAGTTTGAAAATTTCTTCTATTCGAATTGATACTTTAAGCAGAATGAAGACAGTGCTCCTACAGACGCCAACCATGTTAACGTCATCAAAAGAAACATATGATCTCCAAGTTGCAAGGACAACTGCTGAGATTCATTCACTGTTATCAACCAATTCCCCCATACATTTCGCAGAAATACTGAGCGAAATCTTAAATATTTCTGATACAAGTGGAATCGCGAGTGTATTTAAGACAGTGTTTTCGGGAGCTTTAACCCCATTCAAAGCCATCCTAGGTATTTTTCCTGATTTTGTCCATTCCATCTTTGGCGGACTTCCTCTCCTTTTGGGACTAGTGGCAGGCATCCTATTTTTGATCCTGTTACTTCGCTATGGCAAACCACGTCACAGACAAGACACCAGCGATAATGGAAGAAACAATCCGAGCTATTGGCTACCGGGACTGCATAACTAAAGTCCTTGGACTAGCACGGCTACGAGATTTAAACATGACTTGGTTTCTTTCATTTAGACCGATGTGGCAAAGTTGTGTTATGCCTGTATTAAGGTGCTTGCTATGCGGCGAAGAATGCGTGTTGGACACCTGTCTGACACTACAATCGGATGTGCCAATGGACGCAGAGACTTTGTTGGGTCCGGTAACGGCTCATGCATTGTGCTGTCCCCAGCGGCTACCAATCCTGATGACGGCATTCGTGGAGACTTCACCACTACGATTGAAGAGTTGTGAAGTACAAGATGAAAGCAGCATCGATCAGGTACGACCTTCTGTCAGCTGTGCTGATCGGAACATCAATGAAGGCAATCATGCTCATGAATGCATGTTAAAAAAAATTTCCGAGTTAGTGGAACTTTCGCAAGAAGCAGTTGACAGTTTTTTCGAAAGTCTCAACAATATGATGTTTTCACCAGAGCAGAAAGAATGACTTTGAACAAACTAGCACACGGCGTTCCATACACCCTGAATTTGGCCTTAAACTTTGAAAATAAAGCAATAAGAAATTTTCTCACCAGTTTTTACGGAGAGCGAGACATTTTTTTTTTTCCCCTTCCATTTCCAAAAATATTTACGATTTTTTGGGACACTCATCTTCTGCTTAAAGTAAAACTATTCCTAAAGAACAAAATTTCTATTTTTAGCTACTCTAGAGACTTTAGCTACCCTCTAGCATGTTCGCAAGTATTATGATTTTTGTGATGAAATGGTCTCGACCTTTTCTTCTGTATTAAGAGCCATTTCATGTGTAATTTCCGCATTTCGTTCATGCTAATTTCAAAATATGCGTATTACATTTAGCATTATTATACTGCTTGAAGTGCAGATAGTAACTATACTCATCTTTTCGTGTATTTCGCATTTCCAATTTTCAGAATGCATTTGATTGTATTTTGGGGTGGTTCGGTATACACATGCACTACTAGTTTTGTTTACTATGCCTAGATTTGTAAATATGGACATAGATTACGTGGAGTGGGTGTGATGTATTTACTATGGGTACTGTATCGATCCCCCTATTTCTGACCCTTGTCTGGTTAATAATTAACTAGCAGCCATTCAACTGCACAGAAACCCGTTATCTGATTAGCCAAACAACGGCACAGAAGCCCGTTATCTGATTAGGTCATAGCGCAGGCCATCTCATTAGGCAAGCACTATTTCTCCAGCCCCCTAATAGGCATACGGTGTTCTCAAAACAAATCAAACCTACCACGACCTGGGAAATCCCCACAGCCATTGTTTTGATTTAACCGAGAACTTCAGTAAAGAATGTGCGAACGATCAGTTCGTATGACATCCTTATTGACGTATTTATGTCCATCCTTATGTCAATCTCGGCACCTTTCAGGTATAAATAATACCGACATTGCCTTAAGCAAACACACGAGGTGGTGACAAGATTGGAGCAGCGAGACTTGCCGAGGAGCCCAGCTGACAGCGAAGCCCACAGACGCTGCCCCTCCTTTCCGACGCGCTGAGAGAGAGACGCTGCCTTTTCTCCTGCCGAGAAATCCAGGTCCGGCGCTTCCAAACCGCCCTCGCAGGCAGCTGGAATATCAAGACCTGAGATAGAGATACCAGCCCTCCAGCCTTCTAAATCCCAGGTACTGAACTGAATAACCCCTTGCAGAGAATTCTTGAAGCAGACTCTTGGCAAAACAAACTTAACTTAAACTGCTACTTATCTACTCCCGCCCACGTATTAGGCTTAGGTCAGGTACATTGGGGTAGGCGTAGTTAGAAGCACCAGTTGAGTACGATTAGTCAATGTATATATGTATGTATCTATTTTATCCATTTTAAGTATCATATGGCTAAGAAACCATATCAATGCTTTTACAGTATTATTTTATAATTCTGTTATTACTGTATGCACTTTACTTAACCATAAGTATTGCAATAATAGCGATTCATTTCTCTTGTATGAGAAAAGAGACTGATCAATAAATAACATCTTTTTATTGAACACGCCCGTCTCTTCCTTTTCTCTACAATCTGGTGAAACTAAGAATGCACTGAACTGACTGAGTAAAATAAGTTGTCTTTTGTTTTCACACGACTCTAGAGATACACTCTTGATTAGGGGAGAGCAAAGTTGTCATGTTCTATGGTTGTCAGAAACTAAATCCCTTCTTGTCTATCCAGGGAGGTTAAACTCCTCCTTGTCTATTCGAGAAAGTTTCTAGTGAACTCTGAGCTAGCTGGCAAACATTAAACTTTAAGTCTAATATCGACAGTAGAAGACCTAGTTAACCTCTGTCCTACGTCTATACTATTGAAGATATTATTCTAATGTGCAGAGCCTGTTGGGATAATAGGAACTACACTACAAAATGTTGCTTTATTTGTTTTACAGCTGCTCTTTAGAACATCAAGCTACGAAAGGAAAGCTAATTGAACAGATTTACATGTTTAGTTTCTATTTTAGGATGCAGTTTTGAGATACCTACTGGAGGTATTCAAATTGAATGTCGAGCTGTGTTCATTCAAGGGAAGTTCATGTTGAGGAACTAAAAGCGTTTAAATGGTTAGAATGTAATTTGACAGACGGAATTAATTGACTGAAACTAATTATTTAGTGGCATTCATGGTTAACAATATATTGCAGGTTTTATTTGGTTTTAAATCATTTATTGAAATTACACAGCAAAATTGTGCAGACATATCAGAGAAACAAACAAGAGGAAAGCTCGGGGCAACTCGCATGACCATGCGCAGTATCCCAAAAAAGTTAGTTTTGTTTATTTTCCACATGTCTGAGGCACTAGTCTTGACAAAGCTGTCCAACTAAATGGAAAGAATGAGTAGTGAAAGGGGGCAGAAGAAGGAGGAAAGGAGGAACATATTAACAAATAGAACTATGGCTAACCCCTCGTGCACTAAGAAAATTAGCAAGATCGCAGCGTTCTAGTGTTTTTCAACTTGATGTATTCTCCACTAGCCTAACATGGGGTTAGATTTAGGTAGGCCCAATGTTGCAAAGTCAACCCCACATATGTATGAGACAAAAATTTAAATCTTCTTTACTTTAATGCTCAAGTACTGTCCTCAACTAAAGGTTGTGTGGCAGAATTTAAACTGCAATGATCTCATCTGACAATAAAATTGTGTCTTAAATATTAGGTGCAGATTTGATGTTATTAACTTCAATTGGGTGATACGTTTGTAAAAGATATTTAGGATACATTATTTATGTCAGGTGAAATTCTAACATTGATATTCTTAGATTGTATCTACAATCTAAATATTCTCTGACAGCTCTAGATTGGAAAATTATAATGTTTTCTTGTGATCTCAGATTTAAAGTCCTGCTGGAAACCACAAGGAGGTCTCCATCTCGAGGGAGTCCCTTTCCTTATTTATGATTTGTTGGTCTGGTCTACTTGTTAGAGTTTCCTAGATTTTCCGGACAAACGTCAGGGAAGATATGAATCTTTTCGCCTGGTGCTCTACTCACATATAGCAGCATCAAGATTCAACATTAGGTCAAAAAGGTACAAAACTCTACTTGAGAGTTTCCTCTGCTTCAGACATCCCTTGTTTAAAACACTACCTGCACATCACCCAGAGTTGGATGCCTTGCAACTACCTGAAACTCAAACCAGCTAAAACAGAATTCCAGTCAGTTGCCAAAACTAGCAAACAAAAAACAGTACAACTTTGCTCATTGACATGAACCTGAATTGCTTCGAACCCCAACTTTCAGTGAATGCCAGCAGGGCCGGACAAGGAACCAAAAGCAGCCCTGAAAAAAAAGTATGCGCTCTTTCCATCCATCCATACATCCATTCATCCAGCCATCCATCCATTCTCTCTCTCTCATCCTCTCCTCTCTCTCTTCTCCCTCTATAATCACTTTCTTTCTACCTTTTCCCACACTCCCTTTCTCTCTCTTGAAGACTCCCTGTGCCTGCTGGAATTAACCTTGGGGAGGTGGGAAAAGTGACAGAGGCATCAGTAGTGGCCAATTTCAAAATCAATTCCAAGAGCTCCAGTACACTGAGGAAATGCCCATTGGACGAAAAAGCCTGTCTGGAACTGACTGCAAAATCACTTTAATTCACCCTGGATACTCACGCTCAAGGAGAACATTGCCAAAAAAACCAAAAAAAAAGCCTGGTACTAGCACTCACTTCTAAAGATTGTGAAACCATTTCTTTAAGAGAGTGACTTTAGAAATGCTGTTCAACCCCCTTGTAAGAAATTGAGGTCTCTAGTTGGCAAGGGCTTGCACCTTTGTCCAAGTAGGGACCCTTCTTCCTAGTCAGGATAAGGGAGTTACACTCCTAAAATAACCCCTTCTCAACCCCTTGGTAGTTTGGCATGAGCAGTCAGGCTTATCTTAGAGGCAGTGTGTTAAGCATCTGCACATAACCGACAGTAATACAGTGTAAGCAATACAAAAGGACACCACACCAGTATAGAAAAATATCTAATATTTGAATTTACTTAAAACAAGACCAAATATGATAAAACTCCACAATACAGTACTTTAAAAATCTTCAGTTATCAAAATAACCTTGAAAAACAGTTGCTTGATGTCGATAGCTCCGTCTGGGGCTATCACGGCGTTGTGAGCAAACAATTCCAAACAGTTCTGGCTGATGCGGCGTAGCAGGCCAGCTACAGTGTTGGGAAGACCGGCAACAGTACCTTTTAGAAATGCAAGGCGTTGGCGACCTCTCGTTGAGCTTCCGAAAGCACGGTGTCTGCAGGCGTCTGTTCCAGAGGTCGGTGCAGGAGTCGTCGGGGCCCTCGAAGTCACGCACGTTGCAGATCGACCTCCTCTCTGGTGAAGTCAGGAGCGCTGGTGTCGGCAGGTGTAGGGTGCAAAGGGCAAAGTGCTGCGGTGCGGCGTGAGGTGCGAGCAGCAGCTCGGTGGCGGCGTCAGATGGCGCCGTCGGTGAGACCAGGGTCGCGGTGTGAGTTGAAGGCGTTGCTCGTCACAGTGCTGGCAGGTCGCGGTGCAAGCAGCGGCGTCGTTATTGCTGAAGCGCTGGCGTCGGCTGACGAACTGGAGTCGATGGCACCGGCGTCGGTATGCCAAGGCTGCGGTGTGGGATGAGGGCAGTGCGTCGTGTAACCTTACGAGTGGTGCCCTTGAACCACGGTGAAAGTAGCGGCGTGGAGCGGCGGCGTCGGGGATACCACAGCGTTGTCGTGAAGCGAGGAGGTGCGGAGTGCGGTGCTCACAGGTCGCTGTGGAAGCAGCAGTTTGGTGGCGGCATCAGCAAGCGTCGTCGGTGAGACCTGGGTCACTGTGCCCTCTGTGGTACTGTCAGAAAATGGAGTCAGCAGCGTCGTCGTCGAGTTGCTTTTCTTCTGTTGCAGCACACAGCACACTGTTCCCAGTGCTGAGGGCAGAAGAGCTTGAAGTCTTTGCTGTTCCTGAGACTTCTTGAACGAGGACAAGATCTACCTCAAGCCCTTGGAGAAACTCACAAAAGTAGATTGCAGAAAGTTCAGTCCAGTCCTTTTACTGCCCCAGACAGAAGCAGCCACTGTTGGCCAACACAGCAAAGCACACAGCAAAGTGGTAGTTCATCCTCCCAGCTTCTCCAGCTCTTCTTCTTGGCAGTCTTCTTGATCCCAAAAGACTTCTAAAGTCTTGGGGTCTGGGCCCCAATATTTATACCAGCAATTCCTTTGTCCTCTGAAGGCAGTGGGTCCTGTACCTAGTCCAAACCAGTTCTGGTCAGTCTTGGAGCACTTTGTTTACAAGACTCCTGCGTTTCCTTTGACAGTGTAGGCCAGGGACATCAGAAGCACCACAGGAGGTGGAGCCAGCATTGTGAGAGGCAGGCACAGCCCTATTCAGACCCAGGTGCTACTTCTCCCATCCATCAATGTGCAGATAGATCTATTCAGCCCTGTGCTGACCCCCCTGTCTCCTGGAGTCTCCCCAGCCCCTGTCACTCACAAACATAGACAAACAATACACAACCTCGCAGAGGCAGGCTGGATGGTTAGGCAGTGCACTTTACTAGGGACTGACACATAAATCAAATAAGCCAATAATGGAAATACCAATCCATAACACATTTTACAACAGGATTACTTGCACTTCACCACTGATCAGCAGTGAGGAAAGTGTGCAGAATCATTACACCAGCAAACACAGAGTCAAACCCGGGAGGTCAGAAAGCAAAAACTCTGGGGAAATATGCCAAAAGATGCCAAGTCTAACACATTTCCCCTCCAGCTGAAAGTAGGGAGAACTACCCAATCTCTTCACTAAGGCGGAAGAACCTGGACAGACCATCTGCGTTGGCGCGTGTTCTGTGCCAGGGCCGTGTTCCACCGTAAAGTCCATTCCCTGTAGGGAGATGGACCACCTCAGCAGCTTTGGATTCTCACCCCTCATTTGCATCAACCATCTGAGGGGCATGTGGTCTGTCTGAACTCGGAAGTGAGTCCCAAACAGGTATGGTGTCAGCTTCTTCAGCGCCCAGACCATAGCAAAAGCTACCCTTTCAATGGCACTTCACCTCTGTTCCCTGGGGAGCAGTCTCTTGGTAAGGAAGACTACAGGCTGATCTAGGACCTCTTCATTCAGTTATGAGAGCACCGCTCCCACACCATGCTTTGAAGCATCAGGCTGCATGACAAATTCCTTGGAGAAGTCCGGTGCCTTGAGCATGGGTGCTGTGCACATGGCTGCCTTCAGGGTACCAAAAGCTTTCAGGCAGGACTCAGTCCAGATCACCTTCTAGGGCTGCTTCCAGGATGTCAGCTCTGTAAAGGGGGCAACAATGGTGCCATAGCCCCCCTTAACAAATCTCCTATAGTAGCCGGTGAGACCTAAGAAGGCTCTCACCTCTGTTCGAGTCTTGGGGAGCTCCCAAGCCAGAATGGTGTCAATCTTGGGTTGTAGGGGCGCCACCTGGCCGCTTCCTACCTGGTGTCCCAAGTACACCACAGAACCCTGCCTGATCTGGCACTTACTGGCCTTGATCTTGAGGCCTGCCTCTTGCAGAGCTCTCAATGCTTTACAGAGGTGCTGTAAATGTTCTTCCCAGCTGGAACTGAACACATCAATGTCGTCTAGGTAGGCGGCACTGAAATCCTCCAGTCCAGCCATCACCTGGTTGACCAACCTCTGAAAGGTGGAAGGGACATTCTTTAACAAAAGGGCATCACCCAGAACTGGTAATGTCCTTCTGGGGTAGAGAATGCTGACCTCTCCTTGGCCCCATCGTTACGGCAATCTGCCAGTACCCAGACGTTGAATCAAATGTGCTGAGGAACCAGGCAGCTTTCAACCGATCAATGAGCTCATCTGCTCTGGGGATGGGGTGTGCGTCAGTCCTGGTGGCGGCATTGATCCCACGGTAGTCCACACAAAACCGCAGTTCTGGAGTGGCACCGGGTGCAGCAGCCTTTGGGATCAAGACCAGTGGGCTGGCCCAAGGACTGTTGAAGGGCTCGATCACCCATAACGCCAACATTTTCAAGACCTCCTCCTTGATGTGGCCCTGAACCGGTAAATCATCCTGTAAATATTGTGCTTTACAGGAGGGCTGTCACCAGTGTTCACGTTATGGGTACACCAGTGAGTAACACCTGGGGTCAGAGAGAACAGTGGGGCAAACAGTCCCAACAACAGGCGACAGTCTAACTGCTGCTCTGGAGTCAGTGCAGGGGAGAGGATCACACCCTCCACTGATCCATCGTGCTCCTTGGTAGACAGGAGGTCCGGGAGAGACCCACTCTCCTCTTCCACCCCATCATCTGTCGCCAAGAGTGGGGTTTGAGGCGGTTCATGTGGAGGACCCACAAAGGGTTCCTTGTAGTCTGCAAATCCACCAGGTTTGTGCTCCACCATCTCAAATGGTCCAGTCCACATGTGCTGAAAGGCCACAAGGTTCCACTTGGGCCATTACCCACACTTTTTGCCCAGGTTGAAATTCGACCAGAGTGGTATTCTGGTCATACAACTTCTTCATTTCTTCCTGGCTTGCTTCTAGGTTCACCTGAATGAGTTTCCTGAAGCGTGCACTTTGGTTTCTGAAGCCCAGCTTATAACTAAACACATACTGGGGAGTTTTCCTGGGAGCTGCCTCCCAGCCTTCCTTCATCAAACTCAGAGGTCCTCTGACAGGGTGGCCATACAGGATCTCAAAGGGGCTGTACCCAAGAGACCTCTGAGGTACCTCCCTGTATGAAAAGAGTAGGCATGGCAAGAGGACGTCCCACTAACGCCTCATAGGTTCTGTTAGACTCTTGATCATGCCTTTTAAGGTCTTTTTAAATCTCTCCACCAGACCGTTTCCTTGGGGGTTGTAAGGAGTGGTGAACTTTTAGGTTACACCACACTCTTTCCACAGGGATGTCATATACTTGGATATGAAATTGGTTCCCCTTTCAGAAACCACCTCTCTGGGGATTCCCATGCGGGAAAAGATCCCGATTAATGCCCAGCCCACCCCATCACTGGTGCCGTCGTTGTCCTGAGGTGGATTGCCACCGGGTACCGGGAGGCATGGTCCACCAAGACCAGGATGTACCTGTTGCCCATGGCTATCTTGGGATCCAGTGGCCCCACAATATCCATCCCTACCCTTTCAAAGGGTGTTCCAACCACAGGTAAAGATTGGGGAGGAGCTTTGACCTTCCTCCCACTCTTGCCACTTGCCTGGCAGGTTTGGCAAGACCTGCAGTGTCCATCTGACTGCCTTCTCATTTGTGGCCAAAAGAAGTGGGTGACAAGCCTGTCAAAGGTCTTGTCCTGCCCTAGATGTCCTGCTAAAGGCACGTCAGGAGCCAGACCCAGTAGGAAGGTCCTGAAGCACTGGGGTACCACTAGCACATGGGCTGACCTAGGATCAGCAACCTTAGGCTCCCTGTATAGGAGACCATTCTCCCAGGAGATCAGATGTGATCCGGACTGATCACCAGCTGCATTGTCTGCAGCCTGCCGCTGCAGACCCTCCAGAGTAGGGCACTCTTTCTGCTCCTTGCAGAATTCCTCCCTGGTTGGATCCCCTTCATGCTGCCAATGGGTCAGCTCATAGGTGTCCCCCAGTTCGGGTACCTACTCCCCTGGGCGTCCCCCTCGTGGTCCGCCTCCTCCCGGTCCGTGGGAACTTCAGGGGCTGGTTTCCCACGCCCCTTGCCCTTTCTCTTGGCAGGGACTTGGGTCACTGTTTCAGGCTCCAAGTCCTTTCGATCACCCTTTCTGACTTCCATTGACCGAATAGACATGCATGCCCACTCTGGCAACCTCAGCATCTCCAAGTGAGACCTGAGCTCAACATCCTTCCATAGGGACTGCTCCAGGTCGTTACATAGCAGACAATCTACAGGCATGGTAGGACGCACAACCACCCTCAAAGGACCTGAGAACCCCCACTCAAAGGTAACCTGTGCCACCATACACTGGTGATCTGAGTTGTCCACAGCAACTACTTGGTGGAATGCCCCTGGGACTACCTGCTTCTCAGAGACCAGGTGACACCGGACTGATGTCACACTGGCTCCACTATCTCTGAGAGCTTCTACCCTTTTCCCATTAATGGTCACCCAGGTGCTATATTTCTTTGTTAGGGGGCACCTGGTTTCCTGGGACCATCTCACTGTCCCCTAGTGAGACAAGGGTCATTTCTGCAGATCCCCACCTTTCTGTGGGCACCCCTCCTCCCCAAGCGCTACACTTGCCAACAGCTTGGTATGTCCACCGGTGGATGGCCATGTCCCCTTTGAGCACCTGGGGTCCACCTTCAAGTGACCCACCTGGTCACATGCAAAACACATGCGGGGCCGGTCTTCCTGTAGAGACCCCTTTCTTCTTATCATCTGGGGATGGGAACCTTTACCCTGGGTACTAGTTTGGGGCTCTTTAGATAACTCCTGTGCTTTACCCCTGTCCCCCCCCCACTTTTCTGCTGGGGACCCTGCCCATCTTTGGCTGAGTCTCCCCCAAACACTTTCTTGTGGACCCTGGTACTCACCCATCGTTCCGCCTCCAAAGCAAGCTTCCTGGGGTCAGTCAGCTTACTACCAACTAGCTGCTGGCGCAGATCTGCAAAACATAGACTAGACAAGTGCTCCCATGAAATCAAATTATGGAGCCCCTGAAAATATGTCACATTACTGCCCTTCACCTAACCATCCAGTGACCTACAGAACATATCGACACATTCCAGACAAGTGTTGGCCTCAGAATTTTTACTGGACCTAAACTGATCCCTGTACTTTTCAGGAGTGAGTCCATACCTAGTGAAGAGAGCGTCTTTCATGTCAGCATAGGTGAGGTCCTGCCCCTTTCCCAAAGCTATCAGAGTATCCCTAGCTTCTTCTCAAAAGAGAGGTCACAACCCTGCCCCCCAGTTCCTTTTAGGGACCCCATTCATATGAATAGACGACTCATACCCTTGAAACCACCTTTGTACGTCATTCCCCTATTTGTACTCTTTACCTACATTCTTGGAGATGTGTACAATCCTGTCTGTGTGTGCTGAAGAGTTGCTGCCACTATCTGACCCGGTTCTACTCTTTAGCTCCAGCTCCTTGATAATTCTCTCATGATCTAATATCATCTTCCTTTTCTCCATGGCTATTCTTTTGTCTTCCCTCTCACTTTCTATTCGGAGTTTCTCCAACTCAAACTTCCTTGCTTCTCGCCTGTCCTCCAGCTCCTCTGGGCACAAGCTACTGCTGCCTTGCCAGGAGGGATTCCCCCCTCCTAAAAGCACATCCAAACTAGGTACAGTCTCCTCTGCCTCTCCACTGAGATCACCATATTGTCCACTGGGATGTCTGGCTGCTACCCAGGCCCTCAGCGCCTTTGTAGCTCCTCTTTCCTGGTGGCAGGGTATGCCCAGACATGGGTCCCCTGCTCACTTTGCAACTGAATTCAAGCTAGCCTGGCTGATAAGCCAGATACCGGTTCCAGGATGCTTGTTTCCGGTCCAGGGAAGACATGGCTTGGAAGTTCGGGCTGGACTGTTCCCATGCGGCACAGAGTCAGACTAATTTGCATATGAACATGTCTGAATTGGGGTGGTGGAGGGAGCTAAAGAATGAAGATGGATTAAAACCCAGATCAGTTGACTGGGGGTGAGTGCTTGCAATGTTCAACACTCCGTCCATCATTCCCTTTGGTTTTAAGAGACAATGTGGGCCATCTGAGAGCAGCGTTTGCTGTGTGCACTGTTTCTGGAGTTGTGGAAGCTGCTTGTTTACAGGGAGTATACCCCACACAAGTGGCTGAGATCATTGCCTTGACACGTGCCTGCTTGGTTGCCGAGCAAATCCGAGTCAATATCTACACTGATAGCCAGTACGGTTTTGGTGTGGTTCATGTTTTTCAGACAGCTATGGTCAGAGAGGGAATTTTTACCATCATCAGGCTCTCCGATCAGGAACGGGGAATATGTAAGGCAGTTGTTGGGAGCTTTGAAACATCCAAAAGAAATTGCTCTGGTTAAATGTGCAGTCCACGGGAGGTGGGAGGACCCTGTCATGCTCGGAAATAGGTATGCGGACAAAGTTGCACGTTTTTGTGCTGAACAAGAAAGAACCGAGCTCAGCATGATGTTAGCCATAGCAGACACTCGGGACGATCTCAAGAGCCTGCAGGGAGAAGTATCAGGACAGGAAGATACTGGTTGGATTAAAGCAGGTTGTGAGAAAAGAGATGATGGCTTTGGGTTTCAGCTGATGGTCGAGCAGTGTTACCGGATGATTTACTGAGCCCTATGGCAAGACAGATTTATGGAGCAGTTCATATTAGAAGGGATGCCGCTGTGCGAGTGTTCAAGCAAACGTTGTTCAATCCACAGTTTTGTGTGTTTGCTGAAATAGCGTGTCATAGATGTGTTACGTGTCAACAAATGAAGGCTGAAAAGAAGACTGTGGTTGCATTGGGTGACATTGGGAGGTCAGGGGTACCCTTTATTAGGATCCAACTTGACTTTGTAGAGATGCCTAGGTGCAATGGATTGAGGTACATCTTGGTTGTGGTGTGTGTTTTCTCACGGTGGGTGGAAGTTTATCTGACAAGCAGATGTGATAGTCTCACAGTAGCAAAGTTATTGCTTAGGGAGTTTATACCACGGTTCGGATTTCCAATCTCATTGGAGTCTGATAGAGGAACACACTTCCATAGTGAGATCATGAGGATGCTTTGTGCCGACTTACAAGTTGATCAGAGACTGCATTGTAGCTATAGGCCTGAGACATCTGGAATTGTGGAACAAATTAATGGGACTCTCAAGATGAGAATGACAAAAGTGTGTTCATCCACGTCTTTGAAAGGGCCTGATGCGTTGCCTTTGGTGTTGATGAGTATTCGTAGCATTCCTGTCGGGAGGACACGTCTCTCGCCTCACGAGATCTTGATGGGGAGTGTGATGCGTTTGCCAGCAGTGCCGTCTACAGCCTTGATAAACATCACAGAGAATTTGATACTTGATTATCGCAAAGGACTGGCTGACGTAGTACTTTCTGTGTTCCACCAGGTTGAAGCTGTGACTGCCCGACCTCGAAGGACCTGTGTCACGATTTGTGTTTCAGTGACTGGGTGCTCGTTTGCAAGCATGTGAGGAAGAGTTGACTTGACACCCGCTGAAAGGGTTCATATGACCTAGTGACAAATACAGCTGTGAAGTGAAGAGGCTTGCCATACTGGATACACGCCTCCCACACCGGCAAAGTTTCAAAACCCTCAGAAGAAACAGCTCCTCTCAAAATGAAAATCCAGCTGTGGTTGTGAGGCCACAGGGGAGGACAAGCCAAGCTGTGAGGGTTGCAGACAAAGCTGGTTGCCCACCAGAGCAAGCTGAGGGGGGTCACGTTACACAAGGCCCAAGTATTGACTCTGAGGGAGACGGTAACATTGCCAGTGATATAGAGTCAGACTCAGCCGAAAGAACTGGTGCGCAAGGTGGTCGGTTGCAGACAAGAAGGGCAGAGCTTACAGGGGAAACGTGGCCTGGGAGACAAAGGAGGTTAAATCTGAGATTGGCACCTGAAAGAGATGTTGCACCTGTGTCTGAGACGTCTGAATTGGAGCTAAGTGATGCAGAACAAGCACCGGTGAATTTGAGAAGTTTGAGAAAGGGGAGGGTGCCTTGTCAGAGATACGCCATTCCAGAGTGGACTTATCTAGCTACCGATGCCAGGAGTAGTGGTGACCGGGAGGCTGAAGTCTTCAAGAGTGGTCAGCAGGCCCGGAACTGAAAACTGATGTTGAACTGATAGGTCCTGGACTGGAAGTAGAGGGGGTTGACAGTGTCAGTACCAAGACCTCCGATTTTGAGCAAAGTGCGAGTTTTGATTCTACAAGACTTGTCTGTTCCAACTTTTGGATTTCAGTCACCAGCTCAGGAAATTGCAGCTGTTTATCTTGAGATTTGCAATGTGTCATAGTCGAAATTGGCGCTGAACTCATAAGAGATGACTTGTATATTCTGTTGTGTTTGTTTAGGCAAAGTTTGTCTTGAGTGTTGTTTGTTTTGAGTTAGGTGAAGTGCATCTTTGCAATTTGTTATTTTATCATTTTAAGTTTTGAAGTCATTCAAGATGCTTGTTTTCTTTTAGCATGTGTTGTTGTTTTTAGTGTACGTAGGATATCACTAGCTTCCAGGAGCCACTCACAGATTTTAACTGTATTTACAGTGTCTAAATTTGTGTTGGGTGTTAGTTGTGTTCCTAGGTCCTCAAAATTCAGTTTATTCCAAGGTCAATATGTGCTTGCTGGTTAGTTGGTCTTAGGTGTGGAGAGTTGTGGTGTCTCGTGTTGAAAAGCTACTAGATAGTGGTCTAATCACGTGACTGAAGTAATCCTTTGGAAAGCGACTAGTTCTGGATTGGCAAAAATGACATCTAGGATGTGTCCAGCGATGTGTGTGGGTTTGGGAACAATCTGAAGTAGACCAGGTGTGTCCAGGTTAGTGAGGCTAGTTCTGGGATGGGGCATACTAGGTTTATCAAATCATACGTTAGGTCACCAAGGATGCATAGGTTGGAGTGTAGAGTCAGAAGGTTTGAAACTGTGTCTAGAAAGTTCCATTGCTAGGTGGTAGTCTGTAAATAAGGATGACGTTACAAAAGAAAGTTGGTATAGGGCTGCATTTATTGATGAGGGCTAACAACCTTGTATGGAAACACCCCCAGCTTTTGTGAAATGTATTGTGTCCTTGAATATAACAGCTAGTCCGTCTCCTCTTTTGCCTATATGATTGTGTGTTAAAAATCGATAGCCTGAAGGAACAGCTTTGTGAAGTACTGGAGCCATGTTATCTCCCAACCGTGATTCAGTTATGAAGAGCAAGTCAGGCTGAGTGTCTATGGGTAGGTGGTAGACGTGGTGCTTGTGATTGTGCAATAATTAGTAGGCAGTTTAGAGATTGTGCTTTGGTGGTTGTGTGAATTTGTTTGCTGTAACAAGTATGCTTTGGGCTCATAGCAGGTTGTCTATTGGTGGTGATGTTAGCTGTATTAGAATAGCAAGAGTGTTTGTATGGCTATTCTCGTCCAACAGGCTTAGAAGGCATTTTGTTGGGTCTGTGTGTGCAGGTGGTGGGGATAGTGGTTGAGAGTGAGCTGATGGGCTGAGCAGTTTATTTTGTGGTGTAGTCTTGTTGTGTAATAGACAAGGAAATGCAAAGTTATGAATAGGGTTGTGTTGATTATGTTGTTTGCGTTGATTGAGAATGAAAGGTGTGTGTAAGGGGTGGTTGTGGAGCATGTGGGTCATGTTTAAAGGCTCTAAATTGCGCAAAGGATGAAAGGTGATTGATGAGTATTGTTGTATATTAGAGGGGAGTTGTTTGTGATTGGTGTTGTAAATGTTCGAAAATGTGGGTGAAAAGTTGGTTTGGCATGTGTATTACTTGTGTGGGCATGAGGGTGGGAGTGAGTGTTTTTGTTTTGTGTTGGAACATAGTACGAAATTGTGTGTGTGTTATGTTTAGTTTTTGTGGAGTAGTCATATCTGATATTGGTGGTATGAGTTTGTGTGTAGGATGTGCTTCTAAAGTAGTGGTGGGAAGTTTATGTTGAAGGGGAAATCGGGTGGTCATGTGTGTTGGAGGAGATTATATATGGTGTGTTGAGAGAGAAGAACAGGTGTTATAAACCTTTGTAGTTGTTTTAGGAGCATGAAAAGATAGTACTTGGGTGGAGAGGAGCAAAGGAGTTGTGTGTTTTTGGTAAAAAGAGGAGGGGGGTTGTTGGAGGATAATATGAGAGAGGGTTGAGTAAAGGGCTGCTGGGTCTGGAGTGGGATTTGTAAGGAATAAGTAAAAGGTAGAGCAGTTTGTTTGTATAAAAAGTGCAGGTGTATTTGAGGGGATTATGGTTATGTGTAATATGGTTTTGTGTTGTGTTGGTGACGTGTGTGATTGACAGTGGTATAGGACAGAGTAATGGTTTGTGTGACAGTAAAGGTGTCATTGTGTGGCAGTAGGTGTAGAAGGTTATATATTTTTTGAGGAGTTTGTAGTGTTGTTGAGAGATTGAATTGTGGATTGAGAGTGTATGTGTTGTAATTTGCTGTTGTGTGCATTTGTTGAAAATGTGTTTGTATGTTTAATGTTGTGGATAGGTATGGTACTGTAATTCATCACCTTAAATGATCTCCCCACTTGAGAGGGCCTCACCATCACTGCTAATGCACCCACGGGAACAGTGTATCTATGCACTCAACAATGCAGGGCATCTAAGTCATCTGCTGCGCGCCCACCATCTTGTTCACTTTGCCGCTATGTAGATTAGGAAAAGGGCAGTCTTCTAGCTGGGCCACAGACACAAATGATGCCCCTGTGGTGGTGCCACTGCCTCCGTGCTACAGTTCTTACTACCGTCACAAGACATCTTTGGGCAAATGTGGTGCCTAGGCCGAAGCCATATCGGAGCCCCTAAAAGAGGCAGCCTTCAGGAAGCCCAGTGATCTCCACCCCTGTACATTTTGTTTAGATCCTTTTGAGGATTATGAGTAAACTAGCAGCCCGTCCCGACCTTTTTCCGGGTGCAACAGGCTTCCCTGACCCCCGCCCGCCCCGACATTGTGCAGCAGCCTGGGCCCCCGCCCGGCCCGTCCCCCGCCTGCCCCGACCCCCGCCTGCCCCGACATGGGTCCCCTTACGTGAGCCGCCGTTTCTCCTGCCTGTCCGCTGCTCGCACCCCCGCTGGCCTGTCCGCTGCTCCTTGCGTCACCGCTCCTCCCCCGCGCCATGTCCGCCGCTCCCTTACCTCAGCCGCCGCTCCTCCAGCCTGGCCTGCTTCTCGCACCGCCACCAACACGTGCATTAAAATGCAATTCGGAAAAATGTTAAAACTGAAAACATGTTTTTTTCCGTAACTATCCCAGGATGATCTTTTCATAGTGCCCAGACTTGTCCCTCTATCATGGGAGCGGGACACTTTCTACTTTCCAGCAGTCTTCCACTCTGCTTCCAAGGATAGTGTTGCACTATGCTTTTCAGGAAGAGTTAGCATCCACCATCCTCACAAGCTACTGGACTTCAGATTCCTTGAACTGCTCTGGTTCAGTCTTTTTATTTTCTGCCCTTTCTATAGGCACTGTGCACAACAGTCATCTGCTTTATGACCTGTGAACATGCACTGGCTTTACGGCCTATAACCAGGAGCTGTCGTTTTGGCCTATGAACTGGAACTAAATATATGAGATGTTAACCTGAATTGTCTTTTATGGTCTGTGCTCGTGAACTGCTGAGATGGAGTCTATTAACTTGATCTACACGCAGGGCTGCCCTCTAAGTTATACGACAGTGTCCATGCCCAGATTTCAAAAACTCCAAAAGACTTAGAGTGTGAGAACATATAATTGTACATTGTCAAGCCACGTGTGCATTTCCTAGTGGACCACAATTTCATCACAGGAGATCTCGTTGTTTGGCATTTCTATATCAGTAATGTACAAAAAATATTAAAGCGATATTATATGGATAATATATTTAGCAAAGGACTGAGGTAGGAATAAGGTGTTAGTGGTTAAGAGTATGGAGCAAAGGGGTAAGGGGCAATGGTAAGGTGTTAAGGGTAAGAATAAGGGTAAGGGGGTACCTGTAAGAGTAAAGGGGCACATATCAATGTTAATGTTAGAGGGATTTATAGAGGGCACTGTTACCAAACGGTGACCTGGCACGAACCAATGATTACAATTTTTAGATAGGCTTGTTTTACCAGAAATCAGATGTACTGAAAAGCCATGTTCCAAATTTTCATGGTACTGAAGTAGAAACTTCTGCCACCCCATTTCTTTCTATTAAATTTTGGTACCACCATGAGATTCAAATTAGGTGACCTTAATGTCCTATTGGAAATGTAACATCTAAATTTCTGTCCAAGATATTGAGGGCCTTGTTTTTGCAAGGCTTTGTAGGCAAAGCACAAAGCCTTAAATTGGATCCTCTCGTTTACTGGTAACCAGTGTAACTGCTTGATAACCTTCCTACCTGAAACGTGTTTGGGAGCATGGGATAATAGTCCAGCAGCTGTATTTTGCAGTACCTGTAGTTTCCTAAACTGTTGGGCCTTAAGATTGAGGTATAGTCAGTTACAGTAATCTAGTCTTGCTAAAACAAAAGCTGAAACCACCAGCCTTTGAGTATTTTCCAGGATAAAAGCTAAAATCTTCCTAATTTTCCTCATAAAAAAGTAGACGGGTGAGGTCAAAGCATTAATCTGACTCCCAAAAGATAGCTTGTTGTCTATTATCATCCCGAGGTTTTTAGCTTTTTCGGCTAGCTTGGGTAGTTTGCCTAGGTTAGCTGGCCACCAGCCAGGGGACTAATGGAGGGATCGTTCCCAAACAGCGCTACCTCTGTTTTGTTGCTGTTTAGCTTTAAACAATTAAAGCTCATCTAGTTGTTTACTGCTGACATGAATTGCCTGCTCAAAGAATCAGGTTGATCTGTGACTGATATGACGATTTGTGTGTCATCAGCGTAAGAGGTTAATGCAAAACCGAAAGATCTTACGACTGGAGCCAGTGCTGCTATGTATATATTAAAAAGAGCAGGGCTCAGCAAGGAGCCCGGCAGTACTACACATGGGAGTTGGAACGGAGTAGACTTATATGGCTCCATGGCCACAAATTGTATCCTATCCTTCAGAAAAGATTCTAGCAAGCAAAGTGCCATTCCCTGTACTCCTCTTGCTGCTACCCGCTCTATCAAAATGGCATGATCGACAGTATTGAAGGCCGCCGAAAGGTCAAATAATATGAGGGCAGCCTTCCCACCATTGTCCAATACTTCCCTGATTTCCTCAACCAATTTAATTAAAGCTGACTCAGTGCTGTGTCAGCTATAAAACCACGTTGCGACTCGTCTAACCACGTGTGTGCATAATGTATTCCCCAAGCTGTGTGTTCATGGCTCTCTTCATGATCTTGGCTGGGAACGGTAGTCGTGATGTGGGACAATACCGGTTTATGTCCTCTGGCTCTAACTTGGGCTTTTTGATGATAAGCCGAATTGAGGCTGCTTTCCACATCTTTGTGAAAACTCCTGCCTTAAAGTTTACATTGATAATTCTTGCCAAATTATCTGCCACTACATCTTGGGCCATTTTCACCATAGCCACCGGGCAGGGGTAGCTTGGATGATCCAGATTTGATATTTTCCATTAAATCCATTTTTTGTGCTTTATCGAGATCAATAGACTTTCCGAAACTTGGTTCCCACGCTAATCTAGCCACTACTAGCTCAATATCTGGAGTAACTAGTTTCTCCCTGGCTCTGCGGCTGTCTACTTCATTGAAAGTTCTCTCTACTTTATACACAAAATGTGTGGCGATCTTATCACACAAAGATTGGGTTGGCACAATCTTTGAAATGTGTGGAGAGGTAAGGGACAGTATAGGTCTGAACAATTCCTTAGAGGAATTCTTCGCACTTTCTATCTTTTGAGAGAAGTACAGGGTTTTTTCCCTCCTTATCAGTTCTTTATAAATGCTAAGGGTCTGTTTATATGTATATCTCTCGCTGGGATCATAAGCTGTTCTCCAAATGCGTTCTTGTTTTTTGCAATTTAGTTTACATCCCTTTCATTTTTCTGAATAACAAGGGGCTGTAGGAATGGTTGCGCCGTACATGTACGGAGACCAAAGACACTGAGGAGGAAATGTTTAACTACAACCATTTGTTGTAGGAGCTGGCGTTATTATCTAGGTCTTCCCCATACAGTGGCTGTGAACTCATTACATTTTCTTGGAATTTCTGTTGGTTAATCCTATTCCAGGCTCTGACTGACCACTTCTTTACTGCCCCCCCCCCAGTTTGATGGACAGTTTCTATTAGTCTGTTATTAAATAAAATGGCCGAATGATCAGACCAGGTAAGTGGTAAAATGTCTTCAACCGAAATGTGGGGATTATTGGCGAAAATCCTATTTAGCGCATGACCCGCTTTAAGAGCAAGGGATGAGGTAGGGATAGGAAGTTAAGGTTGAAATGTCATGGGTAAAAACGTTAACTGTAAAGGTACAAGGGAGTCAGATATTAAGGGTGTAAAGATAAGGGGTAAGAGGTTAGGAGTAGGAGACTATGGGTGAGGTAAATGGTAAAACATATTAAATAAAGAGTTCTTATTTAAAAAGTGTAAAAGTCACAAGGTAAATGTAAAAATGATAAGATGGGGACCATGAAAGAGCAAACAAAGGCTCACTCTCAAAATGAAAAGGGAATGCCCACTTTGTTGTAATCTTTTCCAGTGAACCTGACAATTGGCCTTTTCTTTTTCATAAACCCATTTATTGCTTCCACGCATTCTGATGCACAGACATCTAGTCACATACACGTGTGGCACATATGTACATAACAACAATACACAAATACAAACTCACATACAGATGTAAGAGATGTGTAGGTGGACAGTAATTGTTTCATGCTAGTCCTAAAAGCGAGAGTAAAGCAGGATTACAATCTATTCATTCTGTCTCCTCAGATGGTTTGAAGTATAGGAGGAGCATCAGATGGGGGCTATGTGATGTCACACCCAGCTCAGTGACCACCCTCTCAGACATGGAAGTGTCTGCCTCAGACAGCGTGCATCCTGGTAGGTCCTATGAAGACCGACAATGACCTGGTCATCACACCATGAATGCAGTGGGCTTAAACAGGACACAGTCTGCTGGCTTTCTAATGCATCCTTAATATATGGGGCCAGTGGACACAATGAAACACCCATTGGTGGTGATTATCAGAGTTCTTGTCCACACCCCCAAGGCTTGTGTACTGGGCTGTTTGTACTGTTAAATGATAGAGGCATGCATAAATGACATCAGTGATTGCTCGACAGGACCAATGAGGCCTTCCCAGGGATATTCGCAGTGGTTTGACAGTTGACTAAAGTGCATAATAATTACCTTTTACTGCCTGACACTTACACTCACATATGGCACAACGTTGAGGGTCATGCCCATCATCTAGTACTGTACCAGTCCACAGAAAATCAACCGCTCATCATCAACTGCTCAGGCATGGAATACCTGAAGAGATCTGCCACATGCAGCAGGCCAGGGGAGGATTGTTGTATTTAGTCCATCACCACAGGTCCCAACTAGTTACATACTATGACCACTTCCTGACACTTCACAATGACAATCAGATATTAGGATGATATTAACAAAGTCCACCCCAGCATCTTTCTCTGTCATTTCTCCTGTTAACCTATGCTTGCTCAGGCCCATCCACTTTAAGGAAAATGTCCCAGAATGGTCAGCCTTGTGAAGTTACCAGCTAAGTGGACTATGAACAGAAGAAATCTCATAAAGGGACCTAGCGAGCTGCTTAAAGCTGCCGCCTCCTGAAAATCATAAACTGCGCATCTCTCAGATTTCTATATTGATCACATTGGTAAGCGTTGCATCCCATAAAACGATAGCAGCATCTCATTGGTCCTCCCTCACGTCATGGAAAGACGTGTTGTAACATTTGTTATAACACTCCTGAGGCGGAAAGCCGGGAGATAGTCTCTCTTTTAAAATTGTATAACTTTTGTGTATTTTAACTGTGCACTTACCCCTGATGCCGTGGGAAAGCGCCGCTGTCACCTGGCTCAGAACGCTTCACTCACGCCTCGCTCTGCCCGCAGGCCACGCCCCCTTCGGAGGCCACGCCCCCCGCCCTTGCTACATAGGGACGCTGATCTACGAGCGCCGCCATTTGTTGTAACACTCCTGAGGCGGAAAGCCGGGGGATAGTCTCTCTTTTAAAATTGTATAACTTTTGTGTATTTTAACTGTGCACTTACCCCTGACGCCGTGGGAAAGCGGGAAAGCGCCGCTGTCACCTGGCTCAGAACGCTTCACTCACGCCTCGCTCTGCCCGCAGGCCGCGCCCCCTTTGGAGGCCACGCCCCCCACCCTTGCTACATAGGGACGCTGATCTACGAGCGCCGCTATTTGTTGTAACACTCCTGAGGCGGAAAGCCGGGAGATAGTCTCTCTTTTAAAATTGTATAACTTTTGTGTATTTTAACTGTGCACTTACCCCTGACGCCGTGGGAAAGCGGGAAAGCGCCGCTGTCACCTGGCTCAGAACGCTTCACTCACGCCTCGCTCTGCCCGCAGGCCACGCCCCCTTCGGAGGCCACACCCCCGCCCTTGCTACATAGGGACGCTGATCTACGAGCGCCGCCATTTGTTGTAACACTCCTGAGGCGGAAAGCCGGGAGATAGTCTCTCTTTTAAAATTGTATAACTTTTGTGTATTTTAACTGTGCACTTACCCCTGACGCCGTGGGAAAGCGGGAAAGAGCCGCTGTCACCTGGCTCAGAACGCTTCACTCACGCCTCGCTCTGCCCGCAGGCCACGCCCTCTTCGGAGGCCACGCCCCCCGCCCTTGCTACATAGGGACGCTGATCTACGAGCGCCGCTATTTGTTGTAACACTCCTGAGGCGGAAAGCCGGGAGATAGTCTCTCTTTTAAAATTGTATAACTTTTGTGTATTTTAACTGTGCACTTACCCCTGACGCCGTGGGAAAGCGGGAAAGCGCCGCTGTCACCTGGCTCAGAACGCTTCACTCACGCCTCGCTCTGCCCGCAGGCCACGCCCCCTTCGGAGGCCACGCCCCCCGCCCTTGCTACATAGGGACGCTGATCTACGAGCGCCGCCATTTGTTGTAACACTCCTGAGGCGGAAAGCCGGGAGATAGTCTCTCTTTTAAAATTGTATAACTTTTGTGTATTTTAACTGTGCACTTACCCCTGACGCCGTGGGAAAGCGGGAAAGCGCCGCTGTCACCTGGCTCAGAACGCTTCACTCACGCCTCGCTCTGCCCGCAGGCCACGCCCCCTTCGGAGGCCACGCCCCCCGCCCTTGCTACATAGGGACGCTGATCTACGAGCGCCGCCATTTGTTGTAACACTCCTGAGGCGGAAAGCCGGGAGATAGTCTCTCTTTTAAAATTGTATAACTTTTGTGTATTTTAACTGTGCACTTACCCCTGACGCCGTGGGAAAGCGCAGCTGTCACCTGGCTCAGAACGCTTCACTCACGCCTCGCTCTGCCCGCAGGCCACGCCCCCTTCGGAGGCCACGCCCCCCGCCCTCCGTCCACACTCCCATAAATCATGTGTCTCCCTCGGAAGCGCAGCGGACGAGCGCAGCGGGTGCGACGAATGCGCGCCGAAGGCGCGCCTAAGGAAAGCCCGTCTGCGCCCGTCCGCGACCGACCGGGACCAGGGGCACCTGATAATACCCAAACCATTCATTACTCCAGGGCCGATCTCATGGAGTGTAATACAAACAACGACCTTCTCCTTTTACCAAAGGACACACTCCATCAGCTCTGTAAGTATGGTATCCTGAGCCAAGGCTGTCACCTCTCCACCCGTGCAGCATGCCTGGCCTCGCCCAATCTACCCACCAATGATCTCGCCATCCTGTATCTCAACACCCGCTCCCTTGTCAAGCACCAAATGGACATCTTCCTTTTATTAGACACGGAAAAGCCAGATATCCTCCTGCTGGCAGAAACTTGGCTAACCCCTACGTCAGCACCTGATATTATAGCAGCACTGCCACCCGACTACTACATTATTCAGGCTGACCGGGCTACCGGGAAAGGAGGAGGGGGAGTCGCGGCGATTATCCACTCCAGTCTGCAGGTCACCACTCTCACCTGCTTGACGCTAGTCAACACAGATAACCTGGTACTAAAAATTACTACTCCTCAAATGTTTATAGCATGTGTCCTCCTGTATAGACCACCCACATCAATGCCACTGTTTCCTATGTCTCTTAGTGAGCAAGTTGCTAATCTGGCTTTAGATCATACCAGGGTCATGTTAGTAGGCGATTTCAACTACTGGTATAAAGATCCAGCAGAGGGTTCTCAATCGGCAGAGCTGACTGACCTTCTGCTTAACCTCAACTTTAAGCAACTGGTGCTTTCCCCCACCCATGTTAAAGGACACATTTTAGACCAAGTGTGGTCTAATACTACATGTGTGTCCTCCCCGCTAATTCTGCCTTGCCTATGGTCAGATCATCTCATTCTCAGATTTAAGATCTGTGTTAAGCATATCAAAACCACGGTGCCAACTACTGGCAAACTAGCCAGAAACTGGAACGCTATGGATAAGGATGCCTTCCTACAGTCACTAGCCAATGACGTCCCCTCCTTGGATAACGACATAAACCTGTCAGTATCCACTCTAAATAACTGGCTACAAACGGCCAGCAATTTTCATGCTCCTTATAAAACAATTAAACTAGCACGGCGCACGGACGCCAACAGGTGGTTCTCAGCCGACTTGAAAAGCAGGAAACAGGCCCTCCGGCACCTTGAACGCGTGTGGCGCCGTGATTATGACACTGAGGAAAAAATTAAATATACCAGGGCGAGGAAGGAATACATGAATGCCATCTCTGCAGCGAAGACAGAGTATTTCTCTTCTCGTATCCTGGAATCAACAAACAAATCCAAAGATATCTTTTCGGTTTTTAACGAACTGACCAACTTGGAGAATGTTCGTCCTAAAGTAACTCCTACCCAGTGCTTGTGTGATTCACTCAACACCTACTTTAGTGACAAAATCACAGATATAAAAGCTAGCATTCTCCAACCAAAGCCTCCAATCACGACTGGCATGGCAATCAAACCCGGTTCTGCCACCCTCACCAACTTCTCACTCATAACTCATGGCCAGCTTTCGGAACTTTTGATGAGAGCTAAATCCGGCTCCCCACTGGATATCTGCCCCCCCGCATCCTGAAAGAATGCTTCTCCGCCTACCCTACCCCAGTTCTTGCTCTTCTTAATGACTCCCTCCTGTCGGGCATAGTCCCGTCTGCCTTCAAAGAAGCCACGGTCATACCTCTATTAAAAAAACCTGGTGCTGACCCGGCATGTAAGGCAAACTACAGGGCCATCTCCTTGCTGCCTTACCTGGCAAAAATTCTAGAGGCACACATGGCGAAAATCCTCTCTAACTTCCTGGAGGAGTCCTCCTGCTTTGACCCCCATCAGGCTGGATTTCGGCCTGCGCATTCAACGGAGGCAGTGGTCACCGCAGTGTTGGACACCCTCCGAGACTGCGCAGATAGACGCTCTCCCCAGGCACTGGTGCTCCTGGATCTCTCGGCCGCGTTCGACACGGTCGACCACAACATCTTGGTCGACCGTGTCGGACAGGCCGGCGTTCAGGGCACGGCGGCCTGCTGGTTGAGATCTTTCTTGGAGGACCGCTCTCAAGCGGTGCGCCTGGGGGACTTAACCGGTGTTAAACAACTTACTCCATGCGGAGTGCCACAGGGTTCCTCCTTGTCACCTCACCTTTTCAATATTTACATACTCCCCCTTATACAAACTTTGAGGGACAGACAGGTGAGAGTATTTAATTACGCAGACGATCTGCAGTTACTCTTCACCGTTGATAACTCTGCAAAATCCGTCAGTCTCTTCCAGTCGACCATGAGGTTTATTAAATCCTGGATGGACCAAAATCAACTGAAATTAAACCCAGGTAAAACTGAACTGGTATTGACCGGGGAAAGTGCCAAACACTGGGGTCCCCAGTACTGGCCCTCAGACCTGGGCCAAGCTCCACAACCATCACCATCGGCTAAAACACTAGGAGTCATCGTGGACAATGACCTTTCTCTAAAGGCACAAGTGGGCCAGGTGGTCTCCAAGTGTTTCTACCAACTAAAAAAAATCAGGAAAGTTCGGCGATTACTTACGCCTGAGGCTACTTCCCAGGTTGTGATCGCCACTGTTCTGTCCCATCTGGATTACGCCAATGCCATCTACTTGGGTCTTCCAGGCTATCTACTTAAGCGTCTCCAGATGGTACAGAACTATGCTGCCAGGATGATTTTGAAGCAACCTAGGTGGCAAGCGGCGACCCCCCTTCTCATTAAATTGCACTGGCTCCCGATCACACAACGCTGTGCCTTTAAGGCAGGCTGTATGATGTTTAAATCACTGCATGGCAGAAGCCCTGAATTTATTAATCAATTAATCACCAGTTATGTTCCCCCCCGCAACCTTCGCTCTCTCCACCTAGGCCTTCTTCAGATCCCCCCGTTCAAGCTTAAACGTTCTGGTGGACGTAGGTTTGCAACACTTGCTCCCCACTTATGGAATACCTTCCCACTGGAAATCCGGCTCTGCCAGAATCTTCTACCTTTTCGGAAAGCCTTGAAGACATGGCTTTTCAGACAAGCCTTTTAACCCATCTTTCCTTACCTCTGTTGTGTTACCGTCAAATTAGCGCCAAGAAACTAATAAGTGTTAGTGCGCTCAATAAATGATTTAATAACATAACATAACATAACATAACATAACATAGGATAAACAAAGAGAGCACCCTTACAAGCACACTTCTTACAAGGTGTAGTGTGCTATCCGTGTAGACAAGCGCTTCAATGCCCCACATTGGTCTAGGAAGAGCTCATCTGTGCTGGCAGGGCTCCCCAATTCCATATATAAGTCCCTTAGGCAAGCGCTTCATGCGCTAGCACTGGAAGAATCCTGGCTTTTACCCATGACTTACACCGCTTTCAAACAGTTAACCAACAAAGCAATTAAACAAGCGTCACTACTAATGGACAAAGCTGCAGTGGCTGGTAAAAGCCACGCTTGGATTGTCTTGCCATCATACATCCATCTGAAACCCCATCCATATCTGCAAGACTGCTTCAGGGTCTATTACAAAAGGAAATGAAGCCTGCTAAGGCTGGGTTGCTTCTTGAGTAAAGACCTCACCCCCAAATGGCTACGGTCATGGCCAACACCCGACTGTCGCCTCTGTGGAAACGGCGCAGAGTCACTACTGCACTTAATATGCATATGTCCGGCACTTCAGGGACTAAGGAAAATGCTTCTGCTACCACTTTTAAGAGACGCTCAGGTGAGAACCTGCAGGGCGGCTGTCATCAAATGCCTTAGCGGGTCTTGGATCCATTTATCCTGTAATACTATAAAATTTCTGGAGTATAGCGCTCAAGAGCTGGAAAACAAGGTACCAACCAAAGAGGACTCAGGATAACAGGTCTATCTATAGCCGGTCATGGACCCTCTTTCATTCTGCTCAATGGACACCTTTTTCTCCACTCACTAGTATAGTACAAGTATTTTTAATTTGAGTTAAACAGTGTAATGCGACCCAATTTACACTACTCTCCCAAGTTTTATTTTCCCCCTTAGATCATTTCTGCAAAGTTTGTGCAATTCTACGTTACTATTTTTTAATCCGATTTGCTGTTTATTTTGCGCTGTTTTAAAGATGTAAATGTTGACCACTTGGTGGTAAGTTCCACCCTTTTATGATTTTTTTTTACAAATCAAATAAAAGTATTATTATTGGTCTAGGAAGAGCTATACAAATATTACAATACAATATTGGGCCAATGTTGCTGATATCAGCAGACCTTATCAGCCCCTCTCTGACCTCCCATGCGATCACTGGAGCTAAACTGATACTTTATTACACATTCGTGAGCAAGGCCCCCAAGGAGGAAAGGTGCGTTCACAAATCTGAAATGACCAGTCGAATGGTCCTTCCAGTTTTCCTACTGCCGACATAGTGCTTTGTGGCCTCGCACTGGCATAAAGTGCTATATAAATGCTGCAACACAGTGGTATTAAATGGACGAGTCGATCTCCTTAAGCACTTTGCTTCAGGGTTTCCACTCTGCTGCACCAGACCCGTGCATAAAAGAAGCGCTCGAAGTATAAAGCATTTCCAGTAAGTGAGCGCGTCCGGAGGGGGCCTAGGCTTGTAGGAATGACAGACAGAGCCAATGACGCCGTTTATTCCTTCAAAGTCCGCACTCTGGGGTGAAAGCCAGGGGCGGAGCTTGGTCTGTAAGATTAGGGGGGGTGAGCTTCAGATTTCCCAACAATCACGTTGGGACATGTTAAAATACATTATAAGACAAGCAGGGCGCAGAAGGGGGAGGAATGCTGATTGGTAGAGGTACTAAGTGAGAGAAAGCACATTATTTTGTGAAATAACCAACATTTTTTAAGTCTTTCCAAACAGACAAAGATGAGAGAGTGTGTGCCTTTTTGTCTGATTGCGTAAAAATTCTTAGTAAAATCCGACAGACACCCCACCATATCTAACTGAAAGCAAATACTCCCAACTATTTATCACAAAATACATTTATTAGAAGAGTCTAACACCCCAAGTGTGACAGTTCAGAAATTAAATATATACCACCCACTCTATTGTTATAGTTTTGGGTAGCAGGTATTCAGGCGTTCTGCTGTCTTGAGTTTCTTCCCATTGCTCCCTTGGCTTTTCGCCTTCTTAAAAATAAAAATCTTCGTCACACAGTCATTCCTCCCCCTCTCCCTCCTTAGGATCTCCTGTTAGTTCTGAGGGCTCTTCAGTGTCCTACCTTTGAGCTTATTTTCAGCTGATCTTTTGCCCGTTTGATCAGGAAAAATTAATGAAATTGGAGCTTTGCTTTTGTCCCCTTCATTTCTTAAATTATTTTGGGACAAAGTTGTCCTCAAGCCAAGTCCTTCATTTTTGCCTAATGTACTCTCCTCTTTCCTTTGCTACGAAGACACTGTCCATCCTAACATTTTCGAAGCCCTATGTCTCCAGAGGATTCCCTTATTCATACCACTGATGTACATTGAGCATTATCTATTTACATGTTTCATACCTTTGTGTTCTTTCAGATCTAGGTAATCTCTCATCTACATCTACCCTTTGTAGGTAGCTTAAACTAGCTATAACCAAAGCCTATGACCTAGCTGGCCAGAACCTGCCTTCTACTGTCCAGGGAGGGTCATCTAGGGGTGTCTCAACATCATGGGCTGTGTTTGAGGGAGCTTCCTTAAAGGATATATGTGCCGCAGCCACATAGTTAACCCTACATACCTTTATGACCCCTTACAGTTTGCAGTTGGCGGGGTGGGGTTCTATCTCTTCAGATCTTGGTTAACATGTTATATCTCTTTATCTCTTCAGATCTTGGTTTACATGTTATGTCTGTAGTGCACGACTAATAATGCAAAAAAGTTTTACTTTGAGATCCTGAGACAAAATTACATTTGTATGTGCAGCATCATTTTATGTGTGGTTCCTGTTTGAATCAAAATCCCTATTTTCCTGCTTCGGTATTTACTTGCTTCATAAGGACTGTGAGAGGAAAATGGGCGCGGAGATAATGTCCTGGTTACTTACCGATAATCTTTATTAGTTGTCCTCATCACAGTCTTTTAATTCCTTCCTCCCAATCCCAGGGTTTGATATTGATTCTTTTTCTTTGAGATGCTTCATCATTACAGGATGTTGGGTTAGTTACTTTCTCTTTTATGGCAGTATGGTATTACAGACGCCATGTTGGAAGTAGACCTGTGGCTTGCTGGGGCTAACAATCTCTGCGAGAACAGGAGTAAATTTGCATCATAAGGACTCTGACGCAGAAAAACTGGATTCGGAGTAATGAAGATTACCAGTAATTGAGATATGCTTGCACCCCCTGTATGCTTGTATCGTCTACTGTGAGACAGTCCATCACTTGCACAGCTGACTACTCTTCTACGAGATAACTCATCATCTGCACACTCTGCTCCAAAGTAACTTGTCACTTGCACTTCCGTATAAAATTCTCTAAGATTACTCATCCTCTGCACAACTGTCTAGTACAACTCATCTCTTACATGCCTGTAAGCTTGTGTCTTCCACCTGCATCACTTATATGCTTGTATCCTCTGTTGTGAGACAGTCCATCACTTCCACAGCTGTCTGCTGTACTACGAGATAGGTCATTGTCCGCACACCTGTACACTCGGCTCCGAGGTAACTCACCACTTGCAATCCTGTTTAATCTTCTCTAGGATAACTCATCGTCTGTAAATGTAAATGTAAATGTAAATGTATTTGAGCTTGTAAAGCGCACTGCTACACGTCCGTAGGTTTCCTGGCGCTGTATAACTCTGGGGAACCCGTCCTGGCTTTCCCTGTGGGATGGTCCCTGCTGGGAGTCCCCAAGGCGGAGCCAGGCATCCCCGGAATTGATGGGGCCGTTGTGGAGATTAGGCAAGCTAACAATTGTCTAGTACAACTCACCTCTTACATGCTTGTATCCTTTGCATGGTTGTATCCTCTGCTTTGAGACAATCCATCACATGCACACCTGTATACTCTGCTGTATAATAACTCATCTGTAAAACTGTATGCTCATCACTTGCATGCTTGTAGCGCTTGCATGTATGTACCCTCTGCTGTGGGACATATCGCTTGCACGCCTCTCTACTCTGCTGAGATAACTCAACGTCTGCACACCTGAACAATGCTCCGAGATAACTTAATTCGTGTACATCTGCGTACTGTGCTGTAAGAAAACGTATTACTTGCACGCGTGTGTACTCTGCTACTTAAAAACTCATCACTTGCACTCTGGTGTAATCTTCTGTCAGATAACTCATTGCTGCGAGAAAATCCACCCCTTGCACTCCTGTCTACTTTGCTATGAGATTACTAATCGTCTGCACAGCTCTTCTCTGGTTCCCCCCCTTGCTTGCTTGTATGTTCGATTAGACAACTCATACTGTGCACATCTGTATACTCTGCTCTGATACAGCTGATCGCTGACACATCTTCATACTCTACTGTAAGATAGCTCTCTTTTCACTTGCACATCTGTATAACGCGTTCTTAGATAACTTTGAACTTTTACATCCGCATTGTCTGCTATGAGACAACATATATTACATCTATATTATTTCATCCCTAGCCTACCTTTGCATTCTGTTCAATTGTGACACATTCAATCGACTTCTGTATTCTCTGCAGTGATTTAGTGCACGCCCAAAGTATTAAGTGTACTCAATTTTTGCTCTCTATTCTTAGTGTACCAATTCCAAATACTACATCCAGCGTTTTTCTTGGTCGTGCAATGTGGTGCCCTCCTGTGTGAACACAAGATGCTCGACACCAACGATTACAAGCTGAGTTGTTCAGAATAATTTTGGTATCAGGTGGGAAAAGACCACTGATCAGTGTCCATACATGCCTGGGTTTTCTGTGTGCAGGGACAAAAGAGAGTCCCTATTGTGTTTGGTCTTGCTAGGGTCGTAGTATCTGCAACCTATTGCTTCCTTAGATGGTCCCTTATAGCATATTACTCCTTCTTGTGGGCAAATGTGGCCACTCGCGGGCGGTATGACTTGCCGGTGGGGGGTGCGCAGGTTGGCGCGCGGGAAGGGGGCGCACGGGGAGGTTTAATTTAAACAAAATAAAAGTTACGGGGGGGCACGGGGAGGTTTAATTTAAACAAAATAAAAGTTACGGTTAACTTAGCTTTGTCGCCCCTCTCGCGCCGTCCTCCTCGCTACAGCAGGAAGCAGCTGCAGGCAGCCTCCCTAACCTAAGCCAATCACAACACAGCAATTGGCAGCGTTGTGATTGGCTGGGATGCCGACCTCACAAGCGCCTATGGGAAGGCCATTTTCTCTGTGTACCATTTTATATTTCTGCTTCTCGCACTGCGAGAAACCAGTGAGGCGATGCTCCTCCACCCACATGGTGGAGCCTCCCGCCCCTATGTGGCATTCAGGAATACATTTAAACTGAAACAGACGCAGAATGGCAATTTAAAAATGCAGGCATGTAGATGGGCTGGCTGCTAACGTTGAAGTTTGTGAGGGTTTGGATATATGGTGACATTCAGTTGAGAAACTTGGCCCTTGGCAAAGGTTGGTCCAAGTAGGTTTTAACTCTGCCCGCCTCAGTAGAACTTCGTATTTCCTGTCAATGGATATCCATTGGGTTGGACATCCCTTGCCACAAAATTCAGACACTGCTGCTACAACAATTTTTCAGGTAGGTATGAGATGGGGCGGTGGTCCTTGAGGTGAAGCAGTTATGGGGCCACGGTGGCAAGAAGGGGACAGTCTGCGTGAGGGATAAAATGAGGCCCTCATGTGAAGCACTTTGAAAATCTGCATGCTTAAAATATAACAGATTTTGCAATGTTTTCTTTAAAACTATTGCATACACAACAAGCCTTATTGTGCTGACTTATGCCTCTATGTACTTTAAGAAAAATCTTTCAAAAAAGTGTTCTGAACTTCATTAACAAAACCTCTGCTCAATAGCAGTGGCTACTATTAATGCATCTACTGTGGTTCATGTTATACGCTTCAGCTCGCTTTTCATCTTGATGTGCCACTGTTGGATATATAATTATGTTGCCAATACCTTATGTACTTATTTTAACTGAGGCATTTATAAGGTCACTTAGTGACTTTTTTTTATCTCGACTATGTAGTGTTTTACTTTAGATTATCTCTTTGCCAGTCGTGTGCACACCAAGCCCTGTTGTGCTGATTTATGCCACTCTGTTCTTTATGAAAAATCTGTCAATAAAAAGTTATGTAATTTAAAAAAATATATGTAGTAACTTGCGAATCGTCTTACTTTCCACATTCTTGGTTCTTTAAGCTGTGGTTACAGAAAGCACCAACACGATCTTATGACGAGATAAATAATTCTGTGTATAAGGCTGCTTGAGTCTCTGATGAAATGGCAATCTACTGTATGCGGCTGAGCTAGAACCACTGTACAAAAGAATATATTTGTGGATGGATGCCTAAGGCCATGAACCCCAAACCAGAATGTTGTGAATAAGTATTAAAAACAAGTTTTAATTTGAAGAGAAATAGTATGAGATATGGATGTGTTTATCAATTATATTAAAGCAGCTTTAAAGGCTTAGAAACTGAACGTGCACATGAGTGTCAATCGGGTAGCTTGTGAGATTTTTTTCTGATTAGACACATTAGCAGACAAGAATGTTTGCACCTGTCTCTTTTTCACGGTGAAAGTGAATTTAACTGGGGAATTAAAAAGTCTGTGTTTTGGCATCTGTCTTGCTATCAGTCTGGGGCGTTTTATGAAGGCACATGTAATGGCATCAAGCGGTGCACTTGTGCAAAGGTTAGTTTACACTCTAACCCCTGGATCTCTTCAGATCAAGGAGAACTCCCCATGTGGATCCTTCCAACTTGTGTGTGCAATTCACACATGACTGACTGCAAGTGAGTCACTCCCCAGACAGGCAGATAGTTCTTCGCAGAGATCCTCTTGCTTTCAGTTAGGCCTAGATAAGAGGGGCTGTAAGTGATGCAGCCACAATTAAACATATATTAATAACCCTACAAAGGTAAAGTACGTATGTTCGTGACAGGAGGAGGTACTACTTCGACTTCACAATGCCAGCGCATTGCACGCTTGAGGGTGGTCTGGACACTTCAGAATGACTATTGATCCCCTACAGCTGGCAGTTCACAGGGGAAATACAAGTAAATATTCACTGAGCAAGGACAACTACACTCAGGGCACGCCCAAACTATCAACAGTTACACTGAAAAATGGGTTCTGTAATGGCAGTGTAGCTCCCTGGTCCTGGTTAAAGACAGTTCCTTCTTGAACAGGCAGCGTGCTGTTGTGAAACAAGTTCCTAGCAAAGGTATTAGCAACATATAGCAGCTTCGTCACTCACAGAACCTTTAAAAAAAAACATCTCGTAGCCTTTCCTGCAGTATCTCTGATCTTCCCGTTCTTACAGCTCTCACCATTAAACCATGAAGGTCAGAAATCCCGTCTCTACGATTTAGAAAACAGGGGCCGTACTGACCGTGCCTAAGATGGAGGATGGGTTCCTGCCCTTTGCCTTCCATACAAATAGAGAAAAAATTCTTCAGATGGTAACATCATTTTTAAAATATTAGAAACATTGGCAAACATTTCCTTTACAACAGGATGCGTTGTACAGCGCCGGTGTACACCTGATGTAGTGTTGCTGACAGTGGGGCGTACCACTGCAGCACACGCCCCCTCCCACTGTTCCTGCCTGGTTTGCCCCTCGAGCGTAAGGGGACATTGGTTGAGTCCAGACGTAAGCGTGGACACGCAAGTTAGTGAATAAAAGGCTCAGGGCCCTGGGCGTGGTCAGGTTAGATACCCGCCACCAACAGTACCACAAGTGTCTGCGTCCTTTATGTCCTAGGCCCAAGCAAGGACTCTACACTGGCGACGAGGTGGCTATTCATCCGGCCCACTACGTGCCCTGCCGCCACCGCTCACACTGCCCTGGCTGCCGACCTCCAGCCCAGCCCGCGCGGCGCTCTCCCCAGCGCCCCCCTGGGTCTCCGACTGCCCGCCGTGGCCCGCCCCAGCGTCACCGCCTGCCTACCTGCTGCTCTCTTCAGTGGTGCCTGCCGGTGTCCCCGGAGCATCTTCACCCAGCCTCCCGACCCGCCACGGACTTCCGCTGCTGTGTGGCCCCGAGCCACTGCCAGGTACCCCAAAGCCTTCTGCCTGCTGTCCGCAGCCTCCGGAACCAGGCCACATCGCATCTCCCGGGCCCAGCCCCAGCAGCTCTCCGGTGGGCCCGCGCATGCGCTGATTGCGCCCCGCGCCACGTGTTTGACGCGCTACGCGGCCTCCCTGCCAATCCTCACGCATTGCGCGTGTCATCGGCCCTTCCAAGTCTCACGCATCCCGCGGAACGGGGCCTGCGAGCACTCCATTATACCGGATCGCCTCCAAAAGTGTTTGTTCCTCGTCTGGTGACTGCTGGAGCCTGCCGCACCTGCCTAAAGCCCCCCTGCCGGCCTCCCCTGCCGAGTGTCGGCCATCATGGCCAACGTACCGCCTTTGGAGCCATTCACAGTCACTGGTACCCCCCCCTTCCCAGGCTTCCCGGTGGCGGAAGTGGGTTGAACGGCTTGACAATTATTTCATCGCAGCGGACATTGCAGCGGAGCGACGGCGCGCAATGCTGTTACACCTAGGGGGTGAAGCCATCCACGACATTTCCAAAGACATCACGGAGGGGGACCCGCCCCACACGTACAACACCCTACGAGACGCCATCACGAGGTACTTTGAGCCATTTGCCAGCGCGGATTACGAACGCTTCCTACTCCGCCAAGCACGCCAACTCCCAGAGGAATCAGTAGATGTCTTCTACGCTCGGCTCAAGAAGTTAGCCAGCACGTGCACGCTCCCGGATGCGGAGGATGAAATTCGCGCCCAATTCATACAGGGGTGCGCCTCCCTAAAACTACGAGAGAGGGTGCTAGAAACGGACGCCATGTCTATGCGCGACATCCTAGCCCTGGGGCGGTCTAAAGAACTTTCCAAGGCCCGCGCTGCCCATATGGAGCCAAAGCCAGCGGTCACGGTCAAGACGGAGCCCGTGTGCGCCATCAAAACGCAACCTCCAGACAACCGAATGAGACCTCCCAGAAAAGGGCGGCCGAAGCAGGCCCAATCCACCCACAGTCAAGCCTGCATGTGGTGCGGAGGTGCCACTCCCCACAAAGGCGCCTGCCCAGCCCACGGCAAAATCTGCAGCGCGTGTGGCAAAGCCAATCATTTTGCGAGCGTCTGCTTATCGTCACAAAGGAAGAAGCAAAGCGGCCCACCCAGGAGGGTGCGACAGATGGCGCCACTACCGACATCATCAAACAGCAGCGACATGGACGACGACGAAGAAGACGCCGCGTCAGTCCACGTGGTGCGCATGCTCAACACCCTAGCAGCCGCGGATTCGACCGAACCAATGTGCACCGTCCAAGTGCATGGCCAAGCTGTCAGAGCCCTCATCGACACCGGCGCGACGATAAACCTCATGGCCGCCAGCGTGTACCAAGGCCTCGAAGATGCCCCCGCGCTTCACCCCACAAGAGTGCAAGTGTTTGCCTACGGAACCCGGCGCCCGTTGCGCCTGTGCGGAGTATTCCGGACAGCAGTGTCCCACGACTCAACGCAGCTACAGACAAAGATCTACGTATCCCATGAAGGATCAGGGTTCCTTCTTGGTTGCAGGACGGCACGAGAGCTCGGGCTCATACACTTTGCCCTAACAGTACAAGCACAAGGATTGGACCATCTGGTGGCAGAACACTCCTCGCTGTTTGAGGGCATCGGATGCTTACGAGTCCCCCCCGGTCCGACTCCACATTGATCACTCAGTGGCCCCAGTAGCCCTCCGGCACAGACGGATCGCTTTTCACCTCCGCCCCAAAGTTGAAGCCGAGCTGAGGATGCTTGAACAAGCTGGCATCATTGAACGAGTTACTGGACCCACACCGTGGGTATCCCCCATCGTAGTGGCCAAAAAGCCGAAACAGCCCGAGGCAGTTAGAATATGCGTGGATATGCGCCTCCCCTACCTAGCAATTAAGAGAGAACGTCACTTGACGCCGACCATTGACAACATCATTGGGGAGCTTGCAGGGTCCAAGTGGTTCTCCAAGATGAACCTGAGGTCGGGATACCATCAGATTCCCCTTCACCCAGACTCGCGTCCGATCACGACCTTCTCCACCCACGCAGGCCTGTGGAGATATACGAGGCTAAACTTCGGCATTTCAAGCACGGCAGAGGTGTTTCAAAACATCATTCACAATGTCCTACAAGGCCTCGACGGAGTGCTCAATGTGAGTGATGATATTCTGGTACACACCCCGACACTGGAAGAACACATCAGACGCCTACAGTATTCAACCGGCTGAGGGAGAGAGGACTGACTCTCCACAGGGACAAATGTGAATTTCTACGCAAAGACATCAGTTTCTTTGGATACAGATTCTCCGACCAAGGAGTGGGCCCAGACCCAGAAAAAGTCAAGGATATCCACGACGCGCCAGCCCCCACATCTGTGACGGCCGTACGCAGCTTCCTGGGTATGGTGACATACTGCGGGCGTTTCATCAAGGATCTGTCGGACCTGACAGGGCCCCTCCGCAACCTCACAAAGTCAAATGCCGCCTGGACATGGGGCCCAGAACAGCAAGAATCCTTCACAAACACCAAAGCAGCTCTGTCGGCTGACACAACCCTGGTCTATTTCAACCCGCAACACGAATCACAACTGCTAGTTGATGCCAGCCCCACCGGCCTGGGAGCCGTCCTATCGCAACGACAAGCATGCGGAGAGTGGGCCCCCGTGGCGTACGCCAGCCGCACACTGACGCCTACCGAACAACGCTATTCGCAAATTGAACGCGAGGCCATCGCCATTCTATGGGGGTGCCGCCACTTCCATATTTACCTCTATGGACATCCTTTCTCAGTGATCACCGATCATAAGCCCCTAATACCACTCTTCCAAGGCTCTTCCTCTCGCCCACCTCCGAGAATCGAGAAATGGGTGCTACAGTTGCAGGAGTTCCAATTCACAGTGGTATACCGGCCCGGCACGCGGAACCCTGCAGATTATCTGTCAAGGCACGCCCGTCCAGTTACCGAAGCTGAGGCAGCCGAAGCAGCAGCCACAGAAGAGTACGTCCGGCTAATCGTCAAACGGTCGAGACCACGCCCAATGTCCCTGGAGGAAGTGGCGAGAGCCACCAAAGACGATGACTGTCTCCAGATCGCAATCCATGCCATAGCGTCCGGCGACTGGAAGGCGCTGCAGAGCCCGGCATCTTTTCGCACTCCAGACGCCCAAGCCGTCCTGAAGGCCTTGTATCAAGTCAGGCACGAACTATCTGTCTCGGCCGAAGGATGTCTCCTGAGAGGCCCTCGCCTTGTACTGCCCAGCAGCCTCGCCCAACAAGCTGCACTGTTGGCACACGGGTCGCACCAAGGGATCGTCAAATCTAAAAACAGACTCCGGAGCAAATTGTGGTTCCCTGGACTCGACAGAGCCGTCGAAGAAGTGGTTCATAGTTGTCCAGTGTGTCTAGCGACGAGCCTGCCAAACCCTCCAGCACCTGTGATCACCGAGGAGGGGCCAACATCCCCGTGGGTACGAGTGAGTGCAGACTTCGGCAGCCTCCCCGGGGGGAAGTACATGCTCGTCGTGGTGGATGATTTCTCTCGATACCCCGAAGTAGAAATTGTGACGTCGACAGCGGCATCCGAAGTGATCCCTAAGTTCGAAAAGGTCATTGCCACCCACGGGCTCATGAAGGAAGTCCGCACTGATAATGGACCCCCGTTCAACGGCAGCGAGTTTACAGAGTACCTGCAGAGCCATAGCATCAAACACAAACGGATAACACCAAGATGGCCGCAGGCCAACGGGGAGGTCGAAAGGCTAATGAGAACTTTGAACAAAACAATCCAAATCGCCATTGCCGATGGCCACTGTCTGGAGCTAGCCATCTACCAATTTCTCCGAGAATATCGCCAGACCCCGCATTGCACCACAGGAGTTTCTCCAAGCTGACTCTCCTTTAACCGGGCTTTCGCTGACACCATCCCACACCACCCCACGTGGGAGCTAGCCCCAAACCCCAGAAACAGGTCCATGGAACAGCGCGCCAAGAACAACCAGGAAGCATCCCGAAAACGGAGGGCAGCAGACAGCCCCATCCAAGTCGGGGACACGGTTCTTGTGAAAGACCGCCATCCCGGCGGGAAGTTCCGCTTGCCATTCGAGCTGGACCCCTGGAGAGTAACAGATGTAAACGGGACAATGGTCACGGCTGTCAGGAACGGGGAAGTGGTCACAAGGAACATTTCGTTTTTCAAACAAATACCCGAGAGAGGAGAGGATCCGGAACCGGATGACTGGCACCTGACCCCCCAGCACAGACCGTCGGAACCAACCGGAACAGGCACCACAACACACCAAACAGGTGACATCACCCCGAGCGACAAAGAGCCAGAGAGACCAGCAGAAGATCCCAGCATCAACGAGACTAGAGAATCAGAAGAAACACCCCCCAGCCACGGCGGAAGGTCGAAGCCAAGCAAGATACAGTCTACGTCCGTGCCCCAAACCTTCCCAGAGGTACCAAGACTTTGTGGCCCAGTGCTGGCGTTGAGCTGACCGAGATGGCTGACCCCGCCGAGAATAAAGTAAGACTGTTCTGGTTTTGTATCCTATCTGTTATGGTTTTTTCAGTAAATTCAGAGACTGCACCAGAGACATTTTGTTGAACTTTGTTGAACGTACCAGCTATAACGGTCACAGCACCCCCGCTGACCAGAAAGACATTTGTGTGCTTTTGCATTTTCCCAGTTTGTTTTATCCCTAGGTAAAGGAGGAATGTAGTGTTGCTGACAGTGGGGCGTACCACTGCAGCACACGCCCCCTCCCACTGTTCCTGCCTGGTTTGCCCCTCGAGCGTAAGGGGACATTGGTTGAGTCCAGACGTAAGCGTGGACACGCAAGTTAGTGAATAAAAGGCCCAGGGCCCTGGGCGTGGTCAGGTTAGATACCCGCCACCAACAGTACCACAAGTGTCTGCGTCCTTTATGTCCTAGGCCCAAGCAAGGACTCTACACCTGAGTAACTGGGGGCCCGGAGCAAGGGTAGGATGGACGCTAGTTGCGCTGCCTCCTTACCGTGAGTATTCCCTTCACCGCCGATCTTCGTGAGCAGAAACCACACTGATCTCCTGAGGGAATGATGAACACATGTACCCGTGTGTTTATGAAGTAAACTCTTTTGGCTACAAGGATTTGGAACAGCGATTATTTTTTTTTAACTGAGATTCAGACTACTGGTGTCTACTACAACAATTCTACTCACTCTCGGAGTGCTACTTACTGTCATCTTCTCAACACTAAATTACCATGCCGGGTCGGAATTATCACCGGACGTGGGCCATAAAACTAAGGATGCAGCCTTTGAGCCCTGAAGAGTTGTAGCATCTGTGAATGTACAGACCTACAACGAAACACGTGCCGGCTGGCTGTAAATTGTTTATGATCTGATGACCTTAAAAAAAGGAGATATATAAGAAACTACAGGATACGACGTTGGACATATTTCAATCAATTACATTATTATATTATTTGTTATGCTTGATTTGAGTGCGCAGGACTTTGTGTTTACACCTGAGTAACTGCCCAGCATACCTCTGTATGTGATAAGTAACTGTAAAAAGAATAATTCACTTAAGTATACACACGGTGGATATGACTGTCTGTGAGGCTACACACATGCCCCGCCCCCTCTCCCCACGTACCTGTGGCTGTCCCAGAGTGCTGGCCATAGGAACCTCGAAGGTGGTCGCAGAGGGCTTGGGGAACGTCACGGTGGTAGGAAGAACCCCGCCAGCCCCTGGGGTGTGGTGCATCAGGTGCTCCCTGTGAGATGAGAGTAACAGTGAAGAGGGCTGCCTCCAGAGCGGTTTGCCTTTGCCTCTCCCCTTCTCATCGCCGCACTCCCTTCCCTCCTCAGCTCACTCACCTGTAGGCCTCATAGTCTGGAACAATCCTGGCCACGGCGGTGATGGGCCCGGCAGCGTTCTTCAGCGGCCTCTCAAAGGACTGGAGGAAGACCTGAAACACAGACAGAGAACAGATGGGGCGAGTCTGATGCAGAGCAGGCAGAAGATCCTTCTCCCACATTGCAACCAAGACGTGGAACGAGCTACCGGCAGACATCATGCGCGCTCGTTCCCTAAATCCCTTCAGAAAAACGCCCAAGACCTGGCTCTTCGGCTAAACAGATCTACAGACCCCTCCCCTCAGCGCCTTGAGACTCTCACGGGTGAGTAGCGCGCTTACAATCCCCCTGATCGATTGATGTGGGAAGGACCTGGCTTTAAAGACGGTTTAAAGAAGCAGGTGGGTAAGGGACTGAACAAACCCTATGACTATCAACAGAGCAGAGGGAAACACGCTCTTAAAGGTCTATACTGTTGGAATTCTTCATTCAGGTGCTCCCTAAAAATCAGTGCTGTAATGGACGGCCAGGTGAGCACTGCTTTGTAAGTCTCAGTAGATGGAACACTATTTGGATTTCTGAATCTTAGAGCCAGTGCTTAGTTTAAACGGGTGGTTTCTGGTAGGGCCCCCCACACTAATTTTTGCTTGTGGTGGCATCCACCTTGTGGATTGAGCAGGGGCGCGCCACAAGCACGAGTGCAGTGCTTGAAAATGAGCAGACTGCGCGCATGCACGCAGCACTCCCGGGCTCTCTCTCGCTCTCTCTCTCTCTCTCTCTCGCTTTCTCTCTCTCTCTTTCTCTCTGTCTCTCCATCTCTCCATCTCTCTTATTTCCATCTTAAATGAGAACACGTTATAAAGTCCAAATCTTGGCAGAAAACGCATGCTTCCAAGAGCACATGTCTGTCCACACCCTCTATCTTAACATCTGCAGTTACTAATAGCGCTGGCCTTTTTCTTTTACAGTATTATGTGCCTCTTGGTAGGCATTTACGCAAACACATTACAAGCCGGCTTTCAGCTAAACTTGGTTATAAATACAAATATAAGTTTGTGCTATTCATTGGAGGCCGCCAGAAAGCGTGTGGACGAATAACTCCGCTCACTTGACCAGCCCAATTGAAAAAAAAGCATCTTGTAAAAATGGAAGCGCACCTTGGTTTCAAATGAAGTCAGTGCTTTCCCTCCCCCACCACCATCTGTATTTCTCTCTACCTCCCTACCTCTCTCTACCTCCCTCTACCTATCTACCTCTCTCTCTACCTCTCGCTACCTCTCTCTCTACCTCTCGCTACCTCTCCAACTCTCTCTACCTCTCTCTCTACCTTTCTCTCTACCTCTCTCTACCGCTCTCTACCTCTCTACCTCTATGTCTCTACCTCTCTCTACCTCTCCCTCTACCTCTCTCTACCTCTCTCTCTACCTCTGTACCTCTGTACCTCTATACGTCTCTTTTTCTACCTCGCTCTCTACCTCGCTCTACCTCTCTCTCTACCTCTCTCTCTACCTCTCTACCTCTCTCTACCTCTCCCTACCTCTCTACCTCTCTATACCTCACTACCTCTCTCTGTCTCGCTACACATCTCTAC
This sequence comes from Lissotriton helveticus, assembly GCF_964261635.1. Classification (NCBI taxonomy): domain Eukaryota; kingdom Metazoa; phylum Chordata; class Amphibia; order Caudata; family Salamandridae; genus Lissotriton; species Lissotriton helveticus. Next base: position 212,942,744 of record NC_136062.1, on the reverse strand, counting down.
ACCTCTCTAACTCTCTCTCTACCTCTCTCTCTCTACCTCGCTCTATCTCTCTCTCTTTATCTTTCTCTACCTCTCTCTCTACCTCTCCCTACCTCTCTACCTCTCTCTACCTCTCTACCTCTCTCGACCTCTCCACCTCTACCTCTCTACACCTCTCTACCTCTCTCTCTACCTCTCTCTCTCTCTACCTCTCTCTCTCTACCTCTCCACCTCTCTCTACCACTCTACCTCTCTCTCTACCTCTCTACCTCTCTACCTCTCTCTCTCTACCTCTCTCTGCCTCTCTACACCCCTCTACCTCTCAACCAGTTGAATTTTGGGAAGCCCAAACCATCAGTATTTCAAATCTGCACATGAAACGTGGGTAGGATGAGCCATGCAGCCCAGAAAGGGATGTTCTTTTTACATAATTTGTATTTAATAGAATTGGGAAGCAGGAGAACAGTCTCACAGTTGAGATAGAGATTCACATACACTGGCGACCGCTTTTGAATTTGCTTTAAAACCATTCAAAGATGGCTGCAGCGTCTGCGTTGGATGCAGTGAACTAAGTGGCAGCCGGCGCCAGATAGCTCTGCTTGTCCTTTTAAAAAATAAAAAAAAGCATTGGCATAGCCAATAGGTCTCCCCTTTGGGACCTTATAAGTGTTAAGTTATCCAGTACAATATCCTTGGTGCAACAACATCAAGTGTTGCATGGCTAAACAATTATAAGGTCCTAAAGGCGAGACCTATTGGCTATGCCAATGCTTGTTTTGCTATAGCATTGATGCGAGTGCACTCAAACAAGTGCCTGCAGAGTTCGGCCACTGTGGGAACATACAGCTCACACTACATGAAACAGGCAAAGAACGTATGAATTAGCTCTATGTGGATTACAGAGGAATATCGCCAAGCAGATCCACTATGTTTGGGTTTCAGCTCTGCATCTACAGACAGAAAAATGGCAGCAAAAATAGTCTATATAACATAAATTAGGTTTATATTTAAACGTGTATGTATGTGGTTAGCATATTTTAATACACATTTTTATGTTCCTGCGAAGAACAATTGAAACAACTTCTGCAAAGTGATGGGCTGCATAGAAATAGTAAAAAGGCATGTTTTGAGGGTTACTCTTATCTATTTAACTTTTTGTTGATCAATCCCTGGATAAGAACTGTTCAGCCAATGCACACATCCTCAAGTCTCCCTGATCATTCAGGATTCTCTCTGAATTTCCTCACACGCTCTCATGGTCTGACACAACTCTAAAAACTTCTAGAAATCATACAGCATTATATCAAAATTAAAAATATATATATTCACTTTGTATTTGCAACTTTCAGTGTATTGTGGGGTGAATAGAAACTGAATATTTTCTGAAATCCAGTTCGCAGTTATGTCTTATTTTATATCAAGAGGCTACCAACAGAAGCTAAAACCAAAATGACCACACGATCACCCAAGAATGCACACTTGCAAGAGCAGCACACACATCACACCCAACACACCTTAGGTGTTCCATCTATAAATACATATGAGAGAAGGCTTTAAAAAAAATGGAGTGCTGCCTATGATTGGACGGCACTGAACTCCAGCAGCTCCTGCCACCAACACTGCAAATTATTCAGTCGTGTCTAGTTATAGTTAACATTTACCTTACTTCAATAGAACACATTAGGCAGACATCTTGGAACTGACATGCACACAACACAGCACCAAACCCATCACGATGGCAAAGTGCTTCTAAGTGAACAGCATAGCCATAAGGCCTTCACCACGCCAACATACATCTGAGAACCGTTCAGTACAATTAAACTTAAATATCCCACATGGACTTGTGACATTGCATCAAAACTATACAATACACTAGTGATGCCATCCTCGAGATCAGCCTGCCCAGGCTTCGCCATGGGCAATCATCCACCTCATTGAAAAGAAAGACACAAGTTCTCCTGTACGCACAACCAAACGATGCACCACACTGCAATAATCACCGATAGGACCGGGCCAATTTTAGTTTTCACATTAAGACGGTTATTAGGAAATAACTTGGACAAACCCACTATTCACTAACCAAGCACAAAAACACAACTGGTTGATGAGAAGACCAGAACCACGTGGAGGGCGTCCATGCGCCGAAAACACCACCGTACAATATAAATGGAAGTATGCAATAAAAATATTGACAACTTAACATAAAATAGCTTAATGTTACATCATACCACAGGTATCTGAGATCATGTTGCGCTAAATAACATACATTTATACTGCCAGTTATGGGATTCTTGCCATTTTCAAGCTGCTAAAGATGAAATACTCATATTTAGAACCTAAATGACTGCATTCGGACCACACATAAACAAAGATAAAGCAGTTTATAGCTTGAAGCAGATGGGACTAGCATATTGTAGGCATGCTTGTCTTATACTTAAGCGGCTGGTCACCCTTGTTAAGAATGACACTCATGCATATTTAGACAATTTAACAACGAATGCTAGTGACGGGGCCCGGAGCTAGGGAATGCAAGTTGGCTGCCTACACCTCTCCCGGAGCAACAACGTGCTCCAGTTTCCCCGTTTGCCTTAGACTGTGCATCTAGGGGTCTACAGTACTCCCCAGTACAAGTCTACTAGGGTACTCCCTACCGCATCTGGTAATTAACTCACAGAAATTCAATACCAGACAGTAGTGCACCATTCACATTTAGTTACTTCGGAACTGACCCGTTATGGGCAAATTGGGCACGAAACATGTTGACCAACTACACCTTGAGAGCCCTTTAGGTACATTACTCCCACATAGGGGCACTCACACCGTTTTTAACCAGGCTAGAGCTATCTAAACCATTAAAACTTGACCTAAGAAGGACTGCTTCAGACCAATTTTACTTTATTTCACTCTCCTGTGCACTACCCAGCCCCCACACCCACACGTACCTAACAGCTTCTTCAAAAAGATCCCCGACAAAGAGCCCCATTTACGGGAGCCCGTCAGGCATTGCAGCGCCGGCCTGACGAGGGACAAATGCCCTTTGATGAAGCACGACATCTCACGGGGTGTGTGAGGGCGTCACGAAGAAAAACCTGCCTGTCCCCCACGCCCAGCCAGGAACTGCACACTCCCGTCAGACTTAGCTTCCTTGGGAGCCTGTGTGCAGGACCTCATAACTCGGCTCCCTGTCCCTCTCTTGTTTTAACACCAAGAAATGGAGCCAGCTGATTTCACCACACAGGGAATCCCCTCTTTCACGCGTGTGAATTGGGAAACATTTATTTTTTAATTTCAAACTATGCACTCACTGCAGTATGTATGGGCAATCAGTTACTCACAAGTTCTGAAGTAGTGTAAAGCTCAAGTTTGGAAGAAATCGTGTTTCTTCCTCTCTGGCCAGCACAAGCGGTATACACGGTGTAAATGGATTGCCCTTTCAACTGGCCCCCAGTGCAAAAGGCCTGCAAAGTGGCCCCAAGAGTGACAAGAAATCCAAGGTCTCTCCCTAGGGTATCACAAGAACACCTGGGAAAGGAGAGAAAGGAGAGAAAGGCTCTGCACATCTCGAATCAGGGGCTCACTGTGAACTTACACTTAGCAGGACCGGACTGACAGCACGAAGCAGCCCTGGCCCCCGTTGGGGTGGAGGGGGTCAGGCGAGGGTGCAAGTGTGAAGCACTGCTGCTTAACTAAACCAGCCCCCAGCACTACTTCTTTTGTTACGGGGCGATATTACAGCACTGCTGCAAAAAAACCCGGCCTCCAGTAACAAAACCAGCCCCCACCACTCCAAAACTGGACCCTACCCTTCCAGCCTCCTGGGGAAACTCCCGATGCTCGCTACAGCCAGTCCGGCCCTGTCACTTACACATTGTGCAGAGATGGTTAGCGGAGATACTTTCAGAGCAGGAGTGTGGCCTGACCATTGATGGTCTAACCCAGCTCAGCATTGCTCATCGCATCTCTGTTGACTATTGATGATCAATGTCAGACTGGCCTAGGAAATGAAGCCATCTGCAGCAGTCTCTCTCCTGGGCATCTCTGGCGCTGGCCTGTCAGAAGTGATCAGGCCCTGGCGTTTAGCCGCCGCAGAGGTGTGAATGGAGGCTCAGCTCGCACAGCAAAGACTGAAAGGTCACTGGTGCCCAGGAGGCCTCAGCTCACGACTTCACTGGAAACATCACAGCATTTTATTGCACGGATCTATGTGAGAGGTTTGGCCCATAGCTTGCTAGGAGAAATTGTGTTCCTACTTCCAGTGCTTGCACGCACTATGATTTCCATAACATCACTGCTTAATCTGAGTTAGTGGTTGCAGGTGGAGCCCATTGGCACTCATTTTTGGGCACCGGAGCTTATTTTTTCTAAACAGACTTTGACCCAGAGCAAGAGAGTGAAAAACACACAAGGCGGAAAAGAGAAGAGGAAAACGGAAAAACCGTGACAAATGGAGAAAGCCGGAACATGCAAAGAGATAAATGGGCTGGGAGTGCCTGGTGGTGAATTAAAGAGGCACGAGGTGCAATCAGAAACTCTCAATAGAAAATTCTCTGCCTATCTTATTTCGATATTGCGAATAGTCAATGATATAATAACGCAACAAGACAGTGCATAAATGTAATAGTGAACCACAAAGAAGAATAGAGATATAACAAAAATTGATTTTATTAGATAACTATGATATCTAAGGAATCAAGTCATAATAAATCAAAACATCAGTAGCACATCCCATCAAACACTCAGTCAAATCTCAGGCACACCATCTCAAGTATTCCCATTCTCACACATCAATCCTAATGGGTCATTCATAGAAAACAAACATAAGAAGATTCAAAATACCGGAAACGATATGCTGAAATCTATACTACTATTATAAAGAGAGAGCTGAAACCTTTGAGGCGGGTAAGCTCAAGAGGTACGGCACCAATCCCAACACCCAATACAGCACTGTAAAGGGGAGTTGCAGCAGATGGACATAGGCTATACAGCTGCCCACCATATACATTACAAAGGTCAAAGAACCTTAGGGGTAAAGTAGTCCCTTGTGGGCGTTGGCATGGGCGTGTCAAAGTACGCTTCACATTATTCCTTTGTGGGCGTGCAGCGTTGTCAGAGGGGCGTGGCACAAATAAAAAGTTGGCATGGGCGTGTCAAAGTACACTTCACATTAGTCCTTTGTGGGCGTGCAGCGTTGTCAGAGGGGCGTGGACCAAATAGAAATAAAATAGCCGCGGAGTTCAGTAGCGCGGCTTTCACAAGCAATGTGCGCGACCATTCACGCTCCACCTTGGCGTTGTGCTCAGTTATTACACGACCGTCTCCAAACACCAAAGTGTGCCGCATTCACGTCCATTGACATTCAGGCGGCATTACTCATATATAATGCGGCGCAACCTTTGTGGGCGTCAGCGTTGTCAGAGGGGGCTGGACAATTTATTTTTTTTAAAAGGGGCGCGGCTTTCACAAGCAATGTGCGCGCACATTCCCGCTCCACCTTCGCGTTCTGCTGACTTCTGACACGGCCATCTCCAAACACCAACGTGCGCCGCATTCACGGTCCTTGCCATACTGCGCCGCAAATTGGAAACAAATACAAACCTTTACTCCTTTCTGGCCGTCAGCTTTGTCAGAGGGAGCTGCACAAAAAAAATATATAAAGGGGCGCACAAGCGCGCCATTCACGCTACAACAGCTCCGGCGGAGACTCAAGGTAGGCAGCGTACCACACGATAAAAGCCACTTCACGATTGAAATTTAGTCCGGGGCTCAGGCAGGGTCTCAAAGCACTCAAACTACCAGCGTGAATCACACACGCATTCATCTCCGGACAACGTCGGGACGGGCAGCTAGTCTCATATAAAGTAAGGGTATACAATGATAAAAAAGTGTAGCATATGTCAAACAGATACAATCCAAAATGTATGTCAATCATAAATAATTCAAAGAATAACATCAACAATTAATCCATCAAGACTCTTTGGAACATGAAATGAATTAAATTGTCTAATGACTCATGACATTCCAACTATTGGAATCCAGCGGCGACACGCGTTTCGGTGTTTGCCCACCCACCATTGTGCATCACCTTCCTCTGGGCATCAGTGTCAGAAGCACAGAAGAACAGAGGGATGTGCCTGACACAGAAAGAGTGACGTCCCCTGTGTAGAATGAAAGGATAAGATGGCAGAGAGCAGGAAAATGGACGTCAACACATGAGAACAAGCAGCCAAATCCGGCGATGAGTGGCAAGTCCGCGAATAAAGACACATCAAGGGTATGAGTGAATCAGGATCTCGGTTGGTCGGGAAGATGCGGACCGTAGGAGCGATGTAGGATGGACAGATGAGTGACAAGCACGCTTTACGTGCAGGAAAGGACGGTGCAGAGTCGGGATGGATACGTCTGATCTAGCACTGCGTGAATGGCCGGGATAACGTAGGAACAGGCAAACAAGATAACATCTTGGGAGTCACGGTTCCAAGGGCGGACGAGGTGTAATCAGGACTATGCAGAATTGGTATTTTTCACCCTTATCTTCAACAGCACCGGCCATGAGATTCTGAACAACATTTTGGAATATTGTGGCATAAATATGACCTGACAAAAATATAGTGTTCTAAATATCCTTACAAAAATACCACCACTTTAAGGGGCTGATTACGATGTTGGGCGTAATTGCTTTCGCCCAACACCATCTGGAACACAGAACGGACCATCCCCCAGCCAGCATTCTTGACCACCTGATTTGAATGCAACTAAACACTTTTCGGTCGCATTCCAACATTTCCCTATGGGATCATGCATTATGGCCAAAAACTAGCCATAATACATGCTCCCGTAGGGAAATGGTAGCTACAGTACATCCCTGCACCTCGTGGGTGCCTGCCACGGGGTGCAGGGATCAACAGGGGGGGCACCATAGAAGCCCCCTTTTCCCCCAACTGAGCCAACACACACAAGGGGGTCCTGCTGGGTCCCCCAAACACGCATACCGACATGGTATCCATGTCTGACGGGCCGGCATGGAAACCTTGCCGGAAACCGTGCATTATAATCTCAAGGGCGGAAAGGCCCGCCCTTTAGGATTACGAGTCAGTGTCGACTGCCCACAGGCTCCTTGAGCCCGTTGGAATCCAGCCAGAATGACCATCCAGTTTCAATTCCGACTGCTTGATTCATAATCAGCCAGTCGGAATTTAAACCAACGATGGCGGTCAGAAAGCCTCCGAATGAAGGTTGAAGGTTTTCCAACCACCATCCTAATAGGCCCTTAGAGTTTAAAAAACCTACACCCAATTAAGGGATATTTTAAAAAACTTTAATAGGCCACAATATTTATGTCGGAAAATATTTTTGCAATGGATATTCGTAAGTGCACCCAGCTATAAAACCCAACTAAAGTATGGAAAGTTTGCGAATAAATTGTGAAGGTGCAAGTCGCTTGACTTCGCAGCAACACACACCGCTAAAAGAGTTCCTTAATTTAATGACACATACTTGTGAGTTTAATTCATATCATCAAGTGTGCAAACTTGTCTCCTGATCAGGCCCGGGCATAATATCTATTACCATTAAATCAATGGGGTTCACCCATAGAGTCAAAGGACCTGGGTATGAATAGTATGAAGAAAGGTGGTCCTTGACATAAATTAGAATAACACTTATATGAATATCATTTGTTTCTTGGTAGTGCGATTAAATCTGCATACATTGATTCAAGCAACATGGGGGAGATGTATTCGAGTTGGTATTGGTTATATGCACAGTAAATGTAAGAATAGACAGTACCCAAAAATTAGCAAGTTTAGCTTATAGAAAGAACAATAGATTATAACCACACTCTGGGTATTTATTATATCAAAATTCACATATTTATTTACAACTTCATAAAACAATTTTAAACGGCGCAGAAGACTATCAGAGTATAGTCAGTGGAAAGGAAAGGGGTGCTCTTGTGGTTTAGTGAAGAAAGACGAAAAATAAGCAATTATAATATACAATTCTAATATTTACATAAACCAAAGCGGGAGAGCTTCCGCTATCATATAAGCCTGTCCACAACAAATGAAAAAGGGGGGAAGGAAATTAAACTGAGCGGGGTACAGGCATACAAATTGATAAGCGTCGACGTTTCGACCCTAGTGCTCCTGGGGTATTTGGGACCTCGGCTGCGGGTCTTCTTCAGGACAAAGGTGATAGGGTGGGGGCGAGAAAGGGGGGGGAGAAAAAACTTGGCCGTGATCCAACGAGTGGTCTGGATTGAACACCAATGATGCTGGTCAGGTTGGACCTCCGTCCGAGCTTCTAGGGGGTGGGTCACCTAATATCTTATCGGCGGTCTCATGATTCAAGTTAACACTCAGTTGGACTGATCTTTCCAGTGAGGCCACTAATAGTAGATAGTAGGGGAGTCCTACCGGTGCCCCCTCGGGCACTCCGGTGGTAGTAGCACTCTATGGTACCGACGTTGCCTCTATAGTCTAATTGAGAGGTCTCACTTCAATTTCCGTCTGGGTTCCTGGTATAAGGTACCCAAGTTACCTCTGAGGAATATTAAGAAGGGCTGAATACCGCAGGGCGACTTCTACCGGCGTGTAATCAGTCTGGGGAAGCGCGTCCGAGCTAAGCAGTTACTTCCGTGTTGGGCCACGGAAGTAACTGCTTAGCTCGGACGCGGTTCCCCAGACTGATTACACGCCGGTAGAAGTCGCCCTGCGGTATTCAGCCCTTCTTAATATTCCTCAGAGGTAACTTGGGTTTTTTGCTGTACTTTTTCATTTTTCAGAAATCAGTTTGATGCCCTCAAACTCTTTTAATATATTGTGTAGTTAAATTGTTTGCTCCATATTGTCCTTGGCCCTGAGGAAGGTTTCTTACCGAAACGTACGTCGGCCTAACACCAACTGTCTTGGACCACAGCTAGTTTATGCCATCATAACTAGATGACCTATACCATCTTGGACTCCCTGTGTATTCCATTTAGTACACCTCACAACTGCCAAATGTATTTGTCTTTCTTGTTTAGTATCCATTTATCTTCTATGTATATGAAGAAATACATGTCATTTTAGGTCTAGATTAAAGTATGATTGCCATATCAGGATGTATGTATGATAGATTAGATTAGTTGCTATTAGAGGGCACTCTTAATGTCTCTTAAGAAAGCTCACATGTAAATTGAGTAATTCTAATGTTTGTTATGATAATGATCAATTCAGTTGTGAAAATGTGTCAAAATAATTTTTGTCTATAAAAAAGAAAAAATATTAATAAACTTGTTCAAATAATAATTTACATGTTCTCTCTTTTGGCATCGTTTTAAAAAAATGATAAGATTGACTCAATGCTAAAAAGAAATATAGGTCCTTATTGAGGTTTTGTTTATCTGTGCCTGGTTTATCTCTCCCCCCTCTGGACCTCTAAGTATTTGGGAGAACTCTTTCTTTCTATATACAGTCTGGAGAACCTGCAGGGAGAGACGGGAAACTTAGTTAAACCACACTCATTGAGCGGTCACCCGGTGTAACCCCAAAGCAGTTATCACCCCAACCAACACTCCTATAACAGGCTTGTGATTACACATCAGCCCACTAGGGAGAAGCTTCCAGAAACAAAAGCATCATAAATCTTCCAGGTCACATTTAATATTTAATGGCTGCGACACAGCTGGAGGTGCATTTGTGTGTAAAGAGCTTCTCACAGTGCTTTACAAAGGTAGATCCTGTGGAGCTCTGAATATCAGCATTTGTCAAAGAGAGAGAATACCAGACTCTTCTCGGCAGGACTGTAATTTCTTTAATGAGCTATTAGAGTCCACTGTCCTGTTAGACCATCATTCTTCCAACAGGTCAATGCCTCAGTGGGAAGCGGGTACTGCTATGACAACAAGTGCTTACCTCTCTTCGACGTCAAGCAGTAGATGGAGAAGGTCATTTATAAAACCATTTGAACAGATCTTTCTGTGGTCAACAAAGTGCAAACAAGTCTGTTGTGCACGATTTTGTGGTTTGTCTTGGATCTCTTGACTTGAAGGAGACCCATGGCCATCAGCCCGAAATATTGAACCCAGAATCCGTTATGAAGTCAAAGATTAAGAAAAGCAGACAAAAAAAAGGGAGTGAATCTTTATTTTCCAAAAATCTCTGAATATTGATGATAGATGGAAACAATGTGAAATAGGGAAGAGGATAAGTGAACATGAAACAGAAAAGAGCAGGATTGATAAAGGGAGCTTAAAAGTAGTGTCACATAATGTAAAGCGATCCAAAGAAAGACCAAGCTGTATAGAATGCACTTGGGGAGGAAAGTAAGGTATGCTGCGAACTAAAGATGATGACTGCATGAGATGTAGAGGATAACAATCATTAGCAAAGTAAAAAATAGGTCTCACCTATGCAAGATATAGTGGCGTTGTCAATGTTTTTAAGCCATGTTGCACAGCAGACCGTGGTGAAGAAGTAGTACCTCAGTCACATTGGGTGGAAGGAAAAGACGGGCACTGTGCTTAGTCAGTGCTCCACAGAAAGGAACAGAAGTGACGCTTGGTCTGCCCCAGCCAATTAGGAGGCTCCAAAGAAGAGTGACAATGAAACTAACAAATCATCAGCAACTCCAAGCCCTTTATTGTAAACAAAAGTGTCTCACAAGCAAGAGTGCATATAGCATATGCGTTGTCACAGGCCTGACCTAAAAATGATAAACAGAGGTAAAGAGAGAGACAAAGAAACAGGGGTAGTATGTGCTTAAGAGAGAAAGAGATGAAAGGGAGAGTCAGAGAGAGGGAAATAAAGAGAGAAAAAGAGGAACAGAGAAGTGCCACACTTGGAGGAATGAGTCAACCAGCCTGCGGTTCACACCAGTCATGAATGGTTTGAAATTACATTTGACTTTATGTCTCTCCTTTAAGAGTTCTCTGTGTCACTCATCGATATGTTGAAGGTTACCTTGTGCCACAAGACTTTGATATAGCAGCAGGCCTATGTGTTGATTTATAGAGGGCAATGAAAGTTTGATTCATAGGAATACTCATCAGCAGCTCTATTAATATGCCTCAAGAGGAACCTTGGCAAATACAGCTCCTTTAAGACAAGCCTACAGTGGAAATGTAATTCATAGAAGTTCAGTATGTCAATCCTCAACGACACCAACTCCAGGTTGTGTATTAAGCTGAACTATTTCTTGGAGACAGGCCTCCTCTCTTCCAGCTGGAGGCTGGAGGGAACTACTAAACAAATAAACCCATGGCAATCTACCTGCGTAAGCGGATATGCGGAAAGTCACCTTGGCCCACACTATGCTCTGCACTAGCTCTAATCTGCAGCAGCAAACGGATCTAAAGTTACCCTAACCCAAGTGGACTTACATGAATTTACTCTGGCTGCTCTTGACGCCAGACTGTAAGACAGCCTCTGGCCAGTTGTTCGAAGCATTGGTGAGTACATTTGAAATTACGAAAAGCAAGACTCAATTTGAGCAATTGCTATGAGCGGAAGGCCACTTCTAATCAATATTAGAAAATAAATCATGGCGGACGATATAACGCTCTGCAGCCTCTGGATTATGTATTACATATTATAAACTGAAGGCCAAATAAAGATGCATTTATGTTCTGTTTTTTTACTGCTTGTCTATATGTTTAGTCGATACATTTTTAAAATGCAGAATTACATTAAGCATGTAACTTACCTTCACCAGCTCTAGGTGATAATGATGAAAAGGTTGGAGGAAGCTCACAGGAACCGTATAACTGACCAGCAAATCCTTGGTTCGACTGTCGGCCACATTTAACACCACAGCTGCAAAAGGGCAAAAGATAAGAGCACAGAAAAGATTTCAGAGTATTCCACATGGGCAATTTAATGAATATTCAGCTTTGGGCCATTACAATCCCAAGCATGGTAAACAAATATTCTCAGAACATAAACCAAGGTGTGTCCATATATCTGTTCCCAAGCATAGTGAAACAGAGGCAACTTCACATACTCTCATCTCAAACAAGGTGTAAACAAAAATACTTTTTTGCATTTCCTTCTCCGGTATGGCACAGGGAAAGACATCTTCACTAGTATGGCATACACCAGGGTTTCTAATGTAGGTTCAGAAAGTCAAGAATCAGACCAAAATAAATTAAGTCCATTTACAAACACTGCTTGAAAATGTATTTTATTGTATTGTAATTGCATTTATATAGAGCTTACTACCCCTGATGAGGCATCAAAGCGCTATTTCGGGGAGTAGCACGCTACTTCGGAACCCATGAAGGATTAGTGTTGAATTGGTATACTGAAATATGAAAGTAACTTGAGTCGTGGATTGGTTAGTCATTTATTTGGATTCAGAAGGATAGCGGAGGGATAGAAGAGGGAAAAGGGTTTGCATTTATATAGCGCTTGTTACCTCTGATAGGGTGTTAAAGCACTTTTATCAGTGAGTAGCATGCTACCCCGGAACCCATAAAGGATTAGTGGTGAATTAGTATAGTGAAATATGAAATTTATTTGAGTGGTAGATATTAGTCAGTTATTTGGATTGAGAAGGATAGCGGAGAGATAGAAGAGGGAAAAAAGGTTTGCATTTATATAGCACTTGTTACCCCTAATGGGGTGTTGAAGCACTTTCTTACCGAGTAGCATGCTACTCCGGAACCCATAAGGATTAGTAATGAATTAGTATAGTGAAATATGAAAGAAATTTGAGTGGTGGATATTAATCAGTTATTTGGATTGGGAAGGAGAGCAGAGGGATAGTCGAGGGAAAAAGGTTTACATTTATATAGCGCTTGTTACTCCTGATGGGGTGTCGAAGCACTTTTTTGGCGAGTAGCACGAACCCATTAAAGGATTAGTAATGTATTAGTATAGTGAAATATGAAAGTAATTTGAGTGGTGAAGATGTGTGTCAGCTATTTGGATTGAGTAGGGTAGCAGAGGGACCAAAGAGGGAAAAAAGGTTTGTATTTATATAGTGCTTACTACACCTGATGGGGTTATGAAGCGTTTTTTTTGGCAAGGAGCCTGCTACTACGGAACCCACAAAGGATTATTGGTGAATTAGTATACTGAATTATGAAAGTTATTTGATTGGTGGATATGGTATTCAAGTATTTGGATTGAGAAGGGAAGCAGAAGATAGAAGAGAGAAAAGGTTTGCATTTATATAGCACTTGTTACCCCTGATGAGGTAGTGAAGCGCTTTTTCCAGAGTAGCACTCTACTCTGGAACCCATAAAGGATTAGTATAGTGAAATTGAGTGGACATGTTAGTTTGTTATTTGGATTACAAAGGATAGTGGAGGGATAGCCAGCGTGCGTTGGTAGGGGCAGAGCAGGCCGGGGCCATGGGAGTGGGGAGGAAGACTGGTTGGTGCGTACTTCTTTAAGTACGCATGTGTGTTCGGCCGGCCGTCTTAGGCTGGCCAAACACACATGCGCCCTCAGGTTTCCCCATCCCAGCTATATTGAACAGCCGGTTTAGAGAAACAGCACAGACTTCCTGTCCTGAGTAGAGCATCTAACCAGCCCACTCAGACCAATCCCTGCAATGCTCTCATAGTATGAGAGCAGCGCAGGGATTGCACATGGAGTCTGTGATGCTGTCCTAGTGTCTGCTGGGACCAGGAAGAACACCGAGGTGCGACATGGGAGGGAACCGGCAGCTGCAGGTAAGTACCTTTGTTAATATTACCCCCCTCGCGCTCCTCCTCTTGCCCTCCACACCCCACCACTGTTTGTGGCGGCTGTCACTGGTGTACCAACATTTAAAAGTGGCGGCTGCAGGCTTCTAAGCAGAGCTTTGGGCACCGGAACTCATTCTGCTACAAATTAAGCCCTGATTCGTCAGGCGTAATTTGAGAACAAGGGGGCAGATTTACAAGAAACTGAAGCATCTATAGAGATGAATCATTTTCCCTGTGCCAGCCTGCTATACCCGTGAGCTACATGGATGCGCCATATTTACAATAAGGTACAAAAGTGGGTGGTGATGGACGGAGCATCTGAACCAATCAAACACTCACACCCAGTCAACAGATCTGGGTTTAATCCATCACCGTTCTTTAGCCCACTCTGCCAACCCAGTTCAGACATGGCCATATGCAAATCAGTCTGACCCTGTGCCTCATGGGAACAGTCCAGCCCAAACTGCCAAGCCATGCCTTCCCTGGACCGGAAACAAGCTTCCAAGGACTGGTTTCTGGCATTTCAGCCGTCTTCAGCCCGGCTTGCTTGAAGCCAGTGGCAAAGTGAGCAAGGGACTCACGTCTGAGCATACCCTGCCAACTTATGGCGAACAAAGTGGTACAAAAGTGGGTGGTGATGGACGGAGCATCTGAACCAATCAAACACTCACACCCAGTCAACAGATCTGGGTTTAATCCATCACCGTTCTTTAGCCCACTCTGCCACCCCAGTTCAGATATGACCATATGCAAATCAGCCTGACCCTGTGCCTCATGGGAACAGTCCAGCCCGAACTGCCAAGCCATGCCTTCCCTGGACCGGAAGCAAGCTTCCAAGGACCGGTTTCTGGCATTTTAGCCGTCTTCAGCCCGGCTTGCTTGAAGCCAGTGGCAAAGTGAGCAAGGGACTCACGTCTGAGCACACCCTGCCAACTTATGGCGAACAAAGTGATACAAAAGTGGGTGGTGATGGACAGAGCATCTGAACCAATCAAACACTCACACCCAGTCAACAGATCTGGGTTTAATCCATCACCGTTCTTTAGCCCACTCTGCCACCCCAGTTCAGACATGGCCATATGCAAATCAGTCTGACCCTGTGCCTCATGGGAACAGTCCAGCCCGAACTGCCAAGCCATGCCTTCCCTGGACCGGAAACAAGCTTCCAAGGCCCAGATCTCTGTACTGGGGTGAATGTATGACATTGTTCTGCATTCTGTCCATCAACTGTTGTTTTGCATTTGTCACCCCGAGTGGGATGGGTATGCTCAGACGTGAGTCCCATGCTCTCCACACCACTGGAATCAAGCTATCCTGGCTGAAGATGGCTGCTAGCCAGAAACCGGTCCTAGGATGCTTGATTCCGGTCAAGGAAAGACATGCCTTGGCAGTTCGGGCTGGACTGTTCCCATGAGGCACAGGGTCAAGACTGATTTGCATAAGGCCATGTCTGAACTGGGGTGGTGTGGAGTGCAAAAAAACGATGGATTTAGGCCCAGATCTCTGTACTGGGGTGAATGTATGACATTGTTCTGCATTCTGTCCATCAACTGTTGTTTTGCATTTGTCACCCCGAGTGGAATGGATATGCTCAGACGTGAGTCCCAAGCTCTCCACACCACTGGAGTCAAGCTATTCTGGCTGAAGACGGCTGATAGCCAGAAACCGGTCCTAGGATGCTTGATTCCGGTCCAGGAAAGACATGGCTTGGCAGTTCGGGCTGGACTGTTCCCATGAGGCACAGGGTCAAGACTGATTTGCATAAGGCCATTTCTGAACTGGGGCGGTGTGGAGTGCAAAAAATACGATGGATGTAGGCCCAGATCTCTGTACTGGGGTGAATGTATGACATTGTTCTGCATTCTGTCCATCAACTGTTGTTTTGCATTTGTCACCCCGAGTGGGATGGGTATGCTCAGACGTGAGTCCCATGCTCTCCACACCACTGGAGTCAAGCTATCCTGGCTGAAGACGGCTGATAGCCAGAAACCGGTGATGCTTGATTCCGGTCCAGGAAAGACATGGCTTGGCAGTTCGGGCTGGACTGTTCCCATGAGGCACAGGGTCAAGACTGATTTGCATAAGGCCATGTTTGAACTGGGGTGGTGTGGAGTGCAAAAAAACGATGGATTTAGGCCCAGATCTCTGTACTGGGGTGAATGTATGACATTGTTCTGCATTCTGTCCATCAACTGTTGTTTTGCATTTGTCACCCCGAGTGGGATGGGTATGCTCAGACATGAGTCCCATGCTCTCCACACCACTGGAGTCAAGCTATCCTGGCTGAAGACGGCTGAGAGCAAGAAACCGGTCCTAGGATGCTTGATTCTGGTCCAGAAAAGACATGGCTTGGCAGTTCGGGCTGGACTGTTCCCATGAGGCACAAGGTCAAGACTGATTTGCATACGGCCATGTCTGAACTGGGGTGGTGTGGAGTGCAAAAAAAACGATGGATTTAGGCTCAGATCTCTGTACTGGGGTGAATGTATGACATTGTTCTGCATTCTGTCCATCAACTGTTGTTTTGCATTTGTCACCCCGAGTGGGATGGGTATGCTCCCATGCTCTCCACACCACTGGAGTCAAGCTAACCTTGCTGAAGACGGCTGATAGCCAGAAACCGGTGATGCTTGATTCCGGTCCAGGAAAGACATGGCTTGGCAGTTCGGGCTGGACTGTTCCCATGAGGCACAGGGTCAAGACTGATTTGCATAAGTCCATGTTTGAACTGGGGTGGTGTGGAGTGCAAAAAAACGATGGATTTAGGCCCAGATCTCTGTACTGGGGTGAATGTACGACATTATTCTGCATTCTGTCCATCAACTGTTGTTTTGCATATTTACAATACAGCACACCATGCGCAAGGATTAACATATGTATCAGAAATTCTGACGCATCTGTTGCCCAAAAGTCACTCATTGCTGGAATCGTGTAGCAAGCATGATGCCACTCCAGCAATGCATGGTGAGGTCTATACTGATCATACTGTGCCACTACTTACGCCTGCTTGAAGCAGGCATAACTTTTTGACGCAGTGGCATCCTAGAAGTGGCACAGTGAAATCTTGAAGATTTCACTGTGTCACTTCTACGCGGCTATCTTGTGTGGGAAAGCCCACCCTGCATACATTATACCTGACGCTGGTATAAAGTGACGCAGGGCTTTACAATGTGACGCATCTCCTTAGATGCGTCACTTTGTAAGTTGGTCTCATTGTTTGCGCCGTCAATGTGTCACAAAAATGACGCAACATCAGCACAAAATTGACGCAACATCGGCACAAAAATAATGCAAGGGGCTTGTAAATCTGCCCCTATATTTTTGTTACAATTTATTACTTAAAATTTTCTGGAATAGGCCATCTTTCCTACATCTACGTCACACAATTGAAAGGGAGCAGGAGTTGTAACACAAGAACGTTTTAGACTACAACATGGTACAAATTATATTTTTGAAACATTGCTGTTTCACTTTCATTTTAAACACGATTCATATAGGAAAAGCAATTTCAGTTGTATGTGTAAGCATTCAACCATAAAGTAAAGCACACATAGTAAAAGGTTTCCAATTAGAAAGCAATTCTTCTGTAGTCGCTTATAAAATACATCCAGGACGTGGAAACAGTTAATAGTCGTGATAAAATGTGAACGACAGTAGCCATAAAAGCATCCCTACTGGAACTATGAAATTACACCAAAGCATCATAAAATTATCTCCTATTCAAGATATAATTGCTGCACCCCGGCCTATACCTGTCCTACAGCTGCTTAAGGCACAATATAACACACACATAAAATGGCATTACGTAACTAATTAAATGATCTCCAAAATAATCAGGACATAGGATCAAATAAAAATATGAGCTTAATGGCACACGTATAGCATTTGTAATTTTATATATCTATGCATCCATAAATAAGTCCCTAGACACTAAAAGCAATAACTGTACAGAAATGTAGGGAAAGCACTCCCAACCTGCCTCCTGGGTTTGCCTGTGCAGGTGCATTTCCCATGATGGCCCAGTGTTTTTTTGCGGGGTTATTAAAACATTCTTTCATAATGCATGGACAACTTGACCAAATGTGACTTTTTCTGTGACAATTGATCTTCATAGTTGCATGGTGGGGAGAGATTTTGTAGAGGGCATTTCCCTGCTTCAAAATACTACCATAGCACATGTGAATATACTCTTGGCGGTAAGGTATTCCACTGTTTTTCCACTGTTCCTCCATTTTTCCATCTTAGTTCATTACTCTAATTGCTCTCCTTTCCTCTTCCTGGCTGCATCTCCCACAGTTACTTGTCATAAGAGGGAGTTACTGTCAACCCTGTCACCTGCGCCATTAGGACTCAGCATAGTAGAACTTTTTGCAGCACTTTCCTGTGGTGGTGTGTCTACAGGCAGATTAGGGCTGCTGCCGAGGAACCAGGATTGTCTTAAATGCATCCTCATGGCGTAGAACCCATTGACAGCTGCGTTCTCATCTACCACTTCTGCATCTGACCTGCCTTCCCGCAGTTCTTCCTCTAAAGTTTCATTGGCAGGTGCTTTTGTGATGGGCCAGTGACCAGTCTTTATTGCTTCCCCTCTAATGGTAAATGTAAGATGCTCGTGTACCTTCCTGAGCTTGGCTATATTATAGAAAATAAGTGAATAAAGGTCTATGGCACCACTAAAATGTGTTAAGATCAAATTGTGTCGTGAGAATGTCTTTGTATTGTGATAATGCCATGCCTTAATTGCTTGCATCAGGTTTCTGTATTCTCCTCCGAACCCCAAATCCCTCGACCCAGATTTCTCTACTCCAGGTCCTGCAAAGCGCTTTTATCTCCCAGCTGATGTTTATTTACAGTACGCCTTTGAAATGTTGCCATATTATCTGTTTCAGAGCAGAGAACCCAAGTATTTTCGATTCTTAGAATGCATAGTAAAATAGTAACGTTATAGGTTTGCTGCAAAATGACAAAACTTGTTCATGATTCAGAGTGAAACTGAACCTTTAGCATCCCTGTGGGTTCATTTAATTTTTTTTTAATTGGTTATATTATTTTCTACACTGCTGGTATGCCGTGATTGATGTGCCTATTTTAGTTTTTCAGATCGGATGGCTGTAATCCCTTGTTTTCAAAGGGTTCATTGTGGATGTATGAATGTCTTTAAAGCATGTTCAACTACAATGCATAACATGGGTGTGTCCTGCGCAAACAAATTAAATGCAAAGACATTCAGCGTCTAGAAGACGAGTGGGAATTCACAATCTGAGGCACTACAAAGCAACCTGCTTTAATCTTTGTAAAGCAAACAATATTTAAGCCTCTTTCTTCAGAGGCTCTCTTAAAGAGGCACATTTTAGATAGCGTCACAAAGAGACATGTAGTTTCAAACCACACCAAGTAATTACAAGCACTGGCAAAGCCAACGGATCTAGTGTCTGCTACCAAACCTTTGACTTTGTCAATGCATATTTAGTGTAGTCATGGTCTCTGTAACGATTTATTGTTGAGAGAGCAGTAGGGCCCCTGACAATATAAAACAAGAACTGACAAAGGCAATAAGTTTCGCCGGTGCGAGATCTATTCTATTTGTCAGTGTTGTCTTAGACATGTTGAACAGCAGCATAAGCTGCTGGGCAACATGGCGTAAAGTAAAGAACAAGCATTTGCAATGCAATAGGTCTTGAATTTACACAAATTTGAGTTAGTGGCATTGTAAATGACAATACCTTTTATTTATGTTTTGTTATTTAAAACATAAATAGAAGGCATTGTCATTTACAATGACAAGAGCTCAAGCATGCGTAAATGCGAGACCTATTGCATTGCAAATGCTTGTTTTAAAACACGCATTGACAAAGCCATTAGTTCTGGTCTTGGAAGCTGGTGCAATGGTTTGCTTATTTTTTTGGAATGCTTATGGCACAAAAATAACAAAAAATAAAGACAATGCTGTTTACAAGCAGTGGCAATATGATTGCAATACAAACATTTTACATTTCAAACAATAACCCTTATATGTATAAATTAAATGTTATATATATTTATATATATGTATATTCCTAGCAGGAAAAAACATTCTTACACGTACACAAGAGTTTATTTAAAAAAAACTAAGAACAGAAAGGAAGAGAAAAATACACTTAACAGAGAAATACTGGCCCATCAGCCCAGACATGGGCATCTTTTTAGGTGGGTTGCATACATAATTAAGAAAAATGCCTTTGCTCAAAGTGCAATAGAGACTAAGGCTAAAGTGGGCCGACCCACTGTGTGATGCTCTGGTGCCAAAAGCAAAATGCTAATGTCAGTTGAACAAACCTATAGATGAAGCGCACTTACTTACATATGTATGCATTTTTATTTATGATTTTTTTTATATTGTATCAGGCTGGTGAGACAGCTAATGTCATCTGTAGGCCAAATCTTGAATAGCTGGCTTTTGCTGTAGAGCAATTGTATCAAGAGGACTTCAACCCAGTGACTTCTCTTCTTGACATCCCTACGCCTCATTAGTGCACCTTGGATGCAAGCTACATCACACACTTGTGTTATATTTTTTTGTTTCCTTTAATCTAGCATCTGTGCGTAACTAAGCCAAATAATATACTGAATTTTAATATTGCCTGATAAAATACAACTCGAGTTTATTTTGTTAATTGTACATCATTAGGATTTTTTAACATGAATACTACATTATTCATATATGTAGAGTGCCAATTGTATTACTGTCATTGTAAAAACAGACGCTTCGTTAAAAATACAGACACGTAAAACCTTTTAGAAATATATTATGGAGTACACAGGCAAAAATGCTACCCCACACCATGAAGGAGCTATAAAATATACATGCTAAACTGACAGAGGTAGTCGCTGTCTTCATCAGTCAGTAAAAGATGTTTTTTAAATTAGAGATATGAGCACACAGACAAGTAAGAAGGCTTAGAATCATTTGACCAAATTTAATTCAAATATTAAATAGGCCAATCTATCTAATGACTTACCACTCTAAAATGGGCCAAGAGGCCATTTGAATAGGTTGGTTTTGTGCTATAAAATGCTTAATTTGATTTAACATTAAAACAATTGTGCTTCAGCTTAATGCGACAATATTAAGCACAATCATGCTAGGCACATAGTAAAAGGTGACTGGTTCTTGATATGTTGTGCAATGCGTGTTGTATATATTCACCCCTGAATCAATAGAAAGCAATACCCGTTGCAACCGTTGATTTTGCAGTTATTATTTCAGAACTACAAACTTCTAAACAGTAAAACAGCTGATCCACTTATCACTGCAAATGGTTAATTTGTCTTTGCTCTTGAAATAAACTCTTTCACGCGCTACTTTGTCCTCTTATTTCGTGTAAACTGTATTAAATAAGAGGTTGCATTCTTAGGTAAATTGTGAAAACAAAGATCCGGATAAGAGCGCTCCTTCTTTCATGTCGCCGCCCTTCTTGTGCTCCCACCAGTCCGCAGGCCCGAAGGCGTATGCCATAAAATATCATTTGCATTTTCACTGTAGTTTGCGTTCTTTGATTGTTTTTACCAATAATCTTTCCCCACCCTACCCCTACAAAACAGAAATCCAAGACCCCATAAATACCTTGCACGGTCCCCTTTTTAACGGTCAGGTAATTACACAGTTCCATGAGAATTTAACCCGTCAAAGGGAGTCTCATTACTTTATTCCTTTGAGTAGTGTCTCCGGCTTTGTGTCTGATGAATACTAAACAGAACCAATATTAACTATCAGTTAATTACACACCATTTCTCGTCACTATTTACCCGTTAAAATGGGCAGGTAGGACGCAGCCCTGCCATCTCCATCACTGTCTCCCTTTTGACAAAGGGACCAATAAAGATGAGTTACTAGGAGTCACCCACTGTCTGGTGCGCAGAGCCGCCCATTGCTAATTGCCATTAGAGACGGCTGATAATACAAACTTTGAAGTGAAAATCAGTCTAATGAGCCCAATGCTGGGAGGGGAGATCACATGTCAGAGCAGTTTGCAGATGCTCGTGAGCAAACAATGCCTGTTTTCCTTTAAGAGCTAAGAAACCTACTGCAGGTCTAGGCAGAAACAGGCGAGCAGTAGGAGACCACGGTCTCCTGTGAAATGGCGGTGCCCATTGCTCTCGCCCACGGCTCCTACTCTGAATAGTTGGTCAGAAAAAAGCCCTCGAGGTCTATCTGATCTGGACGCGATGGGGGGAGGGAAGTAGGGAAAGTGAAAGCGTGCCATGCGCACGCTGTGCTGAAACGCCGCATGCAAAGTGAAAGCGCGCCAGGCGGGCGATGTGTTAAAACGCCGCGTGCACGTAATGTGTCTGTACGCGTGCACATCTCCAGTCTCCATTCTGTCATTCTGAACAGAAAGCGACGACAATAGATCTCGCCAAGGCGAGCAGTGTCTATATGCATGCACATCTCCTGTCTCCCTTCCGAACAGAAAGCGACGGCAATAGATCGCACCAGGGTGAGCAGCGCATGCACTGCGTCACTAGGCGAGACCTAAAAAAAGAGCTATGACACAGCCAGCATTGACATTTTCATACCGCCTTTTTCTTTAAGCCATCTTGCTCAGTGGAGGAGAAAGACTGACTGCAGACTCAGGCTTTCTTATGAGTGCATCAGAAAAGTTTTTAAAAAAAATACCTCCAAAAGCACGTGGCCAGTGAAAGGATACTAGCCACAGACAGGAAGTTGTGCTTGATTCATGCTCCATGTTAGGGACAAACACTGGAAGCCCCAGGAGGAAGCAGGAGACGCTGACCAATAAGAAGCAAGGAAACAAGAGTTACATCGAAGCCAAGCAATGGTAATTAATGGGCGGGCTCTAAACCCATTTTAAACTTCCTTTTGTTTTGTTTACAAAAGATTTTGCCAACAGTGCATGCGCTGTCTCTGGTAAACCTAAAAATGACTAACAGCTAAAATATTTTTAGTCTCAACAAGTAGTCCCTGCCAGCAAAGGAAACTACTTTATGAGTGGAAGTACTCCATGTAAAAGGGAGGAATCCTTACACGGATAAAAAACAGCGGCATATCCAGTACCGCACTAGCCTTGATAAAGTCCTTCCTTACCAAACGAAGGCAATCAGTGGCCCAAGGAACCTTCCTTTCAACTGAAAGGCCGATCACATCAGGCACCCCACAGTGCTCATCTCTTAGCCCACTGTTGTTTGACATCTACATGCCTCCTCTCATCTCATTAATAGCCTCTTTTGAACTTAACTTTAAGCTATGCCTCACAGAGGTAATCCGTTGGATGAAGCTCAACCACCTTAGAGGCAATACGGACAAGACCGAGGTCCTGTTGATAGGAAAGGACAATCCCTTTCAGACAAGCCAATGGTGGCCGGAAGACGCACCCACTCCACCAAACACAGTAGAAGTAGCTAAGAATCTGGGAGTGAAATTTGATGCCTTACTCTCTTTTCGATCTCACACCCAGACTTCAACATAATCAAAACCCTTCAAAAATTATTTGATTCCATTCTCTGTGAGGAAGACAGTGGTGGTGGCACTCATTCTGTCAAGACTAGACTTCTGCAACAGCCTACTCGCAGGAGTAAACAAACAAGTACTTAAGAGATTACAGGTGTTGCAGCATGCAGTGGCCTGCTTAGAACTAAAACTACCCCGCAGATCATCCTCCTCAGCAGCCCTCAAAACCCTCCACTGGTTGCCTGTTCACAAGAGAATCCTATTCAAGGTTCTGCTAAACACTTTCAGAGATTTTAGAAACCTTGGACCCAAATATCTATTGGCTATGTTCACCCCTACACCACAGCTAGGATATTTAGATCCTCATCAGCAAATCTTCACAAACTCCCTGCCTTTAGGTGCAAAACCAAAGGAGGTACATCATTAGCAGCTCTAGGAACCAGAGCCTGGAACCTCATGCCAACACACTTAAGGCTGATGGAAACAGAAACCCAGTTCAGAAAGGCCTTGAAGTCTTGGACCTTTAGATCCTCAGATGTACTTTGTTCATCACTCATATAGTTGACGGGCCTGTCTTCCTTTTCTTTCTCGCGTATAGCGCCAGGAAGCTTATTTTGGAGTGATAGTCGTGCTCTATAAATAACCAAATCTAATAAAATAAAATCCAAATGTGAAGTTAAGTTGGCAATGGCTGAATTGGGCTAAACCGCTGCCCCATGCTCCAGGCCAGTGAATCCCACACTGTGGGTCGTGACTCACTGGTGAGTTGGGAGCTAATTTTTGGTGGGTCATGTAAGTCTGAACAATAAATAACGAAGCCTTTAAATTCTATGTAATCTTGACACATTTGCTGGTGATTCAAAAACAGGGGTCAAATGTCAGGCTTCTTTTTAACATGGGGTTGGTGCTTACTTTTCTTTCTCTCACTGGAAAGTGAGAGTTTTTAAAGAGAATTATGTGACAATGTAGAATGTTGTTTTGTAATACACAACAATATGTAAATACCTGTAAATGAACTGCATGCATCCAGCAGTTAGTAAAGAACAAATGGGGCAAATTTTTGTAATTCTGAAGTGTGCTGGAAATAAAGTTATTAATCGGATCAAAACAAATTAAAACACTTACTTAGTGATGCACAAATTATACATATTCACAGAAACCCAATTTCACATTATGATGTTTGTGCTAAGTTGCTTTATCAACACAACTGTATGTCGGCGCAAATTAACAGCAATTTCTATGGAAAACGTGCTGTCTGCAAATGAAAATGAGCTACCACACAATGCTTTAGTCTCCCAAGCTCATGTCCATTGGAGCTAGGAGGGTTGCGAACGTTTGTTGTTCTAAAACGTGGGTAGTGGTTCTAAAAAGTTCGGGAACCACAGTTCTGGCTGTAGTATGTAGAAGAAAATGTGAATGACAGAACCACACACCAATGGATGAGCAAGGCTGTCTGAAAGTGCCTTCAACTAAATATATTATGTATATAATCCTAGTAAACCCAACAGATCTTGGCTAACCCCCAGACCTAAAGATTAAGATACAGTCACAAAAAAAGGCTTTAGAGCACTTCACTTACAAACACTGCAAAACAGACCTCAAGAAAGAAACACGATTTTAGATAGGATGTATGACGTTACAACGCATGCTTTTACCACGCATGCTGTTACAACGTGGTTTTTACAACGCAAACCTTTACAACGCATAGCGCTTTGGGGTGCTGGATAGTGAATAGTTTAATTTACTATTCCAACTCCAGTCCCCGTGGACACTAGGGAAGGTGTTGGATAGTAAATTAAATCTATTCCCTATCATAGAGCGCCCCCCAGCGCAATGCGTTGTAATGGTTTTCGTTGTAAAACCTGCGTTGTAAAAGCACTGCGTTGTAAAAGTTTCGTTGTAAAGGATGTTTCCCTTTTAGATATCTTCACATACAAACATGAAGAGGTCTTCACAGAGTAACAATGCTCTAGGTGTGCTCATGAAGAATCAGGGTTTTAGAGCGAGCCTTCAGCAGTCTGCATGAATAATCAATGTTTTACAGGTATTCACACACACAAAAGCTTCAATACTTTAAACAATCTGAGTGAGTGGTGTTCTAGGAGAATGTAGATCATGATGAAATAAATATTCCAAACCAAAGTCATCAGAGTACATGCACACACATAGACACGCCCTCACACCCCTTTGCCCCATCTCACAAATTTTGAGGACTCACCCCCCCTTCTAATGAGTCTGGTGACAAGTCTGTTCACTTTTATTGATTCATTGATTCCAGCAAAAGGCCTGCTTTCTCGTCTGACTACATGACTTTGAAAATTGTGAGAATACTTGATTGATTACTGTAGAGAGCCGCCCCGCTTTTTATTAGCTAATTGGTGACATCAATATATTCACTTTAAATTATTTTGTACAGACAGGAAAGAGCAGGTCTACCTTTGTGAAAAAGAAAATCTAAATGAGAGAAAACAGATTTAAAAAATGAAAACCTTCCTATTCTTTCTGTCTTCCAGCAAAGGAACATAGGCAATAATACCTATTTTCCTTTTGCTTGCCAGGACACTTCCTTATTCAAGTGCTTTTGATTCAATCACAAGCATCTCAAAGTTTTACATTAGGGGTGTTCTAATTTTTCAGACTGTACTACCCAGTATGAAGTCGAAACATATAATTTCATCTCACTGCTTTATATGGACACAGCGGGGATTTTGAAAGATTGCATCAGATGCATTTCTATGAGTCCTTGTTGCCGGATGTATGACGTTACAACGCGATATATTACAACGCACTCCGTTACAACGCATTTTTTACAACGCAGGATCCATTACATCGCATGCCTTTACAACGCATGACATTACATAGCAGATGCTATTACAACGCATGCCATTACAATGTAAGTATAGGTAAGTATATTATTTTTTTTTAAATGTAAGTAATTTAAATTTAATTAATTAAATAAATTAAATTGTTTTTAAATAATTATTTAGTATATATATTACTTTAAGTTTATTTTTAAAAGAACTTTTAATAATAAAGAACTATTTTTAATAAATAATAAAATTATTAAAATTAATTTTTTAATTAAAATAAAAAATTGGATTTTAAAACTAAACCCTAAAAAAAAACCTGTACCCCAAAACCCAAACCCAGCCCTGAACCCTAAAAATACCCCTGTACCCCAAAACCCAAACCCAGCCCTGAAACCTAAAAATACCCCTGTACCCCAAAACCCAAACCCAGCCATGAACCCTAAAAATACCCCTGTACCCCAAAACCCAAACCCAGCCCTGAAACCTAAAAATACCCCTGTACCCCAAACCCCAAACCCAACCCTGAAACCTAAAAATACCCCTGTACCCCAAAACCCAAACCCAACCCTGAAACCTAAAAATACCCCTGTTCCCCAAAACCCAAACCCAGCCCTGAAACCTAAAAATACCCCTGTACCCCAAAACTCAAACCCAGCCCTGAAACCTAAAAATACCCATGTACCCCAAAACCCAAACCCAACCCTGAAACCTAAAAATACCCCTGCACCCCAAAACCCAAACCCAGCCCTGAAACCTAAAAATACCCCTGTACCCCAAAACTCAAACCCAACCCTGAAACCTAAAAATACCCCTGTACCCCAAAACCCAAACCCAACCCTGAAACCTAAAAATACCCCTGTACCCCAAAACCCAAACCCAACACTGAAACCTAAAAATACCCCTGTACCCCAAAACCCAAACCCAACCCTGAAACCTAAAAATACCCCTGTACCCCAAAACCCAAACCCAATCCTGAAACCTAAAAATACCCCTGTACCCCAAAACCCAAACCCAACCCTGAAATCTAAAAATACCCATGTACCCCAAAACCCAAACCCAACCCTGAAACCTAAAAATACCCCTGTACCCCAAAACCCAAACCCAATATATTTATTTATTTTTAATATTAAATAAAATAATTAAATAATGTTAAATAAAATATAAAATAAAATTATATACTTACCTATACTTACGTTGTAATGGCATGCGTTGTAATAGCATCTGCTATGTAATGTCATGCGTTGTAAAGGCATGCGATGTAATGGATCCAGCGTTGTAAAAGTTGCGTTGTAATAGAAGTGCGTTGTAAAAGTTGCGATGTAACGGCTGTTTCCCCTTGTTGCCTGGCCATGGATGACACAGGAAATAGACAGGCAGTGGCAAAGAACTTTCTCCGAACAAGGACGCACGTCAGAACCAACCATTTTGGCAGAGGAAGAAACTCGGTCCAGCCATCTGCCATCTCCTGGAAAGATATTGGCTGAGGAATAGTTTTTTACAGCAGTGAGACCTCAGGATAGACCTTTCAAATGAAGAACAAGAACACGATAACGAAGTGGAAGACTTAGGAGCTGTAGGAAGAGATGAACTCCATATAGGAAAGCAGACAGTATCAACATTGGATGAAACATAATAAATAGACTTAGAAGGTCATATGGAGGAGGTTTAGAGTTGATAATGAGGAGAAAGAAGCTGGTTTACAATGAGGGGCAAGTGAAGAAAAGATGAGAGTCTTAGGAAAAGAAATAGAAGAAACAAGGATCTCAAGATGGAATTGAAAAAAAACAGTTTCGCAGTTGAACCAAATATTTCCATGTCTACTCATCTTGCTGAGATGACATACGAAGCAAATTAATATTGCAATGGTCAAACGTCCAGTGAGTCATGTCTGGCCAACATTCCTAGAACATCTGTTTTGTTAGCAGATGATTCTTTCACAATCTACGGTAAAGTATACATTGCAATATCTGCTCTGAAGGAAACCTCAGCAGAGGAAATAAAATCTCAAATATGGGCAGTGAAAGACAAATCATGGCGGACAGAAAAAATAAACACAAAAGAGCATGGGATATTGTCAACTGGCAGCCAGCAGCGAAAGACACATTATCTTTGCAACACAACAAAGTTTCTGTTGCACTGGCAGGATGGTCAGACAATAAAATATTGACTTCCAATACAGTGGCAGAACGGATCGATGATTCACTTGAAGTAGGCCTTATTCAGCATACAGTGCTGTGAGCAGTGTCAGTGAATTGTTTGGCAGCAGATAAGGTAAGGAGTTTGGTGATTTAAACTTAAGGAGCCTTTGGGCAGCCACGAAAAGAACTTTAATGCAAGCAAATGGCATGTGAGATCAAAGCAAGGCCTGTCATCAGGTTTCCGGTGAATCTGCTGTCTTTTTTACCCTGTGGAGCTGGCAGGATTCTTAAAGTTGATGACAGGCACGTTGCTCCTATGGACTTCGATTTCGGCCGTTACCGACCGGTATTTGGTGTTTGACATGTAGGGGGCCTTATATTTACAGAATCAGTATATTTACCGATTCGGTAAATTTACCGATTCTGTAAAATTCCGAATCGGTAAATTTACCGAATCGGTAAATACAGATGTAGGTGGCACTTTAAACAGTGCCACAGGCCCTTACCGATTCGTTATTTACCACCAAATACTATTTGGTGGTAAATAACGAATACCTGTGTACATGCACATCTGTGCATGTACACCTGTGCCATGTGGAATACATACATGCCCCAAGGGCATGTATGTGTGTCAAATGGCACACAAGCCAGAAACAGGGGTGCAACAGGGTGTCAAAGTGACACCCTGTCCCCCTTGGCAATTCGGTAATTTTCAAGGCTTCAAGGCCCATAGGAATCAATGACAAATACCGATTCGGTAATTACCGAATCGGTAAATACCGAATCCTACCGATTCGGTATTTTTTACCGAATAATTACCTACATTAGATTTACCGTTTCATGATTAACGAATCGGTAAAATTTGGTATTTATGAATTGGTAAATCTAATTTACCTACATCTAGCCCTTAATCTGACATGATCACCAACGCTGGGTCTATCTGGCCTGGGTTATAAACGTAATGGTAACTCATTTTTTATAACACTGCATTAGTCCTTAAGTGCTATCCAAAGGTCCCTAACAAACATTTTTTTGTCAAAGTCATTGCTACACTGCTCTCAAAACATCAGATTCGGCAGCTGGAGAACTTTGCCAGTGTTTAAATGATCCTAACCTTGTTAGCAACATTTGATTGAACATTTGATCACTATCATGGTTTATAGCACTAAATACAGGTGTTCAGTGGTTCTAAGGTGAGCAACTGTGCTTTATCCACTAGTGCTGTCATTAGGCAAAGGTTGATGTTAGACGAACAGGTTTAAAGGTTGGCTTATTTCTGCTGTTATTTGCTGAGGCTACGGTAGATAACATTACAGGAGTCTGAGAGAGAATTAGTTCCAAATTTAAAGACGGATCCACATATTTTTTACATGTATATGTGTGTTTAGGTCTAGGGAGGCAGTGATGCCTTCTTCTATGTTTGTTACTGTAGGCCCCTCCATTTGCAGATGGTATAACACCTATTTTTTTAAAGCCTCAAGAGAACCATAAAGGCTTCTAATTGAAACACAGGTACCATTAATGTTGGAATTTCAAGGATTTGTTTTCTAAGGAGGACTGGAAGTATTTGAGGACACCCCTCTTTGATTTTTGTGTTGCCTCTTTTCTCTGTATTTGGAGATGCACAATATCACTTATCAGAGCTACAGACAATTCTGCCATTTTCGAGGCACCAGTCTAGCAGTAATTCCGTAGTTGTCCACCAGACAAGCTCTGTCATACATCCTCAAAGTAAGAGGACCAGCATCCGTTTCAGAGCTATAACGTTGTCTAGTTCCAAGAGTTAGATGTTCAGCCTCCCTTGGCAATCGTATTTAGCTTACATTGTGGCACTTACAGTTTTATTTAGTTTTTAAAGAAATAGTAATACATATGAGACTATGTCACAGGATTAAGTCCTTTGCAAAATCGATTCCCTCCTTGCAACCTATATATTCTGCTCCAAAGTACAATCCTCCTCCCTACATCATACTGATGGGCCATCACCCTCCTCTATGGACTCTCTGACTTCTGTCTTACCTTGTTCAAGACAGTATTCTGACAGAAAACAGAAATTCCACTACACCACTTCTACATTCAAAGACCCTCAAAGGCCTCCTTAGAGCATGCATCAAATGAATGATGTTGCATAATTTACAAAGTGTTCCATAAATACAAACCTGGCCATCTAGTAGAAGCATTGGCAAAACCAATAGGCCTGAGTTTAAAATGCTAATGTAGGAAATATTAGCACACCCCAGAAGAAGCCAGCACGAGTGGACAGACAGGCATATAGTTCTAAATTAGTCCCTCATATAGGTCAAGGCAAGCGCCTGAATGGTAGTTTAAGTAGTCACGCATTAGATGAGGGGTGAATACTTTCTGGGATGAGCCAAGACATGATTAACAAATTTTCCAACCAATGAATGAAAATGAGTGGTCGAAAGAGGGTATCACAAAGACTACTCTAAATATATTGGTTGCAACAAAACTATTTGATAGATGTGCTATTACAAACGAGAACTAAAAAATAACCTTTTCTGAATGTGCATTTGTCTTGTCATATGCAGCACAAACGTGATAGTTTTAAAGAGCGTTGAACCTCCTCTATATTATGCCAACTGCCTCTCTTCCCAAGAACAACCTCCCCGTTCAGTTAAGGCTAGCAACATCTATTCTAGCTCTCTGAAAATAATTCAAGATTCTTTGCTCCCATTGAATTACTAGCCCTGCCTACAAGAATGCTGTCTTCACTTGGACAACCCCCTCAGACACCATCTTTATTTTGCTATGATATTGCCCACCAGCACATCTGTAATGTAATGTGCTAAGAAATTTAACTGCCTTATCACAGCCTACTTGTTGAACATGGCCTGTTTTGCAGGGTCACTCACCAAATGTTTGCCTTCTTCCTCCTGCTTTTTGCTGCTTGTGCTCTCTCTTCTTCAAACATGATAATATTGCCTCATACCCAGGTGCCATATTTAATTCACTTTGAAGTCCCTAGTGCAGTGCACTACAAGTGTCCAGGGCCTTTAAATTGATTGCTACTAGTGGCCCTGCAGCACTGGCTGCGCTCCCCCCCCACTTAAGTAGCCCTTTGAGCATAGTTAAATACTGCCAGTGGCCCAGTGCTGAGCCTGTGTGTGCAGCTTTAAACTACCATTTCAACCTGGCAAAATAAACCTTTTGACTGGCAGCGAGGCTTCTTGTAATTGAGCAGCTTTCAGAAAGGGGCTTTAAGCCCTGCCCTTTCTTCCCATTGGCTTGTGTCATAGTTAATGCTAAATGCTGGCTTTCTATTGTGAACGAGGCTTTTTAGTCCTGCCCTGTCTCCTTTTGGCCCCGCCCACCCAGACTAGATTGTTTACTCGAGGCGTTATCCAGTGCCCTTTAATTACTGGCTAGGCACTTTTTTTGCTTGTTTGAAAAGTGAACGTTTTTGAAAGGAAGCTACAGTCTGCAAATGCTGGTAGGTTGATAGGTATGCGCTCAATCTTTGTAATCTTTAATGAGACTGAGAGTACGAGAGTAACAAAAAGATTGTGCCAGAGAATGACACGCTCCTGGCGATGGTGGATTGATAGACATGTAGCAATGCCATTACTTCCAGGACACAGTCCAGAAGGCGGAACTTCAATTTGTAGACACAATCACCTCGCCCCTTCTAGCTTGTAGTATCACAGGGTGAACAGACAATTACGAGGTTCATCGCCACGGCAGGTAATATGGAGTAGTTTGCACTGGTTTTTAATCGGAATCACTGTGATTTGGTCCTGGTCTTACCGAGGCACTTTTGAATTTCTTTGGATGATCGAAACTCTGTGCTCTTTCAAAATTCACTACCCAATCACCGCAGAAGAGTTTTCAGTCTGAAATCTGTGACATTAGTTTGACAGACATCAGGTCTCTACAATGAAGTTTGTAAAGGCGAAGCATGAGCTGTGACGTCAGATAGTCGCAACTGCCACTCACTTGTCCCTGCAGAAAATCAAGGTCCGTGTGAAGCTGGGAGCTGCTCGTTGCTCGTTTTCCCTGACTGCCGCCTCCCCAAGGACTCGCTGGTGTGAGCGAGCTCTGCAATCGGCAGAGCCAGCCCAGCGCTCCCAGCTGGAGTCCTAGGGTCAGAGGCTTGGGCTTGGGCAAAAACTACGAACTGCAAGCCGGGGGACTGCGAGGACCAGCAATCCCTAGGTTGCTCAGCTGGTTCCTCTTCCCCCGGCGGACACGCCCACGGACACGCCCACCCTCGAGCCAACTATTAAACTTTCGTGACACCCGCTTCCCGGGTGCCACTCACTTGTCCCTGCAGAAAATCAAGGTCCGTGTGAAGCTGGGAGCTGCTCGTTGCTCGTTTTCCCTGACTGCCGCCTCCCCAAGGACTCGCTGGTGTGAGCGAGCTCTGCAATCGGCAGAGCCAGCCCAGCGCTCCCAGCTGGAGTCCTAGGGTCAGAGGCTTGGGCTTGGGCAAAAACTACGAACTGCAAGCCGGGGGACTGCGAGGACCAGCAATCCCTAGGTTGCTCAGCTGGTTCCTCTTCCCCCGGCGGACACGCCCACGGACACGCCCACCTCCGGCAAGTACACAAGCACATAAACACCATCAAATCACCCGCGACGCGGGACGCGCGCGCGAAGACCGGGCTAAGAGCGGGCCGTTTTGTGGCCGTTCGGGGGCCGAAGGAGGCCGGGCTGGGCAACCCCTTTTCGCCCTAGGTATTAGATCTACTCATCGGTCCTCGCCTACTTCATCGGAGCCAGTAAGCCCTGCTTAGTATCTTTTTGTTTGGGGATTACCAGTCCTTGCCCTAATTGGGATCACCTATCATGCCTCCCGCTAAATCTGTAAAACCTTTGAAAAACTCTGTACAAACTCTCACAGCCATTGATCGCATGCTGCAGAGGACCATAGGAGCTGTGACAACAGTCATAAAACAGACTGAAAAACGTTTATCCCTACCTGCTGGAACATTACCCCCTCTGTCCAGTACTATTTTACCTGATATTACTAACATCTCCCAGGATTCATACCTTTTGCCTTCTTTTGTCTCTCTTCCCTGTGCTCCTCATATTTTACTGGATCCACTCACCCAAGACCAACAAAGGGAGGCTAGTCCTCTGGATTTTCCCTCTCTTCACTCTACGGCCCTATCCTTTCCTTTGGTCGATGATATTCTGGATTCTGTAGATGCTGTTAATAAAATTATTTCCCCGAAAAATCCCTCTCCTACCAAAGCAATATTGGGGGATATCAGTATCCCCCTTCAGTTACGCGATCAAACCACTTCACCTCCCCCCATTATAGATCTAGTAGGGAGTGAGACTCAATCTCAGGAGCGCGGCCCTCAAAATATATCATCGCAAAAGCAGAAAAACAATTCCCCTACTACAGCTTTAAATACCAAAAACCCTCCCAACTCCAGAAAGAGGAAAAGGGACATAGAAACACATCAAGGTAGAAGGGCCAAAGCTAGTAAGAAAATGGTCCCTACAAGTAAACCCAATAAGAATGTAGTAGAAAAGCCCAACACCAATAAAATAAACATCATTAATGATCCACCAATACAAACCGCCCCAATTAAAGAGCTGGTAGAGAAGTTCGAACACTTGGTCACTTCCTTAATTTTACCCCTAGTTCATCGCTTAAAAATTATTACAGAAAAATTGGGTGAATTAGAAGTCACTACACAAACTAATGTGGAACTGACCAGACAACTTGTGAATCAGAGAGACAAGACCACAGGAGTTAGGAAACCCAATACGACTTCAGCCCCCACCGAGAAATCTGCTAGACCTGTAGACAAATCAGGGACTAATCAACAAAACTCCAACTCCTTAACTCAAAAATCTAGGTCGACCCAATTGCAATCAGGTCAGCCTCAAACCAATAACAGCAATTTAATTAAATCATCCGAAGGTGCGAATAATATAGGGGAAAAAACCAAAAGAGCAGACCCCGCAACAAAAAATCTTAATAAAAATCCTACATCCGCTCCAGTCTCTAGAAATAACCCCAATGCGGCAGAATTTACAAACACTGGGTCACCTCAAACATACAAAGGAACTAGACCAAAACGAGAGATACAAATTACTCTTCCACCGGAATCAGCCCCATTCGTGGCCATCCTGACCGGGGTCCCTGAGCTTCTACCGAATCAGTTTGAGGACTATGGGAGCCTTAAAAACAAAATAATACATTGGCTTAAAAAAAATCGTCCTTTGCCACCAGATATAAACGGGGATATTCTCCTCGTCAGAAGGGCCAAATGGCTGGGTCTTAGACCAAAAGACATCAGTGGGGATGTCATAATCATCAACTTTAAAGACTATAGAGTGATGAAATATCTAAGAGAGTGGTATCAGGAGAGAGATAACCTGGGTATCCAACTTCAGGAATTAACATACTTTTACCCTAGGTCTCTGGTAGCCATTAGGCCCCAGCAGGAACCTATTCAGTGGAATTATCAGAGGCACCAGAGACCTCAACATGAGGATTACTATTATCCACTATCCCTATCAAATAGATATCAGGCACTGATGGGAGCAGATCTCTTAGACTGATGCACCCAGGGATCTTCCACCCCCATACCCAGTCCGCAATTACAATCACTCATTGTAGATCCCCAAACATCTAGTCAATCATCGTTACTATTGGTGGCAAACTTAATCCCTGAACTGGGCACCCAGGATAGGGGTATAGACCCACCCCATACCTCTCAAAATATCCCGTCCCATTTGGAATGCACAGAAATCCATATGTCTGTAGTCTCATGGAATGTGGCAGGTTTAGCAGGAAAGATTGATGACATACAATGG
This sequence comes from Lissotriton helveticus, assembly GCF_964261635.1. Classification (NCBI taxonomy): domain Eukaryota; kingdom Metazoa; phylum Chordata; class Amphibia; order Caudata; family Salamandridae; genus Lissotriton; species Lissotriton helveticus. The sequence goes on along the minus strand of NC_136062.1, from coordinate 212,907,902 downwards.
CAGGCGATCACAACAGTTCATCCTGTGATCGCGATCCAAGAAACATGGGCTACCGAGGCAGTCCATATTCTGGGCTATAAAACTTTCTTTACCCCAGCTATAGCCAGCAGGAGAGGTAGGCCAAAGGGAGGTCTAACTATATATACATCTATAACCTCGGGCCCAGTGATTCAAAAAACACTTCTGGACGATAACTATTTTCAAATACTTCTTTCCACATGGGGTTCTCAGAAAAATCTATTAATCATAAATTTTTATAATAATATCCCACCTCTGGAAGCGGAAAACGTGCTTAAGAAACTGGATTCCACTCTTAATGGTATTGAAGAGTCATCAAAAGAGGATATGACAATTATATGGGTGGGGGACTTTAACTGCTCCTTATGTCCCTTGAGTACAAAGGGGGTGTGCGGTTGGGAGGGCGACGAAGAGGCGATGATTTATCATCACTTCTGTCATACAAAATTTGGAGATCAGATGAATAGGATCATGGGGCACTACTCCTTGGCTTTTACAAATGAGCTCTGTACTCCATCTAAACCGTTCACACCTACCTTTAATGGAAGAGGAGCCAACTCAATAATCGATTTTGCCCTATTTTCAGCACGGTATTCAGCTCAGGTAATTGATTGGCGTACTCTCGATTCACCTATGAGCGATCATTTTCCTATCCTTTCTATTTATAATTTTAAACTTAGCAATCAACTTCACCCTCTTGGCAGCTGCTATGACGTTACCCCGATCTTAGGTCAAAAAAATGGGTTTACAATTAAATGGGAAAAGGTAATCCCAGAAACCTTTAATAAAAACCTGATAAGCTCCTCTCTGGATGATTTTAATATCTGTCTATCTCTAGATGAGGACCCACTAACTGTCCTTAGATCCTTTGGTAACATCTCAGGTAAAATTAAGGATAACCTTGTAAGAACCCAATCCAACAAACAAAAAGGTCCTTTCGGCTGGTTTGATAAGAAATGCAGAAGTGCCCTTACTGCATTAAAAAATACCCTGCACTGTAGCTCATCTACGAGAGTAGAGATTAGAACTGCGAGACGGAACTATCGCCTTGCCTTAAGCTTTAGGAAAAAAGAACTGAAATTAAAAGCGTGGGCTAACCTGCATGAAGCATGTAACAAAAGGGACAACGTTGCCTTTTGGAAGGCCGTGAGCGCTCCATTTTACCAGGAGCGGGCGGGCCCCTCAATAGACAACGCAATCTCAGCACAGGAATGGGTCCAACACTTCCAGAAACTTTATAGCTGTTCAGTCCCTATTGATGAGGACCACATGACTACAAGATCTACAAATGTAATAGAGGGTTTTAGCTTTCCAATAGATATTTCCTTTACCCTAGAAGAAGTTCAAAGAGCTTTAAAAGAAAGTCCAGCGGCAAAAGCGCCAGGACCAGACAAGGTCCCATTAGATGTTTTTAAAAATCTCCCTGATCTTTGGGCCCCAATTTTAACAAATGTCCTTAATTCCTCTAATAAAGTCGGATTCATCAAAACCTGGCAGGAGGCCATCCTGGTCCCTATACACAAAAAAGGGGATAGAAATGATCCTGCCTGCTATAGGCCCATCTCGCTCTTAGATGGCCTAATGAAAACAGCAGGCAGAATCATCCTTACCAGGATGCAGGAGTGGCTCGAAGAAAAAGATATCCTATCTACAATGCAGTACGGCTTTACTAGAGGAAAGGGAACAATTGAACAAGGTTTAAATCTTGCCCTTATCATGTCAAAATATGTTCATGCCAAAAAGGTTAATTTGTACATAACATATGTAGATCTCAGTTCTGCTTTCGATTGTGTAAGGCATGACACCCTGTGGCAGATCTTAGAAGATATCGGTCTAGATAGCAGGATCATAATCTTTATCAAAGAACTCTACTCGGGGGCTGGCGCACGGGTGAGGTTCGGCAAGGGAGGCGAATGTTCGGATTTCTTCCCTATCCGTAGAGGAGTAAGGCAGGGGTGCATTCTTGCACCCCTGCTTTTTAATCTGTACATAAATGATGTGGGAACCTTGCTATCAGAGAAGTATAATCACTATCCAGTGATTAAAGGAAAACCCATACCCATACTCCTTTACGCCGACGATGCGGCTATCTTGTCACAGACTAAGAGAGGCCTGCAAAACGCAGTAAATACATTCTCTGAGTACATGAATAAGAGGGGTTTATCTATAAATGTGTCCAAGACTTTCACCATGTCCTGTGGCCCACGGAAACTCAGAGCTCCATGTAATATAAATTTGGATAATAAGTGTGTTGAATTATCAGACATTTTCTGTTATCTTGGGGTTCATATGGACAGACAAGGTAATTGGAAACCAGCAGTGAAAGCAAGAGCGTTGGCATTCACTAAAGCAACGGGAGCTCTCCTCAATTTTGCGAAGAAGATTGGATCAAGGCCACCAAGGGAACTTTTACAAATATATAAATCTAAATGTCTTTCCATTGGCACGTATGGGGCTGGGTTATGGGGGATACAGTCTGTGGAAATCATCCAACGAATAGAGAACAAATTCTTAAGGTATGTCTTGGCAGTCCCGCCCAGCACATCAATATATGTCCTGCATGCAGAATTGGCCATACAACATATCTCTGATACCATTAAGATGGCACCAATCTTATTGTGGCATAACATCTGGACCAACCCTGCCACAAATCTCAACAGAGCGGTAGCAGAGGACTGCCTGCAGTGCTGCGGGGTAAAAAACATCATGTGGCTTAATTATGTTAAGAGTCTGTGCTTTGAGATCGGCTGTCCAGAATATTTCTCTAACCCAGCCACCATGGACTCTATCTCCAGATCCGCGCTAAAGAAAATACTGACTGAACATTGTGAATCAAATAGATGGAAAACCCAAAGGGTCAAGATGTCAGTCAGAAATCACGATGAAGTGACACTTCATAGAAACATCCAGTTGTACCTTACTGTTGACCAACCCTTTTTTTATCGTAGAATATTAACATCTTTCCGATTGGAAACATTTTTCAGACTTATTACTCTTCCAAGGTGTAACGACTGGTCCAAAGCTAAACTAATTTGCCCCTGTGATAAGTTGTCAGTCCAATCCAATATTCACTGCACTTTATATTGCACTTTATACGCACTTCCAAGGCGACAAATATTACGGCCCCTTTTATTAAAGTGGGGCATAAGAAAATCGAGAGAAGCATATAATAAATTGCGATCCCTGGAAGATTACTATACAATTAATACTGTAATGATGTATTTAAGAGCAATATTGAAATCCAGACGGGACATTACGCTAGAATAAGCAACGTTTCATTGATGATACAACGGTCCCGCTCGAGGTTATGCTCTATTTATTACTGAATCCATAATTCCCACATGTCGTTTCAATTTTAGCATATACATGGATTTTTTATACTGTCTTTGTAACAAGAATTAGTTTTTCTGCTTTCCTGATTGTATGTATGCTTTTATGAATTGTTTTTAACATTTCGAATAAAGCTTTTGAACTGAACTGATAGTCGCAACTGAACAGAAAAAGCTGCACCCAGGAAGTGACGTTCCCAGAATAATCATGGCCGGGATTATGGACTGTTAAAGAGGTCTTAAGAAGGAGGGGCGAATAGCAACACCAGTGTCAGGGTACGAAATGAGGGGGGTGCAGGCTAGAGGCTTTTGTATAGGAATTCCCATACATGTGAGATTAGGAGACTAATGGCGTGCTACAGTAAGTACTTCAGACCTGGACAGCCCGGAAAAGTCTACGTCTCTTTGGGAACACGATATTGGTTATTCGTCCTTGATTTTGCTTCATGCATTGTAGGAATTGTTCTTTTCACACCAATTACGGCTCTAAAATAACAAATTGTAAACGTGCATCCTGGAAACTTGTCTAGGTTACACCGATGACTATATGAGAGATCAGCTGTCGTTGGATTATTTGGGGGAACTCCTGTGCATTAGGGGTGTATAAATATGTGTCCCCCCCCCCACGTGTGACTTATGCGTTAGTGTTTTCGGTTGTGTGATAGTGCGTGTAATTGCTCCCGTCCTGCTGATGTGTTCGTATGATGTGTAAAATCTCTCTGGTATAACTACCTCACAATGTTGCTTCGGTATAGGCAGGGCGCCTGTGATTCTGCGGCAGCAGCAACGTTTTTGCATTTATAAAGTTACCATTTTTTTTACCATATTTGCCACATAATCCACCAACTGCTTGATAATTTGCAGATTCCAAATTAAATGATGTTTGTAGCTCAAACGGATCAAGTGTCTTTTTAAAAGCGCCAAACCGCGTTCCGTGCAGTGGAAGACATCTGTAAGGGTTAACACGCCACCTTTTAGTTGCGTGTTGCTATATTCAGGCACGACACCTTTCAGTTGCTTAATGCTATATTCAGGCATCAATGAGGTGAAGCCTCTACACAGACAGTAATCATATGTTAAAATGGCGAAATAATACCACCTCTGAATGTGCCTCATTAGGCCATGAAGTCCGCCTTCTCTAGCTGCATAATTTAACAAACCCTTAGTATAGGCGGATACATGTCTGGACATCTTACTGATGTGAAGAAGTGCGTCGGCTGGTAGAAGAATGTTAAGATGTGAAAAAAGGGCCACATGGTAGAGTTAAGAAACCTCTGCATTTACTGCAGATCTTCCCTATCAAAGTGGCAACTGTTCTCAGAAAATGGATGTAGACAATCTTGCATTAAATTGATATAAAAGCTTGATCTGTACTGGCAAAGCCTGTCAGTGACGTGATTCACACTGCAAGAACAGTGTTTACACTTCTAACATGTTTAAGACCTTTCTATCCTCTAAATATCCTGTCACAGTAGTGGTGAGCAATATCTAATTAAATAATGGACGTCAGTTTTGTTATTTATGAGAACGGAAGGGTTGGGAAAACATCAACTTCTTAGATCGTCTATATCGAAAAATATCCTGGTTACTAATTTGTGTTTATTGACAAACTTGTGAGGTTTCTTAGCTCTACCTTGGCAGCATAAAAGCCCACGGCGTTACAGGGTTGGATTGGGATTAGAAATCGGCCCAGGCACGCTAAAATAAAATGTGGCCCACATTTGCAGATTTCCTTTCCGCAAAAACACTGCTTCAGCGAAGTTTTATAAACACCTGAAAGCAAATGAGGCCCCTTCTGCTCAGGCCCCCTGCCCCCACTCAGTATGCACACATTAATTGGCTAGCCCAGCGAGAGAAAGGGACCAACACATAGATAAAGGTTTGTCATTTACAATGCCAGTAGATCAAAGTCTCGCAAATGCGAGACCTATTGCATTGCAAATGCTTGTTAGAGCATATAAGTGACCAATAGGAGAGTCCCTGGACAGCCACTGCAAACCCAATCTCTTCCATAGGATAACATTGGAGTTGCCTTATCTTATTTTTATAAGTGTCATTTCCAAATAGGAAGAGATAATTGGTTCATATTTAGTGTCTCTGGAATCCCAATTTAAAATCCTAACTAGTGGTGAAGTCATATTTTATATTACAATTCTAAAAAAATTCACTTTTAGAAAGTTGGCATTTTCTTCCCATAGCCGTTTGTTGCCTGCAGCCTGTCTCTAGCTACATGACTAGGTATAGTTGGCAGAAAGGGCTTTGTGTATTCCTCCAAGACAGCCACCCACAATGGGAGCTTAGGTGTGACTGAGTGGGCCATAACTGGAAGAATGGAAAGGAGGAGTTGGGACCAGCCTCACTTACACCTGAATAGGATGTGTCTTGTCCCCACACATTGAAATGAAATGTAATTTTATAGAGCGCGAACTTCCACTCCTAACGGAGTCTCGTGGCGCTATAAACAACAACAGATCAGAAGTGTAACATAAACCTAAATTAGCTTTAGGCAGCACGCATCTGATGATCCAAATATCCACGTCTTTAACAGTTTTCTAAACTGCCCCTCCTGTTAAATAGCTCTGAGCTCCTTAGGCATACTGTTCCAGGCTTTTGCTCCCAAGACAGCGGATGATCGTCCCCCTCTAGTGGCTAATTTAAATGCTGGCACGCTGAGCAAATATGCTGTGGTAGACCTTAGTGTTCTTACAGTGGTATGAGGCCTAAATCTTGCTGAAAGATATCCTGGACCCAGATGACGATAGTTTCTAAAAGTTGTCAATAAGAGTTTGAACAAAACTCTTTTGTGAAGCGGTAGCCAGTGAAGGGCCATCAATGCAGCCGAGGCCGATGCCCTACGTGGTAGTCCTAAAACCAGTCTGGCCGCTGCGTGCTGGACCACCTGTAGTCTCCTCAGGATAGTTTTGTTAATTCCTGCAAGGAGACTATTGCAGTAGTCCAACCTCGATAATATAAGGGCCACTGCTACTGTCTTCTTGGCTGCCAAGAGGATCAAATTAAAAAACTTTCTCCATGTTTTTATAAGCCCAAAACAGGCCTCGGTCAATTTCAGAACATAGGGCTTGAATGACAGGGCAGAGTCAAACCACACGCCTAAAATCTTAGCCACTTCCACCGTTGAAGGCGGCGCTGTGGTGTTGTCTGGCCACCAATCCTTTGGATAAAAAGGGTTATCTTCACCAATTGGTAAGATTTCTGTCTTGTTGGTATTGCAACAATGGTGATTTTCCCTCACCCATTGCAATACCGCTGGAAGACAGATTTTAAAGTTTCCCTCTGCATTGGTAGTAGTCTTATCCAAGGAGAGGATCAATTGGGTATCGTCGGCGTACGACGTAATTTTGATCCCATAGTTAGAGATCAATGAGACAAGAGGGGCCATATATATGTTGAACAGCAGAGGACTTAAAGAAGCCCCCTGCGGCACCCCTGTAGTGATGACTTGTACTGATGACAAAAACAGTCCCAGCGAGATCGATTGTGTCCTATTTGTCAAAAAGGATGTAATCCATGTCAAAGCATGATCTAATATACCACATGATCTCAATCTGGTTAGCAGGATTTTGTATGAGATGGAATCGAACGCTGCTGACAATTCTAAAAGAATCAAGACTGCCCTCTTGCCCTCATCCAGAATAAATGTAATAGTGTCTGATATTTCGAGTAGCGCCGACTCAGTTGAATATTTTGGTCGGAAAACGGATTGACGGGGATGAAGAACCTGTATTGACTCTAGGTAATTAGAGAGCTCCTTAAACACGATTTTCTCTGTGATTTTACCCAAGATGGGTAACAGAGATATGGGCCTATAGTTTGCAAGATTTGAGAAGTCGATGTTCGGGTTCTTCTTCAAGGGTTTTACTATGGCAAATTTCCTTTCGTCTGGCACCGTCCCCGTAGCTAGTGAGGAGTTCACAATATCATTGATCACCGGATTAACGATGTCGACTATATGATGTAAAAGCATAGGAGGACAAGCATGCAAAGGAGATCCCGATTTACAAGTCAAGATCGCCTCCTTAGTCTGGGAGAGAGTAGCTGGTTCAATCTCTTGGAGGCCAGAACTACTATCATTATTTGTAGACCCCTGTGCCCCAAAAGGCTCTAAATGGTCTTGGGTCACAAAGTTCTTTTGTATGGCCTTAATCTTTTCCTCGAAATAAATTACGATGTCTTCACATTACTTTTGGGAGGGAGGAATTTCTGCATGTACCCCCTTGGGATCGGTGAATGATTTACAAATCTGAAAATCTCTTTTTGATTATGTTTTGCCACAGTTATTTGATTATGGAAATATGACTTTGGGCTTCATACCCCCTACAATTAGTCTGGAGCCAGGGCTGGCCAGGCAGGGCATCCGTGTACTTCAAAGGTATGCCTCCAGTAGCTTCTCCGCACTTCAAAAGCATAACTGTGTACAAAAGAATGATCTCAGACCCCAAAATATCAGTATTCTTCCAGGAAGAAGCTATTGAAGGACTGCCACACTGCTGGACTGCTACTCAGCTGGACCCCTGCTTTGCTGTGCTGACTTTCTGCCTGCTGCCCTCTTGCATGGTTGAGAAGGACTGGACCTGCATCTCTTGACCCCAGAGCCCAGAGTTGTTCCAAGGGCTAGTTGGCAGGCTACTAGCACTCCCTGCACCTACACTCTGCCATCTTTGAGTCTATCCTGCCAAGGAGTGCCACCCCAGTCCTGGACCCTTAGAAGTGGGCCTAAGGTGCTTGCCAGTGGAAACGATGCAACTTCTCTGCTGAGCGCCATACCCCCCGAGAAGAACCAAAGCATTACAGCTGTCCCCTGGATTGGACCCATCGTAAAAGACTAGTATTACAGCTACACCCCGCGTCTTAGAACCGAGGCATCTCCTTCAGAACCGCCAGTGCACGATGCTTTCCCCGGAGCAGCTCCTCGCATCTCTCGTCAACAAAAGCCTCGGCGATGACACCAAAACTCCACATCACAGCTTCACCATTCATCGGAATTGGCGCATCGCCTCAGCGCAACCTCATTGACAGGATACTCGACGTTGACACTACAAGACCGTGTACTGCAGCTACGCCGTATCTCAGAAAGTACACATCGCCTCGGCTGCGTGGCACATCTTCGATGCAGATCCACACAACGCTCCGCAACCTGGATTTGTTGTGCTTTGTTTAGCGGGCCTAAGTGTGTCCCTGTCCCCAGCCCATGCTCCTTTGCGGTCAGCCTGAACTTGTGACTTTGTCTTTGTCTGGCGCAATCAGAGAAACCCCAATAGTGCCTTGTGCTTTTTTATGCCATATTTCTCTGTAAACTTAAAGATTCAATTACTTTGGTTGTGCTAATTTGATCTTTGTTGTTTTATGTATTAAAACGTACTCTATCTTTCTAAACCCTTTGTGTGCACTTTTTATGGTGTGTTTTCACTGTTTTCCTATTTGAAGTGTTGCACAAATACCTTACACATTGCCTGAATGCTCTGTGCCAAGCTACCAATGGGATGAGCACAGGTTGATTTGGGTTTGCTTGTGCCTTGCCCAGACAAGGTTTGTGGTTGCTGTTTGATCAGGGCTTATAACCCAGTCAACCAACAATCCCATTTCTTACACTATTGAAAATATCCAGATGTATAACCTCGCCCTGTCCATTTATTATTTGTATGCTGCCAAACATTCTGGATCAAACAGGATTAAGTGTGCATAAACTGCTAATATTGGAACAGTAACTGATGTAAAATCTATTTTAGCATGTGTATTCTTGACATATCCAACTCGGACAGCTACTCTCTGTTATGTTATGTTATGTTATGTTATTGACATTTTTTATGCGCACAGATGCTCCAGCGAAGGAGCGTCCTGGCGCAGGGAAGGTGGACATAACACAACACTAAAACCAGAAGGAAAGGAAGAAACAAAAACTTTTTAAAACAAAAAGGTTTTCAGAGCCCTACGAAATACTAATAGATCATCTAAGAGGCGGATTTCTAAAGGAAGAGCGTTCCAGAGAGTCGCAGCTCTCACTCGAAAGGAACGTCCGCCCATCCGGCTGAGTCTGAACCGTGGGACAACCGCAAGGGATTGCCCGAGCGATCTGAGTGGGCGAGTTGGAACGTAGGGAGATACAAGATTGTTAAGTATCTCAGGTGCCGACCTTTTTAAAATTTTAAAGGCCAGGGTGAGGGCTTTAAAGTGAATTCTACTTTTAATCGGTAGCCAGTGTAAGGACCGAAGCGTATTAGAAGTAGGACAGGTCCGAGGCAGACCGACCACTGCCCTCGCCGCTGCATTTTGCACCCGTTGTAAACGAAGAATCTCAGCTTGGTTTGCTCCAAGAAGAAGTGAACTAGCGTAGTCCAACCGGGAAATAATCATCGCTTGGATGACCAGCTGTCTTGTCGGGGCATCAAAAAATTTGAGCACCGGTCTTAACCCGCGTAGTACACCAAAACAGCTTGCCGCCACTCTCTTGGTATGGGTCGTAAAACAAAGTGTATGGTCAAGCCACACTCCCAGGTTCCTGAGTTCCAAGACTGGTGCAGGGTCCGGCCCCATCTCAGGCGGCCACCAACTGTCCCCCCAACGGTCCGCCTCCCTTCCCACGATCATCACCTCAGTTTTGTTCGCGTTCAGCTGGAGACAGTTGTTATTCATCCAGCTGGCCACCTCTCGCAGCCCGTTTCGGAACCTGGGGGCATCCTGCTCGGCATCCCCGCTGATCGTAACCGCTAGCTGAGTGTCGTCGGCATAAGAGACCATGGTTAGGCCCCACTGCCTGGCGACCTCAGCCAGCGGCTGCACGTACAGGTTGAAAAGCGTGGGACTCAGCGAGGAGCCTTGGGGAACCCCCAGGTCCAAAGGATGGTACTTGGACTGAAAAGGAGGGGTGGCAACGCAGAAGGAGTGATCAGTAAGGAAGGAGCGGAACCATTGCAGAGCAGAGCCACAGATGCCAATGTCCTCTAAGCGGTGTAGAAGGATGCGATGGGACACAGTGTCAAAGGCAGCGCTAAGATCTAATAGAATAAGCGCTGCCGTTTGACCTGCATCCAACACATTCCGCAGATGTTCAACCATTGCCAGAAGGGCCGTCTCCGTGCTGTGACCAGCACGGAACCCATTCTGCATGGGATCGAGGACATTGGCCCGGGTCATATGCGCAAGGGCCAGATTGACATGGGCCTCCATAACTTTGGCCGGCCAAGGAAGCAAAGAGATCGGGCGGTAGTTTTCTGGTTTTAAAGGATCCAAGGATGGTTTTTTTAGGATCGGGGAAACCACCGCTTGCTTCCACTTGGCAGGAACGAGGCCTGAGGTCAGGGAAAGATTAATCAGTGAGCACACTATCGTGCGCCCCTGAAAGGCAGGATCCCTGAAAAGGGCAGATCTTAACGGGTCTGCAGGCGAGCCAGATTTGACTCGCTGCGCCCACTTGTCAAACTCATCTCCAGAAAGAATGGGGAGTGAGTGCAGCGACAAACAACTACTGGAGCCCCTCAAGGGGATCACAGGCAGCGTCGCACTGGGAAACGACTGGTAGATGTTCTTAACTTTGTCCAAGAAAAAAGCGGCTAAGGATTCACAGTGGGAGATGGAACTGTCCACCTGCGGGGCAGCTCTCTTAGCCATCAGATCTTTAATAGTTTTAAAGATGGTCTTAGATGGATTGAGGCTGCTACGGAATTCTGCCGCATAGAACGCCGCCCGGGTTCTGCATATGGCTCTGTGGTAGAGCTTGACAGAAGCCAAATACGCAGTTTTTTTAATGGCGTCATATGTCTTACGCCACTCCCTTTCTGCCCGTCTACAGGAAGCCTTCAAGGCGCGGAGAGCACTATCATACCAGGGGCTCGCCTGCCGGGAACTGGATTTACTGGAGATGATAGGTACCAGGGCGTCAAGCGCTTTAGTAATCCAGTTACAGAACAGATCATAGCCCGAGGAAGCATTAAGCAGAGGGCCTAATGGCTCGTCAGCCATGATGTAATGAAGGTCCTCTAGCCTAAGCTTGTTCCAGTGGCGCCGAGGAATCTGCTTAGAAGATGGAATAGTGGGGGTTACAGGAAGGGGTAGCCAGACGGACACCAAAAAGTGGTCAGTCCATGCCACAGGAGAAACAGCCGTGATTTGGACATCCGTTAAGTTGGTGAAAAACGGATCCAAAGTATGGCCAGCCAGACCAGTTAATCAATATATAAATACATTCGTTAAAACAAAGTGAAAGTGGTCGTCCGGGGCGCGCACCTCTTTCAAGGACCAAAGAGGGAGGAACCCTCCCTAGTTCAGCCATCCAAGCTGAGAGCTTCCGCTGCAGTCTCTCCGCAAACCTAGATGCGCAGTTATCTCCCTGTTGCTGGGGTGACTCACTCTAATGAGAGGGCACAGGCTGCCTTGAGGGATATTGCGATAACTCAACAACCTCATTAAGCACCCGGCTGGAGTCAGCCTTCTGTTATCTGCCTTGTCTCCGCGTGAGAGCAATGTTCGCCAACAGTCTTGTCATGTCTGCTCTCTCCATCAGGCACAGGGGCTTTCTATTCAGTCTCGCGCCCTCCCTGTTAATCAGGTCAGCTCGCAGATTGGTCAGGTGTCGCTGCCTTTGTGCGCCATCTTGTCCCTGCTGATGCCCAGACAAAAGCACGCCACTCTTTCCATCATCTCGGTCCTCGCTGGGCAGCATTCCTGCCGCGCAGGCGCCATTGTGCTGCTGCGGTAACAGACTCGTTCCACCTGCAATTAGTATGTCAGTGAGCCCACAGGGGATTGTTAAGGCAAAAAATAAGTGGTTTAATGCAGCCAATCTGTCGCTCACGGGAGGAAAATGCACTTTCTATTCATGCACGGGCTACGAGTATTGGCTTTTATAGCACACACCACACTGAATTGCCTGTCTGACGCTTAAATTGGAGGTGTTCTAATTACATTATTGCACAGAAAGAATCATGATTCGAACGGCCTCCCGTGATTTTACAGTGAAAATCCCTGCATGCTCAAGAACACACGATCTGGTCGGCTGTACTAAAACATAAATCGAGGTGACCATTTTATGTTCTGTCACTTTGACACAACGTGTAATCTTTCATTTCAGTCAACTCATCTCACTCCTGGTCACTCACAAATTTGAGAGCGAGGGAGATTTCCAGAATGAGAGTGGGCCAGGAATGGCGGCGTCATAAGGGGCATCGTAATTATTTCTTTCACATGCTACCTCCAGAAATTTAGAACAAGAAAAAACGTGATTGTAATTCTTTTCTGACTTACTTGATAGGTCGCAAATAGACCATGTTTTAAGAAGCTTAAGTTGCTAAGACACCAGCTGTATCTATGAATATCCAGCAAGTCTTAGGACGTAATACTGGTGAAACAGCTCAGGCAGTTACCACACTAACTTAAGCAATCACAGTCTCCACCCCACCACCCACAGATTGACGCCCTTTTGGGGGAATACTTGGTGCCCATAACCATGTTTTGTGGCGATGCGCTCTAGTCTTTCTGGCGCAACCCGAGGCATGCTGGGAACGTGTGGGGGGGCATTTTGTATACGCCGCTCGCACTCAGAGTGACCGGTCGAACTCCCAGCGCTCAGGAACAATAAATCCAATCATATTAACTTAAACGTGGTTTTGGTGTCATCATTACCGCAAACGTACCTCTAAAAATTGGCGACGAGGCTTGAGAGGCGCCGCGGACACCGTTTCATGGCGCATCCAGACCCCACGAGCATCCAGTGGAGCATCCCGAGCGCAGCAGTGGAGAAGATCACAACACGTGGGGGAGTGCCTTAACGAGGTCAGAAACATCGCGCTGCGGCTCTGGGCCCCTCCCTGCAAAGAAAGCGTGCACTACATATAAAGGACTGGCTGGCCAAGCCCAAGACCAAGCAACACAAGTGGCAGCACGTAAGGCACCCTGTAGACGGTGCAAGTAGGGTAGGGTGTTCAAAGGGCACCATCAAGGGGCTGGGGAAACCCATCAGCAAGCACCAGCACGCTCAAGAGAGACCCATAAGGCGAGGAAGGAACAGGAGACGCTACCTCCCACATAACCGTGAAAAGCCCAGGAGAGACACAGTGAAGTACATCCACAAGAGTAACACAGCCATGCAGGCTCCTGAGCGATCACACAAGCGGCAAGCACTACACCCCAAGGGAGCGAAGCACTGGAGGTCCAAGGCCCTAACCGGGAAGGAAATAGCAACCCTTCATCCACGCAGGCTAGTGGGTCCGGGGAGAGGCAAGCCCCAGGGAGCCTTCCGGGAGTCGCTGCACAATCTGCCCCACAACAACGCAACGCGAGCAAGATGTGCGCGCAGTCATCCTCCCTGACAAATCCAGTCCCTTTCTTGCCCAAAATGGGCGATCCAGCAATGCCTTGGGAAGACTGGAAGCGCTATTTCCTGAATTACTTGTCCGCACTGGAGGAAGAAGGGGAAGGAGCCTTCTCCAACTCAAGGAGAAAGAAGATACTCTTGCACAACCTAGGCCCAGAAGGAATCAGAGTATATGACAATCTGGTGAAGAAGACCAGACTTCCAAACGGCACGGACGAGTTCCAACACGCTCTAGAGGATTTGGATTACCATTATCGCCCAGTAGTATGCACCACAATAGAGAGATGCAATTATTTCCAAAGAAAACAAAGCAGCGGAGAATCAATTGACGAATACGTAGCGACACTACAGAAGCTAGCAGTGACATGCAAGTTCGGCACACTGCATAATGAGCTCATCAGAGATCAGATCATAATGCACACGGCCAACACAGCGATCCAAGAAAAGCTATGGGTCAACGGAGATGCACCCCTCAAAGAGGTTGTGGCACTCGTGAAGAAGGCAGAACTGTCCAAGAGATGCGCAGAAGCGGTGAAAAGAGAGAACATCAAAAGGAACCCTGTGTGCAAAGTATCAGATAAAAACAAACAAGAAGTGACGCAGCAACAAACACCTCCAGGAACAAGGTACCAGAAGAAGTATCTTCAGAGGTACACGAAGCCACAAAGACCACAAGAAGAAAGCAGAAATACCTGCTACAGATGCGGTTGCCCGACACATTCAAGCACCGACAAAGGATGCCCAGCCTTCAGAGCCAAGTGCTCCTACTGCGGAATAATGGGACATTACGAAAAGGTCTGCCGGCGCAAACTCAGAAGATCGGAAGTGCAGTACATCACCCAGGAGTCGGACAGAGACGAAGAAGTCCCTGAAGGCGAGGAAGAAGATGAAGTCCTATGCGTGGACGACCTAGTCTTGGGAGTGGACTGCACAAGATCCAGGAAGCCGACGTTACAGATGCCAATTGGAGGAGTACAGGTGAATATAGTGGCATATTCAGGCTCCCCGTACACCATAATTCAACTAACTATATGGGAGCGAGACTTCGGACCCAGAGTGGGTGCTACCCTGGTTCCCACTGACATACACCCGGTCACGTTCACAAGCGAACCTATACCCATGATAGGGTATCGCCCATTGATGTTCAAGTTCAAGGGGCAAACAGCAGAGGGAAAATTATACGTTGCGGAGAAAGGTCCTTCCGTACTAGGGTGGATGGACCAAGGAGCTCTCGGAATTCAACTCAACCCAGGGGGAGCAACTCAAGTATTAATGACAGACACAGCCCAGGTGTACAAAGAAAATGTTTGGAAGAAGGAATATCCCGAAGTATTCAAAGGAACAATAGGTCGGCTGACTAAATTCACGCACAAAATCGGCCTCAAGGCTGGAGCTAATCCAGTAAGCCACAAAGTTCGCAACATTCCCTTCAGGAGCAGAGAGGCAGTACAGGAAGAACTGCAACGCCTGGAAAGAAACTGTGTCATCGAAGCAATCAAAAGTGCTGAGTGGCTCGCGCCACTAGTGGTCGCACAAAAACCCAATGGAAAGGTACGCCTCTGCGTGGACCTGAGGGAACTCAACAAGAACATAGTGGTGGGCAAGTACCCACTACCCGGGATAAACAAGATGCTAGCCAAGACAAAGGGAGTCAAGTGGTTCTCCACGGTGGACCTCACATCAGCATACTGCCAAATCGCCCTGCATCCTTCGTGCAATCACCTGACATCGTTCATCATGCCTTTTAGATACTACAAGTTCCTAAGGATGCCGTTCGGCCTGGCGTCTGCAGCCGCAGTATTCCAAAAGCTCATGCACCGGTTATTCCAGAAGGTAGAAGGAGTACAATAATTCCAGGATGACATCCTCATTATGGGAAGGTCTAAAGCAGATCACAATGCCAAACTTAATGCAGTCCTGACTATACTAGTGTTGAAAATGGCAATGTATATGTACATAAGCGGCGTTCATTTGTGTTCACTGTAAGCGGAACGGATATCGCTAAACACTGACTGTGTTATCCCGCCAGCATAGACCCATGCACACACGTACACGACAGCCATTTTAGACACCATGGCCTCTCTGCCCATCTGTCCCCGGCACCCCTCCCCGCACGCACTGCTCATGCATCAGCCACAAGACCCTCTCCCTCTGCGTGACCCTGCTCTAGAAGTAGCACTCCTGCTTGACCCACACCCCCCATTTCCTCCCAAGAACACCCTTCCCCTCAGCTGACAACCCCCCCCCCCCGGTCCTAAGACCAAGCATCGTGGATGTACATCCCCCTTTTCCCTGCCCAGCATAACAAAACCGTGATACACCAACCGAAGTGTCCGACCTTATCACCTGACCAACCTTTGACCTGATCATCCCCTCCTGCCCTCGTGTCCTGTAGGAATGTCCGGCTGAGAGATCACAATCTCTCTTGTTACATTCAGGAGGGGAGGATGACATCTGAGCGACTGGTATGGGAATAGGCCTGAAGCTGGGATTCCAAGCATGCCTTTTTCTACTTCAAAGCGTCTTTATTGTAATAAGGAATGTTTGTGCATCATAAACATGTGTATAAAAGACGAAGCCTCAGAGAACTTGTTAGAGCACCTCCTGAAGACACTATGCGAGTGTCCGAAATGACAGGCTCTCCTCATGAGAAATAAAACTCTATTCTTGTCTTCCTGCTTCCAGCGCCCGTCTCTTTATTTGGTAATTGTTCAAGATGGAAACTAAGAGGCGTCCTGCGCCAGCAGCCTGGGCATCAGGTGCGTTATGGGCTGACTTTTCCTCAATTGGCGCCCCAACGCGGGGTCCATCAGCGACATAAGGTCCGGTAAGAGAGGTCCAGACGATGGGGTGAACATCTAAACGATTGGAGTATACCTGCCTTGAGAGGGCCCTCGTCCGGCTGCCGATTGAATGAACTTCACCAATTCTGAACGGACCTCTCTCAAGTGACCTACTGTCCTGACTGGAATCCCACAGGAATGCTGCGGTAAAAACATGGAGAAAGAGAACGATGGGGCGCTGGAAAAAGGAAGGCGAAGAATTGCCCACATGGTCCGGTCCGGGTAAGGTTAAGTAGGACATCTTTACGTCCGATTGGTAGGATGGCTTTATCCATCTGATTGATTGATTGATTGATTGATTGTTTTGGAATCAGTATTTAAAATACTGGTATTCTTCATTGATTGGTTCATTTAGCCTCGGTTGCTACTTGAAGTATTGGTTCTCTTTGAGACATTTTCTGTTTGCAAACAGCGACGAATAGGAACGTTCCTCTCTCTTTGCAAATAGTGAAGGATAGGTAATGCGGACTTTTGTCCCTCGTTGTAATCCGTCATGCCTATTTTTCTCCCCACTGATTGATTGGTTGCTCTGTTGCTCTTTGAGACATTCGCTGTCTACAAACGGGGAAGAATAGGAATATTCTGTCTCCCTTTGCAGATAGTGAAGGGTAGGTAATGCAGACTTTTGTCCCCGTTGTAATCCGTCATGCCTATCTTTCTCCCCATTGATTGTTTGTTATCGATTTTTATCGATTATTGCTCTTTGAGATATTCCCTGTCTACAAACAGGGAGGAATAGAAATATTCTGCCACCCCCTTTGCAGATAGTGAAGGATAGGTAATGCAGACTTTTGTCCCAGTTGTAATCCGTCATGCCTGTTTTTCTCCCCACTGATTGATTGATTGTCTGGACATTTATTGTTCAAGGAATAGTTCTTTTGAGGCATTCTCTGTTTGCAAATAACGTGGAATAGAAATGTTCTGTCTAGTCTTTGCAAGTAATGAAGGGTAGGTAATGCGGACCTTTGTCCCCAGTTGTAATCCGTCATGCCTATCTACTCCCCACTGATTGGTAAACTAGTTCCACCCGGACCATTTATTAGAGGTAGGTCATCTGGCTCGGCCAGGAGGGCACCCCTAATACAAAAGGACAAATATAAAGAAAAAAAAAAAATGCGGATTAGCCGCTGTATCGTGCTAGCAGAGAAAAAAAAAAAATATATATATATATATATAAATCGTTAGGGAAAAGAAAAGGAATCGAGTGAAATCAGTAGGCCGCTGATGAGATCTCTTTGCAACCTCGCCAAAATGGAAACATAGGGAACAACCCCATAGGAAATATGAAACTGGTGAGGAAAGCCGAACTCAACGCTATGACTTCGAGACAGCTTGGCTCAACCACCCACCCCGCCCAATTAACGACAAACCTTAGGCGAATAAAAAAAAATAATAATATATACAACACTATAGCGAAGTAACAGGTGAACACGTTTTATTTTTTTTTAACAAACAAAAAAAACATTCAAAGCAACTATTTACATGACAAACGGCTGCAACGACAAACGAAACCCACAATGCATTTCGCCGTCTGCCTGACGCCGTTCCAGTCCTTCCTTCCCCAAAGTAGCAATGTTGGGCTACTTTGGGCTACTTTCTAGTAGTTTTTGGGCGTTTTAAAGTCTACAAAAACCGTCAGGGGCGGCCTGGGGTGGAAGGACCACTACGCGAATAGCCCGAAGGCGGCACCACGTGCCAAGGCCTGTCCCCCGGATGAACCAAGGGACCCGTTCCTGGGGCCGGGGCGAAGAAGCGTCCGGCCGCCATCGGCTGTAGGCCCGGCCCGAAACGTGCCAGGCGTCCCCACTTCTTCAATAATGGCTGCGACAACACTGGGGGGGGATGTCTTGCACATGCCTCCGACCCCCCCCCCCTCGTCCTCATCGCCTGGTCCGGCCATAACAAATGTCAAGCGAGACGCCGTGGGGTGCACCGGGAGGGAGAGGCGGCGCGAACGAGCCTCTCCCACCTCCCCAGGTGAAGGCTCCCCAGCTGCACCCCCAACGCTCCTCGCACCCGGCAAAGGGTTCGTCCACTCTTACGGTGCAGCGACGCTCCACTCACCCAGCAGGGTCTCGTCCACTGTGGCGGTGCTGCGACGCCTCGCCCGACAGGTTGAAGCCCGTCTGCTCATTTGACCCCGCGATTGCCGGTAGCTGCCGAACTCTCAAAATGGCGGTCGACCCTGCAAGAGCGGGCCCAGCATGAAGGAATGGCCTGGTTGCTTGTTGATTAAGAAACGAGTCCCACCATCATAAAAGTTCTCCTCGACCTTGAAGATTCTATAGGAGCCGCGGGGGTCCCCGACTCCCGCAGATACCCCCGATGGGGAATGACTGCCATGATTGCCCGCGGAACGATGAAAATGTAGCCGCGGGACGTCGGCGCTCCCATGCTGACGCCAGCCACAATTTGAATGACTAAAATCCTGCAGACTACAGTTCGGATCAGTTCCGGTGAAAAACCCAGTATGACCCGGTAGGGAAAAATGTTGCCTCCCTCCCCCCTCTTTTGACTGATGGTTCATACTGCCGATCCTTTCTGTTGCCCTTTAACGGAACTTTTTGGACTGCCGAAAGAGGCTCTGGGCCAACCACGAGTTGGTAGAGGTTTTGACTATGCCTGGATCTGACTGGCTGCACCCAAAATGGCGCCGGTACAAATGAAACTTTCAACTCCTTGTTGTACCCCGATTGCTCAGCCTTGATGTCATGAAATATGTATACAGTTTTTAAACACAATGAATTGATATGGGATGGGTACTGATTATGTATTTGGACAATGAATTGAAGTGAGATGGGTGCTGATTGAACCTTCGGACAATGAATTGTTGTTAAGTTTGGCGCATCATGATTATTGAAAGTTCAAATTTCAACACTTATGATACTTGCTCACACTGAAGTTTCGATATGATTTTATTGCACTTGTCGCACTTTTATTATGAAATCAACGACCACCGACTCCATTAGGTTTTCCACTAATAAATATCCCCACCTGTACAGTTCTGGCCGGCCCACGGGGTTGTAGGCCCGTATCTATGCACCGACATTTTTTATTAAAGATTTTTGGAGAGAAACGTACGTAGTTGTCACGTGTAAATTGGTGAGTTTCGAATAAATGACCACTGTTTCCGATATAACTGAATTACAGGTGAAATGGCTCAGCTCGATTAGTTAAGGGTTAAAAAAGTATAGTACGCAGAAATATTGCAAATATGAATGGTCCAGGTTTTTGTTGTATGTACTTTGCACATTTTTGTACAGCCTAAAGCAACCGCTAAAAGACCCTGGAATTCAGCCTATACTTTATATGCTACCTGTATCAGGAAAATTGTGCTAAAAATACCCCTAAGTCGCCCCGAAGGAGTGCCACCTGACCTCCCTACATACGATCCGTAATATCACACCTGGGTGACCTATGCTATCCACCGGCTTCCGATAATCATCTCTCCCACACTAAAAGGTCCATCTGGGCTTAAATGCCGAGTTGGCAAGGACTGCGTTCCGTGGAGATAGGCCGAGTATGTAGTAAGTAAAAGCCTTTTCGGGTTTATGCGCGCTGATGTGTTTTTAAATGCTGCCCCCGCCCCCCTTCTTTTTCCCTCTTTCTGCAGGTCACATTGGAACGTCGATTAAAGTACGAAAAAGAAAATGGTGATCTAGCGGACGAAGAGATGGGAAAAAGGGGTTCGATTATGGTACCTACACACGATGAGCGAACAATACGCTGAACTTAGCGCTTGAAAGGACAGCCTGAAGCGAAAAAATACAAAATGTGACTTCGCTTGGCACCCCGAATAATACAACCAAAAATGACGTGCACTTATGATTAAGCATTCTACACTTAACTAAATAGGGAAAGTTTAAAAGAATATTCTGAGGTGAGGTTTACTCTAGTACCCTCCGTTTGGAGGACTAGGAATGTTGTCAGTGTTTAGAAATTACTACATTCTTTCTACACCCTCATGGACCGGAAACTCAGAGCTGCCCTATTGTTCTCCCAACTGACACCCACTGTTGCCTCAGCCTGGAAACACATCAGCCCGACCAGGTTAGTTCTTGACTGGTTGCCAAAGGCGTAAGTGTGTACAACCACAAAGACCAGTAAAGGCAGCCGACAATAAAAGGAAAGAAAAGGGTAAAAAGAGCTTAGGATGCTAAGGATGCGCAGCATACAGGAAGAGATCATTATGGCCAATAACGGTTATATGTCTTGTCTGATTTTTGTATATAATACATGTACTGTCTCCCTCACCTGAGTATGTGTGTACGTAATGTATGGATCTACGTCATCCCTCTGCCTGTGTTTCCGTATTACTTAACCCCTGTTGTTCTGTGTTGTGCGCGCACTGAATGACCCATTATTGTACACGTCTCTCTCTCTCTCTCTCTCTCTTTCTCTCTCCATGTCATACGTGTACCGAATGGACCATTTAGAGTGCGCTCTCTCTCTCTCTCTCTCTCTCTCTCTCTCTCTCTCTCTCTCTCTCTCTCTCTCTCTCTCTCACTCTCTCTCTCTCTCTCTAAAGCCCCCTTGGTCCCTCCTCCCTTGTATGGTAGCGCTGTGCCCCCCCGGCACAAAACCTAATTGGGTCTCCTCGAACAACAAAGGTGTTCGGCAAAATTGACAGGAACTAAAACGATTGTGACTTGCCATATTACTACCTCTCCTTTCTGCAAAACGATAGAACCCGAGTTGGTAATGAAGGAAAGGACAGGTAAGACGACTGATGTCCCCTAATCTGGCCTTTTCATAGGGGGACTATAACGTCAATGGTCTTCTGTTTTCCAGCTAGTTAGAAATACAATTCCCACTGCCCAGATTACCTCACCCCTCTGCACTTAAGTGCGGATGTCCAAAGTGCCCCCCCGATTCCCCCGATTGACCCCAGCTCCCTGTCCAAAGCGTCCCCGCTTCCCCCGATTAACCCCAGCTTCATGTCAGCTACCCTCAAAGCGTAATTGATGACCTTGATTAACGGTCATTCCCCAAGAAAGGCATGTTTAACATCTGCCCCCCCCCTCCTCCTTCTTCCTGACGATAACGCTCCTGCTTGCAAGAGTTAGCCGACCCCGAAGGGAAATGTAAGATTGTCGATACTTGGGTTAAAAAGAAAAAGGGCGAGTCTCTACATAAGGACTCGATTTTGAGTTTGATATAATACACTGTGTATAAAGGTCCAATTTCTCTCCACATACGTCACGAATGAACGCCAAACAGGTTTATGAATTCAATGGTAATGCCCTCCTACATACTCCATAAGTGATGACTTCTGACTGTGACCGATGAACTTATCACCCACCCACATAGGATTGGGGACGGAATTGAGATGTATAAATGTCTTCTCCTGCCAGTTTTTCTAAAACTTGTTTTGTACCCATTCAAAGATACAATCACCGGAGGAGAGGAGCTGGACGTGCTGACTTTTCCTCACTAGCACAACATGGACTCACTGCAGAGTGGAAGAAATGCAAATGCGGGGTAGGATCAGTGACGTACCTGGGTCACGAGATTAGCAAAAGAGGGATAGAACCGAAAAGAGCCAATGTAGCAGCCATCAAAGAAGCTCCGACACTCAAACAGAAAGAAGTTGTCCATTCCTTTCTAGGAATGGCCGAGTTTTACAGCAAATTCGTTCCCCACTTCGCCTCTAAAACACACCACTTGCGACAACTCCTGAAGGAAAAGACAATCTTCAACTGGACAGAAGATAAGCAAACAGAATTTGATCTGTTAAAACAGGACATCTGTGCCGCTATACCCCTCAATGGGTTCGATCAAGCGGCCCAATTCATACTAACCACGGACGCTAGCTACAAGGGACTTGGTGCAGTGCTTGCGCAAAGGTCTCAGGGAGGATAAATCACCACAATCAGTTTTGCTTCAAGGTCACTGGCATCCAACAAAGAAAAATTCAGCGTGATCGAAAAGGAAATGTTAGCAGCAGTCTGGGCTATGGAGCAGTTCAGACAGTTTTTGTGGAGCTCGAAGTTCTTGCTCCGCACAGATCACAAACCATTGGTGAGAGTCCTAACCTCTTGCGGACATGCACATGCGACACCCCGCATAGCGAAGATGACCCTCAGGCTACTATAGCAGGTGGAGTACCTCCCTGGCTCCAAGAACAAGGTGGCTGATTTCTTAAGCAGGGCGGCAGCAAGAGAACCGGCATCGAGTTAAGAGCCCTCGGAGTGGGAAGATTACATGGTCGCACTCAGACAAGACTACAAAGGAGTGATAAGTGCACAAGAATGGGAGGGGGCATACGCAAGCGATGAAACACTGAAGGTTGTAAAAAAGTATGTGATGCAGGGCTGGCCGGACAAGAAACTTCTGGACAGCAATTTGAGGAAGTTCTGGGAAGTCCGGGAAGAATTATCCATAGGAGATAACCCTGTGTTCCTACTGAGAGGGGACAAGGTGGTCCCAACCCAGACTTTAATGAGTCCTCTTCTTACCATTCTACATGAAGGGCACTTAGGAATAATGAAAACCAAAGCAAGGACAAAACAAGCGTATTGGTGGCCGGCAATGGACAGTCAAGTGGAAAGGCATGTCAGGATGTGTGACCAATGCAACAAGGCAGATAAAACACAAGTAGTACTACGCCCACCATTGGGAACATTTGCTTGTCCTTCCAGTCCACGGGAAGTACTTACAGTGGACATCCTGTGTCCCATTCTGGATACCAATGGAGTACCCAAATACGCAATAGTACTAGTGGATAAGTACTCCATATGGCCGGAGTTAGAAGTATGTGAAGTGGCAGATTCAGAAGCGGTGCTAACCTTCCTCACCTCCACATTTTTAAGAGAAGGGATTCCGAAAATAGTTACCTGCGACAATGGGCCGCAGTTCACCTCAGCAAAATGGAACGCATTCATGGACAGAAATGGGATCGAAGTCAAACACATCCCAGTGTACCACCCGGCTGAAAATGGACTAGCGGAGAGGTTCAATCGGTTAATTATGGATTTAGTACAGACAGCGATAAGCACCGGACAAGACTGGGAGAAAGAACTAAAAAGGATGATATGGGCCTATCGTATCACCCCAGCAAACACTGGGTACAGTCCATTCAAAGTTTTACGTGGACATGACCCCTTCACGAAAGACAATCTAGCATGGAAACAACTCATCATCCAAAGCAAGCGGTCCCCGGCTGTGGTGCATCGCAACTTGGACAAGGCACAAGAAATATACTCTGAGTATTACAACAAAAGACACAATGTCAAGGAAGTAAACCTAGAGAAAGGCGAGTGGGTGAGAGTGAACCAAGCAGAGCTAAAGAGGAAAGGTGACAGCAAGTTTAGCCCACCATTACAAGTAGTGGAGCCATATGCTCAGTCAGCCCTACTGAGTGATGGGAAAATATGATCACAAGATAGGATGGCAAGATGCAACAGAATCATGAAGTGGGAAGACGAGGAAGGAAGGAGACAGGTTGCACCAGAAGAAGGAAATCCGCCAGAAATGATGCAGACACCTGAGAAAGCAGCACAGAGCCCAACTACGCCCAGCCGAGAGAGTGAAGATCAATACACCCCGGAGGGGAGTGGCGGCGTGGGAGTAGCTGACCAGTCTATACCACTGAGCCCAAGTACCAACGAAAGAGGAAAGCGGAGGCAGCCAAGCGAGGCTAGAGAAAAGGGACTCCCAGTGAGTGACCAACGGGGGAACGTTACCCCGACACACTCATGCACCAGACTGGGAAGACTGGTCAGGATGCTGAAGAGATTTGAGGACTTCGACATGGAAGGCCAAGTAAGACTGTTACATATATATATATATAGATATATATATATATATATCTATATATATATATATTACCTACTGGCGGTCGCCAGTAGGTATATATAGTTAGGATTTTTGCTCTATGGGATTTTTGAAAATTCTATGTGTAATAACTTTGGCGTTTGTGGACGGAATTGGCTGAAATTTTCAGGAAAATGGAACATTTTGTTTCTGAGCAGCCCCCGAACATTTGGGGGGGTTTCGTCAAAGGGGGGCCGAGAAAAAAGGGGGGTCCCAAAACGTGTTTTTAACATTGAGTTTTCCATAGGGCGGTTGGCCTCACTTTTAGCCCGAACGGCTGAATGGATTTCCACGAAACTTGGCAAAATTGTAGATATTGTTTGCCCGATGTGCCTTTGCTAGGTCTCAAGATATGTGGTCCTGTGAATTTTGAGTAAATTAGGTTTAAAAAAAGATATATATCTAGAGCCGCGCCCGGTACGCGTACCGGGGAGCGCTTCAGGCGCGCCACGCGACTTGCGCACGGCAAGCTGATTGGTTCTCGGGTGTCTGTAAACATTCGAAACAGTCCGCAGCGGCCGCCATCTTGTGTCTCGGTGGGATTGAGACACAAGAGGTGGCAAGAATCAAAGGGGGGAAATGAGCAAAAGGGGGCAGGGTACACCCCCCTGACCCCCTACTTTTGATGTGTGGGCCATAAAAGGCTCCCGCGGGTGAAAAAAAAAAAATCGATTTTCGCGGGGGGGAGCGCCCGGTACGCGCACCGGGGAGCTTACGGGGGAGCGTACCATGGAGATTAAAAATGACAGACTTTTTTTTAAAAAAAAAAAGCTTCTTTTTATAAATTGGAGGTAGTTCTGAAAAGAACTTTTTTTTTGATTTTGTTGCTTTATATATTTTTTTTGTTTTTGTTGTTTTATATTTTTTTTAGACTTTTTAAAACAATTTTATATTTTTTTTTGGATTTTTGTCAAGGGAAAAACAAAAACAGGAATTGCAAAACTGCTCAACAGGAGCAAAAAAAATTGAAAATTTAGGGACTGGCAGAGCAGCGGTGTTGCTGTTTCTTTAGGGCAATGAGTTCAACACTCTGCTCCCCATAGCAGAGCAGTTCGTCACACTCCGTGCACAAAAATTTGATGCCTGCAAACACCGGCTGAATGTTAGGGACCATTCTTCCACGGGGTGGTCCCGAAGGTGTTGCTCCACCAGTGGAGGTGCTGCCGCCATCTGTTGGTACATTCCGTGCCAGCTCTCTGACACTCTCCCTGGCAAAGTTGTTAGGGTGTCTTCTTTTCACATGCCTGATCAAATTAGCATTCCCAAAACTATATTTTTTCAGAGGATTGCCTCTGGATAAACTACTCCCACATATTTTGCAGGTTACTTTGGGAGCGTTGACTTTTTTCTGTCCTTCAGGGATGTCGTAAAATTTCCAGATGAAATGGGTTTTTTTCTTTTGCTGAGGAGGAACCTCATCTAAAAATCCATCTGAATCACTGCTAGATGACTCTCTTGCAGCCATTGCTGGAGATCAGAAAAGTAGGAGATAGAGTAGACAGAACAGCTCTTGCTCTCTCCAAGTACAAAGCAATAGTGAGAGAAATGGGTGGGTTTCACACAATTTGAAAAAAAAAAAGTTCTGAACCAATGAAAAGTGTTATTTTAAAGTCACATGGTTTGACGCGCTTACGCTACGCGCCCCGGGGCGCGCCCCGGGCGTGTATCGTAAGCGCATCGGGGCGCTTACGTTGCGCGATCGTATGCGCTTCCGGGTGCGCTTACGCGGTGCGTCATAAGACGCATCTCGCGGCTACGCGATACGTGTCTTATGACGCAAGGCGTGGCGGCTACGCGATACGTCACGATGTTGTTTTCGTTCGCGGCAATAGCGCTTCCGGACCGCGTATTAGTACGCGCCCCGGGGCGCGCCGCAAGATTGCGCTTACCCGTGCGTTCACCTGTCCGCGCCCCGGGAGCTTACAAAAAAAAAGTATTAAAATTTTTTTATTAATAAACATATAAAATATATGTTTGGATTTAAAGAAGAATACATTTTACAGCTACAGATATTAGCTTTTAAAAAACCAATGAAATTCACTGAAAAAACCATAGGTTATAGACCATATATAGTTAGGAATTAGCATTTACAAAACCTTGAAAATTCACTGAAAAAACCATAGGTTATAGACCATATATAGTTAGGAATTAGCATTTAAAAAACCTTATTTTACTCACACAAAACCATTGAAATTCCATATATAGTTAGTTGTACTAACTATATATATCGCGCACCCGCAATCCACTGCTGATGATGTCACATATTACATCATTCATGACATGGTCAGTGACATCACTGATGACATCACTGATGACATCTCAAATTTCATTGGTTTTTTAAAAGCTAATATCTATAGCTGTAAAATATATTCTTTATTACGTGACGTATAACGTAGCCACGTGAGACGCCTCATGACGCGTCGCATAACCGTGACGTATCGGCTCTGCAGCGCAAACAAAACCCGTAACGTAAGCGTGCCGGAGCACGCTTACAGATATATATATTTTTTTTAACCTTAATTAGACAAAATCCACACGTGCACATATCTTGAGGCCTTGCAAAGGCACATCAAACAAACAGTCCCTACAATTTTGCCAAGTTTGCTGGAAATCTATTCCCTTAATTTTTTTTTTACTGTTTCTCTTGGTTTTCCCCTTGTTACGCTTACCGGGACGCTACCCGGTACGCGAACCGGACGCTCCAAAAACACAAGATGGCGGACTCCCGTTACGCTGCCGATTAGCTGCCCGGTTCGCGTACCGGGAAGCGCCTCTACCGCGAAAAATCGCGGGGGACTTTAATATCCCCCTCATCAATCCTAGGGGGTCAGGAGGGGTTTACCTTGCCCCCTTTCCTTCATTTCCTCTTCTTTTTTCACCACATCTTGTCTCTCGAACCTACGCTGCCGGTTAGCTGCCCGGTTAGCTGCCCGGTGAGCTGCCCGGTTCGCGTACCGGGACGCGCCTCTACGGCGTAAAATCGCAAAAAATAATATCCCCCTCATCAATCCTAGGGGGTCAGGAGGGGTTTACCTTGCCCCCTTTCCTTCATTTCCCCCTTTGTTTTTCACCACATCTTGTCTCTCGATCGTACCGAGAGACAAGATGGCGGCCGCTCCGGACTGTTTAGAATGTTGACAGACACCGGAGAGCCAATCAGCTTCGCTTCGCGAAGTTCCGTTACGCGTCAGGTACGCGAACCGGGGCGCTAACCGGAGCGCTGTCACAGATATATATATTTTTTTAAACGTTAATTTCTCAAAATCCACTGGAGCACATATATTGAGACATAGCAAAGGCACGTCGGGCAAACCATATCTACAATTTTGCCAAGTTTCATGTAAATCTATTCAGCCGTTCGAGCTAAAAGTGAGTCCAACCGCCCTATGGAAAAATGAATGGGAAAAACGCGTTTTGGGACCCCCCTTTTTTCTCGGCCCCCCCTTGACGAAACCCCCCCAAATCTTCAGGGGCTGCTCAGAAACAAAATGTGCTATTTTCCTGAAAATTTCAGCCAATTCCGTCCACAAACGCCAAAGTTATTAGACATAGAATTTTCAGAAATCCCATAGAGAAAAAATCCTAACTATATATACCCACTGGCTATCGCCAGTAGGTAATATACATATATAAACATATATAATCTGCATATCTATATAAATATAAATGCATGCATACATATACATATATGCATACATATGCATGTTATTTACATGAAAGTTTTAAAAACACTAATAAAAGCAAAGCTAAAAAGCCACCTCATTACAAACAGAATGGCTTTAACTTAAACGAGGGCGAGATCTATTGCATTTTCAATGCTTGTTTACTTTGGTTCTATCAAGAAGGCATTCAGATGTGTCACACATTTGCCATAAATTCTGAATGTTAGCACTCTAGTTGCTCATTAGATCACTGTAGTAAAGCTAGTGCTCACCAGGGAAGTCTGCTGCTAATCATGGTTTGCAGCCATTTTCCCGCATTTTTTATCCCGCAGACTTTCAGTCCGCATACCATTATCCCGCAAGGTCATTGACCTCGCATACCATTATCCCGCATTTTTTCAAAACGCATGTGCATTTATCGCGCATGCCTTTACAAAGAATTACGTTTTAAAGGCATGTATGGTAAATGCATTTGCGTTGTGAAAACCACGATGACGAGAGAGGTAAGTGGGTTTGTGTTAATTTTTTCGTGGGTTAGTGATTGTGTAGTGTAGTGTAGTGTTGTGTAGTGTAGTGTTGTGTTAGTGTAGTGTAGAGTTGTGGTGGTTGTTTAGTGTAGGGTCATGCTGGGGGTAGTGTTTTAGGGTTTAGGGTTGTGTTGTAGTGTTTGCGTAGTGTAGGGTCATGCTGGGGGTAGTGTTTTAGGGTTTAGGGTAGTGTTGTAGTGTTTGCGTAGTGTAGGGTCATGCTGGGGGTAGTGTTTTAGGGTTTAGGGTTGTGTTGTAGTGTTTGCGTAGTGTAGGGTCATGCTGGGGCTAGTGTTTTAGGGTTTAGGGTAGTGTTGTAGTGTTTGCGTAGTGTAGGGTCATGCTGGGCGTAGTGTTTTAGGGTTTAGGATAGTGTTGTAGTGTTTGCGTAGTGTAGGGTCATGCTGGGGGTAGTGTTTTAGGGTTTTGGGTAGTGTTGTAGTGTTTGCGTAGTGTAGGGTCATGCTGGGGTGTAGTATTTTAGTGTTTAGGGTAGTGTTGTAGTGTTTGCGTAGTGTAGGGTCATGCTGGGGGTAGTGTTTTAGGGTTTTGGGTAGTGTTGTAGTGTTTGCGAAGTGTAGGGTCATGCTGGGGGTAGTGTTTTAGGGTTTTGGGTAGTGTTGTAGTGTTTGCGTAGTGTAGGGTCATGCTGGGGTGTAGTGTTTTAGGGTTTTGGGTAGTGTTGTAGTGTTTGCGTAATGTAGGGTCATGCTGGGGTGTAGTGTTTTAGGGTTTTGGGTAGTGTTGTAGTGTTTGCGTAGTGTAGGGTCATGCTGGGGTGTAGTGTTTTAGGGTTTTGGGTAGTGTTGTAGTGTTTGCGTAGTGTAGGGTCATGCTGGGGGTAGTGTTTTAGGGTTTTGGGTAGTGTTGTAGTGTTTGCGTAGTGTAGGGTCATGCTGGGGGTAGTGTTTTAGGGTTTTGGGTAGTGTTGTAGTGTTTGCGTAGTGTAGGGTCATGCTGGGGGTAGTGGTTTAGGGTTTAGGGTAGTGTTGTAGTGTTTGCGTAGTGTAGGGTCATGCTGGGGGTAGTGTTTTAGGGTTTAGGGTAGTGTTGTAGTGTTTGCGTAGTGTAGGGTCATGCTGGGGGTAGTGTTTTAGGGTTTAGGGTAGTGTTGTAGTGTTTGCGTAGTGTAGGGTCATGCTGGGGGTAGTGTTTTAGGGTTTAGGGTAGTGTTGTAGTGTTTGCGTAGTGTAGGGTCATGCTGGGGTGTAGTGTTTTAGGGTTTTGAGTAGTGTTGTAGTGTTTGCGTAGTGTAGGGTGATGCTGGGGGTAGTGTTTTAGGGTTTAGGGTAGTGTTGTAGTGTTTGTGTAGTGTAGGGTCATGCTGGGGTGTAGTGTTTTAGGGTTTTGAGTAGTGTTGTAGTGTTTGCGTAGTGTAGGGTGATGCTGGGGGTAGTGTTTTAGGGTTTAGGGTAGTGTTGTAGTGTTTGCGTAGTGTAGGGTCATGCTGGGGTGTAGTGTTTTAGGGTTTTGGGTAGTGTTGTAGTGTTTGCGTAGTGTAGGGTCATGCTGGGGGTAGTGTTTTAGGGTTTAGGGTAGTGTTGTAGTGTTTGCGTAGTGTAGGGTCATGCGGGGGGTAGTGTTTTAGGGTTTAGGGTTGTGTTGTAGTGTTTGCGTAGTGTAGGGTCATGCTGGGGGTAGTGTTTTAGGGTTTAGGGTAGTGTTGTAGTGTTTGTGTAGTGTAGGGTCATGCTGGGGGTAGTGTTTTAGGGTTTAGGGTAGTGTTGTACTGTTTGTGTAGTGTAGGGTCATGCTGGGGGTAGTGTTTTAGGGTTTAGGGTAGTTTAGTTGTTTAGTGTATGCTAAAGGCATATTAGTTCTAAAAGTTTTCGTTATTTTAATTTGCGGCCTAATAGTACATGCGGGATTTTTTTTGCGGACTGATGGTATGCGGGATTTCGTCATATATTCGCTAATCATACTTTCTATGGCAAAATGAACCCCCTCATTTTGTTCCTTTTTAAATTAAATGTTTTAAGAGTTACCACTTTATTCCAATCAAGATGGCTTCAGGTGTGCCATACCTTTGTAATAAGTAGGACTGTTAGCACTCTAGTTGTTCTTTAGAACACTCTGGGACATTCTGTCATTGGGCTATAGTTGGGCTATATCTGGCTGATATTTGGGCTACATTTGTTTTTTTTGTCTCTGGTGGCCATCTTTGGACTACATTGGGCTACATTGGGCTACATTTGGGCTCCAACATATATATATAGCCCAATGTAGCCCAATATATATTTTTCAAAGTTAATTTTCGTAAAAACCACTGGAGCCTATATCTTGAGACATAGCAAAGGCACATTGGGCTACCAGTCCCTACAATTTTGCCAAGTTTGGTGTAAATCCATTCAGCCGTTCAGGCTAAAAGTGAGGCCAACCGCCCTATGGAAAATTGCATGGGAAAAACACGTTTTGGGACCCCCCTTTTTTCTCGACCCCCCCTTGATGAAACCCCCCCAAATTTTCAGGGGCTGCTCAGAAACAAAATGTTCCATTTTCCTGAAAATTTCAGCCAATTCTGTCCTCAAACGCCAAAGTTATTCGACATAGAATTTTCAAAAATCCCATAGGAAAAAAATCCTAACTATATATACCTACTGGCTATCGCCAGTAGGTAATTTATATATATATATATATCTTTGTTCCCTCCTCCCTACCTGTCCTTTCCCATCCTTGCAAAGGGGGAGATATGTGGTGAGGCGCTCTAGTCTTTCTGACCCGAGGCATGCTGGGAATGTGCCCGCGGCCATTTTGTAGACGCCGCTCGCACTCGGAGTGATCGGTCGAGCTCCCGGCGCTCAGGAACAATAAATCCAATCATATTAACTTAAATGTGGTTTTGGTGTCATCATAACAGCAAACGTACCTCTACATGTCTGCATTCCCTTTTCTTTCTGTCGCCCCCTCCCCGCATTATATCGTCATACCTTAAGACCCTCAAAGTTCCCCTCATCTGCACTGGTTTCATTCGCCAACATCCTCTGATGCTCTGGGGGCCGAGGCTTCTTTGCTTTCTGGACCATAGATTATGAGTTTAAGCTGACCTATGACAATTTTTCAGTTCTCTGTCTAACTGTTGCTTTCAGCTTACAGCCTTATTTTGTTTCCCCTCTGGAAGACATCTGTTTTCTCAGTGTAGCGAATGCGGCATTTGCAGGCCTACTTTTTGGTATGTTCCTTCCTCCTGTGTCTCTGACACTTGAAGAATTCCTCCTGGCGTCTGTCAGAGAATTCACTTGCTGTTGATGTATGAGCTCCTGAAAACATAGATCTGAGTCAGTACCTGTGTGGGAGTTGTTGATCTACCATTAATACTAAAGGGAAATCGGGGGTTACCTACTTAGATTTATCGGCTCAAGGAGTCCGCTCTTGATTGACGGCCGCAGCGTAGAGCCGTATCTGTGGATAATAATCGCCACATTAGTGAGCAATGGGAGGGGGTTGTTGTGTGATCAACTGTTTTTAGAAATAGAATAAAAGCTCACTTGGAAGAACAGGAATCCTTCCGAATCCAATCGTGTTCCGTCGTGTATTGCTGAGTTTTTGGACAAATGATCGTTATCAATCCGATCGTTATTCGGTCCTGTACCGCTGAACAGTCGCTATCAGCAACTAAGGGAAATCATGTTTATACAAAGTGTGAGGTGCGCACAAGCAAAAAGGGCATTTATACTACAGGGAGTTAGTGATGGGATTCAATAGGTTTTCAAGTGTGGACAAACCCACGTAGTCGCAAATTAAAAAAGAAGCGGCGCGATCCTAAGGTATCTTAGTCATTGCGAGAAGCAACATCTTGGGTTGCTCTAGCCGTCAGGGTGGAAGCTGTCAACTGATGCATGCGTCTCAGCTGGGTTATAAATAACCTCCGTATAGGGGTCCCAAATGTTCTTGGCAGGGGCGTGAGTTCGGTCATTGAAACCGGCTCGTGCACAGGTATCTCAATAGCTTGCCTGTGTTTCAAAAAACATTTTGTCTAAACCATAGACAATCAAGATCGGACTCCTTGAGCCGATAAATCTAAGTAGGTAACCCCCGATTTCCCTTCAGTATTAATGGTAGATCATGTAACTCCCACACAGGTACTGACACATCTATGTTTTCAGGTGCTCATACATCAACACCTGTCCTGAGGAAGACCCCAGAATGAGGATCAATTAACCCTTTGTAATTAGGGGTCGAAACGTCGACAACCTTTTACCTATTAAACATACACTATAGGATTGTGAAATAATCAATCATTGTCCTATGTGTAATGTACTAGTATGGGAACGTTTGACCGAAAATAGGCTGTAAAGGTTCCACTATATATCAATGAATTGTGCCTTTATCACAACGCCTTTATTCTATCCCTCACTGACCCAATCACCTCCATCCTACTCAAATTCCTTTTCCCTTTCTTGTACCTATGAGCACTGTAATATATTGTATATAATGCTATCATGTACTCTTAAAAATGCTGAAATTGTCTTGAACCAAAGAAGTATGTACTGACACAGATGACTGAATGAATTAAATTCAGGTTCATCACAGAATTAACTGGTGTTTCTTGAATTATTGAATGGTCTACCGCTGAATTGTGTCTATAATTGAACACTACACCGACCACTTCACATTTGTACCCATGATATGACCCAGGTCGGATAGTTTTGGGGCTAACCCCGTTAAAACTTACTACCCTCAAAGGATGATATCTCCCCAGGATGTGTCAATTGTGCCCATGCCCACTGATTCAAAATGTTTTGGTCCCCATGAAAGCTATTGCTATGCCGCTAGCCCTCCTGGGGCAGTTTTGTAGCCTCGGAACCTTGATTGGGCACACCTAATCTTTCCTTTAAGAGTGGCCTCCCTGAGAAACCATATTCCCTCTATGTCAGTATTAAATGGGTAACCTCACGTGTATGCCGTTTCCATTGAGGATTGCTGTGCCTCTCTCACCAGCTGGCATCCTCTTCTACCAACCGCTGGGAGTCTCCAGGCTTGCAGTAGAAAGAGCCTCCTAGTGGCTTTGCCTAGTCGGTCTTCACTGCTGCCTGCCTCGTCACACTCACTCCCTGGATGCCCAGCGTGCGAGCTGTCCACCACCAGTGGTGTGTGAATGTCAAAGCTGTACCATGCCACAGCTGCCTGGGATGTTGAGTGGCTGCCTCCTTCATTAGCCAGGTGTGAGTACTTCATATGCAGTTACCATATTGTTTTTCAGCTTTTGCAATGTGGACACTGCTCTCTGTTACTTGGGTGCTCTCTCTGGGCTCCAGAATGTTATTTCTTCCATTCTTGGAGTCTTCCAAAAGAGATTCCTCATTTGGCATGGAGATGGCGGTGGCCATCATGGATACTTAAACAAACAAGTCAGGGCAGTAGGAGAGGATCCAAAACCTACCCATCTACCAAACTTGGCCACGCCTCCCCAGTAAATATTTTCAGATGTGTGATTGCTGATACATAGGCTATTGCGCTCCGATCTGCTGTTGCAAATAGTTATCACTTGATGATCTAGCCTACTGTTGTTTTTCTAATATGTTACCCTCTAGTATATTGTTTAAATTTGATTATGCCAAGTTCAACTGTGCTACATGCTTTAAAACTCAACAATTCTACTACATTCCCAAACTGTGCTATTCCATTGCACTTTTGTACCTGATACCCGGTAATTGTATTCCTTCCACAAATTGTCAAATCTGAAATGTATACAATGTACAGAAATGAATGACAATTAGCTTCCGAGGCCCGTTTGCCACTGGATTCAAGCAAGCCGGGCTGAAGACGGCTGTGATGCCAGAAACCGGTCCTCGGAAGCTTATTTCCGGTCCAGGGAAGGCATGGCTTGGCAGTTCGGGCTGGACTGTTCCCATGAGGCACAGGGTCAGACTGATTTGCATATAGCCATGTCTGAACTGGGGTGGCAGAGTGAGCTAAAGAACGGTGATGGGTCAAACCCAGATCTTTTGACTGGGTGTGAGTGTTTGATTGGTTCAGATGCTCCATCCAGCACCACCCCCTTTTGTACATAATATAAATGAGCACTATTGTATACTAGACAAAGGTCTATCTATTTTTCAGGAAAGAGGTATATCTTGAGAAGTGTAATGTTTTTATCTGAATCTGTGAACTATCTTGGAACATAGAATGTCTGCTTCTTCAGAGGTATACCTGCTACTATAAGAGGGTATTTGGCACAGTAGAAAATGCTTCTTCCAGTCTTCTAAAGACTTCTAAAGCACCATCCACTCCCTTCAGAGAAGCCTGCTGCCTCCCATCTTTTCCTCTTCCTCCCCTTCCCTCTCTCCCATAAGGGGGTTGCTTTGTTTTTTTTCTAGTTGGAAAAATACTACGGCAGATCCTTGGGTCCTTCAAACCTTCCAAGATTTCCTTATCGACTTCCTTGGAACTGCCTTTCTACTCCACTGTCCTCCCCTCCCTCTCAAGAGAAAATACCCCTGATAGACGAGATTTGCGGTGTCGTCGCTGTTGTCTCTCATACAGGTGATCTGTTCAGTGGGTCTCCTCACTCCTTCCTTTCAAAAATATTCCTGTATTCTACTTTACAAAGCCTTGCAGAGGAGAAAATACCTCTAACTTTGCTTGCATACTGAAGGAAGCTGGCTCTTTATATGATACTAGCTGCC
The DNA here is from genome assembly GCF_964261635.1 of Lissotriton helveticus. Lineage (NCBI taxonomy): Eukaryota > Metazoa > Chordata > Amphibia > Caudata > Salamandridae > Lissotriton > Lissotriton helveticus. The sequence goes on along the minus strand of NC_136062.1, from coordinate 212,872,755 downwards.
CGTCCCGACGTTGTCCGGGTATAAAAAAGATTTACCTGAAGGACGACAAAATTTACAGAACGCTACCCCACCGCTTTCCAATGCAGCAGGCTTCTTAGAATGCACACGACCACATACAACAACGCTGAAGGGCACACACACCTCACGACGTGCACGAACGCTAATCTCATCACAGTGAGATTAGCGTTCGTGCACTTCGTGAGGTGTGCGTGCTTTTCAGCGTTGTTGTGTGTGGGCGTGTGCATTCTGAGACGTGTGGGCGTGTGCATTTTGAGACGCCTGCATTTATCCCCGGTTGAGATCGGTAACGCTTATGCCCACAAATATATGTTATTAACGCTGCCTGAATGGCAATGTGCGTGAATGCGGCGCACCTTGTGTCTTCTATTCGGACGTGTGAGAAGTGATTATAACTCGTGAATGGAAAGGCTCGCTACTGAATGACGCGGCCATTTCTTTGTTATAACATTTGTGGCACGCCCCTCTGAGAACGCTGTTGTGGTACGCCCCTCTCACAAAGTATAATGTGTGTACTTTGACACCGCTACGACCACGCCCCCGACACACCCACGGCCCTCTGAGTGTGTAGTTTGACACGCCCACGCCCCTCTGACAACGGTTACGGCCACAAAATAAATTGTGTGTAGTTTGACACGCCCACGAACACGCCCCGGACACGCCCACGCCAACACCCACGCCCACAAGGGACTACTTTACCCCTAAGGTTCTTTGACATTTCTAATGTATATGGTGGCCACCTGTATAGCCTATGTCCATCTGCTGCAACTCCCCTTTCCAATGCTGTATTGGGTGTTGTGATTGGTGCTGTACTTCTTGAGTTTCCCCGCCTCAAAGGTTTCAGCTCTCTCTTTATAATAGTAGTATGGATATCAATAAGTTGAAACACCGTCTAAAGAGTCCAGGGGTTCCCTTATGAGTGGACAGGGGCTTGTTATGCAATCCCAAAGTGCACCATTAGAGGGTAGTGTGGTCGAGCAGCCTTAGGCTTAACATAGAGGAGTGCAAGACATTTGCAAATACACACAATGATTAATAAATGACAACACGTCTCAAAAAGGAGAGCCACACCAATTTATAAAAATAGCAAGTATCCTGATATATGTTTAGGCATCAGAGAAAAATAGTTCAGGTAAGTACGTTTTTAAATATAAGTTCTTTTCACTTTTTATGAGCCCTGCAATGTTATCCTATGGAAGGCAGCACAGGTTCTGCAAACAGTTACAGTACACATCAACTTATAGGACCGATCTCCAGGAGTTAGGGTGAGTGGTGGGCAGGGTCCAAGGCAGCGCCAACAGAACACCACCAGCAGCACGAGGACGGCTGGGTGCAGGGTACAAATCTGCATCGGGAGCCCAATGCTTTTCAATGGGGATTGGTCACTGGAAAAAGAGGCTGCAGGCTCTAACTAGGAAGCCAGTCAGGGTGAACCAACAGGGGGGTTCAAGGCTTGCACTGTCAAAGACATAGGGGGACCTGGCGTCCTCTTCTCGACGGCCCAGGTGCAACGAATGCAGAGGTGTCTTTAGGCTTTGGGTTTCTTTTACCAGGAGCAGTCAAGGAGGCCCGCCTTGGTGATGGGTCCCTTAGGGTGGCACAATTCATGCTGGAGCCCTCTTTAGTACTTCAGGCCCTAAGTACCAGGGTACCATTTACTAGTGACTTATAACTTGTACAGTTTTCGGGAACAAGCTCTGGCACTGGGGACCTGGTTAGCAGGAACACATTGGACTTTCAGTCAGAATCACATAATTTACCCGACACAAAGTGGGGCGATCATGTCAAAAAGGGACTCTGGGGACCTGGTCAGCCGGAACCCAGTGGACTTTCAGTCAAAATCACATAATTAACCAGACAAAAAGTTGGGGTGATCATGTAAAAAGGGGGCTCTTTCCTACACTTACCCTACTCAGCCTCTTACCTACAGAAAGTTTGCCACTGTGGTGGCTGACATACATGAAGGCCTAGAATGGTAAGGGTGTCTTTGGCCCAAATCTGAATCTCATTATTGAATGCGCCACAAGTAATTCTGGTTGGGGGTCTAACTTTCAGGACCGCTCTACTCATGGCCCCTGGTCCCAGTAAGAGTCCTCTCTCCAGATCAACCCTCTGGAGCTGCCATTAAAGGATTCCTCCTTCCCAAAAAAACTACTGAGGGGCAGATTTATGAAGGCCTTGCGCCACCGGCACATCATTTTTAACATGGGAAAAAGTGACGCACCGGCGGCGCAAGGCCTTCATAAATCTGCCCCTGAGTCCTTTGCCAACGGGAACAGATCCAAAACTATGGTCTCTCCCCCTGGACCGTTGGAACTTTTGTCTACAAAGGAACCTGTAGTAGGCAGGTGCTTCGTCACCTCTGTAACGTCAGTGACTTGATGCTGGATCAATAAATCTTCTCATTAATCTCTTCTCCCTGGGGCACCTTGGAGTCAGATTAGTTCACCTCCCAGCTCAACAGGCAGCTCAAAAAATGTGTGAGCTGGCACCCAGACCGAAACCCTGGTCCATGGATGCTTTTCTTCAGGACTGGAACTCTCTCCTATGCCTTTCCACTAAGCCAACTGAAATTTGAATTACACCAGCATGATTTGTGCACTTTAAGAAATTTCGGCTTAGGCTTGTTACTCAAAACTCCATAAGTTATATCACAACACCAGCTCAGGAACAATACAAACAACCAAAACTCGAGTGGCTGTGTGCTGCACTTGTGTTTTTCGTGCAATTGTGTAGCACAAATGCCTCCTTGCACCAAAAATGGATGTGAGGCAGATTTCATACTAAAATATAGCACCAAGTGACAAAGTTGCATTTTATGTACGTACATGTTATTTCACATACTTTTTCCAATATTTTGCAAAATTTTGCTAAAGCAAATTACGTGGAATTCCAACACCTTTGCGACCCCCGTTCTGCTTGATTCCCAGTGTGCTCCACCTTCATTGTTGTCAAGCTCAGCTGAACCCTATTTCAGTCCTCCTATGCCTGGGACTCTCCTCTGCACAATTCACTTCCCCCAACTCTTCCCAGCCTTCCTGAATCTACTATCAGAAATTGAGGGCAATCCACATCTTCTGGTCCTCAACATTCACCTTTGTCTGCTAGCTTGGCTACTATCGTGGATAGTGGAACAAGAGCCTGCTCTTCAAGAAAGGCTTCCAGCCCCCTGGAAGACTCCTGGAACCAGAAAGTTTTAGTGCCCACTGAGCTACCTGGGTTTTTTGGTGTGTGAATGGGACGATGGGCCCCTTCCATGCCTCTCCACTCACCTTAGCCAACTACTTTATCTCCCTCTTCTGCAAGCTACTTTTGTATCAGTTTGCTCTCCTAAGGCAAGAACCTCCTCTTCTATAGAGAAGAAGTGTTAGACCTGTCAGCCTTAGGGAGGTCTTCCCCCAAACCCTTTGCCTTACTCCTCTATATTTCCTTAATTTGTTTTTTTATTGGTTTCCTTAATTTGTTTTTTTTATTGGCCTTAGGACTCTGCTCGCGTTGGTATTGCTAACCACTGATAAAGTATTTGTGCTCTGTCCTTTCAGCATGGTAACATTGGCTTACACCTAATTGGCATATTTAAATTACATGTAAGTCTCTAATAAAGTGGTACTACATATGCCCAGGACCTGTAAATTAAATTCTGTTAATGGTCCTGCTAAAGAAACAAAAAACAATGGTTCTGTTGGGTTTACCGGCTATTTCTCATAAGTACGCTTAGCGTCACATATATTATTCTGTATTCTTTAAACATTCGTATCTCTGGTGTCTAAACATATGGAACATATAGCAAATAGTAACACACGTGACTCAAATTGCTGTCTACAGTTTTGTTTTATATAACTTAAATCATTCATATATTATTTTCACATTAGTAAACAAGGCTGTCAATACAAGGTGAGATTTGCAAGTCATAGGTGACCAAGTGACATTTGTGCTCAGTGCAGGTGTTTTTGGTGCACAACCTATACAGAGTGTTGAAAATATGTACATGGGGAGGGGGAAAGATAGGCCAGATAATTAGGGAAACGCAATGACTTTGCTGCATATTAGTTATTCTTTAGTCCGCAGAGCCTTGGTCAATCTGGACCATGTGAGGTCGTCGACGTTTCAACCCAAACTATGCTCCATTAGTTAGTCATGGCAGCTCTTCATCAGGACAGAACGGGGATAAGGGAGTAACAGCCCACAAAGAACCAGAGTGAATCCTGGTTAGGCATTCATCTAGTGGCGCCTGGTGGTAGCCGTACGGCCGCGATTATACAGGATGGATGCCTGTTTTCGCTAGGCAGCAAAGAGTCCTCCCGTGCTGATTGATCCTACACATTTAGATAGACATCACCTTGGCCCATTCTGATTCTACCACCAGGCGTCTCCAGGATGCTGAGGAGTGCTGAATGAGGCCGCTCCCTCCAATCAGAGCTCTGCTCTCATACCATCAGAGCAGTGCCAGGAATTGTGCCCACACTGCAGCATCCAGTTCCTCAGAAGAGGTCCAGAGTGGAGGACGTCCGTTCAGGTAAGTTTAATATTAATATTTGTGCGGCCTCACCCCCTACCCCCCTGTCCTCCCCCACCTGTTAGATGCCAGTCGCCACTGGGTGCAACAGCACCAAACCGGTCGCACTGTTCTAAGCTGGCACTGCTAAATCCTACGAAAATACAAACTGGGATTAAGCCTGCCAACTCAGCCCCATTCTTTACAGCCATCCTTTGCCTGCTACTCATAGAGCACCCCTCAAAGTCTGGATTGTAATGATGTAAGGTAGAGGACTGATCACAATCTTGTAACAATGACGACCCCTTGCTTCAGATAATAGTGCTTGAAAGGTGAGAGCACGGGGTCTCAATAGTGACTGGTCCATAACGAGGGGGAAGGGGGGGGCACAAAGTAGTGGTGTGCAAAGTTTTATGAAGCAAGAGGGTTTCCACGTATCGACCTGTAGATCGAAGTTTCCAGTGTCTTGGTGGCCATGCACATGCATAGTTTCTCTCACCAGTATTAAGTACCTCGTGCGGTAATTTGTGAACATGTGTATAATAGTGGTTTACTTGCGAGCCCTCTGAAAATAGGAATTATAAGGCAACTCAAACATTTTGTACTCTTACGTGTTTCTCGTAAGTGACACAACACAAACAAAAAATGGTGAAAGACCCAGTTCGCAAATGAAGCACACCTTGCATCCTACTCTGGGTACAAAACGTGATTTGAACAGTTTTAGAGAGAATTAAGTGTAATTTATGAGAGAAACCTCCACGTGATATCTCATTCTTCACCTTGAACCAAAGGCACGGGTCCCTCTTTTATTAGTACTTCGAGATTATATTCACAAGAGAGTGCAACAGGCTGCTACTCAAGAAGGCAGGGGCCAGGGATGTAAATCCCACCCCACCATCGGAATGCCATTTTGAGAAGGCGCGTCCCTGACGGCCATTTTCTGTGACATTCAGCCTCAGACAGCTGCAATGTCAGAAAAAGACAGAATTCCATTAGAGAGTAGCACAGCCCCTCCCCCAGTCCAGCCCTCTCACCCAGCCTCCCAACAATGTGCTCAGTGGGCCCTCGCGCGCCTTTCATTTAAATGTAAAGTGCTTTTGCTGAAAGGCTTTCTCAAAAGGGGAAAAGGTCTCATTAGTGGGATGGAAGCTGTAGGGGCTACGCGGGAGGTGGAATTACCAATGTGCCTGGAAGAGTACATATGCGAGTGTCAGTCAGAAGGGATTTATATTTGGTCTGGCCAGGGAGAGAACGAAAGCTCGAGTCAGGCACAAAGTCCACATGAGCTACTCATGGACAGAACACAAGCAGCAGCCAATCAGACAGTGTACATAAGGGGTATCCATTCGGGCGAGGCTCTAAGCCCGAGAGAGTGACATGGAGGCAATGCACAAAAACCAGGGAGCCATGGGCATAGAGCTTATTTCCAGACTAGGAGAGTCCACAAACATCCGCAAGCCAGGCGGAATCTATAGATCGATATACGTTGGAACCACCAAGCCTGAGTGAGGTAGAAAGAGTCCAGAGGGGCTTCCTATCCCACATAAACCTTGGAATGTCTTCACATCTGACTCAGACATGGAGAGCCTATTCAAGGGCTTAGCTTAGGCAATGAGATTCAGGGAGTGTCGATCTCAGTTGCCAACTATAAAAAGTGGCACGATGCAGGGTGGAGGATGGGTGAGATTACCAAGATTGGGGATGGACTGTTGACATGAGGAACAGGGTCAGTACTGATTAGCATTAGGTGGGCTTCTGCCTAGAGTGAGAAAATGCTACGCAAACAAATGATGGATGGAATGCTCAATAAATCATACATTCAACCCCAATCAAGAGATCTGGGTTAAATCCATTGTTCTGTTGCTCACCATTCCACCCCAGTTTAGACCCAGCCATATGCAAATCAGTATTGACCCTGTGCCTCAAGGGAACAATCCAGACTGAACTGCCTAGGCATGTCTTCCCTGGACTGAAAACAAGCATCCTGGGACCGGTTTCTGGGTATTACCCTTCATCAGCCAGGCTAGCTTGAATCCAGTGGCACAGTGAGCAAGGGACCCACGTCTGGGCATACCCATCCCACTTAGGGTAAAAAGTGCTACACAAACAAATGATGGACGGAATACTGAATAAATCATACATTCACCCCCAGTCAAGAGATCTGGATTAAATTCATTGTTCTTTTGCTCACCATGTCACCCCAGTTTAGATCCAGCCATATGCAAATCAGTCTTGACCCTGTGCCTCAAGGGAACAGTCCAGACTGAACTGCCAAGCCAGGTACTCCCTGGACCGAAAGCAGCATCCTGGGACCAGTGTCTGGGTATTACCCTTCATCAGCCAGGCTAGCTTGAATCCAGTGGCACAGTGAGCAAGGGACCCACGTCTGGGCATACCCATCCCACTTAGGGTAAAATGTGCTACACAAACAAATGATGGACGGAATACTGAATAAATCATACATTCACCCCAGTCAAGAGATCTGGATTAAATTCATTGTTCTTTTGCTCACCATGCCACCCCAGTTTAGATCCAGCCATATGCAAATCAGTCTTGACCCTGTGCCTCAAGGGAACAGTCCAGACCGAACTGCCAAGCCAGGTACTCCCTGGACCGGAAACAAGCATCTTGGGACCAGTGTCTGGGTATTACCCTTCATCAGCCAGGCTAGCTTGAATCCAGTGGCACAGTGAGCAAGGGACCCATGTGTGACATAGTGGCAGGGGCGGCCGGCACAGGTAGGCGCGGTGAGGCGGGCGAGGTGGGCGAGGTGGGAGGGGGCTGTAGTCGACAGAATAGGTATAATTAAATAAATAAATAATACCTATTCTGTTGGGTTTCGACTTCCACCCCACCTCGACCCACCCCACCACGCTTAGCAGTGCCGGCCCCTGCTGCATAGTGGGTTAAAAACAATATTTTGAGTGAGTGCCACTGGCTAGACTATTTGCAAGCATTCACCCCATCAACTTTTGGGTGTTTGATACCCAGTAGTAAGACTGGAAATCTGAAAGTGGTGCAATTTATCAATCCCACTACTGCAATGTTTGTAAATTCCAAAAAGTGGCAAATTTGCACCTATTACAGGAATACTTCTACAAGTACAGATTTACTACTTTTTTGGGAAACTAGGAACTATATATATATATATATATATTAGCTACTGGCGGTCGCCAGTAGGTAATATATATATATATAGTTAGGATTTTTTCTCTATGGGATTTTTGAAAATTCTATGTCTAATAACTTTGGCGTTTGTGGACGGAATTGGCTGAAATTTTCAGGAAAATGGCACATTTTGTTTCTGAGCAGCCCTTGAAAATTTGGGGGGGGTTCGTCAAGGGGGGGCCGAGAAAAAAGGGGGGTCCCAAAACGTGTTTTTAACATTGAGTTTTCCATAGGGCGGTTGGCCTCACTTTTAGCCCGAACGGCTGAATGGATTTGCACGAAACTTGGCAAAATTGTAGGGACTGGTAGCCCGATGTGCCTTTTGTAGGTCTCAATATATGTGCTCCAGTGGATTTTGAGAAATTAACGTTTAAAAAAAGATATATATCTGTAACAGCGGACCTGGCAGCGTCCCAGGACGCGTACTTTTCGCGCAACGGAGCTTTGTGAAGCGAAGCTGATTGGTTCTCCGGCGTCTGTCAACATTCCAAAAAGTCCGTAGCGGCCGCCATCTTGTCTCTCGGTAGGATCGAGAGACAAGAGGAGGTCAAAACAAAGGGGGAAATAACTATAAGGGGTATAGTAGATCCTCGCTGACCCCCTAGGTTTGATGTGGAGGTTTTAAAAGGGCCCCGCGGGGCAAAAAAAAATAATAATAATAATAATCGAACGGCTGAATGGATTTGCACGAAACTTGGCAAAATATTAGGGACTGGTAGCCCGATGTGCCTTTGCTAGGTCTCAATATATGTGCTCCAGTGGATTTTGAGAAATTAACGGTCAAAAAAAGATATATATCTGTAACAGCGCTCCGCTTCGCGTAACGGAGGTTTGCGAAGCTGATTGGTCATTCTGTCACTGGGCTATAGTTGGGCTACATCTGGCTGATATTTGGGCTACATTTGTTTTTTTGTGTGTCTGGCGGCCATCTTTGGGCTACATTGGGCTACATTGGGCTTCATTGGGCTACATTGGGCTACATTTGGGCTCCAACATATATATAGGCCAATGTAGCCCAATATATATTTTTCAAAGTTAATTTTCGTAAAAACCACTGGAGCATATATCTTGAGACATAGCAAAGGCACATCGGGCTACCAGTCCCTACAATTTTGCCAAGTTTCGTGGAAATCCATTCAGCCGTTCGAGCTAAAAGTGAGTCCAACCGCCCTATGGAAATGAAGGAAATGAATGGGTAATTTGTAATTAGCAAATAGCTAATCGCAAACTAGGAATGGTAAAGAATCGCTATTTATTCCTTAAAGTTCGCTATTTAGGAAATGCAAAAAACTTTGATGATACATATGGCGGTTCATCTCTAACAAGATAAGAAGCATAGGGATACATTTATGATGACTGGCGCATCACCAGGGATGTGTTAGTCATTCTGTGCCGCTGTTCCGTCACCTATGGTGTGCTGCATTTACAATGCGGCGCATCATGGGGCAAAAACAGCACAGATGCGTGATGTATCTGTGCCGTAAAGGTGGCGCATTGCTGGAGTTGTATCGCAAGTGTGATGAAGCTCCAGCAAGGGTCGGGGGTGCCCCTGTCGCAGGGTTTCTGTTCTCACACAGAACTGTGGACAGAGGATTGGAACCTCGGCGAATTAGGGTGTCCCAAAACTCACGTTAGTAATCAAAAACTCCTTAGCAAGCTAGGTACAGTGTCACATTGGATATAACAAACTCTCAATGTTTAGACAATCCAGAATATGAACTTATAGTACCTCAGGATACGTGGAACTCATGAACAGTCGGTCGTTATATATTTCTTAGAAACCAGAACATGGAGTTAAGAAGAACACATGTGTATTTGAAATGTTTATTTACTAATGCCGTCTTCTCAGGCGTAGTATCTTAGATAATACAAGTACACATATTATCAGTAGCAAAATTACCAGCATAGTTACTAGTACATAAAAAGCGAATGGTGATAGTATGTTAACATGCTGTAAATGAATAAGAGTTAGCAACACTTATAAGCAGCCGCGGGCCGTGGAGGGAGTTACGGTGAGGCAGGGAGGCGGGGAGGGGGAGAAGCAGGGTGGAGAATACAAGTACACATATTATCAGTAGCAAAATTACCAGCATAGTTACTAGTACATAAAAAGCGAATGGTGACAGTATGTTAACATGCTGTAAATGAATAAGAGTTAGCAACACTTATAAGCAGCCGCGGGCCGTGGAGGGAGTTACGGTGGGGCAGGGAGGCGGGGAGGGGGAGGGGCAAGGTAGAGAGGGCTCCACCCTGCTTCTCCCCCTCCCCGCCTCCCTGCCTCACCGTAACTCCCTCCACGGCCCGCGGCTGCTTATATCTCACCCTCCCTAATACACATATTATATTATTTGCTAAGAAGGTCTCTTTGTGTTGGTTTAGGGCGTGCCCATACTTTAGTGTCTTAGATTTGAAGGAATCACATCAGCATACACCAGCTCTCTCTTCATGTGAACCGCATCAACTGTTGTGTATGTGTGTTCGGCAAAGCAATATAAAACCCGCCTCATGCCCAGAATTGGCAGAAGTTGCACTTATGTTATGAGTATGAAGTCGTGGAGATCAGACCTCATAACAATTCTGTATCGTGTTGTTCTTGAAACTTTAGCACTCGCTGTACAGATATAGTTTAACAAGCAAAGCAGATAGTAGAGCAATAACATATTATTCTCATGTAAACCACGATGAACTACTAGGTGGAAAGCTAAAGCAACAACTAAGTGTCGTGTGCAGAAGTTGCAAAAAAGGAAAAATGGCGTTTAAACCGGTAATGAGCCCATGCTAACTTAACACGGTGTAAAGATATCCAGGACCTAGATGACACCTCCCCATGATCCGGAAACGAACTGAATAAGATAATAGAAGTGCCATCTCATGAGAGCAGATTGCAAGTTTATATGTGGACGGTCCGCAAGGTAAAGCATTAAAAACTAGGAAAATTTAATGCTAAAGAAAAATAAAACAGCCAAGTACTTTATCGAGTCTTAAGCCAATAGGCAAGGTAAATAATAAAAACTTGACAAATAAGTCAATGAATTGTCAATGAAATGCTAGTACTCAGCATATCAAACATGAAAAAGGTCTATGACATAACTGTGTATGCAAAATAAGCTGCAACAGCCTCCAATAGGAAGTCACCGTCTTCATCCGAAAACAGTTCAGCCATCCAATTTAAAAGCGGAAAAGAACATACGTGCTCTCCCAGCACCGGATCCTCTATCACCATCAGAGGACAGCTCGGTGGGTTTTCAAGAAAGCTCTGTTCCAAGAAAGACTGTGCTGCCGCCAGTAAATTCCAGGGACCAAGTAGTCCATGCATCAATGCCACAGCCATAATCCTTTCGCCAGGACAAACCAACTCGTGAGTAATGATAGGAGTCATCAGCTGATTAAAGTCGACGTCAGGAGAAACCGGTCCGCAGAGACACAAATCAATGGCCCAATCGAAATCACAGGTCAGGCAGTGAAATACAGGCTGGACACAGGTGAAGTAGGAGAATCGAAAAGATAATCCATATGCCGTGCTTAATATCGCCAACGGCATTGTGCCATAATATTCTAGCATGCGATTGCGGAACAGTGTCAGCAGCTGCAGGGTGGGAGGTTGCATAGGAGGGACATCCATATTTAAAAATGTAAAAAAGCACAAGAGCGTCCGCTGGTAATGCAAGTAAAAATGCCAATCCACGAAGCAGAGTGGAGAAAATAGAATGAAAGGAAGCAGGGATGACTCCAAAGATTTTCTCAAATGAAGTCACGAGACCACTGGTAACAACTTTAAAAAAGTGCGCCAGGGCCTTTGTGGAGGATGCGTTAAAGATAGTCGGAACCATCTTGCTGAAATTGAAAGGCAAATCTGAATTGAAAAGGGTCTGCACCTCTGTACGGGTGTTCGCTATGTGAAGCACGAAAGTTTCACGGGCCGAACTCAAGGCCACCTCTCTCTGAGACAAAAGAGCTCTTATTCTTGCCATGCCGTTGAAATCTGTCCCAAGGTTGGTATTTGTGGCCAGATTGAAAACTCCCTATGTTCATGTGTGGGAGGAAATAGAACATTTCTGCAGCAAATAACCCGTTCACTTACTGTTACGATAAAAGGAATACTTTTAATTAACTCAGAACAATCTTCATTATTGAGCATCAAATAACTACCATTTTCCAACAACTTGAACGTGGGGATGATAGCAGGAACTGGCGTGCCTTGCAACACGCAAGCCATATTTGGTCGGTGTTTGTTGCATGAACCGTGTAACTGTATGTGCCTACACATTAGTGAATGATCTGGCGTCTCAGTGCATTCCTCTCCATTCAGATAAACTTCTTGATCATCTTTGAAACATCTGTATGTGTATGGAAGCGACCAGACCTCATGAAGAAAAGCACTACCTAAAGGTTCATAACGACCTATTGGTATATATTTCATACAATTTGAAAACTTATATAAAGCAAAAGGCAGCGTTATTAAACCGTGGATAAGGCACGTTGCCAAAAAACCCGCAATCCTCTGCTGATGATGTCACTGAGCATGTCATGAATGATGTAATATGTGACATCATCAGCAGTGGATTACGGGTAATAGTATCTCTAGTTTACTCCCCTATAGCTGTCTTTCTTTTAACATAAGTGTCTGTTTCCTTCCCTTATACTTACTGTTTTTGGTTCGCTTCCGGTTCGCGTACCGGCGAGCGAACTGGGAAGCGAACTAAGAGAAATAGAGGTTGGCACAGTTCCAAATATTGTACCAATTTTTTAATAACGGGGAGGTAGTTCTGAAAAGAACTTTTTTTTTATTGTTTTTGTTGTTTTATATTTTTTTATTATTTTTCGGAACATTTTTTTACTTTTTTTGAATTTTTCTGAACAGTTTTATATTTTTTTGGGTTTTTCTTGGAGGGGGCAATGAAAACGATTCATTGTAAAGGGCTCAACAGGAGCAACAAAACAAAAAAAGAAGTATTTATTATTTTGGGCGTTTCGTACAAACTTGCATATGATAGTCAATAGCTCTGTTGATCAGAGTGATGCTTCTTTCTCCGTAGGAAATGAATCCATCGCAAAATACGCAGATGTGTTTTACTTCACCAAATTTCATTTGTATATTTGGCACCATCTCCCTGCCCTCTGGTCCCGTTACTTCCGGTACAACAGATCTTCTGGCCATAATAGGGAGATTATCTAGGTCGTTCCGAAACTGTGCAGCACTGTAGTTGTTAGGATGCCACCTAGTCATATGGCGATGCATTGTGTAGTTTCCGAAACTGTATTTTTTCTCGGTTCCTCTGGACAGTCTATCTTGACATATAAGGCAAGTTACGTATCTTGCATTTACTTTTTTCTGACCTTTGGGAATTTTAAAAAATTGCCAAATGAAGTTTTCTTTCCGGTGAGACGTCCTGGGCTGCTCAGGCAAAAACTGCCTCTCTTCGTGCTCGTCGTCCTGTTCCTCTTCTTCCTCTTCTTGTTGAATTATAACTTGAGCAGGTGGTCCACTCTTCCTTGGATGTGGTGGAGGTGGTGGGGAAGCACCAGCTGAAGCTACTAAAGAAGCCATTGCTCAGTGATCACAAAGGGTCTTTCTCTCACAATGATGAAAGTCAGAGTGAGGAAAGAAGGAGGGATTTTCATCATTTGGGAAAAACAAGAGTTCTCAACCAATCAAAAGTGTTCATTTTAGATTATATGACCTAGTCTTACATCATTAGGAAACCAAAAGTGAAATGAACCAATGAAAAGTGTTATTACCAAGTCACATGACTTGCTGTGTTTACGTTAAGCGCTTTGCAGGGCCTCCCGGTTTGCTTCCAGAAACCTGCGCTTTGCGACTCGCTTCGCGTACCAGTTCGCTAACGTAGCACGTCATATGACGTATCACGCGACAACGTGAAACGTCATGCGGACGGGAGGCGTCACGATGTTGTTTTCTAACGCGGCACTTGCGGTAAAGAAACGTTTACCGGCTCGCGGTCTATTTCGCGGCATCAAGGTCAGCTAACGGGAAGCTTCCCGATTCGCGAAGCGGGAACGAAGAAAAAAAAATATTTAAAAAAAAAATTATTCATAAACATATAAAATATATTTTGGGATTTAAAGAAGAATACATTTTACAGCTACAGATATTAGCTGTTAAAAAAACAATGAAATTCACAGAAAAAACCATAGGTTATAGACCAAATATAGTTAGGAATTAGCATTTACAAAACCTTGAAAATTCACTGAAAAAACCATAGGTTATAGACCATATATAGTTAGGAATTAGCATTTAGAAAACCTTATTTTACTCACACAAAACCATTGAAATTCCATATATAGTTAGTTGCACTAACTATATATCGCGCACCCGCAATCCACTGCTGATGATGTCACATATTACATCATTCATGACATGGTCAGTGACATCACTGATGACATCACTGATGACATCTCAAATGACATCACTGATGACATCATCTAGTGTCTGTGTGTTTTTGTAAAGTTTAAATACGTTTTACATATTGAAGAATGACTGGATGTATGGAAGACTGAGTGTGTGTGTGGCTGGCTGGGAGGTGTGTGACTCTGTGCATATCAATGTGTACTTGTATCAGTGATTGTATAAGAGAGTAAGTATGTGTTAGTATATGTGTGAAAAGTATGGTGTTCTGTGTTTAACTATAGATGAGGAAATCGAAGTGTGATTGATTCTTCACAGGACTGACTAGGTGTATAAGTGCATATGATAGTGTTCTAATAATAACTGACTGTATGTATGAGCAATTGTATGGGTGAATGAGTGAATGTGTGTGTAGACGTACGAATCAGTGAGTGCGTATGTAGTAACTGGTATTGGTGTGTCATGATGTCATCAGTGATGTCATTTGAGATGTCATCAGTGATGTCATTTCAGATGTCATTAGTGATGTCATCAGTGATGTCACTGAAGTATGGTGTTCTGTGTTTAACTGTATAGATGAAGAAATGGAAGTGTGATTGATTCTTTACAGGACTGACTTGGTGTGTGAGTAACTCCATGGATGAGTGGCAGTGTGTGACTGTCTGCATAGGTGTATGAGTGCATATGATAGTGTTGTAATAATGAGTGACTGTATGTATGAGTGATTGTATGGGTGAATGAGTGAATGTGTGTGTAGACGTAGGAATCAGTGAGTGCGTATGTAGTAACTGGTATTGGTGTGTCATGATGTCATCAGTGATGTCATTTGAGATGTCATCAGTGATGTCATCAGTGATGTCATTTGAGATGTCATCAGTGATGTCATCAGTGATGTCACTGACCATGTCATGAATGATGTAATATGTGACATCATCAGCAGTGGATTGCGGGTGCGCGATATATAGTTAGTGCAACTAACTATATATGGAATTTCAATGGTTTTGTGTGAGTAAAATAAGGTTTTCTAAATGCTAATTCCTAACTATATATGGTCTATAACCTATGGTTTTTTCAGTGAATTTTCAAGGTTTTGTAAATGCTAATTCCTAACTATATATGGTCTATAACCTATGGTTTTTTCTGTGAATATATATATATATATATATATATATATATATATTCACTGAAAAATACATAGGTTTCAGGCCTTATATAGTTAGGAATTAGCATTTAAAAAACCTTTAAAATTCACTCAAAAAAAGTTTTAGGAGTGTTATACTTAGCTGGACATTTCACTCATACAAAACCATTGATATTGCTCCTATATAGTTAGTTGTACTAACTATATTTCGCGCACCCGCAATCCACTGCTGATGATGTCACATATTACATCATTCATGACATGGTCAGTGACATCACTGATGACATCTCAAATGACATCACTGATGACATCACTGATGACATCATCCAGTGAATGTGGTTTGCTTCGTTATTTAAATATGCATTATATATATAGCAATTTGCATTGAAGAATGAGTGGATATATAAAAATAAATATTTGGATGGAGGATTTAGTAGCAGTGTAATTGACTGTTTACTTGACCAATTTATAGTGTCTCATTAAATATAGTGGATAGTGACTAAACTGTTTGAATATCTGTATCACTTCGTCAGTTGTTGTGTAAACTGGTTCTCCAGTTGGTTACTAGCTATGTGAAAGTCTGTGTTAGTTATTGATTAGTTAACTGAGTATTTGTATGGGAGAGTGAATGTGTGTGTGGTGCGGTGGGGGGTGTGTGACTGCCCAAAGATGTGTGAATAGTTGATTCACTAGATGGTATACAGCGGTTAGCACGCATTTTTAACAACGCGGTACTGTTACCACGCTACTTTTACCACACAAGTCGATACAACGACTTGCGCTGGGGGGCGCTCCAGGATAGTAAATAGATTAATTTACTATCCAACTCCTTTCCCTAGAGTCCACGGGGACTGGAGTTGGAATAGTAAATTAAAAAATTTACTATCCAGCGCCCCTCCACGCAAGTCGTTGTAACGACTTGCGTGGTAAAAGTAGAGTTGTAACGGTATGTGTTGTAAAAGTACGCGTGGTACCGTCATATATCCTCACTAGATATATGAAGTTAAAACTACATGTTCTAACAGTTGTTTGGGTGAGTGAATATCTTTATGGGTGTGGTGATGAGCAAATACATTTCTCAATGGTACATGTCCAAGAAACTAGAAAAATAAAAGGCAGTGTATGTGTCAGTTGTTGTATATTAATAAGTATACATAAGACGCAATGATTGTGTGAGTGACTGTATGGATAACTTTATACTTGTAATAATGATTTTATAATTCACTAAGTATGACTTACTATCTAAATGAATAGATGTAGTTGTGTTTGTATAAGTGTGTAGCTAAGTAAATATGTAAGTATGATCCATTGTTTGCATAAGTGAGTAGGATGACTTCATATGTGAATAGGATGTGTGCTGGTGTGTAATGTCGATTTAGGTGTATAAGTATTTTTGATAGTGTTCTATTGTTCATTGACAGCATGTATGAGTGAATCTACAGGTAAGTGATTAGATGTGTGTATACATCTAAAATCACTGAGTGGGTTTTTAGATACTTGTATTGCTGTAACAATGGATTCAAATATGATACTCTTTATTTTACAAAGAGTGATGAAAGATTTTACTAGTGTATGAAAAGGTGTATGTGATTGTCACGTGGATGATGTCATCAGTGATGTCATCAGTGATGTCATTTGAGATGTCATCAGTAATGTCACTGACCATGTCATGAATGATGTAATATGTGACATCATCAGCAGTGGATTGCGGGTGCGCGAAATATAGTTAGTACAACTAACTATATATGAGCAATATCAATGGTTTTGTATGAGTGAAATGTCCAGCTAACTATAACACCCCTAAAACTTATAGTTTTTTGAGTGAATTTTAAAGGTTTTTTAAATGCTAATTCCTAACTATATAAGGCCTGAAACCTATGGTTTTTTCAGTGAATTTCAAAGGTTTTTTTAAATGATAATTCCTAACTATATAAGGCCTGAAACCTATGGTTTTTTCAGTGAATTTCAAAGGTTTTTTTAAATGCTAATTCCTAACTATATAAGACCTGAAAGCCCACCAGGAATCTCCAGTATGCGCCAGGGGACTGCATTGCAGAGAGGTGTAATGAAGCCACGCCCCTTTTTACACCTCTCTGCAACGCAGCCCCCGTGCATGTTTGAAGAGGCGGAACTAATTCCCCTTGCATACAGGGGGCCCCTGGGGGCCAACTAGCCCACCTTGAACTTCCAGTATGCGCCAGGGGGCTGCATTGCAGAGGTGTAATGAGGCTATGCCCCTTGTTACACCTCTCTGCAACGCAGCCCCCTGGCACGTTTGCAGAGGGGGAACTAATTCCCCTTGCATACTGGGGGTCCCTGGGGGCCAACTATCCCACCAGGAGCCTCCAGTATGCGCCAGGGGGCTGCATTGCAGAGAGGTGTAATGAGGCCACACCCTTTTTTACACCTCTCTGCAACGCAGCCCCCGTGCATGTTTGAAGAGGGGGAACTAATTCCCCTTGCATACTGGGAGTCCCTGGGGGCCAACTAGCCCATCTGGAACCTCCAGTATGCGCCAGGGGGCTGCATTGCACAGAGGTGTAATGAGGCTATGCCTCTTTTTACACCTCTCTGCAACGCAGGCCACTGGCGCGTTTGCAGAGGCGGGAATAATTCCCCTTGCATACTGGGGGTCCCTGGGTCATATCTGCCCAAACGCCGAAATTCCGAACGATTGAAAATGACTTTTCTTGAGAAACATTTAGATTTGGATTATCATGTCCTATACTTTGGAATTTTTGAAAGACTGACTTTGAGGATGCTATAAATTACTCAAGTCTGCACGAATTGTGTGGGTAAAATTGATACCTAGTCACTTTGAATAAGAATGTACTTACGTCTCGTCTAACATTTGGAAGAAATATCTAGTTATATGACAACAGGATACCGACATAACTTGAAGGAAATAAGAACGCCCTGAAAAAGTTCTGTTGTACAGAACGAAACGTGTCAGCTGGCTGTGGTACATGAACTTAAGGAAAATAAAAGCATTTGAATATACACCAAGATTCAGCACTTCAATAAGGACTCTAAGTGATATGATTTGATTGGACTTATTGTGCAAGTGGTGCTGTGCCAAACTTTGGAATATTCTCCACTACTCTCTACTACTTACTCTCTACTACTCCACTACTCTCTAATACTCAATCTCTACTACTCATTCTCTACTACTCTTCTACTCTTCTACTCTCTACTACTCTCTCTCTACTACTCTCTCTCTCTACTACTCACTCCCTACTACTCACTATCTACTACTCACTCTCTACTACTCTCTACTCTCTACTACTCACTCTCTACTACTCTCTTTCCACTACTCACTCTTTACTACTCACTATCTACTACTCTCTACTACTCACTCTCTACTTCTCACTCTCTACTACTCTCTACTACTCACTCTCTACTACTCATTACTACTCACTCTCTACTACTGACTCTCTACTACTCTCTACTACTCACTCTCTACTACTCTCTCTCTCTACTACTCTCTACTACTCACTCTACTACTCACTCTCTACTACTCTCTACTATTCTCTCTCTCTGCTACTCACTCTCTACTACTCTCTACTACTCACTCTTTACTACTCTCTACTAATCACTTTCTCCTGCTCTCTACTACTCACTCTACTACTTACTCTCTACTACTCACTCTCTACTACTCACTCTCTACTACTCTCTACTACTCACTCTACTATTCACTCTACTACTCTCTACTACTCACTCTCTGCTACTCTCTCTACTGCTCTCTACTACTCTCTACTACTCACTCTCTACTCTATTACTCACTCTCTTCTCTCTACCTCTCTACCTCTCTCTACTTCTCTCTCTACTAGTCTCTACCTCTACCTCTCTACCTCTACACCTCTACCTCTACACCTCTACCTCTCTACCTCTCTCTACACGCACACATATACACATATATATATGCATATATATGCATATGCATTTATGTATGTGTATATATATATATATATACATACATACATATATAAACATATATAATCTGCATATCAATATAAATACAAATATAAATGCATGCATACATATACATATATGCATACATATGCATAATATTTACATGAAAGTTTTAAAAACACTAATAAAAGCAAAGCTAAAAAGCCACCTCATTACAAACAGAATGGCTTTAACTTAAACGAGGGCGAGATCTATTGCATTTTCAATGGTTGTTTACTTTGGTTCCATCAAGAAGGCATTCAGATGTGTCACACGTTTGCCATAAATTCTGAATGTTAGCACTCTAGTGGCTCATTAGATCACTGTAGTAAAGCTACTGCTCACCAGGGAAGTCTGCTGCTAATCATACTTTCTATGGCAAAATGAACCCCCTCATTTTGTTCCTTTTTAAATTAAATGTTTTCAGACTTACCACTTCATTCCAATCAAGATGGCTTCTAGTGTGCCATACTTTTGTCATAAGTAAGACTGTTAGCGCTCTAGTTGTTCTTTGGAACACTCTGGAACATTCTGTCATTGGGCTATACTTGGGCTACATCTGGGTGATATTTGGGCTACATTTGGGCTCTTTTGTCTCTGGTGGCCATCTTGGGAGACTGCATGTCAGAATTTTTTAATGAAATAGAAGAGGATTTGGGAAGTCACTCAAAATGTGCCCTAATTTTTTTTTCTGCAGCACTAATCATACTTTCTATGGCAAAATATACCCCCTCATTTTGTTCCTTTTTAAATTAAATGTTTTAAGAATTACCACTTTATTCCAATCAAGATGGCTTCAGGTGTGCCATACCTTTGTAATAAGTAGGACTGTTAGCGCTCTAGTTGTTCTTTAGAACATTCTAGGAGGCTACAGTAGAACACAAAGGAATCAACTGACAGTCTCTGTCCTTGTTGGATGCACATGTTTTACTGAGAATGTCAGACTTCATGCTCACATGACTGAGAAAGATAATGTGAATTTACAGAAAATATGCTTTCAGTTTAGCTAATAGATCCCCTTCCAAACCACTGTGGGAAAAGCATGAGATAATAGTTTTCTTTCAAACATGATTCATGATATCCCAGCAGAAGGCTTTTTTACATAGTAAAATCACCTTAGAACACACCACAATTCCTAAAATGAGTATGGTACCATCAACAAATGATTTATAATGTAACTAAAGTCCTAAAACCCTCTATTAACTACAATGCTTTTTAATGAGGTGCTATCATGTATATTGGTCCCAAGATGGCTGCCAACACTTTTTGGATGAAGTGCTGACAGCCAATCAGATCTCACGATGAGATGTGTGGTTAGGCTCCGCCCAGATATATATGTGTTTTTGAAGTTAATTTTCATAAAAACCACTGGTGCAATTTTCACCAAATATAGCAAAGGCACTTCTGCGTACCAGTCCCTACAATTTTGCCAAGTTTGCTGTAATTCCGTTCAGCGGTTCGGGCTGTAGCCTTGTCAGAACGTCCTATGGAAATTAACATTGGGAAAAATACGTTTTGGGGCCTCCCTTTTTTCTCAGCCCCCACTTCACGAATCCCCCCGAAACTTTCAAGGAAGGAGCACAGCGGAGCTGGCCAAAAGTTTGGAAAATTACACGCAAATTCCTCAACCGGCGCCAAAGTTATTCCCAATAGAATGTTGCGGATTTCCTATGGTAGCTAGGTCCTAACTATATATTACCTACTGGCTATTGCCAGTAGGTAATATATTTATATATATATATATATATCTGCAAATACCTCGCAGCAGCGCTCCTTACAAAGAGACTCAAGGCAAGGACCAACTTTTTCTCAGCATTCTTTTATTCAGCCATTAGGTAGTGTGTCATATATATATATATATATATATATGTTCCACAAAAAAGGTTGCCCTTAATGGGAGCACATCACTGAAAGCCACTCCTTGCAGTGAGGACCACAGGTATCTCACACTGCAGCTTCGCATCAAGATCAAAGGCTTTATGCGTTTCGAATGTCACTTCTTGTTCACAAGCCCAAGCAAAGAAAAGAACAGCAAACCACATAGAAAACACCTGTGCTGTATTAAAGAGTATAGCCCTCCTGGGCGTGTTCTCCCGCCCGCTACGGCATCTGGTATTTGGAGTCTCTAATCATAAAATCCCAAGTGGGTGTTGCTGACTTGTCCTAATAAAATGCAATAAAATCTCCAGTGGGTTGACTTCAGAGTGAAATATGAAGAAAACTGTTACGTTCAGACCTTTCCTTTCCTCTTTCAGCATCTGAGATTCCAAACACTGAGGATCAGCGTTGATGCGGCGGGCTGCGCCCGCTACTAGGCAAAGCCGCTATTAATTCCACAAAAAAAGGTTTGCCCTAATGGGAGTGCCTCACGGAAAGCCATACTTTGCTAGAAGGACCACAGATATCTCACATTGAAGCTGGCATCAAGATCATTGGCTTTACGCATTTCGAATGTCACTTTTTGTTCACAAGCCCATGCAAAGAAAAGAACAGCAAACGACATAGAGAACACCTGTGCTTTATTAAAGAGTCCAGCCCTCCTGGTCGTGTTCTCTTGTCCGCTAGGGTGTCTAGTATTTGGAGTCTCTAATCGTAAAATCCCAAAGGGGTGTTGCTGACTTGTCTTAATAAAT
Organism: Lissotriton helveticus; assembly: GCF_964261635.1. Taxonomy (NCBI): domain Eukaryota; kingdom Metazoa; phylum Chordata; class Amphibia; order Caudata; family Salamandridae; genus Lissotriton; species Lissotriton helveticus. The sequence goes on along the minus strand of NC_136062.1, from coordinate 212,850,982 downwards.
TAATATTAAATTATTCAATTATATATATATATACAGAAAGTGGTCTATCAGTGGCGCACTCTTGCTGCCGGTGCCGCGTGTGGGGTAAAAGACCACCAACCCCTAGACATTAATGGCAAATGGAGAGAATACTGCACTCCCAGAGGCTTTGTTTAGTAGAATCCTGTTTAATAGGCAACCAGTATATCATAAGACACTATGAGCGAGATTTACTAAATCTCCAGCAATGCAGCGCAGTCCCCCGTGAGGATGCGCTATGTTGCACGACAGGGAGGGAGCAGGAGAGTGACATATTTTCAAAGATATAGCTCTGTCCTCCCCTTTTCTTTGCGCCGGCACAGATTACAGCTGCCGTGCGCCACCCACAAACCTTAGCGCCGCAGCGCCAGGATGAGTGTGTGTGAGTCCAGCATAGGTTTTGTACAGGAAGGGTACCTGTAGTATCTTTGTAAGAAGAAGGACTCCAGAAGTAATTGATTTCTAAAGGATTTATTCTCCAGCAATAAAGCACGTCTGGTTAGATCCGTAGTTAGCAGGAAACTGACCAACAGTCAAACATGGAATAAGAACATTCAATGACAGCATGGAAAGAATGTGGAACATGACATAAGGGAATACACTAGTCTTAAAGGGATACAATCCTACAAACTATAATTAATTAATAAACTACAACCAACATACTACATATCTTCCCCCTTTTGTTGTTTTTTTTTTTTTTTTTTAAAACCAACAACCGGGAGGAAAAAAAAAACAATAATTTATTTATACACAACAAATTCTTTGTACTTCGAAGGTCTTTTGACAGACCTACCAAAAGAAGATTTCTGAACAGAGGACGACTCTTGATCTTGGTTAGCATGAGTTGAATTATCACAAACACCTGAAGAAGAAGCTTCATTATCACAAACATTTGAGGAAGGAGTGTCATTATCACAAACATCTGAAGGTGAAACTTCATCATGAAAACAATCACTGTTAACATTAGAGTCGATGGAATTCTGAGCAGAATCTGAGATATCAGATTGAGTGTAATCAAAACACCAAAAGTGCCCATGAGATTTCTTTGTACAACCCAAGGGAACTAGTTCATGTTCATGTTGGTGTTGAGCCAACGCTAAACGACTTAAATGCCACTTTTCACCGTTCTCCAATGTGACAGAATTTTCATGAATTTTCACAACTTTCTTGGGTGAACTAAACTTGCTTTGACCTTTAGGAACCTTTCTAGCACTTTTAATACAGACAAAATCTCCTATTTGTAACTTGACAGGTTTTGAACCATGTTTACTGTCATGATATAATCTGTTTTTAGTTTGAGAAGAAGACAATTTAGAATTGATTGCATCAGTATCGTAGAATACCATATCATTCCTTTTCATCCAACCTGGGTTAGTTTTTGAAAAAGGAACTCGGCACCGCATCAAAGAAAAAGGACTCTTCCCAGAGGAAGGGTGTGGGGTAACTCTATATGCCCATAACATTTTCTTACATTCATTCTCCCAAACAAGTTTGGATTTGAAACACAATTGAATAGTATTTTTAATGACCCTATTGAGTCTTTCTACAACACCATTGCAGGAAGGGTGGTATAATGGTGTCAGCTTATGCTTAATCCCTTTTGAAGTAAAAAACGACTGCATTTCCATGGACTTAAATTGAGGCCCATTGTCAGTTAAGACAGATGACGGACAACCTTCTTGGATAAATACACATTCTAAAAATTCAATAACACTAGTGGAGTTAGCTTTCACAACCACTTTCAATTCGAACCATTTAGAAAACAAATCAACAATGACAATGACGAATTTGACACTGTCATCAAACCAATTGACTGGTCCCATGATGTCCATGGCTAATTCTTCCCAAGGAAGGTTAGGAGCTGTAACAATACCCAAAGGTGGATTGAAGGTTCTTTTGGACTTGTCAGAAACTTCACAATTTATGCAAGTTCTAACAAGTTTCTCAATATCGTTGTCCATCCCTGGCCACCAATACTGGTCTCTCACTCTGGATTTCGTACGAGAGATGCCAGGATGGCCTTCATGTGACAACTGCATAATGTGAGGTCTAACATACATGGGTGGAATTATTTTATCACTTCTAAGTAGAAATATGTCAGAAATGGAAAGTTCATCACGAACCTCCCAAAAACCTCTTAAAGAATCATTAAGGTTTTTTTTACAAAAATCTTTCCAACCCATTACCACTTTAGATTTAACATCCGTCAGAACTATATCATCAGAATCAGCCTTTAGCCAATGGTCTTTAGAAAAACTGTCAAAAATGTTGCAAATAGAAACAACATTCGCAACCGAAAAGTCATTCCAGGAATTGCGGTCAGCCACAAAAATTGGTAGAGAAAATCTGTTCAAAAAGTCAGCAATGATATTTTTTGTACCAGGGACATAGTTTATAACAAATTGAAAATCTTGTAAGCGCATGGAAAGTCTTGAAATTCTAGCAGTGGCCTTATACAAACCTTGTGTAGTCAATAACTTCGTAAGGGGCTTATGATCAGTTCTGACACAAAATGATTTTCCCCAAATGAACTTTCTGAAATGTTCTAACCCCCATACAACTGCGAGGGTCTCCCTTTCTATCACCGAGTATTTTTCCTCAGTGGGTGTAAGGGATCTTGAGGCAAAAGCTATGACAACCTCTTGGTTAAACTCGGAAAGCTGAGTTAACACTGCCCCTAAGCCTTTAGAACTAGCATCAGTAGTAACGAATGTAGTGGCAGTGGGGTCAAAGCCTTGCAGGTTGGGAGCACAGCAAACAGCCTTTTTTTTGATTTCAAAGGCTTGTTGACAATCATGTGACCAAACAAAAGGAATTTTATTCTTCAAAAGGACACGCATAGGAAAAGTTTTATCACTAAAATTGGAAACAAATTTGGCGTAAAACTCCGCTAAACCCAGAAATGACCTTAGGTCATCCTTGGATTTAGGAGCAGGAGCATCTAAAATAGCTCTTACCAGTTTAGTCTTAGGTCTTATTCCTTGAGAACTAATCTCATGGCCAAGATACACTACACTGTCCTCTGAAAAAGTACACTTAGAGATTTCAGCAGTAAGACATTTTTCATCAAGAGTTTGCATAACTTTTCTCAATCTAGAATCATGCTGTGGAGCATCCTTCCCAAGAACAAGGATGTCATCTTGGAAGAAAATGACACCAGTCATATCTCCAAATAATTGTGACATAAGGCGCTGAAAAACTGCAGCCGCAGAGGCCAAACCGAATGGCATGCGACGAAAACGGAAGCAGCCAAAAGGAGTACAAAATGCAGTAAGGTCACGACTGGAATGATGTAATGTGATTTGGTGGTACGCTGATGATAAATCAAGCGTAGAGAAAAACTTGGCACCACGAGTTAAAGACAACATTTCATCAATCCTGGGTAAGGGATACTGATCTACAATTATATTATTATTCAAGTTTCTCAAATCAACACATAAGCGGATTTTTCCATTGGGCCGTCTGGCAACCACCAATGGAGAAATCCACTCTGAAGATTCGATTGGTTCTATGATGCCACTCTCTTGTAATTTTAATAAATCATTTTTTTCCTCATCCCTGACAATAAGTGGTATGTTCCGTACCTTATGAATCATAGGTACAGCATTGCTTTTTAGTCTTATGCGGTGAGAAAAGCCTTTGAATTTTCCAATCTTACCTGAAAATACATTCGGAAACTCTTTAAGAACCCAATTCTTGGTATCTTCACTTACACCAGTAACTAGAACCTGTTCGATACTGTTGGGATCAAGAACAATGTGTAAAGATCTTTGGTCTCTCCAGCCTAAAACAGAAGGACCATCTATAGCAATGTATAACTTACAAAATGCTGTACGATGTTTAAATTCAAAAATCAAAGAACGGAAACCCAACATTTCTATAGTGTTACCAGTAAAGCTTTCAGTAAGAATATCACTGGGCTCCAGATGAGGGCCCAACTCACTCACTAATTCTTTCTCCCAAACCTTTTTGTTGACAATAGTGTAGGGAGAACCAGAATCGGCAGCTACTTGTACAGGAATACCCCCAAATTTTACAATGCATAAGGGTTTGCTTCTCTCATCCTCCCCAACAACTAAAACAATATTACATTGTGCTTTGGTAGCCTGATTGGGAGAAGACACGCTAATGTCAGAATCGTAATCAGAAGATGTATCAGTGATACAAGCTACTTTGGTATGTTGGACGGACTTTCTGTTGCATACTTTGGCATAATGACCAACAATACCACAATTGGAACATTTTGCTGATCTAGCAGGACAATTATCAGAACTTGCATTATGATTTTTATCACCACAACGGTAACATGCAAAAGAAAATGAACTACTCTGATTAGGTTTGTTCTTATTAAAAGTTTTCTTGCTAGATGAAGAAGAATTCTTGTTAGTTTGGAACTTCCTGCTTGAACTTTTTTTTGCAAAGATATTTTTCTTCTTGTTATCGGAAATATTGTTCACAGTAGGAGTGGAAGAAGATTCTGATTGATTAGATAGTGCTTTAGAACTCCTATCTGATAATTCAGCTTTTTTAAGTAAAGTAATGACATCCTTGAGACTAGATTCCCCTTCAATCCAAAGTCTGTCTTGAATAGTCTTGTTCTTAGTACAAACAACAACTTGATCTCTGATCAGTTCATCGTGTAAAGCACCAAATTTGCACTGTGCAGCTAAAATCTTCAGTTGCGAAACATATTCTTCAACAGTTTCATTTTGGAGTTGTTTGCGCTTGAAAAACGCGCGTCTTGTTACCCCAATGCAAACAGTAGGTGAATAGTGTTCAGTTAAGTCTGATAATGCTGCTTTAAATTTGTCAAAATCCCCTGATCTTTCGGGTTTCTGCATTTGATCATATACCCTGAGACCCTCAGGACCAAGACTGTGAAGCAACATACGCATTTTTCTGTCAGAAGACAAAGCACCAACATTATCCTCCAAAGTGGCTATGTAATTCAAAAAATAATTTTTCCATTCATCCCACTTAATTATAGGATCACCAGGAGAAACTAAAAACTCTTTAGGATTGCTGATGTTGATGTTAATACAAGAAGATGAAGCCGAAGCAGCATTGCTGGATGCAGGAGTTTCAACACTCATGTTAAATGAGAAAAATGAATACTGAACTGCTGTATTGAAAATCAGTATAGTCAATAAATGTAGTACACTGAAAACGCTATAATTGAAGAAGAAATAGATATAGCCTTACTTTGTCCATTTACCGCGTAGAAAATTCTCTTTTTGAGGGACTCGAAATGAATTCTGAAGCCAGACGTGCTTAATCGGTAAATCAAAGATGGCTGCACGTACGCGCTACGTCAGGTCACGTTGATTGACCTAAGACGTATAGCGCGATTTGTGTTCCTGAAGCGTTGCTAAGCGGCAGGTGTTGCTAGGAAGCAAACGTTCTTGAAGTGTTGCTAAGCGGCAGGCTCGAGAGTTGAGATGAGCGCATGCACGCGGGAGCAACAGAAGACGCGTTTAAAGGTAAACACCTTATGCGCGTAGAAACACAAACGAGGAATAAAAATAAGATAATAACTCACAGTTTGTACAGAAGATGCCGCTTATCCCTCAAGTTAGGATTCAGTTTTATCCAACCAGTTAAGGTTCTGAAATGAAAACGTAGGTCCGTTTATACGAAGGAAACTCCCAAAAAAAAATCTGGAAACTTGAAGAAGTTTTCTTTTAACATCCCATCCTCGTCGCCAATAAATTGTAGTATCTTTGTAAGAAGAAGGACTCCAGAAGTAATTGATTTCTAAAGGATTTATTCTCCAGCAATAAAGCACGTCTGGTTAGATCCGTAGTTAGCAGGAAACTGACCAACAGTCAAACATGGAATAAGAACATTCAATGACAGCATGGAAAGAATGTGGAACATGACATAAGGGAATACACTAGTCTTAAAGGGATACAATCCTACAAACTATAATTAATTAATAAACTACAACCAACATACTACAGTACCCTTCCTGTACAAAATACTATGCCTAGACACGGGAGAAAGCTTTTCCCACTATGAGTGCGTGCTGCACAGTGCAGCACGCATGCAAAATCGGAAAAGGAAGGAGAAATAAAAATATTTCTCCTTCCTTGCGCCTAGTTTGACAGCGAGCAGTTTTCTTACGCAGTGGCGTAACGATAATTGAGGGGGCCCCCCTGCCAGGTACGTGGAGGGGCCCCCTCCGGACTATATTAGGAGCTCTCAGGCCGAAGTGCCGTGCTAAGGGGGCCCCCTTGAGCTTGAGGGCCCCCCCCGCACTGCGGAGGATGCGTGGGCCTGTGTTACGCCCTAAACCCAATCCACTATGTTTACTAAATTGAGTTTAGCGTGAGAACCCTTGGGTGGTTGCATGGGAATGCACATGTACCACCTTTGGCACACCCCCATGGCTTAAAGTAATGTGAAGTACCGCATATTTGCATTACTGTTACATTATTTCGTAAAGTAAATTAGGAAAAAAAAGATTTTGCGCCGTTTTGTGTCACTTTTGTGACGCAAACACGGCGCAAGAGTAAATCTCCCCCATTGACAGGTTTTGACATTTGTCTTTCTCAAATGGTTTCAGTTTTAGGTGTTGCTGGCTCTAACACTCTTTGTATGAACTGAAAGGCACCTTGGGAAATGTAAATTGCCCAGAACCCCTTTGTTCTTTTGAAACAGTTTCACTACATGCTTTAAAAGTAGCAGAATTCTGATTCCTTCCATTCAAAATGAAGTTGTCAGCACCAAATGATCCTGCCAGTTCAAAGTTGTACCAATAGGTCACTACTTGGCTTCCGGATCCTTCCTCCACTCCATAACGGGTTGCATCGGTGTTTGGAGCACACGGGGACATGGACTAACCATGTGCTTGATCAGACTGTCCTCACAAACAGGTCGCATAAGAAGTCTGACTGCCAGTCTCTTATCCGTCTTCATTTGTGTTAGTACAAACGCAGGGGATGGATTAGTATCTTCTCGCTGGCCTCATGTTTGCTGAAACTCCCAAACACAGGGTGCTGCCACTTATTAATGATGTCCATGCAAAGTGGTCTCTCAGTGGCGCGCTCTTGCTGCAGGTGCAGTGTGTGGGGTAAAAGTCCACCAACCCCCAAGACATTAATTGCAAATAGAGAGAACGCTGCGCTCCCAGAGAGCTCTGTTTCGTAGAATCCTGTTTAACACCTTGACCGCGGCGCCGCTGCCACGCCCTGTGCTGGACATTCCAGAACAGGGCGCGGTCGTGACGGAACCGTTCCGTCATCAGCACAGCTCAGCCGTGACTGATGACGGAACGGTTCCGTCACCAGCATGGAAGGGGTTAATATGCAACCAGTAAATCATAAGACACCATGACGCGTTTCAGCATTCGTATTTCTCAAATGGTTTAAGTCTTATTACTTGTTGCTTGCTCTGCCACACCTTGTATAAAGTGAAAGCATCTTGGGAAATGTAGTTTCTCCATTACTGTACCAGGAAGCCCTTTGTTGTTTTGTACAGTTTCTCTAAATGCTTCAAAAGCAGAACAATCCTGCTCCCTTCCATTCAAAATGAAGCTGCCAGCACCACATTTTCCATAATTTGGCAGTTCAAAGTTTTACCAATGAGACGCGAACTGTACTAACACAAACTAAAATGTATGGTCAGGACTTCTTATGCGCCCAGCGCGACCTGTTTGTGAGGACAGTCTGATCAAGCATATGGTGAGTCCATGTCCCTGTGTACTCAAAACACTGATGTGACCCGTTATGAAGTGGACAAAGGGTCCAGAAGCCAAGTAAGTGACCTATTGGTACAACTTTCAACTGCTTTGAGCTCAAGCTGTGCGTCCACCAACATATCTTGTCCGAGGTTTTGGAATTGAAAATTTGATTGCCCCCTTGCTCATGCTTTATACTTTGTTAAGTTAGCATTCATGGTACCATTTTATTAGTAGCCACCATTTTGCTCCATGATTGAAGCTAAGCTCCTGCCTCATTTTGCATGCCTCAGTGTGAAGCTGCTGTCCCGTTACTTCTTCCAATCATATTCAAGGTTGAATCCTAATGCACTAATGAATAGCTTATTCTGTTTTCGCGGGTCACTTCTTTCAGAGGGGAGCCAAATGCAGACCTGCTATGAGTGAACAATACATCAACATTCAGGTATATCGGAAATCACAACAAAATGAGAGTTCGATTTTTTTAAGTAGATGTGTTGTTTTCATCCTCTCTTCCCTATAACTTGATTGCACCTGTACCAACAAACAGAAAAGAACAAGCTGCCTATGTTCGTCAGGTGGCAACGGCCAGATAAGTCAGCGGATAGGCTTATCCCGAGACTAGTTGATATAATTGTTAGGACACTGGACCTTCACACGCAATCTTGTTGTCATGATTCATCATAGGCAAAAACAACAATTGATGGACAGAATGCAGAACAATGTCGTACATTCACCCCAGTACAGAGATATGGGCCTAAATCCATCGTTTTTTTGATCACCATGCCATTCCAGTTTGGACCCAGCCATATGCAAATCAGTCTTGACCCTGCACCCAATGGGAACAGTCCAGCCTGAACTGCCAGGCCTAGTCCTCCCTGGACTGGAAACAAGCAACCTAGGACTGATTTCGGACTTTCAGCCCTCATCAGCCTGGATAGCTTGACTCCAGTGGCATGGACCGATGGATTTAACCCAGATCTTTTGACTGGGGGAGAATGTTTGCAATGTCAGCATTCCATCCATCATCTGTTTGCTGTAACAAATACTTCATCATAGGGCCTGTTCTTCACCGCACCAAAGATCTTCTCAAACGTTGGTTAGTTTGTGATTCAGTGATAGAGAGAAGAATGGGATGCAGTATGTAGAAACCCACAATATCTAAGACACCAGACTCCCATGCGGACCGTTCAGGTTAGAGATAGTTTTAAACCCATGTAATCAGTGACAGGCTCATACATAAAACAATCTTCAAGCTGAAAGGCAGTGGGTTAAGCAGAAAATGGCAGGTCAGATGCAGGTCACATCACAATTTCAGGAAACTCAACAGAACATTTAGTGGTTAGTTCAGCTGAGCTGTTGCATGAAAATAGGTCACAATTCCCTTCAGTTTCAGGAAACTTGACAGAACTATTGGTGGCTAGTGCAGATGAGCCATTGTACCGAATAGGTCACAAAATAGGTCACCACAATCTTCATGGGCTATAGAAATGAGCCGAGATGCTTCTCACATTAGGGACTGCTTTCTCTCTAAGCACAGCGGTGCAAAAGGGGGTGGTGATGGACGGAGCATCTGAACCAATCAAACACTCACACCCACTCAACAGATCTGGGTTTAATCCATCACCGTTCTTTAGCCCACTCTGCCACCCCAGTTCAGACATGGCCATATTTATGCAAATGAGTCTGACCCTGTGCCTCATGGGAACAGTCCAGCCCGAACTGCCAAGCCATGCCTTCCTTGGACCGGAAACAGGCTTCCTAGGACCGGTTTCTGGCATTTCAGCCGTCTTCAGCCAGGCTTGCTTGAATTCAGTGGCAAAGTGAGCAAGGGACTCACGTCTGAGCATACCCTGCCAACTTATGGCGAACAAAGCGGTACAAAAGGGGATGGTGATGGACGGAGCATATGAACCAATCAAACACTCACACTCAGTTAACAGATCTGGGTTTAATCCATCACCGTTCTTTAGCCCACTCTAAGCACAGCAGTTTCTCTTGATTAAACACGTACACAGGATGAGACAACACATCCTGCCCTAGAACATTTGCTTACCAACATGTGCATGCTTCTGCAGAGACCACACTCATATGCCGAAACCACACGGTAAGATAGCTTGACCAAGTTTTCATTTTACCAAGATATGACCACTCGCTGTGCGGTCACATAAACATGCGCTTTTGTATGCTTAAAATCCGAGAACCTACACCCACACAGTGGGCTTCAGTTTGTTATCACAAAAACTACTAAAGGTCAATATGTTATGTGATGGTGTACTTACTTTGTGGTTTGTGGTTTCTAGCTATAAATTTTGCTGCCTGCGTGCTCTACTTTCGGAAATCAGATTGTATCTCCACGGGGGTGACTGATCTCAACTGCAGTATCTAAGTAAACCTATTTTACTTTGCCAATTGTGTCTTGGTTTTTCTTTCTCAGATTTTTCCTCCAACATCAATGGTGGGCAATGGCAAAGAAAATGGAGTGATTTTGTTAGATTTAGCAGTGCATAGTATGTATTTATCATAAGCTGCCTTGTAAATACGGCTATGCCAGATTTGATGAATCTGACCAAATCTAATTTGAAGTTTATCAAATATGATGCATTTTCTTACAGCATTAGTGAGGTAGGTTTGGCTACTTAATCCAAGGCTGAATGCTTTACTAGTACTGAGGGTTCAAGAGTAGTGCATATGAGATCTAAATGTTCTTTCTTTTCAAAAATAAGTTTGATACGGTTTTAACATCACAAAATAAAATGATGGACATAGTGTTGAAACTTTTCAAACACTCACCCCCAGACACAGATCTGGGTTTAATCCATTGATATTTTGCTTGCCACATCACCCTAGTTTGGACCCAGCCATATGCAGATCAGTCTTGACCCGGCTCCCCATGGGAACAGTCCAGCACACACTGACCTAGTCAAGTCCTCCCTGGACCATAAACAAGCATTCTAGGACCTGTTTCAGGGTATCACCCCTCATCAGCCAAGCTACCTTGAATCCAGTGGCACAGCGAGCAAGGGGCCCACATCTGGGCATACCCCTAGCCAGTTAGGGTGCACATGATGTTGCTATGTGCGCCCTAAGTGTCGAAAGATGGAGGCTAAAAACTTGCTTGATGATATTGCATAGAGCCAGGTCAGGCCAAGGAGATTAGCTACCCAGAAAAACCTTAATACCATAACTCATAGCTGGCAGGGATTTTTCTCTTATTCTTTTCAATATGGGTACCAGAGAGGGACCTGTAAGGTCGCTGGCCAAATGTAACAACATGATAGAAAGTAATACCTCTCTTGATTTTAGGTTTGATATATAAAGCGGGTGGCCACCTCTAATTCTTAGATATTTATATATACTCACCCTGGTGATAGATTCTCCCTTGAAAGTGCACATACTTTGTTTATTCATTTTTCAGCAAAAGGTACTATGTTCAGTTTTGCAACATCCACAGTCAATTAGTTGGTTCCACAGCAAGACCTCAAATCAGTAAGAAGACGTTGTGGCTTATTCAATATTATCATCATATTAGAGGACTGGCATGGCCAGTCTGTTTGATTTTGGAGGGCAAGTATTATCATTCATGTTGGCAGAACCCAGGTCTACAGCATAGAAATTACAAAGTAGGGGAGCTGCACACTGCCATGCTTCAAGCTCTTATAATCACCTTTTCTCAGTTTCAAAAAGCTATAAAAGCCTCAATATCACTCAGCATTTAAAGGGCTCTTCAGGACATTGAACATCATGCTCGCTATCCACGGTGCTTCCCTGCTGTTAGCTAACAAAAACCTCATATTATAAAATTACCTGCACGGAATGAAAACAAACCACAATTTTCTGTTACTTGGAAATATCCAGCTTAGCCCAAGCAGTTAACTGATGTGATGTAAGTAGTTTAGAGTATATGATTTGTCATAAAAGAGTTATTTATTTCGTAAAATAGATACTAAACATCTAAATACATTGATTTGGCTCATGCCTGCCTTACATTGCCTCCAGTAACAACCTAACGAGCCTGCTACCATAGGTGAGCCAGCGAAGTTACACAGTTTTTGCTTAACCAATGCCTAACTAGTCACCAGTACCCAGGAGAGAAGGGACCGCTTGCAGTATTGTCTGTGGAACAGTCAGTTACTCCAGATCATTACTTAACTCTAGGGAAAGGTCAAGCCATAAGCATGCACCTGAAAAACACTCATACTCCACTCCACAACCTCAACTACATGCCAGACAGAGATATGCAAAATTAGTGTCGATAACGAAAAGCCTAAGGGACACAATCTTTATAGCAACTTTTCTGGTAAAATAAAGACCAGAGACTGGAATATTGAGTCCTACGTACAAGGACAAGGAGGGGATCCATCTTTTTAAGAGCTGAGCAGAACTATACGTTATGGGACGCCAATGAATGCTGAAATCTGTGATGCTGCACTGCGCTGAAGGCTGCGAAACGATCCAAAGGCCAACAATATCACTTTTGCCAGGGCCCTTGCAGGAAAGTGGTTCTTTACAACACCTGACAAAGGCTTTCAGCCCCACTTCAAGGTAAAAAATCCGTCTGACAGGTTTGTTATCACTCTATCTGCCATAGGGTAAGAGGTGAAGATAGCCTAACGCTCCACTGACAGTGAACAGCATCCACTATTGCTCTCCCTTGAGGCTGGAAAGGTTATTCTCTGGCTCAGAGCCGGGGACAGAATTGTAAGACCAGATTCTTATTTAGAGGATGCGTAAGTGTCTTTCCAGATTTACCATACAATTCCCACCTTGGGGGACAACTATACCTTTAATCCGATATGTACAATAAGAAAAGTAAACCAATAGCTACCAAAAATCAAAAGAAAAAACTGAATTGATTAAGATATTTACATCTAACGTAGGGTCAAGTGACATTACATATGCAGTCAAACAAAGCATGGAAACCAGTCAAACAGGCACGGCCCGTGCAGGGCGTTATACCGGGGCGGTGACGTCAGGCGGGGGAGGGTCAGTGTGGGGGGTTGTAAAATGCGGGATATGGACCATTACAGGTAAGTACCAAAAAGGTACTTACCTGTGATGGTCCATATCCCGCATTTTACAACCTCCCACCCTGACCCTCCCCCGCATGACATCACCTCCCTGCACGGGTCGTGCCTGCAGTCAAACACTCTTATTTTCTCTCTCCCACACACACACCCTAATGGAAAAATCACATACAGCCAGTTGTAAATCAATCACACACAAACAGCCACAGAGCAGATAGAGTGCAACCATAAACAAATAGTCACAGATTAGCCACACACAGGCAACAAGCGGTAGTCAAAGAAAGGTATCATAAGGAAGTACATCTCGTACAATAACTTACCAGCATCTCTGCCCTGAACCACACAGTCTCTTCATCCACTAGTTGGCCAGAGGCCTTCTTCTTGACCTACCTTCATCTTGTGCATTATCTTCCTCAATGTCAAGGTACAAGGTCTCCTCCCAGCTGGGCGAGTGGGTTGGTTGGGCTGCAGAGTGAGTTACACCTTGAGCTGCACGTTTCTTCGTCTCGTCTGAGCTGCTTTTCCTGTAATGCCAAACATGGATGATTTTTAGACACTCCACCATCTACTCATAAATGGGACTGACAGGTAAAAATTCCAATTGACCTTTGCAGAATGATTCTGCTAGATCCAATTGGTTGCATGTAGGCTTTTTGGGAAACAAATAAGTAATATGAAGACAATCCCACTTGTTTTCAGTTACCTTTTGTAACTTATTATGGTGGACAGAGAAAGCCCACTTTAGCATGATAAAGTCTTTGTCGTTGAAGAGAAGGGTCGCATTGAATGAAGCTAGTCTGTTTTTCTTAGGAGGGAGCTAAACCTTCCTACTGAATTCCCTTGGTTGGGAGAGCTTTAATAAAATTATAAATGAAAGTGAAGTGTGGGGTAGGTGTGGTGTCTTTGTGCCTTCTGTACTGTCATGTGTTTCTATGTTTAAAATGCTACAATCAGAGTATTAATGTTCAACTGTGCCGACCGCTGAGAGGTTGATGTCTGGGTGCATTAAACAGAAGCTGAGCGCATAAGTCGGGTGAAACTCTTCATTTCTAAGGACGGCAACTCTGTTACAGTGGGAAAACTGTTCCTTTTCCCTGCTAGGTCCTCCTTCACTTGATTCGAGCTCATTGAAACTGCAATTGAGGGCACCTTTAATTGGAGGGATTGTTATATTTTCTGATACCCTCTTTCTACCACTAAATCTGCTGGTTAGTACTGTTTTGTGTAGCAGATTGCTAGTTAACTCTTTCCCACAATTGCTTATCTTGCCATGCAATACAGAAAAGCAGCCAGATGGTTTATTAGTGGATATTTATGAGGGCTAAAGACAACACCATTTGTAAAACCAGTTTGGCTCAAAGAGTAGCTCCATGCCATTATCTCAAAGCCATAGTCTAGGTGTTTGCTTTTCCAAGCATTACGGACAAGTTGAGACATCACTGGACAATTTTCCATCTCACCTAGACTGGGCTGGTCAGTAATTTGGAAGGATGGTTACAGACATCTTTGTGAAACTATCAAATGTAAACTCTGCCTGTAGCCTTGATGCACAGTACCTAACTTGTTGATCGTCTTAAAATTTTAATTTCTAAAAACTTAGAAGAACTTAGCCCAGTGAACAAATGTTCCAAAGACGCTAAAACCATGATTTCGAAATCAACACAATATATGAAGCAAAGGAAACTGGGTTCCTGGTTGAGGGGGGTGAAGCCCTACTCAAAAAGCAACCACAATTTTCATCACAGTGAAACACAAGCAAACCCCAAATTAACCTATGCTTAATACTCTGGCATTTTCAGACACAAACAGTTAGGCTTAACGTAGAGGCAATGTGTAAAATATGTTTGTGGTACTTGAACAGTAATCAAGTGATAAAACAACACCAGAAAAATCCTACACCAATCTAGAAAAATAGGGTTCACTTTAATAAATTATTTTACACCAAAACGACAAACCTCCAGTCAGTAGAACTGATCGCGTCGGACTGGAAAAATGTCACAAGTTGAGACCGACTGCAATGGAGCTTGGGCTGGATACAGGGACCATGTTTGCACAGCTGAGAAATGTAGCTTAAATCGTGGGTGCGGAGTGTCATGCTGCGCAGCAGCAGTCCAGAGGAGTGATGTGAGGTACACATTGAGGACACGTTGCACAGCGGCGGTTCTAATGAACTCTGAAGGCTGCAATGCATCATGACTGCATCGGTTCCAATGAGGAGCTGTGAGTGCAGCGTCAAGGATGCTTCATGCAGTAGTGGTTCCGATGAGATGCGAGGTCTGTGATGTGGGCTTGCGTCATGCTGTATCATGATGCATCGGTTCCTATGAAAAGCTGCAAAGAGCTGCATCGGGTTTGCACTGTGCTGCGTCGGTTCTGGTAGTGTCCCAGCTGGGCTGGCAGAGCATCTTTAGCCCCACATCTAAGGATCCAAGCCTGGAGGGGTACCACTTGGGGGGTTAGAACTCACAGCAGGCAGAGTTTAGATGCAGGGGGTCAAAAGCCTTTTCTGTCCCTGGGGCTCTGATGAGAAGGCCAGTGAACTAGCCCTGGGAGTCACTCTGGTGGTCTTGGGTTCAAGATGCAAGTATAGTCCTTCTCGTCCAGGCAGCAAAGTATCAGGGAAGTCTTTTTTTGCAACAGCACCGCAGTCCTTCTGAGTCTTTCACATGTCAAGGCATGTACGAAAGAGTTGGGCCTGAGGGTCCAATAATAATACTTGGTGCCAGCTTTGAAGGAGGAGATGTTTCTAGAGGGTTCCACACCCCGAGTAGTTTGGAATATCTTTCACCCAAGCACTCGCCCAGCTTGTCTGGGGGTACCAAAGACTAGTGTGAAACCATTTGTGAGTGTGCAGAGACATGATCTTTGTATTGTGAAAGTGTGGTAGATGACAGCTCTACCCCTTCATTAAGTCAGAGATGGCCCATCCTACCAACACCTATTCCCCCTTTGTCGCACTGTCTTGGAGTAATCAACAAAGACCAACTGCCAGCTACATCTATTCATGTGGACCAGGATACAGGCTGTAGGCACCAAATGGTTGGGACAAGAAAATGCCAACTTTCTAAAAGTAAAAAGAACAATTGATGGACAGAATGCAGAACAATGTCATGCATTCACCCCAGTACAGAGATCTGGGCTAAATCCATCGTATTTTTGCTCACAATGCCATTCCCGTTTGGACCAAGCCATAGGCAAATCAGTCTTGACCCTGCACCCAATGGGAACAGTCCAGCCTTAACTGCCAGGCCAGGTCCTTCCTGGACTGGAAACAAGTATCCTAGGACTGGTTTCAGGCTTTCAGCCCTCATCAGCCAGGATAGCTTGACTCCAGTGGCATGGAGAGCACAGGACTCACGTCTGAGCATACCCGTCCCACTCGGGGTGACAAATGCAAAAAGAACAATTGATGGACAGAATGCAGAAGAATGTCATACATTCACCCCAGTACAGAGATCTGGGCCTAAATCCATCGTTTTTTTGCTCACCATGCCATTCCCGTTTGCAACCAGCCATATGCAAATCAGTCTTGACCCTGCACCCAATGGGAACAGTCCAGCCCGATCTGCCAGGCCAGGTCCTCCATGGACTGGAAACAAGCATCCTAGGACCGGTTTCGGGCTTTCATCCCCCATCAGCCAGAATAGCTTGACTCCAGTGGCATGGAGAGCACGTTCGGGCTGGACTGTTCCCATGAGGCACAGGGTCAGACTGATTTGCATATGGCCATGTCTGAACTGGGGTGGTGGAGAGAGCTAAAGAATGATGATGGGTTAAACCCAGATCAGCTGACAGGGGGTGAGTGTTTGATTTGCATAAACGCTCCGTCCATCATCCCCTTTGGTATAACTTTCTAAAAGTGGCGTTTTCAGAATTGTGACTAAAATCTGACTTTATCATTAAAGAAGGTTTTAAATTATAATTCTTTAGGCACCAAATTTGATATTTCTGCCTGCTCCCAATTGAAAGTTATCAATTTTTAAATGTAATTAGTTAACCCAATGTTATCCTATGGAAGAGGTAGGCTTTGCAGTAGGGAAAAATGAATGTAAGAATTTCTCACTACCAGAACATGTAAAACTTAAAAATACATGCTTAACTTTTTTAATTCACTGTACCCTGTACATATGCATTAAAAAGGAAAGTTTAGGCAAAAGGTTTATATTGACAGGTAGAAATGGCACTTTAAACAGCACACACAGGCTGCAGTGGCAAGTTTGGGAGATTTTAAAAGCTACTTAAGTGGGTGGCACATTGAGTGCTGTAGGCCCATTAGTAGCATTTAATTTACAGGCCCTGGGTACACGTACCACCACTTTTACGATGGGCTAACAAATACATTAAATGTGTCAACTGGATGTAAACCAATGTAACCATGTTTAAAAGAGGGAGCAGAAGCGTTTTAGTACTGGTTGCGAGTGGTAAAGTCCACAGAGTCCTGCCAGTCAATAAAAACGGGTTCAAAAACAGGAGGGCAAAGGGAAAACATTTGGGAATGACTGCAAAGAGTGCCAAGTTGAACATGAAGGTGATGCATTTTATGGCTAATGAGGACATTGTTCCACTGAAAGTCTAGGTTCCTACATAGGTTGCCTCAACAGGACCTGCAGAGATATATTTACAAATCAGGAAACAAGCATCATAAATCCATCCGTCCCAGTCCTTCAGCAGCCTGGGAGCTACTGGGATTAAATCAGAGGGAAGGATTCCTTGTGGGGCACCCATGGTTCTATGACCAGACCAAAGCAGCCTCGCCCTCAGACCGATACCTACGATTAGTCCTGGTCACTTCCAGTCACAATTTTAGTAATGTTCTTAACTTTCTCGCCAATTCTGCATTGTGTTTCATTTTTTATTAACATGGTATATCTAATGATAGATATGTTTGTAAAGTAATGCATTTGTGTTTTTTTCTAGACCTTTAAAGATTGGGGTTTATTCAAATATATCTAAATTTTTTGTCAGATTGCTTAGACATTGCTTGTTGTTTTTACTGTGTGTTGATTATCAAATTGGGCCTTCCAATCCTCTTCAGAGGAGCAGCTTTGGCCTGAAGCTACCATAAACAAAGAATACAAGTAACGTTTTACAACTTTTCTCAGCTTTTTTCCTCAAGACTCACTATGTCCAATTTGTGCACATAGACGGTCCCCTTCATTAGTATATTGCTGACTATTCTTTTTGAAAGGGGTACAGTTATTTCGACCTCACTCAAAAAATCATGACAGAAATTCTAAAAGTATACAATAAAAAATTACCAAGAAAGCGAAATGCATTGTGGATTCCATTCCATACACTGTGTTACTCTGAAACATGTTTTTCAAAGTAGTGCTTTCTGAATAAAGGCATAGGACAATCATGAAAGGCAGGTGCGGTGGGGAAGGAACAGAGGAGGATACAACAAAAACAAGGGGGACAAGAACTGCCAGTGGTGTGCATAAGAGGAAAGCAGGGAAAGCATGAAGCAGGGTTGACAAAAAGGAATTGCAAGGAAACACGAAGTGCCATGAGAGAGAATGGGTTTACATAATAGTAACTGCTGAAAAACTAAGAGGCATTTAAGAGAAAGAGCTATGCAAAGCTTTTCTTTAAAAACAAAATAATTGTTACTAGAGTGCTATGACCCACTAATCCCAGGGGGAAACGGTCAGAGCCGGAGGAACAGCAGGATTAACTTTCGTTTATGTAATTTGAACAATGCTTCCTTAGAATTAAACATGCTACCATCTTGGTCAACGGTTTTAAGGTTTGAGGGCGGGACAAGGGGATCTGGAAAATAGCTGGAATGCATAAATCCTCGATCCCTTGGAAAAGCCTTCAGCTGCTATCCCACGGTAGCTCTGGGATTTGCAAAAGAAGAACAATTGTGCCAATTCTCAGCAAAATCTTTAATTCCTGTTGATTAGTTTAAGGCTGTATGTTGTATAAGTGTTGTATAAGTAATAAGCAGCACACGCCTTCGTATGATGTTTAGGGGATTTAAAGCACACGCTTCTGGGACTCTCCCATTCCAAACCAGGAGGTCAGATAATGTTTTGCCATATATGGAAACACAAATATCCGTGCCTCTCTTGAAGTGTGCCTGAGTAGCTTTATTTGTGATGTTTTGGTGACTTTAGAGTGGTTGCGTGTGACTTCAAAAGCAACAGTTCCGGAACAGTGTTGTTAAGAAAGGACCCGCCTGCCTTCACTATGACTATCGGGGCCTGATTCACAAAGGTAAACTTACACTTTTGTCTAAGTTTACTATTTTTTGGTATTCACAAACTACAAATCTATTTATACTAATAGTTATTTTAATACTGCCGAGACTCATGGCAGAGTCTACGCACATATAAAGATAGACCTGTCCTTTAACTATTTGTAAAATTAAACTCTTAGGGGTATATTCACAAGAACGTGTGATAACTACCGCAAGAGTAGCGTAACGCAACTTTCAACATTAAAGCTTATTGCGGGAAAATAACCCAGTGTCAACGTGGAATTCCCAACATTAGTCGCATGCGATAGACACCACATAACGCGGCAAATGTCCGTGTGAAAATCAACGCCACGCTGCAAAAATGCAGTATGTGAACGCTAAAAAAAATGCGATGAGGCCAACCGCGGGACAAAAAGTAGCGACAACCAACCACAGGCCTGCTAATCCCACGCGTCTGGTGGGACAGTGCACCATAAAAACCACAGAAAAAATACACCAGAAACAAGCCAAAGCACGTAGCAACATGGAGGCACCCTAACCCAGCGCAGAGGCCTACTCGAACCCCACAAACCCCACAGACCACCATCAAGGAACAAAGGAGTCGGGGAAAGCAAACGAGAAGAGGGAGAGGAAGACGGAGGTGCAGAACGCAGGAAAACAAGACCATAGTCGCGGAGGTGACAGAACACTACCAGCAACTGACCTACTAGCAGAGGAATCCAGCACCCCCAAACAGTCACAATGTACACTGCCATACAGTCTGCATGCAAACTAGCACAATGCGCCAACATGTATGCTAACACAAAGGCAACACACACCTCCCCTACACATCGCAAAGGGGCACACAACCCCTGCAGCAGAGAACATAATACAACACATCAGTGATGCCGGAGAGGACCACCACACCGTCGACACCGATGCCCTACAACAGCCCATAGATATCCCACGCAAACCCCCACCAGTACCAGGACAGGCAAAATACTCAAAGGAGAACACTGAACCGGCAACAGACTGTGGTATATAAATAAATAATACCGGATCTATTTTTGAATGAATGAATGAATAACAGATAGCTCAATAAAATAAGAGTCAAGATTCGAGGTAGTGGGAGTTTTGCAGGTTTATTACAGCATAAAGGACAGGGACAGGACAACCTGCATAGGAACAGAATGGCAAGGACTAGCATGGCCCGGCAGCTGCCGGGGACCGGATCTGGAATGGCTAGCTCTAACATTTAATAACATTACATGAGCATATATACATAACGCAAACACATAGCATTACATTGCAATGGGCGTAGCAGTGGGTGGAGCAGTAGGTGTGACGTGTAGCAGTCGCGAAAGATAACGGTACAAAGGAGGTGTAACAGGGCGTATACATAGACATGTGATGCAAACGTAATAGAATATGTCATGAAATGGGCGGAAACATTGGAGGGGGCTACCTAAGGAGCCGGGACCTCTAACCTAATGGTGCGCGCAAACTGACAATGACGTGTTACTAGGAGAAGCTGGGGGCTATGAACTCTGTGCTAGGAGCAGAGACTAAAGTCTGGAGGGTCGGAGCGACATGTACCTAGACCCTATCTGGTATCTAATGTTTAGGGAACATGTTGATATAAACTAGAAGTCATGAGGGGAGAAGCTAACTGACTCTAAGGCTAGAGCATGCATTTATTCTACATGTAGTACGTGATGAAGAATATTAAATGACCATTAAATCCAGTATTTCTCTTACATGGAGCCGAATAGGCTAGACAATGACGGAAACTATTGATGCAGTTCAGTAGCTTAGGAATGCAGAGAAGGAGGACTAAACTGATAGCTGGAATCATAACATAGTCTTGGCAGACTCGGAGGCAGAGCCAAGCTGCACCGGGCACTGCGAGGCAGGAAGTAAGTGAAGGGTCGAGGATACAGGTGGGGGCTGTATCGCTCCTCAGCGAGGCTTCAGGAGACAGGGGCTGAATCTGATGTCCGGGCCCTGTTGAGGCCTAGAAACGGGGACTTTATAATGAAATAACGTGCACACTAAGGAACGTGGCAACATAACTTTACATAGGCCTGACACTCATATTACTCATGAGGACTAGGAAATGGCATATCAGAGGTGGACACAACTATAATTGCGTCTTGAATCGGACATGGGGAATAACATATGCATATTGGTCATGCACACATAACATATGATGGATGACACGTAGGGACACAGAACATGACAAAATTTACTTTTCCACATTCCCTCCTTGTCACTACGTTTCCATCAGGAAACATCAATATGCATGATACCATCTATCATTTCATACAGTACCATTTGTTCATCTCGAATTGTCTTGGAACGAGATTTAGAACGGGGCTTGAGACTAGGAATACAAGAGGTAGCACACTTGCCGCAAATCGCAGGGCCACATTGTATACAGAGGCAGCAGCTGAATATGATCGCTACTGCAATACCTAGAAAAGACAGGACTTTCCATCCCCAGGCAGAAATTATATTCCAGAACCAACCGGACCATGTCCAGGTGCCTGGATCTTGGTGTAACAGATGGGCAATTTTATGAAGTCTGGTTATAGCTGAATAAACAGACGGCGCGTTATTTGGAATGAAAATGCAGCAACTGGATCCGAGGACTCTACAGGCCCCGCCCCTATCGGCCAGTATGACGTCAAGGACGAGACGATTCTGGAGCACAACAATTCTCATAAAGGATTGCTCTTCGGTTAAGTTACCTAGAGCGGAGGCAGTCTCATCTACTACAGCTTCAAGGGTTCTTGTTAACCTACGAATTAGCTTACTATTTACAACTGTGCCTAAATAAGGGAAAACACCTTTATCAATGTCAATGAATTGCTCTGCAGCAGTCTCAGTATAATCGACAATCGGGAGGTTTCTCTTGTGTCTAGTGTGTACTAGGTAGGAATTCCTATGGTAGTCAGGTGGTGCTAGAAAAACAGGTGGCAGTAGGAAGGCAATGTAACAGGTTCCCTCCCAATCGAGGGGCAGACGAACATATGCAGTTTGACCACAAACGAAATAAGAATGACGTGAAGCTTTAAAAATAGATTTCCCACTGTCACTATACTTGATAATAGTAGTACAATCACTATGTCCTACGTGTACAGAACCATAACTACGAACACATAATTCGCCTTTGACTGGTAATACTGAAATAGCAGGTGAATCCATAGAATCTGGAGTAGTATCAGACTGAACATTCAGGACCATGAAATTCGACGAATAATTACCTAAATTGTACACTTCATTTTCTAGGTCTAAACCTGTTCTGTGGGGAAGACCTTTCTTGTCTGGGAAACATGTGCTGTTAAGAAAGGACATATCTGTCGAGGATGACGTTAACGTGGACCATGCTCCACACGAACCATTATGGGAAAAAGGATAGGGAAAGAGTGGCAGAACTCCCTTCGGTGTCTGGAAAGGGGGGAGTCGACCACACACCCAACAATTAGTGGCATTGCTGGTTTGATGTGAATAATGCAACATGCGGATAAATGTATTGTTACGCATAGCGAGGCGGTATGAATATTCGTGAGGAGGCAGATCACTAAACGTGTGCTCTACTGTAACATTAGAATGCTTATTTACATGAGGAACTGGAAAACACAGGTAAAATGCGTAACTGGTGCAGGAAATCAAAAGGCTGAGAAATAATATGAAACTTAGAAAAATGATACATCGAATTGAGTTTTGACTAACTCTCTCACTATGGGGGTCTATTTTATACATGTCAGAAACAGTCTAACCGTTTCACCTAGGGGAGGACTTATACAATCAAACTGACTGACTTATTTTACTAGACCGGAGTTTTTGCTTATACTCCTGCTGCGGAGTTTTCTCTACCAAGGGAGGGGTTGTATCAATGTCATTTGCGGGACAGTCCTTAGGAACAATGTTTTGACAAGTCTTGATATCCTGGGAAATGTTCTTAGAGACCGGTTTTAATCCGTAGAATTTCTTGACGTGCGAAAGATGCACCCAGCCGCGGCGTCCTTCCAATTTCACGGCTGTACGGGTGGTGAGGAGGACCTGACGGGGCTCCTTCCAACGTGGCTCCAGCGGACTTGATCTGTCGAAGTTCCGCACGAGTACCATCGAACCTGGAACGATTTCATGCGGTGCCACCTCGGTATTGTCTGGAAATGCGGCGGCAACCTGTGAACGACATGAGTTGAGGGCAGACATCAAGGAAGCTAGGTAATCTGTCAGCATATTACATGAAACATCAGTAATACTTCGGGGTCTAGGAGTACCCCACATGTTAGGGGGGCGGCCGAATACGACCTCATACGGGGACAGACCTGATCTGGAATGTGCGACCATGCGCATATAAAATAAAGCAACTGGCAGAGCTACTAGCCAGTCCACACCCTTGTCTTTACATATTTTAGCAATTCGGATTTTCAGAGTCTGATTATGTCTCTCAACGAGACCGGCTGCTTCAGGATGGCGTACACAATGAAACTTCCACTGGTACCCTAACAACAGGGAAACGTGCTTCATTAACTCTGAGGAGAATGGTTGGCCGTTATCAGAATATACGACTCTAGGGAGTCCATATCGAGGGAAAAACTCACGAACCAACTGCTTGGCAGTGGTCGCGGCTGTGTAATCTGGGACTGGATATGCTTCTGTCCATCTGGACAAAGCGCATACAACTACAAGGACATACTTGAAACCTCGACATCGCTCCATCTGAATATAATCCATCTGGAGGACCTCAAAAGGGTGGTCAGGGGGCTGGAATCCACCTTGTTCCACCGGGACACTTTTACCTGGATTAAACTGACAACATATCATACAGGTACGGACTTTCTGCTTGGCTGCAGCTCGTAAATGCTTGTTGAACCAAATGTTCTGGATACTGTCTAACATTGCTTTTTCTCCTAAGTGTGCTGGACTATGTGCGGTATTAATAATGACTTGAACCATAGAGTCGGGGAGAAACCATGCGGTTCTTCCCTTCGTCACCCATCCTTGATCTGTCTGGACCCCTCCTTGTTCGGACCATTTCTTCATTTCATCGGGAGTAGCATGTAACTGGATATCTATGACATCTTGTGTAGGGTCCTTAACTGTCATACATGTAGTCGGATCTGGAGTATGTGTCTGTGTCGGATTAACTTGAATGTCTAGAGTCTGTGCTGTAAGCTTGGCTGTGCGATCTGCTAGATCATTACCCTGGGAAATAATGTCAGTAACTTTCGTATGTGCTTTGCATTTCATAATAGCAATGGAGGTCGGTAAATGTATGGCATCTAACAGAGCTTGAATAAGGAGACCATGCTGAATCTTGGTCCCATGAGAAGTCATGAAAACTCTCTCTTGCCAGAGCACTCCAAAGTCGTGAACGACTCCAAATGCGTAGCGTGAATCTGTGTAAACATTAACTTTCAGGTTCTTGGCGTGTATGCAGGCTTGTGTCAGAGCAACTAGCTCTGCTGCTTGAGCGGACAGAGTGTCAATGCGGTGTGTCTCAATAACCTCAGTGTCAGTAGTCACTGCATACGCGGCAACTAAATCTCCTGTACTAGTCCTCATACATGAACCATCCACATAAAGTGTCAGGTCGGGATCTGGTAACGGAATGTCTGTCAGGTCTTGTCTTGGTTTTGTCGTAATGTTGACTACTTCCACACAGTCGTGTGTGGCAGAATTTGGATTAACTGATGGTAACAGTGTAGCAGGATTCAGGACGTTGCAGCGTCTGATTTCTATGTGTGGCTGAAACAGTGTCAATTCATAACCTGTTAGACGTGCAATTGTCAAGTGCTGTGTTTGTGTTCTATTTAAAAGAACTTCCACGGAGTGTGGAACTTGTACTGTCAGGGAGTGTCCTAAAACTATGGAATCACTTTGTCTGATAGCTAGTGCTGTGGCTGCAACTGACTTGAGGCACGCAGGCAAAGCCTGGGCGACCGGATCTAGTGTGCTCGAAAAGTAAGCACACGGCTTGTACTGTCCTGCTTGATCTTGTGTGAGAACAGATAATGCTGTACCTTCGCGTTCAGTGACGAAAAGTGTAAAAGGCTTACTGTAGTTCGGTGTAGCTAGAACTGGAGCTTGGCATAAAGCTTTCTTTAACTCGTTGAAACTAAGTGTATGTTCAGATGTCCAAGGGAGGACAGTCATTGCGGCTGCCTCCTGTGTCGTTAACTGTATCAGTGGCTTGGCTAGAAATGCATACTGTGGAATCCATTGTCTACAATAAGAAGTAAGGCCAATAAAAGCACGTACCTCCTTCTGGGTTCTGGGCTGAGGAAGACTCGCTATCAACTGGATACGGTCTGGTGTCAACTGCCTACCCCTCTTGGACAGTAAGTGTCCTAAGTAGACCACTTGCTGGACACAGAATTGAAGCTTCGAAGGGGACACCTTGTGCCCCATCTCGGCTAGGAAATACAGAACCGTCAGTGACGCTCGCTCGCAGTCACGTTCAGAACGGGCTGTGATCAATAGATCATCGACATACTGGAGCAGGGCAGTGTCAGTTGGCATATGAATGTTGTCAAGTTGTCTCTTAAGTGCTTGGCTGTAAATACTAGGGCTTTCTGTGAAACCTTGAGGAGCTCGTGTAAACATATAGCTCCTTCCATTTAAACAAAATCCGAAAAGAAACTGGCTGTCTGGATGAATCGGAACACTAAAAAATGCATTCTTAAGATCGATTACAGTAAAGAACATGGCTTCGGAATCAATGGCTGTCAATAGGGAAGAGATATCTGGAACAACTGGGTACTGCGGAATAATACATTTATTAAGCTCTCGTAGGTCGATCACTAATCGATATACTGGGGGTGCATTTGGATCAGTACGTTTCATGACTGGAATGATCGGAGAGTTACATACATTGGAGTCAGTTTCTACAACTACTCCTTGAGCCATGAGCTCGTCTATAATTTTGGATAAGGCTGCTACAGCCTCAGGTGGCAATCTATACTGTCTGATTCGTGGTAACACTACACCTGGTTTGAGAGTCACACGATAGGGTGTGATTTGCATATAACCTACATCAGTTGGACCTTGCGCCCATAAATGCTGTGGAACATTAGACAGTCTTGAATCAAAATCTCGTAATACATAGTGACCCTTAAAGTCACGTAGGAACAATCGTATTCCCTCTGGGGAACAGCATATAACTGCACCTAACTCTTTCAGTGTTTTAATGCCTAATAGATTTTCTGGACATGACTTAGTAAGTAACAGATCAGTAGTACGGGACAATGGACCTACTTCTAAAGTAACTGGCTTTGAGATCTCATTTACGATAGGTTTTCCTGAAAATCCAAGGGAAACATTTCTTGAGCCTGAGAGCGGAGCCCCTGGAACTTCGGCGTGACTAATTGTGGTCCTACTTGCCCCTGTATCAATCAAAAACTTTCTGTCTTTCCCTAATACTTGACTGTGAACATAGGGACCTTCTTGATCTACAGGTATCTCGATGAGAGGCAAGCCTACCTCCCTCTCTAGGCTGTTTCATGAATACTGCTGGTACTCTGGATACTCAGACTGTGCATACTGGTACATCTGCGATGTAACGTGCTGTGTTGCAGCGATAGGCTGCGGTACTGTAACTGTCTGTTGTGCATTCTGTGGCTGAGGAGTCTGTGAAACTTGCTCTTGTCTAGGCGGACGTGGTCTTTCTTTAGTCTTACCAGTAGCTATGTTGTGCTTCAGAACTGTACACTCGTTTATGAAATGACCTGGCTGTTTACAATAATTGCAGTTCCCTTTAACGGGTGCTGCAGGATGACTGGCTTGATTTGGACCCCTCTTTTGACTGTCTTGAGGAACAGATTGTGCAACTAGTACTTTCATTTTCGTATCTTTCATACGTTTTCTTTCGTGTTCTTGTTCTTCTCTGATTCTATTCTGGTGATACTGGAGCATCTGGAGCATCTGAGACGGGGTATTAGCTTGCCAGGTACTTTCGACTTTCAGAACTCGGTTTTTAACTTGTGGACTTGAATTCTCGACTAATTTAGTAACAAACAGGTGAGGATATGACTCACTACTTGTCTTGAGGCCACTGTTAATACTGAAACATTTTTCAAACCTAGAATAAAAATCACTAATATCTTCATCTGGTTTCTGTTTACAGGCTGAGATTGCATCCCAGTCTTCCTTTTTCGTTGTTAATAATCTGGGTAAAACTTGAATCAATAATTCTGGTAATTCTTTACATTTATCTCCGAGACCAGTACCTGGTACACGTATCTTATCTTCTGCTTCTAGGACTGCCCAATCTATCTTTTTCTCTCCCACCTCCCATTCTTTCTCTTTGAGCTTTTCATACACCCCTGCGGGCAACAGAACCTTTAACATTTTAATTATATCCGGGTACGTGTATTCTCCCATACGGAGCATGTCTTTTAATTCTCTATGGTACCCTGCTGGATCTTTGTCATGACAGGGAATTAATTTCTTCATTTCGAGGAGTTCCATCTTTGTAATCGGGGTGTAAACAAACACTCGTTGCATTTCACCGTCCTCTGTCTTAACTGGATGCACTTCTCGTAACGGGTTCTGTCTTTCCATGTAAAATGGTTTACTTTCTGGGGGTGAGACATGGACAAAATGCGGGTTCAAAAATGTTCTATATTTGTGGCGCTGTTCTAGAATCACACTAATTAAATCGGTACCTAGACCTCTCCATCTGTACTGGAGTAACTCGTTCAGGATATCATGTAACGGGCCTGGATCAGAATGTTGACCCTCATACAGAGTAATGAGGTGCTGAATCATATACATACCCACCAGTCGCTGCTCGGCTGGGGGCATTTTCAGAAACATTTGTGCCACTATTTCGTCTGGAAAAGTGGTAGAATCAGTAATCCATCGGACTGCTGACCGAACTATTTCTTGTTCATGTATGGTACTTAATTCACTATAACCGATTCGTGATTTCAGAATGTGATCGGTAGCTTGGAATACTTGTTCTAGGGAACCTTGTTCTGGTGCTGAATGATGGAAAGTTGACTTGTGTTCTAGGCGTAAATGGCGATCTGGAAATCTAGGTTTTCCTACATACGCTATTCTGGCGGTATTCTCATCGTCTTCCTCTTCAGGATCAGAGGTACTTTCTTTCTCGCTTACTTGTGCTGCTTTACGCTGTTCGTGTATCTTTATTATCTCTCTACGGATTTTCTTATACATACTTTCCATGGCACTAATGGTATTGTGCTTACCCTCAGCTATATTATCACTCCACTTTGTTAGAATTTTCATTTCTTCCGGGTCTTTAGACGGGTAATCTTGTTCTCTTATTAGACAGTTAATTAAGAACTTTAATATCATGCGCTGAATCTCGGCTTTCCTTTGAGACATGGCATCACTAATACTTTGTGGGTCATCCCCTGTACGGATGAAACGATATATCCTGTCTAGATCTTCTTTCATATTTGGTAGGGTGACTAGATACTCGGTCACTCTCCTTACGCGTACGGAATATAAAACCATATTAAACTCGCCTGGAACTGGGTCATAAACACATTCACCAAGGGTTTGCCTGATCTCTGCAACAGACTTATTATTCTTAGGAGTACGCTGTGATGCTTGAGCATGTAATTCGAGTGCTGATAAACGCTTGTGGGGCGGCGGGGTTTGAGGAAGACTTCCTCCTGCGGCCACTAAACTAGAATCATCAACTGATGCTTTTCGTCCTGGCAGGGTGGGTAATTGTAACGTGGGCTGGACTTGTATGGCGGGCTGACCCGGGGGGGCTGTTAAGGGCACCCCGGTATCTGGGGGAGCAGGAATTACCTGGTTTACAGGGACGGGCGGAGTGCGGACAGGATTTGCATATTCTGGGACTGTGTCGTCCAGATAGGACGAAATAAAAATATCAGCTGCGGTAGGCTTGTGACGTAGCTTGGTCGGAACTAATGGTGGCGGAAAATTACTGGATGCCTCCGGGGTCGCTTTTGGCAAGCCCTCGGCAAGAAGAGGATACATACCCTTAATAAGGGCATGCCTCTGTCTGTCTGACTGTTCGGCTTTGACTTGTTCACCTATCTCGATTAATTCTTTTTCTTGGGCTCGCTCTAAGGATTCTCTACTTAATTCTGACTTTCTGATTTCTTTTTCAGTTCTTTTATGAGCTTCTTTGCGCCATAACTCGATGGCATCTTTCTGTGACTGTCTGGCTTTCTTTTTCCATAATGCTTCTTCTACTCGCATGATGCATTCGGCATCCCATGTACCCGATACGGGCCATCTATACTTTTCTTCTAACTGTTTGGTATACTCTACCCATAAATCTAGATACAATATGGCACTTATGCCATGTTTCTGATACATAAAGTGACCTGGACTGTCCCTAGGCGGGACGGGAACTGCTGCTTCCAGCAGACCCTTTCTAGTTTTTAACTGACGTAACTTGGAAAATATGGGCATGACTGAACTGTAATCTAGACACAATACAATACACAATAAACACGATACTTATACCCCATTCATACCACGACATTGAAATACATGAAAAACATTTAAAATAACAGTTCGAACAGAATACTACCGGGAATACGGAACACAGAATACATGAATTTTCTCGAGAACAGAACTGACTAGAACAGGAACTAGATGCACTGCTGAAACAGTACGAAACTTACCGGTCTCTTAATGAGACACGTCAGGACCCGTATCCACCGAAGTGAACACTTCGTTTGTGGGACTGTGTACCACCAACCCACAGACCAGAGTCAATTAGATTGACCCTGTCTAGATACCACCCCAGTAACGGTACTCACCGGGCAGCAAGAACGGAAGGCCTCGGACTGGACTGCACTGCTACGACGACGGACGACGAACTTCGGACCTCGGACTTCAGTTACGGGTGGACCTCCGGATACCTCGGACCTTGGACTCTTGGCTTGGGCTCTGGTCGGGACTCGCCGCGTTCCTCCACCGTCTCGTCTGGATGCTGGACCGCCTCCTCCGTCTCCTCCGTGGGCCTGAGGGATACTTGAGCAGAAATATCTGCCACTGCGCAGAAGAGTTCCGTCACGACTGCAGAGGGTCAGGGGGTCGGCGTGGCTTCACCGACGCGTGGGGAAAGGGCAAGTCCCTGTTCGGGCGCCATTATGTGGTATATAAATAAATAATACCGGATCTATTTTTGAATGAATGAATGAATAACAGATAGCTCAATAAAATAAGAGTCAAGATTCGAGGTAGTGGGAGTTTTGCAGGTTTATTACAGCATAAAGGACAGGGACAGGACAACCTGCATAGGAACAGAATGGCAAGGACTAGCATGGCCCGGCAGCTGCCGGGGACCGGATCTGGAATGGCTAGCTCTAACATTTAATAACATTACATGAGCATATATACATAACGCAAACACATAGCATTACATTGCAATGGGCGTAGCAGTGGGTGGAGCAGTAGGTGTGACGTGTAGCAGTCGCGAAAGATAACGGTACAAAGGAGGTGTAACAGGGCGTATACATAGACATGTGATGCAAACGTAATAGAATATGTCATGAAATGGGCGGAAACATTGGAGGGGGCTACCTAAGGAGCCGGGACCTCTAACCTAATGGTGCGCGCAAACTGACAATGACGTGTTACTAGGAGAAGCTGGGGGCTATGAACTCTGTGCTAGGAGCAGAGACTAAAGTCTGGAGGGTCGGAGCGACATGTACCTAGACCCTATCTGGTATCTAATGTTTAGGGAACATGTTGATATAAACTAGAAGTCATGAGGGGAGAAGCTAACTGACTCTAAGGCTAGAGCATGCATTTATTCTACATGTAGTACGTGATGAAGAATATTAAATGACCATTAAATCCAGTATTTCTCTTACATGGAGCCGAATAGGCTAGACAATGACGGAAACTATTGATGCAGTTCAGTAGCTTAGGAATGCAGAGAAGGAGGACTAAACTGATAGCTGGAATCATAACATAGTCTTGGCAGACTCGGAGGCAGAGCCAAGCTGCACCGGGCACTGCGAGGCAGGAAGTAAGTGAAGGGTCGAGGATACAGGTGGGGGCTGTATCGCTCCTCAGCGAGGCTTCAGGAGACAGGGGCTGAATCTGATGTCCGGGCCCTGTTGAGGCCTAGAAACGGGGACTTTATAATGAAATAACGTGCACACTAAGGAACGTGGCAACATAACTTTACATAGGCCTGACACTCATATTACTCATGAGGACTAGGAAATGGCATATCAGAGGTGGACACAACTATAATTGCGTCTTGAATCGGACATGGGGAATAACATATGCATATTGGTCATGCACACATAACATATGATGGATGACACGTAGGGACACAGAACATGACAAAATTTACTTTTCCACAAGACCACACAGCAGGAAGCATCCGCAGGCACAGCTGGCTCACAACACTTCACCCACCCACACATGGCACCCAATGGCATGTGTCAGCACGCCAAACGGAGGTGGCCCCACAGGTGTGGGAGGGGGCCGAACCTATGGAATGCTACCAGGACACATACGTAGGGGTCTATCACCCAACAGGGCCCACCCACACCCCACTAAGGAGACCCACGCTGCCATAGAGACACATGCAGATGCACATGAACAGCACAGAACCAGGAGCGCACAATTAGCAGTCACACACCCATGTCGGCTGTGCGTACGACAGCCCTGGCCACTCTCCTCACAAATGGAGTGAGTGACAACAAAGCTACATGTCCAAGCCCGAACCTGCTGCCTCGGGTGACAAGTCTGCATCCGTGGTAAACCGCACACTGTAAAGTCGTAGAGCCAAGGGACCACATGCATACTACAAGACCACAGGGACACACGCAGACATCATGTTGAACTGGATACGGGCACATGCGCCCAGCCACTTTATTGGAAGGGCCAAATGCACAGTGACGCCTGTGCTGGATGTGTGTTGGGTGAGTGTAAGCTAACCCGTATGGAATGCCTGGTGTTAGCAACCACTGGACATTGGACACTGGTACAACGCAAACACAAAACACATGCAATACAGAGTCAACTGATGAGCAACATTGGGTGATTCGGATAGTGTCCAGAGGACAGCCAACATGCAAACAGAAGTGTCCGTGAGTCACAGTGCACTGGGCTGTGGACACTAGAGATGAGCGCGCTCATGTGCAGAAGAAGTCTTGGATTGTGTCCCTTTGATATATTCCTGATGCCGATGCAGTAGGTTATGTCAGACCTGCATCATATTCACCATCAATGTCTCAGGGCCCCCATACTGTTTGAGGTGACATACCTGCGCAACCGCTACACAGCACAAAACACAATCAGCTACGGACAATGACCTGCGGTGCACTGAGTCACTGGCACCTGGAGTGCTGAGCAGGGTAACAGGCCGATGATGGCATCTACGACAGGCCTGAGCAACCACGAAGTCTGTCTGGACCACCGCTTCAGCTCTGGCAGATGGAGTTTGGAGGTGGTCCTTGCGGTGGTGGCGTGTGCCTTCTGTGGTGATGCGATACAAAAGGGGATGATGGACGGAGCGTTTGAGCAAATCAAACACTCACCCCCAGTCAACTGATCTGGGTTTAATCCATCACCATTCTTTAGCTCACTCCGCCACCCCAGTTCAAACATGGCCATATGCAAATCAGTCTCAGCCTGTGCCTGATGGGAACAGTCCAGCCCGAACTGCCAAGCCATATCTTCCCTGGACCGGAAACAAGCATCCTGGGACCGGTTTCGGATTCATAATCCTCATCAGCCAGGCTATCTTGAATCCAGTGGCAAAGTGAGCAAGGGACTCACGTCTGAGCATACCCTGCCAACTTATGGCAAACAAAGCGATACAAAAGGGGATGATGGACGGAGCGTTTGAGCAAATCAAACAATCACCCCCAGTCAACGGTGGTGATGCGTCATCCGAGCCGGTCCCGGCTCGCTTTGGTGTGTGAGCCCTGGAGGGACGCATTTGGGCCCAGAGGTTGCGTACCGCGCAAGGCCATATAGTCATTGCGTTGAAGAGCCCAAGGCCCACGCCTCAGGTGCCAGCCTGTGTCTCCGGAGAAGGGTCCCGGACTTGACCAGCACAGAGTTAGTGGCCCAGGATGCACTGCGGCCGGCACAGGCACCCAACCACAGGACAGTGACATGCAGTGCAGTCAGATGGGCTATGCGACCTGAGCGGGTAACCATCATTGTCCCAGGTATATGTTTCGGAGTGTTTCGTGGGACAGTGGAATGTGTCCTCCAGGGCAAGACGCCGAACGGTTTGATTTTATCAGTAAGCAGCAAATGGAGGAGTGGAATGCGACAGCCCGTTGCCACCCCCAATTCCGTATCCGGTACATGGGGGTGAAAACTGCCCCCCAGTCCATAGGTTCAGGCGCCACCACTGTTCGACCAGAGAGCGTCCATGAATGTCGGGGAACAGACTTAGTGGCACCGAGGCTGAGTAAGGATGCAGACTGCGATGATGCCGGTATACTGATATGGACTCCGCCATTGCTGAATCATGACTCTGTGACCTATTGGACCGAAGTGTAGGCCGTAGGCAGCGGTCAGCAGTGGCCCACAGCCACGTGTCTTTGGCTCGCGATGCACAGCGCTAGTAACACCAGGGCAGTTGTCAGTAGTGTACGAACACCTACGTACCGATGATGCTGGTCTCCCCGCCAAGTTGCAAGGCGAAATCCTCTTAGGCCTTTCCTTGCGTGCAACGATATGTCCTACTCGAGCACAGCCTAGGCAGAGAGCAGTGTAGGCCGAAGGCAGCGGACAGCACGGGCCAGTCACCGAGTGTCACCGGCATAGGTTGGTGGCCCCACCAGCCTGTGTGGTTCAGGTTCAGTGGCACCACGTGTTCAGTCACCTCTGTGACTGTGACCCGGCTTTCGTCTGGACTGAGCCGCATCTTCCTCTTACTCCGCTCCGTGCGTCCACTGGTGTGGATTCATGATT
The DNA here is from genome assembly GCF_964261635.1 of Lissotriton helveticus. Taxonomy (NCBI): domain Eukaryota; kingdom Metazoa; phylum Chordata; class Amphibia; order Caudata; family Salamandridae; genus Lissotriton; species Lissotriton helveticus. The sequence goes on along the minus strand of NC_136062.1, from coordinate 212,817,159 downwards.
CGAGACTAGGTTTTGGATGTGAGACCTACTGGTCTGCAAGGTTGTCCTGGTCCCTCACCATGGTTCGCCGGATGTCATTGGACAGGGTTTATGGCAGCAAGGCATGCCGGATGGCGTTGGACAGGGTTTGTGGCAGCACAGCTCGCCGGATGGCGTTGGACAGGGTTTGTGGCAGCACGGCTTGCTGGATGGCATTGGACAGGGTCTGTGGCAGTGCTGTGGCCGCTGTCCCGGATTTGGGGTCATTGCCATTCAGGAGCCAGGACAGAGTCTTACATATGGGACCCACTGGGTAGAATATGTAAACGAGTAAGGAGTAATGTGGGCCAGTGTCAGGGGGACAGCGGTGGACTGAAAGGCTGGCCGGTTCGCTGGCCTCAGGCTTGGAGCTTACACTGACACGTGGTGGGCCCTCCACAACACGCCAGTGTCGGATGCTGATTAGTGTGGCCTGGCTGCGTAGGGTCGGCCATGACGGGTTTGTGGTTCCGCGGGCCGGGTTTGGCAGTCGCACAGGATCTCAGGCAACTCCGCTAATGAGGACGGCATCGGCCTCATGGCGGGGTGGGGAATGCTGCCCTGGCAGAGAAGTTGGGCTTTCCGGAAGTGGACACTGGCTAGGGCTACGTGCTTTTTATTCACACCCCTAAGCTTGTCTGGCTTATGCCGGCCCATCCCACTCTGCCCACGCTTACGGGTGGGGCGTAACAGGCAACATTTCGCAAGGACCCCCACTGGCTGGGGTGACAAGGTTGCGTCCACTATCCACCACACTCCATTCACAAGAGGTGTATGTTGCCGTGGATATGGGTGTGTTCTGCATACTGCGGTTTGTTCAGCACTGTGCCGCCACTCTTGGCATTGTGTACTTTCCCAATCATGGTTCTACTGCATCCTTTACATATTCTGGTTGCCTCCTCTCCCAACATTCTTCTATTGTGTGGCTGACGAGCCATGCCATAGATTGGTCATGTTCACGGCTTGCCCAGGTTACCATTGTGAGTTGTTCTGGTGGGTGGGCATGTTGTTGTGCATCATGGTTGTGGATTTGTGATGTGTGCATTGCCAGAGTTGTGGATTGCATGGTTGTGGAGTTGAGGTGAGTGGGGTGTTAATTGGGAAGTTGCCAAGGGACTGTGCATTTCCCTTTGTGCCATGGTAATGGTGATGTTCAAGACAGGCGTGGGGGTCTTGGATGTGGCTGGCTGTGAGACTCCGGCGACTCTGGCGGGTGATGTTTGGGGTGTGCCAGGGGCCAATAGGTGGTGCACAGCCTGCAGCTTGGTGTGTTGGTTTTCTACTGTGTTGGTGCCGTAGGCCTGTTAGGCGATGATGGCCAGGATGCGTAGGATGGTCGTCCCTTCCAGCCTACTGTGGACAGTGACATTGTCAGATTTTGGGCCTGTGAGGCAGGTGCGTTTCCTGGGGGACCGCTGCCTTTGTCTGCGCTGCCTCAGTGGTGGTCCGGGGGGGGAGGAGGGGTGCCGGGTTGCATGATTAGTGGCTCCAAGTCATCTGTTGCCATTCCGATGATGTCCTGGGCAGGGCTCCCTATTGTGGTGCAGGCTGCCGGGTTGCATGATTAGTGGCTCCATTTCATGTGTTGCCCTTCCGATGATGTCCTGGGCAGGGCTCCCTATTTTGGTGCAGGCTGTCGTCAGACTTTACACCAGGTCAGAGCAGTTGTAAAATTCCTGCTGCTAACGTGCATTAGCACGTGTTTTGTGTCCTTATCGCTGATCAGTCTAGTTGTTGTGAATGTTGAGGTGTGGTGTTGTTGCGGATTTTGTCACTGGAATGCCTACTCTGCATCTCATTAGCGATAGTTGCGGAGATCCTCTGTGACGATGTTTTTTGCGGCTGCTATCACCGGAAAAGTGGTGCTGTGGGCTTAGCACCTGCCTGTGAGTGGCGGGGTAAATTTATCACGACTTTGGTTGCGATAAAGTACAGTTAATTCCGCGATAGCTCCTTGTGAATAAGCTCCTTAGTTTGTGAATACCAAAAATAGTAAACTTACCCAAAATTTTAAGTTTACCTTTATGAATCAGGCCCCATGTCTCAAATTGATGGCAGTGTTATAATTCATTTATTTTCTAGACTCTGTTCCTATTTTGTGACGTGTGTAGCTGTCTATGTGAAGCATTATGTGCCACTATTTTTCCAAGTGAGTACCATTTTGTACCTGATTAGTGGCTGTTGTATGATTGCACTACAAAGATGTGTGATTGAACTAATGTAATGGTCTGTAATTTATGTTTGTGAAGGAATATATGTTTTTCACTCCAATTAGCAATGTGGGGTAGTGTCGGAATGTGTGGAATTTCCTGTGGATCAGTTGTTTGACTCAATCTGTCAGACCCATTTATACCTAGCTGTTCGCATTGCATATTTGTTTAAATTTTTTATGTGGACTACGGTGGAGCAGATTCAGCAGGGGTATTCTACTATGTATTTAGAAGTTCTTACTAACATTGGAGGATTTTCAGTAACTGCCAAACTTAAAATCGGGGCCTAAGTCTCTGATTGTATTATGGCTGTGAATGAAGGATTGTGCGTTAGTTGTCTCTGATAAAGGCAGGTTTGTTTTAACTGTCTGTTTTTACACTTGCCTATGGCTGTCCTGTGATTGGGTGTAACAGCAATGCTGATAAGAGTGGGGCAATTGTGTGAAGATTACCACTTTTAGACCGTGACTATTTTTAGGTCAAAGCCTACTAGACGGACAGCTGTCTGTTTGCAAAAAGAATTCCTTATGACATTCTGAAAGCTTCCCTGGGAATGCATTCCGCCAATTGCTTCCCATTAGCTTGATTTCTATTTGCTGGCTTTATTTGTTTTAGGCTGCCCAGCACGTCTTTGCCCTCTCCCATGGAGCATAGCCTGTTCACCATTGCTCCATGTATTTTTCCACGAGTGCTCGCTTTATGTAAACAGGCCTGTACATTTTGTTCTTATCTTGTCACATTTGCTCTGCTTTCAAATTGAGAGGCCAAATGTCAGCTCTGTCAAGAAAGCTTGATGTTTCCTTTTCTTTCACTGACTTCAAAGTGAGAGTATTTATGTGACAATCTTGCTGGATAATGGGGGTAGGAAAGTAAACACAAAAACATTTAAATGTTTGTAAATAAACTGTGCAGATATATCAGAATGCATAAGAATTACGAAAGCACCAATGAAGTACTTTTTTGATAATTTTGAAGTGTGGTGGAAACAAATATTCTCAAAACAAATCAATACACTAGTTGAAGCCATTTCCACACATTGTATACTGTATAATTTTATCAGTAAAACTGTATGTGCAAATGTAATGGTCATATCAATTTAAATTGTGTTTTCTGTAATGGCAAAGCACTACCACACCATGCATACTCCACTTTACTCCACTCCAATCAACGTCACTCTATGCCACTCCACCCCACTCCACTCTACGACACTCTACTCTGTGCCACTCTACGCTACTACGCTACTACACTCTAGGCCACTTCTCTCTAGGGCATGGCCCTCCACTCTTCCACTCTCTACTCTATACCACTTCACTCTAAGCCACGACAGTCCACTCTATGAAAGCGCACTCTATGGCATTTTGGTTTATATTAGTCCACTCTATGACAGTCCACGTCATTTACTTCACTCCAGTCTATGGCAGTTTACTCCACTCTTCGCTATGCCACTCTACACCCCTCCACTCTATGACACTGCACTCTACTCCACTATATGCCACTCCCCTGTACAACAATCTAAGCCACTTCATTCTATACCACTTCACTCTAGGCCACCCCGCGCCACTCTACCCCATTGTATGCCACGCCACACCACTTCACAACACTTTGCTCCACTCCACAAAACTACATGACACTCCATGCCCTCCACACCCCTTCACTTTGTGACCCTCTACTCTATGACAATATACTCTACTCCTCTCTATGACCCCCCATTTATTACCCTTCACTCTATGACCCTCTACACCACTCTATGCCACTCTATACTATGAGACACTATGCCACTATACGACACTAGGAGCATCCTGCCTGCAGGGGATTCCACCGCCCCTGAAAAGACCAGGAATCTAAGGTCGCACCCCAGCCCAGGAGGCTGGCATTTGTCATAACCACCCGGGAAAGGGACACAAGGAATTGGAGACGCTTGGAGAGATGGGACTCCACCAACCACCAACCCAGAGCTGATCGAATCTGCGGGAACACAACCACAGGGAAATCATAATCCTCTGAACAGGGAGCCCACCGCAACAGAAGGTGGTTCACCAATGGGTACAAAGGCAGGCGAGCCCAGGTCAGCACATTGATAGTTGCCGACATCAACCCCAGCACCCTCAACCACTGACGGACAAGGGCATAGTCCTGAGCCAGGAGACAACCCAGGTCCCTCCATAAGGTAGTCCTCCGCTGTAATGGCAAGAAAACTATCCCCTAGACCATGTCCAGGTGACCCTCAATGAACACCAAGTCCTGGGAAGGCACCAGGTGATACTTCATGTGGTTGATCAGGAATCTGTAGACCGAAAGGACCTCGCAGACCCTCTGGATGTGAAGAATTCCTCTAGAAAAAGAAGACACAGAGATCAGCCAGTCACCCAGGTAGGGAAAAACCCTAATCCCTTCCCCGTGCAGGATCCCAACGAAGAGGACCAAAACCTTTGTGAAGACCCTTGGGGCAGAGATCAAACCAAAAGGAAGTACCTGGAACTGGTAGTGGCTGCCCCCCACGCAAAACCGGAGAAAACGCTGAGAAGACGGGTGGATGGGCACATGGAGGTAAGCATCCAGGAGATCCAGTGAAGCCACCACCTCCCCCTGAACCAGCAGCGGGATGATCTCCTGTAAAGATTATATTTTACATTGGAAATGAAAGAATTTACCCGCTTCAAATCCAACACTGGACAGAAGTCCCCAGATACTTTTCCCACCAGAAACAGGATGGAATAAACACCCAAGCCCATCTGAGAAGCCAGAACTGGATGATAGGCATCTTTTGATACAATATCCTGAACACCGGCCAGCAGAGCCTCTCTTTTACGTGGTTTTAAAGGCAGAGGGGTGACAAGGAAAGCGCCCTGAGGGAGGGAGCCGAACACGATTGAGTAGCCCTCCTGCACAATCCATGGGGCCCACTGATCTGAGACTGAGGATTCCCAGGAGGTGATGAAATTCAACAGCCGTTCTCCCACTGGAGCACTGACAGCCGGGACCCGAGGATAGTCAGGATTTTGATGCGGGGGTCGCAGTAGCCAACTGAGACCGGGATTTGTTGAAGAACGGGGTGCCGCGGCTGCGACCCAGACCTCGAAAGGACAGGCCCCCATGGGGGTTGAAGAAGGAGTATAAGACGTTCTGGGGCCAAAAAAACAGCCCAGAGAAGGACAGATAGGAGCTAACAGTTTCCTGTCCTCTGCAGACTTCTTAACCATCTCCTCGTAGGAAGAACCAAACAGTGTTGTCCCTGAAAAGGGAATCTTCATAAGGATTGCCTTCTGGGCCACATCCACTTTCCAGTGATGGAGCCACACCTGACAACAAGCCTGAATAGCAGCACCTCCACCCCAAGGTGTCGAAGGAGATATCAGACAACAGCCTTGTCTGCGGCTCCATGATCGCCAGAGTAGGAAGAATGTCAGCTCCATGTTCGGACAGTGCGGCCAATGATTGGAAGTCCTGTAACAGAGATTGGACCAGGTAAGACAAATAGGCGGAAGCCCTAATGGAGAAGTTGGCCGCCGCATAGGAACGCTTAGCAGCCGCCTCCACTCTGGAGATGCATCCTTAGAAATGATAGACCCCTGAGAATCCAGACCAGCCACGAAAGGATCAACCTTCACAGAAGACAGAAAGTCCTTCGCAAAGTCATGGTTGACGTAGCTTTTAGATAGGTAATGCGGGAAAGCCTGTTTGTCCACCTCCTGCCACTCATTGTCAATCACCCTCTTTACAGAAGGATGCACCTTTCACTGATATTGCATGAAAAAATCCTCAGACAGCTCATCGACAAAAGAAACCGGGAAGGCCATGCTGTCCTTGATGTGCTGAAGGACGTCTCTCAATTCCTGGCCCTGCACATCACGACCCCTGAGGTCCTCCTCTTCACCCTCAGTGGATGGAGGAGGGTCCAGTCGTTGACACTTAGGGGAGGAGGGGCCCTGCTCCCCCTCGCGCTCTTCAAAGGCTGTTGCCACCGCAGCCTGAATCATGGACTGAATTGTTTGCAGAGATAGGGACTCCACTGGAGGCTGGGATCTGGACACCACCACCACTGGGGTATCCTCACCAGGCTCCATTGTTGGGATACTTCAGGAAATAATTCACAGGGAAGAGCAGTGAAGCACATCAAAAACCTACGTAGATTGCAGAGGATTGGAGCAAACCTCCCTAACTACCTACTCTTGTCGTAAATGCTGAGGTGAGACAGTAAAAAACTATCAGCACCACACGTAGCCAGGCAACCCTCACAAGTGGGAAGCCGGCCCTGTGAGATTCTGCTCGCCTGAAGGCCGGATAGGCCCGGGGATACGGACCGTCGTAATCCTCTACTGTCGCTGAGAGCACAAAAGGCATGCGACTACAGCCCCCCCTGCATAACAGGCGGATAGAGCAGGAGCAGGGAGGGAAGCAACGAGTCCGTCAACAGTGATTCGCCAGCACCGCAACTGGGCACCCCAGCCTTTCAGGTAAGCCTCGCACCGAGGCCACCATTGTAACCGCTCGCGTCTCAGCGGGAGCTGAGACGCAAGTCTGAAGCGACAACCGAGACTGCACAGGCCCGCACCCAGCCTGAACCGATTCCGCATGCTCGCGTCCCAGACAGCCCTGAGGCTCGGGATATATTGCTGCGCTGCTTCAGCTCTACGGGAGCTGAATAACACAAAGGCAGAGGGCTAGCTGGAGCCGAGCCACGACGGGCGAAAAAAAACCCTGCCTGGGCTCCAGAACCACTGCCATCCTGGACCAGCATACGTAGAGTCGCTATAGGCACCGAGCCCCCACATCCCCAAGGCTCACTAGCGCAGAGTCTAGCCCTCCCATAAGGTGTGCGAGGGGGAGGGCACACCACAGGAAATGGTGCCGCTTGAGCAGGGCCTCCACCCAAGGGTCGTGATTCCAGCTAGAGCAGGACCTCGACTTACCTGCACATGTGCACTTGGAGAGTTCAGAGCAGAACAAAATTAACAGATGGATGGGCCAACTCTCCTCTTATAGTAGGACAGGGGTGACGAGGTTCTGCCATGTTGGGGAGGGATGCTAACTTTGCTTTGAGGATTCTGGTGTGGAGCTGAAGCTCACTTTGTTACTCATGTGCCAAGGAAGACTCACAAGGAGGTAATGTAGTTGTTCCATGACTACGAGTTGCTGCCTCTGTCCAGCTGTTCGTGGTAGTTTTGTTAAAACTGAACCTGTGCTTTTTCTAGTACTATCTAGGAATGCGTCCTTTCTAAAAAAAGACTAAGGGGGTCATTAGGATGACGGGCGAACTTAGTCCGCCCGCCATCCTATCGGAATTCGGGACCGCCCGCCATAAGGGCGGGGGTCCCGTGGGGGGTATTAGGATGCGCATGCCACAGTGGTGGGCGCATCCTGCATTTCTAACATTGTGGCGGGCGGTGCTCTCAGCACCGCCTGCCACAATGGTAAAAATGCATGTATGCATTTGCATACACAAAGCGGCAGGCACCGCGCTGTGCCTGCCGCATTGTGTATGCAAATGATGGGGGGTACCACAGGTACCCCCCATGTGCACCCCCCACCTCGCCTTCACTGTTCATCTGTTCATCTGTTTCTGCCCATTGTAATATGGCTGGCGGTGTCTGATAGACACCGCCACCATATTAAACTTTTTCCGCCCCGGCCGCAAGGCGACCGGGGCGAAAAAGCGTCAGACGGTGTTCCCGTCCGCCGCGGTCCCCCCCGCCATAGTAATATGGCGGGGGGAAATGGGTGGTGGGCGGGTATGGATGTCTGGCGGATCGCCACCGCCCGCTTGGCGGTGGCGATCCGCCAGACATCCTAATGGGCCCCTAAATGTCAAGAATGTGTATACCTCTCAATTTACTAATGCATGAGCTACCACACCAAGGAACATCTGCTACGGTAAATTCTTCCCAATTGATATCCCTAGAGCATCTCTGAGCAGCCTGGAGGCTTTTGGCAAGAAAACCGGGTAAGAGAATAGCATGTTTAACATGATAAGCATGGTGCAGAATATATGCATTTATATGTTCACAGTGATGTGCCTTGGTGGATTCATGTAGTACTCTAAAGGAACCCTTGTCCCGAGACACCATTTGTTACCGATCCAGAAACCGTAAAAAGTAAACGATTAATATACCAAAAATAACGAGCTAAAAAACAAATCTGTTTAAATAATTGAAGCTGTTAAAAACCTTGAAACAAAGCTGCTACAGAAGCATGCCCGCCCTACAAATCAGTATGTTACAGACGTGCTAGCTACGGATGGTCGAAGATCAGTTTTGTAAGAATTCCAACAGAATAGACAAACAAATGCTCTCCCCGGGCTGTATGTAAGGCAAGCTGATGGGGCTGTAGATGTTCATGAAGAGAAAACAGCATTCTCATCCACCCACTTGCCAGCTTGAATGCAAGAGCTCAGTGGAGGGCACTAGTGCTTATTACAACATAACTATGCTGGTTATATAAGTTTTGCAAAATGCAAATCCATTCTTTAGCGCTATATTGTAGCACAATATTCATCCTAGTTTTAATTTTCGATTTATTTCGTTGAAAAAAAATGCAAAAAACACAAGTGATGCAAGCATCATCCGCTCACATTCTAGTTCTTTGCATGCGCCAGCGTTATAACTCTGCTGTGAAGAGAAACGTCATTATATAACATGGTGAACTGGTGGCATTTGGGGAATTTTAGGCAACAAGCATGACTAGAAATTGGAAAAATGACCCAAACTATTCCTATGTGATTTAAATGTTGCCAAGGACTAATTTATACTTCATGTTTACTTGCTTAACTGCCAGTTGACTCATGAGGTGATGCACAGCATGAAGAAGCTTCAAACAGGTAACTTTACCTGTTTGAAGCTTCTTTATTCTGCGCATCACCTTGCACCTTTTAGGTCTACACTCTTCATTAAACAATTCATTATGTAGTCTGATTTTTTGACCAGGCTCAGACTTGTTGGGATGTTTCTCCCACCTTTTTTGGGAGGTTGAATAACCCAAAATAAAACAATTTTTAAAAATCGTGTGATCATATGTTTTAGGTTGCATCTACCAGACAACACAGCTGTCTGCTTGAAATTGAAAAGTCAGCTTACCAAAAGCTTACAATTAGGCCTTCGTGATGAACTCCACTCTGTTTGTGGAGATTGCAGAGTATTCCGCACTCCGCGGAGCATGCGGGGTTCCGAAAAACTAAGTTGGCGAGTGCGAGTAAGGAACATACAACACTAGACCATCTTGCAGCGAGATTTCCCAATACTGGCGGTTGCAGATGGTCACGTCTGCTTACATTGTGAAATTATCTGCGTTGAGGAAGCTGCAGTTCGAGTAGAACTTCTACTCGGGCGGCAGATGGAAGCAGCGCCCTCTTGCGCTGCACATGGTGCCAGTTGCCCTGATTTTCCAGTGCCGGATAAACCCCCAGCGCTACAAATCAGCGCAAACGGCGTGACCTAACACACTCCTCTGCTTGTGGAACTCTGCGTGATGCAGTGAAGTTTTTTGGCCACTTTGCGGAGTGAACTCCGCCCCAGCCTACTCGGAATAGACTTAAAGCCGCCATTTTCTTACTAGTAGTTAGCTTTACTGTCACTCTCAATTACTTGCATCTTATTCGACGGCTTTTTTTATCCTCTTTGTTATTTGCCCCACCCCTGGAGCATAGTCACTTTACTTGTGTCCTTCCACTTCTCACATTTATTTTTGCTTATGCACTCCATGAGACTGCATGTGTTTTCCATTTGTCTTCTTCATTTGCTTTTCCCCATTCACACTCCGCGTTGTTCTTTCTCATCTGTGTCCTCCCTTCTTAATCCCATATTGCTCTCTCTCTCTTGTGTGTCTCTCTCCCTCCATTGCATGTTTTTTGCTCTATTGTGTGTGTGTATTTCCCTGTCACCCATGTTGCTGTCTTTTGTGTGCTGCTTTTCCCCTCTTTCGCTCACTTCCCATTGTTTCCCACCCACTTGAGCCCCCCCAAGTTATCCGCTACCCCACAGTTCTATTTTCTTTTTATGTTGACTTTTTGTGCTTGCCGTAGCTTTTGAATATTGAGGGACAAACTATTGAAAGGTAAGTTTGTATCCATTTTCTATGTCTAACTCCAAATATATGTATTTTGGAGATACATATCTTCAAGGTACGCATTTGTGGAGGTAAGTATAGTAAATCATTACCTCCCATTTGATGTTTTCTCCTTGATGTTCCCTACCACAAACTGTTTTTGGGACGGCAAGGCTGCAAATTACTGTCAGCACTTCCACTTTGTAAATGAATGGGCTTTTGCACTACTTCCGTCTCGGATCCATAGAACAAAAAAATATTGGCACCTGTGCTATGCTCGTATGTTATAATGCATGTGTGTGCGCCTTTAAAATAACACAGCTGCATCATTGGTCTTTATTTTGTGTTTTCGTTCGTGCTATACAGCCAATACAGGGATGTGTACATCACGAGCAAAAGGCATTGGCTGAGCCAATAGGTCTCAAAGATGAGATCTGTTGGCTTTGCCAATGCTTCTTTTCAATAGACATTGTCTCTTTCGTCCCACTTTCACAGCTGAAAGTGAACGTTTAGCAGCTGCCATATTTCTCCCTCCTTGCTATTCTCTGACACATTTCAACTTGAAGCGAGGCACGTGCTACTTTGACACTCATTAAAATGCACCCACATAAAACAGCATTGAAACCTGCATGTGCAAGCAAGACACTGCAAGCTAAATCTTCGATGCCTGTGGAAAAAATTCAACAGCAAATTAAAGATAGATGGAATACCATATTTTACTTTTGTACTCGAGGTAGAAAAGGAACGAGTCCTCAGGAACAAGATGTTAGCAGGGCTTAAAGGGCGTTACCATTAACTTAAGACCTTTTACGAGGATCTGTACAACATAATGGAATTAAACAAAAGACTGTCATTATCATCTGTGTTGAGTAAAGCCTAGCAGAGACTTATGAAAAAACAAGCATTTCTGCAATAAATTTAAAATATTCTCTATTAAAATAATTCTGTGCCCAGTCCTGACCCACTTTAGCTAGTCTAAGCGATAACTTATTGTCTTTTCCTCTTCTCCCACGTTACTGTGTCTTTCGTTCCTTCTGCTTGTAATTTTAAGTAATTATCCAGGTACCACTGTCTACAACCTCTTGGCAGAGCGCAAAGGACCCCATGACATGGACGTAGAAAGCCATGATGAACGCAATGATGTCAACTTCTGGAACTAATGCCCTGGCAGTCTCTTTTTTTCACACAATATGTTAGATGTGTTCTAGTTAATTATATTTCAATCATTTTTATATTTTCTTCTTTACCTATGATATGTTTTCTAGTACTGACCTCATTTCCTTTTGCTTTTATGATTAAGGGGCCGATTACAATGGCAGTGGGAATATGGTGGATGTGCCTGCCTGGTACCGCCGTAGGAATTATGATGTCCCTTTCCGGCCGCCTTTTCATGGCGGGTAACCGGCCATGAAAAGGCAGGCAGAAAGGCACTTTGGGGGCCCATAGTGAGTCCCCCTTCCCCCATGCCATAAGCTGTGGGTTACTTATCCCTGCACCATGTGGGGCCTGCCACGTAGTGCAGGGATATGTAATGTATTCCCTTTTTGCATTGTGGCGTGTGCTGCAGCCAGCAGCACCCGCCACAATGCAAGAGATAGGCATTGCGACCGCAGTGGTGGCAGTCGCATCGTAAATCCTCTGTCAGGACTGCCAACAGCCTGTCAGGTAGTCCCCTTTATGATAGGGTGTCAGGCGGACGAAAGTCTGCCTGCAATCCTCATCAGCCTCTCATTAATCATTTTTGAAACCTTTTCTATATTTTTCAATATTGGGGGTTGTTTTCATATAATGTTTGTAAGATTACCAAGTGCCGAACCCCCAAAGCCTTGCAGGCTGAAGAGTGTTAAATAAAACTCGACTCATCGATACTGCCTCTCACCGCACCCTAATCACCAGACTTCACGACGCCGGCAACTTTGACAAGGCCCTAGACTGGATCCATTCTTTCCTTACTGGTCGAACAAAGCGAGTCAGACTACCTCTGTTCTTCTCAGAACCCACAGAGATCAGCTGCGCAGTGCCCCAGGGCTCCTCCCTGAGCCTCACCCTCTTCAACATCTACATGGCCCCCTCGCAGACACCGTTAGGAACCATGGTCTCAACATTGTCTCCTACACCGACGGCACACAGCTGATCCTCTCCCTCACCAATGAATCCACAGCCACCAGAATCAACTTCCACAGCGGGATGAAGGCCATTGCCAACTGGAGGAAAGACAGTTGCCTCAAACTCAACTCGGACAAGACTGAATGAAGTGCTCATCTTGGGAGCCACCCCCTCAGATTGGGACAACTCCTGATGGCCCGCCGCATTAGGAACCCCCACCAACCCCATGGACCACGCATCATACTGGACACCTCTCTCACAATGAATCGCCAGATCAACGCTATAACATCGTCATGCTTCCACACACTCTGCCTGCTTTGAAAGACTTTCAGATGGATCCTCATCAAATCCAGAAAGACGTCACCCACGCACTCATCAACAGCAGGCTCGACTACAGCAATGCACTTTACGCTGGCGTCACTCAAAACTTCTCAGGAAACTACAGAACGTTCCAAATGCTGCAGCCAGACTGGGCCTCAACATCCCCTGCCGCAGCCACATCACTGAACACCTTCGAGAACTCCACTGACTCCCATTCAACAACAGAATCACTTTCAATGTCCTCACACATACCTAGAAAGCCCTCCACGACGCAGGACCAGCATATCTGAACCACTGACTCTCTATCCATGTACCCGCCAGACACCTTCACTCTGCCCAACTGGCCTTGGACACTATCCCACGGAGACACAAAACCAGAGTCGGAGGAAGATCCTTCTCCTACCTCCCCGCCAAGACCTGAAACATCCTGCCTCTCCATATCGCTGACCCGATTCAGAAAGGATCTCAGGACCTGGCTCTTTGACTGAACCCCAACGCCCAAACGGATCAGCGGCCCCCTTCCCCTCCTCAGCACCTAGAGACCCTCGTGGGTAAGTAGCCACGCTTTATAAACCCCTGATTGATTGATTGACGCATCTCTTTCTGATATTTGCATTGGACGTACATTTTTGTGTTCTAGTTGCATTAGAACACTAATTTGTGTGTTCTAGTTTGTGTTCATGTTTGTGTTCTAGTTTGTGTTCTAGTTTTTGTGTTCTAGTTTACTTGTTCTAGTAAATTTTTGTGTTCTAGTTTTTGTGTTCTAGTTTAGTAATAAATGTTTGTGTTCTAGTTGTGTTCTAGTTTGTGTTCAGCCCTCGACTACTTTGAACAACCTTAAAGGACACCTAGCAACTGTGTTGCTGGAGCTATGAAAACATAACCGTCATTACTAGACTGGAAATGCCAAGATAGCAAAGACCATGTCCCTCACATGACCAGAGCACTTATTTCAAAGAGGGTGAGAGGTCAAAAACAGCTGGATGATTTATCTTGTGATGGCAGAGTGAGATGGCAGTTGCCATGAATTTTGTACTGGGTGATCCTTTCGCTATTTCGACTTACTTTTAGAACTGTCAATTTTTATGGAATTATTTTCTGGTGTTTAGCTGCTGTGAAATATATAGGATTGTTACAGTGCAGAATTAGTGAAAGATCTACAATGCAAACATTTCCATTGACCGCTCTAGGAAATAAACCCCGGGTTTTCCTCGAGCATATTTGGTTTATAGTATATTTACTTGTTCAAACTGCTGAAATACAGAGTATCTCACTGCTACAGTATATAATTGCAGATGAATCCCAGTATTTTGTTGTCGGAGGACTCTATGGAAAGGTAAAAATATTCAATAATATAGTCAGAATAATGTTTTTTGTGGGTTTTTACAGCCCGAGCGTGGCCCATAGGCATTAAAGCGCTCATCCCACCTTCGTCGCCAGTTGTCGTGTTCTGGTCGTGCGCCGGGAAGTACATCAGACACGGGACACAGTTTCATCTCATACACCTTTATTTGCATCGCGCATTACAGCGGGTTAGCATCTGGTCAGCTGCTGGTCAGCACGTCCGTCTCCATCTGCCCCTTAGCCATTGTGTGTCCCCTTCCTGTCCCCGTCACCGGATCTGGTGTCCGGTGACTTGGTCACTCTGCCTGAGGCCCCACAGGGTCCTAATGCCCCACTGTCCATTGCCCACACTGTCGGGTCACGACACATGAGAATCATATCACATAGCACAAGGTCAGATATGATTTTTAGGCACAGGGAGATTAAGTGATGTGTCTAGAATTATAGGATGTTGAGCCGATGCCCGGACTCCAACCTGGTTCCACAGTTCCAAAGTCACCACCTCAAGCAGTTTTCTCACATCTTCTTAGCAGAAGTTCCTGATTAGTTCCAGTGACTTATTGCTGGCACTGCTTCAGTAGTGGTGCTGAGCACAGGGCACGAGCACCCATTTATTCTATGGGCATTACATATGAATGACTGCTTCCCCATCATTGGTGCCACGACCCACCCAACCCTCCACTACTAGCTGACATCATGACACGCATTCAGGATTTAGAAGGTTGGTATTCTAGTTTCCAGCCATCCTCCCAGGGATGTAGCATTTTAAGGCTTCGGCAAAGTGGGCTTTGGTCCAGGGCCCCAGACTTTCCGGGGGCCCCTTGATAGAGCAGCTCTGTTCTGCAAAAAGTCTTGCCCTGATGACCTTGAATAATTCTTGAACGGGTTGTTTTAAATAGTTTTCCTTTATTTTATTTTAATGGGGGAGATGTGTAAGAGTCTATTACAAACATTTTGCATAGCAATTTTGTGTTTACGTTTAATGCAACATCCATAAAAAAGTTTCTTTTAGATCAAAACAGGACCTCACATATGAGAAGTGGGAGGGTGTCACAGAGTTTATTTGCAGTAATGTTAGTGAGCTGCTGGTGTGTTACAATATTATCAACACCCATCACTATCCCTGAATATTAGATGTAAACACATTTATAATTTGAACGAGTGTGCCTGTGCACTGTCTTTGACCTGGCCAAAGAGTGCATGACAGAGCTGAAATTGGATCATAAATTCAACGGTATTCCAAACGGGCCCTCAAAATACATATGGCCCAGGGCCCCCACAATACATAAGATGTCCCTGTGTGCATACCCTTCTTTGCAGGCAAGTCTTTACTGCTGGTTGGTCAGCTGCCTAGAATAAAGACTGGGGGAGTATTCAATTCCACTCCACAGGCGGAATGAACAAACCTGAATCGCACTGAGCCCCCGCCCCATAACCGACACCATCTGGTGAGAAAGAGGGATTCATCTCATGATTGTTACAATTGTGCGCCCTTATATTATCTCTTCTTTGGAAGGGTGTTACATGCCTTAATAAAACCTATTTTTGAGAGTAGGCTTTATCTGTCAGGTTGTGCAGTGTGAGAGGTTGGCTGCAGGATGCATTAACACAAACCTGTTTTTGACCGGCAGACTTGGAGCCTGGAGCCTGTGAGTGTTTCACTGGGATGCAGTAATGGAAAATGCCAATCATGACAGGAAGATCTCCCTACAGCGTGGCGAGATGGGCACTTAATAAAAACGTTTCCTTTGATGGGTTTACATTTTCCTTTTTTTAACAACAACACTCTCCTCTGGTTGGGTATTGGAGACTGATTGTCTCTGCACCTGTGGCAGATCGGCGACCTCATATGTGTGACTGTGGAGCGTGCTGCTGTGTGGCTGTTTCAATCACTTTGTGCTTCAATTTCTTCAAAATGTAATGCAAAAATGAGCTTTTTTTGCAGTTTTATATAGCGCAAATTCGACCCGAACGTATTGGAGCGCTTAACATAAGCACCAGTTACATTAGGACATATTCATTTTTTGTAGCCACAGGGAGCTTAAGTGATTTGCCCAGAATCACAGAATGTTGAACCGACGCCAAGACTCGAACCTGGCTCCCTAGTTCCAAAGTCGGCAGCTCTGGCCGGAGGTGACAGAAATGGAACATACTAAAATGCCATATTTCCAGAGAAACATGAATTCACAGCAAATGTGCGCAATCATATTGACAAAAGTAGATTGAGCAGAGAAGGAAATCATGAGTGCAAATGTAAGGACGAAAGAGAAATTATGAATCTCTTAGGCCAGACAAACATGCTTTGTAAAGTCGTGTTTAAGTGCTATGTAAATACATATTGTCATGTAAGTGAAAATAATAAATACAGGTTTGTGATTGGAGCCAGAAAAGATCGATGGAAATATGGGTACAAAACTAAATTGATTAACCCTAATTAGGTTCATTGTTTGAAACATGAGACAAGGACTGCGAAAAGGACAGTGACGGAACAGCATGGTTATAGTTCAGCGACATATGCCTCTTTGAGAGGTAGGTGGGCGCGGAACATGAAGAAGGAGGTGTGGACAGATAGGCAGTATCACAGGATACCAAGGACATTCTAGCGGTCCTGATGCGATGCTAGGAACCTTGCGGACTCAATGTGTAGATAATCCAATGAATTATCCTACCAAAACCCTGTGAGTGAGAAGAATGGCATCTGAGGGGTGGCTAAGAGGAGGACAGACTGAGTGCTTTTCCCTGAATATCACACTTATAGGGGCCCCTTCAGGTGTGCAAATAAATTGTAAACATGTATAGGTCCTCGTGCCAGCTACCCCTGCAACAGTTCTCCGGTTCAACTTACCCACAGTCTGCTCCGCTCGGCTGCCTGTCTACCTGCTGCCCTCTGTTTGTGCCAGATCTGCTCTTTTCTTGTAGTTTTGCCTTTTTTTGATCATTTTTCTTTCCTCTGTTTTGCCTATTTCAGCTGTTTTATTCTGCCCTCTGTTTCTGCCTTTCTGTTTGTTTTTCTGCCTTCTGTTTTGCCTTTTCTGCTAATTTTTCTTCCCTCTGTTTTGCCCTCTTTTTTCCCCGTTTTGCTTTTTCTGCCCTCTGTTTTGCCTTTTCTGTTTGTTTAACTGCCCTCTGTTTTGCCTTTTCAGATGTGTAAACCAATCGCACCTTTAAATTCAAACTACATCCCCACATCTAGTTATCCCGTCAAAACTACAATTCAATGTGAACATTAGATACTTAAAGTCAATCTGTATCCTCACATCCTGATATCTTAGCAACACCCCATTTGTTCCACCTGCCAACCAATTTATAACCCCCACCCAGATATTCTTGGGTCCAGCTGTGGTGTCTTTAACATTCTAACGGCCATGCTGTAACATCAGTCTATCTAACAACACCATCCACCAACATTCTCAGTCTCTTATTTTTTTTAGAGTTAATAAGACTATGTGAGTTAAACTAAGGCCAATAATTCCTTGCGTTCTGCCGCTCGACATCTGTAATTATTATACCAAGGTACCAGAGCAACAAACTGTTTCCCAAGGCAACCTTGAAGGTTATCTTCAGCTCCCCATTAACAGACAACTCATGCATGTCTGCTAATTGGATACTGTGCTCTCAAATTTATCCAAGAAATACAAACATTGCTGCCCTGATTCTCTGATCAACAATCACCCATCTTTTTTGGGACACTATGGGTAACCCCCAACCCTTAAGGGTGCTACAAAGGATTTTCCTAAGGCACCAGTGTCCAGTGCACTATGAAGTAGACTGTAATGGCTAAAATACCTCCAGAATCAGTTCCTACATTGTTTTTTTCACTTTGAATTTAGGGATAAACACACTCCCCAGGTGGGTTTCCTAGTGTTGGCTAGTGACCATCTACCGCACAGCAAAGTGGCTCAGTGAGTTATTGTTCTTCCAACATCAGCAGTAGTTTTCAAATCATGAGTTCAAAACCCAACAAGTCCACTCAGCTAATCCTTCCTTTCTTACGACGTCGATAAACTGAGTGGCATTACACTTAGTAATAATAGCATATGTTATTTGCAGTGATTAGAAACAGCAAGAGTGTGGTATGAAGTGCTATATTTAATTTAAAAAAAATAGTGTTATTACCTAGGAGAATTCTCTCTTTTTTTAAATGTAAAGTCAGAGAACAAGATTCCTTAAAAAATCTATTCTGCACAGTGCTTAATTTGAGCCGGTGATTGCAGGTTGGGTACACCGGCATTCATTTTTGGGGACCATCACCTATTTTGCTACATCAGGTTTCTACCCACAGCAAAAGAAAGAAAAACTGAAAAGGGAGCAAGAAAGAGGAAGACAATGGTGGGAAAAAACATGGTAAAGGAAGAAAGCAGGGATGAAAAGAACCTGCAAGTGTGGAATAAAGGGGCAAGAAGTGTCTGGTGATGGAAGATAGAGGCATGAGATGGAATGAAGACTAAGCGTCTCTAGTATTCGGCAACCAGAGTATTTGTAGCAACAGCTTCCTCTCACCAGGTCCCCACGACTTCCCTGCACCTACATTGCATCTTCCACATATGTACATTCGTGGCAGGCACAATTGTTTGCTGAAAAGCAAAACTGGTTGCTGAAATACTAGCAGGCAAAACGCATTGCTGATAAGTGTACAGGACAAATATAACACTCTGCTTTCGGCTCCCTGCCTGTGAAGCAGAGCACCTTTTGCGAAACTGCAACACTCTGTAAGCAGACTAGAAAAGAGGAAACATGTCAGATCTGATCCCTGGTTTGGCTGCTTATGCCTCAATGAACCACAAAATACGATCTATAGAGGCACAGGCTACTGACAGCTATTCTCTTTCACAGTAAGCAGTCAATTAGAATAGCCCTAACACAGGGCCTATTGTTATTGGTTAAAATTATGGTGTATCACATTTCTTAAAAGAGCAGTCACTACAGCATAGTTCCTGCTTTAATTTTTCAGATTGAGTACATGTAAGTGTATTCCTGGAAATGGTCATTTTCCATTGACTCCCACTTATGGAACTGGTGAGATATTGAGTTCTTGGTTGAGGGGGGGTAAATCCACACTCAAGCAACAATCATAGTCCTCGTCAGGGTGAACCACAAAAAGTCACTAAATTATCATGTGCTTAACATTTAGGTAGCTTGGCACAAAAGCAGTCAGGCAAAATGCAATGTGTAATGTATTTATGCAGTACTTTAAAAAGTAAAAACACAACACAAGAAACCCCACACCAATTTAGAAAAAGAGTACATTTTACACCAAAATGATACAAATTCAATCACTAGAAACAGAGATATGCAATGTCAAAGGTTTAAAAGCACCAAGTGCCACTCACGGCCAGCTGGTCGAGTGAGACTGGGTGAAAGTCACAAGATCAGGCCACCTGTGATGGAGCATGAGCCAGATACAGGGACAGGTTAGTCCCACAGAAAAAGTTAACTTCTAAAGTCTAGAGCGAAAATTCTGTTCATGGTGGAGGAGGAGGCCGCGAGGAGCAGGCCAGGTGTCGCAGACTTTTATCGCTGTAGCACGAAGGTCATGTTGGGCATTGCAGATGGTCATTGCTGGAGATTTGTGTGGCAGTCTCCGCAGGCTGTCGATGCTGTAGTGTGAAGTGCCGTTCTTGCATTGCCATTTGTCGCTAGCAGTCTCTGTAGTGCAAAGAATCGGGTGTACCAGAGCTCCATTTTGGCAGTGGGCGCAAGCGGCAATATCTTGGTGCAAATGGGCATGTTCAAGGTCGCAAAGAGACCAAAACTTCTGTTTTTCTCCTTTTCTTCAAGGAGGAGTTCACCTGATGCCACACCAAGGGTCCAGGACCTGATGGTCACCTCTTGAGAATCTTGAACTCACTCCAGCAGAGGTCAGCAGGGCTAAGGTAGGTCTAGTATGGCAGCTCGGCTGGGCAGCTGCAGGAAATACTCTGGAGCTTGTTATGTCCCTGTAACTCAGAACAGGAGGTCAGTCAGATGACCCTTGGAGTCACTTGATCCTGTGATAAAGGCTGCAGTTCCAGTCTTCCTTCTCAGCAAGCAGGGCAGGCCACAAGCAGCTGGACGCCCTTCTTCTGTAGTATCCACAGATCCAGGAGTGCATTAACCCCTTATATGCTAATGACAAGGTCAGCTCGTCATGCAGTACCACTGGACCTGTGCTTATGACGAGCTGACCTTGTCATGAACAATGGGAAATAATTACCTTCAGCACAGGAGAAAAATACCCTGTAGCATTGAAGGTGCTTAGAGTCAGTCTGAGCGTCCTCTTTTTTATACCAGGGGCCCACTTTGAAGTGACCTCCCTGCCCTGGCCCTAGTCTGTCTGAGGGCACAATTGGCCAATGTGAAGTCAGGAACAGGGGTGGCAACACACCTCTTCACCTCCCAGCAAGGTTCACCCCTGGCATTGTGGTAAATGCAGTTTCAGTTACTTGCTTGCTTTAAGAGTGTTTGAGTGTTTCGCCACAGTTTGCGCAGATAGTGCTGATCTCTAGACACGTGTTTCTGGTTCTTTAACCATCATCAGTGTGAAGTCCTTCGTGTGTGAGCTGGGCCAGTGCCAGTGCCTTTGAAGTTTAAGTGTGGTAGGTGACAGCTCCGCCCCATCCTCCGAGATGGCTCATCCTGCCAACCTGCCCTCTTGTGATACTGTCAGGGAGGAATACACAAAGGCCATCTGCCAACTACACCTAGCCAGGTGACCTAGGAACAGGCTGCAGACGCCAAATGGTTAGGACAAGAAAATGAAACTTTCTAAAAGTGCCATTTTCAGAATTGTAACCTAAAATCTGACTTTGTCAAAAACAGTTATGAATTTAAATTTGTCACACACCAAACATGACCCTTACCTGCTTCCACACAAATGTTTATCACTTAAATGTAATAAGGTAACGCCATGTGTTATCCTATGGGAGAGGTAGGCCTAATAAAAATGAAAGCTTAGGCCTGGCAAAAGGATTATTTTGACAAGTCTAATTGGCAGACTAAAATCTCAGACAGGCTGCAATGGCAAATCTAAGACATAGTTGGAATGTCCACTTCAGTGTGTGGCAAAATAAGTGCTGCAGGCCCACTAGTAGCATTTCAGTTACGGCCCTGGGTACGTGTAGTGCCACTTTACTGGGGGCTTATAAGTAAATTAAATGTGCCAGTTGGGTGTAAGTTAATTTGACCATGTTTAAAGGAGAGAGCACAAGCACTTTAGCACTGGTTAAAAGTGGTAACATGTGCAGAGTCCTGAAGACCAACAAAAATGAGTTTCAGGGTGCAAGAGGGTAAAGGCAAAATGTTTGGGGATGACCCTGCAGAGAGGGACAAGTCTGACCGAACTAAAGTAAAAAAGTGCTCACCCAAACAACTGAATTTTACAAAAGTTATTTCATGCGACCAGTACGCACTTCTGGAACTAAAGAAGAAAAGTGTGCGATCCCAACCAAATGAATTTTTCCAAAATAATTCTAAGGTAGACAAAAAGGAGCCCTCATGAATCTTCTTCATATGACTTCTTGAGGAAGAAAGTAATGAGTGTACAATCACTATCTTCCATTCTGCTGAATTTGAGATACTGGGTGAAACCGGTATTGGCTCAACTAGGCCTTTCCTCCCCTTAAACATTAGTTTCTTTCATGTGAGATTCTCCCTACGCTCAGGGAGTCAGCACCAAATAAAAACATTTGTCCTCTGGATCCCACAGCACTCTTGGTGATCACTGACATAATGAGGCGAGTGCGCCAATTCTTCCTGCCAAATCCTTGTAGCCAGCTGACAACTCGTGTCACACTACAGCAGCCAGAAGCAGATGGATCTGCAACGCACTCTGCACACTCATCATCAAATGTTCTGCTCCAGCAATTTACTCTTTCCTGGTCTCATCAAACATTGATCTTCAGCAACAGCGTCCAGCATTTTAAATCAGAATTACTTAGAGTTGGTGACAGTGATGGGGGCTGAAAAAGGCCCAGCCAGATGTATGCACAGAGTTTATAAAGCGATTAACTGAAAATGCTGTACGCAGAGCACTGTGCATCTAGGCCTAAGCTTCCTTTCTACAAATCCTTCAAATGTGGTGGACTAGCTCAACTGATCAAATGTAAAGCAATCAAAAAACACACTGTGGCCCTCTCAGTGATCCAGGGCGACCTGACCAGTTTATGTTTTGACACCCCTTGCCATTACAATGACTGCTTTTCTAAACGTATATAATGTCAAAAAATCCACCAAGGGACAAACTTGAGGACCCCATTGCCCTTACAACACAACGGAAATATCCCTGCCGACGACCACAGCTGGTGGGGGGTGAATACTCTCCCATCATGTAATGAACTGATTAACAAATGTCAAGAGATGCAATTATGGTGCTTGGAACAAATCAACAACCCTATTTGGAAATAGCGCTATAACCCGTATGCAAGCAACACCCAAAATGCATAAGTACTTTTGGTGTATGCAACTCGCATAATATATTGTGAATGAGGTACTAAGTTGTGAAGCCAGTTTGCCCCTGAAAATGGATTTAGCAAGTTACCACCAGTGAATAAACAAAGGGCAAATTATTATTGAAGATTTCACTTAGTCTTGCAATGTCTGGCTGACTACAGTAACTGCTATATAACGTTTCTTGATACTATTTGCACCGGATTTTTGTACAGAATGCGGAACCACCTGAACAAATACAAAAAAGTATGAATGTAAAAAATGTTTACATTTCAATTCGCCCTATGCGAAAGTTTTTAATGCGTGTCAGGCAATGATGCATTTAAAGAGTATTAAAATCTGCATGCATGTCACTTAGGAGATCATTCAGGCAAAAGCCATTTGCGAAATATTGAATTTTGTGCATAAGTGGTGCCCCTGGTTCTTCAGCTCCTAATTGGCCACGCGAGTCCGGCCCTCCGCCACACTTCCTGGTGCTGCCCCCTGGCGGTGCGTGGGCTCCTTTCATCCACAGCCTTTTCTTCCAACCTTTAGGCGATCAAGGTCAGGAGCTCCAAGTGTCATTCATAATAGATGGGAAGAGCTCTTTATTCCAGAACCTTCCATCCGCAGCCGTCCCTCTGTTATGGCGGAGGAGCGTCGCCCCACAGGCTCACAGCCAGCAGCTGAAAAATAAAACAATATTTTATGATTGTTTTATTTTACAGCTGGTGTCTGAGCTAGAGGGTGCAGGGAGGGGCGGGCCGGGTCATGGGAAGGGGGAGTGGCTGTGCATGTCAGTTTGGCCAGCTGTGTTAACACAGCCACACTGACATGCCCACTTAGGTTTCTCAAACCCAGCTGTATTGCACAGCCGGGTTGGAGAAACAGCACAGACTCCCTGTGCCTGAGCGAGTGTTAATCCAGTTCACTCAGGCCAATCCCCATGCTGTTCTCATGCTTAAGTTTTTTTACAGAGACAGTGGTCCCTAAGGTAACTGAATAATTATAATACAAAATAGACTAAATAGTTCTATATTGGTGTCCAGCCGGACAGTTTTATTGCATGTAATAAAAAATTCATATCAAAATTTCGGTTAAAAGATATAAGTGGGACACCAGCCGGTGCCCGACTCAACAACCTTCAACAAGAAAGGGACATACAACATAAATTGTGTAGGCAAAACATGCTTAAGAGCAGCACAGGGATTGGATGGGGAGTCCGTGATGCTGTCCCAGGGACTGCTGGGATGAGGAACTGGATGCAGAAAAGCATGAGGCGGCCAGCAGCGTCAAGGAAGTCTTATTTAATTTAATTTTTTACTAATAAACCCCCGTCATGCACTCCCCACGCACGCGCCACCCTTCACCTATGCCCCTTCCACTCACCCCACCACTCTTTATCTTTTTCGGCTGCCACAGTTTTCATTCCATTTCCACTCCTGCCTCGTTCCTAACCACACCCTGCATCTCCACACCAAGCTAACATGGACCTTTTCCACCTCTGTATGTACTACACACCCACTAGCTCGGTGCTCGCTCAAGACTGCTGTGAAGCTATGAGCTGTCCTCTGTAGTGCAGGAGGTGGGCACTTGTACCATAGTTGGCCGAAATTATAGAAATATGTAGATTTTTTATATGAATAGAAGTTCAATGGGCGTTTCCAGGATAGTTTAAGGTGGTCAGGCAAATGTATTCCAAAATCAGTGAACACCCAGAGCGTTGTTACTTTGTAAGTACTGCTTAATACTTGCCGTTACTACACTACTAAAAGTATGCACGAATGAACCAGACGTAAGCATGTCTTATACCATGGAAAGCTCCAATGTATCTAATGTGTTTGATGGAGAACCTTCACATAGAAAGATGAAAACATAGTACGTGGTGAAGTTGTGAACATTGGTCAAAAAAATCTGTTTTTCATCTCAAATATATATTTCAACTGGTCTGTTCATCTCGTGCGTATTAAAGATTAATTATTTTAAAAAGCAGCACCTATTCCTGCACATTGACGTCTTATTATTGTAGTAACTCAGAAGTTGTACTTTATTCAGTACCAGCCTTCGCGCTGTGTCATAACGAGCAAAATGTTACTGCTCTACCATGACGACCACTGGAGAGTCAATGATGCTAGACGGTCTGGCCAACCATGACAGTCCTAGAATCCAGAATCTTGACCCTGTTCCGAGAACATTCATTTTAATAGCTACAACAGTATTTGCATTGAAATTCCAATATTTCCTTTGGTAAATGTACACTGCGGAGGCACATCCCAGTATTAGACACAATCAGGGAGGGAACACAGAGGAGTGCACACTTTCCTAAAAAAAAAATTCTATACCGTGATCTCCCACTGTGACAGATCACGCTATGCAGATGCCGCCATCATGAAAGGGGTATTTAAAGATTCCACCATATATCTGTGGATCTACAGATGCAAAAAATAGAGTAAGGCTCCCTCAGTAATGAAATAGGTCTTTTGTGGTGTTTCTATGCGGCAGCATCAGGACACAGGGGATGACACAGGTCTGTGTCCTGTGTTTTGAGTCTACTGCCACATCCAAGGGCAAGTTCAGCAGTTTTCAAGAACACGTTCAAGACAACAAGATTCGCCAGATTGAGGGTATGGAACTGAGGCGCAAGGATTGGCTTACTCACACCCAATCAATAACAAAACAAAAACACCACACCAATCCAGTAGCATAGTAGCAGAGCAGCAGAGCATAACATAGCAATACAACACCGCAGCACATAGTGCAACACTGCATCACAATCGAACATACCAAAAAAAGCACAAAACCTGGCACCAAAAAACAAAGCACAATAATATAGTACTACACAGCACCACAAACCAAAAGCATGATGAGCCAGCAATAAGACAATAACACAACACACAACCAACGCAACAAAACACAACTAAACACCATAACACAGCACAAGAACGAAACACAGGAACTCATCACTACAAGTCACTACCAACAAACTCAGATTACAACCGATCCATTTCCAGCATTACCAAATCACTATAACCCGTGCTGCCATTTTGACATGAAAAATGTAAATTTTTGGACTTCTTAAATGAAATATGGGTCGCAATTTTCAGGTTCATATTGTAGGTCTGTGGAAGCTCTCAGGAGATGACAGGGCTCATACATCCATGCGCCTTCATAACACTCCGCAGCCTCCACTGGATACTACCAAAAAAATCACTATGTACCCGAACCGCACTCCATATTTCCTATGCACGTGCTTGTATTTTTCTCCTCTCTGCCCATCCTCTCTCTCCTCACAAGGAGCAGATGGCGTCTCTGGTGCACCGGGCACACATGGGAGCATCTCTGAAGCAGACACTGTTGGAGTAGCTCGAAGGCAGAAACGGATTCATGCCAGTAGGGAGCTTCACACCTTCCTTTCAGACTCACCCCCTCCGCTCCCCCCGCCCTCGAAGCCAAACACAGCATCCAATGTTAATGAGGTTGTTTCATCTTGGATTCCGATGGCCCTGCTCCCGGGGTTATCTTTACAGCACGCTTCGTGTCAGGCATGTTTTCTGTTGTTTGCCCGAACTCGGCCCCATCCGCTCTTCTAATTTACAAAAACATCTGCCAAAAAGAAAACTATTGCATAAGGTAAGGCAGAAATCTCAGTAACCAGGGAGGGGTTCTCGTGTGCCCTCGCAGTCTGCAGACCTTGGGAAGAGACTCGTGCATCTTGTGATTCTGTGCAAATCACTTGATTTCCTCTTGCCTAATTTAGGGGCATATTATCAAGGGGGTTTATCTCCTCTTTTTTTGCTTTAAAAGCCAAGAAAGCGGAGATAAAATTATCTCCCTATTACCTAGATGTCGCTAACACCAGTTAGCGACAGCTAGTAGGAGATAGCGACCATCTTGGGCCCCACTTTGCATGTCAGTGATATTTATCACTAATGACATGCAAAGTGGGCGTGCCAAGATGTTAGCGACTGGAAACAGTCGCTAACATCGCTATCTCCTATTACCAACTTTTGGAGATATTCGCGCTAAGCGCGAATATCTCCGAAAACGAACACCTGCCCAGAGCAGTTCTTAGCCATGTTATCCAATGGGAGGTGGATAACATGGCTAAGAGCATTAGCTCGGTAATGCATGAATATCGCTGACTTTTCAGCGATATTCATGCATTGCGGCCGTTTTTTATCGCATATGCGATAAACCTTGATAATAGCAAGGTTTATCTGCGATAATTTCTGACGATGCTTAGTGTTAAAAAATTCGTTGCTAAGCATCGTTAGCGATAAATATCGCTTAACGTTGGTAATATGCCCCTTAGTTTTTTAATGAATGCGTCCATCTGTAATTCCACAAAAAAAAGACTACGTGCATGCATTCCCAACTCATTGCAGAATCAGTAACTTTGGAGCGCTGATACATACGAAGTAGGCCCTGTGCACAAATTGTCATATTAATCCGCCCCTTCCTGCCTGCCCCTCCCCTGCGACCCCTGAAGGGTGGAGTCAGTGGCTTCACCAAGGTCCTTCCACGCACTTCATCGAGGATAATTCAAGCAAAAGCCACTAATGCAATTGTGCGCTTTGTGCATAATTCAGCTCCTAATTGGCCACTCGAGTCCGGCCCTCCGCCACATCTCCTGGTGCTGCCCCCTGGCGGCGTGTGCGCTCCTTTCATCCACAGCCTTTTCTTCCGCTCTCGTGCGCTCAAGGTCAGGAGCTCCAAGCATCATTCATAATAGATGCGGAGAGCTCTTTATTCCATTCCTTTCTAACTCCATCTCCGTGCCTGCTTCTGTTAACCACACGCCGCATGTACAGACCACCCACTGGCTCGGTGCTCGGCTCACCACTTTTGGAAAGCTACGAGCCGGCCTTTCGCGTAATAATCAGGCGACACTGTTGTTAAGCATAAAAGGCCATTTATTAGGACCAGGCTGCACAACATAAACCACAACAATAATCAACAACTACTAAATCACCCCCCCAACGCCATAACTCCATCCTCATACTCTCCTTTCATTCCACCTTCCGTTCTTCAACCTTACCTCCAATCTCTCTTCGTATCCTGGCACTACTCTCCTGCCACCAGTCGCCCCTTCCATCATTCACTCCCCCCCCCCACGAGAGGTGGGTGCGCCCGCTAGTGACTCCCCCGCCCCTCCCAAATACCGCCAATCCCGCAGCCCGTCCTAAACTGGCACGCTTCGCCAACCCTACCCCCAAACCCTAAAAACCTTTAGGGTGGGTGAGTGGCCACAAAAACTACTCCCACCCAGCAATGCCAGAATGCAGGAAGAGGAAGTCGCCTTCCTCTCCCTGCATTCTTATACCCACCCCCCAACCATGCCCCCAACCCCAGCCTGGCCCTTCCCCACGCGAAAGACCCCGGGGGAAGACTAGACTGCATCTTCGCCTCCCCCGGGGCCCTCCATAGTGCTGGCGGTTGGCACGTGTTCCGTAGTTGGCAGAAATGATAGGGGCATGTGTCTGCCATTAGGCCCGCCTTCGCTTCCACTGTGGCCTGAGTTCCACGCGCCTTGTCCCCACGGGGACAGGCCACTGTCTCCTCTCCCACTGCTGTTCGCTCCGCAGCGGTCGAGACCCTGTATGAGATTCCCTGTCAGCTGGCATCAGACACCGCTTCAGCCAGAGCTACATACATGGGTGTGAGTGACCCCTCCCCATGCAATGTGAGACGGGTGACAAGCAGTGCTCCTGTGCACATTGCACTTGCTCAGTGAGTAGGTGTGAAGCTTGCATCGACATTATGGGTCCTGTACATATTCTTGATCAGAAACACATCCTGTCTCCCTGTGAAGTGGCCATCTCCAGCCTCTGTCACCGCAGCATCATCAGCCTCCACCAGCCTTTCTCAATCCTGGCCTATTATGTTTTTCCAAGATAAGCCTTCACCACTGATTCGTTGGTTTTAAGTATTAATAGCTCGCTTTGATCAATCCAAGAGTTAATCAATATTTGGTGTCATTTGATGGGAAACTAAAATTAAAAGAGGTTATTATTATTAGGTGTGATTTCTACTCTTCTATGTTCGTTGTTGGTATCAGAGGGAACCATGCATGCCCTGATATATTGTTAGTTGGCACATAAAGTGCTTCCGTGACTTAAGATGATGGGATATGGGCACACATGGTAGAATTTATCCATGTTTGACAGTAGTACATGTAGATACTGAATGAACACATCAAATTGACACTGGTGATATGTTCTCTCTCTCTCGCACTATCTCTATCATCATCATCACCATCACCCAGGTACTTAATGGACACTCCAAATTGACACTAGTGATATTTTAGCACACACACACATCTGTTGTGATCATCCATAATATGATGGGGACCACTGATTGTGTAATGCTAGCCCTGGCATAATGGCATTACGTTTTGTCAATTTATGGGCATTCCTGGCATACGTATGCACAGGCCTGGTATAATGTTGTTTGGCACATGCGGGCATCTGTAATAAGATGTGGATACATGGACATGCATGGTACAATTTATCTATGTGTGGCAGTAGTACATGTATGTACTGCATAAAGATGCCAAATTGACGTTATTCATACTTCACTTACAGAGTCACGAAACATCATGAATCATTAAATCAGGGCTACAATGATGACGTTCACACAAAGGATATGGGGCCGGTGTATGTGACAGTGGAAGAAGCAGATGCCGGGCAGACAACAAGCAAGACACAGCATAGGATGGTGGGATTGCAGCTCCAGGCAGTGGGCTGCTGCTGGGAGGTGGCAGTTCAGCTTCTGCCCTGAGCAGCAGGCAGTCGGAATGATTTCTTGCTACTCTGAAGGGCTGCTTAATCTGCCTAATTATTTGTAAACAACACATACAATCTAAGCACTTTGCACACCTTGCAAAGTTCAAAAACAATTATCACAAAGTTGCACGTCGGCTGATTTTGTAACTTGCATTGCCCATAAAACATGATTTGCTTGTCAAGAAATGTACTTATCGCTGAAAGTTGAGCCTGGTTTCGCTCCTCTTCTGCTAGAGCAGTAGGACTGTGAGCTACATCAATGCATCAGGGGTCTGCAAAACTGACCCAGCGTTGCTGTATGCAGCTTGAGCTGGAAAGATGTGTCTTTTGTATCCTTTCTTACTCCCTGTTTGTCCCAGAGAGAGTCTCTGTTACATATGACTTCAAATGTCCTTGCAAGTGGCAGAATAGAAAAATAAAAAGAAGTGACACGCAGAAGACACAAAAGATACTAAGAAAAATGATAGGCCATGTGAAATTGGGTTTTCAGTATGTTACAGGTATGTGGTGTCCAAATATTGTTAGAAAAAATATCACCCCACTGGAGTTCATAATAGAAAAGCTACATCCACAAGGACAATATGTTTGTTTATTATATTTTGGACACAATATTTCTATTAGACAATATTTTTGCTAACAATAATTTGACATACAACCTGTGTTCTCTAAACGATATCAATATATGTATGACTTTTTAGCACTCAATATGTTTTAATTTAACAATGAAACAATATCCTCCAAAGGAGACACCAATAAACATAGGATGAATAAATGAATGAATGAATACACTTTTATAGCGCATGGCTACCCTTAGGCATCCCAGCGCTATAAGACCAGTGGAGTACCCATAGACACTCAATGGAATAAATGTGTCTTCAGCTGCTTCCTAAAGGCGAGATGGTCTCTTTCAAGCCTGATGTTGTCTGGTAGGTTGTTCCAGCACTTAGCTGCCAGGAAGGAGAGCTGGCGGCCTCCCATTCGGGCTCGCTTCACCCTTGGTATTACCAGCAGATTTCGCTGATTGGATCTTAGAGATCTGCATGGTATATGACGACAAAACAAGGGATGTAGGATAGTCGGACCCCCATTACAGATAGACTTAAGTGCCATGCACATGACCTTAAACGTCACTCACTTGAATCGGCAGCCAATGGAGAAGCCGCAATGCGGCTTTAGCTGAGCTGCGTTTAGGTATGTTCATCAACAGCTGAGCTGCACAATTCTGCACTGACTGCAGGGTTTGGATGGTGCTTGCTGGGGCCCCGAAGTAGACCGCGTTTGCATAGTCCGGCCGTGAAAGAATCAACGACTGGACCAGCATACGTCTAGCCTCAAAGGGAAGGAGGGTCAAGACCTTCCTGAGGACCCCGATCAGTCCAAAACAGGTCGCGGCCTCCTTCTTTGCCTGAACTTGGAATCCCAAGGTTGAATCAAGCCACACCCCTAAGCTCTTTATTTGGGTTCTAGGGGGGGATGGAGGGCCAAGACAGTTAGTCCACCAAGGGTCAAGGTTGAGGGGGGCTTCATAGCCCAAAAGCATAATGTCAGTTTTCGACCCGTTGAGTTTTAGGAAAGAGGAGGTCATCCACTCCATCACCTTGGTGAGACAGGGGGTAAGGTTACCGATCCCTTGATCTATGGCCTCATCCCTTACCAAGGAGATGATCAACTGTGTATCATCGGCGTAGGTGATGAGCTGGATTGCTCAGGGAAGCACCACTTCAGCCAATGGTCTCATGTAGATGTTAAACATGGTAGGGCTGAGTGATGATCCCTGGGGGATGGCGTGATGCACTTGAAGTTGGTCCGATGACACCTCCTCTTCAAAAACTGAGAAAAATCTTCCCGACAAGAAGGAATGAAGCCATTTGAAGGCCATTCCCGAGATCCCAGCGAGGCGGAGCCGGTGAAGCAGGAGGGGATGGTTGACCGTGTCGAAGGCTGCGCTGAGGTCCAGCAGGATCACAGCAGCGCAGCCTCCGGCATCCACAATACTCCTAGTCGCTTCCACCACTGCCACCAACGCGGTCTCTGTCCCCTGCTTGGCTCTAAATCCTGTCTGGGAGGGGTGTAGAGCTCCAGTGGTCTCTATAAATGAGGATAGAACATGATTCAAATGTTTTTCAGCCATCTTACTGAGTCCCTGAAGCAAGGAGATAGGCCTGTAGTTGGCTAGTTCGTCAGGGTCAAGGTTAGATTTTTTTAGTAAGGCCTTGACTTTAGCCAGCTTCCAGGTGGGGGGCACTACTCCCGTCTTCAAAGCGGTATTGATGACATGCATTATGGCCGGACACACTGTCCCCGAAACCTGTTTAAGAGCGGATGGAGGTGCAACATCCAAAGGGGAACCTGACTTAAGGTTATTGAGGAGTCGTTCAGCTGTGTCCAAATCCAGCAACGGGAACGCCTCAAGAAGTCTGTGGGGGTCAGGACTGACCTCTTCCAGTGTACCCTCGCTCTCCTTAATGCGGGAGGACTGGTCTGTTGGCGTAAAACCAGCATAGATGTTGTTAACCTTGGCTACAAAAAAAACCGCAAGGTCCTCACAACTTTTCAAGGTATTGGTAGGGGCTCTAGTGGCCAGGAGGGGAGTAACCAGTTCTTGAAATATTTTAAATATTTCTCTTGGCCTATTGGCCGCTTCCGCGATTTTATCCTGGAAGTATGCCGATTGCGCCGATTTCAACTGGTTTTTATAAGATCTAAGCAATAGCCTATATTCCTCTTTAGCCGTGGTGGAGAAATCTTTCCTCCATTTTCTTTCCGCCCGTTTACAAAGTTGTTTAAGTTCTTTAAGATCCCCCGTGTACCAGGGTTTCTTATTCGGGCCGGACCGATGGCAGAAAGCTTTTTGGGAAGAATAGGGTCTAGGGTGGAGCCCAGCCACTTGTTAAAGGCCTCATTGGCCTGTACAGGATCATCATAATGAGCCATAGGGGACCGCCTCAAGGCGGCCTCCCAATCCTCCGCAGGTAACCTAGACCATGTCCGACTAACTTTCTTTGAGAGGTTAACTGTATAGCTTTGATCCAGGGGGGACCAGACAAATAAGAGCAATGCATGGTCTGACCAAGGGACAAAGCTGGGTGGATTGCAAGTAATATTACCCAGACTGGTGAAAAAGTGATCTAGTAGATGGCCCCCTATGTGCGTAGGGCCTGACACTATTTGTTCCCGTTGTACTACCCTCAAAGTGTCCAGCAAACACTGCGCTGGTGATGCCTCTGTTTCGTCGAGCTGTATATTGAGGTCCCCCAAGATGGAGTAATTAGAGTGGCTACTGATGGGAAGAGTGATCTTATCCACCAGGTAATTACAGAAGCCATGATGATCTCCAGGGGGCCTATAGAACAAAATGCCTGAAAAGGTACAGGTTGGCGAGAAGGAAATAGAGAAACCTAGGTTCTCACAATCTAGAAGGGGACTCTCAGAGGAACGACAGACATAAATATTTTTCAAAATAATGGCCACTCCTCCTCCTCGTCCAGATTGACGATCTAGTCTATGTATTGAATAATCGGAGGGAAGCGCCCTTACTATATCCGGGTCTGATGACTCTGTGAGCCATGTTTCAGTTAGAAAGAGGGCGTCAAAGGTTGCTCTTCCAAAAGTAGATGAATTTCTGCTGCATGCCTAGGAAGAGAGCGGCAGTTTAGTAGTGCAAGAGAATATGATTTCGGACTACAAGATCCTGGTCCTGTAAATTTACATAGGGGACATGGTTTCCCTATCTCCTCTAACTGGATGTTCATAGGGCAGCAGATATCTGTCCTATCTCTGATCTCCCGCAGCTGCTTACCACTATAGCTCTGCAGTTCCATCATAAGATCCCCAGGCCCCGCCTGTCCCGGCCTGGCACGGACGGGCACAGACGGGCTTTCCTTAGGCGCAAAAAGGTGCGTCCGCTGTCGCGTACGCTGGCGCGTAGAAGGACCGTCTGCTTATGAGTGTTTGGGCGGGTCGTATGAAGCGCCTCTAGCCAAACACTAGAGCAGCAACCTGCACTACTCAATATGGCCGCCAAAGTGATCGGCCTCTCTACGCCCCGAGCCGGATTCAGCTCCTGTTCGGCTGAGGTACCGGGTCCTAATGTGGTGACACTCCAGGAGAGCCAAAGCGCTCAGAGTAGGATTAAACACACAGGGTGGTGAAAGCTCAATTTAAAACAAACAAGCAACAAAACGCGAACACGCGATTTAAAATAGCAGGTCTAATTAAGTGCACAGAATTAGTTATTTAAAACACAATTACAGCTAGCACTGGCTCCCGGCTTTTCGCCTCAGGGGCAACTAAACTCTGGTCTTACCAGACCGATCCTTCCCCCTGCTTATGAGTGTTTGGGCGCGTCGTATGAAGCGCCTCTAGCCACACACTAGAGCAGCAACCTGCACTACTCAATATGGCCACCAAAGTGATCGGCCTCTCTATGCCCCGAGCCGGATTCAGCTCCTGTTCGGCTGAGGTACTGGGTCCTAATGTGGTGACACTCCAGGAGAGCCAAAGTGCTCAGAGTAGGATTAAACACACAGGGTGGTGAAAGCTCAATTTAAAACAAACAAGCAACAAAACGCGAACACGCGATTTAAAATAGCAGGTCTAATTAAGTGCACGGAATCAGTTATTTAAAACACAATTACA
The DNA here is from genome assembly GCF_964261635.1 of Lissotriton helveticus. NCBI lineage: Eukaryota > Metazoa > Chordata > Amphibia > Caudata > Salamandridae > Lissotriton > Lissotriton helveticus. The sequence continues at coordinate 212,783,297 of NC_136062.1, read as the reverse complement.
GCTAGCACTGGCTCCCGGCTTTTCGCCTCAGGAGCAACTAAAACTCTGGTTTTACCAGACAGATCCTGCCCCCTGCTTATGAGTGTTTGGGCACGTCGTATGAAGCGCCTCTAGCCAAACACTAGAGCAGCAACCTCCCCGATCCTGACTCTTAGAGGACCATTATGAAGGACAGCAGGGTTGCACAGGCTGATCAATGAGAAGTGTGATGGGTTTCCACCATGATGCACAAAGTGCCCTAAAAGTTACTTTTAGGTGGAGTCTTGCAGAAGAATCTGAAGGTCTCTCACAGTCCTTGGGCAGGACCGTAATCTAGCCTCATTTTCGAAGCTTTGCAGCAACATCCATTAATTCATTTAAACATTCAAGTCATTGTCATAGCAGTTCTACTTCCTTCACACGTGCTATGGTCTATGGTTCCAGTCTATTCCCACCAGGTGGAGTTTTCTTCTCCGATTGCTCAGGATTATCTGTCTGGCCACCAACAACAGAAGTTAGTCTAATTTTCGTAGAAGTTTCCTTTTTTTTGTTGGTAAACTGTGCTAAAAGAGTCGCCATTTTCCCACCATTTTGTCAAAATCCTCATAGAGGCGGGTGAAACGCCACCCTTCCTGAAGAGCAGGACTGCTTGGCACACAGTGAATGTATTGCCATAGTTCTTGACTGCGCTTCTAAACCTATGGCTTTATCCAAAAGCTGTGATGTAAATGCACAATTTTTCCTTTTTGTTTTTAATTCTCTCTGGAGGAAAACCTCAGCTCCTTCCATGAGAAGTGGTGTATGGTAGGTGTTTACATGATGCCTTTTGAAAAGATTATCAGCCATCACTGCACTTAGGGTCACTTTGGAAGGCTCTGATGCCCAACCATGTAGAAGGGCATATTAAAAAAATGCAGCAGTCTCTACACTACAAGCAGCCATGTTATTTACGACATTAGTGCAAGGCCACACCTGCGCAACAAATCATGCTTTTACGCACAGGGCCAGGGTTTCCTCGTGTTCTCGTTTTATTTAAATTTAATAACAATTCTGGCTTACAGCCTCCTATTTGAGGAAGATATGGGAAAAGCTCACGGGGCGTGGGGGGTGTTTTGGTTATGAGAAAGACATGAGAAGTGACATTTGATGGAAGACATCAAGGGAAGAGCTAGGAAGGGTTTGCTTATTATGTTGTGAAGAAAGCTAAATCATTAAAAGTTTTAATAACCGGGCAATTCGATTTTCCTGTTACTGTTTTCTTTTCCACACAGAGGTGGCTAGAAGGTGCTACAGATGCATTTATTGCATGTGAAAATAAATCTAAAATATTTAGCACGATTATGAAATGGGTTGTGTTAATCAAAGGATTTCTAAAACCTTCATAAATAGGCAAATGTGGAATGCTGTCCAGCTTCACAGAGATTTATTTATTTGATAGTTTCCTCGAGTTTAGCTAGGGTTCTCTTCGGCAAGGGGACGAAGAACAAGACAGTAAGAATCCTACCAAGGGGACGAAGAACAAGACAGTAAGAATCCTACTATAAGAATTTCCCTGCCTGGTTGACATTCGGAAAGACGCCTACAAGGGCAGCTGGTAAGGGAGGGTTTAAAATAGGGAGTAAATGTAAGCACAATACGCATAGTAGATTTTACTGGATCCAAAATGGCGACGAGCCCAGAATAAAGCAGAAACATGCACACCGGAAATAATACTACCACTGAAAGACTTGGCAGTCTTTAAGCATGGACCCTGGCTGTGCCTGGCACCAGCAGGATCAGACTACTGTGGGAACATGCCCAGTCCTAGAATGGCGTTGGCTGCCTATGGAATGCAAATGTGCCTCTATTTGCTGCCAGGGGCTAGCTAGGGTGCCCAAAATTCGGCAATCCGATAACGAGGCCCGTGGGGCTGCAGCCGCGTGTCCAGACTCCCAATGAGCCCTCGCGCCTGTAGAAGCGCGCGGACATCCGGCTCACCTGCTCAGGATTAACGGGCGGTGCAATGCTGGAGAATGGTAGAGATAATCCAAGGTTTTGGAGAGGGCAGGGGGAGGGATCATTCGGAGTCTCTTTAAATACGAAATACGTGCAGTAACTGCAGAAAACCAGCATTTGGTGTTAAAACTGCAACACTTACACTGGGGGTCTGGAGTAGGGTACTGAGATAATGAAGGGGAAGGCGTTGTGCTTCCAATTCTAAAGGCATTTTTTGGACATTCACAAGGTAGAAACACAGGGGGGGCTTATTTACAAGCCCCTTGCGCCACTTTGGCGTCATTTTCCCCATGTTAAAAATGACGCAAAAGTGGCGCAAGGGGCTTGTAAATCTGCCCCAGGACATTTTAGGTTCTTAAACCTACAACGACATCCGGTAGGAGAAGAGACGAAGAAAGGAGTGGACCACTTCTAACAGGCACAGAATCACGGCGAGGACAACTAGAGGAGGAAAAGACAGCTACAAAGGTAGATGGCGAGTAAATAATAAAATACAAAATAGGGAAGAAAGGAAATAGAGTTAAACAGAAAATTATATGCTGAGGCAAAAAGAGTGGATAGAGGAGAACCTAAAGGGCCCAGGGCAATGGGAAACAAAAGAGCCAGAAACTTTAGAGAAAATAGGAAAGGAATAGAGCAAGAGGCACAGATCAGAAATGAAGGGGAAACAGCAAGAGTGAATGAGGGAAAAGCCAGAGGCTGGATAACAAAAATCAGCCCTTGCAGAAATGTTTAAACCCCAGGCTCACACTGCAGGAGGCCTTGAATTCAATGGTCCCACGGAGGCATAGTAGGGTCATGGCAGTTCACCCTGCTCTGAAAGCAGCCCCCTACATTGGTACCAATGTCTATTAGCTATTCTGCAGAGCACCATGGCTGCTGCACAACATCGCTAAAGGTTTGAAAGAAAACAATATGACGTGGCCAGCACTGGCCAAGTCACAGAGATTTTTTTCTTATGACAGTCGGGGTGGGAAACAGGGGCAATGGGGGGTTGGGGAGCATGGGCGGCAGAAGGGGTGGGGGTAGCATGGACTACTGTAGGTAGGTGGCTAGCATGGACAACTGGGAGGGAATGGGTAACATGGACAACGGTAGGGGATGGGTAACATGGACAACGGGAGGGGGTGGGTAACATGGGCAAAAGGTGTGGGTGGGTAACATGGATAATGGCTGGGGGTGGGTAACATGAACAAGGGGAGGGTGGTGGGTAACATGGACAACGGGAGGGGGTGGGTAACATGGACAATGGGAGGGGGTGGGTAGCATTGACTGAGGGGAGGGGGTGGGTAACATGGACAAGGGAGGGGAGTGGGTAGCATTTCCTGAAGGAAGGGGTGGGAAGCGTGGATAACAGGAGGGGATGGGGAGCATGGACAGCAGAAGAATTGGGGGTAGCATGGACCAGTGGGAGGGGAGTGTGTAACATGGACAACAGGAGGGGGTGGGTAACATGGACAACGGGAGGGAGTGGGTAACATAGACAACAGGAGGGGGTAGGTACCATGGACAACGGGAGGGGGGTGGGTAACATGGGCAAAGGGAGGGAGTGGGTAACATAAACAGCGGGAGGGGGTGGGTAACATGGTCAACAGGAGGGTCCTGGGTAACATGGACAGTGGGAGGGGGTGGGTAACATGGACAAGGGGAGGGGAGTGGGTAGCATTGACTGAAGGAAGGGGGTGGGTAACATGAACAAGGGGATGGGAGTGGGTAGCATTGACTGAGGGAAGGGGTGGGTAACATGAACAATGGGAGATGGGAGGGTAGCATGGGCAACTGAAGAGGGGTGGGTAACATGGACATTGGGAGGGGGTGAGCAACATGGAAAGGTAGAGTTGGGATGGGCAACATGGACAATGGGGGGGTGGAGGGAACGGGGAACACAGACAACAGTAAGGGGGTGTGGGAACGGAAAACACAGACAATAGGAGGAGGATGGGAGGGAATGAAGAACATGGACAACAGGAGGGGTGGGAGGGAACGGGGAACATGGACAACAGGAGGGGGTGGGAAGGAACATGGACAACAAAAGTATAACAAAAAGCGTTATGACGCGGCCAGCGCTGCCATGTAGTATTGCTTTTTTCCGTGTGTGGGGAAGGCCAAACAGACAACGAGGGGGTGGGTGGTGAGAAGAAGAAGCAACATGGATAAGGGGTGTGGGAAAGAAGGACTAACATAGACAATGGGGAGTGGGAGGGAAGAAGGAGAAGAGAAAAAGCATCAGGGACAACTAGAAAGAAAGAAAAATAGTTCCTGTATCACAATGTAAGCAACGGAAACACACTAATCAAAATGAAGCAATCAGTATTTGGTCCATGCCCAACAAGAAAGAAGACGAAGTGAAACTTGCATGCACTGGCCAATTAGATGATAGCAAGTAAGGATGGCAATGAAGCCAACAAATGATAAGCGATGGGCGGTATTCAAGTACCTCGTAGTAAATGCTATCTTTCGCAAGCAAAAGCTTATTCGCACTGTCTTAGATGAGACCTAAAATGTCATGTATCCAGGTGAGACAAGCTGAAGCTGTCAATCATGACAGCCTCCACCTGTCTCTGCTTCTGTTCCAACATGTCTTGGGTCTGAACCAAAAGTAGAAGAAATTCTGCACCACAGTGACAGTGAGTTTGAATAAATGAGTGAAGAGCCTGTCTGTGTATGTGAATATGGAAGTGTTTGTGTGAGTTAATGGAGTTTTTTGTAAGGGTGTTGCACTCCTTACATGATGGTACTGGTGCTCATTGTTCGCGTTTTGTGGGCATAGATGAATAATTGTGAGAATCTACTTGGAAGGGGCAGGATGGAAATGAAAGTGGCATGTATAAGTGAAGATAAGTACTGTATATATTTTGAAAAAAGGAAGCCATGTAAAAAGACATATTACCTCCAGCTCTTTACCCATTTCTTGGTAAATTCTCCTAAAAATGAATTGTTTTTTGCAACCATTTTTCCAAGGTTAACTTAGCAGGGTAAACTCACGATACCTGTAAAGAGGGTTTTTTATACTTGGTATTTCATATATATTGCAAGATTTCACAAGTGCCACTTCTTAACCTTCTAGATCTGAGGCAGTTTATCTTCATGTTGTATTGTAAAAGTACAACTGACCTCTTATTTTACGTATTTCTTGGGGAAGAACCCTTTGAAATTCTTCTGTAAGAAAGCTGGCTTGCTTGGTTCTAATTGTGGTAGGTATTTGTACTCTGTCTGTTTTTAACCAGCAGCCACTGCACATAAAGTAGGACCACTGGAATTATGCGGCAGAGGAGGAGCAATATATGAGACCAAGTTGACTGAATTATCCTGCAAGGAAAGGCAAATTATGCTGCGGGTTGCAGCACATTTTGTAATGGTATTACTCCATTATTTGTTCACGTTTACACATTAACACTCTCTGGGCAAAAGTTTTACCCCAATAGTACTATTTTAACACCGACAAACAGCAAAAAGCTCCTGAAAGGTGACCAGTCAGCCTTTGTGAAGAGTTTTCCACTGCGCAGCACCCAGTGTTGCTGCGGTTTTATTAACTTTTGCTTTTTTGGGGCTAGAAACAATTTGTTTCAGGTAGTGAGTGGATTATGTGGTAAAAACAAAAGTATGTGGAAACTGCTGCAGCAGCAAAACTGCATTATTCCGTGAACCTGACAAAACCACTATATAAAACCCCTCGGTCGTCTCTGGAGTCAACCCTTTTCAAAGCTGGATTATTTGACCTATGCAGTGAGATGGTTTGAAATAAACCTTACAGAAAAGTTAATGACAATTTGAGGAGAAAAAAGTCAGGAGTTTGTTTTGACTTTTCACTTTAGGTTCGAATATTCTTAAGTCAACACATCTTGTCCAGGTCGTTTCCGGAGACAATCAATACTCATTCCTTCTGGAGCGAAAACACTACCGACTGCCACTGTTTCGGGAAACACTGAAAGCCTACCTTTTGCGGTTTCCAAGTTTTAAAAGTTGTAGGGGCATATTACCAAGGGCCGTTATCGCCGCTTTAGCGGGACTTTTTCCCGCTAATGCAGCGATAATTTTATCGCCCTATTACCAAGCTGACGCTAACTCCAGTTAGCGACAGCTTGTAGGCGATAGCGGGCATTTAGGGGCCCACTGTGCATGTCAGCGATAATTATCGCTAATGACATGCAAAGTGGGCGTGCCAAGATGTTAGCGACTGAAAACAGTCGCTAACATCGCTATCTCCTATTACCTACAAAGGCGTAGTTTTGGAAATATTCGCGCTAAACGCGAATATCTCCAAAAGCTAACACCTGCCCAGAGCAGTTCTTAGCCATGTTATCCAATGGGAGGTGGATAACATGGCTAAGAGCATTGTCACGATAATGTGTGAATATCGCTGTATTTCCAGCGATATTCACGCATTTCGAATGATTTTTATCGTTTCTGAGATAAACCTTGATGATAGCAAGGTATCTCAGCGATAAAAATCGTCGTAGCGCGGCAATAATATTATTCCCGCTAACCCTGCTTAGCGATAAATATTGCTATTGATAGGTAATATGCCCCATAATTTCTTGCATTTTGTATTTGATTTCCTATTACACTTGTTTTGCTGCTTTAACCATAAAGAATACGTTTCATGTTGATGGTATGTATTTTTACAACCCATGCATGCCGTGTATTTTGTGCATTCTTTATAGATGGGCTAAATAAAGATGCGCAGATGGAGGTTTCCACGCGGATTCGTTCGTGAGCAGGGTTCTTCTCTGTGCCCCACACCCAAGGGCTTCTCGGCAGGAACTGTGGCTGTGCCGGGCAGGTGTTTGCCACGGGAGGCGTCTAGCGCCTCGCCATCTGTGCGCCCGCAGAAGTGTGAAGTCGGAGTGCCCGGGTGTGTCCAAGGGCAGAACGCGCGCGTGTGTGTCTGCCAACACCAAGCAGCACTCTGACACGTAATGAGCAGGGGGTGCCAGATAACCGCACAGCTATTGGGACAGAAGTCTCAAGCTTAAGGAGGCAGAACACATTTCTTCACAGGCCCTTCTGTCACGTGGCAAACACGTGACAGGCGCAGTGAGACTCTCCCCACAGATCTGCTGATCCATGGACGGCATGCACCCGAGACATTCACCCTTCTCCGGTACCTACTGTTCCGTGGGAGATGGGGATGGTGCAACAACATAAGTCTAGATGTCTATGACGCCACAGTTCCACTGTGCATTTTTAGGTCCAGCCTATCAGACAGGGTTTCTTTTGTGGGCTTATCAAGAACTTACAGGAGCATATAACCCGCCCATTGCTTACCAGGCATTGGCTTTACTGCCACTGTCACTTACTTGCTTCGACTTGATTGCTTTCCTTATCATTTATTGTCCATCTTGTGTACCCCTTCCCCCCGGTGCATACCTTCTTTACCATCTCTCTAGCGGACTGGCTCCTATCCTTCCACTGCCCAAATTTAGGGAACTATGTTTTTCTTTGTTGCTAAATGTTAGACCTGGAATCTTTTGGCATGGTTCCCCCTGTCCTTTTGCTTCTGGCATCCTGGACTTTGTGTTGCTGGTGTTTGTACTCTTTGCACTTTTCCACTGCTGACCAGTGCTGAACTGCATGTGCTCTGTGTCTGAAATATAATGACATTTTGTTTCTCCATAATTGCCATATTTGACTTACCACTAATTCCCTAGTACAGTGCACTACATGTGCACAGGGCCTGTAAATCAAATGCTACTAGTGGGCCTCCAGCACTGATTGTGTCACCCACATGAGCAGCCCTCTACGCACAGGTCTGCCACTGTAGAGCCGGTGTGCACAGGTTTTAGCAGTTTTGTCAACCTAGCAAGTACACCTACTTGCAAGGCCCAAACCTTCCCTTTTATTAAATATTAGGCACCCCTAAGGTAGGCCCTAAGTAGCCCCAGGGGCAGGGTGTCATGTGTTTAAAAGGTGGAACATGTGCTTTTTAGTTTTATATGTCTTGGTTGTGAAAAGCCTCTAAATTCGCTTTTCACTATAGCAAGGCCTATCTCTCCCATAGGTTAGCATTGGAGATACCCTGTAGCATTTTACATGGGCATCTTCCATAGTGTCTCTGGACTCACAATTTAAAAACACATCCTTTAGTGACTTTTTATTTTTAATTTGCAGGTCTGAAAATGCAACTTTTAGAAAGTTGAACACAAAAAAGACCTGGCTACTAATTTGTTATGCTGCTATCTATTTTAAACAGACAAAAAGAACCAATGTTTAAATCCCATTAGATCTGGTTATTTATTTAACCTTTTCTTTATGTCTATCAAAACACTTTCATCATTATTCCATAACCATCTGATATAAGGAATGCACTATTCATTCCAAACAAATAGACAAAGTGTACAAATGGCATGTACATTAACGTAACATAAATATTTACAACAAGACAAACAGTAATGCACCATTCTCTTTGCGCATTTGATAAACACTTGAAGCAAACCCTTTCGAACTCGTTCAGTTTGCAAAAGAGGGAATGCTACACATTATGAGCAAGTTATACAATCAGTTGGGGTATACTCTTTTTTACATGTCCCTCATTACTGTTGACAACCATCAATTATCTGTTCCTTAATGTCAAAACAAAAGATGCTGATGCGTTTCAAGACCCAGTGGTACTCCTGGGGCTCTCACCAGGGCTTCTAACTCGATGCAAAGGTATAATCTGTTAGGAGCAACTTCTAGTTCACAGATTTTCTCAATTTGGGAGGGGGTAGTTTCCTCTTTATTCCGTAACAAGCTGGGTATTCTTTAAGATCCACAGGGGGTTTACCAGGACTGTACCAGACCAATCAGTTCTTCTAGATTCAAAAGGACAGAGCATATCTCCTTATTTGGGACAATCCTTAGTCTCCCGTGTAATGCACAGCCGGTCACGTCTCTGCTGCTGCCAAGCCTTCCTGTTTGCTGCCAATTTCAAACCACAGATCGTCACAGTGGCTTCTGGGGAATGTAGTTCTTTGTAGCTACAAAGAACTACAATGTCTCTGTATAAAACTTTTAGAAAGTTGGCAGTTTCTTACTTTAACCATTCGGTGCCTCTGCCTGTCCCTAGAATTCACAACTGGGTTGAATGACAGTTGGGTTTTGTGAATTCACTCTAGGCAGTCAAACAAAAAGTGAGCTGAGGTGTGCCCTGCATATTCCACTGGCCCATCACCTGGCTGATAGGTCTTCCTGAGCTAGGGTGGTGGGAGGAATTGACACTTGCACCTGAGTAGAGCTGTGCCTGTCATCACATTAATAATTGCATACCCCCTGTAGTGTATCTGGAGCCAGCGCCAAGAAGGGCAGGTTCATGTGTAGTAAAACAACCTTTCTTTGAAGTCTCTTTACTTCAAATGCCAAAATGACTACTGGCCATCTAACACCATAATAGAAGAAACACACACACTTCTGGACTGAGGACATTCTGCCAGGAGGGACTTCCACTTTGCTGCTTGCTTTGCCGTGTTGGCCTGCTTTTTGCCTGAAAGTTAGAGGGCAGAACTTTGCTCTCCGCATCCTGCTTCCTAAAGTTTCTCCAAGGGCTTTAGTTAAGCTTGCCTCCTGAAGAAAGTTCCAGGACCATCAAAGGCTTCACCTGCATCCTGCTACTAGCACCTGGGCTCCTCTGCTGTGAGTACTGACCTTCCAAGTGGTGCCAAACCCAGTTCTGGACCCTTGGAGGTGATTTTGGTGCTGCAACCAAGAAATTCATGCGTCGTCACTTCAGAACTGGCACATCCCTTCTAAATTGACGCATCGCTACTGCCTGCACTGAAGTCATGGTCCCCACTCGTTGAGTGCGCAACGCAATGACTATGACTTACAACGCAAGCCCGGCGGTGCCGCAGCACCTCACAGGACCGCCTCTGCGTGCATCACGAGCACCGCTTCGCTGAAGTCTGTGATGCACCGCTCCAACACTGACACAACGAATGCAGCCCTCTGGTACGACATCAACGCTGTGGAACCGACACACCCCGCTGTGATATCGATGCATCATTGACATCATGTTGCCTTCAGGTATTGAGTTCTCGCAGCTGTAACCAACGCATCAACTCCCCTGCACCCTGTAATGTCCCCGGGCGTTAGCGGCTCAACAACTCTGCCCGACTCCAGAAACTGATGCATCACTTTGCTACTGTGACACCTTATCTCCTTTGCGCAACACATCATGCCGAAGCACCAACATGCCAACGACCTGCATAGCAGTAAGAAACCAATGCATCACCTGCCTTTGTGATGCCACCCAGTCTCTGCGCATCGCACCGTCTTTGATATTGTGACACATCTAAGGTACTGTACTGTGATCTGTGCAACTCCTGTAGCTGGCTGGTGCTCCATCGCCGTTGGACTGAACTTGTGGAATTGTCCAGGTCAAGCGCAACTAAATGGCCCCAGTTGGAGCTATTGTTTTCAAAATGCTAAAACTGCATTTAATATTGAAGGATTTATATCTTGACTTGTGTATGTTGGATTTTTATCGTTCTGGTCTTGTTTTACTCAGATAGAAATTGCCTATTTTGCTAAACTGGTGTGGAGTACTTTTGTGGTGTTTTCACTGTGTTACTATGTGTTTATGCACAAATACTTTGCACATTGCCTCTTTAGTTTAGCCTGACTACTCTGTGCCAAACTACCCAAGTGTGAGCACAGGCAAACATAGTGCTAGCTTAGCCTTTGGGGAATGCTTTGCAGTGCCTTTGAGCTACTTTGTATGCAATGTCTATAAAGCCACTAGCCTTTGGAAAATTCGCAGTGGTTGTTTAGTATGAGGGAGATCATATTTGTCCAACGTCGGTACAGGAGCAACGGGTTTCGGTTGGATTTTTAGGAATCCATATAAGATAAACTTATGTATAATTAATTTAAATGTAACTTATCTACATAGTGGTCGTACTGAAAATCCGACAATTATGAGGTATTCTCGAACATAAGTGAGATAACTTCAAGATAACGACTGATAGGGGGATGTTAGAAAGTTGAGATCGAAACTCACACTAGGTAGTATGCACAATCCTTGCAAGTACATAACTGAATAAACTATAGTTACTTTCAAAATATATATATGTTTGTACTGCTTCTTTGATTTCCATAGCAGTTGGTCCAGCATTTATTATGTCAGCTCATGTCAAAAACCTTACTGGGTTTGTGGTAGTGGTTTGCAGCTGTCAGGGCCAAAATGGACAGGTGTCTATGGAACTTCCAGTCACGGCTGGAGACGTTCTGGTGCCCTGGAGGTTCCTTGGTTCTATCCTCCCTGGCATTCCGGGTTATATTCTCATGGAACCTTCAGATGCATATGGCCCTGAATCTATCATTAATGGTCTAGTTTTTCTTTTTGCAGAAGAACTTGTATCTGAGGAAGAACACCCTCTGTTGAGATAGAATGAGTGATTTCATAAGCGGCTAGTCAACCTTCGCCATCACGAGATCTGGTACAAAGCTACTGTTGTTGATTGCTGATGCACACTGGCATCATGGGGTCATGGCTACAGCACGCTGCCATGCCGCACCGAGGGCATGTGCTCCAGCACAAGGGGGATGAATGATTTATTGATGCAGTTAGGTCACTTGCCAGGCAGAGTCACTATTCTTGTTTTTGCAGCCAGAGCAAAGAGCTCTGGCTGGCCCTGGATGGTTTCTCGGCTCACAGGCATGAGATGTTTATTACAACAGGGGGAACTGTTCCGGCTTAAACAAAAAAGCAATGGCAAAGCCAATACATCTCTCCTTTGAGACCTGTTGACTTTGCTAGTGCCTTATGGCAATTTTGATATTTGATATTTGATATTTGAAGGTGTATTTATAGAGCGCAGCGTTCGCTCCGGAAGGAGCATCATGGCGCTGAAAATCCTTGAGGCCATGTCGAGGAGTGGTAGGTGGGAGGCTAGATGGAGGCTTTGGTCCAGTCGTCGGGGAGGTTAAAAATCCATGTCTTGAGAAGTTTTCTAAAAGGCTTCTCTAGGGTCTGGAGTCTTAGGTGTTTGGGCATGTTATTCCAGGCTTTGATAGCCAGGGAGCTTAGAGTTTTCCCTCCTTTAGACTTCAGGTTAAACCTGGCGGAGGACATGAGATTTTCATGGGCGGAGCGGAGGGAACGACTCGGGTTGTAGTGTGGGAAGCGTCTAGTGAGATAGATAGGACCCGTATTGTTGAAGGCCCGAAAGGCAACGATGAGAATCTTGAAAAGTATTCTCTTGTGCAGGGGTAGCCAGTGTAGGGACTTTAGGGCTGCGGAGATTGAGGATTTGTGGGGTAATTTTAGGACGAGGCGGGCGGCAGTGTGTAGAACGCTTTGGAGTTTGGAAAGAGTGGACTTCTTGGTTCCAGCCAGGAGGCCGTTACAGTAGTCTATACGCGAGAGAATGAGGGCCACTGTTACCGTTTTTCTGGCCTCGAGGGGGAGAAAGTCAAAAAACTTTCTGAGGGATTTAATTATACCGAAGCATCTGCCGGCCACGGCCGTGGCATGTTTGTCAAAGGAAAGATCAGAGTCAAAAAGTACCCCGAGGTTTCTGGCTGTAGTGACGGTCTGGGGGGGGCAACAGAGTTATCCGGCCACCAGAGGGCTGGACAGAAGGAAGTGTTGTTTCCAATAGGGAGGATCTCTGTTTTACTAGAGTTGCACCGAAGGTGGTTGGAGTCCATCCATTGGAAGACGGCAGTAAGGCAATTTTTGAGATTGAGCTCTGCATTGTTGGAGTTGTCATCTAGGGGGATGATCAACTGAGTATCGTCGGCATACGAGGTGACAGGTATGCCGAAAGATTCAATCAGAGTGAGGAGAGGGATAAGGTAAATATTGAAAAGGAGGGGACTTAGGATGGACCCTTGAGGAACACCAGAGGAGACCTTTTTCTCTTTAGATTGAAAAGGGCCCAGGGTGACAGTTTGGAACCTGTCGCTGAGAAAAGATCTAATCCATGATAGGGCTGAGTCAGAGATGCCAATATCTATTAGTCTGTTAATCAGGATAGAGTGGGATATGGTGTCGAACGCTGCTGTGAGGTCTAAAAGAATCAGAATGGCTTTCTTCCTCTGATCTTGCAACGTTTTGATGGTATCAGTCAATTCAATTAAGGCAGTTTCGGTTGAATGTTTAGGTCGGAACCCGGATTGCTGAGGGTGGAGTATGTTGTGGGTATCCAGGTAGATTTTAAGTTCTTTATGGACTAATTGTTCAGTTATTTTTCCCAGAGCGGGGAGAAGGGTGATAGGACGGAGATTGGTCAAGTCCACGGGGGATTTATTAGCTTTTTTCATGAGTGGTTTGACAACACCTCTTTTCCATAGGCGAGGAACAGATCCAGAACTGAGAGACAGGTTGATAATGTCATTGATGGTAGGGTTTATCTCATCAATGATTTGGTGAAGAATCTTGGGGGGGCAGGGGTCTGAGGGGGAGCCGGATTTGCAGGATAGAATAGCATCTCTGGTTTGGGCCAGAGTGACCTGGGTGAAATTTTTAAGACTGCCAACTGTAGAGCAAAGTTGGTCGGGATGGGGGGGAGCATGGGGGGATTGGGGAGGGGGGAAGTTCTTTTGAATGGAGGCGATTTTTTCGTCAAAGTATTCTGAGATCTTGTCGCAAAGCTCTTGGGATGGGGGAATTTCAGTTTGGAGAGTTTTGGGATGAGTGAAGGTCTTAACTATTGAGAATAGGGTTTTTTGTTTTTGACTGGCTTCATTGATGGCTTTTACGTAGAACGTTCTCTTGGCCGATTTGATACAAGAGAGGTAGTTTTTCCTCTGGAGTATATAGGCGCGGCGGTCGTCATGGTCATAGGTACGACGCCAATTGCGCTCAGCTTTCCTGCACAGTAGGTGTGCGGAGGCTAAGTCTGGTGTGAACCAGGGGGCATTGTTTTTTGTTTTCTTCTGAGTTCTATCAGGGTGATTGTTGGGGCTCCGTTTTGTGACTTCGTGTGTAATCCAATTGTGGAAGAGGTCGGCGTCCCTTTCAATATTTCCGGATAGAGAGGGGATGTGGGTTTGAAGAATGGGATTAAGGATAAGATTTTCCTGGACAATTTTCCAGTTGACAGAGTGATCGCGGTAAAGATTGATTTTATTTATAGTATGAGGGCGGCTGCTAAAGATGTGGAATGGGATCAGGCTGTGATCAGTCCATATCTGGGGTAGGGGGGGCAGGGTGATGAGAGAAGGGAGATTAGAGCAGACACCATCAAGGGTGTGGCCTAGTAAATGAGTAGGTGACGTGACACTTTGTAAAAGATGGAAGATTTCGAGTGACTGGAGGAAATTACTGGTTTGTGAGTCGGATGAGGACTCAAGGTGCAGATTAAAGTCCCCTAGAAGGGTAAAATAAGGGTAACAAAGTAGGAGGTGTCCCAGGGCGTCGTTAAGGGAGTCAAGGAATTTGGAAGCGTTACCAGGTGGACGGTAGATCAGACCACCTGAGAAGGAAAGGGATTGGCTGAGTTTAATGGAGAAACCCATACCTTCTGTGTCCGTGAGTGGGTCTAGGCTGAAAGTGTGACAGTTGAAGGTGTTTTTCAAAATAATTGCAACACCTCCACCTCTTCCTTTCAATCTGTCTTGTCTGTGAAAGGAGTAACCTTGGGGGAGAGCAATGGCTATGTCAGGATTACTATCTTCTGTGAGCCAGGTTTCGGTAATCATGAGACAGTCAAGGTCAGAATCTATGATAAGGTCATGAATATCTTGACTATGTTTACACATAGACCGGGCATTTATCAGGCCACCTTTGAAGAATGGTAGCCGGTTCTTGGGTGGAGTAGAGTGGGCTGGGGCGATGGTAAGTGACCATTGGCATTGGGAGCAGCAGGTGAAGCCGACTACCTTTGAAAGGTCAAGTTTGCAAGAGCAGTTGGGGGTACCTTGAAGTCGGAGGAGGTCACTGGATGAGTACCTGATATGTGAGGGGATTAGGGCAGGGTTTCCTGCGCCTAGCGTGGTCTTGGCGCGGACGGGCGCAGACGGGCTTGCCTTAGGCGCGCCTTTGGCGCGCAAACGGCGCTCCCACTGCGCTCATCCGCTGCGCGTCCTGTGCAAGCACATATCAGGAGAAGGAAGAGGGCGTGGCCTGAAAGGGGGCGGAGTCAGCGCGCACGCCTGGGATGATGGCGGCAGCTGAGAAAGCGCGAGGTAGGGCGCGGCAGCTATCAAGATCAGCTGTGCGCTGAAGGCAGTGAAAGCGCTAAGGTGTGCTGTCAGCATTGGTAAGAGGCCATACAGCACGTCCAAAAGTACGTTTTTTTTTTTTAAATCAAAAGAAAAGAATCTGTGATAAGGCTGCAGAAACAATTTCATATTGTAGCGGTCCACATTCTTGATGAGGGGGAAAAATGACGCAAGTGCCATTTTTTTATTACCAATCCGAGATGGGTCGTTTAATTAAAAACGTTCTTTAAAGTTGCACAAAAGTACTTTTTTGACGGCAGAGGAGCTGACGGCAAATCCCCAAAATATAATAATACAATATTAAAAAGACGGTGGGTACGGGGGCAATGAGGAGCGGGTGGAGGAGCCAGCAGACTGGCCGGTAAATGGGCCAAAGCAGCATACACAGGAAAGCAACAGGGCGGCAGGGGGCAAAGAACACGAGAAAGAAATCATATCTTAGCCTGGGGAGGCAGGGAGTTTGGCAGGGGGAGAAGCACATCAGAGAGAGCTAGCAACACAGAGCTCAGGCGAGTATTCAGCAAAAGGGGGTAGAAGCACTGGAAGTAAAGGGGTAGAAATCACATGCACTCTCATGAAGGGTGTAATGCCCCCTGACATTGCAAATGACTCAACTGCCAGGTCAGCTTTCTAGCTGACCCCTACAGGAACTGGAGAACAGAAACTTCCTGGGAGGGGTGAGGAAGTATGGTGATCCCAAGAAGAGGACAAGGGACAAGGATGTGTGAGGTATAGCACATGAGTAGGCTTGCCATTTGTAATAGCTAGGTCCTAAGTAAAATTAGTGACCATTCTTGTGCCCGACTCCTTCCCATGCAGTGAGGAACACACAAACAGAATAGAGTGCTTACGTTTTAGAAATGGGATCTCTAGTTGTCAGTGGTTGGCACCCTGTCTAATTAAGGACGAACACTCTGGTCAGGGTAAGTGAAAAACACAGCAATATTCATTTAAAATTAATTTTGAAAAGTGACGGCTCTAACTCAGCGCCAAATTCTCAATATTCTGTGTTACACTGTGTTTTGCATCAACCTTTAGACCCCAGCAATGATCAAAGCATGACTCCTCAACAACAGCCTCCACATAACTAAGGGAGTCTGGGCCAACCATTCGAAAAACCAAGCTGGACAACCAAAGTTTCTTCTCATCTCCGAATCGTCGATGTAAGATATGACAACTAAACACTCATCCCTTCCCCCACAGACCTTGATATTCAATGGAATATGTGTATCACAGACACTCAAGCTTCTTCGCACCCATGAATGTAATATAAACATTCAACCCTTCTCTACAGGCCAAGGTATTTTAACCCCCTGATTCCCCCGCTGTGCTGGAGGGCGGGGGCGCGCACAGCACCCCGTTGCTCATAACGAGCTCAGCTTGTCACGCAGCACGGTGGCGCTGTGCTCATGACGATTTGAGCTCGTCACGGCCACACCCGTTTCTTTAGAACGCTCAGCACAGCAGGGGAGTTAGCCCTGCGTGCGAGCGTTATGGCCGTTATGACGAGCTCAGCTGGTCATTAGCACACGGCCACCGTGGCTCATGACCAGCTGACCTCGTCATGAGCATGGGAGGGGTTAAGGACGCTATGAGAGCTGACCATTCAGCCCCTCTTCACAGTCAAACAAACCAAGTCTGAGTCCTGAAGAGAATCCCGGAATTGTTGGGGATTCGAAACGCGTTGGCTGTTGAGTGTGGGGGAAGGTAGAACAGGGTGTGCAATGAGGGGACTGAATCGAAATGATTTCCCTCTTTTTCTAGGTTGTCAACGCTCTTAAGTAGGATATGCCTCCCCATCCTTCCACAAGCAAGACAGTAGCCATGTTTCTTTGAATGAGCAACTGTCCGCCTTGTGTTTTCAGTGCAAATGCAGGACTGGTTTAATTTCAGGCTGGCACACATAATTTATCAATGTTTGTCTTGTGATCATTGGTTTGCTGTATACATTTTTGTCATAAATAACTTTTGGTATTATATATGTGTTGTATATATTGTCTCACAAAAGAAATGGTTCTAAATCACGCATACAAATGTGTTGCAATTGTGTGATTTACTAATGTGGGGTTTCCTTTTAAAAGACATGCCCAATTGACTTATGAATGTCTTTTTGAATCATCAAAACTAAGCAGAAAAAATGCTCAAAAACCTCAGAATTAGTGGTCTCAGGTTTATCGCGAATATTTAAAATATACCTCCCATGACACCTTTCTGTGACTTCAATATTTTGGTGGTCCAGTCTGGGGAGTACAGGACCCAAGCCTTCCTGGTTTTCACTAGTTAAGAGCCTAGCAGCAGAATTGAGGGCCACCCTAAGAGGAACCATTTTCACTTTGGTCTAGCCACAAAGCGTTGCACTGCCATAGTCCAGCTGTGTGATCACTAAAGCTTGCACTGCAACCTTTAGGTCATGAGCAAGGAGAAAGGGTTTGAGCTTCCTTAAGCTGCTGAGTTGGAAGTTCGCTCCTTTGGTGAGGGAACTGATGTGCTTTTGCATGTTCAGACTTTTGTCTAATATAATACCAAGTGAGGATGCAGAGTCCACGAGGTGAGGTTTGCAGTTAAGAGCAGTAAGCTGATTCAACCATTGTTCAATGACCGGAGATTGCTTGTGGGGTGAGATCAGGAGGAATTCTGTTTTTAGAACATTTAGTTTCAGATAGTTACGTGTCAGCTAGCTTTGAGTATCCATCAGGACTGAGTTGAGGGACTGAATGTCCAGGAGTTGGAAATGGTCGATGTGGTTGCAGAGTTGGGCAAGCACACATTTCTCCAGGAGCTTTGCCAAGGTGGGGATGTTGGAGATTGGGCGAAAGTTATGAAGGTCTGTATCATTAGCAGTTGGTTCCTTTAGAATTGGGGTAACTTGACCTGATTTAAGGCAATCTGGCATAGTGCCTTGCCCAAGTGAAGCATTGACAATTATAGTCCACAATGTTAATATCTAACTTCCGGGAAAAGTTTAGATGGCAGCGGGTCGTTGTAGTGGTTGGAAGGTTTCAGATTTAATAGCGTTTTGAGTATAGTGCATTCATCCAAAATTTGGAACAGACTCCAGGATGCATTATTTTTGGGGAGGTAGGTTTGCGCAGGGACAGTGATATCCACGCCAGGTGGACAGAGGGAGGTCAGTGGAGTGATCGACAGGTGGTCACTGGCAGATCGTAATTCAGTTTAAACCTTATTAGTTTTATCTGTGAAGAAATATGAAAATTCTTCGCAATTAGGCAATGTCCCTTGACCCAGTGATGCAGAGTTCGGATGACTATTGGCTTGGGACTTGATGAGATTGAACAGTTTTTTCGGACAGTTTTTTGTTTGGTCTAGCCGAGTTCTGAAAAAGGTGGCCTTCGAGCATCTGATGCGTTTAATATAAATGCTTCTCAGGGATCTTAAGTGGTAAAGATGCTCAAGGGAGGGAAAGGACCGCCACACCCTTTCGGCAAGTCTTAGGTTTCTTCTTTTGGAATTGAGACTATCAGTAAACCATGGTTTGGAGAGTTTAGAGGACATTCTTTTAGGCTGTAGTGGTGCTACCGAGTCTATTACGTTCAGCATTGCGTGGTTATACTGAGCCATAAGGTCGTGAACATCAGACCTTTTTGGTGGGGGGGCAGGATGTTATCACAGAGAGCAGTCCGATCTTGAGGGTTGATGTTCTGTAGGCATCTTTTCAACTGTTTTGGGTTCTTGGGCTGGGCTTTACTTGTTCTTACCGATTCCAGGATACAGAAGGTGATGCAATAGTGGTCTGTCCAATCACATGGGAGTATCTAGTCCAGGAGGATGGAGTTGGGTTTACCAATGACAAGATCTAAGGTAGCTTCTTTGATATGAGTGGGGCTGTCACAGATTTGGATTAGGTTGAGGTCAAGTAGGAAGGATAAGGCTATTGACCACCACGTCATTTACATTATTCCAATGGAGGTTGAAATCTCCCAGGAAGATGTGAGAGCCATGGAAGTCTGCATTGACTGAGATAATGTCCATGACCTGTTCTTTGAAGGGAAGGTTGTCACAAAAGGGAATGGTAAAACGTGTGCAGTTTGCAGGAGTGATTGTACCACCAGTCACTTCAATGCATAAGTATTCACAGGATGGCAGGAGGTCAGTCTAGTACTTTCACTGTAAGATTGCTATGATGTAAACATGCAGTGCCTCCACCTTGACCACAGGATCTGCCCAACCTAATGATATCATAGTTGGGAGGTATTAAAAGGTCCAGGATGGGGCAGCTGAGTCGTTTAGCCAGGTTTCTGTCAACATTACAAGGTCAAGATCCTGCGCCAGGGTGAGGTCGGCAATGTCTGCAGCGTGTTTAGCTGCCGATCAACAATTTAGGAGCACGCATTTGAGACTAATGATGGTGTCTGTTGGTGTGGGTAGAGTGGTGGTGACTTATAAGGTTGTTCTCATTTAAGATTCTGGTGTTTGGTCTACGTTTCCTAAAAGGAAACATAGGGATGGATTCAATTTGTTGCAAGTTTGCTATGATGGGAGGATTTGCTGGAATATAAGAATGTAGGAGAGAATGAATATCCGTATCAGACAGGGAGGGTCTGCATCTGGAGGGGCGAGAAGGGTCGTTAGAGAGTGGAGCGGAGGCCCACCTATGAGGTATGTGGATGACGTGAGAAGGTGACCTCCGAGAGTAGGGGGGGAGGCCGGTACACCCACAATCAGGGAGCGAGCGGAGATGGTGATTTTTCGTAGTGGTGCAGCTTAATCTGGAGTTAGCAGACAAAGCCTCAGTGATAAGTAGTAGGCTACGGACCTCTGTCTTAAGGTGTTGTAGGCAGAGCGCTATCTCGCTCAGACGGCCTTCCAGTGAGGTGTGTGGATGGGATTGGGAGGCTCTGTCCAGGGGAGCTTGGAGCGGGAGAGAGCTAGTGAAGTCATGGGAAAGTAGGGCGGGTGGTGACTAAATGTGCCCAGTGGGAGGAGATTCTGGGAAATTGAGCTGCATGCTGAGAGGGATGGGTAGGATAGGGGAGGAGCTAGTGAGGTCAGGGGAAAGTAGGGCGGTAAATGACTGAATGCGCCCTAAGGGAAGGAATTCTGGGAAATGGAGCTGCAAGCTCAGAAGAATGGGTAGGATAGGAGAGGCGGGGACTGATGTCTAGAGACTCCTGGAGGCCAGAGTGAGCTAGATGGGATTGTGTGTCGGGCTGGAGGAAGGTGTCTTGGGGAGAATCAGGGCAGTGCTGTACGCAATGGAGCTAGGGGAGTTAGAGCTAGTGCGGGGGGAGCAGGAGGATTAGCGTGATGACTATGCTGTCCCGGCTCGTTCATTGCGTTCATTGCAGGAGAGTTAGGGTGGGAAGAAGGAGGCCCTCGAAGCAGATGTGGGATCAGAGGGAGGTGGTGGCGAGGTAGGGATGGAGTTTGCGAGGACTGAGGGACACTGGTGTCCCGCCCACGGGGGCGGAATTGAATTTAGCCACTGTATTCATGATGGTGGGGAATATTTGTCAAATAACACTAGATTGCGGTCTGAGGCTTGTATAAGGATGGTTCCATTTTTGTAGAGGGAGATGGTGGCCTCAGCTCTGTAATCTGAGGAAGGCACAACTATCAATCTAAGATCATGTGGCATTTTCAGGGATGTGGAGATCTTGAGCAGAGAGTAAATGGCCGTCCGCCATTGAGCATGACGTTTAGTGTAGAAGATGAGGTCATTTATGGTAACACCCTTTCTGATAGAGAAGTAGGGGTCTGAGATAAGGGTTTCCCGGATGTGTTTTAAGTAGTCTGTTTGAAGTTTTTGGCAGCATTTTTATGAGAACTGACCATTCAGCCCCTCTTCAGAGACCCTGATACACAATGGAGGATGCATATGGTGAACAATCAAGCTTCTTAACAGACCATTATAGTCACTTTATGAGTAATATGATCACAAACCTTCTCCACAGCTCCTACTATCCTATGAAAGAGATGCAATATCAACACTCAATTCTTCTCTACAGACCTTGATACTCTATGGAAGTGATGTACCATGATCACTAATGTCATTTTTATTAGATAGCCACAGCTTACCTAGAAGGGAGTGTGGTGCTGTGTTCATGTACATCAAATTAGGTGGGTGGTCTAAACCAATTTTAAGCATAAATATCCAAACTATGTGAAAATACACCAACGCTCATGAAGGTTTTTTGTGAAGCTGGAATTTCTTCAAGTTCACAATTCCCAGTGCCTAAAATTGATGCTGTGATCTATGAATAATCTTATTTATGTAATGAGAAACAGCATGGAACCTAATTATCTAGGAGGCATTGGTTTGTGTTTTCCCGGTAGTGGAGAGCTCAGGCAAGAAAGCTTTCTGTGCTTGAGGCAGATGGGGACAGACAATGACCTTTATTTCTGAAGTTGGCTGTAGCCAACCTTCAGTGCAGAAGTACGCGAACAGACACACACAAACACACAGTCAAATGTTTATTGTTACAAAAACATACACACATATAACCTTTCAGAGAGACATGTGCACAAAATCTAGATTGTCTCTCTATTGTCTATATCATTATATGAACAATAGAAACACAGAATAACACCCCTTGGCCCTCATTACATGCAACTTACTGCTGGAATTACTGTTTAGTTCAAGTTCAAGTTCAGAGATTTGTATAGGGCACTACTCACCCAGAGGGTCTCAAGGCGCTTGAGGGAGGGGGGGTGCTTTACTTATCGAATATCCAAGGTTTTAGTTGCTTTCTGAAGGAGAGATGGTTCTGTGTAAGGCGGATGTGGGTGGGGAGGGAATTCCAGGTTTTGGCCGCTAAGTAGGAGAAGGCTCTACCCCCCATGGTGGATTTATGGATGCGCGGAATTGCGGCGAGGGCTTGATTGGACGAACGTAATTGGCGGGTAGGGGTGTAGAAGGACAGTCGCGTGTTGAGGCATTCTGGTCCTAGGTCGTAGAGGGCTTTGTGTGCGTGGGTGAGGAGACGGAACGTTATTCTCTTGTTGACGGGGAGCCAGTGGAGGTTTTTCAGGTGACCGGAAATGTGAGCTTGATGGGGGATGTCCAGTATGAGTCTGGCTGAGGCGTTTTGGATGCGTTGGAGTTTTTTCTGTAGTTTGGCTGTGGTTCCGGCGTAAAGGGTGTTTCCGTAATCTAGTCAGCTTGTGACCAGTGCGTGGGTGACCGTCTTTCTTGTTTCGGTGGGGATCCAACGGAAGATTTTTTTGAGCGTGCGTAGGATGTTGAAGCATGATGATGAGACGGCGTTGACTTGTCTGGTCATCGAGAGGGAGGAGTCCAGGATGAAGCCCAGGTTACGTGCGTGATCCGTAGGTATGGGTGCTGTTCCCAGGGCCGGAGGCCACCATGAGTCGTCCCAGGCAGAGGGGGATGAACCTAAGATGAGGACTTCCGTTTTGTCCGAGTTTAGTTTTAAGCGGCTGTTCTTCATCCATTCGGCTACTTCTTTCATTCCTTCGTGTAAGTTGGTTTTGGCGGTCTTTGGGTCTTTGGTGAGGGAGAGGATCAGCTGGGTGTCGTCTGCCTAGGAGATGATGTTGAGGTTGTGTTGGCGCGCGATGGATGCGAGGGGGCTCATGTATATGTTGAAGAGGGTGGGACTCAGTGATGATCCTTGTGGTACGCCGCAGATGACTTCGGTGGCCTCTGATCTAAAAGGGGGAAGGCAGACTCTCTGGGTTCTTCCGTCGAGGAACGAGATGATCCAGTCCAATGCTTTTCCTTGTATTCCGACGTTTCTGAGGCGTTGTATGAGGGTCTTATGACAGACTGTGTCGAAAGCTGCAGAGAGGTCAAGTAGGATGAGGGCGGCTGTTTCTCCGTTGTCCAGTAGTGTTCGAATGTCGTCTGTTGCTGCGATGAGGGCGGTTTCGGTGCTGTGTTTGGCTCGGAAGCCGGACTGTGAAGGGTCGAGGGATTTGTTGAATTCAAGGAAGGCGGCGAGTTGACTGTTGATGGCTTTCTCAATGACTTTGGCAGGGAATGGGAGGAGCGAGATGGGGCGGTAGTTCTTAAGTTCAGTGGGGTCTGCTGTAGGCTTCTTCAGAAGGGCGTTGAGTTCGGCATGTTTCCAGCTTTCCGGGAAGGTCGCGGAGTTGAAGGAGCAGTTGATAACGTCGCGGAGATGGGGTGCGATAATAGAGTCTGCTTTGTTGAAAATGTGGTGGGGACATGGGTCGGTTGGCGATCCTGAGTGGATGGAGTTCATCAGGCGGACGGTATCTTCAGTGGTGATTGGGTTCCAGGCGCAAAGGTTGTTAGAGTGCGGTTTTGGTTCGAAGGTGGGTGGAGTGGATTGGTCTTCGGACTGGTTTATAAAGCTGTTATGTATGTCGGCGATTTTGTTGTGGAAGAAAGGTGATAGAGAGTCGCAGAGGTCTTGGGAGGGAGTGATGTCGTTGGTGCCGGAGGTGGGGTTGGTAAATTCTTTGACGATGTTGAATAGTTCCTTGCTATTTTGGGCGTTGTTGTCAAGGCGATCCTTGAATGCTGATTTCTTGGTGGATCGGATTAGTTGGTGGTGTTTGCGGATGGCGTTCTTGAAAGTGGCCATGTTGTCCGTGGTTGGGTTTTTTCTCCAGGCTTTCTCGAAGGTACGACAGAACTTCTTGGATTTCTTAAGGTCATCGTTGAACCAGGGGGCTTTTTTGCTACCTTGCTTGATTTGATGGTTTTTCATGGGTGCTAGTTCATCAGCGCTGTGGGTGATCCATTGTGTGAGGTTGGTGGCTGCTTGGTTTGGGTCCGATGATTTGGCAGGAGGGTTTTGGTGAAGCGATGTGAAGAGCTGGTCGGTAGTAATTTTGTTCCAGTTTCTTCGGGGAATAGGTTGTGGGGGGTTGTGGGTCGTGATCTTTTTGTAGTTGAAGTGAACGCAGCTGTGGTCCGTCCAGTGGAGAGCTGTGGTGTGATTGAAGGAGATGTGCTTGCTGGAGGTGAAGATTGGGTCGAGCGTGTGTCCGGCATAGTGGGTGGGGGTATTGACAAGTTGTTTGAGTCCGAGGTTGGCCATGTTGTCCAGAAGGGTGGTGGTGTTGCAGTCGTTTTTCTTTTCCAGGTGGTAGTTGAGGTCTCCCAGTAGAATGTAGTCCTCGGAGGGGAGGGCGTGTGGGCTGATGAAGTCGGTGATGTCTTCGCTGAATTGTGTGCGGGGTCCGGGTGGTCTATAGATGAGGGTGCCTCTGAGTGTGGTCTTAGGGTCGGTGTGAATCTGGAAGTGAAGGTGTTCGGCGGTAGTGAGGTTGTCATCGGAACTGGTCGTGATGCGGATGGTGTTCTTATGGACAATGGCGATTCCTCCTCCAGTTTGGTTGGTGAGGTCCTTTCGGATGATCTTGTAGCCGTCCGGGATGGCTATGGCGATGTCGAGTGCTGATGAGGCGTTCATCCAGGTTTCTGTAAGAAAGGCGACGTCCGGCGATGTGGTGTCAAGTAGGTTCCAAAGTTCGATGGCATGTCTGTGGACCGAGCGGGTGTTGAGTAAGATGCACTTCAGATGGTTGTTTTCGGAGCTCTGTTTTGAGTGAGTGGATTTGGTGTGGGTCCTGATGCAATCGACCTTGCAGGTGTGGCAAGTGAAAGGTACATGGGTGAGTCCTGGAGCGTCTTGGTAGCAGTCCGGGAGACGGCCGGAGTATAGTGCTGAGAGGGTGGCGGAGTAGTACGTAATGCGGGTGGAGAGGGGTTTGCGGGGAACAGGGGGTCTGGCGCTGGGCGTGGTCCAGGCGTGGACGGGCGTAGACGGGGTTACCTTTGGCGCGCCTTCGGCGCGCATAGGGCGCGTCCGCTGCGCGTGACCGCTGCGCGCGTATGCATCTGTCATAAGTGGATAGTGGAGGGTGGTGGGGCGAGGGAGGAGCAGCTGGGAGGCGGGAGCGGGGCGGAGGGCCGGGCTACGAGGCCCAACAACAACAAAATGGCTGAGAAGCAAAAGCGAAACAGGGCGAGATTGAAATGGGCAGAGGCACAATCGGGCACAGATGACTTATCAAGCAGTGCGATCAGTGGGATGCAATGTACTTCAATGATCGTACCAGGCAGCTCCTAATAGTAGTGTGGGCAATGAGAGCAATGTTACATCAATGCAGCGCTACGATCTAGTAAACAAGCACAAACAATTTTACAATTTGACAAAGGCAATTCCGGCAGTGCGAGCGATGCGCAATTCAGCTGACAGCAGAAAATAACAGATGGAGCGTAATAGCGCTACGATACCAGGGTCCAGGGAGCGTGGGGAGCGACCGCCTCTGAGCGAGTCAGGAGGGTCACATTAGTGACATTGCACATAAACATTACACAACAAGCCAGTACTTAATTTGAGCTGGGGGTTTCCAGTGCTGGCACCAGCACTTAATTGTCGGCACCGGCACTTAATTGTCGGCACTGACGACAGCTGTCACATGGTGGGGCTGTTTCTATAATTTAGTGAGGAGCAGAACTTCAATTGTTTATTAATTCAGTATACTTGAAAAACAACTAATACTGCCATCTAAGCTATTTTTATAGCTTTGGCGGCCTGGAATAGGCTGCATTGTAACACTTGTAGGGTACTAGTTAGTAGTAGTTATGTAGGTACTGTCATTGCTAATGACAACATTGAAATTGGGTGGTGAAAGCTGCAGAGGCCTCCTGACTAGAGCCCTCGCACTTATTTGTATACAAAATAATCATAGGAAATTTGATTACTATTTAAGGGGGTATATCCCTACTTAAGCAGCAACCTTAATTCTTGTCAGAGTTAAACACAAGGAAACCCCAAATTAACCTATGCTCAACCCTCTGTTAGCTTGACACAAAAGCAGTCAGGCTTAATTTAGAGGAAATGTATAAGTATTTGTGCAGCAATTCAAACAGTAATAAAACACAACACAAGAAAAATCCCACACTAAGTTAAAAAAATAGAGCAATAACTAATACATTATATTACGCCAAAATGGCCAAAATGTAATCAATAGGACTGGAGATATGCAATTTTCAAGATTTAGGTAAAAGTAGTGCTTGAAAGCACAATACACCAACTGTGGTTATCATGTTGTGCCTGACCGACCCAAAGTCGCAAATGCAGGCCGACCACAATGGAGCTCGGGCCAGATACAGGGAAAAAGTAAGGCCTGCTGAACAAAGTACCTTAAATCCATGTTTCTAAGTGTTGAAAGGTCTTGCGTTGTGGATTCATTATACAACACTGGTTCAGAGGAGTTGAAAAGTTGGGATGCAAGGTCTTGCATTGAGGATGCATCGCACAGTGCCAGTTTTTAGGAGCTGTGGGGTCCTGAATCGGGGATGCATCGCAAAGCGGTGGTTCCAATGAAAAGGCCGCAAGTTGATGCGTGGCGCTGCATTAGTTCTGCTATGACCAAAAGTGGGCTGGCATATCACCTTCAGACCCACGTCCAAGGGTCTATGACTGGGTTGGCTCCACTTGGAGGGCAGAAATCACAGCAGCAAGTCCAGGGTTTAAGGGGGTTGGAGCCTCTTCTGCCCCTTAGCCTCTGATCAGGAGGTCGGACATGTAGCCGTTTGTGCCATTCTGGTGATCCTGGGTTCAAAATTCAGGTCCAGTCCTTTCACACAGGCAGCAGGGCAGCAGTCCTCCCTGCAGCAGAGTTGGTCTGAGGCTCCACTATTTATACCTGGTTCCCAGTTTGAAGTTGGAGAAGCTACTAGAGTCCTCCCCCTACAGAGGTGCCTAGAATTTCTTACCTTGTCTGGGGGCACAAAAACTAGTGTGAAATCCTTTGTGAGTGTGCTGAGGCAGAGTTCTTGTGATGTGCAAGTGTGGTATGTGATAGCTCATTCCCCTCATCAATTGAGAGAGGGCCCATCCTGCCAACACATATTTTCCCTTTGTCTCAAGTTGGGTAACAATGCACAGAGACCCGACACCTACACCTAGTCATGTGACCAAGAATACAGGCTTCAGGCACCAGTTGGTATGGACAAGAAAATGGCAACTTTCTAAAAGTGCAACAACAACGATGGATTGGGATGTGGCTGAGAATAATTCAAGCATTCCATCCATCACTTTTTGTATACTTTAAGTGTGTTGCCTTAAGTGGGACGGATATATCCAGATTTGGGTTCTGTGCCCACTATATCACTGGAATCAGGATATACCCAGCTGATGAGCACATAACAAGGGCAAAAACAGTCCTGGGATGCTTGTATTACATATCAGAGAGGTTCTGGCTTGGCTGTTCAGGCTGCGTTGTTCTCCCTGTAGAGTGTTCAAGACTGATTTGCAAATAGCTGGTTCCAAACTGAGGTGTCTTGGTGTGCAGAATAACTATGGACTGGGATGCGACCCAATTCATTACCAGTGGCTGAGATTAATTCAAGCATTCCATCCATCACTGTTTGTATACTTTAATAAACTTTCAAAAAGTGAAATTTTTGGGATTGTGACTTAAAAGCCAACTTTTCCACTAAAGAGGGGTTTAATGGCCAAACTCAACAGTCCTACCTGCTCCCAATTGGAAGTTATCATTTATCAAATGCAATAAGGTAACCAAATGTTACCTTAGAAGAGAGACAGGCCTTGTAGTAGTAACAAATCAATTTAAGAGTTTTTCACTGCCATGGCATGTAAACGTTAAAAATACATACCCAACTTTTTTAATGCAATGCACCCCGTCTCATGTGCTGTTTAGGGCCTACCCTAGGGAGGAACTATATGCATTAACAAGCATTTACAATGCAATGGTCTCGTCTTTGTTAAAGTTAGAGCTATTGGCATTGCTCATGACATTATTTTTGTTTTTAAAACATATAAATAAATGGCATTGTCATTTACAATGCCAATAGCTTAATCTTTCGCAAATGCGAGACCTATTGCATTTGCACCCACACACACACATAGCCACATGCACCCACACACACACAGAGCCACACACAGAGCCACACGCACCCACCCACACAGAGCCACACACACAGAGCCACAGCCACACACACAGAGCCACACACACACAGCCACACACACAGAGCCACACACACACAGAGCCACGCACACACAGACAGAGCCACACACAGACAGAGCCACACACACATAGACAGAGCCACACACACAGAGACAGAGCCACACACACACAGACAGTGCCACACACACACACAGACAGACAGAGCCACACACAGACAGAGCCACACACACACACATGCACAGACAGAGCCCCCCCCCACACACACACACAGCCACACACGCACAGACAGAGCCACACACACAGACAGAGCTACATACACAGACAGAGCCACACACACAGACAGAGCCACACACACACACACACACAGACAGAGCCACACACACACACACAGACAGAGCCACACACACACACACAGAGCCACACACACACACATACAGAGCCACACACACACACAGAGCCACACATACACACAGACAGAGCCACACACACACACACAGAGCCACACAGACAGAGCCACACAGAGCCCCACACAAACAGAGCCTCACACACACAGAGCCCCACACACACAGAGCCCAACACACACAGAGCCCAACACACACACACACACACAGAGCCCAACACACACACAGAGGCACACACACAGAGCCACACACACAGAGCCACACACACACACACACACACACACAGAGCCACACACACACACACAGAGCCACACAGAGCTACACACAAACACACACAGAGCCACACGGAGCCACACAGAGCCACACACACACACAGAGCCACACACACACACAGAGCCACACACACACACAGAGCCACACACACACACACAGAGCCACACACACACACAGAGCCACACACACAGAGCCACACACCCTCACCCGGGGAGTCTCCTTATTTACAAATGGGTTATTCAAGGCCCCCACCAACTCCCAGAGCTCACCTGTTGCTTCCCTCAGTCTAGGTCAGCCACACGCCCATCTCTGCCCAGCTACGCCCCAGGGAACAGAGGCAAGAATAAACGATAACAAGCAGGGAACAGAGGCAAGAAAAAAAGATCACAAGCAGGGAAAAGAGGCAAGACAAGCCTCCTTCAGAACACTTTTCATGACTCTTTCATCCCCGAACAGTGAAGACCCCCATGCACCAACTCCCAACCCTGACAGCGATGAGAGGATTAGACCAGCCCCGGCCCAGATCTTCTACTGACAGAGTCATAAAATCCTATTTCTCGGCATGGCGTATGAAATGAAAGAGATATATCTACAGGCTTTTGAATGATTATTCTACTGACGTCACTGGGTGATAAGAGAATTTGCAGCATCGTTGATCTCCCTAAGTTCGGACAGACACTGGCGCCTCAGGTACTCTGTATATACAACAGAGGATGAACTGGAGCCAGTTTCACGAGGTGCCCGACTTTTCGTGTGCACCGCTTCACCACCAAGGAAGGGAAGGGCGGGCAAGTTGAGAGGCACACAAGGGCAGAGAGGCAGCCACTCTAAACCCACATGCGAAAGAAAGCACTAAATGCCCCAGAGTTTGGACCCTGAAAATGTAGTAACAGAAGTAATCTGCAGATCAGTAAAACAATTGACTGGTGAAATTTAAAACAAACTACACCAACTATGCCTTGAACTACCATGCCCCTCCTCAACTCAAAACACTCACAAGGAAGTGATGCGTTATTACTTGCAGTGTAACAGTGAGCTGACCTCGAGTCCTACTCTAACGAGGAGGGTGATTTGGGAGGGGGCGGGTGAGTGAAGAGCAATGAATCCCCCTAGGCTGGGGTTCAACGGAGGTGAGGAGGGAGGTTCCGGAGGTGGAAGAGACATGCGGAGGGGGGCTGACGGAAGACAGATGCCGTGGAGCAGCTGCCCTCTGACAAGCGGGGCAGCTGAGAGCACCGTCGATGTACCCCCAAGCGGGCACCAAACATGTGCGGGCGGGCCCCACGGGCTCGCACACTAAATCCAGGCTCCCTCTTAACCCACTCACCCGGGCCTTCTACGCAGCTACTCCCTCTCCTCTCCTCTGCTTTGGGGCCGCTCCTGGCACCCGTAATGCTGAGGGGAGCTCCCCTTCACCAGGGCTCCTCGGGGACACGACATTGTGGCAGGAGGGAGGGCACCAGCAGTGTGCCTTGCCTTCCTGTCTTCTCTGGTGGGCCGCCGGTTACTCTGGCAGACTCAAAGGCAGCAGGACACATGCGGCGCTCTCCCTTCACCACGGGAGCCCCGCGGATAAATTGAAGCAGCCAGTGTTATTAGCCAATAAAGTGTAGCCCGGGGGAAGCGAAAATGGAGCCCGCGAGGCTCCTCTCTTGTCTCGGCCGGCCCCGCCCACCATCAGGCGAGGGCGCCGGCTGGGGATCGTATTTCTTTTTCTTCCCTCAATTCCTTTTAAAGATAACTAAAAAATAAAAAGGAAACAGGCCCACTGCAGTGATATAAACTAAATACATTTTGTACACTACAGTTGAGCTCGGACGAGCTCTGAACCACGGTCGGATTTATCAACTGAAAACTCTCCCCAGCTTTATTACATCCACTCTTACCTGCTGAGGCAAAAACTATCGCATTCAATCTCCGGATGAAGCATGAAAGCAGATACTAGGGAAACCACTTGTCTGCCACTTACACGGACCGCCCGTGCATTCTCCCCAATGCTTAACCAATCCGAGCACGCCACAGACAATTCCGACGTGCTTGTTGACTGTGGAGTCCGACAGCGGTTTAGTCCGAGCCGTCCTCCCTTAATTGGCGGGTACTGTTCAGTTTTGAGCGCGTCTGGTTCGGTTATTGGTATTGTGGTCAGCTAGCCACGTACCGGGCAATGACAGCCTGTCTTGGGCCGTACATGTTACGCTGCTGTCGTCTCCCACCACCATGTTTTCCGAGGTCAAGCAGAAATGCCTCGGAGAAACGCCCCGTCATTTTCCGACTGGGGGCGTGTTTTTCTTTCTCTCCTCTTCCCATTGGCTGGAATGTAAAATTCCGGCCAATGGGAAGAGGAGAGAAAAAACCTAAAAAACACAACCCTCAATCCGAAAAAGACGAGCTTAAATGGAAAGACGCCCCTCTTCTCCAATGGCTGGCCTCCGTTTAGGAAGCCAGCCAATGGAGAAGAGGGGCGGGTTTAAGCCCCACTCTGGAAAACATAAAATCTCGCCAGCGAGACTGCGCAAGCGCCGCCTACGCAGGCCGAGACCTAAAAAAAAGGTTTATTTTGCCAGGTCAAAATGGCAGTTTAAAACTTCCCCTCAGGCAGCAATCCAGGCCTGAGACAGGTTTAAAACGCTACTGAAGTGGGTATTAGAATCAGTGCTGAAGGCCTACCAGTAGCATTTAATTTACAGGCCCCGGGTACATGTAGTACCTCTATACTAGATACTTACAATTAATTGAAATGTGCCAATTGAGTGTAAAAAAATTCCACAATGTTTAAAGGAGAGAGCACAAGCTCTTTAGCACTGATTAGCAGTGGTAAAGTACCCAGAGTCCCATGGCCAACAAAAACTAATTCAGCAAAGATAGGAGAGAGTGAAAGCAAAAAGTTCGGGGATGATTCTGCACACAGGGCAAGTCCAACAGTAATACTGCCAGCAGAATACATATTTCCAAGCATTTAGCTGCCAAACAAATACAACTGAGTAAATTCTACCATTGTGTGGTAATGATAACATCTGTTTCAGATGAGCACTTGAAGTAATAATGTGTTACTTACAATTCCGTCACGACACTAAGAACCAGATGGACTAATGTATTTTGTGGTTGTACAATGTCTGGCTTGTCAAATTGCAACCTTTATGACCGCAACATAGGCTTTTGGTATGTACCAAATCCCAACTACATTTCCTTAACATATTGGCGAATGACAATTTAGATTTGTGACTACATACCAAATCACCATTTGGAAGAGGCATGTTTAGGGCGTCCTTCAAAATAGCAATTCACAATGGGATATGTGAATGTTCATTACCCAAAATTGGTTTGCAACACATCAGTGTTTTACAGACTACTGTAAACTATTTTACAGACTGCTGAAAGGCAGTGGTAACCCATTTGAAAAGGGGAAGAAGCCCAACAAGGTACACTTCTGTTTTCTGGCACTTATTCATAATTTGATTCTTGTTCTACTGTGCACCCCACTCTCAAAAACATGTATTTTCCTGTGTGCGTGGCAGTCTTTGGGGGCGCTTCAAATGCAAATTCTGGTCGTATGCACACTCTCAGTTTTCTTGCGTTGTTGACTACTTGTTCGTAATTTGATTGTTGTTACCCTGTGCACTTCGCTCTCAAAATGCTAATTTTCTTGTGTGCATGTTAATCTTTGGGGTGCTTCACATGTGAATCCTGGTCATGGATGCATTCTTTGCTCTTGTGTGCGTATTCCCCTCATGTCCCCATGTCATGTCACATGCGCCCACCTCGGGTCTTTCAAGACGCACACATTTGCGTGCTTGTGATTTCTCGAGCGCTGCTTTAAGCATCCTGCTAATATGTGCACTCTACGTTCTTGTGTGCACCTTATTCCGTTATATTCCTTGCCTTCCTGTCCTGTCCAGGCTCTACCCACTGTCCTTGCTAACAAAGCAAAGAAAGTATTTTTTACTGTCTTGAAATGTTTTTGATTGTATGTTTGTAGAAAGTGTTTTTTGATTGCCCTTGTTTTGCCTCAGGTTGAAAAGTGAATTGCTTTGTTTCACACAAGGTTTAGCGCTAGCTCCCGACAAGATACGGCCCAGCAGACCTACCCACTCCAAGCCCTGCTCATTCAGACCACCAGGACACCACCTAATACCCACACCAACACCAACCAGATTCAAACCCACGCCCTTCTCATGGCCCTTCAAACCACCAAAGTGTGCACTCCCCTGGAGCACATGCAGGGAGCCGAAAAGGCAAAAATTAGTAAACATTGCCAAGCGTGGCACTTACAAACCAAAGCACACACGTACCCACGGCCTATGAAGGGAACATTTGATCCCAAAATAATTGAGCTTGCCAAAACACAGACAATGACCAAACACAAGAGGGAAAGGAGGTAGGCAACCCTTCATCTCTGGACTCTTCGAAGAAAGGGAACTAAAGGACCCCGCAACCCAGCCCCCTGTTGAGGTTTCAGCATCTCCCCCTCCATATACAAGCATGTGTGTGGTTACCCCTGCAACACCAGCCTTGGGGTATTGTAATCACCCCATAGTACAAGCAGAGGATCCACACACAACAAGCTCTCGGCATTGCGTGGCGGGAGGGGGCGGGGGGAACGTCGAGTCGGAACAAAAAACAAGTGAAAGCGGGATGTAAGTAGGGGGGAGGAGAAGTCTGGGCAGGCAGGATGACTCAGGGGAGGGGGCGGAGCGGGGCAGAGCGGCATGTGGGTGTGAAGAAGCCGGGCCTTTGAAGTGAGGCTAAGCTTCACTTCAAAGGTGTCGGAGGAATGCGGGCGGCTGTGCACGCGCTTTTAAGCTCAATGCACATGCGCATTGAGCTTAAAAGTCACGGGCACTGCAAGGAATCGCCACGATTCCTTGCAAGTTAGATAAAGAGTCGATGAGCCCCTATAGTCTCGCTTGCTCGATGCGCATGCGCATCGACAGGCGAGACCTAAAAAGGGTATCCCGCACAAATGGAGGTGCCACAGACAGTGGAATCCCAATTACCCTAACCACTCCGCATAGCCTACGCCTGCACCTGTCCAAGGCCACTCCACTTAGGAAACCAACTCTCAGTACACCACAGCGGAGTCTGGCCTCAGCCTCTCCAGGGTCAGATGAAGCAGGATGGCTATCTGGAAGGTTCTTAGCCATCCTAGATAGTGAGCTCGCAAGCTCAAGCAACAAAGGAAGCTCTGGCTCCCCGTGATCAGAAAGCGGCAGCAGAGCTGTAGGTGGCATAAGAGTGACAGAACAGGAAACACCCAGTGGGTCGAAGCACAGGAAGTTCCATGGCAAAGATAGACTGATTCGAACGCATGGACGTAGCCAAGAGACTTCAGAAGGAGAGGCGAACTACCCGCACACTGGAAGAGGAAGAGAGAAGCGAGCCAAGGTGCAGAGAGCAAAGGGAGCAGAATTAGGGTCACCTTGTAGCAGACTGCTACCCATGTCCAAATCCCTCACACATAGGGCAGACGAGAAGACAGTAGGCAAGGACATCTGATCATCCCTGAATGGCCATGCTCCAAGAATAAGATACTAATAGCACAGAGATGTAGCCCCTCCCTAGACACAGCAACCAATAGCACAGCACGGGCACATGGGAAGGGTAACTACACCCCAAAGGAGATAATTGCACTGAGGAAAGGTGAATTTTACATGAACCATTTTGTAGTTTGCTAGCCATATGGCCAAGGGCAGAGGGCAAGTACATTAGGTCCTTGCCACGAGAAGGGTCATTTGAGCCGTAAGACATGGCCATGGTAGAGGATGGCATGAGTGGGGAAACTGAGGTTGGGACTTCCTCTACCTGCAGCAATGTCTTGCAAAGTTTAAAAAATACATCAAGGACAGGCCTACCACCCCTACAGCAGCAAGGACATTTCCCTTCTCTCCAACGGGGTGGGAGGCGGCATGGATTTGTAGGATGTATGTCATTACCACGCATGCTTTTACAACGCATGCCTTTACCACGCAACTTTCACAACGCAAGTCGTTACAACGACTTGCGTTGGGGGGTGCTGGATAGTGAATAGTTTAATTTACTATTCCAACTCCAGTCCCCGTGGATAGTAGGGAAGGTTTTGGATAGTAAATGAACTATTCCCTATTCTAGAGCGCTCCCCAGCGCAAGTCGTTGTAACGACTTGCGTTGCAAAAGTTGCGTGGTAAAGGTACTGCGTTGTAAAAGTTGCGTTGTAAACGCTGTTCCCCGGATTTGTATGTCCCTTGGACACAGATGGACAAGGAAGGGCTTAGGACTCAGCTTCCATCCCTATAAGAGGGGGCAGAGTAGTGGATAACCAGCTTTGAAAAAATAAAACAGCAGGTATCACACTTGCTATAGGGCACATTAAAAGCCTACCTAGGAGCCTGACATGCTACCAGACTAATGCTGTGTTCATCCTAGCCCGCATACCAGCAATAACTCTGACCAATACCCAACAAGATGGGGCTGTGTTTAACACATATAGACATCAGATCTGGAAGGCCCTGAGAGAAATACTCCCGACCGCCCAGACATAGCAGGGATGATGGCAGAAACTATTAAGCCTGACATAGGGGTTAGCAATTTCCTCAGTAGAATGCAGGAAAGATGGGGCCAGGAGACATGACAGCCATGGGTTAATGCAGCCCTGCAGAGCACCTTTTTCTTCAATATCATTAAAAAGGGACTTCCCACTGAAGCACAAAATGGACCAGACAACATTGTTGGGTTGGACACAAAACCATGGCCAGAGATACAGGCCCATAAGTTTCATTATTACAAGAAGAAAATAGAAAAAGACAAATACAGGCAGGACCAAGTTCTGGGGGACATAGCCAAGTTGGTACAGCAGAAATTAAAAAATGCAATGTAGGAGGAAGCACTTTTAGCCAAAGCTACACAGATGGCCACGATCCTCATGGGAAGAGACACACAGAACTTCCAGGGATTCCAAACTAATGATGGAAGGGCAAAAGGCGGTTTCATTGGGCCTCCTTTTGGAGGCCCAATGAAAGACAATGGAGAATATTTCTACAGCCGCAAGATGGGACTCGTCGCAGGAGATTGCAGAATTAAAATGTATCACAAACAACAGAGATCCGAGTGGGAGTCAAGAAACAGAAACAAAATCCAGCGCATAAAGCAACCTACAACATCCCAGTGGTCTCTCCCCCCAAGGAGGGCATCAAGGAGCCCCCTCCTCAGCACAAACACGGAGGGATGGGCCACAAATACAGCAGGATCAGCAATCAGCAGGGAACTCATCCCAAACATTAGCAAAGGGCCCAGGGTTCCCCGCTGCACAAGGGGGACCAACAGTATGGGGAGAGAGTGCCAGAACCGTCTCCAGAACCCATACAGGGTCCAATGAAGGCGCTCAGGAAACTCCATGTGTCCTGTATTGTCAGTTACACGCAGGTTAGATGAAGAACCTACTGTGACGGTGGATATCAATGACAAACCTTACACCTTCCTAGTGGACACTGAGGCCACAAGATCTTGCCTCACGGAAGGGGATGTTTGCCTATCACGGAACACCATGGACACGCAGGGATTGTAAAAAGTGTTCCCTTCACCAAAATAATCGACTTGGAGATAGGTGGCAATGAACTCCAAGGTTAACTACTTTATCATCCTTCACCCCCTACCAACCACCTTCTTGGGAGAGATCTAATGGCCAAACTAAACATGACAATCCACTTTTTTCAGACGATAAAACCATGACTTGCTGAACTCCTGGGATCTCCCCTCACAACTTATTACCCTAAGACCTAACTCTGTTAAGAGGGACATAGTCCTGACCTCACCAATAGACCCAGCCGCATTCTCTAAAGGCAGTCCTGACCCTCATTGCCAACGCCTCAATGCTAATAGGGCGACAAGTACAGCTGCCCAAGGAATTCTTTTTCTGTAAGGTATGCCACCAAGAGCGGGAGCCCCCAGGGGAGGAACAGTTGAGGCAGTGGAGATCAGGCCACCTACTGGCCTCTGACGACAATCAAGTCACATGGCTGTGCATCTGCATTTTCTTAGACCCAGTTCTCTGTGATGGGGATATATTAGAGGAACAACTGTTCGCAGACTACCCAGAAGCCTCAACAATCCCATAGACAATAGAGTCGAACTGCAGCTCAGGGTCTCGGCACCTGTCACCAAGGTTACATCTCTTAAGGATCAAGATTTCACACAGGTACCCCTACAGCTATGTACAACTGGTCCACATGACATAGGGTTCATCAACATCACTAAACCAGTTAGGAACACACTCAGGGAAGGAGCCATCATACTTAGAGTGAAACAGTACCCACTGTCCAGGGAAGCAGAGGAAAGCATAGCCCACACAATACAGGCCCTCATCGATCAGGGAGTACTCTGTGCTGGGGTGTCACCCTGTAATACTCCCATACACACCGTGAATAAGGCAAAGGGGGGAACTTGGTGCCCAGTACAGGACCTACATCCCTAAATGATATAGTAGTTCCTGAGCTCCCTGTGTTACCAGACTCGCCAATCATACTGACCAACATCCCAACAGACATGGACCTCTGATATGCAGGAGGCCTTCACCTGATTAAAAGAAGATATCATGAACGCACTCATACTTGGGACCCCAGACTATAACAAGGAGTTCTTCCTGTTCTGCCCTAGAGATGGACTGGTGATGACAGCAGTGCTCACTCAGAAATACCCCTTTGGCAACAAACACATTGTGTATTACAGTAGTGAACTCGACCCTTTAATGCAGGGACATTTCCCTTGCGAGCAGGCCTTGGCCGCCGCAGCCTTTGCGGTGGACAAAGGCACCTCTATTGTCATGGGGGCACTCCTCACACTGTATGCCAAATAAGCAGTGTTTGCCTTCATACGGAAAAGGAAAGGCACCCTGACCCCCAATGCGTCTCAGGATATGAGCTTATGATATCCAGACCAGCTTTCAACAGAGTGCAGTGCTATATCATCAACCCAGCCACCTTCACTGCCAACAAAGTACAATAAGGACAGGAAGTCCACGGCTGCCCAGTGCAGGCACCAGACCAATCCCCTAGGGCAGAAGAAGACCCGATCTCTAAAAGTAAAGTCATGTTCGTAGATGGCTCCTCTGTCATAGGTCAAGAAACTAGCAGGTGCATAACTATGGGGGGTGTTTGGAGTGTTACATCCCCCTAATAAATACATTTTCTGGTAAAGAGTTGGGTATAGATGCTTTCAGTAGAGTATGGTGAGCTGTTTGGCAAATTTCACCAGCAATATTTTACATACACACAGACAAAAAAAACACACACTCAGTCTCCCTAACTCTGTTTTGAAAGTCTTCAAAAATGTTGGTTATTTTCAAAATTTTGTGTTTTTTCTCTCACTTAGTGCAGCATTCCTCTTCCTTTCCACTACCACTTAAGCTCATGTCATGTACCCTGCTTGTTGTATGATGTGTTTTAACATTATATGCCAGTGTGATTGTTGGAAAATCTAAAGCTCACACCCCCTACCCCAATCTTATTGACCAATCTACGCCCCTGGAAACCGGTGTTAGGCACACAGGGGCAGCAGTGGTCACAGGACATAGTCAGAAATCTTCAGATTCCCTGCAAATCACAGCACAGCTGAAACTGCTCCCATGCCCCCCTAGACAAGCAGCCAAATTGGTGGCACTCATTGAGGCCACACAGAAGGCACAGGGGACATCATCACGATATATCCGACTCAGCCTATGTTACAACTACCATACATTTCAATATTAGTAGAAGGAAGAGAAGGGACTTCCTCAAATCTGATGGCACACCAGTAATGCACAGGGATCTGTTAGAGTTCTTCATCAATGCATTGACGCTTCCAAAGTCTTGTAGCAGTCGTCAAGTGCACCGCACATATAGAACACTAAGACTTTATCTCCCAGGGCAACGCAATTGCTGACTAGGCCCTAAAGGAGGCGGCCTAAAGGACAACGAGAGCAATCCACAAGTTCCCATTACAAGAGGCTGAGAAGCAACCTCTAGAGGACTCCTCACCACCTATCAAACTACTGTACACATAGATGGCTAGATTACACCCCTGGGAAATACAGGAAGCGGCTCTCCCACAGGAGCAAGAACTCTGGGAATCTAGGAGATGCACACATACCCACACAATCTCATGTATTGTATTTTGTATTGTATTTTGTATTTTGTTTATTGTTTCAATTAATTAAAATTGTTACAAAAGGAAACTGGTTGGGTTCGATCATAAATAGGCATGGTCATTTCATTTAACAAGACTGTTAAACATATCTAAAACATAATCATTTCTGAGCCATTCTCATAATTACAGCAATGAAACGTGGGTTAAAACTACTGTTTCTAGTCTTTGACTGAGTCATTGTGTAGTAGTTCTTTCACCTTATGTGCAAATTTCGTTAATCTTGCTAATTCCATTGGGATCTCCATCTTGAAGAGGAGTTTCATAGCGTCTGTGCAGGTGCGTATCCCATATTTTAAAAAGAGGGGTTTCAGTAAAGTGCGACGTGCATAATACAAGCGATGGCATGAGCAGATCATATGGGTCATGGATTCCTCGTACTGATGGCACAATCTACAAGTAGTAACCGACTCTAGTGTTTTCCAACGCCTGTTGATGTCTTTTATCGGTAATACCATCAATCTCACAGATAGAAATTGCTTTAAAATAGACTTGTTCAAGGTGGAGTCAAGGTATGGCTGACTCAGTTTATCATGAAAGGAACTGGCTAGTAGACTGATGTTGCAACTAGAGGACTCTAATTCATTCACGTCCACTTCCTTGGATAGTCGTCTAACTTGTTTCAATAAAATGTTTTTTTAAATTCCAGGTTGGTAAATAAATCCTGCCAATTAGACAAGTCTAGGTGCAATTCAGTTCAAGCAGTTAGAAGGCCGTTGGCCCACGAGTTGTTACTTTTCATACAAATTTCCTTCAGATTGCCTTCATTGTGTTTGAGGGGGCAGCACAGACCCCTCGATAGTACCGAACAATCGACGCCCAGTGTTCATAGCACTGTTTGTTTAGCCCAAATTCAAACCGTACCAAGATGTTTCGAGCATGAGCGGGTATATGGAAGATCTGCTTAAATGCCCAGCAATTGGCGTGCTCCATGATGTTGATTGATGCCGCTGGGAATGCTAGTTGGCCATATGTAATTGAAGGGAGTAACTTAGCTTTTATGACCTTTCTAATTGGTCCAGTTGTCGGGCTACTTAGTTTGGAGTTCAATTTGCAAAGGGCGTATGTCACTGCCTTAGCTTTTGATTCCATGGATGCAGTGTATGCTGTTGATTTCCCACTGCTCATAACCCAGACCCCTAGGTAGTTGTATTTAGTTGTTGTTGCTATTTTCAGGTTACCCATTCTCCATTGTTTTTTTAGTTTATTTGCATACTTCCCGAAAATTACTACCTTTGTTTTCCCTGCGTGTGCTCTTAAATCGTTTTTGTCGTTATAGATGCATTCTATTCTATTCTATTAATGCATTCAATGTTCGTTGCATGCCCGTTTTGGTATGGTCCATGAGCACCATGTCGTCTGCATACTGCAGTAGAAACAGTCTAGTAGATCCAATTTTCAGGGGTATCAGATTGGCTTTAGATATTGTTTTGCCAAGGTCGACAGTGTAGAGATTATAAAGCAAGGGTGCCAGTACACACCCTTGTTTTAAACCTCGGTATGCGTAGATTTTTTTGGTTACTGCATTCATCGATACCTTCACACGTACCCAAGTTCCGGTATAGAGAGCAATAATTGCGTTCAAAAGGGTAGTCGGAATCCCCCAATCTTGTAATTTCCTCCACAGCAAATTCCTGTTGACTCCATCGAATGCTGCGGAATAATCCACGAAGCATGCAAAGAGCGGAAGCTGGTTTTCCTGGGTGGACTGTTCTACCAGATAGGCGAGGGCTATGATGTTGTCTAGTGTTGAAACTCCTGGCCTGAAACCGGACTATTATACTGGAAGAATTTCATTCTCATTAGCCCAATTTTGCAGGTCTTCCAGGAGGAGGCTTGCATATCCTTTTGCCTCAATATCCAAGAGTTGGATCCCCAGTGTCCCCCCTTTTGTGTATCGGTTGAAGCAGGGAGCATTTCCAGGCTTCAGGCACCATTGAGTCATTCAGGGAGAACTGATAAAGTGGAGTAAGTAAAGTTCCCCAGAAATCGCTGTCTTCTTTAAAGAGGCATCCAGGCAGACCATTGGGTCCTGGGGCCCCATCTTTTCTAATATTTTTTTATATTAGTGTCACTCGGGGGCCTGCGTCAAGAGTTTCAGGAGCTTCATCAGTGGTCATTTTGCGGGGGTTAATTGAACTGGTGTTGGTAGAAACTCTTTGATGGTTTACTGGTCTGTGGTCCGGAACATTACAGTACAGTGTAGTCACATAGGGAACCCATGTGTGGCTGGCGACCCCATTGCGCCGGTCGTGGCCGTGGCTGGACAGCCTATTGATATATGACCAGAATTCAGCCTGTCTGTTTGGCATCAACAGGCTAAAGATATGCAGCCATTGTGAATCTTGCAATTGCCTTTTGTGAGCCCATAGGTTTTTCGTGTGAGCTTTTCTTGCTAACAGCCGGTTTTGAAGTGTTTTATCGTTACCCTCTCTCGTATGTTCATGGTTGGCTTGTCTTAAGTCCTGCTTGCTTTGTGCGATTTTTTCACATCCTGGTTGAGTTTTGCAGCACACCTTCTCTACAGAGTCTTGCTGC
This sequence comes from Lissotriton helveticus, assembly GCF_964261635.1. Classification (NCBI taxonomy): domain Eukaryota; kingdom Metazoa; phylum Chordata; class Amphibia; order Caudata; family Salamandridae; genus Lissotriton; species Lissotriton helveticus. The sequence goes on along the minus strand of NC_136062.1, from coordinate 212,741,922 downwards.
TGGTGTGGTCTTTTGCCTGACAAAAGGCGATACAGTTCTGGCGCCAAGTTGGTCCAATTCTCACATATATTGCCAGCTATAAAGTCTTTAGCCAGTGCGGGCCAATTGCTTTTCCACTTTGACAGGCCAGTTGTATCTATTTTATTCCATTTTAGCCTTCTCGGGAGTACATGTATTTCCTCTCCTTTAGAGTGGCCTAAGAGGGGAATATTCAAAAGACTGGCTGTTTGCAGCGAGATGGCTGTGGGTAATGGAAAATGATCACTGGTCTGTAGCACTGGATTGCGGAGTTCTGCTGCTTGTTCATACAGGCAATTGCACATAAAGATATAATCAATTGAGGGTTTGGTCTTCCCCTGTGAAGCGTTATTCGTGGCATAGTTGGTAAGTTGTGGGTCGTGCGTTGACCTTAATCTGTATGTGTTTAAAAAGATGTTTAATAAGGTCCCAGCGCGATCCATGAGCAGTGATGCATCTTTTACTTTCCCCAGATTTTGGGTGTTGAAGTCCCCAGCCAATATGATCCCGCTGTTTGAGTGGTTACGAAGCAAGTCTTCAAGTGTGTCTACCATGGCCCTCATCTCGGAGTATCTTGGTTTATCTTTACAAATAAAGTAAATATTCAATAGGAGAATTGTAAATAGACAGCCTTCCAATTGTAATCCCTGCAAGTAGATAGCATGAACGTTATCCGTGTTTAACACAGTTTTAGCTTTTATGCTACAGCCAATTCGTATGTAAATGGATAAGCCCCCAGATGGCCTGCCAAATATATTGTATTTTTTTGCTGGTTGTTGGAATTCTACAACGCCTGGGATGACCACTGGAGCGAGTAACCAGGTTTCTTGGACTTGACTTGACTTGACTTGACTTGGAGACACAACAGATCCCCAGACTGTAAGAATTCAAATGCAGCTCTATTTTGCAATGTAGTTTTTAATCCGTACACGTTCCATGAGATGACTTTTATAGTGGTGATCATTTGACTCCCCAAACGATCGTTCCTTATTGTGCTAGGAGCAATTTGGTGTTATGCATGTAAGGGTCATTATAGTTCCATTTTGGGACTTTCTAGATTGGTCAATGTGTCCTCTTTCTGTTTGGTTGAGGTTTGGTGAAAGATGTATTCTTAAGTTAAGAAACGACGACGTGTGGGGAACTTGTTTTGTACCTCTTAAGATGGTCTTTCTTGGGGTTGTTGTCTTAAGATGGTCTTTCTTAGGGTTGTTGCTCACCCCCCCAATCTTATTGACCAATCTACGCCCCTGGAAACCGGTGTTAGGCACACAGGGGCAGCAGTGGTCACAGGACATAGTCAGAAATCTTCAGATTCCCTGCAGATCACAGCACAGTTGACACTGCTCCCATGCCCCTCTACACAAACAGCCAAATTGGTGGCACTCAATGAGGCCACACACAAGGCACAGGGGACATCATCACAATATATTCTGACTCAGCCTATGTTACAACTACCATACATTTCAATATTAGTAGAAGGAAGAGAAGGGGCTTCCTCAAATCTGATGGCACACCAGTAATGCACAGGGATCTGTTAGAGTTCTTCATCAATGCATTGACGCTTCCAAAGTCTTGTAGCAGTCGTCCAGTGCACCGCACATATAGGAGACTAAGACTTTATCTCCCAGGGCAACGCAATTGCTGACTAGGCCCTAAAGGAGGCGGCCTAAAGGACAACGAGGGCAATCCACAAGTTCCCTTTACAAGAGGCTGAGAAGCAACCTCCAGAGGACTCCTCACCACCTATCAAACTACTGTACACATAGATGGCTAGATTACACCCCTGGGAAATACAGGAAGCGGCTCTCCCACAGGAGCAAGAACTCTGGGAATCTAGGAGATGCACACAGACCCCCACAATCTCATGTACAGGGACACTTTTTCAGGGAGACACGTCATTCCCCAAAGCCTACACCGACCTGAACCAGCTCCACCTCCTGGCACACACCCCGAAAGAGAGCATACTCACCCACATACAACTAGAATGGCTTATTCCCTATGCAGCAGAAATTATCTCTATGTACCTAGATAAGTGCACAGTGTGCCAGCTGCACTAAACCCACACTTAAGGTCATAGCCACATCTACCCCGAGACCCTCTGGGTTATTCGAGGCACTACGCATAGATTTCATTGACATGTGTGCCACTTACCAATATGTCAATGTGGTGGTCTGCCCCTTCTCTAAGTGGATAGAAGCTGGGTCCTGCACACACTGTGATGCTAAAGCTGTAGCTAACTTTCTGGTTCGAGAAGTCATACCCATGTGGGGAGGTACCAGAGGTCATATGATTAGACAACGGGTGACATTTTGTAAACAAAACGTTCCAAAAACATCTGAACCCTGATGGACATAACCCACAAGCTGGTCTCAGGATACCACCCCCATATCAAATGCATAGTGGAAAGCCTCAATGGCCTTCTATAAAACAGACTTGGTATACTGTGCACCACCATGGGTAAGAAATGGCCGCTTTGCTTGCCCCTAGACCTCTTTGCTCCAAGGAATACCCCAAGCAGAGACCACCAACTTGCTCTCCATCAGCTAGTCAATTCAGACGCCAGTACCTCATAGCAAAACCAAACTAAGTGCAGAGTACAGCTCCGAGGCCTTAGGTAATGAAATGTATATATATTCCTCTGAATTGACCAAAGCTACTAGATTCTCTTCTCAACAGGTTACCCAATGGAAGGTGGTGCAGACCTCCGTGGACCTACCCTATGCATCCGCAGCCTGCAGACCAGGTCCCTAACTGCAACTTTCCTCACCAGTGGAGAGACGGCTGGTTTGAAGGTCCCTTCAAAGTAATATTTTCAACTTCTACAGCTGTCAAGGTCGTAGGGAAAGGGTCATGGTACCACTTGTCAGATATTCACTTGGACCTATCACTACCATCACCACCAAGGGAGTCACCATCACAGGTTTTTCTAAAATGAACTACAACAGCTGTCTAAATTTTTTGTAAAGCGCACAATCACCCGTAAGGGTCTCTAGGCGCTGGGGGCTGTCGGGAAGATTAAGCAAGGTATTGCCCAGAGTCACATGGTGGTGGGCTAATCTGCCGCCGGGATCGAACCATGATCCCCAGTTTCCGGAGTCAGTTGCCCTAGCCGCGGCGCCACACCTCTTCCTCTGAACACTTTGGGGACAGAAGCGCTCGTAGGTTTTCCCTAGGACTTTGCAAACACTTTGCGGATAGGAGCGCCCATAGAGCTCCCTCTGAACTTTACATCGACTCTTTCATAACCTAACTGAAAACATACACCTGTGTATTGTCTTTTGTCGTATGTACTTTGATATTGGTTCAGCTATGTGTCATCGTACAGGAACAGGTCATGTTTCAGCCAAGGTCCAGCGTGAGTCCTGGGATCTCACCCATTTCACATAAAACTTCACCACACACAATGAGATCCAGTCCGAATTAGACAAACTTAAGAAAAAGGGGCCGATACCGTATTGGAACACATGGCCTAAAACCAGCACCCACAAGGGTTTCTTGAAGCTCACCAAGCCCTCAGCCCAGTGAAGATAATGTGTGTGCACAAGTACCAACCTGTGAACCAAAGCTAGCCCTTAGTGTAACTGAAGTCATAATTATGAACAAGAAGTGGTACCCCAACTTTCAGTTCATGTGCAGAGCCATCAATTTGGGGAAGAAAAGTGACAACAGGTCCAGTGGGGGTGGGTTGAATGACGCTCTACTGATGCAATCCAAGACACCTGCACTCAGAGGCAGGACATGTATAGAGGATAAGGAGAAACCCATAGTAGACAAGTATCTACTAGTGTATTCCTTGTGCTGTAGGGGGAAGGGAACGATACCCGTTGGGGTGAACAGGAATTGCAAGTGTATAACCTATAATAATGATATGCAGTGTAGCACCTCCACCTTGATGGACAACTGCTTGAAATGCAGCGAACACGCCTACACCCAGCTCGTCCCAGACTGGAGAAGGGTCTGCTCACTGGCTACCCCCTACACACCCACATTGATCATACCCAGATAAGATCTTTCTGCACTGCATCACCACCCCATGAGCAAAGGCATCACACTTCTACACCAAGTACGCACAAGAAGGTCAGCCAAGTCCTTTGGTTGGGGCAGATTCAAGGACATTCCTGAAGAGTTCTGGCTCTCCAAAGATGCACAACAGGTGTAGGAGGTTCAATCCCCTTCTTCACCGTGCAAACCAAGCCCAATGCATGGTGGCTGCAGATCACCACGTGGAACTGCTGAAAATGATGAACACCACTGAAGATGGCCATAGCATAATCAAAGAGGAAAAGCGCGCCATCTGCATCATGGTGATGCTACACCGGGATGTGTTGGACTTAATGGCCACAATGGAAGTGGACATATGCTCCAAGATAGGTACAGCATCCCCATGAACGACCTGGACAATGGCATACTGTCAATTGCCATCTAAGCCCTGCACAACCTACAGCAGGTCATGATTAATGAAGGAGGTGAGCCAAACATAGAATGGTTCACAGGTTTGTTTGCCTGGGAACCAAGGTGGATCGCAGGCCTATGCAAGGCCTTGTTACCAGTGGTTGTAATCTTGCTTTTACTGTGATCCACCCTATAAATTATATGTGCCTGTGTAAAAAAGGCTACCCTGACAATGGGGGAATACACCTAGTTAGGACACCCAATGCCAAGGGAAACATGCACACCTAAAGCTAGAAACAGGAAACTACCATGCACAAGACACAGACCCAAACAGCCAGGGTAGTATTTGATAACTCAACTTGAGGGAGGTATGTTAGCATTGGATCGATATATAGAAAAGTACCACTATTAGGATTCCAGCACACCACAGAGCAACTGCTGACTGCGCTACCCAAATTCATCTTTGAACACTTGTTATGGTTTCAGAGGGGCTCTTTATCAGATCAACATACCACAGCAGCCCTCTGTTCACCCCTAGCACTAATAGATTGCAGCAGTAAATCACGTATGGCCCCAGGTTGTAATACCTAAAGAAACGAGTCAGATGCACACACTCATAAAACACAAATAAATGCACAACAGAGGGCCTGCATTCAGCCCAATGAGACAATACCAGAGCAGCTGATCAATTTATCAGATAAAGCCCAAACAATGCCTAGTAGTAAGCATCACCCTAGATAACAGTCTGGACCACCTCAGAAGGTGACCTCCATTGGGTATTTATGGCCCCTTCTATCAGAGTGTGATCAAGCATCTAAACATGCAATTTATGACCCACTGTGCCAGTATTTCCCGCCCAAAGGGGGCGTGCTTCAATTATTGCACCCATTGTACAGTATATAGCATGCCATGTACCTAATACAAATTTAATTCCAGCACACAACTCTAAGAGATGTGGCTGCTATTCCCGGACATTATTGTTTAAGGAATCTTAAACTGTTCCTAATTGCCACGCCTCGCTGTTCTCCTCTTTGATAATAAGAAGCTGCTTCAACAGTAGGAACGCTACAACTACAAACATAAAACACTTCTAAAACCAAATGCAAGGTGACAAATTGAAGGTATACATTCAAACACATTGAGGGATCAACAGTTGCTGAATGACACAAACCTTCTCATTGAATACTCGGACACAGATCCTCATATAGATACTCACACTCAGAAGTAGGTAGACATCAAATATACATTTCACATTGATTTACACTTTTGTATTCTGCATCAGTTTTCCTTAATGTTTAATTTGGATGGAGGTCATTTTCCCCCCGGAATTCTGGTATGTTGCAGTATAGTTTACTGGCATTAAAATCATCAGTTAGCAATTTGCTCTGTGAGTCCTGTAAACCTCCTGCTACCTGTCATGTTTTAGATTCACCAGAGAAGAGTATTTCTTCTTTCCAGAAATGTTTACATTCCGATTATATATGACCAAGATGGTATACCAAACAAAATGTGAGGCATCCAACTGGCTCATACAAAGTAGACCTATTATTATCATTTTACATGTGTAGTTTGCAAGTTCCGCTCCAATCCATTATTTAAATGTAGCCCATCTTTAATTCATAAGAGCTCAGACATGTTTGTACACATACAAATCTATGCTGTCATAATCTGAAGCACACAGACATGCATACGCATTGGCTTCGACTATCAGACACACCAATGAATTGGCATTGACATAGGTACACATTGGCAAAGACTGATACAATGCTGTAAACTTGCAGTATAGAAGCAAAAACTCATGGCACATGATGCAGTAAAAAATGTAGTCACATTCCAGGCTAATGCTATTTCCCTTTTCACCCTGATGACCTACCACCATATTTCACTTCCAGGTACTGTGTATGTGCTCGCGCCCATCTTTGATGGCATCTAAACTACCAAAATCAGTAGCCCCTTGCCAGTCGTGTTGGGGTGCACCATGGTCACTCTATAGTGCTGATGGAAGTGAAAATTATTTTTTATCCATTAGAGCAGACATTCTTTCCTAAACGTGGAAGGTGTTTTCTCTCTAACAGTTCCTTGAATTATCCAAATCTTTAGCTGAGAACAGAACTTCTGTGCCCGTTTGTCCTGCCAAGAGTCCGGTCAAGAGATCTCTAAAAAGAAAGATTCCAATGATCATCCACACATTGCACCCTTCGGACCTGCAGCGCTCTCAGAGATCCACGCCAAATTCATGCGGCTAGGAGCAGTGGCGTAGCCAGTAAGGCATGGGCCATACAGCAAGGAACGATATGGGCCCACTGGCTGCTGTTTTAATTGTAAAATGCAGCAATAATCTGGGATCAGTGGGCCTCTCAGGCCTCTGGTCCTTGGTGCCACTGCACCTAATGCACTAATGGAAGCTACACCCCTGGTAAGAGATCACAGCATATCCTTTTTATAGCCGAGCCTAGTGCAGCGCGCATTTGCTGCCCTATAGGAGGCTTCTTGTGAGCGCTCCAAACATCCCCGCAGGCGGAGGAATGCGCAGTCCGAAAGCTGCATACCTGGCAGAATCTGAAAGGACACTTCAAAGCCTGCAGGTGTCCTTTGAACACCGCTCCTCGTCCCCGACCCCCACCCGCTTCTTCACTCCAGAGGGCTCCCTGGGAACGTGCAAGCTTTAAAACCATTTCAGCATGTCTGGCTGCAGTCGTGGACGCACGCACACAGTCCTGGCGTGATTCTGCAGCGCCAAACTGTTGGCGCTAGCTTGTTTCTCCGACAGGTATATAAAGGTATTATCAATTGGGTGGGTGGGTGCGTGAGGCGAGACAGCAGATAATCAGCAGCTGACTCAGATGGACCTCAGCCTCTGAGCATTCCAGAGTGCACTGCATACATACATACACTGTGCTCAAGGCCTTCATTTTTAAGGCTGTGCTTTTACCTGGTCACGTCAAAAGATTTCTGCTGGTTGTATGTCCATTTGCTTTCGATATTTGAATTTGTCAACTGTGAGTGTATTATAAACACCCCGGCAGTAGATGGAAACATTAACCAAGGGTGAGGATTATTACTATGGAGATAAAACATGTCATTATGAGTAGTTAAATTGAGTGCACTTGTATGCATGTGTCCATCATTGTGTTTATTTGTTGCATAGCTCACAAATTCCTAGTGGCACGCCACCCAGGATAATATCCTGCATAGCTAAACACTTATAAGGTCCCAAAGGCGAGACCTATTGGCTATGCCAATGATTGTTCACTTAGGAAATAGTATGTATTTCGGTGACAATCTTCTGGCATCAGATACCTCTAAGCGAGGAACATTATGTATAATTGTACCAATTCACTTCCAACCATTTGGGGAGATGGTCCTTATCTTCTAAGCCAACCAATGTGGCTCACGATAATTATTATATATATATATATTTTTGCAAACTGTGAATTAGTTTTAAAGTTTGAGCACATAGTGGTTTGATCCACTTTGATTTAGAGACTTTTTTCTTCACAGTGGAGATTCTAAATAGTTATTTATTTATCTGATCCATTGATGTACCAAACGGCTATTATTTATCGTGTAACAATTTGTTTTTGCTTCAAATTTATTATTTTGCAGACTTCCGGGTTTCTTATAGATTAGGTTCATGATGTGTTCTCTGCATACATCTTATAAGTGAAGTGGGTATCAGTTTCAACCACTGAAATCTACTCCTTTCCCCCTTGAGTGAATTAAATTGATCAAAACCTAGGCATAATCCATCCGTTCCTCGGAGTCAGCAAATCTACATCTCTTGGTCAAAGTAGAATCAACAGTCATATAAGAGAGAAGCTTTACATCCCTGAGTCACCTAACCTAGACAAGAGAGCATCAGAATGTGTGGAACAAGACTGGCAGCCATGCAGTCCTATAGATGACATTGCCCGTCTCTGTGATCCAATCACCTTGCGCCCTCCACCGCAGGTCCTTAAAGAGAGCGAACCTCTATGAATCCCGGGCCTCATTTATGAGGCTGTGCGTCACTTTTACGCTGCCGGTGCGTCACTTTTTGTGACGCACCACTGGCGTAAAAAATGCGCCTTGTTGCGCCATATTTACATATTGACACATCTAGGTATATGCGTTACTTTGTAAACCCCTGCGCCACATTATACCTGCGCCAGGTATAATGTATGCAAGGGGGGCAATTTGATGCAAGAAAGGGTCATGGAAGTGACGCAGTGAAATCTATAAGATTTCACTGCACCATTTCTTGGCCGCTAATGCGTCAAAATCTTACGCCTGCTTCATGGCAGGCGAAAGACTGACGCAGGCACTAACAACATGGGACTTGCCCATGTGAAAGTACACATTGCTGGAGTTGCGTCACTTTTGTGACACACTCCAGCAATGCGTCATTTTTGCGCCTACAGATACATCAGAAATACTGACGTATCTGTAACTCCTTGCGACATGATGCGTCATATTATAAATATGACGCATCAATCATGACGCAAGGAGTGCGCACTGAGAAGTGACGCATCACTGCTTTCACGCAGCGATGCGTCATTTCTCATAAATGAGGCCCCCCTCCTAGTGCTTCTATGAAAGACGATGTAAAGGTCTGACTGTCAATAATTGAGCAATCAGGCCCTAAATGCAAGAGGGTCTGCATGCCTGTGCCAACCCCCAGAGTCATTCCGTCCACAATATTGGTGGGTGCGTTTTTGGGTACCACATGCTGCATGAAGGCCTCTTACGGGTACCGCATGTGCGGTCCAGTTCTGAGGCATCCACTCCTGCAGGTAATGGACTGTATCCATGAATTATTTAACCACCCGGTTTAACACATTTAAGTCTCTGTACTCCAGTGCTAATCACTGACCCTTACATGTCATCAGGTGAAACGTGGTGTAACGGGGCCACTCCCCTCCATTCTAATTACATCTTACATGGGGGACTACTATTTCTAAGCCCCGTATATCTGCCTAACTAGGATAGCTTTCTTCCTTCGTCCACTCCTTGTTCCCACGCCCTGTCACCTTTTCCCCAATAGTTTTGTCACTCTGGGGTGGGGAGAGCACAATAAATTATTTCACATCAAAACTCAGCTAAGCAAACCCTCTTCATCATGTTTCTGCTACCTGCTGCAGAAAAAGAAGGCAAATGCATTCTTGTGGAACAATGTAATGATTTTCGTGCGCTACAGACCGTTCATGCTACGGTTACTAAAAGCCCAGCGGAGTGTGCTGGGAATCGGTAATGCGCAGGGCCTCTCTCTGAAGTTTCTCTCTCCATCCCACACCCTTCTCGCCAATCCCTCACCGCTGGGTTGCCATGGGAACGCAGTGATGGAGCACTGCCGGAATGGAAGGAGAGAAGCGACAGACATTCGAAACACCGCAAGCGTTATTGATGTCTAGGTCTCCGGAGATTATCTGCATATAATTGGTTTATGGATGGAGACACACAGCTTTAAAAAAAAAAAAAAGAGCAGACGGTGCGGGAGGATCGATGGAGGCGCCTCAGCGGGAAACGCGACACGTAGGAGATGGAGCAAATTGCGGATAGGCGCTTGTGCAGGGTGATGTTCTCTACAGAGTTCAGAAGTTTGTTACCTACTCTTGCAAAGAGTAGTGAGCGTTCATAATGGTGCAAAGGGACTTGAAGCAAGTTTTCTATTGCTTGGGCACTGGGGGCGTTGACTCCCGTCTATAAAGTGCTAATGGCTGCCCAGGTCTATCTTGCACCAGCACCTGCCCACGTGCTGAAACGGACATGAGCGCCACGTGCTTACACCATTTTGTGAAAAAGCAAACCATTTTCTGGGGCGTGGAGCGCCGGGCGATGTAGGAAGGAGTTCATACTGGATGCCAACTGAGATTACCCCGGCTTTAGTCCACGCATGTTTTGTCCGCTAACTCCATTAGGAGTGTGCATTACTACTGGAAAAACAGTTTCTTGAGTATCTGTGGGATGCTTAAAAAAACACAGCACTCTAGATAATCCCACCATTTTGGAGAGGGCCACCTGTCCCATTTAATTTAGAAGGCCTCAGATGATCTGTCCGCTGTCATAGCTGGACTTGGATTACCCCATTTTACATCATATGGATCTCTAAAAATTCCTCACCAGCAGTATTTGAACACCTGTCGATCTCTGTGTCCTTAGTTAACGGAAAAGGCATTTAGCCTTTTTTTTATATAAGACCTGATGCCTCGCTGAACCTATTCAATTAGTGCACCAACAGTGGCAGACTGTCTTCCTAATCTCTCATATAAAGTAATATCTACATTCATTGATCTGTTTGCCCAACGACCCACCCGCGCCCTACATCTTCTCATATGGTGCACCAGAGGTTCCGTCCTTTGCACAAGGAGTAGCAGGGTGTGAGGCCAACCTTTCCCAGCTCTTGCTGGATGGTCCTAGCGTATAACACCACCCTGCCTATTTTGTTCTGGCTTGAGGTAAACATTCACAAAAGCTGTAACCATTTTATAATGTTAATAACAAAGCCCATACATCATAGAACCATCCACAAAAAGTCCCAGTCTTCAGAGTGGAAAGCATTCATCATATTCAAGGACCACTGCACAGCCCTCTTTCATCCCGGAGCAAGAGCTGGAGACATGAAACAGCATGTGGACATTCTGGGATGTGCTCCTGCTCAAATCAAAACCATGTAAGTGGACAAGGCATAGAAGGGCAGGGAGTATCCTATTGGCCAGCACCTTCCCAACGGATTTTGCAATCTAGATTTAACAATGAAAGGGGGTGAGTCAAGGATACAAAGACATTCACCTAGTCGTCCACGTGGACTGCAACTGTACCTGAGGCCCTGGGTCACCAGTAGCAAATGCAAATAACCACAATGTATGCAATTAGGTAACTAACTGACTACCTAGGACACAGAGAAAAGATCCAATATTGGTAGGTAAGCAGCGTCAATTCAGTTTAAGACTTCTGGAGACATTTACTGTCTATCTGGACAAAAAAGGTCTCCTTGATTGTGCTGGAGAGCAATGCAGTGGCGCCCTTGCATCAGGTTGCAGACAACAATCATGCATGCCTTTGTTGCTTCCTGTAATATGAAATGCGACCTAAAGCAGTGCTCTTTTTTCTGCTGGGATCATTCTGTGTCCCCTCCTTTTTCTGAGTGTGAGTACAATCAGCTCACAGGACTGCGGTGGACAAACATTGGTGACAAAAATAGATTATTGTTGCAGGACAGGCTTTTCTACCTTTCAACTGCTAGGGAGAATCACCAGCTGGCAGCTCCATTGTTTTAAAACGTGTTTGCCCTTCTCTGGAAACCAGGTACTTCGCTTCATCCATGTATGACATGACTTATGTCACATGTGTATGTGTAATGCCTGAGTATGCAGAATGCTGTGCATGGAGTGTGACTGGTTCACATGGCTAGCGCTACATGGGAATCCATTTTGATTTCCTGAACCAAAATGTTAACAAATCGGACTTGCATGGCCTCCAAAAAGCATACCTGAGGTCAATTATAGTGGAATAGGTTGGAAGGTGGAGGATAGGAGGCAGATGGTCCTTTTGAAGTTTAAGGGAACTTCCCTGCTGTTCCATGCACCATTATTCCATAGAAGTGCCCTCTCAAAAGCAGGTTTATAGGTAGTTAAGTGTGAAGCCCCCAACCCCTCTCCATGCTCTAGTTTTGTGTTTCCACAGACAGGAGACTTCCAGATTCGACTATCCTTCCTGTTTACAATCTAAAGGCACAGACTACAGCTGGACAAGTCTGGGAGGAATAAGCAAAAGTCAAGAATTTGCTGAAAGTGGCCCAGAGCTGGATCATGGGAATACACAAACTCTGTCTATTACCATAGTATAAAATGGGTTCGTACACCAGTGGGGATCCAGAAACTCTTTTCTGTGCCTGGGTTGTGGCTGCTTACCTCCTACTCCCTTTTGCTTACCTCCTATTCCCTTTTGACAGTTTCAGGAGGAGGGACCTGAAAGTTCTGTAACCTGCCTGGAGGAGACCTACCGTGAGGGATGGAGCTCACTGACTGCTATGGAGGGTCCTGGAGTTCCCTTGTACAAAGGAGATGCTGAAAATGAATAGCAGAACTGCTAGAAGCTGAGGCAGGAGGTGCTGAGTGCAGCCCACTGCTGCCTGGGAGAAGGATCAGCAGTGCCAGAGCAGGGGGTGAGAACTGGAGAAGAGGTAATTCCTGCAGCATGCCATGAAGTTGTAGCTTGTGTGAAAGTTTGACCCTCATTTAGATATCATGCGACTTCGGTGTCACGCCCCCTACAAAGAGTGTGTGGCATTTGAAAACCTGTGATCGCAACTCAGTTGCTACACTCATAGAAGCCCAAAGTGTCTAGAAGAGGAGGGAACTACCACCATATTGCATTCCACATCAGCTCATTACCAATGTTCATTACCAAAACTGGATCATTGCTGCAAGCCAGGGTGGACTCTTCACTTCTTTGGGTGCTGGGTTTTGTGTAGGGCTGGGTGTAATTTGCTGTGACATAATTTCACAAAATTACAGAAACAATTAAGTAAGATTACAGTCAGCTGCACGTGGTCAATTTTGTACTCAATAGTAAGGAAAACCCCTGGACTCCAGTGATGTATTGGTACATTCTGAGCCAGTAGCGCTCCTGGGGCTCCTGAAAAAATTCTCACACTTACACACAAAAAATTCTAGTAAATTTAAAGTAGGGATCCAGATTAAAGATGACTGACACCAAGCAGGTGTAGGACTGAGGATACATGCCACTGAGAGGCTTCTCTTTGTATCTAGGACCACTTAGAATCCCGTGCAGTGCCCTCTGTAAAAATGAAAGCTCTTACTGACCCTTGAGTTGCCGAGTGTCTTCCTTTGCTTCACACAATTTGTGAAATCCAAACCCTCTTCCACCTCCGTGGATACAGCGTGTACTTGCAACCCTTTGAGAATCAAATGTACATGAGGTTTATCTAGCTTATCCTATCAAATGGTCTTTTGAGAAAAGGGTTATATGGAAGTGGCATGTGCCCAATAACAACTTACCCACCCAAAGCCTCATAGAAAAGGCCCCACATTCCACAAGTGCCAGGACCAGTAGTGTTCAGATTACCATAAAAACCAAGTACACACATCAAAAACAGACTACTAATCCACTAAGTAGTGATCGGGTTAACATGAGCTGCCTTTCTAGTGTTTTGTTTTGTACTCACCTATATTTACCCTCCATCCCAGATCCTCTGTCTCTCGCATTTTCCCTTCTCATTAATGAATCGCTAATCTACCCCAACTCTCTTTGCCTTTACCACTATTGTGCTTTATTTGCTCTCTTTGGATCCCCCACTTGCTCTTTCCCAACGTTTCCACTTTCAGAGTTAAATCCACAATTTCCGCCTTTGTTCTTTACTCCCCTGACTTCCTGTTAAGTTCCTTTCCTACAGTCGTTAGTTATTTCCTTAATTTCTATCTTTCCTTATATTCGTCAATTTGCTGCTTGATATATTTTATTTTGCATCATACTGTTTTGTAGCATTTACATACCGCTTTATGGCCCATTTCTGGGCGTCGAAATGCGTTATGGGGTGAGTACCTTGAAGGGAGTGCGTGAGTGGCAGAGTACAGTATTTGTGGGAAGCGTTTAACGTCCTGAGTGAGTACACAGGGAGGAACTGACTTTTGACTTGAGCTGCAGCGCCTAGAAGTGTGATGGAAGATGTGTGTGAGATCGTCACCACCCACCATTATCTTTTCTCTCCCCCCACGTCTGTTCATTCTTTCATACTTACTTTCCCAACCCATCTGCATCACCTTTCTACTCTCTTCCCACTGTGTATCCACTCTTCGACATTTCCCGCCTTTTGTTCTCTCCTCGTCTACCCACACTTTTCCCTTTGACTCTACTCCCTTTCCCACGTCTATCTTTGCTTCCTTCCTCTCTCTGCCTTTCCTTCCACTTCCCCTCCCTCCCTCTCACTCCACTACCTCCAGCTCATGAAAGAATCATCAGGGCTTTAATTCTAAGTCAATCTAAGTCCCCGATCCATAGCTCCTGCACGCCCGCAGTGCGCCTCATGTTAGATTTATGAGCGTGTGCTTTTGAATTCCATACATTTTTCATCAATCTCTGGGATAAAGAGACATGGACCAAGCAGCGTTTGCTCGGCCTCCTTGCAAGAGGGCGGACATCTCAGGAGGACAGCTCAGGGTCGGTCTCCCTCCGCCGCTCCCCCTGCACCTGGGTCCAGGCAGGCTTCTGCTGACGCTGCAAGCGGGGGACGTGTAGTTCTGTCAGTGGGGCTGAAAAACGAGCGGTGGGCGGGCCGGGCCCTTCTCTCAATCAGCCGGGCTACTCACAGCTCTGCCAAGGCACCTCCACCACGCTTTGCTATGATAATTCTCTCGATACACACAACTATGCCAATGCACCTCAACCACGCTTTGCTATGATAATTATCTTGATACACACACATCTGTCTGCAAGGTGCTGACCTATGACTGGTGAGACAAGGATAAATCTGCTTTTCCTCGCTTTTTGGGTAAACATTACACTTTGGTAGGATTTTCGGAGAAGTTCCCTCAGTCTGTCTAGGTGGAAAATGTGATGGCTGGCCCTTTTTCACTGTACATGGTTCTTCCCGGTGACGCCCTTCCTTCCGCCCAGTAGATAAGAAGGTGGAGGGTGCTGTGAAGAGGTGGAAGAGGTGTGGCGCCGCGGCCAGGGCGACTGACGCTGGAATTTGGGGACCACGGTTCGATCCCCGGCTCCGGCGGCAGGTCAGCCCAGCACCATGTGACTCTGGGCAATAGCTCGCTTAATCTTCCCGACGGCCCCCTAGCGCCTAGAGACCCTTACGGGTGATTGTGCGCTTTACAAATGTGGACTTTACTTTACTTTATACCACCTCCAGTTTTTTATTCCAGGTTTCTGCGTATACCACTTATATGGTTCAGTCCCTCTTGAAGGATTTCCAGGTTTTGGCCCTTCAGTTGGGTGACAGAGGAATGCTTACTCTCTGTTGGCTCTCATAGAACTGCAGGTTCGATAAATGTCAGACATCTATTTCGATAACTTATGTGAGGCAGCTGCTACCTCAGGGGCTTCCATTGCTGCTTGTCACCATATCTGGATGCAGTCTTGGAATGCAGAGCTTTGCAGAAGTCTGTCCTTCTCAAATTGCCCGTAGGTGGTTCTAAGGTGTTTGTCCCCCAGCTGGAGGAACTGGTCAACAGTCGGTAGAGCATGGAAATCTGATGGCTGCCGTTTGCTCTCCCTCTCAAGGTCATGGTTTTGGTTATCAAAGTGCTTTTGCCTTTCCTCAGGCTATGGGTGCTCAACTGCCCTTTCGGGGTAGGGGAAGTGGCTGTGGGCCCCTGGAGTTGAAAGTCCTGGTCTCAGTCAGGTGTTGCTTCCTCTGTTCCTTCTCCATAGCAGTGACCATCTGCCTTTTCCGTTTGGGGGTCGCCTTCGGGTCTTAGGTCAGGCCTGGGAGGGTCTGTCCAATGCCAGTGCAGTTCAGACGTTGACCTCCGGTTGGATCGAATTTTCATCTCACCCTGTTCCAGTGTTCAGAGACACCCCTCTGCCATGGGATCCATTGAGGCGAGCGGACTTGCTGAAAGGCATTCAGCTTCTCTTGGAGAAGGTGGCGATTGTGCAGGTTCTGCCCCTGGAATGGGGCCTGTGGTCTTATTTAATCTTTTTTATGGTTTGCATGAAACATACAATGGACTATCTCCCCGTGTTGGATCTTAAGGGGGCGAATCTCTACGTGCTTCATTGTCAGTTCAAGAGTGACTTTGCAGACGATCCTTCAGCTAGTGCACCAGGGGTGCTTTCTCGCCTACCTCTACCTGATGGACCCCTACGTGCATGTTGCCATCCATCCGGCGGAGATGCAGTTTCTGCGCTTTGCGGTGGGCTCCAAGGCACTACCAGTTCCACGTACTTCCTTTCGTCCTTTTCATCTGCGCCAAAAGATTTTACAAAGCTATTGCCCCCCTTGGTGGGCATTCTCCATTCATTGGGCATTCATGTTTTTCCTTACCTTTATGATTGGCTGATTGTCACTCCTTCTCTCAGGCAATGGCAGATGTTCCTCTGGTCTGTCTTCTGCTGGATTCTTTTGGCTTCCTCATCAACCACAAGAAGTCCCCTTTACGGCCCCAACCAGTCTCTGAAATTCCTTGGGCGCTGTTCCAGATGGATCTGGGGATGGTGTTCCTGTCTCCCGAAAGACAATTTACTCTGTTCCAGCATTACTCTTGGGTCTTGTCCCAGTCTCAGGTGTCTTCCCAGCTCTGACTACGGAGTCAGGGTGAGATAGCCTCGAAAGTTGCATATCCTCACATGGGCCTGTCTACACTTGTATCCCCTCTTGCATCACATTCTGCGCCACTGGGACCCTACTTCTCAGGCCTACAATGCGCTCATTCCAGTGTCTCTGGAGATTCTGGAGTTCTTTCAGTGGTGGTTGTCCCCTCATAATCTCTCCAGCGGTTTCGATCTTCTTCCTCCTCCTACCTTGGTGGTTTTGTCAACCGATGCCAGTGTCACAGGTGCAGTGCAGTTCTGTGGAGTTCCAAGACCCAGGGCAGGTGGTCCAGTCTCAAGGCTCTCCACTCCTCAAACTGGTGGAAATTGATGGTGGTTTGGCAGTCCCTTCTTTGGTTTGCTCCGGCTCTTCTTTGGTTTTCTCCGCTCTTGCTGGATCAGGCTGTTTGAATTCAGACCGACAACCAGGTTGTTCGTGACTATCTCAACAGGTAGGGGCGATGCACAGGTCTCTATTTCTCCTTTCCTGGAGGATCGGTTTGTGGGCTGAACAATACTTCTTCTCTCTCAGCAGTTTACCTTCTGGGGAGGGAGAATGGGCCTGCGGATTCATTGAGCTGGGTGTTTCCCTTGTCAATTGCCATTTGTCTGCCTCAGAGGAGGCTGCGCTTCTTCTGCATTTTTGCAGCCTGTTTCCCTCAAGGTTGGCCTGGGCGATAGATGCGTTCTCCACCCCGTGGTCCCAGGGGCTCCAGTTCGCTATCCCCTTTCCCTGATTCCCCGCCTCCTCAGGAAGATTCAGTTGGATCAGATGGAGGTTCTTCTGGTTTTTCCGGAGTGGTACCAGAGTGGTACCGGAGGCCCTGGTTCTTCCTTCTTCTGGATTTGGCGGTGTGTCCTCATTGGCAGTTTCTCCTGTACCCATCTCCACTGTATGATCTTTTTCTCAGCTCGTCCTCTGTCCTTCACCTCCGGCTGGAGGTCTGGCACTTGAGAGGATGAATTCGTTGGATCAGGGTTGTTTGCTTGAGGTGGCTGAGAACATCTAGTTGTCTTTCAGGCCTTCGACCCTGAAGTCTTATGGTCGGCATTGGAAGCATTTTGACTCCTAGTGTCATGGGAAGGGGCTGTCTTCTTCTTGTGACCCTTTCAAGACATTGGACATTTTAAGGGAACGTTTTGTCATGGGTCTGGCTGTATCTACTCTCAGTGCCCAGTAGACTGCCATTCTTGCCTATCGGGATTCTGCCGTCTTTTCTGTGTTTCCCTAGGTGTCTCACCTTTTGCGGAGTTTTTAGCTTCAGCGTCCTGTCTACCCCTCTCCATTTCCTGCCCGGGCTCCTCCGTTGGTGCTTCAGGCATTGACTTGTCCTTTATTTGAACCCCTGCTTTCTGTTGACCGTAAGTTTCTTTCGGCTATGGTGATTTTTTGATGACTATTTCTTCTGGTCGGCCGGTTGTGAGCTTAGGGCTTTGTTGGCTTCTCCCCTTTTCTAATGTTTATACCCTGATAAGGGCATAAACAGTTTCAGTCAGTTTTGTCTTCCCATGGTCTTGTCTGATTTTCACTGTCAGAAGGATATTGTCCTCCCTGTTTTTTTTCCTGACCCGTTTTCTCTGGATGTCTTGTGGCCCCTTCGCATTTACCTAGATTGGACCCACAATTTTAGGAAGGGGAATTTCTAGCTTGTTACCTAAGGTGTCTCTGGGATGGGTCTCAAACCTTCCTTGTCCACTTTGACTCGATAAGTGAAGTGTGCAATTCTGTTGTCCTATAAGGCTGCTCACTGTCCTCTTCATTCTTCTGTTCAGGAGCGGTCCACTTGGGGGGATTCAATGCTGCAACATGGGCCTCTCCCCACACTTTTGTCTCCCACTACCGTCTTCAGTTGAGGATGGTGGCATCTGCTGCTTGGGGCACTCATGTTTTGTCCGCTCTACATGATTTGTGATTTGTACTGTTTTCTTTTGCCATTAAACCGACCTGTTGGTTTTTGCTACATCGTTCTGGTCTCTGTTGTTCAACCACCCTGCGTTTAGGTATGGGCTCATTGTTAAGGAATGGAACGGGAAGACGGACGAGGAGGTAATGCGCAGTTACTTACCGGTAATCTACATTACACGAGACCTGGTCTTCCAGTACCATTCCTGAGCCCATCCCTACCTCCCAGTTTCTATTTATGGTGATTGCTTTGTGCTTTGCTTTTCCTTGTGTTTTTTTGGTATTCTCAGGTTGTCATGGTGAAGCACTTTCCCCTTTATGCATGCCGGGTAGGCAGCGCCAAATTGGGGGGAGTGTTCCACCTCTGCAAGGTAATAGGTTTCTGCAATGCCGAGGAGCTGCTAATTTGTAAGGAATTGAATAGTAAGACCAGGACTAAGAGTAAGGAAGATTACCGGTGAGTAACCGGACACTTCTAAGGCTACCCACAGCTCTACCAATGCACGTCCATCATGTTAACCCATTACTGAAACAACACAACACACCTGATGCGTTACCTTTAAAACGCTGATCTGTGCTAGCTTTGTAGTTTACAGTGACTCACATAAACCTTATATGGCACCCACTGCTGTTCTCACACTGGGAGCCGTCCCTGCTCCGACCATGTACCTCGCTCACTTGACCCAGCATTGAAACAACACTGTGCAACTTATGACCGCTCAAACTCTCATCTATATTAGCGCATACGTGCAAAGAGAGGAGCTTCGGCCCATAGGTGGCAGCTTCTGCTCTTTTATGAATGGGATCACTGACGGCTCTGCTACTTCACCCCGATTACAATAGGTGTTGCTACTCTATTACAACAACCATACCCCCAAATCTTTAAAGGATTACAATCCTGCTGATAGGCTTTTGAAGAACCACATATCTCTGTCAATACACCTCAGAAAGAACAGTCCAAAACATGTCAAAGGCACCATATACATTAACTGTCCAATACCGAGATCTAAGTGAATATGTCTTGAAACGAGTCATCTGCCACTTCTACAAAACCTGCTGAGTTACCAAAGATAGATCGAGCTGTATCTGGCTACTTTATCGATTTCTATACTTTCTCTCTGGATCCAAGTGAACCAGAGTCACCACCAGCTCCTGTTTACCTCAAACAAAATCTATGTGATTTCTATATTTTGCTGAAAAAGACTTACTTTGTTTCTCCCTGGCTACAGCTCTGGATTGCAATTGGTCTATTCTTCATAGTCCTTTGGATACGTTTAGTGACTTGTCTTTTTCCTGCTTCTGAATGGACATTATCTCCCAGAACGCTCTGCAGTACAACCTGTGAAGCTGGTCCTGAAACCACATACATCGTCACATCGTGAACAAAGAGACCTATCCTTAGTGAGCATTACAGCAGTTCCAGTTTTGGAGGGAATAGTTTGGGTCAGGCTTGCATATGATGTATATTGTCCAACGGAGCTTTTAAAAATACCACATTTATTTAATATTTCATTAAGTGATATCACCTCCGGTACTTTTATTTTGTTTTATTTTATTTGAAGTTTTATATAGCGCGAACATGACCCGTTAGGGTATCAGAGCGCTTTACAAGGAAAGGTACGATACGTACAGAATGGCACAGGTAAAATACAGTGATGGAAGTTAGCGAAATGTCAATAGTGGGACAAAGCCATGGATATACACAAGAGTCAATACAGTTCCAAATCAGTGAGCGACATGAATACAATAGGACACAAGAAAGAGATATATACAATAAATGGTACAGTTCCAAGAACAGGGTGGCCTAGGCAAAATACAAGGAAGTGGGGTAGGGAAATGACAGTAGTGGGACAAAGCAATGGATATATACACAAGTCAATACAGTTCCAAAATCAGCGAATGACTTGATTACGCTAGGACAAAGAAGAGATATGTACAATAAATGGTGCAGGGAGCATTAGAAGGAGTGAGGGTTGTTACACGTAGAAGGTTGATCAAAAAAGGGATTAAGAACAGAAATAAATCAAGAAAAGAATGTATGTGCACCAAGGGAGCATTATTGGAGAAATTTGCTCTTAAAGAATGTTTTAGCTTCTTTTTTGAAGAGGGACAGGGAAGGTAATCTTCTGATTAAGGAAGGAACCGAATTCCAGATTCTTGGTGCAGCCCTGGAGAATGCTCGATTGTATGTATTTACCTCATGGAAGCGGGGTGGCTGGAGCACACGGTCTCTGGAGGATTGTGAGTTTCTTGATCTCCCAGATAACAATTTGCTGGGCGAGATATGCCGGAGAGTTCGTTTACAAGGCTTTGTGAGTGATGCAGGCCAGCTTGAATTGAATTCTGCCTTCAAGGGGAAGCCAGTTCAAGTCCTTCAGGTATGGTGAGATATGGTCAAATTTTCTTGAGCCAGATACGAGTCTAGCTGCTGCATTGAGGCAAGCTTTTTGGGGGGCCGTCGAAGTCTAAGGTAGGCCAGATAGTGTGGAAGGGTTTTCATTTTCTCAAGTAGCTCAGATGGAATCAGGCAGTTTTGGCCATCGCATTGATATGTTCTGTCATATTCAGGTTGCGGTCCAAAGTAATCCCGAGAGATTTGGCAGAATCCACTATGGTAGGGGTGCAGTTGAGTGCTGTGATGGAGTTATTCCATTCCAGAATGTCATTAGATGTTTAGATTTCTCTGATGATTGAGACTTTGAAACTGTAAATACTATGCTATCTGATTTAGAACAATATGCTGCATTTTCGAGTAATGATTCGTATGATTATACATCTGATTTTGACACTGTGTATTGTTACCAACACTATGATCATCATTTCTTGCACAAAGTTAGTATCCCACGTAATATTTTCTCTGAATATCAATGGGATCATTGTCCAACACCGCCAAAATGTAGTTGAACAACATTTGCACAAATGCGTGATTATTTTTCTGGGTTTAACACTTCAGACCCAAGATCTTATTATTATAAGCTTGCACCTACACCTGCAAAGAAAAATATGCTCACCAACACGAAACACTGGTGATACTGTCTACAGTATCACCAGGTAGCCAAGTATGAAGCTTTGGTAGAGGGGTACATACATGAATCTTGAAAATTACCATACAGATTTAGATGCAGGAATGGGGACACTGAAGTATTAGGACCCGTACCCTCCAGTTCTGCCCCCGCCTCCCCTCAACATGAACACAACATGCAGTACCCCACATTACATTCGGAATAACCAGGAGATTCCCGTGTGGGTAAAAAAGGCCATGTTTAATTCTCAACATTGAATAAACATGACAAGCATACACTATGCATATTGATATTCATAATTACATTTTTCAAAACAACTCTTGTACTTTTCCTGTTCCCCAGCC
Source organism: Lissotriton helveticus (assembly GCF_964261635.1). NCBI lineage: Eukaryota > Metazoa > Chordata > Amphibia > Caudata > Salamandridae > Lissotriton > Lissotriton helveticus. Next base: position 212,719,978 of record NC_136062.1, on the reverse strand, counting down.
CTAAGGGAGGAGCCCTATCTGGCTCGCATCTCGCGCTGGGGTATCCTACGCCAGGTGCCATGCACCTGCCCCCTAGAGTGGTAGGCCCGCACCCCTGTTCCTTGTCCGTCATTACCAGGGCCCACCCCTCTACCACCAGGCTGCCCTGGGACGCCCAGGAGGCTCGAAATCTGTCGCCCTAGCCTCCCCAGCCGGTGGTGACTTTCTCCCCGCGGAGAGCTTACCATATCCCCCCTCAGAGCTGGCCTATGGAGTCCGAAAGGCGGCCTCCCATCAATCACTGTTTATTGCTCGCAGGTCTCTTTTCCGCCACAAGGGTGGCCAAGGCGCTCGGGTCTGACACCCTCCCCACCTGCGTTCGCAATGAATGACCAAAGTTCTCTTATGAAAGTGTCTGTTCCCAAGTCCGACAGGTGTACCCCGTCCTGGTGGTACATTGCTTCTCCAGAGATCAACCGGTGCTGAATGTAGCGCAAGCGGCCCTTCGCTGAGCACAACCTTGCCAATTCACCATTCAGTCTCCTCACTGAAACGTTCAAAGATCTAACCCGGACTCCCGGGCCCCATGTCCTGCATGAGAGCATGCCTGACCAAACAATCTTTGCTGCCGGGAACGTGTGCCCCAGCCAGGCAAATTCTGCCAGTAAGGCCTCCTTGACAGCCAAGCGTCCTCTGTCGACCATGTCATTGCCTCCCAAATGTATCACAATCCAGTCTGGAGACTTGTGTCGCTTCTGTGCTCTGAGTTCCTCGACCATCCGCCTCAAGTGTCGGATCCGCATCCCGCCGACGCCATGCCACAAGAATTCGGTCTCGCCCAAGTCTGCTGGCTTCACCACCTGCCGTTGCTGCAAGCGCACCGCCGCACGACGCACGAAAGAGTGCCCCAGAACCCATACCACCGACTCGGGCATACTAATCAGAAGGAGAAAGAGGACACCGTTAAACACCATCAAATACGAGAAGGCCAAGTCTGGTCATAACAAATCAGGCCTCACATATCTTTTGTAACAGCCCGACGCCCAGCGCCCGACACCCTTCACTGCGTCAGAAGAGAGGCCCGCCCCGGCCGCTAAGGTAGCAGCGCCAATTCTGAAGGAATGAGAGGAAAAACCGGCAGAACCCAGACCCAGTTCCCCCAAGGCCAACCTGAAAACTGCCTTGAATTGATACTGTGACAAACAGTGGCCATTCTTGTGAATGAACAGGGCTAAGCTCCCCCCTACGGGACGTAAGGCCAGGTAGGCTTGCATCCGGGCTACTGGGCAGGCCGCCACCCCCGGGGCGGGACGAAGGTGGATGGAGGAACCCTTCCCACCCTGATCCGTTTTGGAACGCCTCAACAGTACCACCAGCCCACCAGGCGAAAGTACCATATCCCGGAACTGCAAGCCCCCCCCATGATCCAATCTGGAGGCCCCGACTATTTCCCCCAGGCGGAACGCCCCATAGAAGGCTAAGCAGAAGGCCGCTCCCATCAAGACCCCCTCGAACAGTGAAACACACACAGACGGTAAGACCCCCAGGATGTCAATCAAGGTCGGGAGATCCAGAGGCCTACGACAGTCCCGCCTTGGCCCCTCCAGTCTGGCCCACCCTGTCAAAGCCTTTCTGATGAGAAAGGACGCTCCCGGGTCCCGTTCACCCGCTACTTTTGCAAAGAAAGCGATCGCCGACAAGTTGGCCCTTGCATAAGCCACAGCTCTGCCCTGATCCCTTAACACTTGAAGAAAACCATGTATCGACTCTGGGGAAAAAATATTTGTAAAGCCTGCCCGCTCAGTGAAAGACCTGTATACATTAAAATGCTGTTGATATGCCCGCCTCGTGCGGTCACTCAGGGAGGCACCTACCAGCCCCGCTAAAGCGGGGCTCCAATTGTCCACAGTGATGTAGGGAACATAGTCATTCGCTCCTCCGCCTGCGGGTGGAACCTCCGGAAATCCTGCAACTTGGAACGAGACAAAGCATCAGCTGCATGATTATCAATACCAGGTATATGCGCCGCCTTGAAGGTTAAGTTCAATCTCAAGCAAGCCAGCACCAACAATTTCAGCAAGTGCAGTACATGCGGGCAAGTGGCTCCCTGCCTATTGATGACCTGGACAACAGCCATGTTGTCAGACCAGAAAGTCACAGCCCTGTCCCTGAAGTGATCTGGCCAGATGGTAACCGCCACCCAAATGGGGAAGAGTTCCAGGAAGGCTATATTTTTTGTCAGGCCACTCTCATGCCAGGCCGGTGGCCAGACTGCCCCGCACCATGCGGCGCCCGAGATGGCGCCAAAGCCAATGCTACCCGCTGAGTCGGTAAAAAGGCCAAGCTCTGCACTGGACACCGGAGGGGCGGGCCAAACCACCCGCCTATTGAAGTCTTTAAGGAAACTACGCCACACCTTCAGGTCCTCCTTCACACCTGCCCTCAACCGCACCCTGTGGTGCTTTTGGGTGAGACCCACCATAGCACGGGCAATAGACCTGGAGAATGGGCGACCCATCGGGATGATACGCAGCGCAAAATTCAGCTTCCCTACCAGGACTTGGAGCTGGTGCAGAGACACCTTTGGGCCTGCCAAGGCTGCCTCAATCGCCCGAGAGAACGCTAGCACCTTGTCCATGGGTAACCTGCACTCCCCAGCAACCGTATCAATTTCAATCCCCAAGAAGGACATACACATCTCCGGGCCCACTGTCTTGCTGGGTGCCAGGGGGACCCCAAATTCCTGAAACATGTCTACCAGCTCACTGAGCGCCTGTGCGCACTTGCCGGACGCAGCAGGGCCCATCACCATGAAATCATCTAAGTAGTGAATAACATCTGTGCACCCTGACCTGTATGAAAACACCCATTGCAACATAGAACTGAAGGTCTCAAAGTACTTACAAGATACAGCGCATCCCATAGGCATACATTTGTCGTAATAAAACTGATGCTGCACCTGAAAGCCTAGCAAATGGTAATCGTCCGGGTGTACCGGCAACAGGCGAAAGGCCGATTCTATGTCCGTTTTGGCCAACAAAGCCCCTCGCCCCAAGTCCCTCACTTTCTGAACAGCGGAGTCAAAGGACGAGTAAGTTACCGTGCATAGTGCTGGGTCGATGGAGTCATTCACGGAGGACCCCTTAGGGGCGGAGAGGTTGTGAATCATCCTGAACTGCCCCGGCTCCTTTTTTGGCACCACCCCCTGTGGAGAGCAAACATAGTTTTCCCAGGGAGGGGAGGGGAACGGTCCAGCTACCCGGCCCAGGGGGCACTCTTTTTCTACCTTTGCGACTACAACTGGAGAGTGAGTCCTGGCCGACAACAGATTATTGCACTGGCTAACGGGCGGGACATGCAAAGCAGGAATGCGGAAACCTTCAGAGAAACCCTCAAACAAAACCTTGGCCGCCACCCTATCAGGGTACAGGTCCAGCCATTAAATCAGTCGCCCAATATCAACCGGGGTAGGTAAATTAAGCCTGCGGGGGTTTGATGTCCCTTGGAGCTGCACCCCCTCCCCGCTCGTTTGCTTTTTTATTGCACTTGAACTCGGGATGGGAAGAGTGACCGCAGTAGGCACATGCGTGTTTAAACTTGCATTGCCCGGGTGGCCACGTGCACCCTTTGCTATTGAAGGCCCAACAAGCTCCCCTTTTCTCCCCCGGGCCCCCCTGAGATGTCCGAAAGGGCTGCCTAGCGGGCTGTTCCCTACTGCTAACACTCTCCAGCCAAGCATTCACCTCCACCTGGTCCCATCCAATGCCTGGGTTTTGTTCCTTGGCCCACCGGAAATCCCTATCATAGTTCAACCACACTAAGCCCCCATGCGTCGCATGCGCCTTCACAATTTTATTCGTGTAAAATACCAGTGGGATAGCTAAATCCGGTCTCTTCTCCAAAAGAACCGATACAAAAACATGGAAACCAAAAAGCCAGTTGATCAGTGTCTCCTCCACCCGTGGCCTCCTCTCCTTAAAGGATCCCTCCTTGCCCTCTCTCTCCCTGAAATCTATATCCCTCCTATTGGGCCTAATCAGGGAAAAAATGTCCACGTAAGTGCCTTTCCAAATCTTTTCGCGCATTTCCGGGGTCACATGCGTTGCTAGCAATCCTGATTGTGACAGCACATTACTCTGCATTCCTCCAAGAGACCCCCCAACCTCGCTGGCCCACACCATACTGTCACCTGGCTTACCTCCTAAAAGTCCCGATGCCAGCGCGGCTGCCGGGGGTTGGGATCCGCTCGCTCCACTTGGAGCCGCCTTGCGCAACTCTACCACCTGCGCAAGCTGTCTCTGAATGTTCTGCAGCGTCCCCTGCTCTGCCGCCTGTTGCGGAGCCCATGGCGCTGTCGCCCCTGCGCTCACTCGCTCCCCCACTCTACTTGAGGACGATAATTGCCCTACCAGGGAAGAAACTGATGCTAGTAGGCTTTCTAAGGGGTCCTGCACTACCGCCACTGCGGCCACCGGCTGCGGTGGGGGCGGGACCGGGGTGCCCACCCCTGAGGCTAGTGTGTGCAATGTCGCCCTGATTTCCGTCAACAATGACCCAACCGGATCGGGAGGGACAATGGCCTGTGGCACGACTGTTACTGGGGCGGGGGCCACCACTACCTCGGGTACGAGTGGCGGAGTGTGGACGGGACCTACTGATCCCACGTCCTCCTCCTCCGTTACCGTAGTATGTCTACGTTTTTTGCCCTTGTCCCCCCCTTTACTCTTTGGTTGGGCTTTGCCCTTCTTCTTCAGTGGGGGAAATGCCGCTCTAGGTGGTACCCCTTCCCTGCGTGGCCTCTCCACTACCGGATCTGGCTGCTCATCCTCGCTCCCAGTAGTTTAAAGAAGGTTTGGTCCTGTAGCGAAAGGTCAGCTGCGGGGCACACACAGTCCAGTAGTGGTGACGGGAACAGAGACCTCAGTCAAGGGAGCTTGACCTTACATAGGCCCGAGGTCTCCACCCCCCCACCACTCCGGATGTGCGTCACCCGCGACCCGGAAGTGACAGGGGGGAGGCGGCCGTCTGCCTATTGGCCGCCCGGCCGCCCAACCTGCAGAAAATATGGCGGGGCCCGGAGGGGACGTGCCCTAAGGGCGCGCCTCGTGATCTTTGTCGCTTGGCATTCTCATCCGTTCAAAGTGTGAGAACTCTTTGAGTGGTTCTCTAATTTGTCAGGATATTTTGCTTCTTTTATTTCCCAACTGTCTTTACAGGGTTTCGACTTTTGGTTGGACACCATACACACACAATTTGTCTATGGGACTAAAGATTGGCAGGTTCAGGGAACTGAGGCCTTATTTAGAGCATGTCTCATACCAAAGCAAAATATCTTCCTAAACAATACAATGCAACAGGCTGTCTTGGATTAGCCAAGACCAAGGACGTGAACACACCTCGAATTCCCCTACTTTGAGGGCTGGCGAAACTGTACACAACATAGTGAGAATACACTAGGTGACATTCAACATGATGGTTCATACAATTTATCAGCCCCCAATTGAAAGGGATGGTTGGTTTGGCCTATCGACACAAATAGGTGTCAGTCAAGATTCATGGATAACACCAAAGGGTTTAGGGTTAGGCCTGACCAATGCTACATACAAACAGAGCACTTGGGGGGTGACATCTTACAGTGTTGTGAAGTTGTGCCTAGAGTAGCTAGAAACCTCAACACTGTCCCAGGTGAAACAACACTTATCCTTACTCTCTGATGACATGGATCTTAGGTATTGTTGTTAGGTCACCGAAGCCATGTCCGAAGTGCTTCTTATACGCTATTTACAGCAAAGTATTTAAAATCTCTCAACAAGCTGCTGAGAGATTTTGTGAGATTGACAGGGTTAACCTTGAAAAAGGCTTTGGCAGTGGTCGACAATAGCTTTACCACACTGACAATCATGATGTATTCACTGGGCAACATTGTGTCCTCTGAAATAGATATAATAGAACAGGATTTGTCTATTCTTGAACATGTTCAATCGCAACTGCGATCAATTCTTTTATTGAGCAGGATGATGCAATCACTGCGTTCTGGTCACGTGCCCTGGTGGTATATTAACAGAACGTCTCTGTTTTCTGCATACAATCTAACAGAAAGACAGACAAAAGTGACTCAAAGAGATGCAAAGTATTGAATTCTGCAGATTGAGAAATTGGACGAATTACTTCTTACGGTGGCTGAGCCACCCTCCACAGAATGGTTAATCCATGGCCATTTTACTCTGCCGGTCATGACATTCCAATTTCTGTACTGTCTACAGTATCACCAGGTAGCCAAGTATGAAGCTTTGGGAGAGGGGTACATACATGAATCTTGGAAATTACCATACAGATTTAGATGCAGGAATGGGGACACTGAAGTATTTCTCATCCATTCAGACTGTGAGAACTCTTTGAGTGGTTCTCTAATTTGTCAGGATATTTTGTTTCACAGAACCTGTAATGCTTCGGTTGCAAACCTATTGTGCAACTTGAAAGGATCCCCAGCTGTTGTGATTCATGTGGTGTTCAAACTACTCTCGAATAGGAGTTATTTGATGTTAAATGATAAAGGTTGTTGCAGAATGGTGCCAGGCATCGCATGTCTGGTCACAGTAAGTTCCAGGGTAACTTGTTGTATGCAAGTATTGTTTCTACTGACCCACACTGTGAGGGAGGCAACGCTATGGCCTTCAATGGATGTGTCCCTTATGCAGTTTGATACTCTGAGTAGACTAAAAGCCATGCAGTTACAGAAGGATGTGGCCTTAGACTCTATCCGAGAGACTTTTGATCTCTAGGTTGCAAGGTCTTCGGCTGAGATACAGGCCCTAGTCCGAAACAAACTTCCCGCTCCATTTCGGTGTCAGGGTACATCATATCTTTAACATGTCTGATACCTATTTAAGAGCATAGGTTCCAGACTATTGAGCACCTTTCAGACAATCTTCTGAGTTAAACGATCATTTACACACTCCGTATTGGGAAGCTTTTTTGGAGGGCTTCTGCTGGTCCTACTAATTGTAGTGGGTATCCTTGTTTTAATTTTTCTTCTTCGTAATCTGGGCGCTCCTCGGCTTTGGGAGCTAAGTAAGCATTGGTTCCTTTCGTTCAGATCAGTCTGGATCAACTGCATCTTGCCTGTGCTCCACTGCCTATTCTGCGGATACGAATGTATGTTGGACATATGTCTAACACTTCCATTGGTCGTTCTACCGGACGTAGACATACTAATGGACCCCTTAAAGGCCCACGTATTAAAAGTGTCCTCAGCATATTCCCATGTTGATGACGGCATCCATAGAGCCTACACGGGATGCTTCAGCTCCTGTCAGACCGGATACTGGCTCTACAACCAGCACACAAGTTTCAAGTGTTTCGTAAGCGGCTGCTACGGGAACTGAAAATGATCACTTGTGCTCCATTGACCTGATACAAGAGGTGTTACAGGGACTGTCGTCTGCGAATGCAAGCGACAGTGATGTTGCTTTACCCACATAGGACACATAAACATTTGGCTCTCCTTGTTTTGGGAACAATTCAGCCTTTTTCCAAAACATGCCAAATTGGAATTCGAAAACACTGTTTTGTTTCATTTACTTTTTCTCCTGCTCTCACTGAGCACTATGGCTTTTGATGTGCTCAGTTGGTCTAATAGTATATTGACTATTTAAAGGACTTCTGGAGCTTTTTTAACTTTTGCATTGTTTTTAACAAATACCATATTTTTAGATGCTTTTACACTAATATTTAAGTAATGTTTATGCTTTTTTAAACAGGCATATTTTAGCATTAGTTAATATTGTTGTCCAGTCAGACGAGGAGTGGGTGTTTTGAGCCCCCAATGTACCCTAATATTGGCCTAGGTAGCTGCACGATCTTTTACCTACATTTGTCCTAACTTGTCCTACATAACAGTTTTGTTGCTGACCTCTTACCTAGTTGCCGAATAAATGTTGTGTTGTTTTCTTCGAAAACTAGCCTCATTTATTATGCAAGAAGATTCTTAGTATCATATCTTATCCCCCTACCTAGGACATGCACAGCAGGATTACCATCTTCTGTATAATAACTCTGTATCAAAGTCACCGCTATCGTCATCCTTGAACGACAGACCCACAGTACCATTACACATCTAGAAAGACCCCGAGGGTAATTTTTGGGTACAAAAGCACCACATCTACACTAGGCAATCAGAGAAGAAGCTTTCACGATGACACTAGACAATGAGGTTCTGGCCTGCAGAAGCTCCAGCACGCAGTGGTCTGACATTCCTTGCGGAGTGCCTAACTCGAGACCAATACGGAATTCTTCATTCTCTCCCATCAGGTTCTTTCCTAGGGGATTCTTGGCTTTCCACCTACATACATGCTAGGTACACTTAGACAGGGTTTGCCTCGTAGGAGTGCACTTGACTACTGCCATGTATCGACATACCCGCCTATATTTACTGTTTTAGCAACATGGTAGAATTCTACCTTTTATTTACTCTGTTGGTGCTTGTAATCTTATACATCTGTTTCTGTCTAATGGTTAGTGCAGTGAGGTTCCGTGAATTCTGAACCCGTGTTTTAAATGTCATGGTTCCGTTACGATTTTGGTAACAATGAACCGTAAGTAATGAGTTCGGCAAGTACGAGTGTTTTCGCCATGTTACACACAAGGATTCACAGTGTATTTGAAGATTCCGTTCTGAACCATGGTCTCCATTTTATGCAAGGCAGCCATTTTGGGCTGATGACTACGGCTGAATGAGTCTTTAAGACCCGTGCCCTTTTTGCTGGGGTTTGTGCTGACTTTTACATGACCCAAAGTGAACTGACCTCGTTGCCTGAAGCCGACCTTGCTGAGCCAGATCTTGCCCGCTAGCTGTTCAAGACTAAGATCAGAGCGCAGGACATCGTAAAGTTTTACTACACACAAATATGCCTTATCCTACTCTTACCTGTTTCTGTTTCTTTCTTTATGGTCTATTTATGATATGGGTTGTGGCCTCTTTTATTATGGGTTCGTTCGGCCTGTCCAAAGAAGAATGTTGGGTTTGTCCGATGATTGATCATGGGCCGGACAACTGAAAAGTGGGTTTTACCATCATTCGATACCTTTGGTGTGGATACACGTGATTGGACAGTTCGTAGATATTATGTGTTTGTCTGGAATGTGATTTTTGGCATAAAAAGGGATGACTTGCTTTGTAAAATTGAGCAGTCTCCTGAGAACTCATACCGTGATGATTTCTAGGACTTCTGTTACTGGCTGCAGTCAATAAAATCGATCTTTGACGTCACCACGAAGAGTCCCGTGTCTCTGTATTCTAAGACAGGTGAACAAGAAGACTTTGGGCGTGCCCCTGGTGCCGCCGGGTCCTAAATAACCCGGTTCTTCAGTTGGCGCCCAACCCGGGGCGACATCAAGCGGTACCAGTCCAAGCCTGAAGATCGTGAGGAGCTTCGTCAGGAAATTCCGGAAGAAGGGCCCCCACTCCATCGACCCCGGTATGTCAAACGTGGACTGAAGGTCTTTGCTGCGAGGTTTCCCGCTTTCTAGACGCTACGAAGGACCGCTGCCCTGACTGCCGCCCTGTCTTGGACCCCCCTTTTGTGCAGCTTTGTAAGGCGAGACGATAGACGGGTCTTCTGGTGACGTGACTGATACCTTAGTTAAGTATACGTGTGTCGCTCTCAGTTCTTTGTTTTTTGGTTCTTTGAATACTTAGGTTTGGGTCTTTGATTTGGGTATTGCAATTTCCAAAGCCGAGGGACTCGTATATTTGCGAGACTATCGTTGTAGATAATCCCTTGAAGTTTGAAGCTAGATTAGTGAGCGAAGATGCCTAGTCTTAACAAAATTAGGAGAATATTTTGTTGTGGTTGTAACAGGGATTCCCGATTGGAGGATTCATGTCCGATACCTCTAGTTGGAACTCCGACTTATGAACTTTATTTTAAACACGGCGTGGGCCCCATTACGTTTAATGAAGTGTGGGTCCGCTATACTAGGAAAGATGGGGTTTTACGATGGCCCCAATATGTTAGTTTTGATACTGAGATTTTAGATAATTTAGAAACGAAATTGTTTAGAAAGAAAGCCCGGCCGGCAATGTTTGACTCTTTTCGCCTTTGGCGTAAAGAAGCCAGACAACGAGAAATCAAACAAGCTAAAAGAGATAAGAGAGAAAATGGGTTGTCGATAATGCAAGCTGCCAAGCAGTTTACAGAAGACGAAGAAGATAAAGCAATTGAGGTATCAGATAGGCAACATAATATGGCTATTGATAAATGTTATCCAGCATTGCCACCTCTTCTTGAGAAGGCGACAAAGGACCCTGAAAAGGACCCTTTAATGTCACATCTATTGAGATTACCACCCCCTTATGCACAGAACGCTACGGCACCTCCTCCACCTCCAGTTGTTCCACCTCCTGGTCCTGCTCACCCACCCGCTCCTCTTCAGCTGGTCCTTCCTCCTACGGCCCCACCTCCTCTGGGGCCGCAAACTTTGCTATCAGTTTTGCCTGTCTGTCTGTATGTATGTCGATTTGTAGAGCGCGATTGCTGCCCGGGGGCGTCCAAGCGCTAAGAAACCAACAGAACAAGAGGAGGTAGCCCGGTGTTATTGGGCAGCAATGAAGAGGAATGTTTTTAGCTGTTTCCTGAATGAGGTGAGATTGGAGTTTTTCCTTAAGTGGAGGGGTAGGGTGTTCCATAGCCTGGAAGCGTTGTAGGTGAAAGTCCTACCGCCAGTTCTGGACTTTTTTATTTTGGGAATTATGGCCGTGAAGGTCTGGTTGGAGCGCAAACTCCTAGTGGGAAGGTAGTGTGACACTAGGTTGCGAGTGATGAGAGGGCCCGTTTTCCAGAACGCCTGGTGCGCAATGCATAAGGCTTTGAATTGTATTCTTTGGGGAGTGGGTAGCCAATGCAGTTTTTTCAGTCCATTTTTGACTGATTGACGTCGAGGGATCTGTAGCAAAGTGCGCGCGGCACAGTTCTGCACCGTCTGTAATCTCCGTATCGTGTACTCAGGGGCGGCGAGGTAAAGGGCGTTGTTATAATCCAGTCGTGACTGGATAAGGCCCTGAATGGCTACTTGTTTTGCCTCTATCGGTAGAAGATGGAGTACCTTCCTTAGCACTCTGAGGAGGCCGAAGCAGGTGGCTGCCAGTTTGGTAGATTGGATGCCGAAGGACAGAGATCTGTCTAGCCACACCCCAAGGCTCTTGATGCTGTCCTTTGGGGCCGGAGGGGTGCCCAGGCAGGGTGGCCATAGCGTGCTGAGGGAGTTAGGGTTGGCAGGGCCCAGGAGCATAAGCTCTGTCTTGTCTCCATTCATTTTTAATGAGGAGGAGGACATCCAGTCCTTGACTTCCTCTAGGCATTTCCTCAGCCCTCCTTTTGAGGTCTGGTTAACTTCCTGTGCCAGTGAGACCACTAGCTGAGTGTCGTCAGCATATGAAATGATCTTAATTCCATACTGACGAACAACTTCAGCCAGTGGCCTCATATATATGTTGAAGAGCGCCGGGCTCAATGAGGAGCCCTGCGGGACTCCACATTTTAATGGTCTGCTGGTAGAAGAGGAAGTTCCATCAAATACCCGAAAGGATCTGTCCTGTAAGAAGGATTCAAACCAAGACAAGGCTTTGTCCTTTATGCCGATGTTTGCCATGCGGTCCAGCAGGGTGTCATGGCTGACCGTGTCGAAAGCTGCGCTTAAATCAAGGAGGATCACTGCCACTGATCCTCCCTGGTCCAAGATGTTTCTGGATTCCTCGGTGACCATGAGGAGCGCAGTTTCGGTGCCATGTCTTGGTCTGAAGCCCGTTTGAGTAGGATCAAGAAGCTGGTGGTTTTCGAGATATTTGGTCAACTGGCTGTTGATGTGTCTCTCTAAGATGTTACCAAGCCAGGGAAGGAGAGAGATTGGCCGGTAGTTACTGAGGTTCGAGGGATCCAGAGTGGGCTTTTTTAATAGTGCTCGTACCATGGCTTGTTTCCATTGTGGCGGAACTACGCCAGTAATAATGGAGGAGTTAAGGAGGTCCATGATGACGGGCAGGGTGATAGCCGAGGCTGACATAATGATGTCTGGTGGGGCTGGGTCCCCTGGTGACCCGGATTTGACTTTTTTTGCCAAGGACTCAAGAGTCGAGAGGTTAAGAAGAGCAAAGTGGTCCAAAGTGGGGGAGGAGTTCAGGTCAGAATGGCTTGCGATAAAGGTGCTGCTGGGAGGAGTAGGGAAAGATTCATAAATGGTAGTAATTTTATGCAGAAAAAAATCTGCCATGTTGTTGCAGTGTTCTGCGGTCTTAGTCTCATCTAAACTGGGTGGTAATTTGGTGAGGCTTTTCACGATGCGGAAAATTTCCCTGGGTTTAGATTTCGCCAGGATAATTTCGTTGGCGAAATAGGCTGTTTTACTGGCCTTGATTTGTTCTTTATATATTTTGAGTAGTTTTTGGTATTGGATTTTGTTTTCTGGCAGAGAGTTCAGGCGCCATTTCCTTTCTGCTTGTCTACACTGACGTTTTGTAGTTCTGAGGGATTCAGAGTACCATGGAGCTGATTTGTGACAGCGTTTTGTGGTGGTTTTCCGTTTAGGTAGGGAAAGGTCGAGTGACTTGGTAATCCATTCCTCATAAGAAAGGTTTGCTAAGCATGGGTCCACATTAGGCGAGGGTGTGTTACTGGACAGTTTTTTGGTCCATGTCTCGATAGGGAGGCGGGACCACGGTCTAGCTACTCTTATAGTGGGTTTGGTGGCTGGGGGTTTGGTGGTGTGCCATAGAAGAGGGACCAGTAGATGGTCAGTCCAGGGGAGAGGGAGGGGTGGACTAGTTGTCAAATTAGTACAATTACTGAAAACTGGGTCAAGCAGGTGTCCTTGATCGTGGGTAGGGGAGCTGACCAGTTGGTGTAGTTGTAACGCGGCCAGGTCGTCGGTAAGAAGAGCTGCTGTGTGATCTGGTTTGGAATCGAAGTGAAAGTTAAGGTCACCCAACAATGTGAAATTGGCGGAGCCGCTGACACGGTCTGCCACAATCCGTGCTAGTTGGATGTGGAATTGTTTTGGGGGGCCGGGAGGTCTGTATATGAGGGTGCCTGAGAAGCAGTTGTTCGGCGAGAGCTCCAGACTAAACGCTAGGCTTTCGCAGTCTGGGATGCTTTCTGCAATGATTCTGCAGAGGAACTGCTCTTTGTGAACAATTGCTAATCCTCCTCCTCTGCCTTTTGGGCAGTCTTGGCGGGAGATTTTAAAGCCAGGGGGAATGGCTGTAACCAAGGCTGGGTCCGAATCTAAGGTGAGCCAGGTTTCCGTTAGGAAAACGATGTCGGGCTTATGCACCTCCATCAAGAGTGCAAATTCGTTCTTATGCTTGGGCAGAGACCTGCAATTAAGCAGGAACATGCGGTACTTGTGGCACTGGTCCGAGGGTGGGAGGGGATTGAGGGTGGATTTGCAGAGGTTGCATATGTACGGAAGACATTCAACGTGGTGAGGATGCTGGCTACAGTTCATTTGTAGGAGTCTTAGCTCTAAGAGTTTTTCGGAGCTGTATTGCCTGGGTTTCGTAGTCAGGGGTGTTAGGGGGGTGGCCCTGGGCCCGGACTCGGCGCGGACGAGTGCAGACGAGCTTGCCTTATGCGCGCCTTCGGCGCGCATTCTTGCGCCCGCTGCGCTCGTCCGCTGCGCCTCCGGCACATGCACATGTTTATAGCAAAGGGGGCAGTGAAGAGGGCGTGGCCTCGAGTGGGCGTGTCCCCGTCCTAGCATGGGGGATCCAGCTGGTGGGACCGTCGATTTCGACCTACCCAGCGCTCGTTTTTGGGTTCCAATGGGTGCCTGTGCACAGTAATCGTGCAGCAGACAGGAGGGTAAGTTTTTAAAACAGAGTCAAAATTTTAGGATTTACACAATAGGAACAAACAATACAGCGCTCGTTTTTGGGTTCCAATGGGTGCCTGTGCACAGTAATCGTGCAGCAGACAGGAGGGCAAGTTTTAAAAACAGAGTCAAAATTTTAGGATTCACACAATAAAAACAAACAATACACTGCTGCTCCCGGCTGTGCCTCAGGAGCTGACTGGCTATCAAGGCGCCTGTGGTAGAGCGCGCTATTTAACTGAAATTGACGGAAAAAAGGGGCGTGGCCTCGAGTGGGCGTGTCCCCGTCCTAGCGTGGGGGATCCAGCTGGTGAGACCGTCGATTTCGACCTACCCAGCGCTCGTTTTTGGGTTCCAATGGGTGCCTGTGCACAGTAATCGTGCAGCAGACAGGAGGGTAAGTTTTTAAAACAGAGTCTAAATTTTAGGATTTACACAATAGGAACAAACAATACAGCGCTCGTTTTTGGGTTCCAATGGGTGCCTGTGCACAGTAATCGTGCAGCAGACAGGAGGGCAAGTTTTAAAAACAGAGTCAAAATTTTAGGATTCACACAATAAAAACAAACAATACACTGCTGCTCCCGGCTGTGCCTCAGGAGCTGACTGGCTATCAAGGCGCCTGTGGTAGAGCGCGCTATTTAACTGAAATTGACGGAAAAAAAGGGGCGTGGCCTCGAGAGGGCGTGTCCCCGTCCTAGCGTGGGGGATCCAGCTGGTGGGACCGTCGATTTCGACCTACCCAGCGCTCGTTTTTGGGTTCCAATGGGTGCCTGTGCACAGTAATCGTGCAGCAGACAGGAGGGTAAGTTTTTAAAACAGAGTCAAAATTTTAGGATTTACACAATAGGAACAAACAATACAGCGCTCGTTTTTGGGTTCCAATGGGTGCCTGTGCACAGTAATCGTGCAGCAGACAGGAGGGCAAGTTTTAAAAACAGAGTCAAAATTTTAGGATTCACACAATAAAAACAAACAATACACTGCTGCTCCCGGCTGTGCCTCAGGAGCTGCCTGGACCTTCTTTGCCTTACTCTCCTTTACCTTTGACTTCTGCTACTTTGCCTCAAAATACTTTGTCTCCTGTCCTTATGACGGCTTCTCCTTCTGCTCGACAACGGATGGCCGAAACTGTTACTGGTCTTTTGTCTCCTTTCTTTAGGTCGTCGAGTATGACCCCCGTTTCTGCGCGTAAACAACTGCGTAGTCAGTTACCTAGTCCCGAAGAGCAGACAGTGTTGGATCTCCTGGTTCGCAGGTGGATTTCGAATGTTTCGAGGTATAATTTAGAGTCAGTTATGGATGACTTCCTGCAGTGGGAAGCACCCAAGCAAAGATATGTGTTTGATGTAATGTGTACTTTCCTCCGTGAGGAATGGGCAGATAATGATTTGGGTTCAGTCCCTGTAGAGTTGCTAAATGTCCAGTCTGAGTTTGTGAAAGGGACGATAGTGGGTCCCAGAATAGAGGAAGCAGTTGCAATGGTACTTGCGTTTAGGAGCAATTTCCCTTCTCAGCGACTGTTTGAGCCTGATTCCGCAGTTAGGAGAAAGGATCTGACAATATCCAATGAGAGAGGTTCCCCCAGTTTGCAGAGAAGGGGACGCAGCCGCTAATCCGCCTGTTCTGCCTCATTTTCAGAGAATATTGGCACATGTGCCATGGAAGAGAGTAGAAGTTTTGGCCCTTAAACAGTCTTTACCTGATCCCCGTAAGAATCCAGCTGGCTATTACAAAGAATTGTCCCAGACAGTTGACGAATGCATCATGAATTTAGCCGACATAGATATGCTGTTGGGTAACGTAGTACCTCAACCTCTATGGGCAAAGATTCGTAATGAGGATCATGCGATTGAATTAGGTGACTCAAGGCTCAATATTGCTGTTGCGGACGCCAGACAAGTTGGTGGTTCTAAGCCTGAGCCTCTAGTGGCAGATCTACCTGGCAGAATTATAAATCTTATGAAAACGATGATGCCAGCGTTACGAGTAAATTGGGACAAGTTAGCAGCATGTAAGCAGAAGAAGGACGAAAGTGTATCTGATTTCTTCACTAGGTTTGAAGAGACATTTATAGATCATAGTGGTCAAGATATGAGTACGGAAGGTGGACAAAGATTGTTCGTAGATAAGTTTGTCTTTAACTTACTTCCTGAACTGTGTAATAAGTTGAAAGATTCTGAGAGTTCTTGGGCTGTTTCCTCGTCGGCCCAGATATTGGCGACTGCACAGTACTACGAGAATAGGGATAAGGTCGAGAAAGAAAGAGTAGAGAAAAAGACAAAAGACTTAAAGACAAAGGTTCTTTTGCAGCAGGCGTATCCGCCTCGCTCAAATCAGCAAGAGTTACAGCAATGCCCACAGTTTCAGCAAACTCCATCATTTCAGAGACCGCAACAGAAGTCTGGGTATTTTCCTCCAAGACCACCTTTGGGCCTGAATCAGTGTGCGTATTGTAGGGAGGAAGGTCATTATAAAAATTAGTGTCCTGTTTTACGACAGCGCACGAGTGGTATGCCGGCCCCGAGAGGTCGTGGTGGTTTCCAGCAAGTGTCTAGGGGTAGAGGACGTGGTGCGTTTCTTCAGAACGAACGTTCCTTTCCCCCGCAGAATTCTATGAATTGTTTTGATCAACAGAAAATTGCGTCTGGTCAGTCGACTCAGTACTATGCTGATGACTATTATGTTGAGAGTGAGAATGCTGACTATAATGATTGCTAGGACAGCCATGGACAAAGAGAGGGAGTAGTGTCGGTTCCAGTAGATCAGAGTGGGCCTTATGTTGCAGTAGTTACATCAGGTGTGGTAGCGCCTTTTCTTTTGGATACCGGTGCAGCGAAGAGTTCTATCATGCACTCTAAACTCCCTGGCGCACCTTTGTCTGGCTTAACGAATGTTTCGGTAGGATTCTCTGGCGCCCCAGTTCGTAATCCAGTTTCTAGTCCCTTGTCTCTTTCTATAGGGCCTTGTGAGTTGGAAGCACCTCTCATTTTAACGACAGGTTGTGGTGAGAATTTGTTGGGTTTGGATTTGTTGAAAAGGTTGAATGCAACAATGCATTGTTCTCCTTTGGGAGTACAGCTTACATTGGGTAAGAAAGTGATCTCTGCGATGTATTTGTCTAAAGATCGGCTTCCACCGGAATTGCGTTCTCTCTCGGATACTCTTTGGGCCACTGGTCCTAATGATGTGGGTCTTTTGGAGATTCCAACTTATGTTGTAATGCTTAAAGCAAATGTTAAATTGCCACGCATTCCCCAATATAGGATTTCTAGCGATGGTGAAAGAGCGCTTTTAGCAATCATTTATGATTTGATTGAGAAAGGTGTGATTGAAGAAACGAGAGGTAATGTCTGTAACAGTCCCGTTTTGCCTGTCCTGAAGCGCACTGACTCTTCTCAGCCACCTGTCTACAGGTTTGTGATCGACCTTCGAGAGGTTAATAAGATTGTTGTGCCACAGTTTCCTGTTGTTCCGGACATTACTGCTTTGCTGACTATGATTCCTGCTTCAGCTGCCTGGTTTTCGGTTATAGATCTGAAGAATGCTTTCTTCAGTATTCCAATTGCCGAGGAGAGTAGAGATATTTTTGGCTTCTCTTTAGGAGGCCAAAGCTTCCGGTTTAAGCGCGCTCCTCAAGGCTATTGCGAAAGTCCTTCCATTTACAGCCAGGCCTTGAAAACTCAGCTTCATACTCTTGTGTTGCCTGCTGGTAGTGCTCTCATTCAGTATGTTGACGATTTATTAGTGACTGCTGATGATGAGGAAACTTGTTAAGAAGCTACTATTTCTTTGTTACGACATTTGTCTGACTTGCATCATAAAGTGTCACCTTCAAAGTTGCAGTATTGTCGCCAAGAGGTGACCTACTTAGGTCATCTCTTGTCGAAGGAGGGAAGAAGGTTGACCCCAGAACGAATTCAAGCGATTGCTCAAATGACTGTGCCACGTACGCAGAGAGAGGTACGTGCTTTTCTGGGTATCACGTCGTATTGTAGACAGTGGATTCCGAACTTTTCTTTGTTGGCAAAACATCTGTTGGCATTGACTTGTAAGGATATACCGAACCCTCTTCCTTGGTCTGACGATTGTCAGAAAAGTTTTTCTGAGTTGCGTGATGCGTTGTGTTCTGCTCCAGTGTTGGGTACTCCTGACTACAGTAAGCCTTTTACACTCTACGTCCACGAGAGAGAGGGTTGTGCATTGTCAGTTTTGACTCAACAATTCGGTGATAAGCAGCGTCCATGTGCGTATTTCTCGTCGACTTTAGATCCGGTAGCTAGAGCGTTGCCACGTTGCTTAAGAGCTACAGCGGCAGCGGCTGTTTCTATCCGACAGTCTGCTGGATTGGTGATGGATAACACGTTGGTCGTGATGGTTCCACATGCAGTGGATACTTTATTAAATAGAACTAAGACTCAGCACCTTACTAGTGCGAGGTTGTCAGGTTATGAGTTGACACTTTTGGCTAGTCATGTGCACATCAAGCGGTGTAATATATTGAATCCAGCGACATTGCTGCTGATTTCTGTGGACACAGATGGTCAGGAACAGCATGATTGTTTTCTTAGGACGGAGGAGGAAACGAAGGGGAGAATCGATTTGAAAGATGCTCCTCTTTCGGATCCTGATGGTACACTATGGGTTGATGGGTCATGCTACAAGCTTCCAAATGGGGATACAACTGCGGCATATGCCGTGACGACATTATGTACGATTGTTGAAACTGCACGAGTGAGCTATAATTCGTCGCAAGCAGCAGAATTGATTGCATTAACGAGAGCGTGTACTTTATCTAAGGGAAAGAGAGTGAATGTGTATACCGATAGTCAGTACGCGTTTGGTGTAGCACACAGTTTTGGACGCTTGTGGAAAGAAAGAGGATTTCTCACATCGCATGGGACTAAGATCCAACATGGGCAGTTGGTGAATGAGCTTCTTGAGTCACTTACTTTACCGAAGCAAGTTGCGATTGTGAAGTGTAGTGCTCACCGGAAGGTTACGGATGATGTTGGTCGTGGTAATGCGTTTGCGGATGAAGTTGCGAAAGAAACAGCGAGAAATGTGATGAGTCGAATGTACGTTGCAGGCCCTGCGAGATGGATTGGTGCAGCCGGAATGTGTGAAGATACGATTGAGAGTGTGAAATCAATCCAGGCTGAAGCTACTGAAAAAGAAAAGAGTGTGTGGAGAGAAACTACGGGTAGATTGGATTCGACTGGTTGTTGAGTTGAGTTATCAGAACACCAAAGATGGATGTTGCCGGATGCATATGTGCTTGCAGTGGTTACGATGGCACATGGGTTGTCTCACATTAGTGCGAAAGGAATTTGTAAGTTGTTGGCTCCAGTGTGGGAGAATGGTGGGATTCCCAAATGTGCGGAGTATGTGGTCAAGAATTGTATGGTGTGTTTGATGTATAATCCAGGTAAGGGAACTACAACTCCAGCTGGTCACTTTGCGCCTCCGACGTATCCGTTCGAGGTTCTGCAATTGGATTTTATCCACATGGAAAGATGCAACAACTTGAAATACGTCCTTGTAGTTGTTTGTGCCTTTTCTAGATGGGTAGAGGCATACCCCCTAAAAGATAATACTGCCTCATCCACAGCTAAAGTCTTGCTCAAAGAATATTTCCCTAGGTTTGGGTTGCCAAGAATGGTGTGGAGTGATAACGGAAGTGAGTTCATGGGGAAGATCATGAAGAGAGTGTGTGAGGGTTTGGGCATAAAACAAAAATTCCATGCTGCGAATCATCCCCAATCAGCTGGATTAGTGGAATGTTACAATGGCACTCTGAAGCTAAAGATAGCCAAAATTCAGGCGAGTTCTGGTCTCCAATGGCCCGATGCTTTGCCGTTGGCACTTTTGTCAACTAGAACTACAGTACATTCCCGAATCGGACTTAGTCCGTATGAAATTGTTTTTGGTCGACCGGCAAATGTGTGGGGAGTGCCGAGACCAACACAATTTAGTGATATTGACTATCCTGTGTTGGTGGACTATTTGTATGACCTAACGGCTAAATTGTGTGTCTTGCACCAACAGGTTCACGATAACCTGCCACCAGCCTCTGTGGACCCAGGTCACACCATCAATCCTGGTGACTGGGTCCTCCTGAAAAATTTTCAACGGACCAAGAACGACCATCCAAGGGCTGAAGTGGACTGACACATTACACTTTGATGCATGCTTGAGCGGGTTGAAGAAAAATGTAAATAACAGAACCATAGACTAATGACAAAGTCTGACCAAAAACTCCTGCAGGTAACTATATTATATACACATCTTCAGTAAAATCCAAAAGGTCATGGCTAACTCAGGCTTAAAAAAGCCAATCAGTTTGGCATTGGCTACCAGACTCTTGCCTTAAGGCGAGAAAATGAGAAGGGAAGAAAAATGGAAGAAGGAAGGCAAGAAAGAACACAAACGGGAAATAAGAGGATACGATAGAAAGAAAGAGAGGGAAAATGAAAGAGAAGGAAATAAAGTAGCAATGCGGATAGAAAGAAAGGAAGGAGAAATAAGGAAGAAAGTGGAAAAATGGAAGGGGAAATGGAAGGAGGCATGGAAGGAAGAGGAGAAAGGGAAAGGTGGAAGGAAGTGCAATGAAATACAGAATGAAGGAAAATGAATAAGGGAAGGTAAGAGGGAAGAGTAACAAGAGAAGGAAGATAGAGGGAAAGGAAAGAAAAGGAAAAAGTGAAGCAAGGAAGCAAGAGGAAAAAGGAAGGAAGATGAAAAAAGAAAGATTGAAAGGAAGATGAGGAAAGAAGGAAGGGAGGAGAGAGAAGGAAGAAAAGAGGAAAAGGGAAGGAAGGGCAGAGGAAAGAAGGAAGTAAGGAATGCAAAGGGAAGGAAAGGAGGAAATAATAATAAATGAAAGAGCTAAGAAGGTAGGAAAGAAGAAGGCAAGAAAGAAGCCTGAGTGGAAAGAAAGGAAGGAAAGCAGGAATGAAAACAGGACAGAAAGAAGGTATACAAGAAAGACAGACTTACAAAGATAGAGCATCCTCATGAGCTTATATTCAGAATTCATGTCAGTTGCTGGAATGGTTGAATAGGCAGCAGCTAAATAAAGGCCACTTCAAAAGGAATTTACAACAGCATTGGCAGGCCACAGGAACTGATAAAGGGGATAAAGCTAATCTCTCATCTGGTAGAAAGCATCCTGCTATCACATCATGCTCTACAAAGACAAAAGTAAAGTAATAATAAAGTAAAAACAAAAACACTGGCACTGAAGGGTACTACCTTGTGTGTAGATGTGCTCACTCAAAGTAAAGATAGCCAGTGGCTGAAGTTGGCTGCCCCATTGCCCCATGCTGTATGCTGTAGTTGGCAGAAGTAAAATGTGAATGACACAGCAACAGACCAATGGATGAAGAGAGCTGGCTGAAAGACCCTTTATTTATTTATTTTTAAACACATTTTATTGAGCCTTTAGGGAGCGCTAATACAGTATCAATTACATTTATGTTGATATAGACGATCATCGGCAAGCAGTCGGAACTATGGGGCGACATATGGTGGCCTCCGGAACTTGGGATCACCCGACTCCAGTAACGGAGACAAAAAATCTCGGGGTATGGTTAGATCCTGCCCTTAGTTTTGTCTCCCATACTAAGAGAACTGGCGCATGCTGTTTTGGCATTCTGCGAGGTTTAAGACCAGCCTTGAAATTCTTCGATGCCTCGACCAGGCAGCTTGTGTTGCAGGCGACGGTGGTCTCTAGGCTTGACTACGCTAGTTCCCTCCTGATAGGGGTGAATCAGGCCGAAATTACACGTTTGCAACGTGTTCAGAACGCGGCAGCCAGAGCAGTGGTGGGTCTGCCCAGGTTCTGTTCCGCTGCCAACACTCTGCGTTCCCTTCACTGGCTACCGGTTAAGCAGAGGATTCAGTTTAAAGTGCTCTGCCTGTCCTACAAAATTCTTAAGGGCTCTCCTGCCCCAATTCTTATGAATCTGCTGTCCCCGTATGTCCCTGCTCGTCCTTTAAGATCCTTAGGCCGTGACCTCGCAGTGGTCCCCCGGTTTAAGCTCAGCCGAGCTGGAGGTTGCTCATTCCGAGTACGGGCTGCGGTCCTGTGGAACTCTTTACTCCTAAAGATACGTGCGCTGGATGATCTCCTTTCATTTCGTAGGGCCATTAAGACCTTCTTCTTTTCTTAAAACTGTTGGCTTTTTAGTTTCCTGCCTTCTTAGTTGTGTTGTGTTAGTTACCTTGTCAAGCGCCAGGACGCTCCTTTGCTGGAGCAGCTGTGCGCGATATAAGTCCACATAACATAACATAACATAACATAACATAACATAACATTGATACACGTATATTTGGTAGTGTATAGTACTGCAAAAAATAAGAGTCCATGGAATTAATGCATTAGAGGCTGAAATTCCCTTTAAGTGAGCATCTTATGCCTATTATATTATTAACCCCTTCCATGCTGATGAATGCCCCCAGCCGTCATGCATCACGGTGAGCGTGTGCTGATGACGGCTGGGGGCCGTCATGATTCCGCCCACTAATTAAAACGGCCGCACAGGCGCAGAATCGCGGCCGCGCTCTAGGGGTTAAAATCAAAATGCCTTGGCTAATGCCAGACCTTAAAAGGAGGCCCTCCTAATCTGGTAGCGTCCCCATATGGCTGTCGATCAATTCACATCAGGGGATCTGCCGTATTTTTTTGCTCCTTCCGATGTACACTTTTCCTTTTCAGGACCTCCAGAAATAGCCAGATGGTCCCAAACAGGAAATAACAGATATGGCCCCCAGAAATCAAATCTCTGGTGTAGGACTTGCTTCAGAAAAATAAAAACAGTTAGCTGACCAGTGCAAAATCAACATGAAACCTTTCAGCCATCCACTTTGCCTTTTATGTAACTGCTGCACCGGCCGATGCAATGACGGCAATGTAAATCCTGCCCGACAGATGGACTCTCACAGTATAGCGAGAGGTCCTCCACCAAGAGAGTTGAGGCCATGCTCTCTGCTGGCATTGTGGGCTATCTGGCTGCACACCAGGGTCTATATTACCCTCTAGGTGGCTGCACAGCAGGGTATGAATGACCCTATAGGTCACCAAACCGAGGAATAGCTGTTCGGAACTGACACCCCCAGACTACTAAAAGCACTGTGATGTCATAGTAATGACCGATTGTCATATCGCCTATGTATTTTTAATGTTATGTTTAAAAATGTGTAATATTGTCTGTATTTATGTTTTGTTTTTTGTACTTTTATGATGTTAAGTAATCGAATAAAGTGGATTGACTGACTGACTGACTGATTGTGCTTCATATAAATGCCAAATAACAATAAGAATATACATAAGAACAAACGCTGACCAGTGATATTAACCAAAGGTCAAAGGGGGTTGGAGCACTAGCCAGCCATTTGAGTGAACTGGTGCTCTCTGCTAAGGGGCCGGCCCCCTCCTTCTCACCGGGGAGTGATTGAATGCTGCCTGAGCCAGGCTCTGAACGTCTTTGGATTACTGGATCCTGGAGATTGAAAGTTCTAGTCCATACTTACTAGCAGCTCAACTCTGTATGGTTCCAGCAAATGGGAGGACGGAAAGAGCAGGCTCGGCTAGGTATCATTTCTGCTTTTAATTGTATGCAGGATCATCCAATAAGTTACAAATTCCGAGGACACAAGAATTGTGCCTTGTGGGAAGTGTAGTGCTGTTGAACTGTGAATGTTAAATAAAAGTGTTAGAAGATACACACTTCCCTTGACTTTTCAGTCCAGAATGGAAAAACCCCAGTGCCCCATCTAAGCTCCAGTCCTGGATAAAGACATGGCAGTGCTGGGCTCTTCTATTCCAATTAAATGGCATACATAGCGCTGCCACTGCCAATCAATGACACGCTTCACCCTCATCTTCATTTGTCGTGTCTACCAACATACAGACCTGTCGGTGCACTTCATTTTTTTGAAAGCTTTTTTTATAATGCTTGAACTCCGTTCACGAAGGCTCAGCAGATAGAACCAAGGGTCAGACGAAGCAAACATTTTAGCCAAGGCAAACACGGCGATTCTCAAAATTGGAGCGTTTGCAACTGCAGAAAAGTAATTTTCTACACCGGTCCTTAAACGGCGTTGGAAATGGTTACTGAATTGCAATTTGGAGGAGGCATGTTGTGTTCGCCCCATCCAAATTACAATTTGGGTACAATACATATGAATGGTTTCTGACCGGAATTTCGATTGTAAGCCACTGAAAAGTAAGAGATTCCCAAGCTGGTTTGGTAACTCTTTCGCAGAAGGGAAGGGGTCCTCTCTGGCCCACTTACCCTTTGCAAATTATTTTTTTCCTGAATAAATACTTTGCTCACAAAAATCGTTTTCGAAAAGTAGTCCCAGAGATAGAGGTCTGTTGATCTTTGCTGGACACCATCCCCAGTGTGTGTTGCCAATGGTATTGAATTCTAAAATTGTGACCTGTCTAATAAATATTCATCGGCCAGATCGATCTGTGACCCTTTCTGATTGGGAATTACGCAAACTGACCTACTAATACGCAGGACAATTAGCAAAAAAGATACAGGTCGCCAAAAGAAGAGTTGCAATTGAAACCACTTTTAGCAACCAGTATCGCAGTACATCTTTCCTCACTTTTTTCCTGCCTGGTGTCATGTTATTCTCACGTTCTTCCCTTGTATTACTCTCAGTCCAACTGATTGGCCCATATTGCTTCTCACAAGGTCACTAGAGGTTATAGTGCGGGTACGAAGAAGACAAGAGAGTGATTCTTATTCTGGTCAAAGATAGGCTTGCACTTACACAATGGCGAAAGGCTGGGGCACAGCTCCATCAGGCAGGGCCGGAAGATTGGTAGCACCATGTAGCGTGATACAGATGCGCTCCTTGCCGGGAGGTGAGACATGCCAGGTATGCTTCATTAACTCCCTGTTACTCACAGACACTGACACATTTTCCTTAGAGGGCTCCTCTGTGACCTAGCAGAAGGATGAAAACAGGAAGAATTTGGTTAGCAGACATCTTGTTATTGGAGGAATTTGGTTGGCAGACATCTTAGAAATTGGAGGAATTTGGTTAGCAGACATCTTGCTTCCTGGACCCAGATGTATTGACTCACTAATAAGCAACCTCAAACAAACTTTTAAGCCCTGGATTAATTTTAGAACCTGGGGCTGTAGTAAAAGACTGTTCACAAAATGTGTTCACAAATTGCACACTGACTTTTCTTTACTAGTCTTTCATCATGATGTGTCCTAAATCCTAATAGTTTTTTTTTTTGTTTAGGAAGTTTTTATTAAGTTTTTCAAATACATAAGAGAGAAGAGAAAACGGAAACAATAAAATGGGGAAGGGGAGAAGCCATAATAAGATATATATAATATAATTGAAATAAACAATCAGGCAACTACCATGTGATAAAATAGGAATATTGTAATTGAAGAGAAGGAGAAAGGAAAGGAAAGTAGGAAAGAGAAAGAGAGAAGGAAGAAGGGAGAGATAGAGAAAGAAACAGGGGAGGAAGAACCAAACTAAATCCTAATAGTTATATTCACAAAATCTCCAGTTGCAGAAATATACAGGTTTCTATTTGAGACTCTTTGTGAATGACTACAAACAGAAGAAGAGTGACTTTCAAGGAACAGCAAACCCCAATCCCTATCCCAGACGGAACACTTCTATTTAAAAAGAAAAAAAGGTTTTTCAATTGGAAATACATTGGTGCGAGTCAGTGGTTACACCCAGCAGGCTCCCAACACAATTCAAGAGGGAGAATGTACCTCAGTGGAAAACGTTCCACATTGCAAATCATTTACCACCTCATTTATGGAGGACCACCATGCTGAGACTAGAGCCATATTATTGGCCACATTTGCCAAATAAAGGGCTACATTGTGAAAGCAACTGAGTAGATCGACCATACTGCTTTCATGAGAGCCATCTGAAATCATTTAATAGTCTCGTAATAAATGATGGATGAACCACTATCATATATGAAGACACCTTTTAACACACTGCTTTAAAAAAGCAGGTCTATTCTGCAAAACATGGCAGTTGTGTTTTTTTATCGCATCAGAAATGGGCTGATCCTGGCTATGCTTTACATGGTGAATCGTACATGTATAAGCTTTGGAGAACATGCGAAAGGCATGTTCTCCAAAGCAGAAATATAAACTAAGATTCAGAAAATAATATTTTAGTATTGACACTATTATATAATTTGGAGATAATGTTTATTAAAAGGTACCCTCATTTGAAGTGTCAGTAACTGCTCAATTGCATACCACATATTAACGCTTGTCATATGCAGCAAGTAGAGCAAAAGCACAAGAGAAGGTGCATTACAACAGTATAGTCAGGTGAAATAAGGACATTTTAACTTTCATGAAGTTGTCTGAAGTTTCCTGAATTCGCCCAACAATGCCAGGTACACTTGGAAATAATCAGCTTACCTCCTGTTAGAAACTGGTAGAGGGACGCACCTTTGTTAAAGTAGGGACCCTTCCTTCTAGTCAGGGTAAAGGGATTACATACTTTAGATGAACCCTGTTCACCCCCTTGATAGCTTGGCACGAGCAGACCGGTTTATCCAACAGGTATTGTGTAAAGTATTTGCACCCCAGCACATAGTAACACAGTGAGAACACCACAAATGGACACCACACAAGTTTAGAAAGATAAAGCATCTTTTTCTAAACTAAACAAGACCAAACAACAAAAATCCAACATACACAATTCATAATAAGACTATTCAAAGGTTTCAAGCAACTTGGTCCATAGAAAACTATGAGGTTCTTTAATTTCGACTCCATCTTACATTCGCCGCCATTTTGTGTTGCCTTTACACAGGCTGCTCGATGAACGAAGTGTCTCTGCCCTTTGGACTGCAACGTGTCAAAAAAAGACCTCCGTCCTTGTTTTTAAACCAATCTCAGACACCAGCCGGCCTAACTAATCCTTGTCTGGACTACCAAATCCCAGTATCAACTATCTGTTAGCCTTTAGTATTCTTCTCTCGCCATATCTTATCTTATGGCCTTCGCTATTCTCTCCCTGTGTTTTCCTATTTTACAACATTTCTTTTGAAGCATACAGACATGTCCTGCCATTGCAACACTGAACCATGGGTACCAGTATTGATTAACTTTGGGGGCTGGATAACACACCACATGTAAGCAGAGAGCATTCTGGTTGCACAACACCTTGTTTTCAAACTCTTCTGATTGGCTAAAACTTTGTGCATTGGGTGTATGTTTGTACAGATGTATTTTGGCTATAAAAGCTTGTGAGCCACGGAGTAAAGTGGCAGTCTCCTGAGAACCTACTTGGTGTACTTATTTATTTATATAGAAGTTTTCTATAGCGCTAACAAGACCAGAAGGTATCAGAGCGCTTCACAGTAGTGGGCATGAAAAAGAGAACAACATGAAACAAACCCAATAAAAGCAATCGGCGACAGACAATTTGGAAAGAAGAAAAGTTCGGACAGCAGGGCTTCTCAGTACTGGATTCAACAATACCGCATGGATTCTGAGACGTGTACTTCTTGGACAACTGTGCTTAGCTGCAGCTAATTAACTTGGTTTTCTACGCCAACAGAGTATTCCGTGTCTCTGTGCAACAAGGCAGGTGAACTCGAAGATTTCAGGCGTGCCCTGTGCCGCCAGGCCCAAAGGCCCGGTTCTTCAATTGGCAGTCCAACGTGGGGCGGCTTCAGAGGTAGCGGTTGAGCCCAAGGATCGTGAGGAGCCCCGCAGGAAAATTCCAGAGGAGGCGCCCCCACACCAGCGACCCCTGTATGTCGAAAAGTGGACCGATGGTCTTTTGAAGTGTGGCTTCTCCTTTCCAACGGCTGCTGGTGACTGCTGCCCTGACTGCCGCCCTGCCTTGGTCCCTTTTGGTGATGACTGGTATTGCGAGACGTTAGACGGACCTCTGTTGCCGTGAGAAGACATTTGGTTAAGTACTGACGGGTAGCTCCCACTTCTTGGTTTTTGGGTTCTTATATTCGACAATTGCAATTTTCGAAGCCAAGGGGTGAGTACGTTTGTGCTGTTTTGATTAGCCCCTTGTTGTTTGTAGGAAGCCAGTGAAGTCATGATGCCTGGTTTCAGTAAGTTTCAAAAATGGTGTTGTTTTTGTTGCGATATGGACTCCCGACTGGAGGACTCTTTTCCAATTCCTCCGGCTGGAACTCCTATTTATGAGCTTTACTCTAAACATGGTGTAGGCCCCATCACCTTTGTGGGTCCACTATACGAAGAAAGATGGTATTTTACAGTGGCCACATAATGGTAGTTTTGAGCCTGATATTTTAGACAATTTAGAAGCTACTCTGTTTAAACGAAAAGCCCGGCCGGCTATGTTTGACTCTTTTCGCCTTTGGCGCAAGGAAGCCAAACAGAAAGAAATTAAACAGGCAAAAAGAGATAGGAAAGAAAGAGGCATGACTGTTATACAGGCTGCCCAACAGTTTAAAGATAATGAAATAGATCATGCGATAGAGATCTCAGATAGGCAACATCACATGGCGATTGATAAATGTTACCCGGTGCTGCCAACTTCTTCCCCAAATCCCGATGCTGATCTTGAGAAGGATTCTTTAATGTCTCACTTGTTAAGATCGCCCCTGCCCTATGTACAAGGTGCTAATTCACCCCCGCTTTTGTTACCCGTCCAGCAACCTGTTATTCTCCCACCAGCTCCAGCTCCTGCACCTCCACCACAGCCCTTTGTGGCACTACCACTCCCGCCATTTCCTTTGCCTCCAGCTCCCTTGCTTCCAGCTCCTCTGCCTCCGACTTCTTTGCCTCAGTCTCCTTTGCCCTCGACCTCTGTTCTACCTGTTGCCTCTTCTCCTGCTCCGTCTCATACCATATCTCCTGTTTTTCTGCCAACTTCCCCTTCTGTCCATCAGCAGATGGTTGAGACTGTTTCTAGTCTCTTTTCTCCTCTCTTTGGGTCAGTAAGTCTGACTCCTGTTCTTCCCCGTAGTCAGAACCGGAGTTTACTTCCTGATTCCCAAGATTGAGATGAGTTAGCTCTCCTTGCTCGCAGATGGATCATGCAGGGTCCCGAGTATACCGTGCAAGATATCATGGAAACGTTTGAGCAGTGGGATGCCCCTACACAGAGATTTGTTTTTGACGCCATGGGTGGCATTTTAGGTCAGGAATGGGAGGCTACGGGATTGGGTTTAGCTCCCAAGGGTTTGCTGGATATTAGGACTGATTTTGGTAAAGGAATTATTGTGGGTCCTGAGTATGAGAATGCTGTACGGACACATCACTTTCAGATCAATGTTCTTTTTCCGGTCTTTGTCTGAACCTGATACTTCTGTTAGGCGCAAACTGATACACTACCCTATGCAAAAGGTTCCCCCAGTGTGGAGAGAAGCGGTTGCAGCCCAGGATGGTAATCAGCCTATACCAGCTCACTTCCAACGTATATGGGTACATGTACCATGGAAGAGATCTGAGGTGCTGGCCCTTAAACAGTCCTTACCTGACCCCCGTAAAAACCCTGCTGGTTACTACAAAGAATTATCTCAGACTGTTGATGCTTGTATTATGAATTTGGCTGACATAGATATGTTTATGGGAAATGTTGTCCCACAACCATTGTGGGCTAGGATTCAGAAAGAGGACCACGCCCAAGAATTAGGAGGTGATTGGAATGCTATACTGGCTGCTGATAGACTCCAAGTGGGTGGTGTTAAACCTGATAATTTAGTTGCAGAACTTCCTGGTAGAATCAATCAATCAATCAATCAAAGCATTTGTATAGCGCACTACTCACCCGGAGGGTCTTAAGGCGCTTAGGGGAGGGGGGTCCGCTACTGCTCGAACAGCCAGGTCTGAGCTGCTTCCTGAAGGCGAGGTGGTCCTGGGTCAGGCGGAGGTGGGTCGGGAGGGAGTTCCAAGTCTTGGCGGCGAGGTAGGAGAAGGACCTTCCCCCTGTGGTGGCTCTTCGGATGCGGGGGACGGCGGCGAGGGCGTGGCCGGTCGATCGAAGCTGGCGTTTGGGAGCGTAGAAGTTGAGGCGGCTGTTGAGGTATCCTGGGCCTTGGTTGTGCAAGGCTTTGTGTGCGTGGGTGAGGAGACGGAAGGTGATTCTCTTGTTGACCGGGAGCCAGTGCAGGTCTCTCGGGTGTCCGGAGATGTGGCTGCGACGGGGGATGTCCAGGATGAGTCGTGCTGAGGCGTTCTGGATCCGCTGGAGTCTCTTCTGGAGTTTGGCAGTGGTTCCGGCGTAGAGGGAGTTGCCGTAGTCCAGTCGGCTGGTGACGAGGGCCTGGGTGACCGTCTTCCTGGTCTCGGTGGGGATCCACCGGAAGATCTTGCGTAGCATGCGTAGGATGTTGAAGCACGACGAGGAGACGACGTTGACTTGTCTGGTCATGGAGAGGGAGGAGTCCAGGATGAAGCCCAGGTTGCGTGCGTGGTCTGTTGGTTTGGGTGCGCTGCCTAGGGCGGGGGGCCACCAGGAGTCGTCCCAGGCGGAGGGTGAGGATCCCAGGATGAGGACTTCCGTCTTGTCTGAGTTCAGTTTCAGGCGGCTGTTCTTCATCCATTCGGCTACCTCTTTCATCCCTTCGTGTAGGTTGGCTCTGGCGGGGGCGGGGTCGTTGGTGAGGGAGAGGATCAGCTGGGTGTCATCGGCGTAGGAGATGATGTTGAGGTTGTGCTGGCGTGCGATGGCTGCGAGGGGACTCATGTAGACGTTGAAGAGGGTTGGGCTGAGCGAGGAGCCTTGAGGGACGCCGCAGATGACTTCGGTGGCTTCTGATCTGAACGGGGAAGGCGGACTCTCTGTGTCCTTCCGGCGAGGAAGGAGGTGATCCACTCCAGTGCCTTCTCCTGGATCCCGACGTTGCTGAGGCGCTGTACTAGGGTACGGTGGCAGACAGTGTCGAAGGCCGCAGAGAGGTCTAGGAGGATGAGGGCCGCTGTTTCTCCGTTGTCGAGCAGGGCTCGGATGTCATCGGTTGCTGCGATCAGGGCGGTCTCGGTGCTATGGTTGGCCCGGGAGCCAGACTGCGAGAGGTCGAGGGATCCGTTCGTCTCGAGGAAGGCGGCCAGAAGAATAATCACCTTAATGAAAACTATGCTGCCCGCTCTGCGAGTTAATTGGGATAAGTTAGCTGCCTGTAAGCAGAAGAAGGATGAGAGTGTCTCCAACTTCTTTACTCGTTTTGAGGAAACGTTTCTTGATCACAGTGGTCAAGATATGAGCACAGAGGGGGGACAGCGATTGTTCGTAGACAAATTCGTATTTAATTTGCTTCCCAAACTCTCTAATAAATTAAAGGATTCCGAAAGTTCATGGGCTGTTTCTACTTAAGCCCAGATATTGGCTACTGCCCAATATTACGAAAAAAGGGATAAGGAGGAGAAGGACAAATTGGATAAAAAGACTAAAGATTTAAAGATGAAGATTCTTTTGCAACAGGCTTATTCTCCTCGTCCTGCTCAGCGCCAGTTTCAGCCGACTCCCCAGTTTCAGAAGGTGTTTCAGAAACCTGAGCCCTTTGTTCCACGGCCTCCACTGGGTCCTAATCAATGTGCCTATTGTAAGGAAGAAGGTCACTTCAAGAATAATTGCCCGATTTTATTGCAGCGTTCTTGTGGTACGCCTGGGCCGCGAGGCCGAGGTGTCTTCCAGTCAACACCTAGGGGGAGGGGGCGAAGTACAATGTCCCAGGATCAATGTTCCTTTCCGCCTCAAAATTTCATGAATTATTTTGATCAGCAAAATACTCAGTCTGCCCATTATTATAATGACGATTATTATATGGAGGATGAGAATCAGGATTTTAACTCTAGCTAGGACAGCCGTAGACAAAGCGAGGGAGTCATTTCAGTTCCAGTGGACCAAAATGGGCCTTATGTTGATGTCGTTGCGCTTGGTGTGTCAGAGCCATTTCTCTTAGATACTGGTGCAACAAAGAGTTCTATCATCCACTCTAAACTCCCTGGGGCACCTTTGTCTGGCTTAACAAATGTTTCTGTAGGATTTTCTGGCGCCTCAGTTCGTAACCCAGTTTCTTGTCCTTTGCCTCTCTCCATTGGTCCTTATGATTTGGAGGCTCCGCTTATTTTAACAACTGGTTGTGGTGAGAATTTGTTGGGTTTGGATTTGTTAAAAAGACTGTATGCGACCCTGCATTATTCTCCTTCTGGTGTACATCTTACTTTCAGGGGCGGTGGGTGACATTTGAAAGTGGTGAGGCGCAAGTGATTTGCATACAGCACCGTAGCGAGCGAGCGCAGCGAGCGACCCCGAACCCCAAAAGGGAGGTTTGGGGGGATAACCCCCCCAAGAAAATTTTGAAAAAAAGAAGAAAAATCATGCATTTTCAAGCAAATTTGAGAAACCAGGAAGGTTAATAAAGCAATTGTGAAAGTGCAGTTATTACATTAATAGATGGCATAACATAGGTAGCTGCTTATTCAGTATAACCACAGAGCTTCATACATTCCGTCCTATTACGCTGCTGAATTCAGACTATGAGACTTTCATGAAAATCTCAGCTCTAAGAGTAGCAGAAGTTGCACAGCAGTTGGGAAACAGCCTTTACAAATTCAGAAACAACTGCATGGAGCAAGGAATAGCAAAGCCAGACAGGGAGGGTGGTGAACACAGACACCAGTAGGAGGATTTAGCCACCACCTCCTCCAACATAGTCAATCACTGGGCAATAAGTTAATCAGGGCCATCATGCCAACCACTATCCAGTAAGACTACTCTCCTCAAGAGAACAAGAAACTCCACTAAATTCCAAATCAACAGAGAACAGCAAAGACGGCAGCATTCACAATAGACGCTGAGGCCATAGTTATGGTGGGAATGTGCCATGAAGGGTCTAGTCTTAGGCCTGCACAAAGACCATAAATCATGTATATCAAACCGTCCATTGTTTGTCCTACATGCAAACTATAAGCCACATATGTGAAATGATCAAGTCTTTGGACTGCACATGGTCCTGAAGTCACATGTATGATAGGTCCAGTCTGAGACCTGCAGACTGACTACAAGTGACAGATATGAAAAGGTCCAATCTGAGACCCACACATTGAGCATAAGTCACACAAATAAAAAGGTTTTACTCCTTTACTGGTACTGACCACAGGCCACGTGTATGAGCTTTTCCAGTAACAGATCTGCACACTTGCAACACATTACATCTATCAAAACATCCAGTCCTAGAACAGTACCCTGACCACAAGACATATTTATGAAAGTGTACATTGCTTGACTGTGAACTGATCACAGGTCACACATATAAAAAGGTTTAAACCTTGACCTGCATACTGACCAGAGTCTACGTATAAGAAGGACATCCTGTGTTATGCATGCACACTCTCTACTGTATACTGTCTGACTAATACACACAATGCAACGATGGTATGAAATGTTAGCTTTGAGGTCACAGAAACCATGTGAGGGTGTAAGCAGCTGCAAACTAGAAGGTAGAAGGCCTGCTTTGGTAAATGCAGAAGCACATTGTTCATCCAGCACTGCACTGAGATGGATAAGAAAGGAGGAGCAAACAGTGCTGGTAAAATTCTGCCTTATAAAGATCTTTGCCAGGAAGACAGATGGTTTAAATTAATATGGGAATTAGAAGTTAGCAAAATAACACATTAGACACTCAATCGTATGAAAGGTTATCAATGCGAAAACATGTGTAAGTGGTATTAAAAAACTATATTCTCTGTACTAATTTATGAAACCTACATCTTAGTGTAGTTTCCTGTTCTGAGGGTAAAGTCAATTTGGATATGTACGTGTGGTGCAGCGTGAGGGGGTGGGTGGGGGGCGCACAGAGGCAGTTGCCCTGGCGGCTTACGTAAAATTCTTAGGGGCATTTTTAGAGGCGCAAATTTTTTAACGAAAAGTGAAAGAATACTTGCCCTGCTCCTGGCGCTGGCAACCAACCCACGCTATTCCGCTGTGTAATTGACATTCAATTCCACATATTTAAAATGTAATATTAGAACTGAAAGACCCTGCAGTGAAAGTGAAGGTGCTGCTGCTGCATTGTGGCGGGACATTACGCTCTCCTGCTGCTCCGAATGAGACTGGATTTAAAACGGTGTCTCCTATACAGATTACATACATTCTACATGCA
Source organism: Lissotriton helveticus (assembly GCF_964261635.1). Classification (NCBI taxonomy): domain Eukaryota; kingdom Metazoa; phylum Chordata; class Amphibia; order Caudata; family Salamandridae; genus Lissotriton; species Lissotriton helveticus. The sequence goes on along the minus strand of NC_136062.1, from coordinate 212,686,014 downwards.
TGTATCAGCCCTTGCCCAAAGGTTAAAACCATAACAAATCTCATTGTTGTGGAATTCATTATTTTAGTTTCCGCAGAATAGATTCTGGACACTGACTTGACCCTTCCAAGTGCTTTGTAAACTGATAAAAGTGGTTTATGTTTTTAAATAACATGAAGCATTTACAATGCAAGTGGGCCAGTTTTCTCTTGTGTACCATGCGCTCTTTACCCCTCCACAGTTGTCTTAAACCTACATACAATCACTATTAGGTTTTACATTATCACTAAATACAATTGCATCAATTCTTGTTTACCATCTTCCAGGGAGGCTGGCCTACAGTGCATCGAGCAGTGCCAGAAGGACTGGTCTCAAAAATCAGTATGCAGACGTGTTTTCTGTTTTGAGGGCCCATTTTATGGTCTGGTGGGCCAACGTTTGCTATGGATTTCCCTGATATTACCACAAACACTCCCTACAGCAAGCACAAATACCACAAGAAGAGCAAAAGCATAGCGTGAATGGAGACCGATAGGACACCAGACAGGCAAAATCAGCAAAGTCTACAGGCCAGGCTGGCAGGTGGCAGCTGAGGGTGGGAGAAGTCTGTGGGCAGTTTTAAGTTAATACCACCCGGGACCGTCCGTAAGCCAGACCCACTTACCGGAGGTCAGCTGAGCTCACTCACTCACTGTAGTGCGGCTGCGGCGTCGTGACTCTCACTCATGTCACGTGCCGCCATCGGGCTGTGCTGTGGGGCTGGGCCTGGGCTTCTAAAGGTCTCGCTGGGGCTTCTAAGGTCTACCATGGGAATGTGCTCCCTCAGGAGAGTGGTCTGGTGGACTGTTCATGAAGGCTGAACCTGCTTCCCCAGAACCAAATTCGGCAGCTCTGGCGTAGTGCCACATCCCCCAATGAACACCATACTATCCCACTGAGACACCCACACTGCCTTCAGCTACAACCCAGTAGTGCCCGGCTATATATACCTGGATGCGGCTCAATTCAAATTATGCACAGGAGTGATATGTTGCTTGGAAAAAAAAGTACCTTCCTGGAAAAAGCAAACCCTCATATGGATGCAAGATTAAGTAAAGCATGTGAAATGTAAGTAGAACAACATGGCTACCTTAAATCTTTTAAACTCATTATCCAGAAATCAAGAGTGTTTTTTACTGAAACTTTAAGCACCACTACAGATCCCTGGAGGGACCAGTATCACGGTCCATTGCTTATATCCTATGAACCGTGAGCAGTATGGTTTAAAAAGACTACATTCCTAAACACAGAGCTGTGGTACGCATTTTATAAACTAAAATAAGGAAAAAAGCGGATAAGGATCACATTAATCGGTTTCCACTCCACCCATCTACCAGGTATTGCAGTACCTCCAGGAATGGTGCACCTCATCACCAAGGGAAAACAATGCTGTTCAAAGAAAGAGGAGAAAACAAAAAGCAGTGCTTCGCTGGCAAACTCTGTAAAGTCGCACTACTGTGTTTGGGCGTTAATAAAACGAATCTGGCCACTTTGTGAACGCTTAGTGGGGCTACGCCCCTACGCCCCAATGGACGCACCGCTGCTGGCATTTAGTCTCTCTGGCAGAGGTCTATCAAGTCTCTAACCAAGTTTGTAGTAGCAACACAGGGTCCCATGGCAGTGGGATCTCGACAGCAACGGGATCCACAAGGCAGCATTCCTTTCAGGAGAAGCCCAGTGGCCAGCAGCACAGCACGTCGCTTGGAGGGTCGTGGCAGGAGCAGAGGCTTCCGACATTGTGCCCTTTTCTGAGCAGCACCTGCAGATCGTGGCTCACTCCGACAATCAGCTGTGTACTTGATCACAATGTAGCTCATTCCAACAACTAGTTGGAGCTTCTTCTTGAGCGCCACAGCCATACGCCTGCCGCAGCCAATTCGGGTATCAGGCACTATCTACAGGATACTGTGTCTGGAGGTGACAACCTACATTTTTCAAGAGGCGTCAGAGGGCATATCTCAGGTCATTGAATCTTCCAGACTGGCCCCAAAGTAACAACACAATTGGCAGTGCCATGGTCAGGCAGTCTACTTGTGGGGAATGGATCACTGACATAATATCGACAACACAAATATCGAGATACACAAATATCGAGTCAAAAATATCGATTGACAAAATATCGACTCCCTATCTTCAAACAGGTAAGTACCAAAATATCGGCTCCAAAATATCGACTTACAAAAATATAGACTGTCAAAATATCGATTTTTTAAATGTCTTAAAATTAAGTTAAAACTAATATAGTAATAAATATATTTAATATAAACTTAGAAATAATTAATAAAAAAATGTAATTTTAATAAATAATTTATATAATTAAAAAATTATATCACCAAAAATTACACACATATATATATATATATATATATATATATATATATATATATATATATATATATATATATAAATAAACATATTATTAAATAAACATATATAACATTTTAGAAAATGTTTAAAATTTATTGTTACAACTATAGTGAGTTCAACATTAGCAAAAGTGTTGGATAGCGTAGAGGTAAAATTAACTATTCCCACTCCAGTGGGTGCAACAGTAGGGAAAGCGCTGGATAGCGTAGGGGTTAAAATTACTATTCCCACTCCAGGGATGTATGACGTTACAACGCATACTTTTACAACGCCTACCATTACAACAAAACTTTTACAACGCAAAAACTTTTACAACGCATACATTTACAACGCAAGAATTTACAACGCATATACCTTTACAACGCATACCATTACAACGTAAGTATTGGTAAGTATATAATATTTTTTTTAATATAAATTAATAAAAAATATTATAATACAATTTAATTTTATTTAATTTTATTAAATAAATTTAATTTAAATGTAATTTTACTTTATTTTTACAAAGTACCCCTGTACCCCAAAAACCCAAAAATGACCCTGAACCCTAAAAATACCCCTTTACCCATAAACTGAAAACTGACCCTGAACCCTAAAAATACCCCTTTACCCGAAAACTGACCCTGAACCCTAAAAATACCCCTTTACCCCAAAAACTGAAAACTGACCCTGAACCCTAAAAATACCCCTTTACCCAAAAACTGAAAACTGACCCTGAACCCTAAAAATACCCCTTTACCCCAAAAACTGAAAACTGACCCTGAACCCTAAAAATACCCCTTTACCCCAAAAACTGAAAACTGACCCTGAACCCTAAAAATACCCCTTTACCCCAAAAACTGAAAACTGACCCTGAACCCTAAAAATACCCCTTTACCCCAAAAACTGAAAACTGACCCCAAAAACTGAAAACTGACCCTGAACCCTAAAAATACCCCTTTACCCAAAAACTGAAAACTGACCCTGAACCCTAAAAATACCCCTTTACCCAAAAACTGAAAACTGACCCTGAACCCTAAAAATACCCCTTTACCCCAAAAACTGAAAACTGACCCTGATCCCTAAAAATACCCCTTTACCCCAAAAACTGAAAACTGACCCTGAACCCTAAAAATACCCTTTACCCAAAAACTGAAAACTGACCCTGAACCCTAAAAATACCCCTTTACCCAAAAACTGAAAACTGACCCTGAACCCTAAAAATACCCCTTTACCCCAGAAACTGAAAACTGACCCTGAACCCTAAAAATACACCTTTACCCAAAAACTGAAAACTGACCCTGAACCCTAAAAATACCCCTTTACCCAAAATCCCAAACATAACCTTTTAAAAATAATTATATACTTACTAATACTTACATTGTAATGGTATGCGTTGTAAAGGTATCTGCGTTTTAAAAACATGCTTTGTAAATGTATGCGTTGTAAAAGTTTTTGCGATTTAAAAGTTTTGTTGTAATGGTAGTGCATAGTAAAAGTAGCGTTGTAAACGTTGCATACCCACTCCAGTGGGTGCAACAGTAGGGAAAGTGTTGGATAGCGTAAGGGTTAAAATTACTATTCCAACTTCAGAGAGTGCAATAGTAGGGAAAGTAAATACTTCACAAATAGATATAAATAACATAAATAATAATACCAATTACAAATAATTAAAATATTTAAAAAGTGTATAAAAATAATAAAATATTTATTTATAAATACAAAATAAAATAATTTAATAATAAAAATTGCCTACTCATACTAATTAATTACCTATTAACAATAAATTAATTTACAATTTAAAAATTAATAAATTAATTTTAATTACCAATTATATTTTAATTAATTACCTATTAAAAATTAATAAACAATTAATTCAAAATACATACCAAAAATTTAAATGACATTTAATTAATGAGAATTAAATTATTTCCCACCCTATTCCCCTATAAACCCACAACCCGCTACAGAAATTAAATGAATGAAATTAACATATTTATCAATTAATTAAAATTATTTACCAATCATATTTTTATTAATTACCAATTATTATTTAATTAACAATGTATTCCAAATAAATAAGAATAAATAAATTAACTTATTTAATTAATTATAATTAAATAACTTCCCACCCTATTCCCCTATAAACCCACAACCCGCAACAGAAAATAAATTACTAAAATTAAAATATTTATCAATTAATCGATTATAATTAATTACCAATTATATTTTAATTAATTACCAATTAATAATTAATTAACAATTAATTCTAAATAAATATCAATAAATAAATTAACATATTTAATAAATTACAATTAAATTACTTCCCACCCTATTCCCCTATAAACCCACAACCCGCTACAGAAAATAAATTACTAAAATTAAAATATTTATCAATTAATCAATTATAATTAATTACCAATTATATTTTAATTAATTACCGATTAATAATTAATTAACAATTAATTCTAAATAAATATCAATACATAAATTAACATATTTAATTAATTAGAATTAAATTACTTCCCACCCTATTCCCCTATAAACCCACAACCCGCTACAGACTTATATTACACAAAAAATAAAAATTATTATTAACTTACCTTAAATTCGATATTTTTGTTGTCTATATTATGTCTAGTCGATATTATGTCCATATTATATTTTTGAGTCGATATTATGTCCATTCTATTCGATATTAATTTTCTCTAGTCGATATTTTTGTTGTCTATATTATGTCTAGTCGATATTAGGTCCATTCTATATTTTTGAGTCGATATTCTGTCCAGTCGAAATAAAAGACTCGATATTATGACTGCACACCGTGGGGAATATGTCAGCATGCGCTTATTTCTGCTTCACGTGCGACCACATGCCTGTCACTGGAATTCACTAATACGGTATACTGTACCCACCATGCTGCCTGCATGAAACCTGCGAGAGAGACGGTTACACCGTCACTAGAAGGGTGTTCTTGGTGTTCCCCTCCAGGTTCAGCACCTATCAATGTTGAAAGACCAGGCCTTGGACAATAGGTGCACACAGGATTGGTGTGTGGGATGATCAAAAAGCAGCAGCGGTTTCTTCATTCGGGCGTTGCCCCCAAGCACTGTGGGCTAAACATGTAAAATAAAATGATTTCATTGCCATTTTATTTTTCACTATGGATCGCCCAAGCCAGGAAAAAAAGGGGGCTGGTGTCATCTGCTGCGAATTGGCATCAGAAAACTAGAGCAGTGACTGACTGGGAGCTCCGAAGCATGCATGTCAGATTGGCATGTCACAATGTCTTAGGTCGGCCAAACTATCATGCACACTTTTATTTCTCCATCGCAGTTGTGCTGCACAGCTCTGTTGGAGAAAAGTCACAGGCTCCCTGTGTCCAAGCGAGCATCAGGCCAGCCCGCACAGGCCAATCCAGGCGCTTCTCTCAGGCAAGCATGACAGCAGCGGTTGGATTGGGTGGGGAGCCTGTGATGAAGTCCATTGACTGCCGCGAGGTCGGAGGAGAGCTGGAGAAGAGCAGCGAGGCAGCGTTAGCGCAGGTAAGTCTTTTGTTTTTGGACTCCCCTAAACCCTCGGCTGGCCCTCCACTTTAGGTTGGTGGTGGCTGTCCCCACCAAAATGCCAGGATCACAGATATGATTGGGTACAGAGGGCAGGCTCTACATTATGCAGGAGACATTCCCTTCCCATGTCAACATGTAACACTTTATTTTGGCTCTAAGAGTGCACAGCTGCATCTCCCGATCTAAAATGAGTCATGTTCATTAAGAGCTACACAAACTGCTTTTTGGGGTCATTCTGAAAGAGGGGCTCACATCTCATCGCCTACCGCCAGAGTGCTTTTGGAGAAAAACTTGTGTATGGACCCAGCTTGAGCCTTTGGGCGAAAAAATTATTACTGAAATTACCGGAACAGAGAAACACTTTGAATGACTGGTTGAGAAGCGTGGAAATCAGTAAAACGTCGTTCAAGCCGCTGTTGCTACACAACAGTATTGATAAGGTTGCTTCCAAGAGAGGTGTTCTCCTGACAACCAGGGTATTCCCTGGGCAGGTGGTTGGGGGAGGGGGCGTTGCTTACTGTAACTGAAAATTACAGTATTCGTTGGGACAACTCTTCAAGTATAACCCTGATCATCAGAACCTTACAAAATTATGATGCTGTGGTGAAGAGTTCCATAAACACCTCTCCATTGAAACGTATCTGACAGGGTAGATTTTGAGCTGCTAAAAAAGGTAGGAAAGTGCATTCCAGGTTACGTGTTTATCCTCGGAAGGTCGGGGCATACGGACGGGTGACTGGCACTACGGGAAGCTCCCAAGACTAGTGAATGGTACACATGGGTTTAGTTTGGATATATAAAGTGGCAAAAACGAAACTGTGTAAATCCAGCCTCGACATCCTGTCTTATTACCGGTGTTCGTGTACTTAAGGAGTCCCTCTTCACCTCCGTCATCCTGACGTCGTTTGGAATAAAATACTAGTTGAACTGGGTTAGTTCGAAGGATGGAAAACTTGACTGCTTTCTTTTTGCCACTCGCCCAGCCTCACTTCCTTGTTGTCTAGCATGAGGTTTCCTACACGTTTTTCTGATGTAATGAAGGTGACGTGTTCAATAATCCAATATCTGGAATTGGACCTATATACACCACCCACAGCCTGAATAAACACCAAACCCGACACCGTTTAGGAGGGACACTGTGTGTTCTCGAAACCCCCCTCCCCCAAAAAATGTTTTATGTTCTCACCGAGTCCATCTTTCTCCATCCTGAAATTCAAATACAACAAACGAACAAAAACCACCACCATTATCCACCATTTGCTGCAGAATCCTGGCTCCATGATTCTAGATGTTTTTATACGGAAATATACATGATGCTCTACTTTACAGACTGTACAACAGGCATCACAACAAAAGTTGTTCTTTCTTTTTTGGATCCATTTCACCAGGGATCGAAGCACCGTTTCAGCGAGTGAGACAGAAAGAGACGGGGCAGCTGACAACGGCAGATGAGGAAAAGTGGACATTTCAAAACTTTATGAATTCTACCTTAATACACTGGCACATGAAGAACCTCCACAACAGAAGCAGGCTGCACAACCAGTTCTTTCCTTGCCGCTCCTGAGACGCTACACGAATGAAACTTAACTACTGAAAAAGTGACAACGACGTCACGGCGCGCACACATCCCGAATGGCCAATCACTGCATGGCTTCACATGCTGTGATTGGCCATGATATGCAGTCAGTGCTGAGGCAGTGTGCCACCCACCACCAGCCAATCCTGGCTAGGGGGGCACACTGCCTACTCGCCCTCTGGTGCCTTTGAAACCCCGGGCCCGGCTAGCGCAGCAACCCCCCCCCCCCCCCCGCCCCTTCGGTCCCTCTGTGTCAGCCTTGTAGCGCATGCGTCGGCTAGGTGCCACCCTAAAATCCTCATGCGCAGAGACAGTGTCTCTGCGCATGTACTGCTGCTGGCCTTCTGCAGACTCAGGCCGTCACTCAAGCTGGGCTGGCCAGCCCCACCCCCTAAGCATCTGTTTTTTTTCCCGGACTGAAGCGCAGCGCTGCAGGGCTTTCCTGTGTAATTATTTAATTGAGGTGCTGGCTGCTCTTGTCACGGTGCGTCCAGGGCTTAGTGGGGCTACGCCCCTACGCCCCAATGGACGCACCGCTGCTGCTTACTTTAGGTAAGAGATTGACCTCCCCGACATATTTGTCTAGAGACCAACTCCCTTCCGAATTACGTTCCCTGCCTGCTACTCTTTGGGCTGCAGGCCCCAATGATGTTGGTCTCTTGCAGATTCCACCCTATGTTGTCATCCTCAAGTCTAATGTTAGGTTACCTCGCATTCCTCTGTACAGAATTTCGAGTGATGGTCAGAGAGCACTGATGGCTATCATTTATGATTTGGTTGAGAAAGGTGTGGTTGAAGAGACTAGAGGAAATGTGTGCAATAGACCTGTTTTGCCTGTCCTTAAACGTACTGACTCTTCCCAGCCACCTGTTTATCGTTTAGTGATCGGTCTCCGGGAGGTCAACAAGATTGTTGTACCCCAGTTTCCTGTTGTCCCAGATATCACTGCTTTATTGACAATGATACCTGCTTCGGCAGCCTGGTTTTCGGTCATTGACCTTAAGAATGCTTTCTTTAGCATTCCCATTGCTGAGGAAAGTAGGGATATTTTTGGTTTCTCTTTGGGAGGCCGCAGTTTCCGGTTCAAGCGTGCACCTCAAGGCTATTGTGAAAGTCCCTCCATTTATAGTCAGGCTTTGAAAACTCAGCTCGATGCTTTCACTTTGCCTCCAGGTGCCACCCTTATTCAGTACGTAGATGATCTGTTGGTTGCTGCTGATTCTGAGGACGTTTATAAACAAGTTACTGTTTCACTGTTGCATCACTTGTCTGACCTTCATCGTAAGGTTTCGCCCTCTAAATTACAATATTGTCGCCAAGAGGTTACCTACTTAGGTCATCTCTTGTCGAAGGAGGGACGGCGATTGACCCCAGAAAGAATCCAAGCAATTGCACAAATGTCTGTACCATGCACACAGAGAGAGGTGCGTGCCTTTTTGGGCATTACCTCTTACTGCAGACAATGGATTCCGAATTTTTCTTTGTTAGTGAAACCTTTGTTGGCACTTACCCTTAAAGATACACCCCAACCTCTCCCTTGGACAGAGGAATGCCAGAAAAGTTTTACTGATTTGTGTACTTCCTTGTGTTCTGCTCCTGTGTTTGGTACTCCGGATTACAGCAAACCTTTCACACTTTATGTACACGAGAGAGAAGGTTGCGCGTTGTCAGTTTTGACACAACAATTTGGTGACAAGCAACGCCTGTGTGCTTATTTTTCGGCTACGTTAGACCCTGTAGTTAAAGCATTACCTGGTTGTCTGAAAGCTAGAGCAGCAGCAGCAGTTTCTATTCGCCAATCTGCTGGATTGGTGCTAGACAATACGCTTATTGTCATGGTGCCACATTCAGTGGATACACTTCTAAACAGGACAAAAACTCAGCATCTTACGAGCGCACGTTTATCGGGGTATGAGCTGACGCTCTTGGCTAGTCACGTGCTCATCAAGCGATGTAATACCCTAAATCCAGCTACATTGTTACCGATCCCAGTAGAGAAAGACATTCAAGAGCAACATGATTGTTTTCTCCGTACAGAGGAGGAGACAAAAGGTAGGATTGATTTAAAAGATACGCCGCTCCTGGACCCGGATGGGATCCTATGGGTGGATGGTTCGTGTTTTGAGCTCCCCAATGGTGAAACGATTGCAGCCTATGCTGTTACCACTTTGCATACAATTGTGTAGACAGCACGCATTAGGCAGAATTATGCCCAAGCAGCTGAATTGATAGCTCTGACTAGAGCTTGTGTATTGGCTAAAGGGAAGAGAGTGAATGTGTTCACCGACAGCCAATATGCATTTGGGGTGGCCCACAGTTTTGGCCGCCTTTTGAGGGAAAGAGGATTCTTTACCTCACATGGTACTAAAATACAGCATGGTCAGTTAGTGAATGACCTTTTGGAATCACTTCCTTTACCCACTCAGATAGCAATTGTGAAGTGTAGTGCGCATAAGAGGATCACTGATGATGTGGGTGAAGGAAACGCTTTTGCAGATCAGATAGCGAAAGAGACAGCGAGAGATGTGACGAGTCATATGTATGTTGCTGGACCTGCTAGATGGGTCAGTCAAGGAGGAATGTGTGAACAAGCCGCGCACGCAATTTCCCACGCCCGGAGGCGCTTAAAATCGGACGCACTCCCGGTGGAGCGGGTGTCTCCTGCAACTAACTTGGGGCATTATCGAACATTTGGTCGTTGACAGCCTTACCGTGTCCCTGCACTGCAGCCCTCCCGCCGCCGCATTCCTGATCATCGCGGCCACCGTGAGGAGGACTGCAATCCCCAGGGGGCATAGCGGCACAAGCCGCGCATGCAATTTCCCACACCCGGAGGCGCTTAAAATCGGACGCACTCCCCGTGTCGCGGGACGCCGGGCTAAGCCCGGGCAAAGGGCGGGCCCTCTAAGGCCCTCACAGGCCAGAGGAGGTCGGGCTGGGCCCTCTCTCTGACATCGCCACTATCAGGGGTGAGCCATTACTATCAGCATTATTTTGACTTTCCTTATGGATTGATATTCTTGGTTGACAAGACTGTTTGTTCTAAACTGGGAATAAGATATCCTCTGAGATGGCTAAATCTTTATCTAAAGCAAACTCTGGGGGTGGAGGGTTGGGACTTTGGACGCTTTCCTGAAACGTGCAGAAACAGCTGTGGCCAAAGAAATTGAACTCGTTGAGAGAAGGCTATCGTTAGAACCACTCTGTCAAGTGCCTTTGCCTGTAGTAACCATAGAGCCCCCCCCCAGACACTAATGCTTCCCTTATCCGCCATATTACAAACGGGGCTGCTGTTGACGTTAGTCTGTCTATTGCCTCGAATTCATCTCATGTGTCTAGTTTAATAACCTCTCCCATAGTCACATGTACTAGGCAGTTACGGTCCACCTCAGTTATCAGCAATAATGATGCGCCAGGGAAAAGAAAGGCAAGTGACCCCCTTAAAAGTACTTGGCGAAAAGCTAAACAGCCCAGAACAGTAGAAATAAAGGTATTTTGTCTGGGAGGGGTAGACAGGATGGAAGTATCACAAAACCGACTATGGAAGATAGAAGGAAGGGAGGTCCAGAGTTAGGTAATCATGTAAATGACAAGACGGGGGACAATATGGGCCACTTTATTGCAATAATGGAAGGCTGAAAGCATTTCTTACCCCAATCTTATCTTTAGGCCTTCGCTATTCTCTCCCTGTGTTTTCCTATTTTACAACCTTTCTTTTGAAGCATACAGACATGTCCTGCCATTGCAACACTGAACCATGGGTACCAGTATTGATTAACTTTGGGGGCTGGATAACACACCACATGTAAGCAGAGAGCATTCTGGTTGCACAACACCTTGTTTTCAAACTCTTCTGATTGGCTAAAACTTTGTGCATTGGGTGTATGTTTGTACAGATGTATTTTGGCTGTAAAAGCTTGTGAGCCACGGAGTAAAGTGGCAGTCTCCTGAGAACCTACTTGGTGTACTTCTTGGACAACTGTGCTTAGCTGCAGCTAATAAACTTGGTTTTCTACGCCAACAGAGTATTCCGTGTCTCTGTGCAACAAGGCAGGTGAACTCGAAGATTTCAGGTGTGCCCTGCGCCGCCAGGCCCAAAGGCCCGGTTCTTCAACTGTGGATGTGTGATTTTACACCAGAGGACCTGTACCTGCTTCAAACTTCACAAGGCCAAAAAGCCACAGAGAGGAGAAGTGCCAGAAAGCACAGCAATGCATCAGCTCCTCAGTCTTGGGGAAGCGCTGTAACAGTTCTGCTGCATGCAGGAGAAGTGATGAGTCGAATCTGGACTGTACGGGGAAGTGAGGCATTGAAATCCAAGACGTTTCTGGTCTGTGGATGATGCGTGGAAAAACTTGGCACACAGGTACGATGCGTGACACACCGGAGAATGATGCAACACTTTACAAGGCTACGAGCCTTCTGGCGTTGGTGCTGGGGGTTGCGCGATGATGCTTTGTGTCATCTGGCATCGGTTCCGAGAGGCTGGCAGCTGCTAAGCGGGGCTTGACAAAGCTTCGCGTCATCCGGCATCAGTTCAGAGAGGCTTGCAGCTGTGCAGCGGGACTCAGTGAGGCTTTGCGTAGTCCAACATTGGTTCTGAGAGACTTTTCAAGGTTTCGCGATGCTTCACACTGTTTCTTGCAGAGATCAGCTGCAAAAACCATTTCTGAAGCCCTTTAATTTGGGGGAGCTACCTCAGGCAAGGGTAGGACTCACAGATAAAGTCCAGCAGCTTTGGGATACACCAAACCACTAGTCATAGAAACACTCAGAATAGTAGGGGCCAGGTGGTGCATAGAACCACTGAGAAGAGTAGGGGCCATGAGACTCATAGAGACATTCGGAAGAGCTGAGGCTTTGGGATACATCAAACTACTGAGAGGAGGCAGAGCCATGAAACTCATAGAAACATCAAAAAGTGTAGTGGCCAGGCAGTGCATAGTCCGATCAGGAGTGTAGGTGCCATGAGACTCTTAAAACCAGCAAAAGGAGATGCACAGAATCGATGACAAGTGCAGGGGCCATTAACAGGTTTGACTTTCTTTAATAATGCTCTTTAAGTACAATGATGGCACTCTGCTAAGCTGAACTTCTGGCTTGGTTTGTACGTTGTAGATATACCCAAACAAGGGAATCCAAAAACTTGACACCGTGAATCCACATGCACACAGCCATCCAACAATACAAGCCAGCAGGGACAGACTGGCCGTAGCGGGCAATGGGCGTTTCCCTGGTGGGCCGGAGGGGTAGGGACCGATTTTGTGGCCACAGGGGGCCGCCTTTCTTACACGTGTCGGTTTTGCAGCAGTGCTGCAAAATCGGCCCTCTGTAAGAAAAGCGGGAGCCGTGCTTAGCCGCTAACAACCCCCTCCTCTCCCGTTCCCAGGGCCGGTGGAGAAGCAACCTGCCAGGGCTGGTTGCTGTTCCCAGTCCGGCCCAGTAAGCCAGACACAACACTATGCACGTTGAACACAGCACCAATATGTCCTACTGGGGAATATCACATTGCTTTCAACAACATTTGACATCAAGACACACCATCAATCAATTAGAACTTTATTCGTCTGCCATAGAGCCATGAAAATACAGAATTGTTAGTAAAAGAAATAAAATACAGAATTCAGTCAATATTCATATACAATTTAACAAAATGAAGAATGACTCTTGATATACCTTTGAGGGACTTACAAAAACTAGGGGACCTGGGAAACTCCAAAGGCTTTGACAAATGGGATCGAATTGGCATTTCCCACATTAGGGACCTCTGGTGCAAAGAGGGCGTGAAGCCCTTTGACACCCTCCAGCGTCAGTATGCACTAGCAGATTAGGAGCGTTTTCGTTACCTGCAAGTCCGACACGCATTGCAAACACTGCTGCCCCGTGACTCCTCCCCACCAGATTTCTCCCCACTGGAGAACAGGCTACTGGATGGTCATTTATCTGAAAAAGCTATCTCCCTAACTTACCGAAAACTCATTAACATCATGGAGGACCCCCTGCAGTCTCCGCCTGGTGCAGCTAAAGATACTACACATAATTGACATAACAGGTCCCCAATTGACACACATGGGTGGCCCGGTGGATGGGTCTTGTAGAAGGGGATGCACCCAAATGGGCACGTTCATGCACATAATATGGCATTGCGAACCAATCCAGGAATATTGACTTAAAATACACCAAGTAATTAGCAAAACAATGGGAGTCGAAAATAAGCCAGAAGACCCTAGATTGCTCCTTAACATCTGGGAACCCACTGACCTCAACACATACACCACACAATGGGTCACACTCGGCTGCATGGACGCCAAGAGGAACATCGCACATCTCTGGGGGGCCTCGCATACTCCCCCGATCACCGACTGGGAACAAGACCTTGATTGGTGTATGCTACAGGAAAAGACAGTGTACATGGCCCGGGGCTGCCCCCGAAAATGACCCAAGATATGGGCCCCCTGGAACGAATACCATGGCAACATATGTACACCTCCCGATAATTCTGACTGTGATGATCCCCCTCCACGTGATCTCCAATGCATTATCCTACTGTATCTGTATGTATATTTGATTTCATTGTAATCCCTACTATTGACTTTTTGTGGAACTGTACCTGTATGTCGAGTCTGTTTAATAAAAAGATTTTTTTTTAAGTTGAAGAATAAAAATATGTAAGAAGAACCTACTTAATGTGCTATGTGCTTCTAAAACATTGCTACAGTACATAGTTCTGAGCTTCCGCCCATACAGATGGAGGACAGCAGCATTAGGTGCATTGAGAGTCTAGAACGTACAACAGCCCGTAAAAACAAACTTATGTAAAAGCACGTTTTATCATCGTGAAGTTCTTTTAAAACAAGCAATGACTGAGTGCAAATTGTCAGTTTTCTAGTCTTAATTAAAGGAATTAATAAACATTTTGGAGTATTTCTGATAAATAACACAAATGTAAAATGCAACGGCGACTGTTCAAAAGCATTATTACATGGGCATACAAGTGATCCTAAATTATTGCGGAAACCTAAGGGAAAGCAGAGTAGGTACTGTGTTGTGTTTTCCCAAAATGGAACATTAAAGAGCATTTCCATCTTGCTCTCCCTGCACATAGATGATTGCTAAGAGTGTTATCATGGTTCACTGACATGTCGAAATGGAAGTTTTTAGTGTTTCGGAGCTTTGACATTTTCCTGGGCACGAAGTAGCAGTGATGTTTAAACTTGCTTCCATCCCATTGTAGCACATATGTCAGTGTAGTAAATATCTGGGGAAGTTCAATAGCATCAAAAGATTTTTTTTACAAAGGATAACCATGGAATATAAAGGCCTTTATCACACACTAGGCAGTCTTTTATTATCTCTTGTTAATGACGCCTCCTCATTTTTCCAAATCGAAAGCCATATCAATGGGGGCAGATGTAAGCATGGTCAGCTCTATAGTTTGGCCCCAGCTCATTATGGCAGAAGAAATGTGAAGTAGAAAGTGGGACGGATAGAAACTTTTGACAAAAGTGATTTTCCTCTATTTGAATTGCAGTGGAGTCCCTGATGTCCCAGACTCCCATCCCCTAGGTAGCAACCGGAACACATTGCATGGAATAAGTTTGCTACATATGAGTGAACGCTTGACCCCTGGGGAGGACGGCAGGCTGAAAAGTGAACTAACTGCCCTCGATAACTTGGTTTTCGCACAACTATGTTCAGTGTCCATGAGCCAGTGGAACTAGAGACCACTCCCAGGTAAGAGAGTTTTTTAATGTTGTAAAGGTGGCTGTGGTTCCGCCTGAAATACTTGGTAATGGAATACACTTTGGGCCACAGGCCATGATGTAGGATTTAGAAAAATTGGTCAGAAGGTCAAAGGTGCCCATGAATTCCACGAATTAATGGACAAATCGTCGCAAAGGTGTGTGCCAATAAAACTGCATAATTTATTTATTTATTTATTTTATTTACAGAGCGCGACATTCATCCGAATGGATATCACGGCGCTGAGGGAAAGCTCTTTCGAGTGAGAAAATTTATGGGGAGGGGAGTTCGGTAGCTAATCAAGCTTTGGGAAATTAATGCGTTTTCAAATTTTTTCTAAATGATAAATGACTATCGATGAGTCGAAGTTCAGTTGGGAGTTCGTTCCAGAGTTTTGCCGCCAGATGTGAGAAAGAACGACCCCCTACTCTGGATTTTTTTATGTGTTTTGTGATTGCCCTGGCCTGGTGGCACGATCGCAGATTCCGGTTAGGACGATAGAACTTAACTCTGCCTTGGAGAATTTTAGGTCCGGCACAATGCAGGACAATGTGCATGACACAGCAGTTTAAACAAGGCTAATGAATGCGGCATTGTCAATCAACTATAGATGGACCAGAGCACAATACACAGAACATACCTTCACAGGAAGACTCAGAATCTGGTCTGAGATGACAACACTAGAATCACATAGTGAGGCATCCCCAGACACCCAACAGAGCTTCAAGGGCACACTGAGTAATGGCAGACTGGGCACCATGCCAATGTCGAAAACATATCCAAAGAATGTGACTCGCGGTTTGCGGGTCAAACGAGTTGCACAGCCGTATGTACATAGGTATGCAAATTAATCCACCTCAGCCATATTTTATCCAATTTCATCCATATTTTATTCCTTTGTTTGATCCAAATCTTTGTGTCACGTCAAAGGTTACAAAATTCAATATTTTTGTGCTTGTTTATTACTTCATAATTGCCCATCCAGGCCTATCATGTAGCAGTTTACAAATTTTGCTTGCTCTCACGAAATCCAAACATCACACCCAATGCATTTCGGCTCCTTAGCCTTCGTCAGGGGTATCTGTGATTTAAAAAGTACATATCAGCCATAATCGTTCCACATCCCACGTAACAAAAAGTAAAATTCTAACATATGCCACCCTCCCGACCGGAACAACTAAATCACATAATTAAACCGAAACCCTCCCATTCATTACGTCGCCCGTCTGTCTTAAAAAAGTAATGTCATGTGCCACTAGTACAAACGCTTTCTTAGAAAAGTACTCTCATGTGCCCCTAGTGCAAACACCGTTTTCAAAACCCAAACTCCTACCCGACTGTTTGTGCATTTACCTCCATGTTAAAAAAGAATTTTCAACAACCCCAGAGTTCGCAGTCTGAATCCCATTCACCAAAACAGTTACAAACCTCCCGTAACTTATCTCCCACTATGCAACATGACCAACTTGATCCCTCCATTTACCTGATCTCAACCTGCCACACGCAGCTCTTCTAGTGCTCGTTAAATCTTTATGTTGCTCTACCTCCCACCAGCGCATTTTAAACTACCTTAATCACACCCACCCATATACCATTGGTGTCAGATGTCACGTGTCTTCTCATTCCCACATCCCCTTTAATCACATACAATACTGCTCCTCCCATCTGTGCACTAATCAAACCATTCTGTGTAACTGAGTCTTAAAAATCATCATCCTAATAATAAAACATAATTAAAGTGCATATAAACTCCCCAGCAACTCAAACAACTCATAAAGTCCGTTTTCTGTGATTCGTTCATGGTGCGTATTCCACGATGCATCCTTCGACGTGATTTGAAATGGTCTTCTAATTGATAATCACATAGTGAGGCATCCCCAGACACCCAACAGAGCTTCGAGGGCACACTGAGTAATGGCAGACTGGGCACCATGCCAATGTCGAAAACATAACATAACATAATATCAACAAATGCTGATCGTGAAGCAGACTGTCTTTCTGAGGGGTGGTAGGTGGTATGTACTTATGGATGTTTGTGGGTTTGTATAGTAATATCCAAACCATAAAGCGATGGAGCAGCATAAAAAAGGGACAGTACAGGAGTAGAGGGGATTAAGCAGTAAATGGTGGTCAAGAGGTAATATGACAGGTGGCAGGTAGGTGGGGAATACTTAGAGAAGGTGTAGTGAATAAAAACACGAGGAGAAGTGAGGATTATGAAGTACTGCTCTAAGATCAAGGATTGAGTTATTTTCTGTAATGTGAGATCTGAACAAAAACCTTACACACTCTTCGCTCTTTCCAGCACTGTTGCACGTTTGTCACTGCTACATTTTCTAGCAATACTCTGTGACACTTGCTGCTACACCATTCAGCACTTACTACTACCCTGTTCAGAACTCCATGCTGCACCCTTCAGCACTCACTGCTACACCCTACAGCACTCACAGCTACTTCATTCCGCCTCACTGCAATACCCTTCAGCAGTCACTGCTGCAGATTTCATTACTCACTGCTACACAATTCAGCGCCAATGCAACACCCTTCAGAGCTCACTGCTGCAGCCTACAGCAGTCACTGCTGCACCCTTCAGCACTTGCTGCTTTCGCCAGAACTTACTGCTCAGCCCTCACATCTACATTATTCAGCTTCACTGCAATACCCTTCAGAACTAACTGCTGCAACCTTCAGCAGTCAATGCTACAGCCTTCAGCAGTCAATGCTACAGCCTTCAGCAGTCAATGCTACAGCCTGCAGCACTCACAGCTACACTATTCAGTACTTGCTGCACCCTTCAGAACCCACTGCTACAGCCTCCAGCACTCACTCACAGCTACACTATTCAGTAGTTGCTGCTGCACCCTTCAGAACTCACTACTACACCCTTTAGCACTCACTGCTACAACACTCATTCTTACACACTTCAGCATTCACTGTTATAGCGCTCATTACAGCGCTCTCCAGCTGTCATTGCTGCTTTCCTCAACCCACATTGAGCGCTCTTCATCATCCACTGCTTCATAGCTCACTGCTGCAGTCTTTCCTCAGTGCTCACTAGTATCGTCACTGCAGTATTCGGAACTCACATCTACCCCGTTCAGCACTCACTGCTACGTAACCCAGTATTACACTCTTCATCACTCAGTTACAATCTCACTCACTGCTACATGCTGCAGTAATCCATGTTACACCCTCCAGCACTCACTGTTACACTCCCACTCACTGCTACATGCTGAAGTACTCCATGTTACACCCTCCAGCACTCACTGTTACACTCTCACTCACTGCTACATGCTGCAGTAATCCATGTTACACCCTTCAGCATTCACTGTTATAGCGCTCACTACCGTGCTCTTCAGCTGTCAGTGCCGCGCTCTTCAGCAGACACTGAACGCTCTTCAGCATTTACTGCTACAGAGCTCCCTGCTATAGTCTTCAGTACTCACTAGTACACCCTTCAGTACTCGCTGCTACACACCCTTTCTTATACTCTTTAGCACTCAGTGCTATAGAACTTACTGAGCTCTATGCAGCAATAAATAAACAAGCAATGGAATAGCCAATAGGTCTTGCTTTTAGCACCTTATAAGTGTTTAGCTATGCACCAGTTGATGTTGTTGCACTAAGGTTATTGTGCTGCATAACTAAATACTTTTAAGGTCCCAAAAGCGAAACCTATTGGCTATGCCAATGCTTGTTGTTTTTTCTGGACTGCGGTGAGGGCAGGCACATTAATGTGCGCGTGCTCGCACTACTTATTTCTCACTAGTGGAGAAGTTACGAGATGATGTAATGCCGGTGAGCATTGTAGGGGGAAGGGAAATCCTTAAAAGAGAGTCATTTTCTCTCTGGATTTCCCTTCTCTTTTTTGAAACTCGGAGCAGCAACATTGTTGTGGTGTCACCAGTGCTCTAAGTGGAATGGTTGTCAATATTATATACCAGCCATAGTTGCTGCTTATTTATCTTATGCAACTAACAACCATTGACAAAGGCAATAGTCCTGACTTGTTGTAGGTATAATGTTACTTGTTGTATCACATATCTGTATGCAATGACAGAAACAGCAAAATACAAATCGGGTGGCAGGCTATGCTAAGCACAGATTTTTAGCTTATTTGTTTTTAAGACATGCCCTTAATTACATTGGTCACGCCCCATTAAGAGACCCCCCAGTCTTTTCATCCCACTTAAAGCCCTGTATAAAGGTGAGATTGGGTATTTTGCCGTCCTGGGACTTGCACGGTTTAGCTGCGTGTCACGTGACTGGTTCATCAGCCAGCCTATAGAATGCACTTCCAACAGCAGCATGGGCAATGGTGACGTCAGCCAAAGGAGCGCCCGCTGTTATACAACTTCTATTCCACAATCGGCTGTGCTCACTATGTCACGTGATACACTTTTGTCAGATAACACTAGTGTGCATAGTGGGCGAATTTCATTTGCACTTCTGCATAGAAAGCCCTGCGTAGCCAATCCACTCTTTACACACGTTCCCTCCGTTACTTTACATTTTGGGGGCAGGGTTGTGGGAGGACACCCTAAAAGCTCATACCATGCCCTACCCTATACTCGCCTCCTCTAGGAGCCTATAGGGTACGTGTTTTTAAAGCGAGGCACACATCTAGTTGCTGTATCTGTTTAAATGTTGAAGTGCGGAAAAGGGTCATAGATGGGGGCACGCCCTTCCTGAACTGAGACTTGGTCCAAAATGCATCACAATAGCCAAGGGCTATGTATTACTCCTAAACTGAAGTATCTAAGCGCTCTCCTCCTCCCCACACAGTGAACATTTTAAAATATATATTTTTTTGAAAGCTTCTCAATAGACACCTTGTATTACTTAAGTACACGTAAGAAAACATTAACAACAGGACCCAGTGGAATCTATCTACAACTGGTCAATATGAGTTTCCTCTGTGGAAGATAATTTACCCACGATCACACATATCGGTAAAGCGGGGAAGTCAAGATTAGAATTCTGGTCGTCTAGAGAAATGTCAGGTTGCATAGTGCGCTATATTAATGTCCTAACTTCGTGCATCCAACACAGGACCCCCTACTCAGAGGCAATCCTGGTTATTAAGAAGGAATTTGGGACTCACTCATCATCCTGACCGGAGGTCTCCAAGTATTCCGGCAGGTCACAACCGAATGCGCCCGCTCCCTTTTTCTTGAACTTTGGCTTTGCCCCCTTGTTCTTCATGAGTTAACCCAGCAAGCAGCACCCCCAGGTCTCCCAAAAATCACCCAGCAGGCCCACTCGAAACTTCAGGCAGCCTCTCAAGCTGTGCCCTCCTCCTGTGACATGGATGTTGGATGTCAGGCCACGGCCAGGGAACAGGAACATGAAACCCTCAAGGGATGCCCGGCGGCTGTAGGGTGCGGGAGGAAGACAAGCAACAACGAGTGGGTGATATGTATGTGCTATTTACATAGCGCTTAAAGGCCCAGGTATCCAAGCGCTTGCTTCTTCCAGTTGTTTGTGTGCAGTGAGCAAGAAAAATGCTGTCACATCCTGGCGCAACAGGGCAGCTCTAGTTGCTACATTTCTCAGAGACCATTGGGTGAGGTTGTGCCTGTCTTCAACACGGCTCCTGGAATTAAAAGAATTACCCACCCCAATGGTGTGATAAACAAACTTGGCACAAGTTTTGAAGTTGAGATGCGGAATGTAAAACAAGTTCTGTACTCACTATTAAAGTATCCGTTTAACAATAAAACTAACAAGCGCGCGTCACGCTAAAAGTAAACAAGGGCGCGCGCCTCGCATGGCAGCAGGGAGAGAGGAGGGGGCCTGTGCTAGTTTCCCTTGCGGGAGCGAGCAGGAACCATTTGTCAAAGCTCGCTCCCGCAAGGGAATCGCCAAACGTGCACGTGTTGCCATTGAAGGCAATGTGTGCACGTTTTTGTCTGAAAAGGCGAATCATTTGCTAAAGGTCTCCTTCCTAAGCAGCGCATGCGCGCTGCGTAGGCGAGACCTAAAAATGGTTGCACACTCACAGTTACACTCTCTAGCACCAAGTACTACACCCACAAGAACTCACTGCAACACTCTCAAGCACTCAATGCTACAACACTCATTCTTACACTCTAGCTCTCAGTGCTCTAACACTTTGGGCCCGATGTAGGTAGGTAAATACCGGTCGGTAAAGGCCGATTTCGGCCGTTACCGACCGGTATTTGGCTTTTGACATGTAGGTGGGTCGGAATTTACAGAATCGGTATATTTACCAATTCGGTAAATTTATCACTTCGGTATTTTTCCGAATCGGTAAATATACCGATTCTGTAAATCCATATGCAGGTGGCCCATAGGAATCAATGGGAAATACCGATTCGGTATTTACAGAATCGGTAAATACCGACTCTTACAGAATCGGTAACTGTAAAATTAAAATTACCTAATTCTGCCTCCTTCCAATTTACCTACTCTTAAATACCGATTCGGTATGATTCGGTATTTAAGAGTAGGTAAATCGGAATTACCTACATCTGGCCCTTAGTGAGCCCTCTACAGCAATAAATACTGCATGCTTCCATAATCAGGGTTACACTCTCCAGCACTAACCATAACACCCTCAAGAACTCACTGCAACACCTTCAAGCACTCAATGCTACAACACTCATTCTTACACTCTTTAGCACCCAGTGCTATAACACTTAGTGAGACCTCTAAAGCACTAAATACTGCGTGCTAACATACTCACTGTTACACTCTCCAGCACTAACCATAACACCCTCAAGAACTCACTGCAACACCCTCAAGCACTCAATGCTACAACACTTATTCTTATACTCTTTAGCATCCAGTGCTATAGAACTTACTGAGCCCTCTTCACCAATAAATAAAAAATGGTTCCACACTCACTATTACATTCTCCAGCACTAACAACTACACCCACAAGAACTCACTACAACACACTCAAGCACTTGCTGGTCAATGATCTCAGTATTACACTCTTCTGCACTCAGTTACACTCTCACTCACTTCTACATGCTTCTGTAATCCATATTACACTCTCACTCGCTGCAACGTGCTTCACCACTCTGTTTCACTCTCAAGGGTTTACTGATACACTCCCACTCACTGCTTCATAACTCACCATTACACCCTTTGACACTCAATTACGCTCTTGACTGCTGCATGCTTTTGTACTCCATATTACACACTTCAGGCCTCACTATTACACTCTCACTCACTGCTACGTCCTTCAGTACTCCATGTTACACTCTTTGGCACTCACTGCTACACTCACTCACTGCTACGTGCTTCAGAACTCTGTGTTTCACTATCAAGCACTCATTGCTACACTCTCACTCACTGCTACTTAACCCACTCTTTATCACTGAGTTACACTCTCACTCACTGTTACATGCGCCAGTACTCCATGTTACGCCCTGCAGAACTCACTGTTACACTCTCACTCCCTGCTACGTTCTTCAGTACTCCATGTTACAAGCTTCAGGACTCACTGTTATACTCACACTCACTACTACGTCCTTCAGTAATCCATGTTACACTCTTTGGCACTCACTGCTACACTCACTCACTGCTACGTGCTTCAGAACTCTGTGTTTCACTCTCAAGCACTCATTGCTACGCTCTCACTCACTGCTACTTAACCCACTCTTTATCACTGAGTTACACTCTCACTCACTGTTACATGCGCCAGTACTCCATGTTAGGCCCTCCAGAACTCACTGTTACACTCTCACTCCCTGCTATGCTCTTCAGTAATCCATGTTACAAGCTTCAGGACTCACTGTTACACTCTCACTCGCTACTACGTTCTCCAGTACTCCATGTTACGCCCTCCAGCACTCACTGTTACACTCTCACTCCTGGCTTCGTTATTCAGTACTCCATGTTACACCCTCCAGCACTCACTGCTGCACTCGCTCACTGCTACGTGCTTCAGAACTCTGTGTTTCACTCTCAAGCACTCATTGCTACACTCTCACTCACTGCTATGTAAGCCAGTATTACACTCTTTATCACTCAGTTACACTCTCACTCACTGCTACACGCGCCAGTGCTCCATGTTACGCACTCCAGCACTCACTGTTGTAATCTCACTCACTCAAGAAAATGAAAGAGAGTACCCTCTGGACCCACAGGAACTGGCTGGAGTAAGTAGAAAAAAACAGTATTGTTCCTTGGGTTCTGTTTTCAAACCGGGGAATTTACACAGCTAAATCACATACAATCAGTTTTCCCTTTCTTTTATCTATCACACTCACTCTAATTAGTCTTTTATACCAATATCTGCTTTAGTAGAACCACAAAAACAACATATGTCGTAGGAAAAAATATCACAGTATTTATTAAATGTCCACGATTAGAAACACATGAATTCGTACTGTTAAAACAAGAGTATCATATGAATACAATACTTCCAACTTTTCAATCAATTTGTGATATTTAATTTAAACAATAGTATACATCATCTCAAAAACAACATAGATAAAAATTATAAAACATTTAAATCCCCTTAGGGTGTCGACGCGTTTCGGTGTATCTGGCTCTAGGCCGCCACCTTCTTCAAGATAATTTTGTGGTATCTTCCTCTCTGTTTAGCTGCTTCTCTGCCTCACCCTTACTAGAATGTTATCCTTAGAACCTGATGATGTAGTCTTGTTATGGTTCCAATCTGTCCAGCACAAAGACAGTTGCTGACTGCCTATCCCTGCTGTGGATGGGATCCTTTCTTCCTCTGATGAAAATAAAGAAACCTTTTTATTAATCTACAATTGATGTGTACTTCTTCACATTGGCGACGAGGATGGGATTGAAGATAAAGATTCCCTTCTACTTTCAACATTACAAGAAGAAAAAGGAAAATTTTCTCTGGACAGAAAAGGATCTCAACACCAAGCCTCAACTCAAGGTACTTTATAGTACAAATATAAACTCCATAACTTGGAACCATAACAAGACTACATCATCAGGTTCTAAGGATAACATTCTAGTAAGGGTGAGGCAGAGAAGCAGCTAAACAGAGAGGAAGATACCACACACCGGTGAACAACGCTTGTGTTTACCGGTTTGTGGTATGATTTAATTAATGTAATTTTAATTTTGGAGGCTTGATACTAAATCTGTCAGCGTTTCACTTAATTTAAAAACAACTGACTTTTCTTGTTTATTCTCTTTTACATAATCATATACATGACTTTAACCAATTTGAATGGAAAATTACCTACAAAGTGAAATACCAATTTACTGAGTTAAATACTTGAGCGCTGGACTGTGTGAAAGACTAAGTTGAAGAGCCTGCCATGCATAACGCTCGTTCTGAATGAAATACCAAACTGAAGTGTCTGCTGTGAACAACGCGTGATATAAGAATGAATGCCTTCGTTTTTCTACCTGCCAAGCTGAATACAACACTTTCTACTCCATAAAAATACAAACTATTCAGCCTTTCATTACATAATTATCGTGGCTACATACGTGCAGTTTAAAAATAAATAACCATCGACATCTGCGTGCTCCTTAGTCACGCTCCATTACAGGCATTCATGCGCTCATTACGCTGTTGTCTCTGTGACGCTCCAAGCTATTTGGCTCAGTGACGCTTCAGACAACGCAGCGTTTCAGGATTCCTACGCTGCGCTTCACTGTCGTCACAGTGAACCTCCTTACATGGCAACGCTTGCTATCCTTGGCAACCGGCTCGTCGAAGGTCTGTTTTCGACAGCGCTGCATTTCACCATTGACAACTAGTTACAGCAGCGCTTCCTAAAAAAAAATAAAAAAAATAAAAAAATAAAAGAATAACAGCGTTTATTCTATAATTTCCTCGTGGGACTCAAAGACTTCTGCTGATTCCAAGTCCAAGGAGATCTTACCTGCGCTGACACACTCAGCTCCTTTGATGTGTGCAGTTGAAATTTTACCTTTAAAAATACATTTCTTCATGAGACTAAATAAAATAAAAGAATAACAGCGTTAATTTTATAATTTCCTCGTGGGATTCAAAGACTTCTACTGGACAAGCTGATTCTAAGTCCATGGAAATCTTACCTACGCTGACACACTCAGCTCCTTTGATGTGTGCAGTTGAGCTTTTACCTTTGAAATACATTTCTTCATGAGACTTAAAAGCTCATCCCACACTTACTATTTTCCTAGTGGGTCTCAAAGACTTCTGCTGGACAGGTATTACTGATTCTAAGTCCTAGGACATCTTACCTACGCTGGCACACTCAGCTTCTTCTGTGTGTGTTACCTTAGCTGACAAACTCAGTTCCTTCTGCGCTGACACACTCAGCTATTACCTCCGTTGACGTTTAATGCATTTATTCTCGTTCTTTTGTACTTAATCTACTAATATTTGCTTTTACAGGTCATAGTCATGTTCGATACTCAATATAAATGCTGTTAATGTCATTTGTTTTGCATAACATATTTACATTTATACTGTAAGTTACATTGATACTCGTGGTGACACCTACTCATCTTACATAGCGGTTTTGTTTTGTATTTCTTTAATTTGCTAAAGTAATGCAGAACGTTACAGCTGCGCCGTTCTTCCTTTCAAAACCAGGTGATCCACCTATTCGCTGGTCTAAATGGAAAAAGGTATTTTTAAACTACGCTAGAGTATGTGGCACTTCTCTTTCTGCAGAAAGGAAGTCGGCACTTCTAATGCACTGCCTAGGCTCAGAAGGACAAGAAGTATTTGAACATTTGCCTGAGTTAACTACTGAAGAGGCTAATAATTTAAATGAATTTGATGTCAACATTAAAAAACTTGATAAACACTATTTACCAAAAGTGAGTACCATCTTAGAAAGGTACCACTTTGGCAGACGCATGCAAAAAGAGGAAGAGTCTATTGAGACTTATGTCACGGCTTTACGAAAGTTAGCTGCCACTTGCAAATTTGATGGTACTTTAGAGGAAAGACTGCGTGACCAGTTCATGCTAGGATGTTGTCTAGAAAAAATTAAGGACGAACTGTGGCAAAAGGATGATCCTAACTTAGACGAAGTTATTGCTATAGCCAAAAGACTAGAACACTCCGATGCATGTGTGAAAGTTTTTAAGAAACAGAAGGAGATCTTGGAGGAAAAGGTTTTTGTGGTTAATAAAAACAAGCATACAGAGAGATCAGACCCAAGATCAACCTCTAAAACCTCTAAGAAAGTGTACGGTACACCTTCTTCTCATACTTTTTCAAGAACCTCTACCAATTCAAAGTTAAAGTGTTACCGATGCAATGCCTTAGATCATTTAGCTAATGATAAGTCATGTCCTGCCTTGTCTTCTAAATGCAATAATTGTGGTAAAGTAGGACATTACTCTAAGGCTTGCAGGTCTCAGGTAATCAGAAAGAAAAAGCAAGTGAAGGAGGTATTGATTGACGATGACTCTGACTCTGATTCTGATGAATTACATTGTGAAGAAATTTCTGTATTTGATGAGGACTATGATCCTGATTCGGATGAACTACACTGTGGTGAGGTATCATTATCTGATGGGAAAAAATGTAAGGGTGCTGTTGATGTTGTTTACATTGATAATTGTGAAGTCAAGATGCTATTTGACTCCGGGGCAAAGATCACTTTAATTCCTGAAACTTTCTTTGATGAAAAACTGTTTGGAAAGGTGAAAGTTTTTAAACCTGACATAAGGCCATTGGCCTATGGTAGGAAGCCTATAAAAATCGTGGGTTACTTCATTGGTCATATTGACTACAAGGGACGACTCACTGCAGGTAAAATCTACATCTCATGTAGGGGTGACAGCATCTTAAGTTGGTTTCATCAGGCTGATTTACGTATTGCCTTATTTCCTGGTGAAGACCCCTGCATTGTGTTAAGAGATGTGGTCTCTCACCCTGAGGACAATCTTTCTTCCTTAAAGGATGCGACTCCATCTATATCTGGCTGTAATGAGGTATCAGCTCAAAAATTCTCTGATGTATGTAAGAAGGTTGGGTCATTTCCTGATTGGCGCAGACTATATGAAGGAGTCTTTAGTGACAAACTTGGTTGTCTTTCTGGGTATATTCATAACATTGTCTTAAAGACTAATGCTGTTCCAGTGGCATGTAAAGTGCGTAATGTTCCTTTGGCCATGCAAGAACCAATGCGATTGGAATTGGATAAACTTTTGAATGATGGGATTATTGTTAAGACGGAGGCGAGTGAATGGGTTTCGCCAGTTGTTTTAGCTCATAAACCCTCAGGCGAGATTCGTTTTTGTGTCGACCTCAGGGCTCTCAATAGGGAGGTTGTGGCAGATAGATATCCCCTTCCTAATATCAACACCATGTTGACTCAGTTAGGAGATGCCTGCATGTTCTCCACTCTTGACCTGAGGGCTGCTTACCATCAGGTGAGGATTGATGAGACTTCCATGGGATTCACTACTTTCATCACGCCTTTAGGAACATTTAAGTTTACTCGCCTGCCTTTTGGTTTAATATCTGCAGCATCTGTTTTCCAGCGAGTGATGGAGGATGTATTAAAAGGTATTATGGGAGTCAAAATTTATCAAGATGACGTGCTTGTTTTTGGCTCTTCACAGGATGAACATGATTTAAGAGTTAGGTCTGTCTTGGAACGATTTAAGGACAGAGGTTTGACTTTGAGAGAGAACAAGTGTAGATTCAATTTGACTGAAATTGACTATCTAGGTCATTGTTTGACTCCTGATGGTGTCAAACCTAAAGACAAGTTGGTGAAGACCATACATTACTTGCCTACACCAAAGTCTAGGGAAGAGTTAGTCACCTTTTTAGGTATGGCGGAATATTATAATAAGTTTATACCACACTTTGCCAATAAAACTTCTAACATGAGGGCTTTGTTAAAGAAAGGTGTGAAATTTACTTGGTCTCAGGTTTGTCAAGAGGAATATGAACTTGTTAAACGAGATCTAAGTCTGGCTCCCTCATTACGTAGTTTTGATGTTGATAATAGTTCTATTTTGGTCACAGATGCCAGTTCCCGGGGGTTAGGTGCTGTACTCAAGCAAGTGAGAAACGGAAAAGAGGTTACCATTTTGTTCTTATCAAGATCTTTAGTTGGTCCAGAATTGTCATACACGGTGATTGAAAAGGAGGCACTTTGTATTTATTGGGCCATTAAGAAACTAAAGAAGTTCTTGTGGGGCAATGCTTTTGTAGTTCACACTGATCACAAACCACTGAAGGAGGTCTTTTATAAAAAGGGTCTAGATGCCATTTCCTCACGTATCTGTAAATGGGTTATTGCTCTTCAAGAGTTTGAATTTGAAGTGAAGTACTTGCCGGGGGTGAACAATAAGGTTGCCGATTGTCTCTCTAGGTTGGTTGTGGAGCAAAGTAACCAGAAGGATGAATCATCAGAGGATTCATGGGAGATTGATGAGTTTAAGGTGTGTGAGGTTGTGGAAGGAATTGTTCAGGAGTGTGATTGGCGGGAGGCAATATGTGCAGATCCTGAGTTACAAGAGGTCTGCAAGTTGGTGAGTGATGGTTGGCCATGTCTCAAGAATCTGAGCGATAGTGCCAAGAGGTATTGGAACGTCAAAGATGAGTTATCTTTAAAGGATGGTTTGTTGTGGAGAGGTACTAGACTCATACCACCTTCATTAATCAAGGAAAAAATTCTTCTCTTGGCTCACCAAGGACATCAGGGTATTTCCAAAACTAAGGAAAGGATACGTCTGCATTTCTGGTGGCCGGGTATTGACCTTCTTGTGGAACGTATGATTCGTGATTGCATTGAATGTAGCTCCTCTGGTAAGGTTTGTAAAACAAGAACACAACCGATGGTTATTAGGGATGCCCCTGTGCGTTGTTGGCAAGATGTTGCTTTGGACATCCTAGGTCCCATTTCTTCAGGGAACAACTCTCCACGGTATGTCTTAGTCATGGTAGATATGTTCTCTCGTTGGCCTGAGATTAAAATCACTCAAAACATTGAGACTAAAGATGTTGTCAAGTTTTTACGTGAGGTTTTCAGTAGGGAGGGGTTTCCTGAAACCATCCTTACTGATAACGGGGTACAGCTGGTTTCAAAAGAGATGGAAGATTTTTTAGCTAGTAAAGGTATTAAACACAAGCGTTGTTCACTTTACCATCCGGAAAGTAACGGTATGGTGGAAAGGTTCAACCGGGTTCTTAAGGAATCCATTCAAATTTCTAAAGACCAGGGTTCAGATTGGAAGGTGAATCTTATGGAGAGGGTCATGATCTATAGAATTACGCCACATTCCTCCACAGGTGAGGTACCTTTTGTACTTTTTCGTGGTCGCACTCCGAACACATCTTTATTTCAGACTTGGATGAGGAATTTGGGGGTGGAAACTAGTACTTTTAACAGGGATCCAGTCCTAAAGCAAAAGGTGAAATCTGAGCTGAGAAAAGAGAACTTTGATAGCAGAAATGCTGTCTCTGCTACCAAGGTTTGTGTTGGTGATCAGGTGAGAGTCCGTCTTCCACTCAGATCCTCAGGTCCTAAGTTTTCCTCTCCTTTTGTTGTTGCAAAATTGTTTCGTAATGCTGTTAAGTTAAATGATGGAAGAATCTGGAATTTGAATCGCATTGCTCCCTTTTTAGGTTCGGCTGGGAGACAAGATGCGAACATCAGTCGGGCCAAGAAATGTGTACTTCCTAAATCTGATGTTATGTCTGATGTCCCCACCAGGAAAAGTGGGCGCTTACGTTATGCTCCTTCTGCTCTAAATGATTATATTTTGAAATAATTTTTTTTTTCTATCATTGTTTTTTTTGTGTTTCAGGGGAAGGTGTGTGGTATCTTCCTCTCTGTTTAGCTGCTTCTCTGCCTCACCCTTACTAGAATGTTATCCTTAGAACCTGATGATGTAGTCTTGTTATGGTTCCAATCTGTCCAGCACAAAGACAGTTGCTGACTGCCTATCCCTGCTGTGGATGGGATCCTTTCTTCCTCTGATGAAAATAAAGAAACCTTTTTATTAATCTACAATTGATGTGTACTTCTTCACAAATTTATTAAAAACAAGAATCTGTAATACGATCTTGTAGTTCTCCTTTATTTAATTGTACTACGTCTTTTTCAGTTTCTATGCAGGTAAGTTTCAATCAAGACCTGTCATAAATTTTAATGGCGTGTCCACCGGTGTATTTTTTGAGGTATCGTCCTGGTCTTTTGTTCTAAAGGCTAAATTTCACGGACTCACTTTTATAGTACTTTTCATAAATGAGCTTCATCCGCATGTAGTCCACGTTGCGTCATTGCTTTTATTCCGCAACACGTCAACTTAAATGTTGCACTTAACCACCGCTTTCATGATATTGCGTCTGGTTTTCTTGGGGATTTCATTATTCTCCCGTTTATACTGATGCTTCTGTCGCAAAAAGCTCCTGACCTCCACTCGTGGCTCCTCTCGTGTTTTTTCTAAAGGTTTTTTTCTACGTAATCTCACTCACTGCTACGCGCTTTAGCACTCCAAGTTACGCCCTCCAGCACTCCCTGTTACACTCCCACTCACTGCTACATGCGCCAGTACTACCAGTTACGCCCTCCAGCACTCACTGCTACACTCACTCACTGCTACGTGCTTCAGCACTCTTTCACTCTAATTACTGAATCCTGCGTGCATCAGCTCTCAGTGCTCACAGTTATTTTCTTTTATTCCTACCAAGGACATTCGCCACTGCTGGGAATAGACACTGACGAAAGCCTGGATTAAGGACTCGGAGAGCGCGGGTCAGCAGCAAGAGAGAAAGCAGGCTCCTCAGAACTGTTCTTTGAGGATCATTCGTCGTCTTCTTGCACAGCTACAGATCCCACTGCAAGGCTGAGCCGGGCTGCTCGGCGAAAGATAACACAACCACGACAGACTGCAGGGGCTCAGTGGCGGCGGGTAAATAAACCAGGCGATTAACGGCGCCTCAGAAGCAAGCAAGCGGCTGCGGCATCAAAGAAGACAGCAAAACCAACACGGCCCAAAAGGAAAGGCTTCAAACACGACCTGGAGCAGTGGGACCTCACCAGGGAAGGCGGGGAGAGGTGGCCATGTTGCTTCATGTTAGAAGATACCCTGGCGGCCTTTGGCACTGTTTGAGTAAGGTGCCATTATCTACCAGGGGCATCACAATGATAAGCAACATACAACTGAGCACTTGGATAAAAATATCAAAGGGCGACTCAAAAACAGGGAATGCCTGGATAGCTTAATACATCCGAACAGCACAAGACACACATAAGGGTATGGAGCTCTCAGGTCTTAACACGGAAGAGCACAAGCCACAAGGAAGGGTGCAGAGCTCTAGGGTGCTACTAATAGACCAGAACACAAGGCACAAGCAAGGGTGCAGAGCTCTCTGACTCTAATAATAGACAAGAGCACAAGGAAGGGTGCAGAGCTCTCTGACTCTAATAATAGACAAGAGCACAAGGAAGGGTGCAGAGCTCTCTGACTCTAATAATAGACAAGAGCACAAGGAAGGGTGCAGAGCTCTCTGATTCTAATACTAGCCAAGAGCACAAGGCAGGGTGCAGAGCTCTAGGGTCCTAGAGATAGACTAGAACACAAGACACAACGAAGGCTGCAGGGCTCTCAAATTGTAATAATTGACAAAAATACAAGACACAAGGAAGGGTGCAGATCTCTCGGGTCCTAATAATGGACAAGAGCAAAAAGCACAAGGAAAGGGTGCAGAGCTCTCGGGTCCTAATAATGGACAAGAGCACAAAGCACAAGGAAGGGTGCAGATCTCTCGGGTCCTAATAATGGACAAGAGCAAAAAGCACAAGGAAAGGGTGCAGAGCTCTCGGGTCCTAATAATGGACAAGAGCACAAAGCACAAGGAAGGGTGCAGAGCTCTCGGGTCCTAATAATGGACAAGAGCACAAAGCACAAGGAAGGGTGCAGAGCTCTCGGGTCCTAATAATGGACAAGAGCACAAAGCACAAAGAAGGGTGCAGAGCTCTCGGGTCCTTATAATAGACAAGTGCACAAGGCACAAGGAAGGGTGCAGAGCTCTCGGTCCCAATATAGACACGAGGACAAGGCACAAGGAAGGATGCAGAGCTCTTGGGTCTTAATAATAGACAAGAGCGCAAGGCACAAGGAAGGGTGCAGAGCTCTCGGTCCCAATAATAGAAATGAGCACAAGGCACAAGGAAGGGTGCAGAGCTCTCGGGTCCTTATAATAGACAAGAGCACAAGGCACAAGGAAGGATGCAGAGCTCTCGGGTCCTTATAACAGACAAGAGCACAAGGCACAAGGAAGGGTGCAGAGCTCTTGGGTCCTAATAATAGACAAGGGCACAAGGAAGGGTGCAGAGCTCTCGGGTCCTAATAATAGATAAGAGCACAAGGCACAAGCAAGGGTGCAAAGCTCTCGGTCCCAATAATAGACATGAGCACAAGGCACAAGGAAGGGTGCAGAGCTCTCGGGTCCTTATAATAGACAAGAGCACAAGGCACAGGAAGGGTGCAGAGCTCCCGATGCCAATATAGACACGAGCACAAGGCACAAGGAAGGGTGCAGAACTCTCAGGTCCTGATAACAGACAAGAGCACAGGACACAAGGAAGGGTGCAGAGCTCTAGGGTCCTAGAGATAGACCAGAACACAAGACACAACGAAGGCTGCAGGGATCTCAAAATGTAATAATAGACAAAAATACAAGACACAAGGAAGGGTGCAGTGCTCTTGGTCCTCATAATAGACATGAGCACAAGGCACAAGTAGTGGTGCAGAGCTCTCGAGTCCTTATAATAGACAAGAGTACAAGGCACAAAGAAGGGTGCAAAGGTCTTGGGTCCTAATAATAGACACAAGCACAAGGCACAAGGAAGGGTGCAGAGCTCTCAGGTCCTAACAATGGACAAGAGCATAAGGCAGGGTGCAGAGCTCTAGGGTCCCAGAGATACACCAGAACACAAGACACAATGAAGGCTGCAGGGCTCTCAAATTGTAATAATAGACAAAAATACAAGACACATGGAAGGGTGCAGAGCTCTTGGTCCTAATAATAGACAAGAGCACAAGGCACAAGGAAGGGTGAAGAGCTCTCGGGTCCTTATAATAGACAAGAGCACAAGGCACAAAGAAGGGTGCAGAGCTCTCGGGTCCTAATAATAGACAAGAGTACAAGGCACAAGGAAGGGTGCAGAGGTCTTGGGTCCTAATAATAGACAAGAGCACAAGGCACACGGAAGGGTGAAGAGCTCTCGGGTCCTTATAATAGACAAGAGCACAAGGCACAAAGAAGGGTGCAAAGGTCTTGGGTCCTAATAATAGACAAGAGCACAATGCGTAAGGAAAGGTGCAAAGCTCTCTGGTCCTAATAATAGACAAGAACACAAGGCACAAGGAAGGGTGCAGAGTTCTCGGGTCCTAATAATAGACAAGAGTACAAGGCACAAGGAAGGGTGCAGAGGTCTTGGGTCCTAATAATAGACAAGAGCACAAGGCACAAGGAAGGGTGCAGAGCTCTCGGGTCCTAATAATAGACAAGAGCACAAGGCACAAAGAAGGCTGCAGAGCTCTCGGGTCCTAATAATAGACAAGAGCACAAGGCACAAGGAAGGGTGCAGAGCTCTCAGGTCCTAACAATGGACAAGAGCACAAGGCAGGATGCAGAGCTCTAGAGTCCTAGAGATACACCAGAACACAATACACCACGAAGGCTGCAGGGCTCTCAAATTGTAATAATAGACAAAAATACAAGACACAAGGAAGGGTGCAGAGCTGTTGGTCCTAATAATAGACAAGAGCACAAGGCACAAAGAAGGGTGCAGAGCTCTCGGTCCTTATAATAGACAAGAGTACAAGGCACAAGGAAGGGTCAGAGCTCTCGGGTCCTAATAATAGACAAGAGTACAAGGCACAAAGAAGGGTGCAGAGCTCTCGGGTCCTAATAATAGACAAGAGTACAAGGCACAAGGAAGGGTGCAGAGGTCTTGGGTCCTAATAATAGACAAGAGCACAAGGCACAAGGAAGGGTGCAGAGCTCTCGGTCCTTATAATAGACAAGAGCACAAGGCACAAAGAAGGGTGCAGAGCTCTCGGGTCCTAATAATAGACAAAAGTACAAGGCACAAGGAAGGGTGCAGAGCTCTCGGGTCCTAATAATAGACAAGAGTACAAGGCACAAGGAAGGGTGCAGAGGTCTTGGGTCCTAATAATAGACAAGAGCACAAGGCACAAGGAAGGGTGCAGAGCTCTCGGTCCTTATAATAGACAAGAGCACAAGGCACAAAGAAGGGTGCAGAGCTCTCGGGTCCTAATAATAGACAAAAGTACAAGGCACAAGGAAGGGTGCAGAGCTCCGGGTCCTAATAATAGATAAGAGTACAAAGCACAATGAAGGGTGCAGAGGTCTTGGGTCCTAATAATAGACAAGAGCACAAGGCACAAGGAAGGGTGCAGAGCTCCGGGTCCTAATAATAGACAAGAGTACAAGGAACAAGGAAGGCTGCAGAGCTCTCGGGTCCTAATAATAGACAAGAGCACAAGGCACAAGGAAGGCTGCAAAGCTCTCGGGTCCTAATAATAGACAAGAGCACAAGGCACAAGGAAGGGTGCAGAGCTCTCAGGTCCTAACAATGGACAAGAGCACAAGGCAGGGTGCAGAGCTCTAGAGTCCTAGAGATACACCAGAACACAAAACACCATGAAAGCTGCAGGGCTCTCAAATTGTAATAATAGACAAAAATACAAGACACAAGGAAGGGTGCAGAGCTGTTCTCCCTAATAATATACAAGAGTACAAGGCACAAGGAAGGGTGCAGAGCTCTCGGGTCCTAATAATAGACAAGAGTACAAGGCACAAAGAAGGGTGCAGAGCTCTCAGGTCCTAATAATAGACAGGAGTACAAGGCACAAGGAAGGGTGCAGAGGTCTTGGGTCCTAATAATAGACAAGAGCACAAGGCACAAGGAAGGGTGCAGAGCTCTCGGTCCTTATAATAGACAAGAGCACAAGGCACAAAGAAGGGTGCAGAGCTCTCGGGTCCTAATAATAGACAAAAGTACAAGGCACAAGGAAGGGTGCAGAGCTCCGGGTCCTAATAATAGATAAGAGTACAAAGCACAATGAAGGGTGCAGAGGTCTTGGGTCCTAATAATAGACAAGAGCACAAGGCACAAGGAAGGGTGCAGAGCTCCGGGTCCTAATAATAGACAAGAGTACAAGGAACAAGGAAGGCTGCAGAGCTCTCGGGTCCTAATAATAGACAAGAGCACAAGGCACAAGGAAGGCTGCAAAGCTCTCGGGTCCTAATAATAGACAAGAGCACAAGGCACAAGGAAGGGTGCAGAGCTCTCAGGTCCTAACAATGGACAAGAGCACAAGGCAGGGTGCAGAGCTCTAGAGTCCTAGAGATACACCAGAACACAAAACACCATGAAGGCTGCAGGGCTCTCAAATTGTAATAATAGACAAAAATACAAGACACAAAGAAGGGTGCAGAGGTCTTGGGTCCTAATAATAGACAAGAGCACAAGGCACAAGGAAGGGTGCAGGGCTCTCGGGTCCTTATAATAGACTAGAGCACAAGGCACAAAGAAGGGTGCAGAGGTCTTGTGTCCTAATAATAGACAAGAGCACAAGGCACAAGGAAGGGTGCAGGGCTCTCGGGTCCTTAAAATAGACAAGAGCACAGGACACAAGGAAGGGTGCAGAGCTCTCGGTCCCAATAATAGACACGAGCACAAGGAAGGGTGCAGAGCTCTTGGGTCCTTAAAATAGACAAGAGCACAAGGCACAAGAAAGGGTTCAGAGCTCTCGGTCCTTATAATAGACAAGAGCACACGGCAGGGTGCTGAGCTCCCAGGTCCTAATAGACAAGAACACAAGACACAATTAGATTTTGTTTGATTTTATATTTACAAAGAGTGAACAAATGCCCAGAGGAATCTTGGTGCTGCACCATCACAGACCAGAGAGACAAAAGGGAAAAATGAGAAACAATGAAGGGTGCAAAGATCTCTGGTCCTAATGATAGACAAGAACACAAGACACAATGAAGGGTGGAGAGCTCTCGGGTCCTTCATAAAAGAGGACACAAGGCACAACTAAGGGTGCAAAGATCTCTGGTCCTAATAATAGACAAGAACATTAGGAAGGGTGCAGAGCTCTAGGATCTTAATAAAAGACAAGAACACAAGACAAAAGGAAGGGTGCAAAGCTCTTGGGTCCTTACTAATAGAGAACAGCATAAATGACATGGAAGGGTGCAGAGCTCTTGCATTCTAACAGTAGACAAGAACACAAGTCAGGGTGCAGAGCTGTTTGTTCCAAATAATAGAGATGATTACAAGGCACCAGGAAGGGTGAAGAGCTCTCGGGTCCTAATACAAACCTACCATTAAAAGTAGCTTTGGTTGAGGATAGAGATGATTTAACAGAGTTGTCCATGCAGGCCAACAGCAGCAGGCCAGAGTGGAGCTGCTATGGCAGAGCTGCATTTAGGTTCCACTCTTAGATTAGCAGATGTATTTCCGGTCAGTCATGGAGTTGGGAACTGCCGTTAGTAGCTGTAAATCAGTGGATGAGCAGAGCTGCGAGGGCCCCCCCTCCTGTGCCAGCAGTGCAGGATGCGGTGCTTTAGCAGAGCTGTTCATGAGTCTCTGTAGCATGTGCCTGCACAGGGTGATTTAGAGCAGTGCGCCTTGGAAGAGCTGCATTGGTTAACACCATCATTAGAAGATGCAGGTGAGGGTAGGGGGCTTTGACAGAGCTGAGTTGCAATCAAGAGCAGGTGAAGGTCAGGCTAGGGCGCTTTGGCGGAGCTGTTGGATGTGATGCCCCATCATCAGCAAATGCAGGTCAGGCCCCGAGAGAGTGTTCTGTTAGAGCTGTGTCAGGTTCACACTCTATCATTAGCAGATGAAGGTCCAGATAGGGCCCCACTGCCACAAAATGAAAGGCCCCCCGTGCAAAATGTGATGTGGGGCCAGAGTCTCCCATATCTAAGCGATATACTTGTCCTCAGGCTGAATGGGGCCCCCATGAAGAATTGGGGACCCCTGTTCAGCGGGACGCTACTCCAAGCCACCCCTAGAGAGGGTATTTTGGCGGTCAGGTCAGAAGGGGTGCTGTCACAGAGCGTGCACGGGTGCGTCACTGGCACGCAGCCTGCTCCCACTTCCCTCGGCACAACCTGATGCCATCTGCCTATCACTTTGTGACATTTAAATCCATAAACACAATTTGACATGTGTTAACGAAGACAGGAATTTGCTGCCTGCCTCGCTCGTACTTTAACACTCCTATTTCCAAGATAATGAATTTGATTCACTGTATCAGTCGCAGAGGACAGATAGTTGGATATGTTGTGCAAGATATAGTTTGCAATGTTTTAATGTATTTAGTGTGTATGTGCCCCCAACGATTCCCCCCTTCCTCAGCCCCCATCGTTGCACACAGTTTGCCCGGCCCCCGTGAACACATTAAACAGGAACTCTTCCGGTCTCCGTGTCCTCGTCAGAGAACCGCACAAAACGATGGGCGCTGCCCGAGGTGCTGTTAAGAGCTGACAATACAGTGATTAGTTTGAGCCGGTGGTTTCCGGTGCTCAACACCGGCACAGAATTGAGAAAACGAAACGAAAAGCAAGCTGGGCACCATGCACGTCGGGCAGTAAAATTACAATAGAATCACACGGTGGGTGGTGAGGGGGCGACAGTGCAAGAGAACATCCCCCCCCCCCCCCCAAACTCCCCCACCCCACACCCCCGTGTCAGTTGCATGAAAGGATAGAAAGATGCAGAAAAAGGGACGAACTTGGAACGGAAGGTACTGGGTAGAGAAGACGCCGAAAGGTGAGTGAGTACGCAGGACGCAGCGAGCCACCATGTGAGCGAAGAAGAAGTCAGCGGACGGCCCGAAACACAGATTGGTGCGAGCCTCCTGGGGCAGCGGGTAATTTCCATCTCTGCTGCTGTCCCTCATCCCCAAGGCAATCAGCACTGACAGTGATGGCGACAAATTACACGGCGGGAGAGCCGGCCGGGGCGACATCATTATCGGCTGTCTGATGGGGGCTCTACCACACGGAAGCGCAGAGACGGGCAGTGGGGTATCAAAGACCGAGTAAACTCTCTCAGAGACAGACGATGCTCTCCCAGAGACAGGCATAATCCACGAGAGCAGAGGCACACTCTACCAGAAAGAGAGCAAACCGTCTCACAGTCAGACAAGGTTTTCTCTGAAACAGAGCAAACCATCTCAGAGACAGATTCAGCTCTCCAGTCAGGCACATTCCACCAGAACAAGGACATACGCTACCAGAAACAGTATACCATCTAAAGACAAATTATGCTCTCCCAGAAGCAGGCATATTCCACAAGTGCCAGGGCACACTCTACCAGAAAGAGAGCAAACCGTCTCACAGTCAGACAAGGTTTTCTCTGAAACAGAGCAAACCATCTCAGAGACAGATTCAGCTCTCCAGTCAGGCACATTCCACCAGAACAAGGACATACGCTACCAGAAACAGTATACCATCTAAAGACAAATTATGCTCTCCCAGAAGCAGGCATATTCCACAAGTGCCAGGGCACACTCTACCAGAAAGAGAGCAAACCGTCTCACAGTCAGACAAGGTTTTCTCTGAAACAGAGCAAACCATCTCAGAGACAGATTCAGCTCTCCAGTCAGGCACATTCCACCAGAACAAGGACATACTCTACCAGAAACAGTATACCATCTAAAGACAAATTATGCTCTCCCAGAAGCAGGCATATTCCACAAGTGCCAGGGCACACTCTACCAGAAAGAGAGCAAACCGTCTCACAGTCAGGCAAGGTTTTCTCTGAAACACAGCAAACCATCTTGAAGAGAGAAGATGCTCTCCCAGAGACAGGCATATTCCACCTGACGCAGCACACTATATCAGAAACAGAGCAAACCACCTCAGAGACAGAGGATGCTCTCCTAGAGACAGGCATACTCCATGACAGCCAGGATATACTGTACCAGAAGGAGAGCAAACCATCTCAGAGACAGACAATGCTCTCCCAGAGACATGCATAGTCCACAAGAGCCATGACAACCTGCACCAGAAAGAGAGAAGACCATCTCAGAGACAGACAAAGCTTTCCCAGAAACAGAGCAAACCATCTCAGAGACAGATGATGCTCTCCTAGAGACAGGCATATTTCACCAGAGCCAGACTATACTCTACCAGAAGGAGAGCAAGCCATCTCAGAGACAGACAAAGCTTTCCCAGAAACAGAGCAAACCATTTAAAGACAGAGGATGCTCTTGCAGAGACAGGTATATTACACCAGAGCCAGGACATACCCTACCAGAAAAAGAGCAAACAATCTAGGAGACAGACAATGCTCTACCTGAGACATGCATAGTCCACAAGAGCCATGACAACCTGTACCAGAAAGAGAGCAGACCTTCTCAGAGACACACACAGCTTTCCCAGAAACAGAGCATACCATTTAAAGAAAGAGGATGCTCGTGCAGAGACAGGTATATTACACCAGAGCCAGGACATACTCTACCAGTAAAAGAGCAAACCATTTCAGAGACAGACAATGCTCTACCTGAGACAGGCATATTGCACAATACCAGGACACACCTTCCCAGAAACAGTGTACTAGCTCAAAGACAGACAATGCTCTCCCAGAGACCGGCATCTTCCACCACGGCCAGGACATATTCTAGCAGAAACAGAGAAAACCATCTCAGAGACAGAAAATGCTATCCCAGAGACAGGCATATTCCATCAGAGTGACAGCATACTCTACCAGAAAAATAGTATACCATCTCTGAGACAGATGATGCCCTCCCAGAGACAGTCATATTTCATACAAACCAAGATATACTCTCACAAAAAACAGAGCAAACCATCTCAGAGACAGATGCTGCTCTCCCATAGACAGGCATATCTCACCAGAGCCAGGGCAGACAATGCTCTATCAGAGACAGAGCAAACCATCTCAAAGACAGATGATGCTCTCCCAGAAACAGGATAAATCGTCTCAGAAGAAAGATCATGTTGTCCCAGGGACAGGTATGATCCTCCCCAGCCAGAAACCAATACCAAAAAGAGAGCAAACCATCTCAGAAACAAATGATGCTCTTTTAGAGAAAGGCATATTCCACCAGAACTACAACAAAGGCCATGAGAAACAGAGCAAACCACCTCAGAGACAGACAATTATCTCCCAGAAACATTCATATTCCACAACATATTATACCAGAAAGAAACATATTCTGGTAGAACCATGACATGC
This sequence comes from Lissotriton helveticus, assembly GCF_964261635.1. Taxonomy (NCBI): domain Eukaryota; kingdom Metazoa; phylum Chordata; class Amphibia; order Caudata; family Salamandridae; genus Lissotriton; species Lissotriton helveticus. The sequence continues at coordinate 212,645,572 of NC_136062.1, read as the reverse complement.
TGTACAAGAAGCAGAGAAAACCACCTCAGAGGCAGGCATATTTCACCACAGCCTGGATATACTCTATGAGAAACAGAGCAAATCAATTCTGGGACAGATGATGCTTTGCCAGTGACAGGCATATTCCACCAGAGCCACGACATACTCTAACAGAGCAAACCATGTCAGATACAGAAGATGCTTTTCCAGAGACAGGTATATTTCACCAGAGCCAAGACACAGAAAGATGATGCTCTTCAAGTGACAGATATATTCTGCTAGAGCCAAGATATACTCTTCCAGAAACAGAGTACACGGTCTCAGAGACAGATGCTCTGTATGGATGTATGTAAAATATTTATTGAGTATGCAAATACCTCAGAAAGCAGTGCCCTGGCAAGAAAAGGTAACCAACAACAGTGGCGAGGAATCCAAAGCCATAGGAAAGAAACAGGTGTTATGCAAGAGTAGGGAACAAGTGGGTCTAACTGTTTTCGAATCCACCGGACACGTTCACCTTCTTCTCCAGCCGTATATTTTCTGAAGTCTCCATTGTGGTCTACGGCGGTTTCTGGGGTCACTTTGCACCTGTGCACCCGGCTTCCCTGGTATCGGTATCCTGGTTCCTGGTGTATCCTCAGGTGGGCTGCTATGTAGCACTTCTGAACACCAACAAAGATCCTGGGAGTATCCTGGCTGCATGCTTCTAACAGGACACAACTAGTTTAATCCATCACTCATAGGTGTAATTTGTGTCAGGCAGAACTTCTTGCAACCACCTTAGCATGATATCCCACCTACTCTGGTTAAAAAAAGATTGCACTGAGGAATGTTTCGCCCTATTGCTCAACACTGAGAAACCATTCAACTGAATGAAATAGGGATATATGTTTCACACCTTAAGGTAAATGGGGCTAGGTGACAATTTTCTCTCTGAAGTACATGCCTCTATCATATCCCTCCAGCACAAGTCAACTGTGGCATTTTTCTCTCGGATCCCTTCATAGTGCATAGAGGTACCCACCAGGACTGCCCATTATCCCTGCTGCTCTTCCTGTTGGCAATAGAACCTCTAAGGGTGGCCATCAGATAACAGGCGTAGCAAGTCCTTTTGGCCGTACTAAAATAGTACTCTATGCAGATGACGTGCTGTTCTCACTGATCCCGATAGATCTCTCCCAGATCACATCTCCCTTATAACAGCCTTTTCCAGCATTTCAGGTTACAAAATCAATTGGGACAAATGCAAAGTGCTGCCCATGTCACCACTAAAGCAGAAATTAGGGAGTCCCTGTTTCAATGGAATAGCGCACTCCTCAAATATTGGTAAATACTGATTAACTGTGGGCCAGAGAGGATAGTGGCAGACAACCTGGAGACTCTCACTGCCAAAACTAAACTGGACTATGCAAAGTGGGACCAGCTCAATCTATCCCCAGGGGGGACAGCTCAAGCATTTAAAATGGTAGTGGCTGCACGTTTCACGTATGTCCTCAGCATACTGCTGCTGTTGGTAAGAACCGTGGTGCTCTGTTCCATTGACAAAAATATTAGGAATTTCAGCTGGGGATACATGAAGCCCAGACTGAAAATCTCCAAGCTGATAGTGCAGAGGTACAGCGCAGGTCTCAGCTTACAGTGCATCGAACATCATTACACCACCTTTCACAGCTGTGGTGCATGTGGCCCAGGACTCATGAGGGTCACTTAGAGAGATCCCTGGTGCACAGCTGTGAAGGTCTGAAGATGTTTTACCAATTTGTATAGCCAACAGCTACCACAATGAACCCTATCAAACAAAACTCTGCTCATAAATTGCCAGAATACACGCAGCTGCAACTAAATGGGAACATGGAGCTATATAATTAGGTGGGCCCCAATGAATTGGGAAATATGGATAACAGTTGGGATTCTTATGAACACCCACCTTATCTCGGCAGGGGGCCTGAAAACATTTGCCGCCATAATGGATGAATTCCATCTGCTTGTGGAAAAAAAGTTGTGCTACTTAAAAATTAACCACTACTTGTGTAGTATTTTAGGGAGTCAACCACGGGATATGCATGACTCCCCAAATATGCAATACCTGCAACACTGGTGGTCCCACAGAGGGTCAGGTTGGGCCGCAATAACCTGCTGGTGCATCGCATACACTACAAAACCTCTTTCCTACCAGTTACGTGTCAAATGGCAGCAACGGGTATGGAAGGTCTATACAGAACAGAAATGGGCAGAGTCACTGCATTCCCTTGACCAAAGCACACTATGTGGCCAGTTCTCAACAATAGGCCGCATGGGCTCCTAGGTAGCCCCTGATCTCCTCTCACTATCGTAGAGGAAGTTCAGATTGAAGATGTAATATCAAATGAAGACTCCACTTTCCACAGAGAAGCAGTAAACAACAGTGAAATGATACTTCGCCCTATTGAAACAACTACAACTGTACAATCAACTAGAACAGAAATTTCAATTCAACATATCGACGACATCTATGTGAATACGGCACAGATCAAGTCATCTCCTGGTTCGACAAAACCGGCTGAGCTGCAAAAAATAGACCAGACGGTGTCTGGCTACTTTGTGCATTACGATGACTTTTCTTGAATCCAAGTGTACCTAAATTGGCAGCACTGCCACTCCCTTTCAAGCTATGAGTTTATTGTCTTTATCTTTGGCTAAAGAAGACACACCTTGTTGCTCCCTGGAAACATCTATGGGTTACAATTGGATTACTTTTCCTGGTACTAAGGATTGGTTTGGTAACTGTCTTTTTTCTACTTCCGAATGGACATTATCTCCCAGGATGCTCTGAAGTCCAACATGTCAACTTGGTACTAAAACCACATGTTCATCGTACTGTGAACTGAGGGTATGTCCCTGGTGAACATTACATCAGTTCCAGGTCCTGATGGAACTATTTGGGACAGGGTATTGTATGATGTGTATGGTCCTACTGAACTTTTGCAAATTCTATATTTGTTTATAATTTCTTTAAATTATATCATCACCGCTAATACATTCTCTAACGATTGGGACATTGAAACTGTGCATAATTTGCTTTCAAATCTAGCGCAATCAGCTACATTTTTGAATGATGAATTGTATGATAGTACTTCTAATTTTTGTGACATATGCTGTTATCAACTTTATGGTCACCATTTGTTTACACAAAGCTAGTATCCCATGTGTAGTCTATATTTATACCCAATTAGAATACTATCCAACACCACCGAAAGGTAGTTCAGAAACATATGCACAAGATTTGCCTTTTTTTCTGGGTTTGACATATCCGATCCAGCCTCTTATTACTATAGCCTTGCACCGACACCTGCAAAGAAGAATATGCTCATGAACACCTAGCTGATTTACTCTGCTTCCTTTTTTCCCATCTGTCTATACAGGGGTTCAACTTTTTGAAAGACAGGATAGACACAAAATTTGTCTGGGGAACAAGAGATTTGGCAGGTTCAGGGACAAGAGGTCTTACTCAGAGCATGCTTCTTACCACATCAAATGATTTTCCTGAATAAAATAGTGCAACAGACTTCCTGTCTTGGTTTAGCTAAGGCAAAAGATTTGAACATACCTCGTATTCCCACATATGCACGTTAGGAACATTGACAACAATACCCGAAGTATAGTGAGGGTAAGTTAGATGCCATACTACACAACGGATCATACAATATATCAGACCTGATCAGCAGGGTTGGTTGGTTTGGCCCTTAGACACACATAAATGTCAGTCTACATTCCTGGGTATCTCGGGTGGGTTTAATATCAACATGCCTGACCTACTCTATGTACAAACAGACCACGCAGGGGTGGTGACATCATATAGTGTTGAGAAGTTATGCCTAGATTGGCTAAGGAACTCAACACCTTCCCAGAAAACCACATCAAAAGCGCTTCTTGTATGAAATATACAACGAGCTATGGAAGATTTCTCAGCAGGAAGCTGCGAGAGGTTACACGAGATCGACAGAGTTAATATAGAAAAGGCTTTGGTTGTGGATGACAATGGTATGACTACATTATCATCCAGAATATATTCACTGGGCAACATTGTGTCTTTGACAGTTGACATAATTTAGCAGGACATGTCTATTTTACAACATAGACAGTCACAATTACAATGAATCGTAATACTGAGCTGGAAGCTACAAACACTATGTTCTGGCTCATGCCGGGGCGTTACATCAACACTACCAGCCTGTGTTTTTTTAATATGATTTATGGAAAGACAGAGAACTACGGCAAGCAGAGATGCAAAATACACCATGTTGCACATTGAAAGATTATACCAATTGCCTTTTACCATGGCAGAGACACCATCCACAAACTAGATTATCCATGATTATATCACCCTACCGGTCACAACTGTCCAATTCCAGTATTGTCTCCAATACCAACAGGTAGGAAGATACGAAGTGCTAGGGGAAGATTATGTGCATGAGTATTGGGAATTACCATTCAGGTTTAAATGCAGGAAAGGGGACGCAGACGTTTTTTTTTTGGGTGATTCAGACTGTGAGGAAGCCTTAAGCGGGTTCTTAGTTTGCCAGGACATTTATCTTCACTGGGCATGAAATGCTTCTGTTGCAAACGTGTCCTGTTATCTAAAGGGTTCCACTGCTGCTGTGAAAAGTCAGTTTTTTCGAACTGCTCTCAAATGGGAGCTACTTGATGCTGAATAATGAAGGTTGCTGAGTAATGGAACCGGGCATCGCTTATCTGGTGACAGTTAATTCCTTAGTCACTTGTTGTACACAAGTCCTGTTTCCACCTGTCTGCAAAATTAGGGAGGCAGCGCTGCGACCTTCGATAAATGTTTCCAACATATGCTTTGATTCCCTTAGCCGACTGAAAGCCATTTTTCAACAGGATGTGGCCTTAACTTCGGCTAGAGAGTTGTTTGATCTCCAGGTTGCATGGTCCTTGTCTGAGATACAGACACTACTGCACACTAACTTTCTGCTGCAATTTGTGGAACCAGGCCATCGTATCTTTAACGTTTCTGATACTAAAGGAATCGTGCACTTTTTGAAATGTATCAGCACAGGGCTGGTTAGCACCTTTCACACAATCTTCGGAGTTATTCAATCATTTTTATACACTCCGTGCTGGGAAGTGTTTTTGGAGGGCTCCCACTTGGCCTGCTACTTTTTGGCTGGAATTCTGATTTAAAATGTTCTGCTCCGAAATGGAAATCCCAGTTTGATTCGTAATGGAGACAGCACTGCTTGTGCTATGATGCCGTGAGCACATAGTTCACACATTTGCCACACTTCGACTTCAAGAACTAGACGAGCACTGATTCTTGTCCTTGAGGCCTGTTTGTAACTGCATACAACCTATATTCTGCTGCCTGCTTTGAGGCCATGAATGCGTATTGGACATATACCTATAACCACAAATGGTTGTGCCATTGGACATTGATGTACTGATGGACCTGTTAACGGCCCATGGGTAGTGTTCTCCCCAGTGTCTTCCTTTGCACAACATTATCACGATGCCTTGAACATCATGTACTAGACCTCTCTACGCACTAGGTACAAAAGTCATCCTATCTTCATCCACGGGGTGACAGCACTATCTATATATCCATAACATCACTAATCTAACGCGCCCACTGCAGTCGAGGAGGCACTTCTGAAGACATTGAAGGTTTCTGGATGCTCAGAAATCACCAAGCACTCGGTCTGTCCAATACGAGACCAAGAGTGGGTCCTTCACTCTCTCCTATCAGGAAATAAGGTTGAATCGTCCCTTGGAGGGATTCTTGGCTCTACACCCATACACACTCTAGGTACACTCAGAGTAGAGTCTGCATCGTGGGAGTACGTTAGATTACCATATTTTGCATATATACATTGCTTCAGCACCATGGTAGAAAAGTATCTACTGTTCCCTCTTTTGGTGCTTTCAATCTCCTTTATTTGCTTCTGTATCCTAAATGTTGCAGTACATGTATTTTATACAAGAATAATGTTGGTTTAATAAACATATTGAAAACATCCCATTGTGTATTCTGTATACTTCTCTGAGAGAAAGCAAGCACGAGTGACTGAGCGAAAGATTCTGTCCTGTTTCCACAATCCCTGAAAGATCAGGGTTGTCATGTTCAGTGGTCTCCATTCGCTCCCAGGTAAGGTTAGGGGGGCTTATGGTGGTATTGTGAGCTAGCTGGTCCATAGGTCCATAGGTCAACATATCCTGCGGGGTGTCTGGAATCAGTCTAGACACCAAGTCCTTAGTTTGTGTTGTCCAAAGAATGTGCAGAGCCTACGGATTGGTAGGGACTACATGACACCATCTCCTCTGCTTCTGCAGTTAATCCTATTGCATGACACTGACAACCTGTTCGACATCTTTGGCATTCATTCAGACTACTGACTATGGCTGTAACGACTTTCATGATATGCATACTTCAAAAATGGCTATCTTTGTACCTACACACTCATGATAACTGGCTTATTGAGATGTATAAGGTGGATTCTTATGAGTCAATCATTTACAAACTACAAGATACCATGGACACATTCCACCTATATGGTCCTCTCTCCTCGACTCAAGTGGTCTCGACCCTTAAGTTCAGTTTTTGCCCCCCTAACTGAGGAAATCACTTAGACATTGTGACACCCTGACCTACTGATGCAAATGCCCACTGACCTTCCGTAATAAGTAAGTGCTTACCAGTCACGGCCCATGCACGCTCGTGTCTTCTTGCCTCCCATCATACCCAAAAACATGACCGTATCGTCATTGTTATTGTAAGTGCTGGTGACTTGTTTCTCTCTCCCAGCAGCACCTCCTTGTCACTCGCAGATGGGGCTGAACGATTAGTCCTGCTTATTCCTGAAATCCAATATACTTACTCATTCGTTGTCAGCCTAATTCCCTCCTGATCCCAGTTTTCCCATAGCCCTCCTCCCTCTGTAGCTGACCAGCTTATGTCTCCATTCTCTTCCCTTTCCGATGAAGATCAAAACAAGCTTCGATCTAACCCCTTTCCTCATCTTGCTCTCGATTGTAAGCTTAGTAGCATTGTGATGGCATTATCTCTTTTTTCGCCCTTCTCTACATTTGCCCGTTTTGCATGCACTTACCCAATGTGGATAGCGTGACTCGCTCTGCAGCAATTGCGGTCATGTCCATGAGCATTGGATGTAGCTAGATAGGTTCTCTCAGGCCTTATTTTTCATACTGATTTCCGTGTTAGACTGGTACCCATTCATACACACACACACACACACACTTCTGTCGTAGGGACCCAAGCGACCGGAGAACCAATGGAGTATCGTTCCACCTTACTCATTTCTGTCTTATCCTTTCTTCTGTAATGCTGCCACTGGTGACTGTATCCCAAGCTCGCCCTGTTATAGGATATGTTTCTTACTTGTATCACACCTGATTGTGCCATTGTGTATTGCCAAGTGTAGTTGATGCTTCTCAGCACTGTATTGAAGTATAACACCCAATAAAAACCTTTACAAATAAAGAGACTGGCAACCAGTGCAGTTGTTTCAGATACATGGAGACACTCTCAAACTTTTAAAGATGAATAAAAATGAGTCTCTCAATGGTGTCCTGAATCTTTAACAGTTTAGTATTTCCCAACTTGTGAAGAGGAAGGCATATCGCATTGCAAAAGGTCAATGTACACTTCACATACACATTTGCAACAATGCTTCGCTAAGAGAAAGAGAAAAAGGGAAATTACATTTGTGAATATAGAGGCTGAAATAGGAAGCTTTTGTCACTGTAACAATTTGGGCATTAAAGTCCAATTAGTGTATATTAGGATGCCTAGGTTACTGACCACCTTCACTGGAGTGGGCAGCCAGCTAGTAGGCTGGCGCCGGAGAGTGATGTTCGTGAACACAGGGATAATCTCTAAATTAGGAGGGTTTATTTTTAGAAAGCTCCCACTCTTACATTCCTTTATAGTAACAAATGCTTCTAAAAGCCCTTCAGTGAGGGCTTGTTGATTTTCTCGGAGGTTGACTACCAATTGCGCATCATCTACATTCATATGGGCCTTAGGGACAGGTTAAGTAAGATAGGAGAAAGATCTGTTGGATGCACAATTTAGCTCTTTGGTGTCTGAGCCTAAGGGATGCAGTTGAATTGCTGGCTGCGATCAACCAGGATAGGTTAAAACCATGAAAGGGTTTTTCTTCTAATCCCTACTTCACCGAGCTGATGAAGGCTAGGAGATCATAGATATATAAGGCACATGTTATGTTATGTTATGTTATTGTGTTCTTTAATAGCGCATGACTCACCCAGGGGCATCTCAGCGCTTTACCAAAGGAAATCCAGGGACAGAAACAGAACGTGTTATACCATGGCCAAGTTAAAATAAGAATGTTTTTAGTTGTTTCCTGTAGCTCATATAGGTACTAGATTGACGCATAGCAATCGGTAAAAAGTTCCAATATTTGGGGGCGATGTATGAAAAGGCTCTGCCGCCTATTCGGGTTAGCCTGATACGTGGAGTCTTCAGGAGGGCTAGGTCATTAGATCTTAGGTTACGTTCATGTACCTGTTTAAAAAGTTTATTATAAAGATATGATGGCCCCCTCACCTCTAAGTGCTTTGAAGGAGAGGCAGCATACCTTAAAAACAGATCTCTTTTGGACAGGGAGCCAGTGTAACTGCCTGAGCAGAGGAAGGGAGGGGGATCAAGACGGCGCATTCAAAACCATTCTGGCAGCGGTGTTCTGTATAACTTGCAGTTTTGCCAGAGTGGTGGTGCCTATTTCCGCTAGCAACGCATTGCCGTAGTCTAGCCTGCTCACTACCATAGCCTGTACCACAGTACGGCGATGTTCTAAAGGAAGATAGGGAATGATTCTACGTAAAAGGCGTAGGTTATGGTAGCATGTCCTTGCTATGTTATTGACATTATCTTTCATGTTTAGCAAGGCATCCAGCTGGAATCCCAGGCTTTTCACTGAGGGGGAGGGTGTAGGCGCTTCTTCCAACTGGGGGGGGGGGCACCATTCTGACGTCCAAATTCGACCATCCTTCCCTAAGAGCATAAGCTCTGTCTTCCCAGGATTCAGTGTAGGCACTGTTCTTTCATGGATGTATGACATTACAACGCATGCTTTTACCACGCATGCCTTTACATCTCAGTTTTTACAACTCATGCTGTTACAACGCATAGCGCTAAGGGGTGCTGGATAGTGAATAGTTTAATTTACTATTCCAACTCCAGTCCCCGTGGATAGTAGGGAAGGTGTTGGATAGTAAATTAAATCTATTCCCGATCCTAGAGCGCCCCCCAGCGCAATGCGTTGTAATGACATGCGTTGTAATAGTTGCATCGTAAAGGCACTGCATGGTAAAAGTTGCGTTGTAAAGGATGTTCCCCTTCTTTCATCCAATTAGCAATCGCTAGCATACCACCCGAGAAACGAAGTTTCTCGTCCCTGATGTTTTTTCCTATGGGAAATAGTAGCTGCGTGTCATCGGCATATGAGACTATCTCAAAGCCGAAGGATTGAACAATTTTTGCCAAGGGGGCTACGTACATGTTAAAAAGAGTGGGGCTCAAGCAGGAGCCCTGTGGTACCCCCTTGTCCAGCAGGAATTTGTTTTTTTAAGCAAATGGTCCAAGTGAGGTAGTCTGCCATCTGTCTTTTAGGAAGTTAGTCAGCCACTGAAAAGCTCTTCCCCCGATGCCACACTCAGTCAGTCTCTCCGCTAGCCGTTGATGAGATATAGTATCAAACGCCGCGGAGAGATCTAAAAGAATCAGGATCGCAGATCCCCGGCATCGAGGGTACACCTCAGAGAGTCAGTAACATGAGAGTTTATTATACAACGTAACCTAAATCACCATTGTCTAACATCATTATGAGATTACAGGTTGTATGCCGACTTGTTCATGAAGATAGGTTTGTTTTTGAAGATAGGCTCATGTTTCTCGAGGTGGCTGCTTCTATTCTTGGTTGCGGGGAACAGTTATTTATCTTGTGCCATTTGCAAAGCAGTCAGAAATTAGTTCTGCAAGTGTACATTTCTTTGCACGTTGGCCTAATACACACACATATGTTTCCATTTGAGGTCCTACCTCTGCAACCAAAAGTTCTCAGCAGGTCGGATTTTTACCAATGTCCTTCGCTTTCACTATTCTGTATCTCAACTGGTATATATTACAGAACTGTTCCTTAACAAAGAAATACCTCGAAATCGACCTTCATCGACATTTAAGTTAGCTGCATATGTACCTGAGCCTCATGCTGATCGACTACAGTTACCAGAGGAGATTGCAGAAATAGACTGGCAACAACCGAAGGCCTTGAAGGTAGGCTTCTGAACAGTGATATCAAACAACATAAAAATACAAATACTAACCAGCATCCTCATTTGCTAGAGGATCTGGAGAAAAGGCATGGCACTGCTCCATACAGACCATGCTCCCATAGGCAGAACTCCAACAAAAACAAAGGGGCTGTGCCTGAGATGGATAGTATTCTCTTCCACAGTGGCAGTGCTCTCTGATGGAGAAGGCAGGCTATCAAAGATGAAGCTCAAGTGGTTAACTTGAACCGGTGGTTACAGGTGGGACCTATTAGCACTCATTTTTGGAAACCGTCATTTATTTTTCCTCAACAATCTTTGATCCACCATAGGAGAGAGGAAAACACAAAAGTTGGAAAGAAGGAGGAAGACATAATAGAAAGAAGGAAGAGAAAGAAGGGAATACAAGGGCAAAGAGAGTACGCAGGGATCGCAAAGAATCTACAAGAGTGACATAATGAGGCAGAGAGTGTCTGGGAGTAAAACAAAGATACATAAGGTGGAACAAAGCTACACAGCCTTAGTATTCAGCACCCCGACCTTCAATAGTGCTGGGCATTGGATTCAGAAAACAAACTTTGGGCCCGGCACTTATTTTTGAAACAATAAGCACTGTGGAGTACACTACTCCAAGAAGTAAGATCCAGAGATAGATTATGCCTTGTCAGAGAAGAAAGGTTATAATTTATACTCCATATAAATGGTACCCTCTCTCAGATTGACTACTATCTGCTGCTTGCTTCACCAGCATCCCTCCACCAGAGAGGAAGACCACTCCTAAAAAAGAGCCCCATTCAGAGACAAAGAGCTTCTGCAGAAAGGAAAGACTCTCTCACAGATCGTATATTATGCTATATTAATTAAAAGATCTCCAAGAGAGAGAAAACGTTCTCTTTATTAGTAGGTCCCCTCTCTTAGAAGTGGAGCAATCCAGGCGAGAGTGGTCACTTTCCCAAAAATGCTGAATTGGGGCCTGCAAACAGAGGCTGCAGCGTGAAGTCCACAGTGGGCAAGTCCAAGGTGGGCTGTGTCTCTGGAGGGCCATGCTGGCACTGTTGGCCCACTTCAGCTCAGGCAACGCAATGGTAAGGTCGTTAGTGGTATATCTTGATTCTCCGGTTATACACATGCGTTGTTGCATCATCATTGTCTTCCCTTATCACTTGTACTGGCAGTAATTGAACTGAATAGTATGGGGCCATAAATGCACATGCAGCTATTCCTTCACATGTTGTTTAGTGATCCCTCAGAGTGAGAATGGACACTTGTAACTGCGTTACCTAGGTTTTATCTCTTTGTTAAAAACCCCTCATACGCGCAATGGTAAGGTCGTTAGCGGTATATCTTGATTCTCCGCTTATACACATGCGTTGTTGCATCATCATAGGGTTTCTTATTTGTTCTGTATACAAGCACAGGTAGAGTAGTGCTTTGCGGTCTCAGGATTTTGTGTCCGGAGAACTCACTGGATTCTTTGGGGGGGCCTGCGGGATCCAGGAAGCAGCTCTGAACCTTTATTGAGGCAGGCAGTTCTCCGAGGCTTTGGAGGTACTACATCTGCAGGATGAGGTGTCTTTGGGGCAGTTTTGATGGGGAACAGCAGACTGGCCAGCAGGACTGGGATCAATTCTGTTGCTCTTCTTCAGTCTTCTGCTTTTGGGCACTTCAGTTTCCTTCTTCTTCTTAGGTTGTCAAGATCAGATTCTCTGGTGCTAGGGGCTCCCCTTTATACTGAATTTAGGGGCATTAGGGAAGTGTAAGGTAGAAGCCAATGGGCAACTGACCCCTGGGGCCACTATGTCCCCTATATGACCACTTCCTGTGGGAAGTGACCATAACCCGGTCCCAGAATTCCTAAGCTTGCCATCACCAAGAAGACATCTCTGAAAAGTCATGTTCATTTCAGGTTGCCCACCTTAGTTGTAGTTCTAGCCAGAAGGAGAACATGCCTATCCGACTAGCTAATTTTCTCACCTGTCCCTGTGCCAAAGGGCTCTGGACAAAGGGGGTTGGCTTTCTCTCATGTGAGAGAAACCAGATTCGCATACCAAAAGGCGGTGGGCTCTTTGAAGCTCCCATGCTAATCTGCAGGCCATCCTATGGGAGAGGGTGAAAACACAGTTTGCCCGAGCAGGCTTGGTTTCTGGCCTCCTGAGAGTAAAGGCCCTCAACCTTGGTGGTCAGAAACTCGTCTCTGGTCAGTACACCATAAAATGGTAAGTTTTCAGGGGGCATCAGTGTGGGTTTATTAATACAAGATGTTTGATACCAACCATCCCTATTTTTAGCGGAGTCATCGTGTAGCTGAGGAACTCGTTTTCACCAGTGCCCAGCACATGCTTTCAAAATGTCTTCCCTGATCACTTGTACAGGCAGTAATTGAACTGAATAGTATGGGGCCATAAATGCACATGCAGTTATTCCTTCACATGTTGTATAGTGATTCCTGCCTTAGAGCAGCAAGGTCTGGTGTAGGGGTGACTTACTTAGCAAACACAAGGAGATAATGGACGGAGTGCTGAAACTTTTCAGACACTCACCCCCAGTCACAGATCTGGGTTGAATCCATTATCGTTCTTTAGCTCACTTCGCCACCTCAGTTCAGACACAGCTATATGCAAATAAGTCTTGACCTGGAGTTCTGGACTTTTTGGTTCCGTCCAGAGGTGTCAGGGATAACACCCGAAGACCCCGGAGTTCCACCTGTCTCGGTGCACAAACAAACAGAAACACGGGCTTCTCGATGGTGGCGTCAAAGACCAAAGGTTTATTACTGCAGGGACACAGAAGTCGCAGAAACTACACATGGGCAGTATCTAGGAGCCTGTTCGATTTGTACAAAGAGGGTTGCTCCTTATATACTAAATATTGGGCTTCAGGTAAATTCTTTACATGTTACCACAGTTCTAAACATTCGTGTCTTAAACAATAAATATTTGGCGTTGCACAGGGATCGTCAACAGTATCTGATGTCAAAACATTACAAATGAGGGGTTCCCACTAGTCCATCATAATCCCATGTCAATTCTTCATTCAAGACCCGGACCGCCTCATCGTAAATTTCGTTACCTCCCCCTAATAAAGGCCCAGAAGGAAAGGAGCAGAGCCAGGTGCAGAAGAAAGAAAGACAGGATAAGAAATGTTTGTGGGTCGTAAATGGGTACGGTTACCAGCTTCGGCCGCCTAATCATGATCAGGCCAACGAACACAAGAACCAGAATAGCAGGACTGGCCTCAGGCTGGGGAGGCAGTTCCTGCCGAGTCATGCTGCTACAGCGTTGCTGGCCTAAGGTGCACGTGTCACTAGCAAGGTGAATCGCCGGTTAAAGCCTACGTGTCCTTTAAATGAAGAAAAGAAAGAGGTCATTGCGTGTCCTATTGACTATGTGAGGGCAAGGAATACAAAATGGCTTCCGTGTTCTAAGATGGATGCCACGGGTAGAACAGAAATGTGTTTGTAACTGGAGTGCTCTTGCTCGTAGCATAGCGAAAACAACAGGATATACTAAATGGATCATTTGCGGTTCACTGATACCAAAATTATGTATTTACGACAATGTTACAAACACGAGTAAAATCGTCACGGAACCTCAGACCCTCCTTTTGCCCTTACATAGGCAATTACTCAGTCTATATCAGAGCCAGAGTCTAATTCTATGCTCATTAGGTTAGTGACATGTTGTTGTATCATCATCCTGTCTCGTGCCTTTTCTCCTAATGCAGGTGGTTTTCTGAAACAGGTTGCAGCACAGAGGCTACACAGAGCGGGACCACATTGGATAATAAGACAGCACGAGAACAGCAATACTAGGATGACACCAATGACCATCAGAACCTTCCATCCCCACGCTGATACCAGAGTCCAAAACCACTCCATGAAGGACCAGTTTCCCTTATCTACGTGTATAGAGTCGGAAATCTTATGTAGCTTAGAGATTGCTTCATAGACTGTTGGAGCATTATTTGGAATAAAGACACAGCAGCTTGATTGGATCATTCTGCATACCCCACCTCGATCTGCAAGTATTACGTCTAGAACCATACGGTTCTGCAACGTCATGAGACGATCCGCCTGAAGCTCAGCTGTTAAGTTACTAAGGGCACCAGCAGTTTCTGTAATTGTAGATTCAACTACCCGTGTTAGTTGACGAAGGTTTCTACTATTGGCCATAGGCCCCCAAAACGGAAGAAAACCTTTGAAGAAGTCTCCAGCTTCTTGACCAGCGGTATCTTCCTTGCTGAAGACACCTCTTGCTACTCTGGTTTTGTGATAATCTGAAGAAGCAGTGTATGTCGGGGGTAACAATCGAGCAATATAACATGAACCTGAAAAGTCAGCAGGCAGCCATGTATATGCTCTGTCCTGACAAATGAAGTAGGTACCCCTAGCAGTCAGAAAGGCAGGGGAGGAGTTAGACGGAAATACGTAAGTCTCAACGCACTCACTCCTCCCTAGCTGAGCTCTCGGATTTCTCCCATTTCCTTGCAAACAGACCTGACCTCGGTGAGGCACGACCCAAACTGAAATGGAGCTTTTACGCTTGCTTTCTCCCAAACTAAGGCGATACTCTGTAGAGTTCCAACTCAAATACACCAGTAATTCATCTCTAGGATAAGATGGAGTATTATTGACGTCTTTAATCATATCAATAATTCCCTGGACTAAAGCTTTGTTGGCTGAGTTGTATTTAGTGGACCGTGGTGGACGCGAAGGATAGGTCTCAAGGGCATATGAAAAAATGGTCTGAAAGGCCTGAAATGATCCATTATAGCTGAAAGGCAAGACTAGATAGGGAATGCCTTTATCCATAGTGTGAGGTATCAAGCCACACACCCAGCAGTCTGTAGTATTAACTATCAGTTGGTGTTGATGCAAGAGCTGTACAAATGTATTGTTAATAAATTCTGAGCGTCGAGCTTGTTCGTGTTCAGGAAATGAGTGAAAAGAATGCATAGAAGAAACCGTAGAAGTAGTAGGATCAAGGGAAGGTACTGTAGTTACTGGCATAAAAATCAAATGTACACCAAAGACGATTCCACCCACCAACGTTATCAAAACAATTAAAAATGTAACTGCACATTGCATTAGAAAGCATTTGCTGTGTAGTATTCTGTACAGTCTATTTCTGCGAACATAAATTACATTTTCTCGTTGTAGCTCAGGAAGCTCCATCTTCTACGACCGTTCGCGACCACTGATGATGTGTACGTAGATGAAAATGCCTCTATCAGCCCTGGGAGTTCCCAGAACTAACAGAAAGATCGACCTTGTGTCTGACCCCCGCAGATTCAACTAGGCACACAGCCACGACCCTACGGCTACCCAGACGGCAAGGCAATTTTAAAACAAAAAGAAACAATACAAAGTATTAGCAAACTTCCCGGCTGGAGGCAATGTATAGCAAATTCAAATCTGAAAATAGGCAGTTTCCTGCTTTATTTGTCCATATTGCGAGAACGTAAGTTGTATCTCAGTTTTGCAGGAGCTGTCTGATCTGGAAACAATGTATTTTCAGCTAACGTTGCAATGTTCACGTTCGCAGATGGCAAATGTTCTTTTGGTGCAGATGGCAAATGTTCATTGGGTGTGGATGACAAATGTTCAGGGTTCAAAAGAGCAGTTTCAGGAGGAGAGTCAGAATTTGGTGAATCCGTGATCAGTTCTGCATCGCTGAAAGGTATGAACCTGGGGACTTGTTCCGTTTCAGAGGCACCGATTCCTTTCTTTACCCAGTTGTCGTAAGGAAGTGGCAGAGGCACACGTTTAGCATGTGTCGTATGGATCCAATTTTTCCTTCCGGCCACACGAATAGCAGTTCTCGTTGCTAGCAGGACTTGGAAAGGGCCAATGAATCTGGGCTGAAGATTTTTTGTTCTTGCAAAATTTCTGATGACCACCTGATCACCCGGTTTCAGCTGATGGCCTGGACTCTCCGGTGGCTTTGGCAATGCATCGAAAACCTGTTGGTGAATAAGACTCAATTTAGCAGTCAAGTCGAAAAGGTAATCAATTAACATTGGGTATTCCAGCTGCTTAAATTCTTTCGGTCTAGGTACCCCCCAAACATTTGCAGGACGGCCAAAAACTATTTCGTAAGGACTAAGCCCTACTCTAGAATGTACAGTTGCTCTTGTTGATAGCAAAGCCAGAGGCAATGCGTCTGGCCAGGACAAACCCGTGGATGCTTGTATCTTAGCGAGTTTCAGTTTAAGGGTGCCATTGTAACCCTCGACTAAACCCGCGGACTGGGGATGATTCGCACTATGAAATTTCTGTCTAATCCCTAGGCCGGCACACACACTCTGCATAACTTTCCCTACGAACTCACTTCCGTTGTCTGACCATACAATCCGTGGCATTCCGTATCTGGGGAAGTATTCTTTAAGAAGAATTTTGGCAGTGGATAAGGCAGTATTGTCCTTCAGTGGGTATGCTTCGATCCATCTGGAGAAAGCACAAACTACCACTAGGACGTATTTCAGATTATTGCAACGATCCATGTGAATGAAGTCTAGCTGGATCACCTCAAAGGGGCAGGAAGGAGGAGCGAAGTGACCTGCAGGTGTGGGGATTCCCTTGCCAGGATTATGCATCAAGCATACCATACAATTTCTCACCACTCTCTCTGCACACTTACTAATCCCGTCATTCTTCCAGACCGGGGCCAACATCTTACAAATCCCTTTTGAACTGATGTGCGCTGTTCCATGTGCCATCGTTACTACTGCAAGCACATACGCATCAGGCAACATCCAACGCTGTTGTTCCGACAAGTCAATTCAACACCCACTCGAGTCCAATTTACCCGTGCTCTCTCTCCATGCAAGTTTTTCCTCCTCAGTCGCCTCTTTCTGAATTTCCTTCACGCTTTCCACTGTGTTCTCACACATTCCAGACTCAGAAATCCATCTTGCAGACGTTGCAACATACATTCTACTCATCATATTTCTAGCTGTCTGTTTTGCGATCTCATCAGCAAAAGCATTCCCACGACCAACATCATCCGTGATTGCTTTATGAGCACTGCATTTCACAATCGCAACTTCAGTCGGCAAGGTTAGAGATTCCAACAAGTCATTAACTAGCTGACCATGTTGAATCTTAGTCCCATGGGACGTAATGAAACCTCTTTCTTTCCACAAACGGCCAAAACTATGGGCCACGCCGAACGCGTACTGACTATCTGTGAACACATTCACTCTCTTTCCCTTAGCTAAAACGCACGCTCTTGTTAGCGCGATCAATTCTGCAGCCTGGGCAGAATTCTGACTCACTCTTGCAGTCTCCACAATCGTACTCAAAGTTGTTACTGCATAAGCAGCAGTCACATCACCATTCTCCAATTTGAAGCAAGACCCGTCAACATACAACGTGCCATCTGGTTCTGACAACGGAGTGTCTTTTAGATCGATTCGTCCTTTTGTTTCTTCCTCAGTTTTGAAACAACAGTCGTGTGGTTCGGAATCACTCGACTCTTCGCTAGTCGGCAACAATGTTGCTGGATTCAATACATTGCATCTTTTGATCTGAATATGACTAGCTAACAGTGTAAGTTCATAACCTGATAATCTAGCACTGGTAAGGTGTTGCGTCTTGGTTCGGTTCATGAGTGTATCCACAGCATGAGGAACCATAACTACTAGCATGTTGTTCATTACTAAACCAGCAGATTGTCGAATGGAAGCTGCAGCTGCGGCTGTAGCTCTCAAGCAACTAGGCAATGCTCTAGCTACTGGATCTAATGTTGATGAAAAATACGCACAAGGGCGTTGTTTATCACCAAATTTCTGCGTCAAAACACTCAATGCACAACCTTCTCTCTCGTGGACATAGAGCGTGAATGGCTTACTGTAGTCGGGTGTACCCAATACAGGTGCTGAACACAGTGCATTTCGTAACTCAGAAAAATTCTGCTGACATTCAGCAGACCATGGTACCGGACTCGGAACACCTTTCCCAGTCAAGGCTACCAATGGTTTTGCTAGAAGAGAAAAGTTTGGGATCCATTGCCTACAATATGAGGTAATACCCAAAAAGGCACGTACTTCTCTCTGCGTGCTAGGAACGTTCATCTGTGTAATTGCTTTTATTCTCTCTGGGGTCAACTTCCTTCCCTCCTTTGACAAGAGATGACCTAGGTAGGTCACTTCTTGGCAGCAGTATTGCATTTTTGAAGGTGACACCTTGTGATTCAAATCTGACAAGTGATGCAATAAAGAAATCGTAGCTGTTTTGCAAGTTTCCTTGTCATCGGCAGCCACTAGAAGATCATCGACATACTGTACTAAAGCAGAACCACTAGGAAGTACGAAGGAATCTAACTGGCTTTTTAATGCTTGACTGTAAATGGATGGGCTTTCACAATAACCTTGTGGAGCGCGTTTAAATCTAAAACTTCGTCCTCCTGGAGAGAAACCGAAGATATCTCTGCTTTCCTCGGCTATCGGAATGCTGAAAAAGGCATTTTTCAAGTCGACAACCGAAAACCATGCTGCTGTAGCAGGAATCAACGTTAACAATGCAGTAATGTCTGGAACCACAGGAAACTGTGGGATCACAATTTTATTAACCTCTCTGAGATCAATTACGAACCTATATACTGGAGGCTTTGTAGGGTCAGTTCGTTTCAAAATAGGCAGTACAGGACTATTACAGACATTTCCTCTAGTCTCTTCTATAACGTCTTTCTTGATCAGGTCTTGTACTATCAGTAGGAGCGCACGCTCGCCTTCATTAGAGATTCTGTATTGTGGAATTCGTGGAAGTTTGACATTTGCTTTCAAAGTTACTACATAGGGTGGAATTTCCAATAGACCTACATCATTAGGGCCAGTCGCCCAAAGAGTATCAGGGAGTGAACGCAGCTCTGGTGGGAGCGCATCCATCGACAAGTACATCGGGGAGATTATTCTTTTACCCAACGTAAGCTGTACTCCTGCTGGAGAACAGTACAATGTCGCGTACAGGCGTTTTAACAAGTCTAAACCAAGCAGATTTTCGTTACAACCTGTCGTCAAAATCAGGGGTGCTTTCAATTGACGGGGTCCAACAGAAATAGACAAAGGACCAGAAACAGGGTTGTGAACAGGGGCGCCCGAAAAACCTACTGAAACGTTTGTTGAGCCGGACAAAGGTGCGCCAGGGAGTTTCGCATGTATGATAGAACTTTTTGCTGCACCAGTATCCAACAGAAACTGTTCGACTATACCTGATGTTGCTACTGCGACATAAGGGCCACTCTGATCTACTGGAACTGATACTACTCCCTCTCTTTGTCCATGGCTGTCCTAGTACTCATTTTGCTGAACTTCCTCACTAGCTTCATAATAGTCTTCGACATGATACTGTGGAGACCTATTCTGTTGGGCAGATTGTCCATTTCGCTGATCGAAATAATTAGAGGGGCGATCACTCGTCTGCGGAGGCATAGCACCTCGTCCTCGACCTCTAGAGTTTTGCATAGAACTACCACGACCTCCCTGAGCTGCCGCAGCATTATTTTGCGTTCGAACTGGACATTCACTTTTGTAATGACCTTCCTTTTTGCAATAAGCACATTGATTCCATTGGTATTGTGGCCTTTGAAAATTATAATCCGTTCTTTGATATGACCCTTGCTGCATATTAGTTTGATTCATGCGAGGCGGATAAGCTTGCTGTAAAAGTACTTTAGTTTTTAAATCTTTCGTCTTTTTATCTGATTTTTCCTTCTCTTCTTTATCCCTATTTTCATAGTACTGAGCAGTCGCAAGTATTTGCGCAGTCGTAGAGACAGCCCACGCACTTTCAGAATTCTTTAATTTACCACTAAGTTCTGGCAACAGATTGTGCACAAATTTATCAACAAATAATCTCTGGCCTCCTTCTGTGCTCATATCCTGACCACTATGATCCACGAAAGTCTCTTCGAATCTTGTGAAAAAGTCGGAGACGCTTTCGTTTTTCTTTTGTTTGCACGCGGACAATTTGTCCCAGTTAACGCGCAATGCTGGCATCAAGGTTTTCATTAAATCGATTATTCTACCAGGCAAATTAGCAATTAAAGGTTCAGGTTTGGAACCACCTATTTGTTGACCATCCGCTGCAATTATAGCTGCCCAGTCACCACCTAGGGCAACTGGATGATTCTCTTTACGAATTTTAGCCCAAATTGGTTGCGGTACTACATTACCAAATAGCAAATCTATGTCAGCAAGATTCAATACACAAGCGTCAACTGTTTGAGCCAACTCTTTGTAGTACCCTGCAGGATTTTTACGCAGATCTGGCAAGGCCTGTTTCACTGCTAATACTTCAGCTCGCTTCCATGGAATATGTATCCAGACTCTCTGGAATTGGGCCGGAGCGGCTGCAATACCAAGGTTTGCATTAGCTTGCACAGCTTCACGCCAAATTGGTGGAACCTCTCTCATTGGATACTGACGATTTCGTTTCGTACTACGTTTCTCTAATTCTCTCGGTGAACGAAGGGATGAGTCATTCCTATAACTTAAAATCAGTTCCATCGCTTCTTTTATATTTTGTCCAACTATCATACCTGCAGCAAACTCTTTCTGAACATTAATTAATTCTCCTAGATTTGATTCAGGGTCATCCTCTTCCAATTCCTCACGTAGAAGGAAACACATTTCATCGAACACATATCGTTGTGTCGGTTCGTTCCATTGCATAAATGTATCTAATACATTTTGTACATTATATCTCCCAACTTTCGAAACCCATCTAAGAGCAGTGGAATCTAATATTCCTCTTTCTTCAGTACTGGGAAGCTGACTACGTCTCTGTACAGAGTCAGAGGTAGGAGTCTTAATCAGAGTTTTATAGAAGGGAGATAGAATATTAGAGACAGAATCAGTGATTCTTCGACGAACAGAAAGCGGAGTCATAATATTAACAGAGGCAGTGAATAGAGTAGCAGTTGGAACAGATAGATCAGGAACAGCAGGAGTAGCAGGAAAAATAGCTTGCCCCGGAGTAGCAGGTGTGAGCGACACAGGCATAGGTAAAGAAGCCGGCAACCCTAGACGAGGGGTTGTCGAAGGAACATTAATATTGACCACAGGAGGTACAGGAACTTGATTCAGGGGAGCGGGAACAGGGACACCAGGTTGTCCAGCAACCGGTAATTGAACATTCGGTATAGGTGGAGCCGTAGCACCCTGTGCATACGGTGGGGGTGATCGTAACAAGTAAGACAACAGGGGATCCTTTTCAGGGTCCTCTACTATCTTAGCCGTACTCGATGGCAAAGCAGGATAGCACTTGTCTATCGCTAAGTTACGCTCTCTATCGGCCACCTCCATCGCTTTCTCAGACTCGTTGAGTTGCAGCTGTCTAGCAGACTGTTCTAAAGTCAACTCTTGCTCTTTCTGTTCTTTCTTCAACTTTTTAATTTCTCTCTGTTTAGATTCTTTTCGCCAATAACGGAAAGAATCAAACATTGCCGGCCGGGCTTTCTTCTTAAACAACCTTCTTTCTAGATTATCGAGAACTTCAGGTTCAAAACTACCATGTAGTGGCCAACTAAGGACACCATCTTTCTCTGTGTAGTGGATCCATATCTCGTTATAAGAGATAGGGCCCACACCAAACTTGCAATAAAGATCATAAAGGGGAGTTCCAATCGGAGGAACCAAACACGAGTCCTCCAACTGGGAATCACTGTTGCAACTAAAACAAGACAACATACAATTTTTCCGACTTACCATTTTATAATCCGGAACACAAAACAAACAAGACACAAACAGAAAAGATGCGCACTCGAACCAAGAACTTAGGCCTACCAGAACTGACAAATGTATCGATACCTGAACTGAACAGAATGATTATCGTAACCAGAATAACCAGTGATAACCTTACAGGACTGAACTGAACTGAGAACTAAAAGGATTACCCAAATAGGAGCAACCCTTACGAAATAACCAACTAGCAACCACTGAATACTTAACTGAGGCACTGAAGACGTCACCAAGGAGAAACCCGTCACGTTTCGCCGTACTGAGGACTGCACCTCGGGTCCAAGACAGGGCGACGGTCAATGCAACGGACCACTGCAGCCGTCTGAACGGGAACCCTCGTGGAAGAGAACGTCGGGGCCACTTTTGCGATATGCCGGGATCGATGAAGTGGGGCGCCTCCCTCTGAAATCTTCACACGAAGCTCCTCGAACTCTTCAGGCTTTTGGACCGGTACCGAATGACGTCGCCCCACTTTGGGCGCCAATTGGAGTTCTGGACTTTTTGGTTCCGTCCAGAGGTGTCAGGGATAACACCCGAAGACCCCGGAGTTCCACCTGTCTCGGTGCACAAACAAACAGAAACACGGGCTTCTCGATGGTGGCGTCAAAGACCAAAGGTTTATTACTGCAGGGACACAGAAGTCGCAGAAACTACACATGGGCAGTATCTAGGAGCCTGTTCGATTTGTACAAAGAGGGTTGCTCCTTATATACTAAATATTGGGCTTCAGGCAAATTCTTTACATGTTACCACAGTTCTAAACATTCGTGTCTTAAACAATAAATATTTGGCGTTGCACAGGGATCGTCAACAGTATCTGATGTCAAAACATTACAAATGAGGGGTTCCCACTAGTCCATCATAATCCCATGTCAATTCTTCATTCAAGACCCGGACCGCCTCATCGTAAATTTCGTTACCTCCCCCTAATAAAGGCCCAGAAGGAAAGGAGCAGAGCCAGGTGCAGAAGAAAGAAAGACAGGATAAGAAATGTTTGTGGGTCGTAAATGGGTACGGTTACCAGCTTCGGCCGCCTAATCATGATCAGGCCAACGAACACAAGAACCAGAATAGCAGGACTGGCCTCAGGCTGGGGAGGCAGTTCCTGCCGAGTCATGCTGCTACAGCGTTGCTGGCCTAAGGTGCACGTGTCACTAGCAAGGTGAATCGCCGGTTAAAGCCTACGTGTCCTTTAAATGAAGAAAAGAAAGAGGTCATTGCGTGTCCTATTGACTATGTGAGGGCAAGGAATACAAAATGGCTTCCGTGTTCTAAGATGGATGCCACGGGTAGAACAGAAATGTGTTTGTAACTGGAGTGCTCTTGCTCGTAGCATAGCGAAAACACCAGGATATACTAAATGGATCATTTGCGGTTCACTGATACCAAAATTATGTATTTACGACAATGTTACAAACACGAGTAAAATCGTCACGGAACCTCAGACCCTGTGCCTCATAGGAACAGTCCAGCCTGAACTGCCAAGCCAGGTCTTTCCTTAACCGGAAACAAGCATCCTAGGACCGGTTTCAGGGTAACACCCTTCATCAGCCAGTCTAGCTTGAATCCAGTGGCAAAGTGAGCAAGGGACCCACGTCTGGGCATACCCTGCCAACTTAGGCCGATCAAACATTCACAAGGAGATGATGGACGGTGCGCTGAAACTTTTCAGACACTCACCCCCAGACGCAGATCTGGGTTGAATCCATCATCATTCTTTAGCTCACTTCGCCACGTCAGTTCAGACCCAGCTATATGCAAATCAGTCTTGACCCTGTGCCTCATGGGAACAGTCCAGCCCGAACTGCCTAGCCAGGTCTTTCCTGAACCAGAAACAAGCATCCTGGGACCAGTTTCGGGTTAACACCCTTCATCAGCCAGGCTCGCTTGAATCCAGTGGCAAAATGAGCAAGGCACCCACGTCTGGGCATACCCTGCCAGCTTAGGCCGAACAAAGCAAACACAAGGAAATGATGGACGGAGCGCAGACACTTTTCATACACTCACCCCCAGTCACAGATCTTGGTTGAATCCATCATCGTTCTATAGCTCACCTCCCCACCTCAGTTCAGACCCACCTATATACAAATCAGTCTTGACCCTGTGCCTCATGGGAACAGTCTAGCCCGAATTCCAAAGCCAGGTCTTTCCTGAACCGAAAACAAGCATCCTGGGACCTCTTTCTGGCTAACAGCCCTCATCAGCCAGACTAGCTTGAATCCAGTGGCAAAGAGAGCAAGGCCTCCACGCCTGGGCATACCCTGTCAATTTAGGGCGAACAAAGCAAACACAAGGAGATGAAGGGCTGAGTGCTGAAACCTGGAGAAGATTGACGTTGTGTTAAGACCCCATTGCACAGTCAGTGGATATGTTAACCTCTGTTAGATCCCACCTGCGATCAAGGATGGGGTGTTCATTTTGTTTGGGTGGCGACTTTCTGTTTGGACCCAAGCATAAGTCCTGAGGGAATATCAACCCAACCCTGAGTGGTGCCTGTGGAGCACATGTGTGCATACCACCACATCCCCTCAGCTGAAGCACACACATGTGTACAAGATGCAGGAGGACACAGCAGCAGTGCTGGTGGGGCCAAGTCAGCACAGCTGTTCATCGTGAGCAGGCCAAAACTACACACCACCTGGAGCTGTGCAGCCACCTCCCTAAGGAGGTCAACACGTCACATACTATAGACTAAGGTACGCTACAAGAGAACAGGTGTAACTATGAAGACCTTTAAGCACGACCTCGCCATATTTCCTTTGGGAGGACAAAGTGGGTTCGACAGAGTAGGCCAGAAGATTTTTACCCACCATCTTCCCCAGGAAAGCAGTCGGCTATATATATGCATGTCAACATTTTCAAAGTGAGAAGTGAAGAGATTTTGAAGAAAAAAAAATCGAGGGAATGTATTTTCCAAATTAGTTTATATTGAAGCAGAGGCAATTTTAGGTGGGGGACAGCAGAAATAACGCAATTTTTTGCTTAAAACCCCAGGCGCTTCCCATCTGAATCGGGTCCATTTACATATATGCCTATATTGCACTGATTGTATCATACTCTATATTAATATTGGGATCAGCATCCACGAATACCAGCATGTTACCATACACAGTTATTTATCCTCTGATCTTTTGTATACAGTATTGAGTTGTGTTTGTGTCAGAGAGAGAGAGAGACAGAGAAAGAGAGAGAGGGAGAGTGTGTGCGTGTGTGTGTCTATCTCTTTCTCTCCCAATCTCTCTTTTATGTATAAAAGGACGGACTGGACAATGATCTATTAATCATTATTTTGCCTCTCAGTGCGTAAGCCTTGGATTGCTCGAGGGCGCTACTCGGCAATACACAAATGGCGGCGTCCTGTGGCAAGAAGATTGACTTACGCTTGTTATATCGGGACATATCAGGATCCTTGGATATTTAGGAACTGTTGTTAAGGATGCTGCGAGATACTGAAACCGTTTGTGGGTTGGAGCTATCACCACGAATTAAAGGTTTCTACAGAGAAGACATAGCCTTGAAAAAGTTGCGGGACAATTTCCCCTGTATGCGATGAAACACGTGTCGGCTGTCTGAAGATCAACAAAATAAAAGGAGAAAAGAAGAAAAAGAGAATCTTCATTATTTTGTACAATTCGTGCTGATATTGTGCACTGTGAAACAATTTTTACACACAACCTCGACGTGTGCTGGGGAGTGTCCTTGCTTTCAGTTGGCTCAGGCCTTAATTTTGGAGAGGTTGGTGGTTCTTCTCACCTTGCAGCACCGTCACTAAAATAAGTAACTTTATGATAGTGTGATGTGCTATTCTCCTTAGTGGCGCCAGTTTACCTAAATAGCATACCACTGTTCGGTTTTTCTCAAATGTTAAAGGGCCACCTTGGTGCTTAGTTTTATGTTCAACAGCACGGTAAAGCCCCAGGACATCGGCGTAAAAGTGTCAGGTTGTGTCAGTTTGGGCCCAGTAACACCCGTCTGCCCTGAGGTTCTTGAAAAAGTTCCCACAATGTCACTGGAGAAAGAAAATATAGCATTGTAGGAGAGGTGATGCACTCCACCGGAGAACAAGCACGCAACATGAGAAACAGCACTGCCACACCGAACAGGCCCTCTCCTCCAGTTCTTCCTTGGTCTAGAAAATACCAAATATGAGTAGCGCAGACTTCAGGAGGGATGGAAAAATCAGTGACTGTGCAAACCCACCTGGGAAGTAGAAGTGTAAACTGTTCAGAAATAACATTTCCTGAAGACTCCATGCATCATACACTGCTCCAGACCAGGTCATCCTTTTTCGAACCTTGGTTTTTCAGTCCAAGAGAGTCACTGCCTATTAAGCAATCCAGCTCCAAGAATGCACCTGGCTCTCAAAGGGAAGCCTGGAAGAGGATCGGTGTGTGACTGGTGACATGGAGCATCTGGTACATCAAGCACGCGACATCCAATCTTATTGGAGTTTCACTCCAGTCTAAACAATGGCGTTTTTAGAAGTCAGTGCCATCTGATTCATTTCATATAATTTCAGTGAGCTCGTGTATGTCACCAGAATCTCTCCTGTCATTACTAGCTTAAAATAAGAAGGCATTTCAACAAAACGTGGTAATTTCCAAGTCACTAGTCTTAAACTCAGATTGTTGTGCTGTGCAAATACTAGCTGCGGGTGCAAACTGTGCTCCCTAAGAGTGTTTGCGTAGGCAAATTTTGGCACATCAAATCTGGCACAAATTGCCAAACAAATAACACACAAGCCCTGTTCGCAAACCTCAAATTGGGGAATAAACTGTGTTATGATCACATTTTCTCCGTCCCTAAGTGCATAACTCCAAAATTGTCACAAAACGCATATCCAGGAAATAGTAAAACCCACCCAATTGGGGTGTAATAGTTTCGAAATGTATATATTGAGAGCCATGCAATATGCCCCCTCCTGGGACTGTGGCAGTGGACGTTCATGGACTCTCACTTAAGGTATCATGACTTGGCTCAGAAAGTCCATATGTTGGTCATTCATTTCTACATTTGCTTCCTACAGATCATTGAAGCATCATCACATTCCAGGTCCTCAGCTTCAGACACAACAGTGTCTCACTCCTTCCAGCAGTCCTGGATACTAACACGTCAGTAATGCCTTACTTGTTACCACCTTCAATGGGATCACAGCCTTTTCCTATCATGCTTTCACATGGACCCTCACAGTGCTCTAGCAGACTAGGAGACATCAGCAAGAAAGCCTCCAATCACTGTCTATGCAGGAAGTCCCTCCCTCTTAGCAATCAGAGGTACCATCAGCAATCAGCTGGCCATTGTCATCTTGATGAGCCACCAAACTCTCGGTGATTGTATAGAGGGCACTCACTAACGAGAGTGCTTAAAATCAAATGCACCGTGACTAATAGGAGCGAGTGCACAGCATCAAATCCACATAGTGCACAGGAGAAGCAAACTAACTGTGAATAATAGCACTGCACAGCATCAAACACACTGTAACTAAAATGAAGTGGCAGCAGCTAATGGACTGTGGCTAACAGGAAGCCACCATCTAGCAGCAGCACTTTAACTTACAGCAACAGACAAACTGCGACGAACAGAAGCACAGAGGATCCAATAATTATTGTGACTACGATGAGCAACCCAAGGAAATTACTCTGCGGATTACAGAATTGCAAACATGTAGGTGGTCCCTTTCTGTAACGACCCTGATGAACTAAAAAGCAATGCAATGCAGAGTTTGCAGAGTAAGTTGCAGTGGTTTCGCTTGATCAAGTATTTCCAACGATCGCTGTTTTTTTTTCTTCTGTACAACAGAAGTATGTAGCACAAAAAAATCTGATATAACTAACAGAATTACTCGCCGTGAAGCACACTCCGTAAAATGAGTGCACATCATCAAACATAATATGGTCGAAAGTAATGTATAGCAACAATATATATAAATTAAAATGTATGTGACAAAAGTTATTACAAGCCACAAACACAATGTGGCAAACAAGAGTGCACAGCAGCAAACAGCAACAGGAGTGCAAATGAAGATGCAGTCAAGATCAAATTAATCAGTATGACAACTACTTTTCAATGGCGGGTCCACCAGCAGCCAGAACTTGATTAAGCCTTTGTCTCTTTACCTTTTGTGTTTCCTAAAAGCATTCCCGTTCTTGTAATTTCTATGTACTTCATCAAAAACAACAGTTTCTGTCATTTCATTTTTGTTAATACCAAAGCATCAAGGTCGCTCTGGGTTTCATAATTAACAGTCCAACAATATTTAATCTATTTATATTCAGACACGCATTTCACACTTTGTACTAATGAGAAGAGTACACCATTTCGTTTTGTTGCAGTTTCATTGCAGTTATTTTCAAAGGCTAAGGGGCCCATTAGGATGGCTGCCAGATCGCCCCCGCCAGGCCGGCAGTAGCCACCGCCGGACTGGCGGGGGCGATCCGCCCGCCATCCGTCCCAGAATGACACTCCACCATATTAGTATGGCTGGGGGGTCCGCGGCGGACGGAAAGACCGTCCGCCACTTTTCCGCCCTGGTCGCCTTACGACTGGGGCGGAAAAGAGTTTCTATGGTGGCGGTGTCTGTCAGACACCGACAGCCATATTAGGATGTTTTTTATTAAATGCCTTTCCATGCCGCCACGGAAAGACATGCGGAGTCTACATTGGGGGCCCGATGGGGCCCCCATGGACTCCGGGGGGTTAGAGGTGCACATGGGGGGTACCTATGGTACCCTCCAGCAGTACCATGCACAGCATGGCAGGCACCGCGCGGTGCCTGCCATGCTGTGCATGGAAGTGCAGTGCATGCCTTCCTGCGATTGTGGCGGGCGGTGCTGAGTGCACCGCCCGCCACAATGGTAGGAATGCTGGATGCGCCCGCCACTGTGGCGGGCGCATCCTAATGCCATGCACGGGACCCCCGCCCGGCGGACCCTAGTACCGTGAGGATGGCGGGCGGGCAACGTCCGCCCGCCATCCTAATGGGGGCCTTAATGTCATGGGTATGTCTTGAATCAATATCCCACTCTGCAAGACAACATCTCACCTAGTGTGTTCTTCTAACATCTTCTTTAAATTCAATATCAGCCAGGAGTTATAGCTCAGAGGCAAGTTCTGAGAACCCAATATCAAAACTGCACACCCAGAAACATTGACTGACAGAAGTGCACAGCAGCAAATGCACGATGAGTAACAGAAGTGCACAGCAGCCAACAAACAGAGCAGGCTGGTAAACAAGGAAAGCAAAGGGTGACGAGCAGAATATAGCAATTAAAAGGAGGGCACAGTGAGGAGCACACGGACTTACAGTGGGAGACAGCAGGACACACACTGCGGTTCATTAGGAGCACACAGTGGTAAAACACACTGATGTTAATAAGAAAACACATCAGGAAAGAAACTGCGAATGAGGCAAACACATAATCAGGAGCAGTGCAGTGGAGCAAACACAGTAACAGAAGTGTAAAATATGAAGCACACAGAGGGCAGCACAGCACAGGAAATGCAATAGTGCACAACTGAAAATATAGAGCAAAGAAACTACAATTTATAACAAGCATTGGCAATGCCAAAGGGTCTCGATTTTCAAACCTATTGACTTTGCTAGTGATTGCTGCCAGTAAAATGCTGCGTCAGTAATTAGAAATGCTGTTTGCCAAAGCTGTGCACTATAAGAAAAAAGAAGAAAACAAAATCATGTTGAAGCTAAAACCCACATCATTTTGTATGCACACACACATGACAACGTTTGCATGTGCATGCTTCGTTGAGCATGCACACACATGGAATGACATGGCAGCCATTTTATATAATTTTTTAGTTGCCATTCTGAGATAGCACACGCCACTTGGAGCATCAATGTAAAAAAAATGGTTTAAACTTTTCTGAAAATACAGTAGTCTGCTAGTAAATGGCAGCTGCCGGGCCCTTAAATAAATAGAAACAAGAAAAAAAACGCAACAGAAAAGTGGTGGGGGAGCAATGGAGGAGCAGACTGCATAGGGTGGGGTAGAAGTTAATGTGATGGAACAAATGAGGAGTTTGAGTTTTGGAGAGGAAATAAAAAAATAAAAACCAATAATGCTCAGTTTAGGGACAGAGCAAGAAAAGATATGCACTCTCCTAGACTGCTTACAGAAAGGGAAAATTGTAGTTCTTGGAATATGAACAATGAAAGGACACAAGTATTTCAATGTAAAGGGCGGTAAATAACCTATAATCTGGGGGAGGGATGAACACAAGAAGAGGAAGGAAAGCCATCCCATGAAAAGCAAGCAAATAAGAGCTACAGAGAAACCAACCAATAGTGAACAATGGGAGGATCTAAACGCACTATAAGTTTATAGTGCGCTCCCCAAGAGGGCTTTCAACAGCAGCAAGACCTAAACAAGCATTTGCAATGCATTAGGACTCGCATTTACGCAAGACCTATTGCATTGGAAACGGGAGTGGGGGCGGGCAAGAAGGCAAGAACCAGAGGGGTGGGGCCGGGCGGGTTCCGAGAAGTTACGGACTGCGGGGGGGAGGGGAGAGGGGGGGAGACAGGGAAGAAAATAGTGTTCGGAGTAAAGGGGCCAGGAGCCATCTAAGGATACAAATGAGGACATGGCTGTATCATAAGGAGGGTCTAACAAGCCTAAAACCAATCAGAAGGCAGCATTTAGGA
Source organism: Lissotriton helveticus (assembly GCF_964261635.1). Lineage (NCBI taxonomy): Eukaryota > Metazoa > Chordata > Amphibia > Caudata > Salamandridae > Lissotriton > Lissotriton helveticus. Next base: position 212,614,881 of record NC_136062.1, on the reverse strand, counting down.
CCTACGTCAATAAAAAATATGGGCGGAGAGTGGGCGCAGCTTCCACAAAGCTTCCACACTATACTGAAACCTGCATGCCTCGCAAAGCGAGCAGCGCATGCGCTGCAACACTAGGCTCAACCTAAAAAGTGCAACACAGCTCTACGCACACATTCACTAACCAACAAGTGGACACGTTTGAAAATATGATGTGAGTAACAAGTTTACAACAAAATTAAGTGATAAAGTGCATATCAGATACAGCACTGGCGCTAACAGAGGTGTGCTACAGTAAATACACAGAAAAACAAGACTTTACAGCAAAACAGATCCTCGACAACCCAGATTTCCCAGCATAACTCTGTGGATAACTGGATAGGACAACAGAAAACACAACAAGACTACACAGCAAGGAAGACCAATAAATACACTCACTAACCAGAGCCTGAAAAAGAAAAAAAACGTGAACACTGGACGTGCTAATTTAAGACAAGTCTCTGCCGCAGTTGTAGATTGACTGCACTCTTAAATAGCTGAAAAAACAGTATTTTACCACCTTCCACAGAGGAAACGGTTGTTTGTCACTGGAACTTCAAAGGAATCTGGCGCTTTTGACGGGAAATTTAGCAGAATGTATTAACATCTTCAAAGTAACTAGAGAGCATAGCAGAAAATAGCACGATTCAAAATAACAATATACAGGTACAGGGCACAATAAAATAGTCAAAGCAACAATCGCAGATCAACACTGCAACACAACTAGTAATTCAGGACAAAGCAGCACAAAACGGCAAAGCACATCACTACTACAATAAAATGCAACACAAGTAATATAAAAAAAAAATCTTATACACTACCCCCTCCATAAACCTATGTTCACAATGCTGTGTTTGCACGAAGCACTCACTGGTTCACTTACAACAAAGGTCATAAAGCAGTATCAATCAAAAGAAATGTATGATCGGCCTGGTGGTTTCTACAGAAGTGTAACTGTTGTGTTGTTCTGTGATTACCAGAAAAGCACATTAGCAAATACACTGACTCTGAGAAGTGCACACCAGCCACCTCTATGAATCACAGGAGAACTAGGAAGCAAACACAATTTTCCGAACAAGAGTGCACAGAAGCACACATGTTGTTCTAACAGTGATGCTGTAATAGAGAACCCCACCCATTAAGATAAGCAGCACATTAGTTTAAATTGTGCACCTAACAGAAGCGCACAGCATCAAATCCACTATTAGAGAGTAGTGCTTAGGTGGAGAAGCTTACATAATTATATGTTTGTCTTTGTGATTTAATGATGTCTTTGCGTGATGTAATAGGACGTATGCATATATGATACATTTGTTTTAGGCTTGGGCAGAATTTTTACCATATTAGCAAAATTAATAAAATCCACAAATTTCACTTCATGCAAAATTCATAAAATCCATTTAAATTTTGCATTACGCAGCTGTGCGTAACTTTTTTTGTGGTCCTCACATAAAAACGCCTTGGGAGATACCGGTGGAGACTGATTTACACAGCAGTTGTCTCACCATGATGAGACATTGTTTGCTCGTACCATCCTCCTCCTAGTATCTTGCAAAACTTTTTTTCCACAGGAGATGCGTGTAAAAGTACTGCCAAACCCCATTTTAGTACAAAAAGCATAATTTCACACATTTCTCAAGAACTTCCATGAACATTCAGAAGGACTTCTGTGAGATGCGAGTACGCCATATCTTATCTGACATATTTTATGATTAGCCATTTATTATCAGAATATTCCAGTCCCTGCGAGGCTGGGTGTGTCCGCTCAGGGTGTGTGGGCATGTTCTTAGACCCTGAGTGCCTGACTGCAAGAACATTTGGTATCCTGTCTTTATTTTGGCACTGGTATCATACTAATCTAGTGAGTGCACAGAGGCCCAGGCTTGTCCGTGTCAATGTGAAGTCCAGAACTTGTCCTTTGATCTTGAGGGCTCTGCCCTTCCAAACTACCTGGCTTATTTATTATCACAAATGTAAATCCGGACGGCACATAAAGTCTTTATGTAATTAGGTACCACCCGGATACACATTTATGATGTTGCTAAATAATTGCAATACACATCGTATCGCAAAGTGGACTATTTTCCTTTACCTTGCTGTCACGCTCCCATCTTCGCTTAGTGAGGGTCAGGCAATAAACCAGGCACTTTAAAGAGACATGCGCTTGTGCGCATGTGCCAAGCCTCCGGGAGGCCAAAGGGTTTGTTTACACCAGCCCTGTCCTTCCACAATCAGGGGCTTTCGGTGTTCACCTCACCTATGAGGCTCAGAAGCCTAACTTTTTAGGGCAGCACTGATCATTTTCAGCGACAGCACGTTAGCGCCTGTGCCTTCTGATGGAGCAAGGTTTCGCACGTAGAGCGACTTGCTTGGACTCAGCCCTCTCGAAATAACCATTAATGTATTAATAAACATGTTTTGTGTACTAATAATTGCACCACACAACGTTATTAGCATCTTTGGGAAGCTTGTTTATGTGGTTTTACTAACCATAATCCGCTTGCATTAAAATGGCTGCTGCTACGCGGGATTTCCTACTGCGCATGCGTCTGTCATACTCACGTGACATGACGTACTATCTTGCTTGGAGGGAAACTTTTGCTTCTGCGCATTAGAACAAAGATGGCTGCTTTGTGTTACAGCATGCATGAAGCTTGCACCGCTGCTTTGCTAAGCTGTTTGTTTTGCCTAAACACTAAACGCAATAGTTAAAATAAAATAATGGGATTAGAGTAGAGATAAGTGGTATACAGAACATTCATTTATTCTTTATTCTAAAACTGTTGCTTTTCTACTTTGCAACTAGCTCGTGTTTGGGCCTGAGATGTATCTGTAACTTGTACTTGTAAGATGTATTTTGAAACCCACACCGCACATGCGCACCAGAATCCAGAACACTCAAGTCATGGCATTGAATGAATGCCAAGGACAGTCTTGACTGAGATGCGCCTGAGAAACTCACTTTCTGACGTCCCGGAGAGGAAGCCAAAATTGTTAACATTGTATTTGTTAATGGAACATCCATTGTTGGGTGGAATAAAACGTACATGGGAAAATAAATTGATGGGTGGGAACGTTAATTTCAATATTCAAGAGAAAAGTTTCAATTTGGTATGGTGTGATGACCTCTCCTCGTCCTTTTGTCCAATAAAAATTGGGGATCCTTACATTTGCAACATTGGGGTGTGGTACACTGCCCTGGAAAACAGTATAACTAGAGTAGGCTTAGCTAGTTAATTTGTCCGACTTGTCCGAATAGCTGACCTGTCACTGACTCAATGCACTCAATAGGTGATCGAGAGCAGAGTTGCTGGCGGAGCACTCTGTCAGAAGATTCGATAACCCAATCGGGTTTCGGGAATTGGGGTGCTGGCGAAGCACTCTGTCTGAGGACTTGCTGACCCAATCAGGGTTCAAGTGTTAGCTGCAGAGAGGGTCTAACGTAGGCGTTTACCCTTTAGCTGCGGGTGCCGGTTCTAGCCTAAGGTGGTCCTGTCCTGATCCAATTTGGTCTGTACCTGTCCTGATTCTGGTTTGCACCTGTTCTATCCTTGCTGGCACCTGCATTACTGGGGTTTCTGTCTTTTATCCCAGCCCGTGGCCAGGGTTGGTCTTCACTCCATGCTAGGTAAATATTAAATGTGGGTATGTTATTGTACGTTTCCATTTTCTCTCCCCATCCTCTGTTTAAATGCTAAAATTAAATTCTATATCTGCTTTGCATATTATTGTTCTCATTATCATTATCACAATTGAAAGAATCTTGGTTAATTCTGTATGGACTGTAACAATTGAGAATTTGCATAGATAAAAAGTTACACTTTTCCCGAGTCTGTGATTATTGAAAATAAGGAATAAAGGAAATGTTATTATTACCCCTATTATTCTAACATCCCTTGATCCAATAGGTCTGTAGATACTGGTGACGAGGTTTGGTAAGTCAATGGTATAGGACCTGATAAGTAAAATTTATAAACTTGGTAGAGAGTAGAGGTATCCTGCTCAAGAGTAAATGATTAATGTGTTTATGGGCCCAGGTGAGTATTCGGTAAAAGTAGTGGGTTCACCCCTCCGCTCTATCACTACTAATCAATCATTGCTGTCTCCCACTCTTTCCTAAGTCATCACAGGGTGGGTGGTGTGTTATAAGCAAACATTACTGACCCCACCATTAGACGAGTTGCGAAAGGGTGGGATTACAGTGAGTGCACGGAGGCTGCCTATGTAGAGGTGGTAGACAAAGACAGGTGAGTAAGTGATTCAACGGCAGCAAAAGCCTCTCAAAATAAGCAAGCTTTGTCTTTGAAATTAAGAAATTCCCTCCGGGAAACCTCATTAGATAAAAACAACAGGCCCTCCAGGTGGAATGACAAGGATGTAGTGTAATGGCCAGAGCTGCGGACTTTGGAGCAGGGCAATCAGGTTCCAATCTCAGTGCCGCCTCAACATCCTGTGGTTGCGGGCAAATCACCCAGTCTTCCTGTGCCTAAAACGCAAAAATGTGTGTTGCCTTTTAAAATGTAACTGGTGCTCATGAATAGCGCTCCAAAACCTTTGGATCGCTTTTACGCATTTTTTGACTCAAATGTGAGCACCTGTTATGTGAAAACATTCACGTCATTTTCAGCATCAGCATCCAGGCAGGATTTCTCAGAATGCTGACCGAAATGTAAACAAGAAAAAAAATTCTAAATATGAGAAATCAGCAAAAATGTTTGTGCAAACACAGCAGGCAATTGATTTTACTTAAAACGTTTTTACTTTCTCACAATATATGGTACAGAAAAAAAAATTCAGTTAGCTTCAGTTCCCTTTTTTAGGTCGAGACCTGCGTAGGCTGCGCTTGCGCAGTCTCGCAGGGGAGATCTTATGTTTACAGTCTGGGGGCTTGAACCCGCCCCTCTTCTCCACTGGCTGCCTTCCTAAACGGAGGCCAGCCATTGGAGGAGAAGGGCATCACTCCGTTCAAGGCCGGATTCGGGGGGGTGTTTTTTCGTTTCTTTCTCTTTTCTTTCTCTCCTCTTCCTATTGGCTGGAATTTTACCTCCCAGCCAATGGGAAGAGGAGAGAAAGAAAAACACGCCCCCGAATCCCAAAATGACGCTGCGATTCTCTGAGGCATTCTTGCTTTGCCTCGGAGAAACATGGTGTTGTTCGTCTGCCCTCCTGACGGCTTGCAGCATCCTCCCGCCTCCCTCGCCGCCCTTCCTGGGCGCTGCGGAGCTCCCCCGGGTGCCTCAGTGATACACAGGCCTTGTTTAAGAGGACATGCTCGGGGTGTCAGTAAAACTGTACTAAGCTCGTATTTAGCCTCCAAAACAGCATTTAAAAGTTTCTGGGCGCTCGCGGCTTCTTGGATCCATTTCTCGGGAAAGCAAGTACATGAAAGAACGGCTGACGTCTTGCTGTGGCCCTGGGGGTAATCCCACTTCCGTTCATTTTTGGGGGGCTTGCTATCTCATGTTTTTAGTACAGGCCTTGTTCTGCCCCATCCCCTCTCCCTCCCCCCACTCCCCAGGACACTTGGTCTGTGTCCCCCTGGCCTTATATTTTGGGAATGGGTTTTCAGTCTCATTAAAAATGACCCTTAGAACACTCAATCAGCTAAAACACCGCAGGGTGCTGTGAGTGCCTAGAAGCAGGCACTGTCAAGCTACCTTTTTCTGGCATGGAACTTGAAAGCTCCGCTTCGTGTGCATGAACCCACTGGGCAGTTCTTAGTGTGAAACATAGTACTTTCAAGCACATTTACATCAAAACAATGTCACTCAGGTTACAGGGCTTTCCTCCATCCCCAGGTCATGGTTCTTAGCCAGGGTGCGGCGTGTGCACTTGGACGCATGTCAGCACTGCATGTGACATAAAAATTGGGGGGGCGGGGGTGCAGTACAGACGGAGCTGCAGACTCTGTCACAACATTGCGCTCGTCTGGACGGACCAAACAGTACGCATGGCCATCTAGGCGCTGTGTGGCTACGTTCTATGGACTGCAGGAGCTGGATATAGCGCTCCGGTGTCCACATCTGGCTTATGAGGGCTGTGTGCATGAGACACAAATGTAAAAGCAGAGCCATGTCTTGTTTAAGAGGACATGCTCGGGTGTCGGTAAAACTGTACTAAGTTCGTATTTAGCCTCCAAAACAGCATTTAACAGTTTCTGGGCACTCGCTGCTTCTTGGATCCATTTCTCGGGGAAGCAAGTACATGAAAGAACGGCTGACCTTGCTGTGGCCCTGGGGGTCATCCCACTTCCGTTCATTTTTGTGGGGCTTGCCATCTCATGTTTTAGGCACAGGTCTGTTTCCGCCCGCTCCCCCTCTCCCTCCCCCCACTCCCCAGGACACTTGCTCTGCATCCCCCTGGCCTTATATTTTGGGAATGGGTTTTCAGTCTCATTAAAAATGTCCCTTAGAACACTCAATCAGCTAAAACACCACAGGCAGCTGTGAGTGCCTAGAAGCAGAAACTGTCAAGCTACCTTTTACTGGCATGGAACTCGAAAGCTCCGCTTCGTGTGCATGAACCCACTGGGCAGTTCTCGGTGTGAAACATAGTACTTTCAAGCACATTTACATCAAAACAATGTCACTCAGGTTACAGGGCTTTCCTCCATCCCCAGGTCACGGTTCTTAGCCAGGGTGCGGCGTGTGCACGTGGACGCATGTCAGCACTGCAGGTGACGTAAAAAGAGGGGGGGGGGCGGGGGTGCATTACAGACGGAGCTGCAGACTCTGTCACAACATTGCGCTCGTCTGGACGGACCAAACAGTACGCATGGCCATCTAGGCGCTGTGTGGCTATGTTCTATGGACTGCAGGACCTGGATATAGCGCTCCGGTGTCCACATCTGGCTTATGAGGGTTGTGTGCATGAGACAGAAATGTAAAAGCAGAGCCGTGTCTTCCAGATAGGTCTTCCGTAGAGCCTGGTTTACCCCTACGTGACAGGCTGTACCCGCAGGGGCATTCCGCGCATAGCTCACTGCAGCTTCTGGCCGACGCTTCGATGCTACAGTGTCCATGTATTCACTGATCAGGCGTAAAAGGACAAGCTTAGGGCCCGTCTCAAGACAGCGAGTGGCCAGAATACTTTCAGCGCCTCTAGATGCCTCACTTTGGAGCATATCCTCAATGAAACGCGATAAATATCGCATTTCCCACTTTGTGCGATTGTTTAACGCCGCGTATGGCACTTAGATCAGACTACATTTCTGCTGTCTGTACTCGCTTCTCCCGCAGCCTTTAGGAGGAGCTTGGTCTCCAACAACCTGTACGACACCACCAGCTCTCCTAGCCCCTTCCAGTCTCGCTACAGGCGTTCAGGGAGCATCAGCCCCAAGGCCAGGTAAGTGACATCAACACATACACGTGCTTTTATAGACTTCCTGTTTTACAACCTGTTGTCAGATTGTCATATCTACCTTCACTGCTCAAACCATAGAAGATTTGTACAGATATGAGTCCCTGAATGAGTAAAACCTTAGTTTAACCTGAAAACTGTAAAACTGTGCTGCTGTACTTAGGCAAAATATCGATTGCCACAACCCCGAATGTCCCGCACGCTAACTTCACGCAGCTATGATGGTGATCCAAAACCCACCTCCTACTTTGTTTTTTAAGGGCCTGGTTCTTTTTTCGACGTTTGCGTTAGTTTATATTTTCAACCTGTCTTTCTGCATTTTATTTTATATATGCTTGGGAGTAATGTAAAAAGTCATGGTTTGTTTTGTTAGTCTCCTTTGGGCCTAGATCAGAGCTAAAACACAGAATCCCTGTTTTATAATTCGTTTTTTGATATCACTTTACAATTTTTGGAAAGTTGAATACCCGTTTAATCAGATTGTCATTCGTGGCTAGTTTATTCCAAAGCTTGTACCTTGTCGTTAATGTTGATTGCTGGGTTTTGAAAATCAGGAAATTGATTTTATTGCTGAGCAACCTTTTTGGGAGATAATCTGTATTACGATATATTAGTGAGCTGTCTCAATGGGAGAAATAGTAGCATTATCTTCTGTTTCAGTGGAGTAGGGTTGGTATCTTAATCTTACCATTCAAAATGCTATACAAAATCACTTTTGTAGCTTAAAGTAGGTTAAGGGGTTGTGAAATATTGTTTACAAACTTTTTTAATGGGAGAAGGAAATGGAGTTCATTTTGTACTTTTTGTTCTCCGTTTCCAACGAGACTTAAATAAAAAAAAAAGTGTTTAATTTCTTTCCAGTTCTCTCTAAAGTTGGACCAAAATGTATATGGAACGCAGGTATGGTCTTTTGGGTTGAAAAATGTGGCTGATGTTGATGTACTTCCGTTTACATCTGTGGCTGATGTAGTGAAGCACATCCTAAAATCTTGTTGTACGACGTTTTCACGGTGTATGTATGAATCGTGTTTAGGTATGAAAATATTTAATGATGTACGGTGTTCGCCAATCTCAATATATCATTTATTTTTGGGTCCTGTTAGCCAGTATTTAACAACGTAAAATACTTGCCAGTTTGAACAAAGTTGTGTAATTTGCACTTATTACGAACATGGCGTATCTTTTCATTTGATTCATTAATCCCGCACCCAAATTTTTTCTTTGGATGCACAATTATGATGTTTTCAGCACTTAGGAATGGTCCAATAGTTAGCATGCTTTTTTGTCTTTTTCTCAGGATTTCTTTTATGTTTGATGTTCACTCCACTGCACTGGAGTCTCGACTCACGTGAATATCCCATAAGTGCAGAAGAAGTGTCTTCTGATTTTGTGCTCTCATGTTTAACTTTTCGGTGCATCATTATCAAACGCTGAAGAAATCTACGCGAGCTTGATCCCAACTATTAAGGTCTTAGTTTAGGGTTTTTTGCTGTGCGTCCTAAACTATTTCAACGCAATTATTGAGTAAAATTTTCTTTTCACATCAAGAGCCTAGCCATTGTCATCAGTTAAAAGCAGGACTTTAAGTGAGAAGTGAAGGGTGGGTGGTCTTTAAAATGGGTGTGGCCTGTGCCATTATAGGCGTGGTGTAAAACATAAACTACATTTCTGTGGTTTATGGTGTGCCATTCGACAGGTATTTTGGTTTCTCTCTGATCTGTTATTGCATCCAGATATAGAACATGACAACTGACATACACCTAAAACACCTCGAGGTGTCTAATTTCAGAGTGTACATGTAGTATGGTTCTCCTTAGGAAACAGCCAGACGAAGTGTAGATTTCCACAAAGAAGTTTATTCAGTAACAGGACCCACGACAGCCGTTCTTAATTTGTTGGCATTGGAGTTTTTATAGCGCTAACTACACCAAAACACTAAAACTCTGTGCTCTAGGTCTAGGTATACGTATGTGATCACCTCTTATTTAACTTGTTTGTCTCTACTGCACCCCCTCTTTTCTTCCCCGGGTGCATGCATGTGTAGCTCCTTGCAGCCCATTACTGTGAGGTCAGAGGAGGCTGCTCACTCTCTACTACTCTCTACTCTGTACTACTCTCACTCTCTACTACTCTCACTCTCTACTACTCTCTCTACTACTCTCTACTACTCACTCTTTACTACTCTCTACTACTCACTCACTACTCTCTACTACTCACTTTACTACTTACTCTCTACTACTCACACTACTCACTACTACTCTCTCTTTACTACTCTCTCCTACTCTCTCCTACTCTCTCCTATGTACTACTCACGCTCTACTTCTCTCTACTACTCTATTACTTACACTCTACTACTCTCTACTACTCTCTACTACTCTCTACTACTCACTACTACTCTCTACTACTCTCTCTTTAATACTCTCTACTACTCTCTCCTACTCTCTCTACTACTCCCTCTACTACTCCCTAATCTGTACTACTCACGCTCTACTTCTCTCTACTACTCACTCTCCAGAGCTGGTTATTGTTAGCAGTTCTAGCTGCGATGCACCTTTTGGGTAACACAAGTAATAATAACTTTCTTTAGAGTTTTGTGATTTAAAGGTGCTGGCACCACACCTCCTCACTGCCCCCCATCAGTGCACAATACCTCCTTACTGCCCCCTCAACGCACAATACCTCCTCACTGTCCCCCTCAGTGCACAATACCTCCTCACTGAACCCTCAACGTGCAATACCTCCACACTGCCCCCCTCAACGCACAATACTTCCTCACTGCCCCTCTCAGCGCAAATGCCTCCTTACTGTCCCTCTCAGTGCACAATACATTCTCGCATTTGCAAGATTAAGCTATTGGCATTGCAAATAACAATGCCATTTATTTATCTGTTTTCAAAACCAACACATAAATAAAAATGTTGTCATTTACAATGCCAATAGCTCAAACTTTTGCAAAGGCGAGACCGTTGCATTCTAAATGCTTGTTGTTTTAAGAACGTACTTCAAGGTGGTTGCGCACATGAAAGCAAATACCAGAGTGAAAACAGCAAAAGATAAATATACAAAAAAAAGAGGTGGGCAAGTGACTTAAAGCTTAAGCCAGATGGCTAGCTCAACTCAAGCTCCTCTAATAAACCTACTCCCAGATTAATAAGAGCTTTCATGGTGGAAATGTGGCCTAGATGCATGAGTGAATTTCAGCCTCACTCAACATCATGTGACTCACCTTATATATGTGCCAAAAAATTGTGTACGGTAGTCTTTGTGAAGCGTCAGGTTTCAGCTTTGCAAAACTGTCTAAAATGCAGGTTCTGCCTATCACCTTATATACGATGAATTGAAAATAAAGCATTAACCTTTGATAAAGGCATACACTTCTACGGGCTGTATTGCACAATGTGAAACCTGAAATCCTGGGCTTAATACCACCTTCCCTGCTTAAAAAAATTGTGGGGTCGTAAGTGAATACTTTATTTTACAGTGCATCTGTTTTTCAATTTCACACATGACAGCACCTTGTAATTAGATACACTGTGCATGCTTCTGTGAGCAAAAGCATGTATCTGTTTAGAGAAGCTGATATTGAGCAGCTAATAGTTTCAGACTGGACTGCAAATAATTTATCAAGGTGTCTGTGGGACCCCTAGCATCAGTGTCACCCAGCCAGGTTGTATCAGTGAGCCATCAAACCTTCACCACAGGAAAGAGATGACCCAATACTTTGAGCAGAAGACTGACATTGCCTGGTGTCTGCTTAACACTCTTCTTTTCAGGTAAGCGCTGAGAAGCAAGCTCTGCCTGTGGCTCATATTAAGGTACATTCCAATGTATTGGAACTGTGACCCCCATCTGCAACCTGGGAAGGGCGAGATCCTTGAGTGCAGTCATTGCTTGAATATGGTGAAACAATTGACACAATATTCTCCAGCTATTTTGTTAACCTTTCACTTCTAGGTAAAAACATGCAAAACAAACACCTAAATGAAAAATATAGGCAACTTAAAAAAACATTTTTTTAAACACTCGGAATTACAGTCTTAACGTTATGGCAGCTTAGTCAGTTAATGTAATCAGTTCATATGACTCTATAATCAGCCAATCTCATAATTAAACCTAGTTTTTCCCAGTGTGGGGAATAAATAGTGACATGCATGTATATGGGGCTATGAAATCTCAGTCCGTGGCTAAAACTGCTGTGAATCTACAAGTAATTAAAAAAAAAATTGTATTATCCAAAGTATAATTTAATGATGACCTTGAAGGGGCTCTACCTGGAAAGGAAGGGGACAGAGGGTCTTCTGGACAATCAAGCCAGGTGTGCAGTTGTCTAATTAGCAAATCTAAAGACTGCTTGGGAACCAATATGTGCTAGACTATAATTGAAGAAGTCATTTGAAAATTCAAGGAGTCAAAGATGTAGAGATAATGCAAGGATACTGCCAGTTTTGAAATGTGTCCTAATAAAGGATATTTATCAAAAAAATTGTGAACCAGGGACAATCTGATTCACTATTACCAAAATATATATATTTTGAAAGCACTTGTTTTTTCTTAAACACCACATCTTTTTTACATATTTTCTGGCAGCCTCTTCTCCCACCAAGTTACATTAATCTGGGGTGAGTTGAGTGGACCAGACTTAGGCTTTTCAGTTGCATCTAAAATTCTCTGCAATAGATGTTGTTTGCTGATGGTGAATCAGATCTCTAGGGTGCAAACACAGTGCTGGCCAAGTCATCAAGGTGTTCAGACTGCTACCTGCTCTCAAGCAGACTATGCTGTGGAAGGGTCTGTGAATTCACAGGACATGGACACATCATGCAATGCACGCGTCACCTACTGGAGCCACCACAACAAAACTCACAATTGTTACTTTTGTATTTCTGTGACAGCTCTCCATTTGCACCCTAAAGAGGCCAATTACCACCAGTCTCCCTCTTCAGATAAACATTTTAGGAGCAGCTAAAGTGCCTAAGCCCGGTCCAATCCACTCCCCACGGATCAAATGCCTTGGGTGAAATGGGCGACATGCAATTTAATGCAGAAATTGCACTAGAAAGTACACTATTTTACACCTGTTTTTATTTGTTTTCTCGAGGGAGAACTTCCCAGTATTTCCCCGACAAATTTTCAGCTCGCTCGTAATGCTCGCTCACATGCCAAAATATTTTGTTAGTCTTACACTCTGCCACTTTCAAACTGCGCCGGCCACCACTGCTCTTGTGCAATGTTCCAGAGATATATGAATCCCAGAACCTTTTGCCGACTTCCTGTGGGTACAACATGTGACAATATTTGTGTGATTCATGTGTGGTAGCAATACTCTGTGTGTGAGTAGGAGTACAGAAACTAGAGGGATCTGTTTTGGGTGCTCTTCGTTGAGAATGACAAGTTGGAGGATGAGGGTTGATACCCTAGACCATGGGTACTCACAAACTTTCTCTTGGGGGCCTAATGTACAGTGTGGTTTGGTCCGAGGGCCGCACCGGTAGGGGCGGGGTCAGTGGGGAAGGGGGCGGGGCTAGAGCAACAAAAAAACTGTGACCATGAGGTTGATCACAGGTCCCTGCAGCGGAAGCCTTCGTCCACTGAGCCACACATCTCTCTCTCTCTGTCTCCCTCCCTCTCTTTCTCCCTCTCCCTCCCTCGGTCTCCCTCTCCCTCCCTTTACCTCCCACCCTTGCTCTCCCTCCCTCTCCCTGCCTTTCCCTCCCTCCTTCTTGCTCTCCCTCCCTCTCCCTCCCTCCGCCCCTCGCTCTCCCTCTGTCTCCCTCCCTTTCCCTCCCTCCTTCTCCCTCTCCCTCCCTTTCCCTCCCTTTGCCGCCCTCCCTTTCCCTCCCTCTCTCTCCCTCCCTCGCTCTCCCTTCCTTGCTCTCCCTCCCTTTCCCTCCCTCTCCCTTCCTTTCCCTCCCTCCTTCTCCCTCCCTCTGTCTCCCTCTCCCTCCCTTTCCCTCCCTCTGTTTCCCTCCCTCTGTCTGCCTCCCTCGCTCTTCCTCCCTCACCCTCCCTTTCACTCCCTCCCTAGCTCTCCCTCCCTTTCCCTCCCTCCCTCGCTCTCCCTCCCTTTCCCTCCGTCCTTCGCTCTCCCTCCCTCTCCCTCCCTTTCCTTCCCTCTCACTCTCCCTCCCTCTGTCTCCCTCCCTCTGTATGCCTCCCTTTCCCTCCCTACCACTCCCTCCCTTTCCCTCCCTCCCTCACTCTCCCTCCCTCTCCCTCCCTTTCCCTCCCTCCCTCTGTCTCCCTCCCTCTGTCTGCCTCCCTTTCCCTCCCTCACTCTCCCTCCCTTTTCCTCCCTCCCTCACTCTCCCTCCCTTTCCCTCCCTCCCTCTGTCTCCCTTCCTCCCTCACCCTCCCTTTCCCTCCCTCCCTCACCCTCCCTTTCCCTCCCTCTCTCTCCCTCCCTTTCCCTCCCTCCCTCGCTTTCCCTCCCTTTCCCTCCCTCCCTCACTCTCCCTCCCTCTCGCTCTCCCTCCCTCTGTCTCCCTCTCCCTCCCTTTCCCTCCCACTGTCTGCCTCTCTTTCCCTCCCTCCCCCTCCTTTTCCCTCCCTCCCTCGCTCTCCATCCCTTTCCCTCCCTCCCTCTCCCTTCTTTTCACTCTCCCTCCCTCTGTCTCCCTCTCCCTCCCTTTCCCTCCCTCCCTCGCTTTCCCTCCCTCCCTCGCTCTCCCTCCCTCTCCCTGCCTTTCCCTCCCTCCTTCTTGCTCTCCCTCCCTCTCCCCTCCCTTTCCCTCCCTCCCTCGCTTTCCCTCCTTCCCTTGCTCTCCCTCCCTCCCTCTCCCTCCCTTTCCCTCCGCCCCTCGCTCTCCCTCTGTCTCCCTCCCTTTCCCTCCCTCCTTCTCCCTCTCCCTCCCTTTCCCTCCCTCTCTCCCCCTCTCTCGCTCTCTCTCATTTGCTCTCCCTCCCTTTCCCTCCCTCTCCCTCCCTTTCCCTCCCTCCTTCTCCCTCCCTCTGTCTCCCTCTCCCTCCCTTTCCCTCTCTCTGTTTCCCTCCCTCTGTCTGCCTCCCTTTCCCTCCCTCCCTCGCTCTTCCTCCCTCACCCTCCCTTTCACTCCCTCCCTCGCTCTCCCTCCCTTTCCCTCCCTCGCTCTCCCTCCCTTTCCCTCTGTCCTTCGCTCTCCCTCCCTCTCCCTCCCTTTCCCTCCCTCTCCCTCCCCCCTCTCCCTCCCTTTCCTTCCCTCTCGCTCTCCCTCCCTCTGTCTCCCTCTCCCTCCCTCTGTCTCCCTCCCTCTGTCTGCCTCCCTTTCCCTCCTTACCTCTCCCCCTCCCTTTCTCTCCCTCCCCCACTCTCCCTCCCTCTCCCTCCCTTTCCCTCCCTCCCTCTGTCTCCCTCCCTCTGTCTGCCTCCCTTTCCCTCCCTCATTCTCCCTCCCTTTTTCTCCCCCCCTCACTCTCCCTCCCTTTCCCTCCCTCCCTCCCTCTGTCTACCTCCCTCCTTCACCCTCCCTTTCCTCCCTCCCTATTCCTCCCTTTCCCTCCCTCCCTCGCTCTCCCTCCCTTTCCCTCCCTCCCTCGCTCTCCCTCCCTCTCCCTCCCTTTCCCACCCTCTCGCTGTCCCTCGCTCTCCCTCCCTCTCCCTCCCTTTCCATCCCACTGTCTGCCTCTCTTTCCCTCTCTCCCCCTCCCTTTCCCTCCCTCCATCGCTTTCCCTCCCTCCCTCCCTCTCTGTCCCTTTCCCTCCCTCCCTCTCCCTCCCTTTCACTCTCCTTCCCTCTGTCTCCCTCTCCCTCCCTTTCCCTCCCTCCCTCGCTTTCCCTCCATCCCTCGCTCTCCCTCCCTCTCCCTCCCTCTTCCCTCCCTCCCTCTCCCTCCCTTTCCCTCTGTCCTTCGCTCTCCCTCCCTCTACCTCCCTTTCCCTCCCTCTCGCTCTCCCTCCCTTTCCCTCCCTCGCTCTCCATCCCTTTCCCTCCCTCCCTCTCCCTTCTTTTCACTCTCCCTCCCTCTGTCTCCCTCTCCCTCCCTTTCCCTCCCTCCCTCGCTTTCCCTCCCTCCCTCGCTCTCCCTCCCTCTCCCTGCCTTTCCCTCCCTCCTTCTTGCTCTCCCTCCCTCTCCCCTCCCTTTCCCTCCCTCTCCCCTCCCTTTCCCTCCCTCCCTCGCTTTCCCTCCTTCCCTTGCTCTCCCTCCCTCCCTCTCCCTCCCTTTCCCTCCGCCCCTCGCTCTCCCTCTGTCTCCCTCCCTTTCCCTCCCTCCTTCTCCCTCCCTTTCCCTCCCTCTCTCCCCCTCTCTCGCTCTCTCTCATTTGCTCTCCCTCCCTTTCCCTTCCTCCTTCTCCCTCCCTCTGTCTCCCTCTCCCTCCCTTTCCCTCTCTCTGTTTCCCTCCCTCTGTCTGCCTCCCTTTCCCTCCCTCCCTCGCTCTTCCTCCCTCACCCTCCCTTTCACTCCCTCCCTCGCTCTCCCTCCCTTTCCCTCCCTCGCTCTCCCTCCCTTTCCCTCTGTCCTTCGCTCTCCCTCCCTCTCCCTCCCTTTCCCTCCCTCTCCCTCCCCCCTCTCCCTCCCTTTCCTTCCCTCTCGCTCTCCCTCCCTCTGTCTCCCTCTCCCTCCCTCTGTCTCCCTCCCTCTGTCTGCCTCCCTTTCCCTCCTTACCTCTCCCCCTCCCTTTCTCTCCCTCCCCCACTCTCCCTCCCTCTACCTCCCTTTCCCTCCCTCTCGCTCTCCCTCCCTTTCCCTCCCTCGCTCTCCATCCCTTTCCCTCCCTCCCTCTCCCTTCTTTTCACTCTCCCTCCCTCTGTCTCCCTCTCCCTCCCTTTCCCTCCCTCCCTCGCTTTCCCTCCCTCCCTCGCTCTCCCTCCCTCTCCCTGCCTTTCCCTCCCTCCTTCTTGCTCTCCCTCCCTCTCCCCTCCCTTTCCCTCCCTCCCTCGCTTTCCCTCCTTCCCTTGCTCTCCCTCCCTCCCTCTCCCTCCCTTTCCCTCCGCCCCTCGCTCTCCCTCTGTCTCCCTCCCTTTCCCTCCCTCCTTCTCCCTCTCCCTCCCTTTCCCTCCCTCTCTCCCCCTCTCTCGCTCTCTCTCATTTGCTCTCCCTCCCTTTCCCTTCCTCCTTCTCCCTCCCTCTGTCTCCCTCTCCCTCCCTTTCCCTCTCTCTGTTTCCCTCCCTCTGTCTGCCTCCCTTTCCCTCCCTCCCTCGCTCTTCCTCCCTCACCCTCCCTTTCACTCCCTCCCTCGCTCTCCCTCCCTTTCCCTCCCTCGCTCTCCCTCCCTTTCCCTCTGTCCTTCGCTCTCCCTCCCTCTCCCTCCCTTTCCCTCCCTCTCCCTCCCCCCTCTCCCTCCCTTTCCTTCCCTCTCGCTCTCCCTCCCTCTGTCTCCCTCTCCCTCCCTCTGTCTCCCTCCCTCTGTCTGCCTCCCTTTCCCTCCTTACCTCTCCCCCTCCCTTTCTCTCCCTCCCCCACTCTCCCTCCCTCTCCCTCCCTTTCCCTCCCTCCCTCTGTCTCCCTCCCTCTGTCTGCCTCCCTTTCCCTCCCTCATTCTCCCTCCCTTTTTCTCCCTCCCTCACTCTCCCTCCCTTTCCCTCCCTCCCTCCCTCTGTCTACCTCCCTCCTTCACCCTCCCTTTCCTCCCTCCCTATCCCTCCCTTTCCCTCCCTCCCTCGCTCTCCCTCCCTTTCCCTCCCTCCCTCGCTCTCCCTCCCTCTCCCTCCCTTTCCCACCCTCTCGCTCTCCCTCGCTCTCCCTCCCTCTCCCTCCCTTTCCATCCCACTGTCTGCCTCTCTTTCCCTCTCTCCCCCTCCCTTTCCCTCCCTCCATCGCTTTCCCTCCCTCCCTCCCTCTCTGTCCCTTTCCCTCCCTCCCTCTCCCTCCCTTTCACTCTCCTTCCCTCTGTCTCCCTCTCCCTCCCTTTCCCTCCCTCCCTCGCTTTCCCTCCATCCCTCGCTCTCCCTCCCTCTCCCTCCCTTTTCCCTCCCTCCCTCTCCCTCCCTTTCCCTCTGTCCTTCGCTCTCCCTCCCTCTACCTCCCTTTCCCTCCCTCTCGATCTCCCTCCCTTTCCCTCCCTCGCTCTCCCTCCCTTTCCCTCTCTCTACTTCCCTCTGTCACCTCACCCTGCCTGTGTGTGCCCGGGCTGTGACAGCTTCCAGGCACACACACACAGCTGCACCCCAGCACTTCACAGGTCTTTAAAAGACCATTGGCGTGTTAATGAGGCTTTGTTCACCTCTCAGCGCCCCTGCAGCTCCACTCTGACTATGGCGGGGATCGCCTGGCCCCCACAGAGCAGCGGAGTCTCTGAGTCACGCTGCCTCAGGGGTGTTTGCTGACACTCTTTAAAAAAAAAAAAAACTTGGGTACGATGTCTGCAAGGTCTGCGAGCCGCCAGGGAAGGCTTGCTGGGCCGCCAGTGGCCCGCGGGCCGTACTATGAGTACCCCTGCCCTAGACAGTGGAAGTGTACTGTGTGCATCCTGTGGTTGGAGTGTGGGGATTCAGTCACTGAAGTAAGAAGGATGGAAACAGATCTACCTTTAGAAATCCCATCAAGAATTTTCTAGTAAGGGATGCTGATAGCTTCTGATATTTTGTTTGGTGAAGGATGGGATTGAATTTTCTGTTGTTGAAAGAGAGGCAGTTTTTAAGTCAGATATCCCATTTTACTGTCCTTGAATATTGCTTCAGGAAGGCTGATGACACCCATTTGCAGAAACCTAACAGTTCTTTGTGTCCATGTTGTGGGTGCTCCTTGTTGGAATCTGCCCTGGTGCCACCTGCAGTGATAAGCATCACTTTTCACAAAGGCTGTATCTGGAAAGCAGTCTGAAAAGGACACTTGAGGGAGAACCACTCTAAACTGGTTATAAAGTTTGGAGCAGTGGATCTACATCTCGGTCTAGAAAATATGAATGCAAGAGAGATTCAAACCATCTGACCTATTTCTCAATTCTTTAAGAAGCCCTCTGAAGAGGGCTGGTGTCTGACTGATAGCTAGTCTCCCAGAGGTGAGGGGACATCAGCAGGCATCTGCACTTCTTGCTGAAGGAGTGGAGTGTCTGCCTAGTACCTAGAAGCATGCATGTCCGCAAAGAGCATGACGAAGTGTGCCTGGTTCAGAAGTAGGAGAGACTGTCTGGGATGAGAAGCCAAATGTGTAAAGTGGAGAATCCCCAGAGAAAACTGCCTTAGAGAGCTCTCCATAGGTGGCCCATACTGCCAGCGTTTCCAAGGGACCTTCTTAGGGGTTCCCATAGTGACCTACATCCCAATGATGATCTGTGTGCCCCAATACTTAACGAGAGCTGTGATTTGGCATTGTCACCATTGATGACTTTAGAAGCTAGAACGCTGCTGAGGGAGAGATGATTGGCCTTAGTAGGCTGAACCTGCCAGAAAAATTAACCTGCCAGCTACATTAGCCCAGAGGAGGGTTGCAACTACCTCACCATAGAATTTGCGTGCCACTGGGCCGGAAAAGACTGTCTTGTTTTAGAAACCACCTTCATCAGCACAAATGAGGGCAGCAAGCACCACGGCAACATTTTTATGATCTGGTCAGAGGCCGCGCATGTTGAAGATGCAGCCTGTACTCACACCCCGCCTTTGACTCTGAAAACAACGAGTGAGTACTGTGAGCTCACCACTATTTTTGGGACAGAAAACAGTAATGCGCTGACTTGAGTGCAAGAACTTCAGACTAATTCTGTCCACAACCACAACGGGGGTAAGATGAAAGTGACAAGCAAGTGGTTTCTAAACTTTAGAAACCACTGTATACCACTGTGCACCCTTGAATACTCTGCAGTGATTAAAAGTTGTAATCACTGCGGAGTATTGAAGGCACCGAGGGGGTTTGTGGCCTTGATATTTTGTTAGGCAAAATGCCTTGCTCGCATCCATTTTTTGACAAGAGGTTTCATTTTTGCGCTAAGAAAATAGCGCCAAATGCCCACTCTGCCCTGTTGTGAAATTCCCCGGAATCTGGCAGAATTTTAATGCAATCCTGAGTGATTCCACGGAATCAAACTCCGTGAATTACGCCCACCCCTAGTTTAATTGCTTACAGAGTATGTACAGTTAAGGCATGAGTGATATGGACGTCACTAAGTTGAATGTATTGATCGATGAGTTAGTGAATATGCGAGATCTGATGCCATTCCCCCCTAGCTGATATTCCTTGTCAGCATCCTGCTGGCTGTCACTCGGACTCCTTTAGTGTGTGTTGATTCTTTGATTTTCCATTTTCTGAAAGAGAGACATTACCTCATGGGTCATTAGGTCTCGTCTGAGCCAACGCGCATGCTCTGTGCTGCGAGGCTTTCAGTAGGGGCTTTAAACTTCGAAACACACGCTTATGCGTTTGTTTTTTTAAATCTCCCGCTATTGGCCTTTGCGTGCTTCTTTCTAAGAAAGACAGCACGCAATTTGCCCAAGGCGTGTCAATGTCCCGCCTTCTCTGTCCCCTGGCCTAGGGTGCTCGGGAGCGAACAGCAGCGCGGCCGGATGCCAGCTGCATACCTCGCATTCTTGCAGTGCACGCGCACCGCGCTTGTTTTCAAGGTCGGTGGCGCTCGCATCTTCCCTTCAGACATGGGGGTTTCTGAGAGGCAGCGAAGGCTGCTGATAGAGTGCTACACTCGCGTGCTTGTGGGAAGATCTGATTGCCCACTTAAAGCGCTGGGTTTAGAGATAAATACTTACAATTCAGGTTACAAAATCAGATTTGTCAGTCTCAGGATGGCTTGGGGTGAGAGAACCGTCTCTTCTCCCACTTTACGATGTCTCACAAAAGCTACCAGATCGCTCTATGTCTTTGCTTTCATTTCTTGAACATTGTTTCTAAATATATATATATATTGTTCTCAACGTGGAGGTTTGTGACTAAGAAGCGGTCTTGAGCAATCCAGTGAGACAAATCAGTAAACAGGTCAATGTGCCAACTGAAGAAATCAGTATGCAATATGCAACATAACTGACTCAACTCATCTTTTCATCAACTCGAGGTTGATAAAATGCGCACTATTGATTTGGTACGTTGCAGGCTTCCTTTAAAACCACAGATGTTGTATGTGGTCCACGTACCAGAGGATTCCTGAACTCTTGGCCACAGAGTTTGTCTTCTGCGCCTGAACACGTCCGTTCTTTCTTCCAATAGTTCCTCCTTGTGGTCCCAAAAGCCGGAACTGTGACTTATGAAAATCCTCCCTTTTCCACAGATGCCCCTAAGGAGCACGCTATGACGCTGCTTCGCCCCTCTCACCTCCTCCTATGTACGCTAACACACTGTGAATCTGCTTAATTAGTCCCTCCACTGCTCATGCTGTGCTTCAGGTACTTTTTAAAAACAAATGTTGCCCGCATTTCTTATTTGTGTTTTCCGCCCACAGTTGCCTCTCCTCTCCTCGGGCTGTGATTTATGATTTTTTATTTTAAATGTTTTGCTGCCCCACCTCATCACAGCCATCCCCCATGCCCACCCCACTGGCCATGCTTGTTTAAGGAGTAGCCGCCTTTTATCGGCTGTGTTTTCCAGTGTTCTTAGCTTCCGGCACTAAGGACTAGTTATGGTGACTTAATGAACTTTCTTTTTGATTAAATCTTTTCGCTAGGGCTGGCGCAGAGTGTAAAAAACAAGTCTGCTGTGGCCAGGACTGGCCTCAGCCTCTAGCACGAGAGCACTGGGCCCAGCAATGCTGAGCAGATTCTTTCTCCTCCACCATGAATCTTGGGTTGCTGCCTCTTGGGCCACCTGGTGCTGCAGCCCCCAGGTATCATAGTTTCACCTGCCATGCAGGTGGCGGGAGCGGCCAATGCAAGAGCACACTTCAGCTCGGTACAGACAGGACTTCTCCGCACTATACAGGGACAGAAACCCTGTCCTACAGCCCTCACTAACTTTGGCAACCGCCAAAAGTGTAGACAGACACAGTGACAGTCATTGACTTTCACTAAAAGGCTCTGCTCATTTCAGGCTGTGCAGCATCAGGATGTTTTCATAAAAAATTCCTGCCGCAGCTAGCCCAGTCCCCCATGAATTGCTGCTAGCACAAGCAGAATTAATAATTAAAGGGCTTCCGTGTCCTCCTGGACAGGTGCTGACCTCCCCTGCTTTTGGGGGGTCGCCGGGGGCTGTGCCATTCATGCTGAGAGTGAGGGCAAAGTGTCTAATATTCACAGGGCACAGCTCTGAAGACAGTGTGCCATGCCATGTCTTCTGACCATGACTTCAAACTATAGCTGCAGATGGGTCAGCTTCATCCCTGTCACTGTGCCTGCCATCCCTCTCTGGACCGGTAACTTACTCCTGTCTCCAGCACATCACAACACTGTCAGAGCAGCTGTCTGCAATGAGCGACTCCACAGACTGCAACTGCAGCTACCTGCCTGATGCAGTAGCCAGTATTTACCTAGCTGTGTCAGTGGACTTCTTTGGTAAATCAAAGATAATGTGATGGTTAATGTTCCTAATGGATAGAGGTATAAGTTTTGTCGATTGCAAGTTTTGACTCACTTGCAGCACAGAGTGTTAATGTGCCTGCTGCAAAGAACATATATACTGCATATCACAGAAACTATTTCATGTGGATAGTTCAGTGGGTAACTGCTTTTGCCACAGATATTTTTTTGTTACTTGCATTTTATAAATTACAATCCTAATCTTCACACTCTACTCAATGTAACATAAATACACCCCACATACCAATCAGTACAACATAATTACAAGCCACATAATTACACTCTACTCAACGCAACATAAATACACTCCACATAATACCACTCAGTGTCACATAATTACACTTTACCCAATGCAACATTAATACCCTCCATATAATACCACTCAGTGCCACATAATTGCATGCAACATATTTACTCTACTCAATGCAACATAAATGCACTCAACATAATGCCACTCATACCACATAATTACACGTCACATAATTACACTCTATTCAATACAACATAAATACACTCCATATAATACCACTCAGTACCACATAATTACACGTCACTTAATTACACTCTATTCAATGTAACATAAATACACTCCACATAATACCACTGTGCCACATAATTACACACCACATATTTACACTTTTCTCAATGCAACATAAATACACTCCACATAAATGTACTCTATGCCACACACCACCAATCAACATAAATGCACTCCACACCATGACACAATTTCACTAAGCATAATTTCACTCACCACAGTACCAAGCCACACAATTCAACTCCACACATTTCCAATACTTACCACAGAATTACACACCAAACAACATATTTCAACTCCACAACTCCATAATCCACAACGTACCTCCAATCCTCACCATATAGTGGCACCACCTGAGCACCAAATATCACTCACCACCACCATTTTGCCTCAGCGCACCACCTAAGCATCAACTAGGCGTCCCCTAAACATCACCTGAGCATCACGTCAGTCTGCCCTCGGAATCTGGCATCTGTTGATTCTCCCCTAATGTCTGTTTGCTGCTCGTGTTCTAATTAAATTACTATTTTCCAACCTCCACTCCTCCGTGATTTATGTCCCGCTCCCCCATAACAATTTTTTTTATAACAAACAAGCATGAGAACAGGCAGGAAGAAGTTGCCAGCAGTGCAAGTACCAAAAAACTAGAAGACATTTTTTATGTTAAAATCTTTTTTTAATCAGGTTGTTCAGTTGTATATAATGTCGTCTTGGTTTGTATAAAGGTAACAAAAATGCTTATCACTTTTTATTATAACTTTAAACATGATGCACAGCAGCCACAATGCTCTACAACATAGCCAAAAGTTCAGGCTAAACACATAAGGCCCCAAAGGCGAGACCTATTGGCTATGCCAATGCTTGTTTTTATTTGGAGCAGACCAGGCACAGCAAAAGTAACTATGCTGTAGATACAGGTACACCGGTTGGCGCCGGTGTGCCTGTAGGCACACCGGCACCAACCTCTTTGAAAAGGGTTTGACTGCGCGCGGACTAGACACTGTGCATTCTCATCCTCAATGATGCACCTGTTCAAAACCTTGAGGGTCCACTGGCCTGGGCAGTGGAAGCTTGTGAGGTATATGTAGCCTTACCTTCCGGCAAACATTCCCGGGACCTGCTCACATAACTTCAAGCTGGCATGAGATGAAAAATCCCTACTTAGCACAATTATGGAATAACCAGAAAGTTGTCTTGCCACCAAGCGACTTGACAACTGTGACCCACTCCCACCCATTGAATGAGCAGTGCATAGCCTGTGTGAGGCCTAACCAGTGAAGGATGATCCCCCCCACCCCCGCACAATGTGATGAGGGGCCCAGAGTCAACCATAACTCACAGACAGTTATTGACCTGACCTGATTGGGGTATTCTGAAGGAGTGGCCCCCTACAACCCCCAGCGCTGCTCGGGCTTGAGTTAGGCCCTTGGGCTTAACCACAGACCTCCAGGTATGGATAATTCCAGCTCGCGCGCCTGCTGTGTCTCGCTCTCGCGCACCTACTGTGTCTGGCGCGAACAAGCGCCTCGCGCGTGGTCTCCGCGCCTCAGTCTGCCCGGTTCTTCCCTGTGGCAGGGACGGCCGAACAATCACACTCACTAACAGTTTCGCTGCCAGCGATTTATGGCAGGCGTTTGAAGCACGCCGGCATTATCCTCCTCCAGAGAGGCCATAAAAATATGATCGCTTACGGGGCCGTAAAATGATGTACTCTAAAGAAATGGTTCCCCGGGCGGCCCTGAAATAAGATGGCGAGGCGCGTGGAATCGGCCGGCACTGGGCGAGGCACGCGCTGCGACGGGACACGGCCGACCGTGGAAATGAAGACAAGCGGCGGTGAAGAGGAAGGCTGAGCCGGAGGGGAGGGGGAGGAGGGGAAAGAAAGTTCTGAAAGAGTTGTATACGACAATGTGATATGTACAGTAAAGGAAACACTTTATCACTGTACAAAAATGACATTATGGCTGGCACTGCCGAATAAAAATGCAGCATAGTATTCATGCAACGTGCCTCTTTCAACCACCACCATACACATTTCGTCTTTTTTTTGTCTCTTGCAATTATTTATCATCATTTTCTCACTTTTTCACTGTTTTCCTTCGTTCTCTTCTTTTCTGGCAGAAGGGATAGGACAAACCATTACCCACGGGCCTGCCTTCTCCTTTCATAGAACATGTATTTGTTCATGCGCTAGCATGGCTGGTCCTCGTCCATTCCTGAACAATTCCGTTCAATGAATACCAGCAAACTCAAATTCAGACCTTTTCTGGTACTTATATTTGCAGTGAAAACTTAGTACTGCCAAAAATGATCGTGTTTATCTTTATTCATTTATACATTCTTATTAAGCGTACTTGACCTGAGGGTATCCGCGCGCTGTGAATGAAACAATGGCTATGCAACCTTTTATCAAATTACATGGAGGCAAAGCAATGTTTACAAACTTTTCTGAAAGATCAGTAGATTTGAAACTGGGGGGCATAAAAAAGTGGCGAAGTGAGGCGTTAGCCGTCATGGCTTAACGCCTCACTCCGCCACTTCAGACACGCAAGGCTACACCATATTTACAAGAATATGGTGCAGCCGTGTGTTTCCCCCAGCGCTGATGCAAAGCCTAGCAGCCTAGCGCCAATACATGCAGCATAGTGCACGGGTGTCTGCGTGCAGGGGAAGATGTTCAGGAAGGTGACGCATCCTGCACATAAACAATCTTTAAATGCGTTTTGTCTCTTCTGTGTGCTGCATAATGCAGTACACATGGAAGTTACAAAATGTCATTTTTTAAAGATTGTGTATATGCAGAAAGGGTCACCTTCCTGAACAAACACAATCCAAGGCGTTTTGCCTTTTCCATGTGTGCTGCACAAGGCAGCACACATGGAAAAAGCAAAAATGAGGAGAAATAAAGCTCCTCGTTTCTACAAGTTTACACCAGGTTTTCCCTGGTCTTAATTTTGCTGTGTCCTCTTACTTACACCACCATTGTAAATAGGGGGCAGCATCAAAATCAATGGGTGTTGCGGAGGAACGCCCACCGCAACACCCATTGCCCACCCCTTTCATGTTAAGCATAGCGTGAAAGGGGGCCTTATTGATAAGGCAGTGTTAAGCCACGTTAAATGACTTAACACTGCCTTGTAAATAAGGCGAGGCCCTATTGCCACAGGAACGTTGGAAAAAGTGATGTTCCCGTCGCGATAGGGGCATGTACATATGCCCCTGGATGTGCGAGGACGGGAAGGTTCGCAGTGCTAACATAGGAGAAACGATAGGTAACAGAGGCAAGAGATGGAATCTTTTTTACATGTGAACAGCTTTGTATACAACTGACAGGCGCTGAGGACAAGTACAAAGGCAGGTGTACAATAAATGCAGTGCATGATTGAGGAATTGGAAACAGTGGGAAGTAAGATGGAGTAGGTAGGAAGAGGTGAGAATACAGAATTGGGGTGCGTAAGGTGTCGGTGTAGTGAGAAAGAATGAGGAATCAAGCAAGAAGGTATAGAAAGTTGTTGTAACAGTGTATGCATTTGATGAAGAACTGTTGTAGAGGAAAGTGAGAGATGTAAGGTGATGGTGAAGTAGGTTACACAGACAGTATGTGTGAAATAGGTCAGAGACTAAAAAGCAGGAAATTATTCAGTGTGAATTGTTTGAATATAGAGTGAGCAGGAATCTTTTTTAATTTTTTCAAAAGGAATTAATGAGCCAGTTTGTCTGATTTCTCAAGGAAGTGAGTTCCAAATTTAGTTGCAGCTTCCGAGAATGTGGCTGCCTTTTTGGTTTTGAATTTCTTTCTTCTAAAAGTGTGATGCAGGAAAAAGTTGTTGCCCCTCCAATGCCAGAGGAGGGCCGCAGTGAGGTGAGTTGTGGACATCGCTGTGCCGGACGGGCCATAGCACGATGGGGCATCTTAAGGATTTTAGGGGCTGTGGGCCAAATGTATTTGGTGTGCCCCTGTTCGGCACAGCTTTGAATTTAAGATTCAATTTCAGGCACCTTCACGCACTCTTTGCTCAGGTCACTGACAGGGTATACGTGATCTTGCTCAAATTCTAAATGTGTTTACATCCAATATTCATAGATACTAATATGCGTGTTAAATATTCTAGCACAGCAGCAGCTCACTAATATCACTGCAAATAATTCCTGTGACACCCTCCCATTTCTCATATGTTAGAACCTATTGTGATCTACAAGAAACTTTTTTTATGGATGTTGCATACACCTAAAATAAATTTCTCTGCAAAATATCTATAATAGACTCTCATACAACACCCATATTAAAAATAATGTAAAGGAAAACTGTATCTAAAATAACCTGTTTAAGAATGATTCACTGTCATCAGGGCAAGACTATCTAGAGAACACAGAGCTGGCTCTAACAGGGGGACCCCTCAAAGACTGGGGCCCTGGGTCAGAGCCCACTTTGCCCATCCCTTTAAAACATCTCATATCACTCATATGCAGTGAGGAGTTAGCAACCCTCTATGCCAGGAGGGGCTGTCATGAAGTGAACTCTGATGGTCGCTGTGCCACTCTACCGAATCCCATGGGCAGTGACAGGAAGGGCCACCATGGACAGGTTTCAGTGCAGAGTGGGCCGTAGCTCTTGTGGTGGTGGAGAGCTGGCAACCACATATTCTAGAAGGGGCAGCCGTGAAGGAATCTGCTGTGCCAACTTGGTCGAATTCTGTGTGCAGTAAAGATACAGTGACCCTGTTTGCCAGAGGGGTTCACCGGGGCACAGAAGAAGTGTGACCTGATCGGGATAGTCGCCGGAGGAGTGAAGCCACCTTGGGGACTCCTATTCACCTACACTGGGACAAAGGATCAGCCTCAGGACCTTCAAACTACTTCCCGGCCGATTGTGGGACAGATCAGACTTTCCCTGCTAGGAAGAGCAGCGAAGAAGCTGCCGTTACATGAGGGGATTTACCTTGCTGTGTCATGTCGGACTAGGATGACGGAAGGAATTACCCTTATATATAGTTTTTATGCAGGAGATGGTAGTCCTGCTTTGATTCCAAGAATCCTCATGATAATGAATGAGGCTTAAACTTTTCGGAGAAAAACCCATGTCATCACGGCATTACCGTGACTAGGTAAAAGGTCAGTACTGAGAACTGTTATGTAGTGCAATATCAGGGGAATGTAGGTGAAAGGTGCATTCCCTACCTGAGCCTATATTGGGGTACCTAGATGAAACATAACAGAGGAACTCGAGGACCGCTGACTGCAGCCAGGCTGGGCCAAGTGCTGTGAACTCACCTGAACCAGTAGCTGCCGCTCTGGAGGGGGCATGCTTAGAATTTCTGGTCCTTCCATCCCTGCAGGTGTGGATAAGACTTATTTTGGGCCAGTCAGCCATTTGGGAACTTGCTTGCCAGGAAGCACTTTAGTGCTGGAACACTTTGGACTGTAATACAGAGTCAGAGTGAACTCTTGAGACTCGGGCTACTAGTAGAACTTACTTTGGCTGTTGTCTACAGTGAATGGAGAATAATCACTACAGCATGTAGGGATTGGGATACAGGAAACTGCCTGCAAAACACTAGAACCAGTACCTTAGATGGACTGTGCTAGTGTTTGTGAATGTCGTATTTACCTTCGCGTTAATAACAGTAAAATAAAATACTTCATAAAAGTGAGAATTTGGCAGGACAATAATTTATTGCTGCTACTGAGTGTACTGTGAGTTGTAAGCCTGTGTTCACCCTATGGAAGGGGAAGCCTTGGACTGACAGAACCACACTATTCCTGAGAGTAAAGAGATGAATAGGTACTTTGCCCAGTTGCTCAGGATCCATAGTAGGCTGGTCCCCAGGACAACAATTGTAAAAGCCTCAGCCCCCACAGCTTATCCCAGTTGCGTAAATACAAGTAGGGATGCGTCAGGTAATGAAGTCCAGTAGACTAAATGTTTGATCAAAAATTATTTTATTTATTTGAAATGTTTTTTCACAAGATCAAATAGTGAACATCGCTCAGCCAACGCTTTTCATTCCCTCAAGGGGAACTTCATCAGGGCTTATAATTTCATCAGTGTATATCATCAAGTTTAGTTGCTCATAGGTAATGTAATCCAGTGTATTGCGCAGCAGACCGTGGACGTTTTCGCAGGGATGATAACACCTGCATGCTAGCAACCGTTAAGTCTGCATGTTAGGCAAAACTTTGGACTGAAAAACAATTTCTGGTGAATGAAGGTCAAACTACTGCAGCGAAATAGTAGTGCTAGTGGGCAGAAGGTGGCAGTATTAGGGGCAGCAAAAATGTAATGCTCTGGTCTTTTTAGTGTTGAAGGACAGAAACAGGAAGATATCAGCAATGTAGCAGGCTGTTTGACATCATTTCATGGTATTGCGATGAGTCGAAGGGGCCTCATTTATATCCCCAAGCTATTGCATTCCAGGGGAAGAGGATTCTAGCGTATGTGGTGGTACAAAAACCACAGAGTGAGAAGAACAAAACACAAAGCAGACCTCGGATGATCAGCTGTCTCTCCGAGGATAATACTGTTGTGAAGCAAAACGTGGAGGGTCATTAACCAAATCAGGTAGCCAGCAGGAGGATCAAGAGGATAGAACTGGAAATTGGACAACTCTCCTGACACGTCACTTACCACTCACATGTGATTGCTGCTGCTCTTATAAATGCTCGCTCTATGAGCAAACATGCCGCTGACATATTTGAACTCTTGTCGGACGGCCACCTTGATATTCTGTTTATAACGGAAACATGGCTTAACAACTCTAGTGCCCCCGTTATTGAGCTTGCCATTCCTAGAGGTTTTAAAATCATCAGGGCGGATCGAGCATTGGGTAGGGGGGTGGGTGAGTGGGGGGTCGGCCATTGTATTTAAAGATACATGGTCTTTTCACAGGGACTCTTCTGATGAGTTGGGTGATGGCGAAGTCCTCCACTTCTCTTTCACCCTCTCACCTCATTTTACTCTGGGAGGCACGCTGGTCTATCGTCCACCTGGTCCCGCTGGGCCTTTCCTTAAGGCGCTGGCGATGTTATTGTGCCCCGCGCCTTGAGGTTTTCTAGATGTCTCCTCTTGGGCGATTTTAACATCCATACGGAGGTGGGCAAGTTACCAGACTCCAAAAACCTGTTGGAGTCGCTTAGCCTAGCCTAACTAACTCAATGGGCCACGATGCCCACACACTCCGGGGGCCATATCCTGGATGTGGTTTGCTCCAATTTTTCCTTATCTGTATCCGACCCCGCAGGTATAATGTGACGCCAGGGCTTTACAATGTGACGCATCTCCTTAGATACGTCACGTAGTTAATTTGCCACATTTTTTACGCCCCCGTTGCGTCACAAAAGTGACGAAAGTAGCTTGTAAATATGCCCCAAAGACTCTCTGGACCTTACAAGATAATGTCTCTAGCTCCACCTCCAAAAACAACATCGGGTCACTGGTCGCCATGATAGTCAAACCTGTTGTTGAAGGGATATTAGAACTACGATCTATGGATCCAGTTACTGCTTGCCGCTAATTGGTCAAAGCATAACCAAAATGATTTTCTGATACTTTACATGACCTCTGGATCTGGCAGTCGAAGGGCCATTCAGTTGCTGGACTGCTGCACAGTCCATCAGGGCCAGGGGTACTCGTATTTATAGCACATGGACATACGGACAGTTGTGTTACCTTGGCCAGATGCTGGTGATGGGTCACTGTTGATGCCATTCCTGGCGGAGGGTAGTGAGTACCAGGAAGGCTGAAGGAGGCCCAACATTCATGAGAATGTAAATGTTGGTGCTGAGGACAACCACTCACAGGCAGCCACCACTCTTAGTGGAATCACTCATCTCCCTTGTTAGTTTTCGTTGTTCTCCATTCTCTCATGAGTGGACTACTGAAATCTTTAATGTGCCCTTGGTCAGCTCTTCAGGGTGACCTTGCAACCACAGAAGAGGTATTCTCCAAGGACAGCTGGTGCAGACAGGCAGGGCTTGGCAGAGCATTATGGTTTGGTCCCAGCCATGCTGTAACAAGCAGCACACAGTTGCAAAAATTACACAAGGTAGATTCATTCAGGTCTTGATAAGGGGAGAGGAGTTGGCCTAACAGTTAGGGTGGTCGACCTCGAATCTGGGGAACTGAGTTCGAGTCTCGGCAATGACGTTGAACATCCTGTGATTTTGGGCTAATCACTTAATCTCCCCGTGCCTAACAAAAATGAATGTGTGTCCTTATGTAACGTAACTGGTGCTATGTAAAGCACTCTGATACCCGGGTCAAGTTCGCGCTATATAAATCGCTGCAAAAAAATGGTGAGTTTTTTCAAAGTGCTACATGTGAGCTACAGATTATGTATTTAGACATTGTCAGTTAATTGCATGCACCATTCAGACATTTCATGGCATTACACTGTGGCTAGCTTTGTGAAGTTTCACAGCTCCGATGAATTGATCCTGGGAAAGTGAGTTGCAGCTAGCAGCACAAACGTGGAAATTAAAGGAATTTCCTGGTCACCACTGATGAGGGACCCACGGGCGTCTCACCAGGAAATCTTGGCACCATAGCAGTTTCTGCCCCATCTTCATAATCAAGCTGAAGACGGTAGTGTATTCTAGCAGATGAAGTTTGTGACAAAATGTGGCCAGTTCTGAGGTCTCGTGGTTTCCGTGCAGACAGATCTAGCCATGGTCTTCGTGAAGAGAGTGATCGGGAAGGCTTGGAGAAGCTGGGAGTTGCCACTCACAGCAAATCAAATAGAAACACAAAGGCAAGTGGGGCAGCCTCACTTTACTACCTGTTAGCCTATCGGCAGCAGCCTCTCCTAGAGAACAAAGGGCAAGGATTGGTCTGAGAGAATTCTAGCTACTTGCGTTCTCCCTCCAAGCCTCCATCATAGCCATTGCTGAATAACAATAGATGCAGAATTACATGAGTTTGCATTGTGATCTCTCCATCGCATTTGTTTGCACATCTGACACGAACAACTGATTCTTTTTAATAAAGACCAAAACAGGTCTTAGTAGATAGAGCCAAGCAGCCTTTGATGAATCATTTGAATAATAGCAGAGGCGGCTGGTACCGGAGCTTTCCAAGATATCTTCAGAGAAACCACATTTTTCAGCACAGAGAGCATATGCGAGCCTCTTTCTACTGCTCAAAAAAAGCAGAACCTTGGAGCCCTTACAGCTTTTCTGTTCACCCTGTTAAAAAAACATTTCAGCCTAACGAACGTGCAATGAAAAATTGGAAGCAAGGGATGTTTACCTAATTAGTGACTAGAAAATCCTAGGTACGAGGCAGTTTTCTTACTAGTTAGCCGGGCCAGCTTAATGAATGTGTTTGGTACCTGCTGTAACCTTAACACTAAGATCAAGATTCAAAACCGAATTGTGTAATCACCAAAAAGTATACAAGTACAATATGCACTAGTGGATGCTGTGCATTTCTAGTGGACAAACCGCATAAGTGTGCTGCACCTGGTTAACTTCTGTGTATACAGACGCAGAAAGAATGCATCCCCTCTCCCGGCAGAGGCAAGGGGCCAGATTGACCACTGAAAAACATGTTGCCTTAATCACACTTATTCCTGAATGCCACTCTGCATACTAAACACTGCGTAACCAGGCCAAACCTTCGGGGCCAGCCATAGAAGCCTACAGTGGACACCAGGTGCATGTACACAAGATGCAGGGCTACTCAACAAGAGGGCGTAGTGGTCTTGGTTATGCTGCAGAAGGGGAAAATATTTTATGCAATAAGTGACTTTGCTGATATAGCCATAGCCTTACTGTGTCGTATGCTGCGAGGTGGCAGTCGTGGGCAAATGGCACATGCAAGGACGTTTTAGAAATCCCTATGTCTGCGGATTTACCATCAAATCAGAGTAGTGAAAGCCGTTGTTCGGTGCACTTTGTGTAGTGCACCCAAACAGACTCTTACACAGGGGCCTAGCTTCTGGGGTGTGGTGGGTTTGGGGTGTTACACCTCTCCCCCCCCAATAAATGTATTTTCTGATAAATAGTTGGGTACAGATGCTTTCAGGCGGGGTTTGTAAGATCCGCAATAATGTGAGAGGTGCCCTTATTATGCGAGAGAGACAGGGTCAATTATAATCTACTCAAACAGAGAATCCCCCTCGTGTTGGATATTCTCATAATAAAAACAACATTCTCATAATCTCTCTCTATTCACTCCAATATTCACACACTGGACTTTTGTAATATGTAAATATGTCTCATTTATTATAAAAAGTATTTTATGTTCATTGAAATCATTATCTTAAAAAAACATATACATAGCTTTGTATTTGATCACAAATAGAATTCCTTCAAATAGATATCTAATCTATATGCCATCAAGGTTAAAACCACAATTCATATATTTCCATAAACAATATCACCATAAAAACACGAAGAAATCACATATTACATAGCAAAGTCACAGAAAAATTCTAGAGTTGTCGACACAGCATTTCGGTGGATGGAACTTGATAGACACCACCTTCTTCAGGACAACAACTTTTGACAACAGAGATCTCTCTGCACTCTGTTAATCTGAAACCACTTCTTATTGTTCCTGTTGGTTGCAGAAAGGTTTGGGAGATGTTGTTTTCTTATATTTATTCCTTGCACGACCATACAGGGAGATTTACATGTATTAATTTCCCTTGGTCTCATCCAAATGTTAATTGTAGGATAAACCACTCTATGCGTGTTCCTTGTCCTCTTTAAATATATTGAAATCATTCACGAGCTCAATGAAAAAGGCTTAAAACCAGTAGGTAAAAGTATAAATATAGTGTTACAAAATCATAAAGCATGGAGCCACTGTGAATACTTAATAATCACACATACTGGACAAAGTGTTGAAACAACGACAAAAATAAAGGAACTAATGGCTGCCAGACCGACTCGTCAAACACTGCTAGAAATGTATGAGACAAATAAAGGTTCTAAAGTAAAAAGAGTGTGTTTCAAGCTCATGAAACACAATCACTTAAGAAGAGTCTTCATCGGGATAGAGAAGTTAAGGACATTAAGGAGTTGCATCCTAAAAACAAAGATCTAAGCTTCAGTAAACTCAGTTATGCTTTTATTGTTTAAAGACAGAAACTGCAACATATGGGTAAGTGGAGAGAGAGCGCTGCTGTCCACCGCATGTGTCCTTAAGTGTAGCATGTCTTTACTGTCTTAAACAGAAGACTGCGCCATCTTCTTAACTAGAATAGCTGCCTGAGATAATCTATACGCTGGAAATTTACTCTGCGCTGGCAACTTTTTGATGGTGGCTCCACGTAGACTTTGTGCCCCAACAGGAGGGTGGAGAATAGGGGCAGTCGCTGCTCTCTGCCTCTTTGTAAAGGGAGCATGACATGGTAATCTAAGACATGGTGACTAGTCGAAGAGGACTGCTATTTGAAGAGCACAAAAGATAAGTGTTCAGCGCTCCTGAAGATGAAGGAGAGAGAGACATTTGTTGATGACTGAGGTTTGCGTTTGTACCCCCTCCCCTGTCATCACTGAGTGTGTCCACGCGCTGCCCTCGGGTCCAGAGGCCAAGAAACAGATTGTTTAGTTAGATAATTGTTCCTCACTTCCTGCCTGACCTCTAAACAGTTAATAATTACACACCGCGCACGCTGTTTAAGTTCGCCCCGTTGGGACTACATTAGCAGATCATTACCAGTGGGATTCGGAGCTGTAAACAAGGACATTACAGATTGTTAGACACACAGCACAAGGTGCAGGTGGAGGGAGTCCACACACCTGCTGAGCCGGCACTTCTCCAGAGGAACTCAGATAGGCCCCACACCACTCGACGCAACAGTCGCGGTGTTTTATCAGGAAGGCAATGTAGCAACCAGGTTCTTGGGCCACCCTACCTGCTCCGCCCTGGCTGACAAGAACCGGAAGTAGAGTGCTGTCTAGTCCTTTCAGGCTCTCAGTGGATCACTCGCCCACTCCACCTGGGCCCTGGCTGACAAGAACCGGAAGTAGAGTGCTGTCTTATTCTGTCAGGGTCTCAGTGGATCACTCGCCCACCCCACCTGCGCCCTTGCTGACAAGAACCGGAAGTAGAGTGCTGTCTTGTCCTGTCAGGCTCTCAGTGGATCACAAGTGTCTGCACTTGGCCCTGGAACGTTGGTTCTCATGACTAGGCCCAGAGAGGGTCCTGGCGCGCTTGCCATGGTGCACCATGGCAGAGTAGATCCCGAAACATAGCACCAGTGATACACATATAGAGGGTCCCTGCACACAAGCAATGGTGAACAGATGCAGAATGGGTCATGCATGTTGGCACATGTGTACAGAGACAGGGT
The DNA here is from genome assembly GCF_964261635.1 of Lissotriton helveticus. Classification (NCBI taxonomy): domain Eukaryota; kingdom Metazoa; phylum Chordata; class Amphibia; order Caudata; family Salamandridae; genus Lissotriton; species Lissotriton helveticus. Next base: position 212,580,303 of record NC_136062.1, on the reverse strand, counting down.
CCTGGCAGACTACCAGTGACAAAGGATGGTTGAGGATGTGCCTGACTAAATAAGCATTTGTAGTGCATAGGCACACAGAGCAGGCAGTGCCAGACTCACCAAACCCGTGCTTGCAAATCTGCATGCAGCCCAGACTGAGTCCTGTCTAGCTAGTCTCGGTGCATGGGCATTCAAACTGGATCCCTATATCCTGCATAATGTATGTGCAATGTACTGGTCATAAATAAGCCAACTCTTGTACTTGGGCAACTACTGTGGTTCCCTTTGAAGTTAATGTTAGGACACAGACCCTCTGACTGGGTCCTGGCAGCACTGGCACATAGCAAGTCAAACATGATCATGGCAGATGGATCAAACCGAGAACAAACTAGTCCAGGGAGCCACATGGACTATCAGACTTTAGGGATAGCGTTATCAATGTGCAATACAAATAGAAAGGGCTTGAGTGCGATATGCCAGAATCTGCTGCTCCGTGAGAGCATAGACCGCCATATAATGCAGCTGCACAGGAGCAGAGACTGTCATGGAGCACCGCTGCACCTAACCCAGTGCATGGTTATTAGGCTGGAAATCCGACACTTCCCGTGAATGTGCACAAACAGGGCCAATGCAAACCCAATGCTGCAAGGCCTCTGACAATGGGGTTTGGTGCACTGGTGCATGTGTGAATAGACTGTGCCCTGGCAGCACAAGGTGATGTGCGCACCGGGATCGTGGTTGGACTGACATGGGTGTACTCACACTGGGTCTGGCAGCATTAGTGCACAGGCGCTGAAATATGGCTTTTCTAGCAGTACAAAAAGGCATACAGAGTGGCTCCTGACATTACTGTTACCTGGGTACAGGGAGGGATGAGGGCGTTGCACTGGTGCTTTAGCACAGAGGGGCACTAGGGGCATCGATGCAGGGGCACACAGACCCTTGTTGCACTGTCAGAGATGGGGCACTACCAGTAATGGCACACGTTTGCTGAGACGGGAAGGAAAGTGTTTTTAGTAATACGACAGCTCATCCAATTAGGTTCTACACCCTAACATCTAGTGTGATGGACAGATCTTATGTTCGAATCCCTGCTGAAGTTTGCAGCTTCTTTCACTCATTCACAAACTTCAGAGATTCACCTTGGTATTTGCCCTACACAGATGGGAAGTTTGGTGAATGGATGCATGAATGTGAGCATGACTTACAGACTCTAAGTGGCACTGCACATGAATGGTCACAAGCCACGCTCATCTGCATTCACGATCATTTGTTTAGAGCTGAACACTGGACAGTGTTTTGGATTATGTATTCTAGAGCAGTCCAGAGGGTCTGAGCTGCAAGATATCTCACCTTTGACATGAAATGAAAATTAGATTTACAAAGCAATCTACTACCCGAAGGGTGTCTAGGCACTATACCTCCCCTGGACAGTGTTGGTTGTACCATGAACCCAAGACGACAGAGCTTGACTGGTATAGAGACCCTAGATGCCCTGTTCAAGGTACACAGAGTAGAATCAGACAATCAAGCGTTGTAACCCAACAACCTTCTACCTAAATTTCCAACCCCACACTCCACAGATAAATGTAAAGTTTGAAAAGTACAGAAGAGTTAATAACACAGTGATAAAAACCAAGCCTGCAATTCCTCGTATATGCACCATCTACACTACATACCACAATCTTCATCCTTTAAACCACTTTCTCCAGCAGACATCTGATGCCTTGAACGGGACTCAATGGTGATGTCCGCTAATGTTTCTTTTTCTTCTTCTCTAAATGAAAACCCGTTCATTCACATGCATTCACAGATCCCCGAAGTTCCTCATCAACTGTTGAGTACTTGATTTGCTGAGTACTTCAAGGTACATTTTATCAGCCATCAAAATACATCAATATGTTGATGACACACAACTTTACAGAAAAGTCTCCTCAACTCTTGCCAGTACCAAAAGCACATAATGCATCCATCCCCACCCAGTTCTCCAGAACCTACTTCAAACTCAACCCACCAATACCGAATTCCTCCTATTCGCCAACAACAAGCTCAAAACCGACTTGACAACATGAATCTGGAAAGATTCAAAGCCTAACATTCAGGAAGCCCTATGGTACTCTGATTTCTGCTTGACACTGACCTGGCCTTCATGGTACACATCACCAAAAAAAGTAAGACAGCCTTGTACATGTTCTCTCTACTAAAGAAAGTGAAACCTATGCCTCAGAAAATGAATTCAGAACAGCTAATCAAGCACTCATACTCTTGCATCTAGAGGGTAGCGACTAGGCTAAATGTGTGAGATTACTCAAGCACAAAACTGTGTCCCATTTTTTGCTGGATAGGGCCAATGTGAGTAGAAAATCTCCTGTATGCAACAAGTTTGAGCTGGAAATATGCTGTTAGACATTTTCTCTGCAAACCAGTCCCTTTTCTGATTTCTTGTGTGACGTTTGAACACAAGGTATGACTTCGGATTCAAGAAATACAACAAAGTGCATATTTTATGTATAATTTCACATAATTTCCCTAACATTTCTTGTAATTGTGGTTGCACACTCTGCTCTGCGGCCTCCTAGACTCCTCAAAACTTCTCTTAAGCGCATTCTAAATGCTGCATCATGCCTCAACAGGACCTTTAGAAAAAGGACTACAGCAGTCCCACCCTAATGGAACTCCACTGGCTTCCGTTGACACCTTCAAAGTCAATGGCATCATCTAGAAAACCTTCATGACCAGCACTCCTGTCTTTGTGCCAGCAATCTGACCATATCCGCTGCTGCTTGGTCAGCGGCGGCCCATCAGGTAAGAGTGGTGAGGCCGGGTTGGGAGTACGGGGGATTCGGCAAATGACCCAGAGGGAAAATTAAATAAATAATGAATTTTCCCTCGCTGTCGTCTATCGAAACCCGCCTTCCATCGTCCCCCACTGCACTTGCCTGCTGGGGATGCTGCTGCTCTTTGTACATCCGTAGCCAGACACCATCAGACTACAAGTGAAGAGGTGCAAGCAAGAAAACAAATAGGTAACATGAAAAGATGGAAAAACATCCCATTATCCATGAGGACCATCTACATCCTTCTTCACTTCAGAAAAGAGCTGAAGATGCACATCTTTAAAGAACACTACAGGCAGGAACTCCCATACACTACTTCAATTTAGGAAAGAGCTGAAGTACACTGTTACGAACATGGCAAACCACCTTTCCTATCAGAACCCAATGCCTCCTGGCTGGAATCATTCTCTGATAACATTGATGCTTCTCGCCCTGTAGAAGTAGGCTAGATTTGCTCTGTATAAGTACCACATCCACACAACAGCCTCACAGCTTGATTCTACACAGCACATGTGCTATTGCTTCACCTGTTTAGGGTTCTGAATCCTGAATGGCTCCTCTGGCTGCCCTCCTGATGCTGGGAGTCATAGAGCATCTCCATCAGCAGCTGGGGACATTAGACCCACTCAGAGTACAGAAAATCACATTTCAGACAAGACAATCGCATTTGGTGAAGTCTGCCTGGCTGATGTGGAGAGAAGGCTCCCTGCTGTCTGTGATGAAAGGAATTGGAAATTAAGTTAAATGGAGGAATTGCTGCAAAGTATGTGATGAGTATTGAGCCAGGGGAGAAATCTCTGTGGCGCAGGAACACTTCTGGGGAGCAGATGATATTGTAAGTGAAAGTGGGTTGCAGGGATAAAGGATCTCATCTTTGTAATCCAGCAAATCAGAGCACAAATGTCTGCACCCAGTACTCTCCAGGGAAGACATTAAATTCTACAAACATTAAAATGTGCTTTTTTTCAAACATGCTCCAACATCCTATCAATTTAACACACAATTAAAATTAATGAGCTGGCTGGAAACTGTGCATTTATTATCTCATTACTAAGCTACCAGTGCTGGCTCTGTTAAATCCGCCCACTAAAGTTAACAATACTGGGAGTACCAGTAATTCTGTGGGGTATGTTTACAGGGATTATTGTCACCAATACTGGGGTACTGATTATTCTGTGAGGTGGAGATTAAATGGATTATTGTGACCAATATTGTGGGTACCAGTAACTCTAGGGTGGAGCTCGCAGGGATTACAGGTGGAATCCTGGTGTTCCCCTTAGAAATGAAGAATTACCGAGGAAATTGACCATTCAGGCATAATACCTAATCCCCCCTTGTACTTTGACTCGAAGATTATCGTTGCTTTTAGCATCCAGAGTGCCAGGTGAAATGTATCTGGTTCGCTTATGTACTACGAATCGTGTACTTTCCTATGGACAGTGATCCAGTTACCATCTCCATTTGAAATTTCGAAGACCTTGTAATCGGCCTCTTAATGTCTTCGGTTTACGTCCTGAGGTGAATAAGACTTTCTCTCCTGAGGCACAGCCGGGAGCCACGCTACTTTGTTCATTTTAAAAATATTGCTTACTTGTGTGATTTTAATACACTGTTTACTTACCTGTGTGTAACGAAGGATTCATCTTGGCCACTCCCAGACCCCCTAAACAGCCGACTCAGCGCTGCAGCGGGCGGGCGAGACCAGCCTTGATTGTAATTGCCGCCTCTCGCCTGATCAGGCCACGCCCACTTTTTTAGGCCACGCCCCCTTCGCCAGCGTATTTAAGCGCTGAGAGCTAGCGCTCGCTGGAATCACTTTCTCTCCTGAGGCACAGCCGGGAGCCACGCTACTTTGTTCATTTTAAAAATATTGCTTACTTGTGTGATTTTAATACACTGTTTACTTACCTGTGTGTAATGAAGGATTCATCTTGGCCACTCCCAGACCCCCTAAACAGCCGACTTAGCGCTGCAGCGGGCGGGCGAGACCAGCCTTGATTGTAATTGCCGCCTCTCGCCTGATCAGGCCACGCCCACTTTTTTAGGCCACGCCCCCTTCGCACCTCCCTTTCACCTGTATATAGGATGTGTCCATACCGGAAGCGCAGCGGACGTGCGCAGCGGGCGCGCCGTTTGCGCGCCAAAGGCGCGCCTAAGGCAAGCCCGTCTGCGCCCGTCCGCGGCCGGACGGGGCCCGGGCCATGTCACTCTGCCCAAACTATTACCTTCACTCCCAGGGACCTGATTGCCCTACACTCACTGAGGTCACTGGACACCACCAGCTCCACATGCCTGCAACAACTAGGTATTTATCAACCTCGGAGTACCTTTTCTGAGTTACAGTCCCTCCCGTCCCTTTTCGTTTCTGAACCCCCAGTTCTTCCTCCTCTTCCAAAACCCCCTCACACTCAGGCACCCGCTAACATGGAACTAGCGGTCATCTATCTCAATACTCGTTCACTTGTCAGACACCAACTTGACATTTTCCATCTCCTAGACTCGGACCGGCCCGACGTTCTTCTTCTAACCGAGACTTGGCTGAATGAGGATTCCTCCCCCGACATTCTAGCAGCCATCCCTCCGGGGTACTATATACTCCACGCCAATAGGCCTGCCGGCAAACTAGGAGGCGGCGTAGCCGCCATTATCAATCTCTCCCTTAGATTCACTTCCCTCTCCCTTCTCACCATCCCTCAGGTGGATTGTTTGGGAATTAGACTTGAATCTTCTGTCTCCCCTTTCACCTGTGTTCTGGTATACCGTCCCCCACAATCTATGCCTAATTTCTATTCGAATTTTGGTGACCTGCTCTCTCAGCTTACCATCAACAATTCTAAACTCCTAGTCCTGGGAGACTTCAATTACTGGCCGTCAGATACCCATGAAAGCCTCCAATCCCTGGCTTTCACTGACCTTCTAACTGGGCTTAATGGTACCCAACACATCCATCTACCCACTCACCCCAAGGGCCATATCCTTGACCAGGTGTGGACCTACAACCTCGAAATCAAGTCGCTCACGATTTCACCTTGCCACTGGTCTGACCACCATTTAATTTCTTTTCTCCTTCTGGTCCCTCCCCTGCCCCCTCGCAGCTGAGGCCCCAGCCTCCATGCTCGCAACTGGAACAAAGCAGACCTTGATTTATTCATCACTTCTTTAACATCTTCGGTCTCGGCCACTCCTGGCCCCATCGACTCCCAAGAAGTTGCACTAGTCGACTGGCTAGAACAGGCCAGCGATAAGGTTGCCCCCCTTAAATTAATAAGATCTAAGCGCCCCCACGACGCTCATCGATGGTTTTCCGATAATCTCAAAACCTTAAAACTAGGTCTCCGCCAGGCTGAGCGCCGCTGGCGCAGAAGCTACGATCCCGCAATGAAACCACTCTTTCTAAAACTATTGGGAGAGTACAAACTAGCTATATCAGCCGCTAAAACCGCCTACTTTTCCACCAAAATCCTCAATTCTGCGCAGAAATCCAAAGACATCTTTGCAATCGTAGACGAGCTCTCACACCCGGACAGGGTAATTCTCAAACCTCTCCCGTCTCAAGCACTCTGCGACTCCCTCAACTGTTTTTTTATAGAAAAAATTATTAAAATCAAAAATAGCATCCTCTCCACTCCCCCGGCCATACCTTTCATTGAGGCTGTACCTTCTGTCAACTCTCATCTTTTGACTCAGTTCCCTCCGATATCAGAAGAAGTCTTCATCAGTCTGCTTAATAAAGTCTCCTCTGGTTCCCCCACAGATTGCTGCCCCCCCGCGATTCTCCGGGCTGCCTTTTCAGCCTGCTCCACCCCTCCATTGGCCCTCTTGAACAACTCCCTTCTGCTTGGTGAGGTCCCCAGTCAGTTTAAGCACGCGGAAGTAGTACCTATCCTGAAGAAACCCAACGCCGACCCTACGATCATGGCCAACTTCCGTCCCATTTCCCTCCTTCCCTACCTTAGTAAGGTAATTGAGTCATATGTCACCAGCATCCTCGGTTCCTTTATTGAGGACTCCAACTTCTTGGACTCTCAACAGGCTGGGTTTAGACCAGCCCACTCAACCGAGGCGGTTATTCTCTCTGTAATGGAGGAACTCCGCAGAGGTGCTGACTCTAACACCAGCCAAGCCTTAATCCTTTTGGATTTGTCGGCAGCCTTTGACACGGTCGACCACTCCATCTTGGTCGACCGTGTCAAGGAGGCTGGTATTGGAGGGACGGCCCTTGACTGGGTTCGTTCCTTCCTGACGAACCGCCACCAATCTGTTTGAATCTCCCAATTCTCGGCGGATAAGATGAAACTCACCTGCGGAGTCCCACAGGGCTCGTCTTTGTCTCCGCTTCTTTTTAACTTTATACCTTACCCCCCTGATCCGCTCCCTCCGGGGAAGGAATGTCACTGCATTTAACTATGCAGATGACATTCAGCTTATCTTCAATCTTGACTCGCAGGAAGCGGCCCAGGATTTTCAGTCCACCCTTTGTCATATCAGCGACTGGATGGGCGCTCACCATCTTAAGCTTAACCCCGACAAGACGGAGCTCGTTCTTGTCGGAGGCCCAGCCAATCCCTGGAACTCCACCTTCTGGCCCCTTTCCCTTGCCCCCCCCCCCAGTCCCGCTGATAAAGTAAAAAGCCTAGGGGTCTACATCTCACAGGATCTTTCCATGAATCATCAGATCAGCGCCACAGTATCCTCCTGTTTCCACCAGCTCAGAAAAATTCGAAAAATAGCTCACTTCCTGACTACTGAAGCTCTCACCCTGGCATTGTTGGCGTTAGTCATCTCTCGGATCGACTACGCCAACGCCTTATACGCAGGCATTCCGCAATATCAAATAAAGAGACTTCAGTTAATTCAGAATCAGGCCGCCCGTTTAATTTATCGCCAGCCAAAACAATACCATGTCCGTCCCCTCCTCAAAGCCCTTCACTGGCTTCCTGTGTCAGAACGCTGCAAGTTCAAACTTGGTTGCCTAACCCATAGATCCCTGGCCGGCATCGGCCCTTCTTTCATCTCCTCTCTTCTCCATCCGTATGCCCCCTCCAGGCACCTCCGCTCCTCTCACCACGCCCTCCTCCAGACACCTAAGTTCAGGCGTAAAAAGCACGGAGGCCTTAGATTCTCCTTTCTGGCCCCCTCACTTTGGAACTCTCTACCTTTGGACCTCAGACTTTCCTCTTCCTACCCTCACTTTAGGTCTCTCCTAAAAACTCACCTTTTCCGCGGTGTCTATACATAAAGTTTCCCTTTCTCTCCTCTCTGCCTCCTCCTGGGTTAGTGATCAGCGCCAAGAAACCGTCCGGTGAACGCAGCGCTCTACAAATCCTTTTTACATTACATTTTACATAAGACCCCTGCTACCTAAGAGAAATAAATGTAATAAGTAGGGGTGGGCGGGACGCATGTCATTCTGTGTAGCATAATCATGAGGAATAGCTTACAACCAGCATTTAGCTATATTTTCCTAGTGCAAAATGCAGCAGAACACGAATAGCAAGCTTCAGTGGTAGCTCATTTTTTTTTTAAACGTTTTTTATTGCAGAAACCAATCACTCAGTACTTTATACAGTATGGGGACAGTGTGTACGGTTCAGTGGTAGCTCATGCTCACTTAATGTCCTCTTACTTTTTGATTTTTCCACCCAAATTACTCTTAATTATGCAAGCACAAGTAATTGTGTAAATACAGGTAATTTATACATCAAATTGTTAAGCTGAATTACTGAAATTACTCTGATTCCTCCAGTGTAATCTAAATGTTGCACAGGTCTAGTAATAAGCCAGACAAAGTAGTGGGTTATTAACAATCCTTTCTTAATCATTTCTTTTTGTCTCTCAGCCTGCTGGGTCTTTCCTCCACCCATCCCCGCAGTGGTCACTGAACTCTCGAGATCTCATCAGATACACCTCGCCTTGCCTACCTGTACAGTGGTCTAAGGGGCATTTCCATGTGATAAACCCCCATCTCCAGAAACTATTGGTGAGCCTCATTCCTGTGTCAATAAGAAGCTATGCTAGGGGCTACCAGAGCCCGAGTGTTCCTCAAGCAGACCTCACATCTACAGCCAGAAGGAGCTTCTGCAAGTCGTTGTTTTTACTGCACTTCCAGCCTCACCCAGTAGCGGTCACTGATAGAAAAATGCATGGCCGGTATCACTTGAGCACCACCCAGGCCCCATGTGACAGGTGTCACTGCAAGAATACCATAAGGCAGTGGTTCCCAAACTTTTTAAAACCACAAACCACTTTTTAGAACGACAAACTGTTGCGACTCAGGTACCTTTAATGGACACGAGGAGGTGCAAATTTTGGACCTAACTAAAGCATCATGTGGTAGCGCATTTTCATTTACAAAGAGCACATTTTCCATTTAAATGGTCACTAATTCTGCACAGACATATAGTTGAGTGTGTGTGAAAATCAGTTTTCTGTGAATGTTTTTCATTTGTGCTTCACCAAGTAAAGTTTCTTCATTTGTTTTTATCTATTTCGAATCTATTTCTACTACACATCAGAATTACAAAAAATGTGCTTCATGTTTACTTTCCTAACTGCTAAATGCATACAGCACATTTACAAGTATTTACATTTTGATGAGTGTTGCAAAAAATACATCCCACAGCCTTCTCCTTTCACACTCCCTGTACTCCAGCAAGACTGTCTCATAATTGACTTTAAAAATTCCTCTTTCTTTGCAGTCAGAGAAAGAAAAGTGAACTTCAATCCCATGTTAAAAGAGTATGCAGCAATCAGCCAGAAGAAACACCAGCACATGTGACAAGATATAGTCAGAATTTAAGGCATCTTTATTTATGTTTTGCTTGTACGTTCCCGACCTAACAAAAGTAAGCTTGCGACCCGCACACAGTTTGGAAATCGCTGCTATAAGGCCTCTATTATATTCAACAGCACTCCCCATCTCAAAGGAGCAAGGACCACTTGCCAATGTTATTAGAGTGCAGTGAAAATATCAAGGACGAAAACACTGCTACTAAAAACATCCATGCAAAATTATTTATTGATAATTTTGCTAACATCGTTTTTTTGGTTCAGAAGAAGTGGACTTCAATAACAGAAGCAATTACTTTGTACCTTTTCTGCCCAAATGCATTGGGGTGAGAAGGAATGTGGGAGAGAGGTGCGAAAAAGCACAAAGAAGGATAGGTATGGGCAAAGGCAGAAAAAAGGAGGGAGCAGCTAAAATACAAAAAAAAGGCAGACAACCAAAAAATTCAACATTTACTAGGTCAATTAAAATACTTTCATGCTTTAAGTTTGTGGTTTTTCGGTGTTATTTTTACACGATATATATTATGTGAGTGGCTCTTCAGCAGCTCTTTTTAACCTCATAAACTAACAAAACTGTAAGTATTCTGTGGGTGTTTCTTCAATAACATTACTAGCTGGTATCTTTAATCCTATAGAACCCACTTGGTGCATTCAAAAGTCTATTCTCCTTACAGCTCAGATGCTTGGTCTTTCAGCCATCTAAGAGGGGAAGCGTAATACTGAACCCTCACTGGCCGGAACCAGATCCAGGGGGGACCTGTGCTCCAGGTTACAGCAAAACAGTGCCCTGCAAATTCCAGAGGAAGAATCCTCCATGATCCATGCCGTGCAGCACGGAGAGGTGACACCTTCAGTATCTGATAAGGAGACGCTGTCTAGTAGGGCAGCTACCGTGACACTTCCGCTACAGAAACTCCGCCACCAATCTCCTTCCAAGACCTGCCAGGACAGCCAATCAGATTAACTCAGAGTTCAGAAAACCAGACAGGCAGTCCCAGAATAATTCCAATAGCACACTCTACAGCGTTGCAGTTTTAATACTCATTCACTTTCTCATCATGCACAGGCGATGCTCCGCCATCTCATGCAAGACGTGCATTTAAAAAACCCTAAGCCGTTGCTGCACTTACAGCACCAGGCAATGCTTCACGAGGAATAATTTAACTAAAGCTATAGGAGCTGAGATCAGTCAGATCTGCGCAGTGAGTACATTATTGATCGAACCACCCTCTTCTGAAGAAGCCTTTAATATTTTAAAGTGCCTACTCTATGTACGTGGGATACAATTTTTCATGGTTTAGAGGCAGTCTGGAGTGCCTCTAATGAAATTATACAATCTCTGAAGATTTCTTACAGCATCAAGAAGCATCACTCTGCTGCAGCAGCCAAGTCAATGCTGTGCCCATCTGTAACACACTGACCGCAGTAAGAGCAATGGAGGCAGTACAAAAGATGAGGCTACATACAGCAAAAACACTTTGGGTCTTTACTATGGGATTCAAAGTGTTTTTAACCACTTTTTTCCTTACATAATCTCATTTTATGGAATATCCAGCTTGGGTATTGAGGTGAAGTTAAGAGAGAGGTGTTTCCCGTTCCATCCTCCCTGGTAGAGCCTGGAAAGAAAGAAGGGTCATAAATCCTGTCATTTGTGCCTTCAACCTCCCTAAAAACACTTCTTCTCAGACTTTCCCTTTCTTATTGATTGAAATACATCCTTTCCACGGGTTTCCCAAATCTAACCTAAAAAAAGTGGGTTGTGCCTTCACTACGTCGGAGTGGAGCCCACAGACCCTTTCCTGAGGTGCCTGGGACCACTCAAACACCTAGGACTAGGTAGACTCCAAAGACCATTTAAGTTGGCCCCATAGGGTGCATCTCCACCACTGCTAGATGACACATGATTGCCCCTCTATTAAAGCAGATGTGATTCTTCTTGGAATGCACTTTCATTGCTTCGAGGAGGACGCCATAAACAGTCTACTGAGACATTTGTGATAATCCAGAGGTAGTGCTTAAACCAGATTGGGTAGCACTACTTAAACCCTCTACTAAGGGGCTCCAAACTCCTTAGGTTGTGCTGCCCCTGCTGTAAACCACAGACCCTCTAATGAGATGTGTGTATGTTCCTTAGGTGGCACTCTAAGATTCTGGGTGGACCCCATACACCCCTTACTGAGATGTCTGGATTCCAACTTCATGCTTGTGGTGGTACACCATAGACCCTCTACTACAGTGATCTTCCTTGAGTTAACTCTTTGGGTTGTATGATGTTACAACGTGATCTTTTAGATAGCGGTACATCACAACGCATCTTTTACAACGCAAGTCGTTACCACGACTTGCGCTGTAGGGTGCTGGACTTAGGAATAGTAAGATTTACTATTCCAACTCCAGCCTACGTACAGTAGGGAAGGTGTTGGAATAGTAAATCTACTATTCCTTAGTCTAGAGAGCCCTCCAGCGCAAGTCGTGGTAACGACTGGCGTTGTAAAAGATGTGTGGTAATGGCAGCGCGGTGTTTTGACCGCGTTGTCATGGATGTTCCCCACTCTTTGCTGCCTCTGGGTAGTCCCAATAGCCTCAACCTGGCCCTTTGAGTGACACAATACAGACCCACCACTGATACAGACCCTACAGTGATGTAGACACTCCACTAGTGTTTATGAACTTTTGGGGTTGTACAGTCACTGCATCTGATTAGTACAGAATATACCCTCAACTGAAATGCTTGAACCTCACTAGGACACACTTCAATCAACTCTGGAAGAATCCAAAGACCCTTTACTGAGGTGCCTGTGGTAACCTTTTGTCCTGTCTCCACCAAATGTGGGGAGTCCATCATTATTTTTGTATCTATGGTATTCCTGGACTCTTGTCTTCATCACTCATTGATGGACTTCAGATGGCTGAATGTTTTTTGAACAAGCTGGACCCAAGTCCCTGGCATCCTTGAAATTTGATTTGTCACATTTGCCTTTCTAATGTGTCTAGTTACTGTATAGTCGTGTGTGGACATGTATTCAGCCCAGTAAATGTGCAAAATATATGAATTTTGCATTATGTGTATCTGGCGATACACATAATAAATATGTATGTTCACCTGATTTAATTTCTTCAGAAACACTTTCTCCTTGAACCAGGCACCTTGCTTATATGGTGCGTAACTTTTGAAAGCAAGGCTTGACTTCACTTCACATTAGTTTTCATGAAAATACCATGACATTTCATGAAATTTTGCACAACAAAATGTCACAATTTTGCAAAATTAATACTTCTTTGGTCTCTGAGCTTGCATTAGCAACTGTGACTTCTGGGCCCTGGCTCACTTACACAGTGAATGCCAAAAGATTGCCTCTGTCTCGTCATTCTAACACCTGGCTACCATTCCTAGGATACTCCAGGTTAGAACCGGAAGAAGACCCTTCGAGTTTCTGGGAGCTCAAACCTGAAACCATCTTTTGGTGGCCCTCAGAGCCACGACGGAACTAGCTGTTTTCAGGAAACAATTAAAAACATTGCTATTCTGCAACTAGGTGGCTTGGGGGTAAAGAGATGCCTAAAAGCACCTGGACGCAATGCTGAGTAACTTTGCGCTCTATAAATGCTTGTTCATTCGTTCACTCTTGGGTAGCTCCTAAAGAGCATTCACTAGGACTGCAGGCCTGTAGGCTACTTCTTTACATTTCTGGACATATTCTTTAGATCATCTAGGATGGATGCATGTATCCATTGCATGTCCATGGGTCACTATCCTGGCATTTCTCATAGGATCCAATAAAGTATTTATTCTGGATCCAAGGCACTCCTGGTGATCACTCTGCTGTTGCTGATGTGACAATCCTATGATGCATTTATCCTGCATGCCTTTAACTTGCACATATTCTGGGCTTCCACACTGTTGCTCCTGAATTGCCCTATAGAGCATTATCCTAGCTATTTGTAATCAGTGAACACCTGTGTGTCAGCCCAATGTAGGATAGCTGCAGTTAATTTTCTTTTTGCATGGCTGTGGGGTACTCCTAATTGATATGGATGGACGCAGAACATCTATCATTGCTTAGTTGATGCAGTCCAAGTCTATGGGTTTCTTACCTGTCACTCTGGGAATGTAAAGAGAGCCTTTGCCATGACTGCCAGTATGAAGTGTATGCCATGGGCTGCTCCTGTGGACCACACTTGAGTACCCCATGAAGGACTTTACTGTGACTGCCTTTCTCGTGGGTGTGCCTGTAGCTCATTTCTGATCTCTCCTAGATGGACACAGGTCATTTACCATGGTTGAGTTTATACAGTCTACACTTTCAGGTCCCTCCTGGGCAATATACAGAGCATCTGCCATGGCTGCCCGTATCCAGTGTATCCAATGGGCCGCTCCAGTGTCGCTCCTGTATGGCATCCATAGAGCATTTTACATGGCTGCCTTTAACACAGGTTTCTCCAATGAGTACCGCATAAGCTAGTAGTATCTCTTCAGCTACCTATAAGTCGCTCTCTGTTGTGCAGCTCAGCTACTAAATTAGAATCTTTTGATTGGTTGAATTAACATGGGCATACCGAAATTGAGGCACTGAAGGAGAGGGGCCCCAGTAACCACACACAAAGTTATTAGTAAACCACAAGTGGTAGTCCAAATAAACAAAAAGAGTCAATCTGCTAACATTGTTTTAATTGCAATGAAGCTAAGCCAAAATTTTTTGGGAAACAATTGATATTACAGCGATAAAACCATTGATTTCCGTGCCCTGGGAAGGGAAGGGGGGTGTGCAGTGAGTATAGGGAGGGGTAAGTGACATAGAAAAAAGGGCCAAAAGGCCACACAATATTAGATGAACAAATACTCCAACTTAGATATAAATGACCATAGGTTCAATTATAACCTAAACAAGCATTGGAAATGCAATAGGTCTCGCATTAGGAAAGTTTGAGCTATTGGTATTGTAAATGACACTTTTTTTATTTATGTGTTGGTTTTGAAAGTAGCAAAATTAATAGCTTTGTCAGTTACAATGCCAATAGTTTTAACTTTCGCAAATGTGACACCTATAGCATTTGTAATGCAATGTGTGTTGTATTTACGTGACTTAGATGTATTGATATTACAAATAACAATGGCTTTTAATTTTGTAAATAATTAATACTTAAATAAAAGTTTTTGTAATTTATAATGGCAATAGCTTAAACGTTTGTAAATAACTTTTGTGAAGATTATGTTCAGTGTATTTTATTGTGACGAAAATCCAAGAACATTGCATTTGCACCTACACACACACAGAGCCACACACATATAGATGTGGTGGTGGTGGATCTGGGGGATATGGTGGTGGTGGATGTGGTGGTGGTGGTGATGGTGGATGTGGTGGTGATGGTGGTGGATGTGGGAGTGGATGTGGTGGTGGATGTGGTGGTGGTGGTGGATGTGGTGGATGTGGTGGTGATGTGGTGGATGTGGTGGATGTGGTGGTGATGTGGTGGTGATGTGGTGGTGATGTGGTGGATGTGGTGGTGGTGGATGTGGTGGTGGTGGATGTGGTGGTGGTGGATGTGGTGGTGGTGGATGTGGTGGTGGTGGATGTGGTGGTTGTGGATGTGGTGAAAGTGGTGGTGGATGAGGTGGTGGATGTGGTGGTGGATGAGGTGGTGGATGCGGTGGTGGATGTGGATGTGGTGGTGGTGGATGCGGTGGAAGTGGTGGTGGATGTGGTGGTGGTGGTGGATGTGGTGGTGGTGGTGGTGGATGTGGCGGTGGTGGTGGATGTGGCGGTGGTGGATGTGGTGGTGGTGGATGTGGCAGTGGATTTCATGGTGGATGTGGAGGTGATGGTGGATGTGGTGGTGGATGTGGTGGTGGATGTGGTGGTGGATGTGATGGTGGATGTGGTGGTGGATGTGGTGGTGGTGGATGTGGTGGTGTATGCGGTGGAGGTGGTGGATGCGGTGGTGGTGGTAGTGGTGGATGGGGTGGTGGTTGTAGTGGATGTGGTGGTGGATGTAGTGGTGGTGGGTGTGGTGGTGGTGGTGCATGCGGTGGTGGTGGAAGCGGTGGTGGTGGATGTGGTGGATGTGGTGGTGGTGGATGTGGTGGATGTGGATGTGGTGGATGTGGCGGTGGATGTCATGGTGGATGTGGAGGTGATGGTGGAGATGATGGTGGATGTGGTGGTGGTGGTGGATGTGGTGGTGGATGTGGTGGTGATGGTGGATGTGGTGGTGATGTGGTGGATGTGGTGGTGGTGGATATGGTGGTTGTGGAAGTGGATGTGGTGGTGGATGTGAATGTGGTGGTGGATGCGGTGGTGGTGGTGGATGCGGTGGTGGTGGATGCGGTGGTGGTGGATGCGGTGGTGGTGGATGTGGCGGTGGTGGTGGATGTGGTGGTGGTGGAGGTGATGGTGGATGTGGTGGATGTGGTGGTGGATGTGGTGGTGGATGTGGTGGTGGATGTGATGGTGGATGTGATGGTGGATGCGGTGGTGGAGGTGGTAGTGGTAGTGGTGGATGGGGTGGTGGTTGTAGTGGATGTGGTGTTGGATGTAGTGGTGGTGGATGCGGTGGAAGTGGTGGTGGATGTGGTGGTGGATGTGGTGGTGGTGGTGGATGTGGTGGTGTATGTGGTGGTGGATGTGGTGGTGGTGGTGGATGTGGTGGTGTATGTGGTGGTGGTGGATGTGGCGGTGGATTTCATGGTGGATGTGGAGGTGATGGTGGATGTGGTGGTGGATGTGGTGGTGGATGTGGTGGTGAATGTGATGGTGGATGTGATGGTGGATATGGTGGATGTGGTGGTGGATGTGGTGGTGGATGTGGTGGTGGATGCGGTGGAGGAGGTGGATGCGGTGGTGGTGGTAGTGGTGGATGGGGTGGTGGTTGTAGTGGATGTGGTGGTGGATGTAGTGGTGGTGGGTGTGGTGGTGGTGGTGCATGCGGTGGTGGTGGATGCGGTGGTGGTGGATGTGGTGCATGCGGTGGTGGTGGATGTGGTGGATGTGGTGGTGGTGTATGTGGTGGTGGTGGATGTGGCGGTGGATGTCATGGTGGATGTGGAGGTGATGGTGGAGATGATGGTGGATGTGGTGGTGGTGGTGGATGTGATGGTGGATGTGGTGGTGATGGTGGATGTGGTGGTGATGTGGTGGTTGTGGATGTGGTGGTGGATGTGGTGGTGGTGGTGGATGCGGTGGTGGTGGTGGATGCGGTGGTGGTGGATGCGGTGGTGGTGGATGTGGTGGTGGTGGTGGATGTGGTGGTGGTGGTGGTGGATGTGGTGGTGGTGGAGGTGATGGTGGATGTGATGGTGGATGTGATGGTGGATGTGATGGTGGATGTGATGGTGGATGTGATGGTGGATGGGATGGTGGATGGGATGGTGGATGTGATGGTGGATGTGGTGGAGGATGCGGTGGTGGATGCGGTGGTGGATGCGGTGGTGGATGCGGTGGTGGATGCGGTGGTGGAGGTGGTAGTGGTAGTGGTGGATGGGGTGGTGGTTGTAGTGGATGTGGTGGTGGGTGTGGTGGTGGTGGTGCATGCGGTGGTGGTGGATGCGGTGGTGGTGGATGTGGTGGATGTGGTGGTGGATGTGGTGGATGTGGCGGTGGATGTGGCGGTGGATGTCATGGTGGATGTGGAGGTGATGGTGGATGTGGTGGTGGTGGTGGTGGATGTGATGGTGGATGTGGTGGTGATGGTGGATGTGGTGGTTGTGGATGTGGTGAAAGTGGTGGTGGATGTGGTGGTGGATGTGGTGGATGTGGTGGTGGTGGATGCGGTGGTGGATGAGGTGGTGGATGAGGTGGTGGATGAGGTGGTGGATGTGGTGGTGGTGGATGCAGTGGTGTATGTGGTGGTGGATGTGGTGGTGGTGGATGCGGTGGAAGTGGTGGATGTGGTGGTGGATGTGGTGGTGGATGTGGTGGTGGTGGTGGATGTGGTGGTGGATGTGGTGGTGATGGTGGATGTGGTG
This sequence comes from Lissotriton helveticus, assembly GCF_964261635.1. NCBI lineage: Eukaryota > Metazoa > Chordata > Amphibia > Caudata > Salamandridae > Lissotriton > Lissotriton helveticus. Next base: position 212,562,735 of record NC_136062.1, on the reverse strand, counting down.
GTGATGTGGTGGATGTGGTGGTGGTGGATATGGTGGTTGTGGAAGTGGATGTGGTGGTGGATGTGAATGTGGTGGTGGATGCGGTGGTGGTGGTGGATGCGGTGGTGGTGGTGGATGCGGTGGTGGTGGATGCGGTGGTGGTGGATGCGGTGGTGGTGGATGTGGCGGTGGTGGTGGATGTGGTGGTGGTGGAGGTGATGGTGGATGTGGTGGATGTGGTGGTGGATGTGGTGGTGGATGTGATGGTGGATGTGATGGTGGATGCGGTGGTGGAGGTGGTAGTGGTAGTGGTGGATGGGGTGGTGGTTGTAGTGGATGTGGTGTTGGATGTAGTGGTGGTGGATGCGGTGGAAGTGGTGGTGGATGTGGTGGTGGATGTGGTGGTGGTGGTGGATGTGGTGGTGTATGTGGTGGTGGATGTGGTGGTGGTGGTGGATGTGGTGGTGTATGTGGTGGTGGTGGATGTGGTGGTGGTGGATGTGGTGGTGGTGGTGGTGGTGGATGTGGCGGTGGATTTCATGGTGGATGTGGAGGTGATGGTGGATGTGGTGGTGGATGTGGTGGTGGATGTGGTGGTGGATGTGATGGTGTATGTGATGGTGGATATGGTGGATGTGGTGGTGGATGTGGTGGTGGATGTGGTGGTGGATGCGGTGGAGGAGGTGGATGCGGTGGTGGTGGTAGTGGTGGATGGGGTGGTGGTTGTAGTGGATGTGGTGGTGGATGTAGTGGTGGTGGGTGTGGTGGTGGTGGTGCATGCGGTGGTGGTGGATGCGGTGGTGGTGGATGTGGTGCATGCGGTGGTGGTGGATGTGGTGGATGTGGTGGTGGTGGATGTGGTGGTGGTGGATGTGGTGGATGTGGCGGTGGATGTCATGGTGGATGTGGAGGTGATGGTGGAGATGATGGTGGATGTGGTGGTGGTGGTGGATGTGATGGTGGATGTGGTGGTGATGGTGGATGTGGTGGTGATGTGGTGGTTGTGGATGTGGTGGTGGATGTGGTGGTGGTGGTGGATGCGGTGGTGGTGGTGGATGCGGTGGTGGTGGATGCGGTGGTGGTGGATGTGGTGGTGGTGGTGGATGTGGTGGTGGTGGTGGATGTGGTGGTGGTGGAGGTGATGGTGGATGTGATGGTGGATGTGATGGTGGATGTGATGGTGGATGTGATGGTGGATGTGATGGTGGATGGGATGGTGGATGGGATGGTGGATGTGATGGTGGATGTGGTGGAGGATGCGGTGGTGGATGCGGTGGTGGATGCGGTGGTGGATGCGGTGGTGGATGCGGTGGTGGAGGTGGTAGTGGTAGTGGTGGATGGGGTGGTGGTTGTAGTGGATGTGGTGGTGGGTGTGGTGGTGGTGGTGCATGCGGTGGTGGTGGATGCGGTGGTGGTGGATGTGGTGGATGTGGTGGTGGATGTGGTGGATGTGGCGGTGGATGTGGCGGTGGATGTCATGGTGGATGTGGAGGTGATGGTGGATGTGGTGGTGGTGGTGGTGGATGTGATGGTGGATGTGGTGGTGATGGTGGATGTGGTGGTTGTGGATGTGGTGAAAGTGGTGGTGGATGTGGTGGTGGATGTGGTGGATGTGGTGGTGGTGGATGCGGTGGTGGATGAGGTGGTGGATGAGGTGGTGGATGAGGTGGTGGATGTGGTGGTGGTGGATGCAGTGGTGTATGTGGTGGTGGATGTGGTGGTGGTGGATGCGGTGGAAGTGGTGGATGTGGTGGTGGATGTGGTGGTGGATGTGGTGGTGGTGGTGGATGTGGTGGTGGATGTGGTGGTGATGGTGGATGTGGTGGTGATGTGGTGGATGTGGTGGTGGTGGATATGGTGGTTGTGGAAGTGGATGTGGTGGTGGATGTGAATGTGGTGGTGGATGCGGTGGTGGTGGTGGATGCGGTGGTGGTGGATGCGGTGGTGGTGGATGCGGTGGTGGTGGATGTGGCGGTGGTGGTGGATGTGGTGGTGGTGGAGGTGATGGTGGATGTGGTGGATGTGGTGGTGGATGTGGTGGTGGATGTGGTGGTGGATGTGATGGTGGATGTGATGGTGGATGCGGTGGTGGAGGTGGTAGTGGTAGTGGTGGATGGGGTGGTGGTTGTAGTGGATGTGGTGTTGGATGTAGTGGTGGTGGATGCGGTGGAAGTGGTGGTGGATGTGGTGGTGGATGTGGTGGTGGTGGTGGATGTGGTGGTGTATGTGGTGGTGGATGTGGTGGTGGTGGTGGATGTGGTGGTGTATGTGGTGGTGGTGGATGTGGTGGTGGTGGATGTGGTGGTGGTGGTGGTGGTGGATGTGGCGGTGGATTTCATGGTGGATGTGGAGGTGATGGTGGATGTGGTGGTGGATGTGGTGGTGGATGTTGTGGTGGATGTGATGGTGGATGTGATGGTGGATATGGTGGATGTGGTGGTGGATGTGGTGGTGGATGTGGTGGTGGATGCGGTGGAGGAGGTGGATGCGGTGGTGGTGGTAGTGGTGGATGGGGTGGTGGTTGTAGTGGATGTGGTGGTGGATGTAGTGGTGGTGGGTGTGGTGGTGGTGGTGCATGCGGTGGTGGTGGATGCGGTGGTGGTGGATGTGGTGCATGCGGTGGTGGTGGATGTGGTGGATGTGGTGGTGGTGGATGTGGTGGTGGTGGATGTGGTGGATGTGGCGGTGGATGTCATGGTGGATGTGGAGGTGATGGTGGAGATGATGGTGGATGTGGTGGTGGTGGTGGATGTGATGGTGGATGTGGTGGTGATGGTGGATGTGGTGGTGATGTGGTGGTTGTGGATGTGGTGGTGGATGTGGTGGTGGTGGTGGATGCGGTGGTGGTGGTGGATGCGGTGGTGGTGGATGCGGTGGTGGTGGATGTGGTGGTGGTGGTGGATGTGGTGGTGGTGTTGGATGTGGTGGTGGTGGAGGTGATGGTGGATGTGATGGTGGATGTGATGGTGGATGTGATGGTGGATGTGATGGTGGATGGGATGGTGGATGGGATGGTGGATGTGATGGTGGATGTGGTGGAGGATGCGGTGGTGGATGCGGTGGTGGATGCGGTGGTGGATGCGGTGGTGGATGCGGTGGTGGAGGTGGTAGTGGTGGATGGGGTGGTGGTTGTAGTGGATGTGGTGGTGGGTGTGGTGGTGGTGGTGCATGCGGTGGTGGTGGATGCGGTGGTGGTGGATGTGGTGGATGTGGTGGTGGATGTGGTGGATGTGGCGGTGGATGTGGCGGTGGATGTCATGGTGGATGTGGAGGTGATGGTGGATGTGGTGGTGGTGGTGGTGGATGTGATGGTGGATGTGGTGGTGATGGTGGATGTGGTGGTTGTGGATGTGGTGAAAGTGGTGGTGGATGTGGTGGTGGATGTGGTGGATGTGGTGGTGGTGGATGCGGTGGTGGATGAGGTGGTGGATGAGGTGGTGGATGAGGTGGTGGATGTGGTGGTGGTGGATGCAGTGGTGTATGTGGTGGTGGATGTGGTGGTGGTGGATGCGGTGGAAGTGGTGGATGTGGTGGTGGATGTGGTGGTGGATGTGGTGGTGGTGCTGGATGCAGTGGATGCAGTGGTGGTGGTGGATGTGGTGGTGGTGGATGCAGTGGATGTGGTGGTGGTGGATGCGTTGGTGAAGTGGTGGTGGATGTGGTGGTGGTGGATGTGGTGGTGGTGGTGGTGGATGTGGCGGTGGTGGATGTGGTGGTGGATGTGGCGGTGGATGTGGCGGTGGATGTGTCGGTGGATGTGATGGTGGATGTGGTGGTGGATGTGGTGGTGGATGTGATGGTGGATGTGGTGGTGATGGTTCCCTTCAGGAAAATGTTGAAGACCTTCCTGTTTCAACAGTAGATTAGAACATCTGCAATAGCCCTTCTTCTTAATTCTTTGTAGAAGCCAAAGGCGCGGAGATACTCCTCCGGGAGTGAAGCCAGCGCGGTACAAACTTTCAAATAAATGGTGGATGTGGTGGTGGATGTGGTGGTGGTGGATGTGGTGGATGCGGTGGTGGTGGTGGATGCGGTGGTGGTGGTAGTGGTGGATGGGGTGGTGGGTGGTGGCTGTAGTGGATGTGGTGGTGGATGTAGTGGTGGTGGGTGTGGTGGTGGTGGATGTGGCGGTGGATGTCATGGTGGATGTGGAGGTGATGGTGGATGTGATGGTGGATGTGGTGGTGGTGGTGGATGTGATGGTGGATGTGGTGTTAATGGTGGATGTGGTGGTGGATGCGGTGGATGCGGTGGTGGTGGATGCGGTGGATGTGGTGATGGTGGATGCGGTGGTGGTGGTGGATGGGGTGGTGGATGGGGTGGTGGTTGTGGTGGATGTGGTGGTGGATGTAGTGGTGGTGGATGTAGTGGTGGTGGGTGTGGTGGTGGATGCGGTGGTGGTGGATGTGGTGGTGGTGGATGTGGCGGTGGATGTCATGGTGGATGTGGAGGTGATGGTGGATGTGGAGGTGATGGTGGATGTGGTGGTGGATGCGGTGGTGGTGGATGTGGTGGATGTGGTGATGGTGGATGCGGTGGTGGTGGATGCGGTGGATGCGGTGATGGTGGATGCGGTGGTGGTGGTGGATGGGGTGGTGGTTGTGGTGGATGTGGTGGTGGATGTAGTGGTGGTGGGGGTGGTGGTCCTGTGGGTTCCATAAGGGTTTGTGACAGAGAAAAGATGATCTTATTTCAACAACATTTAAATTCGTGTCTGTATTTGTGTCTAAGACAAATCCAATTCTTCCGGAATTTCGAACAAAGAGTACATTACACAACCAACGGTCGAAGCCATCCCGAAAAAAACCAAGCCTCCTGCTGTGAGTTAGAGGCCATTGAGGACCGTGCTGCAGGGGTGGCCTGGACGTCGCGCTCCATGGAAGGCTGAGAAGGCAGGCCAAGCGCCCAACGGGGCATTGGTGCTGTAGCCTGCAGAGCGTTGAGAGGGGCCATAAAAAGAAAGGGTACAGAGAGAGAGAGGAGGTAGGGAGAAGGTCTGAGGGGTGAGAGAGAGGCATGGGAGAAGGTAAGAGAGATGGCAGTGACGACGCGATGGAAAAGAGAGATGTCGCCATAGCACCCATCAGCCTGTGCCACCTATAGAGACCCACACACCCACATGTAAAACTGCGCCGCATTACTTAGGAACCTGCAGTAATAAACATGTATGCCTATAATGCTTGCACATATAGAGAGAGCGTTCCATACGAGACCTGGTGTTTGAAAGCACCCTAATAATTTATCAATAAAATAAGCATTGTAAAATAACAGATGTTGCTTTTACCACTCACTTTACCAACCTCAGAAGGATGACAGGCTCGGTTACTGGCTTTGCGAATGCTCGCTTTCTTTCTCTCTCTCATTCATGCCATGTTCATGGAGTGAAGCTAGGTAAGTGTCATGTTTGAACAGTAATTCAGGTTTAGCCATTGCAAAAAAGGTCGCTGAAGTTTGGCAAAAAATATGCGGAAGAAAACAATCGAGTATTGGACATCATGTTCGTGATACATAGGATAGACTTCGAGGGAAAGAGAGAAGGTTTAGTGAATCAGGGAATCACGGCAACTCATGCTTAAGCGTTGGTCCGCTCATCGGGGGGTGACAGGTGGGATAAAGGCTGCTAGGTGAAGGGAATTTATAGAAGAGGGAACATATTGTGTAAAAAACACAAAAACGGAGACATTACACAAACAGAAGTAGGAATACAATTGTGGATCCACAGAAGGGCACAGAATAACAATTGACAGAGCCTGCCACCACAGAAAGCACATGCAATGAGCAAATAAAGGGTATACAATAAAACTCTAACACACCGAGTCATCTGTGTTAACTAAATTGCTTTCTGCGTGGGCTGCTACTTAATTCTGCGATAGAACAGAGGGAGGGGAGGGGGCCGAGCGACGGAGGGAAGGCAGAGAAGGGGGGGGGGGGAGAAATGCGACACGGCGGGCAGGGGAGGGGGCGGAGCGGGGAGAGGGTGTTAAGCAGCAGGGGCCTTTGAAGTGAAGCTAAGCTTCACTTCAAAGGTGTGGGAGGAGTGCGGCTGAGGGAACAGACGGCGATTTGGTGATGTGCACGCGCATTTTAGGTCAATGCGCAAGCGCATTGACCTAAAAGCCACGGGCACAGCACCAAATCGCCAAGTTCGGTAAAGTCTGTTTAAGCCCCAATAGAGCTTCGCCAGCTAGGCGCATGCGCCCAGCAGGCGAGCCCTAAAAAACAACAGGCTTCATGGGTGTAATGAATAACACAAATGTTGGAATGAAGCTGGAAACACAGGAAACTAGTCGACGTTTCGACCCCTTTATAAAAGCAGGCTTGAATTGATCCCTTGCAGTGGGGTCTTCATCAGAACAGAAGACAGGGACACAGACCTATTTAGTATATGAATTAACAGATTAGGGTCAACTCCCATTTAAATGGTTAACTAGAACAACTAAGCACATCTAGATAAAAGAAAACAAGACATACCAAGGATGCTCATTTTCAGAAGGAGAAATAACTACCCCTCTTACAGGGCGTAGGGTCTGGACAACTAGACCAACCTTTGGTCTCAAAATAATTGCAATACATATATAGGTCAATTGCATCGAGGAAGAGCGTCATTCTAAATAATAAAGAAAAGAAAAATTAGAATAGACCAATGCCTAACAGATAATATGGCGAAAGGCAGATCTAAATTGTGGTCAGCGAACTTACAATCAGCGTCATGGTATAATGCCATAAGGGTCACAGACGATATACGGACAACCGGATGTTCATGGAGAAATCACAGCACATCAAAGTGTGGATAGTTGCTAGATAAATCAGGTGCCAATCGGTCTCTGTAAGTGAACAATCAGACCGTCACCGTTAGGACAATCGTTGGGAACCCATAGCTTATCAAACACTCCAAAAAATGAAATGGGGAGAGGGCGCCTACCGGTTACTGGAGAAATCAGGAGCCGAGGTATTCAATAACCACACAGTCAAATCTTGTTATTTGAACCAGCATCTGCATGAAATACACGAAAAAGGGAGTAACGTAAGGGTCCCTTTAAAACAAAAATGTAAATGGCCAGTGTCTCCTAACAGCAAAATTACCAATTTCACAGTGAAGGACCATACCTGATGCATAGTTTCATGTCGAGGAATGAAGCCGAATTATCGTAACAAAAACCGCCGAACACTTCCACCTATGAATGCGATCACATGATGGTGATCGACGTAGAAATCGAGGAAGGCGAAAGGTATCCAATTGAACTGCACACCTCCCTCCCCTTCCCAGGGCACGGAAATCAATGGTTTTATCGCTGTAATATCAACTGTTTCCAAAAAAATGTTGGCTTAGCTTCATTGCAATTAAAACAATGTTAGCAGATTGACTCTTTTTGTTTATTTGGACTACCACTTGTGGTTTACTAATAACTTTGTGTGTGGTTACTGGGGCCCCTCTCCTTCAGTGCCTTACTTACCCAGGTCCCAGTGACGCTAATGGGTGAACCCCTCTCTTGCAACATACCGAAATTGAGCGTGCATTCAAGACAAAAATATGTGTATTTTCAGAACTCATAAGTTCAAATGTTTGAAGAAAAAGTACTGTATTTCTGGAATATAGTCAAAACTGACATTCGAATGATAAAACACGTGATCTTGGGAAGACTTACTAATAATATCCTGATGCAGGGGCAATGCAGCTATGGATCTTATGCCTTAAACAGGTAGAATAATTCCAACTTGACAAACCCTTTTTTAACATTTGTGCTGGCAACCCTCCCTGATGCACTGAGGATATCCCTGCTAGTACTCTTGCATATGGTGGCTACTAACGAAACCTTGTTTATGTGGGTTCAGCTACAATACTAATAAGGTTAGTAGCTCAGAATGATTTTCATTTAACATAAGTAGCTCTTGTCAGTGAAAAGGTTTGAGATCCCTTCTTTACCAGGGCACAGCTGTGAGCTGTACTTAATTGGGGCCTAAATATCTAAACTGTGGGTCTGTTAGTCCTGTGGGTTGTTTCTCATTTCTCCTGGACGGATGCAGATAATCTACCATGGATGACTGTGTACAGTTGTCAATGCTTACAAGTCACTTACCTGTCTGTCGTGTGCAATATATTAGCATCATGACTGCAGGTCTTCAGTGCATGCTCCGGGCTGCAATTCTATCTCTCGCAGGTGGATTCCACAGCAGTGGTGTAGCAATGGTAGGGCGGTGCGCCCTAGGGCAGCACAAGTTTTGGGGCGGCAGCAGCCTCCACCCCAGCCGCTCTTACTTGCGGCCGTCGCGAACGCAGGAATTACCAGCACCTCCCGCTCTTACATATGGCCACCACAGGCGGTAAAAGGTCTACCTATGCCGCTGTTCCACAGAGGTCCACTCAGACACAGAATGAGTGAATGTGAATTGCAAGTGTTCTATCACTCCCTACTGTTCTCACCATCACAAGCTTTGGGGCAGCGACTTAAAAATAAAAACACCACTCTAGTCACTTAAGCTCAACACCAAAACACTTCTCACGTAGGCCATACTGCAACTCAACACGCTACCAACCAAGCACTACTCTGTAGTACACTACCCCATCTGCTCACACCAGGGGCATAAAGAGCTACGTAAATGCAATTACACTTCAATACTATATGTATAGCCAATGTGTGATGCTATCACGAGTAATTGCAACGAGGGAGTGGGTCAGGATGTTCTACAATGTCTAGGAAGTCATACTCTCCACCTGTCCATGTTTTGGAAACACACTTGTAGCTAGTTAGCAGGTTGACTGCACAGTCAGGAAAACAAATGCTTCTGGGCTCCTACTTGCTTTTAAAATCCCGACAAAATTTGGAAATTGTTTTTTTTCTACCATCTGTAACATTTGCAGAAGCATTTCCTGGTACTGAATAGGAAAACGTGCAATATAAATTGTGTCCAATGATTAAAACTTCACAACGTCTCTCAGCCATGGATAATATCAAGGAAGTGTCCGGCTTGTAATACTTAAATCGAGTAAAAAAAAAGCTGCTTTTGACTTAAACAGTAGTGGCTGCTACCGGATTTGGGTGGTGGGAAGGGGGGATTGCAATTTTTAAAAAAGACTTACATTTTGTGGCCGGCCATCGCCTCTCCTCTGTTCTCGTAATCTTCCTGTTCCGGCAGGAAGCACCCGGGCACTCAGGGTCCCCTGAGCCAATCACAACACTACAATGCAGCGTTGTGATTGGTCGAAGTGCCGTGGATCGGCATTCAAACTCCAACAGGGAGCCTGTGCATGTTCCTCACCAGACTGTATAATGCAGCCTGGTAGAAACATGCAAAGTGCGCATGAACTGTTTGGTCGGCCCAAGAGGGCCAGACAAGCAGTTCATGCGCACATAGAGAGTGCACAGCACTCCTCCCCTACTCTTGCCAGCCCAACACTGACTGCAATAGGGAAAGTAAAATAACAATATGTTAATATCATTTCATTTTCCCTTTTGAGCAGGAGGGCGGCGCTCCTCCGTCTTAGCGAAGCAGCCGCTGGCACGCAATAAAAATGTTTGTGCCATGAGAGTAGGAGTTGTGAATGAAAGCTCAACATGGAAATGGCACAGGCAGAAAATATGTTACTACTGTGTCGAACAAACCCTCCTCTGTATTGTAAATGCAAAGAAATATTACATCTTAAATTAGGATTGGGTCAACCGCTCACAGATCTTGATATTATGCTGGGATATAAAGATGATGCCCCAACGATAGCGCGTCTTTTTACAATTCTAATGGCCGCGGCCAGGTTGGCTGTTGCCAGGGTATGGATCTCTGATATACCCCCTGTTGCAGGAGATTGGTGGAGAATTATTAGGGATATCTATGGTCTAGAAGCAGTTCTTGCGAAGGCAAGGGGAATTGGATCAATGGTCAAGTTAGAGAGGCTATAGGGACCATTGTCGATGGATGGAAGGTAATATGATTTACTAAAAAAAAATGTAGTAATATTCCCTCCTATTTAAAATAAAAAGGAAAAGGATATCGTATATATATTGTGTCACTCCACACAGAGTAGAAAATTAATCAGATGGAATGTTTATCAATGTGATTTTGATTTTGATTTTGTGTATGATGTTTAAAAATGATCATTACGTTTAAATCAATGTATTATGTATAAAATTGCCCTTGATGATGATGAAAATAAAATAAAAAGAATACAAAAAAAAAAGTAAATGCAAATCGTTCTATGCAAAAGTGATGATTTTGTATACAGGACAGGGAACATCTGCTCTTGCAATGCCCCGCCCCCTGGCGGCCGCAGCTCGCACTGCACGCACCTGCATTGCCTGGGGCGGACTGTACAGAGTATGCTTTGAAAGGTCCCTTGAGGGGCAGGATTCACTGAGGGCCCCCGCGGGACCCCATTAGCACCGTGTCTCCTCCCCGGCCCCGAGCGTTTGTCTTCTGAGTCGGTTCAGAAGTGGAAGGTTCAGGGGCGAGATGAGACGCTTCCCTTGAGGGGCCGATTAGAAGAAGCCATCATCAAAATTCCTCCTCCAGAAATATGCTTAAAACATTCAGTGATACCCCGAGGATGCTTATCAGAAGAATCCCCAAACCGCCTGCCCAAAACCTGCGTCCTTTCTTTCTATCTCTAATCTCCCTAAATCCCACAACCTCCATTCCCCTTTCTCACCCGTCCCTTGCACCTCATTGTATTCCTTCACTTGTGCCTGGACCCATTTTCTCCTTTATCGCAGACTTGCATCCCTCTTTCCTCCTTCCATCGCCCTTGTTCTCTTTCCACCAGCCTTCATGGTCTTTCTGTTCTCCCAAAGCCCCCTACGCTCCATCCACTGGGCTCCTCTCCTTTCTGTAATTTTTCTTCTCCACCACTTATTCTACTCTTTGTCTCCTTAAACCTAACCCTTTCTTAATCTATCATTATTCATTCATTCATTCATCCATGCATGCACTCCCTCTCTTACTCTGATTTCTCCTGCATTACCCACACCCTTGCTTCTCTTCCACTTTCTTCTCTTTGTTTAGTGGTTCTCCTGTCTCCTCTCTTCTCACTCTAACCTTGACCGTCTCATGTGGCCAGATTCATCAAGCCAAAATCGGCTCGCAAAGGGGCAGATTCTGAGAATCTGGCCCTTTGCGAGCGCTATTTTTGCATTTGGGATTCATCATCCCAAATGCAAAAATCGCAAATCTAGAAATCGATAAATTGCGAATAATTGCATTTAAGGAATCTCAATTTGAAATTTCTTAAATGCAATTCATGTATCATTTTTAAATTGCGATTTCGCAATCTGGTGCCGCTATTTACCGCAAAGTCTAACTACGTGGTAAATAGCAAAAACTTAGAAAAATGCACTTTAGTGCATTTTTCTAAGTTGTATGTTACACACACACATGTCCTCTGGACATGTGTGTGCTCAACACCAGTGTACATTACCATTTCAGGGGTGCTACAGGGTGTCCTTTGTCCTGGCACCCTTGAAATCGCTTCCTTATTTGCGATTCGCTAATTGCTAATCGCAAATAAGGAATGACTCCCCATTCCTTTAGGCCCATAGGAATGAATGGGAAAGCCATTCCTTATTTGCGATTAGCAATTACCGAATCGCAAATAAGAAGCAGTAGAAATCGCAAAAAATATTGCGATTTCTACATGCATCCCGTTTTGCTAGTCTTTAATAGCGATTCCTTAATATTCGCTATTGAGGACTCGCAAAACAGGACTTTGATGAATCTGGGGGTTAGTCTTTTGCCTTTCTTATCCCCCCATTCCTTGCTTCTTGCTCCTCTTACCACATATTTTTAGATGATCAAACCCAAAATGTTTCCATGGGTCTCAAAGAGACAAAGAATTTGAGAACACGTATTTATGTTAGACCTTCGAATCGGTATATCTTCTCTTAATTTTGTATTTTGTATTTAATGAGTTTTATATAGCGCTGGCTAGACCCGTAGGTAGCAGAGTGCTTTACATTCAGTTAGACAATGTTACAGAAAGTGATAACAATTACACATCACATCAAAAATAAGCAACACATTGAAAGAGGAAAGAAAGGAGAGAGAAGAAAGGAGAGAGAAAAAAGGAGAGAGAAAAAAGGAGGAGGGGGAAGTGTGAAGGGGGAGGATGAGGGAAGACACAGCAGGAGAGAGGAAGGGAAATCTGCCCAAAGACCGACTGGGTAGGTGACGGCCGAGGAGGCAATCCACAGCCCGTCTCCCCTTTAGCTAAACAAGGTAGCTACATGCGCACCCTCCGTGGTCTCCAATTTACCCCAGCTTTTTACCACTATTGTTCTTTTTTAGGTTGAGTTACCTATTGTCAGCTTACCTGATTTTATAGTGGGCTTAAACCCGCCTGGTTCTTACTACTGAATCCCATTACGGTTGCTCTCAGTTGCTTACTTTTTACTTGACAAGTTGCCTTGTCAAACTTCTGTCTGCCCCTCCCCTGGAGCACAGCCTCTTTAATTCTATCCTTCATCTCCTCCGTTTTAGGAAACTACTTTTTTCTTAACCCCTCCAGGAGTGTGTATGTGTTTTACAGCTGTCTCTTTCGTATGCATCTCTTCTCCCACCCGTGCTCTTGTTGCTTTCATTCTGGCCCGTGAGCATCTCTCCCCCTCTGCTCTTCCCTCGCAGGACAGAGCTACAATGCTGCTCTGTTCCTCCGCTTTCTTCCTGTTGGAGAGTCCTGCTGACATACTGCTGCTGCTCCTCCTTTCTGCAAAGCAGCTTTTCTCTCACCAAGCTCCTGCCCCACTGCGCCCCTTTGTTTAGCCAGGCCGCACTTTCCATGACCTGGCTGGCGAGCCTTTATGAGTGCCCTGCCACCCACCTCCCCTCAGTGAGCCGTTTGACATTAAATGAAATGTTAACAGGAGAAACGTCCTGTAGATTTCAGACTCGGGGGATCTCAGCGGACACGGCCCTGTACTTGGGTCGCAGGCAGGAATGCCCTATCTTCTACTGTTCTGCACCTACAAAATGACGCAGGTTCTTATTGTTCTTTTTAGTTACCAATCCGAGTTTGACTGGTAAATAAAAAAATAGTGCAAAAGCCATTTTTTGTTTCAAAAGTGGATGGGTGATGCAATACAGAAGGTACATGCAGGAGCAGGTGGGAGAAACAACATGGAGGACGAGGTGGATCAACATGGAGGGCAGGGGCGGAAATCAGACAGACAGCAGGGGTGGGAAAGCAACAAGGAGGGCAGGGGCGGAAACCAGACAGACAGCAGGGGTGGGAAAGCAGCACGGAGGGCAGGGGCAAAAGCAAGACAGACAGCAGGATTGGGGAAGCAGCACAGAGGGCAGGGGCAGAAGCAAGACAGACAGCAGGGGTGGGGAAGCAGCACGGAGGGCAGGAGCGGAAGCAAGACCGACAGCAGGGGTGGGGAAAGCAACACGGAGGGCAGGGGCGGGAGCAAGACAGACAGCAGGGGTGGGGAAAGCAACACGGAGGGCAGTGAGGGGAGCAAGACAGACAGCAGGGGTGGGGAAAGCAACACGGAGGGCAGTGAGGGGAGCAAGACAGACAGCAGGGGTGGGGAAAGCAACACGGAGAGCAGGGGTGGAAGTAAGACAGACAGCAGGGTTGGGGAAGCAACATTAAGCGCAGGGGCGGAAGCAACATGGAGGGCCGGGGCAGAAGCAAGACCGACGGCAGGGGTGGGGAAGCAGCACGGAGGGCAGGGGCGGAAGCAAGACCGACAGCAGGGGTGGGGAAAGCAACACGGAGGGCAGGGGCGGGAGCAAGACAGACAGCAGGGGTGGGGAAAGCAACACGGAGGGCAGTGAGGGGAGCAAGACAGACAGCAGGGGTGGGGAAAGCAACACGGAGGGCAGTGAGGGGAGCAAGACAGACAGCAGGGGTGGGGAAAGCAACACGGAGAGCAGGGGCGGAAGTAAGACAGACAGCAGGGTTGGGGAAGCAACATTAAGCGCAGGGGCGGAAGCAACATGGAGGGCCGGGGCAGAAGCAAGACCGACGGCAGGGGTGGGGAAGCAGCACGGAGGGCAGGGGCGGAAGCAACATGGAGGGCCGGGGCAGAAGCAAGACCGACGGCAGGGGTGGGGAAGCAGCACGGAGGGCAGGGGCGGAAGCAATATGGAGGGCCGGGGCAGAAGCAAGACCGACGGCAGGGGTGGGGAAGCAGCACGGAGGGCAGGGGCGGAACCAACATGGAGGGCCGGGGCAGAAGCAAGACCGATGGCAGGGGTGGGGAAGCAGCACGGAGGGCAGGGGCGGAAGCAACATGGAGGGCCGGGGCAGAAGCAAGACCGACGGCAGGGGTGGGGAAGCAGCACGGAGGGCAGGGGCGGAAGCAAGACAGACAGCAGGGTTTGGGGAAGCAGCACAGAGGGCGGGCGGGAGCAATACAAACAGCAGGGGTGGGGAAGCAGCACGGAGGGCAGGGGCGGAAGCAAGACCAACAGCAGTGGTGGGGAAAGCAACATAGAGGACAGGGGCGGAAGCAAGACCTACAGCAGGAGTGGGGAAAGCAACACGGAGGGCAGGGGCGGAAGCAAGACAAACAGCATGGGTGGGGAAGCAACAAGGGGGGCAGGGGTGGAGCAAGACAGACAGCAAAGATAGAGGAAGCAACACGGAGAGCAGGCGCGGAAGCAAGACAGACAGCAGGGGTGGGTTAAGCAACACAGAGGACATGGGCGGAAGCAAGACATACGGTATGGATGGGGAAACTAACATGGAGGGAAGGGGCGAAATCAAGACAGACAGCAGGGGTGGGGGAAGCAACAAGGAGGGCAGGGGGGAAGCAAGACAGACAGCATGGGTGGAGGAAGCAACACGGAGGGCAGGGGAGGAAGCAAGACAGATGGCATGGCTGTGGGAAGCAGCACGGAGGGCAGGGGCGGAATCAAGACAGAGGGTATAGGTGGGGGAACCAACATGACCAACATGGAGGGTAGAGGCCGAAGCAAGACAGACGGCATGGGTGGGGGAACCAACAAGGAGGGCAGGGGCGGAAGCAAGATAGATGGCATGTGTAGGGGAAGCAACATGGAGGGCAGGGGAGGCATCAAGACAGATGGCAGGGGTGAGAGAAGCACCATGAAGGGCAGGGGCGGAAGCACGACAGACGGTGTGGTTAAGAGTAGCAGCACTGAGGGCAGGGACGGATGCAACACAGGTGGCAGGGGTGGGGGAAGCAACACAGAGGGCAGGCGAGGAAGCAAGATAGACGGCAGGAGTAGGAGAAGCAGCACGGAGGGCAAGGGTGGAAGCAAGACAGACAGCATGGGTGGGGGAACCAACATGAAGGGCAGGGGCGAAATGAAGACAGTGGGCAGGGCTGGGGGAAGTAGCACGGAAGGCAGGGGCAGAAGCAAGAAAGAGGGCAGGAGCAGAAGCAAGACAGTCAAAGGACACCATAAATGCGGCAATTGCATTTCCTGTAGTAGCACTATAGAAGGAACAGTTTTTTTCTATGGCCTGAAACAAATCAAACATGAGGTATTTACAAACTGCAATACCTGCAACGTTATCTACTGTGCCATATGTCCTTGCGGACTTGCGTACGTTGGTAAAACTAGCCAGCCCGTAAAAACAAGAATATCACAACATCGCTCCAGAATTCGATGCAAAAAGGAAAATGCACCCATGGTCTCCCACTGCATTGAAAAACAGCACGGTCCAGATGACCTGAAATGGACTGTGGTGAAACAAGTGAAAGGTAAAAATGTGGCTGATAACTTGTCCAAGCAAGAAGCCAAGACAATCATGTATCTTGATACAGTCAACCACGGACTCAATGAACTATCGGAAATATCCAGTTTCATGTGTTAAATACAACACAAACTCCAGCGCGTTGTCTGAAGCTTTTTCCGAAGAAAAAAGCGTCCTGTTCCCCTAGCAACAAGCGCATGTGCCTATGACGCGACACGCCGTCCTATCAGCAGCGCTGAAACACCAAAATCGGCGAACAAGCCTATGAGAGCTCCGCTCTCATTCCCGACCAAGACGTAAGACTCTAAGCCTTCGGAACGCTGCGTAAATTTACTTTAGTGGTAGCGGAGAGAGAAGCAACACGCTCCAGAGAGGAGACGCCGGGAATGTGAGGCACCCTTGCTCCTCTACCTTGCGGAGAAACCGTCCCGCAACGACGACGCCGTGGCGCTACAAAAGAAATCACCAGATTTCCCCAGGTATGAGACGCCCTGGCACCTCACAGACAAGTACGGCTAACCGTAACTCTGCAATTAATAACAAAGCACATATGCCTCATGCCAGCTTAACACCAATTGAGACTGGCTACATGCCGCTTTTACGTATGCACCATGAAATAGGCACCAAACTCATAGAAGCTCACGGGACCTATTTGATCCACACGAAGTTTTGAATCCATCTCCCTGCTTCTCTCCACAGTAACTAAAGACTGCGGACACACAGCCTCAACACACCGGCTTGTGAGAAACCCCGCCTCCTGTTACTCAACTGTACTCAATGAATGCAGTACTGATTTTTCCTCACTTGGGTACGTGATCTTCAACCTAAACAACTAACAATTACACTTATTTGTAAACACTATTTATAAGCACTGTAACTGGTCCCATGTCCCATACTCAACCATTAAAACATGCCCATTAAAAATCTTCCGTAGGTGTGACATGATGATCCCCAACACCTACTGCGAGCCCTGATGAAGACCTGCTTAAACTTCCCATCCTGTCAAGATTTCCATCCAGGTCGAAACGCGTAGGCTCAACTTCAGTGCCAGGAGAGACATTTGCCATATGATCTTACCAAATACTTGGGACATATAGTGAGAGACGTATCTCACAATTAGGCATCTAACACCTTTGAATACATGACTGTCCCTGGCGAGATACAGGATAACTAACTTTTCCCTTTGAGGGACAAATTGATAATATTCCCCTGGGACACTAACATAATCTCCCTTAGATTTATAGTAGGACCTTGAAAAACCAGTTGTAAATAATATTTTGTTGTCACATGAACTCACTTTTCTCTTTCTTTTTTGTGGATCGTTTGAATTTATTAATTTTTTCATTGTAATTTTGTCACTGTGTTTTCCTCACGTTGATTTACTTAAACAAGTTATTTGTTGTAAATAGTAAATGTACTTTATGTCATAAGGAGATATTCCAAGCTGAGCTGTTCACACCCAATGTGTACCCTTTTGAACTCCAAAATAATGTGCTAATATAATAGCGTTCATTGTCAATAAATAGGACTTGAACAAAAAATAACCTGTGCGATCCATGGTGTCAGAGGCTTTGTATACTTAACAAGAAGCAAGACATACGGCATGGGTGGGAGACGCAACACAGAGGGCAGGGGCAGAAGCAAGACAGACGGCATCAGTGGGGGAAGCAACACGGAGGGTGGGGGCTGAGGTTCCGTGATTTCGAACCAGACTCCATTTTGTTTAAGTTGTTCAAGACGCCATTTTTGTGTTGCCCTCACGTAGGCCGTGGAGGTAACCGAACGAACAAAGTTGCATGGGCCTCATTGTTCATGTATGCATTAACAGGCCCTTTTCTGACTTGTGAGTAAATTGCAGAGAAACTGACCTCTTCACCTGAAACTGACCTCGCAAAACCAATTTCCCTTGGTTTGATTCTTGTCTAAAATTGCCAATCAATGTTCAGGATATCGTTAACTTTTAGTTTCCTTGCACATATCTTATCCTAATCAGCATCTGAATTGTTTCTTTCCTTACGACTTTTCATTACATGGGTAGTGCTTTCAATAATGGGTTTGTCCGGCTTGCAAAAATTGAATTTGGGACAGTCCTAATAATTAACTTTTGGGTTGGGATACTGTAAATTGGGTTTTTGTTAATGTGATACTCAGTTAGAAAATGTGTCCTATTGGTCAGAATTTTGCGCAGTGGGTGTACATTTGTAATGAGAATATGGTGTATAAAAGGTGATGTCTTGCTCTATGAAAATAGATCAGTTTCCTGAGTTGTACACCATGTTGTATTGCTTGGTTTACTGTTACTAGCTGCAGCTAATAAATTTGATCTCTGACGCCATCTGTGGAAAATGACAATGTATATGTACATAAGCGGCGTTCATTTGTGTTCACTCATTACCAACTGCATGTGCCCTAAGACTCCGAATTTCGAAGCTGAACGTACGAAAGCTTTGTATGATATCGAAATACGTAATATAATGGGGATAGACATAAATTGACATGCTGGCTAGATATGTTGAAAAGGGAGGACTGTTAAAATCTGGATTGTGGCATAAACATTATCGGCGCCATCTTGTCCTTTTCAGATCCATACGTGCGCGTAAGCAGCAACCATTTTGATTGCCATGGCCTCTCTGCCCACTCCCGATAGCCAGCGTCTCTCTCTCCCCCTCACTCCCCAGCCTCGCAAGCATCCCCGACAGCCCCCGGTCTCTCATGCATAGGCCATAAAACCCTCTCCCTCTGCGCGACCCTGCTCTAAAAGTGACACCCCTGCCTTACCAACACCCCCTGCATTCCTCCCAAGAACACCCTTCCCCTCTTCTGATGACCCCCCCCCGGCTACACCTGGCCTCTCGACCCGGTCCCAAGTCATAAAACAAAGCCTCATGGATGTACCCCCCCGGCCCCGCATAGCAAAACGTGATACACCAACCAAAGTGCCCGATCTTATCGCCTGCCCAACCTTAGATCTGACCACCCCCTCTTGCCCTCGTGTCCTGTTGGAATGTCCGGCTGCAAGATTACAATCACATGTTACATTTGGGAGGGGAAACGACATCCGAGCGGCAGGTTTGGGAATAGGCCTGAAGCTGGGATTCCAAACGTGCCTTTTCGTACTTCAAAGTTTCTTTATTGCAATAAGGAATGTTTGTGCATCATAAACCTGTGTATAAAAGACGGAGCCTCAGAGAAACTTGTTAGAGCACCTCTTGAAGACATTGTGCGCGTGTCCGAAATGACAGGCTCTCCTCATGAGAAATAAAAATCTGTTCCTGCACTCCCGCTTCCAGCGCCCGTCTCTTTATTTGGTAACTGATCAAAATGGGAACTAAGAGGCGTCTTGTGCCAGCAGCCTGGGCATCGGTTGTAATCTGGGCTGTTTTTCCTCAATTGGCGTCCCAACGCGGGGCCCATCAGCGACATAAGGTCCGGTAAGAGAGGTCCAGACGATGGGGTGAACATCTGAACGATTGGAGTATACCTGCCTTGAGAGGGCCCTCGTCCGGCTGCCGATTGAATGAACTTCACCGATTCCGAACGGACCTCTCTCAAGCGACCTACTGTCCTGACTGGGATCCCACAGGAATGCTGCGGTAAAAACATGGAGTAAGAGAACGATCGGGCGCTGTAAAGGGAAGGCGAAGAACTGTCCACACGGTCCGGTCCGGGTAAGGTTAAGTAGGACGTCTTTACGTCTGATTGATAGGATGACTTTATCCATCTGATTGATTAAGTAATTGATTGTTTATATTGGAATCGGTATTTAAATACTGGTATTGTTCATTGATTGGTTCATTTAGCCTTGGTTGCTACTTGAAGTATTGGTTCTCTTTGAGACATTCTCTGTTTGCAAACAGCGACGAATAGGAACGTGCCTCTCTCTTTGCAAATAGTGAAGGATAGGTAATGCGGACTTTTGTCCCCCGTTGTAATCCGTCCTGCCTGTTTTTCTCCCCACTGATTGATTGGTTGCTCTGTTGCTCTTTGAGACATTCGCTGTCTACAAACGGCGAAGAATAGGAATATTCTGTCTCCCTTTGCAGATAGTGAAGGGTAGTTAATGCAGACTTTTGTCCCCCATTGTAATCCGTCATGCCTATCTTTCTCCCCACTGATTGTTTGTTATCGATTTTTTATCGATTATCGCTCTTTTGAGATATTCCCTGTCTACAAACAGAGAAGAATAGGAATATTCTGTCTCCCTTTGCAGATAGCGAAGGATAGGTAATGCGGACTTTTGTCCCCCGTTGTAATCCGTCATGCCTGTTTTTCTCCCCACTGATTGATTGATTGTCTGGACATTTATTGTTCAAGGAATAGTTCTTTTGAGGTATTCTCTGTTTGCAAATAACGTGGAATAGAAATATTCTGTCTAGTCTTTGCAAGTAGTGAAGAGTAGGTAATGCGGACCTTTGTCCCCCGTTGTAATCTGTCATGCCTATCTACTCCCCACTGATTGGTAAACTAGTTCCACCGGACCATTTATTAGAGGTAGATCATCTGGCTCAACCGGAGGGCGCCCCTAATAAAAAGGACATATAAAAAAATTTAAAAACGAAGTAATCACCGTATCCTGTTAACAGAAACTTTAGCACGAAACACACTAGAAAAGGAAGGAAAAAGAAATCGAGCAAAATCAGTAGGCCACTGATGAGTTTTTTTTTACTTCGCTAGAAATAAGAAACGTTAGAAATAGCCCGCAATAAGAAACATGAAAGTGGTGAGAGAAGCCAAGCTTGACATCACGGCAGCCACGAGGTAGCTAGGCTCCGCCGCCCCTCACTGCTCCAAACATGTCTGTCTCACCGCCCGCCACGCCCAATAACGGTAACATAAGATAGATACAAGTCAGCAGATACCTACCCCCATTCCGGAAGCTCCCGAAGTGCAACAGGTCCACGGTTACGCCCATCCGGAAGACGAGGCCTCGACACGTGCAGGGCGGGGCCCGGCTGGCCGCCATCGGCCGGAGAGGTCGTGGGGTGGATGGCCCGGAATGTACTGGTCTTCCCATCCTCCTCTTCTGGCGCCTTGCAGGCCACGGGGGGGGATGTCTTGCTTATGCCTCCGACCCCCCCCTTCTCTCATCGCCTGGTCCGGCCATCACGAATGTCAGCGCCAGGAGACGGCGTGGGGTGCACTGGGAGGGAGAGGCGGCGCGGACGAGCCTCTCCCACCTCCCCAGGTGGAGGCCCCTCAGCTGCACCCCCAACGCTCCACTCACCCGACAAGGGTTCGTCCACTCTTGCGGTGCAGCAACGCTCCACTCACCCGACGGGGTCTCGTCCACTGTTGCGATATAACGGCACTTCGCCCGAACCAGCAGAGTTCCTCCCACTCTTGGGACACAGCGCTGCACCCCTGCGCCTCACTCACCAAGCTGAGTTGCGCCCACCCCTCTTGCGGTGCAACGCCAGGCTGGAGTCCGTCTGCTCTTGCGATCCAGCGACTGCCGGTTGCCGCGGAACTCATAAAATAACGGTTGACTCTGCAGGATTGGGCCTGGCGTGCAAAGATGGCCTGGTCGCTTGCCAGCTAGAAAATGAGTCCCCCGTCCAGAAGCGTTCTCCTCAGCTTTGAAGATTCTACAAGAACTGCAGGGGCCCCCGACCCCCGCGGGCCCCCCCCCCCGATGGGGAATGACTGCCATGATTGCCCGCGGAACGACCAAGACGTAGCCACGAGACGTTGGCGCTCTCATGCTGGCGCCAGCCTCAGTTTGAATGACCAAAATCCTGCAGACTACCAATTTGATCAGTTCCGGTGGAACACCAGTATGACCCGGTAGGAAAGATTGTTGCCTCCCTCCCCCCTTTGACTGATGGTTCCTTTTTGACGGCCCCTTCTGTTGCCCTTTAACGAAACCTTTTGACTGCCGAAAGAGGCTCTGATCCAACCACGAGTTGGTGGAGACATTTTGACTATACTTGGACCTGCCTGACCTCACCCAAAATGGCACCGGTACAAATGAAACTCGCAGCTCCCTGTTGTGTTCCGGTTGCTCAGCCTTGATATCATGAGATATGTATGCAGTTTTTGAAGCGCATGGCGGGAGGGGATGGGTACTGATTGAACATTCGGACAATGAATTGATATTAAGTTCTGACGCGTCATTGATTACCGTATTATTGAAAGTTCGAATTTTCGACACTTATGGTACTTGCCCACAATTAATTTTCGATATGATTTTATTGCACTTGTCGCACCTTTATGAAATCAACGACCACCGACTCCGTTACGTTTTCCTCAAAATATCCCCTCATGTACAGTTCCAGTCTGCTCCGTAGCCGGCCCACGTGGTTGTAGGCCAGTATTTGTGCGCCAACATTTTTAAATAAAGGTTTTTTGAAAAGCAAACATAGTTGTAGCGCTTAGATTGGTAAGTTTCGAATAAATGGCCACTGTTTCCGATATAAGTAAAATACAGGTGAAATGAAGCAACTCGATTACTTAAAGGTTAAAAAGCAAAGTACGCAGGAATATTGCAAATGTGAATGGTCCAGGTTTGTTGTGTGTGTGTTTTTTTTTAAATTATATATTTTTTATTTTTGTGCAACGTAAAAGCAATCGATAAAGGTCCCGGTATTTAGCCTTTACTTTAAGTGCCACATGTATCAGGGAAGTTGTTTCAGATGCCCCTAAGCCACTCCGAAGGAATGCCACCTAGCCCCTCTAGTTTCCGTGCCTGATGAACAAAAAAAAAAACGACCCTGTACCACTGTAGACCATCCCTCCTCCTCGAAGGAGAGCACGAGTTCACCCCCCCACTTTACACTGACTGCCCTTTGTTTTGACCCTTCCCTACACACGATCCGTAATACCACACTTGGGCGATCTAGGCAATACATAGTCCATCAATGATTATCTCTCCCGCACTACCGGTCCCTCTGGGCTTAAACGCCGAGATGAAAGGGACTGCATCCCGCGGAGATAGGTCGAGTATGTGGTAAGTAAAAGCATTTTCGGGTTTATGCGCGCTGATGTGTTTTAAAACGCTGCCCCCACCCCTTCTTTTTTCCCTTCTTTTCTGCAGGTCGCATCGGAACGTCGACTAAAGTATGGAGAAGACCTAAGCAACACGCCATGGTTCCGCACGGAAAAATTGTATATTGTCTATGGGGACTGCCCCTGAGAACGTGACGAATTTGTGTGATATGAATGCACGCGTGTATGCCCTGATGTGTATAGCTCGACTGAATACACGTTGCACACGTTTGGATTGATAAGAGAAATGTTTTATGTATGACTTAAGTGAGAATCGAACGGCCGATGGAATGGGGAAAAAGGGGTCTGAACATGGTGCCTATACACGACGAACAAACAAAGATATAGCACTCCCTTACTTAGAAACGACTGTCTCTCTCTCTGAACCCAGCGACTGGGAGGGTGGCCTGAAGCAGAAACTTGGCGGGTTATTGCAGTATGACAAAATATAACTCCAACCGGCACCCCAAATAATGCAACCAAGAATGACGTGCACCCATGAGTAAATTCATACGGTAACTAAATAGGGAAAGGTTCAGGAATATTCCGGGGTGAGGTTTACCCAAGTACCCTCCTCCTGGAAGACTAGGATTATTGTCAATGTTTAAGATTTACCACCTCCTTCTTGCACCCTCATAGACATGAAACTCAAAGCTGCCCCATTGTTCTCCCGACTGACACCCTCCGTTGCCTCAGCCTGGATACCCATTCGCTAAAAATGATTCGAAGATCCCACCGTGAGTATTAGCCCGACCAGGTTAGTTCCCGAACAATTGACAAAGGTGTAAGTATTTGCAACCGAGGCCACCAGCAAAGGCAGCCAGATGAATTAAGTAGGATACTAAGGATGCGCAGCATGCAGGAAGAAATCTTTTTGGCCAAGTACTGTTCTATGTTTAGTCTTGGATTTTTGTATATATTACATGTACTATTCCCCCCCCCGCCTGAATTCATGTGTACGTAATGTATGGATCTACGTCGTCCCTCAGCCTGTGTTTCTATATAACTTGACCCCTGCTGTTCTGTGTTGTGTGCGCACTAAATGTCCTATTATTGTACACGTTTCTCTCTCTCTCTTTCTCTCTCTCTCCATGTCGTACGTGTACCGAATAGTTCATTTAAAATGCGGACGACTCTCTCTCTCTGAGGGTCCCCCTGTTCCCTCTTCCTTTGTGTGGTAACGTTGTGCCCCGCCGGCACAAGCCTAATTGGTTTTTGAACACAAAGGTGTTCGGCAAAATTGACAGAAACTAAAACAATTGTAATTTGCCATATTATTACCTCTCCTTTCTGTAAAATGTTGGAACTTGAATTGGCTAAGAAGGAAAGGACAGGTAAGACGACTGATGTCACCTAATCTGGCCTTTTTTGTTTTATAGGGGGACTATATGTCAGTGGCCCTCTGTTCTCAGTTCGTTAGAAACACAATTCCCAATGCCCAGATTGCCCCACCTCTCTGCACCCAAGTACGGATGTCCAAAGCGTCCTCGTTTCTCCCGATTGACCCCAGCTCCATACCCCGAAGTATAACTGATGACCCTGATTAACCGTTGCTCCCCGAGAAAAGAATGTTTAGCCTCTGTCCCTCTCTCATGATGATAGAAGACTGCCAGGGCTTGGGTTAGAAAGACGAGTCTCTACCGAAGGATCCGATTTCGAGTTTGATGGAATACGCAGTTGATAGGAGTCTGACTTCTCTCCACATACGTCATGAATGAACGCCAAATAGACTTAGTACAAACTCAGTAGAAATGCCCGCATACATACTCCATAGTGATAACTTCTGACCGTGACCGATGAACGTATCCCCAACTACTTAAGATTGTGGGCGGAATTGAAATGTATAAATGTCTTCTCCTGCCAGTTCTCTAAAGATTTTTTTGTACCCATTCAAAGATACACAATCACCGGAGGAGAGGGGCCGGACGTGACGCACAGCCTAGCCGCAGATCATGAAGCACATGTGACCTCGACCAAAGGTGGAGCCGCAGAGCAACGAGACGCGGGACGAGGCACCACTCTCAAACACGGAAAATGAAAGGATGGAGGGCTGCCTTGAAGCCCTCTGCTTGCTGACCCACGCGTGCCAGAAGTCCCCGCCCCTTTGAGCCCGATTGATGGGCCTGCCTGCTCGTTATCCTTTGCTCCCTTGGTTTGTCTCAAAGATCTGATCCCACTCCGCCCTCTCTTCCCTCGATTATCCGACAACCCCCCCCTTTTTTTCACATGGATTTTGACTCAGAGAAGAAGAACGGCATTTAGGTAGAATAGGGTTTGCCACGGAAGGAGAAAGAAATGCAGGTGCCCAGCATGAGGCACCCTTAAAAAGATTAGTTAGGAAACAGGACTGTGGTCTAACAGCAGAGGACAGATCGCACCCTGCGACGTGTAAGGATGGATCCGATCTGGACCTATAGCTCCACCGCCGGTGCTAAACAGCGCCAACGGAAGAAAACGAACTACTAGAGCCTACCAGTGATGGCTCGCTGCTAAAAAGACACTGTGGCGAAGACCCCCCCTCCCCTTTCTGAACTTTCCACCCCCCCCTGACTACTTGCTTGTATTGAACTGAATTCCTCCCTCAACCACTCTGTATTGCTTTCAAAATGTTTCATCGGTCACTCTTGACTGTACATTGATACCGCCAGAGAGAGAGTCAGAACATGGTTCCATAATGTGTCGGAACATTTCCTTGATTGACTCCGACTGAGTAGTATACCAATCTCTAGACTCGTATATATAACACGACAAATGTAAATTAATCTGTATTGCACCTCGTCTATCGCATAGACTGCACATGGTTATATGCAATCCGCCAGTATTGACAAACGCTATTTCATTGACCACACATGGCTATATGTACACCCCGTCAGTTATGATAAACACGGAAATGAACTAACTTATGTTAAAAAGCGGCGACTGTGGAAAATGACAATGTATATGTACATAAGCGGCGTTCATTTGTGTTCACTCATTACCAACTGCATGTGCCCTAAGACTCCGAATTTCGAAGCTGAACGTACGAAAGCTTTGTATGATATCGAAATACGTAATATAATGGGGATAGACATAAATTGACATGCTGGCTAGATATGTTGAAAAGGGAGGACTGTTAAAATCTGGATTGTGGCATAAACATTATCGGCGCCATCTTGTCCTTTTCAGATCCATACGTGCGCGTAAGCAGCAACGATTTTGATTGCCATGGCCTCTCTGCCCACTCCCGATAGCCAGCGTCTCTCTCTCCCCCTCACTCCCCAGCCTCGCAAGCATCCCCGACAGCCCCCGGTCTCTCATGCATAGGCCATAAAACCCTCTCCCTCTGCGCGACCCTGCTCTAAAAGTGACACCCCTGCCTGACCGACACCCCCTGCATTCCTCCCAAGAACACCCTTCCCCTCTTCTGATGACCCCCCCGGCTACACCTGGCCTCTCGACCCGGTCCCAAGTCATAAAACAAAGCCTCATGGATGTACCCCCCCGGCCCCGCATAGCAAAACGTGATACACCAACCGAAGTGCCCGCCTTATCGCCTGCCCAACCTTAGATCTGACCACCCCCTCTTGCCCTCGTGTCCTGTTGGAATGTCCGGCTGCAAGATTACAATCACATGTTACATTTGGGAGGGGAAACGACATCCGAGCGGCAGGTTTGGGAATAGGCCTGAAGCTGGGATTCCAAACGTGCCTTTTCGTACTTCAAAGTATCTTTATTGCAATAAGGAATGTTTGTGCATCATAAACCTGTGTATAAAAGACGGAGCCTCAGAGAAACTTGTTAGAGCACCTCTTGAAGACATTGTGCGCGTGTCCGAAATGACAGGCTCTCCTCATGAGAAATAAAAATCTGTTCCTGCACTCCCGCTTCCAGCGCCTGTCTCTTTATTTGGTAACTGATCAAAATGGGAACTAAGAGGCGTCTTGTGCCAGCAGCCTGGGCATCGGTTGTAATCTGGGCTGTTTTTCCTCACATCCAGAAGTATTCCGTGTCTCTGTTTGGCAAGACAGGAGAACCCGAAGACTTTGGGCGTGTCCCTGGTGCCGCTGGGTTCTAAGAAAACCCGGTTCTTCAGTTGGCGCCCCACGTGGGGCGACTTCAGCGGTACCGGTCCAAGCCTGAGGATCGTGAGGAGCCACGTGAGGAAATTCTGGAGGAAGGCCGCCACTTCATTGACCCCTACATGTCGACGTGGACCGAAGGTCTTTTCTGCGAGGCTTCCCGCTTTCCAACGGCTACGAAGGACTGCTGCCCTGACTGTCGCCCTGTCTTGGACCCTCGATAGATGCTTTGTAGAGCGAGACGATAGACGGTCTTCTGGTGGCGTGACAGATATTTTGGTTAAGTATAAGTGGGTCGCTCCCATGACTTTGTTTTGGGTTCTTGGTTTTGTCTGATTCGGCTGCTGCAGCAATCGAAGCCGAGGGGCTCGTATATTTGCGAGTGTATCGATAGTTGGTAACCCCTTGAAGTTTGAAGCTAGATTAGTGAGCTATAAGATTCCTGGTCTTAGCAAAATTAGGAAATGGTTTAGTTGTGGTTGTAACAGGGATTCCCGATTGGAGGACTCGTGTCCGATACCTCCAGTTGGAGCTCCGACTTATGAGCTCTATTCAAAACACGGAGTGGGTCCTATTACTTATAATGAAGTATGGGTCCACTATACATAAAAAGATGGTGTTTTACGATGGCCCCAACATGGTAGTTTTGAATTAAATATTTTAGATAATCTGGAAGTTGCGCTATTTAAGAAGAAAGCCCGGCCGGCAATGTTTGACTCTTTCCGCCTTTGGCGTAAGGAAGCCAAACAGCGAGAAATTAAGCAAGCAAAAAGAGATAGGAAAGATAAGAATATGTCAGTACTACAAGCTGCTAGGCAGTTTAAGGAAGATGGAGAAGAGCGTGCGAGTGAAGTCTCAGATAGACAACGTTGCATGGCCATAGATAAATGTTATCCGGCCTTGCCGCCTTCTCCTCCGAAAGTAATTGAAGATCTTGAACAAGATCCTTTGATCTCTCATTTACTGAGATTGCCACCCCCTTATGTGCAGGGTGCTACTGCGCCTCCATTACCCCCGGTTGTTCTGATCCAGCGGGCTATAGAAAATATATCATAAACAACGCTACCCAACTTCATAACCTATAAACAAAATTCTATACTAAATATGGACCCAATTATGAACCTGATATATTTTGGGCCTACTGAATCAGGTGGTCAGAATAAATCTATATACACATTATTTACAAACTATATACATTTTTATACATTTGCAGAAAGAATATTGTCATTTGAATAAAACCCAACCATTTAAACGACCACCATAGGCGACGTGATCTAGCTAATGGTAACCTACACTTCTGAATAACCAAGACCAGCTTGTTTGTCAAAAGTAAGATTTTATTTTCTAAATTATGGTATATATGTTGTAAGTTTTATAAATGAATTTTATTTGCAATAAAGCAAGCATGATGGTAAGAAATATGAAAAAATACAATTTAAGCAATTGAATCAATTTTAAAGAAATTATATAAAGTTTAGCATTTCTAAAACCTATTTCCCTAACTGAGCTAAATAGACAGAAATTAAAGTAAAGTTCTTTGAGGATTCTTACGTGCTCCACGCAAAGTCCAGCAGCACATCACCCTCATCGGAAAGTCAGAAAGCAGCAGCCAGCCCAACCCTAAGGGCATGACTTTTTATACCTTTCTACGCTAACTAAACTAGCAAAGGAAAGTTTTCAAAAATCCTCGACGTCCCATTGGCTGAGAGTGACAAGTGACATGTCACCCGATTCTTAAAAAGTTCCACAAAATCATGTCTTACAAAGACCATTGTCTCTTCCACGTGAAGCCAGAAGCTTCCTGCGATTGCAACTTTGTATTAAGTCATCCTCGCAGCTTCCATAGCCTTTCAGTGCAACTTCCGCGGATGCCAAGTTAAGGACTGACAAAATGTTCACTTTCGACCTTGGCCATGTCCGACAGAATGATGTCAGCTCATCAGTTTTTGCTTTGTGAATGCAGCTTCAATAAACGTTTTAATTCAGAATGGGCGTCTCGTGACTTTCTGCAGAATTCTAAGTCAGCTCTTTTTCTGCGGTTCAAATAACTAGGCCCAAAAGCAGGCAACTTATGTTTTCTAGTATAAAACAAACACAAGAAAAGTATTAATGTAAGAAATAAAGTATATTCTGTATCCACCCCATGGTTTACTAATTAATTAACCCACCCGATTAATCAAAATGTTACCTAGCCATTGCAAACAAATAAAGCAGCGTTTATATTTACCAGTCTCCGTTTTCTATGAGACCCATAAGCACCTAGAATAGTAGAAATGACATCACACAGACAAGGAAAAGCAAAACAAGCACATGCTTCGTTTAAGTTTTGCAGCAGTTAGTAATGACAAAAACGAAAACAATAAATTATTTTATTATTTTGCACAAACAAAAAGATGCAACAAATATGCACGTTTATGAGCACAAATGTTAGTCCCCCCACGTGTAAAGTTTAATCTAGGTTGTATTAGTACGACATATCACAAATCATTAATAATTTTATTCATGTTATGGAAATGTGACTTTGCGAGTTTAAACAAAATTTTGTTTTCTATCTCGCTCCATCAACTCCCTCATCTGGTGATTAACAAATCACCACACCAGCACTCAAAATTTTGGTAAATTAAATTTTTAAGAAATCGATTCAAATTCATTTGTATTAGTAAACCTAAAAGTCTGTTTCAGCATAATCTTTGCAATTAACATGACGCTCTCTATGTAACTCCTGTAACTCAATCTCCCTTTCCTCTTCTTTTCTGAGTTTATAGATTCTTTTCTTTTCTCTCAAATGTTTCTTTCTTTTATGTAACAAACAACCTACTTTAGTCAAAATAAAAATGAATACTATTATAATCAAAGGTGCCAGAATCTTGCCAAGAATTGAACTTCCGATATTATGAAACCAGTTTTTAATTGCTTGAAACCTTTTTGAAAGTTTCCCTGTAAAATCATCTTCTTCTAAAGGAATTATCTCTGAATGCATTTGTGTAATATTCTTAATATACATTTCAATATTCTTGCTTTCATCAGGTATATATGTACAGCAATGTTGAACATGTAAAATGCCACAGACTCCTCCCTCTTTTGCTAGTAGTATGTCTAAAGCAAGGCGATCTTGTATTACCATAGATCTAATTGCAATAACTTCAACATTTACTAATTGAAATCCATCAGCTGTATCAGTTGATAATCTATCAACTATAGTGGATAATTTTCTGATTCTCCCTGCATTTAGGGTTATACCAACAAAAGGTATTACAGCTTGAAAAATATCTCCCAGAACTTCAGTAAAAGTTTCTCTTTTAGCTCTATTTATATAATTATGTATTTTAAACAATCCTTCTGAATCTCTGTCAACATGAAACACTTTAGGAAAAACAATTCCCACATAACAAGTTCCATACCAATGGTCTGGAAGGTTATAGTAAGCTTTGTCACCACAAACAAAATAAATTCCAGGAAAGATAGGATCTTTTCCACCTTTAAATCCCCAACCTCCCATAATCTGATAAGTATCTTCACAGTTGCTTGCACCTACAAAATAATTATCAAAAAGTGTATTATCTCTTCTAATGCAAAGCTTTCCACTAACAGGTTTGTCTATGTGAATTGCAATATTTTCAAGCATTTTGCCATTTAATTTCTCATCCTCTTTTTGCCAGAAGGATGACTTAGTCTGCTTGACTAATTCATTTCTCTTATAAATTGCTCTTCTCTCCTCAACCATATTTAAAAATTTCTTTCCTTCAGCACTTAATTTACATGTTAGATTATTCTTGTAAGCATACTCATAAGTGAGTTCGTTAGTAACAAGGAAATATTCTCTCATTTGCTTTGCTTTCTTATGCTTATTTAAAGCATTATCAATCTTAACATTAGCAAAAATCTCATCATAATTTGAATAGTAATATTCTAAACGACCAGTTTGATAAAATAAACTAGTTAATACACTACATGTTACAGCATAAGTGAGAGGAAGCATATTATATGTTACTCCCTCGGAAACAGAAGCAGGTAACTTAACGCAGACATAACAGTCTTTTGCATCCATTACCTTTACATATTCACTCAAAAGCTTTGTGAATGTATTGCTTGAAAAATCACCTATTGATTTATCTTGATGAATGTTAGGCTGATGATCAATTACTTTTGCAGATGCACTATGTTTAGTTTGGCTAACCAAAGCTTTACTTGTTATGTTAACTTTGTGTAATTCTCTATTCATTTCTAAAGGTATAATCACAGCTAGTACCAACCAGAGCAGAACTAAAATGAGCAGACATACCAGAGTCATCTTACAGCATCTTTTAAAAACAGAACATTTTGAAGTGCTCTCCTTAACGTAAGGCATTTTTTGGTTAGTTTTAGCCTCAAAAATAAAAATAAATTTTAAAATTTATATACACCCTCCTTTTAAAATATATTTTTCTTTTATAACCCTAAACAAGATTTCTTCGACCTTATGTCATACATAAGTTTTCTTCTACTAAATAGTTTTTCTTCGACCTTGTGTCAACTAACAGGATTTCTTCAGCCTTTTGCCAATTTAATAATTTTGTACTTTAATCATTGTCACTAATTTCTTGGATTTCGTTTTCTTCTTCACTACTATCATATATGTCTATAACAGGTGGAATTACTAAGTAAGTCCACTCAGGAGACTTGTATTTCTGGTTTGGTCTAATTATTCTCTTCCCTTTTCTCGATATCACTTCAATTTTTCTTCCAACTCCAACTTCTTTTCCTGGACTCTTTTGACTACTTATTTCTTCAACTTGTTCTATTGGCTTTTTGATCAATCTGACTCTCAATCTTCCACCAGGCCAGTAGTCTGCTTTTCTTACGTACTTCTTCTTTGGTTCAGAATTATTTGATTCTGACTTCCAAGTCCTTTTCTTTCCGTTTTCACTTCCACCTTCCACGTCACTTTCTTCAGTTTCGTAGTCTGAAATTTCAATTGACTCAGGAACTTCTCTATTTGGCAATTTCACTCCTTCAGGAACTTTATTTTGTCTTCCATCACTGGTACTTGGTAATTCGTTCTCCTCCTCTTCCTCAATTACCTCTAGCTTCCCAGATTTCGGATTTTTGTTCCTTACTTCAGAGTTTGTTCTCTGCCTTTCGATACTCTCCTGGTCTGAAACTTCTTTTGGTTCAGCTTCTTTATTTTCAATAGAGACAATCGAATCTTCAGTTATCTTTCCTTTTAACAGATTCTCTTCACCTTCAGAATCTATTTCAATTATTTCTAAGTCTTTTCTTGTCAGATTTCCATTCACTGGCACAGTTTCCAGATGTCGACTTTCTTGTCGATCTTCAGAATCTGGAATTACTTCACCTTCTGTTCTGTCTTCTGCTTCAGAATCAGAATCATCTGTGGTATCACTTTCAACATCAGAACTCTCAGGAGTTGGTATTGGAATAGTATGACTTGGATGAATCCAGCGCTTCAATCCTCTGCACTTTACAGCATTAGTAGTGATCAAGATTACCTGCCTAGGTTTCTGCCATCTAGGAGATAGACAATTCCTTCTCCGATGTACTTTCGTTCTGACCCAGTCTCCAGGTCTCAGATCATGAGTCAAAACTTTTTCATTTGATTGAGCTTCAGTTCCAACCTGATTAGACACAGAAGTTACCATATCAGATAACCTTTTACAGTAATCCAAAATTGCACTGTCATTTATGCTCAACAGTTTACCTACAGGTACAAAAGCTTGTCTCATAACTCTTCCCATTAAAATTTCATGAGGACTCAGACCTGTCTTTTTATCTGGTGTACTTCTTAATGACATCAAAACAAGTGGAAGAGCATCAGTCCACTTCACTCCTGTCTCTAGACACATTTTTCCAATTCTGTTTTTGATAGTTCCATTTATTTGTTCAACTACACCTGATGCCTCTGGTCTGTATGCACAGTGTATTTTCTGCTCAATGCTCAAAGCTTCACAAATTAACTTCAACAGTTTGTTATCAAAATGGCTTCCTCCATCACTCTCAATAGTGACTGGAAAACCGTACCTTGGGATGATTTCTCTGAGCATTAGTTTTGCTACTGTAATTGAATCACAATGTCGTGTAGGGAAAGCCTCTACCCATCTTGAGAATAAGCATACAATTACAAGTACATATTTCAAACAATTGTGTAAGGGCATTTCAATGAAATCTATTTGTAACCTTGTAAAGGGACCACCCTCTCGACCAATTATTCCTGTCCCCACCACTGTTTTCCTGTTTGGATTCATTTGTTGGCATGACAAACACCTTTGACAAAAAGATTCTGCAATGGTTCTGAATTTGGTATTGAACCATGTTTCTCTAAAAAGCCTGACCATAGAATCTCTTCCTAGATGTGCAGGACCATGATAGAATCTGGCCATGTCAGCAATCAAGCAATTTGGTAAGACTATTCTGCCATCTTTGTAAACCCACACTCCATCTTTTTCACGTGGTCTACAATCTGATCTTAACCATAGGTCTTTTTCTTCATCATCTGCTTCATTTTGTAAATCTCTAATCTCATGCCATGTTTCTACAACAGTTGTTAGCATTAATGAATTTGAATCAGTTTCTTTACTCCTCTCCCGATTGTATGAATAATTTTTCCTTGCGCAGTACTTTGCTGTTTCGTCTGCGAAGGCGTTTCCCTTGGAAATATAATCAGTTCCTCTAGTGTGCGCTGCACACTTGACTATGGCAATTTCTTTTGGCAATTGAATTGCTTCAATTAATCTTCTAATGAAAACTGCATTTTTAATTGGTGATCCTGTTGATGTCATGTATCCTCTCTGTGACCAGAGTTGTCCATAATCATGCACAACTCCGTACCCATACTGACTATCAGTAATGATGGTAACTCTTACATCTTTTGATATTTCACATGCACGAATTAAAGCAATCAATTCAGCCACTTGTGCTGAACGAACTCCTTCAAGACATGATGCTTCTTCAACATCTACAACTGTACAAACTGAGTATGAAGCTTTCAAGACACCTCCTTCGGATCTTAAGCATGAGCCATCTACAAAGTAGACAAAATCCGATTCAGACAAAGGTCTGTCTTTGATGTCTTTTCTGGGTTTTCCATGACATCTAAACATTCATGTTCAGTTTCAATGTCATCAACAATTTCAGAATCAGGCAGTAATGTAGAAGGATTCAGATTCAAACATCTTGAAATCGAAACATTATCTGCTCCCAGTATGATTTTCTCATACTTTGTCAATCTGCTACTTGTTAAATGTTGAGTCTTACCTCTTGTCAGTAATATTTCAACCGAATGAGGCACAAAAACTTTCACAGGAAATCCCATTATGATTCCTTCACTTTGTTCAAGGCTGATACTATTAGCTGCAACTGCTTTCAAACAACCTGGTAATGCTTTTGCAATTGGATCAAGAACTGCAGAGAAGTATGCAATAGGTTTCTTTAAATTTCCATGTCTCTGTATTAATACAGATAATGCACATCCTTCTCTTTCACTGCAATACAGTTCAAAATCTTTCTCATAATTTGGCATACCCAAAGCAGGAGCTTGGCATAAGCTCTTTTTCAGGTTCTCAAAAGATTCCATCTCAGCATCATTGAGAATAATTGGATCTTTTACATCTGATTTGGTCAGTCTTTGTAGTGGTTTTGCAATTACTGAAAATCCACTTATCCATTGTCGACAGTAACCTACCATTCCCAGGAACATTCTGACCTGTCTTTGTGTTCTTGGCGGTAACATTGCTTGAATCATTTTTATTCTCTCTATTGTTACTTGTCTTTTTCCTTTTGCAATTCTGTGACCAAGATATTTTACTTCTTGTTTGCAAAACTGTAGTTTTGCTGGTGACACTTTATGTCCTTCTTCTGCAAGGCGATTTAACAGAATTATTGTGTCTGTTACACAATTTTCTCTTGTCTTTGCAGCTATTAACAAATCATCAATATACTGCACCATCGTAGACCTACCTGGTAAGTCTAAATCTTCTAATGATCTTTTTAACAATTCATTAAAGATTGAAGGACTTTCTGTATAGCCCTGAGGGATTCTTGTCCATCCAAGGGTCTTACCTTGGAATCTGAAAGCAAAGATTTCATAACTGTCTGGGTGTAAGGGAACAGTAAAGAATGCATTGCAAAGGTCAATGACTGTGTACCATTCAGCATCATGTGGAATCTGAAATAGAATTACTGCTGGATTTGGAACCACAGGACAACATGGAATGACAATTTGATTAACCTTTCTCAAATCTTGTACGATCCTAAATGTTCCGTTAGACTTTTTAACTCCCATAATTGGTGAATTACAAGAACTACTCTTCATTTCCTTTAATACACCTTGTTTGATTAATTTTTCAATTATAGGTGTAATACCTTCAATTGTCTCTGTTTTCATTTTATACTGTGGAGTGTTTGGAAATTCTATTCCCTGTTTCAATGCAATTTTTACAGGATCTACGTTTTTCATCAGACCCATCTCATTCCCAGTAAAATCCCATATTTCAGATTTCACTGTTTCCTTTAGCTCTTCAGGTAAATCCTTTTCTTCAAATGCAGGAAACAATTTTGTTTCTTCTGCTTCCATCATCATCATTGTCATTCTATACAAACCATCTTCCTCCATTGTTTGTAACTCAACTCCTTCAGGAGAACAATATATTCTGCAATTCATTTTACATAGGATGTCTCTGCCTAATAAATTTACTGGACTACTATTACAAACCACAAATCTGTGTTTGTCTCTGTAATTTCCAATTTCAACTGGTACTGGATCAGTTAAGTCTGTTTTAATTTGCTGATTACTTACTCCCACAACTTGGATGGTATCCCCAGAGAGAGGTAGGTTTTCAATTTCCACTGATCTAACAGTAGAACGGGTAGCACCAGTGTCCACTAGAAAAGTGATGTCTACATCATTAACTTTCCCGTTTACATAAGGACCAGACTGGTCAACCTCAAGAGTGGCTCCAACAACACACTCTTCCTCCTCTCTCGGGCACCGTCAGCAATAATCATCAGAATCACTGTCTTGACTTTCTGTTAATAAAAATTGTTGTGAAGCATTTTGCATTTGAACCTTTTGCTGCTTTTGCTGTTTTTGTGGTTTTATTACCTGTTCACATCCCTGAAATCCCACGTTTGGATTATATTTTTGAACTCCCCCACAATTCGGAAAAGGTGGTTGTGGCAACTGGTCTTGACGATTATTCACCTGTTGTTGTTGCTGTTGTTGTAACTGTCGCTGAATATTAAATTCATTTAACCCCTGTTGCATCTGTAGCTGTTGCTGTAGGTTAACACCATTCTGCATCTGTGGATTCAATAAGGGATTCTTTGAGTTTCTAGGAGGATGAGGACACTCGTCCCTCCAATGTCCAATTTCGCCACAATTAAAACAAGGTAATCTTTGTTTCAGCTCTTCTATCTTTGGGCTAAATTTCTTTGGGAAATTATTACCTTTAAACTTTCCTTGTATCTGGTTTGTATTTCCAGTTTGAACAAAATTAGTGTTCTTATTTCCCATGCTGGCAATCTGTTGCTCAGCCACCTTTACCTGAGCCCACATGGCTTTCTCCTTCAGCTTCTTCTGTTTTACTTCCAATTCATCGCTACAATATTTTGCTTTTCTTAGAATATCATCTATAGATAGTGCTTGCCATCCGACAATACTAGTTCTGATCATTTCTCCAATTTCAGGTTTTAGTCCATAAACAAATCTATAGATAAAATGACTCATGTCTTTTTCATCTAATTTTTCATAACCACTGTATTGTTTAAAGATTAACAATAGTCTTTCATAAAAAGAATGAACTGATTCTTTCGTTTCTTGTTCTGTTCTTTCTATTTTAACCCAATCAACTTCTTTGGGTGGAATTTTGTTTTTCATCCAAACAATTACTTTTTCATAAAAATCCATTACAAGTGGATTTGGGGCACCTGTTTCTTTAATTCGCTCAGGTTCTGCTTTTGGCCAACTAATAGATATTTTACATTCTGTCCAAAGATCAGATGGGACTACAATGTCAAAAAATCCATCTAAATCAATCCACAGAACTTTTGACACTTTGATAAATCTATCGACTTGCCTGTACCACTCAACTGGTTTCTCCCTTAATTTTGGAAAGTCATTTGTGAATAACAGAATGTCTTGTCTTGACCATGGGACATGAACATATCCTCCACCTGCAACTTCTCTCATTGGAAATTGCTTTGACAATTTTTCCAATCTTTCATCTTCCTTCCTTTTGGTCCATTTCACTCTCCATTTGTTCAGTTCTCCTAGCTTTTTGATATAGACAATCAAATCTTTAATATGAACTATTCTTCCCATTGAGTTCAAACTCTCAATGTCACTTTCTGAAAAGTCTAATCTGTAATGCTTTGCAAAATTCTTTTGTTTACTTACATCGATTTCAAGTTCTGCAGCTAGATCCTCTAATTGATCATATTTATTTTTTGTTTTCCATTGAATACTTTTGCAAATGAATAGTAGCTCATCATCCCGATAGTAATTTAAACTATCTGGTCCAATTGTCCCAATTATTAATTCTTCTATATTCGCTTTTAATTTGGCCACATCAAGTTTTGGTGTGGTTACCCTGACTTCAGGACTTCCTACATCTGACATAGCACCCATTGGTGTTTTTGGAGATAAATCCTCATTAAAGGTTAAATCAGGCATTCTCGATCTAGAATTGTTTAATTCAGTCAAGTCTGAATAAAATTTTTCAGCAGGCTTTTGAATTTCTGTATTTAAAGGAATAGTTAATCCATTTTTATTTGTATCTCTTTGATCAAATACTGGCTGAACAGGACCTATTGTTACTGGAACTGTGACAGCTTCCATGCCTTTTGTCATTCTTTTAATTAATTCTTCTTTAGACCTTAAATATTCATTATAATCAACATCCTCAACATTTCTTGTTTCTCTTGCATAATCTTTTGGAGGTTCCCTTGCTCTTGGAGTCATTGTAAAATGTCTACCTTCATTTCGAGCATTTTCGAATTCTGATCTTCTAGGAGTTTCAGTGATTTCACTATTATTTGGATAAAGTTTAGGAGCTTCACTAATTGGAGGTGCACTCGGTGAAGTTTCAGTAGAAACTACCGGAGTAGACCATGATCTAGGAGGTCTCAAAGGCTGATTAGGCTGTTTCTTTCTAGCAGTTGTATATATTTCTTCCATAACTGCATCTTCAGATTCACTTTCCATAGATTTTCCTGTAGGAGAACCCATTACCATTTCATGAATTAAATACAATCCTTCACTCATGTTTCCCTGTCTCCACATTCGTAATCTATCTTCATGAGTTTCTCTTTTCCATGATGGATTTTTAGAAGGTCTTTTAATTCCACTAGCTTCTCTTTGTAACTGATACATCTCGTCTTCCCACTCAACTAAAGCTTCAAATTGAGTTGGTCTCGGTTTTGGAACAAGAGCATTCATTTTCTCTCGTAAGTTTCTTAAAACTCTTACATTAAATGAACCATCATCAGGCCAAGCTAAAACACCGTCGTTTTTAGTATAACGTTTCCAACTGTCGAACCATAAGACAGTATGATATCCGTATTCACCTTCCATGTACGCTGCAGGTGTTTTATACTTATGAAGTAGTTTACCACCTCGCGTTTCGATTTTCTTGTCAGGTGAAAATAAATTTTTGAATTTCTGAAATAATGTTGTCTTTTTCTCAACATGTTTAAAATGATAACTCATTTTTAAAAGTTAAATTTAATTCACAAATTCGTTCGTAAATTATTTCCGGGATGTTCCGCAAAACAACCAATCCGTGCGCGAAACACACCAACAAGCCAATGGCAGTTGAGCTACGTCACTTTTCTGCTCAACCAATAAATTTAGAGTTTTTCCGAACGACCAATCAGCTCACAGGCCGTCAGAGACTCAAGAGCCAATCAGAATACAGCTTGTGACGTAGGTCACCCAATCCCAGCGCGGCTCTGTGACGTACACAGCAGCTGCGGTTTCTCGCTTCTCACTCCTGGCGCTTACCCCTCCTTCACAAAATCTTTTCACAGCGCCATTTTAAGAACACTTTTCAGTGTAAATTAATTCTTATCAATGACTATAAAGACAACATCTGTTCGTTTCACTATTTAGGATAGTTTACATACATTCAAGTATCCACACTTCGGAATAGACGGCGCTATTCACACTAAGGATAATATTCAATTGTCAGTAGAGTAACCTTACCCCACCCTTCTAACACGTATAATTATGAACTCGCTTTGCTCTGAACCCACCGCGAAGTGAAAGTTCTAAGAGTTCCACTTGAACATAAAATACAATTCAAACTCGCACTTTTACACGGAAAATTCCCTAAATTCAAACACGCATGAAATCCGTACAGGACTCTCACCTGTTTATAGAATTCATGCACCGTTAGCAAAATAACGACGTTATCCGTACAGGGCTCTCACCTGTTTATAGATATGAAACATGTACCCGTACAGGGCTCTAACCTGTTTATAGATAATCATGCACCGACATTAATTTTACCCTTCACTCAAGCTCGGATATAACTAATACTCTTATCACAGTGAGTTTTATGGAAGGCGCTTTGTCCCTATTCTCATGCTGTTTTGATTTCTTAGAAAATCCTCACTATACAAGATTCAGACCTAGCCCTAAAACTGTGCTGCTCGGCGACAACACTATGGTACACGGCGATACCTCTTGTGATACTCGGCGATATCACTACAAACAGAACAGATGGCTTGCGTGACTAATTTCTCGCCACACAATCTATACCGGTATAGCTTACAGATAGGCACGAAAAACGAACTTAACATGTGTTAAAACATCGATCCTATTTCCATACTATGACGTAACCCTTAGCAACCAACATATTACCTTGGTTACCTCTTAGCAACCATCAATTTCTGCTACCAGAGAATTGATCCAGCGGGCTATAGAAAATATATCATAAACAACGCTACCCAACTTCATAACCTATAAACAAAATTCTATACTAAATATGGACCCAATTATGAACCTGATATATTTTGGGCCTACTGAATCAGGTGGTCAGAATAAATCTATATACACATTATTTACAAACTATATACATTTTTATACATTTGCAGAAAGAATATTGTCATTTGAATAAAACCCAACCATTTAAACGACCACCATAGGCGACGTGATCTAGCTAATGGTAACCTACACTTCTGAATAACCAAGACCAGCTTGTTTGTCAAAAGTAAGATTTTATTTTCTAAATTATGGTATATATGTTGTAAGTTTTATAAATGAATTTTATTTGCAATAAAGCAAGCATGATGGTAAGAAATATGAAAAAATACAATTTAAGCAATTGAATCAATTTTAAAGAAATTATATAAAGTTTAGCATTTCTAAAACCTATTTCCCTAACTGAGCTAAATAGACAGAAATTAAAGTAAAGTTCTTTGAGGATTCTTACGTGCTCCACGCAAAGTCCAGCAGCACATCACCCTCATCGGAAAGTCAGAAAGCAGCAGCCAGCCCAACCCTAAGGGCATGACTTTTTATACCTTTCTACGCTAACTAAACTAGCAAAGGAAAGTTTTCAAAAATCCTCGACGTCCCATTGGCTGAGAGTGACAAGTGACATGTCACCCGATTCTTAAAAAGTTCCACAAAATCATGTCTTACAAAGACCATTGTCTCTTCCACGTGAAGCCAGAAGCTTCCTGCGATTGCAACTTTGTATTAAGTCATCCTCGCAGCTTCCATAGCCTTTCAGTGCAACTTCCGCGGATGCCAAGTTAAGGACTGACAAAATGTTCACTTTCGACCTTGGCCATGTCCGACAGAATGATGTCAGCTCATCAGTTTTTGCTTTGTGAATGCAGCTTCAATAAACGTTTTAATTCAGAATGGGCGTCTCGTGACTTTCTGCAGAATTCTAAGTCAGCTCTTTTTCTGCGGTTCAAATAACTAGGCCCAAAAGCAGGCAACTTATGTTTTCTAGTATAAAACAAACACAAGAAAAGTATTAATGTAAGAAATAAAGTATATTCTGTATCCACCCCATGGTTTACTAATTAATTAACCCACCCGATTAATCAAAATGTTACCTAGCCATTGCAAACAAATAAAGCAGCGTTTATATTTACCAGTCTCCGTTTTCTATGAGACCCATAAGCACCTAGAATAGTAGAAATGACATCACACAGACAAGGAAAAGCAAAACAAGCACATGCTTCGTTTAAGTTTTGCAGCAGTTAGTAATGACAAAAACGAAAACAATAAATTATTTTATTATTTTGCACAAACAAAAAGATGCAACAAATATGCACGTTTATGAGCACAAATGTTAGTCCCCCCACGTGTAAAGTTTAATCTAGGTTGTATTAGTACGACATATCACAAATCATTAATAATTTTATTCATGTTATGGAAATGTGACTTTGCGAGTTTAAACAAAATTTTGTTTTCTATCTCGCTCCATCAGTTCCACCCTTTGTTGTTCAACCTCCTGCTGTTTTTCAGGCACCCGGTGCTCCACAGATGGTTTTGCCTCCTCCTGCGCAACCCACTCTAGGGTCGCCAGCTTTCCTACCAGCTTTGCCTCAAACTCCTTTGCCTTCTACTTCTGCGTCTTCGACTCCTACTGTTCTTGTTCCTACACCTCTTTTGCCTCAAAATACTTATTCTCCTGTTCTTATGTCTGCTTCTTCTCCTTCTGCTCGAAAACGAATGACTGACACTGTTGTTAATCTGTTGTCTCCATTGTTTGGGTCACTGAATATGACCCCTGTTTCGGAACGTAAGCAGAGTCGTAGTCAGCTTCCTAGTTCCGAGGAACGGACAGTGTTGGATTTGTTGGCTCGTAGATGGATTTTAAATGCTTCTAGGTATGATTTGCCAGCGGTTATGGATGTTTTCTTTAAGTGGGAGCCGCCTAAGCAAAGGTATGTTTTTGATATAATGTGTACTTTTCTTCATCAGGAATGGGAAGATAATGAGTTGGATCCGATTCCGCAGGAAGTGCTTGATGTTCAGTCAGAATTTGCTAAAGGGACGATAGTGGAATCTGATGTTACAGATTCTGTGGAGAGGATACTTGTTTTTAGGACTAGATTACAGCCTCAGACATTGTATGAACCTGATTCCTCTGTTAGGAGGAAAGTGAAGCAGTATACTATGAGAGAGGTTCCCCCTGTATGGAGAGAGGAAGTTGTTGCTAATGTTAATCAGGGTATTCAGGGTGTACCGGCACATTTTCAGCGAGTATGGGTACATGTCCCTTGGAAAAGAGCAGAGGTCTTGGCTCTTAAGCAGACCTTACCTGACCCCCGTAAGAATCCTGTCCGTTATTATAAGGAGTTGTCTCAGACAGTTGAAGCGTGTATCATGAATTTAGCTGACATAGACATGTTAATGGGGAATGTAGTTCCTCAACCTTTGTGGGCGAAGATTCGTCATGAGAATCATGCGGCAGAATTAGGAGATACGTGGGCTAATATTGTTGCTGCAGATGGTCGGCAGGTAGGAGGTGCCAAACCTGAGCCCTTAGTTGCAGAATTACCTGGTAGGATTATTAATTTAATGAAAACTATGATGTCTCCTTTACAAGTGAATTGGGACAAGTTAGCAGCATGCAAACAAAAGAAAGATGAGAGTGTGTCTGATTTATTCACTAGGTTTGAAGAAACGTTTATCGATCATAGTGGTCAGGACATGAGTACTGAAGGTGGTCAAAGGTTGTTCGTGGATAAATTTGTCTTTAATTTGCTCCCCGAGCTTTCTAATAAGTTAAAGGACTCTGAGAGTTCATGGGCTGTTTCTTCGTCGGCCCAGATATTGGCTACTGCACAATATTACAAAGAATAGGGATAAAGATGAGAAGGAAAAAGCGGAGAAGAAAACGAAAGATTTAAAGACTAAAGTTCTTCTGCAGCAGGCTTATCCGCCTTGTCAGAATCAGCCTCAGTTTCAGCAACCTCCACAATTTCAGAGGTTTTTACAGAAGCCTGAGCCTTATGTTCAGAGATTCTTTCCTGGCCCTAATCAGTGTGCTTATTGTAGAGAGGAAGGTCAATGGTGTGTCTGGTCAGAGAGGTTGTGGTGGTTTCCAGCAAGCCCCTAGGGGTAGGGGATGTGGTGTGATCCCCCAGAATGAACGTTCCTCTCCCCTACAGAATTCTGTGAATTATTTTGACAGACTATTCCGAGTGGTCAGTCTGCTCAGTACTATGCTGAGGATTACTATGTCGAAGGAGAGAGTTCTGGTTATAATGATAACTAGGACAGCCAAGGGCAAAGTGAGGGAGTAGTGTCAGTTCCAGTAGATCAGAGAGGACCTTATGTTGAAGTGATTACATCAGGTGTGGTAGAACCTTTTCTTTTGGATCCTGGTGCGACGAAGAGTTCTATTATGCACTCTAAACTTCCTGGCGCACCTTTGTCTGGCTTGATCAATGTTTCCGTAGGATTTTCAGGCGCCCCAGTTCGTAATCCGGTTTCTAGTACTTTGTCCCTTTCTATTGGTCCTTGTGAATTGGAAGCTCCACTTATTCTAATGACTGGTTGTGGTGAGAATCTGTTGGGTTTGGACTTGCTGAAAAGATTGTATGCGACATTGCATTGTTCTCCTTCTGGAGTACAACTTACCCTTGGTAAGAAAGTGATTTCTCCAATGTATTTGTCTAAAGATTGTCTGCCACTGGAATTGCGTTCGCTTCCTGATACGCTTTGGGCTACAGGTCCAAATGATGTTCTTTTGCAGATTCCACCGTATGTTGTCACGCTCAAGTCGAATGCTAGACTGCCTCGTATTCCTCAATACAAAATTTCGAGCGATGGTGAGAGAGCTCTATTAGCGATTGTCTATGATCTGGTTGAGAAGGGTGTAGTTGAGGAAACGATAGGTAATGTGTGTAATAGTCCGGTTTTGCCTGTCCTTAAGCGTACTGATGCTTCTCAGCCACCTGTGTACCGGTTTGTGATCGACCTTCGAGAGGTCAACAAGATTGTTGTGCCACAGTTTCCTGTTGTCCCTGATATCACTGCTTTGTTGACTCTGATTCCTGCTTTGGCAGCCTGGTTTTCTGTCATCGACTTGAAGAATGCTTTCTTCAGTATTCCAATTGCCGAGGAAAGTAGAGATATTTTCGGCTTCTCTTTAGGAGGCCGAAGCATCCGGTTTAAGAGAGCTCCCCAAGGTTATTGTGAAAGTCCCTCCATCTATAGTCAGGCGTTGAAAACTCAGCTTGATGATTTTGTATTGCCTTCTGGTGCTACTCTTATTCAGTACGTTGATGATCTGTTGATTACTGCTGATGACGAAGAGATTTGTAAAGAGGCTACTCTTTCTTTGTTACGACATTTGTCTGACCTTCATCATAAAGTGTCACCTTCCAAGTTACAGTATTGTCGACAAGAAGTAACCTACTTAGGTCATCTCTTGTCGAAGGAGGGAAGAAGGTTGACCCCAGAACGAATTCAAGCGATTGCACAAATGAGTGTGCCATCCACACAGAGAGAAGCGCGTGCCTTTTTAGGAATCACATCGTATTATAGACAGTGGATCCCCAATTTCTCATTGTTAGCGAAACCTCTGTTAGCATTGACTCTGAAAGATACTCCGCATCCTCTTCCCTGGTCTGACGAATGTCAGAAAAGTTTTTCTGAATTACGCGATGCATTGTGTTCGGCTCCTGTGTTGGGTACTCCAGACTGTAGTAAGCCTTTCACGTTGTACGTGCACGAGAGAGAAGGTTGTGCGTTGTCAGTGTTGACACAACCATTCGGGGACCATGTGCATATTTTTCAGCTACGTTAGACCCAGTTGCTAAGACATTACCGAGTTGTTTGAGAGATACAGTGGCAGCGGCTGTTTCTATCCGACAGTCTGCTGGTTTGGTATTGGATAATACGTTGATTGTGATGGTCCCACATGCAGTGGATACTTTATTAAACAGGACCAAGACACAGCACCTTACTAGTGCACGTCTTTCAGGTTATGAGTTGACACTGTTGGCTAGCCAAGTTCACATTAAAAGATGTAATGTGTTGAATCCAGCTACGTTGTTGCCGATCTCTACAGAGACGGATGCTCAAAAACAGCATGATTGTTTTCTTCGTACAGAGGAAGAAACGAAAGCTAGAGTTGACTTAAGGGATACTCCCCTTACGGATGTTGACGGTACCTTATGGGTAGATGGTTCGTGTTTCAAGCTTCCGAATGGTGAGACGACTGCGGCATATGCTGTCACAACTTTACATACAGTTGTTGAGACAGCACGCATAGCACAGAATTCTGCGCAAGCAACAG
Source organism: Lissotriton helveticus (assembly GCF_964261635.1). Lineage (NCBI taxonomy): Eukaryota > Metazoa > Chordata > Amphibia > Caudata > Salamandridae > Lissotriton > Lissotriton helveticus. The sequence continues at coordinate 212,517,793 of NC_136062.1, read as the reverse complement.
AGTTGATTTCATTGACTAGAGTGTGTGTGTTGTCAGAGGGAAAGCGAGTGAATGTCTATACTGATAGCCAGTATGCGATTGGTGTTGCCCATAGTTTTGGACGTTTGTGGAAAGAAAGAGGATTCCTTACTTCTCATGGTGCGAAAATTCAGCATGGGCAGTTAGTGAATGAACTTCTGGAATCACTTACTCTCCCAAAACAGATTGCAATTGTGAAGTGTAGTGCGCATAAGAAAGTTGTGGATGATGTAGGTCGAGGGAATGCGTTTGCGGATGAAGTTGCGGAGGAAACGGCGAAAGACATGATGAGCCGTATGTATGTTGCAGGCCCTGCTAATTGGGTTATGGCTGGTGGAATGTGTGAAGACACGATAAAAAGTGTGAAGTCAATTCAGGCTGAAGCTACGGAAAAGGAAGTGAGTACGTGGAGAGAAAGCACGGGTATGTTGGATTCGACGGGTTGTTGGGTTGAGTTGTCAGAACACCAGCGATGGTTGTTGCCTGATGCCTATGTGCTCCCAGTGGTTACTATGGCTCATGGAATGGCTCACATTAGCTCGAAAGTAATATGCAAGTTGTTGGCTCCGGTATGGCAGAATGCTGGAATTCCTAAATGTGCTGAGAATTTGGTGAAGCATTGTATGATTTGTTTGATGCATAATCCTGGCAAGGGAGACCCAACTCCAGCTGGTCATTTTGCTCCCCCAACTTATCCGTTTGAAGTGATACAGCTAGATTACATACACATGGAGAGATGCAATAATTTGAAGTATGTCCTTGTGGTTGTTTGTGCCTTTTCCAGATGGATAGAGGCTTACCCCCTAAAGGATAATGCTGCCTTGTCTACAGCCAGGGTTTTGCTTAAAGAGTATTTTACCAGGTATGGTTTGCCGAGAATTGTATGGAGCGACAATGGGAGTGAATTTGTGGGTCAAGTCATGAAGAAAGTATGTGTTGGATTGGAAATAAATCAGAAATGTCATGCTGCGAATCACCCCCAGTCAGCAGGTCTGGTTGAGTGCTATAATGGCACGTTAAAACTGATATTAGCTAAGATACAAGCGAGCACTGGTCTTACATGGCCGGATGCCTTGCCGTTGGCTCTTTTGTCAACAAGGACGACAGTGCATTCTCGTGTGGGACTTGGCCCATACGAAATAGTGTTTGGTCGTCCAGCGAATGTTTGGGGTGTGCCTCGTCCTAAGAAGTACAGCGAAATTGAGTACCCTATGTTGGTGGATTACTTACATGACTTGACTGCTAAATTACGTGTTCTCCACCAACAGGTCTATGACAGTTTGCCGACAGCTACTGCAGATCCAGGCCATACTATTCAACCTGGAAATTATATTCTAATCAAGAACTTTCAGCGAGCCAAAAATTTGGAACCAAGATGGACTGGACCGCATTTAGTCTTGCTAGCGACTCGAACTGCTGTTAGAGTAGCTGGTAAAAAGAATTGGGTGCATGCCACCCATACGAAAAAAGTTCCGTTGCCCTTACCGTATGACAAGTGGGTGAGGGATGGAATAGCTGACTCCGAATGTGAGAGAATTCCTAGATTTGTACCTTTTAGTGATGCGCATTTGACATGGACTCAGTCAGAACGCGAGGATGATGATGTTCTGCAAGCTGCTGTGCCTTTGCCTCTGAGACACGACACGACGAATCCGGAAGTCCTTTTTAAGGATCACACTGTGCCTGGCAAAGAGCGCTACAATCTGAGATCGAAAAAAGACATCTAAAATGGACAAATAAAATTGATTTTTTTTTTATGTAGTGAATTACACCTTGTCAGATCAAGAGACTTTTTTTTTTACTTTTTACTTTTTCGAGTCACCATCCGGACTCACCTGCATGGTCACGGTACAGCCTTAAGGGGTGAGCAGCGTATTGACACAAGGTCTGTGGTTCAGGGTCGTTAGTACGATCTTGACGCACACTTAAGTGAAGAAGGTCTTAGCCGTGAGCAGCACGTTAGAGGATGGAGTCTTTTGAGTCTGATAAGAGTGATAAGAAGGTCGATTTTAAAGCAAAAATGTGTACATTGATTCGTAACAAATGTTTTTTAATACTGTGTTTTCTAATGCTTTTGAATATTACGTTAGCTTGTGTGGGTTGGATTTTCTATGTCACACAACAGCCGATTACATCTACCTTCCAACCTACTCTTTCTTTTCCTACTGTTTCTTCACATGAGTTTCATACGTTGCCTGAACATGAACAGACACGAAGATTAGAATTTGTGAACAATTCGTTTATACAGATGTTGCATCAGCATCAGCTAGTTGTAAATACCACGAATTGTTGGGTGTGTGGTCTTATGCCACATACGACTGATAAGGGAATGCCAAATTTGGTTTTGCCTTTTTCGCCTAATGGGTCAGTATGGGCACTCCAATCAATGTTTATCTATGCGAATGAAGCATCTCCTGTACGTTCTGTCAAAGATAATGCGAATAATAATGCCTTGATACAGGGAATAGTAGATATGGTCAGAGATATTGATGCATATAATGCTATCCCTAAAGATGAGGTACGAGCATATGTTGGTTGGAACAAGACGAGACATAGCATTAGTCTGACAGAGAAAGAGAGACAGAAAAGGTCTCCTCCTATTTGGAATATACCCCAGAATGGTCAGAATCCGAGAGCTCAGCTTGGTAAGAGTGTGTGTGTGTGCACACCTATGTCTATACGTCCCAGATATCTCCACCGTTCGTGCCAGCTAAAGGCACGTATTTTGTTTGTCACGATAGAGGATATACATGGTTGCCTCCTGATTTCTCTGGCACATGTTATGTGGCATTTTTGCTTCCCCCTACATACACAGCTGCTTTCAATTACCATAAGACAAGATATGGTAGAGGTGTTATCGATGCGAAAGTTACTGTCGGACAAGAAGTTGGGGACTTCTTTAAGGGTTTTCTGCCCTTTTGGGGTCCTATGGCTAATGGTAGAAATATTCGTCAGCTTACGAGAGTGGTCGAGGTCACTATAAATGAGACTGCAGGTGCCTTTAGCAATATTACAGCTGAGCTTCAAGTGGATTGCCTTATGACATTACAGAACCGCTTTGTTTTAGATATTATACTTGCAGATAGAGGTGGGGTATGTAAATTGATCGGGTCTAGTTGCTGTGTTTTCATACCAGATAACGCCCCGACAGTGTACCAAGCCATCTTGAGGTTACATAAGTCCGCTGAGTCTATACATGTAGACGAAGGGAACTGGTCATTGAGAGAATGGTTTTGGGAACTGCTGTCAAAATGGGGATGGAAGATTCTGATGTTTCTTGGTATGGCTCTAGCAATCCTTTTCTCGTGTTGTTTATGCATCCAGTGTGGTCCCGCCATTTGTAGTCTTTGTGCTCCGATCTGTGTGAGAAGACCCGTCCCGAGAGAAGTGAAGGATAATAAGATGATGTTACAGCAACACCTTGATGACCTGATGAGAATAGATATAGACCTGGATTCAGATTGACGTGAGTTTAGGTTATTGCCTACGTAATGGCAAAAGGGGGGTCTGAGGTTCCGTGATTTCGAACCAGACTCCATTTTGCTTGAGTTGTTCAAGACGCCATTTTTGTGTTGCCCTCACATAGGCCGTGGAGGTAATCGAACGAACAAAGTTGCATGGGCCTCATTGTTCATGTATGCATTAACAGACCCTTTTCTGACTTGTGAGTAAATTGCAGAGAAACTGACCTCTTCACCTGAAACTGACCTCGCAAAACCAATTTCCCTTGGTTTGATTCTTGTCTAAAATTGCCAATCAATGTTCAGGATATTGTTACCTTTTAGTTTCCTTGCACATATCTTATCCTAATCAGCATCTGAATTGTTTCTTTTCTTACGACTTTTCATTACATGGGTAGTGCTTTCAATTATGGGTTTGTCTGGCTTGCAAAAATTGAATTTGGGACAGTCCTAATAATTAACTTTTGGGTTGGGTTACTGTAAATTGGGTTTTTGTTAATGTGATACTCAGTTAGAAAATGTGTCCTATTGGTCAGAATTTTGCGCAGTGGGTGTACATTTGTAATGAGAATATGGTGTATAAAAGGTGATGTCTTGCTCTATGAAAATTGAGCAGTTTCCTGAGTTGTACACCGTGTTGTATTGCTTGGTTTACTGTTACTAGCTGCAGCTAATAAATTTGATCTCTGACACCATCCAGAAGTATTCCGTGTCTCTGTTTGCCAAGACAGGAGAACCCGAAGACTTTGGGCGTGTCCATGGCGCCGCTGGGTTCTAAGAAAATCCTGTTCTTCAGGGCGGAAGCAAGACAGACGGCAGGGGTGGGCGGATTCAGGACAGGCGGCATGAGTGAGGGAGACACTTGGAAAACACATGCATTCTCATGAGTGGCTGAACCATAAAGCAAATAGTATTATTTGAAAGGTAAGCAATGGAAATACACAAGTAATGAGGCAATGCTCTAGGTCAAGAAGAGGGAGGAAAACCCACACCGGCTAACGAAGAACAAGCATTGGAAATGCAATCGGGCTCGGATTTATTTGAGTTTGAGCTAATGGCATTGTAAATGGCAATGTCTTTTCGCCATGTGTTATGGAGTGTGTGCATGTGGTGTGTAGTGGAATTATGTGAGTTAGATTGGAATTGTAGCAATGGTGGAATGCTGTGCTTTACATGAATATGTTTAAAAGTAAAGTGTACCATACTAAGATTGCTACAATAGTTAATTGTGGATCCGTTAACAATTGATGCATGCACTGAAAGCTGGTGGTGTGTGTGACTGCCTGTAGAAATTGTGCACTGATGGCTGGTGGTGTGTGTGCATGGTAAAAGACTGCACTGCTGCCTGGAGGTGTGTGTGCCTGGTGGAAGCGCGCACTGACGGCTGGTGGGTGTGTGGTTGGTAAAAGCGTGCACAGATGGCTGATGGTGTGTGTGTTTGGTGAAAGCGTGCACTGACTGTTGCTGGTGAGTGTGCCTTGTAAAAGAATGCACTGACGGCTGGTGTTGTACGCCTGGTGGTGTTTGTGGTTCGTGAAAGCGTGCATTGATGGCTGGTGGTGTTTGGCCCTGGTGAAAGCGTGCACTGACGGCTGGTGGTGTGTTGTTGTGTGTGTGGTTGTGTGTGTAGTGGTGAGTGTGTGGTGGTGAGTCTGTGGGGGTGAGTGTGTGGTAGTGAGTGTGTTACACCAATGTGGCGCACTGGTGCCACTGCACCTGCTGCAGCAAGGGTAGCTACGCCACACTGGTGCCACTGTACCTGCTGCAACAATGATAGCTACACCACACTGTTGCCACTGCACCTGCTGCAGCAATGGTACCTACGCCACACTGGTGCCACTGCACCTACTGCAGCAATGGTACCTACGCCACACTGGTGCCACTGCACCTGCTGCACAATCATAGCTAAGTAACACTGATAACACTACACCTGCTACACAATGCCATCTACCACACAGTGGTGCCTCTGCACCTGCTGCACAATCATAGCTAAGGAACACTACCACTGCAACTGCTCCACCTATGGTAGCTACCACACACTGGTACCACTGCACCTGCTGCACTAAACTGGTACCACAGCACCTGCTCCACCAATGGTAGCTACGCCTACACCACACTGGTAACACTGCACCTGCTCCACCAAATATACTTACACCACACCGGTACCACTGCACATGCTGCACCAATGATAGCTATGCCACACTGGTGCCACTGCACCTGCTGCACAATCATAGCTAAGCAACACTACCACTGCAACTGCTCCACCTATGGTAGCTACCACACACTGGTACCACTGCACCTGCTGCACTAAACTGGTACCACATCACCTGCTCCACCAATGGTAGCTACGCCTACGCCACACTGGTACCACTGCACCTGCTCCACCAAAGATACTTACACCACACTGGTGCCACTGCACCTGCTGCACAATCATAGCTAAGTAACACTGATAACACTACACCTGCTACACAATGCCATCTACCACACACTGGTGCCACTGCACCTGCTGCACAATCATAGCTAAGCAACACTACCACTGCAACTGCTCCACCTATGGTAGCTACCACACACTGGTACCACTGCACCTGCTGCACTAAACTGGTACCACATCACCTGCTCCACCAATGGTAGCTACGCCTACGCCACACTGGTACCACTGCACCTGCTCCACCAAAGATACTTACACCACACTGGTGCCACTGCACCTGCTGCACAATCATAGCTAAGTAACACTGACAACACTACACCTGCTACACAACGCCATCTATCACACACTGGTGCCACTGCACCTGCTGCACAATCATAGCTAAGTAACACTGATAACACCTCACCTGCTCCACGAATGGTAATTACGCCACACACTGGTGCCACTGCACCTACTGCACAATCATAGCTAAGCAACACTACCACTGCACCTGCCCCACCAATGGTAGCTACCACTCACCGGTACCACTGCACATGCTGCACCAAAGATAGCTACGCCACACTGGTGCTACTGCACCTGCTGCACAATCATAGCTAAGTAACACTGATAACACTACACCTGCTACACAACGCCATCTACCACACACTGCAACATAGCATATCTATGTATATCAAAAGCATGCTTTGAATATCAATTCCAGCGGTGGGGGCTGAAAGGACGAGCAGGCTGGGAGAGGCGATGTCAGAGGCTTCTGTGAGCTCCCAGCATGTCGTTTCCAGTGGTGGGGGCTGCAGTGAGGAGCGGTGGGGGCTGAAAGGACGAGCAGGCAGGGAGAGGTGATATAGAGGCTTCTGTGAGCTCCCAGCCTGTCGTTTACAGTGGTGGGGGCTGCAGTAAGGAGTAGGGGGGGAGAGGCAATATCAGAGGCCTCTGCGAGCCGGCATCTGGCGAAAGGCCAACACTTAAACATGAAAGGAGGCAAAGGGACGCGCGCACGCAAAACTCACGGCAGACTGGTGAACGCGCCCAGACCATCTGGATTCTATTACCGCAGCACCCTGACAGCTATAATTGTTAATTTTTTGCACTGCTGTGCGCATAACCACACAGGATATGGCGGAAGTGCTGAAGCAGAAAAACATATGGCCTATTGCGTGAAGGCTACTAGAAACAGGGCACCGCGCGGACCAATTACCATGCACCAGGCAAAACAAACTACTGAAAAATCTCGCGCACTGAGGAATTTTTCCTGCACTATCCAGAACCCCCTAACTAAAGGAGCTCGGAGCTCCGCCCCCCTGCTTACGCAGGGCTGACGTAGGCCGAGCCCTAAAAAGCAAGAAAATGAGAGCAGCCATAAAGCCAACCAATACTAAGCCATGACCGGGCCCTAAGCCTACTGTAAGCTGACAATAGGTCTTTTTGCCAAGGTGTAGGCAAGACCTAAAAATTATAAAATAATGACGTAATATTACCACAAAATGTAAAATTGTAAATTGATACTTGTATAGCACACTACTCACCCGCAAGGGTCTCAAGGCACTTGTACGAATACCGCTGTGGAACCCATCCTGGCTTTCCCTGTGAGGTGTCCACTCCTGGGCACCCCCAAGGTGGAGGCCAGGCATCCTTAGCGTTGTGGGGGCCGTTGTGGAGATTAAGCAAGCTATTGCCCAGAGTTGCAGAGTGGGACTCCATGATTGGAATAGGCACCGAGGCGAGAATTATCAGGTCCGAGGACCCGCCCAAGCCCAAGACCCGCCGAGGCGGGAATTGAACCCTGGTCCCGGGCTAGACCTCTGCATCAGGGTCTGCCGCTCCAACCATTGAGCCACACTTCTGTGTTGCATTATGCAGCATAGTTAGCATTTTGATGCAGCATAAAGTAGTAAACCATGCTGCAAAATGTGGACCTCAAATGCCGCAGAGTTCCAGTGGCTTTGTTTATTGTTTGCTTTCCCAATCTGTCTACCACATGCATCTGTCATTACTTTGGCACTTTTGCACTTAATCTTTCTAAAGAAACAGTAATAAGGTAAATACTAAGGTACTTTCTTTGGCATTTTACATTCGTTCAGTGCCATGCATTAGGAGAAACAGAATATTTTTATTAGTGAACACACATAAACGACTTACGGTTTTGAAACACAGAGGCACTGATTAAGCAGCAGGGAGAGCTCGGAGGCATGGAAGTGTACCAGCCTTGTACCTTTGCTGGATGGTGGCGTGGCGGAGGGGTAAACTCAATCTGGATGATGCTTTTCCAGATGAGATACATTAACAAACCATTTCCCACATTGGCGACTGCCAGCCAGCTTGGCAGAGTCATATCTGACACCTTCTATAGGCTGGCCATAGGACTCTGACACAGTCAGCTCCTGATGATTGTGCATCACAGTCAATCGTTGTGGGGGCAGAGAGTAGGCTAAGAGGAGAGTCAGGCTGGGTGAAATTAAATATACAGCCAAGAAGACAAACAGACAGTATGACAGAGAGACAATTTGTAGGTCGAGCCTACCGAGCATTGCAGGGTGTCTGATCAGTTGCGGCTGCCTCAGAATGGGTGTGGTAGGGTAGGGAAAAGGTGGATTAAAAAAATCCTTAAAAATAACCGCACCCTCTCTGCCACAAGCCTCTCCCGGTGCCCCACGCCTCTCCTCTGTCGGTCTGCTGGAAGCATCAGAAGCACCCAGGCTTCCAGACTCTCCCAGCCAATCACGACGCTGCAGGAGCCAGGTTCTGTAAATCATCACTAAAAGGCATTGGCAAAACCAATAGTAGGTACCTGTTAGACCCGGCTTCCTGGGCACCAGGGCACTCAGGGGTAACTGCGCTCCAATCGCATCAACTGGAGTGTTCCCTCACTGATGTCCTGGGGCCTCAGAACTAAGGGACCCAAAACTGGATAACCAAGTACTCCTCTCCAGCACTTGACTCTCTCAGGGTAGCGAGACAGAGCAGTCCAAGGCTTACTCAAGGAGGTGAGGTGGGGTTAGACATTCAAAATACAGTGTAAACCGTACCACCAGCTGATAAACTCAATGTCCAGTCAGTGCTTTACTTTTTATAAAAGAAAAGTACTTTAATACACATAAGATAATTATTCTACACATAAAACTAGGATAAACAGTGAAAACCAGAAGTCTCTACAACCCTCTGGGGCAGAGTTCTGACCCCAAACAGTATTTTAGCGCCTAGACGCCAAGCACTATAAAAACACAGTTAACATGAAAACACACAGTAAGCATTGCATATTACAGATCATGTTACACAGGGCTGTTCTCATTCACTAGAGCCTTGATACCAAACTTTGTATTGAAAGGATATAGTTTCAGCATATGATGCGAAGTCAAATGGTCGTGATCAGCCCCATAACCCCCCACCCAAAGCAACAGAAGTGCCCTCCCATTGTGAGTGAGGACACCGCTCTAGTGGTGTCAGGGATCTGATCAAAGGTGCCGGATGTCTTTGCACAGTTTACTGGAGTCCCACTAGTCCAGTAGCCACTGGCTAGCTGAAGAAGGGTAGTGGCTGGACAGAGTGCCAGTGCACCCTGATACCCTCAGAGTTCACAAAAAGTAAGGTGGGGGTCTGCTTCACTGGCCTCTCTTCCCAGTTACTGCTTGTACAGGCTCCCACAGCGCAAGGGAGGAGCCTAGAGGGGATTTGATCTCACCTTCAAAGACTAGAATCAAGCATCCTCCTCTCTGGCTCTCGTCCTGTGCTGCAAGCTTCTTTCCACCAGCCTCTGTGATGTGCTGTAAGCTACCTTCCCACACCTTTGGTGATGTGCCGCAAGCTTCCTTCCCACACTGGGCAGCTGTCTGTAATTTCCTTGGTCCAAAGCGAATGCTCCTCCAAGCCTTACAAACAGCTGGTCCTTAATGACTGCAGTGAACAGAGTCTTATCTTCTGCCTTCACACCACGGGGTCCGTGCCTGGCTATCTTCTCTGTCATAGCCCAGTCTTTGAACAACAGCTGACCACTCAGGCCAGACTTTTATCACCTCTGATTGATAGGCTCATCCAATCAGAGGGTCTGCCGCTTCCTGCATTCTGAATACACCTCCAATCACAGACCATTCACCGCGTGTTCAATGCATGGGTAAAGTATGTAGCAGGTCCTGTTCTGGTATCAGGCTGCGCAACCCTCTAGAGAGGAATTTTAATTAACTCCAGCCCAGGAGGGCCTGACCAGTGGGGGATTCTCCCCACACAGTTAGTACAGCTAAACCCAGATAAGAGCTGAGTGTCTCCCCCAGCCCACCAGGCCTTTCCAAGGAAATGGGGAGGGGGACGGGGGAGCTGGGATGTCCAGCAGGACAGCTCGCATTCCTCACACTGGTTCAAATCACCATTCTTCCCCTGTACACCCACGGGCTCTCAAACACACATCAGCCAGACAAAGGCAACAGGCCCACAGGCATGGCAAACTGCACAGACTTGGTCAGGAGGGTGCCTAGGGACTCACCCCTCCTGACTATAGATTTATTGCTGCCACCACTGTCAGTCTACCACAACCATAATAGAGAGGGCAGTAGCCACTCTCTGAAAAATAGGGGTGCACTAGGCATGCCCCCTCGACCTCAGAGCCAAGCTCTAGGGCCTCAATCCATGTAAACAGGGAGACCCTCAGTGGACATGTATGATTGTCATGCTCACTGAGGTAGGGATCTAGAAACTATACAGTAGCTTTTGAGTGACTTGCCTGGAGATTAGCATAAGGCAGGGGAAGCACTCTCTCCAGAGACATGCAGGAGACTTCCCGTCCCAACATATGCCTTCCCCAGATCGGAATGGCTGGTACTTACTTCCCAGTGGGAGAAGACCGATCATCTGATTGGACAAACCGGCGGGAAAGTCCATCTGCATTACCATGCTGTAAGCCTGCTTTATGTTCCACTGTAAAATCTAGTCCCTGCAGAGATATGGACCACCTGAGCAACTTTGGATTCTCACCTTTCATTGCCATAGGCCACTTGAGGGGCTTGTGATCTGTCTGAACCACAAACTTTGCACCAAACAAGTTAGGCCTGAATCTTCGAAGGGCCCACACTATGGCATAGCATTCTTTTTCAACTGCGGACCAGTTCTGCTCCCTGGGGAGTAGTCGGCGGCTGACAAAGGCCACCAGATGCTCCCTTCCCTTTTCATTGAGCTGGGCAAGAACTACCCCAACTCCCTTATCTGAAGCATCTGTCTGCACAATGAAGGTCTGACTGTAATCAGGGGCCTTCAGTACAGGTGCATTGCATAGTGCAGCCTTCAATCCATCAAATGCCTTCTGACACTGTTCAGTCCAGATCACCTTCCTGGGCTTCTTCTTAGCAGGCAGGGTGTCCCCTGTGTCTGTGTCAAGCGCACAGACAGGCGTCAGCCCAGGGATAAGTGAAAAGAGACGGGACAATCTCCCCAGCAGCTCTTTACACTCCACCTGCTGTTCAGGTGTCAGTTCAGAGGCAAGCTTAACTCCCTCAAATGAACCATCCTTCTCATCACCTTGCAATAAGTCAGGGAGGGACTCACTCTCCTCTTCTAACTCTTCAGCCATTGCAAGTAAAGAAACTGTGTCATTCCTGGGAAGACACACCACCCTCTTTAAGTGTACCTCCACGACTGGTAGGGGAACCAAGGGTGCCTTTATCGGGCCACCAGACATGCTGCTGGCCTGACAGACCAGGCAGGTATGGCAAAACTTCTCCACCTCCTGACCAACTCCTGGCCAGTAGAACAGAGGTGCTAACCTGTCCTTTGTCTTTTTGATGCCCAGGTGACCAGCTAGGGGTACATCATGGGCTAGCTGTAGCAGGAAATTCCTGTGCACCTGAGGAACCACCAACCTTTTGCTGGTTCCTGGCTCTGGGTCAGGAGGCTCACTGTAAAGGAGTCCATCTTCCCAAGCCACCTTGTGCTTTCCGACTACTCCAGTGGAGACCTGCTCCTGAGCAGTCGTCCGCAGGCCAACAAGTGTAGGACACTCAGCCTGTGCCTTACAAAACTCCTCACGGGACGGTCCTCCTGCCACAAGCAGCTCCTGCAGCTCTGGCAGGGACCCAGACTCCAACACCTTATCCGCCTCTGGATGCACACCCTCCTCTCCAACAGGAGCAGGAGGTGCAGACACCAGGACAGGTGCCTTCTCAGAATCTGCCATTAGTTCTTGTTCTGGCCTGTTCCCCTCTAGTGTCTCTTCCACTAGAGTTGTCCCCACTTCACTAGGAAGCAGTTTTACCTTCTGTGCCCTAGTGAGCACAGCTGATGAAATCCAGGCCATATAGGCCTCAGGGCCTGGTACTAACCCGGGTTCAACAAGATCATTCTCCAGAAAGCACCCAGCACCCTGCTTCTCTTGCACCCCGACATTGACCATGGCCTTCCTGCCATTCACCCCGACCTGCACTCTAGCAAGAGGGTACTCCATGTCATCACCACTAGCTACAAGTCCATTCCCCTTGGAACCAGGAATGATCTCTTCGGGTTTGAGATATTTGCGTTCAACCATAGTCCTGTGGGCACCAGTATCCCTCATGGCAGGAACCTTCCTTCCATTGATACTTGCCACACTCATATAACCCGTTGAGTTAGGGTGAATATGCTTAAGGGCTTCTGGGTCCAATTCCCAGATGTCACTGGTGACTAAGTTAAACTCACTTGGGCCTCCCTTCATGTCTGCCCCCACTGAAAGCACACTTGCTATCACGGGTGCCACTGGCACCACGTCCTTCACTTGGCAGTCTGGCTTTAAGTGTCCCTCTCGGTGGCACTTATAGCATATAATCACCTTTGGAGTGAAAGGACCCTTACCTCCTTTCCCCTCCTGGTACTGACTAGAGACCCCGTTTCCCCTTAGACTCTTGTCCTGACTGAGAGCCTTGGGAACCATTCTGGCCCTTCCCCTCTGGTTTAGGGTCAACCTGCTGGGAGTTTTTCTCCCCCTTGGGCTTGGAAAGGGGTTGCCCCTGCCCCCTGTTCACTCTGTTGGCAAGCCACTTATCTGCCATCACTGCAAGTTTCTCAGGATCCCCTTCAGGAAGGTCAGACAAATACTGTCTGAGTGGGACAGAGAACTCCTCCCGGAGACGCTCTGCAATCATCACCTGATTTAGGGACTGGTAATCATTGGCTTCCATCCCTCTCACCCACTCATTCCAGTCTCTCACTATGTCATGGACCCAATTCTCAAAAGGAACCCCCTCTGCCTTCTTGTTCTCACGGAACCTCTGCAAGTACTGGGCTGGTTTCAACCCAAACCGTCTAATCAAAGCATCCTTCATGCACTCATAAGTCAGACTGTCTTTCTCAGGCATCCTTTCAATCACTTCAGTCCCTTCCCGAGGGAGGCGACTCAGTAAAGTCGCTGCTGTGGACTGACCATTAAGACCTTGAGCCTTACATGCTAGATGAAAGGCACGCATCCAACTGAGAATATCAGTGCCATGGACATACATGTGTATCAATTCTTTTGGTACCTTGGTGGTATTTTCCTTTCCCTGGGACTTTGAAGTGGATGCACCATCCACAGAGCTAACCCTCTATCAGCTGCTAACTTGAGCTTCTCTTTCTCTAGGGCTATCAGCTCTTTCTCCAATTCCCTATCCTTCTCTTTCTCCTGTCTCTCCCTTTCTTTCTCCAGCATCTCCCTTTCCCTCTCCTTCTCTTTCTCCTGTCTCTCCCTTTCTTTCTCTTTCTCCTTCCAAGCCCACTCTTCCTGTCTGACCCTTCGCTTCTCCTCTTCTGCCTGGCGGGCCATCCTTAGCTTCTCCCTTTCAAACTCCCTTGCTTTCTCCTCTGCTAAATCCTTAGCTTCCTGGAGTTTCAGCTGAAGTTTAAGGGTCTCTGCTAGCTCAGCCCCTCCTAAGGAGGCGAATCCTGGGACAGGGGAAAAGGTAGCCCTGGAGATAGTGGGAGGTGAAAGTCTAGGGGCAGGTCTAGGGGAATACCTAGGGGAAAGCATAGGGGAAAGCATAGGGGAAAGCCTTGGGGAATGCCTTGGGGCTGGTACAGGAGAAGCCTGCACTGACTGACTTGGCAGGCTTGTGGTAACAGTGCTCTCCAACTCTTGCACAACAGTGACCTCTTGCTCAAAGCATTTTCTCATGTGGCTAATCAACTGCTCTCTGTCCTTAGACCTTAGGACCTTCCACCCCCTTTCAGCACACATTTGCTTTAATTGCTCCACAGTCAAGTTCTGCAATTCCAATTCCTCTCCAATGTTATCTGCCTTTTTACATATAGCTTATGGATATCTGCTGGAATTATCAACTGGCCTCAGTGTCCACTGAGCCTGAAGTCTAGGGATCCCACCTCTGCCACCAATGTTAGACCCGGCTTCCTGGGCACCAGGGCACTCAGGGGTAACTGCGCTCCAATCGCATCAACTGGAGTGTTCCCTCACTGATGTCCTGGGGCCTCAGTACTAAGGGACCCAAAACTGGATAACCAACTACTCCTCTCCAGCACTTGACTATCTCAGGGTAGCGAGACAGAGCAGTCCAAGGATTACTCAAGGAGGTGAGGTGGGGTTAGACATTCAGAATACAGTGTAAACCGTACCACCAGCTGATAAACTCAATGTCCAGTCAGTGCTTTACTTTTTATAAAAGAAAAGTACTTTAATACACATAAGATAATTATTCTACACATAAAACTAGGATAAACAGTGAAAACCAGAAGTCTCTACAACCCTCTGGGGCAGAGTTCTGACCCCAAACAGTATTTTAGCGCCTAGACGCCAAGCACTATAAAAAGACACTTAACATGAAAACACACAGTAAGCATTGCATATTACAGATCATGTTACACAGGGCTGTTCTCATTCACTAGAGCCTTGATACCAAACTTTGTATTGAAAGGATATAGTTTCAGCATATGATGCGAAGTCAAATGGTCGTGATCAGCCCCATAACCCCCACCCAAAGCAACAGAAGTGCCCTCCCATTGTGAGTGAGGACACCGCTCTAGTGGTGTCAGGGATCTGATCAAAGGTGCCGGATGTCTTGGCACAGTTTACTGGAGTCCCACTAGTCCAGTAGCCACTGGCTAGCTGAAGACGGGTAGTGGTTGGACAGAGTGCCAGTTCACCCTGATACCCTCAGAGTTCACAAAAAGTAAGGTGGGGGTCTGCTTCACTGGCCTCTCTTCCCAGTTACTGCTTGTACAGGCTCCCACAGCGCAAGGGAGGAGCCTAGAGGGGATTTGATCTCACCTTCAAAGACTAGAATCAAGAATCCTCCTCTCTCTGGCTCTCGTCCTGTGCTGTAAGCTTCCTTCCCACACCTTTGGTGATGTGCCGCAAGCTTCCTTCCCACACTGGGCAGCTGTCTGTAATTTCCCTGGTCCAAAGCAAACGCTCCTTCAAGCCTTACAAACAGCTGGTCCTTAATGACCGCAGTGAACAGAGTCTTATCTTCTGCCTTCACACCACGGAGTCCGTGCCTGGCTATCTTCTCTGTCATAGCCCAGTCTTTGAACAACAGCTGACCACTCAGGCCAGACTTTTATCACCTCTGATTGATAGGCTCATCCAATCAGAGGGTCTGCCGCTTCCTGCATTCTGAATACACCTCCAATCACAGACCATTCACCGCGTGTTCAATGCATGGGTAAAGTATGTAGCAGGTCCTGTTCTGGTATCAGGCTGCGCAACCCTCTAGAGAGGAATTCTAATTAACTCCAGCCCAGGAGGCCCTGACCAGTGGGGGAGGATTCTCTCCACACAGTTAGTGCAGCTAAACCCAGATAAGAGCTGAGTGTCTCCCCCAGCCCACCAGGCCTTTCCAAGGAAATAGGGAGGTGAACGGGGGAGCTGGGATGTCCAGCAGGACAGCTCGCATTCCTCACACTGGCTCAAATCACCATTCTTCCCCTGTACACCCACGGGCTCTCAAACACACATCAGCCAGACAAAGGCAACAGGCCCACAGGCATGGCAAACTGCAGAGACTTGGTCAGGAGGGTGCCTAGGGACTCACCCCTCCTGACTATAGATTTATTGCTGCCACCACTGTCAGTCTACCACAGCCATAATAGAGAGGGCAGTAGCCACTCTCTGAAAAATAGGGGTGCACTAGGCATGCCCCCTCGACCTCAGAGCCAAGCTCTAGGGCCTCAATCCATGTAAACAGGGAGACCCACAGTGGACATGTATGATTGTCATGCTCACTGAGGTAGGGATCTAGAAACTATACAGTAGCTTTTGAGTGACTTGCCTGGAGATTAGCATAAGGCAGGGGAAGCACTCTCTCGAGAGACATGCAGGAGACTTCCCGTCCCAACAGTACCAAACCCATTGCCCTTACTAATGCTTGTCTCATACAGGGCACAAGTTGTAAAAAAAGAAGTGGGGGGACGCTGTCACCAGAAGTGACGTCACGACAGGAAGTGACGTCACGAAAGGTGCCGAGCGCCTCGTCCCAGAGAGGCCAAAGAGTGAAGTCCAGCTGTTTGGCGGGGGGGACGGTGTCCCCCGGTAAAATAAGTGGGGGGACGCCGTCCACCCGCGTGGTACCCCGACTTGAGCCCTGGTCTCATAGGTTAATCTGCAGTTGATATCAAACCATGGGCAATGGGCAGCACAGCTATCTCTCGTGCTTTAAAGAACTTACCATGTCAATGACAGCAGAAACCTCTCTCATTGGCATCTCTAGGTGAGGAGGTGAGAGGCGGATGAAACCCATGCTCCAGCTATATTTGTCCTGGCCCCTACTTGTGCCCTACCACCACAGCTGAATGCGTCAAGCAGTGACAAAGAAAAAACAAACAGAAATTGCACTTTGTCACACACATTTAATTTGTCCTTTCATTCCAGAGCAGTGTTGTTTGCCTAAAATAAGTTTACATCTCACTTTGTATGCATACATAGATATCTATATCTAAATATACATATGCAGATATATATACACACATACATTAATAGTCATTTTAATTATATATATTTATGTAATAGCTGGCCCCGCTAGTTGTATCTGTTGTCCTAATTCCCCCCCCCCTCCTTCCAAAATTAATTTCTAGAAACACCACTGGTCTTTCTCAGGGCCCACAAATCTTATAGGTCGATGGCTTGGAAAGAGCCGAGGCCTAAAAATGTTTCACACGTAACTTGCGCAACAAACACCATATAACAATGGGATAAATAAGACTCTTCAAAATAAATATATATATATATTTCATTTACATGCAGAAAGTTTCAACTTATCACATCAGATATCACTGCAGTGAAAGCATGTTTTAAAAGCGATCGTTTTTAAACTTGGACTTAAAAATAGTGGTTTGATCCATTAACCCAGTTGTAATGTGCCTATATTTTTACACGGAGCAACATTATATTCTGTTAAAATCAGACACAAGAGAACTCGCGTATTTCAAAGTGCTCTAAAAAGCAATAAGGAAAATGGAAGCAATAAAATATTTGCCTAGAATCACACAATGATATCAAGCGGGAAAGCCAGGAAGAATTCCATGTTTCCTAACTTCATGTAGTATCATTCCGACACTTGATGGACATCTCTTTCCCTCTCCTGTATTACAACGAAGGTTAATTATGATTTTGCTTTGAATTCTTGACCCATTGGGTTAGAGCGTGGGTGGCAGGCAGATGCCACATGAAAGCTCGACTCGTTTTGGGCTCGAGGGTCCATAGTGGGCCAGAGCCACTAAGCTCGAGCTTGGCTGAAGCTTCCAGTGGCTGGTAGCCCATCTCTAGCCACGAACACTCCTGTCTTAGAGCGGAGCTGCATACCAGACCCTCTCTGCCTCACGCTTTATCATTTTCAGTGAAATCTTTGCTCTACTCTACATTACTATTGCCTCTGCCCCCCTGGCGTCTCCCTGTGCTCTTGCCTGTGCCACCCTCTGGCTCCCGCCTTCCCTCTTCACCCCCTCGCCCTCTTTCCTCTCTCACCCCCTCCAAAGAGCTTCTCAGCTCAGCCCGCTCCCTTTCTGCTGCTGTGTTCCATTACAATAGGCCATTAGAGAAATACAATTTCTCGCTGATTATTCCACCTTAAAAAAGATTTCTTGCACTTCAAACCCATTTTCTTGTCTTCCCCGAACACGGAATATGACAGCTGAAGAGCTTGTTAAGGGCGCGGAGGTAAAGCAGCTTTCAGCACCTGTCATGTCCTTCCTGAAGAACAGCTTCCCTAGCTGGAACTCTAAGGGTGTGTGTGTGTGTGTGGGGGGGCGGGGGGGGGAGGTGGGGGAGAGTGGAGGCTGAGCGTGGAGGGAGTGGGGGGGGCAGGGAAGGGTAGGGGCTGCAGAGGAGAAGAACGCACAAATGGGAAAAGGAGAAGAGGGTACAGGTAATCCACAGAGTTATTTCAATAACATACAAATAAAGAGTAGATATTGAGACAGTGAAAGTGTGAGGGGGCAAAGAGCGGTGCGGCAAGTGGGGAGGTAGAAGAGATGGAAAGCAAGAAAAAAGAAGGAGAGAGAGTAGAAATAAAGGAAAGAGTCATGTTACATCACATGCCTTTGTATAGCAAACAGTTTGCCACTTGTACCGCATCATAGCGCTTTGGGCAGTCTGGAGTCACTTCCCAAATGGGGCCTCGTGGCCTAGTGGTGTAATACATCCACTGCAAGGATCTGTGTTTTTCATCCCAGGTCGGTGTTTAATTGTGCAGGTGGTTGTAGGTGGTGGGTTCTGATACTCACTTTTGGGGTCCGGGACTTATTTTTCATCATCAGACTTAGAGTCCGAGCAAGAGGAGAAAAGGCAGTAAAGGGAGAAAGGACAGGGGAAAAAGAAAGACAGGAAAACTCTGACAATGAGAAAAAAAATCTGCAAGAGTCAAAGAAAGCATAAGCAAGTCTAATGTGATGGAAGAAGCATGAGATGAAATCAAAACTAGGCAGACTTGGTATATTGTGCCCACAGCATGTGGCAACACCGGTAATGGCTTACTAAGTGGCACATCATTAGGGTGCTGGTTGCGTTGGTGTGTGTAAGAATGTGCCACATGAACTGGCTGGTACCTGTCGTCTGGAGTGAGTGTGTGAGAGTGGGAGTGATCTGATCATGTGTGGACAACATGTGATTCACGACACTGGCTGGTGGTACCCCTTAATACGTTGATTTCATGCCAAAAGTACAATACATTTGTCATTGGGTTTACCCGCGTGGCTCCGGCTCGCTGTGCTGCTAAAAAATGTTCTATTTTCCTGTATGTACATATAGTTGATATTGTGCACCACATATGGGTGCTCTCTCTCTATTGGGGGAGGTGGGTTATTAAGAATTGTCCACAGTGTGCATACTAGTGATATCATAACAATACAAGTTAGCGTAGTACTGCTAGTAATATTTCTAAATGTGCTTTATGCCAAAAAGTATATGATGTTCATATTATAAAGATTGAATATGTGTGTTGAATATAAATGTTTTTACATACATCTTATGTGAAGTGTCTGTTGTGACGCTCAGTGTAGTTATTGTGAATGATTCCTGTGCCTTTACTTTACTGATTGCCTCTGATATAAGCCTGACTGCCCAGTGCCAAGCTGCCCAAGGGTGAGCACGGGTTGTACAGTGAGTGCAATCACCTGCCTGTGACGGGAACTATATGTTCTGCCTGACTAGGGGCATCCCTTCAGCCGGCCAGCAACTGCCTGTTCCAACAGGGTACTACTCTTCAATTGTACATATCATCGGGTGCTCTCTGCATACTACCTCTACTGACAGGGTATTCCTCCTTCCCCCATTCACACTACCACACACAAACATGTGTACTACACTGTCATTTCTCACAAGGGAGTACCACTCTGCCACACTCAACCAGCACATATATAAACAACACAACAGCATGCAGATGCGTACTATTCTCTCTTCTCCACACTACTAACTAGACTCCATTATACCAAAACATATGGAGTTAAACGTAAATGCTCATGATATTCTTCTAAAACAACCTACAGGTGGATAATTAGAACTTCTAAACCTGTCTTGCAGTACTAAATATTTAACACACTACAACCATAAACATAAGCAGTGATTCACAAACAACAAAAGTCAACATACATAGAAACTTACTAACTCAACACGTGCACTACTAATAAGATGTATATGGCACATGTCAGTACACAAGAATCACCAACCAATCTGTTCACCAACCTAATGTCCCACTTAGTAAGAAACAAGGCACATTACCAAATAGAAGCACACAGAATAACACAAATGCCAAATAAACCCTCTGATTAATTAACTGTATGTCATATTTTAACATCATAATTACATCTGGCGATGTTTTGAATTCTCATCCATCCATCATCTCCTTGTGTTTGCTTTGTTTGCCTTAAGTTGGCAGGGTGTGCTCGGACGTGGGTCCTTTGCTCACTTTGCGACTGGATTCATGCTAGCTTGGCTAATGAGGACTGTTAGCCCGAAACCGGTCCCAGGATGCTTGTTTCCGGTCCAGAGAAGACATGGCTTGGCAGTTTGGGCGGGACTGTTCCCATGAGGCACAGGGTCAAGACTGATTTGCATATAGCTGTGTCTGAACTGGGGTGGTGAAGCTAGCTAAAGAACGATAATGGATTCAACCCAAATCTGTGACTGGGGGTTAGTGTCTGAAAAGTTTCAGTGCTCCGTCCATCATCTCCTTGTGTTTGCTTTGTTTGCCTTAAGTTGGCAGGGATTGCCCAGACGTGGGTCCCTTGCTCACTTTGCCACTGGATTCAAGCTAGCCTGGCTGATGAGGGATGTTAGCCTGAAGCTGGTCCCAGGATGCTTGTTTCCGGTTCAGGGAAGACATGGCTTGGCAGTTCGGGCTGGACTGTTCCCATGAGGCACAGGGTCAAGACTGATTTACATATAGCTGTGTCTGAACTGGGGTGGCGAAGTGAGCTAACCCAGATCTGTGACTGCGTGTGAGTCATCTCTTGTGTTTGCTTTGTCAAATTCTCATGACTACAAGACACAGTATATCCTCAAACAACATAATCTAATTTCTATCTCCAATGTCTTTTGAGAGAGTTCTACTTCTCTTTCTAAACTAACCTGGGGGCAGTGAGTAGTTTATTTTCTCCAACACTTTACCAACCAGACATCAGCTAACAACTCTCCTTCATGATACCAAAGTCTACAAAGCCACCACCTCCACTCTGACAGCCAGATCTGAAATCAAGACATTGGTGAGACTCTTTCAAGAGCAAATTGCACTGCTGTGCCCTCAAACACTATATTATCTTCTTTGGGCACTGATTAGCTCGCGCTGGAGAAGTTTCCATTTACTTGGTGTTGTCCATTGTGACAAGACCACTGTCTGTCATCTTCACCACAGCACTTGTAGAAGCTGCACCATCTCTTTGGTCTGTCCATGCTAGGCGCAATAAAATATGCAGAGTGCCTTTAACCAATGGTCTAGGAGACCAAGCACTGTCCACTTAACTGTCAGTCCTCATCTGCTCAACAGAATTCTAGCTTGACGCATGGTGGATTCGACTCTAGTAAATTAGCTGACTCATGAATGATGGATGAGCCCAGCACACGTGGTTCTTTAATTCAAATCAAGCAATGTGCACTCACATGAACTGCAGTGGCGGCTCCTACGTCAAGGCAGAAGAGCGTCGCCCTACTGCTCACAGAGCAGTGTAAACGATAAAATAAAATAATAATAACTGAAGTTATTATCATTTTATTTTTCATATGGTCAGGCTAGGGTGGACGGGGCTTGTCTCGCCTGACGTCGGGGAGGAGGAGTGGTTGTCACTCTGTAAAGTGAGCATGAATGTTTGACCGGCCCTCTCGGGCCGGCCAAACATTCATATGCACTTGGCTGTTCTCCATGCAAGCTGCATTACAGCGTGCATGGAGAACATGCACAGGGCCCCATTCCATGGCTGAGCGCCCTACCACGGCGTTCAGATTAATAACAACACTGCATTGCAGCGTTGTGATTGGCTCAGAGGAACTGAGGGGAGCTGTGGGGAGCCTGGGTGCTTCCCGGTCCCCAGAATAGACTGACTCGACGTGGGAGAGATGCAGCGATGGAGAGTCGCGGCGAGATCAGGTAAGTTAAAATTCAAACTCCTCCCCACCAGGCGCCACTGATAAACTGCCACCAGAGTCTTGATGCATTGTTACTCAAGTCCTTAACTCTTTAAAAACTGATGGACAGAACTGTTGAATGAATCTCAACCACTGGTAATTATTATTTTGCACACCATGACAAATCTGTTTGGACTCAGCCATATGCACCTCAGTCTTGACCAAGCTCCAATGCGAACAGTCCAGCCTTAGCTGCCAGGCCAGGTCTTCCCTGATCCAGAACACAAGCAACTTAAGACTGGAACCAAGCTATACATGGCTGATGAGCCTTAACTAGGGCAAAATCGGTCCTAGACTGCACGTGTTCAGGTTCAAAGAGGACTTGGTCTGGCAGTTCGGACAGGACTGTTTCCACTGGAGCAGGGTCAAGCCTGATTTGCATATGGCTGATTCCAGACTGAGGTGGTGTGCAAAATAACAATGGAATGGGATGCAGCACTAAGTAATTACCATTGGCTAGGATTAATTCAAGAATTGCATTCATAATTTTTTCTAAAACTTTACTGCAAGCACCTGTAAATCACTCACGATGGCAGACGTTGCGCTAAAATAGCTCAAAATTATGGATTTGCATTTCCTGTAATTGTGAGTGATTTTTCTGGAATTTACATACATACTTAAAAGCAATTCACATGAAATTCAGAAACTCTACCAAGAACTAAATTAAACCATGATATTTCTCTGACTACGGACATTGTTCTTACTCCCACACTTTTAACATTAGCCCCTAGAAACTCGTGCAGTGCAGTAGGCGAATGCCATCACTCACTCTTCAGCTGTCTTTAACCCTAGGCTGGTAATCCCACAACTCCCTGGACTGCAGTCCCTACTGGCACATCTGTCTCGTTACTGCCACGGCCTGTCTGCTCTGAATATTTGTCCTCTTCATTCTCCTCCTAACAATGCTTCTGAGGGTTATGAATGCTCTGTACATGACACCCACCGCGCAGGACAAGATGGATCGCCCCGCGCGGAGTTTAATCAGCAGGAATTCATCATCCTACCCGGGCGGAGGGGGAGCCGGACGGCTGCAGTCAACGGCGGGCGGAGGATCAGCACAGAAAGAAGATAAGGAGAAGGGAAGAGTGCAAAAAGGGTGCGAGAGGCAGGGAAGGTGGGTACGAGAAAGCATGACAATTAGAGACAGGAGTGAGTAGAAAGAGTGTACGGCAGCCACGAGAAAGCGATTAACAAAATAGAGAAAGAAGCAGAAAGGTGAAGCGAAGAAAGCCTGGGACCCTGGTGTAATTGTCATCAGAGAGTGAGAATATGTGGCACTGTGCATGAGTGCCTGAGGTTGGTGGTTAGCTGCTATGAAGGAATATATGATTATACCACGATTTCAAATACCACGCATGGCTTTACCACGCGAATTTTACATCGCAAGTGGCTTTACCACGCTGGTATTTACAACGTAGGATTTTACTACGCCTAGAAACGTCTTACCTGCACGTCTTTCTCTACGAGCCCTTACTTCCATCCTCCATTGAAACAAGCGTCAAAACACGTAAACCAAAATAAAAAAAGGACTGCTTTTTTGACGTACACGGCACGTCTTTGGGGGAGGCTCTTTCCTTTTTCTTTTAAATATATGTTCGTTTTTTTTTTTAAAGTAACCTGCTTGTTATTTTTGGGGGGGGAGACCCCCCCCAGCCCCCCTCCGAGCCCCCACCCGAGCCCCCCCCCCCTCTGCCCCCCAAGCCCACGCAGAACGACTTGAAGGAATACCACGTCTCCCCCCCAGCCCGTGGTAAAGACGTCGTGGAAGGCACCCTGCGTGGAAGGCACCCTGCGTGGTAAGTGTCACGTGGTAAACGTTAGTAGTGGTAATGCCTTCGTGGTAAATGATGTTTCCCGCTATGAAGCTCTCAGTCTAGGTCCCTGAGAGGATTCTCCTCAGCTGCTATGAACCTGAGGCAGTGCTCATGAAACCCTGGCAGGTTCTAAAGTTTCTTCATGCGTAGGGAGATGAGAATCCACAGAGGTTGTGCACCTGTGGCAGTGTTCATGAGCCCCTAACACTGGTGATCAAATGTGACCACGGCCTCGACCTGGGTCACAGAAACATTTCTCCTCAGTGGAGAGTCTGATGAGCCCTGAGATGGACGCTCTCAGGTTATGACGAGGTCTGCCCTAGTCCCTGAGACAGCTGATCACAGGTTCTGGCGTCCTGAGCCCCAGTCCCTGAGATCACAAAGTATACAGCTCCCCGTCCCATTCCCTGAGATGCTCTCTGCCCTTGTCCCAGGGACAGAGGATCACAGGTTATGAAACCTTGAGCTGTAGCCACATAGATGTTTGATCACAGGTCACCCTTCCCTGCCATCAGCCACAGAGACGGGTGATCATAGGTCAGAACGTTCGCTGCCCCAGACCCTGAGATAAATAATACCAAGTTACGATGCTCTGAGACCCAGTCGCTGAGATGGAAGTTCACAGGTTTTCACTCTCCCTGCCAAAGTACCCGTGACTCATAAACACAGGTGATTCCTCTGTGGTCCTTGAGATGGATTCTGTTATGTTATGTGTATTTATAAAGCACACTATCACCCGCAAAAGAATCCTGGCTCTGAGCAGGTGTCCACCTCGCCCTCCTTGTGGTAGATAGGTTAATTGAAAACCAGGTCTTCCGCTTCTTGTGGAAATCAAAAAGAGAGGCGGAGGAGGCTCTGATATGGAGTGGGAGGTCGTTTCACGCTTTAGGAGTGTTGTAAGAGAACGCCCGTCCTCCTGATCTAGTACTACGTACCCGTGGGATGTGTGCGAGTAGGAGTCCTACAGAGTGGAGGTGTCTGGCTGGTGATGGAAGGATATGTGACTGTTCAGGTAGTTAGGGCCTAAGTTGTGTAGTGCCTTGAATGTTTGTGTGAGGATGAGTGTGTTTGTGTATTGGAGCCAGAAGGGCTCCCTGATGTGTGATGTGAGTGCTGTGTGGATGTTGAGAATGCGTCTGGCTGCTGAGTTCCAAATGCTTTGGAGTCTTCTAGTGGGTTGCTTGGCAATCCTGGAGTAGAGGACGTTCCTTTGGTCCAACTTGCTGTTGACGAGGGCATGAGTGACAGTTTTTCTAACTTTGCTTGGAGCCATTTGTAGATCTTCCTCAGCTTCTTCAGGGTGTGGAAAAAGGATGCGGTGACAGCATTGATGTGTGCTGTCATGTCTAGTTTGCTGTTGACTATTACTTTGTGGTTCCTAGCATGGGTTTTAGGTGGGTTTCTTAATTCGGCTGGCCACCTGTTGGTGTCCCAGGGCGAGGTGTTCTTGCCGAACACCATTACTTGTGTCTGTTATCACAGATTATGATGCTCTTTGTCGCATTCTTTGAGATGGATGATGGCAAGGTATGATGCTCTGATCCCCGCTCTCCTGAACAGATGATCAGGTTTTGACAGGTTTTGACATTCTCTGCTCCTGTCCCTGAGATGTTTGATTACTGTGGATGACACTCCGAGACCCAGTCCCTGAGATGTAAGATGCTCTGAGAGGTTATGACGCTCTGACACTGGTGATCGCAGGTTATGACGCCCCGTTGCCCAGGTCCCTGAGATGAATGTTAACAGGGGGTGTCTCTGAGAAGGATTATCACAGGTTATGACACACTGGCTCAGTCCATGAGACAGATAAGCATAGGTTTTGACGCACTAAACCGCAGTTCCTGAGATGGACGTTCATAAGTTATGATGCTGGGAACACCAGCCTCTAAGACTGACTATGGCAGGTAAATACAACTCCTGCTCTGGTCCTCGGGGGAGGGGGGGATGTTCTCAGTGTGTGACGCTCTGGGCCCCAGCCCCTGAGACTAATGTACACAGGGTGTGACGCACTGAGCCCCAGTCCCTGAGACGGGTGTTCTCAGTCTGTGACTCATACGTTAGGGCTCACTGAACCCCAGTCCCCGAGACTGATGTACACAGGGTGTGACGCTCTGGGCCCTAGTCCCAGAGACAGATGTTTATAGGTTAGGACTCACTGAGCCGAAGTCCCTGGGACTGATGTACACAGGGTGTGACACACTGAGCCCCAGCCCCTGAGACGTGTGTTCTCAGGGTGTGACGCTCTGGGCCCAAGTCCCAGAGACAGATGTTTATAGGTTAGGACTCACTGAGCTCCAGTCCCTGAGACCGATGTACACAGGGTGTGACTCACTGCGCCCCGCCCCTAGCCCCTGAGACGGGTGTTCTCAGGGTGTGGCGCTCTGGGCCCTAGTCCCTGAGACTGTTGTACACAGGGTGTGACGCACTGAGCCCCAGTCCCTGAGACGGGTGTTCTCAGGGTGTGACGTTCTTAGCCCCAGTCCCAGATGTTCATAGGTTCGGACTCACTGAGCTCCAGTCCCTGAGACTGATGCGCACAGGGTGTGACGCACTGAGCCCCAGTCCCTGAGACGGGTGTTCTCAGGGTGTGACGCACTGAGCCCCAGTCCCTGAGACGGGTGTTCTCAGGGTGTGACGCACTGAGCCCCAGTCCCTGAGGCAGGCGATCGCATGTTCTGACGATGTCTCCCCTGGTCGGTCCCTGAGACGGAAGATCTGTTTCCGACGCCGTCTGCCCTGGACCCTGAGACGGATGAGCGCAGGTTATGACGCTCCTTCCCACTCTCTGAGAGGGATGACCGCCAGTCAGTGGGATGATCCCCGCTCACCGCCGCTGACAGCCACTTTAAGGGGTGATTGAGGTGAACGAGTTCCCGAAAGTGACATCACCAAACGCTGCATCCATCAGGCGGCGGCTTTGAGCTCAGGCTGTAAGTAACACTTACTAATGCGGCCTCTGCGACCCCCCTCCTGCCACCCACTCCCCCAGCGCTGATTTCATTTTCCTCCGCTGATTGTTATTGATTTTTCCTCCGATAATATGTTTTCTTTGTCTAGGCTCTTCAGCCTTTAGTAATTCAAGATCCCTGCCCTGTAAGTGTTCCATTTCTCAGGGATTTATTGTTCTTTCCGGCCCGCTGGCCAAAGTGTACACTGTCCAGAGCTCCTCGGCCCGCCGCTTACCAGAAGAGCCAATCAGCAACAGTGCGCCGAGCACCGCGCCCCCACCCCCAGCATCACTACCTCTGCCACAGCACATCCACCCGGCAAGGGCTGGGATCAAGACACAGCTCTGCAAAGACAGGACAACCCGCAGCACCCCACCTAATTACACACAGCTCTGGCAGGGCACCTCAACCCCGCCTTGAGATACCTAACTCTCTGCTGTGCAGGGTTCAACACACAGCTCTGACAGGGCACCTCACACCTGCCTTCAAATACTACCACTATACTGTGCTGGGTTCATCAACACCGATCTTACAATGCACCTCAAACCTCCTTCGAAATACCAACTCCTGCTCTATTGTGCTGTACTAAACACACAGCTCTGCCAAGGCACCACCTTGAATATCCAACTCTCTACTGTGCAGGGTTCAACACACAGCTCTGTTAAAGCACCTCAAACCTACCTTCAAACTCCTACCCTCTGCTCTACTGTGCTGGGTACAACACACATCTCCACCAAGGCCCCTTAAACGTACCCAAACATATCTAACCTCTGATCTACTGTGCTGGGTTCAACACAAAGCTCTGCCAAGGTACCGTGACCTCAAACCAACCTTTGAATACCTAACCTCTGCTCTACTGTGCTAGGTTCTACACCCAGCTCTGGCAATCCCCCTCAAACCTACCCTGAAATAGCAACTCAAACCTACCTTGAAATACATAGCCCCTGCTCTACTGCGCTGGGTGGTTCAACACACAGATCTACCAAGGCACCACAAACCTACCCCGACATAGTACCTCAAACCTACCTTGACATACCTGACCCCTGCTCTACTGTGGTGGGTTTAACTTACAGCTCTGCCAAAGCACATCAACACGGCCTCGCCCCTGTTATTCTACCAATGAGATTAACAAGCAGCTCTGCCAAGGTAACTGAAACACCCCTACCATGCTGTGCTAGGATCAGCACAGACCAGCCACGGAACCTCACCCTACCGCACCCCTCGATTTATAACAATGAGATCAACTAGCAGCTTTGTCAAGGCACACCCTGAAGGAGCCCTGCTGTACTACGCTGGGTTCAACCTACAGCTCTGCGAAGACACCACAAATCTACCCTGAAATACCTATCCTCTGCTCTACTGCGCTGGGTTCAACACACAGCTCTGTCAAGGAACCTCAAACCTACCCTGAAATACCTAACCCCTGATTTACTACGCTGGGTTCAACATACAGCTCTGCCAAGCCACCGCTAACCTTCCTTGAAATATCCCTCTGCTCTACTGTGCTGGGTTCAACACACAGCTCTGCCAAGGAACCTCAAACATACCTTGAAATACATTACCCCTGCTCTACTGCGCTGGGTTCAACACACAGCTCTGCCAAAGAACCTCAAACCTACCCTGATATACCCCTCTGCTCTACTCGGCTGGGTCCAACACACAGCTCTGCCAAGGCACCTTAAACCTACCCTGAAATAATCTATCCCATTCTCTACTAGGCTGAGTTCAACACACAGCTCTGCCAAGGAACCTCAAACCTACCCTGAAATTCCCCTTTGATCGACTCGGCTGGGTTCAACACCCAGCTCTGCCAAGGAACCTCAAACCTACCCTGAAATACCCATTTGCTCTACTCGGCTGGGTTCAACACACAGCTCTGCAAAGGCACCTCAACCCTACCCTGAAATACCTATCCCATTCTCTACTCGGCTATGTTCAACACAGCTCTGCCAAGTAACCTCAAACCTACCCTGAAATATCTAACCCCTGCTCTACTGTGCTGTGGTAAACACACAGCTCTACCAAGGCACCTCAAACCCACCCTGAAATACCTAACCTCTGCTCTACTGTGCTAAGTTCAACACACAGCTCTGCCAAGGACCCTCAAACCCACCCTGAAATATCTAACCTCTGCTCTACTGTGCTGGGTTCAACACACAGCTCTGCCAAGGAACCTCAAATCTACCTTGAAATACATTACCCCTGCTCTACTGCGCTGGGTTCAACATACAGCTCTGCCAAGGAACCTCACACCTACCCTGAAATACCCCTCTGCTCTGCTCGGCTGGGTTCCACACACAGCTCTGCCAAGGCTCCTCAAACCTACCCTGAAATAAGCTATCCCATTCTCTACTCGGCTGAGTTCAACACACAGCTCTGCCAAGGAAGCTCACCCTATCCTGAAATACCCCTCTGCTCTACTCGGCTGGGTTCAACACACAGCTCTGCCAAGGCACCTCAAACCTACCCTGAAATACCCCTTTGCTCTACTCGGCTGGGTTCAACACACAGCTCTGCCAAGGCACCTCAACCCTACCCTGAAATACCTATCCCATTCTCTACTTGGCTGGGTTCAACACACAGCTCTGCCAAGGCACCTCAAACCTACCCTGAAATACCTATCACATTCTCTACTCGGCTAAGTTCAACACACAGCTCTGCCAAGGAACCTCAAACCTACCCTGAATTATCTAACCCTTGCTCTACTGTGCTGTGTTAAACACACAGTTCTACCAAGAGATGTATGACATTACAACGCATGCTTTTACCACGCATGCCTTTACAACGCGGTTTTTACAACAAAAACCTTTACAACGCATAGCGCTTTGGGGTGCTGAATAGTGAATAGTTTAATTTACTATTCCAACTCCAGTCCCTGTGGACACTAGGGAAGGGGTTGGATAGTAAATTAAACGTATTCCCTATCCTAGAGCGCCCCCCAGCGCAATGCGTTGTAATGGTTTGCGTTGTAAAAATTGCGTCGTAAAGGCACTGCGTGGTAAAAGTTGCGTTGTAAAGGATGTTTCCCCTACCAAGGCACCTCAAACCCACCCTGAAATACCTAACCTCTGCTCTACTGTGCTGGGTTCAACACACAGCTCTGTCAAGGAACCTCAAACATACCTTGAAATTCATTACCCCTTCTCTACTGTGCTGGGTTCAACAAACAGCTCTGCCAAGGAACCTCAAATCTACCTTGAAATGCATTACCCCATGTCTACTGTTCTGGGTTCAACACACAGCTCTGCCAAGGCACCTAAAACCCACCCTGAAAAACCCCTCTGCTCTGCTCGGCTGGGTTCAACACACAGCTCTGTCAAGGCACCTCCAACCTACCCTGAAATAACCTATCCCATTTTCTACTCGGCTGAGTTCAACACACAGCTCTGCCAAGGAACCTCAAACCTGAAATACCGCTCTGCTCTACTCAGCTGGGTTCAACACACAGCTCAGCCAAGGCACCTCAAACCTACCCTGAAATACCCTTTGCTCTACTCGGCTGGGTTCAACACACAGCTCTGCTAAGGCACCTCAACCCTACCCTGAAATACCTATCCCATTCTCTACTCGGCTGGGTTCAACACACAGCTCTGCCAAGGCACCTCAAACCTACCCTGAAATACCTATCCCATTCTCTACTCGGCTAAGTTCAACACAGCTCTGCCAAGTAACCTCAAACCTACCCTGAAATATCTAACCCCTGCTCTACTGTGCTGTGGTAAACACACAGCTCTACCAAGGCACCTCAAACCCACCCTGAAATACCTAACCTCTGCTCTACTGTGCTGGGTTCAACACACAGCTCTGCCAAGGAACCTCAAACCCACCCTGAAATATCTAACCTCTGCTCTACTGCGCTGGGTTCAACAAACAGCTCTGCCAAGGAACCTTAAATCTACCTTGAAATGCATTACCCCATGTCTACTGCGCTGGGTTCAACACACAGCTCTGCCAAGGAACCTTAAATCTACCTTGAAATGCATTACCCCTGGTCTACTGCGCTGGGTTCAACACACAGCTCTGCAAAGGAACCTCAAACCTACCCTGAAATACCCCTCTGCTCTACTCAGCTGGGTTCAACTCACAGCTTTGCCAAGGCACCTCAAACCTACCCTGAAATAAACTATCCCATTCTCTACTCGGCTGAGTTCAACACAGCTCTGCCAAGTAACCCCAAACCTACCCCGACATAGTACCTCAAACCTACCTTGACATACCTGACCCCTGCTCTACTGTGGTGGGTTTAACTTACAGCTCTGCCAAAGCACATCAACACGGCCTCGCCCCTGTTATTCTACCAATGAGATTCACAAGCAGCTCTGCCAAGGTAACTGAAACACCCCAACCATGCTGTGCTAGGATCAGCGACAGACCAGCCACGGAACCTCACCCCACCGCACCCTCGATTCATAACAATGAGATCAACTAGGAACGTTGCAAGGCACACCCTGAAGGAGCCCTGCTGCACTACGCTGGGTTCAACGTACAGCTCTGCCAAGGCTCACCAGTCCTACCCTGAAGGAGCCCTGCTGTACTACGCTGGGTTCAACCTACAGCCCTGCCAAGGCTCACCAGTCCTACCCTGAAGGTACCCTGCTGTACTACGCTTGGTCCAGTGCACAGCTCACACAAGGCACACCAGTGCTGCCCTGCTGTACTAACCTCCATGAGATCACGTACTTTGGAGATTTCAATGCAATCCCAGGAAGAGTTTTACCCAGCCATAGCAGTGTTTCCTGTGTGATTTTGTATTTCCATTCAATATAGGAGTTCATTTGTCCCAGGCTTCTAGAGTGATTTGTGAAGCTGGTAGAAGGCCGAAATTCCCTGTCTCGCCACAGAGAAAATTATGATATGAGCGTGTCTGGAACTGGGTCGGTTCAAGGGCAGAAGTGGGATGGTTCCCATCTATATGCCCCCAGGCATTAATGGGAATTAAGTGGGATGCCCAGTAGTAGGCCCGGGGATCGGGAGGCCTATGTCTCAGTAATATGGGCTGCTTTGCACTTTACGGAGTGCAATTCTCAGATGTCCGTCATTCCACAAGAGTTTTCTCAGTTCATTCTCAATGTGGGTGAACGTCTCCTTCGGGAGTCTATAGTATGTGTTTTGGAAAGCGTATAGGAGTTTTGGGAGAATGATCATTTTAAACATCGCAGCTCTTCCAAAGAGTGTCAGGGGGAGCTGCTTCCAGCTGCCTGCATTCGACTGGAAGTCACTTAGTATTGTTTTAATGTTATGTTGAATACATCACTCTGGGTCCGACGTGGCATAGATCCATAAATAATGGAATCCATCCCTAGCAATGTTGAGTTGTCGCGGGAGGTCTGTCGGGTCAAGGGAACATTAGTACTGCCTCCCAGTCAAAAAGGGAAAAGCAGAGACTTTTCCCAATTTATCATAAAGCTAGAGTGAGAGCGATAGCGTTCAAACATGGAAGAAGGCTGGGATCGAGGTTGTGGGCCGAGTAAGATAGAGCAGAATGTCATCTGGATATAAGAAGATTTTCTCTTCCGGAATATAAGAGTCCTCCACCCAAAAACCTGTAATATCTTTGTGGGCCTGAATCAGGCAAGCCAGTGGCTCTAGTGTCAGGGCAAATAGGAGCAGGGAGAGTGGGCAGACCTGTCGAGTTCCCCTCTAAATTGGAAAGTCTGGAGACAACATGTTATCCACCCTGACTGCGGCCATCGGTTTCGTATATAATAAACTCATCCACCCTCCGAACCGAGGTCCGAACCCTAGCTTCTGCAAGTTTTGCGTCATAAAGAGCCAGTGGATCTCATCAAAGGCCTTCTCGGTGTCAAGTGGGAGAAAGAGGTAAGGGCAACTGGGGTCTTAGTTTCGGCATTTATTAGGGAGATGGGGTGATATGAGGTACAGGAGGTGGAAGGTTTCCCCGGGTTATGGATTACTATAAGAATTACTTTAATGGTGGCCGTACGGAGGTCTGGTGGGAGGGTACCATCTTCCCGTGCCTTGTGGAAGTGATGGAGCATGTGGGGGGCCAGGAGTGCTGTTTGCTTTTTGAAGAATTCGTCTAGGAGCCCATTGGGGACGGAGGTCTTAACTGACTTTAAGCGAAGGTTGCATTTTGCACTACCTCTTGGT
Source organism: Lissotriton helveticus (assembly GCF_964261635.1). Classification (NCBI taxonomy): domain Eukaryota; kingdom Metazoa; phylum Chordata; class Amphibia; order Caudata; family Salamandridae; genus Lissotriton; species Lissotriton helveticus. The sequence continues at coordinate 212,484,968 of NC_136062.1, read as the reverse complement.
TGATATCCGCGTCGAGATTGGGCCATCATTGGGCAAAGTTGGTGCTTCAATACCTGCAAGGTTGATCTGGGTGTGATTCACCAATGGGCATTAGTCTTAGAGATCTGTATAGTATCTCGTAAATTCCCACAGTATTTTAGCATCTGTGGAGTAAAGGGGGCCCTCCACACTGTGTATTAGGGATATCCACCGGGCCTCGATTTCACAACGACTTAATCAGGCTAACAGTTTCCTGGCTTTGTCCCGGACTTCATATGCTGTGTGGCAAGTAGTATGTGGTAGCATACTGCATCAGTGGCCAGTTCATTATAATTTGATCACAGAGTGTCGATCTTACGTTTCAGTGATGGGTGTTGTTGGAGGGTTTGTTTGGTTTCTGCTTTCAGCAGTCACGATTCGAGTATTTCTCACAGATTGCCTTCTTTTCGTAGGCGATGATATTATAACTGCCTTTTATGCTTCCCATACGGTAACTGCAGAGTCGACCAACTCTGTTATCTGAGAAGTATAGTAGGTACGAATCACGTGCATCGTATTCATGTCTCCAAGTTCCCAGATGTTCAGTCTCCAAGTATTGGCGGCAGAGTGAGTTTTCCACCCTATCGTTACCCATAGCGTGGAATGGTCAGCGAGGTCTCTCACTAGGCATTCTGCCCACCACAGTATCAGCCCCCCTTCGCTTGCTGAAAATATAGTTGAGAATATACTTTGTGGGACCCTGTATAGTAGGAATAGTCACATCTCAATGGATGATGCTTCCGCCATAAATCAGTAAGACCCAGTCTGGTGACAAATTGGTCAAGGGGAGTGTTTCTACCGGTATGTGGTGACCCGCTCGTTCTATCAAGTTCGGGGGTTATCACATCATTGAAGTCACCCCCTAGGATGTGTCAAGAAGAGGGCTTCTCTAATAGAATGTCTGTGAGTTTGGCCAAGTTGTAGCTCTGGAGCGGTGAGGGTGTGGGAGGGGGGGGGAGGCACTGATTAGCGTGACATTTCGCCTCTCCCAGAGGCCCTGGACTGCAACATATGTACCTAGAGCATCTAACCATCGTTTTTGCTTTCGAAAAGGGGGTGTTTTCCGGATCAATATCGCTTCTCCCCAAGATACGGAAGTAAATCATGCGTGTGCCAGGGTGGTGTATGCCCCTCGAGCCAGAAAGTGGCATTGATTATCTTTGAGGCACGTCTCTTGTGGAAGGGTCACATCGGGCTTGAAGCGCCTGATGTGGGCGGCCATCAGTCCCAGCTCAACTATACTCTCATCCCATTGAGATTCCAGGTGAGGACGGAGTGTTGTCTGGATTCCCAGTCAGTGGTGTTCATGAGTATGGGAAGGTGCCAAGAGGGCTACAACCCTACGCTGGACTGTGTCTGGGTCAACATCATTGTGTCTCCTTTGCCATGCGTCATGTAATAATAACCAGAGAAATACAACATGCACAACATTCAAGTCCAAAACTCGCTCCCTCCTCATCTTCCACACCACCACTCATGCGCCGCCCAGCAACGGGCCAAGGAGACACATTGCAGGCCCTATTTGGGGGATTTCTCGCCCTATCCATTTCAACCCTTCAAAGAACAATAATCAAATCGAACAGAAGAGAGAAAGTTTAAAAAGTGAAACTAGTAGTATAGAAGAGAGGGGGAGGGGAATCCATGGAAAGTTAGGGAAGGGAGAGAAAAATAGGTGAAGAAGAAAGTGATGATAGAAAGAAAGGAATATCAGGAGAGGGCACTCTGCGCTGGTAGATGGATGGTGGTGGTGTCCAATGTAAAGTGCATTTTCTCAGGGGTCAGAGTAGATAGTCCCTGAGATCACCGTGAGATTCACAGTTTACTTGGTTGTCACTTCCGCATTCTGTTTTTCTGAGTCCGCAGATGAGTTTGCACCAGCGGTTTTGTTGATATGGAGTCTTGTTCAAGCGCTGTGATGTCCCTAGCCAAAGGATGAATACTCTCCGTTGGAGTACCGTGTTAATAAAACTGTGGCTGTGAGGTGGCATGCAAGTGATGGCTCCGAGTCTGGTGTATGCCCAGGTTCACAACATCTTCTACTTCGGACGACCAATGCCTGAGCCGCCGCTGTGTTGTGGTCGAATATGGAGTCTTCCAGCCAGTTGTCTTGTTTTTGCGGGATCGCTTTCTGTATGATCAGGGGTTTGCCTTAGGTCGAGTGTCAAGGAGACGCCATGCCTGATGTTCAGTGACCCCTATAGGGCCAGGTTGGAGTCTAGGTCTTTCCTCGAACCAGGCCCAGGCCTCCTCCAGTGAGTGGAAGATGAAAGACATTCCTTAGTGGAAGAATTTTAATTTAGTTGGGCAGAAGAGCATGTATTAGAGATGCAAAGCACGGAGTTTTGTCTTCACCAATTCAAACTTTCTCTGCTGGCAGTGGACCTCTCGGCTATATTCCGGGAAGGGAAACATCCATTACAACGTAGTCATTACATCGCACTGCTTTTACAATGCAGCTGTAACAATGCAGCTGCCTTTACATCTCATGCCATGACATGTATGTATTACATTATAAAGCATGTCACTACAACGCATGACTTTACAATGCATACCATTACAACGCATGCCATTACAACGCATTATAAGGTAAGTAATGGTTCTTTTTTTGTTTTACAGTCAGTATGGTTATTGGGGTTGATAGGAATGGTAATGTTTACCCCAACACTATCCAACACTTACTCTACTGTTGCACTCACTGGAGTGGGAATAGTAATTTTTACACCTATACTATCCAACACTTACCCTACTGTTGCACTCACTAGAGTGGGAATAGTAATTTTTACCCCTACGCTATCCAACACTTACGCTACTGTTACCCTAAAAATATTATGCGTTCTAATGGTATGCATTGTAATGGAATGCATTGTAACAGTAGTTTTTAAAAATTTGTTGTAATGGCATGCATTGTAAAATCATTTGTTGTAAATCGTAGTTGCCATGTAACAAATGCATTGTAAAATCATGCATTGTAAATGTTTGTGTTATAATGTCATATATTCTCTGGGAAGATCATGATTCTGGAGCCTTCATATCGTAAGTCACGGTGCTTTTCGTATGTTCATTGCAAAAACATCAGTTGATGCACAGAATGCAGAACAATGTCACACATTCACCCACTACAGAGATCTAGGCCTAAATCCCTTGTTTGTTTGCTTACCATGCCATTCCAGTTTGAACCTACCCATTTGCAAATCAGTCTTGACCCTGTGCCCCATGGGAACAGTCCAGCCCAAACTGGCAAGCCAGGTCCTCCCTGGACTGGAAACAAGCATCCTCGGACCGGTTTCAGGCTTTCAGCCCTCATCAGCCAGGATAGCTTGATTCCATGGCCCTCATCAGCAGGATTGCTTGATTCCAGTGGCATGGAGAGCACAGGACTCACGTCTGAGCATACCCGTCCCATTTGGGGTAACAAATGCAAAAACAACATTTGATGGACAGAATTCAGAACAATGTCATACATTCACCCCAATACAGAGATCTGGGCCTAAATCCATCGTTTTTTTGCTCACCATGCCATTCCAGTTTGAACCTAGCCATATGCAAATCAGTCTTGACCCTGTGCACAATGGGAACAGTCCAGCCCGAAATGCCTAGCTAGGTCCTACCTGGACTGGAAATAAGCATCCTAGGACCGGCTTCGGGCTTTCAGCCCTTATCAGCCAGGATAGCTTGATTCCCGTATCATGGAGAGGACAGGACTCACGTCTGAGCATACCCATCCCACTTGGGGTGACAAATGCAAAAACAACAGTTGATGGACAGATGCAGAACAATGTCATACATTCACCCCAGTACAGAGATCTGGGCCTAAATCCATCGTTTGTTTGCTCACCATGCCTTTCCAGTTTGAACCTAGCCATATTCAAATCAGTCTTGACCCTGTGCCCCATGGGAATAGTCCTGCCCGAATTGCCAAGCCAGGTCCTCCCTGGACTGGAAACAAGCATCCTAGGACCGGTTTCAGGCTTTCAGCCCTCATTAGCCAGGATAGCTTGATTCCAGTGGCATGGAGAGCATGTCACTCACGTCTCAGCATACCCGTCCCACTAGTGGTGACAAATGCAAAAAGAACAGTTGATGGACAGAATGCAGAAAAATGTCATACATTCACCGCAGTACAGAGATCTGGGCCTAAATCCTTTGTTTTTTACTCACAATGCCATTCCAGTTTGTTCCTAGCCATATGCAAATCAGTCTTGACCCTGTGCCCCATGGGAACAGTCCATCCCGATCTGCCAAGCCAGGACCTACCTGGACTGGAAACAAGCATCCTAGGACCGATTTCGGGCTTTCAGCCCTCATCAGCCAGGATAGTTTGATTCCAGTGGCATGGAATCAAGCTATCCTGGCTGAAGAGGGGTGAAACCCCGTTACCAGTCCTAGGATGCTTGTTTCCAGTCCAGGGAGGACCTGGCTTGGCAGTTCAGGCTGGACTGTTCCCATGAGGCACACGGTCAAGACTGATTTACATATGGCCAGGTCTAATCTGGGGTGGCATGGTGAGCAAAAGAATGATGGATTTAACCCAGATCTCTTGACTGGGGGTGAATGTTTTGATTTGTTCTGCATTCCGTCCATCAATTGTGTATCTTTTGCTTTCTCGCCCTAAGTGCGCCAGGTATGCCCAGACGTGGGTCCTGGGCTCACTGTGCCACTGGAATCAAGCTATCCTGGCTGAAGAGGGGTGAAACCCCGAAACCGGTCCTAGGATGTTTGTTTCCGTACTAGGGAGGACATGGCTTGGCAGTTCCGGCTGGACTGTTCCCATGAGACACAGGGTCAAGACTGATTTGCATATGACCAGGTCTAAACTGGGGTGGCATGGTGAGCAAAAGAATGATGGATTTAACCAGATTTCTTGGCTGGGGGTGAATGTTTTGATTTGTTCTGCATTCCGTTCATCAATTGTGTATCTTTTGCTTTCGTATGATCATGTCTCTATCTAGGAAGTTGAGGAACTTCACAATGATGGGATGTGGGGAGCCCCCTGGTGGCTTTTTTCCTCTTAGGGTTCTATGTGCCTGTCCTATTAAAAGTATGTGGAGAAAAGTTCACCATAGAAGGTACTTCTCAGCCACACGTTAAGGAATTTATAAGTGGTGCTACCCTTTGCCCCCTCTGGAAAACAGACAAATCGAAAATTGTTGCGGCGGGCCCGATTTCTGCATCTTCAATCCACCATAAGACTTCAGAATTTATATTTCACTGATTCTCAGTTCCCTTATTTAGCACCTGGCCTCCACTTCAGAGAGTCTTGTCTGCCACCATCACTCTTTCTGTGAGACTGCAAAGGTCTTGTCGCAGGAGGGATACTCTAGAGCAACTCCCCTAATTTTGCTTTCCAGGGCTGTTCTGGAGAAGTGCATGGCTTGCAGTATATCCGCATTGCTTGAGCCAGGTGCGGCGCCCTACTCCTGGTCTACCGGGGGTGTGACCATTCTTGCATAGTGTGAGAAGTTGGCCTGATGTGCAGTGCTCACTATTCTAGTGATCACTATATATCAGTCCAAACAACCCTTATTGATGATTGGTTGTAAGTCAACCTTATAGACCAGCTATCCTAGTAGCATGGATACGAGCAGTCTAAGGCTAAGACTCTAGAGGGCGTGTTAAGCCAGCTGTTTTACCATCACATTACCCCTTGAACACCCAGTGAAAGGACACCACACAAGTTGTTATGAAAATAAACAGTGTATTTATTTATAACCAGACTACCCTGGCTCTTTATGAGACAGGGAGCTAAGCACACAACAAAACTCTTACGAAAATACTTTTAAGTTAGCACGTTACACAAATGCCCGAGGGGCACGAAAAACCATATACGCTAAAAGTGGAATGCGAATTACTAGCAGGTAAGTAACAGTTCTAATAGGCTTTGGAATCGCTAGGACTGGACTAGGGAATCGTTAGATTACTACTAGGAGGCCTAGGGGACTCGGGTGCAGAGTGTGCACTCTCACGCGGGATGCGGGACAAAGTCTATGGAAGCTAGAATTCACAAAGTTAGTGTTCACGGGCGAACCCGACCTGGTGGGAAGAAAACGACAGTGGATCCTGACCCTTGGATAGTGAGGCTATGCGGGGACACCGGAGTGCCGAAGTTACCTAGCCCAGGGGCTGCAGCTGCATAGGTCTGAAAAGACGTCGGGGATCTCGTTGCCGGACCAGGAGCCTGGAAGGAAGAAGTTGCTGGCAGGCGACCAGTGAAGGAAAGTTCGATGGATCCAAGCCTGGATCAAGGAAGAAGAAAACCTGAAAGCAGAGGGGACCAAGTTCTTGAATCACTAGCCAGTGATTAAGTGGGCACCAGGATGGCACCGGGCGAAGTCACCGCAGTCAGGTGAGTGGGCGCTGCTGGGCTCTGCAGTCTCTCGGACCAGGAGGCGTTGTCGGCGACCAGGATGGAGGTGCGAGCTGTCCCACGATGGATGAAGTCGTTGGCGTCGAAGTTACCCAGGATTGGGCAACAAGCCTTGGCTAATTCAAGCCCACGCGGTGGACTCAAAATGGCGTCTTGAGTGGACCAGGAGGGTCCGGGGTGCTCCTCTTCTGGAAGGGAGCAAGGGCCAGTCTGGAGCAACCAGACCAGCAGCAGAAATGTCGTCGGGCGTCGTCAGGAAGGCCACAAGCCAACGGGCTAGTAGCCAAACAACGCGGTGAGCAGCGGAAAGCAGAAGGGCCCCACGCAGATCGTGGAGATGCTGGGGGGCTGCACTTCGGAGCTGGAGCTGCTCAGAGTCGGGGCTTCTCGGACCCCAAAGCACTCACCAGTAGATTACTCGGCGGGCTTGCTGGAAAGAAGTCGTGCAGTCTTGCAGATGGCCGGTCCCTTGAGGTCTCGTCGCACCCACGGTTCTCAGCTGGGCTGTAGAGGTGGGTAGAGGTCAGAGGTGCCAGGGAAGCCGGTTCTCGTCGAGCTGGGCAGTCGGATTCCGGAGGAAGGACTTGCAGCAGACCGCAGTGTTCTTGGATGGTGCCTGCGGATGCAGGGTGACTACTCCTTAGTCACAAGGGAGAAATCTTAGGAAGAAGTCTTGAGTTCCTTTCGCAGAAAGTAGTTTCAGGATTCAAAGATGATCTGATTTGGAAGGGGGCCAGTCTCTACCTTTATCCTGTAAAAAGGGGCTGGCACGCGACTAAGTCCTGCCCTATGGGTGGGACTAGGAGGGGGGTGGTTACACCCACTTCCTTGGCGGGCTTTTCCCCAGCACAGGGTCTGGAGTGACCCTGGAACTGGTTCCAGCCAGCCTATGCACAGTGAGCACCGGGGTGCCACGTGCAGTCACCTTCCTCTAAAGCCCTGCCTACCTACAATACACAAAACCCTGTCTGGGACGGTGCTGGCACCGCCCCTGGCAGGAAACCCTTTGTCCTTATCTCCTGCTCTGGGAGGACTCCCAGCAGCAGGAGGGCAGACTTGTGTCTCGGTGGCAGCATCCATTTTGTGGATGCTAAGGCTCTGTCTGACTTTTAACCGGGTTATAGGTTACAGGCATGTCGTGTCCCTCTAGAAGGGTGGAATGCTAACCCCGTCGCCAGAATTGGCGAGGGGTTAGTATTCCAATTCGTATGACACCTTACTCGACATGTTTTGATAAAGCGATACCAGAGTTGGCACATAACCGCGAGGATTATAATGCACTTAAGAGTATATGGTATGCGATATCATGGAAACGGCTAAGGGATAGATCCCGAAAGCCGCAGACAGGCTCAGCTCATGCCAGAGCACCATCTCACACGATTCCAAGCACTCTGCCTTCAGGATTGTTAAGGCCTGCCATAGGAGTGACTGATAGGAGATCTGTGTGTCCATTTTAGGATTAGATATAGGTATACTATATCTAAAGCAAAGGGTGAGTACACCACCTTGCCCCAGCTGTCGTGCAGCCAGTTGTGTCAGTTTTAGTTAGTCAATCCAGGGGTGGCATAATACATGCTTCAGCCCCTGGGAGACTTCTGGGTGCACCTCAGCCCTGGGTACAGGGACTTGGAGAGGGCCCAGTGCCAATTCAGTACCTGAGTACAATTTGGATAGAGAGAACAGCTAGGCTGTGGGTCTGATTAGCAGGCCCACAGCCAGGGAAAGTCGTAAACCAGTGCAGCAAAAAGCAAAAATCTGGGTGATCATAGGATTGCAGACCCTACTCTCCTACACATAGATTCTTTAGGACCCTTATCCTTCACCATGCTTATGGCGAATCTCCGTGGTTAACAATCAGGTAAACACGACCCTCGTTCGACCAAGTAGAGATAGGCCCTGTCCACTGTAGAGATGGAGGATAGGGATCCTCAGAGCACCTGCGTGGGCTGCCAACCAGCACAACACAGCAGATGAATGTAATTCGGCCCGAAGCCCCTGCAGTGAGTGAGTTCCAAGGCGTTTATATGTACTAGGTGTGTCTGTCAGGTAGTGGAGGCCTTGACGATCCCCCTTCACTGGCCTCCAATGCACATGTCTCACTGATGATCAGCTGCAGGGTAGATCACCTCTATTCAGATAGGTGTCCTAAGGTATGTGAGGGACTCCATTGTGAGGGTAAGTGGGGGGGATAGCCCAGCTGGTTGGCACCGCTCTCAAAAATCTTGTGAAGGTTGGTGACAGTCAATAATTCCCCCTGGGGCACCAGGCAATCCCTCCATTTGGGGCGCAGATTCTATCTCAGCCAGCTACCTCCCCGCAAACTCTGGGACAGTCGCATTGCAGGGAGAAGAGTCGGGGAGGTGGCACCCGCTGCGGGCCACTGCGGTTCCTCCACTTAGCAAGGGGGAAAAGAGAAGAGGGGACCCCAGGCGGCACTGGATCGAGTTTTGCTAGGCCAGCGGCACTCTCGCACCGCAATCACCCACCTCGGTATTCCGTGATGCTTGGATACCACCAGGCCGTCTCCAGGATCAGGCTAGGCCGCAGTCTTGGGCCGTCACAGGAGGCCAGGATGCTCCATGTACCCCCAGAGGAGTCCCGCAAGAAAAGAACCAGCCCCCCCATGGCTCTGGGCCCCCAAGGACACCACTCCAGCTGAATCTCCTCGCAGAGCCTCCAGGAGCATTCCGATGGTAAGGCAGTGTCTGGGTTGCACTGCTCCAACGCTGCCCCACCTCATGGCAATCGAAGGCCAAGGAGTCTCGGCCAGATTGCAGGGGCTAGCAAAGTCCGGATCACCGCACTCCTTGTCATCGGCCCAATTCTCCGACGGCCAGGATCAGCTCCACACCTCTTCAAACCCGGTGCTCCCGTTTCTTCATCCTGCTGCTAGGTGTCGACCAGACCGGTTGCCATTTTCTTATAAGAATGTGGCCATCTCCGCTTCGCACACTCGTGGCCATCGCTGGTTTATCAGCCTTAAAAAATGCTCGTATGAACGCAGGTTGAAGGCGGCAGGACTCTCATAAGGAATTTGTGCAGCAGTGAACTGCGGAATGGCTGGATTACAGACAGATTTGGCTCCGTTGTCTGGAGCTCACGATCGGTGCATCTTAGTCAGCCATGTTGCTGGTAACACCCCCCTGTTAATCTTCATTTTTATAAATGTATACATAAATCTGCAGTTTAAATGGTAAGACTCAAAGGGTGCTTGATAACTGACTAAATTTAAAGTCAATAAAAAATAACAATAAAAGATTACAGTAAAAGAAAAGAAAAATAGTAGTTTATTTAATTAATTTGGGCATTTTGCTGCATTGGTGTCTCAGAAAAAGACCTATAATTGAAGAGTTAAAATGTAATATCCAATGATCATGAAAACTACATTTTCACATGTATAAGCCGCACACACAAGGTTCACTGCTCCTTTACTTACTAGGTCTGCAAAACACCGCTTCTGTTACAGTTTGGTTATGAGACTATAATTTGTATTTTACACAACTCTGTATTATTGCTTCGTAGTTCTATGTGCAGTAATGAGAAAATGTACTGATGTATGAAAGTAAATAGGATTGCTGTTATCCTATCAAAATTACTTTGATAATGAAACATCTACAATTTAAATGCTGCAGGGTTGAATTGTATTTGATATACTAGTAGAATAATTATTTTATGATCCATACTGAACTGAAAAACAACTTAACAGTTTCTTTTTAATTTCGAATAATAAAGACTGACAGAGTCTCGTTGAAAGGATAGTGATTACCTGAAAAGCACTATCAGGTCTTTTGTACGAAATGTTTCTGAATTCCTCGATACTGGCTTGGTAGTTCATCACTCTTTGCAGCAAGAGGCGTTGTTGCAGATTCATAAAAAAACACAAACTCACTGGACTGGTTCAGCTGAGCTTTGCTGCAAGGGCACTTTCTGTTTTTCTATGTTTCAGGAAGGTGAGACCAGGATTCACCCATATCATGGCCGTTGACACTATGCTAACGCAAGCCTTCCCACAAGCCACTTAATAGCATATATATCCAGGGCACAAGTCCTAAAAAAAGAAGTGGGGGGATGCTCCAAGTTAGGTGGTGTCACCGGAAGTGACGTCACGACAGGAAGTGGCGTCACGAAAGGTAGTCTCCTGTATTACAGGGAGACCCTGTTCACTTGGGGGGGGCCACGTTAACACTCTGTGGAATGTAGCTTATGAAGGCAGGTATGGACTGATCATTTCTACTTGTAATGTATCCCAATGTGTATCGATGTGTAATAATAAATCTCCGTTTGTGATACCTTTTGCCCAGATATATTGCTTACTGTGTCAATACGTGAGCAGTGCCTTTGTATCTAGTGTCTGCTGTCTGTGTCTATAGTGTCTGAAGTATTGAGCAGTTCATGCTACCAGTCAGCTGGAAGAGTGAAGAAGGACAAGTGCTGAACTGCTGTCAATATGTTCCTGGTGGGGGTCTATTACCAGTGGACTTATTTCCTCCGTACAACCCGCTTCCTGCGCCGCACCGATGCGCAGGTGTGGCTTAGTACGTGCTGTGACGAGTTCCTTTAAGCAGTCTGCTTGTCGGAATTGGACATGCTCAATGCGGCCAGCTTTTGGGCAGGGGGACGTCCTCCACCCGGTAAAATAAGTGGGGGGACCCCGTCCACCCGCGTGGTACCCCGATCCGAGCCCTGTATATATCCCTTGGCTTGTTTACCCGGGCCCGGGCAAAATGACGCCTGTGACTTGCAGCCATTGAACAGATTGAAAGTATAGCACTTCTCTGCCCCCCGCTGCAGATTTACATCTCAGGCGTTGGCTGGGCTGCCAGATACTGGAGTTCAGGTCAATCCACTCACTCTTTGACTACACCTGTGAACTCACATACCCTGATAATGCGCCTCAACGCTGATCCTTCTTAAGACTGAAACCCAGTGTTAAATGTGAGGCAGTGGTCACCGCAAGAGTGGAATGCAGGCCTCTGCGGCGCAGGTGGTCTCCCAAACCACAAGGGATCCCCAAAACCTTTAAAGGGAGCCCCAGCCCAAGACCAATGAGTATCTGTGAGATATGGGAGTCTCAAGGACCCTTGATGACCATACATTCTGCAGAGGGGGGGGGGGGCGCGACATTATTTGTACGGTACGCCACTAGGTTAGAGATGGCAGACAGATGCACTCGTTTTTGGGGACTGGACTTATTTTTCGTCACAAGGGCTTGTTGGAGAGCAGGAATGAAAAAGAAAGGGGAGAAAGAAGAGGGGAGAGAAAGATAGGACATCACGGACATAAAGAGAAAGCCGGGTCGAAAATTACCTGCAAGAGACACATTGCATCGTGGTGTTATGGAGCCATATTATTTGATCACAGATGCATTTGTTAGACCACGCACTGTAAGCAAACATTTCCAGATGGATGCCTTCAAGACGGAGCCAATGAAACATGCAACTTCTCTTACTTACATGGTGATGGATGTTGGGGTCTGGCTCAGGACTGTAGCCCGGCGTGGAAAGGTGAAAGCTGGCATCACTGGGTAGCCGTCTTCGATGGGTCCCCACTGGCTCAGGAGATGGACCATGTGGAGGATCAGGAGAGGAAGCCTCCAACAGAGGGTCTGGAGAGGGAGTTTCTTCTCTTACAGCAGGGGGCAGTTCCTTTTTCACCTGGAGCAGGGAGAAGAAGAAACATCAAAGGAAAAGTTGGGGATATATTCGAAATTAAAGGATTTTCATAAAGACTCTACTGGGAGCCTCCATTTCAATCGTTGGACCCGCCTTCTCCCACACTTCCACTGTGTCTCCTCTTTTGGGACCTGCTGCAGACCCTCAGATTAAAGTATTAGAACACTATGTGCAGTACTGGTGAGGAACTTCCCTCTAGACAATCAGCACAGTCCAGTACCTTGCTGTTTGGATGCCACACACATCTCCACCAGATCGCTTCAGTGGTGTGTTACGCAAAATAATGTCAATATTACAATATTGTTACCCACACAAAACAGTCTCAGAGTACAGTTCTGACTTGAAGAGTTCCCAATAATTAAATGTAGTGCACATCAAACATCTCCATTCTACCCTTCAATAGAACTCCATATCTCAGTAATGACCACTAAGACCTGCTCTGCTAACACAATTCAGATGTATAATCTGCATCACCCTGTAATATTTCAGTTTTGGGCTCCAACTTGAATCTTTCAGTGAGATTCATTCTTTAGCCCAAATGCGCTTTGAGTTTTTTGATAAATAACACGGACACATTGTTTTTCTGATGCTCCTCATTTTTTTACCCAAAAAACAACTGTTAATTCAGTACTAGAATTCCTGAACAGCGCACTTCAAACCATTTTTCTACCAATTTCTGTTACTCCACGGCAAAGGATGTGCACATAATTCTGCCAATATTCCATAATCCTTAATTTAGGTGCCCACAGTTTTGCAGACATTGTCCCACTGTGAGCTATAACATTTGTCTTGGTTTTGATTCTGCTCAAAATAGGAGAAGAGGTGAGTTGCCCAAACTGCTCGCCTGGCTAACACATATTCAAACTGGCTGGCTGGAATAACTAACCTTTGTATGTCTTACCTCTGGGGTCAAGGCACGGGCCGTTGTAGGTGGAGGCTGGGGGGCTGGCACCTCTAGCTTGGAAGTGGTGGATCGGTCAGTCAGCACTTCCTCTTTGCCTCTATGATTCATAAGGTTGGGCCAAGGCGCGGTTTGAACTGAAAGGGACGATGGCGGTCGAGCCTTAGGTGGGCGGTGTTCATGGAAGGAAACCGTGTATGCCAGCCTCCCACAATGCATCGCCAGCTCTTCATTGCGCACCCGTAGAAGTGCCATGATGTTTCCATAGCGATAGAGGTCCTCATTTTTCCCAGCCAGCAGGTTGATCCGAGGCTGATTGGTGCGGGGATAAATGGCAAAGAAGGCTTCACCCACCTTTTGCCCATTCTTGCTGGAGGCACTCCGCAAGCGCATCACCTCAATCTTCAGCCTCACATCATGGTTCTTGTCGTTCTTGCAGAATCCTTAGGAAAAAGACAGAACACGCAAACATTTAGCATCAGGTCGACATACTGGACTAGGGTGAGCCTCCCTCAATCAGACATTAACTCGGTGAAAATAGGGAGATGAAGGATCCTTCAAAATGGTAATCGTGAATGGTGATTCCATCCTAATAACTGCAAATTTGGTGTATTGCTTTGAGTGTTATGTAAAAGCAAAGTTCTTTATGTGAGGTATAGTTCTGGTGTAATTACTTAACTGCGTAATTTATGATGGACACAGTACAATAAATTATTCAGTTAATTACTACAATATAGGATCAGATGTACAGCATTTTTATTCGTTGCAAACTCTGATTCAGAGTTTGCAACCGCAAAAATGCTTTTTGCAATGTAATTTACCCATAATAGGAGTCAGTAATTTTTTTTCTCACACATAAAACGGGTTTAAAAATGGATGGAAGGGGAGAGTTGTAAATTGTGATTTATATATATATAGATATATATATATATATATATATATATATATATATCTATATATATATCTATATATATATCTATAGCTCGTAATCCTCAAAATTACTGTCGGAAAACAGCACTCGTAGGGAAGTTGACCATCACTCTCCTGTTTATTTAAACAGAGTCGACAAACGCATTTCGGCTGCAAGCCTTCGTCAGTGTCGATTATCGCGCGCACAGTAAGAAGGGGAAGTCACATGATGTGGTCGGTACTCTACATAGAGGAGGGACGAATTTCATTGCGTGCACTGCATCACATTTGGTGATGCAGTGCGCGCAACGAAATTCGTTTTATTTATTTATATGTTTACTTACCTGTTAAGGTCCGGAATCCATACATTACGACCCCCAACCCTGCCCCTCCCCCTCCCCAGTCACCGCCCGGCCGGTACTCTCACTACCGGCCGCGGCTGATATATACATATATATATATTAATTAAAGAATATTTATTCGATCAATCGCTTGATCATTGCAAAAAGGAATACAGTTTAAAATTATAAAAACATCTCATAAAACAACGATTTAAAAATACTAGTTAAAAAACATTTGATCCCAAGACCCTTTAGCAGCAAACTTAATTATGAACAAATCAGATAACAGTCATAATTCAGTGTGTACTAATGTGGGCATGGTGAGATTCAAAAAACAGTTACAAAAAAACAGTTACAATACATCAGCGTCAATACAGACTTATATAAACAGTATCGAGATCATAATCTACTCCCCAGAACAGATTTGATTATCTTGGATCTCCTCCACCAAGCAAATAACAAATATCTGGAAAAAGCAAAAGTCAACCACCTCGTAGTGTCAGATGAAAATATTCTAAATGCCTCGGCTGGCCTACTACAAGACAGTAGCCTACAAACTGGTACAATCCATTGTCTCCTATGGTCATCGTATGCATGGCAATGAAAAAGAAAAAGTATGTTGGACCCAGGTGCAGAAAGGCACGCAGGGCATAGTGAAGTTAAGCCAGTGTTACACCAACTTGATCTCCAACTATTAAGGGGCAAAGTCCCATATCAAAATTTGAGAAACAATACCCTAGCTTGGGGCGGCTCGATATCATCCAGACATACCACAAAATCATAACAAGCCTTCACATTTAAGAAGCTGGATGTCAAGGAGCCATGTACATTGCACCCGAGACTAGATCGATCTTGGAATTCCCAGTACCTTTGTTTTAATGTAGGAACCATACTTCTTTTGATCGAGCCAGGATCCTCCCATAGAGAAGCCAGATGTAATCTGAATAACCAGTCACTGATCAAATTTAGCCACTTTAAACGCCCTGATTGTTTGTGAAGAGCAATCAGCTCTATCAAGGCTTCCTTTATGGGAGATTGTATATTATAAAGTGGCCAATCGGTCTGAGGACCAGGTCCAATCTCAATGGTAACAAGGGAGTATTCTTTGGCAGATTCAGAATGGCCCTAATAAATTTATTCTCAGCGAGATTCAATTCCTATAGATTTTTGAGACCCCACAGCTCTGCTCCATACAGTGCCACTCCCAGGCCCTTGGCCCTGTGCAACTCAAGTAGCGGAGAAATGGGTCTAAACGGAGATGTTCTGGATCTCTTGGCAATCGCGCTATCTATATGTTGGAGGCAAATGGTACTCTTTTCAATTTGATGAGACCATGCTAGATTCTCACTGATATGGACCCCAAGATAATATATATATATATATATATATATATAAATATATATATATATATATATATATATTGCACAAACTCCGCTCACATTCTTCTTGCCACCTGTATTAGTGACGGAGCACGGACCACGTTTTTAGTGCATCAATGGAAGTCTTTATTGTGCTCCACCAACACCAGTCATCATATGAACATTAGATTGATTGTTCCAGTTAGCAAACAAGAACAACAGCTAAGGGCCATTGCTAACAACTAACTATGGCCCATAGTACACACGGATCCAACTACAGAGCCTTCTCTCCTGAAGAAACCCTCCATTACATTTAGGAGAGCCTCATCCATGAGCAATGCATTAGTGATTAGCGGCCCGAAGTAATACAAACTAGTAATTTGCTGTCGTCCAGGAAAGGGGTCTTCAAATGAAGCTCATGCAGAGCATGTCGTTTTGGTGTGAACATCTCACAATATAACACAGCATTCAGTGACAAACCAATAATACTAGATGGTTTCTTTGTGTGCAAAAATGATCATGCAGTGCATGTTTTAGAAGGCACTTGTAAACTTGTAGGTACATGTTAGAATTCTTCAACACCTGTGAGCCATAGTAAATTCCTATCCTACAGCTAAAAAACGAATCACACAAAGTAATAGTTGTAAGATTAACCACTTTTCCCTCTGTTATTCTGCTCAAGGTGTATTGCATCCTAGTCAGGGTGTATTGAGATTAGGTCATCATCTCTCAGCTACTCAATTTTCTATATTATCTATCTTTGTACAGAAGGTTTTTATGCCTTTGGCTATTTTCCCCCTAAGCAACATCATGGATTCAGGAAATAGTCACCCTTACGTTTCCAAGTGAGCCAAGAGAAGAGGGTGTGACCACTGCTTCTAGTTATCAACAGGCCATTAATAAATGATGAAACCTTGAGAAGGTAACCTTCTGCATACAAAGTCAGCAATCATTACATGTTTCAATTGATGCAATTACTCCCTTCATTCAATAAACTGACCAAGATGTTTCAGTATCAGAGACCACTATTTTAATCTCAAATTAGTAGAAACCCTTAAGTAAACTCATCAGTTGTAATTGGGCCCACCTATTATTCACTCTACAGAAAAGCAAAATGCCATAAACCTTTTCTTCAGTGAAAAAACTACAAATGCTCTGACAGCACAATGACAACACCAAGCTTGCTTCATCACTTACACCACCTCTTCCTGTAAAATCCCACTATGGTCATCCTACAAAATCTTGTCTTGTGCAGAATTCGCTGCCATACTGTACTTTCTCAAAATCACTTCTCACAAAGGTAATGTCTTACCCTGGTTGCTTATTAACGATTTCTGGAGACACTCCCTCACCATAGTCATTCACTGTTTCATTCAAGGCATCTACCTAGGTCTCTCAAGAAAGGACATATCATTCTAAATCATAAAGAAACCTACACTAAATCCTGATGGCTTCTCCTTAGACCGATCCATCGCTCACCTACACTACATAGGCAAGATCACTGAAAAAGCAGCCTGTGTTAGGATAGGATAGGATAATATTTATAAAGCTCAATATTACAAGAGGGTGTCAAGGCACTGAAATGATGAGGGAGGAGGGAGAAGTGCCAACATCCAGCTAAGAAGCATATAGCCAAGTTTTCAAAAGTTTCCTAAAGACCGGAAGAGAGTCCGCCTTGGAGATGAAAGGGGGCAAGGAGTTCCAGAGTTTGGTTCCCGCCACAGAAAAGGAGCGACCGCCCTATCTGGACCTGTGAAATCTGCGAGAAACAGTTTTTTCTATGAGGAGAATCTCAAGGTCCTCCCCGGAGTTACCACTGAAACAAGATTTTTAAATGTGATGAACCTTTGCTATGCATAGCCTTATATACCATATTTAGGACCTTGAAGGAGATGCGCTTCCTGATGGGGAGCCAATGCAAGGCTCAAATTCCTTCCCTGGCTGACTGATACTTCGGGATGTTAAGAATCAGCCTTGCCGCTGCGTTCTGTACCACCCAAAGCTTTCTCAGGGATACTGCGTTGATGTTAAGGTACAGAGTGTTGCAGTAGTCCAGACGGGAGGTGACTAGTGTGATGATAGTGAACGATGCAGTTTAGATGGGGTATAAGGAAGCACCTTTCTCAGGGTATTTAAGATATAGAAACAGGTGCTGACTGTACGGCTGACCTGGGCATCGAATGTTAGACCCTCATCAAAAGTAACCCCCAGATTTTTTGCTGTTATGACCGGGACAGGAAGGGGACCGCAGTCTGCAGGTCACCAGGCAAAAACTAGCCCCTCAGTTGTGACCGCATTGATCTTTAATGAATTGCCCTTCATCCAGCATACATTGATGGACATACATTGATCAAACTTTTCTGCAACTGATTGCAAAACATTTGTTATGGAAAGAATGATTTGTGTGTCGTCCACGTAGGAGAGCCCCTGGAATCTGAACGATCTCACCAACTCGGCCAGAGGGGTCACATAGAGGTTAAAAAGAGGGCGGCTCAGGGGAGATCCTTGGGGGTCCCCACAGGGAAGGCCAAAGGCCTTTGCTCTGAAGCCCCCACAACTAACAATGTGCATTCTGCCAGTCATAAAAAAGTGGAGAGGCTGCAAGGCCTTTACAGTAACTCTCACTTACAGCAGTCGCTGGGCCATGTGCCTTCTGATATTGCTGGACCCTCGTATGCACCCTAGAGTCTTCAATGGGATGTACCGGCAATGTCTTTCATTGGTTCTCCTCTTAACTTTCCGACCAACACTAGTTTGTTCATACGGGCACCTCTTGGTTCCAAAAGGTCCTCATCATCTGCGGGTTTCTTACTGTCCGTTATAATATTTAACTGCTATATAGATCCGCTTGGTGCTCCACTCAGATAAAATCATCGGGATTAACCAATATGCCCTGCTTGAAAGTCTCCTCTGTCTCAGACAGGAAACACTGCCTGCACATCATCCAGACCTGGATGTCCAGCAGGTACCTGAAGCTCAACATAACCATGACAAAATTCCTGATATTGTCCAGGAACAACAAACCGTACAAACCAAGCTCAATGAGAACCTTGACGGCTTTGAACCCCAACTTTCACCGAATGTCAAGTCACTTGAATTCACCATGTATACCAACCTGACCCACAAGTAAAACATTACCAAAAACACAAGGTCAGTCTGTCACATGTTCTCTCTTCTAAAGAAAGTGAAATTGAAAGTGACTTCAGAACTCCCGTTCAAGTCCTCATACTCTTGGAGCTGGAAGATGGGTCCATGGCTTCCAGAAGTCTACACTTGCAGTATTTCAGAGCATTCTACTTGCAGCAGTACACCTACTTCAGGGTCTGAAGAAATATAATCATATCACCCCCCCATCCTAAATATACTACATTGGCTCCGCTTGCCAACTTGCATCATCTTTAAAACCATCGGCATCATTTATAGAGCCATCACAACCAGGAGCCCAACTTATTTTCCAGAGAAGTTCACAATTTCTGTTCTGGACACATCAGCTGCAAGGACATTATCAAACTCCAGACTGAAAAGTGTAAAAAGAAGAAAGCAAGGTAGCAGGCCTTTTCCATCTCTGCACCAAGGATCTCGAACACTATATGCCAAATCCATCAGGACCTCCGCAAAGCTGCTCCAGTTTCGTAAAAAGTTGAATGCACACCTCCTTAAAGAACACTAAATCACAATGCATTACAACTACCTGTCCTATCGCTCGTTGGCATTATGCTAGCCACAGACCTTGTTCAGTACTCCCCTGTATTTTGGTTATGTTTGTACTACAGAAAAATCGCATACATACATGCTACTGACTTTTTAAATCTACTGAGGCCTGGGGCATATTCACAATGTCTAGCAGCGCATGAACATTATTTCAAACTCTTTGAAGGTCATCCAATGCTTCTCACTTGAGTCTTAAGTATTAATGAAAAAAGCTTAGTCATGGAGAAAAATACAACCAAGAAAAAGTTAATAGGTATGTCAGTTGCCAAATCTCAGCTTCAATCTGAAAGCTTGAGTAGAGATGAATTTGGTATTCCAATGACCGTACAATATTTTCACTTGACATAATGCATAGACTACCCGTCAATCCAGAATTAAACTGGGAGGACCATACAAAGCTATTGGCTCAGTCTCAACTCTTAGGGGCAGATTTACAAGCCCCTTGCGCCTCATTTACGCTGCCGTTGCGTCACTTTTGTGACGCAGCGGCAGCGCAAATCCTGCTCCATCGCAGGGGTACTTACAACGTGACGCATCTGGGAGATGCGTCACGTTGTAATGCCCTGCGCCACATGTAGGCGTTCCTGTCCAGGGGGGGGCGTTCCAGCGCAGGAACGCCTCCTAAAAGTGGCTGAGTGAAATCTACTAGATTTCACGTAGTCACTTTTAGGCCCATGCTGCGCCAAAACCCTGCGCCTGCCTGAAGCAGGCGTAAGGATTGACGCAGCATTAACTAGATAGGGCCCCCAGAGCATTGCTGGAGCTGCATCGCGCTTGTGACGCAACTCCAGGTTTTATTTAATTTTACACCCCATAAGAGTGACAGCTATTTTCAATATGTTGCTTTTTTGTATTTTTGTGTGTGTAGTATATTAGTCTTCTATATTGCGTACTTTGAACCGAGTCACACCTAGGTGTTTATAACAAGCAACAATTGAGAGCTCTGGAGTTGAGGCTGGAGGCAGGGCAAGTTTCTCACAGTGTCTATCAGTGGGTCAAAAAGAAGTCCAGAATACATGGTCATCCAATACTCAACCTCTCTCCAGAGAGCACATAGACAGCCATTGATTGACAAAGCCCATAGTCCTGGCTGGTTTAAGTGTATGTAAATTGGTGCGTTATATATCTGGATCTAATAACAGAAAACTCAGAAAGACACCAACATACTTTGGTGGCACGCTATGGAAATCACAGAAATGTAGTTGACATTTAAGCCATGCCTATAATACATAATCCACGCTTCTTATAGAGCCCCGACCCCACCCACTTTTTTCATCCCGCTTAATGCTCTTGCCCTCATTATCGTACCAGAGCCATTGTAAACTAGACTCCAGAATTTCTGAGAATCTTAAAAGCTAAAGCAGTAAGCGTTGTCTGCCAACTAAATGAAAATAAATATATATATGTATATTTTTAGCCAATCATTTTTGACAAATGGTTTTCATCTTCCCAGGCTGGGACAAGGATTTTCAGTAGGGTCCTAGGAGCCAGGGCTGGCTTCCCCTGGCCGGCTCTTTTCAAGGCCTGTGCAGTCACTTCAAAGTTATATGCATATATCACAACAGAAGGCATGGTATATATGCTTACATTCATGATGAGGCAGCAAGCATTCGCTACGATTAGATGGCACTATATGCTGGTGTCAGCTCCAACTGTGTCTCAGGATATTTGTTTTCAGAGCACCTTTTTCAAAAGAATAACAGAGGGAACTTGCTTGATTTTGTAGCTCAGACCCACCAAAAGCTTCTGGTTAGTTTGCATCCACCAACTTAGATGGAACAGGTGTCACTGTCTGTAATCTCTTTTACTACTCACATTAGAGTATTGAGTCATAAACCTTTGTAAGAAGTCGAGGTCCGTGACTATCATTCGTGCCTCATTCTTAACCCAACTAGATATAACTAATCGTAGTGGCAGATGATTACTTTCATTCTCTCATGAATCTCGAATCCAGTATTTTGACCATTATTAAATGTCTTCCCTGTAGGTATATCATTCATAAACTGCATATAGAGAGTGGTCTGTTGTTGAGGAGTGGGGCATCTGGGAACGGGATGTATACCACATTATGTGCCAGATGTATGAAGCTCAAATGGGTTCGCAAACGCCGAAATTCGGCGTTTGCGAACTCATTTGAGCAAAATAGTATGTATGTAGCAAATTTCAGTGCGAAATAGGGAATCGCAAATTTGCGATTCCTTATTTTGCGATTGCATTTAAGGAATCGCAAAATTTGCGATTCCTTAAATGCAATGTATGATGCAAAAAAAATTGCTAATTGTCCCTAAGGAATCGCAAATTACCACCAACTTCAAGTTTGTGGTAATTTGCAAATTTCTTGAAAAATGTCCATTTTTGCATTTTTCAAAGTGCCATGTGATGCACATACATGCCCTTAGGGCATGTATGTGCACCACATGTGCACCCATGCTTATTTCAGGGGTGCAACAGGGTGTCCTTTGGACACCCCTGCACCCTTAAATTATTCTCAATTTGCGATTAGCAAATTGCGAATCGCAAATTGAGAATAATTTCACATTCATTCCTATGGGCCTCCTGGCCCATAAAAATGAATGGGAAATTATTCCTTAATTGCGATTAGCAATTTGCTAATCGCAATTAAGGAATTTTAAGAAATCGCTAAAAAATAGCGAATTTCTACATACATACCATTTTGCAATTCTCAAATAGCGATTCCTTAAAAATCGCTATTTGAGAATCGCAAAAGTGTATCTTGATACATCTGGCCCCATATCGCTCTGCGCTGACGATGCCTTAATCTTACTCCGAGATGTGGCTGCATTGCTTCCGGGCCATATGAAGATATTAGATACCTTCTTGAGATTTCTGGGCTACCTGTGAACTGGGATAACATAACATAACACATTGTGTATTTGTTAAGCGCACATTTACCCCATCGGCATCTCTTGGCCTTGAATATCAGATGTTTATTGTTACCCAACTCAATGGTACTCATTTTATCGACCTCAGATCGATGAAAGGCTCAGTGGACCCATCGGGATTAGAACCTGTGACCATGAGTTCTAACACAGGCCCCTGCAGTGGATGCATTAGTCCACTGAGCCACCAGACCCGGCTAAGTCC
This sequence comes from Lissotriton helveticus, assembly GCF_964261635.1. Lineage (NCBI taxonomy): Eukaryota > Metazoa > Chordata > Amphibia > Caudata > Salamandridae > Lissotriton > Lissotriton helveticus. The sequence continues at coordinate 212,462,589 of NC_136062.1, read as the reverse complement.
TGTGTATTTCCTCTGGTGCGCAGACAGGCTGCGGAATGGGATGCTCCCCCTATGACCAGTCTATAATGGTGCTATGACACCTTTAAATATCTAGTTATCCAAATATGTCACACTGAACAAGATGTCAAGGAGGGGAATCTGGACAAGTTTGGCACGACCATGGAGTTGCCGTGACACAGACCTCGCGGCGGGCACCCTACACCGCGAGACTTCATCCTCATATTCCGTCTCCTGCATATCAGGATGGCAGGAAGAATTCTACCTATATAACTTAGACCCCTAACCCTCACAAAAGGGCGGGCCTCGACGACATTGGGCTTACAATTTTAAACAAATATACAGACATACAGGATTCCCTATTGATTCTCATCTCTTGGATAAATAACATTGCCTGCCCTGCTGTGGTTACATTTTATTGTCCGATACAACTGCACTGCTTGTGGCACTGGGTTAAGGCCTGCGCCCCCCCCCCCTCTTCTTGGTATCCCAGGTGCATCATCTACAAGAATTTAATACACCTTACAAGGCTCGCTGAGGTTGGATCCTTTCATACTTCGCCTCATGCACATCTATAGCCCCCTGGTCTCGCCCAGGGACAGTCTCTGCCTTGATATTATACACTTTATTCTCTTTGTTTAGCGCCCTGTTATTCCTTCATTGATGGATAAAATACCTCAAATATAGATGGCCCTGTGTGATCACTACTCAATTATGATGAATCTTACGCCCCGATGAAGGACTTCTAATATTTGATACTCCCAAAACGCGCGTCGGCGCACTCACCCTGTCTCTATGTTTGTTGTGATTTTTTTGTATTTAATGTGTCAACTTTTTGTCTTATGTATATGTTCATTGTAGTTGTGTATTTTATTGTAGTGTTTTCTTCACATGATTTGTAAGTCTGCTATTTTGATATATATACAGCTATTGTTTCTTTTGTATAGATTTAGGGCTCTTTTTCTTTGCACACGCTATTATAGGGATTAGTTATCACATGTATAAGTGTGTCTTTTAGAATAAAGTGTGATAAATCTAATGAAAAACAAATAAGAAAAATATGCATATTTTTAATAATAAATGATTGTAAACTAAAAACTCTGTGGGTCATATATGCATTTAGGTATATTACCATTTTTTTTGAATATTCAGTGGGGGATATTGCTCACATTGATTCATGGGGAATCTGGACAAGGCCGTGGGCTCCATTAGGCATCCCTGCCTTTCTGTAGCTCTCTTCCACTGTCTCTGCCGGGTCGGGTGGCTACATCTAAAATATTAGCTCTCCCCCGACTATTGTACCTCTTTGTAGCCCTGCTACTCCTGCTCCCTAGGAGCTTCTTTCGTGAGCTGAATGCGTTGTTGCTTCAACTGATATGAGGCTCGGTACGTTGTCAGGTCGCCTTAAATACAATACAACGCCCCTTTAATGACGGCGGCTTGGGGGCACCCCACTTTGAGCTTTACCAAGGATGTGAGTACATACACTTGGCTGTCCGATTCAGCCTACAGTACACAACACGAGTTTAAACAGAAGGTGGTGAAGGTGGTGGAGCGCCCTTGTTGGCACATATATATGCACTCTAAAGGCTCGGCGCTACCATATTTCCTCGCAATTGTTATTTGGGATTTGCCTACATTGTGCAGGGCAGCACAACATCCTGACCTGGCTACTTTGAGCGAAGTGGAGCTCACACTGCTGGGTTACCTCTTCAATGAGGGTACACTCATGTTCTTTCAGGATCTAGTGTAGTCATATGGTTTAAACAAGGGACAGTTCCTCATAAACAGGGTTCTCCGAAATGTTATCCTGGAGACATGGAATGCAGACAAATCCGAACACCCCATTTCCCAGATGCTACACGTCCTCCTCTCTGCCACTTGCACCCGCCACGCCATTACGGCTTTATACACGGTTGTGAAGTGCTAGGACAGCTGCGGTCTAGCTACTTGCACATGGCACATAGTGCAGCAATAATATCAATGGGACACACCAGCTACTTAGTCGGACCGGAAGTCCCGAGCCACGCCTGGCCAGAGAGTGATACATTGTGTGGAATGGGATCCGGGTCGCTCTTGCTGCCAGAAACACTAGAACGTTTCATCCCTTATCAGGTTGGTCATGTAACAAATTGAACAAACATAACTAGCACATCAAGTCAGCCAATCTTCGGTTCGGCTTAGGGTTCGGTCTCAGATGATATTGGTGATGGTGAGTGTCTCTTGGACTATGTGACATTGGAACTCCCACACGGGTGGCCTGTTGTTCCGGACTACAGTGATCGGGTCCTTGGGGTCTCGATGGACTTAATGGGATACTTGCTCCTTATATGTCGTTGGGTTCTGCCGCAGAGATGTCTAGGGGTTCTGGCCCTTCTGTCATTGGTGGTTCTGTGACTGGAGTGGGAATTCTATTAAACCATGAAACATTTCTGGTCACTGTCTCGCCGTCTCTTTCCGCCGTGATAGCTGTGCCTTTGGTGGCTTTACCATCCACACTCCTGGTTCGTAAGGTGTTTTGAACTTCCCCGTGTTCCAGCAATTTCAGATTAGTACAAAGCATCCGGGTATCAGGACACGGGTCTTTGCTTTGCGTCATCAGTCGGCGCGATCGTTGGTGCTTTGTCTCTTCATCTGAGTTGTCTTTGGGTCGTATGGTGGCTGTTCCTCACCAGCTACTCTTGGAAACATGTCGTTCCGTGGTCCGGCCAGCATGAGGGACCACGGAGATCTTTGAGTTGTGCAATGGGGTGTGCTGCGATACTCCCTCAAGAATTGTTGTAGCCTGTATTCTGGGTCGGCACTTTCTGCTGCCGCGATTCGCAACACTGTGTTAGGAAGATAACTGCTCTGGTTGCTGACAGCGATGCACACTCTCACTCCCACACCTGAATAGTGCCTACTGGGGAAGCAACATCATTTTATAGATGTGGCTTTTTGTATTATTGAAGCACAGCATATCCATGGAATGGAAGTCTCTTGCACCCCCAGATACACAACGGTGGTTGAGTGCCTTGCTGACTTGGACTAGGGCCGAAACACTCAAACTCTAGTTGCTCAGTATGAGAGGGGATTCCCGGACCGAAAGTGAGTGCTGGGAAACCTTCCTATTCATAGTGAAAGTGAAAACGGATGAACGACCCTCTTGAATGACAATCGGCTCTTCTACATTAGTTAGGACTGGCTCAACAGGCGCTACAATGATTGCTCTGTTATAGCTAGCACCATGTCCACTGCGCTGTACATACATGACACATTTATGCCCTAGCTTGCATGACCGCCCCAGAACGTACCCTCCGAGTTGCTATCACGTCTGGACACAAACTTTGAATAACCACAAGACACTTATTCCTCCTGCCGCCTCCTGTGACATACTGCTAGATTTATCAAAGACCCGTTTTGCGAGTCTTTAATAGCGATTCATAAGGAATCGCTATTAAGGACTTGCAAAACGGGATTCATGTAGGAATTGCAAAAAATATTGCGATTCCTACATGTTCCTTATTTGCGATTAGCAATTTGTTAATCGCAAATAAGGATGCGATTTCAAGGGTGCAGGGGTGTCCAAAGGACACCCTGTAGCACCCCTGAAATGTGAATTTACACTGATGTTGTGCACACACATGTCCAAAGGACATGTGTGTGTGTAACATGCAACTTAGAAAAATGCATTTAAATCCATTTTTCTAAGTTTTTGCTATTTACCACGAGGTTTGACTTCGTGGTAAATAGCGGTCCTAAATTGCGAATTCGCAATTTTTAAATGTTTCATGAATAGCATTTAAGGAATTTCTAATAGAGATTCCTTAAATGCTAATCCTCGCAAATTTGCGAATTCTTTATTAGCGATTTTTGCATTTGGGATGATGAATCCCAAATGCAAAAATTGCACTTGCAAAGGGCCAGATTCTCAGAATCTGGCCCTTTTGCGAGCGCATTTCGCTTGATGAATCTGGCTGATAGAGTATAGTCCTTCCGCACCCTCACTGACATGCTCCTTTCCTTAAAAATTGAACCTTTACGTACCGTCAGGGATTCACCTGGCATGGTGGGGTAATGGCAGGAACGTCCACACATTTCGGACAGCTGATTAGGAAATAATGAGATCTTGCAATGTTTAATTCTTTATGGCTAATTACTTATTATTTTTATGACCTGCTTCCCTTGCGCAATTATGTAACCCAAACAGGGGCCATTGATATTGTCACTATTGCCTGTTGTATTACCCGGACAATCCCCTATTTCTGATGTTGTAGCACTGGAATTATGTGTCAGGAGTACCAATAATGATCATTGCATTGCAACAAAAAGCTGTTAATAAAAATAATTGAAAGACAAAAAAAGAGATCAAAATCTCAATTCCTCCTGAGGTGTTCAAAAAGATAAATAAGTGCCCTTTGGAATTTGACAGGCAGTCAATTAAGATTGTGAGAGATTACCCAGTTCTTCTCAGTCAAATTTTAAAATGAGGCCCCCAATCCACCAACATAGTTACTTTCACATAGGTAGCTACACAGTTGACGGTCTATACAAAACGTATTGTAATTTTAAAAGCTTTGTTAGACAGAGCACAACCCAAAAGTTTGTTACCACAATTATTTAAGTAAATCAAACATGCGTGACATCATATATAGCATGACTCAAGTATTGTCCAAAACAGTTACCCGAAGAAAGTGTTCGAAAACAGAGTGATTAGATTAGAATTAATAGCGAGCGAATATAAAATCTAATCTAATCACTCTTTTTTCGAGCACTTTCTTCGGGTTACTGTTTGTCTCTTGTGTGATTTCACAACACTAATACCGTCTTTCACTTTTGTTCTTGTTTTTTCTTCTTCTCTTTTTTTGCTTTTCCTTCCCTCAGTATCCTTAAAGTTTGTAAGTTTCTTAGTATATTCACTTTCGTGTTTTTTTATACTATGTATTTAAGTTTTAAGGTAATACCATCAAGAAAATACAGAAGAATGTTTGGCTTCGAATTGTTCTTGTGAGCTAAATGAGATGTACACATTTTTTGTACAGCCTTGAAAAAGTTGTCCCAAGACAAAACACGTGTCGGCTGTGAATTTCTTTATGTCTACGTGTCAACTGTGATGAGTCAACTTTGATGAAGACTTGAAAATAAAAAGACTCTTCTGTTTTGTTGGACAATACTTGAGTTGCGCTATATATGATGTCACGCGTGTTAGAATTACTTAAATCATTGTGGTAACAAACTTTTGGGTTGTGCTCTGTCTAACAAAGCTTTTGGTCTTATTTGGATGTGGGGTCTCCTACATACAGTACAACAATGTGGATGGCACAGTGTTCGACATTGAGCACGCTGGAGAATATCCCTGTGTTTATATCTTGACTTCTAATACAAACTTGCACAGAGGTGCTGGCCAGCATATACCACTGCTATCTTGTGCTTAGTGTAAACGTATTGTAATTTTCTATCAAATGGATACCTCTGAAATCTTTAAAATCTAAGAAGACTATTAACAGCGACTCAAAATATTTAATCACAAATCCCCATGTTCACTACATATCTAAAATTTTACCCATTTTGCCATATCAATGAAGATTATTGATAATAGTCCACCTACAGGTCTTCATCTATTGGGCCCATTTGTACTTTTGGTAGATAGTTGAATAGTAGTCTAAGGAAATTCACTCCACCCAGTAGCCAAGTCTCCTGAAATATTAGTTTGTGTTGAATAACAAAAGTAATCAAAACCACTTTCCTAACTGATGGCCCAGTGTATGCACATTTGTAACTACAATATCAAGATTCTTCTCCCTGTTATTTAAACTTGTCTAATGTATGGTTAACAAGTGTTTGAACATGACAAGCCAAGGATTTAATAAGATCTCTAAGATTTCCTTTGGTGCTTTTGATTTTTGTTTTAAATCTTCTCTTTCAGTTGTACTTATTAGTACTACTCTGATCATGCTATGCGTTCCTGACCCTTCATGCACCTACCTCAAAATTGACTTTTTTTTTCTTCGTTTTTTTTTTGCCCCCACACCCCTCGGAGAATCGAAGGATCCCACCCACCACCCCCCTGTCACCCACCCACAATGGGAAGGGACCACCCTTCAGGTTCTACTGCCGTTGGAGAGGCAGCTTCTGCAGCAGTCTACCTGAAGAGTCCTACCACCACCCCCACCAAGTAACTTTGCATCTCGAGAAGTTAATCTCTTTGACTTTAGCCTATTTGAGTCAACACAATCGGAACAAAAAAAAGCATTATAATCTTAACTAAATAGTAAGTCTCTGTAGTTTTAGCTTTTGCTTTAGCTTTTACTTAGTCCAGAGAGATAATGTTCAGCTTCTTTGGGATCGTTGAAAAAGTAAGTGCGCCCACCTTTCATAACTTTCAACCGTGCCGGTTCTTGGAGAAAGGCTTGGCCCCCGTAGATTTAATTGGGTTTATCAGTTTACGTAGTTCCCAACGTCTGTCCATTGTGGCTCTGCTGAGGTCAGACCTGACAAATAAAGACAAATTCCCTATTGCTATGGGAGTGTTAGGGCGCGCTTTCTTGTCTCAGCAAGAAGTTGCCGAAGAAAATAATAAAGGGACGAGGAAATGTGCTTTCTTTGTTTTTTTGAATTAGGGGTAAACGGTGTGCTCGTTGGATTTGGGAATCCCAGTCCCAATCAGCTAAATCCGGAAAAGCCTTTCGCAGTAAACTTACCAGATAAGCTCTCGGGTTTGATCCCTCTGATCCTTCCGGCACCCCAAAAAGTCTCAGATTTGATCTCCTCTGTTTATTTTCTAAATCCTCGACTTTGAGTTGTAGTGCGATTATCTGGGTGTCATGTTGATTTACCACTGTGTGTGTACGGGTTGTTGTTTCCTCTATGCCTACTACTCTGTGCTGGAGCTCTTCAATGTCTTGTGAGACCCCACAAAATGTGGAGGTTAGATCAGATAGGGCAGATTGAAGTTTGTTGTTATCTTCGCGTACTTGCAAGTAGTGCTCTTGTGCTTCAGTGCGCTGATTAGTTAATATTTGGAGTATTGTATCAAGCTGAGTAGAGTTGGAATCTTGCTTGCCCCCCCCCTTCTGGGTTCAGAGATAAGATACTATTCCTAGCCATCGGAGAAGATGAAGAGGATAGTAGAGTGTTCGTGTTTGACGCAGATAAGGCAGTAGATATAACTGGGGTGTTATCATCGACAATTAGATCTGTAGTGTTATCTTTCTTCTCTCCATCTGTAACTGCCAGTTTTAGATTGGTTAGTATCGTGGAGTCACCCGCTAAGGTTACTGAGGTATGTTGTAGCATAGATGTAGATGTAGACATATTTTGTTCCAATGTAACCTTGGCAGTTACATTAACTGGTTCACTTAGAATACTGTTATCTGGGAGAACTAGGCCACTTGACAGACTGGAATTTGAATCAGGGTCCGTGGGGCTTGTTCCAGATAACCTTAATGTCATATTTTTAACCAGTCCTTTAGCCTCAATCCATTTTCTGACAGGACTTTTATCGACCAGAATTTTCTTAGCAGACGCTATATTGTTAATAACAGTTCGATTTAAGGTAGTGCTAACTTTCACCCCCTTTTTGGTCTTAAATTTGCCTTTTGTTTTACGTCTTCTAGTCGCCAAAGATTTTGTTACATTTTCAGATGGATCAGCTGATTCATCTTCTCCTGTCTCATTTTCATATTCGTCGTAAGAGCCTAGGTCTGCACTCTCTTCGCCTGTCACCACAACAGAGTTGAGCTTCTTTTGTTGTGGCCTTATACTGTCGTGTCCTGCATCAGCAGAATCAATTATTTGCACGGTTTCAGAAGTTTCAGAAGTTAATAGTAGTTCGATAGATTGTATGGCTTGGAGGTTAGATGCCTCATCAGTAGTTTGTGCAATTGACTTGGCAATTGAATTGGCATTTTTCCTTATAGTTTCCTTTAGAGCTTTATTTGTTTCTGTCTCTTGATTTTTGGATAATGTATCACTTGACCCATTGATTATTTCAGTAACTTCCGGGGTTATTTTTCCGGGCATATTGGACATACTGCTTGGACTTGCGGGGTTGTTAGTATCATTAAGTACATTGTTTTTAGGTCCAAAGTTCCCCGCCCCCGTCTTAAATTTTTGCTTTGCAGCATTTTTTGCGATTTTTTTTAATGAGGAAATACTCAAGTCAGTTAAATCAAATTGTTCTAAGGGACAGCATGGAGGCTTACCGGGAGCTGGTTTTCCAGTGTTTTTGTCCATATTCTTGTCAGCCGGTGCCTTGGACGTAGACGAAGACTCCTTGAGGCCGTAGGGCGCTGTCTCTCCCTCTGGAGCCTTAAAGGCTGATGATGCAGCAGCGCCCGTAGGTTTAGTTGTTTGGTCCGAGGTTCCGTTTGCCAGCAGCAAGTTGAGCACTGGAGGCACCAAAACCAAAACCTCCCCCGGCGCAGCTGCTGCACCTGTGGTCCCCGCCCCCGCTCCCTCAGCTGTTGGAATCGCCGCCGCGTCTGCCAGATTCGCCGCGTTTGAACTCCCCGTGCTAGCACCTGTGGAGGGGGGGGGCAGCGGTGGCCTTAGTGTTCCGCGTGATTCGTGGCGGATTCTTGGGAGACATGGCGCGCAACCACCAGGTGCGAGCAGGTTGAAGACTCTTCCAGCTGGTCTCCGATCCGTAGAGCAGGCTGCGACCGAGCGTCCGACGGTCCTGGAGAGACTTGGAAGCCAAAGCATCAGCGGGAGCCGGTGAGCAAGTTTGCTTTTAAGAAGCACATTTATTATTCAAATATGTTACTTTCTAAAGTCCGGTTTCAGGTTTTGTTCATGCTCCGTTATGTCGAGAAGAGACAGCCGTTTTCTCAGTCGCGCCCGGAGGGGGTGAGGAGCTCCAGGATTAGCCGCCGACGGCTCGCGTCCTCACTCCGCCATCTTGTCAGCGACCTCACCTACCTCAAAATTGACATTGACTCTCCTAGGTTAATGTAGTCAAGTCTTTCCTTAACACTGTATCAATCTGGCCCTTTATTAAATCATCACATTTCACCTAATCTAGAGGCTCTAGTTTTCTCTCTTGATTTTTTCTTGCCTAACCTAAATAAGTCAAAGTAATCTAAGTTAGATCTCTCCCAGGGGTGTGCACCTGCTTGGCAGGTGTTTTTTGTTTACAAAGGAAACACACAGTTCATAGGTATGATTTAGAGTTGGCACAACCATACTTCTACATTGACTGTATCTGCCTTGACAATCATATATCCCTGCTGATGCTTTTAAAGGACAAGATGTGATTTTGATAGCGACAAGCTTTGTCAGCTGAATATTTTTGAATTTTGTACAACCTGGTAGGGTGCTGGGTTGAAGGCAATACTCTGCCTTGGGTACAGAAGGTTGCTCTAGTTGGTGTCTCAAGTCCTAGCCTGGGAGACTTGACCTCTGGAGTCCATAAGGGCTTCACTAACCTCTGAGCTGGTCAGTCCAGAGGGACAGAATAATCTTCCCACGTTTGATGGAAAGGTGGCTCTGGCAATTGCAAAAATGCCCCAGACAGAGACACTGGCTTCACTGAGCTGCCACTGTGGTTTTGTCTAAGCTTGTCATCCGCTGAGGAGCACAAGACAGCTCCCCAGTTTGGCAGCACTCTGCTCTGCCAGCCTAGTGATTCAGCATCAGATTCTCAGAGGTTCTATCTGCCTTACTAGAACGCATCCCTGGTTAGCTGAGGTTGGTTAAGTCCCTGCACCCTTTCAGACTTTGCAGGAAGCCATTTTTCATCATCAATTAGCCCACCACAAAGTGGGGTCCAGAAATAGAAAAAGTTGAAGAACGCCACCCTGGCTGGCCCTCCAGCCATTTGGTCTGCCAGCCTCTGACCAGATGGCCATGGCCAGTCACTGACAAGATGGCCATTACTAGCCACCGAGCAGATAGCCCAGGACAGTCACCTATGAAAAGTTCCCGGCTAATCAAGGACCATATAGCCCAAGCGACTGAACAGATAGCTCAGGTCCACTGTCATTGCTGGCCAGAAGCCTCAAGGCCCTAGAGCCACCAACCACTTGCCTCCACCAGTGCTAACTCGGGTCATCTGGTTATCTGCTGATCTGCAAAAGGAGTCTACCCGCAACCTAGTGGTACAGGTTGAGACAGAAAGACCCATATACCACACACCATGTGGCATGTCAAGGCAGCCTCCCTTGGGCTAGTGCCCTGACACCCACCCCTCCCCCATCATCGGCAGCACACGACTCTTGCCCCGGTGTCCATGGAGATAAAAGTAGGACGTAAAGAAGACTTTGTTCCAATCTCTTTCTTTCTTCTTTCTTTATTCCACAGGTGCCCACTAATACACAGTTGACCTTTCCTAATGGAGTCCAGCTTCTCTTTCCACCCTTCCTAGAATCTTCCCACCACATTCTGAATTCTACACAGCAATCTTTACACATCTCCCTTTGCAACGCAATTATAACAATATTCAAACAATAATAATAAATATCCACACAATAATAAAAATATACATATCAGAAAACATACAAGAATTGAACAAAATGAGAACATCAAGGATATAATTATATCATAGCATATTATTAATAACAACGTAAATCACTCAGCGTGGGCATGCCCAAAGGTTGCTTTCCTTTACATATATTTACAAAACTACAAGTAGACTCATCAGATAGAAGTACCACATTGCGTTTCACTTCTTAATTCTTGCTGGTTCAGTGAATCTACTCTCACCTTTACACACAATTCCACCCTTCCTTACTACCACTCAATCTCCTTCTTTCAACTACTGAGGCTTTACCCTTTGAATATAATCATAATACTTCTTAGTTTTGTCCTGAAAACTTGAGGCTCTCTCTTTGATGACCTTACGATCCACACTCACATCACCAGTACTGCATAACCACACTAGACACTCCTTCCTTACCAGCTTTCTTTCCTTTAACAAAACAAAGGATGACACCCCAGTCACTAAATGTGGTGTTGTCTTATGTGCCCAGATCCTTTTCCTTAATTCTTTCTTCCACGGAAGTTGGTTAATCAGTGAAAATTGAATATTCACCATAACCATCCTGTTGACCCTCCAATCCATTGGCCTGTGGCTTGAACAAAGCTACTCTCTCATGAACAATGCCCATACAGGCTAGATAGCTTGTCATTTCACGGGAAATTAACTGGACCCCATTGTCTGAAACCAAGGTCTTAGGAGTCCCTTCCTCCACAAAGACTCTCTCCAAAAATTCAATTACATTAGTAGTCATGATCTGTTCAAATGTTTCCATAACAAAACACATAATCAATCAATCAATCAAAGCATTTATATAGCGCGCTACTCACCCGGAGGGTCTCAAGGCGCTTGGGGAGGGGGTGGTCCGCTACTGCTCGAACAGCCAGGTCTTGAGCTGCTTCCTGAAGGCGAGGTGGTCCTGAGTCCGGCGGAGGTGGGTCGGGAGGGAGTTCCACGTCTTGGCGGCCAGGTAGGAGAAGGACCTTCCTCCTGCGGTGGCCCTTTGGATGCGGGGGACGGCGGCAAGGGCGTGGTTGGTCGAACGGAGCTGGCGTGTTGGAGTGTAGAAGCTGAGGCGGCTGTTGAGGTATCTTGGTCCTTGGTTGTGTAGGGCTTTGTGTGCGTGGGTGAGGAGTCGGAACGTGATTCTCTTGTTGACCGGGAGCCAGTGCAGGTGTCTCAGGTGTCCGGAGATGTGGCTGTGTCGGGGGATGTCGAGGATGAGTCTTGCTGAGGCGTTCTGGATCCGCTGGAGTCTCTTCTGGAGTTTGGCAGTGGTTCCGGCGTAGAGGGAGTTGCCGTAGTCCAGTCGGCTGGTGACGAGGGCCTGGGTGACCGTCTTCCTGGTCTCGGTGGGGATCCACCGGAAGATCTTACGTAGCATGGGCAGGATGTTGAAGCACGATGAGGAGACGGCGTTGACTTGTCTGGTCATGGAGAGGGAGGAGTCCAGGATGAAGCCCAGGTTGCGTGCGTGGTCTGTCGGTCTGGGTGCGCTGCCCAGGGTGGGGGGCTACCAGGAGTCGTCCCAGGCGGAGGGTGACGAGCCCAGGATCAGGACTTCCGTCTTGTCTGAGTTCAGTTTCAGGCGGCTGTTCTTCATCCACTCGGCGACGTCTTTCATCCCTTCGTGTAGGTTGGTTCTTGCGGTGGCGGGGTCGTTGGTGAGGGAGAGGATCAGCTGGGTGTCGTCGGCGTAAGAGATGATCTTGAGGTTGTGTTGGCGTGCGATGGCCGCGAGGGGGCTCATGTAGACATTGAAGAGGGTGGGGCTGAGCGAGGAGCCTTGAGGAACGCCGCAGATGACTTTGGTGGCTTCTGATCTGAACGGGGGTAGGCGGACTCTCTGTGTCCTTCCGGCGAGGAAATAGATGATCCAATCGAGGGCCTTTTCTTGGATTCCGATGTTGCTGAGGCGCTGCACTAGGGTGCGGTGGCAGACAGTGTCGAATGCCGCGGAGAGGTCCAGGAGGATGAGGGCCGCAGTCTCCCCGTTGTCGAGCAGGGCTCGGATGTCGTCGGTAGTATGATAGTTTACTATAATCAAAATAAATCTGTTTCTCACACCTAGTTAGGCACAGGACCAATAAAGTCAATGGCTAATCTTTCCCACGGCTTCATGGGAAATTCTGAAGTTTCTAGGAGTGGCTGCCTGACCACCTTGGTTTTGTCACTATTTACACATGCCATGCACGTTTCTACCTCAGCTTCGACATAACAATCCATCCCAGGCTACCAATCAGACTGCGCACTCTCCTTTTTGTCATGTTTCTTCCTGGATGTCCTTCATGAACTAAAGCAACAATTTGATTCCGAACATCAAGAATCAAGAGGAAGAACAATCTGACTCCTTCTCAACACCTTATCCCCAACAACACTGAACTCATCCTTCAGTTTGTAAAATTCCTTAAGATTACAGTTCAAAACATCATCTTTGTGCCAACCTTGAACTATTCAAGTGCTCACTTCAGTCAATAGCAAATCCTCGTCCATGGCTAACTTCCATTCCTCACAACCTAGGGCCATTCCACCGTCTTCACAATCCGTAATCACCTCACTTTCTCCAAATTTTCCTTCCAACATCTTCCTCTCCTTGCATTCTCCATCATTCACAGGCAACCTGGATAAACAATCTGCAACAACATTCTTACAACCTTTGACATACTCTACCTCAAAATTGTAGTCAAGAACCGATAACATCCACCTCGATATCCTTGTGTGATATTACCTTCTAATCCACAACCACCTTTGAATATGTAAGTGAGTGGTTGATGATCTGTTTTTATCATAAAAGGAATACCCCACACATAATACTTGAAATGTTTGGTGCCCCAACAACAGGTGAGAGCCTCCTTCTCAATGACCGAGTAAGAAGCTTCTGCACCCCTCAACCTCCTCGATGTGAATCCTATCACCCACTCCTCACCATTCAAACACTGCATCAAAACTGCCCCCCAAACCAACACCACTTGCATCAGTTGTGATGTATGTTTTTCCAGATACTTCAAAGTGTCCCAAGGTAGGCGCCTGTGCTATGCACTCCTTAACATTTTTAAACGATTCTTTAAAATTCTCACTCCAGACAAACAACACATCTTTTGCCATAATCATTCTTAATGGTTCAACAATATCTGTAAAATCCTTAACATATTTTGAACAATACTCAGCGAGACCAGGAAAATATTTCAACTCATCTTTGTTTTTAAGTTCTGGTGTGTTTTCAGTGGCATTTACAATACTCTTCTTGGGCCTAACTTCACTCGCATTTAAGATATGTCCTAAATATGTCACTTCCCTTTTTCTCAACTGACATTTCTCTCTTTTAATAGTTAAACCATGGTTCTCCAATCTTCTCATTACATCATCAAACAGCACATCGTGATCTTTTTCATCCTTCCCCAATATAGGTATGTCGTCCTGGAAGCACATCACTTGACCAATGTCCCCAAATATGTTCTTCATCACCCTCTGAAAGACAGTAAAGGCTGATGCTAATCCAAATGGCATCCTCTTATAACAGAGCATCTCCAAGGGCCTTATAAAGGACGTTAGATGGCGTGACCCCTCATACAAGTTAAGCTGATGGTAGGCAGATGACATGTCTAGAACACTGAAGAGCGCTCCACCCCCATCACAGCAATGGTCTCAGATATGTTAGGAAGGGGTTGCCTGTCCACACATATACTCTTGTTAAGATCACGTAAGTCCACACATAACCAGATTTTACCCCCTTCCTTCGGTGCCACCAAAACAGGGGTCAACCATTCCGATGCTTCAATTGGCTCAATTATGTCCTGTTTATCCACCTCCTTATGTAAGGGCTCCTCATCATATTTGGCACATTCCTTGCCTTGTGCACAACTGGTCTAATCCCTTTCTTCAATATTATCTTATGGGAAAATCCCTTCAACAAACCAAATTCATCCATAAACACCTTAGGGTACTTTGACAGAATGAGACCTTCATCAACATCTATGGCTCTGACCCTTTTTGTAGGTTTCACCATCATCACCGGGTCACTGGCATTTGGATTTATCACAATATTCAAGCCTCTCTGATGACGCCAGCCCAAAAGATCTGACCCAAAGTTAGTTACATAAACACGTCCAAAAACAGCTACAGACTTAAACTTGAGAGTAATCCACTTCATTCCAAGAATTTCAGTTCTTACACCGCTATAACCCACTGCCTTTATGTCGAGTTCCTTTAAGGGCATATATTAATCCAACCCACCATTTCATAGGTATTTTTGAGAGATTAACGTCTAAAAACTGCCAGAATCTGCAAGTACTCTCAACAGTTTATCGTCAACTAAGATCACACAATGTGACTTCTCCAATCTATCAACACTCTCCAACTTTACCCTTTCATTTACTTTTGGTTCAATATCATTTCCCTTCATGTTGATATCCTCTTCTCCATCAATGGAAAGGAGAATATCATGGACATTTTAAAACACGTCATCGATATCTGGTCCAACCTCTTGTATCTTTTTACTATGTATGTTCATTCTACATACCTGGGCAAAATGTCCCCTTATCCCACAATTTCTACATATCACATTTCTTGCCCCACATCTTAAACTAGAACATATGTGCCCTGGCGCTCCACACCTAAAACATTTTACTTCCCTGGAACTTCTCTCATAACGCTTAGTACTGTTTTCAAAATTATTCCACGGTTCTTTCTGAATATCCATTTTCTTGTTCACAACGTTCCCCTGAGTCTTTGATTTCATCTTGTTTTCATTCAATACCTCAGCAACCAATTTACGCTGATCACTATCCTCTATTTCCTTTATCCATTGTGCAGTATTCTGCACACTTTATGCAATTTGTATAGTTTCTTCCAAATTATTCTCTTTCATCAAAATTTTCTTTTGCACATTCTTAATTTTTGTACACCTAACTATTTGGTCTCGTATTAATGAGTCTGACAATTGTTCAAACTTACAAGATACTGCCAATCTCAATGCAGCTACATAGGATGCAATGTCTTTATCCACTCGTTGCACCATGGTAAAGAATTTATGGCGCTCGAGAACCACGTTGGTTTTCGGAGTAAGCTGAAAATCTAACATTTGTAAGGACTTTTTATGGACATTGCATGGCTGACCATCTCCCATCCCCAAAAATAACTCTGGGAGTTCTTCATACACTCTTCTGCCTTCTACACCTAAATGGTGTAATAAGATCACCTGTCTACGCAATGGCCCATATTTTGCACCGCCACTTGCCAAAATATAAGTTAAAAATAACTTCCTCCACTGTGTCCAGGGTACTGGGGGATCGCCTGGAGTAGAGAAGAAGGGTGGAGGTGATACCATTGCTTGATCAGCCATACCTGCAAAGTATCAAAAATAACAATTTAAAATAATAGTCTAACACAATAAACTAATATAAAAGTTTTAAAAAGCGAACTAAAATAATAACACAACATATGAAATCTCAACTTGTTCAAGGAGTTACTATTGTTAAAGACTATTCCTCTAATTTAAGCAAGGGCTTTTGCTCTAATTTTCGATTCCCGGAATACAACATGCTGAGTCAAGAGGATAGGGAAAATGCTTGGCACGTCCTGGGTTTCAAGTAAGTAGATTTATTCTTGTCTCCTTCCTCTTGATAAAGTCGGCTATGATACAGAGGTTTTCATTAGATGCAGGCATACGCACTGGGTTACAACTGTTTATGCATTGGTGGGCTACGTTTGGCTGTACACGGCCTCGCGTAGTCAATAGTTATACCCCAAGCCTTTCGAGCCACACAGAATGCCCGCGGGCACAGCTTCGCGAGCCCTTTCTCATGCCAACAATGCACAAGCTTGACCAGGGTGGCTTCATAAGCTTTTCTCTCGCGCAGATATTGTTGCACGCTCGGCGTCACTGTTAACAGGCTTCCTGACTCGCACGGCCTCACAAGCTCTCCTTCGACCCGCCAATGCATTTAGCTCATGCTACTTGCAACCGCCACACCACAATAAGTAAAACTATCACTACCTGTAAAACGCAGAGACAAGATAGAGACCTCAATCCAAACAGCTTTCACAGCACCACAAATGTAGGTCTGACCAATCGAAATTAACAATTATTTCGTCTTCCATAGTTCTGACTTGGTTTCCGTCCACACCTTATGTCCAGGGGTGGGAATGCCTTTTGTCTGCTCCCTGCCAGACCAGCTCATCGCCATGTAAAGAAGACTTGGTTCCAATCTCTTTCTTTCTTCTTTCTTTATTCCACAAGCTCCCAGCAATACACAGTTGACTCTTCCAAACGGAGTCCAGCTTCTCTCTCCGCCCTTCCTAGAATCTTCCCACCACATTCTGAATTCTACACAGCAATCTCTACATAGGGATGTGTTGAATTTGTGTAATTTGCTTTTGCTTTGTTTCATGAACTTTCAAAATGACACGAAATGCAAAACTGCATTGTAGTGCAGAATGCGCCTGTGTGCCCACTTTGGATGCGAGGATGCATTTTGCGCAGTAAAAGTTGTGATAAAAACAAATGCACCTTGAATAACAGCTTTTCGTGCTCTATCTTTTGCATTGTTTCAGTTTATTTGCGGTACATTTTTGACACAGACAGCACATTCGTTGTAATTTGTTTTTACCTCAAATACCATGCAATTACATGTTGTGGTGTAACAGCATAACTTCCCAAAACAAGACTAACGTGAAATTACTGAATTTGTGATAATTACACTGGCATATTACAAATTCCATACAAGATGTCTCGAGCACTCTTCTTCTTCAGTCATTCAAAAAAAACACAGTTTCAATCTCTGATTATATTTTGAAGACTTGTTTATTATACTTCCATTCTAGCAAACACATATTGTCAATCTTGACTTCATCAGGGGTAGAAGCCGTATAATATATCACAAATTATTACTTAATAATTACAAATTCTCAGGCGACCCACAATAATTAGAAAGGAACCAGAAGACCATCTCCAAAAATGTGTAAAATTTGTGTTAAATGAAAAACAAGTGAAACACCTAGTCTGTGAGGCACTCGTGTGCTTACTTGATATTGGCAAACCTCATGCACTGAGCTGAATTATATAAAAAACCTGATGTGTCACAACAAACAAGTTATTCTTCCAAACAAGGCTTATTATTACAACCCGTGTCATGTGAGGCAAACATCACCTACTGACCATGTTTGTGAATATCAACAATGCAGGCAAAACTCCACACTCATCTTTATTAATGCAAGTACATCCCATTCAAATACTAAATGAAACTGCAACCACAAACAGAGAGTGTACAACTGTACAATATCTGAAATTTGACTAAATGACAAGTGAGACAAATTCAGTCCTTAACTACTACAATCTAGGACTCGCATATTCCTAGAAATCCAACATGATCCCAAAAGAACCTTATCCAATAATAAACTCAATAATGTATTCAATTCAATCTTAAATCAACTGTTAATTCATAAAAAGGGTAAGCACATATCCGGCTACATGCAAAGTGAAGTCTGAAACATAGAATCCCATACAAGTATATTAATATTATTTGATCATGCAAAAACCAAAGTATGAAAAATCCACGAGTCAATAGAAAATCTTCTATTCACAACTCGATAATCCAGAAATACCTCCAACCTTCATTCTGTAACTCCCTTAGTTCCAGAATCAGCGTAGAGGCACGATTCCTCTCGTAGAGCTGCGTGTAAGTGGCTTCCTACACTGGCACCAAATTTGGGTCAGGAATTCAAGCCAAAGATCATAAAATGGACCATTGGTCACAGTACTCCTGTAGTGCGGTGTCACCGCAGCTTTCTACATAGATGTCATCTTGGGTAAGGAAAAGAACCCAAAATTAAAACATGAACCGCTTTTAAATACTTAACAGAGGCTTAGTTACTTAATCTGCATTTGTGCCCACAGTTGAAAAAGTTGTCCTACAAAATATCTAGTAAATTCCAGATGTGGTCACCCTATTTCAAGTAATGTAGATTACTATATTAATATTCACCTCAATGTGTATTAGTCAACACAGCTATATATTCCACATAACAGTCCATTTAATATAAAGAACTCACCTAATCTCTCCATGATCCATGTCCAAAATAAGAGAAAGGAAGGAATCACATATGTATAAAGGAGAATCTGTCACATCTGATCTACCGATCTAACCACTTTAAACACCTATTAGTAACCTTTCAGTCCCAACTTTAAGAGGGATTCTGCCTTACAGGCATCCAGGCAAAATCCCTAAGCAATCAGCTGTGCACAATGCCACAGAGTTCCTCTCCACGGAGAAGCATTACTATTTCACCAACTCATGATTAAAAGGGTCAAACTAACCTCTCTCAAAATGGTTTAAACCCAGCTCACATTCCCTAATAGCGGGTAAACAAGGCAAAGCTTTATGAATTCTGCTTCACAATGACAGGAACAGCCGACATCAAAGGATCAAAAAGAGACATAACTACTAACACTTGGTTGCCACAAGCCAGTTATCCTGTCATGTGTTCAGTGCATGGCCCGTTGTATGTTTCCCTATGTTAGCTTAACTGAGCACAATAAAGGCTGCATTTTAATTGTGTATGTTACTATATACATACGCTGATTGTTGTGCCATATTATACTTTCACACAGAACTTGCAGTTGTTTTTGCCTTCTATTCTTTCCTGGGATTTAGTATGAACACAGCAGACATGGTCAAACAACAAATTCCCTTGTTATTTTGTTCTGGTCAGGAACTAGCACCTAGGCTCAACACATGAGTGCAGCTGTTGTTTATGAGCATATGTGCCTTGTCATATAGGTATGCACAGTAATGTAACATACATAGAGAGAAATACATTCTGAGAGGTGATCACGGCTGTACCCGAGATGTAAAACTTCCACCTGTGTATCTTAAGGTACAGGGTCCACTACTAGTCCCAGAGATCTTTGTTATATAATCATTTCACTTCTGTAGAAGGGGTGGGGAGTTAGGCAAATCTGTTTTATAATAAGACAAGGCTTTCATACTATTGGGTTTACTGACTGTATTATATGGCTGACTGTATTTTCTAGAGCACGATAGTTTAAATAAACATTTCAGACTTCCTTTGTGTCTCTGAAATAACTTATTGAGGATGAGTACGAGTGTGAGAGTGAAAGGGGGTGCCCTGTTACCGTAATATCTAAGGGAGTCGCGAGTGCTGTGTTCTGGGGCGTCAGTTCACTAGTCTCTCTGGATATGATTATGGGGGCAAGTGAGACACTATAGATAGTCGGACTTGGGCTCATGGCTACTGAGGTGGTATGGTGACTCAATCCCTACCTACCGATGATCTATGGTCCCAAGCACAGTTCTGTTCTTGAGCAGAATCCCTGCAACATTTCCCCAATTTCTGACACCTCTTGTTTGACACACAAAATGTCAGAAGGAATGTGAGGCTCCACTTTCATAATCTGTATTCATACTATATGTTGAGGTCAAATGAGCTTTTGCTCTGCGGTAGGGTTCCGTCCTCTCTGTGCTCCTATTAGGACATCTGTGATAGCATTTGACTGTTCCAGTACTTCAGTCAAACTCCACATCTGCCACTGTCTCTTGAGCAGGTCATGCCCATGGGTGCAAGGCACTTGGAGCCAAAATCATCACTAATTGGGCGACAAGGCATTTGGGTACCTTAAGAGCGTCATAGTTAATCCCAGCTTTAATCCATATTTTATTGCATCTACTAACTTTTATATTGAGAGCATTGGCTGAAAACACATCACAAATACTTGAGCCTTAGAAATATATATTTTTAATTAAATAATTGGATTCCCCTGGTCCACACCAGTTCTAAGTCAAGTGGTAGGCACCAGCTGAGGCATAACTCCACCCTGCGCCTTGCCCTGGGAGGGCACAGTGAAAAGTGGTCATTATAGCTAGGGTGATTCAAAGAAGGGCCCAACTTGCATTCAGAGTCACCGTCACCCCGGAGGGTGATGCCTGGCTCAACTATAATGCTCACCCAGCCCTGCTTCGATCCTCGAAATGACCAAGACAGCCGTAAGAGACAATCCTTATCCTAAAGTTACAGATCTGTCTTGCTGAATTATCTACATGATTCCAACATGCCAGAGGCTGTTCTTTTTGGTGAATTACTGAGGATATGGAAATATCCAGGTGCAAGATTTTCACCATCTCACCTGGATTTTTAAGGGCCAGTGAGAGCACACTGGAAGCCACCAAAACTAGGATGCTTTTCTATTTCTAGAGCACCTCTCTGATAGTTAACCAATCCAATTTTGCATACCCTTCACAAAGAAAATATAACTCTCTCAGGGGCTTCTCTTGGTTGCTCTGGTGTCATCTGTATTAAAGCACTGGATGCCGTGAGGAAGCTTGTCTCTGCCATTCTGGTTTCAGGGATCTGAATATTTGTCCCCTTTGATCAGCTGTGGGCAAGGAATGCTAGCACTCGTTTATGTATTAGGACCAACTGACTGATGTTCAGCTGTTGTTTGCACAGAAGCCTTCTCCACTTTGGCTTTGTTTCATGTGAATATTGCTACCATCACCAGGATCTGCACCTGTGGTGGCTCCACCTGGGCCACCCTCTCAGGCTTTCATACACACTCCCGGGCCCTCCCACTCATTGTTGCCTAAGCCTCGACAGCTCCCAGTGCCAGCAGCAACCAAGTATGTGCTCGATGCCCCAGTACCAGCCATATTCAGGGCTGACTGATCTGGCAGCTGAGTGATTATATGCTATGTGGCAGACTCCAACTTCCTTGGCCACCATCCTGTTGTCTATATCAACCTACACAATTTGTGGGGTGTGATGAGTGTTGGTCATTTTAACTCAGTATTTGGTTGAGCATCAGTTCTGCATACCAAAAGTGGCTCAGTAGTATTTTATCACTGTAATTTCTTCTCCTAGAGGTCAATAATCATGCAAGCCCATGTAGGGTCCTCCCAATTAATTAAGTGGAGACTGCAAAGCTGCCCCCACTTTTCAAAAAGTGGCTACTGCACTCTTAAACTGAACTCTGTAAAACTGGAAATTATGAGTGTGTGATTGATAGCGAAGCAGCAGACGGTACCTGTACCCTTCAGATGCAGATGCCTTCCTGTCACCCCCATGTAAAACGTCCACTGAACCAGGGTCCTTTTACTGAGATTCTGTTCATGCGCTTGTATGTGGTTACGTTTGAGGTCTGAGTGCTCGCATGACTGAGTACATGGTGGAGACCGTTGAACTCTGCATTCATGTGGCATTCCAAAATGGTGGATGGATTTTGTGTGAGGTAGTACAGCGTCAATATCAGGTTCATCTTGGACCTGGCAGCCTCTACAAACTCAAGTTTCAGCTGTAGTTGACAAGATTGAAATAAAAAGGTAGCACTTCGCTGGTGACTACTTCCAGTTAAAGAGGAAGTACTGCTGCAATTGTCCTGGGCCAGGAGTAACTACTGACTGAGAGGAAGACTCTGGATTACCCCTCAGATAAAAAGTGGCTTTATTTCAGGAAATCAAGAGCCTAACTGAGCCCTATACAAGCCATTGTGTAGCTGCGCTGGGTGAAAGACATGATCGTCTCCTTCAGCCAGCTATCTGAGTTTCCCATCAGACCATCATCTGTATCCTCTGGGGACCAGGGAAAGAGTTGTTGCTTTCAACATATGTAGGTGAGCTCTGTTTATCAATGACCTGGTCAGCCCTCTACGAATGCCTGCGTGTGCCCTTAGAGGCTTTTATGATTGCTATAGATTCAACACATGGTTGGTTCGTTGGGAGAAGTTGCTACACAAGGTCACCATGGTTCCATAATTATATCTTCTGAGCTTGAGCGAAACTGGAAAAATGTATAATTGAACTCTGGTCTATATCTTTTGGTCCTTGCCGCAGTCAGGGGGAAGAGTACATGCTCTTAGACTTGTTGGCTCCCGTAGCACTTGAATTTCTTGATCGCAGTGGATGGTTAACCCGTTAAACAGCCTTGAAACATCTTGTGCCATAATGTGGAAACAATCTGCACAAGAACCTGGCCATTTTTAGGACACAAAAACTTTTTTAGGAGACCGACGGGGATTCATCTAGTAGCCTCCCCCAACCACTGGTTTCAATCAGTTACCAGTCATGTCCGGTCCGAAATGTCCCATATGAAGAAGGTTATCCTTTCCAAATTTATAGTTCACCAGTTTAACCCAGTTAGGACTCCTAACCCATAGAAGGTGTATAAGGGGGGGAAAGGCAAAGGTTGTGAAGGAAAGAAAGAACCTGACGTAAGCAACACCAGGGGAGCTGCTAGTTGGTACT
Organism: Lissotriton helveticus; assembly: GCF_964261635.1. Taxonomy (NCBI): domain Eukaryota; kingdom Metazoa; phylum Chordata; class Amphibia; order Caudata; family Salamandridae; genus Lissotriton; species Lissotriton helveticus. The sequence continues at coordinate 212,439,882 of NC_136062.1, read as the reverse complement.
CACCAGTTAGCCCACGTTTCTCATCATCGGTAACTTTCTTATCCGTGAAGAGAAACATGAACAAAGAGAGAGTGTCCAGTGTGAAATATACAAGGTGAATACATGTGTGAGTATGCACAGAAACGTTCTGTGTCACAGAAAAAGTTCCCCGTACAGTGAGAAACAGAAAACACTTTTCTCTACTTAAAATAGAGTTATGACTCACATGATTCTATTTTATTCCATGGTGTGAACCTACTCACATTTACAACCAGTCTGCACGTTTTATGATGGGCCAACATGTTTCATTGCCACTCTTTTTTTACGGCAATTTCCTCAGGGCTCGGGCCAGACTTCACCACACTGGATCTCAAATTTTTAACCCTGGATGACAGGTAGAAGTCATCACATTTCATACCGCTCCCCACCATGTTGTAAAAGGGATCCTGAATTCAAAGGACCCTTGCAGCACAATTCGTTGCCATCTGTTTAACCGCATGCGCGCTAGCGGAATTCTGCTCCTGTGCTGAGATTTTTAAAACCGCATGTTTCATGACGAGCTGGGCTCGTCATGAGCGTGCGAGGAGGCTACCTCATGACGAGCCCAGCTCGTCATGAGCGTCGAAGGGGTTAACGAGCTTCAGACGCGTGCCCTGCGTTACCTCGTCCCAGCCTCATAATGTGGGGATTCTGTTGTACTAACACCAAAGTCATTATAACTATGTATTTACTGGGCAGGATTGTTTTCCTACATCCATAAATTAACATTTTACTCACTGAGACATGTCTGGAGGACCTGTCCCATTAGCAGTTGTTTGGGTCTGGAGAGGTTTCATGGTAGGTGCATTGACACCTCAAAATACTAGACCCAGCAGCGGAATCCAAATTAGAATTATGCGAACAGAATGGAACATTTGACTTTGAATTGTAGCAAGATGCCCCATTACCCCTTTTAAAAAATATATTTTTGAGTCTTATTTTGATGCAGCTCATTCCTGATCCTTTCTCTGAGGACCATAGGTTGTGTTCTGTGACCACATATTTGTTTACATCTATTTAATAACACTGTTCAAAGACTCCAATTCTAAAGATATGTATAGCCTTACTGTGTATGTGTTGTTATCGTGTTTAGGGTAATATTGGTGGACAAGAAAGAGCTGGAAACTCTGATTCAACCTTGATCATCTTTTCATTACAGTATTTGTTTGTATGGGTACTGAAGTGCTTTTATGATAATTAAAGCACTTTCACAAATCATTTATTAAGGGACATTTGTGTATTTGACTGTCTTCAGAGATGATTTATGAGAACGTAATTAATTTGTTTGGCACTGGCATCTAACTGCATTCTGCAAATCAGTATATGCATTCTTGACGTACAGCCCTTGATGTCTCGGTAGTGGGATAGCTGTAGTTTCATGGTCAAGATGTATTATGAAACCTCTGAGTATGTCAGTAGAGCTAAGCAAACTGTAAGTGCTGGGCTTTCCTCTCCCACCTTCTATGCAAAATCAGGAAATGAACCATTTACTTACGACTGCAAAGCAACAGTAGAAGGGGTGAAAACTGAATTGTGGATGGGTTTGTGGAAAGGAGGGGGCAAAATGCTGGTTGATTATAAATGAACATTGAATCAAAATAATAAGATGTGCCACAAAAAAAGAGTATAAAGGGATTAAAGAAGCTTACAGTGGGTCTCAACATCTTGATTAAAGGTCGGTGCAATGGGTCTATGTGTTCCCTTCTGTATTGAATCTGGACCTGTAACTGAACTGACTAATAGAAGAACATATGATGCTCCAGGAATGCGATGTACGTAACAAGCAGCACAAACAAGACCACCTGAAAACTTGAAAGGAATTTCCTGTTGCACTAGCAAAGGGTAACATGGTGCCCAAGATCTTCTCAAGAGTAGGTGGATACTCACATACGAGATCGGTAAGCTCATCTCATTTGGTAAACAGCTCTGAGGTGCTTGATCATCCCCGTGGTATCAAACAAAGAAATATCACATTGACTCCATTCAAGAACTTATATGCACAAAGTGCAAGTAATTTTGTGAGCATTCACCTTCTTTGTACGTCGTGGACGAGTGAAGAACTTCCATGAGAAAGAATTGTTTTGGGTCTTTGCTGACTTCTTAATGTAGTAGGTATTCCTTCTTCAATTGGTAGTTGGCTTGATAAAGCCTGCAAACTAGAGCCTGCTCTTGTCTAGCTCTGCTGGCTTTCTTGTAGGGACATGGTTCTCTCTAGTGGAATCCTTCTCAGAGAAGAGTTGGCAACAGGGGGTTGGGTACTTGTTTCTTAAGATTTGGAACTTATTTTGAAGTTAGCTTATTGTGCAACCAATTAGATGTCTCCTTTTGGTGTCTGAGAATTCACAGATTCTCTGTGGATCCTCCAAGAGACAGAATACTATGGGACAATGAATAATTTTCCTGGTTCCAGACCTGGCTTCTGGCCAGGCCCTGCACCCAAACTTTAGTTTACAGCCAACCCCTACATTGCATGGCCTTTGCCATTACCCTCATGCCAGACCCTGTGCACAACTCTCCATCGGTGGCCAACCCCAGCTGTGCAATGACATTTGTCAGCATGCGGCGGGAATTGGCTGCAGGACCTGACCTATGGTCAGGCCCTGTGCAAGATCCACTGTAGTCCGATAACCCCTGCTGTGAATGGTAGGTTTGCCTTCTGGTCAGACCTGGAGCACAACTTTCCGGCAACCAACTTCTGCTAGGGTCAGCTATAGTCATCTACTCAATCCTTACCTTAGGCAGGGTTCTGTGTTGTTTTTTTATTTTTTGGAATAAAATGTCAGGATTCGCAGATGCTATTACAGGATTCAAGGGACAATGGTCCAATGTTAGACTTTCCTTAGGATCAGTGGATTTGATTACTGATTTGCAGACGTTAGGCCAACATGGGGCTGTTGTATTTCTATCTAGGACCCTAATTCGATATTCCCGATTTATGCCTTATATGGCTATAATAAATGATATCCTTATAAAGGGATAAGAATCATATCCATATTTAGTATTAGCCCATGCAGTCCAAATACGGCAAGGCTACTCCCCTAGACTCCTAGAGAGTACAACGCGTTCTTTAAACAAACCAAACCTCCAGCAACCTGGGAATTTCCCATGCTTTTGTTTTGATTTGTCCTAGCACTCCTGCGAGCACTGAAAGAACGGCCAGTTCTTAAGTGACATCTTTATTGACGTCTTATGTCCAACCTTACGTCAAACCCGGCACCTTTCAGGTATAAATATACCAATGTTGCCTTAAGCAAACACACGGTGGTTTGGAGCAGAGTGGCTATCTACTTGCCCGAGAGCCCAGCTGATGCGAGAGCCCACGGATGCCGCCCCTCCCTTTTGACGCACTGAGAAAGATGCTGTCTTTTTCTCCAGCCGAGAAAAGCCAGCTCCGGTGTTTCCAGCTGCCCTTGCGGGTTGCCGGGATATCGAGTCCTGAGAGAGAGATACCAGACCTCCTGCATTCTATTACCCAGGTACGGAGCTGACTAAACCCTTAAAGAGAATTCTTGATTCAGATTCCTTGGCAAAACCAACTTAACTTAAACTGCTACTTACTTACTCCTTCCCACGTATTAGGCTTAGGTCAGGTACACAGGGGTAGGCGTAGATTAGAAGCACCAGTTGAGTACATTAGTCAATGTATTTATGTATGTATATATTTTATCCATTTTAAAGTATCATATGGCTAAGAAACCATATCAATGCTTTTACAGTAGAGGGGCGTGGCTTGGCACGCAATGGCGGAGGTCGCAGCCGGTTAGAGTTCTGAGCCGAGCTCCCCTTCCCCGGGCCGATTCTCCGCTATTTACGCTCAGAATCACCCGAAATCGCAGGCGGACCGTCCCGGAGCCCTCCTGAACCAGCAGCCTGAATTTCGATTCCGGGAACCGAACACACCAGCACCGGACTTTCCTGCGGGCGGCAGGCGGACTTGGCCGACACCCAGACAGCCGGCAAAGCTACGAGAGCCCGCGGCCTGGGCCTGCCCTACAGGCCTCACTGCGACGCGCGGGGCTGGACTTGAGCGGAGCCCCCGCGCGCTACACCTGAGCCACGGGGCCACATTGCCGCTCCGATCCCGCCCCCCGCTTTGTCCCCGAAGGCTCCTGAGGGACTGAGTCGGGAGGTGCGGGACGCCTGACCGGCGCGACCGCAGTGGCGGGCGCCATTAACAGCGGCCCCCTGACTGAGTGCAAGGAGGCCCACTGGGATATCGACATCGTCGCCCAGCTGCGACCAGCGAGTGAGGCGCCTGACCCTGCACACTGGACCTGGTGGGTCAGCCGTGGCTACGGACGGAGACCCCCTTCCCGCGCTGCGGGGGAGGCCCTGGACGCATCGGGCGCGGTCGCGGCCCTGCGGCGCCTCTCCTCACCAGGGGGCCGGCGGTGCTGGGACCAGACTGCGACCCCCAGCCCAGCGAGCACCTCGCCCCGCCTGGGGGGACGCGACTACTGAGCCGACGGCGGCCTAGAGGACGGTAAGGGTCACCACCGAAGCACAACACCGCCAAGGCCCGACCACCCAGTGTCATTGGCGGTGGCATTGGACCTGCGGTCCCGCCTTCCTGGACCCTCCAGCGCCCACACAGTGTCCTTTGGCCTGCCCAGAAAACCCGGGGACCCCAGCGGACCCTCCGCATAGAGGCTGGGGAAGAAATAGTGTTGGTTGAATAATAGAATACTGCGGGGCAGCTTGCTGCAACGTCATCGGCCGCCTACAGGGTGTGTGGAGTCAACCGAACTGTTGGCGGTTACTGGCCCCGCATCACCACTATACCAACGTGACCAGGCGCCGCGGGCATTGCTCGCCAGTGCTCGAGCGCACACGTCGCGCAGTCAGACAAGACGCCCTGCACATGTCCGGAGGGGTGAGAACCCGCACTGGCACCGGGGGAGCTTTGCCGACGGGAAAAACGAACAAAACACTGCGCAAGATGGCCGCGGACCAGGTGACCGCGAGATTGGACAGCGTTCTAGCCGCCATGGAACGCATGGAACAATCGCTCCAGCAGACCAGAACGTCCCTGGAGTCCAAAATAGACAGCGTTGCCATAGACCTGACTCACCTACGTGATGACCACAAGAAACTGTCTGATCGAACCAAAACACTGGAGGGCACAGTGACGGACCTTGGACCCAAAGTCACGCGAACGGATAAACAGGTACAAGACCTTGTCGATAGAGTAGAATTCCTTGAAGAGCGCGCCGAGGATGCCGAAGGGAGGGCGAGACGCAACAACATCAGGCTTGTGGGTGTCCCGGAAAAATGGGAAGGCCCTCGTCCTACCCAACGAGTTGAGGACTGGCTGCGAGGTCTACTACCTGAGGGCACGCTATCGGCTCAATTTGTAGTGGAACGTGCACACCGCGTACCCACGAGACCCCACACCACAGGCGCCAACCCGAGGCCGCTACTCTTTAGAGTCCTGAATTACCGGGACAGAGACGCGATCCTGAGAGAAACCAGGAGACTTGGGGAAGTCCGCATTGACAATACCACTGTGATGTTTTTCCCGGACTACACCATCCAGGTGCAACGCCAACGACACGACTTCCTGGAAGTGAAACGACGTCTCCGCACCGAGGGCCTCAAGTACTCCCTACTCTATCCAGCCAAACTGAGAGTGGAAGCAAGAGACAAGGCCTACTTCTTTACTACTCCTGAGGAGGTCAACGAATGGCTTGACAGTGGTATTGACTCAACGCCCAGACAGGCGCAAAGCTACGAGACGAGACCGCGGCTGCGACCACGCGGACAGCGCCGCCGCCGCAGAGGCAGGCAACAAGGCACTGGCCGACTAGAGGAACCGACGAGACACTCCCCACCACCGGACCAGATGATCCAGGAACAACGTGATGCACTCCGGAGGGTCTCCCAACTGAGCGCCTCGCCGACCTCGGATGCGGTTCAGGCCCCCAGCCCAAGAGTGGAACCCAGCGATGACGAAGCAATCTACGGGATACCAGACTCCCAACAGTCGGTGGAATTACCAGTAGTCACGCCTCAAACGGCAGACATGCTGCATTGAAAGCACACACGGATCACTATTCCAGACCCTGCCCAGGCGGTGGTAATGAGTGCATTGTCCGGGCAGCTGCGGCGCAACTGACCTTATCAGCCGCTGCCTGGGATGTCCATCGCAGACCTGGGGATATGAGGCATGACCCTGCGCAGTGAGTACTTGTCCGGCTATCGAGCCACTGTCGGGGAGGATGGGGCGCGGGAACACGCCACAACACTGTACATTCTCTCCCGCCCACCAGCTGCTTGTATAGCTTGGGGACTGTCTGGCGCCAGAGACTTGGTGGTAACGGCGCTCCAGACTCCCCAATGCCGGATGCGGTGGGCAGGTTGCCCCGCAGCGCGCAACGGGGTTGCCTTTCTGGGTACTAACGTTGTCCATAAGGCCCGGGGAAGGGCTTTGATCTTCTTTATTGTACACTTAATTGACTCGCCAGGACCGTGAGTAGCACACGATCCCCCTAGACTTGAATCGTTGTCCCTCTTCTTTAAAGAGTATGGACGGTGGCCCGTTTCGCTGCTGCCCTTTTGGTATTTCAGGGAAGTCTCCCTATCTTTGGTTATTGTTATTCCATGTTTTTTCCCCCCTTTTTAATGCCTTCCTGATTAATCCTGAGTGCGATGGGGGGGGTGGCCGGGGGAGAGTTGGCGGTGGAGGTTTTGTGGGTGGGTGCTGGGCTGTGGTTGCGGGGTAAATAAATAAATAATACCGGATCTAGGTTTTACTGGACATAGCAATAACAGATAGCTCAATAAATAAGAGTCAAGATTCGAGGTAGTAGGAGTTTGCAGGTTTAATACAGCATAAGGGACAGGAACAGGACAACCTGCACGGGAACAGGATGGCAGCGCTGCCGGGGGCAGGATCAGAATCGGCGTAAGGGAATGGGTCACATTTAATAGCAGTGCACAAGCATATATATTAAAACAGTTGCATTACAATACATATGATAGGCGGAGCAGTGGGTGTGGTCAATAGCAGTCGCGAAAGATAAGGGTGAAAATGGGTGCAACAGGGGCGTATACATAGACATGTGATGCAAACGTAACAGAATATGTCATAAATGGGGCGGAAACATGGAGGGGGCTACCTAAGGAGCCGGGACCTCTAAACTAATGGTGCGCGCAAACTGACAATGACGTGTTACTAGGAGAAGCTGGGGGCTATGAACTCTGTGCTAGGAGTAGAGACTGAAGTCTGGAGAGTCAGGGCGACATGTACCTAAACAGTATCTAGTATCTGATGTTTAGAGAACATGTTGATAGAATCCAAAAGTTATCGGGGTAAAGGCTAACAGACTCTAAGAATGGTGCATGCATTACTCTACATGTAGTGCGTGATGAAGAATATTAAATGACCATTAAATGCAGTATTTCTCTTACATGGAGACGTAAAGGCTAGACAATGACGGAAACTATTGATGTGATTCAGTAGCTTAGGAATGCAGAGAAGGAGGGCTGGACTGATAACTAGAATCATAACATACTCTTGGCAGACTCAGAGGCAGAGCCAGGCTGAGCCGGGCACTGTGAGGCAGGAAGTAAGTGAAGGGTCGAGGATACAGGTGGGGGCTGTATCGCTCCTCAGCGAGGACTCAGAAGACAGGAGCTGAATCTGGTGTCCGGGCCCTTTTGAGGCCTAGAAACGGAGACTTTACAATAAAATAACGTGCACACTGAGAAACGTGGCAACGTAACTTTACATAGGCCTGATACTCGTAGCTTTCACGAGAACTGGAAACTGGTATACTAGAGATGGACACAACTGTAATTGCGTCTTTAATCAAACATGGGGGATACATATGCATATTTAATCATGCACACATAACATAAGATGGAGGACACGTAGGGACACAGAACATGGCAAAATTTACTTTTCCACATTCCCTCCTTGTCACTACGTTTCCATCAGGAAACATCAATATTCATGATACCATCTATCATTTCATACAGTATCATTTGCTCGTCTCGAATTTTCTTGGAACGGGATTTAGGACGGGACTTGGGACTAGGAATACAAGAGGTAGCACAAATGCCGCAAATCGCAGGGCCACATTGTAAACAGAGGCAGCAACTGAATATGATCGCTACTGCAATACCCAGAAATGACAATACTTTCCATCCCCAGGCGGAAATTATATTCCAGAACCAACCGGACCATGTCCAGGTGCCTGGATCTTGGTGTAACATATGGGCAATTTTATGGAGTCTGGTAATAGCTGAATAAACAGACGGCGCGTTATTAGGAATGAAAATGCAGCAACTAGATCCGATGACTCTACAGGCCCCGCCCCTATCGGCCAGTATGACGTCAAGGACGAGACGATTCTGGAGCACGACAATTCTCATAAAGGATTGTTCTTCGGTTAAGTTACCTAGAGCAGAAGTAGTCTCAATCACTACTGCTTCAAGGGTTCTGGTTAATCTACGTATCAGTTTACTATTTACAACAGTACCTAAATAGGGGAAGACACCTTTATTGATATCTATGTATTGTTCTAGAGCAGTTTCAGTATAATCGACAATCGGGAGGTCTCTTTTGTGTCTAGTATGTACTAGGAGGGAATTCCTATGATAGGCAGGTGGGGCTAGGAAAACTGGTGGCAGTAGGAAGGCAATGTAACATGTTCCCTCCCAATCGAGGGGCAGACGAACATATGCGGTCTGACCACAAACAAAATAAGAATGACGTGAAGCTTTAAAAATAGATTTCCCACTGTCACTATACTTGACGATAGTAGTACAATCACTATGGCCTACATGTACGGAACCATTATTTCGGACACATAATTCACCTTTGACTGGTAGTACTGAAATAGCAGGTAAGTCTGGAGTAGAATCAGACTGAACATTCAGGACCATGAAATTCGAAGAATAATTACCCAAATTATAAACTTCATTTTCTAGATCTAACCCTGTTCTGTGGGGAAGACCTTGCTTGTCTGGGAAACATGTACTGTTCAGAAAAGACATATCTGTTGAGGATGACGTTAACGTGGACCATGCTCCACACGAACCATTAGGTGAAAATGGATAAGGAAAGAGTGGCAGAACTCCCTTCGGTGTCTGGAAAGGGGGGAGTCGACCACACACCCAACAATTTGTGGCATTGCTGGTCTGGTGTGAATAATGTAACATGCGGATAAAAGAGTTATTACGCATAGCAAGACGATAAAGAAAGTTCATGAGGAGGCAGATCACTAAACGTGTGCTCTACTGTAACATTAGCAGACTTATTTACATGAGAAACTGAAAAATACAAATAAAATGCATAACTGGTGCAGGAAATCATAATGCTGAAATATAGCAGAAAACATAAAATAATAGTGCAACTTCTAGAGTTCTCACTAACTCTCTCTCTGTGGGGGTCTATTATATACATGTCAGAAACCGGTCTAACCGTTTTACCTAGGGGAGGACTTAGACAATCAAACTGGCTGACTTATTTTACTAGACCTTAGTTTAAGCTTATACTCCTGTTGCGGAGTTTTCTCTAACAGGGAAGGGTTCGTAGCAATGTCTTTTGCGGGACAGTCCTTAAGAATAGTACTTTGGCAGTCTTTAAGATCCTCGGAAATGTTCTTTGAAACAGTTTTTAATCCAAAAAATCTTTTCACATGAGACAGATGCACCCAGCCCTTCCTGCCTTCCAGCTTGACGGCAGTACGGGTGGCCAGGAGGACCTGTCGGGGTTCCTTCCAGCGAGGCTCCAGCGGACTTGAACGATCAAAATTTCGGACAAGAACCATGGATCCGGGAACGATTTCATGCGGTGCCACCTTGGTATTGTCTGGAAATGCGGCAGCAACCTGTGAACGACAAGAGTTGAGGGCAGACATCAAGGAAGCTAGGTAATCTGTCAGCATATTACTTGAAACATCGGTAATACTTCGGGGTCTAGGTGTACCCCACATATTAGGGGGGCGGCCGAATACGACCTCATAAGGGGACAGACCTGATCTGGAATGTGCGACCATGCGCATATAAAACAAGGCAACTGGCAGAGCTACTAGCCAGTCCACACCTTTCTCTTTACATACTTTTGCAATTCGGATTTTCAGGGTCTGATTATGTCTCTCTACGAGACCGGCTGCTTCTGGATGGCGTACACAATGGAACTTCCACTGGTACCCTAACAAAAGGGAAACATGTTTCATCAACTCGGATGAGAATGGCTGGCCGTTATCAGAATATACGACTCTAGGGAGTCCATAACGGGGGAAGAATTCACGAACCAACTGCTTGGCAGTGGTCGCGGCTGTGTAATCTGGTACTGGATATGCTTCTGTCCACCTGGACAAAGCGCATACAACTACAAGGACATACTTGAAACCTCGACATCGCTCCATCTGAATATAATCCATTTGGAGGACTTCAAAAGGGTGGTCAGGGGGCTGGAAACCACCTTGTTCCACCGGGACACTTTTACCTGGATTAAACTGACAACATATCATACAGGTACGGACTTTCTGCTTGGCTGCAGCTCGTAAATGCTTGTTGAACCAAATGTTCTGGATACTATCTAACATAGCTTTTTCTCCTAAATGTGCTGGACTATGTGCGGTATTGATAATGACTTGAACCATAGAGTCGGGGAGAAACCATGTGGCTCTACCCTTCGTTACCCATCCCTGATCTGTCTGGACCCCTCCTTGTTCGGACCATTTCTTGATTTCATCGGGAGTAGCATGTAACTGGATATCTATGACATCTTGAGTGGGGTCCTTAACTGTCATGCATGTAGTCGGATCTGGAGTGTATGTCTGTGTCGGATTAACTGGAATGTCTGGTGTCTGTGCTGTAAGCTTGGCTGTGCGATCTGCTAGATCATTACCTTGAGAAATAATGTCAGTAACTTTCGTATGTGCTTTGCATTTCATGATAGCAATAGATGTCGGTAAATGTATGGCATCTAACAGAGCTTGAATAAGGAGACCATGCTGAATCTTGGTTCCATGAGAAGTCATGAAACCTCTCTCCTGCCAGAGCACTCCAAAGTCGTGTACAACTCCGAATGCGTAGCGTGAATCTGTGTAAACATTAACTTTCAGGTTCTTGGCGTGTATGCAGGCTTGTGTCAGAGCAACTAGCTCTGCTGCTTGAGCAGACAGGGTGTCAATACGGTGTGTTTCAATAACTTCAGTGTCAGTAGTCACTGCATACGCGGCTACTAGTTCTCCTGTACTTGTTCTCATACATGAACCATCCACATAAAGTGTCAGGTCGGGATCTGGTAATGGAATATCTGTCAAGTCTTGTCTTGGCTTAGTCATAATGTTAACTACTTCCACACAGTCATGTGTGGCAGGATTTGAAGTAACTGACGGTAACAGTGTAGCAGGATTTAGAACGTTGCAGCGTCTGATTTCTATGTGTGGCTGGAACAGTGTCAATTCATAACCTGTTAAACGTGCAATTGTCAAGTGCTGAGTCTGTGTTCGGTTTAAAAGAACTTCCATGGAGTGTGGAACTTGTACTGTCAAGGAATGTCCTAATACTATGGAATCACTTTGTCTGATAGCTAGTGCTGTGGCTGCAACTGACTTGAGGCACGCAGGCAGAGCCTGGGCTACTGGATCTAATGTGCTCGAAAAATAAGCACAGGGCTTGTATTGTCCTGCTTGATCTTGTGTGAGAACAGATAATGCTGTACCTTCCCGTTCTGTGACGAAAAGTGTAAAAGGCTTACTGTAGTTCGGTGTAGCTAGAACTGGAGCTTGGCATAGAGCTTTCTTTAATTCATTAAAACTAAGTGTATGTTCAGATGTCCAAGGGAGGACAGTCGATACGGCTGCCTCCTGTGTCGTTAACTGTATCAGTGGTTTAGCTAGAAATGCATACTGAGGAATCCATTGTCTGCAGTAAGAAGTAAGGCCGATAAAAGCACGTACCTCCTTCTGTGTCTTGGGCTGAGGAAGACTCGCTATTAACTGGATACGATCGGGTGTCAACTGCCTACCCCTCTTGGACAGTAAGTGGCCTAAGTAGATCACTTGCTGGACACAGAATTGAAGCTTAGAAGGGGACACCTTGTGCCCCATCTCGGCAAGGAAATACAAGACTGTAAGGGATGCTCGCTCGCAAGCACGTTCAGAACGGGCTGTGATCAGTAGATCATCGACATACTGGAGCAGGGCAGTGTCAGTTGGCATGTGAATATTGTCTAGTTGTCTCTTAAGTGCTTGACTGTAAATACTAGGACTTTCTGTGAAACCTTGAGGAGCGCGTGTGAACATATAGCTCCTTCCATTTAAACAAAATCCGAAAAGGAACTGGCTGTCTGGATGAATGGGGACACTAAAAAATGCGTTCTTGAGGTCTATGACTGAAAAAAATGAGGCTTCAGAATCAATGGCTGTCAATAGGGAAGAGATATCTGGGACAACTGGGTACTGGGGAATAATACATTTATTAAGTTCTCGTAGGTCAATCACTAATCGATATACTGGGGGTGCATTTGGATCAGTTCGTTTCATGACTGGAATGATCGGAGAATTACATACATTGGAGTCAGTTTCTACAACTACTCCTTGAGCGATGAGCTCGTCAATAATTTTGGATAAGGCTGCTACAGCCTCAGGTGGCAGTCTGTACTGTCTGATTCGTGGTAACACTACACCTGGTTTGAGAGTCACACGATGGGGTGTGATTTGCATATAACCAACATCAGTTGGACCTTGCGCCCATAGATGCTGCGGAACATTAGACAATCTCGGATCAAAATCTCGTAATACATAGTGACCCTTGAAGTCACGTAGAAACAGGCGTATTCCCTCTGGGGAACAGCATATGACTGCACCTAATTCTTTCAGTGTCTTAATGCCTAACAGATTTTCTGGACATGACTTCGTAAGTAACAGATCAGTAGTGCGGGACAATGGACCTACTTCTAGAGTAACCGGCTTAGATATCTCGTTTATAATAGGCTTTCCTGAAAATCCAAGGGAAACATTTCTAGAGCCTGAGAGCGGAGCCCCTGGAACTTCGGCGTGACTGATGGTGGTCCTACTTGCCCCTGTATCAATCAGAAACTTTCTGTCTTTCCCTAATACTTGACTATGAACATAGGGACCCTCTTGATCTACAGGTATCTCGATGAGAGGCAAGCCTACCTCCCTCTCTAGGCTGTTTCATGAATATGGCTGATACTCTGGATACTCGGATTGTGCATACTGGTACATCTGCTGTGTAACATGCTGTGTTGCAGCAATAGGCTGCGGTGCTGGAACTGTCTGTTGTGCATTCTGTGGCTGAGAAATCTGTGAAACTTGTTCTTGTCTAGGCGGACGTGGTCTTTCTTTAGTCTTACCAGTAGCTATATTGTGTTTCAGAACTGCACACTCGTTTATAAAATGACCTGGCTGTTTACAATAATTGCATGTCCCTTTAACGGGAACTGCAGGATGACTGGCTTGATTCGTACCCCTCTTCTGACTGTCTTGTGGAATAGATTGTGCAACCAGCACTTTCATTTTCGTGTCTTTCATACGTTTTCTTTCATGATCTTGTTCTTCTCTGATTCTATTCTGGTGGTATTGAAGCATCTGTAACATCTGGGACGGGGTATTAGCTTGCCAGGTACTTTCGACTTTCAAAACTCGATTCTTAACTTGTGGACTTGAATTCTCGACTAATTTAGTAACAAAAAGATGAGGGTATGACTCGCTACTCGTCTTGAGGCCACTGTTTATACTAAAACATTTCTCGAATCTAGAATAAAAATCACTAGTGTCTTCGTCTTGTTTCTGTTTACAGGCTGAGATTGCATCCCAGTCTTCCTTTTTAGTTGCTAATAATCTGGGCAAAACTTGTATTAACAGTTCTGGTAATTCTTTACATTTCTCTCCAAGACCGGTACCTGGTACTCGTATCTTATCTTCAGCTTCTAGGACTGCCCAATCGATCTTTTTCTCTCCCACCTCCCAATCTTTTTCCTTGAGTTTCTCGTATACCACTGCGGGCAATAAGACTTTTAACATTTTAATTATATCTGGATACGTGTATTCTCCCATACGGAGCATGTCTTTTAATTCTCGGTGGAACCCTGCTGGATCTTTGTCATGACAGGGAATTAATTTCTTCATCTCTAAGAGTTCCATCTTTGTAATCGGAGTGTAAACAAACACTCGTTGCATTTCACCATCTGTTGTCCTGACTGGGTGTACTTCTCGTAACGGATTCTGTCTGTCTATGTAAAACGGTTTACTTTCTGGAGGTGAGACATGAACAAAATGCGGGTTCAAAAACGTTCTATATTTGTGGCGCTGTTCTAGAATGACACTAATTAAATCGGTACCTAAACCTTTCCATCTATACTGGAGTAACTCGTTCAGGACATCGTGTAACGGACCTGGATCAGAATGTTGACCCTCATACAATGTAATGAGGTGCTGGATCATATACATACCCACCAGTCGTTGCTCGGCTGGGGGCAATTTCAGAAACATTTGTGCCACTATTTCGTCTGGAAAAGTGGTAGAATCAGTAATCCATCGGACCGCTGATCGGGCTAGTTCTTGTTCATGCATAGTACTTAACTCGCTATAACCGATTCGTGATTTCAGAATGTGATCGGTAGCTTGAAATACTTGTTCTAGAGAACCTTGTTCTGGTGCCGGATGAGGAAAAACTGACTTGTGTTCTAGGCGCAAATGGCGATCTGGAAATCTAGATTTACCTACATACGCTATTCTAGTGGGATTCTCGTCCTCTACCTCTTCAGTAGAAGAGTCATTTTCTTTCTCGTTTACTTGTGCTGCTTTACGTTGTTCGTGTAACTTTATTATTTCTTTACGGATTTTCTTGTACATACTCTCTATACTACTGATAGTCTTGTGTTTACCCTCGGCTATATTATCACTCCACCTTGTCAGAATTTTCATTTCGGCCGGATCTTTAGTCGGGTAATCTTGTTCTCTTATTAGACAATTAATCAGAAACTTTAATAACATGAGCTGGATCTCAGCTTTCCTTTGAGACATGGCTTCGCCAATACTTTCTGGATCATCCCCTGTACGGATGAAACGATATATTCTGTCTAGATCTCCTTTCATATCTGGTAGGGTGTCTAAATACCCGGTCACCCGTCTTACACGGATGGAATATATTACTGTACTATCATCACCTGCAACTGGATCATAGCGGCATTCAGTGAGAGCTCGTCGGATTTCTGCAACGGACTTAAATTTGGGCGTACGCTGTAACGCACATTCATGTAACTCGGCCAACGTTCTACGTTGGTGTGGTGGCGGGGTACCAGGAGGACCTCCTCCTGCGGCCCCTAAACTGGAATCGTCGACTGATACTCTTCGTACTAGCGTGGCGGGAAATTGTAATGTAGACTTGAATCGTTGTCCCTCTTCTTTAAAGAGTATGGGCGGTGGCCCGTTTCGCTGCTGCCCTTTTGGTATTTCAGGGAAGTCTACCTATCTTTGGTTATTGTTATTCCATGTTTTTTCCCCCCTTTTTAATGCCTTCCTGATTAATCCTGAGTGCGATGGGGGGGGTGGCCGGGGGAGAGTTGGCGGTGGAGGTTTTGTGGGTGGGTGCTGGGCTGTGGTTGCGGGGTATATAAATAAATAATACCGGATCTAGGTTTTACTGGACATAGCAATAACAGATAGCTCAATAAATAAGAGTCAAGATTCGAGGTAGTAGGAGTTTGCAGGTTTAATACAGCATAAGGGACAGGAACAGGACAACCTGCACGGGAACAGGATGGCAGCGCTGCCGGGGGCAGGATCAGAATCGGCGTAAGGGAATGGGTCACATTTAATAGCAGTGCACAAGCATATATATTAAAACAGTTGCATTACAATACATATGATAGGCGGAGCAGTGGGTGTGGTCAATAGCAGTCGCGAAAGATAAGGGTGAAAATGGGTGCAACAGGGGCGTATACATAGACATGTGATGCAAACGTAACAGAATATGTCATAAATGGGGCGGAAACATGGAGGGGGCTACCTAAGGAGCCGGGACCTCTAACCTAATGGTGCGCGCAAACTGACAATGACCTGTTACTAGGAGAAGCTGGGGGCTATGAACTCTGTGCTAGGAGTAGAGACTGAAGTCTGGAGAGTCAGGGCGACATGTACCTAAACAGTATCTAGTATCTGATGTTTAGAGAACATGTTGATAGAATCCAAAAGTTATCGGGGTAAAGGCTAACAGACTCTAAGAATGGTGCATGCATTACTCTACATGTAGTGCGTGATGAAGAATATTAAATGACCATTAAATGCAGTATTTCTCTTACATGGAGACGTAAAGGCTAGACAATGACGGAAACTATTGATGTGATTCAGTAGCTTAGGAATGCAGAGAAGGAGGGCTGGACTGATAACTAGAATCATAACATACTCTTGGCAGACTCAGAGGCAGAGCCAGGCTGAGCCGGGCACTGTGAGGCAGGAAGTAAGTGAAGGGTCGAGGATACAGGTGGGGGCTGTATCGCTCCTCAGCGAGGACTCAGAAGACAGGAGCTGAATCTGGTGTCCGGGCCCTTTTGAGGCCTAGAAACGGAGACTTTACAATAAAATAACGTGCACACTGAGAAACGTGGCAACGTAACTTTACATAGGCCTGATACTCGTAGCTTTCACGAGAACTGGAAACTGGTATACTAGAGATGGACACAACTGTAATTGCGTCTTTAATCAAACATGGGGGATACATATGCATATTTAATCATGCACACATAACATAAGATGGAGGACACGTAGGGACACAGAACATGGCAAAATTTACTTTTCCACAGTGGGAAGGGAGAAAATACTGATATATGATGACAGCGACCAAAGTATGTACCTGGAATATTAGGGGTATGCACACACCAGCACGCCGTTATCAGATATACTCATACTTGAAAAGATACCAGGTACAAATTGCACTTCTGCAGGAAACACACTTGAACACGGCAGAGGTGGTTACACTGCGACGTAGGTGGAGGGGGCAACTGTATGCTACTGAGTACTCCTCGTTTACCCGGGGAGCGCTCCTATGGGTGAAGCCAGGCACTCCCTTTGCGATGACTGAAGTGCTGACTGATCCGGAGGGCAGATACGTGTTGGTAAAGGGACACATGGATGGGCAATCTATAGTACTAGCATCCATATACTCTCCGAACACGGAACAGGGGGGCTTCCTGGCACGCGTCTCGGAAAAATTGGCACCCTGGCATGGAGTCCCCTGGGTGCTGGGAGGGGATTACAACACAGTACTAGATCCCGCACTGGACCGCTCGGCCCCACCCAGGCCTGATGCTGCGTCCCTGGGAGCCGTTAAAGCGCTCACCCAATGGGCGACACAGTGGGACTTGAGGGATGCATGGCGCGCGCATAACCCTAACACCAAAATATACTCCTATTACTCAGGGGCACACTCGCTACATGTCCGCCTGGATAGATATATGGTGTCATCGGAATTGTTACCGCACATAACAGATTCACAGTACCTTGGCCGAACACACTCTGACCACAACCCACACACGCTACTAATAGCTTGGGAACGCCCCCACCCGCCCATCCCCACGTGGCGCTTGCAGCCTGCCCTACTGCTGGACGCCCCCTTCCGAGACTCCCTGCAGGCACGCGTAGCAGATTATTTCGCTGAAAACTCAGGCACGGCGTCCTCCCCGCAGGTCGAGTGGGACGCCTTCAAAGTGGTAATGCGAGGTCACTGCTTGGGAACACAGGGCGGTATACGGAAACAGTTAGAAACCGAACTGCGCCGGGTGGAGGCTGACTTACTCCGCCGGGAACAGGAGGCGGTTGAGGGGCCGGACGCCGGACTGGATGAGGCCCGTGTGGAACATGAGGCGCTGCTAGAAAGACTGCGTCACGTTAATTATGCGGCGCACTCGGCGCGGACACACCAACACAGCGACAAACCCGGAAAGCTGCTGGCCTGGCTAGTCAGACAAGAAAGTCGTACTGAGCCGATATCAGCCATCCAGACGCCCATGGGAGTAGTAGTGCATACACAGAGCAAAATACATCAGGCCTTTGTGCAGCATTATCAGGCCCTATACAGGTCACAGCTGAGGGTTTCGTCGGCGACTATCACAGATTACTTAGCAAGCATCCCACTACCGTCTCTCACGGAAGCGCGACGGGGAGACCTGGGAGCACCTTTCACGCAGGAGGAGTTGCGTGCAGCTATTTTCGCACTCTCCAATGGCAAATCCCCGGGCCAGACGGCCTCCCTGCCGAATTCTTTAAAACCTGTTCCGATGTGCTGATCCCGGAGCTGCTCAAACTGTATAACGCTGCGATAGAGGACTCGGCACTTCCTGTCACGCTAAATGAGGCTAACCTAGTCTCTCTTCTGAAGCCAGGTAGAGACGGTACCAACATGGGTTCCTACAGACCTCTGGCTATGTTGAACACCGACTATAAAATCTTCACCTCTTTGCTGGCTCGTCGCCTAGCCACGGAGGTCCCTGCCTTGGTCCATACTGACCAAAACGGTTTTGTGCCAGCGAGGAGCACCTCGCGCAATATCCGCCGTCTCTTCCGGGTGCAGGCAGAAGCGGTGTCACAATGGCCGAGATCGGGCTGTCTGGTACTAGACCTCGAAAAGGCCTTCGACTCGGTGGAGTGGCCCTACTTGGGGGCAGTGCTGGACAAATTTGACCTGGGAGGTGCGTTCGAGGAAATGGTGGACCTCATTTATCAACAGCCGAGTGTCAGAGTGCGAACAGGCGGGCTACTCTCTGAGGCAGTGCGGGTGCGCAGAGGCACCAGACAAGGTTGCCCGCTTTCGCCCCTACTCTTTTCTCTGGCAATTGAACCCCTGGCAGCGCTACTACGGTCGCGGGGAGCGAGATGGGGAATCCCGCTGGCTGATGGTACACATGTGGTTTCACTGTACGCGGACGATTTGCTTCTGTACGTCCGAGACCTCACAGCAGTGCCAGATGAATTGTCGGATATTTTCCAGACATTCGAAACAGTATCAGGACTTGGAGTCAACTGGGCAAAGTCCGGAGTGTACTCTTTCAGCCATGAAACACAGGAATGTGATGTGACCCTTGGAGGTGTCAGACTGACCTGGTACCCCACCTCCTTTAAGTACCTTGGAGTGCACATATATAGGGATTTAGAGAGCATATTGGAAGGTAACCTGGGACGTGCCGTGAACTCTTTACGATCACAGATGGCTTTCTGGAGGACACTGCCCCTAAACGTACCGAGCAGGATTGCTCTAATCAAAATGATAGCACTGCTCAGATTGCTCTATCACTTTGCCAACATCCCGTCCTACGTCCCCGCTAAATTCTTCCGAGACCTAGAATCAATGGCCCGCAGCCTGATCTGGAATGGGGGACGGCCCCGTGTGGCCCTGACAAAACTATACTCCCCAGCAACAGAGGGCGGACTGGCAGTTCCTAATATGGAACTGTACTATATAGCTGCGCAGCTGCAATGGGTGACGCACTGGCTAAGTGGCGCGCACCTGGAGGATACGGCCACCTCTACGTACACATGGACACACGCGCAGGTGTGCGCTCTGTTCCATCCCCTGACTAAAGGCCCACGCCCGCTGCCCCTACATGTGGCAGTGGTCCGCAAGTGTTTCCTCCGTAGCTTAAAACTGACGCGGGAAGTCACGCCGTATGCCCCTGCGATTCCTTTATTGGGCACACCCAGGAGAAACGGACCAGTAACGGAGCGAATTCTGGAGCGTTGGTCGGAGGCTGGAGTGGAGACAATGGGTGACCTATATGCGGACGGCGCAATGCTTCCATATGGGGAGCTGGTAGAGAGCACGGGTCTACCGACGGGGCAGTTCCTGACCCATGCGTCCATACTTAGAGCATATACGGACTCTTGGGGTGACATTGGGGAGGAACCGCAGATGCACCATGTAATGCAATACCTCCATGTAATGGGTAACGGTACTCACATCATCCACTGGCTGGCACAGGCTCTCCTCCTACATACACAGCGGTCCACACAGCCGGCGCGGGACAAGTGGGCGGCCCACCGACAGAGGGAATGGACGGATAAGGAGTGGTCCATGATCCTAGCCTGCCCTATGAACATCCCGCGCAATGCCCGCTTCCGCACCATCCAATTGTATATAATACACCAGGCATACTTGTCGCCGGATAGGATCAACAAGTATTTCATGATCAACACCGCGGCCTGTCCCAGATGCAACCTGATAGGCGCGGACATTTTACACATGCTCTGGACTTGGCCCTCACTAGACACATACTGGAGGGAGGTGACGTCCCTCCTAACGCTCAGCGCTGGCCCGGGACTACCACACACTTGGGAGGCATGCATGCTAGGTTTATATAGAAGGACCAAGCTAAACAAGACACAAGCCAGGTTCTGGGATCTAGGCCTCATCACGGCCAAACGGCTGATCACCAAGCATTGGAAAAGGAGGGAGCCGCCAATCCCTAAGTACTGGTGCGCTTCCTTCACTAACTGGGCCAGGGCGGAAAGCATAGCTTTGCATCAGGAGGAGGTCGCGGGCCTAAGACAGTTCCCCATTGCACAGCTCTGGGACGGTTTTGTGAGATCCCTCCAGAAAGAAGGTGCGAACAGGGGACTCATATAGGGCCCATAATACATGAAATTACACGAACAGAATGCAGGAAGGTGCGTTAGGTGAATGAATGGCGTCGTCCCCCCCCCCCGACGATAGGCATGCACCCGCAGACATGAAGCCACACAGGCTTGTTCTGGTGTCTTACCGCCCGACCCCCGTGGAGCCACTCCTTAGATGCACTCTCCCTTCCCGCGAACCCCACCCCCCCCATACTACCACCCCCGTTTATACGTTCTGGATTCTTATCTCCCATACGTGGTTTGTCCGCCAGGAAGTACACACGAACGACGACTTAGGCGAGGGGACTGGCACAGGCCACGTCTCTCTCTCCAGCTCACTGACGATATATAGAACCACCCGTGCGAATCACTACACACTGCAGAGATGAGAAGTAAGGTTCAACCGTCCCTCAGCGGGTGGAGTGATTCGAAGCAGACGCAGGCCACACAAGTGTCTCATTTACACCCACATTCTTGTCACGCAACTAAGGTCTGCGAGCGCTCTCCCTGGGCTCGAAAACATGGTTGCGGATTGGTTCTCTGATGACACAACTGACTAAATGGGACACACTGATGAGAACTGTCCAGTTCACAGAGTTGAACTGTTCTTTTTTGGTTTTTCTCGTATTTACTAAAACGTGACGTCATTTATAAAAAAATTGTACACAGGGGCACCTATGGCGTGAAGGTTATTGCTCATGAAAAGAAATGTTTGGTAACCGGTACGTGGCTAATTACATGTTAATTGTAATCCATTGTCTTATAAGCGCATCCTCCAGTTGCGGCCGGCCCTATGGGTTGTAGGCTGCGCCATATGTACTACACTGTGAAACTTAATAAACGTCTTAAAAAAAAAAAAATCAATGCTTTTACAGTATTATTTCATAATACTCCTTTTACTGTGCGCACTTTACTTTATAATAAGTATTGCAATTGTGGCAATTGCAATTGTGGCAATTCATTTCTCTTGCATTAGAAAGAAGACTGCTCAATAAAACACCTTTTATTGAAAATGCCCGTCTCTCTATTTCTCTGCACTCTGGTGAAACTAAGTATGCACGATTGACTTGGTAAAATAGTTGTCTATCGTTTTCACACGACTCTAGAGATACACTCTTTATTCTGAGAGAGCAAAGTTGTCATGTTATATGGTTGTCAGAAGCTAATCCCTTCTTGTCTATCCAGGGAAGTTAAACTCCTCCTTGTTTACTCGAGAACGTTTCTAGTGACCTCTGAGCTAGCTGGCAAAACTAATTAAGTCTAATATAGTCAGGAGAGACCTATTCGACCTCAGTCCTACGTCTACACTGCTGTTTATATTATTGCAATGTGCAGAGTCTATTGGGAATATAGGAACTACACTACATGGCGCCCAACGTTTGGTAAGGCGATAATCTAACGCAAGACATTAGAGTAACTCAGTCATGCTTTTTCACACAGACCCTTTTCCCGTAAAAACTCCAAAAGACGTCTGGAGTGGGTAAAAGGGTAAAATTCGCCGGAACTTAGTAGGAAGAGATTCCTATGTAGAGTTTTTGGTTTAGTCAACGTTGAAGGATACAGTGTTCCAAAATATTGTGCACCTAATCTTTGTTTCCCTTGAAACTTGATCTGCAACAAAAACTTTCTGTTAGTAAAAATTACGGAAAGTGAAGACGAAAGG
This sequence comes from Lissotriton helveticus, assembly GCF_964261635.1. NCBI lineage: Eukaryota > Metazoa > Chordata > Amphibia > Caudata > Salamandridae > Lissotriton > Lissotriton helveticus. The sequence goes on along the minus strand of NC_136062.1, from coordinate 212,417,610 downwards.
GAGGCAGCTAGAATAGCAGCTCAACTCCTAGCGGATGACAGAAGTCTCCAAGAAAATGACACGAATGTTATACTCATTCCGGCAAATATAAGAAGAACTATAACTATTAAACTTATAGAAAATGGACTGACATCACAAGTGGTACAGTCATATTCGTGGTAGAGGCCCATGAATATCGGCAGACAGAGGTATTCTATTCATGGATACACTTTCCAGCAGCAAACGCTGTAACAAAAGAATTCCACTATTACAAAATAGAGGAACCTCTGGATGAATACACTCCTTTCGAGGATGTTGAAATCCCACTAAATTACCAAGAGCACCTGCTCTGGTTTAAAGGCGCCCTAAAACATCAAAATCACATCACCAGGCTCGGTCTACTAGGCAGACCAGGAGCGACGTGGCCGGTTCTAGCCAGCTACACATCACATCCAGACATTGATAAAATGTCAGACCGAGAGCTCTTAGCACAACTAAAACTGTTAATTAAAATACACAGACAATTGGTCCAATATGTCATGAGGACTTCAACAGTCCAACGGGCAATACAAATTCCAGAGACCACCCCTCACCAGGGGAACACAAATAAAATCACACCACAAAATATACAATCAGCCATTGGCAAAGTACCTACAAAACGGGAACAAATTCCATTCTGGTTAGCACAAAAAATCACTCAAATAGAGGCAGTATTTCCTGATACTACGCCTACTGAGAAACACAGAATTCTGACTATCTGTCTTCCAATGGGGATCGCACCACATGTGGAGGACTGTGACACTTGGGGCACAGTCTTTGCTTTGATTTACACAAAAACACATGGTGTTCCGTCCATGGCGGTTATACCAGACGTACTAGGACAGATTCAAAATGAATACGGTCCAGAACCTGCTTTAACTCTGGGTATGAAATTACTGAAAGATTTCAAGCAGGTCTCGGCTATATTATTAGCCAACATAAAAGGAGAAGCAGCATCTGTGGTGATCCGCCAGAGATTGAAAGAAACAGATATAGCATACCAACAATTTGAACTTGCCAGAATCATAGAAAAATCCTATGAAGAACTAGGTAGAGATAGTTTGGAAGGGAAACCAGTAAAACCCAAACTACTTGAAAATCCTGAAAAAACATTTATTAAAAATAATCTAAACACTCCTAAAAAGAGTTGGGATGGAAATAAACAATCCACTCCCAAAGAAAAACGATTCCAGTCCAGAGGAAGGTCTCCTCAACGGAGAGATAGATCTCCGGACCAAGGAAACAAGTCTCCCCAGAGGGAGCCCTCTGAGAAAAGATACAACCTTAGAGATAGCGATACATTAAGAAAACCTGATAGATATCAAGATATTGATACACGCCCCTCTCGATCTTTTCAGACTTCCTCACAGAAATCGCAAAGAAGAGCACGTCAAGTCCAAAGACAAGGAACCTGCTCATCAAAGTAAAAAAATACAATTTCCAAAAAAGAAGGTAGCTAGTATTAAAATAATAAAACATGCCGAGGATACTGAGGACACAACTGAAAAACGGAGAGTGGGCCCAGACAATGCTAGACAGCGCAGCAGAAGTGACAATAGCTCGCAAGATCTTGATGAATCTTCTGGAGACAGTGGACACGAAAGAATACATTCAAGTGAAAACTGCAGACACCAGAGTTAGCAAACCCCATAAAATATATGAAATAACATTACGTATAGAGGGGGACAAGACTAGGAAAGTAAGGGGTCTCTTTTGGGATAACCTTTCAAAAGGCTATGACATCCTGTTAGCTGGTGAAAGACTGGCCACCAGAGTTTGTCAGGGAGTGCCGAAGAAATGATTATGCCTGCCTTCTCAAATCATATTCCAATTCATAAAAAATATACACGTGCAAGAAAAAGGGCAGTGGCTCAAGCTCCTGATGTATATAAAAATCATGTAGGATGGGATGAGGACTCTCCTCATCACAAAATACAATTACAAAATCAACCCACTGAACAAAGGCAGTACCCAGTTAAACAAGAAGCTAAAAAGCAAGTCTAGGAGATCTTAGATCAACTTGAATATCAGGGGGTGATTGAAACATGCACCTCACAAATGAACAATCCTTTGTTTCCTGTCTCCAAACCAGACGATTCATATCGTCTAGTTTTGGACTATAGACACCTTAACACATGTTGCAAAACATTTGCAGTACAAACGTCACACAGTGCAGCACTAATGAATAACATGGTGCGCAAAAAATACAAAACGACATTAGACATCTCTAATCGATTCTTTTGTCAAAACATTGCACCTGAGAGCAGGTATTTGACCGCGTTCTCAATAATGGGGTCGGAAATACACTTCTGTCGACTCCCACAGGGATTCAAGAATAGCCCAGGATTATTCTCAGTAAGAGTAACAGAGTTACTACAAATATATGATGATGAGGCATTATCTTATGTCGATGACATCTATCTCACAGACGATGACCTGGAGACTCACTTGAAAAGAGTGAACACCATAATACTGGGGTTCGCAGCTGAGGGTTACAAATTCAACTTTAAAAAGTCACGAATTGCCCATCTAACTGTCCTATTTTTAGGATATGAATTATCAAGTGAAGGCAAAAGCCTGGCAGACAACTTCTTAGAGAAGTGCGCTGTACTCCAAGCACCAAAAACGCTGAAGAACTTACAATCAATACTAGGTTTCCTGAATTTCGGAAGAACATACATTCTAAATTATGCAGAGAGGGTTAAACCTCTCTATGAATTAATAAAACCTGATTTCAAACCAATAAATTGGACTCAGAAACATACAGAAATTTTAAGATCATTGCAAACAGACATGTTAGCTAAAACAAAATTGCAAACTCGCGAAAACATACGCAACCTTGTAATCCGAGTCATCCCAGGAAGATGCGGATTCATGGACCTGACCAATAGCTTACAAATCACACTTGTACACACAAGCTGAAATGAAGTTCAGTTCTACTGAAAAAATTCGAAAAGCGGTTCAAACTGCTGTAGCAAAAGAAAGAGCCCAAGCCCAAGGCAGAAGAATAACTGTTTTAACAGCAGAATCCGCCCTTGAGACATTAACAAGCCCACGCAATTTGAATGCTGTGGCATTAGATCCAAAGTGAATACAATGGGAAAATTCTCTTGCTGCAGAAGACGTGAGGTACTATTTTGACCCGAAACTGGAAAAACTAGAAAATCTAGAATATGAAGAAGAATATCCTCTGCCATTTGAAATACTGCCTCTCGAACAGTACACATGTGTAATGTACATGGACAGATTTGCACAACACTACGATGTAGAGAAAAAATCCTACAACGCAGCGTGCGCGATTGTTAAAGGTTGCTGGAGCTTTGGTAAATTCAGACCAATAGTCACCAAGACTGAATCACTGAGAAACTGTTCAGCTCAGCGAGCTGAAATAAGGTCTTTAAAGATGGCGCTTGAAAATGCTGATCGCGAATTCCCCACACTAATAGTGTGCGATTCGCACTACTGCGTCAAATCTTACAACAATGACTTGCAGAACTGGGTTCAAAACGATTACAAAGATGACACAGGTGCCACAATAAAGCATAAAAAGCACTGGGAACAAGTAGTTCTTTTGCAGAAAGAACTACAAAAGACTCACGTGATACATACACTGAGTCATTAACGTGATGGCGTTCACGTTGCAGGGAATTCATTGGCTAACAGAGCCACAGCGGTAGCAGTTCAACCGGCTTCCATAGCCACAAAAAAGCGTTCTAAAAAACACATAGACGGAGAAACTATGCTAGTGGTAAATGCCTCATTAAAAGGCGACTATGCAGCATTACCTCTCGGCTATCCACTCAGTTATACATACATAATAGATGCAAACTCCGTTCCTTTTGCTCAAATCCCTGGAGTGGGGGATAGAGTAATTCCAAACACGAACAGGAGAGTCTTTTTAATAGCAGACGCACATATGGGATTGGGTCTAAGGCACCAAGAGATAGTGAAATCTCTAAAAGAATTACAATCAGAATACTGGTGGCCAGGGATGAGCTTACAAATTTGCAAAGGATTGTCCAAACTGCAACCGAGACCGCAGTCGTGAACCGGACATGACTAGTGCCAGGATACCTCTATTAGAAAGCATAAGGCTTTCCATACGCAGAAATCCAGCAGGAAAAATGCGTCCCCATAATATTTAAGACTAGATTCACTTAAAATGTGGCCCCAGCGCTCGGCTGACGCCAGAACTGTTATAAAAGATTTGCGAGTCTTTATCGGCACATACGCAATTGGCATGCTACATTCTGACCAGGGTCCTGCGTTTAGCTCTAGGGCTTACAAGGAGGCCATGGCCAGCATGGGCATTGCTTTGCGGTACTCTTGTCCATTCCATCCTGAGGGAAATACGATAGTGGAAAGAAAAAACCAGGACATAAAGCAATCTATAACGGCGAGGGTATTAGGTTCGGGTGATGGGTGGGTCCAACATTTAACAAGTGTCCAACGTAGTCTTAATAATCTGCCAAGAAATTCTCTAAAAGGTCTCAGTCCATACGAACTATTGTTCGGTACTAGAATGTACATTCAGGATCTTGATAGTCACACTTCAGTGGTAGAAGAAAAATGCTTTGACATCAAAGACCGTCTGGCTGTTTTACAGGACTTAAATGAAACAAGACGAAACCTGAGTAACATAAAATTAAAGCAACAGCCAACAGCCACTGAAGAAAAACCACCTGTCCCAGCAAGACCTGTCTGGATTCCAAAGATTGGGGATCTAGCCAGAGAGAAGATCGCGGTGAAGAAGGAATTTGGGCCTTCTTACAGAAAAGCAGTACCTGTCTTAGCTGTCAGCGGAACAAGATCAGTTGTACTACCGCCCCTTGCTGGTAAAAAGTAGAACCGAGTTGTATCCATCGACCTGGTAAAACCACAATCATGCGGCCAATAATAAGTAGTAGGCCCAGTGGACTCCCAAGAAATAGCAGAATACCAACATTTGCTACAATCGAAGAGGTTCAAACTGAAAGACTAATCACTTTAATAACCCTGCAGTGAATAAAAAAGGACTATGCAACAAAGCCATGGAACTTGTGCCTCTTGAAACCCAAATTGCAACAGTTCGTCAAGAAACACCAGTCTACAACGATGTAGCCTCAGACTATACTAGTGAAACAAAGAAAAATCCAAAAGCAAATAAAAATCCGGAAGCAATTCCTACAATTGACAGAACTGCATCTGGCTACTTCATCAATTTCGATGACTTTTCTGATGATCCAAGTGAACATGAAGAAACGCCAGCAACAAAAACTTTCAAAGACAAAGTAACTGAACTCTGTCATCAACTCAAAGAAACCTATCTGATTTCTCCATGGATTGAATTTTGGATTGTGTTAGGTGTACTTTTCCTCCTGCTTTGGCTCATCATGGTTCTTTGTTTGGGAAAATTAATTGAAGGAAAATATAGTACAATGGACACAGCAAGTCAGAATATCAACTTGGTCCTAAAACCTCACAAGTCAACTCACATCGAGAAAAGAGAACTGTCATCGGTGAACATCAAAGCCAATCCAATACCCGGTGGGGTAGCATGGGACAGAACTGAGTATGACATTTTTGGCCCGATTGAGCTCTTGAAATATCTACTCCAGTTTAAGGTTTCATTAAGTGACTTTGTAAAACCAAGTACTTTCTCTGATGATTGGGACTTTGAAAATATTAATAATATGATGTCAGATTTAGTAATGTCAGCAAAATTTACAGAACATGATTATTTGCAGGGTTCGTCAAATTATGAAGAGTTATATTGTTATAATCATTTTGGTCATCACTATTTGCATAAATCTGCACAGCCTAGAAATGTTTTTAATTATAACCAATGGGAACATTGTGCAACACCGCCTAAAGGCAGCTCGAAAACATTTTATGAAAAATTCCCATACTTCTCAGGTTTTAACACAAGTGATGCAGAAACGTTTTATTTTAAAATGTTAAATAAGACAGGAATGAAAACAATGTTGACAAATACTAAATTGATTTATTCTGAAACATTTTATGAAAAAATGACTACATTTGGTTTTGAATTCTGGTAAAATAACATTGAAACAAAAACCATCTGGGGTACGAAAGAATGGCAGGTCCAAGGTTTAGAAGCATTATTTAGAGCCTGCCTGATCCCAGAACAATTAATATTCCTGAATGACACCATTCAGCAAACAACCTGTCTTGGTCTAGCCAAGATAAAAGACTTAAATAAACCGTCTATTCCGAAGCCCATGCCTGATAGTAATAGCACTGCAGATGTGGAGATAGATGTATCCCATATTTTATACCAAAACAGAACACATCCTGATTGCAAAAAATGGTTGATCTGGCCCACAAACACAAATAACTGTCAAGATAGATTCCTGAACAAAATACAGGGGTTTAAACAGACCAGGCCAGACCCTAAATACTCCCAGAGACAATATCCAGGGATAGTTACAACATACAGTGTAGGGAAACTCTGCCTCGAATGGCTACAGAAATCCACACTGGCTGAAATTAAGCAACACATGACTTTACTTAAAGACGGTGCTGACTTGCGTGATTTCATACTGGGACCACGCAAACAGCGTCAAAAACGTTTCATAGCGGCTGGAATATACGCTGCATACAATGAGGCTTGGAAAGTAACGCAAATTGAAACAGCAGAAAAAATACAAGGAATTGATCGTATTAATTTGGAAAAATCAATTCCTGTTGTGGACAATGGGCTAGCGACTCTGTCCTCCAGAATATATTCACTGGACAGTATCGTATCATCTGCTATTGATATAATAGAGCAGGACTTACTAATGTTACAACATGGCCAGTCCCAATTACGTTCTATTGTACAGCTAGGCTGGACGTTGCAAAATCTGCGTTTAGGCTACGTGCCATGGCGTTTAATCAACGTAACATCATTATTCTCTATCTTTAACCTTACTGATTAACAAATCAGTTTGGCACAAAAAGCAGCAGACTATACGATTCTGAGCATTGAAAAACTTGAGAGATTACCATTGACAATGTCAGAAAGACCTGTCATTGAATGGATAATACACGGAATAATTACAATTCCGATAGCAACTTTCCAATTTAAATACTGCCAAGAGTATATACCAGCGGGCCAGTATGAAAGGTTGGGTAAAGGATACATCAAGTCAACATGAAAATTACCTTATACACACAAATGTTATAGTGAAAAGAAAAAAGAGGTATTTCTTAGTGGATTCATTGTAAAAAATCACCAAGTGGTACACTCCTGTGTCAAGGTATTAACTTGCATGGAGCCTGCGAAGGGTCTTCGAATAACCTTTCATGTCGCCTGCAGGGCACTCCTACAACACAGATAGAGCCATTCTTTAGACAGCTTTCCAACGGCAGCTACGTTCTAATAAATGACCACAGCTGTTGTGGCATGGTGCCAGGAAAAGCCTATCTCGTGAGCGTTAGTTCCATGGTCACTTGCTGTATGCAAGTATTGTATCCAAACAGCACTCCAGACATGGAGGCGGCAATATGGCCTTATTTGAATATCTCCTCTATTCGAATTGATACTTTAAGCAGAATGAAGTCTATTCTTTTACAGACAACTGTGCCTTTGGCCTCGTCCAAAGAAACGTATGATCTGCAAGTCGCAAGGACAACAGCAGATTTACATTCCTTATTATCAACAAATTGCCCCGTGAATTTTGTAGAAATGTTATGCCAAATCTTTTTTTTTTTTTTTTTTTTTTTTTTTTTTTTAAAACCTTTATTGTGCAAAACAACAACAAATACGGGCCCACAACCATCAGGCCGGCCACAATACTTTCAGCACCATAGCGAACAATACAAGGTCCCAGCGGCACCAGAATAAATAGAAACAATCAAGGAGGAACTCCAAAAACGATATGTGCCACTCGGGAAACCGGAGCAGTGAAGGTTAATTTTAAATGTTTATAATGTAAACATAAACAGTGAAGAATAGAGATCAAGGAGTACTGAGTCCGTATCATCACTTCACATCAGGAGCAGGTAAACAGCATAGTATGATATTAACCGTAGAAGCCAGCATCTAAAAACATCATGGCGGATCAAGACAAAACAATAGGAGAGTAAACTGAAAAGTACACGCCATGCACAGTGCCACCCACTCCCACTAACCGGCGCACCGGACCCAGGACAGAAAAAGGGAAAGAAAAGCGCAGAAAATAGAAGGCCATAGAAAGAAGATATGAAATGAAAACCCCCTCCCCCCACCCTACAACAATGCGGAGGCCACGGCCTACCCCCCCCCCGCCAGCGTGTCTGTCGCCCAATGAACCCGAAATATAGAGAAGAAAGAAAGAGATGGAAAAAGAATCCCCTAATATTGGAGGAGGGCCACAGTCTAAATCCTAAATCACCCGAACTCCCCGGCCATTAAAACTCCTCCCTACCCACGACAACAAAATCAGAGCATCAAAAGAGAAAAAGGCATAAAAAGGTAGGGAGAGACACAAAAATCGTTTCAGCACGCATCGTGAAAGCGATCCCTCCCGGGCCCCCACCCATCTCTCAGCACAATTAACACAAAGAAGATCACTCCACCCCCTGGCCTGACCTCAAGCGCATACCCAAACACGAACCCGGATAAGACACCGCCCCAGATAAAACAAAGAAAGAAGGCAAGCATCAATACAGAATCAAGTGATCATACAATGCAGTAGTATAGAAACATCGTGCAATATGTGCCCAGTAAACACGTTAGCCAGGTCCAACCCCATCCCCTTTAGCTAGCAAAAGCAGTTAGCAGCGAGAGAGTAGCTTAACCCTGACCCGATCGTGGATGTAGCCTAACGCAGATTACCACAGGAGAGCCCCTCCCCCCGCGCTCATCAGGATAACATGGCTGCCTAAAAGAAGAAGACGAAACAGGATCACAAAATGGCCACCGGCCATCCGCATAAGGTCTTTTGTCCGCAATAGTCAGTTCCGTAAAGGCATCCGAAGGGCAGGAATTCCACGGGGAGAGGGATGAAGGCCACCAAATAAAAGTCGACACGTAGGGTAAAAGTCGCTCAGTTGAGTCCCCAAGTAAACTCGGCGGTGCAGGCATCAAGAAGTCAAGCCCGGAGGAAGGGGGAAACAATGTAACAGTCTCAGGATCAGAGGGCCGCCAGTCGTCGGCCCCGGGTGAGGAATCCGCAAGTTTAGTATCAGCAGAGGCACAGGACAACAGTGTAGCATCGTGGATTGGCAAAGGTAGACACACACTCAGCTGAAGGCAGGCGCTGCGTTCGCGAGTCCCGGTAAACCTCATGGCGTCCAGGTGAGCACACAGCGCTTGGAAGCCATCAAACATCTCTGAACGGAGATCACGGAGGGCGGCCAGGATAGACCCATGGGACAGTGCAGGTAGCAGTTCCCTCGAGGCAGGCTCCAGCGCCGGTGCTCGCAAGTCGGTGTACCGCACTGGCAGGGCACGGCTGTCCACGGACAGGAATGAGGGAGTCTTCCCCAGCCGCGGCAGAACAAAGGGAGCCATGGCGCCGGCACACGATAGTGAATCTGGGGAGGGCGCAGCATAGGCGAGCATCTCCTAGAGACCTCGAGACCACTAGCGCCGAAAGCAAATCCAGCACACCTCCCACAAGCCGTCACGGACCGGGCCGGGCAATGGAGAAAAAAGTCAAAAGTTTGCGCTGAGCTAGGTCGCCCGGCACCATGTGTCGCTCATCTTCCCCTCGGAGCAAAAACACCGTCCACGGGCTGCTCAACTCGGCCGTCTCAGTACAAGCGGAGTCTGCAAAGGACGTCAGCGTCAGTGCGGTGGTGATTGCTGTAGATGAAAAGGCGCCGCCACTGAGTCATCTGCGCTATACAGCTGAGCGGACCATCTCCGAGCCTCCAGGAGCCGACGACGAGCGGCCATGTAAGCGAGGGTCCGGGGCGGGAGCTGCACCTCAAGTTTCCCCAGCACCCGAGCGCGCTAGAAGGTCGAAAATGGGATCGGTGCACTCAGCACATCCTCATTCGCATTCCGCCGCCGGATTCAACCAGGAAGGATATCAGGATTTCGGTGCGGAATTCAAGGGCCGGCGGAGCCGGGCGACTACACGTCCGCTCCGGTCGCCATCTTGGCTCCTCCCTATGCCAAATCTTAAACATGTCAGATACCAGTGGCATCGCACATGTATTTAAGACAATTTTTTCGGGACTGTTAACACCCTTTGAAACAGTTCTGGGCATCTTTCCCAATTTTGTCCATTCTGTCTTTGGCGGCCTACCTCTACTTTTGGGACTCGTAGCAGGAATTTTATTTTTGATTCTTCTGCTCCGATATGGCAAGCCAAGACGCAGACAAGACTCCAGCATCGATGGAAGAAACGATCCTAGCAGTACGCTACCGGGACCGCATAACTAAAGTCCTTGGATTAGCCCGGCTAAGAGATCTGAATATGACCTGGTTTCTTTCATTCAGACCAATCTGGCAAGATTGCATCTTACCTGTGCTTCGATGTATGCTATGCGGAGAAGAATGCGTGTTGGACGTATGTCTTACACTACCATCAGCAGTACCAATGGATACAGATACCTTGCTAGGTCCTGTACCGGCTCATGCATCGTGTTGTCCCCAGCGGCCACCTATTCTGATGACGGCATTCGTTGAGACTTCACCACTACGAGTATGTGGCAGTGGAGTACGAGATGAGAGCAGCATCACACAGGTACAACCTTCTGTGAGCATTGCTGATCCTGACATCGATGATAGCAATCATTCTCACACATGCACTGTTTCGGAATTTTCAAACTTGGTCGAACTTTCACCTGATGTCGTGGACCAATTTTTTGCGAGTCTGTCTGAAATGATGTTCTCCCCTGAACAACGAGAATAACTTTTAAAGCAACGAGCACACAGAATTCCCTGAACTCTGAATTCGGCCTTCAGCTTTGATAAAAAAAAGCTACTGAAAACATTTGGAACTGTTTTTCCCCTGAAAGCGAAATAATTTTTTTCTCACTTCCAAAATATTTACAGTTTTTCTGGCACAGAGTACTCTGCTTAAAGTAGAACTATTCTTAGAGAACAGAGCTTCTAATTTAGGAACTCTAGAGACAATATTTTACCTCAGCCTCTAGCCCATGTACAGCATTTTGTATTAATATGTGATGGAATGGTCTCGGCCTTCTCTTCTGTATTCAGAGCCATTTCATGTGTAATTTTTGCAATTCATTCAGCTGATATATCTATGCATTTTTAACTGAATGATACTACTGCTTGAAAAGCGTACAGTACCAATACTCATTTTCGTGTATTTATCATATACCATTTCAAATGCGAACTATGTCTTTTGGGGTGGGGTGGAAAACACACATACATTATTATATGTTTACTATTGCTTAGTTTTAGTAATGGGGGACATTAGATCGTGGAGTGGGTGTTGTATTTCTATCTAGGACCCTAATTCGATATTCTCGATTTATGCCCTTATATGGCTATAATAAATGATATCCTTATAAAGGCATAAGAATCATATCCATATTTAGTAATAGCCCATGCAGTCCAAATACGGCAAGGCTACTCCCCATGACTTCTAGAGAGTACAACGTGTTCTTTAAACAAACCAAACCTCCAGCAACCTGGGAATTCCCCATGCTTTTGTTTTGATTTGTCCTAGAACTCCTGCGAGCACTGAAAGAACGGCCAGTTCTTTAGTGACATCTTTATTGACGTCTTATGTCCAACCTTACGTCAAACCCGGCACCTTTCAGGTATAAATATACCAATGTTGCCTTAAGTAAACACACGGTGGTTTGGAGCAGAGCGGCTATCTACTTACCCGAGAGCCCAGCTGATGCGAGAGCCCACGGACGCCGCCCCTCCCTTTTGACGCACTGAGAAAGACGCTGTCTTTTTCTCCAGCCGAGAAAATCCAGCTCCGGTGTTTCCAGCCGCCCTTGCGGGTTGCTGGGATATCGAGTCCTGAGAGAGAGAGATACCAGACCTCCTGCATTCTATTACCCAGGTACGGAGCTGACTAAACCCTTAAAGAGAATTCTTGATTCAGATTCCTTGGCAAAACTAACTTAACTTAAACTGCTACTTACTTACTCCTTCCCACGTATTAGGCTTAGGCCAGGTACACCGGGGTAGGCGTAGATTAGAAGCACCAGTTGAGTACGTTAGTCAATGTATTTATGTATGTATATATTTTATCCATTTTAAAGTATCATATGGCTAAGAAACCATATCAATGCTTTTACAGTATTATTTCATAATACTCCTTTTACTGTATGCACTGTACTTTATAATAAGTATTGCAATTGTGGCAATTCATTTCTCTTGCATGAGAAAGAAGACTGCTCAATAAAACACCTTTTATTGAAAACGCCTGTCTCTCTATTTCTGTGCACTCTGGTGAAACTAAGTATGCACGATTGACTGAGTGAAATAGTTATCTATTGTTTTCACACGACTCTAGAGATACACTCTTTATTCTGAGAGAGCAAAGTTGTCATGCTATATGGTTGTCAGAAGCTAATCCCTTCTTGTCTATCCAGGGAAGTTAAACTCCTCCTTGTTTACTCGAGAAAGTTTCTAGTGACCTCTGAGCTAGCTGGCAAAACTAATTAAGTCTAATATAGTCAGTAGAGACCTAGTCGACCTCAGTCCTACGTCTACACTGCTGTTTATATTATTCCAATGCGCAGAGCCTATTGGGAATATAGGAACTACACTACAGGGCCTTGAAACTTGCCATGGATTTGTGGATTCATGTCTGAGAAACTAGCTCCAGAACTGTGGTCCCAAACCAGGATCCGTGAATCTAAGGGGCCATGTTTTTGTAGAATTTAACCATAGTTATAGTCCCTTTGTGCTCCCACCCACATGTGCCTGTTGGTCAGGGTGTGCTCATCCTGTCCCCTTTTAGGGCCCTTACTTAGTGCACAGGGACCAGCATCAGATTAAAAAATATTTCTAATTTCTATATTCACAGTGCTCCCCAACTCAGGATTCATGAACGCAGCGAATTAACAGTCCAGATATCGCTAAAATGTAACCTCTTCATGTGCAACCCGAGACATTTTTTAATGTGAATTTTTCAAAAACTGCGGTGAGTTTTTATAGCATTGGAAAACATAGTATCCTATGGAAATTAAAATGGAAACATCACTTTTGGGACCCACCTTTTCCTTTGGCACCTGCTTGACAGATCACTTACTGAAGACTGCCTCAGTTAGGAGGGAGGAGCAAAAAAGATAGAAGTGGGCTTGCTGAGCTCTAAAAAGTTGAAAGCGCTACTCACTGAGCTCAAGGAAGGTTGCTAAAACCACAACCTTTCATCTCAACCACTGTAAAAAAAAAAGTGGTCACCTCATTTCCCTTCAAAAGCTGAACCCAACCACCCCTGCTTTGGTCATACCCAAATTTGATTTTGGAAATCTCATTCTGGAAGAAGGCTCCACAAGCATCCTATGACTCACTTAAAATTACTGATGCACTTTGTGTGGCAATTCTTACCACCACCATAACCAAATGTATTCATAACTCTCCTGCATGACTCCACTGACTCCCCGTTAATACAGTAACCCATTTATAACTCTGCTCTCTTGCTTATGAAGCCATACACAATAGCATTCCTTCAGACCTGGCATATCTGCTTTACATCTTAAGTGGTCTGAGAGGATTCAGAATCCATGACACCTATTTTTCAAGTTCACAAATTCAAAAACTCCTCTGTGCTGAACCAGTCCTTTAGCATGGTGGCTAACACAGCTTGAAGCCACTGGAATTAAGGCCTCGAGCTTCCCTCACCTGATTCAAGAAGCATCTCAAAACACATCACCAATTACAATGTTTAAATAAACTCGCAACATGACATCAAACACATCCTGCCATGTTCCAATTCTTTTTTTTTTACCATTTTCAACATCTAGCTCCTGCCTTATGTATATTCAAGTGTCAAGTGAAGTCCCTAAAACCGGGTGGTCCAGTCCAAGTGCTTTATGTAACAATATTGAATATAAACATGAAAGTTAGTTTTCTGCCCTACATGAAAGTGCACAGGAGAAGCCCAGTATCAATAACCCATGGGAAGTAAATTAAACTACAGATTAACATTGCAGAAGCTACACAAAATTATTACAGGTCATTCAACCTTATGTGGACACTCTATGTAATGCATTTAAAGAAGATGGCTAAGATGCAATGTTATAAACCATGGCAGTTTGAGAAACTGAATATTAAAAGACAAGGAAGAGCTTTTAAATGTCCAAGATGTTCTACAAGTGGTTTATGGACCACATTTATAGATTATGGCAAATTATTAAGATTTATTTCCATAAGGCGGTACGTGGCATGCTGCATCACACCACAAGCTCTTGTAAGGCCTTAAGTCGTTCGAAGGAAAATCCAAAGCATATTAATGGTCAGCAACTATTTAATTGTACAGTGCTCGAGTACATTCTGCTAGGAAATAAAGAATGAACTAATGGTTTACAATTTAGGGTCCGATTCCGATCTCGGTCAGTAGGGTACCGAATCGGGTTTGACATTAGCGGATCCGATTCGGAGGCTGAAATTCCGTCCGAGTCGTACACGGGTCCGGACCGCTCCGTACGACTCAGTCACAAGCAAATCGCGGCGCGCAATGGAGACGTTTCACAACCGAGCTAGTACGATGCTTGATTTGGACAGCCGGATCGAGTTGGAGCGTCCGCCTCGCAATAGATCCCGGAGTTGGACTTCAGGGGTTGACGTCGGACCCCCTGTTACCCGCAGCCTTACGAATTTGACACATGGGGAGACCCATGGATCTCCCCAACACAGGCATGTACGGTGCAGATGGCACCGATGCGTATCCACTGTAGGGGGCGCACTTGTCCGCGACGTACCCATTCAGTCAATGGGAGCCCATGTACGCGTCGTACGACCGGCTCCCATTAACTTCTATGGGAGTCCGACGGAACCGAGTCCGACAGCATACGGCCGCATTGTACTCGCTCGGTCAGACTGCAGGAGCCCGGATTGGTCGGAAATTAACCCGGTTCTGGCTCGGTCGGAGTGCTTTCCGACCCAGATCGGAATCGGCCCCTAAGTAGTTCACTCAGTCCTACATTTAATGTTAAGGCAGATGTTCAAAAGAAAACAGTATGCTAAAAAGTGCAATTCAAGATCCATTTAGAAGACGTTCTCAATTGGGAAAATTTGGAGCAATATCTTACTACAAGTTGAATAAACAAAAAACTTTCAGTGAAATTAAAATTATATTCTTGGGTCTTTAAAAGTTGCTGAGAAGTTGCAAAATTGCAGCGTTTTATGTTAAGAGATCTAGAAGTGGGCAAACCTAATTCTGGGATGCTGGAAGTCAAAACAAATGAGTCTATTGTGTAAATGTCGGAGGAGGACAGAAGACTTTATAAAATTTGAGGAAATGTCACGGAAATACTAGTCATAAATACTAAAAACAAATAATAAAATAGCAGTTACCTGGTTTATACACTACTAGCACACCAAGATGCAAAATAGCCCACAGAAAATGGCTAAAATAGTAGTGTACAAAACTCAAGTGTACAAAAAAACGATTAAAAACATATATATATCTATATATAAAACAAAGAAGTACAGTGACAAATGATTATTGCCCATAGGAGGCAGTGGGAAGGAGAGTTTGAGGGTTTGCATTAAAGGATGTACTTGGTTCCTTTTACTAGATAGTACAATGTTGGCATACTACATTACCTGAGGACAACAACAATCTTAATAATAAAGAGTATGTAGAATTTATTTTAGCTCTATATTCATTGCTCCTTAATATTAAAGCACAGTTTATATGTTTTTAAACATGATATCCCTTTGCTCTATATTTTGTGAATTTGTGTTTGTAAACTCAAAACCTTCTAAGGTACCCCAATTTAATGGACAAAGATTTGCTTACATCACACTGTTAGATTAAGTTACATTGGTAATTTATGTGGGCCCAATATTGTTAAAGCACGATAAGATAAGAAAAAAATACCTCTGATTTTAATTAAACAAAATGAAAAAATAAAAAACATCAATGTTCAGTTCAAGCACGCTGTTCCCAAAAAGCTAAAGTGATAACTCGGAATAATGAATCTAAACACTGGACTCGTTGAGGAATATCATGATACGAATTAAATGAAAATTGAAAAAGGGCATGGAGAGAAAAAACTAGTGTGCTCAATATGTTAATTATGCATGTCTTGAGAAACAAACAATCTAACTAGCAGCACATTTGTATGATGCAGCCACTTTTGTATGATGCCGTCTGATGGTGCTGAGATGGCTGTAAGGCAAAGGTGCCTCCCTATGTGTAGTTTAGCACAAGAGGATTTTTTGGTCACATGAACACACCACCCTTTAGTAACGTAAGTGATCCTAGACAATCAGGGTTCAGTGCTTCTGAATAGTAACTGGAGGCACATTTGAGGTCCACTCAGATCATTCAGTGTATCTTTGCTGATGCATTCGACTTTGTGCTATGCTTGGGCTCCTAAGATCTGCCAATGTCATGCAAAAGAGACAGACAACACTCTGCCAAGACGTATTATTACTGGCCTACAGCGTCTTTCTAATCAGGTGGTAGAGTCCAAGCTCAACTCTGCCAAAGACTCTCTAACTTGGCCATCAGCTGCTTCTCTTAATCACACTCGGGGATCAGATGCAATATATAATTGAACTGAGACATCTTTGTAACCAGGTACTAGAATCCATAAAGAGCTCTGCCAAAGACTATGTAATTTATAGGGCCTTTCAGTCCACCCCTAGGCCAGATGTACTCCAAAGATTACCTGTAGCATCTCTTTGTAATCAGGCTCTAGAAACCATTTAGAGCTCCGCTAAAGACAATGTATTCTAAACAAATAGGGCCTTCTATTCAACCTCTGAGAGATGGCCTCCAAACTCTCTCTTACTAACCAGTTACCAGAAACCGTAAAGGGGTTTGCCAAAGACAGTCTACCCTGGACCTTACCATCTTCTGGCCACCTCTGGGAGAGATGGCATCTAAAGATGAAATGCAGAAGTTACTTCTAATCAGATACTAGACACCATAAAGAGCTCTAATCTGAACAAATAGGGCCTTTTGGTTCACCTATGGGAGAGATGAACTCACAACAATATACCTTGGCCCTTACCATCTTCTATTCCATCTCTGTGGAAAGGTGCGCATTGAAGCTGACCGGCAGCATCTCTGTCTAATCAGGTACTAGAATACGCAAAGAGTTCTGACTAAGACTATCTACTCTGACGATTACCATGTTCTATTCCACCCTTTGGAGTGATGAACTCTAAAGATGACCGGCATCATCGCTTTTTAATCAGGTACTAGCCACCATATAGAGCTCTGCTAAAGACAACGTGACCTAAACATATAGGGCCTTTTATTCCACCTCTGAGAGTGATGACCTCGAAAGCTGACCTGTGGAATCTCTTACTAATCAGGTACAAGAACCTGTAAAGGGCTTTGCCAAAGAATCTCCAACCTGAACATTAGGCATTTCTAGTCCCCCTCCCGGAACAGACGGACTTTAAAGCAGACCCGCAGCAGCGCTTTCCAGTCGGACACTAGAACGTACACATAACTCAGCCGGTACTATCCAGACCTGGAATGGTTATGCATCAGAGATGAGCAAAGCAGAGCTCTGCTTTTCGCCTCAGGATGATCCTGTGGACCTCATGCCATTCAACAACAAAGTCCACTCAACCATGTCTGCTAAAGCCCCTCAGTGATTATACAGAACTGTATATGAATTGATCCCTTCAATGGAACATCCAGAACGGCCTCCTTTCTATCACCCAGAAAGGACACCTTGGCATGGTTTCAGCTGTAGAAGAGTCACATGAAGAATTGTGGTGTGTGCAGCTCAGTATAAATCTCATGTGGAATAAAGAGGTCCTAAAGATTGACTGGCCTCTGTAAAGTCCGAATACCACTGTCTTTAGACTGCACGGTCCCAGCTCAATCATATATGTGGCAAAATATGTGGTAAATGAGGTGTGGGTACGACATGAGGTAAGGACATGTAGAGACAGCAGTGACAAAGGCAGAATTCACTTGGTTATATTTCCAGTTACCTATCTCTGCTGCATGTTCTTTCTTCTAGTGTTCCTGTGAGTTGGTAGTTTAATGGGCGCTCACATGCCCAGCTCATGAAAACAGGCTTCACATGCTCACTTGTGACTTTTTCACCAGCACTTGTAGCTCACCACGTTTCATTGTATTATTCGGGACATTTATGAATGTATTCATATTCACAGCCACCTTTTTGATGAAAGTATATAATACTTTTTTCTGGTTCTCTTGGGCGCTGTTGAGGGACCTATGATGGGCCTTACCACATATGTAATGTTGACTAGGGTAATTTTGCAATGGGCATTAAATGAAACCTAAAATATGATAATTCTTAAAATTCCTGCAGTAATTATAACTCTGCTTGTTTTCAGACGTGCTTCCATACTCCAAACAAGGGCTAGTCTTCCTTGTCTGCCAAGTGTTAGGAAGGATACCCTTACGAGAGAAAACAAGGTCACGTACAATGGTAGAAGGTGTGTTGAGTTAGTTGGAGAAATCACTCACACAATATCGACGAGCAGAATATCGAGCTACAGGAATATCGAGTCTAGAATATCGATGGACAGAATATTGACAGTACAATTGTAAGTACAAAAATATCGAAACCAAGCTATCGTTGTTTTAAATATGGTTGTAAAAAATATCGTTTTTTAAAAAATAAGTTAAAAATAATATAAAAAAATTAAATAACAAATATAATTAATCAAAAACATAGGTAAAATTATTTAAAAATGTTAAAAACTGATAAAATGAGAAATATATTATAAAAAAATTAAACATAGTTATTTTTTACTATATATTAACTTATTAATATTAATAATTGTTTTATTTAATTATCAATCAATCAATCGGGCAAATTTGTATAGCGCGCTACTCACCCAGAAGGGTCTCAAGGCGCTGAGGGGAGGGGTCTTTACTGCTCGAACAGCCAGGTTTTGAGTTGTTTCCTGAAGGAGAGATGGTCCCGGGTCAGCCGTAGGTGAGTGGGGAGGGAGTTCCATGTCTTGGCTGCCAGGTAGGAGAAGGACCTTCCTCCGATGGTGGATTTGCGGATTCGCGGGACGGAGGCGAGGGCGAGGCTGGCGGATCGGAGCTGGCGGGTGGGTGTGTAGAATGTGAGGCGGCTGTTGAGGTACTTCGGGCCTGTGTCGTGGAGAGACTTGTGTGCGTGGTTGAGGAGTCTGAACGTGATCCTCTTGTTGACGGGGAGCCAGTGAAGGTCTTTCAGGTGGGCAGAGATGTGGCTGTGACGAGGGATGTCCAGGATGAGTCGTGCTGAGGCGTTCTGAATGCGCTGGAGTATTTTCTGGAGTGTGG
Organism: Lissotriton helveticus; assembly: GCF_964261635.1. Lineage (NCBI taxonomy): Eukaryota > Metazoa > Chordata > Amphibia > Caudata > Salamandridae > Lissotriton > Lissotriton helveticus. The sequence goes on along the minus strand of NC_136062.1, from coordinate 212,398,243 downwards.
CTGTGGTTCAGGCGGCTGGTGACGAGGGCCTGGGTGACCGTCTTCCTTGTTTCGGTGGGGATCCATCGGAAGATCTTTCGGAGCATGCGCAGGGTGTTGAAGCAGGATGACGAGACTGCGTTCACTTGCTTGGTCATCATGAGGGAGGAGTCTAGGATGAAGCCCAGGTTGCGTGCGTGGTTCGTTGGCTTGGGTGCAGTGCCCAGGGCAGGGGGCCACCAGGAGTCATCCCAGGCAGAGGTAGATGGTCCGAGGATGAGGACTTCCATTTTGTCTGAGTTCAGTTTCAGACGGCTGATCTTCATCCATTCTGCGACGTCTTTCATTCGTTCCTGGAGGTTGGTTTTGGCGGTGGCGGGATCGTTGGTGAGGGAGAGTATCAGCTGGGTGTCGTCGGCGTATGAGATGATGTTGAGGTTGTGTTGCCGTGCGATGGCTGCGTGAGGGCTCATGTAGATGTTGAAGAGGGTGGGGCTGAGTGAGGATCCTTGCGGGACACCGCAGATGACTTCGGTGGCCGCGGATCGGAACAGGGGGAGGCGGACTCTCTGGGTTCTTCTGGCGAGGAACGAGATGATCCACTCCAGGGCCGCTCCTTGGATTCCGGTGTTGCTGATGGGGTTGTGTTAGGGTGCGGTGGCATACGGTGTCGAAGGCTGCTGAGAGGTCCAGGAGGATGAGGGCAGCCGTTTCCCCGTTGTCGAGCAGGGACCTGATGTTGTCGGTGGCTGCGATGAGGGCGGTCTCGGTGCTGTGGTTTGCTCGGAAACCGGACTGTGAGAGGTCGAGGGATCCGTTGGTCTCAAGGAAGGCGGAGAGTTGTCTGTTGATGCTCTTCTCAATGACTTTGGCTGGAAAGGGGAGGAGCGGGATGGGGCGGAAGTTCTTGAGGTCCGTGGAGTCCGCGGTGGGTTTCTTCAGGAGGGCGCTCAGCTCGGCGTGTTTCCAACTCTGCGGGAAGGTGGCGGATGCGAAGGAGCTGTTGATGATGTTCCGGAGTTGGGGTGCGATGATGGAGTCGGCTTTGTTGAAGATGTGGTGCGGGCAGGGGTCGTTAGGGGAGCCAGAGTGGATGGTGTTCATCAGGCGGGTTGTGTCTTCGGTGCTGACAGGGGTCCAGGTGCAAAGGGTGGTGGTGGGGGGCGCTGGTACGGTGGTTGGGTGCGTGGTCAGCGCACCGAAGCTGTTGTGTATGTCGGCGATCTTGCGGTGGAAGAACGAGGCGAGTGAGTCGAAGAGGTCTTGCGAGGGAGTGATATCGTTGTTGCAGGCGCTGGGGTTGGAGAGCTCTTTAACGATGCTGAAGTGTTCCTTGCTGTTGTGGGTGTTGTTGTCCAGTCGTTCCTTAAATGCTGTCTTCTTAGTGGTGCGGATCAGCTGGTGGTGTTTGCGGGTGGCGTTCTTGAGGGCTGTCATGTGTTCTGCTGTCTGGTCGTGCCGCCAGGCTTTCTCGAGGGTGCGGCAGGTTTTCTTGGAGTTTTTGAGGTCATTGGTAAACCACGAGGCTTTCCTGCTGCCGGGTCTGCTGGGAGGATTCCTCAGTGGTGCGAGTTCATCAGCGCAGTTGCTGAGCCACTGTGAGAGGTTGCGGGCAGCTTCGTTGGGGTTTGTCGTGTTGGTGGGAGGGTTCTGGCTGAGGGAGGTGGTGAGCTGGTCGACGGTGATCTTGCTCCAGCTTCTGCGGGGAACCTGTTGCGGGTGATGGTGGGTCGTGGTTCTCCTGAAGTTGAGGTGGACGCAACTGTGATCATTCCAGTGTAGTCCGGTGGAGTGGCTGAAGGAGATGTACTTGCTGGAGGAGAAGACGGGGTCAAGCGTGTGGCCGGCGTAATGGGTGGGTGTGTTCACCAGTTGCTTGAGTCCGAGGTTGGCGAGGCTGTCCAGCAGGGCAGCGGTGTTGCAGTCCTTGTCGTTCTCCAGGTGGAAGTTGAGGTCCCCTAGGAGGATGTAGTCTGTGGAGGTGAGGGCGAGTCTGTGGAGGTGAGGTGTTTCTAACATTATAAAATGTTAGAAACATAACAAAAGTTATAAATACATATACATATATATATATATCTACATAAACATGATTGACATATATATATATATGGAGCGTGAGCAAGCCTTATCGGCGAAACGCGTCGCACTTTTTCACCTGCTAAATAAACCTGCAAACGAAACCTGTGTGTCCTGGCCTGCTTCGTAAATCTTCGAGGTATTTGGAGGGGGATATATATATATATATATATATATAAATTATATATATATTCACTGAAAAAAACATAGGTTTCTGGAGTTATATAGTTAGGAATTAGCTTTTACAAAACCTTTGAAATTCACTCAAAAAACTATAAGTTTTAGTGGTGTTATAGTTAGCTGGACATTTTACTCATACAAAACCATTGAAATTGCTCCTATATAGTTAGTTGTACTAACTATATTTCGCGCACCCGCATTCCACTGTTGATAATGTCACATATTAGATCATTCATGACATGGTCAGTGACATCACTGATGACATCTCAAATGACATCACTGATGACATCATCAACGTGACAATCACATACACCTTTTCATACACTATTACAATTTTTCATCACTCTTTGTAAAATACAGAGTATCATATTTAAATCCATTGTCACAGCAATACAAGTATCTAAAAATCCACTCAGTGATTCATAGATGTATACACACATCTAATCACTTACCTATGGATTCACTCATACATGCTGTCAATGAACAATAGAACACTATCAAAAATACTTATACATCTATATCTCAATATCTCAAATGACATCACTGATGACATCACTGATGACATCTCAAATGACATCACTGATGACATCGATGACATCTCAAATTTGTCACTGATGACATCACTGATCACATCTCATTTGACATCATTGATCACATCACTGATGACATCATTCATGTGCTAATACGATGAACCTCTTCAGACTCTAATATAACCTTAGATACACTCAGTGTATACAGACACTCACACACTGTCACTCATCCATGGAGTTACTCACACACCTAGTCAGTCATGCAAAGAATCAATCTCACCTTCATTTCCTCAACTATACAGTTATACACACCTTACTTATTCAAACATATACTAACACATATTTACTCTCTTATACAATCCCTGATACAAGTTCACAATGATCCATACAGCCACTCACACATTCACTCGCTCTCATGCACAGTTATTTATATATGCCAACTCTCACATGTACTGTGTTTTACATATGTACTTACTATGACATGTAGCATTGAGATAATCGTTCACTCATCAATACACTCATGCACACAGTCAACCGCCCATGTAGCTGTTTCCACATGCACTCTTGAACTCATACACCTAGTGAATCAACTGCTCACACATCTATGCACAGAGTCACACACCTCCCAGCCACCCACACACATACTCAACTCAATTTCCCATACAAATACTTGGGCAACCAATCAATAACACATATAGCCTCTCGTATAGCTAATGATCAACACATGCAGCAGTTTACACCACAACAGACATACTGATGCACACATTCAGACAGTTTAGTCACTAACCCATGCATTTAGTACGACACATTTATTCACTCACTCATACAGTCAGTCACGCACCTACTAAATCCTTCATCCAGACACTTATACATCCACTCATTCTTCAATATGTAAAACATATTTAAACTTTACAGAAACACACAGTCACTGGATGATGTCATCAGTGATGTCATCAGTGATGTCATCAGTGATGTCATCAGTGATGTCATTTGAGATGTCATCAGTGATGTCATCAGTGATGTCACTGACCATGTCATGAATGATGTAATATGTGACATCATCAGCAGTGGATTGCGGGTGCGCGAAATATATAGTTAGTGCAACTAACTATATATGGGAATTTTATTGGTTTTGTATGATTAAAATATTCACCTAACTATATATGGTCTCAAACCTATGGTTTTTTCATTGAATTTTCAAGGTTTTGTAAATGCAAATACCTAACTATATATGGTCTCAAACCTATGGTTTTTTCTGTGAATATATATATTACCTACTGGCGGTCGCCAGTAGGTATATATAGTTAGGATTTTTTCTCTATGGGTTTTTTGAAAATTCTATGTCTAATAACTTTGGCGTTTGTGGACGGAATTGGCTGAAATTTTCAGGAAAATGGCACATTTTGTTTCTGAGCAGCCCTTGAAAATTTGGGGGGGGTTCGTCAAGGGGGGGGCGAGAAAAAAGGGGGGTCCCAAAACGTGTTTTTCCCATGTTAATTTCCATAGGGCGGTTGGCCTCACTTTTAGCCCGAACGGCTGAATGGATTTGCACGAAACTTGGCAAAATTGTAGGGACTGGTAGCCCGATGTGCCTTTTGTAGGTCTCAATATATGTGCTCCAGTGGATTTTGAGAAATTAACGTTTAAAAAAAGATATATATCTGTAACAGCGGACCGGGCAGCGCTCTGGTTCGCGGACTTTTCGCGCAACGGAGCTTTGTGAAGCGAAGCTGATTGGTTCTCCGGCGTCTGTCAACATTCCAAACAGTCCGTAGCGGCCGCCATCTTGTCTCTCGGTAGGATCGAGAGACAAGAGGAGGTCAAAACAAAGGGGGAAATAACTATAAGGGGGCATAGTAGATCCTCGCTGACCCCCTAGGTTTGATGTGGAGGTTTTAAAAGGGCCCCGCGGGGCAAAAAAAAAAAATAATAATAATAATCGAACGGCTGAATGGATTTGCACGAAACTTGGCAAAATTGTAGGGACTGGTAGCCCGATGTGCCTTTGCTAGGTCTCAATATATGTGCTTCAGTGGATTTTGAGAAATTAACGTTCAAAAAAAGATATATATCTGTAACAGCGCACCGCTTCGCGTACTTTTCGCGTTACGGAGCTTTGCGAAGCGAAGCTGATTGGCTCTCCGGTGTCTGTAAACATTCCAAACAGTACGTAGCGGCCGCCATCTTGTCTCTCGGTAGGATCGAGAGACAAGAGGAGGCCAAAGCGAAGGGGCAAATGACCATAAGGGGGCATAGTAGATCCTCGCTGACCCCCTAGGTTTGATGTGGAGGTTTTAAAAGGGCCCCGCGGGGCAAAAAAAAAAAATAATAATAATAATCGAACGGCTGAATGGATTTGCACGAAACTTGGTAAAATATTAGGGACTGGTAGCCCGATGTGCCTTTGCTATGTCTCAATATATGTGCTTCAGTGCATTTTGAGAAATTAACGTTCAAAAACAAGATATATATCTGTAACAGCGCTCCGCTTCGCGGAGATAAAATTATATCTGTATTACCTAGCTGTTGCTAACACCAGTTAGCAACGGCTAGTAGGAGATAGCGACCATCTTGGGTCCCACTTTGCATGTGAGTGATATTTATCACTAATGACATGCAAAGTGGGCATGCCAAGATGTTAGCGACTGGAAACAGTCGCTAACATCGCTATCTCCTATTATCAACTTTTGGAAATATTCGAGATAAGCGCGAATATCTCCAAAAAGTAACAGCTGCCCTGAGCAGTTCTTAGCCATGTTATCCAATGGGAGGTGGATAACATGGCTAAGAGCATTAGCTCGGTAATGCATGAATATCGCGGAGTTTTCAGCGATATTAATGCATTGCGCTCGTTTTTTATCGTATTTGCGATAAACCTTGATAATAGCAAGGTTTATCTGCGATAATTTCTGACGGTAAAAAAATCTTTGCAATGCATCGTTAGGGATAAATATCGCTTAACTTTGGTAATATGCCCCAACGTCTGTTAACGTTCGATTCGAAGGAAATCAGGAATTGTTGAAAAACATTGTGTGCGCCATCTTGTCTTTTTTCAAATGCCACACTTTTGTCGTGCACGGCAGCCATTTTAGATGCCTTGACCAGACCCACTCTGTGCACGCTGTCGATCCTTAGCATGGCTCCCCACCCTCGCAAGCATCTCACCCAGGCAGTGGTCACCCCCGCTCTCTGTCTTATGCATGGGTAATAAACCTCCCCCCATCTGCGCTGCTCTTCCCTGAGAATCACACCCTGTGCCCGCCCGACACCTCCCTTTCGCCCTATTCACTACCGCACCCTCTGACACTCCTTTTCCTCTGTGTCCAATTGTCCAGGCCGGTCCTAGGCTATCAGCTAGCCCTGCAGATGTAGTTTATGGCCACAGCTGTAAAGAATCACCCCTCTTCAAAGGAGTTATAGTAGATCAAGGCCCACACTCGATGAGATCCGTCACAGCAGAAGCGTTGCTATTATCTGAAAACCATCCTGTATTGTGATTGGGGAGGGGACCGAGCGTGAAGCGGAAGATTCCAGGGATGACTCTTTGTACATCAAAGTTTTTACAATTATGTGTCACATTAAAAATATATAGCACTCCGACAAAGTAGTAAGATTATAAAACTTTAATAATTTATAAATATATACAAGAAAACAAAAATAGTAATAACATATAAACATTTTTAGAGAAAAACAACGAAGTAGCGGTCGGCTGTGCGAATAGTCCCAACGCAGCACAACGTCCAGATTTCCGGCGTGGGGCGTCGCGGGGGGTGGGTCATCAGTAGCAAACTGTTGTGCGAATAGTTCCAAGGCAGCAGAACGCGCCGAAATCTAGATGACACGAAAGTGATGTCTAGTAAGTTGCCACCCAGCAAATAACGGCGTGGGGCGTCGCGGGGGGTGGGTCATCAGTAGCAAACTGTTGTGCGAATAGTTCCAAGGCAGCAGAACGATGGCACCAAGGTGATGTCCAGTAAGTTGCCGCACTGGTTTTGGTATCCTACAATGCTGCTCCGAATAACGGCGTGGAGCGCCCCGGGGGAGGCGGCGTGAACGGGCCTCTCCAGGTGGAGTCTCATCTGTTTTAGTGGGGCGCCCCTTTACCGTTTCAGTTGCCATTCCGTCCGCTTTTGGTCCACTGTGTCAAAATCCGCCATTCAGCTGAGTTGCACCCACTCTTGCGGTGCAGCGATAGGCGGCTGCCACAGGAGTCTCAAAATGGCGGCAGGCTCTTTCCTTTTTGGGCGTGGTCCACTGAAATGGCCCTGGGACACCTTGGAAATCGGACGCTTGTCTGCTAGGTCTTGGACCCCATTCTCGAAAGCGTCCCCTCCGCCTTGAGAATTCATCAAAAGTTTTGGGGGCCCCGACTCCTGCAGGCTTCTGGTGGGGAGCGGCTGCCATGATTGCTCGCGGAATGACCACGACGGAGCTACGAGATGGTGGTGCTCTCATGCTGACGCCAGTTTAGTCTGAAACATCCAGAAACAAGGTGGGGCTTTCATCGTTTGGGGGAAAAAAAAAGTTTTCATCCAATGAAAAGTGTTGTTTTTAGGTCATATGATCAAGCCTTCCATCATTCGGAAACCAAAAGTAAAATGAACCAATGAAAAGTTTTATAAACAAGTCACATGACCTGTTATGCGGCATAGGGTATAAAATGCGGAGAAAATACGTTGGCACGTGAGGCGGCGTCAGTAGCGGACCGATGTGCGAATAGGCCGAAGGCAATACAACGCGCCAAGATCCGGATGGCACCGAGGTGGTGTCATAGTTGAGAGTTCTGAGCAGCGGTTGTAACACTGTCTGAAGCTTATTTGCAGCTGCTGCAGCTTCACTACGCGCCAAGATCCGGATGGCACCGAGGTGGTGTGTAGCAAGTTGCCGCACTGGTGTGGCCATCCTACAATGCTGAAAGTCGGCGTGGGGCGCCCCGTTGGCCTGTGAGTTTGCGTCAGTAGCGGACCGATGTGCGAATAGGCCGAAGGCAGCACAACGCGCCAAGATCCGGATGGCACCGAGGTGGTGTCTAGTAAGTTGTCGCACTTCTGTGGCCATCCTACAATGTTGAAAGTCGGCGTGGGGCGCCCCGTTGGCCTGTGAGATGGCGTCAGTAGCGGACCGATGTGCGAATAGGCCGAAGGCAGCACAACAATATTTTCTGACTGACACCACAAGGCGCTGAGATGCCAAGATCCGGATGGCACCGAGGTGATGTCTAAGTTGCGGACTGATGTGCGAATGGGGCCAAAGGCAGCGTAACAATATTTTTTGTATGGAAGATACCACTAGGCGTTGAGATGCCAAGATTCGGATGGCACTGAGGTGATGTCTAGCAAGTTGGTGTGGTCATCCTACAATGCTGAAACTCGGCGTGGGTCGCCCCATTAGCCTGTGAGATGGCGTCAGTAGCGGACCGATGTGCGAATAGGCCGAAGGCAGCACAACGCGCCAAGATCCGGATGTCACCGTGGTGGTTTCATAGTTGAGAGGCACTTCATCTGCAGTGGGGCGCCGAGATCCGGATGGCACCGAGGTGATGTCTAGCAAGTTGCTGTACTGGTGTGGTCATCCTACAATGCTGAAACTCGGCGTGGGTCGCCCCATTAGCCTGTGAGATGGCGTCAGTAGCGGACCGATGTGCGAATAGGCCGAAGGCAGCACAACGCGCCAAGATCCGGATGTCACCGTGGTGGTTTCATAGTTGAGAGGCACTTCATCTGCAGTGGGGCGCCGAGATCCGGATGGCACCGAGGTGATGTCTAGCAAGTTGCTGTACTGGTGTGGTCATCCTACAATGCTGAAACTCGGCGTGGGTCGCCCCATTAGCCTGTGAGATGGCGTCAGTAGCGGACCGATGTGCGAATAGGCCGAAGGCAGCACAACGCGCCAAGATCCGGATGTCACCGTGGTGTTTTCATAGTTGAGAGGCACTTCATCTGCAGTGGGGCGCCGAGATCCGGATGGCACCGAGGTGATGTCTAGCAAGTTGCTGTACTTGTGTGGTCATCCTACAATGCTGAAACTCGGCGTGGGTCGCCCCATTAGCCTGTGAGATGGCTGTTCTTTGGATTTGGGCCTGGTCCACCAAAATGGCCCTGGGACACCTTAGAACTCGGACGCTCGATTTTTTTTTCCTTTCCTGTACATGCAAAAAAAGGTAAATGCCCGGTACGTTACACGCTTCATCTGCCACGATGAACTCTCCAGAGGAACCGAAAAAAAATATAGTTGTGGTAACTATACCATGCATCGTCATATGGAGAGGTGGCACCAATTAATTATAGTGCTGCATAAAAGAGAGATTTGGAGGAGAACCCCTGACCTGCTAGTACATTCATCAAAGAAGTGGCACTGAGAGCTTCAGAGGCAAGGGAAACGATCCCAAATATTTAGAAGAACTTTGGAAAGATTAAAATGACATGTTTAGATTGTGGCAAATTAATTTCATGTGGACAGATGAGTGTTACTCTAATAAATACAGCATATGAACATCATCATAGTCGATGGTTGGTAGAGACATTTTGACTATATCCTGGACCTGCCCGTCCTCGCCCAAAATGGCGCCGGAATAAATGGGACTCGTAACTCCTTGTTGTGTACTGGTTGCAGAACCTTGAAATCACGAGATACGTATGCAGTTTTGAAGCACATGGCGGGCGGGGACGAGAATTGATTGAATATTTCGACATCCCTATTGATATTAAGTTCTGATGCGTTATTGATTACTGTACTGTTGAAAGTTCGAATTAACGTCACCCATGGTACTTGCCCGCAAATGTATATCTAGATAATTTTATTGTAACTGGCCCTGTCGTATTTTAATTATAAAATGTACGTCCACCGATTCCGTAACTGTTAGACACCTTAGTTCTTGCAACCTAATGGCCCGCCCGTTACGTTCCTCTACAGTGTAAATGTCTATTCATCATATACGATTACAGTTTGCTCTGTGGCAGGCCCACGTGGTTATAGGCTCGTATTTGTATAATGAAATTTTCACAATAAAGGTTTTTAAAAGAAAACATGGTAGTAGTATATACATTGGTAAAGTTTTTAATAATAGTGACTGTTTTAGAATCATTAAAAGGCAAGTGAAATAAAGCAGACCAATTACATGAAGGGTAAAAGGTATAATACGAAGGAACGCAGTAAAGATAAATGGTCAAGGGCTGTTGTGTTTTCTATTCCTGCAACATAAAGTGATCGATAAGAATCTCATATTCAGGCGTATCGGCGACTAAGACAGCAGGTCGACCCTCTTTTGCTCAACGGCTCCGTCATGGGACGAAGAAACGCTCTTTTTCTCGAAAAAAGAATATATTTTACTTGCAGGACAGTTGTAAAATTTCCGGGAAAGTACATTAGCCTGGAACATTATAACATATATTTAAGAAAAAATAATGTTCGGAAGTAATGAAAAGCGTAATTTTTAGGTCATATGACCAAGCCTTTCATCATTACAATAAGAAAAGTAAAATGAACCAATGAAAAGTTTTATTAACAAGTCACATGACTTGTTATGCTTACGTTACGCGCTGCGCGCCCCGGATGACTTCCGGATGCGCTAACGCGGCGCGTCATATGACGCATTACGCGACAACGCAGGTACAGAATATAGTCAAAATGTCTCCACCAACCAGCGGTCGGAACACAACCCCTTTCAGCAGGCTAAATAGTTCTGTTAAATGACAACAGAAGGGACAGGCAACAAGAACCATCAGTCAAAGAGGGGAGAGCTAGTTCTTCTCTACCGGGTTACATTGGGGCGCTACCGGAACTGATCGAATTGGTAGTCTACAGTGTTTCTGGATGTTTCAGACTGAAGCTGGGGTTAGCATGAGAGCAGCACCATTTCGTAGCTCCGTCGTGGTCATTCCGCAACCAATCATGGCAGCCGTTCTTTATCGTTATTTTGGGCGGGGTGGGTGGCGGAGCCGAGCTGTTTTGCAGCCATCATTGTGTGGAGTTCAGTTCATCTCACTAGTTTTGTATTTGTCATGAGGGGTTGTTCCTAATGTTTCTATTTTAGCGAGGTCAAAAAGAGATCCCATTAGTGGCCTACTGATTTTGCTCGATTCCTTTTCTTTTTTTTTTACACGATTTTTCGTTATCTGCAAAGACTAAACAGAGTATTGCGACTCTGTGTTTGTTTGTAAATAGAGAATGAACCAAAGAGAACTAATTCTAAAACAGTAAATACTTGGATAACAATCAATCAAATGGAGAGAGAAGCAGGCACGACGGATTACAATGGGGGCAAAGACCTGCGTTAACTACCTTTCACTATCTGCAAAGAGAGAGTACTCCTAATAGAAATGAGGGGGGGGGGGGCACCATTCAAAGCAGATCAGTGTGCATAAACACGAAAATGTTTTCACTTACCACGTACTTGACATTCGACAGCTTATGATATTTGCTATTAAAAAACCATTGAAATTCACTGAAAAAACCATAGGTTATAGACCATATATAGTTAGGAATTAGCATTTACAAAACCTTGAAAATTCACTGAAAAAACCATAGGTTATAGACCATATATAGTTAGGAATTAGCATTTAAAAAACCTTATTTTACTCACACAAAACCATTGAAATTCCATATATAGTTAGTTGCACTAACTATATATCGCGCACCTGCAATCCACTGCTGATCATGTCACATATTACATCATTCATGACATGGTCAGTGACATCACTGATGACATCACTGATGACATCTCAAATGACATCACTGATGACATCACTGATGACATCTCAAATGACATCACTGATGAGATCACTGATGACATCTGATTTGACATCAATGACCACATCACTGATGATATCATTCATGTGACAATACAATGCATCTCCTCACATTTTAATATAACCTCTGTTTCACCCAGTGTTAAATACAGAGTATAATTTTTGAAACCATTGACACACCAATACTAGTTACTACATACGTACTCACTGATTCCTACGTCTACACACACATTCACTCATTCACCCATACAATCATTCATACATACAATCACTCATCTTTACAACACTATCATATGCACTCATACACCTATACAGACACTCACACTCTGCCACTCATCCATGGAGTTACTCACACACCTAGTCAGTCCTGTAAAGAATCAATCACACTTCCATTTTTTTTGTCTATACAGTTAAACATAGAGCACCTTACATTTTCAAACATATACTAACACATACTTACTTTCTTATACAATCATTGATACAAGTACACATTGATCTGCACAGAGTCACACACCTCCCAGCCAGCCACACACACACTCAGTCTCCCATACAAATACTTAGACAATCAATCAATAACCCATATAGTTAATCATATAGCTACTGATCAACACATGCAGCAGTTTACAGAACAACAGACATAATGATGCACAAATTAAGACAGTTTAGTCACTAACCCATGCACTCAGTGAGACACATTTAATCACTCACTCATACATTCAGTCATGCACCTACTAAATCCTTCGTCCAGACACTTATACATCTACTCATTCTTCAATATGTAAAACATATTTAAACTTTACAGAAACACACAGTCACTGGATGATGTCATCAGTGATCTCATCAGTGATGTCATTTGAGATGTCATCAGTGATGTCATCAGTGATGTCATTTGAGATGTCATCAGTGATGTCATCAGTGATGTCACTGACCATGTCATGAATGATGTAATATGTGACATGATCAGCAGTGGATTGCAGGTGCGCGATATATAGTTAGTGCAACTAACTATATATGGAATTTCAATGGTTTTGTGTGAGTAAAATAAGGTTTTTTAAATGCTAATTCCTAACTATATATGGTCTATAACCTATGGTTTTTTCAGTGAATTTTCAAGGTTTTGTAAATGCTAATTCCTAACTATATATGGTCTATAACCTATGGTTTTTTCAGTGAATATATATATATATATATATATATATATATATATATATATATATATATATATATATATATATATATATATATATATATATATATATATATATATATATATATATATATATATATAAAATTTCTATGGCAAAATGAAACCCTTCATTTTGTTCCTTTTCAAAATAAATGTATTAAGTGTTAACACTTTATTCCAATCAAGATGACTTCAGGTGTGCCATACTTTTGTCATAAGTAAGACTGTTAGCGCTCTAGTTGTTCTTTAGAACACTCTGGGACATTCTGTCATTGGGCTATAGTTGGGCTACATCTGGCTGATATTTGGGCTACATTTGTTTTTTTTTGTCTCTGGTGGCCATCTTTGGGCTACATTGGGCTACATTGGGCTACATTGGGCTACATTTGGGCTACATTTGGGCTCTTTTGTCTCTGGTGGCCATCTTGGGAGACTGCATATCAGAATTTTTTTAATGAAATATAAGAGGATTTGAGAAGTCACTCAAAATGTGCCCTAATTTTTCTTTCTTCAGCACTAATCATAATTTCTATGGCAAAATGAACCCCCTCATTTTGTTCCTTTGCAAATTAAATGTTTTAAGTGTTAACACTTTATTCCAATCAAGATGACTTCAGGTGTGCCATACTTTTGTCATAAGTAAGACTGTTAGCGCTCTAGTTGTTCTTTAGAACACTCTGGGACATTCTGTCATTGGGCTATAGTTGGGCAACATCTGGCTGATATTTGGGCTACATTTGTTTTTTTTTGTCTCTGGTGGCCATCTTTGGGCTACATTGGGCTACATTGGGCTACATTTGGGCTCTAACATATATATAGCCCAATGTAGCCCAATATATATTTTTTCAAAGTTAATTTTCGTAAAAACCACTGTAGCACATATCTTGAGACATAGCAAAGGCACATCGGGCTACCAGTTCCTACAATTTTGCCAAGTTTGGTGAAAATCCATTCAGCCGTTCGGGCTAAAAGTGAGGCACCCCGCCCTATGGAAATTTACATGGGGAAAACACGTTTTGGGACCCCCCCTTTTTTCTCGGCCCCCGCTTGACGAATCCCCCCCCAAACTTTCAGGGAAGGACCGGAGAGTAAATGTGCCATTTTCAGGAAAATTTCAGCCAATTCCGTCCATCAACGCCAAAGTTATTCAACATAGAATTTTGAAAAATCCCATAGGAAAAAATCCTAACTATATAATACATTAAAATAATATTTATTTTTAAAATATATTGGACATTACATTAACTATAAAAGTAGGGAAAAGTTAGATAGCGTACGGGATAAAATTACTATTCCCACAACAGAAAATGCAACAGAAGGGAATGTGTTGAAAAAGTGTTGGATAGCGGGTGGAAAAAATTACTATTCCCACTCCAACAAGTGTAACAGTAGCTAACAGTAGGGAAAGTGTTGGATAGCGGGGGTTACATTTACTATTCCCACTCCAGTGAGTGCAACAGTAGGGTAAGTATTGAATGGCGGGTGGGTAAAAATTACTATTCCTACTCCAAAGAGTGTAACAGTAGGGAAATTGTTGGATAGCGGGTATGTAGAAATTACTATTCCCACATCAGCGAGTACAACAGTAGGGAAAGTGTTGGATAGCAGGTGGGGTAAGTGTTGGATAGTGGGAGGGTAAAAATTGATATGCCCATTCCAGTGAGGGCAACAGTAGGAAAAGTTTTGGATAGTGGATATACATGTTAAACTTGTGGTCAAGAACATGGGCCCCACTGTGGGGAAATATTAACACTGCAACTGTTATGGCATTCAGCTCACCTGGGAGCGCATGCAAAAGCGGAATTTGAAGGTTGGGTGTAACTTGTACTTGCCAGTTTCCCCCTATGAGGAAGGAGCAGCCACTCGGAAAGAGTGAGGGAAAGGAAAGAGTTGAAATTGGCAGCGCTGGTTTGAATAAAAAATTATGTTCAATCGCCTTTGGTGGAGTGGCATCCTTGAATCACAGGGCACCTTCGGGAATATATATATATATATGTATGTATGTATGTATGTATATATATATATATATATATATATATATATATATATATATATATATATATATAAATATATATATATATATATATATATATATATATATATATATATATATATATATATATATATATTCACTGAAAAAACATAGGTTTCAGGCCTTATATAGAGGTGTTATAGTTAGCTGGACATTTCACTCATACAAAACCATTGAAATCGCTCCTATATAGTTAGTTGTACTAACTATATTTCGCGCACCCGCAATCCACTGCTGATGATGTCACATATTACATCATTCATGACAAGGTCAGTGACATCACTGATGACATCTCAAATGACATCACTGATGGGGGGGGCCTAGGGGGTCAGGGTGCTTCTACCCTGCCCCCTTTGCGTGTTTTGCACCTTTGTTTCACTGCTTTCTAGTGCCTTGGTTCTACCGAGGCACAAGATGGCTGCCAACACTTCCTGGTTTGGAGTGTTGACAGACAGTGGCAGCCAATCAGCATGCAGCTCATACTCGGGAAGGTACAGAGTACAGTAAGCTTACCGTGCACTCACGGTGTGCCACCCATAGATATATAATTTGGGAAAATTCAATTTTCTCAACAACTACTGGAGCGATTTTCACCAAATATAAAAAAGGCACTACTACATACCAGTCCCTACCATTTTGCCAAGTTTGGTGTAATTCCATTCAGCCGTTCGGGCTGTAGCCGTGTCTAAAGGTCCTATGAAAAATTGCATTGGGCTACATTTCACATTGAATTTTTGGACAAAACCTACTGGAGGGATTTTCACCAAACATAGCAAAGTCACATCTCCATACCAGTCCCTACCATTTTTCCAAGTTTGGTGTAATTCCATTCAGCCGTTCAGGCTGTAGCCGTGTCTAAAGTTTCCTATGGAAATTAACATGGGAAAAACACGTTTTGGGACCCCCCTTTTTTCTCGGCCCCCGCTTGACGAATCCCCCCGAAACTTTCAGGGAAGGAGCGGAGCGGAGCGAGGCAATTTTAAGGAAAATTACACACAGATTCCTCAATCGGCGCCAAAGTTATTGCCAATAGAATGTTGGGGATTTCCTATGGTAACTAGGTCCTAACTATATATACGTACTGGCGACCGCCAGTAGGTAATATCTGACAGACAAATTTGCATAACAACATAAACCAACATATGAGGCATTCCAACGGTCTACCAACATGTAAAAAAATCACATATATCATTCCAAATTCTTTCTCCTTCTTCTTCATCGGCTAAGCACATCTTTATAGGCGTGAAAGGGAAAAGCACATTATCTAAAGAATTAAAATGTAGATCAGAGTCATGGATTCAGCCAAGCCTCAATGCTGACTGTACCTAGTAATAATATATATAATACACACCTGGAGTCCACCAGGTAAATTGTTTCTCATTCACAAGTTTTTTTTGATGGGCATACATTTCAGGTATTTGCCAATACTAGGATGGGCACAAATGTTGGACACATAGAAGCTGAAGGAAAATGGCAGATGCTCCTAGAAGCTATTGGGTAGAGGGGAATATAGCAGACCCATGTCCAAAATGCAATTACCTTGGGGCAGAGTGAAGTTAAACCTCTTCCTTTCGAAGGCGTAGATGTCATCGAGGTCCTTCTGCTCTATGGCCTCCGTTGTCCCTGTGCTGGTGTAAAGCATGTCTCCATCATTGACCCGGAGCTGCACCCCGGCTCCAGAGCCCTCCAACAGGGGATTCTCCACCGTCAGCCGCAGCATGTAGCACCCCAGTTGATTAAACTGCACGTTCACCACTTCAAACTCGAAATCCAGCACCTTTTCCTCCAACTTTAGCCGGGTCCTCTGCATGGGTGGAGCTGGCGCGGGGGCCCCAGTCCTCGCCGCCATGACTTAGTCTACACCGGACCTTGTTTACTTGGCACCCACAAGCGGGCAGAGGCTTCAGCGACAAATCTCTGCCTGGAGTGTAAGGTACAGGCTTTACTTCTGCAGTCTCTTCAGCTAGGAGTGCTAGCCACGGATTCTTTCACTGACCACAGTCCCTACTATCAGCACGGCTAGCTCCAGCATCCTAGGTAGCCTTCATTCTCCACTTCTAGCGCTGAAAATCAGCTAGCTCTGGTCACCTCCTCAACTGGCCACACACTCCTTCCCAGCTAGCCCCAAGCAAATGCAGCCCTAGCACCAGCCCCTTCAGCTAGCCACAGCCTTCTTGCTGGTAGTGTTAGCCACAAACTCCTTCAGTTCCAAGCCAGCCTCCCCTGTATTTCTCTGCGAGGCCCAGACACCTCTACCAGCTACGATGCTTTTAGCCAACAGGGCGGCCTCAAACTCCCAAGGGGGATGCAGCCTGCCCTTGCAGCACAGCTAGCCCCGGCCTCAACAGCGGGTCACAGCCTCCTGGGCTCGGTCTCCTTCACTAGTATTCCCCGCCCCGGAGCACTATGTTGGCCATGTCCTCTCCTCAGCCAGTTAAAGCTTCTTTCAATGACAGTCACAGTCCCCTCCTCAGGTCACAGCCGCTTCCGGCAGGGGTGCTAGCCTCCTCCGCAGGTGTTTGTGCCAAGGGCATCCGGGTAAGTGTGGACGCAGCTCGAGGGCGGCCGGTGGCTGTGATTCCTGGTGAACCCTGAGAGAAAGGTCTCGTGCCCGACTAGACTGCCAGGCGCACCGGGACGCTGCAGACGGCGCGGAGACAGTTGTAACCCCCTGGAGCGGGCCGAGGAGCCGGTTGTGCAGGGACAGCCCGGCCTCGTCGCTCTCCTCCCCTTCACACCCTGCTCGGGGAGGGGCAGGACTGCCATTCTCACCTGGCAGCAGTTTGTTTGGGGAAACCAGGTAACAGGCTGTGCGAGTACCGAGAGCCCATCATCAGCAGGCCCGTCAGAAGAGCAAACAAGGAGGGCGTGGGGCGCGCGACCAGGTACACACAAACAACCGTGACACAAACACCAGGCGGGACACAGGTATGACGCTCACACAGGAACGGGTCACCACTGTTACCACGCTCGGCGAGGGATATTCAGTTAGGACTCTACTACTCAGCAAACGCGCTGCTCGTGGAAACGCGCAGAGTTTACAGCACTGAAACACATTTGCACACGTTTGAGTTTTGGAGAACACACAGTGCAAATGAAGACACACACCGAGGTCAACGGACCCTCGCCTCTAATACCCACCCCACTTGTGTTTTTCTACAATCATGTACAGCTTTTCATTGAGAAACTGTCCTCTTCCCAGCTTTGAAAAAGTATGAATGCATGAAGCATGCGCGGGAAAACGCACAAGTAATCATGGTCGCGCGTGGCCAGCTACTC
The DNA here is from genome assembly GCF_964261635.1 of Lissotriton helveticus. Taxonomy (NCBI): domain Eukaryota; kingdom Metazoa; phylum Chordata; class Amphibia; order Caudata; family Salamandridae; genus Lissotriton; species Lissotriton helveticus. The sequence continues at coordinate 212,380,234 of NC_136062.1, read as the reverse complement.
GGGGCAACAAGCGAGGATATGCTCATTAACAATGACCCTTCTTTATCACAGTTCTTAAACCAGAAAGATGAGTCCAGCCCTTAAAAAGACGCCGCGGCCTAAACCTCCTTTTATTTGGCAGAAATGAAGTTTCAGCCCCAAGATGCCTGTAAGAGCTTTCTATGTCTAATGTGTGTTTGCTGGTCCCTTTCTACATTCAGTGGCCTAGCATTGCATGGTCAGGCCTGGGCCTCCAAAATGACTATTAGAAAGAATTTGGATCCTGCACATTAGGTTAATTCCAAATCATATTTGAGTCAGAGGAGCATGGGAGACATAGAGGAGAGATGATATCCTCAGGGCTCCTTTCCCTTGAGGTGGGACAGCACATGAACAAGCAGGGTCATCAAAGGAGGTGGGGTGTGGCACCCCCACGGATAAACATCCTCCTTCTCCATCAGTTGCGCCAGTAGCTGTTTCAGCACTAACACTGCAGGAGATAGCTCAGGGTCATTAGCCTCTGTAATGTCTTAAAATGTCACTAAAGGAGACCAAAAGTATAGACCCTATAATCAGGAAGGAATGTAGGTATTAGCTAGAACGTCATCAGGAGTGCTAGGTATGCGCATTCTTCACGCAGGCATGTTGGCAAGGAACACATTTACAAGAGCCAGGAAGGATGAACATGAGTGTTGCAGAATCTGCTGTTTTTTGTCATCCATACCTTGGATCCATGGACCCATGTACCCATTGGACCCATGCCTGTGACTACACGACTCCATGGTGGAGCGGAAAAGCCCTGCAAGGAAAAGCAATCCGTTTTCCCTATCAGACTATGTCCAGGTATTCCGATAACCTTGTCACTTAGCAAGAAACTGGTTTATGGCATTTGCAGATGCCTTTCCATCAAATTCTATTCAAATGAGCAGAGAAATCACAATTCAAACCTTTGACTCACTGGATTTCTTACTTTGTTTTTAAGCATATGCCGTATGCTGGACACTTCTTAGAGGTTTAGGGGGATGAAGTTCGTGCATATTTGCCCTCAGTTGTGTAGAAGCCACTTCAACTGTGGTTGCAAATTTCTCTTGAGAATATGTCCTCTTTGCCATTAGTAAAAGTCTCAATTCTAGGTAAGAGGTGACATTTCTGGTCCTATTATCGGAGAGTAAATCCACGTTAAAAGTCTTCTCTATATCAACACCAATGCTGGTGGCGCATGTTTTTCTGGGCTATAGCTAGAGGAAATACAGAATCAAACAGAAAAAGATAGAAACATACCTACTTATTTCTTTGCCAGACCATTTACCTCTGCCCACTAATGCTCTTTGTCATTTAGTTCTTCAAGTGCTGGGAAATTCATAAGACCTGGGAGATTCATTGAGTGTCCTTCCAAGGAAGGCAAAGGAAACTTTATGCTTTGTAGGTTTGCTTAAATGTGCTACTTTTTCAGTGTGGCAGCAGCTCAACTTCCTTCTGGCCCAGTAGTCTACGGTGATGTGCCTGGTTAAGAATGAAACTTGCTACTTATGACTTCTGTGCCTTGGAGGTGGCGCAGAGCAGATACATCACAGTCTATCCTGTGGTCCTACCCGCTTCCCAGAGATCCAAAAAAGCCACAGAATCTTTTGTCTAGGATCCAGGACACAGTATGAAAGAGTAGAATAGTCACTCTGTCGTTAATCGGGCAAAAGCCGAAGGAGTGTCACTTCATAGAGAATTTAAAAAGAGAGAATGGGAGCGACCCCACACCCAAGAGAAGGGGTACCACAGGTAGATAAAGAACACATTTCTCCTGGGAAAATGATTTCACAGCACTAGAATCAACAATACTTCTGTACACCAGCATATTGACAATACGAAAAATAAAAAATTGAGAGAACAACAAACACCAATGTCTAATCGAATTTTTGATGTTTTTATGATTAGACATTGGTGTTTGTTGTTCTCTCAAATTTTTATTTTTCTGTATTATCAATATACTGGTGTTTTTTACCCTTTATGTAGTATATGAATCTGTTTATGAAAGTATTTTTAACCATTGTGTGAACTCTATATATTGTATTAAAATGTGTTTACTTTTGCATATCAACTGTTTTTGAGTATTGTTCTACATAATTGACTGTTGGGGCCCTGGTTGAATCTTTTTGTTTATGATCTGTGGCATTAGAGTTGTCGTGGATATATGAAGCTGAGTGAATTAGTATGGATGGTCAAAATCAGTTAGTATTATTGATTCTAGTGTTGTGAAATCATTTTCCCAGGAGAAATGTGTTCTTTATCCACTTCATAGAGAAGACACGCTGGGGATACCTAAGTTTCTACTTTCAGATAGCTGGAACTCAATTATCACAAAACTTCAAACAAATTTGCAGCACGAACCAGGTACCCATGCCTCATGACTCAGGGAGAGGAAAATCAATTGAATCAGACGATGGGTACCTGTTTTTCCTATGCTGGGAGGGAGGATGAAGCCTGTATCTATGCTAATGTATAAGGAAATACTTTCCTACCTGGTAAAAACGAGAGAAATGACACTGTAATAATGCGTAATAATCAATATGAAGGAAAGGCTGGAAGCACTGTTCTGCCTGAAGTTGATTAGTTTGTTAAGTTGGTAAATATACTGATCTCTCTATTTCTGCTATAGATTGGCAACATATATGCAATAATTCTGACTGGCATGGTAGATACTACCATTTCATACTGTACACATGACCTAGGATCATTGGCTGCAATGTATGATCTAATGGAGCTTCTAGTGGCTCACGTGTTAAGACACATTGTATACAGGGTTAATAACTTGAGGTAATTTACTGTCCTGTTATAAATTATTGTGAAAATAACAATAAACAGAACAAACAAAAAAATGAAAAAGTGGAATAGTTTTGGACCCACCAAACAACTAGAGGCATCAAACGTTGAAATAAAGCTCTGGTACTATTGCCTATTTTTTCTTCTTGAATTTTATAAAGCGTGAACTAGACCCAAATTTATCAGAGCGCTTTACATGAGCACCAGTTGCGTTACAGATGGACACATTCATTTTTTTGTTAGGCACGAGGAGATTAAGTGATTTGCCCAGAATCACAGGATGTTGAGTGTCCCTGTCGAGACTCGAACCCGGTTCCCCAGTTTGGAGGTCGGCTGCCCTAGCCGTCAGGCCACATTCCCTTCCTAGTCCTATCAATTAGGGAAATAGACAACATGGAGGACTCCACAGAAAATTGCTTGGCGCACAACTTGAAATTTTTCACAAAAGAAATATAATAATGGAATTGAGCCTACAGCATTACCTGGGTCTGCTTTGAAAAATTTAAGCGAGGACATAATAGAGAAGCTTGATCTCCTTGGCAAATATGAAACCAAATATTCAAGAACCCTGCAAGATAGCTCTAAAATTAGAAGATCAAACAGAAAGTACCCAGTTTAGAGATAATAATGCAGTTAGCTGAGGAGGAAATAGAGAATAATAATTAAGCATTAGAGAGGCAACAGTGCAGTTAATGCCCACCCTTACCTAAGCCACTGGTTGGTACATGCTCCATCATGCCAACAGACATGACCTGCTCCTATCCTAGGAACCTAGCAAGAGAGACCGATATATGGCAAGTTTCCAAGATGAGGAGATAGCCCGAATCACAGATCCAAGGGGGATTCATTCCTCTGTATCCTTATTTCTGCTCAGGATGCTGTATAGTTCTCCCCTGATCACCCATAATGCTCCTAGACAGCCAGGAGAGCATTCTAGGGTAAGAATCCACAGACTGCAATGTATGGGAGGCTCACCCACTTTCTCCAGACCGGTTTTCCAGGATAGGTCTGCTGGTCATTTTTTCCAAGATGCTCCGACTTTGCCTTTTATTTTTTAAACACTAAAGGAGACCATCTCTCCTGACTCTTACGAAACAATTGAAAATGTTGAGGATAAGGGTAAGCTGGATCCAAGCCCTCACTCTTTCCCTAGGCAGAAACAAATCTTCCAATTTTGTTTTTCTTTGAAGTCCAGTTGTGTTTCTCAGGTGTTATTGGTGGGAAGTTTTTCTGATAGTGCACATTAGACAGGGATTGGTTATAAATTCTAATTCAAAACAGCTAAACCAGCCTTTTTTACAGTACTTCCTCTTGTTTTACCATACATAGATCGGAGTGGAGACGGGATGACAGGGAACAGATAACAATCATAGGATTTCCTCGCACTACGACTTTTCTTACTACCAGAAAGCCAAATATTGAGGCCTGAATCTAGTCTTTGTTTAGTCTGAGCGAAATATTAATTATACTGGCATAATCGTAGTAATTTCGGCTATTTTGGGGTCCTAGCCTGAATGTCCCAGACTCTCTTTACCGGGGAAAAGGCACAAAACTGAACTTTCCTCAGAATGGTACTGATGAAGTGGACCATATGAACATTGACAGTGAACCCCAAAGATGACAGGAGGTACACTGTAGTCTGGAGGTGGTTATCGATTACCTTGGATGAGTCCGCCTTGTACAATCAGTCATTGAGGTAGGGGAAGACTGGGACCACTGACCTCCAAAGGTGCGCTTCTACCACTGCCATCACTTTCGTGTACACCTCAAGGGCACTGGTAAGACCGAAGGGGAGCACAGCAAACTGAAAGTGCTCCGATAACCCATGGACCACAGGTAGCGCTGATGGGCCGGTAGGACGGGAATATGGAAATAGGCACCCTGCAAGTTCAACCCAACCATCAAGTCTCCAGGATCAAGGGCAGACAAGACCTCTCCAGTGTGAGCATTTTGAATTTCTCCTTCCAGAGGAAGGCGTGGAGAGGGAGCAGGTCTAAAATGAAGCAAAAGCCTTTGTCCTTCTTGGGCACCAGAATGCGGCATGATAACAACCATGCCCTACTTTTGGAGTGGCCACCATCTCAATTGCCCCTTTGGCAAAAAGGGCATGCATGTCCTGCTGTAAAATGGAGCAATGGTCCTTGGTCAGTCTCTGGGATGACTTTTCCATAAAACGCCTAGACACTGGAGGCGTCAATGGTGTTGTCTTAATACAGAGGAGATCACTGCCAATCAACACCATGCAGAAAGAGGGATACTCCACCTTTGAATACCTAGTAGTTCATCTTACCCTCACAGGAGTATGCCCAACCAAATTCATATCATATACTACCCTGTGGGCAACCTACTATCCAGAATATTATGCTTGTCTGCTACTTAGAACGTTCCTGAAATGTCCACTTTTTTGGCGCTTTCTTTCCTGACACTCAAATTTACAACTATAGGATGTTTAATATCATACATGTCTAATGCATGTATTATCTTAGTGAGCCTGCTTTGGACATTTACTATGAAAACGACAACATTTTACAATTTACTCTCACTGCGCTTTTAAAAAACTTTGTGATGATTAACCTTATACATTCTCCTTGTATGCCTGCCCTCTGGACCTTTACTTTTAAAACTGAAACTTCGCAGTTGATGTTGAGATTTGTGACACAGGGTGTAATGCTAAACTCTGAGCCATTCGAACATGCTTTGGTTACTTTTTATATTCCATACTAAACATTGTAACAACCTTGAAGCCATTTCAATATGTCTTGATTATTATGCATTGTCTATGATTAAACATTATACCGACCATCTAATATTGCCTCGGAAAACCATACTTTACTTTAATTTGCTGAGTAAAGATCTCATGTCCCATACTTTGCTAATCACTTTAGAACCCCTGTATCAGAGTTCTATAATGTTGTATTTTATATAGGCACATTTTATTCTAAATGTGCTTGTAAAGATTTTAAGTAATCGTACAATAAAGCTATGGATTGATTCTGTTTCTGTGAGGTCAGTTGTGGGGGTAGTGTGTGGCAGAGGGGGCTCTAGTATTTGAAATCTCACTATACATAGGACAATGTTTGCAATTTTGTTGGCACAAAATGTACCTGAGGCTTCACAGGTCTCAGTGGAAGGGTTTAAGGCAGGAGTATCAGAGGGTTATGTTTGTTGATGTTGAATAGCTCCGGCCGCACCTTGGGCCATATTACCAAGATGTGCGTTAAAAAACGCACATCGCACATTTCCTTATCGCCGGATTTTATCGCTGTGTTAGCGCGTCATTATCAACGCGCAACACGTAGGCGATATTAAATCCGGCGATAGGGAACATTAGCGCGTGAAAACAAGCGTTGTTGTCATGCGCTAATGTGTGCCTTGATAATATGGGGGGTGGATTCAGCTTTATGATCCACACCCCCATGTTATCATTGCCTAACACCTGATCAGAGCAGGCGTTGGGAGACCTGCGATAAACGAGTTTATCGCAGTTCTCCTTCTCCCAACGCCTGCCTTGGTAATAGGGTGTTACCACCTCCAACCACATTTTACATGTGGTTGGCCGTGGGAACGCCCACTTTGCATGTCATTAGCTATGTTTCTCGCTGACATGCAAAGTGGGCTTGAGGCAGGCGTTAGCATGCCCTTGTTAATAGGGCGCTAGAAGTATCACTGCTTTCTCGGCACAATTCGCCGAAAAAGCGGCGATACTTCATCTTGGTGATATGGCCCCTTGTTCCTCTTGCTCGCTCTGCTCCTCCCAAAGGCCACGCCCAATGGTTTCAACTTTGAGCACAATGCTCACTTGCTCCACAGAAGACCAGCAACAGATATAGGAATGGAACCATCACCTCATCACTAACCCAGAAAAACAGAGGAACCTGAAACAAATTCAAGATGCTTACAGAACAGGATATACCCAAAATCCTAGACAACCCGAATCCAACAACCCATGTATAAGACCATACTCTGTCATCTCTGAACAAGAAAGTCACCCTCATCTCACCTTTCTAGACTAAAATAACCAATGCATTACTGGCCCAAGGCACAAGCGCGGATTGCCTGAAATTAGGTTAGGTCTCTCCGCTTCTCAAAAAAACTGGGAGCAGACCCAGAAAACCTGAGCAACTTCTGCCCCAATCACCACCTTTCTACTCCTGAACAAACTCCTAGAAAACTATGTAGTGTCACAACTCAATAAATATATTGAAGATTACAACCTACTCAACATCTTTCAATCAGGTTTCAGAGCTGAAATGCCCATCGTTTATATCACTGATGCCATCTACAGGATGCAAGATATAGGAGACTCATGCTTACTGTTGGTAATTGCACTTCTGCCCAGTTATTTTGCCTTCTGTGTCTAAACCTCTTTTTGCCCTAGGACTCTGTGCACTGGACCTCAGCTAACAAGCCATAAAGTGCTTGTGTTCTCTTTGAATATGGTAAAATTGGCATACATCGGATTGTCAATTTTAATTTGCTTGTAAATCCCTAACATATGGTACCACCTGTACCCAGAGCCTGCAAATTGAGTGTTATGAGTGGGCTGCAGCACTCATTGTGCAACCCACTACAGAACCATGGTAAATACATATTTCCAGCCCTGCCAGTGCAGCCTGGGTGTTCAGTTTAAACTTACATTTAGAACTGGCAAAATAAACCTTTTGCCAGGCCTACAACTTCCTCTTTAATCTTATACGTCACCCCTAAGGGAAGCCTTAAATAGGTGCACAATATTTAAAAAGTAGGACATGTATATTTTATGTTTCACATGTCCTGCCAGTGAAAAACCTCCAAAGTTTATTTTCACAGCGGTGATGCTGGCTCTCTTCTTGGACAACACTGGATGTATTATAACAACTTATATTACTTCGCTTCAGTTTGCTAAAAATAATGATTCAATGTCTCAATTTAACAGTAATTTAAAATCCAAGTTAATGATCAAATCTGATTCAATATTACTATGTTGGAAATTACACTTTTAGAAAACTGTCTTTTTCCTGCCCAAAACCAAAAGGGTTTCCTACCAGTGTTCAGCTGTCATCCAAACCCTGATGACTCCCCTGTGGTGGGATGTGTATTGCTCCCAGATAGCGGACACTTGGCTCTGGCTGTAGGCAGTGGGAACTCTTTCCTTGACAAGAAGGCTTGGTGTGTGCTCAGCTCCCACTCCCACCCTGAACTTCAGAGGATGCCTATTTTGCCACTGATAGAGGACGCTCACACCTAGGCCTGCCTCACCTGTGTGTCTCTAGTCAGGCTGGCATAAACTCACAGGGAGAGGAGGAAATGACCAGATCTGGATTAGGAGGTGGACAAAGGACTGCCCTTCACCACAGCCCAGCACTGGGCATAGAAGCGATAGCACCATAGGCTCTCATCACAACTCTCTTTGACCTGTAAAGAATCGATTCGATTTCAAAAACTTTATTCGAATTTCTTGCAAATTCATAAAAGCAATACAGACAATCCCAAATAAAATAACATATTTACGATAGTTAAAAACAGCAGTATAAGAACAGTTACAAATATAATTCTCAGATTTGCTAGGGGTTCTCCATTGTTTTACGAACAAGGGTAATAACTCTTAGAAAAGTGCTAGTGCGGAATATCAGCTCTTCATTATTCAAAGTCAATAACATCAAATTGGATTCCACTAAAGAAAGTGGTCTGTGCTTTTTAAAATATGGTGCTAAAATCCATGTAAAAATTTTTTGATAAAATTTACAAAAGAAAAAGAAATGTAAATCAGTTTGTGGGTTGGTGTCATCACATGGGCACAAATTATTACCGGATTTTAAAAAAGTGTAGCCTAGTGGAAAACATAATAAAAATTTTACAGTACCGGCCCTAAGGCGAAAAAGCAAAGATCTTTCCCACTTAGACATTGGGAGCGTAAGATACAGAGGGATTGGTTGTATATACAGATCTTTACTCACATAAGCCTGGATTGTCAGTTTAGTGAGCTCCCTAGCCAATCTTTCTTCTCTGTAAAGTGCGTATAATGCAGATTTTAAATAATTTTTATCATTAAGTGTGATTTTGCTAGGATCATAGAAAAGATGGCCTTTACATACGCTACTTAATTTTTTCAACACTCCAGAGAGTCAGGGGATTAACATCCCTTTATCACAATTAAGGCAATCTCTTATGATATCCTGGGTTAGACCAGCCTTGTCATTTTTCCATATAGCAAGCCAGAACATTGCCGGTCTGGAGGCAATAAAATCTGATATATAATACAAATTCAATTCACAGTGGCAAATGTATTCTGAGGAGGAAATAGGTGCTCCGAGAATTTTTCTGCAGAAGCGATTTTCCTCTGTCTGGATGCTTGGAGTTTTTCCCTGGCCCCAAATCTCTGCCCCATAAGTAGCTACTGGTACACATTGTGGTTTAAATTTTTTTTAAATGGTTTTTATAGCGTCCACTTTCTTGGGCCGTGGGAGACTGAGAATGGAGTTAATGCATATTGAGAGCTTGCTCGTGGCGTGGGCTAAATGTCCACTCCACGAGGAAACCATCAAAAGAAGGACTACTCTGCTGTATGAAAAACCTGAAGGAAGATTGGACATGTTGAATTGAACCCAGAAGTGACCCCAAGGGTCAGTTGTCTGACCTACTGTTGTAGCTACTGGGACCGAACAAGCTTACAGAGGTCTTCTTCTTGCAACTGCCCAGATGACCAGTATCAACTGCACTTGCCCGTAAGCCTGATGCTTGTGTACTCCTCCTGTCCCCATACTGCAAGAAGTGGGATTTAGAAACTTTTTGCCAACTTTCTTCTTAAAGACTGAGGGAGATGAGGATCGTAGCTGAAAGCTGCAGACATTGAATCACCAGCCAGCCTGAGGTTGGTGGTTTGTCCAGCTGAAAGAGATCTGACTCCTAGAAAAGTTTCTAAATCTGAACATAGAGGGCTTCATCTGGACCGACACCCAGCAGCATCCAATCGATGTCACCAGCACAAAGCTTTCCCACCTTCATCGACGACTGCACAGGGATGCCCCACACTTCAGCAACCCACCTTCATCATTAAGCTCCACCTCGGATCATATTTGCAGCTTGCCCAGTCAACAACTCATTGACAACCACTTTTTACCCATAAAAGTTTCTAAGCCCGAAGGTAAACTTTCTACTAGGACGACACTGGTCCATGTATCCAACTGGTGATCCATCGCAGTCGACCTTAACTTTTGTCGTTGACCTCTAATCTAGTGCGACCAGATAACCACAGTTGGTACTTTGTGCTTATTGATGCTATTTTTAATTCAAACTGTGAAAAATTATATCTCCGGTTCGACTTATTAACCGCTACCGCGCTACCGCGGTTTCCCGCTGTACGCGGGAATTTTAAAAATGGCTTGATCGTGACAAAGCCAGCTCGTCATCCGCGCACCGCAGGTAAAGTTGATGACGAGCTGGCTTTGTCATCAGCATCGAAGGGGTTAAATTTGTCATTGTGGTGTCATTTAGTTCATAAAAATATTCTCAATGTCTATAAATTTGTTTGATATTTTACTTGTGTTGCGTTTTGATTTTACTTGTGTTGTGTTTTTGATTTTTGTACTTTTTGTGTACTATCTAAATTCTTTACACATTGCCTCTAAGTTAAGCTTGAATGCTTTGTGCCAGGCAACCAGAGGGTTAAGCACAGGTTTAGTTAGTGACTTTAGTAGTTACCCATGACAAGGACTGTGATTATTCTTTGAATTGAGCTCTCACTCCATTTAACTAATACTCCAATTTCTTACACCTCCTCAGTCTACTTAACCTCTCATCAGCATTTGACATGGTCAAACACAACACTTTCAGAAACACCCTAAAATCAAGCATCAGAGGCACAATTCTGAAATGGTTCTCCTTATTTCTTGACAAATGCTCACAACTAATCAAAATAAAAGACACCTGCTCAAACCCAGTGTCAATCAACCAAGGGGTTCTGCATGGCTCCATCCTATCCCCCACTCTCATTAATCTCTACATGGATCTTTTAACTTCGATCCTCAGCAAGCCAATCTAGCATGCCTCCTAAACACAGACAACGCTCAACTCTACAAACAAATCTCCTTTCTCAACGACATCCTAAACCAAACCCTAAGGAAAGTTCAATGCTGGTTTGCCCTCAACCACTTAAAACTCAACCCACAGAAGACTGTACTCCTACTACTCTCTCTACAATGCAATACTCCACCAATTCAAAACTGGATCGTCCATCTAGATGCAGATCTAGAGCTTGAACATTACAGCGTGCATCAACACTAAGGCTCCACACACAACCTAAGACTCCTCAAACAAGGTCAAACCATTGATCCCTGAGAATGACCTCAAAAAACATAGCAGAAGTGCTTGTCATAGCATGACTTGATTATAGAAATTACATCCTCACAGGCACCTCTAAAAAGCACACAGCACTCCTGAAGGCCACATTCAAGGCAGCCGCCAGACTTATTTACCCCTCCCATGCTCATGGCGCTCCGGTGCTCATGACGAGCTCAGCTCGGCATGGCCCGTGGAACGCTCAGGTGCGGGGAGAATTCCCCTGCTGTGCTGAGCGTTCCACAGGAGCCGGTGCACCTGTGACGAGCTGAGCTCGTCATGAGCACAGGAGCGCCGTGGCTCATGACGAGCTGAGCTCGTCATGAGCATGGGGGCGCTGTGCGTGCCCCCACCCCCCAGCATAGCGGGGGAATTACCCCCGCAGCGAAGGGGTTAAAGGGACAGGGCAACCACATCACATCACCAATAATCTCCATGCTTGGCTTCAATTCGAACCACAATGTATCTTCAATACTATGTGCATTACCCACAAAGCAATTCAATTCAGTTTTCTAAAATACCTGGCCAGATCAGGTGGCCAGCGCTCCGTATACAGCTTTGACTTGCTGCCACTAGAGCCTTCTAGGTTCAAAAAGGAAAGTACCTACCTGTGCTTTATTGGTCACCAGAAATGCAGAACCTTAAAAATGCCCCTCTTCCAGAGGTACGCTCAATCTCCTCTAGAGCCTCCTTCACGAGAACACCTACTTCCCCTAATTCACCCAAAGAATGAAGTAACAATTTTACCTGGAGCACTTGAAATACAGGCTCTCCCAATACCGTCCAGGTCAACAGAGAGTAGGCAATAGCGAAGTGACCTTGCTGCTCATCTCCTGGAAGAACTGAAGCATTATGGACTTAATGTAATCACCAAACAGTCTAATTTAGCCTTATCCTCTCTGAAGAGGATGGTACCACCGGGCCATGTACACGTTTAAGAAAACTCTGAAGAAATAAAAATAAATATATAAATCAGAAAGAAATGCATGGTATTATGCAAGAAGACAACAATTTTCCAAGAAAGCAAGCAACCTCTCCTTGAGAATAGAGCGTATCTTCCTTCCTCAGTCAGCAGAGTTCTGATGCTCAGGCCTCACTAGGCTTCCAATTTACATATTTTTTCGACTTGTAATGGCTGAATGCGAGTACCACAAGAAGACACAGTGGAAGGCAGGCATCCAGAAAACAATGCCTCATGGAGAATATCACATCAGCGTCATTACCCTTGACTACAGGTGCAAGACCAGTCAATGACAGTGATGGAAGACAGAGACGAGAGAAACCACCTCTGTACGCAGGGAAAACAAGCCAAGCTATGAACAGATGCAAGCACTTACATCACATCTGGCCTAAGTTGTCACAGGAACTAGATGAGCGCCCTCATACTTCCTGTAGTTTGGAGCCCTTAACTGACCCTAGCTTCCTCTGCGAGCCTGGATGACATGAGCAGAACGGACAGGAGTATTTCCAAGTGCAATGTCGACATACAATAGGAAGGGAACTAACATGCAGATAGACTTATGTGCGTCGAGAGTGCCACACGAGTGTGTGAATATTAGAGGTGAGAACGAAAAGTTATGAAAGGAGAGCAGATATTGTTGGTTTCCTTGTGGAGTTCTGCATGTCCTGCAGCAGTTGTGGTCTGCGTGTGGCATGCTTTGCAGAAGTGGTGCTCTGTATGTGATGGCCCGTCGATGCCTATCAACCATTTGCAATATACAGGTGAATACAGATGATTGGTCAGAAGGTTTAAAGAGGTTGGTATAAGCAGGTCTGTGGAGTCAGACGGTAACAGAGTGGGATCATTTGGAATGAAAAGAATAATGCCCAGAAGAAAGTAACTGATCCCCGGATATGGTACTTTTTGGGTGGGTGTGAGGTTTCTTTTTGTGCCCCTGGGAAGCAAAAGAGTGAAAACCTCGCCTGACAAATACAAACAAGGGTTTCACTGCAGATTACTATATATCAGGTGGTGGACCAGCCATCTCCTAACCAACATTAGAGGCTTCATCCATTTACACCAACGCAATTAACCATCATGGGACACAGTGACGAATTATAAACAGGGGTCTGAACTAGAATGCCTTTATAAGGTTTACTCCAGGGTGACAGGCAGTGTGGGTAGCGTGAAGAAAAGCCATAGTTGCATTTATTAAATCACTTGGCCAAGCAGTCGGAAAATACAAAGTCAGAATGCACAGAACAACTGAGCAATGAGCAAACAGAGCAGAGCTTTATTGTTAAACAACCGTTGGCACCTTGAATGGGAGCTCAGAAACCGTGAAGATGAACATTTGCATGACCACACTTACCAAAAAATCAGGAAAACAAAAAAAGAAACAAAACACATATCACCTTCTTTGTATTACCACACGTTTAATCAAATACATGAAACATCTAAATAATATTAAAAACGTGTTTACCAATTCCTCCAACCAGAAAGGGGTACCACGGAGAGATTGAGAATGAAAAATGGATAACAGACACAAGAAGTGTCCGAACAAAGATTAATTCCTGAGTAAACTTCTTTGAAATGTAATAAATCACACACCGATAATTCAAAAAAGGGAAAGCACAAATGTATGTAGCAGTGCCCAGAAATCCATACTCATTTTACATTACAATAATTCCTCAGGCAATAGTTTCAAAAACACAAATGTGCCTCTCACTTGCAGATGCAAACTAAAGAAATGATGGACGGGGTGCTGAACAATTCAAACATTAACCCCTGGTCAAGAGATCTGGGTTAAATCCATCTTTGATCTTCTGACCACCTCACCATATGCAAATCCCTCTTGACCCTGCTCCTCATGAGAACAGTCCCGCCTGAACTGCGTAGCCAGGTCCTCTCTGGACCAGAAACAAGCATCCTGGGACCGGTTTCGGGGTTTCACCCATCACCAGCCAGGCTAGCGTGAATCCAGTGGTACAACGAGCAAGGGCCCAATGCCACTTGCAGACGTCAGAGAAGCACAAACGCTAGCGTGACTAACCAGCAGCTGTTCTACCAAGGGAAGTGGCACAGATCATGCATGGTCAGGGACTTCCTGTTATTGTAGTGTCTTGGGACAATCATCAAAAAAGGAGGGCTACACTGATGTATACAGAGGTAAACACTAAACACAGCAGAAGGTTGCCTTTTGTGAGTGGAGAGAGTGTAGTGTAGTTCCTATATTCCCAATAGGCTCTGCACATTGGAATAACATAAACGATAGTTTAGATGTAGGACTGAGGTCATCTAGGTCTTTACTGAATATGTTAGACTTAATTAGGTATGCCAGCTAGCTCAGAGGTCACTAGAAACTTTCTCGAGTGAACAGGAAGGGGTTAACTTTCCTGAATAGACAAGAAGGGATTAGTTTCTGACAACCGCATAAACATGACAACTTTGCTCCCCCAGAATAAGGAGTATATCTCCAGAGTCGTGTGAAAACAATAGACAGCTATTTCACTCAGTCAATCGTGCATGCTTAGTTTCACCAGGAATGCAGAGAAATAGAGAGACAGGCGTTTTCAATAAAAGTTGTTATTTATTGAGCAGTCTTCTTTCTCATGCAAGAGAAATGAATTGCCACAATTACAATACTTATTGTAAAGTAAAGTGCGTACAGTAAAAGGAGCATTATGAAATAATACTGTAAAAGCATTTATATGGTTTCTAAGCCATAAGATACTTAAAATGGATAAAATATATACATACTTAAAATCATTGACTAAACGTGCTCAACTGGTGCTTCTAAGATACGCCTACCCCGGTGTACCTAACCTAAGCCTAATACGTGGGAAGGAGTAAGTGAGCTGCAGTTTAAGTTAAGATAGTTTTTGCCAAGAATCTGAATCAAGAATTCTCTGAGGATCTAATCAGCTCCGTACCTTGGTTATAGAATGAAGGAGGTCTTGTATCTCTTTCTCAGGACTCGATCTCCCAGCAACCCGCAAGGGTGACTGGAAACACTGGAGCTGTATTTCTCGGCAGGAGAAAAGACAGCGTGTCTCTCAGTGCGTCAATGGGAGGGTCGGCTTTCTTCGGCACTCGCATCAGCAGGGCATCGGGCAAGTAGATAGCTGATCTGCTCCAAACCACCGTGAGTTTGCTTAAGGCAAATGCTGGTATATTTATACCTGGAAGGTGCCGAGTTTGACGTAAGGTTGGACATAAGGCGTCACTAAGAACTTACAGTTCTTTCTGGATCCAGGAGTTCTTGTACAAATCAAAACAAAAGCAGGGGGAATTCCCGGGCTGCTGGAGGCTTGGTTTGTTTAAAGAACGCGTTGTACTTTCTAGGAGTCTATGGGAGTAGCCATGCCGTATTTGGACTGCATTGGCTATGGCTAAATATGGATATGATTCTTATGCCTTTATAAGGATATTATTTGTTATAACCACATAAGGGCATGAATCGGGAATATTTAATTAGGGTCCTAGATACGTTCACAACACCCACTCAACGTATAATGTCCATCATTACTAAATATTAAGCAATACTAAACATATAACGATGCATGTGTTTTCCAACCCACCCCAAAATACATAAAATGCATTTGAAATGGTATGTACACGAAAAATGAGTATCATACTGTATGTTTTTCAAGCAGTGGTATCATTCAGATAATGCATATATAAATATCGACTGAATGATTTGCGAAATTTACATTTATGAAATGGCTCTTAATACAGAAGAGAAGGTCGAGACCATTTCATCACATATTTATACAATACTGTACATGTGCTAGAGGCTAAGTCAAAATATTGTCTCTAGAGTCTCTAAAAAATAGAAGTTCTGTTCTCTAAGAATAGTTCTACTTTAAGCAGAGTACCATGTGCCAGAAAAAAGGTAAATATTTTGGAAATGGAAAAAATAATTTCGCTTTCAGGGGAAAAAATAGTTCCAAATGTTTTCAGTAGTGTTGTTTATCAAAAACTGAAGGCCGAATTCACAGTTCAGGGAACGCTGTGCGCTCGTTGTTTCAAAAGTTATTCTCGTTGTTAGGAGAGAACATTAAATCAGACAGGCTGGTAAAAAATTAGTCTACAACAGTAGGTGAAAGTTCGACCAATTTCGAAAAAGCTGAAACAGTGTATATGTGAGAATCATTGCCATCATCGATTTCTACATCAGCAATGCTCACAGAAGGTTGTACCTGTGTGGTGCTGCTTTCATCTCGTACTTCACTGCCACCTAATCCTAATGGTGAAGTCTCAACGAATGCCGTCATCAGAATAGGTAGCCGCTGGGGACAACACGTTGCATGAGCCGTTACCGAACCAAGCAAAGTATCGATATCCATTGGTACTGCTGATGGTAGTGTAAGACAGACGTCCAACACGCATTCTTCTCCACGTAGCAGACATCGAAGCACAGGTAAGATGCAATCTTGCCAGATTGGTCTGAATGAAAGAAACCAGGTAGTACTCAGATCTCTTAGCCGGGCAAAGCCGAGGACATTAGTGATCTGTTCTCGGTATCGTATAGCCACGATCGTTTCCTCCATTGTAGCCTGAGTTTTGTCTGTGGCTTGGCTTGCCATATCGGAGCATAAAGAACAAAAATAAAATTCCTGCTACGAGTCCCAAAAGAAGAGGCAGGCCGCCGAATACAGAATGCATAAAATTCGGGAAGATATTCAGGACTGCTTCAAAGGGTACTAATAGTCCCGAAAAAATTGTCTTAAATACATGTGCGATGCCACTGGTATCTGACATGTTTAGAATTTGGCTTAACATTTCTACAAAATGCACGGGGCAATTTGTCGATAATAGGGTATGTATCTCTGCCGCTGTCCTTGCAACTTGCAGATCATACGTCTCTTTGGACGAGGTTAAAGGCACAGTTGTAAAAGAATAGACTTCATTCTGCTTAAAGTATCAATTCGAATAGAAGAGATATTCAGGGAAGGCCATATTGCTGCTTCCTTGTCTGGTTTGCTGTTTGGATGCAATACTTGCATACAGCAAATGACCCTGGAAGTAACGCTCACGAGATAGGCTCTTCCATGCCACAACAGCTGTGGTCACTTATTATAACATAGCTGCCGTTGGAAAGCTGTCTGAAAAAAGGCTCTATCGGTGTTGCAGGGGTGCCGTGCAGGTGACATGAAAGGGTATTTGATGAACCTTTGCAGGCTCCATGCAAGTTAATACCTTGACACAGAAGTGTACCGCTTAGTGATTTTTTACAGTTATTACCACTAAGAAATACCTCTTTTTTCCTTTCACTATAACATTTATGTGTATAAGGTAATTTCCAGGTTGACTTGATGTATCCTTTACCCAACCTTTCATACAGGCCTGCTGGTATATACTTTTGGCAATACTGAAACTGAAAAGTAGTTATCGGAATTGTAATTATACCATGTATTATCCATTCAATGACAGGTCTCGCTGACATTGTCAATGGCATTCTCTCAAGTTTTTCAATGCTCAGTATCGTATAGGCTACTCGTTTTTGTGCCAAACTGATTTGTTTATTATTAAGGTTAAAGATAGAAAATAGTGACGTTGTGTTTATTAGATGCCATGGCATGTAGCCTGAATGCAGGTTTTGCAACGCCCAGCCTAGCTGTACAATAGAACGCAATTGGGACTGGCCATGTTGTAACATTAGCAAGTCTTGCTCTATTATATCAATAGCAGATGATACAATGCTGTCCAGTGAATAAATTCTGGAGGACAGAGTCGTTAACCCATTGTCCACTACAGACAGTGATTTTTCCAAATTAATACGATAAATTTCCCGTATTTTTTTCAGCAGTTTCAATTTGTGTCACTTTCCAAGCTTCGTTGTAAGCAGCGTATATACCGGCGTATATGAAACGTTTTTGACGCTGTTTGCGAGGTCCCAGTATGAAATCTCCCAAGTCAGCACCTTCTTTAAGTAAAGTCAAGTGTTGCTTAATTTCAGCCAGTGTGGATTTCTGTAGCCATTCAAGGCATAGTTTCCCTACACTGTATGTTGTAACTATCCCTGGATGTTGTCTCTGAGAATATCTTGGGTCTGGCCTGGTCTGTTTGAACCCCTGTGTTTTGTTCAGGAATCTATCTTGACAGTTATTTGTGTCTGTGGGCCAGATCAACCATTTTTTCCAATCAGTATTTGTTCTGTTTTGGTGTAAAATATGGGATACGTCTGTCTCCACATCAGTAGTGCTATTACTATCAGGTATGAGCTTCGGAATAGACGGTTTGTTTAAGTCTTTTATCTTGGC
This sequence comes from Lissotriton helveticus, assembly GCF_964261635.1. Lineage (NCBI taxonomy): Eukaryota > Metazoa > Chordata > Amphibia > Caudata > Salamandridae > Lissotriton > Lissotriton helveticus. The sequence continues at coordinate 212,361,919 of NC_136062.1, read as the reverse complement.
TAGGCCGAGACAGGTTGTTTGTTGAATGGTGTCATTCAAGAATATTATCTGTCTGGGATCATGCAGGCTCTGAATAGTGATTATAAACCTTGTACCTGCCAGTCTTTTGTATCCCAGATGGTTTTTGTTTCAATGGTGTTTTTCCAAAATTCAAAACCAAATGTAGACATTTTTTCATAACATTTTTCAGAATAAAATCAATTTAGTATTTGTCAACATGTTTTTCATTCCTGTCTTATTCAACATAATGAAATAAAACGTTTCTGGATCAGTGTTGTTAAACCCTGAGAAGTATGGGTATTTCTCATGAAATGTTTTCGAACTGCCTTTTGGCGGTGTTGGACAATGTTCCTATTGGTTATAAGTAAAAACATTTCTAGGATTAGCAGATTTATGCAAATAGTGATGACCATAATGGTTATAGCAATACATTTCTTCATAATTTGATGAACCCTGCAAATAATCGTGTTCTGTGAATTTTGTTGACATTACTAAATCTGACATCATATCATTAATATTTTGAAAGTCCCAATCATCAGAGAAAGTAATTGGTGATACAAAGTCACTTAATTAAACCTTAAACTGGTGTGCATATTTCAAGAGCTCAATCGGGCCATAGATTTCATAATCCGTTGTGTCCCATGCTACACCACCAGGTATTGGAATGGCTGTGATGTTCACTGATGACAGTTCTCTTTTTTCGATGTGAGATGATCTGTGAGGCTTTAGGACCAAGTTGATGTTCTGACTTGCTGTGTCCAATGTACTATATTTTCCATCAATAAATCTACCCAAACTTAAAACCAAGATGAGCCAAAGTAGGAGGACAAGTACACCTAACACAATCCACAATTCAATCCATGGTGAAATCAGATATGTTTCTTTGAGTTGATGAAAGAGTTCAGTCATTTTTTCTTTGAATGTTTTGTTTGCTGGCTTGTCCTCATGTTCACTTGGATCATCAGAAAAGTCATCGAAATTGATGAAGTAGCCAGATGCACTTCTGTCAATTGTTGGAATTGGTTCCGGATTTCCTTTAGTCTTTGGATCTTCTTTAGTCACATTAGTATAGTCTGAAGCTACATCATTGTAGATAGGTGTTTCTTGATGAACTGTTGCAATTTGGGTTTCAAGAGGCACAAGTTCCATGGCTTTGTTGCATAGTCCTTTTTATTCACTGCAGGTTTATCAAAAGTGATTAATGTCTAACTTTGAACCTCTTGGATTGTAGCAAGATTTGGTCTTCTGCTATTTCTTGGGATTCCACTGGGCCTACTACTTATTATTGGCCACATGATTGTGGTTTTACCAGGTCGATGGATACACCTCTGTTCTCCTTTTTACCAGCAAGGGGCGGTAGTACTACTGATCTTGTTCCGCTGACAGCTAAGACAGGTACTGCTTTTCTGTAAGAAGGCCCAAATTCCTTCTTCACCGCGATCTTTTCTCTGACCAGATCCCCAATCTTTGGAATCCAGACAGTTCTTGCTGGGACAGGTGGTTTTTCTTCAGTGGTCGTTGGCTTTATCTTTGTGTTGCTTAGACTTCTTCTTGTTTCATTTAAGTCCTGTAAAACAGCCAAACGATCTTTGATATCAAAGGTTTTTTGTTTCACCACTGAAGTCTGACAATCCAGATCCTGGATGATCATTCTAGTACCGAACAAAAGTTCGTATGGAGTGATACCTCCTAGAGAATTTCTTGGCAGATTGTTCAGACTACGTTGGACACTTATTAGATGTTTGACCCACCCATCACCCGAACCTAATACCCTCGCCGTTATAGATTGCTTTATGTCACGTTTTTTTCTCTCCACTACCGCATTTCCCTCAGGATGGAATGGACTAGAGTACCGCAATGCAATGCCCATGCTGGCCATGGCCTCCTTGTAAGCCAGAGAGCTAAACGCAGGACCCTGGTCAGAATGTAGCATGCCAATTGCGTATGTGCGGATAAAGACTTGCAAATCTTTTATAACAGTTTTGGTGTCAGCCGAGCGCTGGGGCCACATCCAAATGAATCTCGTGCACGAATCCACTGCGACCATGATATATTTATAGTTGCCATCCCTTTGTAAGGGACCACAGTGGTCCAGGTAAACGCATGCTAATGGTTTATCTGAGATTAGAAGGGGCGTCTGTGCTGGTCGTTTCACTGTTGATACTTTCATTTTTTGGCACTTTTCACATTCTAGAACATAGTTTATAGTCTGTTTTCTCATCCTTGGCCACGAATATCTCTGTTTTAATAATGATACTGTTGCGGAAACACCAGCATGTGCAGAAGCGAGCCCTTCGTGTGCTTCTAAAATTAGTCCTAACCTGTGTTCCATGATTGGAATTGCTCTATCCCCCACTCCAGGGATTACAGCAAAAGGAACATTATTCGCATCAGTTTTGTATGAGTACTTTACTGGAAAGCCTTTCGGGAGTATCTTACCACTGTCTTTTACTGAAGCACTGACAGCTTGCATTATCTCGCTGTCTATTTTTGTTTGTGACCGAGTGATGGCAGCTATGGAAGCCGTTTGCACAGCTCCCTTCGCGGCCTCATCAGCCAATGAATTCCCTGCAACGTGAACGCCATCACGTTGATGACTCAGTGTATGTATCACGTGAGTTTTTTGTAGTTCTTTCTGTAAAAGAACTACTTTTTCCCAAAGCATTTTATGCTTGATTGTGCCACCTTTTGCATCTTTGAAACAGTTTTGAACCCAGTTCTGCAAGTATTCGTTGTAAGGTTGGACGCAATAATATGAATCACACACTATTAGTGTCGGGAATTCGCGATCGGTATTTTCAAGCGCCATCTTAAAAGCCTGTAGTTCAGCTCGCTGAGCTGTACAATCTCCTAGAGATTGAGTTTTAGTGACCAGTCGTCTGAATTTTCCTTTGTGCCAACAACCTTTAACAATCGCGCATGCAGCACTATATGCTTGTTTACCCCCAACTGCGGGTTGTGCTGAACCGTCTGTATATATTATACAGCCGTAATGTTCTAGAGGCAGGATTTCGGTCGGCAGAGGACATTCATATTCGTATTGGAGAAATTCTAGTGTTTTTAAATTAGGATCAAATTCGTATATTACGTCTGATGCAGCAGGAGAATTAACCCATTGTATCCATCTCGGATGTAAAGCTTTAGCATTTGGAAAGCTTGCTCTTGTTACTGCTTCTAGGGCAGGTACCGGTGTAACGTTTATTATTCGTTTACCCTGTGCGAGGGCTCTTTCTTTTGCTACAGCAGTTTGAACCGCAGTCAGAATTTTTTCAGTAGAACTGTATTTCATTTCAGCTTTTGTGTACAAGTGTGATTTATAAGCTATTGGTACCGTTTCTCCCTCATTAGAGGTCTGGTATGTGAATCCGCATCTTCCTGGGAGGACTCGGATTACAAGGTTGCGTTCGTTTGCGCGTGTTTGCAGTTTTGTTTTAGTTAACATATCTGTTTGTAATAATCTTAGAATTTCTGTGTGTTTCTGAGTACAATTAATTGGTTTGAAATCAGGTTTTATTAATTCGTAGAGTGGTTTAACCCTCTCTGCATAATTTAGAATGTATGTTCTTCTGAAATTCAGGAAACCTAGTATTGATTGTAAGTTCTTCAGCGTTTTTGGAGCTTGGAGTACTGCACACTTCTCTAAGAAGTTGTCTGCTAGGCTTTTGCCTTCACTTGATAATTCATATCCTAGAAATAAGACTGTTAGGTGGACAATTCGTGACTTTTTAAAGTTGAATTTGTACCCTTCAAATGCGAACCCAAGTATGATGGTGTTCACTCTTTTCAAGTGTGTCTCCAGGTTGTCGTCTGTAAGATAGATATCATCGACATAAGATAATGCCTCATCATCGTACATTTGTAGTAACTCTGTTACCCTGGCTGAGAATAATCCTGGGCTATTCTTGAATCACTGTGGGAGACGACAAAATTGTTTTTTGGCCCCCATTGTTGAGAAAGCGGTCAAATACCTGCTTTCAGGTGCTATATTTTGACAGAAGAAACCATTTGAGATATCTAATGTTGTTTTAGATTTTTTGCGCACGATGTTATTCATTAGTGCTGCACTGTGTGAGCAAATGTTTTACGGCAGGAGTTTAGGTGTCTGTAGTCCAAAACTAGACGATATGAATCGTCTGGCTTGGAGACAGGAAACAAAGGATTGTTCATTTGTGAGGTGCATGTTTCAATCACCCCCTGGTATTCAAGTTGATCTAAGATCTCCCTGACTTGTTGTTTAGCTTCTTACTTAACAGGATACTGCCTTTGTGCAGTAGGTTGATTTTTTAACTGAATTTTATGGTGAGGAGAATCCTCACCCCATCCTACATGATTTTTATATAATGCAGGGGCTTGGGCTACTGCCCATTTTCTTGCAAATGTGTATTTTTTATGAATTGGAATGTGATTTGAGAAGGCAGGCATAATCATTTCTTCGCCATGTGGGCACTCCCTGACAAACTCTGGTGGCCAGTCTTTCTCAGCTAGCAGGATATCATAGCCTTTTGATAGGTTCTTCCAAAAGAGACCTCTTATTTTCCTAGTTTTGTCCCCCTCTATACGCAATGTTATTTCATATAATTTATGGGGTATGCTAAATTCGTGTCCACTGTCTCCAGAAGATTCATCAGGATCTTGCGAGCTATGGTCACTTCTGCTGCGCTGTCTAGCATTGTCTGGGCCCATTCTCCGTTTTTCAGTTGTGTCCTCAGAATCCTCTGCATGTTTTATTTAAATACTGGCTACCTTCTTTTTTGTAAATTGTAATTTTTTACTTTGATGAGCAGGTTCCTTGTCTTTGGACTTGACGTGCTCTTCTTTGTGTTCTGACCGTCCTCTTCTTTCCGATTTCTGTGATGAATTCTGGAAAGATCGAGAGGGACTTGTATCAATATCTTGATATCTGTCAGGTTTTCTCAAATTGTCCCTATTTCTAAGGTTGTATCTTTTTTCAGAGGGTTCCCTTTGGGGAGACTTGCCCCCTCTTTCTGGAGATCTATCTCTCTGCTGAGGAGACCTTGCTCTGGACTGAAACAGTTTTTCTCTGGGAGTGGTTTGTTTATTATCCTCCCATCTCTTTTTTGGAGTATTGAGATTATTTTTAATAAAGGTTTTTTCAGGATTTTCAGTTAGTTGTGGTTTTGGTGGTTTCCCACCCAAACTATCTCTACCTAGTTCTTCATAGGATTTTTCTATGATTCTGGCAAGTTCAAAAGGCTGTTCTGCTATGTCTGTTTCTTTCAATTTCTGGCGGATCGCCACAGATGCTGCTTCTCCTTTTATGTTGGCTAGTAATATAGCCGAGACTTGCTTAAAGTCTTTCAGTAATTTCATACCTAGAGTTAAAGCAGGTTCTGGACCGTATTCATTTTGAATCTGTCTTAGTACGTCTGGTATAACCGCCATAGACGGAACAGCATGTGTTTTTGTGTATATTGAAGCAAAGACTGTGCCCCAAGTGTCACAGTCCTCCACATGTGGTGCGATCCCCATTGGAAGACAGATAGTCAGAATTCTGTGTTTCTCAGTAGGTGTAGTATCAGGAAATACTGCCTCTATTTGAGTGATTTATTTGAGCTAACCAGAATGGAATTTGTTCCAGTTTTGATAGGTTTCATTTTCCGATGCCCCGACCACTTACACTTACGTTTATGAGTTAGCATAATGTGTCTAACTAATGATATCTTCATTTATGCATTTACGTTTATATTCTCCACTTCGTTATTCATTATGCGTGTGATATTATTCAGTTCTCTTAGCTTATCTTGTGTGCCACCATTTTGGAATGCTTCTCTCTGCGTGCGAGTCGCACTTGCTCACCCCCTCCCGTAGGAATAGGAAAAACCCTGAATGCAGCAGTTTTCGTTTCTTGGCTAACTGTGATCGAAACTAATAGCAAAACTTCTTATCAGTACTGTTCTCATGCGCTGGAGATGCTGAGGCCCGGCTCCGCGGCCTTGGACACAGATAACCAAAATGTTGCTATTGCAGGTGCAGATGCCTCTTGTGTGAGGCCATTGTTCACCCTCTCCGGGGTCCAGTATTTTTCCAGTATGGGCGTGTTTTACTCTGCTGTACCATGTTATAATGTATTGCTGTGATGAGATGAGGCAGTCCTCTCGGCGCACTCTTAGGGGTGAGGTCGGACAGGGCCCTCTCATATGGGAGTTTGTGGCCTAATAAATTACTTTGCTTATTCTTCTCCACTGTCCGGCTGACTTATTATTTGATAATTATAGTTGAGTGCGGTAAATCACTCGGGTGGATTTGAGCCACGCTTATCAGATGACGCCCGAACAGGGACCCCGCGATAAGGATCTTTCTCACCCGTAAGCGGGTAGCAGAAGGCCGGGGACCTTCTGGTCGGCACGGTGGGTCTGGGTACCCATTTGATGCCGAGCTTAGTTCTCGCAGCGCTGCCCCACCCTGCTGATCGGGAGAGGTCCCGGTTCATGATCCTGTGCCGAGGTCCAGAAGGCGGAACTTTGGAGCTGACCGTGTTGGTCCCGACAGCCGGCGGTGGAGAACGGTAGAGGTCGGTACCACGTATAGAAGGTGAGTGGTCCGACTGTTGATTGAGGGAGCTGGGATGCTCCAAGAGACCGGTGTGTCTCCGAGACCGGTGTGTCTCTAGGGGTTGGAGGAGCCGGTGTGCTCCTGGGGCTAGTGTGCTCCGGGGAACTCAGAGTGCGAGTGGTGCTCTGACAGATTTGGTGGAGATTGGGTGGACGTTTGTTTATGGTCATCCGACCGGGTGGTACTGTGGTCGAGATGGGCTCACTGCGGGTGGATTTTGGGAATTACCCGAACCCCTAGTGTGTGTGGTTCGCTGGGAACGGGTCCCGGGTCCCACGTGGTAAAGTGCGCAGCGGTCTGTAGTGCCGCCCCGGAGGCGGATATGTTCCCCAATCTCGGAACGGTGTGTGTACTGTTCGGTCTGCGGTAGGGTCCAGGTTCCCCAGGACCTGGTCGACGGGCCTTGTCCCATTTTGGTAACACGTGTTTGGCAGGGATTTGACGCATAGGAAGCATGAATATATGTGTGTGTATTTAGTAGTGATTCTGCGGTTTGGGATTTGGCTGAGAGGGTGAGTGTAAATTTTGTGTTGGTGCGTGATTGAGTGAGTGAAGATGCAGTGCTTCAGTAAGCTACGGTGCCTCGGGTGTTGCTGCGGCGCCTTGGACACTAGATTGGCTGAAAGCCAACCTGCCCTGGTGGAGGGCTCACCTAATTTTGAGATGTATGTTAAACATGGATGGCCTCCTATTTTGTTTAATACCTTGTGGCATAGATATACCAAGGGAAACGTAGATTTACAGTGGCCCTTGACTGGTTCTTTCGATGTGGCAAAACTAGATTATTTACAGGACAGATTATTTGCTAGGCGCAGTCGCTAGAGTATGTTCGACTCCTTGAGGATGTGGCAGAAAGAAGTGAGGGAACGACAGATAAGAGAAGAGAAGGTGGCTCAGAAGAGAGAAGCGCAGACGATGGCACAAAAAGCGAGAGAGCATACTAAGAAAGAAAATGAGAAACAGATTGAGCGCGCAGATAGACTTCATAGGTTACAGACAGATAAACGCTATGTAGTAAGAGAGGAAGAGCAAGAAGAGATGGAGGACATTTTGAATGCTCGACCCCCTCCTCCGTATGCTCTGCAATCATTGTACCCCGTGTTGACAGGCTCTGCTTCCCCTACAGTGGTTTCAGTTCCACAAACGGTTGCCCCTCCCTTGTCTGGCACCCCCACTTCCTCTATTACGGCCCCTACTTTGTTGAGAGATGTTGAACAAGCTTTGTCTTCTGTCACCTCTTCATTTACTACGCCCTTGGTCTCTCTCTTTGCGGCGAGCTCACCCGTTCCCTCTGTGATCTCCTCTGCACTTCCCACTGTTTCTGCTAGCGCTACTCCCCCAAGGTGGATTGCCGACTCCGACTCGAGGTGCGGGAAGTGGGCTATTTACCCAGGTACGAAAATTGCTTACACGTTCTACTGTTGGGTTGGATGAAAAAACGATAGTGGCTAATCAGGCTTGTCAGTGGGCCAGGAGCAATATTTACACACTGGAAGACATCTGGTCCACAATGAAGGATTATGAGCCCCTAATGCAGCAGCATGCTTTATGGCATATGTCAACGACACTAATAGCGTTGTGGGAACAGGGCTATGGTGGAACGGCACCCCAGGTTCTTTATGACATTAAGGACAGAGCCTATAGGGCTAATACTGGGATAAGGGATGTGTTACAGAGTTTGCGGATTTTGTTGGAATATAGAAATGAGTTGCCGTCAGCAGGAGGGCCCCATTTTCCTGGAGTGCATCCAATGCATGAAGTCCACCCTATTTTCCATCCTGAAGTGCCCGAAGTGGTAGACCCAGTAACTCATAATGTGACTAGAGCTCGTGTAGCGGCTCACTTCCAGGAACAGTGGGTATACACCCCTTGGAAAAGGAGTGAAGTGTTGGCACTGAAGGCGCAGTTGCCCGATTCTAGAAAAAATCTGACTGCTTATTACAAGGAGTTGACGGAAGCAGCTTCCTCGACCGTCATGACGTTAGCTGACATTGAATTGTTCTTTGGATTATTGGTTCCGGTGGATGTGTGGAGACAGGTAAAGGGTACAGATCATGCAAAGGAATTGGGTGATACTTGGGAGGAAATTAAGGACTGGGACAAGGAGCGGAAGCCAGGGGAGAAGCCGAAAGCTGAGATCCTAGCATTACCGGGGCGAATAATAAAATATATGCACTCTCTTATTCCACCAAAGAAGGTGGATTGGGATAAGTTGACTGCATGTAGGCAGAAAAAGGATGAAGCGGTTTCAGATTTCTTCACTCGTTTCGAGGAAGCCTTTATGGATTTTAGTGGTCAGGATCTCTCTCAGGATGGGGCTTACGACTTTTTGTTAATAGGTTCGTCACCAATTTGCTACCAGAAATATCGGCTAGATTACAGGCATCTGAGAGTACGTGGACGACGTCCACCCCCACTGGTATTCTGAGTATGGCTCAGTATTCTGAACATAGAGAGAACGAGAATAAAGACAGACAGGAAAAGAAAGCCAAAGATTTGAAGACAAGGGTGCTGCTGCAGCAGGTGTCGAAAGGTAGGGGACGTGGAGCCCCACCTATGATAGCGGGTCGAGGTGGAAGTAGTTACGGAAGGGGAGAGAAGAGAGAGCGTCTGGCGCCGAATCAGTGTGCTAACTGCAAAAAGGAGGGGCACTGGTGGAAAGATTGTCCGGAGCTTCGGTCTAATGCTGGACCAGGAAGTGGTAGAGGTCGTGGTGAATTTCGTAGGGATGACAGACAGTTTGATGAAGGCAGGCGACCGGGAAGAAATTACTTTGACGGAGAGAAGGACCGACAACATTTTCAAACTGAGGGTGACCATGGCAGAGACAGACAGTACTACAATGATGCATACACTTTAGACGACTTGACTGGCTTCTCCCATAACTAGGACAGCGTAGGACAGAGCATGGGACCAGTTTCTGTGAATGTTGATCAACGAGGACCCTATGTGACTGCGGATTTGTTGGGGTCTCCTCGGAAATTTTTGGTGGACACAGGTGCTATGAAAAGTTCTGTAGCACGTTCTCAGGTCCCAGGGGCGACTCTGTCTGGCAAGAATAATGTTTCCGTTGGGTTCTCAGGTACTCCGGTAATTAGCCCCATTTCTAAGCCTCTTGCTTTTACGATTGGTCCTTTCACTGTTGACTCTCCATTCCTTTTGACTTCGAATTGTGGCGAAAATTAGCTGAGTTTGGATTTGTTGAAGAGATTAAATGCTACCATTTACTGTTCCCCGGACGGTGTGTACCTCACTTTGGGTCCTACTGTCGCGCATGCGCAACAGTGTTTCTCAAAGGACAAGCCTCTCCCGGCTGATTTTGTGGGGATCCCAGAGACTTTGTGGGCCAGTAGTGATACTGATGTGGGAAAGATGGATATTACCCCCGTGTCCATCAAGGTTAAGGTGGGAGCCCGATTGCCACGAATACCCCAGTACAAGATATCTAGGGATGGTGAGAAGGCTTTGCTACAAATAATACAGGATTTAATACGGTCAGGTGTAGTGGAAGAGACAGACTCTAACATTTGTAATAGTCCTATTCTCCCGATCCTTAAAAGACCCTCTGCCGATGCAAGTGATGGTGCACCTGATGTCTATCGATTTGTGATTGATTTACGCCACATTAATAAGGTGGTTGAGCCCCAATATCCGGTGGTCTCTGACATTACCACGATTTTGACAATGATCCCTCCCACAGCCAAATATTTTTCTGTTCTAGATATAAAAATGCATTCTTTAGTATCCCTGTACACCCTGATAGCCTTTACCTTTTCGGATTCTCATTGGCTGGCCGAAGCTTCAGTTTTGTAGAATTCCCCAAGGCAATACCGAGAGCCCCAAAAGGGGGTGGTGATGGACGGAGCATCTGAATCAATCAAACACTCACACCCAGTCAAAAGATCTGGGGTTAATCCATCTTCGTTCTTAAGCCCACTCTGCCACCCCAGTTCAGACATGGCTATATGCAAATCAGTCTGACCCTGTGCCTCATGGGAACAGTCCAGCCCGAACTTCCAAGCCATGTCTTCCCTGGACCGGAAACTAGCTTCCGAGGACCGGTTTCTGGCATTCCAGCCGTCTTCAGCCCGGCTTGCTTGAATCCAGTGGCAAAGTGAGCAAGGGACTCACGTCTGAGCATACCTTGACACACTTATGGCGGCCAAAAGCAGTATAAAACGGGGTGGTGATGGACGGAGCATCTGAATCAATCAAACACTCACACCCAGTCAAAAGATCTGGGTTTAATCCATCACCGTTCTTTAGCCCACTCTGCCACCCCAGTTCAGACATGGCTATATGCAAATCAGTCTGCCCTGTGCCTCATGGGAACAGTCCAGTCCGAACTGCCAAGCCATGTCTTCCCTGGACCGGAAACAAGCTTCCGAGGACCGGTTTCTGGCATTCCAGCCGTCTTCAGCCCGGCTTGCTTGAATCCAGTGGCAAAGTGAGCAAGGGACTCACGTTTGAGCATACCCTGCCACACTTATGGCGGCCATAAGCAGTACAAAAGGAGAGCCCCAGCATTTATAGTCAGGCTTTGAAGGCTCAATTGGATGATTTGGAACTCCCCAAGGTCAATGTTTTATTGCAATATGTAGATGATATTCTCATAGCATCAGACACCGAAGATGGGTGTCGAGACGCCACAGTTAAATTGTTGCACCATTAGATGGTGGGGGACGGTTGGACTCGGATGAGTGTTGACCTAATGTTTCAGACAAAAGACGATGGTTACTCCCGGATGCATATGTCCTCCCAGTGGTGACAATGGCTCATGGGCCAGCTCATATTAGTGCAAAGGGAATACGTAAATTACTAGACCCAGTGTGGAGTAACAAAAACATTTCCAAGGTGGCAACCCATTTAGTACAGCAGTGCATGGTTTGTTTAAGACATAATCCTGGAAAAGGAACACCTGTTCCGGTTGGCAATTTTGCTCCTCCTTCTTTCCCTTTTGAAGTGATCGAGATGGATTATATTGAAATGGAGAGGGTCAACAACCTTAAATATGTCCTGGTGGTGGTATGCTCCTTTAGTAGGTGGTCGGAGGCTTTCCCAAATAAGGATTGTACGGCTATCTCAACAGCTAAGATGTTGATCAAGGAGTATTGTTCCCGTTATGGCTTGCCCCGGCTGAACTGGAGTGATAACGGCACATCTTTTAATGCTGAATTGATGAAACAGATATGTAAGGGACTGCAGATATCTCAAAAGTTCCATGCAGCACAACACCCCCAGGCTGCGGGTTTGGTAGAGAGGTTCAACGGGACACTAAAGCTGAAAATGGCCAAGATACAAGAGAGTACAGGGTTACGTTGGCCAGATGCACTCCCCCTGGCTTTGCTTTCCACTAGAGTGACAGTCAATTCCAAGACAGGTGTTTCACCCCACGAGGTCATTTTCGGCCAACCGGCCAACGTGTGGGGTGTCCCTAGACCTAAATGTTTCTCAGAAATAGAATATCCTTTTGTTATATCCCTTGTTTTAGTTCTCTTTAGTTTATCTGCCCTTATGGTATTCTGTACATTCAGTGTTTTATTTTAAAATGTATAACCCCTTGCTTTTTCCTTCAGCATCTCCCTTATGTCATTGTTGCTTAGCAATATTAGAATGTTTAGGCTCTAGCTGCTCAGTTGAGACTGGAGCTTGACAGAGTGACACTCTGGCAGTTTGAGAGCTGTACTTGTTTCTAAGAATAAATCTACATTAACCTATTGGACTGGATCTGTCTTCCTTGGATACAACATAAACTTGGCGACGAGGTGGTGAAGTCAGCCCTCTTTGGACCCACATCCAACTTAAGACTTTCAAAATTCATCAAGATTCACCTACAACTGTCAGACTACAGTGCCCTCTCTGAATTCCTTCATTTGATGTGATCCAAACTGAGAACTCAACCAACTTAGAGAAAATCCAGGACTCATCTAAGATAAGTCATCAAGATAAGTTATTATCTATTTTTTGAGAGTTTTTTCGGCATTTTTACTTATCTTTGAACTTTGTTCAAATCCTAACTTATTTTATGCTCCAATCTCTTACTCATACGATTTTACCTTCCTTTATAAGCCTCATTTTTGACTATATTGATAAAGGATTTATTTAAAGTCAAGTGCTACTGGAGCACTCATTCTACTACCTTTGACAAAGTAAAAAGTCAACGAGTGGTTGTCATGGATGATTTTTAAGAGAATGCAGCTTTTGGCTTAAGAGAAACTATTCCACTGACTTTCATTGAAAATCCAACTTAACGAGTAACTTTATTTGGAAATCTTGTGGTGAGGAAGTCTGAAATCGTTTTTACATTTTCTCATTTTGCCCATTTTGTTCTCATTGCTCGCGCTCGCTCCCCTCAGACCTCGGAGCGACTTTTAAAAACTTTCAATCAACGCTCACCGGCTTACCGGCTTACTTCAGAACTCCCTGACGTCCTTCTTGCCAGCGTCTTCGGAGTTTCTCTGCGCGACCATTCTCTTCACTCCTCCTTCGTCTTCACGACTAACACGTCATCGCACAACGTCGTTACGTTGCGTAACGTCACCACCATCTTAACAGTTACCTGGCAACCACTGTCAATACAATATCGCGCAACTTTCAACACACTATTTTCTTCTTTTTAGTGCTCTCGCTGACGTGCACAGCTACGATCTTTCAACGGTTATTACAATTGCACGTTGACTGACATGTTTACTCCACAGTGCATTCGCTGATGTGCACAGCTACATTTTCCTTCAAATTTTTCTTCATTGCCTTCACGCTGATAGGCACAGCAACTCCAATCTGACATCATTGGATATTTCTCCTCTGCCTTCACGCTGATAGGCACAGCTAAGTCAAACTTCACCTTATTATTTTATTTATATTGTCTTTTGAACTTTACATCTTTATTTCTTCATATTTATTTTTCCTTGCATTTTCATTTGTTTCCTGTTATTTGTTATGCTATGCAAACTGCTATTCTTCCTCCTCCTTTCCTTCCAGAACCAGGTTGTCCTAAAATAAAATGGAGCCAGTGGTATAAGTCTTTCAACAGCTATATTATAGCTATTGATGGCATCAAATTTCCTCCTATGCGGAAAAATGCTATGTTATACAATGCGTTAGGTGCAGAGGGTCAGAGGATTTTTGACCATCAACCTAAAATTATTCGCCCACTCTCTGATGATTGGAATGAATACACAGAAGCAGTTCTCAGGTTGGAAAAACATTTTATTGATGAACCTAGCATAATTGTTGAAAGACACAAATTTTACACTCGGAAACAAAGGGAACATGAGAATATTGATACCTTTTTGGCAGAATTAAGAGTTTTAGCAGCTTCTTGTGAATTTGAAGGTCCTATTGACCAATATTTGAGAGATCAACTAGTTGTCAATTGTTATTCTAATGAAGTTCAAAAGAGAATCCTCTGTTGTAGAAATCCATCACTTACTGAGACTCTGGAAATTGCAAGAGGTATCGAAAGATCAGTTTCAGCTTCTAAAGAACTTAGCGATAATAAACCTTCTATTTCAGAAACAGTTAATAACATTTCTCAACAAACTTCACAACCTTCGTCACAACGAGAAAAAGATAAAGTTTCTAACAAGACTGAATGGAAAAGATCTGATAAATCTCTTCAATGTTATAGATGTGGTTCAAAATCTCATCTTGCTAATTCCCCAACTTGCCCTGCTTTAAAAAAACAATGCACCAACTGTAAAAAGATTGGTCACTTTAATTCTGTTTGCAAGTTTAAAACTAAAACTATGTGTGTTATAACAGAGAATCCCACTGAAGTGAATTTAATAACTGGGGAAAAATCTGTAAACAAAATATTACTATCGGTGGATATAATTAGTTCACAACAAGATTCAGATAGTGGTGATCCTGTTTGTGATGTTACAATAGGAAAAGTTTCTCTCAAAGTTACAGTTGATTCTGGTTCTCCAGTTACTATTATTCCAGATGTATTTTTCTTTAAGGAATGGGTTGGGATTGATTTAGTACCACCTGACATACATACTGTGGCGTTCAATGAGATTGAAATTGAAATGATGGGATATTTTCTTGATAATATCACATTTGAAGACAGAACTATTGACACTAAAATTTATGTCTCTAAAAAAGGATATAAAATCCTAGGTTGGAAGGATCAAGGAAAATTTTAAATGGTTTTGAGACCAGGTACTAATAATCCTATTTCCTTGGATCGTTTTGAAAATGTCAGATCTGTTACCCTTGATCCCTCTTCTTTAGACACCATCATTAGTAAACATCAGAGTGTCTTTTCTGATAAATTGGGGTCAGTCAAAGGTTACGAACACAAGATAATACTCAAACCTGATGAAATTCCTGTAATTCATAAGGTCAGACATGTTCCTCTAAGTATTAGAGATAGACTTAAAACTCATCTTGATCAATTATGCAGTGAAGGTGTGATTGAGCAGATTGATTCGTCATTATGGATTTCCCCGATTGTCGCAGCTCTTAAAAAGAATTGTGATGAAATTAGGCTCTGCATTGACCTTAGGTCCTTAAATAAGAACATTCAGATTGATTGTTTTCCATTGCCTCGTATTCAGGACATGCTTGCTCAACTTAAAGGTACAAAAGTATTCTCTACGATAGATTTGAGAGCGGCATACCATCAAATCGAGCTGAATGATGAGTCTAAGGATCTCACCGCTTTTAACACCCCATTTGGTCCATTTAGATTCTTAAGACTACCATTTGGCCTAGCATCAGCGGCGTCAGTCTTTCAGAAATTGATGTCACAACTTTTTGGCAATGTAAAGGATGTATTGGCTTACCAAGACGACATATTGATTTCCACTAATACTGTTCAAGAACATTTGATCAAGTTAGATCAAGTTTTAAGTATTTTGAACAAACATGGCATGACTGTAAAAAAAAGAAATGCAAGTTTTTACTCAATGAAGTGGAGTATTTAGGTCATGTCATTTCTGATGAAGGCATTAGTCCTAAACAAGACTTGATTAAAGCTATTCGAGAGTGTGCTCAACCATCCAATAAGGACCAATTGAGGTCGTTCTTAGGGTTGAGTGAATTTTATTCAAGATTTGTACACAACTTTGCTTTGGTCAGTGAACCTTTAAGACTACTAACTAGGAACAAAGTCAAATATGTGTGGAGTAATGATCAAAAGTCAGCTTTTGAGAAATTAAAAGATTTGATCATTTCTGCCCCTGCACTTAAACCTTTCAATGAAACTTTATCATCTTACATTACTGTTGATGCTAGTAGTACTGGTCTGGGTGCCATACTTAGTCAGTTGGACAATGGGAATGAAAATATAATTGTGTTTGCTTCTAGACAGCTTTCGTCTTCAGAAAAAACTATAGCACCATAGAGAAGGAGGCTCTTGCGTGTGTCTGGGGTGTCAAACACTTTTCTACTTATGTATGGTGAAAAGAATTTGTACTTATCTCTGATCACAAACCTCTCATCTTCATCTGGAATGATAAAGGCTTAAGAAATGCAAGTCCTAGATTAATTCGCCTGTTTTCTAAGTTATATGATTTAAATTTTTCAATGAGACATATTCCTGGAGGAAAAAACTTTAAGGCGGATTTTTTATCAAGATGTCCTGTGAATACCTCAATGGATGAATCCATCCTTGATGATAAAGAGGTGGTAGTAAGTTTGGTTGATGGCCTTAAGTTAACTGAAGGGGTCATTTCTAATTCTGACTGGTTACGAGCCTCTGAATGTGATAATTCTCAGATTCTTTTGAAAAAATTGATATCTAATGGTTGGCCGAGAGACAGTCAAATTGACAAGAATATGATTCCTTTCTCTAAAATCAAGGACAAATTGAGCCTTGAAGAAAACCTAGTTATGAGAGGGTCTTTACTTGTTCCTCCTATGTCTATTAGAGACAAAGTGATTGCTTTGGCTCACAAGGGACATGGAGGAATTACCAGTACAAAGAAAAGACTAAGATTACATTACTGGTGGCCGGGCATGGATGTTTCTGTTGAAACATTGTTGAACAACTGTGTTGAATGTTCTCATGCAGAGAAATCTTTACGCACGGTCAATTCTCCTTTGTCTCCAGTAAAATTTCCTGAAAACCCCTGGGTGAAACTTGGGATAGATTTTTGGGGACCAATTGGCGGTTTAAACCAAGGTTTTAGGTTTATCTTAACCGTTGTGGATTATCACTCTAAAGGGTGTCTTTCAAATTTATGAAGGATCCTAATACTGAAAATGTGATCAACTTTTTGACCAAGTTATTTAGATCAGAAGGAATCCCCGGCTTTATTGTTTCAGACAATGGTGTGCAATTTGTTTCACACAACATGAGAGATTTTTTAAACAATCATGGTATAAAACATTTAACCATTTTGAAAAAATTGATATCTAATGGTTGGCCGAGAGACAGTCAAATTGACAAGAATATGATTCCTTTCTCTAAAATCAAGGACAAATTGAGCCTTGAAGAAAACCTAGTTATGAGAGGGTCTTTACTTGTTCCTCCTATGTCTATTAGAGACAAAGTGATTGCTTTGGCTCATAAGGGACATGGAGGAATTACCAGTACAAAGAAAAGACTAAGATTACATTACTGGTGGCCGGGCATGGATGTTTCTGTTGAAACATTGTTGAACAACTGTGTTGAATGTTCTCATGCAGAGAAATCTTTACGCACGGTCAATTCTCCTTTGTCTCCAGTAAAATTTCCTGAAAACCCCTGGGTGAAACTTGGGATAGATTTTTTGGGACCAATTGGCGGTTTAAACCAAGGTTTTAGGTTTATCTTAACCGTTGTGGATTATCACTCTAAAGGGTGTCTTTCAAATTTATGAAGGATCCTAATACTGAAAATGTGATCAACTTTTTGACCAAGTTATTTAGATCAGAAGGAATCCCCGGCTTTATTGTTTCAGACAATGGTGTGCAATTTGTTTCACACAACATGAGAGATTTTTTAAACAATCATGGTATAAAACATTTAACCACTGCTTTATACAGTCCACAAGGTAATGGTTTAGTGGAAAGGGTGAACCGCATTTTAAAAGATTCTGTTCAACTTGCTATATCTTCTGGACAAAACATACAAGATGTTGTGAGTGATAGGGTGTGGTCATATAATAACACTCCTCACTCTACCACGGGCATCACTCCGTTTGCCATGTTTCGCGGGAGGGAATCCTTTAATGAATTGTCTCCTGAATGGGTGGTCAGTAAAACTAAGTCTGGAGGAAGTTCTTTTGATTTGGATGCTGTTAGGGATTGGGTCGAGAGTTCTCAAATCAGGTCCAAGATCAGATATGATGACAATAAACATGTCAAGAATGAATGCTTTTCTATTGGAGATAAAGTCAGAATAAGGAGACCAGGTAAAGTTAGAGGGTCAAGATTTTATCCTGAGACTACCATTGTCAAACTTGGTAAACATTCTGTCATGGTTTCGGGTGGGAAATGGTGGAGTAACAGACGTATTGCCAAAATTACTGGTAGTAGGTCTGATCCTCATTCTGATCCTGGTCTACTATTGCAATCTGTTGAGGATTCTTATAATACAGTTTCGAGTGTTCCTTTCTGTTTTTCTGGTACTACACTTCCTGTAAGTAATGATTTAACTGTTTCTGATGATATTTTGGATGGTCCTGTGCTTGTCTCAAATGACACTTCTAATAGGGTCATTTCCAGGCTGAGAACTACTCCAAAATATCTTGATGATTATGTGACTTAACCCTTTTTGTTTTTACAGGTGAGGAGGTGTGTTATATCCCTTGTTTTAGTTCTCTTTAGTTTATCTGCCCTTATGTTATTCTGTACATTCAGTGTTTTATTTTAAGATGTATAACCCCTTGCTTTTTCCTTCAGCATCTCCCTTATGTCATTGTTGCTTAGCAATATTAGAATGTTTATGCTCTAGCTGCTCAGTTGAGACTGGAGCTTGACAGAGTGACACTCTGGCAGTTTGAGAGCTGTACTTGTTTCTAAGAATAAATCTTCATTAACCTATTGGACTGGATCTGTCTTCCTTGGATACAACACCTTTGTTGATAGATTACCTGTATGCTTTGACTAAAGATCTCCGTTCTGTTCATCAGCAGGTAGCAGACACCCTGAAGCCGCTGCCGGAGGGGCCAGGCCATACCATACAACCCGGGGATTGGGTTGTCGTGAATAAGTACCAACGGAAGTCCTGCTTGGAACCCAGGTGGTCGGAGCCGAGGCAAGTGCTCCTTACCACCCGCACAGCACTTCGGATCCAGGGCCGCAAAGCATGGACGCATGCATCTCACGTGAAGCGCGTCCCACTGCCGCTGCCATATGATGAATGGGTGAGAAACGGCGTCGCTGATCAAGAATGTGAAGTGGTTCCTCGGTATGTACCCTGCTCGGATGCTTTGTTGAGGGGTGAGGAGCCGGATCAAAGAGCAAAGAGGCCAGCTCTGATTGCAAGTGGTGAGGCCTCTCCTGATCACAGTGAGCAAACATCAGCGGATAAGTCCCCTGCCATTGAGCCCCCCATTCTGTATACAGATCAGGTGCGAGGGGGCACTCGTTATAATCTGCGGCCCAGAAAGGAGAAGAAGGAAAACTGAGCACTGGAAGAAGGGCTGAGATAGGGATTAAATGAGAACAGTGCTGAAGAATAGTTAAGCGTTAGGAATGGACTGCTGGTAAGAGCCCTGTTGCACTGTCGATACATTGTCAAATGGGACACTAGGATTGCGCCTGGGCCCGGATTAAGTGCTCCTGAGTTGCAAAAGCTGTGCGACTCCGTCGTGGGATTAGGGAACGGACAATAGAAGCCTGCCTGTGAGGTTTTAACGGACACAGGGAGAAGATCCCTATTGAGGGTGAAGAACCCCTCTTGCCAGCTTTGAAGTGACTGTGATATTTTTTAAATACATTTTAGTTTAGTTTTGGACTTTTAGTTAGGGAACATGTACCCCTTTGGCCGTCCCATTCCTGAGGAGGAGCAGCCTTTTGCAGCTCATTGTAGACCAGAACCCGATTCTCCATGGCTCGCTCTGTCACGAAAAGGAAAAATTGTGGTCATTGTGATATTCATCATTGTATTTCTAATAATTCTTGGAATACTGTTTTTCCTAGATGAAGCCTACCCTGTTCATAAGTGTATCCCTACCCCTTCTGCCCTTCCCGAGCATAATATGGTTACTGTTGATTATGGCGAACAATGTCTGCGAAAAGGCTACCGTGATAATGTTTTTATCAAGACTCTACATCATGCTCATGCCGTGTATAATGTGACAGATTGTTGGGTTTGTGGGTTGCTCCCTTCTGCTGCATATAAGAAGGATAGATTGCTGGCACTTCCTTTAACACCTGTGAATAGTTGTGTGGGTTGGTACACCTTAATTTTGCATGGTGAAATTCTTTCAACAACCTGATTTTCTGGACCCTCGATTGCCTAGTAAAGGGTCGACTTTGACGATGCGAGTACGCCCTATGCCCACCTCTTCCCTTGTACGGTTGTTTACTGACGGACGTTTCGATCAGACATTTCTGGAAACATGTTCGAGGAAAGTAGGTCGATTTGTGACCCCTAATGACACTGACAAGGTGAGGGAGAGTTTTCTACAGTTGAACTCTTCTCTAGCTTACAGACACCCTCCTTCGACAAATAGTAGTGGTCATTCTTTGGTACCCCTGGCAGTTGTAGGGCCCTCACCATTTTTCTGTATCCTAGGGAGGGGTCCTATAAAGGTTGGGAACAGCTCCTGCAATGTGACTGCTTCGATTTGTCTACCCCTTAGTCCTTCTTTAGTCACTCCCCCGAATATTTACTTTGTTTGTGGGGACAATGGATATCTGTGGTTGCCCAAGGGTTGGGGAGGGGTCTGCTATCTGGCTTATTTGCTCCCCCCTGTCTATGTGGCACCCTCAGACTATCATAAGACTCATCGTCGGTTTGCTATGATGCCTGGACAGCGTGAAAGGAGGGCACTCCAAGTTGAGGATGTAGATCAGACTGATACTTCTTTGCAGCAATGGATGGATTTTTCTACGGGTTTATTGCCGTTCTGGGATCCCATATTTAATTGTAGGGCTATTAGGAGACTGTCAAGGGTGATGGAGAAAGTGGCGACTACTGAGGAAGACATTGCAGCTAATATGTATGTTGAGATGCAGGCTATGAGATTATTTACGATCCAAAATAGGATGGTGCTTGACGTCATCCTTGCTGATCGGGGTGGAGCTTGTCGCGTCATCGGGACGTCTTGTTGTGTGTATATTCCTGACTCGGCTCCGACTGTTAACTTAGCCGTCCAGAAACTCCATAGATTGGCGACTGAACTTCATCAAGACACTGGTACTTGGTCACTACGACATGGTTGTGGGGTGTTTTCTCCTCTTGGGGCTGGAAGATTCTGATGGGTGTTGTAGGAGTTATTGGTATATTGCTGACCTGTTGCCTATGTGTTTATTGCCTTCCCCCTTGTTGCTCCATGTGCGCCAGTAATATGCGAGTTCCTAAAAGACCAACACGCCAGTATCCTGTTTCTGATGATGTAGAGCTTCATGATGTTCACTGGTTAATGCTCATTGATGATGATATTTTTGATTGATGTGTTGCCCCGCCCTTAGTCTGCTGTGTAAAGACTCTACCTTTTGGCTAATAAAGGCTGCGCCCATGTTAGCCACATAATGCTAAAAGGAGGGTCTGATAGGTTTCATTTTCCGATACCCCGCCCACTTACACTTAGGTTTATGAGTTAGCATAATGTGTCTAACTAATGATATCTTTATTTACGCATTTACGTTTATATTCTCCACTTCGTTATTCATTATGCGTGTGATATTATTCAGTTCTCTTAGCTTAGCTTGTGTGCCACCATTTTGGAGTGCTTCTCTCTGCGTGCGAGTCGCACTTGCTCACCCTCTCCCGTAGGAATAGGAAAATCCCCGAATGCAGCAGTTTTCGTTTCTTGGCTAACTGTGATCGAAACTAATAGCAAAACTTCTTATCAGTACTGTTCTCATGCACTGGAGATGCTGAGGCCCGGCTCCGCTGCCTTGGACACAGATAACCAAAATGTTGCTATTGCAGGTGCAGATGCCTCTTGTGTGAGGCCATTGTTCACCCTCTCCGGGGTCCAGTATTTTTCCAGTATGGGCGTGTTTTACTCTGCTGTACCATGTTATAATGTATTGCTGTGATGAGATGAGGCAGTCCTCTCGGTGCACTCTTAGGGGTGAGGTCGGACAGGGCCCTCTCATATGGGAGTTTGTGGCCTAATAAATTACTTTGCTTATTCTTCTCCACTATGCGGCTGACTTATTATTTGGTAATTATAGGTGAGTGCGGTAAGTCACTCGGGTGGATTTGAGCTACGGTTATCAATTTTGCGGGTATCTTGACAATGACTGATTGTATAGTCTGTGGTGTCATTTTATTTGTATTCCCCTGGTGAGGGGTGTGCTGTGGAATTCTAATTGCTGGTTGGACTGTTGAAGTCCGCATGACATATTGGACCAATTGTCTATGTATTTTAGTTAGTTGTTTTAGCTGAGCTAAAAGTTCTCGGTCTGACATTTTTCAATGTCGGGATGTGGTGTATAGCTGGCTAGAACCGGCCATGTGGCTCCTGGTCTACCTAGTGGACCGAGCCTGGTGATGTGATTTTGATGTTTTAGGGCGCCATTAAACCAGAGCAGGTGCTCTTGGTATGTTAGTGGAATTTCAATGTCCTCGAAAGGGGCGTATTCCTCTGGAGATTCCTCTATTTTGTAATAGTGGAAATCGTGTGTTATTGGATTTGCTTCATGAAAATGTATCCATGAATAGAATACATCTGTCTGCCGATATTCATGGGCCTCTACCACAAATATGACTGTACCACCTCTCGATGATAGTCCATTTTCTATAAGTTTAATAGTAATTGTTTTTCTTACATTTACCGGAATGATTATAGCATTCGGGTCTTCATTTTGCAGACTTGTGTCATCCGCTAAAAGTTGAGCTGCTATTCTAGCTCCCTCCCTTTCTTCGTCACTTTCTGACATGTTTTCTGACAGAAAGTTTGCAGAGCAAGTTTCAAGGAAACAAAGATTAGGTGCACAATATTTTGGAACACTGTATCCTTCAACGTTGACTAAACCAAAAACTAATACATAGGAATCTCTTCCTACTAAGTTCTGGCGGATATTAACCTTTTACCCACTCCAGACGTCTATTGGAGTTTTTACGGGTCAAGGGGTCTGTGTGAAAAGCACGACAGAGTTACTCTAGTATCTAGCGTTAGATTATCGCCTTACCAAACGTTGGGCGCCATGTAGTGTATTTCCTATATTCCCAATAGGCTCTGCGCATTGGAATAACATAAACGATAGTTTCGACGTAGGACTGAGGTCATCTAGGTCTCTACTGAATACGTTAGACTTAATTAGGTATGCCATCTAGCTCAGAGGTCACTAGAAACTTTCCCGAATGAACAGGAAGGGGTTAACTTTCCTGAACAGACAAGAAGGGATTAGTTTCTGACAACCGCATAAACATGACAACTTTGCTCCCCCAGAATAAGGAGTATATCTTCAGAGTCGTGTGAAAACAATAGACAGCTATTTCACTCAGTCAATCGTGCATGCTTAGTTTCACCAGGAATGCAGAGAAATAGAGAGACGGGCGTTTTCAATAAAAGTTGTTATTTATTGAGCAGTCTTCTTTCTCATGCAAGAGAAATGAATTGCCACAATTGCCATACTTATTGTAAAGTAAAGTGCGTACAGTAAAAGGAGTATTATGAAATAATACTGTAAAATCATTTATATGGTTTCTAAGCCATAAGATACTTAAAATGAATAAAATATATACATACTTAAAATCATTGACTAAACGTGCTCAACTGGTGCTTCTAAGATACGCCTACCCCGGTGTACCTAACCTAAGCCTAGTACATGGGAAGGAGTAAGTGAGCTGCAGTTTAAGTTAGGATAGTTTTTGCCAAGAATCTGAATCAAGAATTCTCTGAGGATCTAATCAGCTCCGTACCTTGGTTATAGAATGAAGGAGGACTTGTATCTCTTTCTCAGGACTCGATCTCCCAGCAACCCGCAAGGGCGACTGGAAACACTGGAGCTGGATTTCTCGGCAGGAGAAAAGACAGCGTCTCTCTCAGTGCGTCAATGGGAGGGTCGGCTTTCTTCGGCACTCGCATCAGCAGGGCGTCGGGCAAGTAGATAGCTGATCTGCTCCAAACCACTGTGTGTTTGCTTAAGGCAAATGCTGGTATATTTATACCTGAAAGGTGCCGAGTTTGACGTAAGGTTGGACATAAGACGTCACTAAGAACTTACAGTTCTTTCTGGACTCCAGGAGTTCTTGTACAAATCAAAACAAAAGCAGGGGGAATTCCTGGGCTGCTGGAGGCTTGGTTTGTTTAAAGAACGCGTTGTACTTTCTAGGAGTCTATGGGAGTAGCCTTGCCGTATTTGGACTGCATTGGCTATGGCTAAATATGGATATGATTCTTATGCCTTTATAAGGATATTATTTGTTATAACCACATAAGGGCATGAATCGGGAATATTTAATTAGGGTCCTAAATACGTTCACAACAAGAGTAGTGACCAGTTCTGGGAACTACAGTCTATTGATAGTGGATTGATAACCACTGCCACACCTCCTCTCATTAGGGTGACCAGTATTTTAAAGCCAACAACCGGGACATTACGCAAAAATAGAAGGACGACAATAATATTTCAAGCAAGCGCATAGAATGACAGTGCTCCTCAGCAGAGAGTTACAGAACAGGCAGTTAGAACTTATATAAAATGCAATTTGTTAAACCCAGTAGCTTGTCTGTTAATTAAATTGCTTTCTTGAAAGAACTGCTAACTATCCCTGCTTTGTAAAGCATAAAAAAGCACCTCTCAAAACCGGGACAGGAGCTAAATTTCGTCAAATCTGTCGGGATAGCTGCTGAAAAACCGGGACCGTGGTGACAAATCCGTGACACCTGGTCACCCGACCTCTCATGAAGTCCAAAGTCTACAGCAGCCTCAATGAACATGCATACTGCAGCTTCCATAGTAATGACAGGGAAACCAGAAGTAGGAGCATGGGATAAAACACTGCTAAGGCCATCGGCCATTATAATCAGACAATGCCACCAATGCTAGGGGTAATGCTAGCCCCTAATGTGGTTTTCACACTCTGTACAGGTACAACTCTCAAAAGGTGCACTCCAGCAGTCTGAGCAGAACACACCTATGAACAGATAAACCAGCATGCGTGTCCTCACTGTTACTAGCATTTGTATGCCTGACCTCCACGGCTCCATAAACCTGTATACCCCTTAGCAGAATCAACCATTTTTGTCACAGCTGACAAACATTCACAATACAGTGCCAATACCGTATCCATCCCCCATATCTTCTCCTTCACTGCCTGTGCTCTGTCTTTTACTGTTTTGTGCTCTGTGTTCAATTCTTGTTCCAAAGAGTGCAATTCTGCCCAGGGGTCCTGCACTTCGTTCCCAGTGGAATCGTGCAGATCTCACAAAGAACACAGTCTAAAAATGAAGCTGCACTCAGCAACATCACTGCAACATCCCAAGCGACCTATCTATGACCCCAATCTACTGTATCCACTGTTGCAGTACTTTGCATTTCCTTACTGTGTCCTTCTCTCCTACCACAGTAGAAAACAATAAAATGATCATAATCAGAAATTATCGAAACTTCCATCCACAGAACAGGTTGCATGGGTATCTATCAGATATGTACCATGATGTGTGTAGTTGATGCTTGTTCCTAGACTGCTGCTTTCTTTTTCTCCTTTTCTTTGTTGGGACTTGCATCTCATACTACTTCTGGACCAGAATCTTTTGCTATGTGTCTTGAATGTAAATAAGTGCTGGAGTGACTAGAGGGATAGAGGATGGATCCACCTTTTTATCGGCATGTTATCTTGACCTTGGCTACTCATAGTGAGTGAAATATGACTCACAGCCGGTTTGCTGTTCACTAACTTTTCTAGTCTCATGTTAATGGCCGTGCAGCAACATTTGTTGACTTGCTCAAAGGTACAGATTCTAGTAGTTGGTCAGTGTGGGAGGAGATTCAAAGTGGTATAATTGGTGGTGGCATCATTAAGTTTTGGGCAACCTGTCTGTGTGTGTGCTTGCAAATTGTCAACCAATCAATGAGCTCGGATTTGTAAAGCGCAGCTAATCACCTGAGGGGATATCCAGGCACTAGGTTCTTGCTGTGGTCAGTCGATGAGCAAGGTCTTGAGTCCCTCGCTGAATTCCGGGAGAGAAGATGACTTTCAGAGGTGGAGGGAAAGTTTGCTCCAGGACGTGTTAGCGAGGTAGGAGAAAGAACGTCATCGCTGTAGCTTCGGCAGATGCGGGGAGCGTGAACGAGGGAGGTAGAGCGCAAGATTCTGGAGGGTTGGTGGAAGAAGTTCAGGCGGTGGTTGATGTATGCTGAACCTTGGTCATGGAAGGCCTTGTGGGCATGTATCGGTATCTTGAATCGGCATCTTCTCTGGATGGGGAGCCAGTGGAGGTTCCTGAGGTTGGGGTGATGTGGGTCGGTCTGTTTGGGGAGATTGAGGATGAGTCTGCCAGCTGTGTTCTGTATTGTCTGGAGTCTCTTCAGGAGCTGGGTGGTAATTACTGCATAGAGCGCATTTCTGTATTTGAGCCGGCTTGTGAATAGGGCTTGGGTAACGATTTCCCTGGTGTTGGCGGAGAGCCATCTGAAAATATTTCGGAGCATTTGAAGGGTGTGGAAGCAGGCAGTGTTTTGTCCTGTGTAGTTGGCTGAAGTTAGTTTCTGCTGCACTAAATGCCATGTATGTTGTGATGTGGATGGGCATTTTCCACAGTAATGTATTCTGAAGATTAGGCGAGAGTGTGTCAGGGATCCCTGCTCACACAGACTTTATTATTCTTGCAGATATAAGCATTTTCTCATAATATAACAGGTCATCTGGCTCATTTTTTTGAATTCCTGCACACTAGCTTAGACTTTGTTTTTCCATTCGTCATGATTATATTTGTAATTGTTGGATGGTCTTCCATGCAAACATCTGCCTTGCTGAATAAGTCCCTTTGTGTTCTGTGCAATGAAAGTTAATGCACATGATTTTCAGAGTAGCTGTGGGCACCCCTGCAAAATACAGAAAGTGTTTGAATAAAAAGAGTATTTTGATGACAGTATCACAAAGATGGCAGTAAACTGAGTGAAATCCTGCAGGGGTCCTCCACCATACCCCATGGGATCATGTGATGCAAAACTATGTAGGCCAATTTAGCATAAGTCAAAATCAAAAGTCCGCACCAATGTCTTAACCAGCACAAAAGGTCTTCTTGAGTAATCCAAAAACAACCATGAAACCTGCAGTGAGGTTCATGGATGTCTCCTTGTCATCAGGGACACAATTTTCGAATACTGGGATTTCTTTTAACATACAATGCATTATAGGAGATGTAGTATTGTCATATTTCAGCGGAACCAATTGGACTAAAAAAGCTGAAAACAGTGATCTCTGGATGGAAATCTCGACTGGAGCTCAGCGTAGCTCATGACATGGAGTCATTTGGTTAACTTTATTTATTTAAGTCATTTGTAAATTGCATAGCTTCCTGAAAAATGTTTCCCATCACTGGCATCCTCATAAAACCTGCCAGAGTTACTGAGGCAATGGAACTGTTAAGGAGCAGATGGGAATAGCCACGTTTTAAGCTGCTTTTGAAAATCAATCAGATTTTCAAAGTTCTCAATGATGTGGCAAAGTGTTCCACAGTTTAGGCCCTGATATGCAAATTCCCGGTCACCTTGGCGGGTTGTCTTGACTCAGGGGACTGTAGCCAATTCCAAGTGTCTGGAATGGAGCAAGTATTTAGGGGTATACCAGGACACCAAGGATCTCATGTATAATGCCCCTTCATTGAAAAGATATTTATGCAAATACTTAAAACTTTAAATTGAACTCGACTTTCAATTGGCATCTAGTGAAGCGTATGTATCACACTGGCTGATGCAGTAAATCAGGGTGGATGGAGTAGGAGTCTTGCAGCCGCAGTCTGTATGATCTGAAGCAAGGAAGTAGCAGGACCTAGGTACGGAACATTTCTGTAGTCCAGACTAGACATTACAAGGGCCTGGAATACTGTTCTTTGGGTAGGGTATGGAAGGCACACCAAGATTTTCCGTAGCCACTTAAGGATACCGAAGCAGGTGGCCGCTACATTGTGTATCTGATGGCTCATAGACATCTTGTCATAGAGCCTTAGTTCCAGATTTTCTACCACCTGGACTGGTGAAGGAGTCATACCCATAGCAGATGGCCACAAATGAGGGCCCCAGAGGTGTGGTTGATTCCCTCCAGTAGAACCTCAGTCTTGTCCCCTTTCAACTTTATTGAATTTCCATTAATCCAAAATGAAACTTGGGAAAGGCAGTCATTAAGAGATTCTGACTTGTGGTTGTCCTGAGATAAGGATACCACAAATTGTGTATCATCTGCATTTAAGAACAATGTCAGTCCATTGGATTCTGCAATCTCTGCTAAAGGTCACACGTAAAGGTTGAAAAGAGGGGAACTCAAGGTCAAGCCCTGTGGCACTCCAGACACTAGACGGTAAGTGTTCAACCTAGGATGACCTGAATGCGCTTGAAAGGTGTGGTCTTGTAAGAAGGAGCACAGCCACTTCTGCGCTGTGCCGAGCACACCCATATCTCTCAACCTGGTCAATAAGGTAGAATGGCTTATAGTGTTGAAAGCGGCACTAAGATCCAAAAGGATCAGCGCTGCAGCACTCCCTTTATCAAATTGGCAATGCAGATATTCAGTGACGCCAAGGAGAGAGGATTCTGTACTATTACAAGCCCTAAAGCCGGATTGCAAACATGTAATGGACCATTTGATTCAATATAGGATGTGAGCTGAAGATTTACATGTTTCTCAACACCTTAGCCAATGTGGGTAGGAGGGAAATACACCTATACTTAGACTATACCAGAGGGTCCAAGGTTTTTTTTATTTTAGTAAAGGTGTAACTAAAGCATGTTTCCAATCAAACAGAATAATACCCTCTGACAAGAAGGAATTTAACAAGTGGGTACATTGTGCAAGGGCTGGTAGCACCAGCTTGCCCAGTATTGAAGGGGGGCAAGGATCAAGTGGGTATCTTGATCTGATAGTTGCAAACAGCAAGCTAAATAAAGTCATGTCTAGGGGCTGGAAAAGGTTCCGTGCACAGTCAGAATTAGAAACAGCTTCAGGAGAGCTCACCAAGGAGGCCCCTGCAAATGATGCCTCGATGCCTGCTACTTTATTAAGAAAGAAATCCACAATTTTTCTTGATGACTGTAGGTTTTACTCCAACCCATTTTTTAGCTTTTTACAAAAAATGTTGGTTTGGTGCAATGATTCATAGCACCACGGGGGAGAGTTCGATGGAGTTTGTTGCTAGAAGTGGGAACTAGCCAGTAGCGGCTACTATGAAACAGCAGTGGTCGGGCGTTGAGGGTGTACATGGGGTTAAAGAAAAAAGAAAAAAGACATTAAACTTACATTAACGGCAGCTACCTCTCCTCCGTCCTACCTGCCACGACACAGGAAACAAGAAGCACACCTTCTCCCAGACTTCCTTAGCCAATCACAATGCTGCTAAGCAGCGTCGTGATTGTTCTGAATGCCATAGTTTGGCGCACTGACAGGGACTGGGGGCCTGTTCATGTTCTCCCCCCAGGCTGTGCATTACTGCAGGTGGAGTACATGCAAAGTGTGCATAACTGTCTGGCCGGCCCAAGACAGCTGGCCAAACCATCATGTGCACTTGGAGAGTGCCTACCACTCCTCCCCTGCTCTGTGGCAAGCCCCACCCGTACCCACAGAGCTGCTAGGGAAAAATAAAATGATAATAACATGGTGTTATTATCATTTTATTTTTCTTGTAGGGAGACGTTTATCCGCCTTGGCAGAGGATTCGCTGCTGGAACTAGTACATTTTAGAATCTAGGGTATGAACATCCGCTACTAGTGATTCACTCACAGTGGGGTAGTTAGATTAAAGTAAGGAGATTAGGTCTGAAACTTTGAGCTTTGACCATCTCCTGCCATGAGATGTCTTTTGAGCCTCTCTCAACTGCAGTAAAAACGAGAAAGGAACTGCCTAGTGATCTGTCCATGTTAAAGGAATAAACTGATCAGTTTGCAAACCACTAAAAATAGTAAATATCAAATCCAGCATAGGGCTGGCTGTGTGAGTAGGGGTGTTCAGAATAAGATGAACATTAAGAGCCGTAACATTCTCTATAGCAGACAAAGGTATGATATAGTCTGTCTTTGCAAATGGGTGTTGATGTCTTCTACTATGTTAAAGTTTAGAAAATTTAAAAATGGGCAATGCGAGAACGTCGAAGATACTGGAGCTCCAGTTAACCACATTGCCAGGTGGACGATAGATAAGTGCTCCAAACAAAATAAACTTATAAGTTAAAATCAATATAAAGAGAAGAGCTTCCCCCTGACCATTAGTGATGAACGTGGGAGGTCTAGCTAGTAGCTATGTCATGGTGTACTACGTTTACAACGCAACTTTTACAACGCACTACCATTACAACGAAACTTTTACAACGCAACAACCATTACAACGCATACATTTACAACGCATGTTTTTACAACGCATATACCTTTACAACGCATACCATTTCTAACGTAAATATTGGTAAGTATATAATTATATTTATAATGTTATAGGTTTGGGTTTTTGGGTAAAGGGGTATTTTTAGGGTGCAGGGTCGGTTTTGGGTTTTTGGGTAAAGGGGTATTTTTAGGGTTCAGGGTCAGTTTTGGGTTTTTGGGTAAAGGGGTATTTTTAGGGTTCAGGGTCAGTTTTGGGTTTTTGGGTAAAGGGGTATTTTTAGGGTTCAGGGTCAGTTTTGGGTTTTTGGGTAAAAGGGTATTTTTAGGGTTCAGGGTCAGTTTTGGGTTTTTGGGTAAAGGGGTATTTTTAGGGTTCAGGGTCAGTTTTGGGTTTTTGGGTAAAGGGGTATTTTTTAGGGTTCAGGGTCAGTTTTGGGGTTTTGGGTAAAGGGGTATTTTTAGGGTTCAGGGTCAGTTTTGGGTTTTTGGGTAAAGGGGTATTTTTAGGGTTCAGGGTCAGTTTTGGGTTTTTGGGTAAAAGGGTATTTTTAGGGTTCAGGGTCAGTTTTGGGTTTTTGGGTAAAGGGGTATTTTTAGGGTTCAGGGTCAGTTTTGGGTTTTTGGGTAAAGGGGTATTTTTTAGGGTTCAGGGTCAGTTTTGGGGTTTTGGGTAAAGGGGTATTTTTAGGGTTCAGGGTCAGTTTTGGGTTTTTGGGTAAAAGGGTATTTTTAGAGTTCAGGGTCAGGTTTGGGTTTTTGGGTTAAGGGATATTTTTAGGGTTCTGGGCTAGGTTTGGGTTTTTGGGGTACAGGGGTACAGGGTAAAAATAAAGTAAAATTAAATTTAAATTAAATTAATTAAATTAAATAAAATTAAATAAAATAAAATTAAATTAAATTAAATTAAATTAAATTAAATTAAATTAAATTAATTTTAATTCATTTACATTAAAAAAATTATTATATACTTACCAATACTTACGTTGTAATGGTATGCGTTGTAAAGGTATATGCGTTGTAAAAACATGCGTTGTAAATGTATGCGTTGTAATGGTTGTTGCGTTGTAAAAGTTTTGTTGTAATGGTAGGCGTTGTAAAAGTATGTGTTGTAACGTCATACATCCCTATGTCATGTTTGCAAAGGAGTGCTTATCTGAGCACCAGCCACAAAACATGTACCAGGTATTTTGTGTGTGCATTGGGTTCTGCTCAGTACTATTGTTGGCATGTTGTAGGGAAGTTGAGCTTGAGGGCCCCAAGAGAGGAAGTCATTTACCACCTCTTATGTATTTATATAGGACAGCAGTTTATGGAATATAATATGCGAACCTGAAATCTGACTTAGACCTTTGAAATACAGTCTCTACCTTCGCTATGTCCTATATATTTTTTTATCAATGACTTACGATTTATGAGCCCCAATAACACATCACCCAGTATAGGTATGTACACTTGCCCTCTCATTACCTCAAAGATTGGTAGCACCATGTTCATAGAAGTATTGGGGGTTGCCAGTTTTTAGTCCGGTAGGGAATTTCAACACCACAAAATTCCCTGATGGGCATGAATGAGTCCAATATCATAAGGAAGGTATTCAACAACAAGTCATCCTGGTCAAACGATCACAATGTCCGCCGCTTGAAAATCTTTAAAAACTTGTGAAAATATAATATTTGACAAGATAATGGTAGTATCTTTACCTTTCCATATACATCAAGACCACAGATGGAGATGTAGCAATTTGAGCCAATTCAATTAGGTTTGTTTTGTAAAGCGCATGGGTGCCCCAACCGGGTTTCCCAGTGCAAGAGAAGTATGAATAGGACAAGAGAAAAACAACTAGAAGAGCCAGGTCTTAAGCGCCTTCCTAAACATCGTGTAGGAGTTGCAAAGACGGACAGTGAGAGGCAAGGAGTTCCATATCTTAGGCCCCAAAATAGAGAAGGACCACCTTCCCTGTCTTGCCAATCTTACGTTAGGGATAGTGGCCAAGTTGAAGTGACCCGACCGAAGCTCTGGATTGGGTAAGTAAGGATGGATCAAGGATCAATTGCACAGATGACCAGTCTGACACATGGCCCTCTACACGTAGTATAATGCTTAGTGCGTTTAACTATAGGGCACCAATTCAGCAGTGGCAGCTGATGCCAATACAAAGTGGTGAGGCAGCGCATGGTGGTAAATAATAAAAGAAAACGACTTACCTGCCGCTACCAGCCACCTTAGTGCTCCTCTACTCCATAGGCCAGCACAGACTCCCAAACTCCCCACCCAATCCAGAAGCTGTTCTCCTGTTATTAACCAGCCTAAGAGCAGTGCCAGGATTGGTCTGAGTGGCCTGTTTAGGTGCTCACTAAGGTACTGAGTGCCTGTCCCTGATCTACGCCCAGCTGTGCAACACAGCAAGGTTGGAAAAATATAAGCGTGCAGGTCGGTTTGCCTATCCTAAGATAAGCGGATACACCGACATGTGCACCTACAGTACCACTCTAGTAGTGGCATGCTTCATCATCGGGTTCACCTTGACTTCTAAAGTTCAGGGTGGGCTCAACCATATTCCTGGGAGCTCTTTGGCTCTTACGGAATAATTGGCCTTGTATAAAAATCACATTAGCAAAGCACCAAACATATGACAAAGATCTAGATGAAATTAGTCTGGAACCAGGTTATGATTAAGGAGTCATGATTAAACTGCACATATAATTATGCTGCAATTGATCTTGTGCTTTCTGTTTACAGCTACTTCCTAAACACAGCAAAAACATTTGAAGTTTTGCATGCTGACGCTTCTCTTTAGCATACTATGCATCCACCTGTAAAATTTGCAAAGTTAAGTCACAAGGGGATCTTTTTTTCTAGTATTGCCCTGAACAATGCCCAGGACCTATATAGGCCAATATAGTAGGGCAGAAACATGTTGGCACTTTTAGGTTAGGGTCCTAGGACCACAACATCCTGTTTGCCCCTTCTCAAATTTTTTAACAATCC
Organism: Lissotriton helveticus; assembly: GCF_964261635.1. Lineage (NCBI taxonomy): Eukaryota > Metazoa > Chordata > Amphibia > Caudata > Salamandridae > Lissotriton > Lissotriton helveticus. The sequence continues at coordinate 212,328,768 of NC_136062.1, read as the reverse complement.
CCACTTACCCTGCGAATGAAGGGATATTTTTGGGGAGAATGAGGAATTCTTATACTTAATTACATCTAACCCCCCAAAAAAGAAACAAAAAATCAAGACTTCTCTAAAGAGCTCCCTGGAATATGGTCGAGCCCACTCTGACATTTAGGAGTCAGGGTAAACACGATAATGAAACACTAGAGTAGGGTTATATATAAAAAAGTTTTTTTCCTTTTCTCACTTCTAAGTACGGTGGATCATAGGTGTTTTTTTTTCTTCTCCTTATCACATTGGTTTATAAGGGAGGATTATATATCCCCTTTCCTTTCAGCTTTGAAATGAGGTTCCGTGATTTCCGAACTGGACTCCATTTTGTTTAAACTGTTTGTGACGCTATTTTGTGTTGCCCTCACGTAGGCCATGGGGGTAAACAAACGAACAAAGTTGCATGGGCTTCGTCGTTCATGTACGCGTTAACTAGGCCTTTTCCGACTTGCGAGTGAACTGCAAGATGCTGACCCCGTCACCTGAAACTGACCCTTTGCGAGGCCAATTTCTCTAGCTGATCGTTGTCTGGAATTGCCAATCAATGTTCAGGATATCGTTAACTTTAAGTTCTTTGCACATATCTTATCCTACTCAGCTTCTGAATTGTTCCTTTTCTTACGACTTTCCATTACATGGGTAGTGCTTTCAATTATGGGTTTGTCCGGCTTGTGGTAATCGAATTTGGGACATTCCTAATAATTAACTTGTGGGTTGGTACAATGTAAATCGAGCTTTTTGGAATGTGATAATGTGTGGGAAAATGTATTTCATTCGTCAGAATTTGTCGCAGTGGGTGTGCATTCGTAATGAGTAAAATATGGATAAAAAGTGATTTCTTGCTCTACGAAAATTGAGCAGTCTCCTGAGTTGTACACCGTGTTGTATTGCTGGGATTACTGTTATTAGCTGCAGCTAATAAATTTGATCTCTGACGCCACCTAGAAGTATTCAGTGTCTCTGTATACCAAGAAAGGGGAACACAAAGACTTTGGGCGTGTCCCTGGCGCCGCTGGGTTCTGAAAAACCCGGTTCTTCAGTTGGCGCCCAACGTGGGGCGACTTCAGCGGTACCGGTCCAAGCCCGAGGATCGTGAAGAGCCAAGTGAGGAAATTCTGGAGGTAGGCCGCCACTTCATCGACCCCTGTATGTCGACGTGGACCGAAGGTTTTTTCTGCGAGGCTTCCCACTTTCCGACGGCTACAAAGGACTGCTGCCCTGACTGTCGCCCTGTCTTGGACCCTCGATTGATGCTTTGTAGAGCGAGACGATAGACAGTCTTCCGGTGGCGAGACAGATATTTTGGTTAAGTATAAGTGGGTCGCTCCCACGACTTTGTTTTGTTTCTTGGTTTTTGATTCGGTTGTTGCAATAATCGAAGCCGAGGGGCTCGTATATTTACGAGTGTATCGATAGTTGATAACCCCTTGAAGTTTGAAGCTAGATTAGTGAGCTATAAGATGCCTGGTCTTAGCAAAATTAGGAAATGGTTTAGTTGTGGTTGCAACAGGGACTCCCGATTGGAGGACTCGTGTCCGATACCTCCGGTTGGAACTCCGACTTATGAGCTCTATTCAAAACACGGAGTGGGTCCTATTACTTTTAACGAAGTGTGGGTCCGCTATACGAAGAAAGATGGTGTTTTACGATGGCCCCAACATGGTAGTTTCGAATTAAATATTTTAGATAATCTGGAAGTTGCACTATTTAAGAAGAAAGCCCGGCCGGCGATGTTTGACTCTTTCCGCCTTTGGCGAAAGGAAGCCAAACAGCAAGAAATTAAGCAAGCAAAGAGAGATAGGAAAGATAAGAATATGTCAGTACTACAAGCTGCTAGGCAGTTTAAGGAAGATGGAGAAGAGCGTGCGAGTGAAGTCTCAGATAGACAACGTTGCATGGCCATCGATAAATGTTATCTGGCCTTGCCGCCTTCTCTTTCAAAAGTGATTGAAGACCCTGAAAAAGATCCTTTGATCTCTCATTTACTGAGATTGCCACCCCCTTATGTGCAGGGTGCTACTGCGCCTCCATTACCCCCGGTTGTTGCACCCTTTGTTGTTCAGCCCCCTGCTGTTGTTCAGCCACCCGGTGTTCCACAGATGGTTCTCCCTCCTACTGCGCAGCCCCTCTAGTGCCTCCAGCTTTGTTACCAGCTTTGCCTCAAGCTCTTGTACCTTACATTCCTGTATCTCCGACTCCTGCTACTTCTGTCTCTACGCCTTTGTCACCTCAAAATATTCATTCTCCTGTCCTTATGTCTACTTCTTCTCCTTCTGCTCGAAAACGAATGACTGAGAATGTTGCCAATCTTTTGTCTCCACTGTTTGGGTCACTGAATATGACCCCTGTTTCGGAACGAAAGCAAAGTCGTAGTCAGCTTCCTAGTTCCGAGGAGCGGACAGTATTAGATTTGTTGGCTCGTAGATAGGTTTTAAATGCTTCCAGGTATGATTTGCCAGCGTTTATGGATGTTTTCTTTCAGTGGGAACCGCCTAAGCAGAGGTATGTTTTTGATGTACTGTGTACTTTTCTTCGTCAGGAATGGGAAGATAATGAGTTGGGTCCGATTCTGCAGGAAGTGCTTGATGTCCAGTCAGAATTTGCTAAAGGGACGATAGTGGAGTCTGATGTTATAGACGCCGTAGAGACGATACTTGCTTTCAGATCTAGGCTTCCGCCTCAGACATTGCACAAACCTGATTCATCTGTAAGGAGGAAAGTGAAGCAGTATCCTATGAGAGAGGTTCCTCCTGTATGGAGAGACGCAGTTGTTGCTTATCCTAATCAGGGTATTGTGGCCGCACCGGCTCATTTTCAGCGAGTATGGGTACATGTTCCTTGGAAGAGAGCAGAGGTCTTTGCTCTTAAGCAGACCTTACCTGATCCCCGTAAGAATCCTGCTGGTTATTACAAGGAGTTGTCTCAGACAGTTGATGTATGTATCATGAATTTAACTGACATAGATATGCTGATGGGTAATGTAGTTCCTCAACCTTTGTGGGCGAAGATCTGTCATGAGGATCATGCGCCAGAGTTAGGAGATACGTGGGCGAATATTACTGCTGCAGATGATCGGCAGGTAGGAGGTGCTAAACCTGAACCCTTAGTTGCAGAATTACCTGGTAGGATTATTAATTTGATGAAAACTATGATGCCTCCTTTACGAGTGAATTGGGATAAGTTAGCAGCATGCAAGCAAAAGAAAGACAAGAGTGTGCCTGATTTCTTCACTAGGTTTGAGGAGACGTTTATCGATCATAGTGGTCAGGACATGAGCACTGAAGGTGGTCAAAGGTTGTTCGTGGACAACTTTGTCTTTAATTTGCTTCCCAAACTTTCTAATAAGTTAAAAGACTCTGAGAGTTCATGGGCTGTTTCTTCGTCGGCCCTGATATTGGCTACTGCACAAAATTACGAGAATAGGGATAAAGATGAGAAGGATAAAGTAGAGAAGAAAACTAGAAACTTAAAGACGAAAGTTCTTTTACAGCAAGCTTATCCGCCTCGTCCAAATCAGCCTCAGTTTCAGCAACCCCCACAGTTTCAGGGATTGTTACAGAAGCCCGAGTCTTTCGCCCCACGATTCTTTCCAGGACCTAATCAGTGTGCTTACTGCAGAGAGGAAGGTCATTTCAAGAACAGTTGCCCGGCTTTGCTACAGCATGCGAATGGTGTATCCGGTCAAAGAAGTCGTGGTGGTTTCCAGCAAGCTCCTAGGGGTAGGGGACGTGGTGTGTTTCCCCAGAATGAGCGTTCCTTTTCCCCTCATAATTCTGCGAATTATTGTGACAGACAGAATTTTCCGACTGTTCAGTCTGCCCAGTACTGCGGATTATTGTGTCGAGGGTGAGAGTGCTGGTTATAATGACAGTTAGGACAGCCATGGACAAAGTGAGGGAGTAGTGTCAGTTCCAGTAGACCAGAGTGGACCTTATGTTGAAGTGATTACATCAGGTGTGGTAGAACCTTTTCTTTTGGATACTGGTGCGACGAAGAGTTCTGTCATGCACTCTAAACTTCCTGGCGCACCTTTGTCTGGCTTGACCAATGTTTCAGTAGGATTTTCAGGCGCCCCAGTTCGTAATCCAGTTTCTAGTCCTTTGTCCCTTTCTATTGGTCCTTATTTTATTTATTTATTTCGATTTATATAGCGCGTTATAACCTAGAGGGGTCTCTAAGCGCTTGATCAGGATCAGGGTCCAAACATCGAGTACTGTGGAGGGCAGCTGTTCATAAAAGTTATAAAACACCCCATGCTTGCTGGAAAAGCACTGTTTTTAGTTTTTTTCGGAAGGTCAACAAATTTGTCTCCTTCCGTAATTCAATTGGCAACTTATTCCAAGCTGTTGGGAGCAAATATGAAAAGGCACGTCCACCTACTGTGGCCAATCTACACCGTGGTTGGGTAAGAAGAGGCGTCAGCAGATCGGAGTGTCCGTGCTGGGCAGTAGGGGATAAGGCGGGATTTCATGTACATTGGAGCCTTGCCGTACAGGGCTTTGTGAACAATGCACAGTCCTTTGCACATCACCCTTTGCTTAACCGGCAGCCAGTGCAGTTCTTGCATAAGGGGAGATGCATGGGTATTCCTTGGTTTTTTAAAAATAAGCCTAGCAGCGTCGTTCATGACAACTTGCAGCTTATACAAGAGTTTTTGTGGCAGTCCTATATACAGCGAATTGCCATAATCTAGCCTTGCCAGGATCGTGGCGGAGACAGCTGGCCTCAGAGTGGAAAAGGACAACAAAGGTGAAACTTTTCTAAGTTGTCGGAGGAGGCCAACGCAAGTCCCTACCACCGTCCTCACTTGTTTTTGCATAGACAGCCTGCCGTCCACCTGGATGCCTAAACTCTTGACCACAGCAGCTGGTTCCGGAGGTGACCCTAATTCACTTGGCCAGAAATCCTCAATCCAGGGGTTCCCTGCGATGGTGATTGGCAGTACCTCGGTCTTATCCGGATCGATTTTTAATGAATTTCTGGACATCCAGTTGGCTGTATGCTTCAAGATGTTCTGCAGTCTTACGAGGCCACCCGGACCCTGGTCAAGTTGGATCACTATTTGGGTGTCATCCGCATAGTTATAAAAATAGCAGTCCATCTGGTTAAGCAATCTAATCAGGGGATGTAAATAGATGTTAAAGAGTAGGGGCGACAGGGCAGACCCTTGTGGCACTCCGCAGGTGATCGATGTAGTGGTGGAAAGAAGGTCACCGAGCTGTACTCTCTGAGACCTCCCTTCAAGAAAGGAGGTGAGCCAGGCGTGTGCTGTGCCCACGATGCCGAAATCCATCATCCGCGACAATAGTTGTTTATGACAGACGGTGTCAAATGCCGCGGAGAGGTCTAACAGCACCAGGGCACTTGGAGTTTTCTTATCTGCCCTGTTCCTCAAATCATCCAGAATGGACAGCATAACGAGTTCCGTGCTGTGATTCGCACGGAACCCAGCTTGGTTTGGCTCAAATAAGTTGTTATTTTCCAGATGTTCCGACAGAATAGTGAGTACGTGTTGCTCAACTACCTTCGTCAGAAACGGCAGCTGAGATATAGGCCTACATTTTTTTTAGACATTTCACATCTGCCCCTGCTTTTTTCAGCAGAGGAATCAAGCGGGCTTCCTTAAAGAAAGACGGGACTTGGCCTGTTAGTAAAGAAGTATTTAGTAAATTCAACATTTCGTTCTCTATACCTGGCAGTGCTAGTTTAAACACCTCTGGTGCGCACGGGTCTGCCAAGGAACCCGATTTAACCCGACTCAAAAGAGCTGGCAGCCTTTCCTTCGTAATCAAGGAAAAGGCCGTTAACGGACTAATCACCGGTGTTCTGCCAGGTGTATCCATCGGGGGACAATCAAGCTCGGGGGTTGTGCCAATTTCAGCTACTAGGTCGGAGATTTTGCTGACAAAGAAGTCTTGAAATTTTTGACAGTCCTCTTGCGTGAACTCCAAAGTTTGTTCTTTGTTTTTCCTGAGTTCCGTGAGGACTTTAAAAACTTCTTTCTGAGGGTTATTAGCAGTGGTTATTCTCTCCTCAAAGAACTCTGCTTTCCTGGCTATAATCGCCTGTTTATATTGAGCGAGTGCCTATATGTACTGGCTCCGTGAGTTGGAATCATAATGCTTCCGCCAGGCTCTTTCTAATTTCCGAAGTCCTCGTTTCCTCTCCCTAAGGGATTCGTTGTACCAGGGGGCCCCATATCCTCTACTCGTTACATTCAACCTACGTATAGGTGCCACGTGGTCCATAGTCTTTCTAAGTTTGTCCAATAATTCTATACAGAGGACCTCAGAGTTTTCTGTTTTAGTGTTGGGAGATGGATGGGTTCGGAGATGGTCTAACAGTTTATCTCTATTAATGTTTTTCCATTTCCTGACCGCCTTCCATCCTTCCCTAGGCTTCATTATTTGTTTGTCCAGCAGGAACTCACCTCTCACCAGAAAGTGATCAGACCAAACACATGGCTGGACCACCACCATATCCTGTACAGGAGGAGTTGTCCAAATCAAGTCCAGGGTATGGCCCTTAACGTGTGTTGGACCCTTCACTAGTTGGGCAAACTCTAAAGATATCAACGCCTCATCAATCTGAAGAGCCTGTCCTTCCTTTGGTGCTTTCTCCCAATGATAATTAAAATCACCCATGATAATCACCTTGTTGTATCTTGAGCGCGTATCTTGAGCCAATCGCAGGAATGAGTCAGGGAAATCCGGCGATGCCCACGGAGGGCGATAGACTAAAAGAATGACTATGCAGTCTGCCCCCAGCTTGAGTCTAACACTTAGCACCTCAGCACCACCCATATTTTCGGCTAGGAGTCTTTCACCATGTAGACGTGAGCTATATAGAAGGGCCACCCCACCCCCTCTCTTCGTATCCGCTCTGTTTAGATGAAGGGCCAAAATTGCACTGGCAGAGATGCTATGAGATCTGACATAGAGGAGTCCTCTAACCACGTCTCCGTCACTCCCAGAACATCTAGTTCCCCATCTTCCAGTAAACTAAATACTTCCAAGTTGTGTTTCTGAAGGGAGCGAGTGTTAAGGAGTCCATAGTGCAGACCACGAGCCTTGTGCACATGTAGTTGGCTCAGCTCTGTCCTGGGGACTTTTAACAGTCCTAACCGATCGAGTGTGGCAGCACACTCATGACTAATGGCAATTTTGCCATGATTTAATTCCCATAGCTCACCTCTGTTGTAAGTGAGACGCGGACTAGGGGTCGTGGCCCCGGGTCCCGTCTGGTTACGGATGGGCACAGATGGGCTCGACTCTGGCGTGACTCCGGCGTGCTCACGCTGCGCGCGAACGCTGCGCGTCAGCATGGCCGTCTTAAATAGCTGCCTCTGAGCAGCTAGTGCGCAAACAAAGATGCCGCCAACAAGCGTCCCGCTTTCCCCCCCAATGTGGCTGCCGCCGGTAATAGCAAAGAAATGAAAGCTAAGGGGTGCAGGGATCCGCTAAAGTGCGGTGTCTTTAACAAATTAGTGTGCAAGTATGAGGCGCAGTTTTAAGAACAGGGGAGGATTCTATTTAAACAAAGTCAAATGTCACATAGGTATTTTTAAAACGAGGTTTCCCTCCAGCAATGAAACGCAAAAATAACACACAAGTAATTTTTAAAAATGAGGTTTCCCTCCAGCAATAAAGTGCGTTCTGCAAAGAACACTGCTCGCGTTTGTAACGTCACCTGAATCAAGATTGTTTTAGATTTGCCCGCCCTAAATAGCTGCCTCTGAGCAGCTAGTGCGCAAACAAAGATGGCGCCAACAAGCGTCCCGCTTTTCCCCCCAATGTGGCTGCCGCCGGTAATAGCAAAGAAATGAAAGCTAAGGGGTGCAGGGATCCGCTAAAGTGCGGTGTCTTTAACAAATTAGTGTGCAAGTATGAGGTGCAGTTTTAAGAACAGGGGAGGATTCTATTTAAACAAAGTCAAATGTCACATAGGTATTTTTAAAACGAGGTTTCCCTCCAGCAATGAAACGCAAAAATAACACACAAGTAATTTTTAAAAACGAGGTTTCCCTCCAGCAATAAAGTGCGTTCTGCAAAGAACACTGCTCGCGTTTGTAACATCACCTGAATCACCTGAGTCCTTGTGAATTGGAAGCTCCCCTTATTCTAACGACTGGTTGTGGTGAGAATCTGTTGGGTTTGGACTTGCTGAAAAGATTGTATGCGACATTACATTGTTCTCCTTCGGGAGTACATCTTACAGTGGGTAAGAAAATGATTTCTCCGATGTATTTGTCTAAAGATTGCCTTCCACTGGAATTGCGTTCGCTACCTGATACGCTTTGGGCTACAGGTCCCAATGATGTTGGTCTTTTGCAGATTCCACCATATGTTGTTACCCTTAAATCAAATGCTAGGCTACCTCGTATTCCGCAATATAAGATATCTAGCGATGGCGAGAGAGCTCTTTTGACGATTATCTATGATCTGGTCGAGAAGGGTGTAGTTGAAGAAACGAGAGGTAATGTGTGTAACAGTCCTGTTTTGCCTGTCCTTAAGCGTACTGATGCTTCTCAGCCACCTGTGTATCGGTTTGTGATCGACCTTCGAGAGGTCAACAAGATTGTCGTGCCACAGTTTCCTGTTGTCCCTGACATCACTGCTTTGTTGACTTTGATTCCTGCTTCAGCTGCTTGGTTTTCAGTTATCGACTTGAAGAATGCTTTCTTCAGTATTCCAATTGCTGAGGAAAGTAGAGATATTTTCGGCTTCTCTTTAGGAGGTCGAAGCTTCCGGTTTAAGCGCGCACCTCAAGGTTATTGTGAAAGTCCCTCCATCTATAGTTAGGCGTTGAAAACTCAGCTTGATGATTTTGTATTGCCTTCTGGTTCTACTCTTATCCAGTATGTTGATGATCTGCTGGTTGCTGCTGATGACGAAGAGATTTGTAAAAAGTCTACTCTTTCTTTGTTACGACATTTGTCTGACCTTCATCATAAAGTATCACCTTCAAAGTTACAGTATTGCCGCCAAGAAGTAACCTATTTAGGTCATGTCTTGTCCATGGAGGGAAGACGGTTGACCCCAGAACGAATTCAAGCGATTGCCCAAATGAGTGTGCCATCCACACAGAGAAAAGTGCGTGCCTTTTTAGGTATTACTTCGTATTGTAGACAGTGATTTCTGAATTTTTCTCTTTAAGATACTCCGCATCCTCTTCCTTGGTCTGACGAATGTCAGAAAAGTTTTTCTGAATTACGTGATGCATTGTGTTCTGCTCCGGTGTTGGGTACCCCGGACTACAGTAAGCCTTTTACATTGTATGTTCACGAGAGAAGGTTGTGCATTGTCAGTGTTGACGCAACAATTTGGAGACAAGCAGCGTCCATGCGCGTATTTTTCAGCTACGTTAGATCCGGTAGCTAGGGCATTGCCGAGCTGTTTGAGAGCTACAGCGGCAGCGGCTGTTTCTATCCGACAGTCTGCTGGTTTGGTATTGGATAATACGTTGGTTGTGATGGTCCCACATGCAGTGGATACCTTATTGAATAGGACAAAGACACAGCACCTTACTAGTGCACGTTTGTCAGGTTATGAGTTGACGCTTTTGGCTAGCCATGTGCACATCAAAAGATGCAATGTGTTGAATCCAGCTACGTTGTTGCCGATTTCTGTAGAGACAGATGTTCAGGAACAGCATGATTGCTTTCTCCGGACAGAGGAGGAAACGAAGGCTAGAGTCGATTTAAAAGATACTCCTCTTACGAATGTTGATGGTACCCTATGGGTAGATGGTTCGTGTTTTAAGCTTCCGAATGGAGAAACGACTGCAGCATATGCTGTCACAACTTTACATATAGTTGTTGAAACAGTACGTATTGCACAGAATTCAGCACAAGCAGCAGATTTAATTGCATTGACTAGAGCGTGTTTGTTGTCAGAAGGAAAGTGAGTGAATGTTTATACTGATAGCCAGTATGCGTTTGGTGTTGCTCATAGTTTCGGACGTTTGTGGAGGGAGAGAGGATTTCTTACTTCCCATGGTACAAAAATTCAGCATGGGCAATTAGTGAATGAACTTCTGGGATCACTTACTCTCCCAAAGCAGATTGCAATTGTGAAGTGTAGTGCGCATAAGAAAGTTGTGGATGATGTGGGCCGAGGAAATGCGTTTGCGGATGAAGTTGCGAAGGAAACGGCGAAAGATATGATGAGCCGAATGTATGTTGCTGGTCCTGCTAATTGGGTTATGGCTGGTGGAATGTGTGAAGACACAATAGAAAGTGTGAAGTTGATTCAGGCTGAAGCTACGGAAAAAGAAGTGAGTGTGTGGAGAGAAACTACGGGTATGTTGGATTCGACAGGTTGTTGTGTTGAGTTGTCGGAGCACCAGCGATGTTTTTTTTTTTTTTTTTTGTTTTTTTTGGTGTTCAAAACTGCTTTATTGCATAGTTAGAAAATTACACTGCTGTGTATGCCTACAACCCGGAGGCTGGCAGCAAAAGGACAATAGTGACACAGGATTAAGCTCCAACATTGAGAGACACAGCCTGGGTACCGGCATCCCGGAGGCCCGGTGGCGATAAACCGAAGTGGGTTGCGATGGGGGGAGGGCGTTTGACGGGAGAGGAGAAGGAAAAAAAAAGGGTGGGTAGGATAGGGGGGAGAGAGAGGGAAGAAGAGGGAGGAGGATGGGTGAAGGGAAGGGGATGGGAGGGCAGAAAGGCATGTACACTTCAGGAGTCGCAGCAGTAGAACAGTTTTTTTCAGTGTTTTCTCCCCAACTCTTATCAACCCAAAACAAGTAAACAGAAAAAGAAAAAGGGAAAAGCAAAGAAAAAGGGAACAATGAGAGGCCTCACACATTCGAGTAGAAGGGAAAAGAAAAAGAGAACGAGTCCATATGGGTATTCAGAGAATATCAAGCACAGAGCACAATTCGGATCAGTGGTGGCGATCATGGCAACCATTGGGCATAGTCAGCACTAAGTCCAGGACTATGTATCACGTCCTAATGTAGTAGTGGGCGTGTGGAAGGGGCGGGAGTGACACTCACATTGGAGCATGGAAAGGAACAGCCAGGTACCCTGGGCGTCGCATCGGAACACGCGATGCGTCAGGAGGGAGACACCCTATTGGCCGGAGAAGCAGGACAGAAAGCATTGGGGACACATGTCTCTGAGCACCCGGGTGTCTAGGTCAGCCAGGCACCCCCCCGGCCGTCAAGTCGAAGACGTACCATCGTCATCCAGATGCAGCAAGTAGGAGACTAGTGGCTCCCAAATGTCTTTGGGCCTAGTCGAGAGCGGTAGAAGTTCGGAATAAGTGACGTGTTGAACTTGGCAATAGGTCATATCCGAAATCCAGTCCTTGAACTTAGGTGCCCTGCCACGGCCCCAACGACATGTCACACGTTGTTTAGCTAAGAGCAAAGCGGTGTCTATGAATTTCCTATCAGAGGACGGAAAGTGCGACGTATGCCCCAGCAGAGTGATAAGCGGGTCCGCTCCCACGGTAATCTTTGTCATCTCAGTGAGAGCCTCCACCACTTGTTGCCAGTATGCTCGCACGGCCGGGCACTCCCAAGCGAGGTGCAGGAAGCCGGCATGAGTAGCATGACAACGCTCGCATTCGTCAGTATCAGCAAGATGGAACCTGAATTTTTTGACCGGAGTATAATATAGCCGTTGCAGGAACTTGTAGTGGATCATCTTGAGCCTGCTGCTAGCCGATATCCTGGCAGTGAGTGAGCAGCAGTACCGCCACTGCTCATCTGTGAGAGCGGCCGGTAAGTCTGCATTCCAGGCCGCTTGAGCACCTGCCTCAAGAGGGTCAATGCCCGACCGGAGTCGGCGGTAGAGGCCGGAGACCAGGTGTGCCCCATCCTGCGAACTAAGTAGAAAGTGGAGTGGAGAAAGGGGCTCTGGCTCATGGGGATAGTCTAGAAGGATATCTTTCATCCCCTGCCGGAGGCGAAGGTAATAAAAGACATCGAGTGGGGAGCGGACATGAGTGGTGAAGAAGACGTCAATCGACTTGAATACTCTATTCGCAAAAAGATCACCCCAGTTGACAATACGCAATCGACCGCAGAGCAGCCGGAAACCACGTTCCTGCAGAAGCTCGAGGGAGGGATGAAAGGACAAGGGGAGAAGGGGAGAGTATGGGAAAGAGCAGGAGAGTCTCCTGGCCAGACGGCGCCAAGCGTCCAGGGTGCAGAAAACCGACGTGTGCGGAGTCTGGATCATCGACTCCGGACAATGAAGTAGACCGTTAAGGGGCGTGGGATGTACGATCCAGTCTTCCACCGCCAGTTGCGGCATGAAGGGCGTGGGAGCCATCCAATGAAATGCAAAGTGGGCCTGCGCGCAAAGGTAGTAGGCTTCAAGGTCGGGGACATCGAATCCTCCAGCCTCGTAGGGCAATATCAGTGTGGACCACTTCAGCCGCGGGGTCTTACCACCCCAGAACAGGCGACAGAGCTCCGATCTCAGGGTCTTGAAAAAGAAAGCGCCCGGATAGTACGGGATATTGAGGAATAGGTACAGGAAACGGGGCAACACAACCATCTTGATGAGGGACGCCCTACCAGCCATGGAGAGTGGCAATGTGATCCAGCGGTCGACCGTGGCAGTAAGGGACGTGATCGCTACACCGTAATTAGAGCGAAGGGTCTCCTCCCGATCCCGCGAGATCTGTATACCCAGGTAGCGAAGGTCCGAACGGCACCATTCGAGAGGGTAGTCGAGGGGAAAGTCAATCACGGACCGCGTCAGGGGAAAGAGCTGGGACTTCGACCAATTTATATGTATCCCTGACATGCCCCCAAAAGCTACAAACTCCCTCAATAAAGGGTTGAGATGAAGATGAGGATATTTAACATAAAGGGTGATGTCGTCCGCATAGAGAGAGACATCTGTCTGGCGCTGCAGACACTTCACGGCGCCTTCCCGATGCAGCTGGCGGAGCCGACAAGCAAGAGGCTCAACTGCGATCGCAAATAGGAGGGGGGATAGAGGACAGCCCTGGCGCGTGCCCCTCGTAACGTCAATCGGATGAGAAAGGTTGCCGTTGATAAGGACTCTCGCCGTTGGTCGTGTGTAAAGGAGCTGTATCCAGGAAAGGAACAGCTTGGGGAAGCCCATACTCGACAGTACCGAAAACAAGTAGGGCCATTCGACCGAATCGAAGGCTTTAGAAGCGTCCAAAAACACTGCAGCGACTGGAAGATCAGGATGAACTGTGCGGAGAAGCGAAAATAAAGTGCGCAGGTTATGAGAAGTGGAACGCCCGGGAACGAACCCCGACTGATCCGGCAAGACAATCCTAGTCATGAGCAAGGACAACCTTGTAGCTAGGACCTTAGCTAATATCTTCACGTCACAATTCAGGAGGGAAAGGGGACGATAAGAGCCACATGAGCAGGGGTCTTTACCAGGTTTAAGGAGGGAGGTGATGACCACTTCGCGCATGGACCCTGGAAGAATGCCATCAGCAAGTGATTCCTCATATACCTCCCGAAGGACTGGGGCCATTATATCAATATATGTTTTATAGAATTCGGCCGGCAGACCATCTAGTCCGGGCGCCTTGCCATTTTTAAGGGACATGATGGCTTCACGAATTTCGTCTAGCTCAAACGGGGCCGCCAAAAAGGCCCTGTCGCCGTCGCTGAGCCAACAAAGCGCCACGGCACTCAGATAGTCAGCGTAAGGCATCTCTGCTGGAGCAGTAGTGGTGTACAAATCGTGATAATGTGAAGTGAAAGTGGAGAGAAGCGCCTCCGAGTCTCTGATCTTGCGACCCTGGGCGTCAGTGAGTTCCAGAATTGCGTTACGGTCGCGGGGAACCCGAGTCAAGACTGCTAGTGTTTTACCCGGACGGTCCCCCTCACAAAATCTCCGAGCCTGCCAGTGTTTCCCCTTGAATTTCGCCTCCCTGTCCGCCTCCTCCTCGTATTTGGTTAGTGTGGCCCTGAACTCAGCATGTAAGGCGGGATTATCCCCCTCGATCATACGGTTCTCCAATGCTCGCAGTTCCCCGTGTAGTTTACGGATAGTGGCCTGTATGTCCCGGAGGACCCCGAAACTTTTAGCTATACAGAAGCCTCTGACAGTGACATTGAAGGCCTCCCAGATGTGCTCTACCGAGTCGACCGACCCCTTGTTCCTCGGGAAGAAGTCCGCAATTTCCTCCCCCAGCTCAGATCGGAAAAGGGCATCTAACAGAGCCGCCGGTTGCAAGCGCCAAGGGGGTCTAGGACAGTCCCACCCGGGGATTCTAGTATGCAGCAGGACTGGGCTATGGTCCGAGTATGTCCTCGGTAAATGTGTGGCCGTCAAGACTCCAGATGCCATGCCGGGGGTAACAAGGAAATAATCCAGTCGTGCCCAGGTGCCAGTCTGTGGAGTAAAGTGGGTACCCTCCTGTCTGATCGGGTGTAGGGCCCGCCATACGTCCACCAAGGCCCCCTCAGCCATAATGCCCTCAAGGGCCTCTCGCGCTTTAGGTTTATATTGGGCAGCCCCATCAGCCCTGTCCACGCTGGGCACCAAAGCAAGGTTGAAGTCCCCTCCCCAGATGAGATGGCGGGAGCCCACATCAAGGATTTTACCCCAAAGTGTGGTGAAGAAGGAAGGAGTGTCCACATTAGGGGCGTAGCAATTGGCAAAGGTAACAGTGTCGTGACCCATTCTCCCCCAGAGCAAAGCGTAACGACCTCCCCCATCTATCAGTTCCCCGCATTTATGAAACGGGACAGTGTTCCTGAGTAGAATGACCACCCCCCTAGCATATGTAGAGTAGGATGAGAAAGCGCGGGTAGAAGCCCATTTGCCTGCAAAGGTGTTCCGCCCTCGTGGCGACAGGTGAGTTTCTTGGAGCATGGCAACATGCACATTATGCCTGGTAAGGTAAGCAAGAACATTACGACATTTCCTGGCATTGTTGAGCCCACGGACATTCCATGACATACAGTGTAACTGTGTTAGAGGCTCCAAGACCGCCATGTAAAATGGTGTACGATAATATCATGTCTCCCGCATAGCAATGCAGGCACTCCCAAAGAGCTCGAATCTATGTATATAACAGTAAATGATATAATCCAAAACAATACTCGGTGTGCAGACCTCCCCCATCCCAACAGACCCCCCCCACCCACCGCAGCGCCCCGAACTTGTCTGCAGCCATCCAGTCCCCTCCCCAATCCCCCTCCCCCTCCCCTACCCCCAACAGCAAAGTCCAACATATCAACAGTCAGTATGGGGTACACCCGATGGGGTAACAACATCGAGGGCGCACAACCGCTGTACCCGCCATTGGCCTCCAAAAACTGTACCGCCCTCGGTGGAGGCCAGGGCTAGGCAAGCGGATCCTGGTATACATTACCACAGAAGTGTCCAGACATCACCAAGTCCCATCAAGGAGGCAGCCACCTCGGATCAAACAGGATGAAGAGGTAGCAGGCCCGCGCTAGGTGGGCGGAAATGCAGTGCAGAGAAATGTTCATGGTCAGTTGTCGTTCCCCGCAGCAGAAGGATCGTCATCCCCCAAGACATCAGCAGCAGCACGATCACCACTCCTGGCCCTACGGAGTGATTTCAAGTAGTCCTCGGCTTTTTGGGGATTAGTGAAAAAACGCTGTTTCCCTTGGTGCGTGATCCGTAGTTTCGCCGGGTAGAGTAGGGCGTAGTCCAATTGCGCTTCACGTAGTTTCTTCTTCACGGGGAGAAATTTACGCCGTTCCTCCTGCACCATAGGGGTAAAATCCGGATAGATAGAAAAAGGTACACCATCATATTGGAGGGTTCTTTGAGTGCGAGCAGCTCTCAGAGCCACATCCCGGTCACGGTAGTTCAACAGTTTGGCAATGATTGGCCGGGGTGGTAGGCCAGGTTTAGGAACAGGCGCCAAGGACCGATGTGCATGCTCGACAATGAATTGTGGAGAAAAAGCATCTTCGCCTATGGATCCCTTGAGGATCTTTTCAAAGTAGGGCTCCATCCTGCCCGTGTTGGTGGACTCCGGAATACGCGGATGTTATTGCGTCGGCTACGGGCTTCCAAATCCTCGTTCTTCGCTGCGATAATCCTGAGGAGGTCATCCATGCGAGCCAGCTGTGTTGTATGAGTGGAGGCGACATCGTCTGCATCGGAAATGCGTTGCTCCGTGGCTGTAAGTCGTTCCTCATGCCGGTCCACTCTGTGAGCCAGAGCATCAAGTCTAGCGGTGACACCGTCCACCTTCTCCACCACTGTCGCAAATCCCTGTCGCATTTCCTGAAATAAATGGTGCAGGTCAAGTTCTTTGGCCGGAGAGGAAAGAGCGGAGGTGGAAGCGGCACCAGAGCTAGGTTCAGCTGGAGCTGCCTTCGTGGGTTTCCTGGCGCCGTCGAAACTGATCTTCGTTTGGCGGTTCTCGGGACGAACCATCTTGGGTCTCTAGGTCGGGGCCACCAGTCGCTCAGGTCGCGCCGGCGCAGCTCCAGCCAGGTCCAGACAGCCAGGAAGGTCGCAGTGCGTGGAGAAACCCTTTCCTGACAATTGCGGGCAGGAGCGTCCAACCGCGGTACATTAGTTCGAAGGGAATATGTAAGTTGTTTGCTCCAGTATGGCAGAATGCTGGAATTCGGAAATGTGCTGAGAATGTGGTGAAGCATTGTCTGGCTTGTTTGATGTACAATCCTGGAAAGGGAACTCCAACTCCAGCTGGTCATTTTGCTCCTCCAACGTATCCGTTTGACGTGATACAGCTAGATTACATTCACATGGAGAGATGCAACAATCTAAAGTATGTCCTTGTGGTTGTTTGTGCCTTTTCTAGATGGATAGAGGCCTACCCCCTAAAGGATAATACTGCCTTGTCTACAGCCAAGGTTTTGCTCAAAGAGTATTTCACTAGGTATGGATTGCCGAGAATTGTATGGAGCGACAATGGGAGTGAATTTGTGGGTCAAATCATGAAGAAAGTGTGTGCGGGTTTGGGTATCAATCAGAAATTCCATGCTGCGAATCACCCCCAGTCTGCTGGACTTGTCGAGTGCTATAATGGCACTCTGAAACTGAAGTTAGCTAAGATACAAGCGAGCTCTGGTCTTACATGGCCAGATGCCTTGCCCTTGGCTCTTTTGTCAATAAGGACGACAGTGCATTCTCGTGTGGGACTTAGCCCATACGAAATCGTTTTTGGTCGTCCGGCGAATGTTTGGGGTGTGCCAAGGCCTAAGAAGTATAGTGACATTGAGTACCCTATGTTGGTGGATTACTTACATGACTTGACTGCTAAATTACGGGTTCTCCACCAACATGACAGTTTGCCGACAGTGACTGCGGATCCAGGCCACACGATTCAACCTGGAGATTATATCCTTACGAAGAACTTTCAACGAACTAAGAATTTGGAGCCAAGGTGGACTGGACCACGTTTAGTTTTATTAGTCACTCGAACTGCTGTTAGAGTAGCTGGTAAAAAGAATTGGGTACATGCTACCCATTGTAAAAACGTTCCGTTGCCCTTACCGTATGATAAGTGGGTGAGGGAAGGTATAGCTGATTCTGAATGTGAGAGAATTCCTAGATTCGTACCTTTTAGTGATGCGCAATTGATATGGACTCAGTCAGAACGTGCGGATGATGAAATCTTGAAAGCTGCTGTGCCTTCACATCTAAGGCTCGACACGACGGATCCGGAAACCCTTTTTCAAGAGCAAACTGTGCCTGGCAAAGAGCGCTACAACCTAAGACCGAGAAAGGACAAATAAATGGACAAATAAAACTTGAATTTTTTTATGTAGTGAATTACACCTTGTCAGATAAAGAGACTTTTTTTTTACTTTTTTCTTTTTCGAGTCACCATCCGGACTCCGCTGCAGGGTCGCGGTACAGCCTTAAGGGGTGAGCCGCGAATTGACGAAAGGTCTGTGGTTCATGGTCGTTAGTACGATCTTGACGCACACTTAAGTGAAGAAGGTAATAGCCGTGAGCAGCACGTTAGAGGATGGAGTCTTTTGAATCTGATAAGGTTGTTAAGAGAATTGATTCTAAAATGAAAATGTGTACATTGGTCCGTAGCAAATGTTTTTTGATACTGTGTTTTTTGGTGCATTTGAATATTACGTTGGCTTGTGTGGGTTGGATTGTCTATGTTACACAACAGACGCTTGCATCTACGCCCCACCTACTCTTTCTTTTTCTACTGTTTCTCCACATGAATTTCATACGTTGCCTGAACATGAGCAGACACGAAGATCAGAATTCGTTAATAATTCGTTTATACAAATGTTGCATCAGCATCAGCTAGTAGTAAATACCACGAATTGTTGGGTTTGTGGTATTATGCCGCATCCGACAGATAAGGGAATGCCATATTTGGTTTTGCCTTTTTCGCCTAATGGGTCAGTATGGGCACTCCAAGCAATGTTTATTTATGAGAATGAAGCATCTCCTGTACGTTCCGTCAAAGATAATGCGAGTAATAATGTCTTGATACAGGGAATAGTAGATATGATTAGAGATATTGATGCGTATAATGCTATCCCTAAAGATGAGGTACGAGCATATGTTGGTTGGAACAAGACGAGATATAGCATTAGCCTGACAGAAAAGGAGAGACAGAAAAGGTCTCCTCCTATTTGGATTGTACCCCACCGAGGTCATTTTTGTCTGCAAGGTAATGGTCAGAATCCGAGAGCTCAGCTTGGTAAGAGTGTGTGTGTTCACACCTATGTCTATACGTCCCAGAAATCTCCACCGTTCGTGCCAGCCAAAGGCACGTATTTTGTTTGTCACGACAGAGCATATACATGGTTGCCTCCTGATTTTTCAGGTACATGTTATGTGGCATTTTTGCTTCCCCCTACATACACTGCTGCTTTCAATTACCATAAGACAAGACATGGTAGAGGTGTCATCGATGCGAAAGATACTGTCGCACAAGAAGTTGGAGACTTCTTTAAGGGTTTCGTGCCCTTTTGGGGTCCTATGGCCAATAGTAAAAATATTCGTCAGCTTACGAGAGTGGTTGAGGCCACTATAAATGAAACTGCTGGTGCCCTTAGCAATATTACAGCCGAGCTTCAAGCGGATCGTCTTATGACGTTACAAAACCGTATTGTTTTAGATATTATACTTGCAGATAGAGGTGGGGTATGTAAATTAATCGGGTCTAGTTGCTGTGTTTTCATACCAGATAACGCCCCGACAGTGTACCAAGCCATCTTGAAGTTACATAAGTCCGCTGAGTCTATACATGTAGACGAAGGGAATTGGTCATTGATGGGATGGTTTTGGGGACTGCTGTCCAAATGGGGAGGGAAGATTCTGATGTTCCTTGGTATGGTTTTGGCTATCCTTTTCTCGTGTTGCTTATGCATCCAGTGTGGTCCCGCCATTTGTAGTCTTTGTGCTACAATCTGTGTGAGAAGACCCGTCCCGAGAGAAGCGAAGGATAATAAGATGATGTTACAGCAACACCTTGATGACTTGATGAGAATAGACATAGACCTGGATTCAGATTGACATGAGCTTAGGTCATTGCCTACGTAATGGCAAAAGGAGGGTCTCAAGTTCCGTGATTTCCGAACCGGACTCCATTTTGTTTAAACTGTTCGTGACGCCATTTTGTGTTGCCCTCACGTAAACGAACAAAGTTGCATGGGCTTCGTTTTTCATGTACGCATTAACTAGGCCTTTAACGTATGATTTTCACCAAGACCATCCTCAGGACTATATGTTGCACATGATATTGAACACGTCCGATTCTCTGCCAAATTCAATCAACCGTGGCTTCACAAATGAAGACCAGAAATACTCCTTCACAATTGTGAGTAAACGTACAAGCGGGCAAAGCTCCGCTCTGGAATGTCCGATGTGACATATAATTTGTACACATCGGCCGAAGACGGGAAACAATCCTCCTCAATCTCTCTATGGCTGGTCTTGGTGAAAATCATACGTTAAAGACCGAAACGTCGACGACCTTATACCATTTGGTGTTCATTCATCAACGAAAGGATTTGTATATAGAAAACTGATGAATTAATTGATTGATGTAAAAGAAAGGAACACGCTATGTATATATGTGAATAATACATATGTTACCAATGGTATATCACACTACTGTAAAGGTGTATCGATGAATGTAGAGTTTTTTTGTTGCCTAATTATATATCACTTTAATTTTGTAAATTTGAAGATTTGAATATTGAATTATACATAAAATTGACTGAGAGATCACGTTTCCTATGTTCCTTTACAAATTGATGTACTTTTGAAAGACTTAACAGAAATTGAAAAAAAGTATAAATAATTCCTCAAGGAGCCTTTCTCTTTATAATCTCTTGGGGAGCACTTGATGGGATACAGTGTCAAATGTGGCACTTAAATCCAAAAAGAACAAGGGCCACAGTACCTCCTCTGTCCAGCTCCTGCCTAAGATGTTTTCTAACACAGTTGCAGTGCTGTGTTCTGGTCGAAATCCAGATTAGGAAAGGTGTAACTCATTGCATAAACAGGCAGCAAAGAAATGGGATGACAGTCGGCTCAATTTGGTGCCTCCAGATTAGGTTTTTTTTAAGTAGCTGTGATACCATGGCGTGTTTCCATGCCCTTAGAAGCCAGGTTCTCCTTTTGGAGTTGGGGGTCATAAGGGTACGTGTTTGCCAAGCTGCTGCACAGCATGGAAAAAAGACATTAGCAAAGCCAATAGCTATCACATGGGCAAGACCTTTTGAATTGCCAATGCTTGTTCCTACCTGTTCCTCTGAAACTTATGCCTGGGGAGTGCAGAAAATCCTGACATGAACAGAAGCTGATGCTCTGCACAGAAATCCCAGGAACTCATTACAACTGGACATGTTTCTGTTTTATTTAATTCAATTTTATATAGCGCGGACTTTACCCAAAGGTGTCAGAGCGCTTCACAATAGAACCAAGACCGTTTCATGAGGAAAGTTACATACCTAAAAGTTACAAATACAAAGCAGTAAGATGAAAACCTGAACTAAATTTTTGAGGACGTCCCTCCTTTCTGAGCCCATGGGCTGGTTTCGGAAAAAAAACAGTCATGACAATGAGAGACTTTTGCAGTCAAGAAACAGAATTCGTTGTAGTGTTGACACTTGGTACAAGGACGGTTTCCTAGATGTTGATATGAAGTAGGGAGGAATTACCAAAGCTGTTTCTCTACGCGTGTCCTACCATTTTATTTTTTCTTGTTACAGGGAACTGTGACTTGGAGTATATAGGTATTTGAGAATGGTCGCTTGGTTCCTTTTCTGAGGTGTCTCACAGCTCTTTTTCACTTTGATCACTTTGCCTTCTTACCAGTAAATGACAATGTGTATTTTCTATACATTGATCTATGACCATACTGGATACCAATGCTAAGTCGAAATTTCGACCATGTTAGCATATTTGGACTTTCACTTTTGTGCACCTCACAGTTGGGCGATAAGGTTGCAATAAGGTTAGTTATATGTGTATTTTTTATATGGGTTATTTATCTCTCCATCATATTTTTGGTTAAAGCCCACCTCTTTGATATGAGGAAATCATGTCTCATGCTGGGAGCAACATCTGTGTACCTTCTGGTTTTGATTTATTGGTGGATCACCTTGTGTAATTTCTTAGTTATCATATTGGATGTCATATACATTGGTCTTTCGTATTTGCTCACATTATGCAATGAGTACATTGGTATTTTGTATGTTTATACCTATACAGCAGAGTTTTCCAAACTGTGTGTTCCGACACAGTACTGTGTCGCCTGCAAAAGGTAAGTGTGTCACGGGCACTTACCACATAACTGCTACTAATTAAGAGGCATTCCTAGACTTTCTGCTCTATGGGGGCCGGGCGATTCACAACAAAGCCTCATTAAGTAAATAGTCTTTTAAAGACCTGTGAAGTGCTCAGGTGCGGCAGTGTGTATGTCTGGGAAGCTGGGGTGAGGTGACAGAGGGAGGGAGACAGAGGGAGGGAGACAGAGAGAGGGAAACAGACAGGAGGGAGACAGACAGGAAGGAGAGAGACAGGGTGATAGAGAGTGAGGTAGACGGAGAGTGAGGGTGACAGAGAGTGAAGGCGACAGAGGGAGACGGAGGGAGGGAGAGAGAGGGAGACAGAGAGCGATAGAGAGAGGGAAATGGAGAGAGATAGAAAGAGGGAGAAGGAGAGAGAGAGGGAGACGGAGAGAGAGAGGGAGGAAGACCGAGGGAGAGAGGGAGGGAGACGTAGAGAGATAGAGAGAGGGAGACGGAGAGAGAGAGGAAGGGAGACAGAGGGAGAGAGGGTGGAAGACAGAGGGAGAGAGGGATGGAGACAGAGAGAGAGACAGAGAGAGAGAGAGGAAGGGAGACAGGCAGAGATAGAGACAGATAGAGAGAGGGACAGACAGACAGATAAAGGCAGAGACAGGGGCAGACAGATAGAGGCAGAGACAGACAGAGAGAGGGACACAGAGGGAGGGAGACAGGGACAGACAGGGACAGACAGACAAATAGAGGCAGAGACTGAGACAGACCGAGGCACAGAGACAGCGAGGGAGAGGGGGGGGAGACAGAGAAAGACAGTGGGAGAGAGAGAGAGGGTGACAGAGGGAGAGAGAGAGAGAGAGGGAAACAGAGGGAGACAGAGGGAGGGAGTCAGGGGGAGACAGAGGGAAGGAGAGGAAGACAGACCGAGGTATACAGACAGATAGAGGGAGGGAGGGAGACAGACAGAGGGAGGGAGACAGACAGAGGGAGACAGACAAGAGGGAAACAGATAAGAGGGAGACAGAGAAGAGGGAGGGAGACAAGAGGGAGGGAGACAGAGGGAGACAGAGAGCGAGTGACAGAGGGAAGGAGAGGGAGGGAGACAAAGAGAGGGAGACAGAGGGAGGGAGAGGGAGGGAGACAGAGAGAGAGGGAGACAGAGAGAGAGAGAGAGAGAGAGGGAGGGAGGGAGAGAGAGAGTGAAGGAGAGAGAGAGCGAGAGGGGGAGGGAGGCAGATAGAGGGAGGGAGAGATAGAGAGAGGGAAAGAGAAAGAGAGAGAGAGAGAGAGAGAGAGAGAGAGAGATGTTTGTAAGCCGGGTCAGATTCACAATTGCTTTAGTAACCTTCCTGCTTTCTCAAATTTGCTTGAAAATGCACCATTTGCCCACTTTTATTTCAACATTTTCTTCTGGGGGGGAGAAGCCCCCCTTAGGTGGTTCTGGCTTGCTCGCTCGCTACGCTTGCTCGCTGCACAGCCTTATTGTGTCCCAAAATGATGCTTCTCCAAAAAGTGTGTCACTAACATGTAAAGTTTGTAAAGCTGTGCTATACAGTCTTTAGAAAGTTGCGGGACAACACCCCAAACACGACAAAACACGTGTTGGCTGTTGAGAGCAAGATTTGGGAGCCTACATGAATAAATCCTGAAAAGGAACATGAGATGTTTCGCATCTGTTCTACTGTGGGACATATTATTTGTGTGTTGTTGTTATAACTAGGAAACCATTTTGTGATTTGTTGTGTGCTGGGGAGTTGATTCGCATTTCCTACTGTCCCTGATGTTGTGTACTATGTGTCAAGACTTTCCTGTCTCAGTGTTTCATCTTTCGATCAGGTCAATGAACCATCATGTTCCGGTCACAGACTTTTCCTATTCTTTTGTACTGGTCACTGGGTGTCTCTTTTCCTAGAATATCATGTTTCAGTGAAAGCGCTGCTCTATTCAACCTACAGATGTTCTGGTCTCAGGTCAGTGAGTGCGTCTCAATGATTTACATCTTGTCCTTTCGGACCCTGAGTTGGAATGTTCCTGGTGACGTATCATCTTACTTCTCAGTTTGAGTGTTTACTACCCTCGTGTTAGTACTTTTCTACTCTTGTTTAGCTCCTTATTCTCCAAAATAATCTAGACAAAGTAGAAATTAATTCAACCTGCAAGAAGCACCCATCTAATCAAGAGAAAATGCATTTATAGGTCTGTCTTTTTCATAAGTGGGGACATGCAACTCTGTGCTATACCCAGGGTCCTCAATTTTTTTACATCTGTCTCGGTGTTCTCTTGCCTTGTGTTCAAGTTTGGATGACAGGATTGGAATCAAACTGCATGTTTTGGTGAGGTACCCGAAATAGAAATAGTTTTTCCAATGATTTCTGTTGTGTTATGCATGATGACATTGGACCAACCCAGAGGCAATGTGGCCAATGAACGCCCAGCTGACCGCCTCCAACGAAGAGAACTCTGTCCTAGACGCGTCCCAGTCCGGATTCTGCAGAAACCACAGCACCGAGGCTGCCCTCCTCGCCGCCATTGATGACATCCGCATGCTACTAGACCAGGGATATACTGCTGCCTTCATCCTTTTAGACCTCTCCGCAGCCTTCGACATCATCTCACATCACACGCTTGCAGCCAGACTTCACGATGCAGACATACAAGGAGCCGCCCTCAACTGGATCCAATCCTTCCTCTCCAGCAGAATCCAGAGGATTTGACTCCCTTCCTCTCCGAACCACGGAAATCAACTGCGGAGTACCCAGAGATCATCACTCAGCCCCACGCTCTTCAACATTACATGGCCCCCGTCACACCGCCATCGACAGACAGCATGGGCTCAGCATCGTATCCTACGCTGACGACAACCAGCTCATCCTATCACTCGTGAAGAATTCTGAAGACACCAGACTCTGCTTCCAGGAAGGCATGAAGAAAGTGGCAGCCTGGATACAAGACAGCTGCTTGAAGCTCAACTCAGAGAACACCGAGATCCTCATCCTCGGACTCTGCACCTCCGCCTGGGACAACCCCTGGTAGCCCGCCGCCTTCGGGAACTCACCCATCCAACAGATCACGCACCTCGGCATCATCCTTGACTCCTCCCTCTCCATGAGCCACCAGATCAACGCCATCACTTCCACTAGTTTCAAATGCCTCCGTGGCGTCACTAGGGTTGGTGTCACCCGGTGCGAGTAACTCATGGTGTCACCCCCTCACGACTTACCACATGGACCTCCTCCACTCCGCCCGGGTTTTCAGGGGCTGCTGGATGTGCACGAGACCCTGCCGGGCCCACAGGGATACCGCGGGTCGGGCATTTCCATTGGAGCTGGTAACTCCTGCTATTGCCCTATCTTAGTAGCGCAGCATTTGGAATGGGGGAAAGAAAAGTAACTAACAGTCGGAATTTTAGTAAGACAAACAAATAAGAAAATCATCTCTAGTTACACTCAATACATGTAAACTATCACTACAGTGGAACAGAGACAGAAAGAAAGACGCATGCACTGGTGCCCTATCTCACAGACCGAAAAAAAAACGTTCAAAGATGCTGCAAATGGCGTCCCATCATTAGCGTGAGGTAAGGTTCACAGTCAGGGTCTTGTCCTCGGGCCGGGGGACCACTGTGACGTTACCGCCCACGCGAGTAGGGGTTTGGGACCAGTGCTACTCTCCTGTGATGCTCAGCATGCATCCCTGTCACTGTGTTTGTAGCATCTTGTCCTGTTTGCAGTGACTGCCTTCTATGACAGTTTGCTTTGTCAGTAGCGGCTCGCCTCACAGTATTCCTTTGTTCCTCTCCTCCTGTTGCCTTGTAGTTTGCATGTGTGCCTTGTTCCTGCTGTCAGGACCTTGCTGGGTGGCATCAGCTGGCACCTTTTAGCCCTTTTCTTCCTCTGTCCATGAGCACTCTCTTTTGGCATTCTCTTCCTTTGACCCTGAGTTCCCTTTGCTGCTTCTCTTGGCCCGAGGATCTGCTCCTGGTCCCGGGTACCACCCTGTCCCAGTCTTAGCTCGCCTCGGCACCCCTCTGTGGCAGTGTACAGTTGTTGCCCCAGGGCCTGTGGTTACAGTTTGCTGTGATCTCTGGTTTCTGCTCACAGGGCCCCCTCGTGGTTTCTGGTGTCACAGGTCCACTCTTCAGTAATACCTGCTGTCTCGGGTCTCTGTCTCTAGTTCGCCCCAAGTTTCCTCATCCCTCCTTCAGCTGTTCCCTCTCCGGGGTTCTGCTTTCTCTTCTCACTACAACGCCCAGTACCATTCATTCCCAAACTGCCCCTTACTCTCTGTTCCAAAGAGGGCCTGAAGCTCCGGGTGTTGCATCTCCACCCTCTGAGGTCGCACCTGCCTCGGCCCTCCTGTCAGACCTGCTCCAGCTTCACACCGAGGAGTCGAGATGCAACACCAGAGGTGTCTTAGTGAGAGGGCAGAAACTAGGACTGACTACTGGCACGGCTTTCATTCTCAGGCCCCTCTTGGAAGTTCGCTCTTCATTGTAAATTTGTACTTTTTCCTGTACATTCCTCACCCCTGCGTGCTGTGTTGGATTTTGTGTTTGTGTGCTTTTCATTTTAGTCTCCTGTTTTTCTTTGTAATGTTCTATTTTGTACCACTTTTCTCTTGTAAAGTAACTAGCTCTATTGTACAGCGCCCTGACACCTTCGGGTAATGTCCGCGCTTTATAAAAATGCACTAAGGTAAGGTAAATATTTATTTGTATATGATTAATTAAAATCTTTACAAAGTTGAAAAATGTCCATAGTTATTGTTGCTTAAACGTAACAAAAATTAGGGTGCATAAAATTACAGTGATATTACCAGTTATGTGGTTAACATCATAGAATTAAAAAGTTCATCTAGCATGGTTTAGTCTCTTTCTTATCAGGTCAAAGAACTTCACCACTTGACAGTTCAATTTAGTGTCGCTAGTAGAAAAGCACAATATGGCTGCCTGTCTGCAGGTCCGGACGGCATAAAGGTTAAAAAAAGGACGTAAAAGATTGAACCTCAGGTCCTTTATGCTGGGGCAGATGCAAATCACATGAATTATATCTTCTTTGCCGGTTTTGCACATGCGACACTGATGTGAAGGGTTGTTTCTCTCCCAAGGTGGAAGATGTGGAAGTATGGGAAGTACACCAAGTCGTAATTTTAGGAATTTTTCTTTAACATTTATTTTCATGCCAATACTGAAGTACGCTTGTGGCCGCAGTTTCTCATAAGCTCCCACCGTTAGCCATCCATGTGCTCGGTTTGCTAGGTCTTTCTTGTCTTCTATCGCTGAGATGATGTTGGCTGATTTTTTAGCTACTTTTTTAAAGGACAAGAGATCGATTGATGTTTCCCAGGTATCAGTCAGGCCTAGAACTTTGAGCGATTCATATAGGTAGGCTCTCGGCGCGAGGTTGCGGTGCCGAAGTAGTTCTTCCCATAGGTTTGCACATAGAGATCCTGCATCTGCGTTGCGAATTTTATGCCAATTTGTTGCATATACGCTCCGCCTCTCTAGAGTTTGTTTCAGGATACCAAATTCTAATCGAATCTGAGCCGGGGAAACGTACTTGGGAAGGTTGAAAATAGCCCTGTATGAATTGGCAATGAGTGTGTCCAGTAATGCCGCATCCTTGCCGTGGTGTGATTCACTCCCGTATGTGAGAGTCGGTTTTAATTTGGCACTCAATAGATCGAGAAGAGGTTTAAGTGTCAGATCAGGTAGTTTGCCATTTAATGATTTTAGAGCCATATAAGTCATTGTAGCCTTCCCTCGCAAAGATTTAAACTGCGCCCTCGAGGTGTTATTAGAGTCCAGGATTACTCCCAGGTACTTATATGTGGTGACCTGGTCAAGATTTTCGCCATTCAAGTAACTAAATAAATAAATTAAATAAATAAAATGGCTTCAAGCATCCTTCAGGGACCTACCAGAAGACCGCATACCAGGACATCCCCTAATCTGAAGGCTCCATACCCTATACAAGGACATCCCAAACTATGAAAATCCCAACCATGCCCTAAACCAGGACATCCCTTACTTAGAAGACCCCATACCCTGTACCAGGATATCCCGTACTGCCATCAAACCTGGGGGTATATTATCAAGAAAGGCAATAACCTTATCGCCGCTTTAGCGGCAGGAAACTGCTGCTAAAGCGGCGATAATGGGCTTGATAATATGAATTTGAGAATTCCCATAGAAGCCCAGGTTCTGGTGTTAACATGGACTACTATTGGAATTCTAAAGGGCATATTTCTTGATAATATGCCTCCAGGTTTTTCACATGTCTTGCTTCTTTCCTGTCTCTCTCTCTCTCTTTCTCTCTCTCTCCTCTCTGTCTCTCTCGGTCTCTGTTTCTCACTCCTCTCTCTCCTGTTCCATCTGCCCCTCTCTCTCCTTCTCTGTCTGTCTGTCTTCCTCTCCCTCCCCACCTCTCTGTCACTCTCTCTTCTTCTCTCTGTCTCTCTCTATCTCCCTTTGCTCATGTCTGCCGAACATTCTCCGACCTCCATGTTCAGCTTCCAGTCCGCCTGGCCTGTACCACAGACCCTTACACCACCCCCCTTGACATCCACAGACCAACAGAGAAGACATACTGTCAACAACTGACAGGGACGGGGGCTGAAAACAGGGAAGATGCACAGGTTATTGTATGGACAGATGAGTAATGACAGATGGGCATGTCACAGCCGGACAAGCAGTGTATAGATCACTCAGATTGGATACAACATTGATTGTTGGAAAGAACATTCTGAAATAAAAGTTTTCCAACGTCAGTAGGTGGGAAGATGTTATTAACCTCATGGATGCTGAAGACCTCCCTCTCCTGTGCTGGGCCATAATGTTAATGGGTGTGGTCATGACAAGCTCAGCTCGTCATGAGCACCCTAGAGGTATATGCCATGATGAGCTGAGCTCGTCATGAGCATCGAAAGGGCGAACAGCATTTCATGATTTTGCCCCCAGTCAGCACTTGAACTGCGACTTTTTAACACAATGTGAAAGACACACAAAGGAAGTTTCTGGTGTGTGCTGAGTCGCAATGAAAGTGTACGATAATCAATATTTGGTTTATTAAAATCCTGCCATTAGTCTGTCTTCTGTTTCTATGCCCCTGGGTGGGCGCCCATCGTTCGAGGGGGCGGAAGAGTTGGTGATCACAGGGACCCCCTGGCTGCCCCCCAGGTGTGAACATTGAACACACCTGTAGAGGCGTGTCCTCGGCGGAGGGGGAGGGGCTTACAGCCCTCTCCTCGCCCATGCACGAGGCTGCACACAGACCTGACAGACTAACGGCTAGGGCGCTCGACCTCGGACCTGGGGATCTGGGTTCGAGTCTCGGTAACGACGCCAAAAACCTCCTGTGATTCTGGGCAAATCACTTAATCTCCCCGTGCCTAAAAATGAATGTGTGTCCGTCCTCATGTAACGTAACTGGTGCTCATGTAAAGCGCTCTGATACCCGATTTGGTTCGGGTCTAGTTCGCGCTATATAAAACTCTGCAAAAATAAATAAATAAATAAATAAACCACAGACCACCTGTGCCCCCCCCACACAGCACTCAGCCTTGATGATCACACCAGACAGGAAGGGAGTCATCGCCAGCAGAAGAGAATGGAAAAGACCCATATCAACCCATGATGCAGCAGAAAATGATTCTCCAAAAGAAATAGCGCTGAGTGGCCCTGTAGAGAGAGGCGAGGAGCTTTACCTCCGTGTAAACCTTGTCCAAGGACACTGGCTCCACCTTGAATAAACATGAACATACATGCTGAATTTGAGTACATGGGGACGGGGTCACGTGCCCCACGGGAGCCCACACGTCAGTGCTGCTTTGGGTAATGAGTAATCTGACTGTGTAGTGTGTGCCTCAAATATTTTTGTAAGTGGTGATTAAAGGACACATTCTGGAACACAGGGGTGACACCCTCACTCTACCCCCCTCTCACAAGGAATACATCTTTGCCACCTGGCTGGAACTACAAGTGGAAATGGGGCAGCCCTAGCCCCCACGATGCTGGGTTGAGCCGAGCCCTGGGGGCCCCTGGCCTGAGAGAGCTCCTGACTCAGATGAGCACACAGCCCCAGTGACGTGTATATTTGTTTCTCACAGTCACACTCAATGTGACATCTTACCTTAAACTACACTGTGGTGGTGGCTGGCCTGGGCTCCTACTGTAGGGATTCTGCAAATCGCCTGGCACAGCAGCACTGACTCGTGACTCCCCTGCTGTGCCAAGACTGTCTGTGTCTCCCTCCACTCACTAGTCTAAGGGTGTGGTGGTGGCACGGGTCAAAAGAGCACAGCGTGGGGGCTGGCCCAGGGCCGTCATTGGTAGTGCTATAAGATTGACGGCCCTGGGACCCACAAACTGCTTGCGCCACCGCCGCGCATTGCACCATCATCACCACTGCTAGTAGGTGGTGGTGCGTGCGTGGTGTGCAGTGACTGCAGTATTCGTTCTAAGCAGCAGGGGCCTCATTTATGAGGCCTTGCGTCAGTTTTGCGCTTCCGATGCGTCACTTTTTGTGACGCATCGGCGGCGTAAAACATGCATCCTGATGCGCACTATTTACAAAGTGACGCATCTAAGCAGATGCGTCACTTTGTAAACCCCTGCGCTACATTATACCTGCGTCAGGTATAATGTATGCAGAGGGGGCGTTCCCCTGCAAAAAGCCTCGTAATAGTGACGCAGTGAAATCTATGAGATTTCACTTCGTCACTTTTAGGACGCTGTTGCGTCACAATCTTGCACCTGCCTCACAGCAGGCGTAAGACTGACGCAAGCCCTTTCACATGGGGCTTTCCCCGTGTGAAAGGAAGCATTGCTGGAGTTGCGTCACTTTTGTGACACACTCCAGCAATGCGTCACTTTTGCGCCTACAGATACGTCAGAAATACTGACGTATCTGTAACTCCTTGCGACATGATGCGTCATATTATTAATATGACGCATCAATCATGTCGCAGGGAGTGCGCAGTGAAAAGTGACGCATCGCTGTTTTCACGCAGCGATGCATCACTTTTCATAAATAAGGCCCCAGGTGCGCTTGCTCAGTGCAGTGATACGCCCCCTCCCCCCCAGATATGCCGCTGGTTGGGTTCCGTTCCTTTGGCCATCAAATAAGGGAGACTCAACTATACTTGGGATTCAGGTAATATATAAAAAGGGATTGCTGCTGTCTCTGGGCCACAAGACTACTCAAACATTCTTTCGTTTTCACCCTCTCTTAATCCAATCCCGTCACCCAGCAGCCAAACGGAATGTGCCAAAGTACCCCACCACTATTACCGTCACTAGTCCTACATTAGTCAAGCCCCATGTGGACATCTTCCCCAGAGGACAGACCAAAGGTCCGAAATGCAGTGAGGCTATTTTGAATGCTGGCAGATAGATTACATATCGTAATGAATATTTTCAGTTAAGAAAAGTTAACGAGTTAAGAAATCCTCCTTTATAAATATAAAGCAGAGCAGTCTGCAGAGGCGAGGCTGCACTGAGAGCTGTGTTCACAGCGTGACCAAATTGGTGTCACCCCCCACTGATGGTGTCACCCAGTGCGGTCCGCACTCCCCGCACCCCCCTAGTAACGCCGCTGATCCTCCATAAGACCTTCAAATGGATCCCTCCGACTGCAGAAAGACCGTCACCCATACACTCATAACCAGCAGACTGGACTACGGCAACGCCCTCTACGCCAGAATCAACAGAACTCTTCTATGCAAACTCCAAGTCATCCAGAACGCCACAGCCAGATTAGTCCTCAGGACTCTGCGTCAAGAGCACATGACCCAACACATACGAGGCCTCCACTGGCTCCCCGTCGAGAAGAGGGTCACCTTCAAACTCCTCACCCACGCTTACAAATCCCTCAACAAAATCAGACCCAAAGACCTCAACGAGAGACTATCCTTCCACGTACCCAAGAGAAACCTCCGCACCGCCGACCTCGTCTTGGCCGAGGTTCCCCATATTCGCAGAGACAGAACTGGCAGGAGAGTTTTCTCCTACATCGCAGCCAAGACCAGGAACATGCTCCCTGTGAACATCAGACGCTCCCTGACCCTGCACACGTTCAGGAATGACCTCAAGACCTGGCTCTTTGACTGATCTAGAGCCTCACCCTCCACCCCCCAGCGCCTTGAGACCCGAGCTATACAAACCCTTGATTGATTGACTTGGTCTTGGATACCAGTTTCCGTTCATGTGTTGCTCAGTCACAGAATGCACCTGTATCTCCATGTCTCATTCTATAGGCCAGTATTTCTAGGGGCCAGTGCCCTTTTACTTTCCATCACTCCCAGCATCAGTGTGAGGAGTTGTAGTACCTGTCAGGTTGCATCACTGCACATATCGATTTCTTCCAATGCCAGTGTGTTTGCTTCTATTGAGTCTTCAAACAACCACATGCATGTCTCATTCAGTGGCATGGTCAAATGCTGACTCCGTTCTGCATTATGGGAGAATGGCCCCCTGCGACAGCAGTATATGATAAATGTATTTAGGCCCTTGGATTAAATGGGGTTGCCCTGAAGGTAGGGAGAGTTGTACCGTGCAGGGAAGAGGGCTTTTGCGGCCTAATTTAAGTCTGTTGACGCCCTGTCACAGCTTGTGGGACTCCATGTTATACTGTATGTATGCTCCATACCATGTTGATGTTTCTACTAGGCCTGAGCTGAATTTCATTTACGCCAGAGTCATTTTGATAATTCCACGTTACTCTTTGACTCAGAATTGCTGATGATAATGCAATTACTACTACTCAATTGGGGGGAAGGGAATCCTACAACAAGAGCAAATTTTTTGTTCGCTATTTGTGTTCTGCTGCATTTAGCACTATTTCTTACCGCAGTGTGCATTTAAGCATCCATTTTGGATGCAAGAGGACATTTTTGCACTAAGAAATCGCTCAAACCGCAGTTCTACTCCTCTTGCGTAATTAAGCGTAATCTCATAAAATTCTTAGGTAATTCTGCATGAGTATGCTACACTGATTTATGTGAGTTAACCCCCCCCCTTACCTCACCTGGGTCTATCTATTCCAAAGTCAACACTCTCCGAGTCCCCATTAATGTGTGTTTCATTGTAGTATACCTCCACAAGTTACTGTCTTCTCCTATGCCTGTATATCAGTGGGACACAAACACTTGCCGCAGGGTATCTAGTGGCCCAGTAGACTAATGAATCCACCACAAAGATCTGAGTTGAACTTGCTGCTCACAGGTTTGATCATGTGCGTCCTCTCAGCTGATCATATTTACTAAGTCAATAAAATTACTCCCACTGAATTGAGTAGAAAATAAATGTTTTCTAAAATAGACTCCCTTGGGGGCACACCTGTGGTCTACAAAGTTGGCTGCTTTATTATGTTATATAACTTCCCTAATTATGCACAAGGCAAAATCTTACAAATTATTTCACAACCTTCTGATCAATGCCTTTTATGGAGACAATAACTAGAACAAGAAGAAGACTGGAAAGATTTGCTAATTTCAGGTGGGGAGACACCCATCTACTTGCCTTGGTTACACTATGAATGTAATTAATTGCAAACAATAAAATCAACTTTCACTACCCATTATAGAAATAGGCCTGTATCTAATTTTTAAGTTTTCATAATTGGAGTAATTTAGGTAATTATGCGTTACCCTTTGATGCAGACTTACTGGTAATAATGTGATACACCTGCTCGCGTAATTAAGAGTTATTTGCAAAAAACAATCCTAGGTAGAGCACATCTAGCGGCCTTGAGTGGCCACTTCTGCTCGCTATTTGTCTTCTGTCGTATTTAGCGCTATTTCTGAACATCAATCCTCCATTTTGAATGCAAGGGTGCATTTTGGACTAAGAAAATAGTGCTAGATGCAAAGAGTAAGTTGGTGATAATATTTTACTCCAACATCACCTTTAGCGCTATTTCTTATTGCAAAATGCCTTCTCATGCCCATTTGGACATAAATGGGGCCTTTTGCAATAAGAACATAGCACGAAATGCCAGGCATGCACTGGGTGAAAATCCTACCCCAAATGCAATTAACGCGTACAAACAGCTGCGTACGCTTACCATTTATATTCTGTAGCGCTATTTCTTTGTGCAAAATGCATTATTGATCCCATTTTGGACGTGAGGAGGCATGTTTGCACAAAAAAATAGTGCTAAATGCAGAATTACTCTTTTCACGTAATTAGAATAATCTTGCATGATTACACTATACTCAATTACTCGAGTCACGCCCACCCATATCTAGAAACAGAATTCATTCATTTACAGTTACAAATTGCAAACTATCATGAGAAGAGTGAATATAAAGACTGAAAAGAATAAGCTTAAAAGGAAAGCGCAGATGGCTCAGTTGTCCATTGCTGTCATCACTTTCTGTTTACCCAAGGAATCCATCATCAGAGAAGCCATTGGGGAGCTGGACAGGTCCTTCCATTACCCTCACAATCAAAGGGGGAATTCACAAAAGGCCTTAGCAAATTAGGAACAAAGGAACGTGCCACTGCTTCCATGAGTCCGCAGGAACATTACCAGTCCTATTATCGTAACAGGGGAACAGTAGAGCGAAGAAAAGGTAGGAAATTGCTATTTGCTTTGCATGCCACAAAAGGCATGTGCAGACTAGGAGGAGGCGGTGCTGTGTCTAAAGCATAAGAGGGGCTCGCGTTACAGACCGCACAGCAGTCAAATGAAAATGTGCATTCTGGGGAGACATCTCAGAGGAGCGTTAGCAGCTTTGCCAACCGGAGACAGCAATGAGACCCAGAAAAAATAGAATACACTACCTAAGGGCCACATTTTTCAAACGCTAAAGCACTTTCAACAACACAAGCACGGGGTGTGCATTGCTGCAGACAAGCTGTTTGAACTTGCGCCATCTATCCGACTTGCTTTTTACAGGTGGTGGTTCCGGGAATCCTGTTAGCAGGGAAGCAGTGGTGGGCGGACAGACGTTTGACAGGCTTCACCCGGGCTCCGTCGATGCCCACGTCAGAGGTTCGCAGTCAGAGGCGAGCAAGCATTTGGTTTACCAATAGGATTGCTGGCCGAACTCAAAGGCTTCATTCAGCCTCGGGTGCTGAGGAGGACTTCAGACATCAATAACAACAACTGCTATCAAGTCGAAAATAAAGCATGAAAAGCTCAAATAAAATAGTAGAAATAGTAATGTAAAAATGATAAGACAAGATGGGTAAAATATGTCGAAAAACTTCTTTTAATGTTTATTGAAGGAATCGCTGAATACAAACATGAAGGTCTAGGGATCCTATTACCATGTATAGGGATGGTTACAAAGTGGTCTCTGCAGGTCTATCTTTTTGATGTTCCTCGCTTGTTTTCGTGCTGGTAGATCTGACCTCTGGAGTAGCTGAGGCCTGTAGTGCTTACCAGGTCACAGTTGCATGTACCATGCTTTAAAAACACACGAACACGCCTGTTTTAGTCTATTGCCACCATCATTACCACTGTGTGCAAACATTTTGCAATTATATCAATTATAGATATGCAGGAAAGGAAAACATTTCACATTGGCACGAAAAATAAGATACTACTAGAAGTGGTTGATTTCTGCGGTATGGACGTTTCCAATTTAAACACTGGTAAAACACGTATTAAATAATTATGATAGGAGTGGTCTATCAAATCCCAATTCACAGCAAATAGGTAATCCAGTTTCAGAAGAGGACTGAACTGGTCAGATGTGTAATATTAACAGCACATACTAATGTTTTCATATAAAGGATTCTGTGCGTGAGCTCAGCTGCACTGCTGAATAAAAGGGAATTAACTCCTCCTTTATTCACACATAAATAACAGTCCTTTGATGGCAGGGCCAGCAGCTGGTATTTCAAAGGAAGCCCCAAGTTAAAACGATTGACTGGCATGAACCACCAACCTTTACTGGACTATGGTGCATCAGAAGCTGGATGCAATGAGAGCCAATGTTTCCAGTCCACTGAATCCTTCAGACCTGAATTAGATTTTGACATTCCGATATCTTTTCAATATAACAGTTTGTACTATAATTTGTAATTCTTATACTAAATCTTGAGACTTTTCAAAGTCTTCATCTCAGATGACTGAATGGCCAGACCCACCACACCTCGCGTGTCTAGTGATATCCCGTACAAGAAAACACAATGCAACCTGTATCCCTGGGACACTGCACCTCAAAACTGGTTTCTACTCACTACTCTCCTGGAGACCTCCTGTGAAAAATTGCAATATTGTGTAGTCCTCTCCCTCCTTCTCTGCCTCCTACAGCACTCCTACAACAACACCCTATGCCCCCAACCTTCGGTCTCTTTAACCTTATCTCCTCGCCTTCAAAGTGCTAAGCATGGCAAAGCTGAGATACCCGAGGACCAATTTCGTTGCGCGCACTGCATCACCAAATGTGATGCAGTGTGCGAAATGAAATTAGTTTTATTTATTTAAATGTTTACTTGCCTGTTAAACTCCGTAATCCATACATTACTACCCCCCACCCAGCCCTTCCCCCTGCCCACGTCACCTCCCTGCAGTAACTCCTACTGCCGACCGCTACTGGCAGATAACGCATTGATTGTAGGATACTATATGAAGCATGCTATATATTGGCAAACTAGGGGTCCAGTGGCTATCACCCCATTTATTTTGTCTAGTCCAATGATAAGTTTCAGTTGAGTCTATCTCAGGTTCTGGTTTTCTGAATTACGTTGCAGAGTCATACTTGGATAAATGACTTTTTGGGATCAAATGTGGCCCTCTGAGCCCACATCTCAATAACTTTTACAATAGGACCTTGATACACACAAGCCTATTAAGGCCTTTGGACTATACCATATCCGGATGTATGACGTTACAACGCATACTTTTACAACGACTACCATTACAACAAATGTTTTACAACGCAAAAACTTTTACAACGCATACCATTACAACGCAAGATTTTACAACGCAAGTACCTTTACAACGCATACCATTACAACGTAAATATTGGTAAGTATATAATATTTTTTTTAATATAAATTATTTTAAATTATTAAAATATAATTAAATTTTATTTAATTTTATTTAATTAATTTAATTTAAATATAATTGTAATTTATTTTTACAAATTAACCCTGTACCCTAAAAACCCAAAACTGACCCTGAACCCAAATTTATTTTTTTATAATTTAAATTAATTTAAATTATTAAAATATAATTAATTTTTAATTAATTACATTTAATTAATTTAATTTAAATATAATTTTATTTTATTTTTACAAATTAACCCTGTACCCCCAAAACCCCAAACTGTCCCTGAACCCTAAAAATACCCCTTTACCCAAAAACTGAAAACTGACCCTGAACCCTAAAAATACCCCTTTACCCAAAAACTGAAAACTGACCCTGAACCCTAAAAATACCCCTTTACCCAAAAACTGAAAACTGACCCTGAACTCTAAAAATACCCCTTTACCCAAAAACCCAAACATATAATATTTTAAAAATAATTATATACTTACCAATACTTACGTTGTAATGGTATGCGTTGTAAAGGTACTTGCGTTGTAAAATCCTGCGTTGTAATGGTATGCGTTGTAAAAGTTTTTGCGTTGTAAAAGTTTCGTTGTAATGGTAGTTCGTTGTAAAAGTTGCGTTGTAAAGGTTGTTTCCCCCATATCCATTATGGTGTGTATTCCTGTTTCCTTCCTCACCCCTTTTTTATTAATATAGAACACATTTTGGGGAACATGCATCAACATTGCAAATACCTAATTGCGAATTCCTGAGAATTGCAATTAGGTAATCGCAATTTACACCATGCATGAAACTCAAAGAGTTTCAGATTGCGATTCCTAGGGGGTCGCAATAGCAAATCGCTCTACCTCATTAATATTAATGAGCTAGATCGTAATTGGCATCCCACTAGTAATCGCAAAAATCACAGGGATGGTGGCCTACTGAGGTCAGCAGACCACCATGTCTGTGATTATTTTTAAATAAGTTAATCTTTTTTTTTTGTAAAGCAGCCCGAGTTCCTTAAAGGAATATGAGATGCTTTACAAAAAGTAAAATGAAAAGTTTTCTTAAAATTTTTTAAGAGCAGGCAGTGTTCCTTAGGACCACTGCCACTCTTAAAAATGCTTTTACAACCATTTACAAAGGGGAAGCAGTCCCTCGGGGACCCCTTCCCGTTTCCGAATGGGTTACCACCCTACTTGAAGTAGGTGGTAATATGCAAATGTTTTGCGACCGCATTCATGGTCACAAAACATTCAGGCATACTGTAAGGATTCAGTATTTAGAAGGGACGCCCTTAACATGCCCCTTCCAAATACCAAATCGTAAAACCCAATTTGTGATTCGCTAACAGGCTACTGAATCACAATTTGGGTTTGATGCATGTGAAAAGCCTTTTTTGTATTCGCAAATGGGTCGATTCTGAGAATTGGCCCGTTTGCGAATACAAAAATGCTTCATGCATGCGCCCCTATGATTCTTGCAAGCGTACTAAAAAACATTCACACTTGGCACTCACGCTGTCTAACAGTTCATTTTCCCAAATAGAGCATTATTACACCAGGTGTTTTCCTGCCCTTTCTTTCTTATTTTATATTCTGTTACCCTCTATCACTGTTTTGTATATAAAGATAATAGTGGTTGTAGAGATAGGGGTCTTAATATTGATCTTCATGTTTAATTTCTAGCCCTGAAGAAGTCTGTGGACATTTCCATGTAGACAAAACACTTGTTGGCTAGGAGGCTCGCAGTCTGTACCACCAATTATTTACTGCTATTGTAATGTTTTGAAGTGATTGCTTGTGAAAAAAAAACTTGGAACAATTAAAGAAGAAGAATTCTACGAAGAAAATGTATGTGGACTTTCTTTGAATATATTGGACTGTTAAAAATGGGGGTTTATAGTTGGCAATGGTTTGCACCTTTGTCCAAATAGGGACCCTTGCTTCTAGTCAGGGTAAGGAGCTACACTTTTAAAATAACACCTGCTCACCCCCTTGGTAGCTTGGCACGAGCAGACAGGCTTATCTCAGAGGCATTGTGTAGAGCATTTGTGAACATATACAGTAATACAGTGAAAACACTACAAATGGACACCACACCAGTTTAGAAAAATAAGTAATCTTTACTACATTTAACACATGACCCAATAACAAAAATCCACAATACTATAATAAAAATATGACTTTAAAATGGTAGAAATAGCTTAGTTCATTGTAGATGGTAAATGCAACACTTTACTCTCAAAGTACCTTGGATGTGTCACACAATACAAACAAAAGGGTTGCAGGGAAGGCGATGCGTCTGTTCCTTGCTTCGGGAGGTGATGCGTCTGTTCCTTATTGCAGCGCAGGGGAGGTGAGGAGCCGGTTCCTTACCGGAGAGGAGGTGATGCGTCAGTTTCTAACTGTGTTCCGGTTACGATGCGACAAGATGGCGCCTCGATGGGATGAGACGATCCGGTGCGACCTAATGGCGTCTTGGATGCGATGCGACAATGTGGATGCGATGCATGCATGCCCGACGGCCGTACAGCGAAATCGATGAACTTTGGAGCCGCAACAGGCCCTGTTTCTCCGGTGATGTGGCGGCGACCTCTACAGTGGCAGCACGCTTCTCTGGTGATGCAACACAATTCGTCTGTGATGCGACGGCGAACAGCTGCGGCACGCTTCTTCAGCAATGCGACGGCAACTGCTGAGGCGGCGACACGCTTCTCTTTGCATTGCGCTTACAGCTCCCAGCGACATGCAGTCTCACAGAGCGCCCAAACAACAGCAGGCAACCCACTGCAGGTAGAGTTCCCAGCAAGGGAATTCAGGGGGAGCTGGTGGTGAAGTCTTTGTGTCCCCGAGACTTCAGAACAGGAGTTAGGCTCAGTCACAAGCCCTTGGAGATCTTCCTCAAGATGATAAAGTACACACAACAAAGTCCTTTTTTCCTTTCCTTGGCAATAAAGTAACCACTGCAGGCCAGCCTCAATAGCAAACAGCATAGGGGCAGTAATCTTCCTTCAGCTTCTCTGGTTCTTCTCCTTGGCAAAGGTTTGTCTTGATTTCCAGAAGTGATCTAAAGTTCTGGGGTCTGGGCCCCAATATTTATACTGCAAAATCCTTTGTCCTCTGAAGGTAGAGGGTGCCTGTACGTACTCAAAACCAGTTCTTTCCTCCTGGGTGCAGCTTCCTGGCAGGAGCATTGTTTGAGAGCAGACCTGGCCCAGGTAGCTGAAAGGAAATCTCCCCCCCTACTTTCTATTCTATGAGAGCTCAGGTCAGTGAAAGGAAATCTTCGCCCCCTACTCTCTATTCTATGAGGGCTCATGGCAGTGAAAGGAAACCTCCTCCCCCTAGTCTCCATTCAATGCAGGCCCTATCCAGCCCAGCCATGACCCATTAGACTGCTGGAGCCAAGGCCCTCTCCAGCCCCCTGTCACTCACAAACCAGACATGGAATACACAAACCTAGCAGAGACATGCTAGATGGTCGGGGAAGAAAATACCTACTTTCTAAAAGTGGTATTTTCAAACACAGAATGTTAAAATCACCCTCACTAAAAGATGCATTTTAACATTCTGAGTTCAAGCATACTAAACTTGAATTTCTACCTTGTTCCCTGGGTCAGTTAGGACTGTCCATTCTGGCCTATAGAAACAGGTAGCCTTGCAATAGTGAAAAACGAAATTGGCTGTAATTCCCTATCAGGACATGCCACACACATCAGGGCATGTCCTACCTTTTACATACAATGCACCCTGCCCTTGGGCCTACCTTAGGGGTGACTAATATGTAGAAAAGGGAAGGTTTAAGGGCTGGCAAGTGTGTGCACTTTCCAAGTCGACAAGGCAGTCCCAGACTGCACACTCGCTCTGCAATGGCAGGCCTGAGCCATATTTTACAAGCTGCTTCTGAAGGTGGCACAACCAGTGCTGCAAGCCCATCAGCAGGATTTGATTTACAGGCCCTGGGCACACATGGTGTACTGTACTCGGGTCTGAAAAGTAAATCAAATAGCCAATCATGGAGTCACTAATCCATTACAACAATTTACAATAGGGAGCACTTGCACTTTGGCACTGAATAGCAGTGGCAAAGTGTCCAAAGCATCTAGACCAGCAAAAACATAGAGAAAACATGGGAGGCAACAGCAAAAAATGGAAGGGAGACCCACACCAATGGTGCCAGGTCTTACATGGACCTTCTTTGCTTAGGATATTAATGATTTTGTGTCAATTTATGAGTGGACTTTTTTGCCACCTCAGCTGATAACGGTGGGTGGTCGTTATCTAATACCCTTGAGCATTTTAGACCTGTTTATATGTACTTCACATGACGTAGCGCAAGTTGTACCCTTCCACTCTTTTCACGATATTCTGCCCATGTGTTAAGACGGCACTGAGACTGCCTGGAAAAGGATTAACAGACTGCTGAATACACTGGATTGTTGCAGTGCATCCACCCGAGTCGCACATGCCATTTGGAGTCCTCAGTCCAGCTGCTTGGTGACTTGGAGGTGGGTGTGAGATCTGGGTCCTAATTCTGCTCAAGTGCTGCATCTGCCTTGAGGAAAGAGGCCATCTTGCTACAAAAAATTGATGCTGGAAGTGTGACAGTGCAAGCAGGGGCGGCCTTAGGCATGTGCAAGCTGTGCACCTGCACAGGGCCGCCAAACCCCAGGGGCTGCCACGCCAATACTGTAGTCTTGTGCTGACTATGCCTAAGTGTGAGGAATTATGACGTCGAACGTTCATGCGTCCTCGTGCACACACCAATTATATTTTGGCTCCTCAACCGGCACCAGCGTTTTCTAAATCCTGAGCTACGGCCGGCATTGTAAGGTAAGCGAGCTTGCTGCTCGATACCCCTCTTCTTCATTTGTCCCATGCTGCACCAGACAAGGCACACACCCATAGCTGAACCAGCTTTTTACCGATTCTTTTTGCTGCACGATACCCTACGTGTCCTGTCTGAGGATTAGACGATGGCCTACCGCCCCCACCTCTCTCATTTATCAGGAGGTGTTCGCCCCACCCCGCCTTTAAATAATACCGCAACAGCATGTGCCCATTTTTGTAAACCTCTGCCGGGCGGGGAACCTTCTCTAACTCAGGAGGCCCCTTCCCCGCATACAATGACCATGTTTGACTGTGTAACCATTGCCAGCATTTATGAAACGCAAGCACGCCCCACGTTTGGTTTAAATCATGTCGCCCCTACCTAGCCATTTTACCCTTTGCCAGTACCAGTAATAATTGTGAGTAGGCGCACGTATTTTAGGCTACACTCAGCCTTTCACGATATGGTATCGATATTAATGTTTCTTGGCAAAGAGGCCACCGATTCTTTCTCTGTGGGGGGGGGGCTGTGGGTCCGGTGCCCCTGTCATGTCCTTGGCACTGCAGCCGTCTGTGCCAGTCCCTCACATTGTGTGTCACAATACCCTCCTCCTCCTAAATTTTATTGTTCTGAGACGAATTCGGAATGGTAGGAGCAGCCGCAGGTACTGGTCATCTAACGCCTTTTCTGGACGTTTTATTAAAACACCTTCCTGAGCTCCGGGGGGCTCCGTCCCGCCCGGACCCCCTCTTCCGGGGCCCCCTACCTACGCTGCCTGCCCAGGGCCGCCATGAGCCTAGAGCCGCCCCTGGTGCAAGAGGATGCTATTGAGAAGAGGAGGCCACACCTTTGCAGACAAGACAAAAATCTACCGCCACTGGGAGACCTCGTGGGAGCATCAGGCCTGAAAGTATATGTGGAAAGTCCTCTGTCCCTGAAGCTCTTAGTGTGTGCACTTGGTAGCCCCTAGAAGGATATTGAGTTTACTCAGTTCTCTTCCCTAGCCTGGGACTGTTTGGCTGGTTCGCCAGTGAGGCTGTAAGCTTTTCAACACCCAAATCACTCTGCATCCTACCCAGCGGTCATGGAGATGTTTGAATTTAAAACCCAACTTCACGGTTCTTTTGTGTAACTCTGCGTGGGAGCAGCATTTCAGGAAAGAAAACATTAACTCTTTACTTTTTGGATGCGCAATAAATGCCTTGTTGTCACAACCAATAGGCAGTGGGTAACTGAATGATTGAGAATAACCCTTTGTTAAAGTCAACATGCGGTGTCGCATTGCTTTATCTCTCTGTTAAAGTCTGTAGGCAAAGGCTGGTTTATTAAGGAAACCTGTTGTTAAAGCAAAAAAGCAGTAACTTATTGGTTTCAAAAACAACTTGTCAATGTCCATAGGCAGTGGCTTAGTAACCATGACAGCCTGTTGGCAAAGCCTGTAGGCATGGCGCATTGATTATGAAAACCCTTTGTCAGTGTCAGCATGTAAGAGTTCTGTGAACTGTGTAAAGCCAGTAGTACATTTTGAGGTGTTTCCCCGTGGCCAATTATTTGTTCATGTGCAGATTTTTGCTGTGTGCTGAATAAAGCATGTGCTCTTTTTTAAGCAAAAGCACTGCTGGAGTGATAGCATTATTTCGAGTTATTATGCTCAATGCTGAGTTTCTAGCCTGTGTTTCTAGCCTCTGCCGTGCGAGCTAAGGGTCACGTGCTAAAACAGGGATGTACTCAGTGCTCAGCTTTGGGTCCAATAGTAAGGTGGCCGCTGACCCCAAGGGTAAAAGACTCAGATTGACATAATTGAAGCCCAGTAGCCCCTGACTGCCCAGGCAATCCCCACCAGTTCTCAGAGTAACAGAAAGGCGATTATGGGAAATATTTTTAAATGTCCAGTAATGAAAAAATACAAGTTACACCAACGTTGCATGTAACATGACTACAATGCTATTCCTGTGGGTTGCACAATATTTGAGAAACCTAGACGCCAATGCCACAATTATAATTTTGGGGGAATCAGGCAAAAATATCAGTCATTTTCCAGATCTATGAAAGTTACCAACATCGTTGCACAGCTTGTAAACACAAAATGTATGTTTAGTTAATTTAGGAATAGAAGTCACTTGTGTAAATTAAGGCTGATCTGTTCACAGAAGCCCCACTGCCGGGCGGGTCTGGGGACAAAGATGTAATCAGACCAAATACTGTCATTTGGTCCTGTAGTGAAAAATCAATATAGGAAGTCAGGCTGGCAGCCAACAGGGTGCAGAATAGATAAAAGTCGCATTAGGTCTACAGTGGCAGAGTACTAGAGACGGTCATGTCAACAAGTTATTAAAGCCTCGTATGGGTGTATAATTGCAGCTAGCAAATGTTTGCGACCAGGTACTTTATATCACACTGCAACTATATAATTTGTCAATGGTCTAAGGTGGGCCGAAACCATGGACTGATGTCAAGAAGGTATACATATGGGCAAAAGGCTTATGGGGCACCACAGAGCAGGTGGACTAGCAGTAGTTAAGTGTTCCTGCTGCATCACTAACCCACGCAAATTAACATTTCTCGTTACAATCCTTACATTAACTTTATGCCGCTTAAAACACCTTACCAGACAATTATGCCAGTGAGCAATCATGGTAGCTGCTGCATCCCTTTATGTTTACAATAAGTCCACTGCAGAGGGCCCCGCGATAAGGGGTATAGAAGACCTTAATGGGAGGAGCACGCCTACTTCTTACCTCATGCTGGATGCAATGTTATGTTATGTTATGTTAATCGGGGATTTGTAGAGCGCACAGCTACTCAACAGAGTGTCCCGGTGCTGTAACAGAAGAGACATGAGAGCAAAACTGCAAAAGCCAAAAGAGAGCCAAAAATCTAAGGTAGCTGCTGAAACAACCAGGTTTTTACCTGCTTTCTAAACTCCAAAAGAGTCGCGGTCTGTCTTAGCGATATAGGCATACTATTCCAAAATCGGGCCAATTGAACCTGGAAAGACTGACCTCCACAGCGAGCTCTACAGAAACTCTGTGTTGTGATCAAATATTGGTGAGCTGATCTCAACGATCTGCGAGGAGTGTAGAAGCAAATTCTATTTCTGATGTATTGTGCCCCTACCCCATGAAGAGCCTTGAAGGCAAGAGTCAGAGCTTTGAAACGGATTCTCGCCCAGATTGGGAGCCAATGAAGTTTCTTTAGATGGGGAGATATCCGTTCTCTGGCTCCTAGCCTCAAGACTGCTCTGGCAGCCGAGTTTTGCACAATCTGCAGCCTATTTGTCAAATACTCCGGCAAACCAAGATATAAGATGTTAATATAGTCTAGTC
Source organism: Lissotriton helveticus (assembly GCF_964261635.1). Taxonomy (NCBI): domain Eukaryota; kingdom Metazoa; phylum Chordata; class Amphibia; order Caudata; family Salamandridae; genus Lissotriton; species Lissotriton helveticus. The sequence continues at coordinate 212,283,890 of NC_136062.1, read as the reverse complement.
TAGAGGTAATGAGGGCTTGCACCACTGACTTCCTATGCATCATTGCTAACAGATAACGACATTTCCTGATCATTTTCAGAAGTCCGAAGCAAATGCCGGTTGCTGACTGCACTTGAATTTCCATGGATAGCCTATCATCCATTTTTACTCCCAAATTCCTCACTGTATTGACTGCCGCCTGTGGGTGCGACATTGCATTTGGCCACCACTGTTTCCAAACATCCAGAGGAGGAGGACCAAAAAAGATTATCTCTGACTTTTCCGGATTACATTTAAGTTGGTGTAATTGAAACCAGGGAAACACCTCCGTCAGACACTTTCTAATCCTCTGTCCGTTGAAGTCTTCCCCCTTTCTACACGTGAACAACAACTGCGTGTCGTCCGCGTAAGATATAATCTTTGCCCCACCTGCCTCCGCTAACTTTCCTAAAGGGGACATATAAAGTAGCGGGCTCAAAATAGAGCCCTGAGGGACCCCCACATTCAAGGGGGGAATCCTGGCTGCGAAAGGGGGGGACCAGACCTCTTGTGTTCTGTCCTTCAAGAAGGAAGTAAACCATTTCAACACCATGCCACCAAAGCCACATTCATGCAGTCTCTGCAACAGATGGTCATGTGGCTAGGTGTCGAAAGCGGCGTGGAGGTCCAAAAGAATCAAGACAATTTTTCCTCCCTTGTCAAGGGTCTCTCTGATGGTCTCTGAGACCTCTAGTAAGGCCGTCTCCGTACTGAAGTTGGAGCGGAAACCTGATTGACTGGTATGAAGAATATTATTAGTTTCCACAAAGTTGGAAACAACCGAGTGGACATATTTTTCCAGTGTTTTTGCGAAAAACGGAAGGAGGGAAATGGGTCTGCAATTGGCGGGAATCGTCTGGTCTGCTGAGGGTTTCTTGAAAAGTGGGATTATTTTGCCGTTTTTCCATTTATCCGGAACTTGACCTGTACCCAAAGATAGATTCAGGATACTATTAACTGTGGGATTCAGTGTCTCTGCCATAGCCGCCAGGAATTTAGCCGGGCCAGAATCTGACGGAGAGCCCGACTTCAACCCCTTCATTATTTGCAGAGAAGCTTCCAACGAGACTGAAGGAAAACAGGAAAGAGAAGCGTTTCCTGATTTATGGAAACTATTATATATGGGGGAATCTTTCTTTCCAGATCTGTCCTGCGGGCCGAACGTGGATTGAATATCAATAATTTTAGTATAGAAGAAATTGGCCAATTGGTTAATCCGGTCCCTAGAGAAGGAGGGATGATTGGTTCCCACCTTAAGTGTTGAGAAGCTTTTCACTATGCTGAAGAGTTCTTTGCTTTTATTCCCAGCAGATTCAATTTTCCTGGCATAGAATAATTTATTTTCCTCTTGTATCTTCCTGTGATCATTTTTTATAGATTGTTTATACTTTTCTTTGCTTTCTGTGCTGTAATCTCTCCTCCAGGCTCTTTCCAGCCGCTTGCAGTCTTTTCTAGCCTGAGCTAGATTAGCATTAAACCACGATGCAGACCGCTTGGCCAGTGTCGCCGGGCGGGTAATCACGGGGCTAGAGTCCTAAAGCCTTGATTGACCCAGTTTTCAAGCTCCTCTGCCTCCCTATCTATATTTCCACATGACTCAAAGGGGTGCTTAGCTAACTCCTCTTTGAAGGCTTCTGGTGTAATTTTTGACCATGGCCTATAGGAAATTTGAGCTTGCCATGCCTGGGCTTGTCGGCTTTTAACTATTTTCTGGACCGTAAAGCCAATCAAGAAATGGTCAGACCATAACAGGGGCAGTGGGGCCTCGGTATGGATTGAGAAGTTGGCAAAATTCTGATCCAGAATATGGCCCTTATTGTGAGTGTGGGATGTCACATAAGGGCGGAGATTCAAAGCACCCATAAGCTCCAGAAGAGCGGTAGTATTGGCCTTCTCCTGATTGTCCAGGTGATATTAAAATCCCCAAGGACAAGAACATTTTTAAATCTAGGGGCCAGCAATGCTATAGAGTCACCAAGCGTTTTCAGAAAGGCCCCTGTGTGACCAGGGGGTCTGTAGACTAGTACTCCTGCTATACATTGATGTGGGGAGAGAGTACATTGAAAGCTAAGGTGTTCTGCCCCATCTATCTCCTCCATAACAATGGAGGAGATAGAGAGTCCCGTCTTGCTGATAAGTGCAATGCCTCCCCCTTTAGTGCCCAACCGGTCCTTCCTGAAAATCGAATAGCCCGAGGGGATTGTTATAGCTATTGAGGGATTGGAGTTTTCTGTGAGCCAGGTTTCATTCAGAAACAAAAGATCAGGGTCTTTTTCTGTCAAAAGGTCGTGAATGTGTAGATGATGTTTATTCATGGAGCGGCAGTTTAGCAGAAGGCCTTAATAATCTCGTGGTTGTAAGTGTCGTTGCTCAAGTTGTACAGTGGATCGGTAGCAAGATTATTCTTTAACACATCCCTAGGCATCTCCCAATTACACTGTTTACACCTCTGAAACGAAGTATCCGCACCTGGAAAAGTAACATACATACAGCTAGTAGTATTCCTCAAATTCATTAAGGCCTCTCTATCATAGCCAAAACCAACAGGGTGTCCTGCGCCTCGTCGCTCCGTGGCGCTGACTGGCGCAGACAGGCTTGCCTTTGGTGCGCCATTGGCGCGCCCGCTGCACCCGCTGCGCGCGGACGCTGCATCCGGTGTTTAATGGCAGCGTGGGCTAAAACAATTAGAATGCTGACCATAGGAGGCGGGTCCGCTCTAACAGGCGGGGACCGTGGCCATGCGTTAGAGTAGTGTGCTTTAAATTCCCCTCAGTGTTTTTACAGAGACAAAGGAACCCAATGAGTAAGCAAGGACCCTGGGTATTGACTATTTTTAAGAACAATGGTCCTTGAGTCGTCACTAATATATGAAAAAGAATAACATATAGACCTCAATGGGTGCTATAGAAGTTCTATGTCCAGCCGGACAAGGAATTTAATAAAGTATTAATTGAAAAATGTATATGCAAAATACAAAACAGCACGGAAATGATAAAAGGACACAATCCTGCATCCAACGTGGGGGAGGAAAAAGTTTACATGCAGGAAAAACAAATACATAACATACAAGGTTTAAACAGGCAACAAGAGAGCAGTGGTTGCTTGGTATGGTCATTAAGTCAAGCAAGCTAACCAACAACAGTTACCACCACTTAATTCAATGTAAGCAGGAGCGGTACTGATTAAAGTCGACTGCGTTTCGATCCCACGCTCTTAGGATGAGGGGATCATCATCAGGACTAAGAAAAATGCAATGCCTGATACATTAAATCGATGCTTCTCCGGGCAGAGCAAAAGGATGGGCACTGCCAGTCATATAATTCAATATCCTTAGGGGGGTTCCAGTTCCAATGTCGGCACCGGGGTGCGGATAGTAGCAAAATGGATTGCTTTAGGAGGCTCATCCTGGACGAACAGCCTTACGCGGGGGTGTTTAGTTCAGGGAGCAGTATAACCAGTATAACAGACATACAGACACTAACACACCCACTCAAAAAAGCCACTTTCACACCGAGTCAGTCTGCCATACAGCTACTCATACACCTATACAGTCAATCAAACAGCCACTTACTCACCCATACAGTTACTGCTCACTTACTCATACAGATACTAACACATGTACTCATCCATTCATATAGCCACTGACACAAGCACGCACTCACTCATACAGCCACTCTCACATTCACCCACTCACCCATATAGTCACTCACCCATACAGTCATTCACACACCCACACAGTCACCCATACACCCACTCATACAACCCATCACTCGTCTATACAGCCTCTCACATACCCACACACTAACCCATATGCCACTGACACAACCACTCACTTACCCAGACCGCAAAACACAATGCCACTCACATAATATATGTTAGAAATAGTTTTAATAATTAGCAGCACACAAACTAAAGTAATGTAATCTTTGTAGTATCTTAGTATAATGTTTAATACTCAGAAACTTTTAGAAAACACTAACACTTACTGGATAATGTCTTCAGTGATGTCATCAGTGATGTCATTTGAGATGTCATCAGTGATGTCACTGACCAGGTCATGAGCGATGTAATATGTGAGGTCATAAGCAGTGCATAGCTCAGGTAACTATAACTGCTGAATTTCTATGGTTTTGTATGAGTGAAATCTGAGGCTAACTATAATGCCCCTGAAACCTTTGTTTTTTTAGTGAGTAATATTACCTACTGGCGGTCGCCAGTAGGTATATATAGTTAGGATTTTTTCTCTATGGGATTTTTGAAAATTCTATGTCTAATAACTTTGCCGTTTGTGGACGGAATTGGCTGAAATTTTCAGGAAAATGGCACATTTTGTTTCTGAGCAGCCTTTGAAAATTTGGGGGGGGTTCGTCAAGGGGGGGCCGAGAAAAAAGGGGGGTCCCAAAACGCGTTTTTCCCATGTTAATTTCCATAGGGCGGTTGGCCTCACTTTTAGCCCGAACGGCTGAATGGATTTGCACGAAACTTGGCAAAATTGTAGGGACTGGTAGCCCGATGTGCCTTTTGTAGGTCTCAATATATGTGCTCCAGTGGATTTTGAGAAATTAACGTTTAAAAAAAGATATATATCTGTAAGCGCGGACCGGGCAGCGGCCTAGGACGCGTACTTTTCGCGCAACGGAGCTTTGTGAAGCGAAGCTGATTGGTTCTCCGGCGTCTGTCAACATTCCAAACAGTCCGTAGTGGCCGCAAACAGTCCGTAGTGGCCGCCATCTTGTCTCTCGGTAGGATCGAGAGACAAGAGGAGGCCAAAGCGAAGGGGCAAATGACCATAAGGGGGAATAGTAGATCCTCGCTGACCCCCTAGGTTTGATGTGGAGGTTTTAAAAGGGCCCCGCGGGGCAAAAAAAAAAAATTATAATAATAATCTTACGGCTGAATGGATTTGCACGAAACTTGGCAAAATTGTAGGGACTGGTAGCCCGATGTGCCTTTGCTAGGTCTCAATATATGTGCTTCAGTGGATTTTGAGAAATTAACGTTCAAAAAAAGATATATATCTGTAACAGCGCACCGCTTCGCGTACTTTTCGCGTTACGGAGCTTTGCGAAGCGAAGCTGATTGGCTCTCCGGTGTCTGTAAACATTCCAAACAGTCCGTAGCGGCCGCCATCTTGTCTCTCGGTAGGATCGAGAGACAAGAGGAGGCCAAAGCGAAGGGGCAAATGACCATAAGGGGGCATAGTAGATCCTCGCTGATCCCCTAGGTTTGATGTGGAGGTTTTAAAAGGGCCCCGCGGGGCAAAAAAAATAAATAATAATAATAATCGAACGGCTGAATGGATTTGCACGAAACTTGGTAAAATATTAGGGACTGGTAGCCCGATGTGCCTTTGCTAGGTCTCAATATATGTGCTTCAGTGCATTTTGAGAAATTAACGTTCAAAAACAAGATATATATCTGTAACAGCGCTCCGCTTCGCGGAGATAAAATTATATCTGTATTACCTAGCTGTTGCTAACACCAGTTAGCGACGGCTAGTAGGAGATAGCGACCATCTTGGGCCCCACTTTGCATGTGAGTGATATTTATCACTAATGACATGCAAAGTGGGCATGCCAAGATGTTAGCGACTGGAAACAGTCGCTAACATCGCTATCTCCTATTATCAACTTTTGGAAATATTCGAGATAAGCGCGAATATCTCCAAAAAGTAACAGCTGCCCTGAGCAGTTCTTAGCCATGTTATCCTATGGGAGGTGGATAACATGGCTAAGAGGATTAGCTCGGTAATGCATGAATATCGCTGAGTTTTCAGCGATATTAATGCATTACGGTCGGTTTTTATCGTATTTGCGATAAACTTTGATAATAGCAAGGTTTATCTGCGATAATTTCTGACGGTAAAAAAATCTTTGCAATGCATCGTTAGGGATAAATATCGCTTAACTTTGGTAATATGCCCCAACGTCTGTTAACGTTCGATTCGAAGGAAATCAGGAAGTGTTGAAAAACATTGTCTGCGCCATCTTGTCTTTTTTCAAATGCCACACTTTTGTCGTGCACGGCAGCCATTTTAGATGCCTTGACCAGACCCACTCTGTGCACGCTGTCGATCCTTAGCATGGCTCCCCACCCTCGCAAGCATCTCCCCCAGGCAGTGGTCACCCCCGCTCTCTGTCTTATGCATGGGTAATAAACCTCCCCCCATCTGCGCTGCTCTTTCCTGAGAATCACACCCTGTGCCCGCCCGACACCTCCCTTTCGCCCTATTCACTACTGCACCCTCTGACACTCCTTTTCCTCTGTGTCCGATTGTCCAGGCTGGTCCTAGGGTATCAGCTAGCCCTGCAGATGTAGTTTATGGCCACAGCTGTAAAGATTCACCCCTCTTCAAAGGAGTTATAGTAGATCAAGGCCCACACTCGATGAGATCCGTCACAGCAGAAGCGTTGCTATTATCTGAAAACCATCCTGTATTGTGATTGGGGAGGGGACCGAGCGTGAAGCGGAAGATTCCAGGGATGACTCTTTGTACATGAAAGTTTTTACAATTATGTGTCACATTAAAAATATATAGCACTCCGACAAAGTAGTAAGATTATAAAACTTTAATAATTTATAAATATATACAAGAAAACAAAAATAGTAATAACATATAAACATTTTTAGGGAAAAACAACAAAGTAGCGGTCGGCTGTGCGAATAGTCCCAACGCAGCACAACGTCCAGATTTCCGGCGTGGGGCGGGTCATCAGTAGCAAACTGTTGTGCGAATAGTTCCAAGGCAGCAGAACGCGCTGAAATCTAGATGACACGAAAGTGATGTCTAGTAAGTTGCCACCCAGCAAATAACGGCGTGGGGCGTCGCGGGGGGTGGGTCTTCAGTAGCAAACTGTTGTGCGAATAGTTCCAAGGCAGCAGAACGATGGCACCAAGGTGATGTCCAGTAAGTTGCCGCACTGGTTTTGGTATCCTACAATGCTGCTCCGAATAACGGCGTGGGGCGCCCCGGGGGAGGCGGCGTGAACGGGCCTCTCCAGGTGGAGTGTCATCTGTTGTAGTGGGGCGCCCCTTTACCGTTTCAGTTGCCATTCCGTCCGTTTTTGGTCCACTGTGTCAAAAGCCGCAATTCAGCTGAGTTGCGCCCACTCTTGCGGTGCAGCGATAGGCGGCTGTCACAGGACTCTCAAAATGGCGGCAGGCTCTTTCCTTTTTGGGCCTGGTCCACTGAAATGGCCCTGGGACACCTTGGAAATCGGACGCTTGTCTGCTAGGTCTTGGACCCCATTCTCGAAAGCGTCCCCTCCGCCTTGAGAATTCATCAAAAGTTTTGGGGGCCCCGACTCCTGCAGGCTTCTGGTGGGGAGCGGCTGCCATGATTGCTCGCGGAATGACTACGACGGAGCTACGAGATGGTGGTGCTCTCATGCTGACGCCAGCTTCAGTCTGAAACATCCAGAAACAAGGTGGGGCTTTCATAGTTTGGAAAAAAAAAAAGTTTTCATCCAATGAAAAGTGTTGTTTTTAGGTCATATGATCAAGCCTTCCATCATTAGGAAACCAAAAGTAAAATGAACCAATGAAAAGTTTTATAAACAAGTCACATGACCTGTTATGCGGCATAGGGTATAAAATGCGGAGAAAATACGTTGGCACGTGAGGCGGCGTCAGTAGCGGACCGATGTGCGAATAGGCCGAAGGCAACACAGCGCGCCAAGATCCGGATGGCACCGAGGTGGTGTCCAGCAAGTTGCAGCACTGGTGTGGCCATCCTACAATGTTGAAAGTCGGCGTGGGGCGCCCCGTTGGCCTGTGAGTTTGCGTCAGTAGCGGACCGATGTGCGAATAGGCCGAAGGCAGCACAACGCGCCAAGATCCGGATGGCACCGAGGTGGTGTCTAGTAAGTTGCCGCACTGGTGTGGCCATCCTACAATGCTGAAAGTCGGCGTGGGGCGCCCTGTTGGCCTGTGAGATGGTGTCAGTAGCGGACTGATGTGCGAATGGGGCCAAAGGCAGCGCAACAATATTTTCTGACTGACACCACAAGGCGCTGAGATGCCAAGATCCGGATGGCACCGAGGTGATGTCTAAGTTGCGGACTGATGTGCGAATGGGGCCAAAGGTAGCGTAACAATATTTTCTGTATGGAAGATACCACTAGGCGTTGAGATGCCAAGATTCGGATGGCACCGAGGGGATGTCTAGCAAGTTGCTGCACTGGTGTGGTCATCCTACAATGCTGAAACTCGGCGTGGGTCGCCCCATTAGCCTGTGAGATGGCGTCAGTAGCGGACCGATGTGCGAATAGGCCGAAGGCAGCACAACGCGCCAAGATCCGGATGTCACAGTGGTGGTTTCATAGTTGAGAGGCACTTCATCTGCAGTGGGGCGCCGAGATCCGGATGGCACCGAGGTGATGTCTAGCAAGTTGCTGTACTGGTGTGGTCATCCTACAATGCTGAAAGTCGGCGTGGGGCGCCCCATTAGCCTGTGAGATGGCGTCAGTAGCGGACTGATGTGCGAATGGGGCCAAAGGCAGCACAACGCGCCAAGATCCGGATGGCACCGAGGTGGTGTCCAGCAACTTGCCGCACTGGTGTGGCCATCCTACAATGCTGCGCCGAAAGTCGGCGTGGGGCGCCCCGTTGGCCTGTGAGTTCGCGTCAGTCAGTGGGGGCTGTTTGAGGATCTGACTGCATTGGAAAGCAATGTGATGCTGTGCGTCGCCCCCAAGATGGAGGTTCCTCGGCTGCAGTGGGGCGCCCCTTGGTGTTTCACTCGCTATGCAGCTGAGTTGCGTGCGCACTTGTGGCGAATAGGCCGAAGGCAGCACAACGCGCCGAGATCTGGATGGCACCGAGGTGGTGTCCAGCAATTTGCCGCACTGGTGTGGCCATCCTACAATGCTGCGCCGAAAGTCGGCGTGGGGTGCCTCGTTGGCCTGTGAGGTGGCGTCAGTAGCGGACCGATGTGTGAATAGGCCGGAACCAGCACAAGGCGCCAAGATCCGGATGGCACCGAGGTGGTGTCATAGTTGAGAGTTCTGAGCAGCGCTTGTAACACTGTCTGAAGCTTATTTGCACCTGCTGCAGCTTCACTATTGCCCTGGTGTGGCCTAAGATCGCCCATGACATAGGCGGCCACCTCCCGGGGTCCGGCGGAACTTTTTTCCTTTTCCTTTGTGCATCTTGTCCCACAATCCGTTTGACCTGAAGACACGACCAGGTCCCTGAATGTGTGCAGGGGGACGCTATTGATTGAATCAAAATGGCGGCTTCACACAAAGCTGACTCAAGCGTTGCTGCTGATGCTATACAGAGAAAAACTGGTTTTCAGTTTGTACATTCTTCAGGATTTTTCCATCCAAGGCTGGTTGAGAGTTTGTATAACAATGGCTTCAGATTTTCAACATACTACTCTTCAACATTCTTCCTAAATGTAACAATGTGAGACTCACTAGGAGAACGGTGTAGTGAGGGCCACAAACGGCTGTTTGTCTTTCCTTTCAAAATGCTGCCAACAATATTTTCGGAATGGAAGACAACACAAGGCGCTGAGATTCGGTTGGCACCGAGGTGGTGTCCAGCAAGTTGCCGCACTGGTGTGGCCATCCTACAATGCTGCGCCGAAAGTCGGCGTGGGGTGCCCGAAGGGGGGGGGGGAGGCGGCGCAAACGAGCCTCTCCCGCTTCTCCATGTGGAGGCAGTTCATCTGCAGTGGGGCGCCGAGATCCGGATGGCACCGAGGTGGTGTCTAGCAAGTTGCCGCACTGGTGTGGCCATCCTACAATGCTGCGCCGAAAGACGGCGTGGGGTGCCCGAAGGAAGTGTCCTTATCCAGGGCATTATCGCTGTATCATGTCCTCCACTAAAATGGCCCTGGGACACCTTAGAACTCGGACGCTCGATTTTTTTTTCCTTTCCTGTACATGCAAAAAAAGGTAAATGCCCGGTACGTTACACGCTTCATCTGCCACGATGAACTCTCCAGAGGAACCGAAAAAAAATATAGTTGTGGTAACTATACCATGCATCGTCATATGGAGAGGTGGCACCAATTAATTATAGTGCTGCATAAAAGAGAGATTTGGAGGAGAACCCCTGACCTGCTAGTACATTCATCAAAGAAGTGGCACTGAGAGCTTCAGAGGCAAGGGAAACGGTCCCAAATTTTTAGAAGAACTTTGGAAAGATTAAAATGACATGTTTAGATTGTGGCAAATTAATTTCATGTGGACAGATGAGTGTTACTCTAATAAATACAGCATATGAACATCATCATAGTCGATGGTTGGTAGAGACATTTTGACTATATCCTGGACCTGCCCGTCCTCGCCCAAAATGGCGCCGGAATAAATGGGACTCGTAACTCCTTGTTGTGTACTGGTTGCAGAACCTTGAAATCACGAGATACGTATGCAGTTTTGAAGCACATGGCGGGCGGGGACGAGAATTGATTGAATATTTCGACATCCCTATTGATATTAAGTTCTGATGTGTTATTGATTACTGTACTGTTGAAAGTTCGAATTAACGTCACCCATGGTACTTGCCCGCAAATGTATATCTAGATAATTTTATTGTAACTGGCCCTGTCGTATTTTAATTATAAAATGTACGTCCACCGATTCCGTAACTGTTAGACACCTTAGTTCTTGCAACCTAATGGCCCGCCCGTTACGTTCCTCTACAGTGTAAATGTCTACTCATCACATACGATTACAGTTTGCTCCGTGGCCGGCCCACGTGGTTATAGGCTCGTATTTGTATAATGAAATTTTCACAATAAAGGTTTTTAAAAGAAAACATGGTAGTAGTATATACATTGGTAAAGTTTGTAATAATAGTCACTGTTTTAGAATCATTAAAAGGCAAGTGAAATAAAGCAGACCAATTACATGAAGGGTAAAAGGTATAATACGAAGGAACGCAGTAAAGATAAATGGTCAAGGGCTGTTGTGTTTTCTATTCCTGCAACATAAAGTGATCGATAAGAATCTCATATTCAGGCGTATCGGCGACTAAGACAGCAGGTCGACCCTCTTTTGCTCAACGGCTCCATCATGGGACGAAGAAACGCTCTTTTTCTCGAAAAAAGAATATATTTTACTTGCAGGACAGTTGTAAAATTTCCGGGAAAGTACATTAGTCTGGAACATTATAACATATATTTAAGAAAAAATAATGTTCGGAAGTAATGAAAAGCGTAATTTTTAGGTCATATGACCAAGCCTTTCATCATTACAATAAGAAAAGTAAAATGAACCAATGAAAAGTTTTATTAACAAGTCACATGACTTGTTATGCTTACGTTACGCGCTGCGCGCCCCGGATGACTTCCGGATGCGCTAACGCGGCGCGTCATATGACGCATTACGCGACAACGCAGGTCCAGAATATAGTCAAAATGTCTCCACCAACCAGCGGTCGGAACACAACCCCTTTCAGCAGGCTAAATAGTTCTGTTAAATGACAACAGAAGGGACAGGCAACAAGAACCATCAGTCAAAGAGGGGAGGGCTAGTTCTTCTCTACCGGGTTACATTGGGGCGCTACCGGAACTGATCGAATTGGTAGTCTACAGTGTTTCTGGATGTTTCAGACTGAAGCTGGGGTTAGCATGAGAGCAGCATCATTTCGTAGCTCCGTCGTGGCCATTCCGCAACCAATCATGGCAGCCGCTCTTTATCGTTATTTTGGGCGGGGTGGGTGGCGGAGCCGAGCTGTTTTGCAGCCATCATTGTGTGGAGTTCAGTTCATCTCACTAGTTTTGTATTTGTCATGAGGGGTTGTTCCTAATGTTTCTATTTTAGCGAGGTCAAAAAGAGATCCCATTAGTGGCCTACTGATTTTGCTCGATTCCTTTTCTTTTTTTTACACGATTTTTCGTTATCTGCAAAGACTAAACAGAGTATTGCGACTCTGTGTTTGTTTGTAAATAGAGAATGAACCAAAGAGAACTAATTCTAAAACAGTAAATACTTGGATAACAATCAATCAAATGGAGAGAGAAGCAGGCACGACGGATTACAACGGGGGCAAAGGCCTGCGTTAACTACCTTTCACTATCTGCAAAGAGAGAGTACTCCTAATAGAAATGAGGGGGGGGGGCACCATTCAAAGCAGATCAGTGTGCATAAACACGAAAATGTTTTCACTTACCACGTACTTGACATTCGACAGCTTATGATATTTGCTATTAAAAAACCATTGAAATTCACTGAAAAAACCATAGGTTATAGACCATATATAGTTAGGAATTAGCATTTACAAAACCTTGAAAATTCACTGAAAAAACCATAGGTTATAGACCATATATAGTTAGGAATTAGCATTTAAAAAACCTTATTTTACTCACACAAAACCATTGAAATTCCATATATAGTTAGTTGCACTAACTATATATTGCGCACCCGCAATCCACTGCTGATCATGTCACATATTACATCATTCATGACATGGTCAGTGACATCACTGATGACATCACTGATGACATCTCAAATGACATCACTGATGACATCACTGATGACATCTCATTTGACATCAATGACCACATCACTGATGATATTATTCATGTGACAATACAATGCATCTCTTCACATTTTAATATAACCTCTGTTTCACCCAGTGTTAAAAACAGAGTATAATTTTTGAAACCATTGACACACCAATACTAGTTACTACATACGTACTCACTGATTCCTACGTCTACACACACATTCACTCATTCACCCATACAATCATTCATACATACAATCACTCATGTTTACAACACAATCATATGCACTCATACACCTATACAGACACTCACACTCTGCCACTCATCCATGGAGTTACTCACACACCTAGTCAGTCCTGTAAAGAATCAATCACACTTCCATTTTCTACTCTATACAGTTAAACATAGAGCACCTTACGTTTTCAACCATATACTAACACATACTTACTCTCTTATACAATCATTGATACAAGTACACATTGATCTGTACAGAGTCACACACCTCCCATCCAGCCACACACACACTCAGTCTCCCATGCAAATACTTGGGCAATCAATCAATAACCCATATAGTTACTCATATAGCTACTGATCAACACATGCAGCAGTTTACAGAACAACAGACATAATGATGCACAAATTAAGACAGTTTAGTCACTAACCCATGCACTCAGTGAGACACATTTAATCACTCACTCATACATTCAGTCATGCACCTACTAAATCCTTCGTCCAGACACTTATACATCCACTCATTCTTCAATATGTAAGACATATTTTAACTTTACAGAAACATAGTCACTGGATGTTGTCATCAGTGATGTCATCAGTGATGTCATTTGAGATGTCATCAGTGATGTCATCAGTGATGTCACTGACCATGTCATGAATGATGTAATATGTGACATGATCAGCAGTGGATTGCGGGTGCGCAATATATAGTTAGTGCAACTAACTATATATGGAATTTCAATGGTTTTGTGTGAGTAAAATAAGGTTTTTTAAATGCTAATTCCTAACTATATATGGTCTATAACCTATGGTTTTTTCAGTGAATATATATATGGTTTTTTATATATATATATCCAAAACTGCAGGAGCCCAAAATTTAAGGTGAGACCACACGAGTTGAAAATGAAGTCCACTTTATGGATCAAGTGCTCGCCAGCAGGCACTCTGTCAGGTAACACAACATCACTGCTCCTTAAGCCATACGCGTTTCAGGAAACCCCTTCGTCAGTGGCTTGGAAATGATTAACAGCGCCGTTGCTCACTCTCATTATCAACACCTGCCTCCGTGTGCAAGGTCCTTAGACTTCTGGGTGTTGTAGTGCGCGAAATGTTCACCAAGTGGGTGCGCTGTCATCATGGATAAAAATTGATTTCCAGGTACATCGGTTGGCAAATATGCCCAAATCACATATCGAAAAGCCCCCTCTTTGAAAGACAAATTGGTGAAAAGTCACTTTTCGATAATGAAGAAAACTACATGGATGAAACCGAAACAAATGGGATTTGTACACTGTAACAAATGCAAAGCCTGCAAAATCGGAAAAACAATATCCAAACTAAATGATGGAAGAGGCAAATGTTTTGAAATCAGAGAAAAGATCACCTGTGATATATCTTATGTAGTCTACATGTTGGAATGCGCATGTGGAATGCGCTACATAGGGAGCACCATTTGCCCCCTGAAAAAGCGCATCCTGGAACATCTAAGGGCAATTCACAACAAGGACATGTCACTCATATGCAATTCCCAAACACCTCCATCTACAACATCGAACAAATTGGGAAAATATTCGTTACTTTGGGATTGCTACAGTGCCAGCAAATGAAAGAGGTGGCAACCAAACCCCAAAATTGAGAAAATTGGAATCACGTCTCATAGTTCGTTTCAAAACGAAGACCCTGTATGGCCTGAACGGGGATGAAGAAATGCATGTACTTTTATAATATTGTTAAAAATAAGGAATCTCTGAGCTGTAAATAATACTGCTGTTAGGTACTATACCTCTAAACAAACGCAGAATAGCTCTTGGGTACTATACCGAGACCTATTTGTTAAACAAACTATTGTAAACAAGGTGCAGAAAAATAGAGAATCATGCTTTAATAATCGCATATATTATAACAACAGTACATACAACTCAGGAATGACAATGAATGCAGAAAAAATTGCTTTTTATTATTATAATGACTAATGCATGACAACAACAATTATATATGAGAATCAATGTGCTTGCATAATATATAATTTGATAAAGTTGTATTTGAAACGAAAAAAAGGAAAAAAGGCGATCGATGTCCCTATAAAAATACAAGAACCAGAATGCACTGTTCTGGCTTTGTAATTGAAACCTATAAATATTGAAAGTGAAAACGGACTCACATTACCGTGAGAAAGAACATTTTTTGTTCAAAACGTTGGTGGGTGATGGTGGCTGTTCCATGAATGGAATAAAGACGCTTTAAAAACCTGACAACCTCGTGTTCAGGAGTGCAGTTTCTTCATAATTTGCTGTTAAAAAATTTCCACGGGACTGGGTCTGGTCTCGGAAATTGCACCCGCTATTTTGGCGCGCCAGTTACAGACTGTTTGGTGAAAGGATATATATATATATATGTATATATATATATCCACCGGATTGATTATTGTTTCAAGGAACAAAACAATGTCCAGGCCGCTTGTTTCAATAAAGCGTGTTTATTCAATAACGCTCCACTCGACGCGTTTCGAAGGTCACGCCTTCTTTCTCACGAGCGCGAGTGTATGTGTGTGTGACATTTAAATACATGTCACATGACTTTCACCAAAGTGTAAACATAGTAGGCAGACTCGCTGTAGTCCTGATACATTGGAGCTAGAAAACAACTTTGCTACGGCAATAAAGTAACATTCATTGTTAATTCAATAATGTGAATTAGATGTGCACAGTTAGGATAATTAAATTGTCACCTAGGCACAATTCTATACTGGCGTAACAAAAATATAAGTGACATTTAACAATTGCCAAAAATATATATAACCATATTAACACTTCATAGTGTTTGAAACAATTTCTTATGGTATTCCTTTCGCGATTCTCGCCCCATTGGGCTAAAGCATCATACAAGGGTATAGATACTTCAGGGCGACAGGGACCCCCCACCCCACACTTTGCATGCATCCCGCAAATAACACACTAGACACCAGTGTTACATTGGGATAAACTGCTGCAGGTTTATTTATTACATACAACGTTATGTAATCATAGTGGGTTATCTTACGGGCAATCCAAGGGCAGGCCGCATTCTCGCCACCTGCCCGCCTGATGAGCCAGGCAGCACCGTGGCGAACCACCATGTGCTGCCCATTATGGTAAACATTATACTCACGCCCCTTGCGGGGCGTACTAGGCAAACCCCCGGTTGCACAGGCCCACAACCGCCCGAAGGACGAATGGGGTGCCGACACGTGTACCCGGAACCTCCCATGAGGCCCCAGGTCTTAGGCTCTGGCACCCCTATGTGCCCGCTGAGGTCCAGTGCTGAACTTCTCTGCTTCCGGATTGCCCTGTAACTCCGCCTGCAACGAAAATTAAAACATTAAAACGTTCAAACTGTCCTCCACAAGCTGACACACAGGGTGAGAGGTCGGGAGGGAAAATGTGTGTCCCCACACGAGGACACTACGGCGCGTCCGGTGCGGCAAAGAGGCAGAGAAAATGGCGAGGGGGTTTAAGTACCCCTCGCCCCGCCTGCCGCACCGGACATGCCCACCCAGCTCCTCCTAACTCCCCTCGGGACTCCGCCTGCCCGAGGGAGGCTAAAGAGGGGCGGGGGAAGCCCTCTGTATCTACGGGGCCGCCCTCCTGATGGCCACTGCGTGGCCTCGGGCAGCCGCATAGATACTTCAGGGCGACAGGGACCCCCCACCCCACACTTAGCATGCATCCCGCAAATAACACACTAGACACCAGTGTTACATTGGGATAAACTGCTGCAGGTTTATTTATTACATACAACGTTATGTAATCATAGTGGGTTATCTTACGGGCAATCCAAGGGCAGGCCGCATTCTCGCCACCTGCCCGCCTGATGAGCCAGGCAGCACCGTGGCGAACCACCATGTGCTGCCCCTTATGGTAAACATTATACTCACGCCCCTTGCGGGGCGTACTAGGCAAACCCCCGGTTGCACAGGCCCACAACCGCCCGAAGGACGAATGGGGTGCCGACACGTGTACCCGGAACCTCCCATGAGGCCCCAGGTCTTAGGCTCTGGCACCCCTATGTGCCCGCTGAGGTCCAGTGCTGAACTTCTCTGCTTCCGGATTGCCCTGTAACTCCGCCACAGCCCGGCCGGCGGCAACCGACGCCGCCCGGGCCCCCCACTACTTAGCTTCCTTCCTACCTGCAACCTTCGTCCTTATGTCTTGCAATTAACTTTTTCTCAGTTAGCAGTGTCCCTAAAACCGGATACTAACACCATTTTATACTATTGTAGCTTAAACTTGCTTCCGCACAGCCATCCCAATAGCAACCAAGAGGCACAGCCTTAGACCAGCATTTGACCGTAAAGTCTCACTAATTACTAGTGCATTGTGAGCATCCAATAACAGGGGTGGCATACTGTTGGAATTTCTCTTATAAGAGAAAGCACTTTGATACCACTGAAAGAAAACATGTAGGGAAAGCTAAAGACCCGCTGTCCCAGCTGCTCCATCTCTCAAAACTAAAATAAGTATAAAGATGGAAAAGAGGTAAATAACCTGACTTTCAGAAAGAAAATATTCTTATTTCTGCAGCACATTCAAAATGGCAAGTGACAGACTGGAGCTGGTCTTTAACGCTAGGCCGACATTGTTTTCATACTCCTTAGTCCATGAGATAATAGGCTCACTTGCGCACTGCACTGTTCACCTCGCACTTCTGGCCTTCAACCTTACCCCTGAATGGCGAAACGAATTGTGCCCATCACTATAGTTTAAAAATGAACACATCTTCTGAAATATGAAGACAATGCAGCGCGTGTTTCCTGGAGTACTGGGTGCCGCTCTCCACATTAAACTCTTTGTACCTTATTGCATAATGTGTTATGGTTGAAAGAGCTCGTACGCTCTCCACACGACAGAGGTAAGGCTACTTGTACAGTATGGGCACTATGCGGACTGCTAACCGCTGACTGAGACTCAGTTGAGGCGCCCATAAACTGAGTTCTGCCCATGCGCCCTAGACGGGACATCCGCCACACACGCACAACTCTGCCACAACATGACATTCCGCCAGGTACAAAGACACCTCTCTCAAAGCATCAACAACCTCGTGCTAACAGAACTGTCTGAGCACTTCAGAACGAAATACACGAAAGGAAAGCTGTGGGGTAAGCTGCAGGGCTCGCTGTCCCAGCTACCCCATGGATTAACTGTCAGGTCACCATCATCAGGAACAAGCCTCCGCCCCGACCTGTCCCTCTCTTCGATAACTAAATAGGTTATGGTTGGAAAAAGAAGGAAATACCTACTATATGCGATCATTTTCCCATTTTGCGGCACATTAACGAATGGCGGATGACAGGCTGATGCTGGTCTTTGTCGTTCGGATGCCATTGCTTATTTACTTCGTAGTCTATAGAAAAATGAGGCTTGAAATTGCACACTATTCACCTCGCAATTCTAGCCTCCGCCAAACCACGGCTTAGAGGACCGAATAGTGCCCGTCACAACAGCTTAAGAATGAAACACACTTCTGAAAATTTTACGGAGCCTGTCTGCCCTAGGTAGTGTGTACCTGGGAAAAAACCCAGGGAGCCTTGTCGATCCCCAGGGGGACCCGGCAGCGGAAGCCCATACCAGCATATTGGCTGCCGTTAGCCGGCCTCTACAACTAACGTAACAGAGAGGAAGACATGCCAACAATGCAGCGCGTGACCCTGGAGTACAGGGATGCCGCTTATCTCGATATTCTCTTTGTGATTTAGCTGCCTCAAAGCTGCCGTAAAATCAAGGGCTTCTACGCTGTGCAAGCCTCTGTAGACCAGCTGACAAAATCGATCAGGGAGGAGATCTCAAAGCCTGTGAAAGGGTGCAGCTGGGTGCGGGCCACCCTGACTACTATTCCTGAAGGGCAGTAGGCAGGGCCAGCACTGCCCCCCACCTGACAGAGGCACGAATACCGTTGAAAAGCAGTGACGGGCCCTGCCGCACATAGGTGAGTACAGGGAGGCTTTCTCACCCAGTGAGGTTAAACGTTATCAAGCAATTGTTGGGTACCCCGCAGTGCTAGGCGTGGAACCACGAAGGGCCCCCTCCCCCTAGGATGGCACAGGTGGCCTTATAATCATGCAAGGTGTACTTGTGCAACATATTGTGCCCCGGCATGAAAACCCCAGCACATGACGGGGAAGACAATAGCGGAGTCTAGCCATGCAACTCTTGAACAAATCGACCAGCAGTACCTCATGGTATAGCACTCCTACAAGCCCTAGGGCCGCAACCCACTAACACCTATGCTAAGGAAAATAGCCAACTGTATACACGTACTACCCACTAGTATCGGTCAAAGGACGTGCCCCAGGAGACGCCGGGCAGTCGTCTCTTATGTTGCCCTAGTTGGAGGCTCCAAGGACGTGCTCCCACGTGACCCTGGGTGTGAAACCAACTATTCCCGCGGCTCGCTTGCAGCCGCAACATAGCTAGCCCTCCGCCAGAGGGTGTGGCCTGGGCGTGGCTAAATCTAGTGAAGGCTGGGGGGGCATGAATTTGCAGTGCTATGTTATACCATGCCCTACATACACCTGCCTGAGATAGTATAGCGAGGAGCCTGCTCAACTTGGGACCCAGTTTGCTGTCTATATATACTGTAGCTTCCCGGCCTTGCACACGTACGACCACTGCTCGTGCTGTGAAAGACGGTCTGCCTGTGATGCAGCCTCGTACCTAATTCTTGCATCGCTTTCAATAGCAGTCCATAATGAACCGCTCGCACCCTCCATTGCAAACAGTGTCACTGTTCTGCTAAAACTCCTGATAAAGCAGGAAGAATATTAAATACTGTCTTGTATATTAAGATAGTGAGCATGGCCTGTGCTCTTGACTCTTCCCCTTACCATTCTACCCAGAAACCACCTCATCCCGGGCCGGCCCGGCCAGTTATTCCAGAATAATGCCTCTAACTGTACCTAGCACGCTATTGTAAGTTGCACTCAATACACGTTATCCCCCTGTAATGCACACTATGCCATTACATGTATTGTTTGCTCCCGTCTGACACTTTCCTCCATGTGACTGAGCGATTGCCTATGTAAGGATCTGATGGCCTTTAGAAGAGGACTAAAGACTTGGCTTTTCACTCAGTAAGCCTGCTCACTCACGCTAGCTCTATTACACCAGCGCCAGGACACCTCCAGGTAACAGAGCGCTCTACAAATGTGCCAAATAAATAACTAAATAAGGTGGTCCTTGTAGGGCTCTCAAGAAACAGTTTGTTCCTATTTGAAGCGCTCCGATACGCTCTGAGGTCAGCGCTAAATAAGGCCTATTTAAGAGAGAGTGCGTGACTGTGCACTGGGGTGGGCTGCGGAGCGTCAGTAAAGACTAGAAACCGGTGCTAGCACCGAAAACATTAACAGGAAACCTTCCAACACACCGGGTGCACTGCGATATTTGGACTACTGCGGGTTAATACCCAGCCCACCGTCACATTAATTATAATAAGCAGAGCTTGGGTGTGCAACTAGCTCAAGATCCGCCCTTGCTATGTAACGTTAGCTCTACTGTTGAACTCCCACCAGTATAGTTGTATAAACCTCCTACTAGTGTAGGTAGCGTACATTACACCATTAACCTTGTAATGCACCATGTGCGAAATCCCTTACTGCTAGAACGCAATTATCACTTGGAATTGGTACACAAATGTAATATGCGCACTTCACTTTTCTCTTGTAACACGCTGCTTGCTACCTATTACGCAGTGATTGCACAGGTAACAAGAACGTTCTTTTAGTAGGGAGGACGATGGTCGCTCTGTAAAGGTACCGGGCTAACACTCTCCGTAGGAGAATAGCTCCAGGAGGATGTACTTAAAACATCTGAAGCACTGAAAATTGCGGATAAATGGCAGGGAGAAATAGTGTGAGCCCTCACAGGAGCAATACCATGGAAGTTCCTCCCTCCGTGGCTACCGATAACCGTAGTCCTCGAAGGGACTAACCCAGACGTGACCAACGCTGACTGGAGAAGTGAACGCTGCATCGAGCGATGCTTGACACCCGTCTGCAACAACAAGGGGGGGCGAATGACAAGCACCAACTTCCCGACCCGTAGAGCCAGCGGTGCACGAAGGACACCACCCAATGGTCCCCGTTCGGTGTTCCTGGGTACCAACCGGAGCCCTGCCTGAACACTGTTAGCCAGAACGCATCGACGCGCAGCTTGCCAGCAGGAATGCACTCCCCACACACCAAACAAAGTGCAAGGGAGGGGGGGGGACGGGAAAACATCTAGACACGCCGCTCACCCACCCTTGTACAAAACCGTCCTCGCCCCCGCGATGCCCAATTCCGACCTCACAGAGTCGGTGCATTGCTGAAGTGAGTAGTCTGACAGAGGGGCGCGGGCCACAAGTGACTAGACCCCAACAACAGCTGGACCGAGGAGGCCAGCCGGGGGGAAACCCCGCAGACCGTGCAATTGAAGGAACGAAACACTACCGCTGGCCACGTGCAACCTCCAACAGTGCGGTGCAGCCCCTTGTCGCACCCTAGACCTGGCACGAACTCAAACTAAGCGTGTTGCAAGACAATATCAACCAGTCCTCAGTTCGAATTGGAGGGTATAAAATATGACCGAAACCAACACCCCAACCAATCCAAACCCGGTAGTGGATGAACAAGCAAATCAGTGGACCGCCATGTTCCCAGTCATAGCCTCACAGCAGTGGAAAATCGATCTCGCCCCAACAAAAGCCTGCTGCTTGCCATGTGCACGGCGCCAGTCAGGGACGCTTAAATATGCAGGCTCCCCCCACTACTCTGAAGTTGCGCACTTTGATGTTGAAGGAGCCAGCAGGCTGCAAGAGCCAGAGGGGGGGAGGTGCAACGCTAGGGGTGAGCTGGGGGGGGGGGGGCTGCCTTTGACCGGATTAGGACTCACACGCGAGCACAAGAGGACAGCCCGAGGCCACCCAATGGCCCCACCCCCGGATGGCCAAACGGCTCGGCCACAGGAAACACCCCCATAGAACGAACACAAAACCGAGAAAGCTGTGTCAATAAAATCACGCCGCCCGTGCGAGACGCTGGGAAACCAGTGGGTCGAGGCAAGGGCGCGCCAGCCAGTGCAAAGGAACGTCAAAAACTCCCGGTGTGAATGCAAGCCAAAAAGTGGCCACCTGACGCCCATACCGCCAGTGGCCCCTCCGCCGAGAGCAGCGCGAGAAGGCTCATGCGGATAGCAGGCCAAGGCGGAGTCTGTGAAACCGACCATTGCGCACAAAGGCACGCAAAAGCACCCGCACCAGTCCGCACTCCAGCAAAATTAAACAAAACAGTCCACAATGATGACCCCGAAAAACACACCCATGATGTCCATAAATTCCCGAAACAACGCGCAACAAACGTAGCCTTCACAGCCCCCTGAGGCCAGCCATTCAACCATACCAACCGCGAAATTCCTGTGCACGGTCGCCAGGCCAAAAATCTCCAAGTCCTCCAGACGCCTCACCGCCAGCCAAAGCAGGAGACCGTGCCCAACTGGCCCCAAATCAAAGAAATCAAATCACCCTGCTCCCTCGTGACCCAACATGGCAACCCTCAATTGCATCAGGCCTCCGCGAAACGGAGTACACCATGGGAACCACCCGGCATCCCAACTGACAATAATCGAAACAAAACTGAAAACGGAGTGAAGCGATTCATCCCGACCGCTGCCCACACCACACACTTTATGACCAATGGAGAAAAGGAAGAGCCGCCGGAATAGGACTCCCACACCCGGCCTCTCTCCCCGTCCGCCCGACATTGTCACCTAGGCACAATTCTATACTGGCGTAACAAAAATATAAGTGACATTTAACAATTGCCGAAAATATATATAACCATATTAACACTTCATAGTGTTTGAAACAATTTCTTATGGTATTCCTTTCGCGATTCTCGCCCCATTGGGCTAAAGCATCATACAAGGGTATTGTTTGGTAATCAGCTAATCAAAACGCCATATTTTCTCAGATCCATTCTGGTATTGCGAAAATTAATAGGGTGCCACTGCATAGTCAAGCCCAAGCGGGCAAAATCTATTGTTCATTATCTTGAAACAGTCATACCCCAACTGTCATACGTGCTCCAATTCATATCTTGCCAGTGATGTGTCTTAAACTCTCCTAATAGGACTTCCCAAGATCTGCAAAGATTAAAGAAAAAAAATTGTGAAGCAAAGTGACTATACCATCCATCTGGAATACACAATTAACAAAGTAAATCTCACAAACAGTATTTAAAAACAAGAAGCAGGCGAAAAGGAAATAAATCACTTTGTCTTAGTTAAAAGCGAGCTGTTGCTGTAATAGTAGAGGGGCAACCTGTACCTAACCTAGGTGCACTGCCAATTCCTCATCATGGTTATGGCCTTCAGGTTTCATAGTGCGGTATTTAATAATGAGTTTTGATTCTAACCTCCTTAGTTCCTGTACTCTGCCCCCCCTCTCTCCCTGACTGGGACATTTTCAAGAACACAGAATGACATTAGGCTGCTATTGCTTTTGTGATGTGTGGCAAAATGCCTGGCTACAGGATACTGTTTGTCGCCGTTTTTGATGGCACGTAGGTGTTTCCAACACTCGCTTTTTGCTGGGTGTATTGTGCTGCCAATGTAGTATTTGTCACACAGACATTTGAGTGCGTATATTACATGATCAGTTTGGCATGTGACATGTTTCAGAATTTTGAATGGTTTACAGTGACTCGAAAGTTTAACTTCCTTGATATTTTTACTATATCTGCATGCTTTACATTTACCGCAGACATAGAAGCCCTTAATATTTCTGACTGTGGCCGGGATAAGGGTTTTGCAAATCAAATCTTTAAGCGATTTTGGTCTGCGATAGGTGATTTGTGGATGTTCCTGAATACCCTTCACTAGATCCTTGTCAATTTTAAGGACATCTCAGAACTTCCCAATGGCTTTCCTAACACCTCAGGATTGTTGATGATAATCAGTTATGTACACACACACATATATATATATATATATATATATATATATATATATATATATATATATATATATATATTACCTACTGGCGGTCGCCAGTAGGTAGTTATAGTTAAAACCTAGTTTCCATAGGAAATCCGCAACATTCTATTTGGAATAACTTTGGCGCTGGTGGACGAATCTTCGCGCATTTCTCCAAGAAGATGGCCTGCTCCGCTCCACTCCTTCCCTGAAAGTTTGGGGGTGATTCGTGAAGCGGGGGCCGAGAAAAAAAGGGGGTCCCAAAACATGTTTTCCCCATGCAATTTCCCATAGGACCTTTAGCGGGGGCTACAGCCCGAACGGCTGAAAGGAATCACACCAAACTTGGCAAAAAGGTAGAGTTCTGTTCGCAGATGGGCCTTTTTGTTAAATGGTGTAAATCCGTTCAGTAGTTCCTGAGAAAATCAAAAGTAAAATCATAAGTATATCTAGAGGTGCAAACAGTAAGCTTACTGTAAGCTTACTGTACTCTGTACCTTCCCGAGCACGAGCTGAATGCTAATTGGCTGTCAACTGTCTGTCAACACTCTAAACCAGAAAGTGTTGGCAGGCATCTTGTGCCTCGGTAGACTGAGGCACAAGAAAGCAGAAAAACAAACGTGTAGAACGCAAAAAGGGGGCAGGGTAGAGACACCCTGACCCCCAAGGCCTGCTCAAGGGGTCAAACAAAGACCCCCAAGGCCCCACTCCCAATTTTTTTTTTTTTGACAAAAATCGTGGGGTTCGAGTACCGTATGAGTACCGTACGCATACCTTTCCGAGTACGAGCTGCGTGCTCATTGACTGTGAACGCTCCAAACCAGGAAGTGTTGGCAGCCATCTTGTGCTCGGTAGACCAAGGCACAAGAAAGCAGAAAAACAAACGTGTAGAACGCAACAAGGGGGCAGGGTAGAAACACCCTGACCTCCTAGGCCTGCTCAGTGGGTCCCACAAGGACCCTCAAGGCCCCCCCCATTTTAATTTTTTTACTAAAATCGCGGGGTACGAGTACCTTACAAGAGTGAAGTGTGTGGGCAATCTTTTCATACTTTCTCAGCCGCCTGGAAGATGATTGGAATAGTGCCACGCGAGTATCCTGAAGGCTGGCAAACAAGACTTTGTCACTGTCCAGGAGTGATGGGCTGAGTATTAAGTAGTAGCTCCGAAGTTCGTGTGCAAAAGGTGTGGCTAATCAAAGAGCTGAGAGCTGATACCAAACTATCTGAGTCTTCTTCATTGTGGATCTTGAAGTTGAGTCTGTTGAGAGAGTCTTGGAGCAGACAAAGTCTAGAGTTGAATCCTTTAGAGTCAATTGTGGAGGAATTCTTGCTCCTGAGTTTTTTTATTATTATTGCCAATTATCGTGAGCATTGTTCTCAGAGGATCATCTTCAAATATTAAGCGTAAACTGTGGTGAGGTGCTTCTTTAGGTAATCAGTTTTACTACCAGTTAAGAGCTTCTTATCATTCATTAAATTGTGCCTATCAATGTTCTTGTCAGCTAAGGGTTAGCCATAAAGATCCATGTGCTGGCTGACTATATGATGGCATTTTGAAATGGGAGGTTTTACACATTGTTGTAATGAAAGCGAGAAGTGCGATGGGAAGATGAGTGAAGTAAGGAGGTAGAAATGTGTTGATTGAAGGGGGAAGTTTTATGAGGGAAGGATGGGAGAAAGTCACAGTGATATTGGTTGTGGAAGATTGTGGATTGGGAAACGTTTGGTGTGGTTTAGACTTTGATGCACAGTCAAGGAATTAGAGGGAACACGTTAAATATGTGCGATTAAAAAACAGGGCATGCATACCAGCTAGGATGTATATTGTGATGAGCGTCTTAATTGAGGTGGTGAGTTTGTGATTTTACGCTGTGTTTTTTAAAAATTTGTAGTGAATCCCTGACGAAGGGCGGATATTATGCCCGAAATGCATTGGATATGTTATCGAGGATGTCTTTTTAAATGTATTTAATGTGTTGCAGTAGAAAGGCCTGGATGGGCAATCTGCAACATTTGAAGTGTTCCAAATACACATGTGACTGTTAAAAACTGGATTGAAATTGTCCCGATCTATGGATAAATTGGACATTAAAAGAATGAATTAAACAGAAAAATTGAGTTACCTTTTCTTAAGGACTAAGGCTGTGCAATCGATAGGAGCGATAAATCGCTCCACCTGTGTTGACATTTTTAAATGCACAGCAGAGGCGCTAGGGGGCGCAAAGCGGGATGGCTGTGGAAGGGCGAGATTTTGATCGATACCTTATCACTATTGATCTAAACCCCGATCTGGTCGACTGAACCTTTGTTGCCTGTCATTAAGGAAAGAAAGTGCACCTTTTACCAAGCTAGTTCACCCAATAAAGGACCCCGCTCCAAAAGATCACAAACAACTTCTAGCTTTCAAAAGTTTATTGTAAGGATAGGATAAGCTGCAAATACAGACATCTCAGAATGAGATTCACGAGATACACAGGTCCAACTACATACATGTGCTCTCTGAAAGCCCTCAGACGAGCAACGGAAATTACCAGCACAAGTTCTAAGAATAATAAAGCTATCAGCATTGACGCATATCTCTCCTTCATTTAAGTTGGAGGAAAACACACAGGTTAGGCTGTCCCTACCCTGCTCTAGATGGTATCCCTACTTAACCAAGTCTCAACCTAACAAAGGTGTCAGCAGTGAATGGCCCCCAAGGGAAGTCACTCACTCTAAGTCTCTTGGTGAAAACCTATAGTTCTCCAGTCATGACCCCTCTCTGCCTACCCATCCGCTCTCTAAAGGGTCCTCAGGCATCTGCTCTAACTCCACCCAGGGGTGCTGTCCCTAATACAAAACAGTCAACAACATTTGAGACGCCCCTCATGAGACGCCCCTCACGTGGTGTAGCTTCTGGCTTTTTCCATGCTGCTTTGTATTGGGCCTCATACGTTGGAGTTGACCTTGCTTCTCAGACTCTTCTCCGGCCCGCTGATACCCCTTAAACATTCCAGAACCCTCCTCCATGTCTGGGCCGTCTACTGAACAGACCTCTATTCATATTATTTATAATCGGATCCTCCCTTTCTCTTGCAGACAGACATCTGCAGCCAAGAACCCAACTCTCATAGACTTCCAAAAAGGTTTGCAACATTTCTCGGCCCAGACATGTACGTGTAAATCAATGTTAAACAATTCAGGCCTACAATATTTCTCATAATGATTATAGCATTCAACTTCTTCATTAATTAAAGCATGTTAATACTCTTATTCTAATATTCAGTAAACACATCTATAAATCATATAGTGTCACACATTTCTGTATTAGTTCCACTTCTACTTAAATCTCTACATTATCTATACATTCAGAATATAATTGCAGATACTACTAGCACTCATGGCATTTCTCCTCATGATTTGTGCTTACTACAGGTAAGTGTGATGCACTCATACATTTAGGTCAGTTTGCGCTCTCTCAGTTCCCCCCTTTGATGACCTCTCGGGGTCATCACTAATATTTAAACTGCAGTTATTGCTAGCATAACTTGTCTCTGCGCTTCCAGAGCCCTCAGACTCCTGTACTGATTATCTTGTATGGCAGCCAATCTCTGCAGCTGCTCTCTTTGGGCCCTTTCTGACCTTCTTGCTCTGTACCATTTGAATACCCTCACCAATCCCCACAATATGATCCCACAGATCAATATTATGATGATAGGTTTTAGTATATACCACACAAAGCTTTTGCCTAAGGCGGAAATCCACCCTCCAACTTCACTCATTCCGTGGCCCACCTTTTCCCAGACATTTTCTCTACTCAAGTCTTCGATCTCCTTGTGAATATCAGTTATGTTCCTAATAACTTTCTCAAGGGGCTTCGAATTGTCTGGAATGTAAGTACAACATTCCTGGACCTTCAAAGCCTTACAGACTCCGCCCTCTTTTGCTAGTAGGACATCTAACGCAAGACGGTTCTGAAGAACCATAGCCCTTATCGATTGCATCTCTCCTTCTACCAGCATTAAGGACTGAGCAGTGCTGGCAGACAACCTGTCGACGACTGTTGCCAGTCGTCTAATTTTAACATCATTAAGGATTACTCCCAAAAGAGGGAACATAGCTCCAAAGACATCTCCAACCATTTCTGCATCTCCTATATCTCTCCTTCCCCTCGATGATGTCTTGCCCTCGATGATCACTAAGTCTTGTGCATGATATATTTTGGGGAAGACAATTGCTAGGTAACATGATCCATACCAGTTGTCAGGTAGTCTCACGTAGGCATTTCTTCCACATACAAAATACACATTTGGAATCACTTGCATTCCCTTCAGGAAATCTTTAGTATAGTACTCTATATTGAAAGCATGTTCACAGTCGACTTCTCCCACGTATACATTTTCATAATACGTTTTGGCTCGGTGAAGACATAGCTTTCCTCTCTGCGTCTTATCTAAAGCTATTGGACCACTACTACCCTTTCTCTTGTGTGCCTTCTCTTCCTCGGTCCAATCTGTTTTCCATTGTCCTGATTTTTTCAAAATCTTTTGTCTCCTGTAACGATCATCCACCTGCCCTATGAACTTCTTCTCGACTTCTGACACTTTGCATGTCAGGTTATTTCTACGGGCATGTGAAGTATCTAAGGTAATCCAAGGAATGAAGAACTTGGCCAGTCTGTCTTCACTTTTCCAGTAGTCCCATTTGTTCATCTGCTTATAATTTGGGACTTCTGGCAACACTGAATCATAGTTGGAGAAATAGTATTCAAAACTATCTCTCTCATAAAATATACTAAGCAATAAGCTACATGTAATGCCATATGTCAGCGGGAGGTGATGATATCTTATGCCTTCATCTACAGACGCTGGCAACTGCATGCAGACGTAACAGTCCTTAACCTCCATGGCATCCACGTATTCATATAAGAGTTTAGCATAAGCATTTGACCTAAAGTCTCCTTGGGACTCATCTACGTGTAATCTGCGGGCTTCTGCAGCTAATAACGCCTTCTCTTGAGTGTTTTCCCTTTTCTCACCAGCAACAATGGGTGTAAGCGTTTCTACAGATTTCACATCAGTTACCTTCGCCTCTTCCTCATGTCCCTTTACATAAGAAATTGTTACCACTAAAGCTATTAATATTATCAC
The DNA here is from genome assembly GCF_964261635.1 of Lissotriton helveticus. Classification (NCBI taxonomy): domain Eukaryota; kingdom Metazoa; phylum Chordata; class Amphibia; order Caudata; family Salamandridae; genus Lissotriton; species Lissotriton helveticus. The sequence continues at coordinate 212,255,070 of NC_136062.1, read as the reverse complement.
TCCTACTATTAGTGTACCTATTATACATTTAGCTCTGCGGTTCTGGGTGCCGGCTTCCATTTCGTCAGACAATATGGCTCTCTCTTATCTTGGCACAAAGTTCCTTTCTTCTCGTTCCTTTACAGTCTCTTTTTACTCCTTTTGTCTTTAGAATCCACACAACTGGAAGCTGACAACCTTTTTCGCAAAAGTCCTTTAACAGTTCAATAAAGACAACCCTAGCCCTTCTCCATCAACTCAAGGGAAGTTCCCTAATATTCTCTGCTTCCTGGGCGCTAGGTAATCTTCTTTTTCTGCTCGCTTTATTTACAAAGTCCTTTAAGCATCTACTATCAGGTTTGTACCTGCAGCTTCGATAGCAAAGTTCAGTATTTCCAAACGAAGATTGTGCTCTTCATGGGCTGTTATCGTTGTACCAAAGTCGGGGAATTGCAATTCTGAAAGAAACATATGTTTTAACTTGCTGAGGCGGGGAGGTCTGGGGAGCATGAATGTTAGTGACCCTTCTTGTTCGACTCCGGGTACCAACAGTCGTATTTCCACGGTGACGATGGGCTCAGAACTGGACACCACCACCGCTCGAATCCTCCCTGTCTCCTGCTTCAAAGACATTTGTCGCCAGATATGTCCACTCAGGTGTGGAGTATCTTCTGTTAGGCACACGCACTCTTCTTGACCTTCTTCGGTCCGGTGCTTCAGCGCCCTGAGCACCTTCTTCCGGGTCTGAGTCTTCTGATATCGGAGGAAGGGTTACCTCTGGAGTTGACCTCAGGCTAGAGCTCCTTCTTTGCGGCCAATTAGCTTCTCCACGTGCCCTTCTACTCCTTCTCCTTCTTGTCTGTTCTCGCTCTCTGTCAGACCTGTCAGTGTCTGACTCGTACTCCCAGCTACTTTCTCCTTCTGTAGCGTCGTCTGTTTCGCTGTTGTACTGACCGTCCTCAGCTTGGTCAGACTCGTTCCCTGCTTCCGCTGGCACCTCTTCAGCTTGGCTAGCCCCCTCTATGGCTTCTCGGTCCTCTGCTGGACGTCTATCCGAGAGAGGAGCTGTTTCTTCCCGAGGTGCTGGAACCCTTCGCGTATGTGATGCGTGGATCCAATTGGGCAGGCCTCCCACCTTCACAGCCGTATTCGCGATCAGGATGATCTGGAAGGGCCCACGCCAACGAACATCCAAGCAGCTTCTTCTCACATGTTTTTTCACCAGGACCCAGTCCCCAGGGTACAGGTCATGGCACGGGCCCTGGCACGATGGAACCTCGGCAGCCTGCACCTGAAGGGACACAGAATGAATGGCGTCAGACAGCCCCTTACAATAGTCCAGGATCATATCATCTGTGATATTTAACAGTGCAGTAGTTGGGACAGATGGCAGCCTCATTGCTCTCCCCATTAACACCTCATGTGGTGACAACCCCGTTCTTCTGTCTGGGGTACTACGAAGGCTCATGAGGACCAATGGCAGGGCGTCAGGCCAACTCAGGGTCGTTGAGGAGCATACTTTTGCAATTCGGGCTTTGATCGTGCCATTGATCTGCTCCACAATTCCTGAGGCTTCTGGTCGGTAACTGCAATGCAACTTCTGATCGATATTCAGAGCTGCACAAATCATCTTCACAAGCTCGCTGTTGAAATGCGTTCCCCTATCTGATTCCAAAGAGGCCGGCACCCCGAAGCGCGGAATGAGTTCCCTAAGCAGTAACTTGGCCACTGTGAGGGTGTCGCACCTACGTGTAGGGTATGCCTCAACCCATCTGGAGAACACACAAACAACCACTAGGACATAGCGGAGGCGGTTGCATCTCGGCATTTCAATGAAATCTATCTGCATTCGATTGAATGGACCTCCAGACCTTCCTATGTGACTCAGTGCAACTGGTGTTCTTTTCCCTACGTTCAGCTGCTGACAGGTCACACAACGCTGGCACACTGCTTCTGCTGCTATTCTAAACTTAGGATTGTACCAAGTCTGTCTAAACACTCTCAGCATAGCGTCTCTCCCTAGGTGTACGGGACCATGTATGTGTCTGGCCATTGGGCTCACCATCTCATTGGGCAACACTGCTCTGCCATCTGCTGAGACCCAAAAATGGGACTCACCCACTACACATCCTGCCTTTTCCCATGTTTCTTTTTCAAAATCAGGAGCATTTTCTTGCATGTTTGCCAGTTCATCCCAAGTATCAACAGTTTCCAATATCATGGCTAATTCAGTCCTTACATTTATTCCACCCACTTCCACCTCTGTGAAAGAGTACCCTTGTTCTGCGCAATACCGCGCGACTTCGTCGGCATATCTATTGCCTTTCGAGACGAAGTCCTCATTTCTGGTATGTGCGGTGCACTTTACAACTGCGATACCTGCTGGACATTGCAACGCCTCTAACAACAGGCGCACAAACTCTCCATTGCGAATGGGAGAGCCTGAAGAGGTCATGAACCCTCTTTGAGACCATAACTGCCCGTAATCATGAACCACCCCATAACCATATTGGCTGTCGGTGTATATGGTGACTCGAATTTGATTGCTTGCCAAGCAAGCACGTGTCAAGGCAATAATCTCGGCTACCTGAGCGGAGTGTACTCCTTCCAGGCACCCAGCTTCTACAACTCCAGCAATTGTACAAACAGCATAAGCTGCTCTCAACTGCCCAACTTCGTCTCTTACACATGAGCCATCGACAAAGAAAATTTCATCTGGGTCGGTCAGTGGCTCATCTACGATGTCGGGTCTGGGTTTGGTGCATAGTTCAGTCACATCGAGGCAGTCATGGTCTGTACATTCATCATCATCCTCGATATCATTTGGGAGTGGCATCAAGGTGGCAGGGTTCAAAACAGAGCATCTCTTGAGGGTCACATTCTCTGCAGCAAGAATAACTTGCTCATAGCGCGTGAGCCTGCTGTTGGTCAGATGCTGTGTTTTGGTCCTGGTCATCAACAGTTCAACAGAATGGGGCACGCACACCTCTAACGGGTGCCCCATGACGATATTTTCACATCTCTCGATGCTGACACCCGTTGCAGCAACGGATTTGAGACATCCGGGCAACGCTGCGGCTACTGGGTCTAAAGTAGCCGAGAAATAAGCAACTGGTCTACGGGCATTCCCATGGATTTGGACTAACACAGACAACGCGCAACCTTCTCTCTCACAACAGTAAAGCAAAAATGGTTTATTGTAATCAGGCATTCCCAATGCCGGAGCACGACACAGGTCCTCTCGCAGCTGTAGGAATGCCATCAAACAGTCTTTGTCCCATGGTACCGGATCGCTCACCTCCTTGTGCGTCAGTTTTTGCAAGGGCTTTGCTTTCAGTGAAAAGTTCGCGATCCACTGTCGGCAATAACCCACCATCCCTAGGAACATCCTGACCTCTCTCTGTGTCTTAGGCGCATTCATTTTCATGATCGCCTCTATCCTGTCTGGTGACACCTTTCGTTTGCCTTTCTCTATTCTGTGTCCCAAGTACTGCACTTCTGTCAGGCAGTACTGCAACTTTCCCGGGGACACCTTGTGCCCATTGGCAGCTAGGTGATTTAACAAAGCAATGGAGTCCTCCCTGCAAGCTTCTTCTGTTTCTGACGCCACGAGGAGGTCGTCTATGTACTGGACCAGAACTGACTTCTGGGGCAGCACTAGACTTTCAAGATTTTTCTTCAAAAGCTGGTTAAAGATCGATGGGCTCTCTGTATACCCCTGAGGAATACGACACCATGTTAGGACGCGATTTTCCAGCTTAAATGCGAAAAGAAAATGGCTTTCTTCGTCCAGAGGGATCGAAAAGAAAGCCTGACAAAGATCAATCACAGTGAACCACTCAGCTTGGAATGGAATCTGAAACAGTATCACTGATGGATTCGGTACCACTGGACAACACGAAACGACTATGTTATTAATCTTTCGAAGGTCCTGTACTATCCGGAATTTCCCATTTGGTTTCTGCAGACCCATAATCGGGGAGTTGCATGGACTACCCACGATTTCTTTCAGTATTCCCTGTTTAATCATGGACTCGATCACGGGCTTTATGCCTGCAATCGTTTCTGGAGTCAATTTATATTGGGGTGTTCTTGGGAACTCAGCATGCGGTTTCACTACAATTTTCACTGGGTCCACCCCTTTGACCAATCCAATCTCTTCCCCAGTGAAGTCCCATACTTCTGGTGCCACTGTCTCTCTCAAGTCCCAGGGGAGCTCATCTACTGTCAAAGTAGGGTACAGCTCCACGCATATTCTTGAGTTTGCAACTTTGAAGTCTGCGTCATCATCATTGGTCAATACCTCCACTCCCTGAGGTGTACAGTATATTGTACAATTCAATTTACACAACAGGTCTCTGCCTAGCAGACACACAGGACTTGAATCGCAAACCACAAACTGGTGCTCATCGCTGTACTTCCCTATTTTCACCTGTACCGGTTCTGTCAATTGGCTGGTTATTCTCCTGTTTGCGACCCCCACCACTTGTATGGTCTCTCCAGACATGGGCAGGTCTGGAACTGCAGCTGATCTAATCGTGGACCTAGTGGCTCCTGTGTCCACCAGAAATGTCGTGGGGCACCCTGCTACTTCTGCTTCGACATAGGGTCCCCTCTGGTCCACCTCCAAGGCTGCCCCGAGGGTGCAGTCTTCTCTTTCCACTCTCTGTCCGGTTAATGGGTCCACATAATAGCACTCTTCTCCTTCTACAAACAGGGGCATCTGTCTATAGGTCTTACCCATAGTCCCTACCCGGGGAGGTTGCGGGAACTGGGCTCGGGGAGGAGCCCCCCCCCCTTTGAGCACCTTTCCCTGGTATGGCGTCACCCCTCTTGTAGGCGCGCTCTGGACCTCTTCCTCCTCTATCTCTTGCTCTCCTATCTCTACATTGTAGGGACACTCGCGTTTCCAATGCCCCACCTCGTTACACTGGTGGCACCTAGTCGTTTTCTTCAAGGCAGCTATGTCTAATCTGGGTCTAAAGGTGGAACTCTCCTCATTGCCCTTGTTCTGACTGTACTGCTTCTTTCCTCCTGTACCTATTCCTTGCTGCTGTTGCTGCTGTCCCCCCTTTCCTGCTGCCTGCATCTGTACCACCATCAACTTTTCTTTTAGTTTCTTAGCCTTGGAGTCTATCTCATCACAGCAGTACCTGGCATACCTCAGTATTTCGTCTAGGGGTTTACTTTGCCAACAAATCGAGTGTTGCTGAATCATTAAACTAATATCCGGTCTCAGTCCCAGGACGAACTTGGACACGAATTGCCCTATGTCTTTTGGATCCATTACATCCAGGCCGCTATACTGTTTAAACGCCTTCAGCAATCTCTCGTAATATTCGTGGACGGTCTCTTTGGGTTCCTGTCTGGTTCGGTCTATTCTGACCCAATCTATGTCTTGCATTGGCACTTTCTCTTTCAGCCAAGTCATCACTCTCTCGAATTTTGCCATCACAATCTCGGACGGCCCATTAGTCTTAGCATCTCTCTCCGGCTCCGTTGTGGGCCACTCAGCGCTAACCTTGCATGCTGTCCACAGATCTCCTGGTACTACAATGTCGAACAGCGTGTTCAGATCTATCCATAGGACCTTTGAGATTTTTACAAATCTCTCGACTTGCTTGTACCACTCCACTGGGTTTTCCCGCAATTTGGGGAAGGAGGTGGTAAAAGCAGCTAAATCTCCCCTACTCCAAGGGACATGTACATAATTCCCATTTGCGACTTCACGCAAAGGGTAGGCTTCTATTCCCTGCAGCCTTCCTGGTGTCGTACCAAGCGGGCTTCTCCTGACGGTCCCTTTCTTGGACCACCTCTCTTCCCACTTATCTAGTGCCCTCCATGTCCTTATTCCCGTGATCAGTTCCCTTATGTGCGTTTTCAGCCCAATCGTTCTCCTCTCATCTAGGTCTCGATCTGTATAATGTAGCCTGTGGTTACCCTGTAATGCTTTGGTTCTTGACAGGTCCACCATATATTTGCCTGCTAGTTCGACTAACTTCTCATGGATTGCTCTCGCTTTTCGAGTGATGTCCTTTGCCATATACAGTATTTCATCCTGCTCATACATTTCCATTCTTTCTAAAGGCAGGGTACCATCTATCATGTCATCCAGGTCTGACCTTAAGCTGGCGACATCGAGTCTCTTAGCTTTTATCTCAGCTCGCAATATGTCTTTCGAAGGGGGCTCACTGGTCTCCCTACCATCCCAACTCCGAGCTCTACGTTTGGGCTCGGGAGAGTTAATGAGTGCTCTCCCTTGCTCCCATCTCTCCAGGTCCCATGCTCGGCCATCCGATCTTGGAAGGTGATGGAACACGGGCCTGTTACCCCCACTCTTGCTCTGCCCACTCTCTCCTGCTTCTCTCCTTTCACCGTACGCCTCTCTGTTATTTTCCCTCTGGTCGCTACTCTCCCTTTGCCTAGTATCGCTCAGTATCCGATACGATCCTTCCTGGTTCCCCATATTCCCTGGGCTGCGCTCATTTCCGTCATCACAGGGACTATGGTGCGACCTCTCACAACTCCCATTCTGTTCTCTGGTGCCGGGCACACAGTGTGGACACTTAAAGCTGTTTCTGTACTCTTGCGCTCTCCTCTCCCCTTCACTGAGTATTGGGCGCGCCACCCCTCCACTCCCGGGGCCCCCGTTTTCCAGGTCTGTTCTATCCCCACTCCGGGCCCAATGGGTGACTCCCCTACTATCTCTCTCTCTACAGTCCCACTCCGGGCTGCTCTCCCCAGCCCCGCAGTGAGTCCGAGCTCTGCTGTCCTGACTTTCCCTTTCAGCTTCTGCAGCTATGATGCTCTTGTGAGCCTCCACTGCCTCATCCCACTTCTTCATGTACTCATTTAGCTCTTGAAAGGATTTTCGTCCAGTTCCCCTCAGATCCGCTGGCCATCTAGGGCCCCCAGGATCCCCTCCTGGGTCCCCTGCTGTGTGCATCGGGGTGCTCCACTCTCTCGGTATCGGCATCTGACTTGGGGAATTGATCGTATCGTTCCTCCTTGCCGTCTCTGCTCTTTCTCTGTCCTTCCGTACCCGTTCTTCCCCTCTTGCTCTCTCTTGGTCATATATCGATATTATAGGACCTATGGTAACAGGTACCTGTAGTGCATCTGGTAATGCGTAGGATGTGGCGCTCTTTGTTTCCGGCGCTCTTTGTACCACAAACCTCCCGACTACCTGTTGCACCTGACTAGGCTGGGACAGCTCTTTCTTTGCCTCAGGATCCCACTCTGAACTGGGAAGCGGTCCATGCTCTCCTGCATTGCCCCCCTTTTCTCTTTCACTATGCTCGACCTCTCCCCCTGCTCTATTATACGGGGGTGGCCTGTCTGTCAGTAATCTGTTTATCAGGCTGTCCTCTGTTTCGCTCTCATCATCTTCTTCTAGGGGGCTTTTATTACCGGGCACCTCTAACACTGGGTACAGTTTATTTACTTCCATGTTATGCACTCTCCATCTTTTAGCATCCGCATCCCACCTGGCATCCTGCACTGCCCTTACCGATCGTTTCACCCTTTCTTGTCGTCTGTTCATATTCTTTTCATGCGCTGCCCTAATCCATGCATCAAGGGCTTCAAACTGGGTCGGTCTAGGCAAGGGTCTCATTGAGGTCATGACTGATTTTAATCGATGTAACACCTCTAATCTGAACGTCCCGTACTTCGGGAACGTCAGTTCCTCATTTCCTTCCGTAATCTTACTCCACTCTGATATCCAAAGGATCGTATGCAGCCCAACATTCACTGCCATGTAACGAGCTGGCGTACCCTCCGGCGGGGCTTCTTCCCCTTCATACGATCCCCGCTTCTCTTTTTTAAACGCCGCTCTCAACCATTTAAAACACTTCATAATTATGCGCACAATATCCAGCCTCGCTACTCTGTTTACTTCCTGATGACAATCCACCAATCCTGTCGCGGCTTTGCTAACTTGGCCTATCGCAGCGCGGTCTTTCTCCGGTCGGCCAATCCCAGCTCGCCACTTTCTGACGTCTTTGCTAGCTGGCCTATCACAACGCGGTCTTTCTCCGGTCAGCCAATCACTGCGCGACACTTCCTGACGTCACTTTCCTCCGCTTCGCAGCAGCACCCCTCCTTTCTCAACTCGTCTCCCGGTCATGCATGCGTCCCATTCATACACCGAAAAATGACTACTTCCGACCAAGCGGTCACTTCCCTCGACTGTACGTCCACAGTCTATATGTAATTGTCAACACAACTGACGAAATGTCTATCGTCTCTCTGATAGGTTGCTTACACACACAGTAACCTCCGACCAGCGTCCGTTACTCACGCACTCACTCTTACGTTCCCCCTATCTCGGTCTTTCGGGTGATCAATGGTACCTCATGACCCCCTTCACACTATTTGACAATTACTCTGGGTGTCCGATACACCCGAACCACTTAAGCTCTCCTTGAACTTAAGATTTCCACCGGTTGCGCGCGCTCACAACCTGTTCCACAGTCACTCTACAGACATTCAACTCCGCCAGACATTACAACATAGATACAATACAAAAACACCGCAATCTAACACGCATGACCCTTTATACTCACTCTCGACCGATACTGCTGCTTTTTCTGTCTCACGTCATCCGGATGTTCTTCGGCGGGCGGTTCTTCCGATCATCGATCTCTAGGGGCCTTGGGGTAAGCTAACCTGGCCTAGGTCACCGTCCTCAAGAAGGCAACCATCCTCTATAGCTACCAACTGGAAGGGCGAGATTTTGATCGATACCTTATCACTATTGATCTAAACCCCGATCTGGTCGACTGAACCTTTGTTGCCTGTCATTAAGGAAAGAAAGTGCACCTTTTACCAAGCTAGTTCACCCAATAAAGGACCCCGCTCCAAAAGATCACAAACAACTTCTAGCTTTCAAAAGTTTATTGTAAGGATAGGATAAGCTGCAAATACAGACATCTCAGAATGAGATTCACGAGATACACAGGTCCAACTACATACATGTGCTCTCTGAAAGCCCTCAGACGAGCAACGGAAATTACCAGCACAAGTTCTAAGAATAATAAAGCTATCAGCATTGACGCATATCTCTCCTTCATTTAAGTTGGAGGAAAACACACAGGTTAGGCTGTCCCTACCCTGCTCTAGATGGTATCCCTACTTAACCAAGTCTCAACCTAACAAAGGTGTCAGCAGTGAATGACCCCCAAGGGAAGTCACTCACTCTAAGTCTCTTGGTGAAAACCTATAGTTCTCCAGTCATGACCCCTCTCTGCCTACCCATCCGCTCTCTAAAGGGTCCTCAGGCATCTGCTCTAACTCCACCCAGGGGTGCTGTCCCTAATACAAAACAGTCAACAACATTTGAGACGCCCCTCATGAGACGCCCCTCACGTGGTGTAGCTTCTGGCTTTTTCCATGCTGCTTTGTATTGGGCCTCATACGTTGGAGTTGACCTTGCTTCTCAGACTCTTCTCCGGCCCGCTGATACCCCTTAAACATTCCAGAACCCTCCTCCATGTCTGGGCCGTCTACTGAACAGACCTCTATTCATATTATTTATAATCGGATCCTCCCTTTCTCTTGCAGACAGACATCTGCAGCCAAGAACCCAACTCTCATAGACTTCCAAAAAGGTTTGCAACATTTCTCGGCCCAGACATGTACGTGTAAATCAATGTTAAACAATTCAGGCCTACAATATTTCTCATAATGATTATAGCATTCAACTTCTTCATTAATTAAAGCATGTTAATACTCTTATTCTAATATTCAGTAAACACATCTATAAATCATATAGTGTCACACATTTCTGTATTAGTTCCACTTCTACTTAAATCTCTACATTATCTATACATTCAGAATATAATTGCAGATACTACTAGCACTCATGGCATTTCTCCTCATGATTTGTGCTTACTACAGGTAAGTGTGATGCACTCATACATTTAGGTCAGTTTGCGCTCTCTCAGCTGCCTGAACTGCAGCTCCGCCGGGCGATCATCAGCAATGTAATCTATCACCGCTGCAACCCCACTAACCCACCTTTCGAACACATCCGCGGATGGGGGAAGCCAAGGCGCATCAGCGGGTGTGGAAGAACTCAGCCTCCCACTGTATTTGCAACTTTCTCTCGTGGTAATTGCAGGGAGAATCGGAGCACCTGACAAGATGGCGGACGCAGACCCGCCGACCTCCTGAAATACGCGGTGTACCGGAGCGGTACTGGCGTGCAGAGACTGGAGACACTACACGGAGGTAGGAGACGGCATGCCGGACCTCTGATAGCGTTAAGAAAGGCTTGCAGCCCTGGGCTCCGACACCCGTTCCTATTGATATTCCGGGCCCCGCGCCTGACAACATGGCGGCGCCCGATGCAAGTACAAAGCTGCCGGCACCCCTAAGAGGTTGTGGGCGGACCTGACCAGGCTGAGTTGGCCGGCCGACTTTAGAAGAAGAGCGGAGCGTCACCACCATAGGGGCCGCTCTTGAGTGCATGTACCCCGCCACATGATTATCGGCAGCGATTCACCGCCACCTAGCGTGCCAGACCGGCAGAGAGGATAGCGAGGTGTTGCTCACGTTGAGGACGGCTTTGGAAATAGCGCAGACCGCGGGAGAGGCCGCGATCCGACACCCTACGGTCTGGTTTGGGGTCCTAGCCTGTGGGGCAGGCACACGCTATCGCTCCAGACTGCGAGGATAAAAACATTGCCGGCCGCACCCCCCCCCCATGCTGCACGAACCGGCTCGGGACACGCAGCAGCCACCTGTCCAGACATAGAGCCGACCACACGTGCAACCAGCCGTCACCCTCACAAGTTCATCACGGCGACAGCGACCAGGGTCACGAGGGCGTCTGGGCCCGCTTTCAGAACGGCGACTTCTCCGGCTGGCGTGATGGGGAAGCCTGATAAGCAACAACTGAAGCTATCATTTGACAACAGAAAAGCGAATAAACCTGCGGAGGAAATGGCGGAATCCGGTGGGTCTACTGCTCTACCGGCAGGCAGCAACATGGAGAAGATACTGCTCGCCATCCAGTCAAATCTGCAAGACATAAACGGTAAACTGGACAACCTGACATGCAGAATGGATGGCATGGCTGCACGGCAGGAGAGGCATGGAGAGCGGTTAGATGAGGCCGAAACGCGCATATCAGCAGTTGAAGATGAGGCGCGAACTTCCACCGCCAAATGCGCGGGAATGGAACGCATCCTCGAAGTGATTAAAGCAAAGGAGGAGGATTTGGAAGCGCGCTCGAGGCGCAATAATGTGCGAATTACAGGCCTGCCGGAGTCGACCAACACTGGACGTATGGAACACTACGTCGAGAACCTTTGCAAAGACCTCTTTGGCGTGGAGGCGTTGTCGCCAATATTCATAGTGGAGAGGGCCCACAGATCGTTGGCGCCCCGACCACCACCCGGGGCACAGCCTAGACCTATTGTGGCGCGGATACTCAATTATCGAGACCGGGACACGATCCTTAGACTGGCGAGGGAAAAGGGCAAAATCACGCATCAAGGCAACTCCCTGAAATTCTACCCGGATCACACGATCGCAGTGCAGCAGGCACGTAAAGAATATGCCTCCGTAAAGACTAAACTACGAGACCTAAACATCGGCTATTCAATGCTGTATCCTGCCAGACTTCGAGTGATGTGGAAAGAGAAGGCGATAGTGCTGGCGACACCCAAGGCCGCCCTAGATTTTGTCAAGAAAGTGCAGCGAGAGACGAGGTCGAATTCGCAAAACGACCAACAGAACGACTCGAATTAACGTTGCTGACAGACGCCGACATCAACCGGCGGTGAGTTGTTCAGTTGAATTAGGTTAAGAATGTTCAAAGAGAAGCCTCAATCAGCCATGCTGGGTGAGTAGGCCCGGTACAGGACTCCTAATGACACGGTGTTATAGTCCCACTTGACTTTCCGCACCATTGAGGGCATGGGACCTATAAGAATCGAGGGGACTGAAGCATACTTCAGACAGTGACACTCGCCACCGCCCAGTGCTACCCCCCTTACCACAAATTCCTCGTTTCATATTCATTAACATTTCCCTGCTAGGCGAGGCGACATCTCGGTAATCTGGGCGACTCTCCATGTCTTCCCCTGTACTCTGGCACTGAGGGCATCCTATGGGTGGCTGAGGGGCAGTGGGAGCACATTTGCGTGAGGTACTCCAAATGGCACCACAACAGGGCGTAGACTTTACAAAAACGCACACGCTCCAGTGCACCCTTGCTGCAGTAAGCACTTGTGACACAGCACTCTTTGGGTGGGAAGGGGTTGGTCTCTGTGCACTACGGAAATTATTATTATTTTTTTTTTTTCACAAACGAACAATAATGACTGTGCCTAGCTGTAATACTACTACCACTGTACGGACATGTGAGCAATGCTGCAGAGACTATCGGAGGGTGAGGGGACAGTGGGTCCATAGATACGTGAATTGAGTATATGTACAGCCTTTCTAGTATCGCCTATACCCGTCAATCGGGTGTAGCGTTGTGCACCCAGCGGTCCTCCACAAGGGTAATACCCACCACAAGTTCCCCGAATGGGTACTGAGTTGATTGTTCTGTGTTTTTGGGATTTGTACTTTAAGGGGCTGAGGCTTCGGCAGGTTGGGGATGCTGGAGTGGGAGGGATGAGGGGAGGGGGGGACTGAATGTTTACGAAGACCAGATACATTGAATTTGGACTATTTCCTAAGTTCTCATTTGCGATTGGCTGCCATTACCAGATGTGTTGCTGCTGATATGCTGGGACAGACACCACATGCGAAAATGGGTGGGGTGGGGATAAGACACTGCACGTTATCAGATGGCACCGGGTTCTGAGCACGAAGGCAGACTGAGCTTAAACGTTCTCACTTGGAACATACGGGGGTTTTCACGGCCACAGAAAATCAGGCAGGTTTTCGCGAGCCTCACCAGATGGAACATAGATATAGCATTCCTACAATAATCACACCTAGCTCCCCACACACATGCGCAATTGGGTGCGAGATGGGCAGAGTCAACGTACCGAGCTTCCTACTCCTCTTATTCTCGTGGGGTACTTATATTGATTAAAAAAGGGGTCAATTTCAGGACACAAAAGGTGACACATGATTCCAATGGTAGATATGTGATGGTGACGGGCACGTTGAGAGGCCAGCACGTGACATTCCTTAACGTGTATGGCCCGAACACTGATGCTCCGGAATTCTTTCGGGAAGTTTGGGATCATTTGCAACCACAGGCCAACACACACATACTATGCGGTGGAGACTGGAACGTGACTTTACAGGATGGGCGGGACCGTTCCTCCCAATCATTAGAACAACATAAGCAGTCGAGATTGATGGTAGATCACATGATGAAGGACCTAGCATTGTCAGATATTTGGAGGCTGCACCACATTGACACACCGGGCGCCACTCACATAACAACGTCTAACAATAGCTGGTCCAGACTAGATTACTGGTTAGGCACAAGGGACATAGCCCTGTGGGTTAGAAAGATACAAGTACTACCGCGCACATTATCGGACCACAACCCTGTCCTGTTGCAGATCGATGTACCACATTATACACCCCCTCCATTCCAGTGGCGTTTCAATTCCCAGGCTCTGTCCGACTCGGTTTATGGTGACACCTTACAGAAAGCAATAAAGGAATATTTCGATATAAATTCGCAGACAGTGGACGACCCGTGTATTTTATGGGAGGCCTTCAAGGCCACGATACGAGGTGTCTGCATCGGCACCACTATAGGGGTTCTTAAAGACATAAGGCATCAGATACACCGCTGTGAGACACAAATGAGGGACATAGAACAAATGTATGAGGCGACACAAGATATTTCACTGTTACCTAAGCTACGCGAATTACACACTGAACATGCTGAGTTTATGGCGGCGGAAATTAAATACTTAGATCGCAAACACATAGCCAGAACCTTTGGAGAGGGAGGTAGGCCAGGGAGAGCGTTGGCAAGGAAAATATGTGACGGAAGAGGGCAGTCGACAATACTCCGAGTGAAATCTAGGGAGGGTATATTGCAGACACACTCCACAGATATACTGAAAAACTTTGTGGAGTCCTTTAGCTCGCTATATCAATCGCAACCTGTAGCGACAGCGGAAGAGGTTTATGAATACTTGCAAGATGTGGCGATTGGTTGGCTATCGGATGCACAGAGAGAACACCTAGCTAGGTCCATTACAGTGGAGGAGGTGCTGGATGTGATCAAGTCGCTGCCCAATGGCAAAGCACCAGGCCCCGACGGGTACACGGCTGAGTTTTATAAACAATTTGCAGACATTATCGCACCCTATTTGGTGGACATGTTTGGCACCTCCTTTGATCAATCGATACTTCCCCCCACTCTACGGGAGGTGCTTGTCATTGCTCTACTGAAGCCGTCCAAAGATCCGGAGGAATGTGATTCCTACAGACCCCTGTCCCTTATTAACGTGGACTCGAAAATCCTTGCAAAACTCCTGGCGGTACGTTTGTCCCCTCTGATGACCCGTCTGGTCCTTCTGGATCAATCGGGATTTATCCCCACAAGATCCACCTCGCACAACACTAGATCCTTGTTTGCGCTCTCTCACTATCTTGAGCCCTCGGTTAAAGCGGTGGCTGTCATGCTTGACGCCGCTAAAGCATTCTACTCCATTGAATGGAGTTATATGATAGCCATCTTACACAGGATGGGTTTCCCTAAGCGATTTATTCAGTGGATCTCCTTGCTATATACACAGCCATGTGCTAGAGTCCGGATTAATGGCTATATATCTGCCCCAGTTGACATTGAGCGTGGTACGAGACAGGGCTGCCCCCTCTCGCCCCTTCTGTTCGCATTAGCGTTGGAACCCCTCGCGTGCATAGTGCGTCAAAAGTACAAATCTTCAGCACTACAGTTCGCTTCAAGGCCGCTCCACATATCCCTCTATGCACACGATATGCTGCTGTATGTCCGCGAACCTAGCGCCAATCTCAATCCTCTGCTTAGAGAATACATTCGATTTGGGGGATACTCGGGGTTAATGATTAACTGGTCGAAATCCTCCATAATACCCCTGACGGACACTACCACTTCCTTTGAGATCGACTACCCGCTAGAGTGGCAGCAGGATCCGATTCGCTATCTAGGGGTCATGTATCATAGGGATCCGGAGGAAGTCATGCGCGCAAACTATGGTGTAGTATATCTAAACTTGAAGATAAGGTCAGACGATGGGTCCACTTGCCTCTATCTCTGAATCGCGATAGTTAAAATGAACATTTTACCTAAATTATTGTATCTTTTTAATAACATACCCATCACACCCCCAGGGGAGGTTTTCCGTCGCATTAAATCCCTAGTACTGACCCTGATATGGGCCGGTAAGCAAGCCCGCATTGATCTTCAGACATTAACACTCCCGTTTGCGAGAGGCGGTTTCGGAGTACCTGATTTTCTCCTCTATTATCTTTGTGCCCAGGCGCAATATGCAGCATATTGGTATCACGAGGTCCCGTACCTCACCCACGTGGCCATAGAGGCGGGAGATGCACACCCTGTCCCCCTGTCAGCAATACTAACGCACACCAGACCACCACTACATGCAAAAGACATAAACACAATAGATACCACGATCAAAGCATGGCATAAACTTGGACGGTTAACTCACAAAACCCCGTTATACGCGCCAGCGATGCCATTGCAACATCATCAGGAACTATCTGTCACTTGTGAACAGGTAGGAATGTCATTACTGAGTAGAGCTGGAATTGACAAGCTGGGTGATGTGTTTAAAGAGGGCGCCCACACAGGTCTTGATCAATTGACCTATACACAGAACCAGACACCCTTGTTTCGCTTCACGTACTATAGACTAACCAGAGCGTTGAGGGAACACTACCCGACATTCCCCACAGAACCGGAGTGCTTGGCTTCTCTGCAGCTCTTGATCACTACACAGGACCTATCGCATCTGGTGTCCAGATTGTATGCAGCGGCGCAATCGGAAATAGCACGACCCACACTTAAGGCTAAGGAGAGGTGGGATGCGGCATTGGACACTCCATTAACGGATGATGAATGGCATAGCGCATGCGCACTGACACAGATACTCACACCTAATGGAAATTTGAGAATAATACATTTCAAATTTATTCACCAGGCATACTACACCCCAGCAAAACTTCATACATTTGTCTTACAGGGGGAAGACAGGTGCAAGAGATGTAATGGGGAAGGCGCGAACTTCGTGCATCTGGCCTGGTCTTGCTCGAAGATAGCGGAGTATTGGGTGGAGGTTACGTCCATGCTAGCTGTCATGTTGGAGGAAGAGGTACAATGCACGCTTCAGGTCTGTCTCCTGGGTATAGTACCACAATTTAGAGCGCTGAAACGCAAATTCTGTGCTATCGCGTTGTTGTTAGCGAAAAGACAGGTGGCGCAATGTTGGCACAGCCGTAAGGTACCGAAAACATCAACGTGGCTTCATGACATGTCCGTCTGTAGGGATAAACTGCAAACATATGAGGAGAGTTTACCAGCGAAATCTAAGCCAAAGGACTCCTGGTGTTTTTTGACAGACTACCTTAATTCAATACAGGACAGCGAGGAGGACTAGCTAATATTCTGTATCACTCAATAAGCCGAAGTGTGGGGTGAATGGGCCGCGATCTGGTGGCGGTCAGTCCAAGAGAGAGAACCAGAGACACTGTTGCACTCACTGAATCGGATGTGTGTGCTGTCAAGGTATGGTCTTCAGTTGAGTTATGTTACTGTTCTTTATTTATAAAATGAGAAAATGTAAGACTCATGACACACTGATAGCTATGAGTCCTACGGAGGGAGAAGAGGACGGTTCTAACTACGGTCAATATGCTATTTTTCATAACTACTTTGCTGCTTCCTTAGATGGTCCTTACAACGTGGCGAGCCGGCCCCTGGGTTGTAGGCTCATGCTGTGTAAACTGCATTGCATTAATAAAGGTCTTACACAAAAAAAAAAAAATGCACAGCAGGTTCTTGAAAATGTGCTCAGTTTCCCTGTCAACTTGCGAGCAGGAGCAGCAGGTGACATTGTGGGTAAAGTAGAAAACGTTAAATGTCAAGAAGACCCTGTCTTCTGGAAAAGGGGTTGGAGGTGCTTGCTCTCTGATGATGTGCACAAATTTCACCCAAAGATTGTAACTCTTGTTGTTGAGGAGTAATAGTATTAGAGCAGACAGGTCCTTGCCATATATACCAATATGCCGAAGTAGTTCTTCCATTCCAATGCATGGCTGTGAGGCCTCCATTCACTGCAGTGGAGATACATTCATACCTTTATTGCTAATGACTGTCCACTATCTTTTAATGAAAGCAGCTAATCTACGAGGGGCGGAAAATTGTTGTGAAACATCTGGGGGAATAGGATCCAGTAGTTTTACTTACTACAACCGTTCTACTGCTTCCTGTACTCTGTCCTAAGTTGTAGCTATGAGGGTTGTCAATCATTTATAGGAATAGAAAACAATTGAAAGGGCAACATTGTAGAAGCTTATTTTGTGATTTGCTGCACGATTTTAAAATAATCACTTACCCTAGGACAACACCCAGCGGGAGAGAACATGTTTCATTGAAAATGCGCCGGGTCTGTAGAAATGCAGTTTATTGTTGCCAGCACTATTCTTCTGTCTTCCTTGGAATGTAGCTGATCAGAAAGTCTGGCACTGAATTTTTAGCATGTATACCTTTTGTGGTATGATGTTTTATTACGGCTTTGTGATAAGGAAAACATGCCTTTCAAATGCAGTAATGAAAAAAGAGTATTTAGACTCAGACACGTTTTGTTCGTCAGAAATTCTTTACGGCGCGAAAGTATTTAATCTTGGCAGGAGATGCAGCGAGGCTGCGATCACCGATTCCGACTTGCGTAATAATAGGGTTTCCATGACTTCTGAATAATTGCAGGTTTTGGGACAGATCACCCATTATCTCATTTGTAGTCGGAGATGCCGAGACGGTAGGCTCGACACCTGGGAACACTGGGTGGGAGCTGCGCGTCTCCAAGTGATACCTGGGCGGCGGCAGCCATGTCTGCGCTCGTGGGCTGTGGGCACTGCTTTACACAGACTCTGAAAAAGGAATCTACTGTTTTCTGTGTGGGCAGGACAGCCAGACATATCAAGTTTTCCTGGCTGCTTATCAGAGCATGGCAGGTAAATGCCAACGGATGCCGCGAAAATTCAGGAAAGACATCTGGAAATAAATAATAATAAATATATATATATATATATATTCGTGTGTGTGGTAAGCGATACACAACATGTTTTAAGTCAGACACTTTACATCACAGGTGGGTTTTGTAAAGGATATGAATCGAGAGACGCGGCAGGATCTAACGTTCTACCTTTGTTTAATTTTCTGTCTTCTTCTCCCCTTTGCCATTAACTCTCCATCCTTAAGGTCACGCCTCTTTTTTCTTTTCTCTTTCTCTCTTCATGTTCATATTTCCTTTCATTTGCTTTGATTCCAATATACTGTTTCTTTTTTTCCAGCCAGCGCTAATTGCGATTGTACATAGGTGTATTTTAAAACATATTTTATTTATTAAATAACATGGCACATAGAATGTTATATCATGATGTTCACATCTAGAAATCATATTAATGTAGCTGCTAATTTGTGAAGGGCACAGCAAGTACATATAAGACATAAGCAGCCAGTGAATGTCACAGGGTTAGATCAGTGTATACACCTTTTCAACGGTTGTATGACGGAACTGTGCATGCCATTACCACGCATGTCTTAACAACGCGGTCCTTACAATGCATCAGTCTTGAACATGAAACTTTTTCCACAAATATACCTTTACAACTCAAATGTAAGCATTTCACAAGTAGGAATAAAGCCTTTATTTATAAACTTAGCTACATGTGTATATAGATCACATTATCCCCTTATTGGCCCATACCATAAACCCTACCCCCTAAACCCTAAAAAATGCCCTTGCTACCGAAATACCCTTACCCACCCAAAACCCTTAATACCCCCTACCAACCCTAAACCCTTAAAAATAGCCTTGCCACCTAAATTCACTTACCCTAAATTAGCCTTGCCTCCCAAATACCCCTACCCACCCAAATACCCTGACCCAACCTAAACCCTAAAATACCCTTGGCAGCCAAATACCCCACCCACCCTAAACCTTAATAACCTTGCAACCCAAATACCCTTATCCAACCTAAACCCTAAAAATAATCTTACCACTCAAATACACTTCAACCGTCTAAACCCTAAACTACCCTTGCCACCCAAATAGCCCTATCACCCATAAACCCTAAAAAATACCTTT
This sequence comes from Lissotriton helveticus, assembly GCF_964261635.1. Taxonomy (NCBI): domain Eukaryota; kingdom Metazoa; phylum Chordata; class Amphibia; order Caudata; family Salamandridae; genus Lissotriton; species Lissotriton helveticus. The sequence goes on along the minus strand of NC_136062.1, from coordinate 212,235,787 downwards.
GCCACCCAAAAGCCTTAATCCACCTTAAACCTTAAAAATACCCTAGCCACGCAATACCCTCACCCACTCCTAAAATCTAAAAAACTCCCTTGCCCTAATATGTATACGTGTATGTAGTGTGTGTGTGTATATATAAATATATATGTATATTCACTGAAAAAACCATAGGTTTCAGCCACGTTATAGTTTAAAATTTGCATTTAAAAAACCTTAGAAATTCACTGACAAAACCATAGGTTTCACACACGTTATAGTTAGGAATTAGCATTTAAAAAACCTTAGAAATTCACTGAAAAAAACCATAGGTTTCACACATGTTATAGTTAGCTGGACATTTCACTCATACAAAACCATTGAAATTCCCCCGTTATAGTTAATTCAGCTAACTATAACTCGCGCGCCGCAATGCACTGCTGATGACGTCACATATTACATCACTCATGACATGGTCAGTGACATCACTGATGACATCTCAAATGACATCACTGATGACATCATCCTTGTGAAAGAGTGGCAGACCTCCTCTCAGCGTAATATAACCCTTGATACACACATTCAAAAATAGAAACTAAAATTTTCAAAAAAATGGAGATACCAATTCCAGTTAGAACAACCTATTCAGTAATTCCAAAATCTACATACACATCCAGTCATTCACTGACAGTTCTATATAGGCACTCATACATGTACTCACTCATCATATGTACTCATACACCTATACATCTTATTACACACGGACACTCATCTATAGAGTTACTCACACACAAACTCACACATGCAAATAAACTATCAAACATCCATTTACTTGCATATACAGCTATACACCCATCACTACATTTACTTCTATAGAATCGTACACATACTTACTGTCTTAAACAATCACTTATAGAAACACATACTTATTTATACAGGAACTCTTACAATCTCTCGCTCTCACATATACTCACTTATATACACCAATACTCACATATACTAGTTTAACACATATGTAGTTACTCATAAAGATACTATTGAAACAGTGATTCACTCACTAACACACCCATACACACACTCATCCACCCATACAGTCCTGCACACATGCTGTCTTCAAAACACATACAAACAGTGAGTCACCCATTCATGCATCTATGCGGTAAGTAATACCCCCTCCAAACCATACAGACAATCATACTGATACTCGAAAAACCAACTAATAGCCCATATCGACACTCATGTAGCTAGTCACCAACCCATGCAGCCACTTATACACAAAGTGAGACTCTGATACAGATATTTTCATATTTAAACATTACTCGCTAATACATGTATTCACTAAGATACACTTAATAAGTCAGTTATACAATCATTTTTACAAAAAAAACATCCATTTAGACACTTATTTACAAATATTTTCTTCCATCGACCTTTAGATATACATATATAAAACATATTTATTTTTCAGAAAGACACACATTCACTGGATGATGTCATCAGTGATGTCATCAGTGATGTCATTTGAGATCTCATCAGTGATGTCACTGACAATGTCATGATGATGTAATATGTGACGTAATCAGCAGTGCATTGCGGGCGCACGAGTTATAGTTAGCTGAATTAACTATAACAGGGAAATTTCAATGGTTTTGTATGAGTGAAATGTCCAGCTAACTATAACATGTATGAAACCTATGATTTTTTCAGTGAATTTCTAAGGTTTTTTAAATGCTAATTCCTAACTATAACGTGTGTGAAACCTATGTTTTTTCAGTGAATTTCTAAGGTTTTTTAAATACACATTTTTAACTATAACGTGGCTGAAACCTATGGTTTTTTCAGTGTATTTCAAAGGTTTTGTAAATGATAATTTTTAAATGTATTAATTGTTATATTTTTTATACTGATTTACTACATTATTTTAAACTATTTATTTTTAGATATTTTATTTTTTCAATTACATTACACATTTTTAATATAAATTGAAAAACATTTTTTTTCAAAATATTGAAATTGTAATATATATATTTTTTATTTAATATTTTTTAATTTATTTATATTTTATATAGCAGGCAATGATATCCTATGGAAGGAAATTCAAGTTACTGGTAAGTACAGTTAAATTTACTTTTCAGGAATAGTAGTGAGCTAGATTGGGGAATTAATTCCTCTTCAATCCTGAGGTCCCTTGTGAGCCAACCAGCCCACGCTTTGGTCCATGGATAAACAGGTCATTATGGACATGGCATTGACAATGAGGTACCGTGCATGCCAAAAACATCTATTTCGGGTGACCGATAAAGTAAGGGAGTGCATCAAGGGTAGAGTAGCAAAGATCTTAGAAAATTAGGTTATTGAGCCTTCCAGTTGTACTTGGTATAGGTCAGTGGGGTTAATTTCAAAAGTTACTTCTTATCCGATAGTACCCCAGAAGTAAGATTTGCATGGTCTAAATAGATACCCGCAATATACCACTAGTTGATATGCTTTGTGAATAGGTTGGGGTACTTAACCTTGTGGACAGGTTCAACATGTCAAATCTCAGTGTACCTATTTTTTAACTTCAGGTTCTTAGCAGAATAGCATACTCATCCTCCATACCCGAAGGTCCTTTTTATGAAATGTGTCACGATGCTCTCGCTCGCCAGGATCAGAATGATGCTCAAAGGGGTCCACCACCTGATGCCCCCATACTCTGACTAATATATATATATATATATATATATATACAGAGTATTGAAGTAATCAATCGAGGGATAGGGTTAAGGAGGGAACAGCGGTGGATAGGGGACACCTGTAACAACATAAGCAAAACATTAACATGTTATTGTATCCTTGCTACTCTGATATATTTCTCGCTACAGGTTGATCCATACCATGAAAGACAGCGATATTCGGGGACCCCTTTCCTCTCTCTCTATGGCAAGATGCTTCTCTCACCTCAGAAATTGTCTGGACCTGAAAGTCAAAACAAACCATCAGTACTTCCAGTCACCATAACCGACCATAGTAATGTATACATCAAATCACATACATGCCCTCTTTCATTCACCCTTGAAAGAAATAGCAAAGCACTAAACCAACTCAAGCTCCAAGGAGTTATCGGTTCATGGAGAAACATAAAGCTGAGTCAGAAGAACCAAAATGAAATACGAGGAAAACAACTGTTCCTTCAGAAATGAGGAAAAAAGGTAGGATCAAAATGGCTTCAGGAAAACAAACCGGAATGGCTTAGTAACGTAGTTCAGAATTCCGTTTAGGAAAGTACAATGAAAAAACAAAAGAGAACCAAAGTCTCAAACTTCATACATCCACACCCAAAGAGTTCACAACCTTACCAGGCCTCCAGGAATCCCAGCAACTCCCAGCTCTCCGTGAGAGCAACCAGAAGGAGGGGAGGACTCCCATGTCTGAAGATCAGAGAGGGCCAGCGTGGAATGAGAACAGTACTTCAACTCGCAGTCGCGAGCTGGAAGTTTCCAGGAAAAGATGATTCACGCTCGGCCGAGCGGAATCAACCGATGGCTACAGGAGCTTCCTTAGCCGAAAGGTGCCACAGATGTCTTCCGCCGCAGCCGCAGGTGGAAGGAAGTATTCGGCACAAGTGTGTTCAAGGCTCAGCCGAGCGGAACGCAAATCATGGGTTCTTCACGTCTCCAACTAGACGCCAATCCAGGGTACGAGCAATCTGGACCGCGGGAAAAAGTCGTCCGCTCTCACAGGTACTCGAAGCAAACTAGAATCACATATGTCACACCAAGCGAGTTACGTGACTATATACCAATAGTTTCTCGCAGAAGGCCTTCTGGGAGATGTAGTCTGGTCTGGGCCAATGTCAGCATCTAGGCACAATCTGTCAGATCCTGACAAAATGTGCAGTCCCTTGAATAAAAAAATGCAACAGCTATCTTCCACGAGGACAGAAGGTATAGCTAAGACTGTGGTTCAATTTCAAGAGTTCAGTGTTGCTTTCCAGGATTTCATTACTCTCTCCGGCGTCACCAGGGAGCACCACTTGATAATTCTTGGGGTAGTGTGCATGGTATTAATGTTTTCATTCATTTATACATGTTAAAAAAGCATTTGGATGCTTAAAAAAGCCCAGCTGGCACATGAAGTTACTATCAGATAGGACTCAGCTTTTGTGTCTACCTAGGATACCACATCGGCAGTAGCAAGATGAGGCCCTTCAAGCTATTTTACATTACACTTTAGACCAAAATAATGTCAATACTCAGATTAAAGCATTTCAGACCTTTAAGAAGCTCTCTCTCAAGCACTGGTGCTTGTGTCTGCAAGGAACAGAAAGCAATGCATTGGCAGGTAAATGTCCAAGATCATGGAATTGGAGCAGTACTCCCTTAAGTAATGATTACGAAAAGTGCAGTCTGCATTCTCCATAAGTGGGGGACTTTTGCAAAGGAAATGTAACAAGCACTTTTAGTGATTTCAATTGAAGATGTTTAAGCTCTATTCATTTGACATCCACTTCACTGATTTACCAGAGACGCATAGGAGAAAATATAAAGCTTCTAAGAGAACCCAAAACTCTTTCATGCCTATACTGTTGAACACAACACCGCAAATAGCTATTTCAATGCAGATGGGCTCTCCAGGTTTTTTTCTCTCACTCTAATGAAGTAATCAACCAAGTGGGTAGGTACACTCTGGAACATTAAAACACTATGGATACAAAAAGTGTAGCACCAGAATATTCACTTACATAGTGTCCTAAATATCACCTATGAAAGAAAACATTATCCTATTGTAATTTATAATAGAAAATATGTACAAAATAATACAGTATTTTTTATAAACATTGTTAATGTCAGACAATATGGATATGATATTCTGACATACAGTTGATGGTTAGTGTATGGCATTCCCTCTGCATCTGCGTTTGCTGCATTCTCATTTTAAATTCTGCTTTTATCTTATGTTATTTAAAGTTACCTCTACACTCACATGCTTATATTTAAATTGTCATCACCCCCTCTTAGGCACATCACACTGGTAATAGAAGTAAGCATAGGAGAGTTGTATTTTTAATAAAAAATACACACATTTAGGGGCCGATTCCGATTCGGGAAAAAACGCTCCGAATAGCCGTTCGGAGCAATTTTCCCATACGAATCGTACCCTGAAACGTCCCCCGTACGTACGATTCGTACAAGGAGCCGTACTGGGTGCGAGTGGTACAGAGACCGTACAAATCAAATCCCCGTCTGAATCTCCCTCGGAACCCGCTGTACGTGACATCTGTATGGTTCACGGCTGGGTTTTACGACCCAGCAAGTACGATATGTGTCGGGTACGCACCGTACGACCCTTTTTCTACGGAAGCTGAAAACAGCCGTAAAAGCAGAGTTTGTGCCGAAACAGGTACGGAACGCCCCCCCCCCGGGTACGGTGCGTACCCCCCATGATCGCAGGGTTACGCACCGTACCCCATGTACGCTGGGTGTACGCACCGTACACCCAGCATACATGGGGTACGGTGCGTACACCCAGCGTACATGGGGTACGGTGCGTACACCCCATGATCGCAGGGGTACGCACCGTACTCCTGCGATCATGGGGTGTACTGACCGTACAGTGTGTATGTGCTTGTGTGCTTTTCCGTACGACTCGCCCTTACCTGACGTGGACCGTACGAATTGCGTCCTCATACCCCGGTCCGGATCGTACTCGTCGGGTTGTACGGCATGTGTACGAGTCGTACGGCATGTGTACGAGTCGTACGGTTCACGGTTTCAGCCTTGCAATACGTACGGATCGCGATGATTCGGACGGATTCACGGAATACAGATCGTACTACACGACTCGGACGGACGGGTAGGATTCATACGGAGAGGGGTCCGGATACAAATCGTACGGACGTTTTTTTTCCCGAATCGGAATCGACCCCCTTAATGTGTTGGTTAATAATAGCAGACAACTACCGCAGAGCAGTTTGTTTCTTTTAAACTTAACTGAAGAGAAATCTTATTTTCTTCACACCATCCCAGTTTCTGACTTATTGTTTTCTCCTACCAGATAAAATCATTCATCGAATGCCAATAAGCCAGAAAGAAGACACAAAATGCAGACAGGTAAATGTATTAGATGAACATGGCTATTAAAATAAAAGTTATCCTATCATCCTTGTGGTGGGGGATAACTACATGAATAGATTTGTTTAAATTTAGGCTTTTGATATTTGTTCAACTTCAGATATATTTTTTGGTTTTTAAAAAGAGATAAAATCATATAAAAATCAACATCTCAACATAATGAATTAGACCTAAAACATTTGTTGCTAGTATTTGCATGTATGCATGCACATGTATGTTCTATATTTAGTTGGCAAACACGTTTTCAAAATGTTTGTTTAGTGAGAGATTTTAGATATTATTTAGAAATCTGAACGCTTCTTGTTGGGGAAGGTGGGTGAGAAATCTGTTGTCCTCTATGTGAGCACTAATGGGTGTTGCATTCAGTCCTAGCATGTGACGAGGACTGGATTCTGTGAAGATCTATTAAGCCTCCTTCTTATGTGGCCGAAGAATGGGATACCTCTTTTAGCCATAATACCTCCTTCCACTTAGCAAGACACATGAAAGGCTTTAAGGGTCTTCTTGAAAGGGTCACAGTTAGGTGAAAAAAACTACTAAGGGGATCAAAATTCCTCTGGAATTCTTCAGTTCTTGATTGAAGATGATGAATCATACCCAAGTTACAAACACTCACTGGCATTAGGGAAAAGACTAGGGAAATTATATTAATCATATACAGACGTAGATCCAATAGAAATTCAAACTGCTTAAAGCAATAATCAGGGACAAAAATGGGCAAAGAATGTCATGAAATATAATGGACCTAGTGCTTTTCAACATATCCTCCGCTTATAAATGCCTCCTTGTGTGTGATTCAATCAGAAACTGACATCACTAGAAAATATTCTACTCCATTTTGAATTGGGACCCTCATATAGAATTTACTGTACAGAAACCATCTTGGAAAGGACACATTATAAACCTTGTCCAGGCCTTTTTCCTGAAACAAATGGCTTTGCTTTGACACATAAAGACGGAACATAAGTTCGACATAGTTTGCCTAGCATTAAACTCTCTAGTCCTGCCGAAACTCTTCATGCTCAACTCTCTATGTAGCCTCAATAAGAGTGTGTGGGGCCCTTCATCTACATGTCCACACCCTTTAGCTTCAGTTTATAGAGCGAGGGAATTAAAACAAGGGGATAGAGGAGCTCTCTAATATACAGTGCCGTTTTTGTTGTTGTATATGTTTTCCTTGTTCATTGGGATGTTGATCGCATGGACTTCATCCTTGATGCCTTAGGGCTAAGTTGCGCAATATAAATCCCAAATTAATTCATTCATTGATTCACTTCATGCACTCTGCTGCTAGGCAATGCAGTAGGAAATTGGTTAGATTTCGAATAGAGGACCCATTTCTGGTGATGTCATTGTTCCCAAGGTGACACTTGTTGTAGTGATTTTGAAGGCTCCTACTTCAGTTAATACAGAAATTATTAACACTTTCTGTTTTGTATAAATATCATAGCAAATGGGTTAGTAATTTTGGTGAGAATTTTGAAGGACTAAGAAAATTGATGCGAAAGGGGGCAGATTTTGAATGGATAGAGTCACAGAGAGAGGCATTTCATCATATTAAAAAAAGACAGTGAATGCTCCTACAGTAAAGCCTTATGTATGGGGAAAAAGACGCATTATCATGATGGATGCACGCATGCATGGTATGGGTGCTGTTCTTTCTTGAGTGGCAGGAAGTGAAACGTGGAATTTATTGCTCGAAAACATTTGTCTGCTACTGTTTGTACGTATACAATAAATGAAAAAAAGTTGCTTACCTGTGTGTGGGCATCAGAGCATCTTAGAATCAGATTATGAACCTCTCTAGGGTACCCTATCACCAGGAGGAGGTTGCAATGCCACTGCACTTATTGATAGGTTGACATCTCGCTCACAGGAAAACAATTTTAAGGTTCAATTTGTACCTGGGAAGAAGAATGTTATGGCACACTTTTTGTCAAGACTATCCATCGGACCAGCTTAGTCTTTGGAAAAGTTTGATGAGTTGCACTATACCACTACTGTGACAACTCTTAACGAGTGAACATTTTTGAGGAGTTTACAAAACTGATTGGTTTGAATCAGTAAGGCATGATGCAGTACAGAATTCTGAATGTATATGGATAGGGAAAGTTTGGCGCAAATAGAATGAAGTTTCAGCATGTTCCCCTTTCGTGTTGGTTATAGAGAGTGAGTCTTTTTTGTAATTAGTGCTTTTTCACTAACATTTTTAAAAAAGGTTTAAATTTACCAATGCAAGTGTCTTCCACTATCTTAGATAGGTAAATAAATAATTAAAGCAAATGGCACCTGCGTCATTTTGCTGATGCATGCATACATTCTTTTTTGCGTGTAATATATTTTTATTGGATATTATAAATACACAGACTATGAATATACATGAAACAGCACTGAATACACAAATAACCAGATACTTCCAAAAGTCAATTAGTCTTAATAGTATAAATTCATATAGTAAGCTTTTCATCTGAACTATAATACCTTAAAATGAACGGAAAATTATAAAGGGCTACTTCACTATCAAATTATCCAGATATGAATTGTAAATATGTTTAATAACAGAAAAGATTTGGACTAATATATGCAAGGATTTAAGGGATAAAATCAGAAACATACACAGAAAGGGTTTTCCACATTGTAGAGTTAATCAATGATGAATTCTTAGAGGTATGCATCAAAGAGGACTGGCCATGTCTAAGATATATTATCCAAGCCCACTCTTTAAGAGTCACCTAAGAGATCAGTATCTTTCCAGTTAGAAGTAATTGATTTGATTGCCTAGCAAATAAGAAAATCAAATAGTCTCATAACAGAATTAGTTGGAGTATACATAGAGCATCAGATTTGCAAATAAACTTGAATGTTATTTTTATATTAAAATGGAAAGTCTTAGTAAGAACTTTCCATACATTGGTGCAACATTTGAAAATAATTGGACAATCCTATCTTAAATCTTTTTAAAGATGCAAGTCTATATTTTCAGTGCTAACAATTTGGATTATCAATTAAATGTGGTTCGTAAACCATTGTATAAAATAAAAAGTTTAGTTTGAGATATAGAAGCTGACACATAATCTGAAACATTACATGACTATATATTTATGCATTGTTCTAGGGAGAGCTGGTTGCCTAACTCCGAGTTCAATATCTGTCTAAAATTATTTAGGAGTAGTATCACCAGTATGGGATTTTTTTATATACTTAAAAAGATATATATCCCGAGTGACAAAAAATGTGAATGCACAATTCCATATCAGGTGTTTTGGCAGATGGTAGAGAAATACTATGTGCATTGAGATTGGAGTTTATTTATTTATTTATTTATTTATTTTTTGCATTTATAATGCGCGCAGATACCCACAAAGGGTTTCCCGGCGCCAGGACTAAGAAACCAACAACGCAGAAAGCAAAACGGCCAGAGACCACAATTATTTATTGAAAAGCCAGGTTTTTACGCTTTTCTTAAAGCTGGCAAAGTTTTCCTCCTTTCGTAGAGCTGGGGGAAGGGAGTTCCAGAGGACTGGTCCCAGATAGGAAAAGGATCTCCCTCCCACTCTGGCCAGTTTAAATCTGGGAACCACAAAGTTTGCTCCATTTGAAGAGCGGAGATTACGTGCAGGAGAGTAGGGCCTAACTAATTTTTGCAAATACTTTGGTGCGGTTCCTGCCTTTATTTTAAACATAAAGGTCAGGGCTTTGAACCGAACCCGGTTCTCCACCCTGAGCCAGTGCAGGTCCTTAAGGTGCTTAGAAATCCTTGCTGTCCTGGGGATTTTACACAGCAACCTGGCTGCGGAGTTCTGGACTAGCTGAAGCCCCCTGATCACGGCTAAGTTGGAACCCAGGTAAAGGATGTTACCGTAGTCAAGCCGAGATGTAATAAGGGCATTGACTACGGTCTTCTGGGTATCAGCAGGCAACATCCAGATAATCTTCCGCAGCCATTTGAGGATAGTAAAGCAAGTACCAGCCACTTTGTTGACCTGCTGTTTCATCGATAGTGTGTCATCGATGTGCACCCCTAAATTTCTGACCTGGGTAGCTGGAATAGGAAAAGCGCCCAAAGATGGCGGCCAATGAGTATCCTGCCAAAGGTCTCTGTTTTTACCTAAGAGAAGGATCTCCGTCTTCTCCCCGTTGAGCTTCAGCTGGTTCGTTGACATCCAGCTGAAGACTTCATGAAGACCTAGTTTCAGCACAGAAGGGGATGAAGGATCCGAATTGGTGAGAGAAAAAATAATCTGCGAATCATCCACATAGGTCATGAGTTCTAGACCAACTCGCTCTGCTAGATCGGCGAGAGGGCGGAGATACAGGTTAAAAAATAGCGGACTAAAAATTGAGCCCTGCGGCACGCCATGGGGCGAAACAAAGGTGTCTGACTGAGCCTGTGACGACGAGATCTGAAACGTCCGGTTGCACAAATAGGATTTAATCCAGTCCAGCGCTGCCCCTCCGACACCATCCTCACTTAGCCTGGTAATCAGTCTGTCGTGTGAGATGGTGTCGAAGGCTGCACTTAGATCAAGCAGGACAAGTGCAACCGTTTGCCCCACGTCCAAGAGCCCCCTGATCTTCTCGGTGACTCCCAGGAGGGCGGACTCGGTGGAATGACCAGCCCTGAAACCTGACTGGGAGAAGTGGGTAAGTTGTTATTCTCCGTAAATGTGGTAAGTACACCGTGAATGTGTTTCTCCAAAATTTTAGAGAAAGCAGGCAGCAGGGAGATGGGGCGATAGTTGGCCAGCACCTCAGGATCAGCAGAAGGCTTCTTCAACAAAGGGCTGACCATGGCGTGCTTCCAGGACGCTGGGACTTTAGCCAGATGAATAGAGGCATTTAATGTCTCAGAAATGATCATCAGAGCAGAGTCATCAAGTTGGCTCAAAATGCTAATAGGGAGAGGGTCACAAGGAGAGCCTGACTTGATAGAGATAGCCAAAGACTTCAAGGTTTCCAAAGAACAGAGTGGAGCATCCTTGGCCAGGAATCAAGCCGGCATCCTACTGATCTAACTGGAGGCAGAACTTCTCTGCCGTCTCTCAATGGAGGGTTGATATTGGCAATAATGGTCTCAATCTTTTCCACAAAATAGGTGGCAAGGTCTTGACATTTTTGGGTGGTAAGAGGGCGTGCAGCAGCCATAGAATTTGCTCCAGCTAGTTCTTTGACTGTATTAAAAAGAGTCCGTGCTTTGTTAGCAGCAGTGTTAATAGTCTCTGTTACATAACAGGCTTTGGCTCTCGTACAGGCCGAGTGATAAAGGTTTCTGGCCTTACGGTAGATCTCTTTTTTTAGAGGGTCATAGTGTTTGCGCCATTTCCGTTCGAGCGCCTTACACTTAGTTTTTTCTAATTTGAGATCCTCAGTGTACCAAGGAGCCGGGGGGCGGTGGACATTCCCTCTACACCTGGCAATAGGTAGACAAGTGTCAACTGCCCTCTCCAACCATGTATGGGTTTCCAACGCATTTTTATCCATATCACAACCCAGGACGGGGGGGGATTTCTTTAGTGCGTTCTGCAGCTCAATCAGGTCCAGCCTTTTCCAATTTCTCATAAGAATCGGAGGCCGGTTGGAGCATGGCTGCCTGGGTTCTCTAAGGGTAATACTAAAGAGAGTTAGAAAATGGTCGGACCAACAAATAGGGTCAGTTTTAAGCCATTTTAACTCCTGTATGTTAGATATAATGGGGTCCAACAAATGTCCTGCTTTGTGAGTATGGCCCTCGTTTCGCAGTGTCATATTCAGAGCAGTAAAATCCTCCAGGAGGTTCACAGCTATACTATTTGACATGTCCTCCAAGTGGAGATTTAAATCACCCAATATAGTTAGGTTTTGGGCGTTAAGAAAGTAAGGCGAAATGAAATTAGCCAAATTCGCAGCCCAAACATTACTATTTCCAGGTGGGCGATAAATTAAAAAACCAGAGAACGTAAAATTTGGATTTAGTGAAATTTTAAAAAATGCTGCTTCGCATCCAGGAATATTAACCAATTCAAGGTCACATTTGAATTCCCTGTTGAAAATCACGGCAATACCACCTCCAACATGACCCACTCTATCTACTCTAGCAATAGCATAGGTAGAGGGCAAGGCGGTGGCTACATCGGGACCTGCACTTTCATGCAGCCAGGTCTCCGTTAAAAACACCGCACATGGTTTTTCTTCAGCTAAGAGATGGAAAATATCTGATTTATGTTGGGGTAAAGATCTACAGTTAACGGTATAAAAAGTGAAAACACAGGGGTTATGATCAGAGGATTGAGTAGGTGACTTACGAATATGTGTAACCTCTGGATGGGGCTGAACATTAATTAGGGCAAAAGCACAATGAGGACATGCTTGAGTACCTGTTAGGGAAGGTTTTAGGACGGTACATTTCCCGTTGCTACTAGGGCGCAGAGCCCTTAGCTGATCCGCAGAGATCATACCTGTAGCAGCGTTTCCTGCCCCGTGACCCGGCCTGGCCCGGACGGGCACAGACGGGCTGGTCTTAGGCTCGTCTTTGGCGCAGTCAAAGGCGCCTACCCTGCGGGCCATCGCTGCGCGCTAGGGCCGACGAGTGGCTAAATACCCTCCAGGAAGCGGAGGTCTAGAGCGCTAACCGCTCGACGCTCCGTAAGGTGCCGCCCCTGTCCCGCCCTTCACAACCGCGATTGGCTGGAGTGCCGGTTGCCTTCACACAGAGCGAGAAACAGCCCTCAGGTGAATAATGAAGGTCCCTGGTGAGTGCGAGTAAGTGCTCAAGTTGTCAGGGTGATACTAAAACAAATACAGTCACTGCAATTGATTTAAAAATTACTATTTAAGATTCGAGCTACAGCTCGAGTACACAAAGCAAAAGCTCGCCAAAACTGTCTAAAATGCCTCTTTCATATTCATGATATTCTGTCCTAAGAAAATGAGATTTACGTTGCTGGTCTGAAAAAGATAACATATCTCCTCAACAAATATCATGCATATAAAAAATGTCAATCTCAATCCAAAACATGCAGAAAGATATGTGTGTTTGAATAGTAGGGTGAGAAGGAGCCAAGCTGCCACCCTGCGGAGCCTTGTAAAACGCTGGAACAGGAAACGGATCACCAAAAGTTAATATCCTTCGGCCCTTTTTCCCTGCAGGTCGAGGTCGAGGAACCTCCCCTCCTGTGTGACAACCAATGGAGTGAAGGCTTTTGAAGTAGGGGGCGGAATCCGTAGGAGAAAGAGAGATCCCGGATGACGCCAAGTGGTGCATGTTCGGGAAGCAGGACAGAACAGAGTGGAGCATCCTTGGAGGATGAGAAGCAGATGGGCTGAAGGCAGAGTGAGGATGAGAAGCAGGTGGGCTGAATGCAGAGCGAGGACGAGAAGCAGACAGGCTGAAGGCAGGGCGAGGACGAGAAGCAGACGAGCGGAAGGCAGAGCGAGCACGAGAAGTAGACGAGGAACCCCTGAGACGTGCGGAGACAGCCGACGTTGAACAAGAAGAGTGGTCGGAGGATTGGTGGTCACCCCCAGAGGAAGCTGTAAGGCTGCCGTAGCTCAGGAGAGCTGTGGCCTCTGCGGTATGTACCTTTTTCTTACTTCCCCTCACATCCCGCTAACGGCCTTCTTTAACCACTGTGTACAGCATCATAAGCAATGTAACCACAGTTACGAGAGAAGCACCCCACATTTATGTGATTCTCATCAGAGTCGGGAGTATGAAGTTGAAGTTGAAGGGTTTTGTAGAGCGCTCTACTACCAAACGGTTTCTTGGCGCTGCGGAAGGGAACTGAAACTGAGAAGGAGGGGGGTGTGGGATTAAGAGGAATAGGCAGAGGGGAAGAGATGGGTTTTCAAAGCTGACCTAAAGTCCAGATAGGAAGGAATGGACCTAATTGCCAGAGGGAGTGCATTCCAAAAGAGGGGGGCAAGTGTCGAGAACCTATAAAGTAAACTAAAGAAAACCGGCGGACTTTTTTATTATTGGTTTTCACATTCTTTTCTTTTCACGGTATGGTCGAGATTTATCGGAAGTGCATAACATAATGCCATTCTGAACCTTCCCTCTATTTACCCATAAGCCCTAGTTATTTTGTCATGTGATGGCACGGTTCACACTTTGAATAACCGTTTGCCTAATAGGACAGCTGCATTGACCGCCTTTTGTTTCTTTTTGCTTACTCAGGGCGGTGTTATCATCCCGTGGAGAAGAAGACGATTCTCAACCAACAATACCCAGAGCCAAGACAACCCCGTTTTTCTCTTCCATACCCTTCCTCTTGTTCAGTTATCATTTCTACTGTGATTGACTTTAATAAATGTCGCCATCATTCAACAGCCTATAAGACCTCCTCGCTTTATTTTCTACCCATCCCTCTCACAAGTAGATAATATCAGAGAGATATTTTTGAGTTTTTAATATTGATGTGAAATCTTGCATCAGCATTCAATGAGGCAAGTTCTGTAGCATTAATGATGGGCAAACATGTTGCTAAATTTACTAGTAGTAAGAGTTTAAAAATGCTGGTAAAAGGAAAGGTTTTAGAAAACTACGTTGTTTTAGAATCTTAAGGAAATTATAAGAGGTAAGATTTGGAACCATAGAAAGCTCTGTAAGTAGAAAAACAGGATATTTCCTATAATCTAGTTAAGCAATACCACCATCTTTTTTAGCAAATTGTGTGAATTTGCAACATATTCGGGAATGTTTGTTGCTCCTAATAAATGTAGTAATTAAATTTGGCACACTAAAGCTATTTGGAAAACATATTGGCAACATAGATAATGTATATTGTTTTCATGGTGCAGTAACAGTTTTGACTTCTTCAGCCCTACCCCACCAGTTCAATTGAAGTGATGTCCATTACTCCAAATTTTCTTTTATTATAGTAATTACATTTGTACTGTTTATATTAATGTTTTTGCTAGTGTTGTTGAACATGATACCAAGATATTTTAGCTTAGGACTTCAAATAATACTAATATGCATTCCGAAGTACATAAGGTATTTAAAGGAAAAAAAATAAAAATAACATGCAGGAACAGAGGCATATAGATCTATAATATTTTAAATAATCATAATGGTTGTAAAAAAATTATCAGCAGCCAACAATATATTGTCTGCTTATACTAATCCCTTTAAAGCAACACCTTCTATTACAATACCTTTATTTTCTTCAGTATTGTGAATAAGGCATATTAAGAGCTTTATAGCAATCAAAAATAGGAGACTAGAAAGTGGAATACGTTGTCTTGTATCTTTTTGTAAATTAGGAGAAAAAATGCCATTAACATACATTCTAGCTGATGGGCTAGCATATACTGCTTTAACCATATTCAAAAAGTTAGGACCAAAATGGAACAAAATTCATTGTTTTAATAAAAAATTGCCAGTTTATATTATCAAAAGTCTTTTCAGCATCTAAAGCCATAATTTATTTTGATTTTGTCATTATAAGATAAAACTTAACAAATAAGTCATGTTTTATGAGCAGAAAGTCTACATTTCATAAAGCCTATTTAGTCAGATATTATAGAATGTAGAATTGTTGCCAATCAATTAGCTAATATTTTAGTATAAATCTTGTATAACTGTTTTATGAAGGAGATTGGACAATAATTGGATACTGAAGTATGATTTCAGGTTTTGCAAGACAAGCGCGGCTACTTTAAATGAACATTCAACAGTACCCTTAAGCTGAAAATCATAAAATAGTGAAAGTACAGTAGAAGATAATATGTCCTGGGTATTTTATACAATTCTGCTGGTATCCTATCTGGAGTTTAATTTGGAATTTTGGGACTTAATAACTGAATGAGTTTTGTCTATCTCTATAGATCTGTCTAATATCATTGTACCTTCTTTAGTGATTTGAGGCACCTTACATTGTATTTAAAAAAATCAATAATATCTTATTGATTAAATGTAAGATTTTCCCAAAGGGTATTATAAAAGGATACACAATATTGGGCAATATCTGTAGCAGTAAAAATAAAATTTTCATCATCCCTTCTAATTACATGAATTTGATTTTTAATGTTTGTTAATACGTAAGTAATTGGCTTGAAGGCTCTCTGATATATTGGAATCGCAATAATAGTTAGAGAATTCTGGAGAAATAAGCACATTTGAATATAGTTGAATATATTCCTATCTCATTTTTTAACTTTAAATTCATATTCAGTATTTAAGGAAGATATAAATATTCCTTCTATTTCTGCAATTATTTTCTCTAATGTTGAAAGTCTAAATTTAGATTTTATTCTTGTGTGCCATTATAGAAATAATTCTTACTCTGATGAATACATTAAAGGCATCCTAGTTGACAATTTAAGAGGTGTCTTCAGCTTTATTATTAAAATATTCACTAGTAGCTTTTAAGAGTTTGGTGCAATTTTCTAAGTTTAGAGCCACCTCACTGTTCATTCTAAATCTATTTGTAGTAGTATGTATGTCGAGCAGAGAGAATGAGGTTAAGGCATGAGCAGAAATCCTAATGTGTTCCAACTTAAGGTCTTTAATCATATAACATAGGTTTCTCAAAGAACTCAAATATTTAATTCTAGAATATGCAGAATGATTATTTAAAAAAAGCAAATTCTTCAGTTGTAGGGTATAGGCCCATCCTTTGTACGACCATATATGCTGACTAGGTACGCTACGCGGATCGTTTGGTCCAGGTCTGCACTACTAGCTCTGAATACAGACAATTACTGCCATGCGCTCAGGTATGACCTGGCCAACGTTACACCACCGCGATCATGTCCGGTGTGTTACAAGACACTTCGCGACGTTCCGCCCCCTAAAACAGCATTTTTAAATTCCAAAACAGGCTCCCCGATTAACCACCCTGATATCACTATTAAAGCCGCCCTACTAAATTGCAGATCCCTCCCTAGGCATGCGGATGATATCTGGCTGCTATTAGAGGACTCCGATTGGGACGCCCTATTTCTTACAGAAACATGGCTGTCTGTGGATAGTGTAGCTTCTATCTCACTGGCTGTCCCACCAGGCTACAAAATGAGCGTCTCAAACAGAGAAAACGATAAAAAGGGTGGTGGGGTAGCGATTATTTTTAAAGACAAATATACACTGTCATCCTCAACGCCTACCTCCATCCCAGGCATTGAGGGGCTTCATTTCTGCTTTCAAATTAACCCTCATTTGTCCCTAGCCGGCCTGATTATCTATCGGCCTCCGGATTGCCACACCAACTATACCACCGAACTGATGGACCTTATAGTCCAAAGCTCAATAGTTCACCCCCATTTTATTGCAGTTGGCGATTTTAATGTTCACATTGACAGTCCAGACTGCCCCCTAGCCACCCAACTTATTTCTACACTGGAAGCGGCGAACTTATTCCAAATTATCTCGGAACCAACGCACAAGGCAGGCCACACGTTGGACCTGATATTTTCCAATATCCCAGACTGTTCAGCTAAAACCGCACAACCATTGCTTTGGACGGATCACTTTTTAATCCCTTTTTCTTTCTCCCTCCCCTCCCACCACCAGACAAAAGGGAGACGATCCTATGTTCGCAGAAACTGGGCTAACATATCAGCAGAGACTCTCTGCCCTGCTCTCTCAGCTACTACTCCAACTCTGTCATTAGATGTGAACACGGACGCTGTGGCTCTAAATCTTTGGATAGGTAATACGTTGGATACCATCGCGCCTGCAAAAATCGCTACATCACGCAGAGAATCCCCTTCGGCCCCATGGTTCTCGACTGAGCTATTGGCTGAAAAAAGTCATTGCAAAAAACTTGAGCGTCTCTGGCGGATAAACTATTCCATATCAGCAAAAATTTGCTACAAAGAAGCCCTGCGTGTTTTCCACAAATCCATAAAAAAAGCAAAACAATTGTTCTTTGTGTCCTCCATTCAGCAAGCTGAGCAATCTAGCAAAGAAGTTTTTAAAATTGTTCAATCCTTCTTTAAACCTCGGGTAATTGAAACTGAAGTGACTCCGTCGGAGAAACTCTGCGAGGACATCTCGGTCTTTTTTGATAAAAAGATCGAGAAAGTCTACGACACCTTCACCAGTCCCGAGCCCACAATCATGTCCGACACAAATGATAATGTGGCACCCCTCCCCGCCTTAGCTCAATTCCATCCTATTTCCCTCGCCGAGGCCAAAAGGGAACTACAAAAATGTAAATCAGGGGCTCCTGATGACCCATGCCCGCCCAAGCTCTGGAAAATGATGTCGGACTCAATTACCACCTCACTGTTACATATCTGGAACACATCCATTGCAACAGGTCTATTCCCCGATTGCTGGAAACATGCCACACTCCTGCCTTTAAAAAAGAAACCAAATGGTGCCCCGGATGATCTTAGCAATCTCCGGCCAATCTCCCTGTTGGCAGCCCCCGGCAAAATGCTCGAAAAACTAATACAGCACCAACTAAACAGGTTCATAGAAGAAAGAGACATACTGCATGAAACCCAGTCAGGTTTCAGGGCGGGTTTTAGCACCGAGACCGCTCTGATAGAAGTGGCGGAGTCGATCAGGTGGTCTTTAGATTCAGGAGCATCGGCTATGTTGGTGCTCCTGGATCTATCTGCCGCTTTTGATACTGTGGATCATGGGAGGCTACTGTTAAGGCTAAAAAACACAGGCCTGGAAGATAAGGCTCTGGGCTGGCTACAGTCTTATCTCACTGATCGTACCCAGAAAGTAGCCTTGGGCCCCCTTTCTTCAAAACCCAAACCCCTCTGGTGTGGTGTCCCTCAGGGCTCGGCCCTCAGTCCATTACTTTTTAATATTTATCTGGCTCCACTCTTTTCTCTTATTGCTAAATGGGGCGTCAAGGCGATTTCATACGCCGATGACACACAACTAATTTTCCCCTTCTCGGATGTTTCAGAGGCAGCCTTCAGCAATATGAAGGGATGCTTGCGAGATGTTGCCAATTGGATGAATGCAAACAAACTCAAACTGAATGCGAGTAAGACTGAGGTCATCTTTTTTGGCAAACATACTCGGCCCCCCCCAAACCTGTGGTGGCCCTCCGAAATGGGTTTCCCTCCTCTACCCAGCACCAATGCGAAAAATCTGGGAGTAAGATGGGATGAGAGTCTTTCCTTCTCTCCACATATACAGCAGGTCTCTGCGTGCTGTCTCCATAAACTAAGAAACCTACGCAAATTTCTGTCCCTTCTGCCTGAAGACTGTCGCAAGACGGTGGTCCATGCTACAGTCACTTCCAGACTGGACTACGCAAACGGCCTCTACCTTGGCCTACCCAAATATCTGGTGCAACGATTGCAGATCGTGCAGAACGCGGCTGCGAGACTGCTAAAAAACATCCCTTTTAAACAGCATGTCTCTCCGCACTTGCGCAATCTGCATTGGCTCCCTGTAGCCTGCAGAATCAAGTTTAAGGCTCTAACTCTGGCGTTTAGAGCCCAAAAGGGGACCTGTCCCAACTATCTAAAGCTTAGACTCCCCAGATACTATCAGGAGAGATGCTTGCGCTCTAATTCACGACACCAGCTTTCTATCCCCCGCGCCAGGAGAGCCAGACTCGGAGGCAGATCTTTCTCTGCCTGCACGGCGACACTCTGGAACGCCCTACCGGCCAACATCCAATTGGCTCCAACGGAAGCCAGTTTTAAGAGGCAGCTAAAGACTTGGCTTTTTTCCCAGAATAACTAAACACTCCCTCCCCTTTCTCCGCCCTTTTTTGCCTGGAAAAAATGATTACTCAGCGCCGGGACACCTCCTTGCGAGGTAGCTGTTCGCGCTATATAAATATCGGTATTATTATTATTATTAGGTTTAAGATGTATTAACCTAATTAAATGAGAGCAAAATCAAATCTACCTTCTGAATCATTATGTTGATTCAACAATTGGATTTGCAATTTATAAGAGAAAAGAATAGCGATACCATTTTTCCGCCCTCTCGCTGGTGAAGGAATAATATTGCCAATCCATCCTTTTGACATAGATAATAAAGTTTACTGATTCTTACATGAAACAAGTATCAGCTGTACACTTTTTTAAATATTCTGAAATGATTCATCTGTTGACTGGATGACCATCCGTTAACACTCACTGATGTGATTTCTGTAATCTATTTATAGAAAAATAACAACTAATAAATCTAGAAGTAATCAACAGAAACTGACCTACATGACAGACAAAACATAGAAATTCCCTAAGCAGGAATAAAACTGTCATAAAGTACTGAACAAGACAGGTACAAATCAAGACACAACACACTGCAACAACCTTCTACTAAAGAGAAAAATAGAGATATAATGGGGTTATATGTTCATCCAAGGCTTCCTGTAGCTTGAGAGTTCATCATAATCGGACCACACTGATATAGGTAGGAGATCAAATCTGATGGAGTAGAAAAGGATTTGTATATACAACTTTTCAAGAGTCATACTGACAATCAAGAAGGCCATATTTACAACCAGCATCTTCCAATCTAGGTCTCAGATCTGGAAAGTGTTCCTATAAATACTTTGTTAACAGTCTCTTTGGTAAAACCTTAATGGATGAATACTTGGTTTCCTTGTACCAATAACAATCGAATTTCTCTTGCAGCTTTTCTGATGAGGACAAGATGGTGATGTTCCTGACTTTTGAGATAATCTTTCTAGGATTCGATTGGCTAGGTTTCTGTTGTGAAGGGATGTGATGAGCTCTATCAATCTTGAATTTTCTGGTAAACTGTATATTTAAGAGTTCCTGTAGAAAAGTCTCCAATTGTACTCTGCTGCTTAGACCTTTGATATTTTACAGAACATTATAACTTGGAGATCATAGTGTCAGTTTGTTTTCCAAGTCTCAAAGTGATTTTTTTCAAGGGAGACATTTCTGTAAAATATCATTGCCCAATGATTGAATAACTTATTTAATTCCTCCATTTTACATTCAAAAGTTGGTTTCCATTTTAATTGGGCTCATCTCTAGCTCCTCCTTGCCCTCTCTTCCTGTTCTGTGGCATGCCTCCCTGTACACTATTTCCCATGGTAAAGTGTCATTGCTTTCAGGTGGTTGATGTGCTATTGTTGCCAGAAAGGGGCGCCTGGAGCTGGCATAAATGCACAAACACCTACCATGTGTCCGCATTAGTCTCCTTGCACATAATTTAAGAGCAGCATTCTCAATGCCCACCATCCCCCACCTTAAACCATCCAGGTGTGCTAGGTGGATTTCCATGATGTGGCAAGATATAGGTTGGTGTGATCAACAGATGAAAAACTATGTGTGTGTTACTAGAAGTAAGTAAAAGTGATGGATAGATAGACTGTGTCTCTTTTAATCAATTACATGTGATCACAAGTATACAAGTAAGTGCTTCAGGTGGGCAGCAGGACAGTCTAGCTTTGCCTAAGAAGAGCGTGAGTAGATACAAATTGCAGTCTATGGTGGTTGGACAAAGAAGCAATCAAAGAAAATTCGAAAAAGCCACATGACAAAAAGAACAGTACGTGGCAAGATGGAAACACTTGATGTTGTCCTTCACTTGGACATTTTACATGCATGCTACCACTCAAAGATCTCAATTTAGCCAGTGTCCGCCATGACTCCTTGATCCAGTGTTGTGTTTTGTTATTCTAGTTGTGATGCCTGTCGTGCTGCTTTCTCCATTTAAAATTCCTACCTACAGGAACCAGAATGGGAAAAAGAAAATCAGGACTGGATGCCCTCACACTTGACATGCTCCAATTGATAGGTATTATGACACCCTACTGTAAGCCCACAGTTGGAAAAGGGCAAATTCAAAGGGGGGCATACAATTTGTGTTATATGGGACTTTAAATGATGCTAAGTCTCGTAATATTTACACACCTCCCTGGAGCCTGGTCATTTTACCTCGTACTCCCTGTTGCAGGCACCTGCCCCAAATCTGTCTCTCAAATGGCTTCAAGAAAGAGATGCTCATATGATATCCTTCTGGATTTCCTACCCGAGTGTCTCTCCATTTTCATTTGGTTCTGGATGCTTTCGCCTATTTAGGTTATGTATTAGGCCTGGATGAAATTTCAATTACTCTGACATAATCAGACTAATTTTGCTAATTTGTCTTTACTCATGTGACCCAAGATTGCAGAGTACTCGAGGATTACATCCCAGTGCTTAATTTGGGGCAAAACGCCTCCTCAAGAGCATAGAAACACTATGTGCTAAGAAATTAGCATAAAATGCAGGGATACGCTCTTCGCATAATTCCAAATAACCTTGCATAATTTTGCTTTAATTTCGCATCATTTTCCTACAGTAAATTACACACGTTACGCCCTCCCCCTAGTTATTAAGAGGTGTTCCTCAGTTCTTTACACCTAAATTGGCTGTGTGGTCTGGTACTTTGAATTTCAAGTACGTTTTTTTTAGAGAGTGTACAACATGTGTACGTCACATTATTTACCCCATGTGGACTGACATTGCCCACCCCACAAGCTGCATTCAAAAATTTTAGTTCTTTATAAAATCTAACGAGCTCCACTATTTACAAAAGTTAAATTTGATGAGCTGATCACACTTGGGCTGCAATATGCTTAGATTTGAAAAAGCCAAATATACATAGCAGATGCAGTCCGTGTAAATTCACCACTATCAACTGAATAAGTCACGGCAGATGTAGTTCCACACGAAAAATTAAGTAATTGCTAACATTTTATTTTATTGAAAATTACCTAGCTTTGATCAGTTCAATAAACTGTGCTTGTGATCCTCTTATTACCGAAAATACGTAGCATAAAGTTTTCCTTCACAACTAGAAATGTAATTCTGTCAGATTTTTAAAATGTTCAACTGGGTTTGATACCAACATTGCAAAAGAAGTAAATTGTAGGAAAAAGATTACACTGTAAATTGAAAAGTCTATATTTTCAAACTCCAATAACATCCACAATTTCCGTTGGAAGCCATCTAAACTTGAGAAGACAACACCTCAGGGAGAGCCAGGTGCCTGAGGATATCTTTGTTGGCTAAGAGTGGACACACAAAGCAGATCAGTTGTCACGCTCTATTTGTTTTTGTCGATGTCTTAAAATTAGTATAGTCCACTCTTCAGAATCGTAGTTACTAATGGCAAATTGTAGAGATGAGTTATCTTTTGCTCCCTCCACCTTCAATAGATCCCCAAAGCAGGAAAGCTTTTGCACAGCCAGAAAGAAGTCTTTTTGATACACACAAATATAATAATATGGCTGATCAGGTAATAAACTCAGAGAAAGTCTAGGTAGCTCAAATTCAGGTAACGTGCTGATAAACTCAATCCGACAAGTCTATGGAGAAGATATCACACAGTAGATTAACAAGCGGCTTGTTACATTAATGAGGAGTAATAATAGAATATAACAAAATGGAGAGTATACTGCTAGTGAATTAACTCATTACCCCAATGACTTCCTCGTCTTCACTGTTTGAAGAGCTTACACTTCCTAGACAGAAACACTTGCTGTTCATTCCTGAAAAATAAAACATTTTAAGAAAAAGTAGGTGTCACCTTCCTACAGGTTGGCTATTCTATCTCTACTCACTCCCCACTTCCAGAATGTGTTTTGCCTAAAGACAGTGCACTCCCAGGGTTGGCGGGTAGTCTTGTACCAAACGGAACAATCTTAATCAATCTCCCTGGGCTCACAGTACCAGGAAGAGCATTTTGTGGTTTGGGGTATCCTGAATTTGCGCACAGGAACTGTTCAATATGGAGGGCATGGGGGAGTTTATAAAGAAAATGTGTGGGAATTGTTGAAGCAACTTATAGGCCTGTCATGCCTTGTGAGAGCAAATAATGAGACTTAATTCACTTTCACCATCCAAAGCTGGCATTCCGTCTCCTCAGATTGGGGAGATGAGGCTGTGAAGGTAGGCTGCACAGGAGTGCACTACTTAATTGTGTTAGAAGCACATACAGAGGTACGGGTTCCTTGCCCATCTACCATGACAAACCCTCAAACAGGTTCAATTGCCACAGATTTGTCTGCCTCTGCACAGCTCAATTTTGTAGTTGGTACAGATAAAGGGAGGGTTCATAAGATCATTTCCAAACCTTAGTTTAAACCTTTCCTCTCAACAGGAGACACTAAAGTCTCTACCAGAGAGGTCACAGATTGACTGCCTGTAGTCTGGAATACATGGAAGACCACCTTTGTCCCTAGATGAAACAAGACCATGTGATATGATGGGCAGGAGACTGGAATTAGTACTAAAGAAATGTGTATGCACTTTCCAATGAGGTCAGTTACGTATGTGGCATACTCAGTTTGGCCACTGCTGATGAACTTTGAATCCCTCTTCCAAGCTATAGTAGTAGAATCAGATAGCTCAGCATTAGTGGAGACCATGGGATGGCAGGGCAGTTACCTTTAGGGCATCACATTTAACAGAACAGATGTGGGTCACTGGCACACTTTACTTAGAATGACATTATGGGTGCTAGTTCCTTACAACATATTCAGTCCTACGTAGATCCTGCAGATACCATATGTGTTCAGAGTTTCGATGAGGGATGTAATAGTACCTGGGTTACATTCAGATGATTGGGATGTTCAAACTGTCCCTCCATGCTCTCGGAGCTGGAATAATTCTGCTAACTGTGGTGAGATGTTCTGTTGCCACCATTATGGACATCATTGTTTACATTGAGCTAGTGTTCAGCGCAAACTTTTTTTGTCATTTTTGTCATTTTTTGTCCCACTCCCCCACCAGGGAGTACCAAAGCATACAAAGATAAATGTACATATTTTTCTGGATATAACATGTCAGATCCAGCGTCCTATTGTTTTAAACGTGTCCCTCACCACCAAAAAAATATATGCTTACGCAAACCAAATTAATCTATGCAGAATCATTTGTTACACAATTGGCTATGAGAGTGTATGATTATTGGAAGGACACTATTGATTTGAAATCCATTAGGTATACAAAATCCTGGCAGATCCAGGGTACAGATACTTTATTTCAAGTCTGCTTAATTGCAACTCAAAAGATTTTCCTGAATGACCCCTTTCAGCAGACTACGTATCTGGCATTGGCTAAGATTAAAGAAATCAATGCAGCAATCAAGCAATCAATCAATCAATCAGAGCATTTATATAGCGCACTACTCACCCGGAGGGACTCAAGGCGCTGGCGGGAGGGGGTCCGCTACTGCTCGAACAGCCAGGTCTTGAGCTGCTTCCTGAAGGCGAGGTGGTCCTGGGTCAGGCGGAGGTGGGTCGGAAGGGAGTTCCAAGTCTTGGCGGCCAGGTAGGAGAAGGACCTTCCTCCTGTGGAGGCTCTTCGGATGCGGGGGATGGCGGCGAGGGCGTGGCTGGTCGATCGAAGCTGGCGTTTGGGAGCGTAGAAGTTGAGGCGGCTGTTGAGGTATCCTGGTCCTTGGTTGTGTAGGGCTTTGTGTGCGTGGGTGAGGAGCCGGAAGGTGATTCTCTTGTTTACCGGGAGCCAGTGCAGGTCTCTCAGGTGTCCGGAGATGTGGCTACGGCGGGGGATGTCCAGGATGAGTCGTGCTGAGGTGTTCTGGATCCGCTGGAGTCTCTTCTGGAGTTTGGCGGTGGTTCCGGCGTAGAGGGAGTTGCCGTAGTCCAGGCGGCTGGTGACGAGGGCCTGGGTGACCGTCTTCCTGGTCTCGGTGGGGATCCATCGGAAGATCTTGCGTAGCATGCGCAGGATGTTGAAGCACGACGAGGAGACGGCGTTGACTTGTCTGGTCATGGAGAGGGAGGAGTCCAGGATGAAGCCCAGGTTGCGTGCGTGGTCTGTTGGTTTGGGTGCGCTGCCCAGGGCGGGGGGCCATCAGGAGTCGTCCCAGGCGGAGGGTGAGGATCCCAGGATGAGGACTTCCGTCTTGTCCGAGTTCAGTTTCAGCGGCTGTTCGACATCCATTTGGCTACGTCTGTCATCCCTTCGTGCAGGTTGGCTCTGGCGGTGGCGGGGTCGTTAGTGAGGGAGAGGATCAGCTGGGTGTCGTCGGCGTAGGAGATGATGTTCAGGTTGTGCTGGCGTGCGATGGCTGCGAGGGGGCTCATGTAGACGTTGAAGAGTGTTGGGCTGAGCGAGGAGCCTTGAGGAACGCCGCAGATGACTTCGGTGGCCTCCGATCTGAACGGGGGGAGGCGGACTCTCTGTGTCCTTCCGACGAGGAAGGAGGTGATCCACTCCAGTGTCTTCTCCTGGATTCCGACGTTGCTGAGGCGCTGTACTAGGGTACGGTGGCAGACAATGTCGAAGGCCGCGGAGAGGTCCAGGAGGATGAGGGCCGCTGTTTCTCCGTTGTCGAGCAGGGCTCGGATGTCATCGGTAGCTGCGATCAGGGCGGTCTCGGTGCTGTGGTTGGCCCGGAAGCCAGACTGCGAGAGGTCGAGGGAACCGTTCGTCTCGAGGAAGGCGGCCAGTTGCTTGTTGACGGTCTTCTCGATGACTTTGGCCGGAAACGGGAGCAGCGAGATGGGGCGGTAGTTCTTGAGGTCGGTTGGGTCTGCTGATGGTTTCTTGAGTAGAGCGCTGAGTTCGGCGTGCTTCCAGCTCTCCGGGAAGGTGGCGATGTCGAAGGAGGTGTTGATGATGTCCCGCAGGTGGGGTGCGATGACAGCGTCGGCCTTGTTGAAGACGTGGTGAGGGCAGGGGTCTGTCGGAGATCCGGAGTGGATGGAGTTCATCGTGCGGATGGTGTCTTCGGTGCTGATCGGGGTCCAGGCGCGGAGGGTGGTGGTGGGGGGCGGTGGTTCGGTTGTGGCGTGCGTCGGTTGAGTGCTGAAGCTGTTGTGTATGTCCGTGATCTTGTTGTGGAAGTAGGAGGCGAGGGAGTTGCAGAGGGCTTGCGAAGGGGTGATGTTGTTGTTTCCGGCGTTGGGAGAGCTCTTTCACGATGTTGAAGAGTTCCTTGCTGTTGTGTGCGTTGTTGTCCAGTCGTTCCTTGAATGCGGTTTTCTTGGTGGCGTGGATCAGCTGGTGGTGTTTTCGGGTGGCGAGCTTGAGGGCAGTCATGTTGTCCGGTGTTGGGTCTCTGCGCCAGGTTTTCTCGAGTGCTCTGCAGTTCTTCTTGGAGCTCTTGAGTTCATCGTTAAACCATGGGGCTTTCTTGCTGCCGGGTCTGCTCGGCGGGGTCTTCAGCGGGGCGAGGTCGTCTGCGCAGTCGCTGATCCATTTCGTGAGGTTGGTGGCTGCTTGGCTGGGGTTTGTTGTGCTGGTGGGAGGGTTCTTGCTCAGGGAAGTAGCGAGCTGGTCTGCAGTGATCCTGTTCCAGCTTCTGCGGGGAGCCTGTTGCTGGTGATGGTGGAGCGTGGTCCTTCTGAAGCTGAAGTGGACGCAGCTGTGGTCCGTCCAGTGGAGTCCCGTGGCGTGGCTGAAGGCGATGTCCTTGCTGGAAGAGAAGATCGGGTCGAGTGTGTGTCCGGCGTAGTGGGTGGGCGTGGTCACCAGTTGCTTGAGTCCGAGGTTGGCGAGGTTGTCCAGCAGGGTGGTGGTGTTGCGGTCGTTGTTGTTCTCCAGGTGGAAGTTGAGGTCCCCGAGGAGGATGTAGTCGGCGGAGGGGAGGGCGTGTGGGCTGATGAAGTCGGCGATGAGGGTGCCTCTGAGGGTGGTCTTGGGGTTGACGTGTATCTGGAAGTGCAGGTGTTCGGCGGGTGCGAGGGTGTCGTCGGTGTTGGTCGTGATGCGGATGGTGTTCCTGTGGATGATGGCGATGCCTCCTCCAGTCTGGTTGATGCGGTCCCTCCGGATGATCTTGTAGCCGTCTGGGATGGCGATGGCGATGTCGGGCGCTGAGGAGGCGTTCATCCAGGTTTCCGTGAGGAAGGCGACGTCTGGGTCTGTGGTGTCGAGCAGGTTCCAGAGCTCGACGGCGTGTCTGTGGACGGAGCGGGTGTTGAGCAGGATGCACTTCAGGTGGGTGCTGCTGGAGTTCGGCTTGGTGGGTGCTGATGTGGCGTGGGTCCGGTTGCAGGAGAACTTGCAGGAGTGGCAGCTGAAGGGTCCGTGGGTGCGTCTCGGTGTGGCTCGTGGCAGCCCGGGGTTCGGCCGGTGTTGAGTGCGTTGAGTTCGGTGGCGTCGTAGGTCCGTCGGGTCGGCTTACGGCGGTGGGGGCCAGGGGTCCTGGCACTGGGCGCGGTCCAGGCGTAGACGGGCGTAGGCGGGCTTACCTTTGGCGCACCTTCGGTGCTCAATCGGTGCTCCCGCTGTGCGCGTCCGCTGCGCGGTCGCTCTGGGGGCGTCATAAGAAGGGAGCCGGGAGGGAGGGTCCGCTGGGAGGCGGGGAGCGCATGGGCCAATCGGCAAGCGGGGGGGCGGGGTCGCGGCAGGAACGGCGGGAAAAAACGGCGGCTTGGTGGGCGGCCCTGCGGCGGCTGGGGCGCCGGATCGGCGTCTGGCAGGCAGCAGGTAGAGGTAGGCAGGCAGAGCAGGCGGGGAGCGTGGGGGCGACCAGGCCGTGGAGGGCGCAGTGGTCATTGCTTCCTTTGCACGATTTGACAATTGGCAAAGTTTGACAAATCTTACTGCTGACCAACTCGATAGTATGTTACAGAATGGTATATTTAACATAATAGTAGAAAAAAGTGGACGAACTGGCGGGATTCTGTTGAGCATGGAACAGGTTTGAATAGCGGGAGACCATCCTTGATGAATGTTTGACTACAGAAGGCTCCTCCTAGCAGAATCCGTCTGATCCTTTTAAAACTTGGCTGAAATTTCAACCATTAAGTGGGTCTGTAAGTACGGTTCACCCTCTACATACACAGCACACCTTAGCATAAGTGCTGATATCTCACTCACATTGCTACCACACTATTTTTCACACTATGGTCCTGAAAAACAGCCTTACGATTATCGTGAAAGGCTGAAACATGTCGACCTACATCTAAGGGATATTGAAGTAACATTTTTATCTTCATTATATCCCGGCTTTATTTTTAACAAAGTCCTAAGACCCTTTAAATAAAGTTTTTTGTTTGGGTATTTCTTAGAGACGTTTTTAATCTCACTACTTTCTGAGCACCCAACTCTCTGAGCACTCACCTCACTGAATCACAAACCTGCTCCGCTGTAGTCAAGTGTTGTAGCAGAGCTGGGTTGCATTCAGCAGTCCAGCTGGGACCTCAATGATGAAGCATGCCACTAACTAGGTAGGTGGGTGAGGGTTTTTTTTACAAATCCATTGGATGTCTGTACTCTGCTACATGATATTCTGGTCAGTGGACACAAATGAATGTCATGCCTGTGTTTTGAATTCCACACCGGGGTTTAAATCTAGCCAAACTGATCTTCATTATTCACAATACCAACACTCAGGAATTGTTACTACTATTCAGTAGGAAAATTGTGTCAACAATGATTGGAACGCTCTACACTATCTGCATTGAAACAATATATTCCTCACCTATTGTCACAAAAGGAAAGCTTCTGCACATTTAAGATAAATTGATCAAGAGAATTTAGATAAAATGCCTGCTGTTGTTGATATTAGTATCAATACATTGTCTTCGCGCTTGTGCAATTTGATAAACGTTGTGTAATCTTGAGGTGTTCTCGCTCCTTCAAGACGACACCCTGGACATTTTAGGTATCACAGAAACTTGGCTCGAAGGATCCTCAACCCCAGACTTAGTTTCAGCAATGCCCCCGAACTATGCAGCACTTTGCCATAATCCACCTGGTAGTTCCAGAGGGACGGGGTTACGATCCTGTATAATCGTCAATTAGAGGCTGAGACTCTCTGCGCAGAAAGCATTGAGGGGGCCGATGTGTTGGGGGTGAAGTTTCTCTCCAAGACAGCATGTCTAGTTTTTTTGGTAGTTTATCGTCCGCCTCGCACACCACCCAGGTTCATTGAGCTTTTCATAGAACTAGTTAACAACATCTGCTCATGGTACCAATGTATGGTGGTAATGGGGGATTTCAACCTGCATTGGGACCAGATCCCCAAAGACAGCCAGGCCAAACAACTAGAGGAGGCGTTGACCTCTTTAGAACACCGCCAACTAGTGAATGGGCCCACGCTCGAGAAAGGCCACATACTTGACCTGGTCTGGTCATCCCTTCCCTTCACCGGTCCCTTATCCATTAGTCCCTGCCCATGGTCTGACCACTATGTACTTAGTGGCCAGTTCCCACTTCCAAAGCAAGCAGTCAGCCCACCTTCAGAATGGAAAGTGTTGCAGAACTGGAACAAAATTAGTGCTGATGACCTGGTCACTACACTACATAAATCAGCTAGTTTCGTGCCTACACAGACAAATCTTGATGTAGGAAGTGCTGCCCTGTAGGCAAGGCTAAAGAACGCTATTGATCGGGTAGCCCCAACACGCAGGGAAAGAATTACGTACAAAGGTAAGGGGGCCCCTTGGTTCAACGATGTTTAAAGAAACCTGAAACAAACTCTCCGCCAGTGCGAGAGAGACTGGCGGAAAGCTTACAAACCAGGTGCCTGGTTAGAATATAAAGGCAATTCTCACAAGGAAGGCTGAACTCTACGACGTTAAAATTACAGCAGCTGACAACAAACAAAAAGAGACCTTTCGGATCTTAAAAGAGCTGAGACAAGACAGGGAACAGAAGCCTTCCTTCTGCTTGGAAGACTGTAACAACTTCCAGTCTTTCTTTGCAACAAAAGTGAAGGACCTATTAACAGAAATCCACTCCACCCCCAAATTCCTGTGTACCTTGGCGCCAGCACCACCGCCCCTCACTTTTGATAAACCACTTACCACTTTCCCTATTCTCACTCACGATTCCTTGTCTCATTTAATTGGACGAGTGAAGTCGGGGTCACCTGCAGACCCCTGCCCACATAGGATCTTCAAGGTAGCCTTACCAGGAATAGAAAGCGAGGTCCTCTTGCTTCTGAACCAATCCCTTAGCACAGGACATGTTCCCTCTAATTTTAAGGAAGCACCTGTTATCCCGCTTCTAAGAAAACCTGGGGCCGACAGGAAAAGCCTAAAAGATTTTAGCCCGATTTTCCAAATCCCTTTCCTGGCAAAAGTGTTGGAACAGCACATGCTAAAATCCATATCCAACCACATAGAGGACAACCACCTCCTGCAAATCAACGAGGCAGGGTTCAGGGCTCATCACAGCACTGAACTGGTGATGCTGTCTGTATTAGATGAACTCAGATTACGGGCCGACAAGAAAAAGCCATGTGCCCTGGTGTTACTAGACCTATCCGCGGCATTTGAAAAGGTCAACCATGACCAACTAATGTCGCGGATTTCGGAGTTGGGCATCCGGGACACGGCTCTCGCATGGCTGACATCCTTTCTCAAGGATCGTTCCCAGAGAATACAACTGAGCGACCACGTGTTTGACCCAGGATTACTTTTGTGTGGGGTACCACAGGGTCCGGCGCTGTCTCCCCTCCTCTTCAACACCTACCTCCAGCCTCTGGTAGCGGCACTGAACCATATGGAGTGTCAAATCTACAACTATGCTGACGACACGCAAATCATCATTCAGATAGAAAATGCCCCGACCACCCGCACAAGATTTCAAAACATCTTGAAATTCACTGTCACCTCAGACTTCAACCCCTGGAGGGAACTCTTTTGGCCACAAGTACTTGGCACACACCCAGAGCCGGCCTTGGCTGTAAAAAGCCTGGGCATCAAAATCGATGCAAAGTTCTCCATGACCCAGCAGGTATCGGCAGTGGTGGGAATATGTACAGGCATGCTGAGACAGCTGAGAAAGCTTGCCCCCCTTCTCACCTTCAATACACTCAGAATGGCAGTGTCAGCTCCGATACTGTCACGTCTCGACTACGGTAACTCTCTGTATATCGGC
Source organism: Lissotriton helveticus (assembly GCF_964261635.1). NCBI lineage: Eukaryota > Metazoa > Chordata > Amphibia > Caudata > Salamandridae > Lissotriton > Lissotriton helveticus. Next base: position 212,203,970 of record NC_136062.1, on the reverse strand, counting down.
CTCCCGGGTAACTTGCTGGCCAGATTACAGGTTATCGTGAACGATGCCGCTAGACTCATTTTTAGAGTGCCCAGGCGAACCCACGCTACCCCTCTCCTAAGACAGTTGCACAGGCTTATGGTGAGACAGAGAACAAAGTTTAAGGGCCTCTGCATCGCACACAAGGCCATCTATGGCCAAGCCCCTAGCTATATTAAAGAATGCCTAGCTAAATACACTCCTAGCAGGGTGCTACGGTCCTTGGAGGCCAGCCTCCTGGCTTTCCCCTGGTTTAACCTGAAGAGCATTCTCTACATCCATCCCCGAATTTGGAACAACTTGCCGGAGAGTACGCAAGGAACACGCCCTTCTCCTGTTCAGGAAGAAACTGAAAACAGTGCTTTTTTCAGAGGTCTGGGACGTAATCTAACCATCTACACTCCCCACATGCAATGGCTGGGATCTCTCTTCTAGCGCTTAGAGACCTGAAGGTGATAACGTGCTTAATAAATGCCAATTAACATTAACATCTGTTATTGATGCCGCGCAAGGTCACATGTCTTCATTGTACCATTGGCAAAGTCAGCTTAGAACGAGTGGCTGGACCTTTCAAACCGTTAAAAATGGTTGCATCCCTTGGTGTTACCTTAATTCCAGCCAGCGATTCATGCCTTTCAATCTGACATTGAAACAATGACTCATGGCAAAAAATGACGCAACCTACAAAATGTTACATCTCGAGAAGTTTGAACAGTTCCCTTTCACTTTAGCAGAAACTGGAAAGGAATGAGACTCTTCTAACAGACATTTACTGATTTGTCAATATGTTTCCATTCATGGTGCCTGTGACGCATGTGTACCAAATTTGGCCTGTTTTCTAAAGGGAGTACCAGTCCCTTTAATTGTGCCCCTTATTCGAGTTTTTTCAAATGGAAGCTATTTAATGTTAAATGATTACAACTGTTGTGGAATGAAGGCTGGGATCCCATATTGTTTATTGGTTTCGCAGATAGTTACCTGCTGCAATAACGTGCTCTTTCCCCCTCCGCACAGACTATACAATAGCTTGCTGTGGCCTTCCATTCCAACATTGAAGACAGATTGTAACAAGCTAAGCAGACTCAAGACAATATTGTTTCAAAAAGAAGTGGCACTGGTATCTGCTCAAGAAATTTCTGAATTGCAAGTTGCCAGGACATCCAGTTAACAACAGTCCTTGTTGAACACGAACCTCCCAATACATTTGGGTGAATTAGTTCATTGCATCTTTAACGCATCGAATACTGCTGGCTTTGCTCACTTTTTAAAGATCTCAGTTCTGGCATAGTCAGTTCCTTCCAAAAAATCTTTGGAATAATACCGCCTTTGATTCATTCCCTTTTTATGTCTCGCCTGAGACAGCGCATGCGCTCTATCTTCCACACATTTAGTAAGTGGCTTTTAAAAGTGCCACCAGAGGCTTTTGCTGGCCTACCGCTTGTGTTCACGAGCTTGTGCACATGCACAGCTGCCATCTGTGTTTTTATTTCTGTAATCAGGCTCCTCTGCTTACACTACCCCCCTCCCTTTTCCCCCTACCTCCTGGTCAGCTTCATTTATGTCTTCTAGATGTGAATCATGCTCCTCTGCTCGCACTCACCCTCCCTTCTCCCCCTCCCTCTTTGTCAGTTTCATTTGTGTCTTCTATCACTGTAAATGCTCCTGCTTCCACCAGGCACACACACCATCAGTTGTCAGTGCACGCTTCCACCAGGCACACACACCACCAGCTGTCAGTGCACGCTTCCACCAGGCACACACACCACCAGCTGTCAGTGCATGCTTCCACCAAGCACATACACCACCAGCCGTCAGTGCACGCTTCCACCAGGCACACACATCAGTGCACGCTTCCACCAGGCACACACACCACCAGCCATCAGTGCACGCTTCCACCGGGCACACACACCACCAGCCGTCAGTGCACGCTTCCACTGGGCACACACACCACCAGCTGTCAGTGCACGCTTCCACTGGGCACACACACCACCAGCTGCCAGTGCATGCTTTCACCGGGCACACACACCATCAGTGCATGCTTTCATCGGGGACACACACCACCAGCCGTCAGTGCACGCTTCCACCGGGCACACTCTCCACCAGCCATCAGTGCACGCTTCCACCAGGCACAAACACCACCAGCCGACAGTGCACGCATCCACAGGCATAACACTACCAGCCGTCAGTGCACACTTTCACCAGTCACACACACTACCAGCTATCACACAGTACCAGCCGTCGGTGCATGCTTCCACCAGGCACACACCACCAGCCGTTAGTGCACGCTTTCACCAGGCACACACACCACCAGCCGTCAGTGCATGATTTCACCGGGCACACACACCTCCAGCCGTCAGTGCACGCTTCCAACAGGCACACACAACACCAGCCATCAGTGCACGCTTCCATCAGGCACACACACCACCAGCCGTCAGTGCACGCTTCCACCAGGCACACACACCACCAGCTGTCAGTGCATGCTTCCACCAGGCACATACACCACCAGCCGTCAGTGCACGCTTCCACCAGGCACACACATCAGTGCACGCTTCCACCAGGCACACACACCACCAGCCATCAGTGCACGCTTCCACCGGGCACACACACCACCAGCCGTCAGTGCACGCTTCCACTGGGCACACACACCACCAGCTGTCAGTGCACGCTTCCACTGGGCACACACACCACCAGCTGCCAGTGCATGCTTTCACCGGGCACACACACCATCAGTGCATGCTTTCACCGGGGACACACACCACCAGCCGTCAGTGCACGCTTCCACCGGGCACACTCACCACCAGCCATCAGTGCACGCTTCCACCAGGCACACACACCACCAGCCGACAGTGCACGCTTCCACAGGCACACACACTACCAGCCGTCAGTGCACACTTTCACCAGTCACACACACTACCAGCTATCACATAGTACCAGCCGTCGGTGCAGGCTTTCACCAGGCACACACACCACCAGCCGTCAGTGCATGCTTTCACCGGGCACACACACCTCCAGCCGTCAGTGCACGCTTCCAACAGGCACACACAACACCAGCCATCAGTGCACGCTTCCACCAGGCACACACACCACCAGCCGTCAGTGCACGCTTCCACCAGGCACACACACCACCAACCGTCAGTGCACGCTTCCACCAGGCACACACACCACCAGCCATAAGTGCACCCTTCCACCAGGCACACACCATCAGCCATCAGTGCACGCTTCCACCAGGCACACACACCACCAGCCGTCAGTGCATGCTTCCACAAGGCACACACAGCACCAGTCGTCAGTGCACGCTTCTACCGGGCACACACACCACGAGCTGTCAGTGCACGCTTTCACTGGGCACACACACCACCATCCGTCAGTGCACACTTTCACTGGGCACACCCACAACCATCCGTCAATGCAAACTTTCACCGGGCACACACACCACCAGCCGTCCGTGCGTGCTTCCACCAGGCACACACACTACCAACCATCACACACTACCAGCCGTCGGTGCATGCTTCCACCAGGCACTCACCACCAGGCGTCAGTGCACACTTTCTCCAGGCACACACACACCACCAGCCGACGGAGCACGCTATCACCAGGCATACATGCTACCAGCTGTCAGTGCACGCTTTCACCAGGCACACCCACCACCAGCCGTCAGTGCATGCTTCCACTAAGCACGCACACCACCAGCCATCAGTGCATGCTTCCACCAGGCACACACACCACCAGCCGTCAGTGCATGCTTTTTCCAGGCACACACACCACCAGCTGTCACTGCAGCAGGCAGGATCTTCTGAGAGTTTCTAGGTAAATATGTGTTCGATGCCTGGGAGGGAGTGGGTCGAGTTTCTTTAAAACATGCTGAGTATGCAGGTGCAGTGCATGAACTCCTGTGTGAGTGAGTCATGCTGCCTGGGGCTCACTCACTCCACACTTGTAACTTGCGCCTGCAACAGGCTTTTTCTCATTTGCATAGTTCGGCGCATGCACACAGCTGGGCAGCCCCCACACCCCCGGGAATGACTGCTTCCTACAACCAAAATGGAAACAACATTCAGAGCAATGAAAACAAGTTCATTTGATGCAAAGAACTGTTAACAAAAACCATGTCCAGCTATTGTAGATCTGGCAATTTAAACAAAACAGCAACAAAAAACAAACAAGCATTGGCATAACCAGTAGGTCTCGCTTTTAGGACCCTATAAGTATTTAGTTATGCTACAGAATATCCTTGCTGCAACAACACCCACTATTGCATAGCTGCACACTTATAAGGTCCCAAATGCGAGACCTATTGGCTATGCCAATGCTTGTTTCCAGGGTATTTGGGGGCATCCTATTTGTGTTATTCCTCATATGCAGCATTTTGGTTCTATTTTTGCTCCTCCACCATGGATGTTCCATCTCAAAGCCCTCTGGTACTACCACAGGTCCAGCTATGTTGTGAGCGCATGATCAGGTTCTTCAGAATCTTACTGCTCCAAGAACTAGATCTTGACTGCTCAATGACACTCTGACTTGGTGCCCCATCGAATGAACTCTAGATATGTGCCTGGCTCTGCAATCGCTGGTTCCTGTGGACATGGACCTGTTGATAGGTCCTACAACAACCCATTTTTGGAGTTGTCCCTTGGGCTTGTGGCTGCTGCACAACAGGAGGTATGAGCCCCTCCCCTGTGAGGAGATGAGTGCTTCGGCACATAACTGATTAAAGTTTGGCACTAATGGCATGGATGCAGGTTGCTCAGATACTTTCTCAGCATCGGCTGATAATGAGTAGCATGTCTCTTCTCTGGGTGATTTGAACTGGGTCATCGTCTGCAGAGATTGAGTCCATCATGGACTCACTACCTATTAAATTCATGGGAGACATCATGGATACCTCCAAAACACCTTAATCTAGCTATCTTTTAAAATTGACATGTTATGCTTTTCAGATGCCCAGGGCCCCGCAATGTGACAATAAACATGGGGCCCCGCATCAGTGTGCTACTTCCAGGCTGTGGCACATTTATCTCTTCCCACGCTTATCCTCTTGTCCCCCCTCCTTCCCATCTACATGTAACTGAGTTGTGTCCTCTTGTAATTAGGAGAAGGACCTCCTACCAGTGGTGGCTCCTCCACTATGGCAGAGGAGCGTCATTCTGCCCCCCCCCCCCCGCCAGCAGCAGCAAAACTTAAAAAATACAACGATAATATACTATGTTTAGCATTTTATTTTTCTCCTAAGGTGGAGTCTTGGGTACTGAGCCAGGGATGACAGGTACTGAGGGGGAGTGATGGGCACTGTTATCATTGTGCATGATGGTTTGGCCAGCCGTCTCAGGTTGTCTAATTCGTCATGCGCACTGAAGCGGTCTCCAACCCGGGCTGCGCTGCCCGGTTGGAACAGCAGGCACAGGCTTTCAGTCTCCCTGGGAGCGCAAATCGTGCTCTCATGCTGTGAGAGCAGCATTAGGGTTGGCTGCAGGGCAGTCTGTAAGTATGTGCCTGCAGTGAAGCTAGAAGAGCGGCGATCTGACAATACGGCAGGATTCAGGTACGTTTTTTTTTTCAATTTGTTTTTTGTTTTATTCCCCCCATCCCCGCCACTTTGCCCTGACACCAGCCATGACTGCCCCCCTACTCTGGGTTTCACAGCTATTGTGTAGTGCTGCGAGGCCTAATGGAGAGCTCCACTCAGTGGAATTACAACGAGACAGTAGTCTGTAGGTTTGTCCTGCAACCATGGGTCCCACCCCGCTGCCCGTAGAAAGGCACTGCCGGCCCCCATTGTCCCACATTTTGGTGCTTCACCACTGGGCCTCACAGCTACAATACAGAGATTCAAAGCCTAGGGGGGAGCTCCCCTCCATTCTGTTAAACTGCAGTGAGACGCTGTCTGTAGATTTGTCCTGCAATCAAGGGGCCTTTCTCGCAATCTCTTGAAAGGAACAACAGGACCTCCATTTTCCCACATTTTGGTGCCCCACCACTTTAACACAGAGAAATAACAAGCGACAACCACATTTTCAGCCCTTTAAAATTGCGAAAGAGATGCTTGTAGGTGGCTAGGAAGAAGGAGCTGAAGCATGTGAGGGGCCCTGCACAATTACAAACATCTTTGAATGTGTGAAACAAAATCATGCTGGAGTCCTGTCCCGGAAGTATGCACACGGTCTGTGTTTCTTCTATGAGGCAAATTTCCAAGAGCTGATAAATTGTAAGATCTGTGTACAGAGGCACAGCGGTTGTTGTATTAGTTTAGGATCAAGCAATTTGCTAAATATGAGACAGGCAGCAGCATTTTCCATGCACTGAATTCAGTAGAGGCGTTTTTTCAATGATGGCTAAATAAATGGCCTTTGTGCAATTCAACATAAATTGAACTAAAATGTTGACAACTGGAATGTGCAAGAGACTATTGATGCAATATAACCTTTTTTTAGAGATATTGACAGTTCTAGATTGGGGCTGAGGTGGATGTACAGATTGCATATGTCTTTAGATGTGAATGGAGGAGGTTTCATTAATTTATTTCAGCAGGCCGTGAGCCAGGAAGGAGATGCTTTGGTCATTAGCGGCAACATCGCTTTAGAAGGATTTATCTTCATGAAGTTAGAAGACATCTATTAGCGTTTTAAAGTAAGGCAGCTGGTAAAGGTCTTTCCATTTTATGCAAGGTTCAAACTAGAACTCTACATACATACTAAATAGGATTTGACTGGTGTCGTACGTGAGTTTATTAAAAAGCAATAGGGCCAGGATTGACCCCTGTGAGACACCGCAGTCCAATTGCTCGGTGTGGAATGAAAAGGTGGTAACTGATGCCAGTCAGGTAGAAATTAAGTAATATGATTAATTTAGCCGCGCAGACCCACTTCATCTAGGGTATGATCAGGATGGAATGATTTGTGGTAGTCAAGGCTGTGGACAAGTCAAAAAGTACCAGTGGCCTGACACCCCCATTGTGAACCAGGTGTCAAAGGTAATCCAAAACCAGGTCTGTACAAAGTCGAGGCCAGAATCCTGCTTGTATCCAAAAGATTATTGTTTTCACCAAAATAATGCTGCTGTTTAAAAAACACTTTTTTCAAAAGTTTTCCAAGGATGGTAGTAGGGAAGCTGGCCAAAAATTGCCAAGATGTTGTAGGCGAATGGTGGTTTTTTTGTTAAATGGATTTCACAGGTTCTTTTCCATGTGATGGGGTAAATACCTTGTTATAAATACAGCTATACAAGTGCACCAGCTGAGATTTAGAACAGGGAAAAATGTTTCATGAATTTAGCTGGGCATAAGCCAATTGGAAGAAAGCTTGTAACAGTGGTCACTCGATGGTTGTGAAAGAGTTTAAAGTAATTATAGTTTGTAAGTTTTAAGTTATCATAGAAAAGGTGACTTTTTTTGCCTGGATGTTGTCATGTATTAAATTAATCTTGTGGGGCGGAGAAAACCGCCACGCATAAGATCATGTCTGCTGAGTGCTGTCTGACCACATTGGGGTTAATTGTGTGATCCTGCTGCCTGGAGCTGATCCTGAGAGCAAGGTTGACTTGCCCCACTTCCAGAAGGGGGCGGAATATCAGGGATAGTCTGGGGCTCCACCACTGCTCTTTGCTCCCGCTGTGAAGCTGTGATTGAGCCATGGATGACTAGATGGCGAGGAATGGGTAATTAGGGTGAGGGCGCGGCCATGGAGCCCTGGAGGGCCCACAGTTCCACCCAGTCCTAAAGGGCTGACTTTGGCAGTATCCCCCCCATCACTCATTGCTGTCATGGCCTGATCCCAGCTGGGGTGCAATATCTTTGGACAAGACACTCTCCTCGCTCTACTAATAGTACTGATGATGAGTGGACCTGCACTACAGCCTGTGGACTTCTGCTGGGGGGCCTATTTCCCTGTAAAGGATCCTACACAAGCTGGCCTCTGAGGAGAGGGTCTATGCCACACTGCAACTTGCAGGGAGCTGGACTGACTGCTGTGAACTGTTAGGGCCTATCAGCAGGTGGATAGACCTCGCTAGAGAGATATATTTGGAGATACCTATGCAAATTGTGCTTGGCAATGCCCCTTGGTCAGATTTGCTGTCATATGTCTGCCCTGGCGTTATTGCTTGCCTTAAGTGTCCTTTGCTGGGAAGTGCTGAATTTGGCACCCATTGGACGGAGCTTTGAATCCTTGACCTATTACCCTGGTGAATTGCACGTGGGAAGCTATTACACAGAGGAGGTGACTTCAACAAATGGGGGGACATGGGAAAGCTGATCTTATCCTGTCACTAGGCCCCTCAGCAGGGCCCAGGCTGTTAACCTGTTCATTCTCAACTGAATCTTTTACCTCAGAGCAGTGGAGTTGGTGACTCGAAGCTCACCCTTCAAATGGGGTGAATGCCAAAAAAAACACAGGAGGATCCTTGTGTGGACCTGAGGGCTGCTACAAATCCACCTATATTATCAGCAGATATTGTCTTGGCCCACCTCCATGGAGATAAATTGAATGCTATCCTGGGTGCAATCAGCTCAACCAGAGAAGCCCTGGAGAATAAAATGGACTCCTTGGTGGTGGATCTGAGATTGCTAAAACAATACCACAGGAAAATGGCTGACTGGGTACACTAGGTGTAATCCGCTGTATTGGACTTGACCCCTGCTACAAAGGACCATGTATTTAAACTTACAAGTCTGAACATAAGTCTTGGAAAGCAAAGTGGAAGATCAAGAGGGTAGGTCCCTGCAAAATACCATTGGAATTGGTGGATTACCAGAGAACATCAAAGGGGACTCCATGACCACCTTTCAAGAGGACTGGCTACAAGAGGTGGTTGCCCCAAAAGGACTACATTCTACACCCTTGAGAAAGCACACAGGGTGCTGGCTCAGCCACAAAGCCTTGCACACCACAGTGACCAGTGGTGGCAGGTTTCCTGCACTACCGAGACTGAGATTTTTTATTGCATCAGGTGTGGGCTGCTGGCCCATTCATGGTGGAGAATGTGCTGTTTTTGATATTTACCGACTTTATGGCTACAGTGCAGTCAAATCGTCTTTCATAGCAGTGAAAAAGAGATTGCGAGAACTACAAGTTCCCTATGCTCTATTGTGACTGAGGGTTCAGGTTGATGGTAAATCTATGTTTATCGCTAACCAGGCTGAGCTTTGTCACTGTATTGATTCCAACGATACATAATGCCGCTCAAGATGGCCAAAGGACTCCGCCAGACCCTAGGACGCAAACGGACTCGGTTGAAGAGGCATCCGGCCAACATAGCTGCAGGCCGCGGTCACCATAGTGGGTGCCAAAGGAGTAGATACTGGTTCTGGCATGGACAGCATCCCAGGATCAGAATCTAGTGTATTGCTGTCTAAAATTATGCCTCGAACTACAGATGACATGATCTAACTGTGTTTACCATGGAATTGAAATGGAGGGAGAGAGACATCTCCTTTGAGGTGCTTATAAGCCCTGGTTGGGAGGTTCTTGGAAGCGAGAGTTCAGTTTGCTTATCAAGTGTTTCTTTACTGCTCCTTCAACCATAAGTAACAGGTCCACTGTGTTCTTGCTGAAGATTTGATTACACTATGGTTCAACACACGAGTGGGTAAAGTTGAGGTGTGTTACTATTATTCAACTATTATCTTACTTTCTGTTCATGCTTCCCACTGACGTGTACTCTTTCTCCGTAAACAGAACATCTGGTTGGGGCTGTGGGCTGTGACTTGCAGGGACTACACTATAGGGTTGCTTCTTATTCAGCATGGCAAGTAATGGTCCCACTACTAAGGTGCTTAGATGGAATTTGTGGGGCAATAATTCTCCAAGTAAGGAATGCAGAGTACAAATTATATTAAACGGTACAGGGGCCAAACCACCTTCAAAATAAAGAAAGAGACTAAGGTGACAGAGCACCACCAGAACAGTAGAATAAAAACTCCCTTGGAGGATCTATATCACACATTAATAAATATTCATTCAACTTCAGCAGTCAACCACATCATGCATGTGTGTAGCGTAAACCCAATAATCCTCAACAAGTACCACCAAGGTATAACAATTTAAAAAGCAAAAACACTGCTTATCTCCCCCTTCCCCCAGAATACTTGAATACTTGAGTGCTGCATTTGATATGGTTTCCCACCCCATCCTTATTAATGCCCTCAAATCATCTGGCATTACCGGCTCTGCCCTCAACTGGTTGGTCAGTTTTCTCACAGACCGTACTTTTCAAGTATTCTCCCCTTCCTCTGCTTCTCAAACTTATAAATCGGCATATGGCGTCCCTCAGGGCTCCATTTTGAGCCCTTTACTTTTTAACTTATATGTTAGATCCCTGGCCACGATTGCGGAACAAGCTGGGCTAACTATTTATTCATATGCCGATGACACGCAGATCATTTATTCCCTCTCGACGGGATCTCACTCCACCCCCTCTTCCCTCTGCGTAGGGCTTAATAACATTGACACGTGGTTGCACACAAATAAACTTAAGTTGAACGGGGGGAAAACTGAGCTCCTCCTGTTTGGCCAGAACACTACTCTGTGGGGGCCCCAACATTGGCCCACCCAAATGGGCACCCCCCCTGTTCCCTCTAAAACAGCTCGTAACCTTGGCATCATCTTTGATGACCAGCTCTCCATGAGACACCACGTGGTCAAAACCTCCTCCACTTGCATTACTATCATCAAATGGCTCCGAAAGATCATCTGGATGCTTCTCCTAGAGACACAGAAAACCGTAGTCCATGCTTTAATTACCTCTAGACTGGACTACGGTAATATTCTTCTCCTGGGGGCAAGTAAAGAGGTAACCCGGAAACTTCAGACAGTGCAGAATATGGCGGTTCGGCTGCTCTGTAATCTTCCCAATAAATCCCCCACTTCTAACTCCCTCCGTAACTTGCATTGGCTCCGCATTGAAAGCCGTACGAAATTCAAGGCACTTTGCCTTATGCACAGAATCAATGCAGGCCGGGCCCCACCTTATCTCAGTGCGTTGGTTCATCACTATTGCCCTGCCCGTACCCTTCGTTCTTCTAACCAGAATAGGTTTCAGGTCCCCAGAGTAAAAAGAGCAAGAATGGGTGGCCGCTCATTTTTCTATCTGGCCCCCTCCCTCTGGAACTCTCTTCCCCAGGCCCTGAGTACTGAATCTTGTTACCTTAAGTTCCGCAAAGAGATAAAAACCTGGTTATTTAACCAATAGTCGACCTCCCTATTTCTCAGTCTCTTTTCTCCTTAATTTGGTTTAGCGCCGGGAAACCTCCGGGTAGCTGTGCGCTTTATAAACTTAAATATAATAATAATAATAATAATACGGTGTAACATAAATCCCACAATGGTACTCCAAAACATATATATATTATTAAAAACTGAAGGAAGAACCACACAAAACAGTACTATCGTATCTGTCTACTGTTGCTGATCTGTTTAGTGATGTCAAACACATGTCCTAATGAAGCAGCTATTCTTCATCTATGGTCCCTCAATGTAAACGGATTTAGCTTACAAATTGACGCATTTTTGTGGAATAAAAGAAATCAGCCACCTTCTTCAGGACAATTCAAATGAATACTAATCTCTCCAACAAGACAAATAATTTGATGTCAAGCTATCAAAAATATCTTCAAGTTGGATTTCATCATTGCTTAAAATTTCAAGTCTTCATTAAGTAGGAGGAATAACCTTCTTAGTCTGGAAGACATCCACTTCTCAAGGTTGAAATCCTTATACGGTTCAGGGATACTTACTTAGTCTACTGTTCCTCAAGTTCCTCACCAATTTTCTCATGCAATTGCAAATACTCTCTTGCATGGATTGCATGGAGTAGGTATAGTCGCCTAATCTGTGGGAACAGCAGATTTGTTTAAAATTTGTATGTATCCTGCCGTATATTCAAAGCCGCATATGAGTCTCCTTTTGCATTGTATTCTTTGGGGGATTAAGCAGGGTTTTTGCTTTTTAAAATTGTTGGATTGGCCTACCTTTTTAATTACAGTGACATATGCATTTTGCTACATGCCCAATGTTGATGAGATGCAAATGTGGACGTTGAACATAAGATATTAAAGCTTTGTGTAATCTTCATACCTTGGTGGTACTTGTTGGGTATTATTGGGTTTAGAATGCACACATGTACGATGTGGTTGAGTGCTGATGTTGATTGAAGATTTATTGATGTGTGTTATAGATACTCCAAGAGGAGTTTTTTATTCCCCAGATCTCCTTTCTCCATGAGACCCACCTTACTAAAACACAGGGGCTAGCGCCGCAGAAATGCAGGTGTGGGAATATTGGTGCAACTAGCTATTCAGCATTCGCTATTGGGTCAATATTCTGGCTCCTAACAGAGACACTTTTCTTAACTTTCATTAATATCGATGCCTCGAACACTGACCAACTAGCCTGACCAACTAGCCTTCCTGACAGCCATGACACCCTACATATGCACTGTATGGCATTAGCCAATGCTTGAGGGAGGTTATTTTAGTTGTATAGCCAATGTAATACAGGATAGATACCAGATCCACCCCTACCTCCGTCAGCAATTCATAAGGTCGTCCAGTTCCTTCATAGGTCATCCAAAGGGTGGAATTTTACTGACTCCTCAAGGGCTCATAATCCAGAGGGAAGTGATTATTATTACTATTCAGGCATGCATGAATTATCCGATCACCTATATACTTTTTTATGCACCACAGGTATGCACAAAAGGGTGCGCCGGAGGGTGCAGCTCCTTGAATTGATTTTGTCACCGCTTGTGCAGAAGAATGTTTTCTACTTGAGCTGCAGCTTTCTGAACACGAACACTCGTGACTGCCGACGTTAGAAAAATGACGACAGATGTCCTCCTAGTGACCAGAAATTGCGCTAGGGGACGCCAAGTCGCACTCGCCGACTTACCTTTCTGGAGCCACGTGCGAGAAAAAGTCTTCTGCGTGTTGATTTCATCACCAACGATAAGGGAGGCCTCACTCGTCACTCTCCTGAAGAGGGGCAGGGACGGGTACCGGGTGACATCTTACATACCTTTATCAATAATATATATATTTAAAGGAGCTCATAAAGTTATCATAAACAGATTGCTCCCACACATCAGTGGTCTTATTAATGTTGATCAGTCAGCATCAATGCCACGCGTAGCGCAGTGCCTCAGGTTTGACAATTGGTGCAAGGATTACTCGCCCCCTGAGCCGTACCTGTATTGTTAAGGCACACGATAAAGATCTCTAAAGCCCTGGCAATTTCAATAGATATTGAGAAGGCCAATGACTCTTTGCGATGGGACTTCCTTTATGTCACAATGGCAAGAATGGGATTGGGCAGTACGTTCCTTAAATGAACACGGCTACTATATACTACACCGATGGCCTGTATAAAGAACATTAGTGTTAACTCGGACAACTGTCAGGTTGGGAGGGGCGCATGGCAGAGTTGCCCTCTCTTATCAGCACAATTGGCTATGGCCACAGAAACGTTTGCCCTTATGCTTTGCAAGGGCTAGTATTATCGAGGCCTGCAGGTCGATGGCTCCCCCCCTACTTGTCTCCTTTTATACAGATGACATGTTATTATATCTATGGGGTGAATGCTCAGATGTGGATGGTTCCTTTAAGAAGGCCTAAGAGAACTATGTTGCCCCTTAGGCTTATGCTTGAACTGGGACAAATCCAACACTCTGGCAATGCAGCAAAGTCACCTGAAATGGAGAATGGCCTACGCTGGGAGCTGGTTACTTTTAGATACCAGGGAGTTTGCGTTCATCACACTGAAGTTGCATTGCTAGAGAGCAATCTTGGAGTGGCATTACCTTTCCTGAAACAATCAGTACCTTTCTGGCTAACACTACTGTTATCTGTGATCGGTAGGATTGCACTATTAAAAAAAAGGTTTTCCTTCTGTGGATCTTGTATTATTTTGCTGCACTCTTGATATTACTCTCTAAAAACATATTTCAAGCGGTACAGCATTTACTGGTATATCTCTTTTTGGTTAAGGAACAGCGCAGGATTGCTCTGACTAAACTTTGGCTTCCCACTGATGATGGTTGTGAAGGAAGAGACCCGATTAGGGCCACCGGGTCACTCACGACCACCTCTCAGCCTTCCATACAAATGAAGAGTTGGTCAGACAGTAGAGAATACAAACCAAAGTCATTTATTAGTCATACACTCGAGCGGAGTCCAATATGACCAGCCTCCTTGTAATGTTGTCGAGGGACTGACCCTCAACAACATGGTAATGTGAGATATACATTTCCAACCCCCTAAAGACCCGCCCAGGCTGGAATTTTCCAGTCTGGGTGGTAATGAACAAAGGAGGTACAGAGAGACGAGCTACCATCCTGAGACCCAGTACATGCTATCTTAGTTTCAAGGTTACTCAGCCCATGCCCGTCTCTCAGAGCGAGGGAGTTGGGCTACCTACTGGAAAAGGCATGAAAAAACAGAACGATCTATTCATTAGTGCAGTGTAGCTCAACCTTGAAAATTAATGAGAAACAATTGAGACAGCTTTCTGCTGAGGCAGACATTACGTGACAGAAGCTTATTTGCAATCATAGAACAAAATGGCGGCTGAATACAAAATGGTGCCGCAAATCCTAACTTAACTCGCACAATGCTAGAAGGAGTTGGCTTGATGCATTCTCAGGTTCAACAGTTGTCCTTGATATGAAGCTGTATTATCATGCTACACAGCTAAAGGGGGCAGTTATTGAGGGCTACCTTTCCTTATCCCATGCTTTAATCTGATCCCAGGTACCACCCAATTCCACAACGTGGTCCTGCGTGTGCACCTGCCTCCAAATGTCGACGGGCACCAGCAGACCAAAGAACATTTCAATATCTGCAAGCATCATTACAGTTGATGAAGCAACCTCAGTCAATTCCTTATAATACGCAGTTGGATTTTTCCTAGGATCAGGTAAGTGAGTCTTAAGGGACAAAACCTCACTCCTTTTCCATGGGGTATGCACCCATTGTTCTTGGAAACGGACCTCTATCCTCAGTCTAATAACAGTATTCTGCTGATCTTGTAATTCCGGTAGTTCAGGGTGATATATTGGGTGAACTTCCCTCATCAGAAACTTGGACACTGTCTTCGGGCTCTTCTCAAACAGCCTACTTCGATAAGCTACCAACGTTGCAACATTACCGCCATAACAGCAGCATACACATTGTCCCTGATATCATAAATAATCTGAGGCGCCACAGCTTTGAAACACTGTACCCTCAATCCAATCAGTGTAGCTGACATGTGCTTAAGGGCAGGCTGCTGCACAAATGGCTCAAAATCTCTCATCACACTCCACACATCTTTCTTACTATAGATGGGGTGGCGAGCACACTGGCAGCCTGATCATCTACTGCCCTTTTCTCTGCATCTCCCACATCTGATCGTTTCAATATCCGCCCCAGTCACTCCCTAGCAGTTTTAATATGGAACACATAAACTTATCTCTTATTGTTTCCATTTCTATTTATTTTAATATGGCGCACCCTTTTACGATCAAAAGCTCGGGGTTTAAGCCTTAGTCCTACTTCCATTCCATGGGAAAGAATTATAGAATTTTTCTTTCCAACCGAACTAGGCTCCCATCGAGCGCACCGTCTTAAGAATGAAAGCACCAGTCCGAGTTTAAACTCTATCTTCATTATCCTTGTGTACGTCAATCAAAATCCTTTCCCTAGTGCAACTTCAGTCTTTTATCTATTTTTTGTCTGAATGACTCGTAATGCGTTTTATCGAGTCTGTTATCTATTTTAGTAGCATTCTTTCGTTTTGGTGCACACCCGGTTTGTTGTTACATAACCCTCGGCTGGATGGCGTTTTTTATCATGGCCGCCACCAGATAACACATGGACTGTGGGCATTGTGTAGGACCCCACTGTTTTTCTGTTTCCCAGGTATGGAACACGAGCTAGCCTTTATTTTGGCCACGGTCATTTTACTTTGATGAGCGTGGCTCAAAACCACCCGAGTGACTTACCACACTCACCTATAATTACCAAATAATAAGTCATCCGGACAGTGGAAAAGAATAAACAAAGTAATTTTATTAGGCCACAAACTCCGATATGAGAGGGCCCTGTCCGACCTCACCCCTAAGAGTGCGCCGAGAGGACTGACTCATCTCATCACAGCAATACATTATAACATGGTACAGCAGAGTGAAACACGCACATACTGGAAAAGTACTGGACCCCAGAGAGGGTGAACAATGGCCTCATACAAGAGGCATCTGCACCTACAATAGCAACATTTGGTTATCTTTACCCAAGACCACGGAGCCGGGCCTCAGCATCTCCAGCGCATGAGAACAGTACTGATTAGGAATTTTGCTATTAGTTTCGATCACAGTTAGCCAAGAAAAGAAAACTGCTGCGTTCAGGGTTTTTCCTATTCCTACGGGAGGGGGTGAGCAAGTGCGACTCGCACGCAGAGAGAAGCACTCCAAAATGGTGGCACACAAGCTAAGCTAAGAGAACTGAATAATATCACACGCATAAATGAATAACGAAGTGGAGAATATAAACGTAAATGCATAAATGAATATATCATTAGTTAGACACATTATGCTAACTCATAAGCGTAAGTGTAAGTGGGCGGGGCATCGGAAAATGAAACCTATCAACTTAGCACCTTGGGCTTTCACTATTAAGGTAGATTCATGACCACTTTATATCTGTTTTAGGGCATCATGTTCCTGGTGTTTTTAACACAATAGCGGTATTCATGGAAATATATTATCCAGGTTAGCGTGATCCAGTTCCAGAATATCAGCAACTTCGTGGCACACGAAGTAAGTTATTCAGTCCTTTATGCATATATATAGGCAGATATTTTCATCTAGGGTCTATCGCCTAGTCTAACACCAATTAGCCACTAATGCATCCTGTCTGGCCTTTCTTTTGTTCTAGGACACTAATCTCTCGATATCCTTAACAATATAGCTGCAATCTGGGGAATTTCTTATCCACGTCTAGTATGTTTGCGACATCAATTATTGGAAAACCCCGTATCTAATGAAGTAAGTTATTCTCACCATCTAATAAAACCATGGGGCGACATGTTCCTGCCTATTTATCTGTTCGATTTATACAACTAGATGCTGAGGGCAATTTATTTATATGCTTTTTAGCTATCAACCCTCCATGGTGGCACGGAATAACTGGTTCTCGGATAACCTATGTCCAATAAGGACACCTTATTTGGAACAGCTGCATTCTCTAGCAGGTAAAATAGAACTTCATATCTATCCTAGATGGAGTGTAGATATACTGTTTGGCTATGTTTTTGGAAGAGATATTGTTGACATCGCATGTGCTAATTCGTTGCCCTATCTTTATTTATTTTTTGTGAGGTCGGTATTGGTTCTATGTCACTATATCCCTTAGGCAGCTCATGTTGTCTTTGAAACCTGCACTTTTATTAACTTTGAGAGCTAGACAATGGTTATACGGTGGGTAGCGTGTACATGGCTGCCCCTTCATAATATTTAGTCATTTCAACTGCACACAGAATTATTCTAACATCATATATCTTTTGTAGTTCTTTTAAAACTTCATCAATATATGGTGGTTATCTGTCTCGCCCGCTTCCAACATATACATTGGACCTCCATTTTTTAGTCCACTCTACATATATAACAGTAAGTGGCTTCTCTTGTATTTTGGACCTTCAATTCCGAAGTGGTCTATGAGATATTCTATGCTAGTTTCCAATGGAATGGGATTATATTGGTAAATGTTCAGTTCCACTCATACATTTAAAATCAGAATACTAGCAACATCAATACACTATTAGACCCGTTGAGTCATATAACAACAAGGCTAGTTGACTCATACTATATGAGAGATTAAATAATTAAATACAAAAGCATTCGTATCTATGATGTTTTCTATATATTATGTTTGTTATATGAATTTTATATGTGAATTTTGGCCTGGGTTTTATTAGTACTCCGGTACTTACTGTGTGTGAAGAAAATCAATTATATATATATGTCACATTTTGAATATATTTGGTCATAGTAGCCTATCATGCTTTAGTATTGTTAAGCTGTTCTAGGATCTTATGTCTGTAATATATGTTTTGTGTAACCACATTGTAACAGTCTTGTTATATGTCTTATTCAGTTTCAGTGCAATAGACGGTTTCCTGATGAAGGCAGCAATGCCGAAACGTGCGTAGTCTACATCTACCGCATTGCCCCCATCAATTTCTTGTCTATCGTTCTATGATGTTGCAATTTTATATTGTATATATGAACTAATGCATGTATATTATGTCTGACATTATTTATATAAATGGTTTGAAATGAATTTTTTGGTTAAATATAAAAAGATGAAACAAAAACTATAAATCAAAAATATCTACAATATTGAATAATAAAATGAAAAAGATTTTCTTATATTTATGTGTGATAATTTTGGTTAATCTGTGATGTTTCAAGTGAGATTATCTTGTGGTTACATACTATAACTAGACCTAGAACTGCTTATGTCAATTCATTGACTTAACTAGTTATAGATCTTTACTTAAAGTGACTCCCTAGCAGTTGTCCTGTCCCCGTCCCACTACCCAATACCGTCGGGGAATGAAGGACAAGGGAAAGAGTAGTAACAGAAGGAACAGGCACCAAAGTCATCAATGGCTGGGTTGCAGGTGTGAGGATTGGGGAGAGGAGTGGTGCTGACACACTAGGCGTAGCAGGGAGACTAACAGTTATCGCAGAAGGGGAAGCCACAGAAACGGCAGGAAGCGCGGCAGCCAAAGCAGCTGGGTCAGTAACAGAAGAAACATAAGCAACAGGGGCAGAAGAGACAGTCGACTGGGGTTATGGTATAGCAGGGTATATTCTCTGCAGCGAGTATGGAGGCGGAGGTTGGGTGTCTAACAACTCCTCCACAAATGTGTCATTTTCTTCTCGAACCACATAAGAATTTTCACATTGCAATCCCAACCTTCTATCAGCACACTCTATCCCCTTCTCAGTCTTCTCTTTATCATACGCAACAGGTTTCTGTGTCACTGTCTGCCTCCTTCCCTTTCGGGCCTCCTTTTCGGCTTTCATTTGTCTCTGTTTAGCTTCCGTTTGCCAAGTTCTGAGGGAATCAAACATCGACTGCCTACTTCTCTTCGCAAACAATTTATCCTGCAGGAACTTATGCTTTTTTTGTTCATCAAAAGTGCCTGATAGCGGCCACTGCAACTTGGCATTGGCTCTTGTATATATGTGCCATAATGTACTAAACATAATAGGGCCAGGGCCGTGTTTCACATACATCTCAAAGTTTGGTGTGCCTTCCGGATGTGCAGGTTGACTCTCTTCCAATCGAGCATCAGCAGAGCAATAACGACAACTCACACAGCATAATTTACTCAAGCAAGGCATTTTTCCAAACAAAACGTTCACTATTTATGCCGAGTAGATATTTGCAAATATCTTACCAAAGTTGGTCCTTAGACATCACCAAATCCAAATCAAAGTGGTACCATGTTCATAAGGAACTAAACAAATTCAAGCGCCTGTCCAAAAACAATCCTCAGACCGTACCAAGCACAAACCAAAGTGGCGCCATAGCCACGAAACAAAAACCAAAGCAAACTCACCTGGTGCACACAGATCAAACGAAGTTATTCTCCACTGCCGACTCTTTGGGCCAAACGGTCAGATCCAAGGGTTTTGACTTTCAGGACCCCAGTAGGGATAACCACTGGGCCAGGCACCACCCGGTCAGACAGACGAAGCAGCTGAAAGTGCTGGACTCTTTCGTGCAGGTATCCCCTGTCCGCCTATCCAACCCGACGAGGCCCGTCCTCCTCACCTGTCCGCGGGCGAGGATGGGTCACCTGATTGGGTCCCTGTTCGAGCACCAACTAAGGGAAGTGACCCGATTAGGGCCACCCGGGTCACTCGCGACCACCTCTCAGCCTTCCATACAGATGAAGAGTTGGTCAGACAGTAGAGAATACAAACCAAAGTCATTTATTAGTCATACACTTGAGCGAAGGTAGCTGAAGAAGCTGAAGGAGACTGGAGTTCTGATACAATATTGAATATCTCTTTTGAAAGAGTCAAAGCTTGGCAGACGCGATTAGAGAAGTAGCTTTTCTTGGCTTCCCTGATTTTAAATGTATATGTAGAAACAATATTGATATAGTCTATTCTTTTATCTTGATCGTGGTCTCTACAACATTGTCTTTATACTCTGCTCGCTCTGCCTATGTTGAGAGCTTAACTTCATCTGCAAATGAAGGATTTTTTGTTCTATATAGTTCAATCCCAAAAACTATGTTGAGATTTTGCTCTAGTTTTGCTCTGCTGGGAAAACCACAGAGCAATGGGAGTAATGTTCAAATTAATCTAGATGCTGGTCATTTCTTGGGCAGAGATTTTTAGTCCATGCTTTTTATGCACTGCATACTACAATCAGGTGTCAACCTTATGAAAATAAGTCTTGGCACTGATGACTCAAGGAACAATCCAGCCATGTCTCCTCTAAGCTAAAACACAAGCAATCCAGACTGGCATCAGTCTCGTTAGACCTCCACAGTGGCGTGCAGATTATTTCCTATGGCCCATAGTTCTACGGAGCCCACATTTGGGCAACCCCATTGTACTTAGGGAATCATACTGAGAAGAAGTGAAAGGCGAAGGGTAGAATGCTTGAATTATTCTCAGCTCTTGCAATTTTTGCAGTAAGCATTCTCGGCTACCGTTGTTCTACTTGGTGTGCTACAGACGAGGACCAACCATAGGAAACAGTCTTTGTCTTCCTGCAGAAGACAGAGAAAAATTCCAGCTTGTGTTCCTTTCCCATTTTTGTCCTCTGGTTTAAACATGAAAATACTAGCCATACTGGTAAAATACAAGCCAGGTGGTAACTGTAGAGGCTAGTTCTCTCCCTCCTGGGTCTTGCAGCCATAGTCCAGCACTGAGAAGCCCAAGGAAATGGGCTAGTTAGTGAGCAAGGCTTGCAGAATTATTTAATTGCTTTTGGACTTTTGCTTTCTAGGTTTGCTGCAAAGTTGGGAAAAATCCTTGTGTGCAGTTGAGGGGAGATACATCTCAAAACTGCTAACTGAATCTGCATCATGCTAAAGTGCACAAGGAAATGCACACTATAGCTATCGAAGTGTATACTAGTGATTAATATCAGTAGTTTTAAAGGTTGCAGAGGGCGTTGATGGAGGTCTTCTAGCCGTGGCTCGGGGCACATGCCATCAAATGCTCTTAGCCTTAGCCTACATATCGTATTCTGGTAGTTTCTGGTATTTTAAAGTGAGTTGAGTGATGCCTTTATTAGAGGTCAATCTATTTTTATCTGTTATGCTCGCTTTCATATCTTTCTTGATCAAAAACTTCTGTGCCACACACCTTATCTTGCACTGTGTAACTGGAAAACCATCTTGAAATTTGAATCCAGTGGCCAAGGCCAGACTAGGAAAGAAAACCAGCCCTGGCAATTACGTCTGACCCCCTTCCCCCCCCCCCCACCTCGCCTCCTCCCCGGGGAGTGCTGGTTGGAAACACAGCTGCTGCACTTTTGTTACAGGGGGCCGACTTTGCAGCAACGCTGTAAAACCGACCCTCAGTAACAAAAATGCCCCCCACCGGGTCCAGAACTGGCCCCCACCCTTCCGGCCCACCAGGAAAACGCCCGGTTCCCGCTACAGCCAGTCCAGCCCATCCAATGGCCCCTTAAAGAAATCCTACATGATCCAGCTCACCTCATTAGAGTGTGAATACATATGACCCCATCCCCCCACTCTGCTGGAACTCCAGGGGCTCCCGTTGCTGGTCCATGCCACCTTCCAGACCAGCTGCATCATCTACAAAGCCATGAAGACTGGCACTCCTATCCTATGTACATTTATGACAAGCCTACTGTCTCAGGAGGCTCTCCACGCACTCACAGCAAGGACACCTCACGCACAGAAGATAAAGCAGTGCAAACAAGGACAATACCAAGGCAAAAGTCCTTCCCCGTCTATGCACCAAGAATCTGGACCAGTGTCCACGCAGACAGCCCTGTGGCTGTCTAATTTAGGAAACCATTGAATACGCATCCTTTTAAAGAACACTACAAGTCCACAATCCACCTGAGAGAGCGCAAATTGGGAAAAAATATAGAAGGTCACCATATTTACAAGTACGTTGTATCAGTTTAGTAAAGATTACATAAGAGTGTCGAATTTATAGAGTGAAAATACATAAGAGTGTTTAATTAAAATAGAATGCATATATCAGTGTGAAAAGCTAATGTAGAAGTGTGTAGAGATGTTAGAATGATGTTGAAATCCCATGTTATGTGGCTGTTGTAGAGGAGAATGTAATTCTGCTAAACGTAGGAATGTGTAGGCCACATGGCAGTTCACAGAGAAACGAAAGATGCTGTTACACTTTCACATGAGATGGATTTTAATGATGTTGTAATTCAAAGTATTATTGATCATAGAACTGAAATATATGTTTTATAGAAGTGTTTCATATAACCAATGTGTGTAATAAGTTAGAATACTGTTAAAATAAGAAATTAAAGGTTTACAGAGTGCACAGGCCCGTTTCATGTAATTCTAATAGGCCTGAATAGAAAAAGTCATTTCTTTAGATCTGCATGTGCTAGTTAAAGGAAGGTCATGTTAAGCATAAATTGCAGAGACTGCTCGAAGGGTTTACGACTTAGAAGATACGGTGGAGGCCGGAATTTGGGGCCCACAGTACAAGTGTCTGTTTGCAGGTGCGAGGAGGTTCTAATCAAGAGAGTGATGAATAGACTTTTGTTCAAGGAGCCAGGCACAGGCCTGGAGGAGGCTTCAGGAATTTCCTGGGGGGTACCGTCCTGCCGGAGAAGAGCCTGAGAAGCAAGGTCAACGCTAACGATGGGCCCAGAGGAGTATCAGCATGAAAATACCAGAACCAACACCACGTGAGGGGCGTCTCTAAGGGGCGTTTCTATTGTAAATGTGATTTTTGTATTAGGGACAGCACCCCTGGGTGGAGTTAGGGCAGATGATCTGAGGAACCTAAGAGAGCGGATGGGTAGGCAGATAGGTTAACTGCGAGACATCGATTCATCACGAAGACTAAGGGAAGTGTGTGATCTTCTTTGGAAGTCACCACGGCTGAAACCTTTTTAGGTTAAGATTCTGCTAAGTAGGGATGTCACTTAGTCTAGTGTAGGGACAGTCTAACCTGAATTTTTCCTTTCTGTAAATGACTTACAAGCTACAGCTTGTGTCTATTCTTGCAACTCTGATGATATTTGAATTGGGTTTGGTGATCTTCTTCTGCCGACTAAGAGCATTTAGAAAATTCATGTTTGTATTGATACCGGTATATCTTTTGAACCTTATTTTGAGATGTTTGTATCTCCAGTTAACTTTGGCTTTATAATAAACTTTTAAAACGTATTCGTAGTAGGTGGTTCTTTAGAGTGGTGTAAGTCCTTAACTGATTGACCTAGTAGTGGATTGCCTTTTACTCCATGACAGGTACCAACGGTCTAGTCGACATGAGTTGGGATCTAGATCTATAATAATAGACCAGAAATCCCGCGTTAACAGTTGGTAGCAGAGGATGGTTGGTTACCTTCTTGAGGAAGGTGATCTAGACTAGGTTAAGATTACCCCAAGGTCCCTAGAGATCGAGAGATGTCCTGCCGAAGAAGGTGCTGACGGCGAGAGAAAAGCAGCAGAGTCAGACGTGAGTGAGTATAACAAGGGTCATGCGTTGACAGATTGCGGTTTTTGTGTTGTATCTGTATTGTAATGTCATGCGGAGTTGAATGCCTGTAGTGTGATTGAGAGAGGGTTGTGAGCGCGCGCAACCTGGTAAACTGGGAAATCTTAAGTTCAGGGAAGAGCTTAAGTGGTTCGGGTGTATCGAACATCCAGAGTAGTTGTCGACCAGAGTAAAGGGGGTCATGAGGTACCATTGATCTCCCGCAGGATCGAGATAGGGGGAATGCAAGAGTGAGTGTGTGGGTAACGGACGCAGGTCGAAAGTTACCGTGTGTAAGTAACCTATCAGTTAAGGCGATTGTCTGGACGTACACGGAAAGACATTTCGTCAGTTAAGGTGACAATTACAGTTAGACTGTGGGCGTACAGTCAAAGAAAGTGATCGCTTGGTCGGAAGTAATCATTTTTCAGAGTATGAATGGGACACATGCATGACCGGGAGACGAGCTGAGAAAGGAGGGGAACTGCTGCGAAGGGGGAGAGTGACGTCAGCGAGAGCCGCGCTGTGATAGGCCAGTTAGTGAGAAGCCGCGCTGTGATAGGGCGGTTGGTGTGACGTCAGCGAGAAGCCGCGCTGTGATAGGCCGGTTAGTGAGAAGCCGCGCTGTGATAGGGCGGTTAGCGAGAACCGCGCTGAGATTGGTGGATTGTCATCAGGAAGTAAACGAACGCAGAGAAAATAGGAATTTTGTAGGTTTTAACATGAAGTGTTTTAAATGTTTGAGAGCGATCTTTAAGAGAAAAAGAAGAGAATCTTATTACGGGGAAGAGTCACCGCCAGAGGGTACACCAGCTCACTATATGGCAACGAATGTTGGGCTACATACTATACTGTGGCTTGGTACTTGGAGTAAAATTACAGAAGGGAATGAGGAATTGACTTTTCCAAAATACGAATCGTTTAGACTAGAAGTGTTGCATCAGCTGAAAGCAGTTATGTCCTCATTGAGACCTTTGCCCAGACCAACACAGTTTGAGGCCCTTAATGCGTGGATTAGGGCGGCGCACGACAGGAATCAGAACAGACGCCAGGAAAGGGTAAGGCGATCAGTAAGGGCAGTGCAAGATGCCAAATGGGATGCGGAAGCCAAGAAATGGAGGGTACAGACGATTGAAGTGGATAAGTTGTACCCAATGAGAGAGGTTACAGGAGAAAAGAGACCCATAGAAGAGGATGACGAGAGCAAGTCGGAGGATGGCCTAATAAATAGATTGCTGATAGATAGACCGCCTCCGGACAATAGGGAGATAGAAAGTACTGAGCTCCCAAGGGAAGATAGGGTTGACATAGAAGGGAATAGGTCACTTCCTATAATGGATTGGGTACCTACCAAAGGCGAGGGGACACCTCAACATAGTCCAGTACAGAGTGTAGTCGGAAGGGTTGTGGTGCAGAAGATGCCAGTAACAGAGAGGGCTGAGCCTTATGGATTGCCAGATGCTCTTCAAGTACCGTTACCATAGGTCCTATAGTGTCGGTTTATCACCCAGAGAAAGGGAGAGAGGAAGAACAGGTACAGCTGGAAAGGGAAAGAGTTGAGATGGAAAGAAGGAATAACACGACAAATGCCTGGAGGCAATTGCCAGGACCGATAACGTGGAGCACCCCATTGGATTCAGCAGTGGATCCCGTAACAGAGCAGGGGGGTCAGAGAGGACCGATGGACCTGAGGGGACCACGGCCGAAATCCTATAAAGAACTGAGGGCTGACTTGAGGGAATGGGATAGGTCCACAGAAGCACCGAGCAACAGGTCAAGAGCAGAAGCTGAATGGGGAAGTCGAGGAAAAGGGACATTATCTCACTGCGGGGCTAGCGAAAGCAGTCAGGAGTGGGATGGTAAAAGACAAGAAAGTAGAGGAGTTACACGTCATATTGACGGTGGAAATGGACAGGAGCGAAAAGGTATAAGTACGGAGTGTGGAGAGATGTCTCGTCTCATTCAAAGTGAGGGAGACCAAAGGACACAAGAGTACAGGGATAGGTTTAAGTGCACTCTCCACGCACCTGATGATAACATATAGCAGTGGAATCGTGGGAACATGGGGAACCGAGAAGGATCCTGCCATGCGTCGAGTGATCAGAGGTCACAGGCGAATTGCGAAGGCATGGGGAGTCATGGAATGTCTTACCATGCACCTAGAGAAAACAGGCAGAATGGGAAATGTGGGACTATGGGAAATAGAGAAGTGTTTCACTATACACCCAGAGAGGATGGAACTGCATGGGACCTGGAGAGATGGGAGCATGGGAGGACTCCCCATGACACGCCTGAGCCCAGACGTAGGACTCAGAGCTGTGATGGGAGAGATGTAAATGGACTCTTTAGAGATAGCATACTGAAAGCTGTGGTAAAAGCAAAAAGACAAGATGTGACCAGCTTAAAATTTGACTTGGACGAGATTATAGATGGTGGGTTGCCTTTGGAAAGGATTGACTTGTATGAACAAGATGAGCTGCTGTTTATAGCAAAGGATATTACTCGAAAGGCAAGAGCAACTCATGAGAAACTGTCTGAACTGGCAGAAAAGTATATGGTAGATTTGTCCAGAACAAAGGCATTGCAGGGTAACCACAGGTTGCATTATTCAGATCAGGACTTAGATGAGAGGAGGACGACTGGATTAAAAACACACATAAGGGAACTGATCACAGGAATAAGAGCATGGAGAGATCTGGACAAATGGGAAGAGAGGTGGTCCAAAAAGGGAACTGTTAGGCGGAGCGCGAATGTGATGTCTCCGGAGGGAAGGCTAATGCAGATGGAGGCATTCCCTTTGCGAGAAATAGCGAATGGGAGTTATGTACACGTGCCCTGGAGTGTAGGAGATTTAGCTGCATTCACCAACTCATTTCCGAAGTTAAGGGAGAATCCTGTAGAGTGGTACAAGCAGGTAGAGAGGTTTGTCAAGATTTCAAAGGTATTGTGGATAGATTTGAACACCTTGTTTGACATTGTGGTCCCAGGAGACTTGTGGATAGCATGCAAGGTTAGTGTCGAATGGCCAACTGCTGAACCAGAAAGGAATGCTCTTACTAATGGACCGTCAGAAAGTGTAATGTTAAAATATGAAAGGGTGATGACTTGGCTGAAAGAGAAGGTGCCACCACAAGATATAGATTGGGTAAAAATAGACCGAACAAGACAGGAACCCAGGAACAAGACAGGAACCCTCATGAGTATTATGAGCGATTGTTGAAAACGTTCAGACAATACTGTGGATTAGATGTAATGGATCCTAAGGATATAGGACAGTTTGTATCGAAGTTTGTTTTGGGGTTGAGACCTGATATTTGTTTGATGATTCAGCAACATCTAATTTGTTGGCAAAACAAACCATTGGATGAAATTTTGAGATACGCAAGGTATTGCAGTGATGAAATAGATTCCAAGGCAAAGAAATTGAAGGAGAAACTGATGATGGTGCAGATGCAGTCAGCTGGAAAGGGCGGGGAACAGGGACAATGGGACGGAAATCAAATAGTCAGAATAAGAACAACGAGGAAAACCTGAGACCTAGAATAGACTTTGCTACGTTGAAAAAAACGACAAAGTGTCACCAGTGTCACCAGGTGGGACACTGGAAACGCGAGTGTCCCTATAACCCTGAAAACGGAGAACTAGAAGTAGAGGAGGAAGTTCAAGAAGTTCCAGTTCAAGGGGTGACCGTGTCAAGGAGTAAGGTGGCCAAAGGGGGGACTTCGGCTCCACGAGCTCAGTTCCCGCAGCCACCAAAGATTACGACAGGGGGAAAGATCCATAGACAAATGCCTCTTTTTGTGGACGAAGGAGAGTGTTACCACGTCGATCCATTGACGGGACGACGTGTAAGTAGAGAAGAGGACTGTACCCTCGGGGCAGTTCTAGAGGTGGATCAAAGAGGACCGTTTGTTGAGGCTGAAGTGGCAGGGTGTCCTACAACATTCTTAGTAGATACCGGAGCTACTCGATCAACTTTGAGATCGGCAGTGGTTCCAGATCTACCAATGTCGGGGGAAACTATTCAGGTGGTAGGAGTCGCAAATAGGAGAATGACTAGCCCTTTGACGGAACCAGTGTCAGTGAAAATAGGAAACTACACCAATGAACACCAGTTTGTAGTATGTGATTCTAGTCCTGTGTGTCTGTTAGGAAGGGACTTATTGTGCAAACTGAATTGCACAATATACTGCACACCTCAGGGAGTGGAGGTACAGACTACAGACGATGATGCTACCTTTAAAGTTGCAAACTCGAGAGTATGCGCAGAACTGTATCCTACCCTGACTGTGGAGGACCTTCCTTGGGACTTACGAGATACAGTGGCATCAGAGGTATGGGATTTCACTGTAGAAGAGATAGGATTGATCAAAGGAGTAGAACCAGTGAAGATCATGGTAAAACAAAATGTTGAGTACCCAAGAACGCCCCAATACAAATTGACCCCGGAGACGATTGCAGGAATAAAACCTGTGATCGACTCTATGATTCAACAGAGAATATTGAAGGAAATCGTGGGTAGTCCATGCAACTCCCCGATTATGGGTTTGCAAAAACCTAGTGGGAAATTCAGAATAGTACAATATCTTCGAAAAATTAATAACATAGTTGTTTCATGTTGTCCACTGGTACCGAATCCATCAGCGATATTGTTCCAGATACCATTCCAAGCTGAGTGGTTCACAGTGATAGATCTTTGTCAGGCCTTCTTTTCAATTCCATTAGATGAGGAGAGCCAGTATCTTTTCGCTTTTAAGCTGGAAAATCGTGTTTTAACATGGTGTCGTATCCCACAAGGGTATACAGAAAGCCCATCAATTTTCAACCAGCTACTGAAGAAAAATCTTGAAAGTCTAGTACTGCCACAGGACTCGGTTCTGGTCCAGTACATAGACGACCTACTTGTTGCGTCAGGAACAGAAGAAGCTTGTAAGATAGACACCATCGCCTTGCTGAACCATTTAGCTGAAAATGGGCACAAGGTATCTCCGAGCAAATTGCAGTACTGTCTGACAGAAGTACAGTACTTGGGTCACCGGATAGAAAAAGGAAAGCGCAAGGTGTCACCAGATAGGATAGAGGCGATAATGAAGATGAACTCGCCTACGACTCAGAGAGAAGTCAGGATGTTCCTAGGAATGGTTGGTTATTGCCGACAGTGGATAGCTAACTTTTCACTGAAAGCAAAACCCTTGCAAAAACTGACGCACAAGGAGGTGAGTGATCCGGTACCATGGGACAAGGATTGTTTGATGTCGTTCCTACAGCTGAGAGAGGACTTGTGCCGTGCTCCAGCTTTGGGGATGCCTGATTACGAAAAACCATTTTCACTTTACTGCTGCGAAAGAGAGGGCTGTGCTTCGTCAGTTTTAGTACAAACTCATGGAAATGCCCGTAGACCAGTTGCATACTTTTCGGCTACTTTAGATCCGGTAGCCGCAGCGTTGCCCGGATGTCTCAAATCCGTTGCTGCAACAGGTGTCAGCATTGAAAAGTGTGAAAACATTGTCATGGGACACCAATTAGTGGTGTATGTACCGCATTCTGTAGAACTGTTAATGACCAGGACCAAGACACAGCACTTAACCAGTAATAGGCTCACGCGCTATGAGCAAGTTATTCTTGCTGCGGAGAAGGTGACCCTTAAGAGGTGCTCTGTTTTTAATCCTGCTACATTGATGCCACTTCCTAATGATATAGAAGGCGAAGAATGTGAAGATCACGATTGCCTTGATGTGACTGAACTATGCACGAAACCAAGACCAGATATTGTGGATGAGCCGTTGACTGACCCTGATGAAATTTTCTTTGTTAATGGCTCATGTTTAAGAGACGATACTGGTCGGTTGAGAGCAGCTTATGCTGTTTGCATCCATTACTGGAGTTGTGGAAGCCGCCTGCCTGGAAGGAGTACACTCCGCTCAGGTAGCCGAAATCATTGCATTGACACGTGCCTGTATAGCAGGTAGAAAAATTAGAGTCACCATTTATACCGATAGCCAATATGGTTTCGGTGTAGTTCATGATTTTGGGCAATTGTGGTCTCAGAGAGGTTACATGACCTCCTCTGGTTCGCCTATTCGAAATGGGGAATTTGTGCGACTGTTGTTAGAAGCATTACAAGGACCAGCAGCAATTGCGATTGTTAAATGTGTAGCCCACACCAAAAATACAGATTTTGTGTCGCAAGGAAATCGATATGCAGACGAAGTCGCTCGATATTGCGCGGAGCTAGGATATTCTTTCACGGAGGTGGAAGTAGGTGGGACTCAGGAAAAGACAGAGTTAAACATGGTGCTAGAAACAGTAGATACTTGGGAAGATTTAAAATACATGCAAGAAAACGCACCTGATTCTGAGAAAAAGGCATGGGAAACAGCAGGTTGTGTGAAAGGTGAAATGGATTTGTGGGTTTCAGCAGATGGGAGGGCAGTGTTACCTGAGGAATTAGTGAGTCCAATGGCACGACAGATACATGGTCCAGTACACTTGGGAAGAGATGCCATGCTGAGGTTATTTAGGCAGACTTGGTATTGTCCCAAGTTCAGGATTGCGGCAGAAGCAGTGTTTAAGAGATGTGTTACATGTCAACAATTGAACGTAGGGAAAAGAACACCAGTTACAATGAGTCACATTGGGAGGTCTGGGGGGCCTTTCAACCGAATGCAATTAGATTTTATTGAGATGCCAAAAGTCAACCGCCTCAGGTATGTTCTGGTGGTTGTATGCATATTTTCCAGATGGGTCGAAGCATACCCTACACGCAGGTGCGATACACTCACAGTAGCAAAGTTGTTGCTTAGAGAGTTGATCCCGCGCTTCGGGGTGCCGACCTCCCTGGAATCAGATAGGGGAACTCATTTCAACAGTGAAGTTGTGAAGATGCTTTGCTCTGCATTGAACATTGATCAGAAGTTGCACTGTAGCTATCGACCAGAAGCTTCAGGTATCGTGGAGCAGATAAATGGGACTCTGAAGTCCAGAATAGCCAAAGTATGTTCATCGACGTCCTTAAGCTGGCCTGATGCTCTGCCCTTGGTACTCATGAGTATGCGTAGTACACCAGACAGGAGGACAGGTCTCTCTCCACATGAGGTGTTGATGGGGAGGGCAATGAGACTTCCGTCTGTTCCAACTACAGCTTTGTTGAATATTACAGATGACCTGATCCTGGATTATTGCAAGGGACTGTCTGACGCCATTCATTCTGTGTCTCTTCAGGTGCAGGCTGCTGAAGTTCCATCTTCCAGAGACCTATGTCACGATTTTTACCCTGGTGATTGGATTCTGGTGCAGAAGCACGTCCGGAAGAACTGCCTAGACGTGCATTGGAAGGGGCCCTATCAAATAATCCTGACAACGAATACGGCTGTAAAGTGTGGAGGGCTGCCAAACTGGATACATGCTTCCCATACTCGAAGAGTTCCAGCACCCTTAGAAGAAACAGCTCCTCTCACAGATGAAAATCCAGCTGTGGACGGCGAACCATTAGAGGGGATCAGTCAAGCTGTGGGGGTGTCGGAAGAAGTTGGGAGTGCTACAGATCCAGAAGAACAAAGACAAGACGGCAGTGAAACTGAAGTTGCCACTGAAGGAGAAAGTTGCTCTGAATACGGCTCAGACACAGATCGGTACCAGAGTGATCAAGAACCGAGTGTGAGGACAAGAAATAGGAGAACAAGGCGTGGAGAAGCTAGTTGGCCTGAAAGAAAGCAGAGGCCGAGCTTAAAGTCAACTCCAGAGAGAACTCTTGCTCCTATATCTGAAGGCTCGGATTTGGACGAAGGTGCACAAAGACAGGAGCAGGAAGGTCCGAGAAGATCGAGGAGAGTGCGAGTGCCCTGCAGAAGATACGCTACTCCTGAGTGGACCTACCTAGCTGCAGATGTCCTGTGCACGGAGATCCGGGAGGGTGAGGGAAGTGCTACTGATCAGTACTGACCCAATCATAACATTGGAAATAGTGTTGTTGATACCAGGAGTGGAGGTCGAAGGGTTGCTGACATTCACTATCCCCAATCCTCCCCTAATGAGCAGGATAAGAGACATGGTTTTAAACAGACTAGAATTTCCGACTTCTTGTTCAATGAGCCCAACACATGAGGAGATCATTCTTCGTTTGGAAATATTGGAATACGTGATCAGAGCTGCCGGAACACGTATAATTCCAGATTGCTAAAGACTTTGTAAATAAACAGATTGAGAGATAACCTAGCGCCAAGTGGAAGGAGAAGAAATTTAGGGTCTTCCATTCAGTGGACGGAGAAGGGCTAGGGTTGTCTATTGCTCTAGAACTCAAAGACTGATCTTGCCGAAGGGATTATCAGCTTCCAGGTGTGGTTCGGAAAGGCTGAAGAAGCAAAGAAAAGAGACTTTGTGTTGTGAAAGAAAAATCAGAACTACACTGTCTTGAGAACATGGAGGCTGGCAACCCGAACCGCAGGACAAAATGCATAGTAGGCACACTTTTAGGGGGAGTGATTTTTCTTATAGTTTTAGTAGTTACTATATCATATGTAGTGGGACATAAAAATGAAGAAAAAGCAACAAAGGAAGCAAAAATTGTATCGATACAGAAACCTACTACTGCTGGTCAAAGGGGGAACAATACAGAGAAAGATAAAGCTTTACTAGCAGCTGAGACTCGTAGGTTACATGTGGATGAATCACAGGGAAATTTCAAATCAAATGCATATGCTAAATTGCTTTATGAATATATTGATGCTATGGAGGCCAAGAATTGTTATGTTTGCATGAAATTGCCAGCCTCTGTGGACGAAGGTATTAGATATCATCATCTTCCATTGACTTATGGAATCACATGTAGTTTGTTGCTGAGCATATTTTATGAACGTGATGGTTTTGAGTACTATTTTTCAAATTTTGATGCTGTTTTACCAGAAGTGCCAAACTACAAGCACTTGAACAAGTGGGATTATTATAAAAGTGAAGATAGATTACAGAAATGTTTCATTCGTTGGAAAACGTTGGATACTTCACATGCCCGAAGAAATAATTTGACCTGTAAAGTGTCAGAAATTGAGAAAAAGTTTATAGGGCAGGTGGATGATCGGTATAGGAGACAGAAGATCTTAAAAGCTTCAGGCCAATGGAAAACAGATTGGACCGAGGAAGAAAGGTCACACCAAAGAAAGGTTAGTAATGGTCCAATAGCTTTAGATCGAGAGAAGAAGGGGAAACTGTGTATATATAGGGGTAAAACCTATTATGAAAATGTGTTTGTGGGAGAAGTAAGTTGTGAACATGCTTTCCAACTAGAATATTATAACAAGGACTTCTTGAAGGAGATGCAGGTGATCCCAAATGTATATTTTGTTTGAGGAAGAAATGCATATGTGAAACTACCGGATAATTGGTATGGATCATGTTATTTGGCAATTGTCTTCCCCAAAATATACCATGCTAAGGATTTGGAAACTATAGAGGGAGGAACTCAAGCTAGAGGAAGAAGGGATGTACACTATGAGGAGGTAGTAGGAGACGTATTTGGTGCTGCGTTTCCTCTTTTAGGGATAATACTGAATGATGTCAAGATTAGAAGATTGGCAACAGTTGTAGATAGGTTGTCCGCCAGTACTGCTAGATCATTAATGCTGGTGGAGGGAGAGATGCAATCGATAAGGGCAATGGTTCTTCAGAACCGACTTGCTCTAGACGTTCTGTTAGCCAAAGAGGGAGGAGTCTGTAAGGCTTTGAAGGTTCAGGAAGGTTGTACTTACATTCCAGACAATTCAAAACCTCTAGAAAAATACATACGGAATATTACTGAAATTCATAATGAGATTGAGGATTTGACACAGGTAAATGTGTGGGAAAAAGTAGGTCAAGGAATGGGTAAAGTTGGAGGTTGGTTTGCCAACCTAGGAAAGAGTTTCATTTGGTACATACTGAAACCTATCATCATAATAGTGGTTTGTATAATCACCTTGTGGGGATTGGTGCGGCTGTACCAATGGTATAGATCAAATAGGTTGCAGAGATCCATGAGAGAGCAGGAGAGGAGACTAGCTGCGATGCAGGATAACCAGTACAGGAGTCTGAGGGCTCTAGAGATGATGAAACGAGGGAGTACTGCAACTAGTTCAGTTTGACTCAGTTCATACCTTAGGGATGGTGTTGTGATGGTGATGACTACTAAAAGTCATCAAAGGGGGGACTGAGAGAGCGCAAATTGGGAAAAAATATAGAAGTGCACCATATTTACAAGTACGTTGTATCAGTTTAGTAAAGATTACATAAGAGTGTCGAATTTATAGAGTGAAAATACATAAGAGTGTTTAATTAAAATAGAATGCATATATCAGTGTGAAAAGCTAATGTAGAAGTGTGTAGAGATGTTAGAATGATGTTGAAATCCCATGTTATGTGGCTGTTGTAGAGGAGAATGTAATTCTGCTAAACGTAGAAATGTGTAGGCCACATGGCAGTTCACAGAGAAACGAAAGATGCTGTTACACTTTCACATGAGATGGATTTTAATGTTGTTGTAATTCAAAGTATTATTGATCATAGAACTGAAATATATGTTTTATAGAAGTGTTTCATATAACCATTGTGTGTAATAAGTTAGAATACTGTTAAAATAAGAAATTAAAGGTTTACAGAGTGCACAGGCCCGTTTCATGTAATTCTAATAGGCCTGAATAGAGAAAGTCATTTCTTTAGATCTGGATGTGCTAGTTAAAGGAAGGTCATGTTAAGCATAAATTGCAGAGACTGCTCAAAGGGTTTACGACTTAGAAGATACGGTGGAGGCCGTAATTTGGGGCCCACAGTACAAGTGTCTGTTTGCAGGTGCGAGGAGGTTCTAATCAAGAGAGTGATGAATAGACTTTTGTTCAAGGAGCCAGGCACAGGCCTGGAGGAGGCTTCAGGAATTTCCTGGGGGGTACCGTCCTGCCGGAGAAGAGCCTGAGAAGCAAGGTCAACGCTAACGATGGGCCCAGAGGAGTATCAGCATGAAAATACCAGAACCAACACCACGTGAGGGGCGTCTCTAAGGGGCGTTTCTATTGTAAATGTGATTTTTGGATTAGGGACAGCACCCCTGGGTGGAGTTAGGGCAGATGATCTGAGGAACCTAAGAGAGCGGATGGGTAGGCAGATAGGTTAACTGCGAGACATCGATTCATCACGAAGACTAAGGGAAGTGTGTGATCTTCTTTGGAAGTCACCACGGCTGACACCTTTTTAGGTTAAGATTCTGCTAAGTAGGGATGTCACTTAGTCTAGTGTAGGGACAGTCTAACCTGAATTTTTCCTTTCTGTAAATGACTTACAAGCTACAGCTTGTGTCTATTCTTGCAACTCTGATGATATTTGAATTGGGTTTGGTGATCTTCTTCTGCCGACTAAGAGCATTTAGAAAATTCATGTTTGTATTGATACCGGTATATCTTTTGAACCTTATTTTGAGATGTTTGTATCTCCAGTTAACTTTGGCTTTATAATAAACTTTTAAAACTTATTCGTAGTAGGTGGTTCTTTAGAGTGGTGTAAGTCCTTAACTGATTGACCTAGTAGTGGATTGCCTTTTACTCCATGACAGGTTCCAACGGTCTAGTCGACCTGAGTTGGGATCTAGATCTATAATAATAGACCAGAAATCCCGCGTTAACACACCCACGCCTCCTATCACATGTTGCCACTGTCTTTGAACATGCATAGCTGTCACCTTCCTTTCGACTAGGTTTGGACTATGTAAACACCATATACATAAATAATTAGTGCACTAATCCTTTAAAAAAAGTTACAATGTAATTAAATATATACTTTTTGGATAGATCTAGATTAAACTTTTCCACCCAGTACGTCTGATATGACGCATTTGCACTTAACAGAACTTTCAAATATGTACTTATTAAAGTAGGGTTATTATTTATGTTATTGTTTTAGGGATTTCCGCACAAGGAAAGTTACTTCTTGCAATAATAATCCAAGGTGCCAGAGGACTAATATCCAATTGATGTTATTTCCTGTGATGTCAGGGTGTATGCAAATTACACGAGCCTCGCGCACCTCTTTCTGCTGGGGCTCCAAAAATCCTAGAACCATTCCTTGTCGGAAATGCTGTGTGAGGGGCCTAGCACTGTAATGACAGGTAGTTCCGCAAATCAGGACCGAAGAGATCGGTGATGGGGCGGGGCTCAGGTAGGCTGAAATGCACGGATGACGTCGTGGGTGTGTTCTGGAACAGGAATCACGTCCAAGGGCTGAGGGGCATTGGCTGTCTGTTAGAGGGGGTTCTTGCTGACATACAGCGGGGAGGCAGGGATGAGTTGTGACTTCAGTGTTCTGGTACTAAAATTACATTATGGGACTGAAAGGCAAAGGCGTGTGTCTTAAACGGAGGGAATAGCGCAAGTTCACGCCGAACACAAATGATGTGCGTGGATGATCTGTTACCAGGGATGACGTCCTGCTACAGCGCATGGCAGGTGCTGATGGTGCAGGGATGCAATTAAAATATACGGGAGGGAGGGGCTTTAGAGCCGGAATGGTAAGGGCTCGTGTAGGACAGGTGTGAGGCGCAGGGGGAGACCTGCTCACTGTTGCCAAGGCGCTGCTGGTGAGCGGGATGCGCAGAGGCGCTAACACCCTCTCTGGTGCGTCAGTGCGCCCTGCATGCCTCCGTACGGTACTCTATGGAGGTGAGTCATTGGTGCGGCCGGGTCCGCCTCTCCCCACCTGTACCGCGGCCGACCCCACCTCTGGGGCGCCGGCGGCGACAGACAATGAGGCCTGGGATCAAAGCCCTGGGCGGCGGCCCGTTGAGCCGGCCCATTGGTCCGCAGCCAGGCCCTGGCAGAAGAAGGGATAAAGTTCCGCGGACCCCTCCTCCGCCGCATGAACTTTGCCTGAAGTTTGACGGCTGCCTCCGGTGCACTGCGAGGAGGAGGTGGGAAGGAACGGCAGCCTCGCAGCCGGAGCACTGCACCGACGGGCGCTCCGAGGCCCAGGGGGCGCCCCTCATACAGCAGGAGAGCATCCCCGCACAGGGGTCTGCGGTGCTGGAGCCTGACTTCGGGAGCTGATGCACTTCCCGGTCTGAAGACTCCGGAAAGAGCGAAGTCCGAAATCCAGCACAGGTGCGTGACTGACTCTTTACACTCTTTCGGGATCTTCTCCAGAGGGGGAATCGGGTGCAACATGTGAGCCCCTCACATCCAGAATACCACCTTATTCCAATTCTGTTTTTACACCAATTTTACCAGAAGTCATTAGTTGGAAAAACAATAGAATGCAACTACCATGATGCATCTTGCTTGACAGTTGACAATGCCTCGACTTGTGCTGGCCCTGACCCCACATTAGCAGAAGAGGTGATTGGTTGTAGTCGAGAGACTGGCAGTGCCTTCGCAAGAGTCCAATAGGTTTGTGAAGCAGCCCCAAGGATGGTTTCCTTGCTCCTTCCCTTTGGAGACATTTGATTGGGTCGGGGAAGTTTACGTAAGGTCTGATTTGATGACACAAAGATGCAAGAACGTTCTAGTGCATTGAAAGGTTGATCTTGGGCAGAAGTGCCAGAACCACAAAGTGAGACGAGTTAGTGAATTTATGCGGGAATGTAGGACGGTACCAGAGGAAATAATTCGTAAAGTGCTAAAGGATACAAGGCTACCAGTAAACAATGTGTTTGCTCATTAAAGGTATCTTCCAAAAATGGTATCGTCCTTGCGGCATTGCATGTTATGTTAATTACTTACGTAAAACACAAACTTAGTGGAATGGCACGGTTAGCGTCGGTGCCACCGTGTTAAAATGGAATGACTGGGCATGGGGAGCATAAGCAATGCATACATTATTGGGGGACATTAGGGGAGAGTGGAAATACTAGGGTGCATTTTTGACATACAGTGGTATTATAATAAATTACTTAATTCCACGGAGATTGCGTGGGCATTAAGCACTGGTAAAAAGTGACTTCATTAGTGACCGCGTTTTATGACCTATTTAATCAGGAAAATGTGAAAGCGACTGCAGTGCTGCAGCTGAAACAAGCACCAGATCTCTGAATATATGGATGAAGTTAGGGAGGGTGACCCAGTAATGTAGGCTATTCGGTCAAAGCGTCTGCTGCAGAGCGTGCACCATCAGGGGCTTACGTTTGTGTCCTGCATAGTTTACTCAGCGATTCCTCCTTCCACAGTTCTTTTATAGGCCCTAGAGGCGTACATTCAATCACTCCACCATTTTCTAAGAAAAACAGTTCTTACTAAATAGTAGTGGCGAAATGCAAGTTGGCGTCAGTGCTATGGAAACCCAGGCTCATAAATGCCCTTGTGCAAGCTTTGTAGTACCACTCTGGCATAAAAGACCCAGTACATCTTAGCGCCAAGACACCCCAGGGTATATGTGCACTTTATACATTTTAATAACATAACATATTAACACATCTATTTCACAGAACATAGTCTGGCAGGCCTGGGAAGGGGGTCAGTCCTCTCTTTAGTATTGTGCCGGGCGGGGCTGGCTTGGTTATTACCACAGAGTTTCTGCTCGTGGTGTTGGTGTGAGGGATTCTCCAGTGGTCACTCACATGTCTCCTGGGCTGTGGAAAGAGTCCTGGCTCATGAATCTGGTCTGCAAACATTCTCAGTGTAGTATTTTGAGAGCCTGGGCATCCAACTGTTCATGTTTCAATACAGGTGACATAAGCAACATGTTCTTTATGAGAAGAGTATGGTCAGGCTGTGTCAGGACAATACAGAACATATTTTACAACTTTTGTCCCGTAGAAGCGTGGTTTTCGTTTCCGAGAAATTACAAGAAACCACGGAGAGTTTGGCCAAGCGCCCTCTTTCATGGACACAGGACTGTGGGTGAGAGGCACATCTGTTAGTGCAGCATGTGCAGTGACACTGAGGCTCAGGGGTTTGAGCTTGCCCTACTGGGCCAGTGGCACTCCTTGCTATTCCACTGAGATGGAGATGGTCAGAATGTTCCTGAATCTTTGAGAGAGACCGCGCCGGATAGCTTTGTCTAGAATGTTTCAAACCATCGATTGGATGTTAAGGATAGACTACATGTGAGCGGCGTGAGATAAAAAGTGATCAGCCTGCCTCATAGTTCTCTGGGTGTTTGCTCGTCATTGCAGGAGACCACCAGTAAGAGGGTTCGCACGATTCTGAGCAGTGCCTTGAAAATGAGAGTAAGAGTTGTGTTTTACAGCTACAAGCTGTCATTGACCAATGACGTGCAGACCCTCATACTGCTCTCTGAATGTTCCCTCAAGCTTTCAATCTGTTGTGTTCAGTGTCTCGTTGACAGAAAGCTGGATGCAACTGCTGTTGTTTTTTTCAGTTCTGAAAGCATTCCCCACATCAACTAGTGCAATTTTTAGGTCTAGTATTACAGTGCAGCTGTGTGCAAGAGCTATGGTTACTAATTCTTTAACATAAACGTAGAGTGGGCTTTGCCTCTTCCCCTTCCCATAGACCCTATGGCAGCTACCAATGTTTTTGCTGTGTAACAAATAGGGGATTTAATGAAAATGTATTAAAGGGAAATTACACAGCTAACAACAACACTTCTAATCGGACTACACTCCCCTGTAGACCATGCATTGGCATAAGTGCAAGCTTGTGCTTTTCTTACATTCCGATGCTTTTCTGCCTTGCGCACTCATGCATAGATGGTCACCATTCCCTTTCTCATACACAATTAATTCATAAATATGTCCTTCATTATTGAGGGACAAGCCTACTCAGTGGGTCTGCGAATGCTTAGAAAATTAAATAATATATACAAATTTATAAAGTTTATATAAACAAAGAAGCAAAATGTAAAAACGAAGGCTACAAATTGTTCGTATCCTCAGAAGGATTCCTGGGAGCAGTGCAAGTGCATCAAACAGGATATAGTATGTATGATGAGTAGACTCAGTTAAAATTAGAAAAACTATAACCTTCCCATTAAAATTAAAATGTTATATGTTTGTGAATTAAATAAAATATTTTGCAATTTATGTATTTGTTTGATGAATGCTTGTTTCTGTATTTTCTGTGTATTGCTTTTCAGTACAAATCATCGAAAATACTTTGGTTGGGGTGCTCAGTTTACAGATTGAAATAATAATTCAGTGGGGGTCCCCGTGTTCCAGTAGTGATTAAGTAGGGGTCAACAGAAGTCAAAAGGGTAAGAGCCACTGGGTTAGAATACAGAAGTATAGAGGCTGACAAGTGCAAAGCTAGTCACACTCAATAAGATATTGAACATCACCGTGATTTACAGCCCACAGGTGTGCTTTAAGGTTGCTCCTTTAGCACCTCCAAACAGTCAATCAGCCAGGTTACTCTCCCTCTTCCTCAGTCCACATGCACAGTGGTCTTCAAAATTGTACACATCACCAAACAGGCCTAAGGGCGAGAGGGGCAGCTTCCACATTAGCATGGCTCTGATCACTCCACACTGATAGGAAATTACCTGTTAATCCCCCTGGACTTACTCCCTCATTCACTGTACTTACTGTTAAGATGTGTTTGCACCCTTTGTAATTGTTTCCTGTTTTATGTATTTGACGCCTGCCTAACCTTGACCAACCGTAATTGCGAAGTGCTCTTATATCCCT
Source organism: Lissotriton helveticus (assembly GCF_964261635.1). Taxonomy (NCBI): domain Eukaryota; kingdom Metazoa; phylum Chordata; class Amphibia; order Caudata; family Salamandridae; genus Lissotriton; species Lissotriton helveticus. Next base: position 212,163,655 of record NC_136062.1, on the reverse strand, counting down.
CGGGATCATGTTCGCACTATATAAAACTTTATAAATAAATAAATGATTCTTCCCGCCCTACCAGTTGACATTGAGGGCAGTCTCAAAGGGTGGCTTCGAACATTTGATTGAGTGAGGGGAACCAGACTTGTTCCCGTAGGGCCTTTTTGGTTGCCAATATGCCCCTGTGCCCTTCGTGCACCAAGTTGACGACACTTTGTCATAGCTGTTGTGGTATGACAATCCATTTGTCTCATAGTAGTAATCCAATGTCACCTATTGTGAGTTTATCTTTGACATGTCGGAAAGACGCTCGATCATGTGTATTGACTCTGTTGTAATTTGATGTTTCATTGAGGTGTCTCCAGGAGTTCGTGTGAATGCGATGTATTATGTTTTAAAGCATAGCATCTTTGGCTTCAGTGATTGCTTCCAGTGGGACGGCCGGTGGTCTTGCTTGATCGATTACAGAGTGGATGCATTCAGCAGTCAGCGAGTGTCTCATTTGTGGTATGGTCCTACAATGTCTTAAAATGTAGTCTTGTAGATCTTCTGCCTTTCCTGGCTCATGGACAATGGTGTATGTGTATTCTTGAAGGCGAAAACGTCAGCGCTCCATTCGAGGTGGCATTTTTGCTCAGGGGTTTCCGAATATTGTTATGAGAGCTTGACGGTCTGTAATTAGAGTGAAGTGCTACGGATAGATAAAGATGTGAAGTGCTCACATGGCCAGACATCTGCCAGGATTTCTTTCTCTGGCTGCGAATATGTTTTCTCAGTGTCTGTCAAACTGCGGCTGGCGTACACTACGATGGGTCGCCTTCATTTTCATATTGAGCTAAGATGGGTCCGAATCCTACAGGCCTGGTGTCTACAGTGATTTTAGTTTTTCTGAAAGGGTTGAAGTATGCTAGGTTGATGGCAGATCCTACAGCTGTTTTGATTTTGTTGAAAGCCTGCTCGCATTGTGCTGACCATTCAAAGGACTGACCTTGTTTCCTGAGTTCTCGCAAGGGATAGCTGATGGTGGCGTAATCCTTTATGTATCAGGCACAATAGCTGACCATCCCGAGGAAGGACCGTATGTCACTGGAGTCTCATGGACAGGGGGTGTCAGCTAATACAGTCACCTTTTCAAGGTCCGGTTGCATCCCTTCGCTGGAGAAAATGTGGCTGTAGAATTTCAAGGTGGATTTGTGAAACTCATATTTATCTTGAGAGTGTGAGGTTGGCTTCTAGGAGAGCGAGACACACTCGATCCAGGGCTTTTTCGTGTTCCTTGAGGATGTAATCACTGTAGTTGAATGTGATGAATGACTCACTTCACTGCTTCTTAAAATATTTCTGCAGCTGATGAAATGTCAAAGTTGAGGCATTTGCATCGGAAAAGGCCTTGATGAGTTGAGAATGTGGTGATGTAGTGGGATCTCTCATGAAGCTCAAGCTGATGATAGCCTTTGTTTAAATCCAATGTGGAAAAGACTTTCGTACCATTCAGCCAGATGTGGTTCTCGTTCTATAGTCGTGTTTGGGACTCTCATGTCTACGCAGAGGCTCACTTTATTTTACCCCCATTTGGGTACGACCACCATTGGGGATACCTAAGAAGTTGGTCCAGTCGACGACTCAATGATGTCCGCTCATAATAGGTCTTGTAACTCTTCGTCTACAGCTTGTTGAAGGTGAAATGTCATTTTCCGGTGATGTTGGGCCACGGGTGTTACCTGTTAGTTGATGTGTTACCGGACTTTAAAATGGGCTCGTTTTCTGAGTCCGTTAAATAGTTTTGGAAATTTGCTGATGATGACTTGTGTATCATCTACTCTGTATAGTATCTCTACAAGTTTTAGGCGTACTGCGGTGGGCAAACTGAGAAGGTAGTCAGCTGCTTCAGGTCCTTCTATGACATGGATTTGGGCATAGACCATTCTATCTTCGTATGTCAAATATGTGCGAAATTGTCCTAGGCATGGTAGTGGTTCTTTGGACATCCAGGTGTTGACGCGCACAGCAGCCTTCTGCAGTTTGGGTTAATTTTTTTTGTATTTAGTGGCACATATGTAGTTGAGGGATGCTCCAGTGTCAAGTTCAAATTGTGCCGAATGGTTTCCCATTCAAATGTGTTGTCTTGGATATTTAGTCTGTGGGGGTCAGCGACCCTGCACACATATTCATCACCGTCCTGAGAGATGGAAGAGAGGAATGATGAGTACCTCATGATGAGCGTTGAGATCAGTATGTGAGATGAGATAATGCGCTGAATCTTGATGAGCTGGCTGAGCGTACTCGCCTGTCACATACTGCTTTCTCATGCTGGCAAAATCCGGAGTTCTTTTGGGGTTGTGCTAATTCCTTGCGAGGTGCTATGCACGCAAGCAAGGTTGTACACAGTTCCCCTGGGGTAAAACAAGTAATAAGGTCTCTCTCCTAGTTATCTGACAGTCAGCTAGAGGATGTGGAATGCCAGATACTCAACAAGTTCCTTAGCGGAACTAAGGAAGCCTCACACAACTGATGAGCTGGATGACATGTCTCATTCAACCTACTTGAGATGTTGTTTATATCATCGGCTTCCTGCTCCTGCGTCGGGCCGGCGCTGCAATGCCCGACGGGTAACAACGAGTGTCACTCTTTTGCGGAGGTCTTTTGTTCCTTGCCGTGATAAGTAGAAACTTGTGAGGCTTAAAAAAGTGGGGTAGTGAGCAAGAAGTGGATAATTAAAAAAAGTTGGATAGTCCACAAGGAAAACTTTATTCAGGTGGCTAGCCACTTTATTAAAAAGTGAAAGGAGGGGTACTGAGGACCAACGTAGCTATTGGTGTGGCCTCGTAACGACCCTCCACTTGGTCAACATGTTTCATGCCCAGCAGGGCAATTCTTCAGGACCGGAAAAAGTGCTCATATACACCTAATGTGCCCAAAAGGTGAGCTACAGGCGATTGTTAATACAACCTGACAAATCTAGGTCTAAGGCTGGCGAGGGCCACTGCGTCACCGTCAGACCATTGGGAGCCAGTTAGCAGTCTGCGCGGCTAGTTCTTGTGGGGACTGCGCTAGGGAAATAACCCTTAGCGGCGGGAGATTCGCGCCGATATCACCTACCCCCACACCGTCGGCGTGAAGTTACACGCGGAACTGCCGGTCAAGGGTGAGGAGCACAGCAGTTCAAAGTAGTATTCTTTTACACAGCAGTGACATTGCTGCCCCATGGCAGGGCAGGGACCTGCATGAAGGTTTTCTTGACTACAGTGGTAGCATTCTAGTTGTTTTTGGCTGCTTCAGTTCCCGTTGATGCTGCGAGTCTGGCTTGTGGGTTTGGAAGTTTATCTTTGATCCAACTGATGTCTTCGTTTCATCTGAGGCTGAAGTCGGAATGCTTGTTTGTGTTTTTTCAGTTTTTCCTACTTCCATCTTTTTGGGATGTTCTTCGGCCTGGGCATTGATTCTTGTCTGTCTTCAATGTCGTCTAGTGAGTAATGTTTCTTCAGCAAACGACGGCATAGTGATTCTGTAGGCCATCCCTCTGATTCTTAGACTGAGGGCATGTTCCGTGGTGAAGTTGCCAAATTTGCAGTTTTGGGCTAGACGTTTGAGACACGTAATAAAGATGCCCATCGGTTCGTCCTTCTTTGTCAATCAGGTTCTGCAGGGCGATAAGTTGCTGGTCTGGGTCGGTGACTCATGATCTCTTCATGTAGTCTTCGAAGTCGTCCAGCGGCATTGCCATTGGTGACATGCCGCTGCCAGATGTGAGAACCAGAGACTCCGGGGGGGGGGGGGGGGGAGTACAAAAGAAATGCCTAGCATGACTGGTCCTAGTTGCGTATTTTGCAAGGTATCTGGGAAGGGCGACATGGTGCTGCACGGCTGTTCCAGAAATATGTGGCACGGTGTATGTTCTGGTAAGCTGTGGCGGCACTAGGAGCACCCAGGGTGAGCCGCAGGGGTGCAATGCGACAGTGTAGAGGAAGCTCCTTCCCAGTTGGTGGTGTGGGAGAAAAGGGGTTAGCTAGATATCATGTTGTATGAGTCTTGAAGTAGTTGGGCACAGGGCATCCTACATTTGTTCCCAGGAGCATTTATTTGCTGCTAGAAATGATGGTGCCTGACTCAAAGATGGCTGCTGAGGTCAATGCAAGGGCTCTGGCTGGGCCACCTAACTTCAAAATGGCTGTCTGGGGACACACGTGTGCACGAGGCTGCAGGAAGGCAGTGAGAGTCTGGAAGCAGGAGTGGCAGGAAGCAGGCTTCCCCAGATGCAGCAGTGGGGACCTACGCAGGCAAAACTCGATCAAGGTCCAGAGGATGCAGCAGTGTGGCCGGTGCAAGGAAGGGTGTTTACTCGCTTCGGTGAACGCATCCGGAAGCAAAAATGCAGATGGTGCTCCTGTCCCGGCCAGAGTGGGAGCCGCCGTTGAAGAACCGGGTTATTTAGGACCCGGCGGCGCCAGGGGCACGCCCAAAGTCTTCGGGTTCACCTGTCTTAGAATACAGAGACACGGGATTCTTCATGGTGACGTCAAAGATCGAATTTATTGACTGCAGCCAGTAACAGAAGTCCTAGAAATCATCACGGTATTAGTTCTCAGGAGACTGCTCAATTTTACAAAGCAAGTCATCCCTTTTTATGCCAAAAATCACATTCCAGACAAACACCTAACATTTACGAACTGTCCAATCACATGTATTCACATCAAAGGTATCGCATGACGGTAAAACACACTTTTCAGTTGTCCGGCCCATGATCAATCATCGGACAAACCCAACATTCTTCTTTAGACAGGTCGAGCGAACCCATAATAAAAAGGCCACAACCCATATCATAAATAGACCATAAAGAAAGAAACAGAAACAGGTGAGAGTAGGATAAGGCATATTTGTGTGTAGTAAAACTTTACGATGTCCTGCGCTCTGATCTTAGTCTTGATCAGCTAGTGGGCAAGAACTGGCTCAGCAGGGTCGGCTTCAGGCAACGAGGTCAGTTCACCTTTGGGTCATGTAAAAGTCAGCACAAACCCTAGCAAAAGAGTGCGTGTCCCAAAGACTCGTTCGGCCGCAATCATCGGCCTATGTGAGGGCAACCACAAAATGGCTGCCTTACACAAAATGGAGACTATGGTTCGGTACGGAATCATCAAATACACTGTGAATCCTTGAGTGCAACATAGCCAAAACACTCGTACTTGCCGTACTCAGTAGTTACGGTTCACTGATACCAAAATCGTAACGGAACCATGACATTGAAAACATGGGTTCAGAATTCACGGAACCTCACCGTGAAGGGAGGCTGCAAACGGAGTGATAGGTGGGTGGTGCACCATGCGGAGCAGTGTTAAGAAGTGCAGTAGTGTAGGGTGGCAGCAGTATGAAAAACGTGGGCAGGTCGTGGGGATCGACTACGCTTGTTGCCAGTTGTCGTGTTGTAAGAAAAGACGGACACAATTTAGGCTGCTAATATTCTTTATTTTCTTTTCACCATTTCTCCTGCCTCTCCTTCCTTCCTCTCTCTTTCACAGTCCTCCTTCCTTTTTTCCCTCTTTGCCCCTCCTCTTCCTTTCTCCTACTTCCTTACGCTCCCTGTTCCGTTCCTGATCTGCCCTGCATGATCTTAGCGCTGCACTAGTGTAACTGACGACACTACACCTCCCTCGCATTAAGCTGGCACATTGAGCTCAACCCTGGTGGAGTTACACCTTGCCTGGCTGTGCACCTTATTATGCACCTTGGAGAATTTAAGTCGAGTACTGATATCATTGGTAGAGCCTTGAAATATTTGAAGGACTGCTAGATTGTAAAAAGCCATGGCAAATAACAGCATATTCTGATGCTCTCTTATTTTCTACCACATTCATTTTGGAAGGGCAGTTAACTAGCACTTGACCACGATGGGCAGAATACTTAACTATCTTGGCCTCTTCTCCTTTGGCAACAAATATTTGCTTGCTGTACTTGCTGTGTTTCTGTGAGGCTTTAAGGAGCACTGCTTGTGTCACTGTGACCCGGTGCAGGATGGGATACCTGCACACAGCAAAGACTGTGTCGGCTGGTCCAATCAACGTTCCAGCAGGATTGGGTGATGGGTGCTGATTATGGCCAAAATTCATTACTCACACCTAGACCCAAATGTGCAGTGGGGTGCTGCTTTGGTGGATATCATATCTCTCCCTTTCTCCCCAAAATTCGCTGCACAGCGTTGATTCATTCATTTATTTGATTTATTTACTTTATTTATTTGGAGACTCGTGCCCCTGAAGGCCTGTTGGCGCGGAAGTCTACTGCCCTAATGAGTGGGAGAGAACCAAATGAAGAATTGGCTTCTTAAATGAGACTTGATCCTGGGTATTTATAAGGGGTGAAGGCAGTGTTGGTTCATGTTCCTTTACTTGCACCACTGCTTATGCGCTTCTATCTTGCACACACTACACATCAAATGTTATCCGTGTTGAAACACCGGTATCATTGTTAGTGACGTCAGCGACAATATCGTTAGGGGTCATCTAACATGTCATCTAGGCGGTCAGGGGCAGAGTTATGCTTTGTGAAGCTTACCACAGCTGGGGAATTTCAGTGGATTCGGGGTTTTGCATCCAACCATGATTTCACTTTACCTGTATTTTTTGTAAGGTTATGTACAAGGTTTTTAAAACAAAAAATAAGAATAGTTAAGAACAACGATGACTATAGCTTAACGTCTTTCCCCCAGCTGTGTAGCAGAGAAAGTAATGAACTGGTGCCAGTCTCTGCAAGATTGTAGCTGAACGACAAGGCCCTGTTTCTTTGCTGTTGACATCAAAATTATGCTTGAAAAGTTTTCGTAGTAACCCTCAAAACTGTGTTTTGTAACTATTTATACATTTAGGGCTGCTGTAGCAGGATGTGGCTATTCATAATAAATAGTTATTTATCCATCTGTTCTTGTTAAATTTCAGAATTTTGTGATAAACTTGGGAAATTATGCTTTTGACACAGATGTCAGTGTTTACATTCATGGCCCCGGATAGACCATAAACTTTTCCCAATAAGTTTTTAGTGGCATATGTGCCGCTAATGAGTAAGACTTGTGTTTTCACATTGCCACAAACATTTCTCACACCCAAACTAAAATAAATTGAGTTACTAATGCTAATTTATGATGTGTCATAGCGTGACAGAGTGTGATGAATGTTAATCAGGTAACAATAGCAGCAGAAACAACCACAACCAGTTCCTTGGTGTTTTGTTTTGTTATTGCTGTTTTTGTTCTATTATATTGAGTTTAAAACTTAGGTTAAAATGCTGCCCCCTCTGTCTAGTTTTACAAACCTACTTCAAGATAAACCCATGTGAAATATTATTACAAATCTCCTTATTTGATGAGCACTTATGAATCTAACACCAATGGTTGAAGGAAACAATTTGTGAAGCCGTTTGAATATTTTATTTTATGACATGTTACTTTAGCAATTGGAAACGTGTCCATACAATAAGAAATCCTTTCTCCAGTATGGCTAAGGAGAATCTACTCTCCACATTTCCCTAGAACCTCCAGATCATCATGCTATTTTTGGGAAACTTTTTTTTGGGTTTTTGATATCTTTCCCAGTGCACTAAGCAGATCTTCTAATAAACTGACACTGAATGAATGCACGTATATGTCACACTACACCGAAGGTTGGATCTTAGCATTCTTCTTCCTTCTTCTGTTCACTTTTTTTTCCAGATTGACATTAGCTTCCATTTTGACAGTATCCGCTCATCATCTGTCACTTCCAATGAGTGTCTCCCAGCCCATATTTTAAGTTCTTCATTTGAACTGATGTGTATTCAATTGTAAGACTTGCAAGCTTGATTTTTTTTTGTTGTAAATCTGTGATCTTCACAATACTCGCCACATTTTCTCTGCTTAAGAAAATGGTAGATTCAGTGACCCCTTGCCACTGAGGAAAACCTTACGGATGGCAGTGAGAGACAGTTGGTAGACAGGAGCAGCAATTCAGCAACAATGCGTCAGTGTCACGCGGTGGCATACTGCATACTCCACCCTGCACCCCTTGAAACATCCCTATAATTTTGAGCCTTCATCACCCTGGCATGGTCCCCTTTCGGAGCTCCCCTATTCTCCATGGTTCAAGACTGTTTTCCCTCATGTCGCTGCCTCTCCCAAGTTTTACCTACGATGGTAAGCCAGTATCCTATCTGCAAGATGTCTCGTGTTTCATGAACAGGACATTACACGATTGAGAAACAGCCCAGTTTGGCACGTCACACGTGGGGGAACCTTTCCCATAGCAACGTTGGATGAAGTAAAAAATAATACATATTATTCCTGCGGCAAGGCACTGTTCCTCATATCTCATCATATCATTTTACTTGGCTTGCAATGGTTTTCTTTCACTGGCCTCTAATTAGATTCGCCATCCCTGCGACAACGACTGCTTTGCTATGGTGTCGGCCAACTCACATTTTCACTTTGTATTTAGCAACTCCTTAGAACCTTCACAAAACACCTTTCAATACTGTCATATGTCCTTATTTGATTGTCTCTCACACTTTGTTTTTGCAAACTCTCTAGCTATCACAATGCGTATGTTGACTGATGTGTCCAGCTCCTAACCTTCTCGGCTTGTCTCCTCTGATCTAGTACACTCATTTGGAGGATTCCACCCCAATCTGCTTTATTCCTCCCTTCTGTTTTTTGTAACTCCTCTTTTAGAACCCTTGAGTGTGACTGGAGATCTTTCATCTCTAAAATCTGCGCTCTCGCTCGTCACCAGTTAGTACTCCTCTTGCAATCTGCCAAGGAAATAAACTACAAATCTGTCTCTTTGCAATCGTCTACCACCCTCTTGCATTTTCAATGCTAGCCCTTCTTACTAGGTGTGCAGCTAATGTTCATAATTTAATTTTACCAACTTTGTGTTTTTAAAGCTTTGCCATGCTGGCTAATGGCATGGCAGTGGTAAAGATTTAAAAAAACTTAAGAGGCTGAAAGTTCCAGAAGCAGTAGGATTAGCAGGAAAACAATGGAGGTAAAATAGTTTTTAACCAGAAGCAGTATTTGTCAAGGGTGACAAATGTTGGCCTTCATGAATTTGCTAACATTTGCCACCTTTGCAAAAAGCTGTAAATAAAATTACAACGTCACACCCTTACTTCTTCTCAGTCTTTTGCATAATCACTCCTTGTCCGCCTACTTCACTGCCACAATCTCTCTTCTGAGTCCTCCCACTTGTCCGTTACTGGTCACATATTTACCTACCTTTGTCTCTGCTGCTTATTCCAAAGTCCTTCACTTGTTGTCATGAGTTAATGTTACATCTGTACCTCTTGAACATCTACCCCTTTGTCTTTCTTTCTTCTCACATTTGTAAGTAATTTTTTTCTATCCAGAGCGCTTTATTTTTTTACTCATTTTATCAACATGCTTCTGTTCTTCTGCTTGTAATGACACATGTTCTGGATGTTTCGCTCCAACTAACTTTACCTCTATCTTACCATCGATCTTTTTTTCTAAACTCATTCCATGCTTTGCTCTCCTCTTTTCTTGATTTCCACACCAGACTCTTTTTTTTTTTTCTTTCTTTAATCTGGTTTTCACTATGCACACTGTAAGGAAACTGAGCTCTCTCCTAATTTGTCAGAATATTTTTGAAATGTTTTTCGATGGGCTTCGTCTTCTCTTTACAACTGTTTCAGTTCAGTTCACTGTTGGGACTCATTTTCTGTATATTGTGCACTCTTTTACCAGCGCCTCATGGTTCGTTTTTACTTTGCTCTCTTATCTTCAGCCTCATTTCTCCTGCTTATTATGTCTGTTGTCAGTCTCTTCCATCATTTCTAGTCTGATGATTCACAGTCTTTCCCTTTCCTCTTACTAACCATCATTTGATTAACTTGCCTGTCCTCTCTAGCAGCCAGGTGCAGTTGTCCTCAAATTTTCTGCAATGTCATCCCTCCTATTTTAAAAATGTATTTCCTCCATACCCCCTTGTCTCCCAATCCCTCCCCACCTATATCATCTATTTCAATCAACACATCTATCTCTTTTTCTTTCCTGCCAATTACCTCAGCTGTTCTATGTAGCACATACCACCACCTGCATTTTCCCATTTTTAAATATCCATTAAATCATCAGCCATTTTATCAGTTTCTCTGCTGATATATAGTCCACATACTGCAAGAAATTGGGGTATTAGTTCAGGGGGATAAGAACCCACTTTAAATAATAATCACAGTTCTTGCCAGAGTGAAGCCAAAAGGTCACTAAATAAGTCTATGCTAAACCCGCGGGTAGCTTGGCACCAATCAGTCCAACTTAATTTAGAGGCAGTGTGTAAAGTGTTTAAGGAGAACTAAAACCGTAATAAAGTTGCAAATGCAAAACAAAAAAATCCCCACATTTCATAAACAATATGGCACTAAAGGGACACAAATCTAATAAAAGGAACCAGCGTTCTGCATTTTTAACGGTTTAAGAATGAACAGCCCCAGGAAGCACACATTGTCAATAATAATCAATGATCATGGTAGAACAGGCAATTATACACAAAGGGTAGAGTGAAACTACTCCTAGTCCCCTTTAATAAGTCATGGTAACTACAACGAAGGAGTGATTCCAAACAAATCTTAAGCCATAAATGCGAATGAAAGCGAGAAAAAGTCCACATTTGTAAAGCGCACAATCACCCGTAAGGGTCTCTAGGCGCTGGGGGCCGTCGGGAAGATTAAGCGAGCTATTGCCCAGAGTCACATGGTGCTGGGCTAACCTGCCCGCCGGAGCCGGGGATCGAACAGTGGTCCCCAGATTCCAGCGTCAGTCGCCCTGGCCGCGGCGCCACAATTATGTTTAAAAAAGAACCCTCACTCAACAACCTAGTTGGTGACATGCTTCATCATAGGGCGCCCACCCGAGCAGCCGAATGCCACTCTGCCACTTCGACGCCTGATTACAGCGGAGCAGGATGTTTCATTCACATTTTTTGCTTAAGATTTGTTTGGAATCACTCCTTCATTGTTGTTACCATGGTAGAACAGGACCTAGACACAAATTGACGTTTACCGTGATGGAGCGTAGGTTATATACACCAACCAGGCTTGCCCTAGTCAAATATTTTACCTTCTGACTTTAGCCCTTTAAGTTCCAATCCACAACAAGAGTACTCTTCTAAGGTACCCCCAGGATGTCAGGGGAGGCACTTACAGACTTGTAGAGTGGTAAGGCCAAAGTAGGGTCCAGTCCTGATCTGCCAGGCAGTCAGAGGAAAAGGCCTCTGGCAGCTTGTTGTGTCTCCGTTGCCCGAAAAAGCGGTCAGCCAACTGACCTATGGGGTCACTACTGGGGCCTGCTAAGCTCAAGGCAAGCAGGTCCCGTCTTCCTTCCTTAGAAAGCTGTGTAATTCTTCTAAATTTTCTCAGGCCTAGAAGTGTTCTCATTTCAGGTTCTGAGCATGCCACTTTTATACACAGTGCCAGCCAGTGGGTGGGGGACAATCCTTGGGCTTCCTCCTAAACTACTTCTGGTCAGTTCTCCTCTTTTCCATGGGTGTTGCCCCAGCCAAATTGTTTTTTAGTGAACCAAAAGAGAGGTGCAGGCTGGTGTCAGGTTCCTTATTTTTGCTGGGGCAGGTCCCTCTTAGTGTAAACAGGGCAGGGCACAGCTCCTCTGCAGGCATCCAGTCAGGAAGACTACTCCCATTTACACACTACCCCCTCTGTCTACTATCCGGCTTCAATACACATTTCCCAGTTTAGGAGTCATCAACAGCCATGGGACAGCTGGCCACTCACAGAAAACCCACAGAAGCTTTAGGTATGGTAATGCATGACTTTACCACTAGAGAGATTTTTAAATTACAGTTCAAATGAGTGGAAGAAGTATTTCTCTAACTGCTCCCAAATGTAATCTATCACTTGTTAAATGTAATAAGGTAATGAGATGCCATCCATGCCACAGTGAAAAACGACTTTGGGGGTTTTCACTAACAGTACATATAGAATATTAAACATACCCGTCCTACTTTTTAACCGCATGCGCACTAGCGGTTTTCCCACTGCAATTTTAAAAATCCCACGTTACGTGACGAGCTCAGCTCGTCATCCGCGTAGCGCAGGTTACGCCCATGACGAGCTGAGCTCGTCATGAGCGTAGAAGGGGTTAAGCACCATGCACCATATTCTATGAGCACTTAGTGCCTACCTAATGGGTGACTAATAAGCATTACAAAAAGAAGGAATAAGACTGGAAAAAAGTTTATTTTGCAAGGTCTAAATGTCTGTTTAAAACTGCCCTGCAGGCTGCAATAGCAGTGCTGAGACGTGTTTTAGGGATCTACTTTAGTAGGTGGCACAATGAGTGCTGCAGTCTACTAACCGCATTTAGGGGCCGATTAGGATGGCGGACGGACTTGCGTCCGTCCGCCACCCCTGAGTAGGAGGGACCGTCCGCAGGGGCAGCGGCGGTCCCTCCATGGCAATTAGGATGTGACCGCCACCCTGGCGGTCACATCCTGTATGTTTTACATTGCGGCGGCTGCTGCTTGAAGCAGCACCCGCCGCAATGTAAAAAACGAAAGCTGTGCATTTGCATGCACAAAGCGGCAGGCACCGCGCGGTGCCTGCCGCTTCGTGCACGCAAAGGCAGGGGGGTACCATAGGTACCCCCCATGTGCACCCCCCACGCAACCTTCACCCAGGGGGCCCGCAACGGGCCCCCAAAGTGATTGTCCGTATGCTTTTCCACGGCGGAAAACCCGCCGCGGAAAAGCATTACTTTCCCTGCATCCTAATATGGCTGGCGGTGTCTGATAGACACCGCCAGCCATGTTAGTGCTTTTCCGCCGTGGTCGCCTTCCGACCGCGGCGGAAGAGCGGCGGACAGATTGTGAGACCCACCAGCCATCCTGATTTGGCGGTGGGTCTTTCAGGCCTCCTCGGCGGATTTCCCGCATACTCCGGGCCGGCGGTGGCTTCCGCCGGCCCGGAGTATGCGGGAAATCCGCCATCATAATGACCCCCTTAATTTGCTTGCCTTTGGTAGAGGTAGTACCATATACTAGGACTCATAAGAAAATTAAATGAGCCACTCATGTAGAGGCCAATTTTACCATGTTTAAAGGGAAGAGTACACTCTCTTTACCCGTGTTTAGCAGGAGTAAAGTGCATAGAGTCGTATTGGCAACAACAAATGGGTTTAGCAGCAGAAGGCAAAAATCTGAGGTGACATTGCAGAAAGGGCACATTTCCAGCACTTCGATATGTGCTGGAAAAGTGCCTCTTTGCAATGTCACCTACACTAATTCAAATCCTTTTGGTTTTGTTTGTTAATTCATTCATCTTTAACTTCATTGTACTCCCTCCTATTGCTCCTCGCTCTTAAAGATAGTCAGACAACTGTGGTATGCTTGCTGTTCCCGCAGATGGCATGATGGGGTGGGGGTTTAAAGTGGTAAATCTGCCACCTCTCTATCAAGGGAACTAAATATTTTGACATCAAATCCCAGCATGGACTTTCTCTTGACACTGAACCCCTCTAGTAAACCGCTTGTTAGCTCTCGTTAGCAGGTAAAGTCGTGACATGAGTCTGTATTAAAGATCTCAGTGTGTTGACTGTCAGGAATGAGCAGTTCTTACAGTCCTGGTTTTACTTTTGCATTCTGGTACATGTAGTGCGTAGTGCTGAATTTAAAAGGAAAATGCAAAAATAAAATTTTCACAATGCAAAGGGAAAAAAAGTACTTAAAAAACTACACACAATTAACAAGGGATTACTTTCAACCTTAGAGCTCTGCCAAATTACATGTTTATATTACCATTTTAGGGTTATAATCTCCTGGTGTAATGCACACATCCATGGCTCAAACTCATGTGCTAGTGAAGGATCACTAACAGCTTTCCTAGTACATCTGGGTTAAAAGTAAAGAGAGGTCGGGTGTTCCCCATTTCACGGACATCGCTTTAGGATTGATCATGCTTATTATGAACCCCTCAGTGAAATATTTATATTGATTAAACTTTAAAAGAAGCAGACAATACTTATTCAAAGAAAACATTTAAGAGAATTCTAAAATGTATGTAAAGTGGTCTTTAAATCCTATTAGCTTAAGATGTTCACAAGTGCACCGTTTGACTCAAAACACTTACTAATCCACTAAAAGGGTGTTTTAAATCCCAACGAGAAGAGTCAAAAGTGTGACAAATGCATTTTTGATGCTACATTTACCCCATCATCATTCTCGCTCTTGATAGGTGCATCAAGACGGAAGTGATTCACATCTTATTACGTGTCCAGACCCTCATCCCATATCGCTTATCTATAAGTTCAATAGCTCTTTGGCAAATTAGGGAGACTAAAGAGGTATAAGATGGAATCAATGGCATCAAGGATGTGCAGCCTTTGTATTTGGCAACTTTGACACTTGGCAACGATGGCGACAAGCTCCTAACTTGCAATGTATTGATATTCAAAGACCAAGCGAGAGACAGAATGTTGGTGTGGAAAAGTTCTCTTCCTGGTACTGGGTGTGTGCCCATGCTATGATTTGCCAACTTTACTGCTGTTTGGATCCGTAATGCTGTTTTTTTGTCTTTTGCATACATGGATCATGCATGTGTAACATGATATAGGACTGTCTCATGGATTCCGGTCTTGTTGGACCAAAGCGCTGCCCTCAATGGTGGAAGGCTACTGCCTTCACAAGTTGTTAGGCAGCATGAGCACAGTGGTGACAGTATACCGTGTAGTGATAAGTAGGATTGAACAGGTCCTTTTTAACCCGTGTCACTGAATTAAGGACTACAGGCTCACTCACTTTTTTAAAAGTTCTGCTGCTGTGTGCTGAACTCGCCCTTGGCTAACATCAGAAAGATGTACTGTGCAGCGCCAGATTGTTGTCTCTGCGCTGGAGGTATGTGTGCCTGGGAAGAGTACAATACAGGGTTAGAGCAGTGCTGTGCAGTACGTTAAAGGTGAGTGCGTGTACTAGGTGTATGTATACCTGTGAGGGATACATTACATGCATGATGTAGTACTGTTCACTGCGTGCGCAATGGAGACATGTACTTGGTGTATGTGTGCTTGCAAAATGTACAATACATGAAGAGCAAAGTGTTGTGCAGCACCCGCTTGGTGAATGTGTTTGCTGGCAGTGTGCGTGTTTGCAAATAGCACACCATGGCAGAATAAAGAAAGCCTACAGTACTGAACCGTGCAGAGTGCGTTTGTGCTTATTGTAGGTGTTTCGGTAAGGGCACCATGCATGGAGGCTACAGTAATGAATAAGTGTGCATGCTGTGTCCATACACTGAATGCAAGTACACCTGCAATGGCACATTAGATGGAGGACCCTGGGTTCCATTTTGAGAAGCCCAGGTTTGCCCCTTGAAGACGAGGGTTAGAGGAATCCCCCTAGACAGATTAGTGTGTTGCTGCATTCCTTTACAGTGGGTGGGATAAACTGGAGAAGATAGAGAGAGACTCTCCCCTGTGCACTTTAAAGAATGCTCTTTGATTCAGTGAGAGATCATTAAGAATGATTCTGGACACATCTCAGGAATGAGATGGGGCTTGTAAGAAAATCATAATGACTAGGGATGGGGGATTGAGATTATGGTTTTGATGCTAATATCACTGTGGCTGACATACAGGTGTGAACTCTATTCACTTCCATGGCCTGTATTGTGGGACTGTCAGCTTTAGAGTCTCTCTCTCTCTCTCTCTCTCTCTCTCTCTCTCTCTCTCTCTCGAGAGAGAGAGAGAGAGAGAGAGAGAGAGAGAGAGAGAGAGAGAGAGAGAGAGAGAGAAGGGAAGAGTGCACTTCAAAAGAAGCAGAGACCCAAAGTAAAATCTCAAAGACCCAGGCCCTGAATCAAATTTGGTCTCTGGAAATGGACATATAAGAAGGGGAGGTTGATACTCCAAAAATTGTCATCTGCCAAGCAGCCAGATGGGCTGTGTGAGGAGGGGAAGACTTCTGCCTGTGACCAAGATTGGAGCCAAGGCCTGCTAGCCTCCATGCTGGGTGAGGGAACATCACAGAGGGAAACCAAGTTCACCGGCTCTGTAGCACCAGTACCAGCCTTCTTGCAAAGACCAATTTTCCCTCTGAGCTAGATGAGGGCGTGGAAGGGAGCGAGGTCCAGTTGGGAGCCCTTACGAGAGGACTCCGGTGTGAGGAGATGGCTGCTATGCCAAATGGTTCATTGTGCAGAAACAAGTCAGCAACCCCCATAAGACAGGAGAGGGCTGCTGCAATGATAGATTGTGTGGAGAGTGCAAAGTCAGTACTGCACTGTTGCAGTGACCCCATGTGCCAAGAGGGGCCGCCGTACAAGTGTACACTGCCAAGCGTCGAGACCAATGCTGGGCCTAGTTGTGACCCCACATGCCAAGAGAGGCCACCATGCTGTTCAGGTAGGGCCAACTCCTTGTGTGAGGTACCGCAGCCACACTGTATGCCATTGCTGATTAATTTTCAGAGCTCGGGCCACCACCAGTGAACTGAAGTCCTACTGATTGTTCGAGATCAAGCATCTAGGAAATTGCCCTCAGAGGATGCCTTGAGTGTATTGACTTCACTGGGACCAGATTGGGAGGACCAGTGAGAAGATCTGAGGTTGCTGTGGAGGAGGAAGCGCTAGATCACCTCAGATCACTGCTGGAGCCGGCCGTCCAAGTTCTTGGAGATCCTGCGCCTGCCGGGTGCTGCTACGCCTCCCGTGTGCAGCCCAACTTGATCTTGCAGGATTGGAGCCTGACGAGTCCCCATTGTTGGGGTGCCCGCTGAGATGCTGAACTCTTCCTTGCTGCCAGAGTGGGTAAGACTTGATGCAGGCCTACCGGGCCACAGGAGACTCGCTGTTATCGGTGTTGCTGCACCATGGACACTTTTTTGACTACTTCCTAAGAGTCAGAGTGGACATACTAGTGAGCATTCTGTGGATGCAGCCATCAATGAATGGAAAATAACCCCAAACACGTACGAAGAGCAGGTGGGACAGGGACATGCCAGAGAAACACTAGAGCCACGACCTCAAGAGGATTATGTTATTGCTTACGAATGTCCTATTATTACTTTGAATGTGTAGAGTTAGAAATAAAATACTTCCTTTTAATATAAAAAATAAGTATTTGACTTGACGTGAATGTATTGTCATTACTGTGTGCTTTTTGAGTTAGGAGTTGTTTTCACAAACCTGTATCCACACTTCCCTATGGAGGGAGCCTGGGGCTGCTCGACCAGAGCTACCTCTGAGAGTCGACTGCAGATTGAGTACTTCGCCTAGTTGCCCAGGATCCATAGTAGGTCAGGGCCCGGTCTATTCGGAGTAAAAGGCCTCCATCACAAAGGATTGGCCCAGTAAACCCTGCGTGCCCTATGGTACCCTGAAAGGGTTTCTGACACAGAGATAGGGAGAAAAGTGTGTGTATGTGTGTGTGTGATTTAATTTGAATGGAGAGGCATCGGGAGACATCCATTACATTTCTTTTTTGTTCCTTCATTGCTAACAAGGCTGTGTGGTGAGATGGAATATTGGCATACTGAGCCTGTGTTCAGAGGTTTTTCCAGAGCTCCTTGGTACGACCCTTTCCCCGTCTCACTAAAACAGTAAGCATTGCTTTCCATATTGACACTTTGAACATGTCCCTAGTATTGGAGAGCGCCAGAGAGCCCTTTCAGTTTAGTTTCCACTTTTTTATCATCTTGTGCCCAGAGACCGTGTTCTGGTAGCAGGAGAGCTGGGCCAAGAAATCAACTGGAAATTCATGACTGCAAACCTACCCACTGTCTTTGTATGTGAAGCAAGGCTAGAAACAATAAACAGACACTTCACTTGGACTTTACACCCCCTCTTCCCACGTCGGATGACTCCCATGTAGATGGAATGCTAGTTTTGTTGAATAAGAAGACACTCCCTTTCAAGACTCCCCCACTACCTTGCTGCAAATGCTTTTAAGCAAAATAAAGTTAGGATCCTTTAGTCAAGCATTTGAAAATGTGTTAATGCTTGGTTGTCCTGATTTATTTGGCCATGCAAGATTACCCCTGCTTGCTGAATTGGGGAGTTGTACCTGCCAGAGTTAAAACGTAGGAAGTATGAGGAATGCGTTTTAGCCCGGAAGGTGAGTGCAAATGCATAAGGTCTTCAGTGGGAGCAGTCACCGATGTCTTATATGACTTCACATTTCTTGATATTTCTCTGCACTGCTAAATCTAGTTCAGAATTCGGGATTTTCTTACTGTGGCATCCATTTCATTAAACCCCTGGGTGCTGTTTACACTGACCTGAGCTGCACGATTAATCCAAGACTTACCCTATAAGTCTATCCATTAATTTATTGTCCCTTTTTCTAAAGTGGGCAATTTATCCATACAGCATCACTACACGTTTGTTTTCCTAATAGCAATGAGTTTTTGTTGCAACAGCTTGGTTATCGTTTGATACCCTTTGGTACTTTTGGGGCTTTTTGTCTAACCCCTCCCCGCATTCTGTCTAATTATACCTCTGATACCAAATGGTCTGGACGCACCTCATGGTTTCCAGAGTGAATTTGGTTGTATGTTTTATTTTTTGTTTATGCTAATCACCTAATAGCAGTGGGCTACCAAACTGATCCGAGTGGGTCCAAACTTTTTCATTTCCGCCATTGGTCTTCAAACAGTAGGGCTGCCCCTCCCCTCTTTTTAACTCGAAAGCTTATGGCATAATAGTTTTGAAAACCTATAATCTAGACACACACTCCTACTCACTGAAGACAGATGAAGAGCCTCCCAGACCTGGAGTTCGCCACACGCACATCAACATGATCTCAGCAACGAGAATAATGACATAATCTATTTTGGGACGTCACTTTATTAGAGGAGCTGTGAAACAGACCTACCACTAGCAACATACGTAAGGTGGCCTTTGAGTCTGCCCCTTTCAACTATTGGTATTCTTCAATCAGCCTCCTTTAGCCATTGGTTTGAGACTTTGTCAAGCATGCCTTGGCTCAGCCCAGTGGAGTAGTGATCTCTCACCTAAAGCTATTGGCTCTTCCGGGGTATCCTTCCGCGTTCACTTGAGTGCTTACATTTATCTGCCTGAGAAACATTGTTACAATTATATAGCCCTCTCTCCGGCTCCAGTTTATGTGTCTTGCTCTAATGTGCTAATGCTGTCTGTGTTACCACATTAAACCCAGACCTGTTGGCTTTGACAGTGCTTGCTATTTATTTTGGTAATCCACCGTTCTTCACAAAGGCACAGTTAATGAGTGTGTCCTTAACACACCAGCTAAATTGCAGTGAAACCACATTGAAGTGAGGTGTCCTTGAAACTGGCGATGATAAACCCACATAATATATTAGTGTTGCATAAATCATCTCTCGCCCTCGCACATTAATGAAACCAAAAGCACAGAATGGGGCGGAACAGCCACGGGCTTCACTTTATTAACCACTCTGGGTGCCCGCGAGGGGCGGCTGCATAATTCATGCCTCGCCAGCGAGAGGAAGTGACACTTCGTCTCGAGCGAGGATAAGCAAATGAAAAAAAAATCGCGAGCTTGGTTCTCGAAGACAGATGGGTATTGAGGCCAGATGTCTGATGTGAAAGAAAAATAGAGATATGGCTGCAAGAGCTGCATCCTGTACAAGGCTCCACTTACTTGCGTACGGATAGTTCAGGAAAGTCCGTTCACACCAACATTTACACACCGCACCCCCGGCCCTCACGCGTTTACTCCGCCTGGACTTCGCAGCATGTCAATACATAGATTTATTTCGGTTACAAACACACACATACGCACACACACTATAAATCAAACAACATATACTATTAATAATTATAATTGAACATATACCATTATTCAAGAACAAATACCGACATAGAAAGAAATCTAGTTTAAGACTAGTCCTTAATTGATGAACTTATTTTAACAGCCTTAATTCAAAAGGCAGCCATAGCTTAGCATGTCGGGCAAATAGATGACATTTGAACATATAAGAATGTCGGCCTGCCTTTAGTAAACAGAAAAGGTGCAAGATATTTAGAGTTTGCAAATCTATAAAACCCAGGAAAGAAGGCAAAATGGATAGTGATTTGAACAGAGCTGTTCTCTAAAGAAAGCAAAATTACGGTCTCAGCAAATGTCCTCCCTTTATGCATGTCATTGCAATGGACCTAGCTTCGTTTAAAAATATGAGGCATAACCCCTTGACCGCGGCGAAAATTCCGCCGCGGTGCGGGTGATTTAAGGCGTGGGCGTGGTTCGGACGGCCCCGGCCGTCCTCCGCACACGCCCACCGTGACGTCGGAGCGGTCGGACGGCGCATGGAAGGGGTTAATAGATGTTCTTACATAAGAAGCATATCAAATAAGCTTTATTCGGTTTTTTAAATTAAAACCATAAAAGCAACAGAGAAAATTACATACATACAAAAATAACTCAGCAGTTCATTGTAAAGTTAAAGGAAAGCTAACTATTTAAAACAAACTAAAATATTTTAACTAATCGACTGTTCAAAATAATAACCCAAGATACACAAAGTCCCCCTTTTTCATCTGATATTATGATTTGGTGCTCGGGGGCCAGGATAAAAGTCATGCAGGTCCCAGATACAGATGGGACCGTCTCAAACTGTGGGCTGGGTAGATCGTAAATAAGTGGCAATGTTCCTGTATTTAAATTTAATTAGTATCAGGTCCCCCGGAATGTCCTTGGGCAGCAAACCTAGCCACTCCACCCTCCTGACCCTCAGGATCCCGCCATCTAGGGCAGGTGGTAACGGTCTATTGTTTTTGAGCCAGAAGATGGCTTTATTCAGTAGGTCCTGGTGTGATTCACGTTTGCCTGGACTGAGTGCAGGGACCCCAGAGAGAACGGTGACATACGGGGCGGCTTCGGGGGGTAGATCAATTCGATGCCTTCTTTCTCGAACTCTGTGAGGGGTATGTCCGGGATTAAATGTAGCGTTACGGCCACTTGGAATGCATGTTGTCATGTGGGAATCAGAAGTTTGAGCTTTCCTGGGAGCAGTGTTCATCGGCTTTCCATGGGTGTTAGTGACAGTGGAGCATGTAGGTGTAATAGTATTTTCAGTTGGTGGATTGGACCTTGTTACAATTTTTTCAATCCTGATCAGCCTGTCCCCCAACTCATTAATTTTCGCGACCAACGGTGATAAAGCAGCGTTTAGCAATTGATCGATTTTGGCTAGTAGGGTTGATTGGAAGGGGGGTGCATAATCATTTGTTTGAGTCCCGGCCTTATCCGACGCAAGTGATGTTAGGTTGGGGGGGGGGATAATAATAAGGGACTACAGCACATTTGGTCGGTATTCGCTTGAGAGAGGAATGTTTCGGGGGATGAAGGTATATCCAGGGGCGTACAGATTGTTTGACCAGTGTCTCTGCCCGCTATAGGGGGAGTTAGAGCATCTGGGACATACTTTGTGCCACACAGGGCATTTAGCTCTTCCCAGATGGACATATTAGTTTGGGAGCAAAACCCCGGAGACAACAGCAACAGGGTCAAAGTCAGTACAGATTACAAATGAAACGTCTCAGTACCTCCTCTGTTGATGACACCAGATGGGGTGGCCCGGCCCGTCCTCCTCTGGCCTCTGAGGGCCACAGAGGGCCCGCCCTTTGCCCGGGCTTAGCCCCGGGCGCTGACCCGCGCGCGGTCCCGCGACGCGGGAGGAGTCCCCTTCTCTTATGCGCCTCCGTGCGCTGTGGCCTGACGCTGCACCCGGCGTCCCAGGGAAGAAGCAGGGGACGCTGGGAAATGTAGTTTTTCAGCCGCTCCTGCGGCGCTCAAAGCGGTAGTAAATACCGCGGGTCCCGTGCCTCTGGACCTCCGCGGTGGACAGCAGCAATCCCCGGCAGTGTGGTGCGACCCCCCCCGCTCCTCTGCAGGAGTCCCCTTCTCTTATGCGCCTCCGTGCGCTGTGGCCTGACGCTGCACCCGGCGTCCCCGGGAAGAAGCAGGGGACGCTGGGAAATGTAGTTTTTCAGCCGCTCCTGCGGCGCTCAAAGCGGTAGTAAATACCGCGGGTCCCGTGCCTCTGGACCTCCGCGGTGGACAGCAGCAATCCCCGGCAGTGTGGTGCGAAACATATCACAGGTCAGGGCTTTAAGTGGGATGAAAAAACTGGGGGGGTCTCTCAAAGGACGTGGCCAGTGTAATTAAGGGCGTTGCTTAAAACATGCAAGCTAAAAATCTGTGCTTAGCATAGTGTGCTGTCCGACTTGCATTTTGCTGTTTCTCTCAATGCATCCTGATATATGATACAAGTAAGATCATACCTACAACAAGTCAGGACTGGTGGCTTTCTCAATGGTTGTTAGTTGCATAAGATAAATAAGCAGCAATATGACTTGTTGTATGTAATATTGAAAAAGCTTCCACTTAAAGTCCTGGTCACACCACAACAATGTTGCTGCTCTGGAAAAGAGAAGAAATCCAGAGAGAAAATTACTCTTTAAAGTATTTCCCTTCCCCTGCAACACTCACCTGGCATGAAGTCATGCCGTAACTTCTCCACTAGAGAGAAGGGAGCAGTGTGAGCATGCGCACATCGATGTGCCTGCAGTCACTGCTGTCCGGAAAAAAGTGGACCGCCTGTGCCAGGGCACTAAACAGAGTCCAACATAAACCCGTTTCGAGGCCCCCTTTAAAAAACTGCCGGTGCTCAGACCCAGTGAGACCCGGCCCACTTTAAGCCCTGTCACAGGTGTGGGCGACAAATGATTGTGTCCCGAGTGATTGCCACTGGCTGAGATTAATTCAAGCATTCCTTCCATCACCTTGTTGTTTGCATGCAGTAGAATCCCGAAGTGTGACAGGTATACCCAAACCTGGTTCTGTGCTCACTATGTCACATGGCACAAGCAAACAATACCTTCCTGACAGACCTAAGTAGATCAAAACGGGTCCGGGGTTACTTGTGCTGGTGCCTGCCATGGACCTGGACTTGCAGATCAAGCTGTACTCTTCCTGTTGGAACCGGACCAAGATTGTTTTGCATATGGCCCGTCTCTGTCTAGAGTGACATATTGGGTGAAACAGCATGGTCTTTAACGCAGCCCTGACTGATCACCTGTGACCCATATTAGTTCATACATTACTTCCTTCACCATGTTGTTTGTTGCAGTAGACTCCCCTAGTGTGACGGGCATGCCTGGATGTGGATTCCATGCTTACTGTGCCCAGGACTCATGCTACACCTCACTAAGACCCAAGTATTTTGAAGACGGTTTAAGAGGGCTTCTCTTCCTATTTGGGGGGCACTTGATCTGGCAATTTAGGATGGACTGTTCCAATTGGAGGAGGAGACTGATTTGCATATGGAAAGTGTCTGTCTAGAGTAGCATAGTGGATGAAAATCATGGTCTGAAATGAGACCTTGAGTGATTGACAGTCGCCACATCTTCTTCCTTGCGTTGGAGGAGGTCATTTCACTTCCCCTCAAACACTTTTTCTTTTTTTTTAATATATTTTTTATTGAGCATAGCAGAGGACAATTAATACATTAAACAATAATCAATAATTTGCATTATATGTAGTCCGATTTTAAAAATAGACAAACAAATTCTAATAAGAACCTTGGTCATTAAAAACAACATTATCGCAGAACAACAAATAAGAGCAGAGATCCTGTTCCCATGCTTTCTAAAGTGCTAACAGTGCTAGATGTATAAATACAACAGAGTTGAACGTAACATGTGTATATATATATTTTTTTTTTTTGTTAACCTGGATCCCTTAATGGAGGTCGTCTTCCAACAATACATAAACATTCTATCTATTCAAGGAACTCGCTTATATTTAAGTACACGCAAATCATTCCTGGACATAAAAAGGCCATAAAGTGCCACGTGGTGCCAATTCTACCATCCTAAATTTCAAAAGTGCTAACAGTGCTCAATACTATACATTGCAAAGTTAGATATTATTCTTATTGTTTATTTGCAAGACCCCTTCAACATCGTTTGTATTCATTTAATAAATAAACATTCTGCCTTGAGAAGAAAGTGCTAAATAGGCTATCCTTAATTATATAACATTAAAGTGTTGAGTGCTAAAGTGCTACAAAGCAGACAAGGAGTGCCCGCTATCAGAGAATCTCCAAATATTAATAAATGTTTTCGATGCCCCAACTCTTTTTGCGTAGGCCTCTTCAAACCTCCTTATCCTTTGCATTTTATATAACCATTTATGGTAGGATGGTACCTCCTCAAACCTCCAATTTTGGAGGATTAGGGAGCGGGCTACTAGGGAACAAATCACCGTGAATGTCTCTTCGGCTAGGTCAAATTCGACCTTGTTTTAGAAATGCCAAAGAGAGCCACTTCAGCCTCGGGGCCAAGCGTCTTGTTTAAGGCCTGGCTTCTTGCAGAGAAGATCTTATGCCAAAATATTTCAAGTTTCGGGCAAGTAAAAAATATATAGAGCCAATCACCCCCGCCTTCAGTCTGACAACGGAAACATTTGTTTTCCACTCCCGGGAAGCGTTTATGAAGAGCTTTTGGGATGAGATAGACCAACCAACGAGATAGGAAGGCCAGCCTCTTAAAATTGGCTGCTCTAAGGGCCTTGCTTCCTAGGTGAGCTATCTCCTCTCACTCCTGCACCGAGAAGGAACACTTTGTTTCACAGGTTCTTTTAGCCAGAACTCCTTCAACCAGGGGGGACTCTTCACCATTTCTCAGTAAGGTGTACCAATTTCTCACCCCCTTCAGTTTGGCTTAATAAAGCGCATTGGCCTGGGCTGAAGGTAGCCCGCCCGACAACCGATTATATTTCTTTATTATATTTACAATCTGGAGATACTCCAAAAACCCCGGTTTTAGCCGATTTCCGGCCCTATCTAAGAACTCTTGCCAGGAAATAAGCTTCTGTGAAGTAAGAAAGAACCCCAGTTCTCCTAGACCACAGTCCTTCCTTCTTTTGAGCCTAGTAGAATGTATTTGGAGTCCGAAGATTTTACACTCTTCTAGTTTCAAATAATGCCAGCCCCCAAACCCAGCTTGTTTAAAAAAGGGCTGTAGTCTATCGGAAAAATCCAGGAGGGTCTTATATCGGGTCTTCTTAGTTAATTTAGTTGTTTAAAAAAAATAAAATGGGTACTGGAGATCCAGACTCCTGAATCATTCTGTCATAAAAAAACATACGTATCTGACCATTAGGTTTCAATAAACGTGCTGAAAAATCCCAAATTGCTGCCATATAATAACAAAGGATATTTGGTAGGGCTAAGCCCACCTGAGCGGTTCCCAACTGTAGTATAGGAAGCTTAACCCTTGAAGCTTTCCTATTCCAAACAAAATCCCTGATCATTGAGTCAGTCTCTTTGAAGTAGGAAGAATTTATCTTAAGTGGTACATTTAAAAAAGAGAAAGATCAGAAGGGGCAGAATTGACATTTTAATGAGTGCTACACATCCAATCAAGGTCAACGGTAAAAGGGTCCACCTATCTAACAAATTGCTACATAATTCAATGTAAATAAATCTTCAGGTCGATTAGAAACATAAATACCCAGATATCTAATAGGTTCTGCCCTCAGTGCTTGGGATTTTAAAACAGGGGGGGGGGTAAAATATTACAATCCACATTCAATGCTATAACCTCATTTTTATTTTGGTTTATTTTGTACCTACCAATCGATTCAAATTGACTGAATTCGAGTAAAGCCTGCTCAAGATTAAGTTGGTCAGGTTGCAGATATAAAATTATATCATCGGCGAATAGTTTTAATTTCGCCATTCCTTCTAATGGAGATTTAAATTCAGGGTTACCACGAATTCTAATGAAAAGCGGCTCAATAAAAAAGGTGAACAGGATGCGGGACAACGGGCAGCCTTGTTTACTGCCCCGATTCATATTAATTGTCCCTACGATGTTGGTGTTTACTACCACCTGGGCTTGTGCACCTTGATAGATATTATTTAGCATATTAATTGTCTGGGCCGGAATACCAAATTTTTTGCATACCAAAAAACAGTGCATCCCAATTTACAAGGTCGAACACCTTTTCGGCGTCGACCATCATAGCCAGAATTGGAGTTTTGTTGTTTGTGGAAAAATCCAAGGCTTGGATAAGAAACCATGTATTAGAGGACATTGACCTCCCAGCCACAAACCCGGACTGGTGGATGTATTAAGGCCTGGGCAATCTGGGTAAAACGATGGGCCCATATTTTCATTAAAATCTTGAAGTCGGCGTTAAGGAGGCTAATTGGCCTGTAGGAATTAACATCCTTCTGGTTCTTCTTCCCCTTTTAGACAAAACTAATGATGATAGATTCCTTAAAGCTCGGAGGAACAGCGCCACCAAGTCTAAATACGTTGAATAGTTTCGCCAAGAAGGGGGTCAATTCCATGGAAAAGATTTGAAAAAATTCAATTGGGAGGCCATCTACTCCACAGGCCTTCGCTCCTCCCATCGATTTTACCGCGTCCTGGATTTCTGCGGCCAAGATATCACGGTCGACTAGATCAGCTAAAGGTCTAGGCAGAGCAGGAAGAACAACTTCATCAAAATATTTATGAATTTGTCCCAGCCCTACCTCCATATTTTGTTGAGTAAAGCTGTGAATAATGTTCCAAAAAGACTGTAGCTATGCCATCTTTATCTTTTATAGTATCTTGGGTGTTTGGATCACAGATCTCTGCTATCAAGGCTTTTTCCTGTTTAGTTTTTGTTTGCCCTGCCAGCATATTTCCCACCATTTGACTCTCCTCATAGACTGGTTGTTGGAAAAGTTCTAGAGCTATTGATTTCTTTGATTAGAAAAAATTCTTTCAATGCAAACTTAGCCCTAGCTAGATGGGGCGCGGCATCACCACAACTCCAGGGTTGAGAATCTCTAAAGCTCATTGCATTATCTACTGCCTGTTGGAGTTGATTAATCTTCTCCCGCCATTCTCTTGACTGGGCTGCAGAGCATGCAATCATTTGCCCCTGCATGGCTGCCTTAAACCCACCCCAGACTGAAAAAATGTCAGCAGAGCCCTCATTAATTGTAAAAAACTCCAGTATCCACTTCGTGGTTTCGGCAACCCAATGAGGGTCTTGCAGGAGAAGACGATCCATCTGCCACCTGGATTGGGACCCCCCGCCCCCTTCAGTTTCAAACTCCATTGTCACAATGGAGTGATCCGAGAATGGGTTGGCTCCTAATGCGATGCGTTGGAGCCTTAGGGATTGTGTTATTTAAAAAAAAAGATCAATCAGAGAGGCCGTGTGAAATTGATTGGAATGAAAGGTGAATTTGGAAATAGTAGGATGAAGTTGGCGCCAAGGATCTACCAACAGATGCTTGTGCCATAGGGCCTCCAGCACTTTCTTTGTTTGCGGTTTGAGTTCTTTTTTTATTTTTATTCGAGGTATCTTTTTTAAGATCCTGGATAAAATTGAAATCTACACCCAGAATTATTTATCCCGGGGCCCCCCTAAGTAACTCGCTGATCTTCACTAGGGCCGTGGTATCATCCATTGTTGGGCCCTAATAATTTACAAAATTTAAAATCAACCCATTTAATTTTACCTCGACTCACAGCCACTGCCCCATGGGGTCTCTACGAACCTGTCCAAATTCCCAAGGGAGACTGCGGGAGAAGAACATTGCAACCCCTCTTTTTGCCAGACCGGCCGAGGCAAAAAAAGCATGCGAAAAAAATCTAGGAAGATATAACTTGGGGAGATTCATTTTTAAATGAGTTTCCTGAAAAAATACTACCTGGGGTGAGAGGGACACTAAACACCTAATTAAAGCTCCATATTTTACTTGCTTAGTATCCCGTTGACGTTGATTGAGATAGTGCGGCACATATTAGTCATTCTTGCCATATTTCAATAGTCAATAAAGGGAGAAAACAACCAAAAACAAATTAAAAAAAAAGTTTCCTTCTTTTTTCCAGCAGCGACAAAAGAAACCACCCAATGAGATATTTCAACCCTCTCATTCTCTTAAAAACATTAACTCTACTGCCCCTGCTCGTATTAATGCTATACTCTTTGGAGTCCCCCCCCACCCTTCTAGAAAGGTGAACCACCACACTAAACACCTCTCACCCCGCCCTGCTAATTTGGAGGGTGCCATGGTTCTGCACCCTGAATGGTAATAAACGTAGACTAACACAAAAAAAGAAAAAAAAACAACCGGGAAAGCACTAGAAAGTCAGTACATCCATTAACTCATTATGGCACTAAAATTTCCTTGAAGGTCCTGAGCCTCTTCTAGGTTGGAAAACATGTGAAATTTCCCCCTAACAAGAACACGCAGTTTCGACTACTGGGCGATGGAAGCCTGCGCACCTTGGGCTTTAAACAAGAAAAGCAGTTTAACGAACTCTTTGCGTCTGCGGGCCGCAGCTGCGGACATATCAGGGAATATTCTGAAGTTGGAAGTTTCGCTCACCGGGAATTGCCTTTGCTGTATGGCTTTAGCCAGAATCTTCTCTTTAATGCGATAGTCCGCAAAATTCACTAAAATGGTGCGAGGACCACTCGAACTTGGTAGAGGATGAAATGGAACTCTGTGGGCCCTGATAATGGTAAGATCCCCTTTGATCTCAGGGAGGACTTTCTCCTAGATGGAAGCTTCCACCTTTTGCGGTGCCTGGACTCCTTTACTTCTCTCGGGAACTCCCACTATTCGCAAATTAGAACGGCGTGAGTGGTTTTCCAACTCTTCGAGTTTGTTCTCTAGCATACTCCTGTCTTTAGTAACCTCATGTACTTTAGTAATTAATCCGCTCATCTGGTCCTCCAGCTGAGAGATCCTTGATTCTGCTTCCTGGATTTTGACTGGAACTCAGGCAACTGCTTCTTCGATCTTCCCTAGACAAAGATGGAGAGAAGCAATCTCATTTTGCTGAGACTACTTCATTTCTCTAATTTCATCAAGGATAAGATTAAGCAGGGTCTTGATATCCATCTGCTTGGTGGAGATTGTTTCAGCGGAATCATATGAAAAAGTTTCTGCATGTTCAACGGCTAAATCCGGCGCTGGGGGTTGTGAGGTATTCTGAACGTGTGGAGGCACTGGAGAGGCCGGAGGTGGAGATGACGATGTAAGATGGGGTGGGGATTGAAGTGGACTGGCAAGATTGTGTGCCCTTCTTCCCGTCGGCTGAGGAAGAGGTTTTGTGGGCTGAGGGGGAACTGACTGTAGTGACTTTTAGATGAAGAGGGGGAACTCCTTCACACTCCTCCCCTCCTCCTTACTGCTTTCGGCCATTGACGTGGAATCCATTTCTGGCTTTCCAGTTTCGCCAATCTCCAGTTCCCGATCCGGTGCCTTTGGGGAGGTTCTGGCCTCGAGCTTTTGCCTGCAGGTTCTTCGACCGGATCATCTTCTGAACTCTCAAAGCTGGAATTGTGGTCAAGACGATTTCCCAAAAGTCCTGCTTGTCCTGCTCCTGCGGATAACGCCTTTGCCTGTGCCAGGCGCGTCTTGGCCTTAAGGCTAGTTGCCGAGTCAACTTTAGTAACTGGATTATTTTGCTTGTTGTGCGTCCCCATGTTCAGACAACCCCAACAAAGGAGTACAATGCGGTAACCAAGAAACAGAAACACCACTTGGGCCAAAACTTCTCCTCCTCCTCCTCCTTTGGGTTAGTTGTTAATTAGCAACGGCTTTTTACTGCTGGTTCCCCTCAAGGTTAGTTTCTCCTCTATCCACTGCCACGGTCTTCAAAGATTTTGCTTATGAAGCCCTTATTCCGCTTAAAAATGCTTAAATGCGAGGCTGTACAAACGGATGAGATCCCCCTCACCTCCTCAACTCATCGCCTCCACGCCTCCCAGCCTCCTAACCTTTCTTTTCTTCTGACGTCTTCCTCTCCTGCCTGCCCGGTTTAGAGTCCAGACCAGGTTTTTCCTGTTGTAAAAAGTAATACCCCTGAAGACTGCCACTGGAGGTATAACCGGCATTATCCTCCTCCTCGCAGACCTCCACCGCATCCGCCTTCCCAGCTGGAACAATCCGTCGGTGCCCGAGAGCTCCTCACTGCAGCTTAACCGCGATGGAAACTGTGAGACAGCGCGGTCCCCGACCCCCCGCATCGCACAGCGATTCTGTCCGGCGGGAGTCGTCATCGTCTTTTCTCTCCCCGTCTAAAAAGGCAGAAGCCTGATATGCGGGCGACAAAGACACCAAACTATCCAGCGCTACGAGCGCTGAAATCCGCTGAGATCCACCAGGTAGCATCGCATCGCCATTGCCGTTGTGGGAGGTTTGGTCACCTGCGGCAGCTCGGGGGCATGGTGCTCCGGCATGACCCACTTCCCCTCATACTCAAGTGAGACCTTGTCCTGAGTACACCTGAATTGACAGCCCTATGTATATGTTTTAGCATGAATTAGAACTTGTATAAAGCAAATTTACCATATCTAGGATGCAACAGAGTACTTAATCGTGCTTGGTTTATACAGCATATAGTCTCTCTTAGGGAAAAATCATTCCCTCCTAAACTATAGGGAAACTTAACCATGCTTACCAGGGAAGGTGCTCCCATTATATTTTCCTCTTCAGAGTGTTGGTACCCGCAGTCAAAGGTAACCAGATTTTGTACGCCGAGAGTGTCTTATGAAAGTAACTGAACAAAGAGCAACAGACTAGTTACCTGAAATCGCCAAACCAGTATAAAATCTACAAACAAGAAAAAATGTGTAACCATGGCACTCCATGAGGCTATATAAATAATGAGAAACAAATCCAGATGTGTAACGGCAAAGCCAATAAAATGCTTTGTACAATGTACTGTGTGTCTTAATATTTTACAAGATGAATACAATACTTAACTAATGCATTAATTGCAGCTGAAACTTGTCATGCTTTCTCATTGTAAGCCAGATCGGGGCCTCTGTTGTGTAACTTCATGGACCAATGTCGCTGGTCTAGGACATATGCCAGAAATATCTAAAAAGGTACTGGTCTTGAATAAAGATCTACCCAGGGGGCTTAATGCACCGAGTCTACTTCATGGACATTAAAACTGATACACCTCCTGTTCATCCACCCCTTGTGCTGGCAGACTCAAACCTCACATGCATGCTTCTCCTGCCCAACCCTCCAGCTCTTCAACTATAAAACATTCTCTTTCACCTCATCAGTTGCAACACTCCAATGAAATAATGACTGTGCACCTCAAATCTACCTGGCCCTGGAGCATTCTTCATTAGGGAACCTTATCTGCATGGGTGCTTCCGTAAAGAAAAAGTATCCTGTGTAATCATGCGTACCTCTCAACTTACTCTTGTTTGGAGGATGTCACCCACCTTAGACTTATTTTTACCCTCTGACCAAGCAAAGTACCCCTTATAGATTTCAGTTTCATCATCTGCCCAAAAATGCTTACTCCGCCTTCAAAACCACCCGTTCCCACCCTTCTTGGTGACTCAAAAAGGTTCAGTGGTATAAATCACGCAGGCCACAGACTTCAAGAGGGTTACACTTACATGTACTGATCCACAGAACGGCATTTATTGCAACATATATATAGCACTTCCCATCCCTATGTAGGGTTCTGAAGCACTTACCTACATTTTAGCATGCTACCATGGGTAGAATGTGCGATTGGATGTGTGTTGTCTTTGTTATGATCCTATTTGGGGATTGTTCCCTTATGGTGATCACCGGTGTGCGGTTATCATTTTCTAGGATGCAGCGCCTCATACTCATAGCATTTGGGCTTCTGGGAATATACAGCTGCCCAGTTTTTTCAAGGTTATAATAAAGCATCAGGGTTGGGACAGAAAAAATGGAATGGAATGGAATGGAATGTGGTGTGGCTCAAGCATATCTTGAAAGAATGTCGGATCAACACATTTAGCAGTGTGAAATTTTTGTTGCACGTGTACATTTCATGATAATTTATAAATATCTTATTAGACGAAATAGCTATAATTTTGTGAATAAACCAAGTGTGACATCTTGCACACTTTTTTTGCCGTGAGGGACACGTTCAAGGCTAAAAAGCAATGTGGAAGGCTAGATTGAGTAGAAAATGTATTGCAGTAGACACTGTCTCGCCGAGCTAGCCCCCTTTTGAACGGGAGGTGTGCCCTCATACTGATGTTTCACTTGAGGTACACCAAAGTTTATTTTGGGAAATGTAAACCTAATTTTGCATGATTTTCATGACATTTTCAAAAGCAAAAATACTAAGTAAGCCATGATTAGAATGATGGGCCCAATGTGTGTGTGTGTTTGTGTGTGTGGGGGGGGGGTTTGGGGTTCCTGAATAATTTACATAATGCAGACAGATCAGGGGTGTTGTGATGAACAAGAACCTGCACATCTTGTTCCTAGGCCAGCAGTAGAGTGAAGGAAGTGGACACACCCCACTTATCCTCATGCCTCCACATACTATTCTTTGCTCACTTGCACTGCTGTGAAGTGAGATGGGTATCTCCCACCCCACCTCTTCTTTCAGATTCCCTGCAGAGGCAGACGCAGATGGGGATGGGTAAGAATCCTAATGCTCCCTTGCTGATCTCCACGGAGGTTATTCCATAAATTAGTTGTTACCCATATGGTGGCCACGACTTCCACCTGCGAGACCGCTTACAGCTACACTCGCTCATTGGCTGCGACAGTTTGAGAAGTTATATGCAGTGCTCGAAGTGAAATGACTGTCTCCCACAGGCACTTAACATTCTGCCTGCTATGCTACAGAAACAACCATCCTCTGCTCCTGGGCTTGAGGCTAGGTCGCGGCAGCCAAAACGCAATATCCGTCTGCTTTCCCTGTCTTATTGGACCTGGATAAGTCAGCTTGAAGATAGTCTGATCTATATCAGTATTGTTTAGTAATGCAATTACAGGCATATTAGAAACCGTGTATTGTCTCTTCTTCTGATTTTTTTTTTTTTACGCCAAAATGGTTCGGTGTAGTAGCATGACCTACATGGTGTATAATTGGGAAGCAGCTACCAATCTGACCAGCTATGGAACCCTTATATTCTTCCGAGTTGGTCAATTGGGTACTGTTACATTGTGTAATAGTAATACCCGCTAGTTAGAATGCTCAGAAACTACACTACTGCACTATGAAGTACTATAAGAAATAAGTTATCTTTCACATTTTTTGACTGTACTTAGCTTGCATTGTGTAGTATTTGATCTGTATGAGGTGTGGGCCCAATTTAAATTTCGCCTGCGTAATTTGGGGAACTTTGTGTTATGCTTGTTTAGTGAAACTACAAAATGATGCCACTTTATGTAATTACGTGAGGTTTGTGGTAAACATTTACTGTGAACGCACAGAAACAACGGCACGCAAACCGCTCTTGTTTGTGGTGTTTTTGTTTAAACTTGTCAATGCACCAAAAATTGACATAAGGACACATTTTGTGCTAAAATATAGCGTGAAATGTATATTTTGTGTAATTATGTGTAATTTTACATATTTGTGTGTAATACAAAGGCATTGTGTGAAAGCAAATTTCCCCTCCATCTTATGTAGTTTGAGCTATATTACCCGCTACCATATAACAATGAACCCAAGACAGTTTTTGGCCTATTGGGCCTCATCAGTTGAGTGTAGCATTGTTCCAATGTGAGCATGGGATCAACAGCTGCGCACTCTAGGGAGACTCAGCTGGTCTTGGCTTGCTTTTGTTTCGGTTCGGTGGAGACCTGGCTTGTCAACTCAGGCCGGACTGTTCCATTGTAGCAAGACCAAGGCTGATATGTTTATTGCTGGGTCTAATTTGAGCTAGGATGGTGGGCATTTCTTTTTTTATTGTGATGCCCCAAGTGTGACATGTATGCCCAGATGTGTGTCCCGTGCTCACTGCGCCTTGGAACCAAGCTGCTCCCGACTGAAAAGACCCAAATAAGCCTAAACCAGTCTTGGGCTGCTTGGGTTTCAGTTCAGAAAGGACCTGATGTGGTAGTTCAGGCAGTGCTGGTCCGATTAGAGCAGGACCACGGTTCATTTGTATATGGCTAGGTCCAATCTGAGGTGACATGACGGCCAAAAAATGCGATTGACTGGGAATCGTTCCATCTATTACTTTTTTGTATTTTTCTTATTCTTTCATGTGGCAATTTCTGCATGTGCTAGGACCATGCGAGTCCTAATACAAACATATGTGTACATTGTACATGTGTGGACCCCGTCCATATCTGAAGAACTGATAACATTGTGCATGACTATGAACGTCGCTGTATGACGATACAATGACATTGTGTGTGACCGGAGCATCAAAAAGAAGGTCATGAATGAAATTATTAAATTAATCTCAGCCACTGGCAATTGCTCTGGGCCTCTTCTCAGTATATAATTCTTTGCTCACCATGCCACCGCAATTTAGACTCGGGCATTTGCAAATCAGTCTTGACCCTGCTCCAGTGGGTTCTTCTCAGCCCGACCTGCCAGGCCAGGTCACCCTTAACCGGAACAAAAGCAACCCAGGACCGGTTTCCCTCTTCTTAGGGCTCATCAGCTAGGTTTAGCTGGGTTCCAATGGCACAGTCTCATTTGTGATTGGACACCTCCTAGTATGAGGCACTAATGTCTTTGTGCATGGACGATCACAAACTTAGGAACTGATTATATTGTGCCTCACTGGAGTCTATACTGGCACGAGGAATTGATGGCACTGTGGATAACTGAAGAACATCCAATTTGAGACTCCAGTGAGAGGAGGGACTGTTCCTGTCCATACTGTACATAACAAATACATCCCAGTACAATCAGCTGGTAACATTGTTTGTGATTGCTGCTGCTTTCCTGACCCCCTAACACCTATAGAAGCAAGAGCAGCTTTTGGTGTACCCCAAGTGACTGTCAGGAGCAGCAAGTGCTTCCCCTACTTGATGTACATGGTAGATGTTATCCCCGGGTGAGAATTTGGCGACCTTGCAGACAGTTCATCTCTAAATATCTGGGGACATTGTTCATGGCACGGTTGACAGTGCGAGGGTGTGGTGTTATTATCCCATGCTGAGATTAGGGTAACTTTGTTCATAACTGGGAACCACCCGAATGCGCAGATGTTTGTAAATCCCTCCAGTCAGATTGTGTCCGGCTAAGAAACATTGCAATGTGAGAACTGTGTGACACTGTGCTTGGCCGGCCCGGCTATGTCCATGGCGGATCATTCCAGTCTGAGAGTCCAGTGGCATTGTGCATGGCTAGGGACCTTCGAATTTGAGGATGTGGTGACATTGTGCTGGAGTTGGTCTTATCACAATCTGATGACGTGGCGATATTGTGTAGGCTGTGGTTGTACTATGGATGACAAAGGAATTAACCGAGGGTGTAGAGCCAGTCATTCACTGAGGACTATTTCAGGTTGGATAGTTTTGAGGAAGGATCCAGCAGAACCTACATTTGTATGATTTTTTTTCCCAGCAAATGTAGTTTTGTAGAAAATCTATATTGTTTCGCTTGTGGAGCTTGTAGGAATTTGGGAATAACTTCACGAAGCTTGTAGGGTAAGATGTTTACAATTGTGTACTCTCTTAGTTAAAGGCAAATTCTTAGGTAGAAACCAGTGATGACTGTGGGTTTACTTTATTGACTTTTTCCCCCCAAAAAATCATATGGTGTTGTCAAAGTTTGGGTGGTGGGTCCGTAGTATAGCCAAGTGAAATGCTGATTTATTTATTTAATTTTTTTGCTCACCTAATTTTTGCGAATCTTACACTTAGCATGGCGGTTGTCTCCGCAAAGATAGTATGTAAGCCCCTATAATGTGTACCAAAATAACATGAAATGAGGAAGGAGACTGATTGCAACTGAAATTGTTTTTTTGCGTCCTGCACAGACATATGTCTTGTGAGACGTTTTCTGCGGAAACCAGACCGGTGGAAATGACTCAAAATTCATGACAGGCGAAAACCAAAAAGATGTGAAATATGTGAACTCCGACGACCGGGAAGTGCAAAAGGTTTAGCTTGCATAAAAAAAATTGCCAGGACCTAGACAGATGTTCCCTCCCTGTGTCTAGCCTTGAGTTAATGGCTGAGCTACAAAACAGGGAGGGGGCAGCATTGAGTTGCCCCTTCGACACGTGACCAAGCCTTTCTTTGGCAAGGTCCACCCTCTGTGGAGTTAGTTAGTCACTTGGCTCCTCTGCTTTCCAATGACCTTCTATTAGGTAAAAGGACCCAGGATGCTGTGTCAGCTTCCTGGGAAGAGCTCCTAACTCCGTGTGGTGAGGGAGGGGGCCACGAGGCAGTAGGTCTGATTCCCTATCTGGTCTGATTCATTATCTGTTGACACATGGAAACTGTCGAGGATGTATGCCTTTTGCCAAGACACATATACATAGCAGATGGTGTTGAACAGGGAGCGCCGCCCATGGGAATGCGCTGCTCCGTGGATCCCGGCAGCCGTGAGACAGATCCCCGCTGCGGTCAGAAAGGAAGGTGCGACTGATGGATTGATAGACAGGGGGCTGGACCTAACTTCCAACTACATGCCCCGTGTATCCATCCGCTACTTCTTCCTGTGATCACCTCTCTTGTAAGATACTGTAGCAGATGTACCTGCACCTTGTGCCACTGCTCTGAAGCAAGTAGGAATTCCCTGCAGTAGGCCTTCTTGTTTGAAAAAAATACTTAGATCAATTCATATTTCAGGTAATAATTCATAATTGCTCCCTTATTGCCCTCACGTAACCTCTCTATGCTATGGGATGGATTTTGCCAATGACGTACCTGTTCTGAAATGTATTCTTGCGTGTTCAAAGCTACCTGCTACGCTGCTGGCCCATGCACCAAGATTTATCTATTCTTGGGTACAAATGTACCCAGCTTAGGAGCTTCAAAATATTCTGGCCATAATAGAAAGGTGCATGATACTTGGGGTTTCTTTCTTTCTTTCTTTCTTTCTTTCTTTCTTTCTTTCTTTCTTTCTTTCTTTCTTTCTTTCTTTCTTTCTTTCTTTCTTTCTTTCTTTCTTTCTTTCTTTCTTTCTTTCTTTCTTTCTTTCTTTCTTTCTTTCTTTCTTTCTTTCTTTCTTTCTTTCTTTCTTTCTTTCTTTCTTTCTTTCTTTCTTTCTTCCTTCCTTCCTTCCTTCCTTCCTTCCTTCCTTCCTTCCTTCCTTCCTTCCTTCCTTCCTTCCTTCCTTCCTTCCTTCCTTCCTTCCTTCCTTCCTTCCTTCCTTCCTTCCTTCCTTCCTTCCTTCCTTCCTTCCTTCCTTCCCCCAAACATGTGTCAATCTCTCCTCAGCTATGCCATGTCACACTATGGCAAGCCAGGGGTACCCGGTCGGTCCGTATTTACCTAATCACTTTCATGTACTTGATTACTCAGACTGACATCTCCACACGTGCTCCTTCCATGCACTAGACTAGAGGATGCCAGGTGTGTGTTATGTCCAGGAACAACGCTTCCCCTGTATTAGCTTGTTTTTTACGTATAAATAATGACCACTTATTGCACTGTTACCAGTAGGAGCCCAGCGAGGGTCCCTTAAGCCCTAATACAAGTAGAATGCTCTCATCACATGGGTTGGTATTAAAAAAGAAAAAATGCTCAAATTAGCTTGCCTTGCACCTCGCCCAGCCATTGGCGTGCCGCACTATTATCTGCTATGCCTCCGATTCCCACGTACATTGTCAAGGAAGAATTTAGAGGGCATTTTGGGGACACCAGAGAATATTAAAAAGGAAAGATCTAAAATTCTATTTGCAAGAAAAATAAGGATGCAGCAGATAATTTGCTGACCTTGGAAGCAGGTGGCCTGGATTGGGATTAAGCTTTCACATTTAACCAGATAGTTTGCCATTCTAGATGCATTGCTTTGGCAATCTGTGCATCAATGTAAAAATGTGAAATACAATACAAAGCAATACGATGCAATACAACTATGAGTAATGTACTGTGTGTAGTGTACAATGTCCCGATTATTTATATATATATATATATATATATATATATATATATATATATATATATATATATATATATATATATATATACTCGTTCCTTATTACATCTTTCCATCTATAACCTGATCTCAACTGCAGCACATACATGACATGCTGTATATAAAGCGCCTGCAATGTCGATGCTTCTGCTACAAAAAAGTGTTCTCTGTAAAGTTATCCATTATTGCTTGAATTTAGGTCTGCTGTGTGTCACATGAAATAGGAATGCAAACTTGAGAAAACTAGGACATGTATAAACCTGAGGTCTAATCCGTAGTCATCTCACAGGATGATCACAGTTACTGGTGAGTTTGAGCAGATTCTCATTCTCTGACCGCATCTATATAGGACTTTGCTCTATATCCATTTCAAGACCTTCCTAGGAAAATTACCTCGAACACACAGATCCCTCTCCTGCTCATCCACCTTCTCTTTCCATAGATAAAACTGTCAGGAAGGGATATTCCATTTTTATTAAAGTGCTTTCGGCCCGTAGTACAAAACATAGCTGACTTTTGCATACAAAAATTAAAAAGACAGTATAAAAGTTAAAATAGATTAAAAACAAGACTGAAACGCTGTACAGGCAGGACTATTCTCACAGAGAGGTAAAAAGGAAGATGAACACAGAAAGTTTTGTACAGATGTCCCAGCTTAACCTTAGATATAAGCATGTTGCCCTGGTCACAGAGCGCCTAAGGTCACTTAGTAAAAAGAATATTTGGTCTGCTTTGTTGCCAGGCTTCTCTGTGCGTAGGATATTCGCTAGCGTATTGGACCGGACCTTGCTATAGTGGCTGCAAACCAACATAAGGTGTTCCATGTCCTCTTTCTCGCCACACAGGAAGGAAGATGAGGGAGGGGGAATGTACCGATGGAGGCTTTCAGGGGTGTGAGACCGTTTCCCCCATCCTTTGAAGAGGTCGCACATGGTGAGACTACATGTCAACTATTGACCAGAATACTGGATATTGACCAGAGAAGGAATCCGTGGCTTTCCAAGCCTCCCTCGCTCTCCTGCGAAACTTGGGTGATAGTTAAGATATAGACTTGGGGACGTGGTTAGAAGTTTGAGTCAAATACAGGATGACTTCAATATTACACACATGCAAGAAATAAGAATGACCAGTTAAGCCTCTAACTTAAAACAGATCATAATTGAATGAACACATTAAGATGGTAGTACTGTAAGAATGAGGGAGAATGGTGCTATCCTGAAGCCTTTATCCACAACCATTCAAGAAATATAGTAAAATACACACATATGGTATGACCGTCTTCGCGAATACTGTCTTTTGGACCTCCAGAGTCCTGTAGGGGTGGCTCGAAGGTTCCAGCCACACTGGGTGTACAAGATCTGGATTCACAGGTGAGACACTCTTCATCAGGGTGGGAGATAAAACTACCTTGAACCCCAAACAACAATTTTAAATCCATGGCAAAATGAGCATAACATTCACACAATTAACTTTGTGCTCCAGTTCATGATCTCTGCTTTTAGATACCAGTTAATTGATGGACATCTGCACAGCTTACAGGTTTCAGGGGCGAGGGTGATTTTGCTCGAGGACTCCGCTTGAGGGGGGATTTGGGTCCATGCTTATACCAGACAGATCCTGGGACACCAGCCACAGGATATGGTGTGGCGCCGCGGCTAGGGCGACTGACTCCAGAATCTGGGGATCACGGTTCGATCCCCGGCACCGGCAGCAGATTAGCCCAGCACCATGTGACTCTGGGCAATAGCTTGCTTAATCTTCCCGATGGCCCACAGCGCCTAGAGACCCTTACAGGTGATTGTGCGCTTCACAAATGGGTAATAGCTAATAATAGCTAGATGTGAAAAGGTGGGGTGGCAGTGAAAAGAAGCCTTCTTTTTAATAAGAAAGCCAATTTTATGGTGCCAAGGAGAAATCTTGCCATACAGTTTCATGTTCTGGGTTTGGGTTCAATTGCACATTACTGCAGCATTTCACCCTCTCTGCTCTGGAACTCAGCTGCAAGGACACCTGTCTGATTGGGCACACCATGGGTCTCCTCACGACAGCACTTTCAGGCATCCGACATGGCAGAACTTCAGGCTAGGTCCTTGTCCAGTGTGTAGAACTGGACCGATAAAACCACCATCCCCTCCGAGTCTTGGTCCAGTGTAGATCTTTAAATTCTGCAGAAGAGGCCCAGCTTAACCCCTTCCATGCTCATGACGAGCTGAGCTCGTCATGAGTTGCACCGCTCGCATGCTCATGACGAGCTCAGCTAGTCATGTAACGCGGCTTTTGGAAAAAAGCCGCAAAGCGCAAAAATAACCGCCGCACGCATGCGGTTAAATGAGCAGTTTGTGCCAATTGTGCATTAATGGCAATCAGGGTATTTCAGATGTCTGGGTGCCTTCCAATCTGACTGAATGCATTTCCTATGCTTTCTTCTTCTGTTGCAATATAAGAAACTCCATGGGGTGGATCTAGCGTGCATTCAAAATGTAAACCAAAATGGATGAAATTACCTACTAATAAAGATCTTACTTCCTTCTGTTCCTTGACACACTTCGTCCTCATTGACCCTCAGAGCTGAGAAAACATTTGTATCCCCTCCTAGTTAGGAGAGATGGAGAAACGAGTTGAGCATCAGCACCTGACTTGGGGAAAGCAACCCTAAAGAAATGTGAGTCCCATGAATTTGAGAGTTAAAGGATCCCTGATCTTTGTGAGGGTCAAAATTTCAACACAATTTATGTGAAACTGTGCAGTCTTCCAAATGTCAGTTTCATGGGTTTTAATTGCCCCCTCCCGGAAAGAGGTACAAAAGGGGGTGGTGATGGACGGAGCATCTGAATCAATCAAACACTCACACCCAGTCAAAAGATCTTGGTTTAATCCATCACCGTTCTTTAGCCCACTCTGCCACCCCAGTTCAGACATGGCTATATGCAAATCAGTCTGACCCTGTGCCTCATGGGAACAGTTCAGCCCGAACTGCCAAGCCATGTCTTCCCTGGACCGGAAACAAGCTTCTGAGGACCGGTTTCTGGCATTCCAGCCGTCTTCAGCCCGGCTTGCTTGAATCCAGTGGCAAAGTGAGCAAGGGACTCACATCTGAGCATACCCTGCCACACTTATGGCGGCCAAAAGCGGTACAAAAGGGGGTGGTGATGGACGGAGCATCTGAATCAATCAAACACTCACACCCAGTCAAAAGATCTTGGTTTAATCCATCACCGTTCTTTAGCCCACTCTGCCACCCCCGTTCAGACATGGCTATATGCAAATCAGTCTGACCCTGTGCCTCATGGGAACAGTTCAGCCCGAATGGCCAAGCCATGTCTTCCCTGGACCGGAAACCAGCTTCCGAGGACCGGTTTCTGGCATTCCAGACGTCTTCAGCCCGGCTTGCTTGAATCCAGTGGCAAAGTGAGCAAGAGACTCACGTCTGAGCATACCCTGCCACACTTATGGCGGCCAAAAGCGGTACAAAAGGGGGTGGTGATGGACGGAGCATCTGAATCAATCAAACACTCACACCCAGTCAAAAGATCTTGGTTTAATCCATCACCGTTCTTTAGCCCACTCTGCCACCCCAGTTCAGACATGGCTATATGCAAATCAGTCTGACCCTGTGCCTCATGGGAACAGTTCAGCCCGAACTGCCAAGCCATGTCTTCCCTGGACAGGAAACAAGCTTCCGATGACCGGTTTCTGGCATTCCAGCCGTCTTCAGCCCGGCTTGCTTGAATCCAGTGGCAAAGTGAGCAAGGGACTCACGTCTGAGCATACCCTGCCACACTTATGGCAGCCAAAAGTGGTACTAAAGGGGGTGGTGATGGACGGAGCATCTGAATCAATCAAACACTCACACCCAGTCAAAAGATCTTGGTTTAATCCATCACCGTTCTTTAGCCCACTCTGCCACCCCAGTTCAGACATGGCTATTTCCAAATCAGTCTGACCCTGTGCCTCATGGGAACAGTTCAGCCCGAACTGCCAAGCCATGTCTTCCCTGTACCGGAAACAAGCTTCCGAGGACCGGGGCACAGGGTCAGACTGATTTGCATATAGCCATGTCTGAACTGGGGTGGCAGAGTGGGCTAAAGAACGGTGATGGATTAAACCCAGATCTTTTGACTGGGTGTGAGTTTTTGATCTATTCAGATGCTCCGTCCATCACCACCCTCTTTTGTACCGCTTGTGGCCACCATAAGTGTGGCAGGGTATGCTCAGACGTGAGTCCCTTGCTCACTTTGCCACTGGATTCAAGCAAGCCGGGCTGAAGACGGCTGGAATGCCAGAAACCGGTCTTCAGAAGCTTGTTTCCGGTCCAGGGAAGGCATGGCTTGGCAGTTTGGGCTGGACTGTTCCCATGAGGCACAGGGTCAGACTCATTTGCATATAGCCATGTCTGAACTGGGGTGGCAGAGTGGGCTAAAGAACGGTGATGGATTAAACCAAGATCTTTTGACTGGGTGTGAGTGTTTGATTCAGATGCTCCGTCCATCACCACCCCCTTTTGTACCGCTTTTGGCTGCCATAAGTGTGGCAGGGTATGCTCAGACGTGAGTCCCTTGCTCACTTTGCCACTGGATTCAAGCAAGCCGGGCTGAAGACGGCTGGAATGCCAGAAACCGGTCCTCGGAAGCTTGTTTCCGGTCCAGGGAAGGCATGGCTTGGCAGTTCGGGTTGGACTGTTCCCATGAGGCACAGGGTCAGACTGATTTGCATATAGCCATGTCTGAACTGGGGTGGCAGAGTGGGCTAAAGAACGGTGATGGATTAAACCCAGATCTTTTGACTGGGTGTGAGTGTTTGATTGATTCAGATGCTCCGTCCATCACCACCCCCTTTTGTACCGCTTATGGCCGCCATAAGTGTGGCAGGGCATGCTCAGACATGAGTCCCTTGCTCACTTTGCCACTGGATTCAAGCAAGCCGGGCTGAAGACGGCTGGAATGCCAGAAACTGGTCCTCGGAAGCTTGTTTCCGGTCCAGGGAAGGCATGGCTTGGCAGTTCGGGCTGGACTGTTCCCATGAGGCACAGGGTCAGACTGATTTGCATATAGTCATGTCTGAACTGGGGTGGCAAAGTGGGCTAAAGATTGGTGATGGATTAAACCCAGATCTTTTGACTGGGTGTGAGTGTTTAATTGATTCAGATGCTCCGTCCATCACCAAGTGTGGCAGGGTATGCTCAGACGTGAGTCCCTTGCTCACTTTGCAACTGGATTCAAGCAAGCCGGGCTGAAGACGGCTGGAATGCCAGAAACCGGTTCTCGGAAGCTTGTTTCCGGTCCAGGGAAGGCATGGCTTGGCAGTTCGGGCTGGACTGTTCCCATGAGGCACAGGGTCAGACTGATTTGCATATAGCCATGTCTGAACTGGTGTGGCAGACTGGGCTAAAGAACGGTGATGGATTAAACCCAGATCTTTTGACTGGGTGTGAGTGTTTGATTGACTGAGATGCTCCGTCCATCACCACCCCCTTTTGTACCGCTTTTGGCCGCTATAAGTGTGGCAGGGTATGCTCAGACGTGAATCCCTTGCTCACTTTGCCACTGGATTCAAGCAAGCCGGGCTGAAGACGGCTGGAATGCCAGAAACCGGTCCTCGGAAGCTTGTTTCCGGTCCAGGGAAGGCATGGCTTGGCAGTTCGGGCTAGACTGTTCCCATGAGGCACAGGTTCAGACTGATTTGCATATAGCCATGTCTGAACTGGCTGGGGTGACAGAGTGGGCTAAAGAACGGTGATGGATTAAACCCATATCTTTTGACTGGGTGTGAGTGTTTGATTGATTCAGATGCTCCGTCCAATGCCACCCCCTTATGTACCGCCCCTCCCAGAAAGAGGCACCCACAAGGTACTGCAGCGTCTCAATAAAGATTATTTACTTCAATGAAGCTGCAGCTATCTCTATTCCTGATCGTTTATTATGTGTATGGTCCGTGTTCTGCTGTATATATGTAAGTGCTTCACTCTGTCA
Organism: Lissotriton helveticus; assembly: GCF_964261635.1. NCBI lineage: Eukaryota > Metazoa > Chordata > Amphibia > Caudata > Salamandridae > Lissotriton > Lissotriton helveticus. The sequence continues at coordinate 212,119,850 of NC_136062.1, read as the reverse complement.
ATAGACCATGAAAACAGATTGGAGCGAGCACCTTCTCCGTAGTCCATTTACGGTGAATGTTTACAATGTGGAAGGACAGAGTAAACGGTCAATAGCAGCGAAAAATGTCAAGTCACGCGTGCAGTCTTACAACAACAGTCCCTGCAGGAATGAAAGCAAATAAAGACCTGGGACAGGGAGATAATGAATGCACCTGTAGACTGGACCTTCGGTCAAGATTTGTGATGAAGAATGGATTTCCTAGAAGAACTGTGAATCTCGAGGGACCTCAATTTTTGAATCCTAGGCTTAATGGGCTCTGGTCAGACCTCTTTTGACCCTGAAGCCTACATATCTTTCAGCCAGGTTCACCCCCTACACCACTGCCAGGACACTCAGATCCTCATCTATAAATCTTCTCAAGCCCTCTTCCTTTAGGTGCAAAACCCAAGGAGGCAAATCCTTAGAAGCGTTGGGAACCAGAGCCTGGAACATTATGCCCACACACTTAAGGTTGATGAAACTCATTTCAGAAAGGCCTTGAAGACTTGGATCTTTGGATCCTCAGATGAACTGTGCTCATCTCAGATATAATTGCTATACCTGCCTACCTTACCCTTCTTCCGCATAGCGGCAGGATGCGGAACAAAATCCCAAAAGCGAAGAAAAACCCATGTAAAAACTAACCTCATATATATGTCAGTCATTATGGCAAACAAAGCCCGGTTTCTCAGTACGCAGTCTCGCCTGCATAATTTTGCAAGGCCTCCTTTTTAGGGCTCGCCTGGCGTTGGAGCGCGAAGCGCTCCCGCCAGCGAGTTCTATAGCCGCCTTGATCCCTGTCAAGGGAGTAGCAGCTGTGAACGAGCCCAACACAGAGCTGGGAACGAGCCGACTCAGGTCCGTGAACGCGCGGGAACGTCAACATGCACGTTCACGCGCGTCACGCTCCTGTCCTCCCGCTTCTCTGCCGAGGCGCGCTCCAGGCCGACTTGCGGTTGCGGTGTGCGTCACAGCGTGTTCCAGCGGCCGGAGGTAGGTAAGTGAGGGACGGGGGGCGGCGGGATTTGTTTGCTTTGTTGCTAGCTTGTTCCCAGTACTTTCCCAGTGAGTGCCGGCTGACCCAGGACTGAGTGACAGCCACTCCGCAGCATGAATGACGCCCCCAGTCCATGAGAAACATGTGCTTGACGTGCTGGTCCTCAAACGCTTTTCCCGTGCAAGCAACTAACGTTCCATTTTCCTGAATCCGACATTTTAACGCGACGGCTTTTTAGGGAAACTATTGATAGGAATTGTAGCGCCAATTGTTTAACACCAGGAGGAAATGAGACCCAGGCGCTGAGGCCGAGTTGCAGGAGGCAGGAAGCATGCCTTTTAGGGTGAAGAGTCTTGAGTAAACGTTCCCAGAGCTCCGAAGAGAGCTCCTCCTTTCATCTAGATGGAAGGGTAGAAGCGAATGTTTTAGGAAGAGAAAACTACCGCCCTGGTTCCACCCTGGCACCACTCGGAGCCTGAGTAGGGCGAGCGCGGACCTCGGCGTCAGTCCGGAGGATTCACTCGGGTAAGGAGGGACTGGGTGTCTACGATAATAATCACTCAGTTAAAGTGCGGACTTGAGGGCATAACATATCACCTAATGTGGCCATGCCTGCGGTAATAATCACTCAGGAAGGGCTGCCTCCGGTAATACTCACTCGATAGAAACTGAGTGAATATCCCTATCTGAGCTAATATACTACACAGCAGGCATTGCCTGCCATAGCACTAATATACACCCGGGAGGGACGGTTCGTGCTAATTTATTCACTTAGCAGTGACTGAATGAGATAATATATCCACCTATTTCTACCTAGTAGTGACCGCCAGCGAAGATATATTCACTCACCAGGGACTTCATACGCTAACATACATACATACGCTAACATATTAATTAAGGAAAGACTCCTTTTGCTAATATCCACTCAGCAGGGACTACCTGAGATCATTTATTCACTTAAGTAGTGACTGCCTGTAGTATTTTATGTGCTTAAGTGTGCCCGCCTGCATTAATATATTCACTTACGAGTGACTTGAGGCAGTAACATGATTTCACATACTAACTCAGGAGGCACTCCTTGCACTAATATTCACTGAGGAGGGACGGCCAATGGGCTAGACTCACCTAGGAGAGACTTCTGAACTAATGTGCTCTGAGGAGGGAGTGCTCGGATTAAGGAATCCTACACCATTATTCACTAACCCTGAACTGCACTAGTGTTCACTCACGAGAAACACCTGCAGTAGTTTTCACTAATAACAAACGACTGCACTAGTGTTCACTATGCAGAAATGCTGTCCTGAGCAGGGGCGTCCACGCGCCAAAGCTTGGATTGTGGCACCATCGACTCCGTATTTCATCATTCAGAGGTAGATACAGTGAGAACGATTTGGTGCACTAGTGACACTGTCACTGTGAGTTACTAAGGAGCTGGTGTTTGGGTGATATTCTGGGAAAATCCTTTGTGGGCTTTGAGAAACACTCGAGCAGGCACAGCTTGTAGCCAGCAGCTTGCACTAATTTGTAGGCAAGAGCATTGTATGTGCGTGCTTACAGTGTGTGAGGACACAAGATTATGAGACCTTAATAAATGGAAACATAAGTGTGTGTCTGAGTCTGTCTGCGTCTCCTTGTCTTTGTGTGTGCCTGTATCCCAGCTCGATTGTTCGCGTGTGCTTCTCAACATTGTGTATAACTATGAGCGGGAGTGGGTTAGTGTTTGTGCACATTTTTGGTCAGTATGTGTGAGATAGTGCGTGTGAACGAGTTTTTGTGTTTTTAATGTCTGTGTGTAGAAGTGTGAGTGCAATAGGGAGAAGCAGTTAGCCAACAGATAGCAACATGGAGGACAGGGGAGAGAGTCATACATGAGGGAGCCAGCTCGAAAAACACAGGCACTATTATAAAGTACTCTACACAAAAGAAAAAAGTAGTGCTCGAAAAGCAAACAGCGGAAGCAGCGATGCCAGCCAATGAAGAGATTGTAAAGAGGCAATGCTCCATGTTATTGACACTCAGAGATGAAGCAGGCAAATGAGTGACATGGGAGCCAACCCATGTGAAGCATAGGCGGGCTCCAAGCCCTCGATGTTCCTGGTGAGCCACAATATGCCTCACAACAGACAGCGCATGTGCTGCCTATTAGGCTCAAACTAATCAGTATGGCATTTGACATATACATTGTGCTGTTAACTATGGAAAATCACAATAATACATTTCTCAAAGGTCATACAGACTTCATAGCTCTCTTCAAGTAAACACATCCTCCAAAAATCTGGGTGTACCTGTCAGGCAGTGATGACGCACAGAGTTAAAATCTTTCTTTAAGAAGGTATGTCATTGATGCTCTCATCAACTATACTTCAAATTCTTCATTCTAATGCTAGGTATATGATACAAAAACGTGTGTGGCATGCTATGATGATGATAATGCTGGACCTTATGGTCAAAGTTATTTTGCGGTCGCAAAGGCTCCGATTCACAAAATTGAAGCCTTTGCCACTGTAAAATAGCTTTTGGGTGTGTTAGAAACCTAAATAACGATCCGATAACTTCTTACCGAATCTCAAAATAGGTTTGTGATTACAGACCGAATTGCAAATTGAAAGAGGTGTGTTTAGGGTGTCCCTTCCAATTTGCAATTTCTAATGGTATGTACCAATAGTTTGCGCCACAATTGAAGTCATAAATCATTTATAGGTTACAGACACCTCGAAGTAGGTGGTAACCCACTTGCAAATGGGAAAGCGTCCCTTAGAAACTCCTTCCCATTTTTAGGTCTTGCTACGACGAACGCGCTGAAAGCGCGTTCTCGCTGCGAGAACTATAGTTGTCGTCTCAGCCGCCAACGAGTAAGAATGTGGAGACAAGACCTGGCCGCGCGCGCCGCGTTGTCCCATAGGATAACGTTGGGCGCGTGCGCTTTTGCATGGCAGACAGGCGGATCGCGATGCGTTCCTCGTGAGCAGTTCCTTTGAAATGCAGGGGGATTGTGCTGTTCACGAGGCGCGCGGCGCTGATAGTGCTGGCTGCAGTTAGCATAGTGTGCCGCCTGACGTGTTTGTCCTTCTAACCTCCTGTGGGAAAACGAAATAAAGGGGAGAGGACGGTAACTTTGAAATAATCTGACCGGCGATATTAGCGAGACCAGCATCCGTCGGGGGACGCGCCGACCTACGCCACCCCTCGGGAAAACAATTTACGTAACCAATAAACTTTGGGCCACACTCGCTAAATTGCATTCAGTTATCGTATAGTCAACTCCGGGTGCGGGACAAAACTGGCCTAGTGATATCAGCGAAACAGGAACTGGGGCGTGCTTCAACACTGCTCACCCCCATCCCTATGCACACCCGCACCCAGTTCGCACCCTCCGCCTCATCCCCGCGTGAAGCCTGCCCGCATGCCCTGCCGTTCGGAGCTTCCCCACCCTTTCCACTACTGCCAATTTGCCGGCTCCAATGGCAGCCGTTCCGAACGTGCCCCCCCCTTTCCTCCTGCGCTGTCCTTCCCCTGCACCAGCATAGGCTTTCCCCCCCTCTAGTTACGCCACACCCTCTGCCCCTGCGCTCCCCCTCCCGTATCTGCAACTCTCCACGAGCGTCTAGCTATTCGTCAGCCCCCCCTCTCCTTGCCCCCGTCACAGGATGCGCACCTCTCCACCCATCTCCTGCCCGCACTCCGGCATATTGCCGCGCATCTAGTGGTGTACCGTGCAACACATCACCGGCCATCCCACGCAATGAAGCACTTCATACTATTACCTATGACGCTCAGCCATGTGCAGAAACATTACCTAGCAGCTCAGGCTAGGTGGCTCCTTGCCGTTCACATTTGACGGATTGTAGGGAGGGAGGGAAGGGTAGGATGAGCGGGAGTGAAGATCTTTGCCCAAACGCACAAGAAAAGAGGGGTGGGGGGGCTCGACACTCTGCATTCTCCTGACTTTTCCTAATGTTGTCTTCCTTGGCGCACTTCTGCAGAGACGTTCTCATCCAAAAACGCCACAAGCCACACTATTAACCTTATTTGTGAAGCACTCACACCTTCGGGTAAAGTCTGCGCTATATAAAACGCGCCAATTACATAAACAAAATTGCGCGTCCCTTCGCCCTGAAACTACGCCCCTCCCCTTTTTTTTTTTCTTCACACACCTCGTGCTCCTGATCCCCAACCCCCCCCATCCCCTTTTGCCTCCAGTGAGACTCCCGCTGTCTTGGAAAAGTCCCCTTTAATGGCCTCCTCTTGAGCTTAACCCTCCTGCGCCTCCCCACCCATGCGGCCCTTGCCTAGGCAACCTTTGTACTTGTTTTTAGTGTCTGCCTAGCTACTCCTGTCACCCCGCCCCCCCTTCAAATCTGGCTATTACCGAATGACACCGATGAGAGGGAGTGATGCATACTGCAGAGGACGTAAATACCAGGAGTACCAAGGGGAGGACAACGGACTACTAACGGATGATGGGGAGTGATGCATACTTCTCCATGTTCACTCCTCCCATGCTGATCTCTAGAGGGCGCCCCCCACCACCCCTTGAGCCTCACTCTCCTGCCTCCCAGCAACCCCCTCCCCACTGCTGCCCCGTACCCTTCCCCCGCCCGTTCTCTCCTATAACCACTACAATGCAGCTCCCACCCAGCCCACCACCTCACCTCGCACTCTGTTGCCGCTGCACCTCTTCTCCTGACAAAATTCCCCGGAGAAAGAGGTATGCTTAAAAAACATAAGTAGCATATTTAAAAAGTAACTTTGATTGCCCTTTTAATATTATATACCTTTTTTAGGTTCCTTATCCAATTTAATTATTCAAACTATCCCCATGGATAAGTTATTAGACATTATATTAGCAATTGCCTTCAATCTGATCAGTTTAAACTGGAAATCTTCCAATAAGCTATCATACAAATTGTGGTGAGACTCTGTGATCTCTCATCATAAGTTAGATACTATGTATACCACACAAAGCTCATGTATTCATAACGTGCAATTATTATGGTTACCACTTAGTACAATCTTAGCAAAATTGGTAGTGATAAACTAAATATTTTACCTATATCTTCTGAGAACGTTTGTCCTCCATAAAATGTATCTACAGCAACAGCTAACCTTTCACAAACAATGTTTATATACCAATTGCAAATTAAAAAAATAAATAATGCAAAGCATTGTCATTTACAATGCCAGTAACTCAAACTTTAATGCGGCGAGACCTATTGCATTGCAAATGCTTGTTAAGTCTGGCCTTTGAGATGTCTTTAGCTGTCTCACCGTAGTTTTAAACAACTCGTACATAATATACATATATAAAGAGGCTTTTGGTCAGTGGGCTTCATCCATTGGTCTGTTTGTCATTCACCTTTTGCTTCCGCCCACCGAAGCTGCAAGCACTGTGCTAGCCCCGTTTACCCTTTGGCTCCTAGCCCTTTCTCTTTAGGTGACCGTGCAAAGCCTGCGCACTATCTTCACATCACCTACAAATCTTTTCTTTCTCTTCCGGGATAAAGCTGTTGCCAAGTGTGCTGTATTATATTATTTATATTATTGATTTTTGTTTATACTAACTTTAAATACAGTCTGTTCATTTGGGATGCACATTTTCCCCAATTAAATGGTGATTAATTTTCCATCTCCTTTTTTATAGTTGTTGTTATAACGTGTTTACGTGACATTGTAATATTGTACCTGCCTGAAAAATGTGTGCTTATTTAGGTTATGATTTACTCTTGTCGCCTTTGAAAACAATGATGAACGTGAACTCGACCCAATGGTATCATATCGCTTTACACCAGCGCCAGTTGCGTTACAGACCGCTACATTCATGTTTTTTAGGCACTGGGTGATTTGCCCAGAACCACAGGATGTGGAGTAGTGTGGCTCACTGGTTAGAGGCGGCAGACCCGAGAGCAGAGGACGGCCCGGGACCAGGGTTCGATTCCCGACGCGGCAGGTTTCTGGACCAGGGTCAGCGGACTCGATAATTCTCTCGCCTCGGTGCCCACTCTGATCAGCGATCACACTCGGCAACTCTGGGCACTAGCTTGCCTCATCTTCACTAACGGCCCCACCAGACCGCCGGGGATGCCTGGTCTCACCCTGGAGATACCCATTAAGGGACCATCTCTCAGGGAAGCCAGGAAGGGTTTCGCAGCGGTCGAAGCGCGGAGGTACCCCTTCGGGAGTGATTCCAGCGCTATATAAGCACATAATTAATTAATTAATTAATGTTGAGCGTCCCTGTCAAGACTCGAACTCTGTTTCCCAGCTTCAGCTTCGAGGTTGACCGCTCTAGCCATAAGGCCACATCCTCTTCCTTGGGTCACCTGAAAGGCTTTTAATTAAAAAGAAAACATAATTAGTAATCCAGCCACACGACTGAATGATTTAGGAATGTAAAATGTATTGGAAACATGTATCAGTCAAGTTTCGGTGGCAGCGTATTTTCTTTTTTTCCTTTTTGTGGCATCGGTTCACATTATATATATATATATATATATATATATATATATATATATATATATATATATATATATATATATATATATATATATATATATATATATATATATATATATATATATATATATATATATATATTTCTTTTTAAAATATTTTATTTTTTAAGTAATCATTACACTATATTGCCCAGGCTAGTCCTATTGGTTGTGTCAATGTTTGCTTTGTGTTAATAAAGTTGGAGGTTCACAGCCTGCAGTTCATGCAGGCTTATTTTTCTGTCTCATTCTCAGTTTTTGCGTGTCCTGCGGTCTGAGGGACTTTGTTACATTATGCAATACATAATTACAAGTTTATCAGCGCGGAGGAGAAAAACAAGTACTCTAAAGCTTCCTTCTTCTTGAGTTTGTGCTCCTAGAGCACGTGACATTTTACAACTGGTGAAAGGTTAGACAGTATATACTAATGCAGTTTATTGAGGTTTAAGGAGGGGCCTTCTTAGCAACAAGCATCTACCTGTTACTTTCAAGGGTCTCCCCTACATCTCATACTCATAAAGAGCAACAGAATCTCTACTCCCAACCCTCAGGATGGGAGAGAGATTAAGACCAAAGAATTTCAGAAAAAGCGCGGTCTTGGAATGACATTTTAAATCACTGCTAGTTCAGATTAAATATCTCCAGTGGCAGTCTGAACGTCCGGGTATCAACACCAGGATAACAGGACAGCATAGGGAGTGCAGAGAGCCATATAAGAAGGGGGGAAGGACAAGGAAGGATAAAAGGTGCCCAAATCGCAACGCTTTTATCCTGGAGGAAGTGTGTCTTACGCCTAAACCAGGTGGTTGACCAGAATTGTTGCACAAAATTAAGACCCAATAAGAAGAAATGAATTGGGGAGAGACCGGTAGATGCATTAAAGGTGCATTTGCTCAGGAAAAGCTAAACATTGTAGCTGAAAATGTGTCTGCCACTAAAGAAAATGTGTACAGCTACTATAGTGTTACAACACATTTATTGGGGTCATACTGCGAGCCCCAAAAGGAAAACAGACCCTTTTCAGGGAGAAAGAAGAAAAAAAGGAGAACTAGCAGGCGTCTCTCACTCTGCCTCCACTCAGGCCCAGGTGGAAATGAGTGTTTGGAGTCAGCCAGACCTGTCAGAGAACTTCCCATTCTCAGGTGATAAACATAGAACCCCACCCATCATGTCCATAATGGGGGCGGGGGGAGAACGGGGGGCCTGTGTGGGTGGGGGTGTGTGTGTGTGTGTGTGTGTGCATGTGTGTGTGTGTATATACATATATATACACACACACACACTCTTTCTCCTCATTTTTAATTGTTAGATTATTTATTATGTACTATTTATCTAAAAATAATGTGTCTTACACTGTAAGTATTATAAGGAGCTCTGCTACAATTGAGAATATTAAGGCAAAGTTCCAAAAATGCCCTAATCATATTTCATCACATATCCCTAGTTAGGTCTCGGCTAGCCGCGCGAAGCGCGTCTCCGCCGAGAACCTTTTGTCGGCGTGTGTGCTTCCCAGGAGACAATCCTGGCCGCGCGCATCGCCTTGGAGGCGATTTCAAACTGACCCGCGCACGCGAACGAGCGCTGTGGCCAGGCGCTGTCTCCTGGGAAGCACACACGCATGCGCATACACACACACACAAGCGCCCACGCACGCACATACATACAGAGACACCCACCCCCCGCACACATACACACACGCACGCACGCACACACACACTAACTTTTCTGTAACCCCTTTTCGATTAGGGAAATTACTATGCAGGGTACAGCAACACCACCACAATATGAGCTGATTGCAAAGGTGACGTGTGCGGCGCTCTGCTATACACCCAAAATACATACGTAAACACAGACCGAGCGCTGGTCAGGTGCAACACATGATGAAACAAGGAAGCCCAATTTACAAAAAAAAACAGTGGCACCGCTAGGTGTAAGTAAGGGAGTAGGAGAGCTTGAGTGAAGTCTCCCGCTCGCACTTTAGAAGTCTCAAAGCAGTGGCGTAACGCCCTCCCCCCTCCATATCATCACCAAGGGAAGGCATGAGATAGAATAGGTTCCCCCTGGAAGCAGCACCCCCTGCCCCGCAGAGGCCTATCTATGCCCCGTCTCAAAATGTCAGGAATTATTACAAAAAAAAAACAACAAACGTAATGAAAATATTCAATTTGTGAACCACTTAACAAAACCCGTGAGCCGGGAAGGCTGAAGTTAATTCCCGCTGTAGCCACGCAGGAATAAACTGAAACTGACCAGAAACAAAGGTGGGTAAACATTACAAGTTATTGGAACAGGTAGGAAATGAGCATACATTTGTTGTTCGGCGCCCGTACAGCGCACGCAAAGGGAAGGTGCGGGAGACAAGGTGCGCCTGCCCAGGGTCACCGGTTCCCTCCTCCTAGCATTGCAGCGCCCTCCTCTGAGACTTACCCGCGGCGGGGGCACCGACTCCTGGGCGCTCTGCGCCTCTTTGTCCTCGCAGGTGAACTGGCTGAAAACGCAGCAGCCGGCATCAGTGGCACCAGAGGAAGGTTTGAAACAGGGGAGTCGGTCACGGAAACGAGTCCTTCTCTGCCTCCCCTCCCCTGTGAATACTATTGGCAGGGGAGGTGGCACCAGCCAAGCGCCGCCTCCGAGGGGCGGTCACCCGCAGCAGGCGCACGCCTCTAGGAGAAGGGAAACCGACAAGCTTTGAAATTTGTGAATGGAGCACGCGGCCAGCGAGTGGTCGAGGTGTGACCAGAGGCCCACACACCAACTGCTGACCCCCTGGCCCCAGGATCATCTTGTGACAGCTGCAAGACGCGGCTTTTCTCTTTCATTGCCCAAGCTTTTGTGAAATTTAGTTAGGTGATCAGTTAAAGATCACCTTCTGTATATTTTATTTTTTTCTAAAGCCATCATGAATAAACCAGTGCTGCGGTTCCTCTGGGGGGCAGCCAGGCTGGTTAAATGAATCAGAAAGCCCTCGGAGATGGTGTGCCCCCCTCTGTCCATCAGCTCCTGGACAATTATTCAAGGCCCAGCTGCGGGGAAAACAGATGGTGAGTGCGCGTTAGTGATGTGGATTTGGTCGCCCGTGCGCCGCCGCCCCCAGCCACGAGCAGCCAGCCCATGAAATGCTCCACACAAGAGCGCGTTTGGGCAGGGGCGCCATTTGCAAGCCAGATGCCGGCAATTTTCAGAGCCAGCTAAGGCGTCCATAAAAGGAAGGAAGGCAAATATTCTTACGCAGAAGTAACATTTACACAGATCCTTGTTTGGGCTCAGGCAAAGTGGCGCAGGAGTTTAACTTTTTGGAGTGGTGAATTAAACTGTTCTTTCGTGGGTTTGGCACCGTGCAATGGAGACGGACACAGACACCACCACTCCCATGCACACACGGACACCACCACTCCCATGCACACACGGACACCACCACTCCCATGCACACACGGACACCACCACTGCCATGCACACACGGACACCACCACTGCCGTGCACACACAGACACCACCACTGCCATGCACACACAGACAACACCACTGCCATACACACACGGACACCACCACTGCCATGCACACACGGACACCACCACTGCCATGCACACACGGACACCACCACTGCCATGCACACACGGACACCACCACTGCCATGCACACACGGACACCACCACTCCCATGCACAAACGGACACCACCACTCCCATGCACAAACGGACACCACCACTCCCATGCACACACGGACACCACCACTGCCATGCATACACGGACAACACCCGTGCTTAATTTGTAAAAAAAAAATGCCAGGGCTTTCATTTGTAAAAAATTAAGTGAAAGGGCACTCGTCAGGAGGCTACTGTAGTTTGGCATACACATTACGCGACTTTGAGCTATTGGCATTGTAAATGACAATGACTTTTATTTATGTTTTGGTTTTTAAAACATAAATAAAAGACCTTGTCATTTACAATGTCAAGACCTTAAACTCGCGTTCATTTACAATGCTAATAGCTCTAACTTTTGCAATGCCGAGACCGTTGCATTGTAAATGCTTGTTTTACATAAGTCGGTGGTAACCTGCTCTCCAACGGCATGGTTAATAACGTTTGAATTCTAAGCTAATATACTGACATGCTAAGTCTTGCAATGCATCTCCGCCTGCTTCCTGGTGCCTACAGCTTGAAGTCAGAACTCGATGGTCCAGCCACCAGTCTGTGTGTCTGACCCGACCCCTGTATGAATACAAATCCCTTGTATACCTTACCTAGGCATGGTGTTCATTAGAGCAGGAAGAGTTGGCTGATGAGTTGGCTGCTGCTTACTCCTGTATCATTGCACAGGATACTTTACCAATGCTTCTTCTTCAAAGAGGGCATGTGGAAACTTACTGCTACTTTCCTTCCTTCTTGCTTTGAAACGTTCTGTACCTGTTCCTTCAGCTGCTACGTTTACAAACAAGAAAATAAAAATGTTCCTTCTTATTAGCAGGAGTTTCAAGATAGAGCGCAATCCAAGCAAATGTTTTTTAGCTGTAAAAATAAGTCAAGTTGGCTTCTTATCGGCTTTCTGAGCTCACACAGCATCTGAATACTACCACGCGGCAATACAAACGGTTGTCCGTCTGTCCGTCCGTCTGTCTCATACAAATTGCAGTGCAGGAAGTTAATGCTAATTGAAGATGCAAGGGCAACATAAATAAAACTTTAAATACAGTGCCATAATAAAGTAGCCAATGTTACTTATTACTCAGGGTACTAATCATACAGACTGAGGCTTCAGACAGGTACATGTCAAGTTACAAAAATTGCCAGGATGGTTGTTTCCACATTGCCAGGATAGTTTCCAGACTGCCCTTACATGTTAGGTCCCATTGGCTCGTCATCTTCTACGCAGCTTCAGTATGCACAAAGAACATGGCAATGGCAGTATATCCCTTGACCCTCATGTAAAGAAGGAATTGCCATGACAGCTTTCATAGGGCACTCTTTCAACACACAAAATTGTAGGGAAGTGGGTTTCTGTTGCTGTAACCCCCCCACTTTTTTCCAGATACATAATGCATTTTTCCTTGGTGTGTACTGGGTCCCTGCCAATCGGGTACCCAGGGCCTGTGTTCTTTCCCTAAAACCTGCACTAAAGCCTAAACCCAATTGGCATCTCTGGCCACAGGTAAGCCCCTGGTAAATGGTACCGTAGGTACCCAGGGCACTGTGACCAGAGAAGACCCCTAAGGGCTGCAGCACTCATTGTGCCACCCTTAGGGGCCCTGTACTCTGACGCACATACACTGCCCTGGCAGGCTGAGTGTCTTGGTACAAAAATAAACAGAGTCGACATGGCACACATCCCTGTGTGCCATTCCCACAAACACTGCCCTAGCATACATCAGTCACCTCTCTAGCTGGGTGCATTATTCCAGTGGTGTGGGCACAGGTGAATGAGCCCTATGCCCCTAAAGTACCCAGGGCCATTCCTGGGCACTGTAAGTGCAGTGATGCCATTACGAGTATATGGTGCTGGGAGGTTGTCATTACGAACTCCACAGCACCATAATAGCTGCACTGAAGACCGAGAAGTCTGGTATCAAACTTCTCAGGACATTAAACTCACACTGATGCCAGTGTGGGATTTCATGTAAAAAGCACTACAGAGGACATCTTAGAGATACCCCTGAAACCTGATCAACTACCAGTGTCCTGACTGAGAGGCTGCCTAGGCTTCCACACAGCAGACATGTTGCTGGGCCCCTGGGTAGAGAGCCATCCGCTCTCCTGGGCCTGCAACAATGCACATCCTGGGACGAGGTGATAGGTCTCCCCCAGGATGGGCAGGGGGAGCTTCAAAGGCATGCCACATTTGTGAGATTATCCAGACCCCTTGCTGTACTCAACAACTGGCCCCCACTGGTTCTGACCCCACTCTGGCGGGAAGAAAGGCGGGAAAAACAAAGGAAGGGAAGGGGGTATGCCAGCCTCTGTCAACCCCAACCCTCAGGTGGGGGAGGCGAGGTGAAGCACAACTCGGGCTCCTGCCATCTTGAGGATGGGGACCCCTACCCAATCATAGCTAGGCCCCTGCCCCCTCCCACAGCAGAGGAGCAGGATAGGGGGTATATTCACCCCAGGATAGGGACCTATTGGGCCCTGCACTTGCCCTACCTGTAACACCCCTAAATGTAGTATTTAGGGGCACCTTGAACCTTCCTTCCTCAGATCCCAATTTGAAAACAAGAAAGAAGATCAAGAAGAAGACCTGCCACGCAGCTGGTAACAAAAGGACGACACCAACCTACTTGGCCCAGCCCTACAGGTCTGTTGATCCTTGAACCTGCTCCTGCTAAATCCCGGCGTCTCCTGCAGACAGCAACCTTGAAAACCCCAGAGGACCTGCCTGCCTTGAACCTCTTAAAGACTGGTCGTCCCATGAGCAGTGGTTCGGCTCAAACAGCAATACCCCTGGTGCCAGACAGGAACCACGAATCCAGCACACTCTGCACCCGCCGAACCCAGCCTGTGCCTGAGTGGACAAAGACCCTGAGGACATCCCCCCGGCGATTGTGACCTGGAATCCAGTGCCCAAGGACCCTCCTCGATGACCCAGACGACCCCTGCAGCCTCACAACAAGGGACCCCGCCCCAACCACGACCAGCAGAGGGTAAGATTTCCCGACGTCAAAAGACACCCCTGCAACCGGCACCCCACGGCCCCCTGTGCCCAACTCCTGGGTGCCTACCTATCCTCCAAGATCCTAACTTACCTCTCGAAGTGTTGGTCACTCCTGAAGAATCTCCGTCCCCGAGCCTGCAGCCTTTGTTCATCTCCCAAGATCTCCATTGAATAACATTGAGCTCCCGACGTTTCAAAAGCACCCTGCACCCAGCCGCCCGAGTGCCCCAAGCAGTGAAAACTTTGTCCTAACCTACTCCTCCATTTGCCCTGAGCAAGTGACCAGGAGCCCTGCTTCCACAACCCCGTGGCCTGCTTGCCAGCAGCCACCAACCGAAGGCCCCCTGCCTCTCATTGGAAAACATTGGGCCTAACTACCTCTGCACCCGGCTGCCCCAGTACCGCTGAGGGTGTACCAACTGTACCTACCTGACCCTGGGAGACCCCTGAGTCTATGCCCAGAACCTTAACTCTGCCAGTCGAATAATTACCCAAAAGCAGATAACTCACCTTTCTTCCCTAAGTTAACATGGACTGGTTTCACTCGAATATTCTTGTGTGTAGAGTTGTGAAAGTGTAAGATATTCATCTAAAATCAGCCGAACAACAAATTCAGATTTACTCACCTGTTATCATGAGAGAACCCAGTGCTGCATCTGTAAGCCCAGCACTAACTCTGAAAAGTAATTTTAACCGTACTTACCAGTAACTTGAATTTCCTTTCATAGGAATCCATTGTATGGTTTTCACCAGAAAAGTTTCTCAGTGTCGATTTTTAAAAACTACAAATATTCTTTTAAAAACGCCTCTATGACGTAAACACATTCTTTCAAGTGTTTACAGGAGGTTCACCAGGGCTGGATCCAGGATCCAACCCCGAGTAAGAAAAAGTAAGGATAAAACAACTTACCTGCTAAGTGAATTTCCTCCTATAGGATAACATTGGTGATTCTATGTGAAAACATTTAGAAGTGTCAACTTTTAAAATACAATAATATTCAATAAAAATCACTACTGTAACCAAAACGCTTTTACTTAACTGTTTATAGGAGATGTCCCAGGACTGAATCTAGGATCCAGTCCTGTGGTTAGAAAAGTAATCTATAAAGTAACTAATTGCATTTATCTAGAAATTCCCATTGAGCTCAATGTTGCGTCGTTTAAAATTGCGTTGCCTATTCCAACAACTGTAACTATTGTAATCAAAAAGTCTATTGCCTATTTGGAAAGTATTTAACTAAAGTAACTCATTCTGAGAAAGTATATTTTGATACCTTGTTGGCTCTAAAAATAAAGAAAAACGGAAGGTGGTGATGGACGGAGCGTTGACAATACACTCACCCCCAGTCAACTGATCTGGGTTTAATCCATCACCGTTCTTTAGCTCACTCCGCCACCCCAGTTCAGACATATGCAAATCAGTCTGACCCTGTGCCTCATGGGAACAGTCCAGCCCGAAATGCCAAGCCATGTCTTCCCTGGACCGGAATCAAGCTTCCCAGGACCGGTTTCTGGCATTACAGCCGTCTTCAGCCGGGCTTGCTTGACTCCAGTGGCAAAGTGAGCAAGGGACTCACGTCTGAGCATACCCTGCCAACTTAGGGCGATCAAAGAAAAACCGAAGGTGGTGATGGACGGAGCGTTGACAATACAACACTCACCCCCAGTCAACTGATCTGGGTTTAATCCATCACCGTTCTTTAGCTCACTCCGCCACCCTAGTTCAGACATGGCCATATGCAAATCAGTCTGACCCTGGGCCTCATGGGAACAGTCCAGCCCGAAATGCCAAGCCATGTCTTCCCTGGACCGGAATCAAGCTTCCCAGGACCGGTTTCTGGCATTACAGCCGTCTTCAGCCGGGCTTGCTTGACTCCAGTGGCAAAGTGAGCAAGGGACTCACGTCTGAGCATACCCTGCCAACTTAGGGCGATCAAAGAAAAACCGAAGGTGGTGATGGACGGAGCGTTGACAATACAACACTCACCCCCAGTCAACTGATCTGGGTTTAATCCATCACCGTTCTTTAGCTCACTCCGCCACCCTAGTTCAGACATGGCCATATGCAAATCAGTCTAACCCTGGGCCTCATGGGAACAGTCCAGCCCGAAATGCCAAGCCATGTCTTCCCTGGACCGGAATCAAGCTTCCCAGGACCGGTTTCTGGCATTACAGCCGTCTTCAGCCGGGCTTGCTTGACTCCAGTGGCAAAGTGAGCAAGGGACTCACGTCTGAGCATACCCTGCCAACTTAGGGCGAACAAAGAAAAACCGAAGGTGGTGATGGACGGAGCGTTGACAATACAAACACTCACCCCCAGTCAACTGATCTGGGTTTAATCCATCACCGTTCTTTAGCTCACTCCGCCACCCCAGTTCAGACATGGCCATATGCAAATCAGTCTGACCCTGTGCCTCATGGGAACAGTCCAGCCCGAAATGCCAAGCCATGTCTTCCCTGGACCGGAATCAAGCTTCCCAGGACCGGTTTCTGGCATTACAGCCGTCTTCAGCCGGGCTTGCTTAACTCCAGTGGCAAAGTGAGCAAGGGACTCACGTCTGAGCATACCCTGCCAACTTAGGGAGAACAAAGAAAAACCGAAGGTGGTGATAGACAGAGCGTTGACAATACAAACACTCACCCCCCAGTCAACTGATCTGGGTTTAATCCATCACCGTTCTTTAGCTCACTCCGCCACCCCAGTTCAGACATGGCCATATGCAAATCAGTCTGACCCTGTGCCTCATGGGAACAGCCCAGTCCGAAATGCCAAGCCATGTCTTCCCTGGACCGGAATCAAGCTTCCCAGGACCGGTTTCTGGCATTACAGCCGTCTTCAGCCGGGCTTGCTTGACTCCAGTGGCAAAGTGAGCAAGGGACTCGCGTCTGAGCATACCCTGCCAACTTAGGGCGAACAAAGAAAAACCAAAGGTGGTGATGGACGGAGCGTTGACAATACAAACACTCACCCCCAGTCAACTGATCTGGGTTTAATCCATCACCGTTCTTTAGCTCACTCCGCCACCCCAGTTCTGACATGGCCATATGCAAATCAGTCTGACCCTGTGCCTCATGGGAACAGTCCAGCCCGAAATGCCAAGCCATGTCTTCCCTGGACCGGAATCAAGCTTCCCAGGACCGGTTTCTGGCATTACAGCCGTCTTCAGCCGGGCTTGCTTGACTCCAGTGGCAAAGTGAGCAAGTGAAGGCTGAAACCGGTCCTTGGATGCTTGATTCCGGTCTGGGAAAGACATGGCTTGGTAGTACGGACTGGACTGTTCCCATGAGGCACAGGGTCAGAGCTGATTTGCTTATAGCCAGTGTCTAACCCAGGGTGGTGTGGAGTGCAAAAAAACGATGGATTCAGGCCCAGATCCTTGTACTGGGATGAATATATGACATTGTTCTACATTCTGTCCATCAACTGTGTTTTTTGCAATTTTCACCCCGAGTGGGCTGGGTATGCTCAGACGTGAGTCCCAGGCTCTCCACACCACTGGAGTCAAGCTATCCAGGCTGATGAAGGCTGATAGCCAGAAACAGGTCCTTGGATGTTTGATTCCGGTCTGGGAAAGACATGGCTTGGTAGTTCGGACTGGACTGTTCCCATGAGGCACAGGGTCAGAGCTGATTTGCATATAGCCAGTGTCTAACCCAGGGTAGTGTGGAGTGCAAAAAAACGTTGGATTCAGGCCCAGATCCTTGTACTGGGATGAATGTATGACATTGTTCTACATTCTGTCCATCAACTGTGTTTTTTGCAGTTTTTGGCTCTAAAAATAAAACAACTATTTATTTTGATAAAAAACAATTGGCCTAGAGTTCAGTTCTTGAGTGTGTGAGACCATTTGCTGACTGAGTGTGTACAACAAATGCTTTACACTGTCCTTTGATACTGCCGTACTGCTCAACCAAGCTACCACTTTAGAGAGTAAGGTCATATCTAACTTTAGCCTCTGCCAAACCTATGGGAACTGTGAACTCTGTACACACTGTACCTTCCTTTGGTCCACTATAAACAGAGCCACTTTCTTACAAAAATCAGGAGGAGAATCATCAAAAGTTGTATTTAAATGTGTTTAATGTTACTGGTCCAATGTGCCTTGAAATGCACTATTTGCCACAATATTAGGAAAAAGTTCTTAGGGGACGTATAAATGGTATTTAGCTTAGATCTTATTGTGATCAATGTCACTGACTGAAAGTGCCTTGTACAGCACTTGACACTCATGCTCCAAAAATTATTTGGAAATCAATTCCATTTACTTGTGGCCACTGCCCACTATCCCAATTATCTCAAAAATACACAAATAAATGAATTGTATGCTAATCATCCCTGCCCCCCAACCCTAATTTTATGTTTTTAAGATTGCAGGAGCCCAGTACCACACAATACCTACTCCTGGCTAGCGTTCCTGGGTCCCAACAGGAGCAAACCGAGACCTATAGTTGTAAAGTAATCAATCGTGCCGTTCAATGCAAGCGCTGCATATCTAAAGTTACCCAGTGACAGCCAAAGGTATGAGAGATACTCCTCTGAGCTGAACCAGGATGTGATTGGCAAAGTGACGTCTCAAGCCAATTGAAAGATGGCGGTTAAAAAAATGGCTGAAGAGGACGCAACCAAAGCCCAGTTTCAGTATATTGTAAGAAAAATGTCTACTTGACAGCTGTGCTGGGAACCCAGACCTTAGAAGGAAAAAATGTACAATGAAAGTGCTGTTTGTGTGTGCAGTAACTGAGTATCACAAGGTAGATGGTGGGGACTGAAGTCTGCGATGATAAAGCCACTTCATTGAGCAAGGTTTCTACCCACTGTCTCTGAGAAAGGGAGGTAGAATGGCCCCCACCACTGACAGCCCCTTAAATCTGAGTTGCTGCTGAAACCAAACATGGAAGTGAGCTGTTGAGGACTGCCACAGCCATAGGGCTTTGGGTATAAGGTACAGGAGTGAAAAAATCTCAAAACATCTATTCTGCCTCTCGTGTGTGTTTGTTACAAACCAGGGACACTCTCACGACTTTCTGACTTTCTTTCTGTCTGGAGGAAACCAGCTTTCTTCAGAATGTTGCCAGGGTTAAATGGATAATTCCGGTTAGCCGCAATCTAGGAACCAGGCAGCATTCAGAAGCTTACAGGATTCTTTGAACTGATAAAAGCCAATGGTGAGCCCTGGGGAAAGCAAAGTCGCAGACTAGTCTTCCCCCGAGGTCTTTTGCGCAAGGAGGGCCAGGCTGGGGTCAGGGGGTGGAGTTTGGGGGTGGGTATAAGAATGCAGGTGAGGAAGGTGACTTTCTCTTCCTGCATTCTGGCACCGTCGGGTAAGGACAAGTGTGAAAAGGCCACCCACCCACCCTACAGTTATTAGGGTACGGGAGTAGGGTTGGCGGAGCGTGCCAGTTTAGGACGGGCTGCAGGATTGGCGGTACTTGGGAGGGGTGGGGGAGTGAATAGCGGGCGCACCCATCCCTCGGGGGGGGGGGGGAAGAGTGAATGATGGGGGCTGGCTGGAGGCATGAGTGTAATGCCAGGTGATACCAGGGAGGATGCTAGGAGTGATCTGAAGAAATGGTTGAAAAACGGAATGGGTCATGGACTAGAATGTGAGGTGAGTTTGGAGTGGGTGAAGGGAGTGCATGGATGAAGAGCTGATGTTGGGGATTCTTATTGGTTAATTGTTATTGGGTTTTTGATCATGTTGTACAGCCTGGTCCTAATAAATGACCTTTTACGCTTAAGACATCAGCGTGGTCTGTTTATTGCACGATACATTGTTTTTTCCATTTCTAGGTTTCTATATTTTATCTGGTGAATTCGGCATAAACTTAGTTCCCTTGCAACCATCTCAGGTGACATAGAGGCTGAGGTGCCCATCACTAACTAGGAATTGTTGTCATGTTCATAAGGCTCTGTGCCGTTGTTCAGGCCCTCCCCCTTTTCCAGTTAAATTCGCACTTTGTGAATGCGGGGTTAACTCTGCACAATCCTTATTTTTTTGCACAGCCTTTTAAATGATGTTCATTTATGGCTGTAGGCCGAAAAAAAGATTTGATGAATGGTACCATTGCAGCGTAAGTCAGGAGATGTTTAAAAGATTCATGCAGGTTTGCCCAGTGATTGTGAATTAAAGTCTTTGCAATCATGTTTTGCGTTAAATGATTAATAAAAGGGCCTTTATATGAGTGATAGCCTCTAAATTAGTAGGGTAGACAAATAGACCAATCCCTATAAATCTAATTCTAGCTGATATACAATATTTTATCAACCTTGCTTGATATGTTTAATATGCAGTTGACACTCATTGAAAATGGTTGCTAATGCTACCTAGTACAAATGAGGGACTGCAATCGAATATCGTTAGATTTTTTGGGTGCAAAGCATCATATGTGGATGAGTAGATGGCACAGCTGATTGTCCACTTGGATGATAAGCTACTGGGCTCCTTTCTCCAACTTCAAAACTAGATGAAGGTCCTCCTGAAGGGAATGGGACACAATTATCTGAAGTTAAATGCCAGCAAGATGGAGAATGTACTTACTGGCTAAAAAAAAGACCACTACCCAAGGTACAATGCTTAGGTGTTATTTTGCAACATGACCTTTCTACGATCTCTCAGATTAGTGTGCTCTGCAGTGCAGACTTTTATGTCTTCCTTCTTCTAAGTGGGATAGAACGATATAACCCAGAAAACTCCCATTCCCCTTTGTAGCACCTTGTGTTTTGTCCAAGTCATAACACGTTAACAGCCTTCTAGCTAAGGCCTTGATAAAGCTGCAGCAGGTAGGAAGTACGGCTGTTAGGTTGAATTGTGATCAGCATATACCAAGTTGTTTAAGTCCCTTGGATAAATCAGGAATGTGTTGGAGGAAGATCATTCTTTGTTTGAGGACCCAGACTCTGGTACACACTTCCATCGCTGATCTGAAAGATTGACAGTTTTCTTATTCGTGATGCTGCCACCGCTGAGTGACAATGGTCTGTTTACCTATATGGTTTATTTGAGCTGCTATGCCTGCCTAACAGTGTGATCTACTTAGTAGGAGTAGTGGTGCAGCTGATGTCACCACCAAGAGCCACAATTCTCTTTCTTCTCATGGTGATGTGATATTGCAGACTATAGTCATCACTGAGTGCAAATGTGTCCTTTTGAATTCTATGCATTTGGTTACCTTCAACAGTTTATGACCGTGTGTGTCGGTATCTATGAAAGTGATTTGGTGAAGCTACAGGTGATCAGCATATAATATTACAATGTTTATTATATTGTCTGTTGTATTGCTTGGTGTTGTTGATGTCCTGTTTCTTAGACTGATTTCTTAAGTCATCAAAGTCTAGTGTCTGTCAATTTTTAGGGTATACATTTTTAGTGCAGGCTGTGTTGTCATTGTGTGGCATAATGCAGGACTTCATTTGTAAATCAATGAGTGCATGTGCCACATCACTGCTGAGAAGCATATAGCTAGTGCTATTAAATGCATGGATGCGAAAGAATAAGGCTGTGTATTGGTCACCTCCTTAATCCACTATTCAGCATTGCTTGCTCCTTCATCTCACTCTAACAGGTTTCTGACTTCTTTCTTGTGATGGTACTTTCGTCTCGTTTTCTCTTCCTCCTTCTTTCCTCTTAGTGTGTTGTTTCCCCGCTTGATCTCCGTAAATGTCTGATGAAGAAAAATGAGTGCATGTCCACAAAAATGAGTGCCGGTGGGCCCCACCAACAACCACCGATGCAAATTAAGCACTGGTTATGTTATGTAAACTGGGATAATCTGTGACTCTGTTCAGTTCATTTAAGGTGATGTCTGTTTAGCATCTTCCATGTCATCACTGGGGATGCAATATGTCATGTTTATCTGCACAGTGGTTCAGGTGATTAATTAATTGTGGGACATTTGAATCTATTTCCTTACTGTCAAGTCAAGTCAAAAAGGCTTTATTTCGATAAAAATCTTACTGTTTTGGTGGTGTGACCTGGCTGTTAAAACCGTGGTTCGACCTACCAAGAGACATCATCACTGTGAGACAGACTGATCTGTTTGTTAGGATGCTACTAGCATGTGATGGTGCAAGAAGACTATAAGTCTGTAACAAGAATGTTGGAAGGACAGATAGTTAATTATGGTCTAGTTGAGCATCTCACATCCATCCATCAAAACACATATACAATATATGGCTACCACGTCTCTCCCAACAACATTAGCCATCAACGCACTATACTCAAAAACAACAGATGGTATCAAACAAACACCTTGCCTATGCACCTAGCACCACATAGACCTGTCACATTGTCTACCGGCTCGCTTTGTACAACACTAGCTGCCACAGTATTACCCATACTGATCAAACAAAATAATCAGATAGAACATCTTGCATACCCCTAATCAAAACAGTGATAGTACATATGTTTGGATGAACCATTGCTTTTAACTGCACAAGCCACTATGAAATGCCACATAGCAGCTCCTCAGAACATAATAAAGTTTTCACTCTGAAACGTTAGACATAATGTCTCATATGCTTCAAAACTAGCACCATTTTCTTTTCTTTTTTGCAGTTTTTCTGTAAAACAAACTTGGGACGAGGGCATTGGAGCAATTTACATGAGCACTAGATTACACCACAAAAGGTCAGATTACTTCTTTTTTAAGGCACAGGGAAATTAAATGATTCGCCCAGAATCACAGGATGTTGAGCGAGTTGACTCTGGGCCTAGTTTCAAAGTCGGCATCTCTGGCCATTATTAGGCCACGTATTTTCAAGATGGTAATCTACCATGGCATACCATTTTTGTGAACCACTAAAGGAGCAACCTCAGCACATGCAGATGGTACACATTGGGCCGATTATGTCACACATTTTCAATCTAGGTCAAGGCAGCAGCAGGTAGCATTGTCATATAGCGATTACCTTTAGCGACCGGTGGGATATTCCCTCACCCCTAAGGCTCCTTGACAAATGGCTATTCTTCTCTCACACTAAACTCTTAAACTCCTACCTCAATGGCATTAGACATTACTAACCACCCATTGACATGACCACTTCTAGGGCACCTTCAATTGAACCCAATACTTTACATTTGATTGTTGTGTAACTCACCAATGTATATTTGGCAATCACTACGCTGTATATCCTGTATAACAGCATCTGTTTATTATTGTGTGCAACTTCAGACTTTTGCTGCCAAGGTCCAAATGTTTTATGAGCTTTAATCTTAATGACCGTCCACATTATGAACCAAATATTCACATAGTTAACTTTTATCTTATCTTACAGGCACTTATATCTATCTTCTTTTTGTCAAACGTGCTTCCCTGCAGCATGTGGAACACCCATTCTTTGTATTTTGAAGTGTGTGTTCTTTATCAAAGCATGAATTAATATTGAAGGGAGATGGGAGCACACTGCTTCATCTCACAGCACAGTTCACCACTTAGCATCACGGCGAATGGAGTTCAGTTTAAATGCTTACTTGAATTTTTGTTGAAGTGTTTCACCAAAGTTGGTGCAGGTTAGTGCTGTGAATCTCTAGACACATGTATTTCTGGATCTTATCCTTCATCAGTATAGATGACAAGCCTTTACAATGCAACGGTCTCGCCGTTGCAAAAGTTAGAGCTATTGGCATTGTAAATGAGAATTTTTTTATTTATGTGTTGGTTTTGAAAACAGATAAATGGCATTGTTATTTACAATGCCAATAGCTTAATATTGCAAATGCGAGAATGTATAGTGCACTAAGAGGGAGAGTAAGAGGGGCAGTGAGAAAGTAGTGTGCGTTGAGTGAGGAGGTATTGTGCACTGAGGGAAGCTGTGAGGAGGTATTGTGCATTGAGGGGGCAGTAAGGATGAGCAAACCCCTTCCTCGCATCTCGGCATGTTGGCATCTAGATAGAGGCGTAGCTGTATCTTGTCGCATTCTGCAGGGGACCTCATCATTTTGTGTTATGACACTCTCTGTGTGTGCGTCTCTTTGGCTCTCTACTCCCCCCCCCCCCCCATGTCACGCGTGACACCTTCAGCACGTGCACTCGGAGAGCTGAAGCGACGCTTCCAATGAGAAAGTGAAAGGTCATGATCTCCGAAATGCGGTAAAATGCCGAGTGACCGCCTAGATGTGGAAAAGTGGCGTCCGGCGGACTTGGAGTAATCTAGGCAATGCTGATCACAGCACGCACGGCGTGTGCCACAGACGCCTCTTCATTCACTCATGCATTCTGGTCGCGCGGGCCTGAGTCTCCAAGATACCCTAGATTAGAAGGACAGGTGTCACCTGAGCCTCACGGTACTGCTAAGTCATCTTCTTCGAGGGACGTCTCATTCCGTACCGCTCGATGCCTAAAAGAAGCGTGCCCCAAAAACGTGTTCCTCATCGCCGGAACTCCAAAGTATTCTAAGATCAAATACCCCTTTCGGATGACCAAACCCCTTCATCGCAGTTTGCAGATCCAGGGGTTTAAGGAGCCCCCACTCCGCCCATTAAGTGGCTGTTTTGCTAGCATACCGTGGACGGTATTACTAGCATACCAAGGTGACACTCACCCCCCTCCCCGACCGCGCAGCCACAAGGCCTCTGGGCAAATAAGTAAACAAGCGCTCGCCATGACACAGCCTTTTGTCTTTTAGCCCTGTCCCTTTCAGACTGACTTCCTGCTGACGTAAAAAGGTTCCTTATCTTCTTTATGAGTCCATCGGTTTCGCCCCATAAAGAAGATAAGAAACAACTTACGCCAGCAGTAAGTCAAGTAAGCGAGTCTGAAAAGGACGGGGCTTAAAGAGAAAGAAGAACGTCACTAGTACCTCTTCTCCAATGGCTGGCCACCGTTTAGTATGAACAGTGACGCCAGGCAATGAAAAAGAGGGGCGGGGCTTAACCTCGCTAGTGAAAAATACTCTACCTCATTAAATCTCGCCAGCTCGACTGCGCATGTGCGCAGTCTTTCGCAGGCCGAGACCTAAAAATGAAAATCATCCGGGGTTGCTGAGAAAGCTGCCACAATCCGCTTAGGTGTCTGTAACACTCCCTGGCGCACAGGTGTATCTCCAAGAGCTCATCAGTTCAGTGGCTCATGGGAGCCTCTTTAAACTGAAGGGGGGTGGAAGCACAGTGCTTCACCTCCCAGCATAGTTCGCCCCTTAGCATCATGGTAAATGCAGTTCAGTTTCAATGCTTATTTACATTTTTGCTGAAGTGTTTCACCAAAGTTGGTGCAGGTTGGTGCTGTGAATCTCTAGCTTTCTCAGCAAACCCAGCTGAATTTCGTTTTTATCTCTACTGATGAAGGATAACATCAAGAAACACATGTGTCTAGAGATTTGATTTCCGAGGGTTGCAGTTACTCTCAGTTTCAACTTGTAGATATAAACGTTTGCATTCTGCAAAGTCAAGTATTAACGTGTGTATACACTGATTGGCCTAAAAAAGATTAAATTGTGAGCTACCTTGCAAGTCCCCGAGGATGAAAGACCTGTGTCGGAAAATTTTGCCTACAGAGCATTATAACTAAGAGCCCTCAGAAGGCTTAACATTTCGTCATTGACCAAACATTGTATGACACATACATTTATCTCAGCCATTCACCATTCTGACTTTTTCAGTGACTCCAAACTTTGAACCTTACAGCTGGCTAACAAATATTGAATTCACAGACCACCTTAGATTAAAATTCAATCATACTTTGCGCTCAGCAGCATCTCTGTTTTGCCCATTCATATTTTATGGAAGGTTTTCAAATCAATGATTAGGGGAAGGACAATAGGACACCTTGATTTTAAAAATAAACTAATAAGGCTGAAATGTTAACTGGAAATCAATATTATTAAACTAGAGATGAACTATTTCTCCCTAACGAATTCTCACTTCTTCTGCAGTTAGATGTCTCGAGAGAATTACTTTAAAAACTCTACCGAGATACAGGCATGACTGACATGGATAGCATCTCAGACTATAGTCTATATATTGAGGGACAAAACTGGCAAGTTACTCCATTGGTAAGCCCAGAGGAACAACACCACTAAAAAAAAAAAACATGGATCTGTGATACAGATGGGAAACTAAGATCAGATGAATTTAAAATTGTGTCAATTTTTGTGAATGCCACCTCCACAGCTCGGGAGACGGCAAGTCTTCTATGTTTTACTCTCGGATTACAGCTGTAAAACATTGATATATACCATAATGAATTGCTATTTGGAAGAGAGGCCCTGAATCTGCCCCTTCCAAAAAGGGATCTGTTATCCCTTTCTAAAGCCATTTTACAATTCAGAAACAAGACTGAATCGCAAATTGGGTTTAGTGGATTAAAAATAGAGATGTTGTTGTAAACCCTCTTATTAACGATTTGAAGGCTATGAGACTTCAAAATGGCTTTGTACTTGGGCACTTGGGTCTTTGGATTATGCCTTCCTGTGGCGACAGGTCCTTCTGTGCCTTAAAGTCCGGCCTCACTTAATTTCCTACATTAACCCACTCTATTATCGTCCAATTGAAAAGGTCTGAGATGTCTCCCCTTATCAATATCAAGAGAGGAGGATGCCCCCTCTCCCTTTTTTTTCCGTTAGAGATGGATCTGTTGGCGGATTGGATGGGGAGAGATGGCCTATTGTAGGGATTCCAGTGGAGGGAGCGGATTGAGGATTGCCTATCCCTTTAAACTGTATCCCAGATGGATGGCAGATTTGTTTATGCAGATGCTAGATGAATATGGTAAGGCATCTGGGATCTGCATGAAATGGGAAAAGTCAACCCGGTTCCTCTTCGAGGGGAACCTGCTGGGTGACGTTGGGGTAATGCGCAGATGATTATGGCCTTGGAAATTAAATAATTTGGAATTAATTTGTCCTTGGACGCCATAATATGGTGGGAACTGAACTTGCCCTCCCTAATATAGGGAATTTTGAAAGATGCACACACCTGAAGCAAGCTACGCCTTAATACACTTGGTGGAGTAGGGGGTTGCACAGTACGATGGGTTGAACGTGATGTGCCTCATCTATATCTGGACTATGGAATTGGACATAATTCCAAACCACTTCAGCACCAAGAGCAACTCACTAGGTACCCAGCACAGCTCTTCCAGTAAAGCCATCATATATAGTTGAAGAGCTCCAAAAATTCCCATATTTGGGGCTTCTCAAGTCCTGAACTTGAATTACAAATAAAACTCCTATGTCTTCCATTACAACGTCAGAGAATCATGGAGCACGGGACTAAGTCGGAGCACATTGTCCTTAATTATTTTGAATATGTCTGTGTTCAGGCTGTCGCCAGTCTCCTTAAACATATTTTACTATGATGTTAGTGTCTCCGTCAAAGTGTTATTTATTTTCAAGTGATGCCTTTGGCTGGATATTCATATCCATTGTATGAAATAATTCGAAGTCAAAGATGGTTTGGAGGCAAACCTTCCATCTCAGCCCAACTAGCCAGCTCGCTTCCGCCCATAGGGAGCTCATTTAGTCGCGCCTATAATACTGCTATATCTTTTCCTCAATATTACAGATCTAGTAGAAGGCTCTAGCCGACGGTGGATGTATGTGAAATACTTCGTCCTTAAACGTATTGGTATACCAGTCTGAATGTAGAGTTGCAGGCAGTCAGCCATGAATTAACAAAGTCAGTGGTGCAGAAGGCTCCCACTGCTGTTACCAGCTGCTATGAAGATGCCGAGCCACAGCAGTTCAAGATCAAGTGAGCCATAAGGATAACTTCCCTTATGAAAACAGCACCCAACACCTGCAGCCTTGGCAGGAGGCTTTATTCAGCGAGTTAGAGAAAGTAAGAGGTACAAAACCCAGTCTTTGCTTGAGGCAAAACACTGCTGTTATAGTCGCTACTCGATAAACTGTGAATCCCCAGGTGCAGTGATGGGCAACAAAACCATTGAAGCAAATGTTTTTGGGAGCTAACACTTGTAGGAGGTGGGAAGAGCCAGAGGTACCATTCCAATAAGACTTTGTGAGGCCCAGCACGGAACAGGATGTCATTCTCCCTGCAAAAAAAAAAACAAAAAAAACAAAACCGATTGACATAAACAGGTAAATTGAAAAAAGGGCCAGCCAAATGTATGTCCAAGGGGGTATCAAAAAATGCTTTTTAAACAGGCTTGCATAAACTGCAAAACGAGAGGGTTTCTTTGAGGCAAGAGAAACAGAGTCAAAAGAAAATCTGGATTCCGTGGCTAAACGTGCTTGCAGGTCAGGTATGGACAAATCAGTGGGGTAGGCATAGTCTGTCTCATCAACGTTAGTTCCGGGTAAATTATTTAATAAAGGACTGGAAAGAGCAGGTAATTCGATGGCCACATCAGGTTCATTATTAGAAGCAGTGGGCATAACTGAATTTCTCACAATGGAAGGACAGGAAACAGCCGGTGTCATGCTAAGAGGAATCGGCCACTCTGTGTATCTTGACATTGTCAATTGAAATAAACCTGTTTTCCTTACGACCAGGAAGTGGTGGTAAAATGACTGTTCTTGTGCCCTTCACTCCAAGGACGGGAACCGGAGCTCGATAGGAAGGACCAAATTCTTTCTTGTTATCGATCTTCTCTCGAACCAGTTCGCCAACTTGGGGTAGCCAGCCAACTACCGGGATCTGCAACGCATCATCCGACGTGGAGGGCAAATGTTCCTTTGCAAGACTGTCTCTGGTCTTTTGTAGATTCTGTAAAACATTGCAATGTTAATCTGCGTCAAAGGAAGTGGCGCGAACCACACAGTCTAGACCGTCAAGGTCAGGGACGTACATCTTGATGCCAAAGAGCATTTCGTATGGGGTCCGCCCACCCAGAGACCTTCTAGGGAGATTATTAAGAGCACGCTGCACGCCATAGAGGTGAGCCAGCCAGTTTCTGCCAGTGCCTATAACTCGGGCTGTCAAAGATTGCTTTAAATCACGGTTCATTCGCTCAACTACACTGTCTCCCTCAGGTCTGTAGGGAGACGAAAACTTGACTTGGACCCCCAACGAAGTCATGGCATCCTTATACGCCTTAGAGGCGAAAGCCGGACCCTGATCCGAATGGAAGGTTCCACAGGCAAAAATCCCTATAAAGACACGCAAATCTCTAATGACAGTCCGTGAATCAGCGCTGCGATGTGGCCATACCCACACAAAGCGTGTGCATGAGTCAACTGCTACTAAGATGTACTTATACGCAGTATCAGATGAAAAAGGACCGCAGTGATCTAAATAAACACAACCTAGCGGTTTATTAGAAATGTACAACTGAGTCTGTGGCGGCCGCGTAGCAGTCGAAGGTTTAATCTGCTGGCATATGTCACAAAGAAGGACATAATCACGCGTCTGTTTGTACAGTCCCCGCCACCAGAAACGTTGTTGTAATTGAGTTACAGTGGCCGAGACGCCCGCATGCGCAGACGCCACACCTTCATGTGCCGCTGTAATCAAGTCTGCTCTGCGATCCGAGTTGGGAATCAGCCGTTCCCCAACGTCAGGAATTGTCACAAAAGGAACCTTTTCGGGACTTAAGTGGTATTTGTACTTCGAAGGGAATCCCGCAGGATGCTTACTTCCCTTCTCAGAGGCAGCAACTGCTGCCAAGATGTCGCTATCAATCTTGGTTTTTGACCTAGTAACCGCTGCAACTAAGAATGTAGATACTGCTGATTTCGCTGCTTCATCAGCAAGCGAGTTGCCAACAGCGTGAACTCCTACGCGCTGATGACCGAGAGTATGAATCACATAAACGAGAGGCAACATAGCCTTAAGCTCTGCCACTCGAACCCAGATCATTTTGTGTTTTATTGTGCTACCCTTGGAATCATGAAAATCATTTTGAATCCAAAAGAACAAGTTTTCATTGTAAGACTGGACACAGTAGTAAGAATCACTTACAATCAGAGTAGAAACACTTGGATCCGCGTACTCCAACGCTAGTAAGAGAGCACGAAGCTCCGCCAATTGTGCGGTGCAATCGCCCAGGGGCAACGTGTGCACTTCCCTGGATATGAACTCATCATTCAACATAGCACCGACCACAATGGCGCATGCGGAAACGTAGGCATGTTTAGAGCCATGCGCAACCTGCGCCGACCCATCAGTGTAAATGATGCAATGGAAGTCCTCCAAAGGTTGCATAGCCAGAGGAGCAGGATGAACAAATTCATACTGCAAGTACTCCTGCGACCGTAAGGAAGCGTAAAAAATAAACGTGACATCCGTGGATGTCAATGACGCAGCCCACTGAATCCACCGTGGGTGCAAAGCTTTTGAATTTGGTACACTGGCTTTTGTGACTGCCTCCAAATGAGGACAGGGTGTTACCACTAACATGCGCTTCCCCTGTGACAGAGCTCGTTCTTTAAGAATCGCCATCTGTACAGCAGTTAAAACTTTCTCCACAGTGGGAAACCGCAATTCAGCCGAAGTGTACAAGTGTGACTTGTAAGCAATAGGTACTGTGTCACCTTCATTAAAAGTCAGGTACATGAAACCCACCGCCCCTGGAATTATTCTTATCACCAGGTTGGTGTGATTATCACGGGTCAGTAAGTATTTAGAAGTGAGCAGATCAGCCTGCAAAGATTGCAAAATGGCCGAATGCTCAGGCAGCCAGCATGATTTTGAAAAAGTTGGTTGTATCAAAGCATACAAAGGCTTGATACGCTGGGCATATTCCGGAACATAAGTTCTGCCGAAATTCAAGAAGCCCAGCAAAGACTGTAATTTTTTCAGTGTTGTAGGAGCGCGCAACTGTGCGCATTTCTCCAGGAAGTGAGGAGCCAATCCTCGACCTTCATTGTTCAGCTCATAGCCGAGGAACAACACTGTGTGTTCCGCAATGTGCGATTTTGCAAAATTAAACTTGTAACCCATATCTGCAAAGTTACAAATTATTGAATTCACTCGACACAGATGCATCCAAATTTCGTCGTCTGTGAGATAAATGTCATCCACATAAGAACATGCATCTGGATCGATACTCTCCAATAGAGTGACTATTCTTGAGGTGAAGACTCCAGGACTATTTTTGTAGCCCATCGGGAGTCGCCAGAAGCGTTTTTGCACACCAGCGGACGTAAAACTTGTCCATTGGGAGCTGAAGCTATCCAGTCTGTGGGCATAAAAACCGTTGGATATGTCAAGCGTTGTCTTGAAACGCTTATGCACTAGACTATCCACTAGCGCAGAGCCGTGAGTATTCTGTACTGCACAGTTACGGCAATGCGAGTTCAAATGCCGGTAATCCAATACCAAACGATATGATCCGTCAGGCTTGGTCACAGTAAAAAGGGGATTATTCATCGGTGACACACACGTTTCAATAACTCCCTGATATTCCAATTGTTCAAGGATTTCTGCGACGGCAGCTTTAGCTTCACGCCGTATGGGATATTGAGGCTGAGGCTGCGGCTCAGACCGCAAAGGAATTTCGTGGCAAGGAGACAATTTATCCCAACCACATTGGTTGCGGTACAGAGCCGGCGCAAGAGCCCGAGCCCACTCTTCTGCAAAATGCTGCGCATGCTCAGTTGAGACAGTGTGCGTGAAACTGGGAAGGATTACCTCCTCCCCTCGCGGCGCTGCGAGCACAAAAGGTGGGGGCCAGTCAGCCTCAGAAAGCAAAATGTCGTACGTAGACGAAAGGTTCTCCCAAAATACCCCTCTGACAGTACGCTGTATGTCACCTTCAATTAACAGGACAATTTCAAAAAGTCTTTCAGGGGGAGCTAGTCTTGTATCGGCTGTTTCTATTACAACGAACACTTCAGTCGCTGTCACCCTCAGTAGTGGACGGAGCGCCTCTCTGACTATGGTTATCTCCGCCGCGCTGTCCAGCAAGGTCAGAGCCCACGTCAGATTCCGAAGCCGCGTTCTCACTATCTGTGGCATATCGATGCGCCGTTAAGGCTGCGACTTTCTTTTTCGCAAACTGCGGTCTCTTTGGCGTAGAATCCTCCTGCTTCCATGCGCCTTCTGTCTGGCGGGGCTGGCCACGTCCCTGTTGGCCACCACGTCCCCGTCCGCCTCCTCCTCCACCGGTCTTCTGGGCCGATGAGTCCTGAAAGGAACGAGGAGAGCTTTGATCAGAAACCTGAAATCGATCAGGTGATTTAATCATCGCGCGATCGCGCAAATCATAAACTTTCTCAGCTGGCGCAGGGACTTGTGTTGCAGGATAAGATTCCTGCGTTTGCTGCTGTTGCTTCCCCTGTTTCTGAGGCCAATTTTGTTTTTTGGACTTTGGTTGTACATCTGCCGTAGCAGATTGCACTTGTGGTTGTTTCTTCTCCTTAACCGCGAAGTACTTCAAACCCTTACTTGTGCGACCGATAGTTTTATAAGCGGCCACCACAATCTTCGCCAACTGGCGGGGCTTTTCGGCATCGGGTAACGCTGCCAGTGCATTAAAAACCTGGAAGTTCACTGCATCTCCCTTGATGTTGGAGAGTATGAGATCACTTACAATCTCAAAAGAACCACACAGGTGCATACCCAATTCAACCGCTGCCTCAGGACCGTGATCATCCTGAACACGTTTTATGATCGTAGGCAGTACAGCCATAGATGGGGTGCCGAAACACCTCGCATAAACAGCCGCAAAAGTCTTACCCCAACTTTCACAGTCAACGAGCTCGGGAGTGATATCCTTAGGTAAAGTAATCGTCAACATTCTATGTTTGTCAGCAGGAGAAGAATTGGGAAACACGGCTTCCAGTTGGTCAAATTTCTCGGCCAGCCAAAAAGGAAAATCATCTTTATTATCAGGGCGTTGACCAAAAACCGAATTTACCATAACTGGATTGAGCCGTAAACCACCACGTTCCGTTTGAGCGGCCGGACCCCCCGGGGGACCACCCGGGAGATGACGACCTATGTATTGCACTAGTGCACGAATCACGGAAATAGATACAACATGTAACCTGCGAATTTCCTGAAGGGTACAAGCGCCGTGATTCGGGTGCGGGGTAAAACCACCCAACGCAGGCCAGTTAGTACCTGGAATCGAGAGTGGACCTAACCTCGCAGCGGACAAAGAGTGGGGGAGGGCGCCATCAAACCAAACTCGATGCTGCCAATGATCAATCGGTATTTCCAGTGCCCTGTACGGTGTATATTCAGCCGGGACAGCCGAGGCGGTGTAGGAGTGGAACAAACCAGAAGTTGCGTCCACAGCCGGAAACGTAACCCAAGAGTAGAACAACTCGTAAGGGAACGCCGGATCTGCACACACCACGAAAATCACAGCCATCCCATCCACCGGGACTTGGTACGTCTGAAGATGGTTGCGCACCGCCACGCGACTATGCTGCGCAATGGCCACCGCCGCCATGACAACACTGGAAACAAGAAAATACAAAGAATACTTTGTAGCACAACTGGGTAGTAATTCAAAGAAACCGTTTAAGAAAGAATCAAGCTTGAATAAGACCTATTTCAAAAAATAGGTAGGTTTCACCGACACCCCGCTTTCCGGAAACGGAGGTGAAGGGGTTAAGGTATGAACGATATACTACTCGAGTGTCATGATATAAGACCACCGAAAACGTTGGGCGCCATGTCGCAGGGTTTCTGTTCTCACACAGAACTGTGCACAGAGGAGTGGAACCTCGGCGAATTAGGGTGTCCCAAAACTCACCTTAGTATCCAACTCACCCCTTACCGAGCTAGCTACAGTGTCTCATTGGACATATCAAACTCCCAATGTTTAGACAAACCAGAACATGAACTTACTGTACCTCAGGGTACGTGGAACTCATGAACACTCTTTCGTTATATCATCATTACAAACCAGAACATGGAGTAAAGAAGACACATGTGCATTTGAAATGTTTATTTACTAATGCCGTCTTCTCAGGCGCAGTATCTTAGATAATACAAGTATACTTATTATCAGTAGCAAAATTACCAGCATAGTTACTAAGACATAAAAAGCGAATGGTGACAGCATGTTAACATACTGTAATGAATAAGAGTTAACAACACTTATATCTCACACACCCTAACACATATATTATATTATTAGCTAAGAAGGTCTCTTTGGGTTGGTTTAGGGCGGGCCCATACCTTAGTGTCCTAGCATGAAGGAATCACATCAGCATACACCAGCTCTCTCTGCATGTGCACCGCATCAAGTGTGTTCTATGTGCCTCGTGCAAAGCAATATCAATCCCGCCTGAAGCCAGATTTGGCAAAGGCTGCACTTGTGTTATGACTATGAAGGCGTGGAGATCAGACCTCATAACAATTCCATATCGTGTTGTTCCTGAAACTTCAGCACTCTTCGTGCAGACATAGTTTATTAAGCAAAGCTGATATCAGAGCAATAACATATTATTCTCACATACACCACGGCAAACTACTAGGTTGAAAGCTAAGTCAACAATTAAGTGTCGTGTGCAGAAGTTGCAAGAAAGAAAAATGGGGTTTAAACCTCAAATGTACCTATGCTAACTTAACACGATATAAGGATATACAGGAGCTATATGACACCAGGTAGGGCTCATTTGATATCTCTACATTTGCTTTCATATCCAAATGTAGGCGATTTGGGGGTTTCCAGCAATCTCTCTTCTGTATTTCGGAGTATCCACATAATTGTGTCACAAGCCAATGATATGTGCAACTAGCGTGAGCTGAATTGCTTTTCATCTAGCTTTGCGTTATACAAAAGCCTCTACATACATACATAAAACATTGTCAAAGTGTACCATGAAAATGAAAATATACTGCATGTCGGTTTGGATTGAAACCTGACTTAAAAAAAACTTAAATGGAGAAGTAGGGTTTTTTTTTATAGCGCAAACTAGACCGGAAGATATCCGGTATCACAGCGCTTTACATGAGGACCAGTTTCGTTACACAAGACACATTCATTTTTGTTAGGCACCGGGAGATTAAGTTATTTGCCCAGAATCACAGGATGTTGAGCGTCGTTGCCGAAACTCGAACCCAGCTCCCCAGCTTTGAGGTCGACCACTCTGATCTCCAGCTACGAGGTCGACCGATCTAGCTGTAAGGCTACATCCTCTCTGTTTACAGGTGATGTGGCCTGTTTCTTAGGTAGATAGATAAACAAGCTCAGGGCTGGATTGACCATTAAACAAAATAATCAAGTGCTTATGGTATCCAGGGAAGGGGGGTACCACAACTACAGAAACTTTGTGTTGACAAATGTATCCTGGATCATGTGGTGCAAAACGGCAAATGGTGCAGCTGAACCTAGAAAGAAATTGGAAGTATACACACATAAACATTATTTTCCATCTTACTTTAAGTTTTGTTTCATTTCGAAAAATACAATTTTATTTTACCGTTTATTTTTGTTTACATCTTGAATTATATAAATATGGGGGCATCAAATTCGATCGTGGATACGCCGCTGGTGAAGTCATTAGACCGTATTTGTTTTTTTAACCTGATCTCTCAAACTGTGATATTTTGCTTTTTTCCACAGGGCAGTGTCTTATTGTGCAGCCACAATCGGTTCTGCTACCCGGGCTTGTGGTTCCTGGCGAAATCCTGTGCATGCAAAGTGCGCTCTCTTTCGAAGGTTGGCAGTTTGATGGTGCAGGTGACGTCATCGATGAGGTAATGCATTCTGCTTCTAGAGATGAAAGCTCAGATGGTGTCATCGCTGCCCGTTTGGGGTCCTGTCTTAGTATGTTGTTGCATGGCCGCGACGTCACTTTGGGACACCGTGCGCTCTATTTTTTGGAGCAGTCATAGTTGCTTACTTTCAAAAAGCTGCCTATATGAACAGGACAACACTATTTTTCATACAACACAAGCCAAGTGTTTTTATTTATTTTAAAACTTCTGCCTTTGTCCTTAAGGAGGACTCTTTTCTGTGTGGACACTTTAAAAACGTGTGTGAGAAAAAAACGACACAATCCGAGTGAACTCTGAGACCTCCCCCCAGACATCACCCCCCTCCTCCCAGACAGGAGATAAATCCGATCTGTGTTTTTAGGGGGGGGCGTGATTTCTATTCTCCCCCCGAGGTGTGGGTTTGTTAACAGAAGGGCATAACGTGTGTGGTATTTGCTTGAGAAAGATCTTGATCGATGTTTCAATAAAACACCCAAAATCCACTATAAAAGTTTCAGGGCGGGCTGCAGGATTACTCTTCAGACCACCCTAGCCCCTCCCCTTTCCCCCCCACCCACCATTTTGATTTCCTTCCCCGGGGAGTGATGGATTGTGAGAAAGGAAGAGCTTGTTGGCGGGAATCTTTAATTGAGACCATTAATTACGCTGCAGAGAGGGGTGCTATCATCACAAAGCCTGACCCTAGCGGAAGGCTGGCGAGCGCTCCGTGGGCAGGGTTCACCTTTCGAAGGGGCAGAGGGGGCGGTTGAGGGGAGGGCAGGGGAACCCAGACCCTTCTCAAAAGAAGATTTCATACACCAGGGGGAAACAGTCTCGGTTTCTGCACACAAGGTACCAGCTCCCCTGAGAGCCAAGCCAGCCGAGCCTGAACACCCCGTGTATCCAGAGGGGCTGAACAAGGGAGACATTCTCTGCACAGGAAGGGGTAAGAAGACGCGTCAAATCAAATCAAGGTTAGATTATAAGGTCAGTAGGCCTTGGACAGCAGCTATCCGGCAATCATGCATTATATGAAAAGTGGCAAACTTTCCGAAGTTTGCACATTTTTTGCCTTCGGAATATCTGCATGAAAATCGTGTCTTTTGCAATTATGTATTGCCGAATGTCTGCAAATGATACGTAAATGGTTCTGCAGAAGTTATTTTTAGCATAAAAAGTTAGTGTCCATCTTTCCTCTGCAATACCTTTCATCAGAAAATGGCTCTCCAACTACAAAGTTTTAGAGAAAGTAACTCATGTAATAACACCCTCGTGGTGTATCCCACCTGAGAATTCACCAGCTGGGAGCTAGTGAGACGTCTGGGCGGGGAATGGTCCAAAAGGGGCCAATTCGTATGGGAGTCATGTGGTTACTCTGATTTTCCTCAGCAGGTGCCCATTTTTAATGGCATCCTCTGGTTCTGACTCCGAACACAGCAATATCCCAGCATCCGATCCCGGCATTACCGAAAGCCAGGTGATGGGTAAATGTGCACATGAAATACTGATATAGGAATCCCGAACCTTTGTAATGTAGAGAAAAACTTAAAGTGAGAACAGAAGTCGTTGAAACCTCACCGCATGACAAAAGAACTCGAGAACATCGTAAACTTCTGTTTGCAAAGAAACACAAACTTTGCATTCACCTGTTATATAGCACCTCTCTCCTTAGTGTGCTATATCAATGTGTAACATAAATATCTCTTGTGAGGGGGTGAGCATACCATCCTTGAGTTTACAGTAGTTCTTTAAATCTACTACACCAACTACGTAATTACGTACCCCCTATTTGCACAACCTGTCTCCTAGACGCACAACCGATGTATCCCTTTTTTTGTGGCCTTAACCAGCAGAGAGAAACACACACGTACAGATAGCAGGTCAGTGTCCCTAAAACGTTACCAGGAGAGTTTCAGATATTGACAGAACTGTACAATATAAACTCTTGGGTTACACAGATCACATTGATTCAGGCCAAAGAACAGAGCTGTCTCTCAGTTTACACCTTTTTGACACGCCTTTTTGACACGCGTATCATTGCTGTTTCTATTGTGAAGCGCTCTGATGCCTTCGGGTAAAGTCCGCGCTATATAAAAACGCATAAATAAACAAAAAATACAAATAAATAAACGCGCATGCTCTATGCAGGTAAGCAGTGCCTCAGGTTATCTTAGACAATAGAATAAACCTTCAGGAAGCCAGACTTACCCTTAGGGTGACCATGTGGTACCCAGCATTAGACCCATGTTACATAACTCCCACCAGCTCCGACGTGCCAGGAGGTTAATTTTCTGTCAGACCTGGTTTGCAGCCAGCATTTCAAGCCTGCTGTATTCTGGAAGTACATAGTTGTATTATTACAAAGCCGAAAACCTAGCGTCCCTGAATTGACTTCAGTTTTCAGGTCTGGAATGGTGTCCTTCCTTTAGGTGTCTCAGATCACACTGGGCTGTTTCGTCTCGTAGATGAGTGGTCTCATGCTTCTGTCCAGTAACCAATACTAGGGCTTGAGACTAGGTTATTCAGGTGACATGAATCATCCTTGGCCATTGGACAGCAAGGTCACACTTCATGTGACAATTCATACCCCAGTGTTCTAGAGCAGAGCTAGCCCGTGGTAACGGGTCACACTCTGGGCGTGTGCAGCACGGGCCAGCAGCTGGGCCTCACTGCAGAGCTGGTACTCCACAGATCCCAGCCCTTGGGGTGATGCTCTCTTGTGAATGACGTCTCTCCGGTTCGGTGCCAGGCTCGCGCCCTTCCCCTCCCTGATGCAGTCTGCAGCCACCTGCAGCCCCCCCCCCCCCTTCAGCCCTGCTGTGGTTTACGGAGTGCTACATTCCTGTACTGTGAAGTCACGGCTCCCCGGAGATGGATTTATGAATGAGTGCGGGCCGTGTCTCATTCCCAGTAATTAGTACCACCCTGCCCCGTCCCATGTTTGGGGCCCGGAAACTATAATAGAAATGTGCGCTGCTCCCAGCAGCTGGATGAACAGGGGAGGCTTGCCCCGGAAGTCGCAGTGAGTGCGTGTGCGCCGGACAGGTGCGGGAGAACACCGCTCCCCTGCCTGAGGACTGGTGCCCTGCTGTGGCGCCTGCAGCGCGCTGGCACGTGCTGCCTGCTGCCTATGGGAAGCAGGGTGCTGTGACTGTGCTGCTATGGGAAGAAGCGCGCTGTGACTGTGCTGCTGCCAAAGGGAAGCGGCATGCTATGACTGTGCTGCCTGTGGGAAGTGGCCTGCTGTGACTGTACTGCCTGCTGCCTATGGGAAGAAGCGTGCTGTGACTGTGCTGCCTATGGGAAGTGGCCTGCTGTGACTGTGCTGCCTGCTGCCTATGGGAAGCGACCTGCTGTGACTGTGCTGCCTGCTGCCTGCTACCTGCTGCCTATGGGAAGTGGCCTGCTGTGACTGCGCTGTCTATGTGAAGCAGCCTGCTGTGACTGTGCTGCCTGCTGCCTATGGGAAGCGGCCTGCTGTGACTGCGCTGTCTATGTGAAGCAGCCTGCTGTGACTGTGCTGCCTGCTGCCTATGGGAAGCGGCCTGCTGTGGCTGTGCTGCCTGCTGCCGATAGGAAGCAGCCTGCTGTTACGCAGCAGCAGCCTCGGCATGCCCTTGGATGCAGCTTGCAGTGAAGGTAGATTCATGCTTCCTGTGATAGGTGCTGTGTCGTGATGGGGCAGGTAGCGCACCATCACTCCTGGGAGGAGCAGCTGGAGTAACTTCATGGGCCACTGTGCTGTGATAGTGCAGCAGCCGTGCCTGCTGGCAGCTGCACACTGCTGATCCAGTGGAGGTGCCTGTGGAGGAGAGAGGTGGGTGCAAAGTACAGTGATGGTACAGTGAAAGTCCTTCTGATGTGATGGCAGTGATTGTTTGCTCTGTTGATGCAGTTGTGGTGGTTATGGGAGGTTATGTGTTTTAGCAGCAGATTTGGTGTCTATGGGGGCATTGAGCTGTGCTGATGCAGTTGTAGTGCCTGCATGGGACAATGTTCTATGATGGTGCAGCGGGGATGCTTGTTAAAGGGCAGAGCCCTGTGATGACTGAACAGTGGGATACACTGTTGTGATGGTGTACGTTTGACACACCGGGTAGGAAACGTGGTGCGACAGTCTTTGAACAGAGGTGGTGGCTGTCCGTGAAATTCAATGTGCTGTAATGTGGCAATGGATGTGCTAGTGGTGCCAGTGGGGGAAATGTGCAATAATGGCGACCTGCTGGTCCCTGTGGGATGAATGGTGCTCTAGTGGCTTGTTCAGGCCATTACTCTTTCATTGATGCTGGGTGTTTCTGTATTGCGTAATAATAGGATGCTGTCTGTGCAAATTCAGTTTGGGCTGAGAGTGTCCACGCCACCCTCCTCCGTCTACCAAAGGCAGACCTGTCCACCTTGTCTCTGAGTGGCCAAAGGCAGACCTGTCCACGCCTCCCTCCTCCGTCTACCAAAGGCAGACCTGTCCACCTTGTCTCTTAGTGGCCAAAGGCATACCTGTCTATCTTGTCTCTTAGTGGCCAAAGGCAGACCTGTCCATCTTGTCTCTTAGTGGCCAAAGGCATACCTGTCTATCTTGTCTCTTAGTAGCCAAAGGCATACCTGTCCATCTTGTCTCTTGGTGGCCAAAGGCAGACCTGTCCATCTTGTCTCTTGGTGGCCAAAGGCAGACCTGTCCATCTTGTCTCTTAGTGGCCAAAGGCAGACCTGTCCATCTTGTCTCCGAGTGGCCTAAGGCAGCCCTGTCCACCTTGTCTCTGAGTGGCCAAAGGCAGACCTGTCCACGCCTCCCTCCTCCGTCTACCAAAGGCAGACCTGTCCACCTTGTCTCTTAGTGGCCAAAGGCATACCTGTCTATCTTGTCTCTTAGTGGCCAAAGGCAGACCTGTCCATCTTGTCTCTTGGTGGCCAAAGGCAGACCTGTCCATCTTGTCTCTTAGTGGCCAAAGGCAGACCTGTCCATCTTGTCTCTTAGTGGCCCAAGGCAGACCTGTCCATCTTGTCTCCGAGTGGCCTAAGGCAGACCTGTCCATCTTGTCTCTTGGTGGCCAAAGGCAGACCTGTCCATCTTGTCTCTTAGTGGCCAAAGGCAGAC
Organism: Lissotriton helveticus; assembly: GCF_964261635.1. Lineage (NCBI taxonomy): Eukaryota > Metazoa > Chordata > Amphibia > Caudata > Salamandridae > Lissotriton > Lissotriton helveticus. Next base: position 212,079,052 of record NC_136062.1, on the reverse strand, counting down.
CTGTCCATCTTGTCTCTGAGTGGCAAAAGGCAGACCTGTCCGCTTGCTTATCTGGCCAATAAAAGAAACACCCATGTGTTGACGGGTAGGGCTGTCATTCTTCAGTCAGGGTGGATTGGACTCGCCGGGCACCTGCACAAGTCGTACTAACAATTTTCAGGTCAATGTCCTCCATTTAACTATGCTGTTGACTGTGCAATTCTTGAGCCAATGGTTTGTATCACCGATATTCATTAACTGCACATGCTCTTGTTACACCACCGTGCCGGGTTTTGGTGCTCTGCTATTGTCACTCTGTGTAGAATGTAAGTCCTGCACTTCTGTACACTTACATATTTGTTGCACACTCTTCGCTGGCTGCAGTCTCTGCTATTTCTTCAACTTCTGTCTCGTCGTGTAACGGAGAGAGTGGCTACTTGCGACCAGTACATCTATGATTCTAGTTGTCACTTGTGTCTCTCTGCTACTATGTCTGTATTTGACTCTCCCACGTTATCGCAGCCGCGTCGTCATATGTCATTTTCTCAGGCTTGTCTCCTTGTTTCTGACTTGATTTTTATGACCAAATCTCAATGCAGCAATCTCGTTACTTTGTTGCCTTCGTGTTTTTCTGAAATCCAAGTCCTCCACCGTGAGAAATCTCACAGGCGGTGAAGAGATGCGAGGGAGCCCTGGTGCAGTGTAACAGTCCCGCCAGGGCCTTCATCAGGAGGCCACTGTAGCCTACACCACCCATTGCCCCTGCCAGCGCTACCAACGACAGTATCAAACCAGCTACTAAGCAGCACACTCCTACAAGTATGACAGTTGAGACTATTTCAGGTCCCCAAAGCTGTAAGATTAGCAAGGGCGGCAGGTACAAGTCATTTTTAACCTATATTAAATTTGTAAACAACTGTTGTGCTCACTCTAAATCAGGCAAACAGCCACCATGTGGCATATGGTCATGCCTGCCTGTGCTGCTAATTAAGTGCCAGTGCTGAGCACCGGAAATCACCGGCTCAAATTAAGCACTGATGTTACAGAGTATGTAAAAGAGTGCAACAGGAACACGTTTTTGCTTACTTCAAAATTCCTTTGTTACTAGGCCCTCGGGGTTCAAAGCAATGTTTCTATCTGTGATTGTTGAGACGTGGGCCTTTTATATCCAGTGTTTACCAGATCAACTGGGTTGAAAGTGGGCTAACACCAGAGTAAGGGTAGTCTAGTTTTCTTGTCTAAGATTTGGTAGGCGTGCAGCCACCTTCCTCCAGTGCTGGAGTTTATGGCTGGATTTTTTTAAAGGTTGGTGTAGTGGCTCTTAACCTGTGGTCCGGGAGCCCCTCGGGGTTCTGGGAAGCCTACTTATGGGGTCTACAACTTCTTAGAAAATTAAATAGTATTCGCAGCTTAATAAAGTGGATCTAAATAAAGAAGCAACATGTATAGTGGAAAATTTTAAAACATTCTGTAAAAGTAAAAGAATTTGAAATTGGAGACAAAAATTACCGTCTGCATCCTCAGATTGATTGATGGGAGCAGTACAATGCATCATTCATAATATACTGTGGACGATGAGCGGCCTGAGCTGAACTTTGAAAAGCTCTAACCTTCCTATTAAAATAAAAATTTAGGGGCAGATTTATGAAGGCCCTGTGCCGCCGGTGCGTCACTTTTTCCCATGTTAAAAGTGACGCACCGGCGGCGCAAAGCCTTCATAAATCTGCCCCTTAGGGTTTAGTTTTTTTTACGTGTATTGCAAATTAAATATAAAATGGAATCATTGTTTGATTAATGCTTATTTATGTATTTTTGTGTGTATTGTTGTGTGGTTCAAATCATCCCGGCTTCCAGTAAGACTCAGTGGGGTCCCCAGATTCCGAGAAGGGGGTCAGTGGGGGTCACCAGGTTTCAGTAATGATTAAGAGGGGGTCCACAGAAGTCAAAGGGTTAAACACTTGTGTAGTGTGTTAGTGTATGTGCACTGGAAAGTTTTATAGAATATCTTTATTGAGTCTCCCCATAGGAAATTTGAGTGCAGTCATTATTCTATGTCACCATTCATTTGTGGAATTCTTATCTTGGTTCTGTTTGTGTTGCTTGAACGATAGGAAAGAGTAGGGTAGTAGTACACTTGTTCTGATGTAGGCGATGGCATGGCATGGTTTATTTTTGAGGTAATGATTAACAAGAAAGGGACTCAGTTGTTCCTAGACGAAGAGTAATAGTAATACGGTCAAGAGGGGAAGAAAATTGATGAGGGGGTAGTGCTCAGTGGAGTGCTCCCCTGGGCATCCCATTAGTTGGAATGAATGGCCTCACACACTCTTGCGAGTGTCATGCTTCATAATCGGCCGTTGCTCCTCGTTGGGCAGGCGGTGCAATGTCCAACAGGCTCACCTCTAGGAGGGGCTCTTTATCGGAGATCTTTTTTCCAACAGCCTGTGGGTGAAGTGCAAGTGAGGGGCCAGGTAAGAGGTGGATAGTGTAGGTGGGTGTGTTAAAATATAGCAAGGGATACCGGAGAGCAATTTATTCTGGTGGTTCCCCTACTATAAGTAAAACAAGTGGGTGGCCTACGATCGCCAGAAATTAGGTTCTGTATCACGATCTAGGACTACACAGCGTTACGTGAGGTCAACCTGTTTCTCGCTTCTGCGGTTATGCTGCGATTCTTCAGGACCTTATCAAATTTACATCTATCACAAAGGGGAGACCTGAAAGTGTCAACCTGTAAACATCAATTTGTAACTGTTGTACTACCTGGGTGTAACCGCTCTTGCCTGGAGGAGACAAAAGGAAGAGTTACCAAAATACAAGGACAACAATTATCCATTCTTGACCGTGAGCACACTGTGATTAGGTGAAGAGAAGTGACTCGGTGTCTGTGGCATTCTGTGAGCAGTGACCTGTAAGTATCCACTTGATTCACATGTATCACAAGTCATCTCTATCACAGTGACATCAAGGGAGAGAGCCAATAGGGGTTTAATGGCTATTGGCTCTCTCCCTTGATGTCACACCTACCGGGTACTGTTGACACCTGTACTCCTTGACCTATAGGTGAGTATCCAATGAATCCGAGAGGGGTCAATATTTAAACACCTTGAATTGAATAACTGCTGATATCATGTTTTAAGTTTAGTTTTATTTTATTTTATTTAACTTTAGTTCATTTTATCATTATTATTTTTCTACTGTTCCTTTTGTCTCCTCCAGGCAAGAGCGGTTACACCCAGGTAGTACAACAGTTACAAATTGATGTTTACAGGTTGACACTTTCAGGTCTCCCCTTTGTGATAGATGTAAATTTGATAAGGTCCTGAAGAATCGCAGCATAACCGCAGAAGCGAGAAACATGTTGACCTCACGTAACGCTGTGTAGTCCTAGATCGTGATACAGAACCTAATTTCTGGCGATCGTAGGCCACCCACTTGTTTTACTTATAGTAGGGGAACCACCAGAATAAATTGCTCTCCGGTATCCCTTGCTATATTTTAACACACCCACCTACACTATCCACCTCTTACCTGGCCCCTCACTTGCACTTCACCCACAGGCTGTTGGAAAAAAGATCTCCGATAAAGAGCCCCTCCTAGAGGTGAGCCCGTTGGACATTGCACCGCCTGCCCAACGAGGAGCAACGGCCGATGATGAACCATGACACTCGCAAGAGTGTGTGAGGCCATTCATTCCAACTAATGGGATGCCCAGGGGAGCACTCCACTGAGCACTACCCCCTCATCAATTTTCTTCCCCTCTTGACCGTATTACTATTACTCTTCGTCTAGGAACAACTGAGTCCCTTTCTTGTTAATCATTGCTACGTGGGGCTCCGACTCATGTTGGACCTTCCATTCTAATTTCTTGGAATGGTAAATTGAGCCTTAGGATCAACTCTTGATCTGATTCCTCTACCCCCTTTTTTGATACATTATTTTTGAGGTAGTCTTGCAGTATGGCTGTGCTGTCACTGCAGGTGCGATAATTGTATGAGTTAGTGAGTTTGCTGCTGTGCTGTAGTTGCTGACCAGTAGATATGGTGGTGTTGATTGGGGTTGTCTGAAAATGCAGATATCTAGGTATCCAATGTTTCTTTGGTCCTGTGGTGTTGCATGATGCTTCAAGAAGACAACAGTCCGTGTTCATCCTATGCAGTAAAGAGGCAATGGTTTGCTCGAGTGATCCGAGGGCACTGCCTACTTGTCGAAGGTGAAAGGGTCTGTAGGCAGAGCTGCATTGGTATCTTGCTGGCTTAGTATTATGTTTCAATGTAATTTCTCCCTATGGAAAATGTTTTGATCCCGTGTAGTTGTGCTCCTTGTGCTAAATGTTTTTGAGATGTAGCATAATTGCTGGTTGTGGGAAATTATTTTTCAGTGCTGCGGTGTTAATTCCTGTTTTGAGATTTAATGCAAGGCCTGAGAATGCAGCTTGTGGAAAAGGGCATGGTCTTGAAGTAGAATTGTGCTGCTAAGTCTGGTGGTACATCTGTTCTGCTGTTAAAATGGCTTGTCAATTGGAGTGGTGCAGCTTTGTTATTTGTGGAAGATCGTTTATGTTTGGGGTACTTTGGTGTGCTTTGTGGAAGAGGTTTTCTGGTAGGGCATCAGTGCTACTGGTGCGTTCTAGTATTCGTAGACACACTACATCTCGGAACTGTCAACACAAATCAAAATAGTTAATCAAATCTAGCGTGGGTGTAGCAATGCCTTAATGACTTTATTAAATATCATTTGGCCAGTCCATCGTTAAAGGCCTATCTGTGGGGTATTTCACGAGCTGGCTATCTGGGGACTATTCATCCGAATACTAGTGCTAGTAATGCTCAAGGTGCTGGGTGCCATCAATTAATACCTTCTCAGCCTGATCCCAGCTGTCATGTCAGAAGCCACCATACTCTAAACAAGCATTAGAAATGCAATCGGGCTCGGATTTATTTGAGTTTGAGCTAATGGCATTGTAAATGCCAATGTCTTTTTGCCATGTGTTATGGAGTGTGTGCATGTGGTGTGTAGTGGAAGTATCTTGGTTGAATTGTAATTTTACCAATGGTGGCATGCTGTGCTTTATATGAATATGTTTAAAAGTAAAGTGTACCATACTGCGATTGCTTGGTGGAAAAGTGCACTGCCGGCTGGAGGTGTGTGTGCCTGGTGGAAGGGTGCACTGACGGCTGGTGGGTGTGTGCTTGGTAAAAGCGTGCACAGATGGATGATGGTTGTTGGTGTTTGTGCATGGTGAAAGCATTCATTGACGGCTGGGGGTGTGTTGTTGTGTGTGTTGTTTTCTGTGTGCTGGTGAGTGTGTGGTGGTGAGTCTGTGGGGGTGAGCCTGGGGAGTGAGTGTGGTGGTGAGTGTGTTGTGTTGAGTGGTGACAAGTGTGTGGTGTTGAGAGACTGAGGTGTGTGGTTTGTGTGTGCGTTATGTGTGTGTGGTGTATGTGTGTGTGGTATTTTCTGCACACTCACACACTGCCCCTACACATTCACACACTGCTCACCCGCACACTCCCAATGTCACCCTGCATAGTCACACACTGTTTACCCTGCACACTCATTCTGCACACTCACACAATGTGCACCCTGACACACTGTCTCTGCAGTCACTCTGCACTCACTGTCACTCTGCACTCACTGTCACTCTGCACTCACTGTCACTCTGCACTCACTGTCACTCTGCACTCACTGTCACTCATTGTCACTCTGCAATCACTGTCACTCTGCAATCACTGTCACTCTGCACTCACTGTCACTCTGCACTCACTGTCACTCTGCTGTCACTCTGCAATCACTGTCACTCTGCACTCATTGTCACTCTGCACTCATTGTCACTCTGCACTCACTGTCACTCTGCACTCACTGTCACTCTGCACTCACTGTCACTCTGCACTCACTCTGCACTCACTGTCACTCTGCACTCACTCTGCACTCACTCTACAGTCACTCTGCCCTCACTGTCACTCTGCACTCACTGTCACTCTGCTGTCACTCTGCAATCACTGTCACTCTGCACTCATTGTCACTCTGCACTCACTGTCACTCTGCACTCACTGTCACTCTGCACTCACTGTCACTCTGCACTCACTCTGCCCTCACTGTCACTCTGCACTCACTGTCACTCTGCACTCACTGTCACTCTGCTGTCACTCTGCAATCACTGTCACTCTGCACTCATTGTCACTCTGCACTCACTGTCACTCTGCACTCACTGTCACTCTGCACTCTACTGTCACTCTGCACTCTACAGTCACTCTGCACTCTACAGTCACTCTGCACTCTACAGTCACTCTGCACTCTACAGTCACTCTGCACTCACTGTCACTCTGCACTCACTGTCACTCTGCACTCACTGTCACTCTGCACTCACTGTCACTCTGCACTCACTCTGCACTCACTCTACAGTCACTCTGCACTCTACAGTCACTCTGCACTCTACAGTCACTCTGCACTCTACAGTCACTCTGCACTCTACAGTCACTCTGCACTCTACAGTCACTCTGCACTCACTGTCACTCTGCACTCACTGTCACTCTGCACTCACTGTCACTCTGCTGTCACTCTGCACTCACTGTCACTCTGCACTCACTGTCACTCTGCTGTCACTCTGCACTCACTGTCACTCTGCACTCACTGTCACTCTGCTGTCACTCTGCACTCACTGTCACTCTGCACTCACTGTCACTCACTGTCACTCTGCACTCACTCTGCACTCTCTACAGTCACTCTGCACTCACTGTCACTCTGCACTCACTGTCACTCTGCACTCACTGTCACTCTGCTGTCACTGTCACTCTGCACTCACTGTCACTCTGCACTCACTGTCACTCTGCACTCGCTGTCACTCTGCACTCGCTGTCACTCTGCACTCGCTGTCACTCTGCACTCGCTGTCACTCTGCACTCGCTGTCACTCTGCACTCACTGTCACTCTGCACTCACTGTCACTCTGCACTCACTCTGCACTCACTCTGCACTCACTCTGCACTCACTCTGCACTCACTCTGCACTCACTGTCACTCTGCACTCACTGTCACTCTGCACTCACTGTCACTCTGCACTCACTGTCACTCTGCACTCACTGTCACTCTGCACTCACTGTCACTCTGCACTCACTGTCACTCTGCACTCAGTCTGCACTCACTGTCACTCTGCACTCAGTCTGCACTCACTGCCACTCTGCACTCTCAATATGCACTCTCAAACTGCACTCTCAATCTGCACTCTCCACTCTCAATCTGCACTCTGCACTCTCAAACTGCACTCTGCACTCTCAAACTGCACTCTCAAACTGCAATCTGCACTCTGCACTCTCATTCTGCACTCTCAATCTGCACTATCAATATGCACTCTCAATCTGCACTCTCAAGTCTCATACTGCACTCTCAAACTGCACTCTCAAAATGCACTCTCAACTCTCATAATGCACTCTCAAACTGCACTCCCAAACTGCACTCTCAAACTGCACTCTCAAACTGCACTCTCAAACTGCACTCTCAAACTGCACTCTCCACTCTCAAACTGCACTCTGCACTCTCAAACAGCACTCTCAAACTGCACTCTCAAACTACAATCTGCACTCTGCACTCTCATTCTGCACTCTCAATCTGCACTATCAATCTGCACTCTCAATCTGCACTCTCAAGTCTCATACTGCACTCTCAAACTGCACTCTCAAACTGCACTCTCAAACTGCACTCTCAATCTGCACTCTCAAACTGCACTCTCAAACTGCACTCTCAATATGCACTCTCAATATGCACTCTCCACTCTCAAACTGCACTCTGCTCTCTCAAACTGCACTCTCAAACTGCACTCTCAAACTGCAATCTCAAACTGCACTCTCAATCTGCACTCAAACTGCACTCTCAAACTGCACTCTCAACTCTCATACTGCACTCTTAAACTACACTCTCAAACTGCACTCTCACACTGCACTCTCAAACTGCACTCTCACACTGCACTCTCAATCTGCACTCTCAAACTGCACTCTCCACTCTCAATCTGCACTCTCAAACTGCACTCTGATTCTGCACTCTGCACTGCCCGTAGTCCCATCACACGCAGGCGGCTATGCCCGAAAACAAATGGAAGCGCACTAGCTGGTAAAACAGTCCTGAGGGTTAATGCTCCTGCTGCTGAGGTATGGGTGTAGCCTGCAGGTCTCAGGGAAGAATCCAATGGACAAACCTAGGTGAGAGATTAAATACAGTCTGAGATGTAAATGTAAACCTGGAGACCAGGCAGGCTGCGTGCAGCAGACCTGTGGCAGGCTGTGTGCAGCAGACCTGTGTGAGGCTGTGTGCAGCAGACCTGTGTGAGGCTGTGTGCAGCAGACCTGAAGTCAAGTAAAGCGGATAGTGCAAGAGTAAGACTGGAGTCAAACAGGGTTAAGGCAAAGCTGGAGACCCGAAAGGGCAAAGTACATTAAAAAATAATCAGGGGAATAGAGAAACATGCAAACCTGAGGTGTTTTCAGCCACCATCATAATGGAGGACAAAGCAGAAAAGACAAAACTAATACAGAAATAGGGGGATGCCCATGTGAAAATAGACTGCGAAAATAAACTTCTGATTCGGAGATTTAACCAAACATCTGATAGTTCCCATGTAATAAGCTGACATGTCACTAGCAAATATTAGACCGAGTTATACATTTACAGAGTAGACTGCTACTTACTTTTCTTGGACTATTAACATTCAGGCCTACATTAAAGAGAATGTATGTGCCTGGGGGCTCTGACAATAAAAAAGAGTTTAATTTTTAAAGAATTGGGAAGCACGGAAATTCTCCCCATAGCTTCAAAATTATCCAATCCAAAGTCTCGTGTGACAGCTCCGCCCACTTCCGGCTTTTTAGCCAACACCGTGGCGCAGTGTGGTTCCTGGGAGCCCATGCATGGGTGTCATGTGGCCCCGTGTGTTGGCAGTGACTGTACCCACGTCCAGGTTTTGCAGACCACAGCACCAAGTAATGAGAAACTTTTAGGCCCATATTTATAATGAAAAAGTAGAACTGCAACCCCTGCACGCTTAGTGCTGTCCAATCAGGAATGGCTGAACGCCACCTTCTCTATAGAGAGTCAGCTGAGGGGGCTCTGCAACATTTACCAGGAGGCTCAGTGAACTGAACGCTCGCTGCTGACAAATGCAGTGCTCTGCCTCTGAAGGACATGAATGTAAACCCCGGCAAGTCAAAATGAGGCTCCCATGCTTGCGAGATCAGTAAAGTGAGTATCCTCAATTGGGTCAGCGGAAGCTAGGTCCCAGAATCCACTGCTGCTGCCTCAAAATCGAGCGCCTCGAGCCAACCCTGGCATGGAAACATTTGGCAGCGCTGATCACTCTGCGGGAGAAAAATGCACGCATTTTACTAAGAACTGTGGCTTCTCCTCGCCAAATGTCAACACATCTTAAAGTGCCGTGTGTGTGTGTCGACAACCCTGGGCCCTATTACCTTTTCCTGATTAAACAGAAGTGGCACAGAACGAGGTAATTACACAGCAGCCGGACTTTAAAGCGAACTGGAAGTCTCGGTTAACCGGGGAGGTGCTTTTAAGTGCCCACAAAATGATGCTTATACATCTGGCGGTGAATGGTGCTTCCTTCAAAAGTCAGCATTTCAGCGGGCGCAGCGGCCCCCACCTCTTCCCCTCCACCTCTGCTTTAAAATGTGCAAGATGGCGGCCGGCCGGCGGGATGTGTCTAACAAGGCGCTCATTGTCTCAGACAGGTGTGAGATTGGAGCTGAGCCCCGGCCAAGGGCCGGGTATCAGCGCCAGCAGCGCTGCGAGCCGAAAACACGCTCCCGCCATCCAGTAATACCACCGCAGCCAGCCAGAGACTCAACAATTTAAGGCTTAACACACACACTCGCACACACACGGCATAAATCAGACGGGATGGAGCAGCCAGCCATTGGCTTCTTGGGCAGATGCCTGCAGACAGTCTGTGCGCATCACACCCGGCCTGTTTGGGTTACTGGGAGCTTTTTATGTAAGATGAGAGGGGCTGGGCGGCGCAGCCTGCTCAGACAGATGGTGAACGCGCCCGGCCATCTGGATTCACTTACGGAGGCACCCTGACAGCTCCTAATTATAATTAATGTTCTTCTTTGCGCGAGCACGAACGAAAAATGCCCAAGATGGCGGAACAAAACTACATTTACCCTATCACTTCAAGCCTATTAAAACGACAACACAACGAAGACGAATCACTGGCCAGATGACAGAACACAGTAAGGAATGTGTGGAATTTGTCTCGCCAAAGCCCTAGGAGATACTTTTTTTTTCTCTTCTTTAACATTAGGATCTCGAAACTCCTCCCACTTACGTGGGCGGAGGCCTCGCCCTAAAAAAGGGAAGGTTCTATTTCTGTTACTCTCATTCTCCTTTCTAACCGCAGGCAGGCAAACAACGCTAATCTTCATAGCTAAGCAGAGATTTGTGGTTAATGCTGCAGTTTTGACAAGTAACCTTTACACAGCAGAAATTAAGAAGAAACTGTTTATACTTCTTTGGACTGCTCATAATTTACCTGTTTTAACTATACCATGTTACAAAGCCCTTCTATTGATGGTGGACAAGCAAAGTTTCTAAAGCAATTCATAACGCTGTACTATTGTAAGTACTCACATCAGCCAAATACTCTACTGGTGGATGATTCCTTCATCCCCGGAGAAGTGGTGTATTTTCCTGGGAGATGAATCCTTCATTAATCGGAAAGAACTATGATTCATAGGAATCAAAGTTTATGAGACACGAAGAAGCTGATGGGTCATCCTAGAACCCAGTTATTGCCCTCCACAATGCCGATATGATGGTTGGGGGATCCCTGTTGTTGGTCCTCTTGAATCCAGATCTTTCTAAGGAATTTCCTACCAAACAAAAATACAAAATATTGCCTTGGCCTGTAAGCAAACTAACATGCATGAAATATGCGAAAAAAGAAGGAGGACCAAGTACCTGTAATGTAATAAGAAGAATTCTTGAAACTAAAATGCTTTAAAATTGATTGACCTTGAAGCAGTGTTAGCTAGCAGTCAAACTGTCTCTGACTAGGAATAAGTGCTTTTAAGGTATTTTTTTAAAAATAAAATAAGCTTTTAGAAAAAAAATCAACTTCAGGACTCTGTGGTAAGGGGCTCTGTGAAAAACCACCATAAACAGCACAAGACCGGTTGAGCACTGCAGGAATCAACGTTATGAATGCGGCAGTGCAACACAGTACTATGCAAAACAATTCACTAACGCTGACCTCTTTTCTAATGACAGAGTAACAAATGCTGTCAGCATTTTCTGGGGCAACAGTTTGTGCAATGGGCTCTTCCAGGTACAGTACACATCCTCATAACCGAAGGTTAAAGACTCAGATCCAGGAAACACCAACTAACTACTGGTCAATTTCTGGTCAGTCGGGCATGGTAAAGATCAGGAAATCCGGGATTTCCTTCAATCTGTTCTCACATTCAAAGAAACAACTCCTGCAATGGAGTACCGAGACATCCCTATGAATATTAAAGAAGAACTACTCACCTTAAAGAACCAGCCCCCATACCGTATACTGATCATCTACGGCCACTGCATGACATCAGATTTTATTTCTTTATTTATTTATTTTATAGTTTTATAGAGTACGAACCAGACCCATGAGGGTATCAGAGCGCTTTACAGGATTAAGGGTGGTATACAAAGTGTTAGGAAGGGAGGGACCAACTGAGTAAAATAGGTGGATACATTATATAAGAAAAAAACCTGCAGTCTAAAGTCCTGGCTACATATGGGATAAAAATTAAAACCGGTAGATACATTATAAAAGAAGGCACGCAGTCTCAACTCTTGGGTGGGATGCCCATGAGTGCAGGAATAGGTATCATCCGTTGAAGCCGCGGATAATGCCGAGGTTGAGGGTGGAACATGTCGCTAAGGTGATTGTAATGTATAGGTGTAATCCATATGTAATCCAGAGATGGATGGATTACATTATTTTTCTCTGACACTCTAGATGACCTTCAGAATAGTTTGGGTGGGAGTAACACTTGTGTGTTTAAAGTTATTTTCTTTTTTTTCAGATTAAATCATCTAGTCTCCTGTGGTTTGGATCCAGGGTCAGCATTGTACCCAATCGCTCCACCCCTATGTGGTTCTCATTGACCACATATTAGATCGACTTAGTTGCTCCTATCACAAGTGCACTGAGGACATTTGGCATGTCACATGGGATCTGGGAAACCACCACCTTGCACTGCTTGTATGCTTTCCTCTGATCCAGGAGTGGCCTGGGCTTAGCTGGCCTTGCCTCAGTCGATCTAAAATAGAAGTGCGGCTGCTCAGACAGGGTGGTACCATGGAGCCTGCATTTCGGCCTTCCCCAGTGTGCACCAGCTCTTCCTCTGTTCATTACCAGGCATGGTCACTTTGCTCTTAATACAATCTAAGTGAAGTTCTCGGGCCTTACAGGTGAAACATCTTGCCTCTCACTCACTGATCATAAGAGCCAGCCTGTCTTCAATGGAGTTTAGAGGAGGTTGTGGTTCTCCAGCATCCTCCCAACTAAATTCATGACAATGCAGTGAGGAATTGTTTATTCTTCTAGTTCAGGGGTTCTTAACATTTTGGCATCTGTGAACTCTCACTGAATCACTACTGGATGTTCGGGACCCCCACCTTAGCAATTCTATGATTTGAACCTTAAAATAATACACAAACATACAGAAGTTAAGTTCAGACAAAACAATGCAGCAATAGAAATGTTAATTTTAATAGGAACATTGGAGCATTCAAAATGTTGTTTTCATTATAAGAGACAAAGTGATCTGTTGAAAGACAGCGTATCATTTTGTCTTTTTTCGTTGCTACAAATGCATTCTCTCTTTTTGTTGGTATTCATCAGTGCTTCAATTGGGGCCACAAAGCATCAATACTAGATTCACTTATCTGTTCTTGTTCTCTTTCTACAAATCAATTTAAGCAATTTCTAAACTCCAATTTCAAATTCCTTCACACAGAGCATTTTGAAATGTTTAATTTGGGCTTTTTTAAGTATATATACTTTATTAGTCTGCTAATATTATTTATTTTTCTAAACCGTTGCAAACCCCTGATTAATCATCAGGGACCCATTGGGTCCACGGACCACAGGTTAAGAATCACTGCTCTAGACTATCTATTAGAAGAATCATGCTGTGTTCCTAAACACTCTTTTATATTACTTGAGGTCTTAAATATCTAATCCTTAAAGCACTGACAGCTATGGAAAAACGAGATCTACTGTGTTATCTCCCCCTTATTCTAAATTGATCAGTTTTAATTAATGTTGCAGCAATTTTATTTTTCCATATATATATATATATATATATATATATATATATATATATATATATATATGTATGTATGTATGTATGTGCTCTTTTTTGGGAAACGATTCGAGGATTGGGATCGAGTGTTGTGGATATATATATATATATATATATATATATATATATATATATATATATATATATATATATATATATATATATATATATATATATATATATATATATATATATATATATATATATAAAAGGGCTCCCAAATCGATTTTTTCTCCCAGGAACCACACAAATGACTCGCACACCAGGGTCCGTGTTAGAATTGCGTTTATTGGCGACGCGTTTCGACCAAACGGTCTTTTTCGATATATCAAACGAACCCTTCCAGCAGGATACCAGGCAGTACCCCCAAGGGAGAAACGGACACTCCAAACAGGACTTCGTCTTGCAGAATTCTTTATTGATTTAACAAGTGAATCGTGAGGGTCTCAATCTGACGCGTTTCATATATATATATATATATATATATATATATAGTTTTATGTATTTGTAGATTGGAAGTTAACAGTGTTTTTCTTGCTTGAGATAGACACGTATGAATTGTGGAATAAATCAAATGCTGCCTCTGGAGGCAGCATAATGCATGCGATGAGGCATGCCCTTTTTAGATGGCAACTTTATTTAACATATGGGTAGATTTCCTTCTAGTTCTTACGGATTTATTCTGTAATAGGAAATGAAGGCCAGAAGTACTAATGTGTTTTATGGTTGCAAACCCTCTCATTCTCTAAAGTAGAGTGTGTGTGACTGCTAAAAGTTTGCAATTAGGCCTGCGTGGAGTTCTGCAACGAGGAACTCAACGAAGTGCTGAAAAAACCCTGCCGCGGAGTTCAGCGAGCGACGGAGTTTGGTAAGTTGCGCTGCTTACACTGATTTTTAGCGTCTGGAGTTTGTCCCGTGCTGTAAAATCAGCAAGAATGGCACTGCACGTCATGCCAGAGGGTGCTGCTTCTTTCTTCTGTTCGAGTAGATATTCTACTCAAGTGGCTGCTTCCTCGGCGCGAGTGGCAGATTTCTCAATGCAAGAGGTTGCAACCTGATGCGACCGGGCGCGTTGAGAAATCTCGCCGGGAGTAGGTCTGGCGTGATTTTTCTTGCGCGCGCTCACTGACTTAACATCGACGAGCTGCTGGGAGAACAAACTCTGCTCTGTGGCACTTTGTGGAGGTTTGTGGAACTCCGCGCGGAGAAGGCAAAACTCGGTAAACTACGCAGCAGAGCGGAATTCTGTGCCCAGCCCTATTTGCAATGTACTAAACCCACTTAATGGTTCAGAAAAGATTTTCTGAATTGTTAAATGGGTTTGGAAACGGCTACCGATTTGCAATTTGGAAGGGGTATGTATTAGGCGCCCCCTTCCAAATTGGCATCCTGTAGCAAACCATTGAAAAGTTACCAGTTGGAGTGGTAACTGATTCGCAAAGGGGAAAGGAATACCCTTGAACTCCTTCACTATAGTCAATAACGGTAGCAGCACTACGGGGTGTAGGCAGTGGTCAAGGGGACCGCTGCCACCTTTCTCTGACGTTTTTCAAAATGGAAACACACTTTTTTAATTTTTAAAGTCGCTCCAATTGCTATAAGAAACCCGAGCACCTTAAAAAGAACTTTTGCAATCAGAATTTTCGTACATCTGGCCCTTAATTCTAGAATCTTCTCTTTAATCATTGGCAGTTAAGTCTTTTACTCTGACTCTTTAATACAATGACAGATAAATGCTTTTATACCATCCACTTAATTCCACGCTCTGAACGATTCATCTTTTTCGTCCTTGTGACAATTTAATTTATTGGTAGCTCGATCAAGGGTTCAATAAGATTTACAGTAAAATACGTGAATATTTATCGTCTACATTCGGATGATTCATTTATGCCACCAGGTTCTGTAAAGTAATCCACTGGATGATGGATCTTTTATTTCTGGGGCTAATTAATATATAGATATCTAAATCCTTTGTTTGCTTTGACGTCGCCGTGTAATGTATTCTGCGCGCGGCTTCGCTGATGCAGGCGGCCAGGCAGGGTTCTCATGCATGACAAATTATTATCGCCTAACAATGTTAGACATGGATTTTAACGACTGTCGATACATCACGCCTCGCTGCCTTCCTCTCTGCGCATCTGTTGACTTTTCTCCGCCGAGATTTAAATGTCGGATCCGTCTGAACGTAATAAAAAAGGGCAATGAATCCTCAGCCTGGAGAATTGATTCCAGCGTTTGCCAGCTAGATATTGTGCTTCGCATAAAAGGAAATGTAATTACAGAAGATAATTGGAGCCCAGAGACTGAACCTGGCCATCGGCTTCTCAGTCCGACCTACAGCGGTACTCCGGTCCGCGGACGGCTCCGCCAAAGTCCCTCTGCCCCGTACAGAGCCCTGTTTACCTCCAGTAGATGGGGGCATGCAGAACTCTGCTGATGCACCTCCATCCAGCATCACCCCGTACTACCGCAGAATAGCGCCCTGCAGAGCGCGGACTCTGCGTTTCCATCTTCTATAGCTCACCCTATACTGCTCTGCAGCACCTATCGATTGCTCTGCCAATGCACCATGCAGCAGCACTGGGCACTACTCCAGTAGAAGGGGCAGGTGCAGCTCTGTCAATGCCCCTCATTCCTACACAGTGCAGCCTATGCTACTCCTGTGCAGGGGTCGCTCCCAGCTCTTACAGTAGTCCTTAGTCCAGTACTAACCACCCTATGCTTCCTCAGTACGGGGTCCTTGCACAGCTCGGCCAATATACACCCTCAATCTGCTTCCGAACCTCCGCCACCGTATTCTAGTGCAGCGAAGGCACGCACGGCTGTTGATGCGCCTCAATCCACGGTCGTAGCCTGCTATGATTCTACAGCTCATAATCTGTCCAATTCTCTTGCAAATGTGCGTCACGCCCTCCTGTAAATTACCATCCCCCTATCTCATTCTACCATAATGGAACTTTGCCCAGTCTCTAATATCCTTCAGCAATAACCCCTAGGCTGCTCTAGTCTGCACACAACTCTTTAAATGCACCTCAGTGATCCTATCCCCTTTGCCCCACACGGTTCCCAGAGTTCTAGAACTGGATCCACCACACTATGGTCTACACGCTGGTGATCCTCTGATTACGGGTTTCTGTCTGATCCCATTGAAAACTGTGAATAATCTTAAAGTCTTGATCTTTCATTCGCCCCCTCTCACTCCTGGTCTTAAAAGTCTCCATCAGCTTCTTTTCCAGGTCCTGAAAAGTATTTTCTCTTTGCTACCTTCTGAGTCTTGCTTCCATCTTCTCTCAGTGGGAGGTGGATACCACCTGGACTACTGTGATTCACTTCACTTGGACTGTCACTGCACCGAACTCATTGTCTTCAGCTAGTGCAGCACAAAGTTTCCCGCTTCTCGTGGAGTTACTCCATAGAATATACATTTCTCACCATCTAAAGCAAGAGTACAGAAAATGTTTTCCCCATGGCAGTCCTAAAAACCTCTTTTGGAGTTGCTCCATAGTACGTACATTGCTCATCATCTGCAGCAAGAGCGCTGGCTTCCTATAGTCAAAAGGGCAACTCTTAAAACCTATGTATCTGCCCTCAATCTCTTCATGATCCCTAAATGTATCTGGAAGCCATTCTATTTTAGCCACCTTTCTAATCGTCTTAATACTAGAACAGTTCTTGGGGGGGACCCACCTCTTCTCCTCTCTCATGGCCAAGGCGTTGGATGTCTTGCACTGCAGCTCGGATCATTTGGTCTTCAGGAAGTTCTAAAAAACCTGGATTCTCTGTAACTGTTTATTGCAATAAGAGATCCTTCAGTTAATCTTAGTGCCAGGGCACTCCAATAAGCATTAACCCCTTACCTGTCATTCTAGCCCCAGTCCTTATGCTTTTACGCTATAAGCAAACCCCCCTTCTCACAGACATCTGCCTATCCATGATAAAACTGTATGACCCTTGAACCTACCTAGGTTACAAAGGGAGGACGCAGTCATTAGAACTTCCTGTTGCTTCCCTTCTGTCTTACCGAGAAGTGTATCTGCCCTGCTGAAGGCCAGTATGCAGATTATGTTTTTCTTCTTTTTCCTCAGAGAACTCTAGTGATCCTTTTTTACTTTCTGCAACTGCATAACCCCCTAGCTTTAGTGGGCATAGCTATTTCACTTTCTCTGCCTCAAATCCTGGTCTGCTTAACTACTGTGACAAGATGGTACTGGAGCATAAGTCTTCCATTCAACCTTTTAGTGCAAACAGATGGGAATTGCAGGCCCTCCATTGCCTCTCATGTCTGATCTTGTAATGCTCATAATGGCAGGTCTTGTGCTAGCTTGCGTATGGTAGCCAGCCAAAAACAGAAAATTCGAACTACATTTGGTACAGAAAGTGTTTTCCTCACAGCAGCCATATTTCCTCATGACAGCCTTGAACAAGCATTTACAATGCAACGGTCTCGCCTTTGCAAAAGTTAGAGCTATTGGCATTGTAAATGACAACATTTTTATTTATGTGTTGGTTTTGAAAACCGATAAATAAATGGCATTGTCATTTACAATGCCAATAGCTTAATCTCTCGCAAATGCGAGACCTATTGCATTTGCACCCACACACACACAGAGCCACACACACACACACACACACACAGCCACACACAGGGCCACACACACAAAGAGCCACACACAAACACCGAGCCACACAGAGACACACACACACACACACACACACACACAGCCACAGACACACACAGCCACACACATACACAGCCACACACATACACACACATACACAGCCACACACATACACAGCCACACACACACACAGCCACACACACACACAGCCACACACACAGCCACACACACGCAGCCACACACACACACAGCCACACACACACACAGCCACACACAGAGACACACACACACACACACACACACACAGAGCTACACACACACATAGCCACACACACACAGAGCCACACACACAGAGCCACACACACAGAGCCACTCACACACACAGCCACACACACACAGAGCCACACACACAGAGCCACACACACACAGAGCCACACACACACAGAGCCACACACACACAGAGCCACACACACACAGAGCCACACACACACACAGAGCCACACGCACCCACACAGCCACACACACAGCCACACACACACACAGAGCCACACGCACACACACAGCCACACACACAGCCACACAGCCACACACATACACAGAGCCACACACATACACAGAGCCACACACATACACAGAGCCACTCACACACACAGAGCCACTCACACACAGCCACTCACACACAGCCACACACACACACAGCCACTCACACACAGCCACACACACACACAGCCACACACACACACAGCCACACACACACACAGCCACACACACACACAGCCACACACACACAGCCACACACACACACAGCCACACACACACACACACAGCCACACACACACACACAACCACACACAGCCACACACACACACACAACCACACACAGCCACACACACACAGCCACACAGCCACACACACAGCCACACACACACAGCCACACACACACACAGCCACACACACACACAGCCACACACACAGCGAGCCACACACACACACACACAGAGCCACACACACACACAGAGCCACACACACACACACAGAGCCACACACACACAGAGCCACACACATACACAGAGCCACACACATACACAGAGCCACTCTCTTAAAATATCTGGGCAGAGGCAGCGAGGAACTAATCAACGGCATAACAAGGTGGAATAGGCCCCAATCCAAGAAAACAAATTAATCTCCCGGGCCTCTTCATTGAAAAGACAAAACACAGCTATACTTGGGGTTCAGGGGGACTCTCACACCACCTGCGCCACTTCACCTGGGCCATAGAAGACAAGTCGGCCCTCCTCCTGGCGCCATTTTCTCCTCAGTGCCAAATATTGGAAAGCTGCCCCTCTAACAACCCCCAGCCCTCCAAGCTCCCTCAATCACTGCCAGGCACGGGCACCCGGGGCCAAGTGGGTTAAGCCCACCCAGCAGACAGGTCTTCGGAGGCGAGCACGCAGGGAAAAGAGCAAGGCACTCCGGAAATCCGTCTGCACCATGACATGGCGTCTGCGTGGCCCCGGTCCTACAGCGCCGTGACGTGCAGGAATTGATGAGTGATCTCTGACAGCCCGAGGCCTGCGCCGCGGGCAGGTTCAGGGTGAGGCGGGCGGGCTGGCGACAGGAATAGATTTAACAAGGTAACGCACAAATAGGATGCCTGTCACCCGGAGAGAGCGTCTCCTGAGAGGGATCGGAGCGGATGGAAGCGGAAGGGAGGGGGCGTGGAAGGCAGAGTCGCTGTCAGCACCCCCGGGTACCGTTCAAATATAGATGAGTGCACTCTTACCCCCAATCTCACTGCCGGCTCGAAATATAACTCAACAAAGGCCAAGACATCAGGCTTTTTAAAGAAGGGCGAAATGGCGCAAAGCCAATCAGGCGCATGTCTGGGATTGAACAAGATAAAATTGTGATTCACGGACTAGAAGATGGAGCGAGATAAAAAAACAAGACTTCAGCGGTAGTTCCTACGCCGTGAAATGGATAAAAAAAAAACAAGCGCTCGCCAGCCTTTTGTCTCTAAGCCCCGTCCTTTTCAGACTGGGCGCCTGGACTTCCTGCTGACATAAAAGGTTCCTTATCTTCTTTATGGGGCCATCTGGACCCATAAAGAAGATAAGAAACCTTTTACTTCAGCAGTAAGTCAAGGAACCCAATCTGAAAAGAGAGGTGTAAAAAGGGGGGTGGCCTCATTACACCTCTCTGCAACGCAGCCCCCTGGCGCATACTGGAGGTTCCTGGTGGGCTAGTTGGCCCCCAGGGACCCCCAGTATGCAAGGGGAATTAGTTCCCCCTCTGCAAACGCATTGGGGGGCTGCGTTGCAGAGAGGTGTAATGAGGCCACTCTCCTTTTTACACCTCTCTGCAACGCAGCCCCCTGGTGCATACTGGAGGTTCCTGGTGGGCTTGTTGGCCCCCAGGGACCCCCAGTATGCAAGGGGACTTAATCCCCCAACTTGGAACACGCTATGGGGTGCGTTTGCACAGTGGTGAAGGTAGGGGGCAGGGCATGAGGTGATACTTGTGCAAACATACCCTGTGGCGCATTTTAAGTTGGGGAATTAATTCCTCTTCAATCCAGAGGTCCCCTAGGGGCAAACTAGTCCAACAGGTACCTCCAGCAAGCGCCACGGAGCTGCGTTGCAGAGTGTTGTAAAAAGGGGGCGTGCCTTCTGAACACCTCTCTACAACGCAGCTCCCTGGCGCATACTGGAGGTACCTGGTGGGCTAGTTGGCTTACAGGGGACCTCAGGATTGAAGAGGAATTAATTCCTCAACCTAAAATGTGCCACAAGGCTTGTTTGCACACATGTCTTCTCAGGCCCTGCCCCCATCCTTCACTATTGAGCAAAATATTCCTCTAAAATCAGCCGAACTACGAATTCCGATTTACTCACCTGTTATCAGGAGAGACCTCAGTGCTGCATCTTTCATCCCACTACTGATCCTGAACAGTAATTCTAAGCGTAGTTACAGTAACTTGAATTCCTTCCATAGGCTAACATTGACTGGTTTCACTTGGAAATTCTTCTAAGTGTGGAGTTTTGGAACTTTAAATAATTCCTCTAAAATCAGTTGAACTTCCAATTCCGATTTACTCACCTGTTATCAGGAGAGGCATCAGTGCTGCATCTTTCAGCTCACTGCTGTTCCTGAAAAGTAATTTTAACCATACTTACCAGTAACTTGAATTTCCTTCTATAGGATATCATTGCCTGCTATATAAAATATATTTAAATGGAAAAAATATTTAAAAATATATATATATATATATATTACAATTTCAATATTTTTAAAAACATTTTTTTCAATTTATATTGAAAATATGTAATGTAATTTAAAAAATAAAATATCTAAAAATAAATACTTTAAAACAATGTGGAGTGGTGTGGCTCACTGGTTAGAGGCGGCAGACCTGTAAGCAGAGAACGGCCCGGGACCAGGGTTCAATTCTCGACGCGGCAGGATCTTGGACCAGGGTCAACGGACTCGATAATTCTCGCCTCAGTGCCTACTCTAACCAGGGAACACCCTCGGCAACTCTGGGCATTAAGCTTGCCTCATCTCTACAACGGCCCCCAGACGCCCTGGAGATACCCAGAAAGGAACCATCTCACAGGGAAAACCAGGACGGGTTCCCCAGAGGTCTACAGCGCCAGGACACTCGGTTAGAGTAACAGTGCGTTTTACAAGTATCCCACATTTACATTTACATTTACATTTAAATCAGTATAAAAAATATAACAATACATTTAAAAATTATTATTTAAAAAACCTTTGAAGTTCACTGAAAAAAACATAGGTTTTAGCCACGTTATAGTTAGGAATTAGCATTTAAAAAACCTTAGAAATTCACTGAAAAAACTATAGGTTTCACACATGTTATAGTTAGCTGGACATTTCAATCATACAAAACCATTGAAATTCCCCCGTTATAGTTAGTTCAGCTATCTATAACTCGCGCGCCCGCAATGCACTGCTAATGACGTCACATATTACATCACTCATGACATGGTCAGTGACATCACTCATGACATCACTGATGACATCACTGATGACATCATCCTTGTGAAAGAGTGGCAGGCCTCCTCTCACCCTAATATAACCTTTGATACACACATTCAAAAATAGAAACTACAATTTTCAAAAAAATGGAGATACCAATACCAGTTACAACAACGTATTCAGTAATTCCAACATTTACATACACATCCACTCATTCACCAACAGTTCTATATAGTCACTCATACATGTACTCACTCATCATATGTATTCGTATACCTATACATCCTGTTACACACCGATACTCATCCATAGAGTTACTAACACACATACTCACACATGCAAATAAACTATCAAACATCCATTTACTTGCATATACCGCTATACACCCACCACTACACTTACTTCTACAGAAACGTACACATACTTACTCTCTTAAACAATCGCTTATAGAAACACATACTTATTTATACAGGAACTCTTCCAATCTCTCACTCTCACATATACTCACTTATATACAATACTCACATATACTAGTTTAAAATATATGTAGTTACTCATAAAGATACTATTGAGACAGTCATTCACTCACGAACACACCCACACACACACTCATCCACCCATACAGTCCTGCACACATGTGGTCTTCAAAACACATATAAACAGTGAGTCAGTCATTCATGCATTGTTGCGCTAAGTAATACCCCCCACCAAACCATACAGACACTCATTCTGATACTCAAAAAACCTATAAATAACCCATATAGACACTCATGCAGCTACTCACCAACCCATGCAGCCACTTATACACAAAGTGAGACACTGATACAGATATTTACATATTTAAACATTGCTCGCTAATACATATTTTCACTAAGATACACTTAAGTCAGTTATACAATCAATTTTACAAAAACAAATCCATTTATACACTTATTTACCCATTTATTCTTCCATCGACCTTTAGATATACATATATAAAAATATTTATTTTTCAGAAAGACACACATTCACTGGATGATGTCATCCGTGATGTCATTTGAGATGTCATCGGTGATGTCATGAGTGATGTCACTGACCATGTCATGAGTGATGTAATATGTGACGTCATCAGCAGTGCATTGCGGGCGCGTGAGTTATAGTTAGCTGAACTAACTATAACGGGGGAATTTCAATGGTTTTGTATGAGTAAAACTTCCAGCTAACTATAACTGGTGTGAAACCTATGGTTTTTTCAGTGAATGTGTATATATATATATATATATATATATATATATATATATATATATATATATATTGGTTGGACTCACTATAACTTGCGCGTGCAATGCACTGCTGATGACGTCACATATTACATCACTCATGACATGGTCATTGACATCACTCATGACATCACTGATGACACCATCCAGTGAATGTGTGTCTTTCTGAAAAATAAATATTAGTGAGTAATGTTTAAATATTTAAATATATGTATCAGTGTTTCACTTTCTGTATAAGTGGCTGCATCGGTTAGTGAGTAGCTACATGTGTATGTATATGGGTTATTAGATATTTCTTTAGTATCAGTATGAGTGTCTGTATGGTTTAGTGGGGGGTATTTCTTAGCACATAGATGCATGAATGACTGACTCTCTGTATGAGTTTTGAAGACAACATATGTGCAGCACTGTCTGGGTGGATGAGTGTGTATATGTGTGTGTTAGTGAGTGAATTACTGTCTCACTAGTGTCTTTATCAGAAACTACATATGTTTTAATTTAGTATATGTGAATATTGATGTATATAAGTGAGTATATGTGAGAGTAAGAGATTGTAAGAGTTCCTGTTTAAATTAGTATGTGTTTCTATAAGTGATTGTTTAAGAGAATAAATATGTGTAAATTTCCTTAGAAGTAAGGTGGTAGTGTGTGTATAGCTCTATATGCAAATAAATAGATGTTGAATAGTTTATTTGCATGTGTGAGTATGTGTGTGAGTAACTTTTGGATGACTGTCGGTGTGTAACAGGATGTATAGGTGTATCACTACATATGATGAGTGAGTATATGTATGAGTGACTATATAGAACTGTTTGTGAATGAGTGGATGTGTATATAGTTGATGGAATTATTGAATTGGTTGTTGTAACTGGTATGGGTATCTCCATTTTTTTGAAAATTTTAGTTTCTATTTTTGAATATTTGTTTCAAGGGTTACATTACAGTGAAAGGAGGTCTGTCACTCTGTCACAAGGATGGTGTCATCAGTGATGTCATGAGTGATGTCACTGACCATGTCATGAGTGATGTAATATGTGACGTCATCAGCAGTGCATTGCACGCGCAAGTTATAGTGAGTCCAACTAACTATAACGTGGGAATTTCAATGGTTTTATGCGAGTAAAACTTCCAGCTAACTATAACTGGTGTGAAACCTATGGTTTTTTCAGTGAATTTAATAGGTTTTTTAAATGCTAATTCCTAACTATAACTGGTGTGAAACCTATGGTTTTTTCAGTGAATTTCAATGGTTTTTTAATAGCAAATCTCTATAGGTATGAAAAGTAATATTTTTTATAACGAATTTTATATTGTATAATTATGTAATAGTTTATTTATTTATTTAAAAAAAAAAAAAAATTGTCCGGAGCGCTCCCGGGGCGCGTACCGATGCGCTCACCGGTAAGCGCAATGTTGCGCCGCGCCCCGGGGCGCATACCGGTGAGGGTCCTGTTAGCGCTATTGCCGCGCACGAAAACAACATTGTGACGTATCGCGTAGCCGCGTGATACGTCATATCACGCACTGCGTAAGTGCACCTGGAAGCACGCGAGCGCATACGATCGCGCAACATCCCGACGCGCTTACGCTATGCGCCCCACCGGGCGTGCCCCGGAGCGCATCTATGGGCGCGCCCCGGGGCGCGTAGCGTAAGCGCGTCGGGCCATGTGACTTGAAAATACCACTTTTCATTGGTCCAGAACAGTTTTGTTTTCCAAATAATGAAAGCTCCCACCTTTTTTCCTTATTCTGACTTTGTCCTTTGACTGAGGAAGACCTGTTTGGAGATCTGTCTCTAATCTTTCCACTTTAAAATGGCTACAGTAGCAGCAGCAGCTGGAGCATCTGCACCACCACCACCACCACCACCACCACCACGAGGACCACCACAACATCACATTGGTGGTCAAGAAGAAGAAGAGGACGAGGAGGACGAGGAGGAGAGAAGGAGATTCCTCCCAGAAGACAATACCCCATATAGGCCAAAGGAGCATATAGTATGGGAGTTTTTTTCCATTCCAGAGGGCAAAAAGAAAGTCAATGCACCAAAGGTGACTTGCCTAATCTGTGGCATGGAACTTTCATGGGGGGAACCCTAATAGGAAATATTCATTTGGTAATTACACCATGATTCGGCATATGGAGCGCAAGCATCCCAACAACTATGCTAGGGCAGAGGTCCGAGAAATGGCCAGAAACCCTTCTCGATCATCACCAAGGACCTCCCAAAGAATGCAACCCACTCCATCGGATCCAGAGGCAAGAGAGACAATGTCTATAATTCAACCCAAGTTTGCTGATTTTAAAATCGTGTGCAAATTTTGTGGGAAGACACTTTGCTATGGTGAGCAAAGTCTAAAACTTATCCTCTGTGCTGGTGATAACCACAAGTGCCCGAAAAACACCTAATTTTTTCCTGATTTTTTTTGTTGCTCCAGGTGAGCCATTTACAATTCCCTGTTTTTTGTTTCTCCCCATAAAAAATACAAAAAAATATAAAACTGTTCAGAAAAGCCAAAAAAAGTAAAAAATGTTCAAAAAACCAATTAAAAAAATATAAAACAACAAAAAGAATTAAAAAAAAGTTCTTTTTAGAACTACCTTTAATTTATAAAAATAAACCTATATTTTTAAAGAATCTCTGTCAATCTTTTTTCCTTAGGGTACGCTCACCGGGGCGCGCACCCGAAAAAAAGAAAAAAAATTAATGAAGGAGTTAGCATGAGGGAAAAACACAGAGAGAGTAATGTTAAGAGAAAGAGAGCTAGAGGGAGCAACACAGAGGGATTGTTTATTACATAGTAAAAAACAGAGAAGGTGTAATAGGGTGAAAGTGAAAAAAGTAAAATGAATAAGGGAGCGAAAGAAGGGAAGAGAGAGGAAAAAGACTAAAGTAGAGGTACTGGGAGAATGTGAGTGGATGTTGAAAGAAAAAGAAAGGACAGTAAAAAAATGGGGAATGAAGGATAGTGACGGAACCGGGATAAATGAACAACGGTGAGGGAGGGTGAGAAAAGAGCAGTTAGTGTAAGTAAAGAGGGGTGAAAGAGGGTGAAAAAATTGAATTAGGATAAGACATGGAGAGTGACAGAGAGAAAGGACAGAGAGAGTAAAGGAAACAATGCCTGAAAGGGTCTGAGTGAAACAGCAAAGCAAGGTAAGTAAGGCAGTGTGGGTGACTTATAGGGAGTCAGTGGATGTAGGTGGGGGTGTGGGGGTGTAAGGTGTGTGTGTGGGTGTGTGGGGTGTTTCGGTGTGGGTGGAGGTGTGGGTGTGTGAGATATGTGTGGGGGGTGTGTGGGTGTGGGGGGTATGTGTGTGGGATGTGTGTGTGTGTGGAATGTGTGTGTGTGTGGGGGTGTGTGTGTGTGTGTGTGTGTGTGTGTGTGTGTGGGGGTGAACGGTGTGTGTGTGTGTGTGTGTGTGTGTGTGTGTGTGTGAGGTGTGTGTGTGGTGTGTGTGTGTGGTGTATGTCAGAGGTGTGTGTATGTGTTGGCAGGGGGATGAGGTATGTGTGTGTAGGAGTGAAGTAAATAATTAAGAAAAAGAGAATGAGTGGGGAAGCAAAGGAAGGGAACAGAGGGTAAGTGAAGTAAAGAATGGGGACTGAAAGAAGTTGAGTATGAGAGAGGAAATAGGGAAAGGGGAGTAAACATGGAGAATAAGAATAAGTGAGGGAAGCAGAGTAAAGAAACAGGAGTGAGGTTGGTTGAGAAAATATTAGTGAGGTTAAAGCAAAGGGTGATGACAAACTACATTTTTTTAGTCACACTTACCATATAATAAATGTGACTTTAATTATATTTTTTTACTACACTTTGTATCTGTGAAAGGGAGAAGAAAAAATAAGTTATAATTAGTAAAATATGTATTTTAAATTAAAAGATACAAATGAAGAGGTTAAAAATCATAACAGTGTATTTAGAAATAAAGTAAGAGTGAAGGACACAGAAAGGGAAATAAAGTAAGGTAAAAGGACAAAAAGAGAGAAAAAGAAATAGAAGGAGAGCAAATTACTAAGAGTAAGGCATATAGATTCACTGACAGAGAGGAAGAGAAGAACAGAGAAATGAACTGAAGGTAAGAAAGATACTAAAACAATGTGAGTTAGCAAAACTAAATCAGGAAACAGTAGTAAGTAAAAAGATAATGACTGAGACGGAAAAGAGTCTAATTAAGGATGCATTTAGAAGAATGAGGAATGGAAGATAATTGAGAGTAAGTGAAGAACAGTCATAGAGTGATGGGATGAAGGGAGAGAGGATACTATAGAAGGATTGAGGGAAAAGGAGTGAGGAAGTTAATAGACAGACTAAGAGAAAAACTGAGTGAAGTGGCGTGCAATGAGTGAGCTAAGGAAAAGAGTAAGGGAGCAAAAAAAGGAAAGAAGAGGACTAAAACAGTGGTACTGAGAGAAAATGATTCGGTGATGAAAGTAAAGAGAAGGACACTGAAAGATAGGAAATGAGGGATAGTAATGGAACCAGAGTAAAAGAAATGGGATGAAGAACGATGAGAGGAGCAGTGAAGTTGTTGTAAGAGAAATGATAGAAGGTAGATAAACACAAGTGAACATAACACAAGGAGAGTGAGGCACTGAGGACATAGAGATAGTGAACGAAAAATAGAAAGAAGAGGTCAAAAGAAAGGAGCAAACAAAGATAAGCGAGGGAGAGTGGATGATTTATAGTGATAGAGTGCGACAATACTGCTGAGTGAGTAAAGAGGAATTACTAAAAGAGCAAAGGAGGAAAATACGGAAAAGGGAAGTAAAGCAGAGACACTGAAAGCTGAAAAGTTATGCAAGGGAGAGAGGGGATGCAGACAGTTGAAATGAGACTGAGGGGTTGTGAAAGAAGTGGAGTAAAGGAACGGGGGTGAGAGAGAGTGAGAGAAAGACATTATAAGTGAGTAAAAAGAGCTGAAAGAGGGTGGAAAAAGGAAAGTGAGTGTCAGACAATGGGAATACAATTTAAATTACACAATAGAAAGTATAGAATAACTTGTACAACTTGTTACATAGTTTATTTTTGCTGTTCTCAGAATATATTGAATTTCACTTAAAACAGTGAGTTCAAATTACTCATCATATGACAGCGGGAAAAAAAACACAATCTAAAAGATTGTGTCTTAAAAAAAACCTTTGAAACTTACAAATGACAAATGTACACTAATCTTTGATTCTCTTACTTTTCCTTTAGGCCAAATAGTATATCATGAAGGTCCTTTTTTCGTTGGAAAGTACTCTGCTGTTCACTAAAAAATCCATTTCATCGACTTTCTAGAAGAAAAGCTCCAAAAATATCTGAAATGTTTTCATTATTTTCATATACTCCTTTTTTTCAGTCATGACTCTTTACTCATTCCTTTACTTTTCCTTTAGGCCAAATAGTGTCAGATGTATGAGTACCATTTTCAAATTAATTATAAGAAACTCTGAAATTACCGTTTTTCCGATGTTCTGAAAGAAAGGCTCATACAACATTTTCACAATATTTAAGTATTCGTAATTTCATCTCTGACTCACTCATGTTCATCATTTTGTATGATACTGATATCACTTACTATGACATCCACTTAAAGTACCTATATGACAACTCAATTATTTATATTATCTGGATCACTTTTACTCAGAATATAATTTTAAACAGTAAACTAACTTTTATTAACTGCTCCCGTCTTCATAGGCCAATTACCTTTACTTAAATTTTGGTTCTAAAAACACTAGGTAAGAATTTTTTAAGTCAAAAGGCAAACGTTGTTTGAAAGTCAAATGAGTGTCATTACAGTGGGTCCAACCTTTACGACATTTTAAATAGCATGTGTAATGCCTTGATGTTGTTGAAGGACCGTCATGACAAATAATAGCTACAGTTGTAAAAGTTCTTCCTGAAATTGATAACTGAGAAGCCACAACATTTTTAATAGAAGTTGTCAATTTACTTCCATCAGGTCTACATCGTTGGAACATTAAAATGACATATTTACCATAATTTTGTAAAAATAATGTAGACAGCATTGCAGACTTACATTGAGTACACACCATATTGTGATCAGCTGCTTTAACTAGATTATTAAAAGACACTGATTTGCAGTCTGGTAAAGTCAAATATATAAATCTTTCAGTATCTATTCTAGTACTACATGATAAACTACAATTGTCGCAGTCATGCTGCCATTGATAAGAAAGACTAAAAATATTTTTTATATCTACTCCTTCATCTTCCAATACATCAAACATATACATTAAAAATTCCTGACAATCCTGCTGAATATTCTGTGGAAATTGATTTTGACCAGAACATATGTCTAGAAGATTTCGAATTTCTGAAACACTTTCTATTTTTGTTTTATCACTGCTACATTTCTGAAACACAGAATTCAATAAACAGCAGAATGTTTCATCCCGATTTTCAACAATCTGTTCTTGTGAAGAAAAAAAACAACATTAAGCACTACATTAGCATAGCAGTTGACACCAGAACTGTTTTCAAACTGAAATCCAACAACATCTTCAACAGAATCCTTTTTCTTTCTGCTTACAATTACAGTTTCATCTACTTTTTGTCTTTTTGCTAGTACCTCACTGCAATTATTCTCATTTCTTCTTTTTCGGCCTACCACACGTTTTTCAAACAGAGGATATTGAGGCAAATGTGGAGCATATTCTCTTCTTAACCTATTGTATTCTTTAACACAATCTAGATCTGCACAAATCTTTGTCTCATCACAATCAACCAAGTACAATCCTGATAAAGTTCTGACTCGTGATAATGCCACATATGCCATACCTTCTTTAAACACAGAAGTTCAAATATTCACCAGAGCACTATCTACACTTAAACCTTGAGATTTATGAATTGTCACCGCATATGCCAGACAAATAGGGAACTGTTTTCGGCGAACATATAAGTCTTTCACAAGCAAAAATCTAGCAGAACAACGACTGATTTGTTGTACTTCCTCAATGCCATCAAATTTAATTTTTAGAAATTCCATCTCTATTTCTGTAATTCACAAAATCAACAACATGACCCATTGCTCCATTTACCAGACCTCTTTCAACATGTAAATTCCTTCTCAAAATGATACGACAATTTAAACACACATTCAGAGTCTTTTCAAAACTAGCAGTTTTAGATATACTCTTCTCTAATGAATCCAATTTTGATTTCAAATTTTCAGACAAAATAATTGTTGCTCCCATATGCTCTATTTTATCTACAGCTTCCAGTTTCACAATCTCTTCATTTTCTAACTTTAACATTTTGCTGTTGAACATGGAACATTCTTTCACAGTTGGCATCAAACATATCCCAGATTTGTTGTCAGTAATTTTCTTAAAAATATCCTCTGGAAGAATGTTTTCATCTGGATACAAGTTTGAAATTAATCGTGCATGTAAAGCTTCCTTCCCATGCTCACTTAGTTTTCCGATTCTTACATCTTGTAGAATATTTTTATAATCTTCATCCTTTGCCTGTCGCATATTTTGAAGCAGTTCTGCATATTTGAAGTTTAACCATATATTAACGTTTCCAATGCTTCCTAGGCACTTCTGGTATCTTCATGCGTGAGCATTTTGAACACAGGTTGTCCTTTCACTGGAGTCAACTGCAGTAGATCTCCAAAAACAATAATGTGTTTTCCTCCAAATAAGACATCATAGTCTGTTCTAAAAATTTCTTGCATTCTCAAATGCACAAAAGCAAGCATTAGATTTGAGACCATGCTTACTTCATCAATGATAAGAAGTTTCATTTTCTTCAGGATTCTCGAAACTTCAGAACACGCATCTCCAGATAACTTGTGGTATTGCAATTTATTATCATGCTCAACTGGTAGCATCAGTAAACGATGTAATGTAATCCCTTTGATGTTATGTGCTGCCAGCCCAGTTGGAGCGGTTACAACACAAGACAGCGGTGATTCAGTCCCTTTCTGCAAATAAGTTGCAATTGCTTTAATCAGAAAACTTTTTCCAATTCCCGCTTCTCCACTCACGTACAGTCGGACAGGCTTAAATGATGTACATGAGCACTCTTTTTTCTCATGACTGAATCCATGTTCAATCTGTTCTGTGACTTCGTCATATATCTGTTTCTACTCAATGTTTAGTTGTTTCACCAAATCTTCTAAGTTAATTACATCCTCTTCAGCTTGTTCCATAGCTCTTTCCACCTCATCCATGGCAGTGGCAGCCTCATTTTGAATAATTGGTCCTCCTAGTGGATCCTCACTCAAAGAAGTAGAACTCTGACTGCCTTGAGAACTGTCTCTAGCAATCTCTGCAGCAAATGTGGCTTCTTGCTCTATTTCTTCGTTCAACATTTGCAGATAATTTGGAAAAACAGGACATTCTATGGTATCCTTGGTTGCATTAAAAGAATCTTCATAACAGAGAAAATCTCCAAGTAGTTCCTCTTCTGAACGCCATGGTTTAAAGAGTTGCAAAAGAGCCAAATAGTAAAATTCCCTTTTGTCTGAATTTTCGCAACTCAATTTTCGATGATTAATCAAATGACCTTTTCTCTGCTTCACTAGACATCCTTCACATCCATTGACAGCAAATATTCCATTATTGATATCTTCTCTGATGTTTCTCTTATAAATATACCTTTGCAGAACTTCATAGAGACAAGCGTTCTCAAGGTGAGGACTTCTATTTGGATAGTATGTATCCAACATGTTTGTCTTCAAAATATCTGTACTTTCTGGTTCTTTCTCCGCCAAATACTCTATTTCTTCTACAGATTTCAAAACTCGGTTTCGTGTTGCAGCAAGACCTAGACTCACCCAAATGATGGTTCTAGATTTGGCATATAGACTTGCTGATGACAATCGATCAGAACATTCATATGCTCCAATTTCTCGCTGTGACAACATATTCAGACTGTAACTGTATAATTTCTTGCTTATACTCTTTTCATGTGAAATGTCCTCCCACATTTCCTTCAGTTCTGTCTTTTCTTTTTTTGTGATGTAAGACGTCACATATCGAGCCACAGCAATAGAGTTGTCAGCAACGAATTGAATATCCATGTTCGCATTCCACATGGACAAAATCACTGGGTTGTAGTCGTTGATGTACTTGGACTCTTCGTTTCTTTTTAAATTGTATGTATTTTTGGGTGATTTCCTCGTCACAGTATGTTGTAGAGAAGACATCAAATTATTTACTCTTCCTTTAGAAATCACTGGTCGTGGAAAGCCGAAACGACATTTTGTGTAGAACTTTTCCTTGTTTTTGAATTTTCGACGACAATAGTTCCCACAACGATGGGATTGAAAGCGTAAAACTTGTTGCCTTAAACTGTTTTCCTCTGTAGTTTTCGGAACAGCACATGTTGAATACTCTTCAATGAAACTCATCACTGTTTCATCCTAATCTGTTCCAAATTTGGGTGCATCTTTAATCCACAACAACATATGTATGTGAGGAGCACCTCTCGCTTGATACTCCTTTCTCCAAAAGAAATCCAAAATCTCTCCAAGGGGAGGATTTTTTTTGTTGGTAATAAAAGACATCATAGCTTCAAATCTATGATTAAAATATCTGCATACATTCACTGGATCCAAAGAACACAGTTCTCCAGGTGTTTTGAATTCTATATTTTGTATATTTGCATTTGCCTTGCGTATAAATTGAAGTAAGTCGTCCCATGCATACTCGGCACAGCTAAGAGTGAGGAACCATGTAGGAGTTCCTAAATTTCTTAGCATACATTTCAATTCCCCATGACGACGGTACCAATACTCGTTTGTACCACGCTGACATGCCATGAGATTGATTAGATGAGATTCCAAAATATTATCTTGCAGATTAACTTTCTCCATAAAATCCCTCGCCGAAACATTTTGCAAATGTGCTCCACTTTTCAGTATATGATTTACTGCATAAGAAAGCCCAGACAAGTCACTTTCATACAGTAGATGAAACAAATATGGAATGCATTGACGAAACCTTGGATCTTCAGCATATAATCTTAAAGTCCGGTATTCAGATGCAGGAATTTGAAGTGGTCGATCGTCATATCGTCCACCTCGACCTGTTGGAAATAGCTGTGGAAAAGAACAAGCTTCCAAACTTTCTTCCCATACACTAATGGGACTTCCTTTTGCTGCTTTCATTTGAAACAATTCAATTGCATTCCCCATTATTTCTTTGGAATGCAAAGGATGAACAATATAATGTTCATATATTTCTTCACTTCTAGACACATCAACTTTTTCAATTTGGCCGGCTGAACAATCACTGTCTTCTTCTGCAGCTGTTTCCTCTGCTCCAACACATACATGTTTGTAATACTCATTGTTTTTGACTAAATACAACGTTGCCTTTTTGACTTTCCTAACATCCACTAAATCTTGCCAGATGTTCTTACTCTTTGTCGGAACCCCATTAACTAGAATAGCTAAAGGTTCCTCTTTTACTTTTTCTATACCAATTGTATCAATATTTTTCTTGAAATCTAGAGGCAAATAAACAACTCTTCCCTTTAATCCTCTCTGCAAATCTGAAGGAGGCAATTTCCCTATCTTAGGCTCCATGCGAACAATAGCCTGAAAAGGATGGACACATTGAATCAAAATAGATTCATATGTATTTAAATCCATCAATTCACGGGGAATGTCTACCAACTCCAGATTATTATGAACAGCTCTAGCAGGCATTCTGTTTTCATTTAATTTATTATAACAATATTTACAAATACGCTGATCAGAACTCAAATCAAAAAAATTCTCCACCAACAAATAAGTTGCAAAATTCTTCCATTCACTATTATTTTCCATTTCACTTTTTGCATATAAATCCACTAACCTAGTCTGAATCTTATAATGAGTCCGTCGACAACACACACAAGTAAAATTAGGCCTTTCACTTGATTTTACCTTAAACGTAGTAATTTCCTGGTCAAACTTTTCTGTACTTGAAATCTGTACATTGTCTTCCACATTACCTTCTATTACTGTGTCAATTTCTACACTGTCCTCTTTTTCACCAAAATAACAAAATGCAATGTCTTCACAAATCATCTTCACATCTAATTCAGTTCCATGCAAAAGAGCACTGTTTAACTGTTTAAGCTTAAGTGCTGGACTTTTTGCATAATACGACCTTCTCACTAATTTCCTCATTTTGTTATGATGCACTGCTAACATCCTAATATGATGAAAAAGACTCTGACATACTTTTCTTGAAAGACAAGCCAGTGAATGGCCTTGCAAACCTGTCTTTTCTCTCACTCTGCAAGGATCTAAGTCTTGCAACATCTTCATTTTCTATTTTAGACTTTTCTTACTATATGTACGTAAGAAATTACGAAGCAAATCGATTGATTCCTGTCGCACACTACAAATACTACTACACTTCCAAGTGTACACTGGACCCTTAGTACGTCTCCCTAAAACTTCATTAGCTAACACCTCTTCTGCATCTCTAGACACAAGTTTCTCTTTTTCAATCGGACAACCATCTTTCACCTCATATGCTCGACCACTGGTGTCAACTGCATGCACCAAATCATTCTCCTGAAAGTAACTCTCCTCATTAAAAAATGGCTCACAACTTGAACTATGCATCCATTCTCCAGAAAAAACTTTACAAAAATTAGTCCGATTAATTACTCTCTTGCATCTACTCTTTGATTTGAAAACATCAATTGTCTTGTTAAGTGTCCTAATTCTATTAATTACTAAAAATAAATAATTTTTTCTTAACTTCAAAAGCCTGATCAACAATCTTCTCTACATTTTTCTTTTTCTTGTAAAAAGCAGCTCTCTGTTTACCTTTCTTAACGTTTTTTAACAAATTTAAAAATACCCTATTGCGAAACATTCGTTTACGAATGTCCCTAAATTGGTTTTGCCTTCTATTCCTATACATATTATTCTCTGCTCCTGCAGTATTAACATTTTTAGGGGACCTCTCCTTCCTCTTCAAATTTCCTCTCTCCTTCTGTTTATTGACATTCTCATCAACATTTTTTTTTGATCTACATATATTCCGAAAGAAAGACTTAGTTGTCTTACCAGGAGCTTTTTTCCTGTCTTTTGAAGTATTTGTTGTAGAGGACTGCTTTAAATCCGTTGCTGTTTCTGATTTTTTCCGCTTCACATCTTTTCTTTTCCTTTGCCTTGAGGGCATATTTCCTTACTATGCAAATCTTGATTTCAATCTGTCATAAAGAAAAAAGATAACACATTTTAGACCACTATTACCAAAGAACAAAGCAATGACAAGAAACAAACTATATAAACACTACTTTACAACATATCTAAGTTTATATCACAACAACTATGTAACTAGGATTAAGACAGAGAAAAAGATCTAGAGGAACTAACACAAAAAGACAGAGAGAGTCAGACAAAGAAACAGATAGAGGAAGAAAAACATAGAGAAAGAGTAAGACAGAAAGAGTATATAATATGTTATAAGACAGAAAAAGGACGTAATAAGGAGAGGGAGTCAGTCAAAGAAATGGACATAGGGAATAAGTTAGAAAAAGGATATAACAGGGTGTAAGACAGAGAGAGGGTGTAATAGGATGTAAGACAGAGAGACGGTGTTAGAAGGAGACAGGATGTAAAAGAGACTAAAACACAGAGAGGCTGTAAAAGATAGACAGAGAGACTAAGTTTGAGACAGGGTATAAAAGGAACTAAATCAGAGAGAGGATGTAACAAGGAGTAATGAGAGAAAGGGAATAAATCGGAGACCGGGTGTAAGAGAAAGTAAGTTAAAGAGAAAGTATAAGAGAGTATAACACAGAATCAGGATGTAAAAAGGAATGAGTCACAGAGAGGATGTTAGAAGGGGACTAATGGAAAAATACAGTAAGTCAAGAACAGAATATAACAGAGACTTATACATTCTTCATAATAATTGGTAAAGAAACCTTGGTGCATAAAGGAATTGTATTTTATAAATGAGCGATGTTTCAGTGGTGTAATGAAAAGCTTATACATATGACCTTTTCTCTGTTTTTCAAATGTTATTCTAAAAAAAGATTGTGAGGCCTAAGCAGGAGTGCAGATGATATGAAGCCTGTCCAGGGGAGCACAAAAGGTGGGGCTTGTGTCCAAGAGTGCAGTGGACAGGACTAAACTGGAGTAGTGTGCAAAAAACGATGGGCCTCATTTATGAGGCTCTGCGTCAGTTTTGCGCTGCTGATGCGTCACTTTTTGTGACGCATCGGCGGCATAAAACATGTGCCTTGTTGCGCCATATTTAAAAAGTGACGCATATAGGTAGATGCGTCACTTTTTAAATCTCTGCGCCACATTATACCTGCGTCAGGTATAATGTATACAGAGGGGGTGTTTCCCCGCAAAAAGCCTCGTAATAGTGACGCAGTGAAATCTATGAGATTTCACTGCGTCACTTTTAGGACGCTATAACGTCAAAATCTTGCGCCTGCCTCACAGCAGGCGTAAGACTGAGGCAAACGCTTTCACATGGGGCTTTCCCCATGTGAAAGGATGCATTGCTGGAGTTGCGTCACTTTTGTGACACACTCCAGCAATTCGTCACTTTTGCGCTTACAGATACATCAGAAATACTGACTTATCTGTAAGTCCTTGCGACATGATGCGTCATACATTAAATATAACGCATCATTCGTGTCGCAAGGAGTGCGCAGTGAAAAGTGACGCATCGCTGTTTTCCTAAACAAGGCCCTCAGTGTGCTTCCTAATCTGAGGTAACACAGGTGACATGATTGTGAAAGATTCACATTTTTTTATGTAATCATGCACACACTATTTATTCCTTCTCAAAAATGTAAAACCCATTGATTTGCCCCAAAATCGATTTTTGAATAACATTTTAGAAACAGAGTGCAGGTCCTATGTACAAGCATTCCATTTCAGTACAGAAAAGTCACTATTTTACAAAATACATTTTCTATCTCTTGCAAACATTCCTACCAAGCATTACCCAAAAAATGACACAAACCAACAGCAAAGAAACTCAGTCTACTTCCTAATCTGAGCTAACACAGGTGACATGTTTGTAAAAGATTCAAATATTTTTATGTAATCATGCACACACTATTTATTCCTTCTTAAAAATGTAAAAGCCATTGATTTGCACTAAAATCGTTTTTCAATTAACATTTTAGGAACAGAGCACAGGTCCTATGTACAAGCATTCATTTTCACTACTGAAACCCATTGATTTGCATTAAAATCGTTTTTCAATTACCATTTTAGGAACAGAACACAGGTCCTATGTACAAGCATTCATTGTCACTACTGAAACTCATTGATTTGCACTAAAATCGTTTTTCAATTAACATTTTAGGAACAGAGCGCAGGTCCTATGTACAAGCATTCATTTTCACTACTGAAACCCATTGATTTGCCCTAAAATCGTTTTTCAATTAACATTTTAGGAACAGACCACAGATCCTATGTACAACCATTCAACTTCACTACTGAAACCTCACTATTTCACAAAATACAAACCTCTATCTTGCAAATATTGAAACCATGCATTTTCAAAAAGCATCACACAAACCAACAGCAAAGAAACTCAATGTGCTTCTTAATCTGAACTCTCTTTCTATATTGAATGAATCATAACTCACCTTTACAAATGCTTTGGGAGATTGAGAACAGTGTCAGATACACACACCAATATTTCTTTAGCAGAGCAAAAGGTATGTTCTCCAGGCACCGCAACCATTAATGGCACAGAAAACCTCTAATTCTACACACATATTGCTCATGGTAACCCATCAAAACTCTTCCCTCTCTATTTTCAAACCAACACCCTTCCCCCCCTCAGCCCTTTCTACCTGTTACCATAGCAACTCCCTCCTCACCGAGCTCTCAGGGTTAACAGTTTATTCTACAATGTAGCAAATGAACTCAGCAAGGATGTTTGACATCTCAATACACCAGCTTATGAGGTGCAATGTTTCTTTAAATGACTTTTTCTTAACCATTCAAATTACGTCTTTCACAGAACAGAACCGTGCACCCTAACTTTAAGTTTTCAACTTTTTGAATCCACCAATCATGGCTTGTGATTCAAGAGCACTGAAACTCCACAGTTGTTTTTTTTTTGCAAACTCCTACTGTTCCAACTGCCATTTTATTCCTACACTTCATCTGACTGCACCAGAACCTCCTCTCACCATGTATTCTGTCTGGATTATTGGACATAGCTACATCCACTGGGCTCAAAGGTATGCAGCTATCAGAAATTTTCACAACCTTGATTTACCAAATGTGCACATCAAATGGATTGGCCAAAGGGGATTGAGATGTCATCAATTGATACCATTGGTGAAAACCTTTCACCATCTGCCACACCCTGACCGTATAATTTTGCACTGTGGTGGAAATGACCTAGGCACTTTGACTGGGGTAGGTCTGGAAATGGTTTTAAAGGACACCTTTGGGCAATTGATGACACTTTTTCCACAAACTGCCTTGGTATATTCCAATATATGCCAAAGACAGAAATGGAAGTGGTCCAACCAATTTTGTCCACAATTTGAGAAAGCACGGAAACATGTGAATAAATCTGTTTCTGCTTATATGAGAGACTATGGAATGGGTTCAATATACAACAATAACTTGCGTTACAACATGCAAGATATCCACAGAGGAGATGGTGTGCACTTCTCAGATGAGGGGAATAGAATATTCCTCCTGAATTTAAGACTGTGCATTGGTACCTACTTGTAGGTACCTAAATCAGCCACACAACCCAAAAGCTCTTTTCAGGGCTACCCTACCTCTGATCACTCCAAATGATTCTCTTTTTCTAACTTTCTTCACAATTTTTCACCAAAGTACGCTCCCCGGTACGCTTCCCGGTGCGCGTACCGGGCGCTCCCCTCGCGATAATTAAATGGTTTTTTTTTTGGCCTATATGGGCCTCCTAAGACCCCCTCAGAAAACCTAGGGGGTCAGGGACTGTCTACCGTACCCTCTTTTACCCATTCCCAACGTTGTTTGTCCTCCATCTTGTGTCTCAATTCTTCCGAAACACAAAATGGAGGACTCCCGTTGCGCTTACCGGTACGCGTACCGGGGCGCTCACCGGTAAGCGCTCCCAAAAAAATGGAAAAGTTGATTTACATAGAAACCTCTGTAGAGATGTTCACCAAATATAGAATAGCCCATACTACATACCAGTCCCTTCCATTTTCCCAAATTTGGTGGAATTCCATTGAGCCATTTTGCCTGTAGCCCTGTCTAAATATCCTGAGGTAAATTACATGACAAATACACATATGAAGTGTTAGAATTTACAACCAATTAAAATGTTACTTTCATTTTCTACTATTATTTCCTGACATTTGATTGGTTATGTACATGAATATAAATGAAAAATGAGAGGGAAACACAGCCATTTTGACTACAACTACCTGAAGTACATCTTGAGCGGATTTTCTCATTTTTCTTCTTCACCTTTCTGTCCGGTAAGTTCTTAATTTGTAAGGGGCACTTTAAGTTAATTTGTAAAAACGTTTTCTGATAGTTATTTACTGTCCCTCTGTTATAGTTGTAGATTGAGTTAGGCTTCTCTGTTACATTTATGGTTTGTTAGGCTTCTCTGGTATAATTATGAATTTACTTAGGCTTCATCACATGCACTTTTTTATATTTATAATTCCTGCCTGATACCATACACTGCCCAAAGATAACTTGACTGTTAAAAACTCAGAAGTACCTGTCTGAACTTAAACCCAACAGTGCCCTAACTCTACTGATATAGATATTTTTTATGCAATTTACAGCAAGAAAATGGAAGGTACACAACAGACCTCCAATATTTCTTTCGAAATTACCGTTGAGTAGATTCCTCAAGAAGATTTTCTTGACTTCATGGATGAGTCGCATGACCAAGAATTCATTGACTGTTTAGAAAATATGGAATCATGCAATACAAATTTGGAGGACATTCCGGATGATGTAATGTTGGAAGTGTTATTAAATTATGAACAATCTCAACAATAAATTTATGATTAATAATTAACAATTGTTTGACACATTATTAATTTTTATATGTAATTCATGAAATAGTACCAAAATGATTATAATATGAAGTGAGACATATAGTATACTGTGCAACTTTTTTATGTTACATAGTAATTTTGCTCATAGTTACTTCCTTTCTCCCACTATATTATCTCCAATGTGTATTTGACATCTCTTTTTCATCTCCTGCCTCCATTTTGTTTCTGCTTTCCTGACAGACTATAGTATAGATTCCATATACCACAATAACTTCTGTAACAACATGCAAATTATCTACAGAGGTGACAGTCTACATTGAATTTAAAACTCTGCATTGGTACTTACATGCTGGTACTTATATCACCCACACAACACAACAACTCTATGCAGAGCTACCCTACCTCTAAACACTTTAAATTATTATTTTACTGTTTCACTGGGTTTTCTCCGTGGTACGCTCCCCGGTACGCTCCCCGGTGTGCGCACCGGGAGCTCCCCCGCGAAAATTGAAAACATTTTTTATTTTTTTTTTGCCCCGCGGGGCCTTTTATGGCCCCCACATCAAACCTAGGGGGTCAGGGGGGGTCTACCCTGCCCCCTATTGGTCATTTCCCCCTTTGTTTTTGCCACCTCTTGTGTCTCGATCCTACCGAGACACAAGATGGCAGCCGCTCCGGACTGTTTGGAATGTTTACAGACACCCGAGAGCCAATCAGCTTTCTGCGCGCGAACTCTCGTAGCGCACTGGTAAGCGCCCCGGTGCGCGTACCGGGGCGCGCTTATAGATATATACGTTTTTTTAAAATCTAAATTACTCAAAATCCACTGGAGCGCATATCTTGAGACATAGCAAAGGCACATCGGGCTACCAGTCCCTACAATTTTGCCAAGTTTGGTGGAAATCCATTCAGCCGTTCGGGCTAAAAGTGAGTCCAAACGCCCTATGGAAATTAACATGGGGAAAACACGTTTTGGGACCCCCCTTTTATCTCGGCCCCCGCTTGACGAATCCCCCCCCAAACTTTCAAGGAAGAAGCGGAGCGGAGCGGGCCATCTTCTTTGAGAAATTCCCGAAGATTCATCCACCGGCGCCAAAGTTATTCCCATTAGAATGTTGCGTATTTCCTATGGAAAGTAGATCCTAACTATAACTACCTACTGGCGACTGCCAGTAGGTTATATATATATATATATATAGCCTGTTGGAACCCCTCTCCAAATATGTTGATTTCTATCTACACGAGTATATGGAAGCACTTCCGAGTTACCTAAAAGACACTGGTGACTTTTTGAGGAAACTGAAAGAAGTTGTTTGGAATCCTAACTATCATTTTGTAGTCATGGACATTACATCATTGTACACCTCTATTAATCATGTTGATGGGATAAATGCTATTGAACACTTTTTATCTACCAGAGACATTAAGTTCTATGAACATAGCAAAATGCTCATTAGCATGATTGACCTATGCCTTAAGAATAATTTTTTCCTTTTTAACAATGAAGTTTACCAGCAATTGCGTGGTGTAGCCATGGGTGCGTGCTTCTCCCCCAGCTATGCGTGTTTACACGTAGGCTGGTGGGAGAAGCACGTCCTGGGTGGTATCCGAAGTCTGGAGGAGGATGAAATTGGCATTGTTAAAATGTGGCGCTTCATCGATGACGTTTTTATAATTTGGCAAGGGTGCAGTTCATCAGCAAAAGAATTTGTTAGCAATATCAATAACAATTCTTTAAACCTTGAGTTTAGTGCCAATATTAGCGATGTTAGTGTCAATTTTTTAGATGTAGAGGTTTATATAAAGAACAATGAGATCATGACTAGAATGTATAGAAAATCCACAGCTGGGAACTCAATCCTACATGCCCAGAGTAACCATCCCCATCACCTCATTAAGAGCATCCCTTATGGGGAGTTTTTAAGAATCAAACGGATATGCAATAATGAGATTGATCTCATGAACTGTTTGAATGGATCTTACCAAAGATTTTTACAAAGAGGCTATGAAGTTACTAACCTTACTAATTCTCTCAAAAGGGCTTTATCAACTAGAACTACTATAATGGTAGAACAACCTGCTTCAGACATTCTAGAAGAGGGTGTTCGTACAATTAAAGAATCTGCCATTCGGCTAATCACTACTTTTAATAACCAACACAAAAAGATGAGGCAAATTATTAAATCTAATTAGCCCATCTTAAAAACAGATATTGTAGTGGGCCCTTTGGTAGGAGATTGTCCTAACATTACATTTCGACGAGCACCCTCTATGAGGGATGCTCTTGTCAAGACCAGTCCTGAAACCATCATTAAACCTAACTGGTACTCCAGCAAAACAGGTTTTCGGAAGTGTAGTTCATGCCGGGCATGTAAATTCGGTGTGAACACCAGCGAGTTTGTTGAGGCTTTCACAGATGCAGTAATTCCTATAAATAATGTGTATACTTGCAAAAACAGACCATGCGGTCTATGTTTTAAGATGTACGTGCGAGCTTTATTATGTTGGCAGCACTAAACTGCAAGTATTCAATCGAATTTTACAGCATCTTCGTGCCATTGTGAATTCTGACCCCAATTACCCAGTGGCACGACATTTCAAGCTGGTACACAACAATAATCTGAATGACCTGCAATACTTTGTTATTGATGCAGTCCCCGTGAACAAAAGGGGTGGGGATAGAGAGAAGAGACTCAGACAATTAGAGAGTCAATATATTTTAAGGTTAAACAGTAAGATCCCTAATGGCCTGAATATGGGAGAAGATCTTAACAATTTTCTGTAAATATTTTATTACATCATATGCATAACCTTTTTATAATGGATTTTATACCTTTTGTATGTGGTTTTAATCTATTTTGATTATGTTATGGATGGTTTATGGATGAATGTATACTGTTTACTCTGATATTCAAATTATTTCAGGATTGAAGTTTGACTTTTCTATACCCAGCTGTATCGACTTAAAACTCATAGGTATATCCTACTGTCTGCTACAATACATGAATTCCATTAGATTTGATTGCCCCTGCTCCTCTTCCCCGTCCCCTAACTAATCATTCATATGCACTGCCGTTTTTTGTAATTTGCACTTTATATGCACTTTTGCACTTTATTAGGTTTCTTATTCTGCTCCAGGTTTTTCCTAGATATATAATGTTTGCTGCTAATTATTGGGATTATGCACCTTGCACTTTTCTTCTTTGCACTTTAAAAACTTTTTGTGGTTATTATAACTGTAATACTGGTTTCACAAACATGCCCCCATTGACATTAGCTTTTATCGTTCTGTTATAATATATAAATAAGGTACTATGATTATCCACTGGGCATTAGCCCTTTATGCTTTGCAACAGAATCTTTTTTTATTTTTTAAGACTGTTGAAAATGTATAGTGAGTTCAGTGTTTTTTGCATTTAGCATTTATTTACACTGTACATTACATGTGGATGAAATACTTCTTTATTGAACGATGGTTCTTTTATGTCTATTGTTTTTATGGGAGGAGTTTCGTGTTGTTACCAGTATTTAACCACCTATGTCTCTGGGTCTTGTCATGTGATCAAGTCCGGGTTTCCCGGACAAAACGCGTCATGCCGCCATCCCCATTGATGGAATAAAGAACTCTATTTTTTCGTGAACCTTGGTTTGTGGTCTGTACCTGGCTGTGTCCGTTGCGGTTTCTGTTCGGCGCTTCAGGATTGTGGATATATATATATATATATATATATATATATATATATATATATATATATATATATATATAATTTTTTTTTTTTTGTCGAACTGGAGGGGAGAGGACACTTAAGCACCGAATAAAGCATCTTTGCTTTGATAACCAGACTCCACGTGTGCCTCTTATATTTTTAGCAAACTTCTACTGCCTGCTAAGTATCGCTATATATATATATATATATATATATATATATATATATTACCTACTGGCGGTCGCCAGTAGGTATATATAGTTAGGATTTTTTCTCTATGGGTTTTTTGAAAATTCTATGTCTAATAACTTTGGCGTTTGTGGACGGAATTGGCTGAAATTTTCAGGAAAATGGCACATTTTGTTTCTGAGCAGCCCCTGAAAATTTTGGGGGTGTTCGTCAAGGGGGGGCCGAGAAAAAAGGGGTGTCCCAAAACGCGTTTTTCCCATGTTAATTTCCATAGGGCGGTTGGCCTCACTTTTAGCCCGAACGGCTGAATGGATTTGCACGAAACTTGGCAAAATTGTAGGGACTGGTAGCCCGATGTGCCTTTTGTAGGTCTCAATATATGTGCTGCAGTGGATTTTGAGAAATTAACGTTTAAAAAAAGATATATATCTGTAACAGCGGACTGGGCAGCGGCCCAGGACGCGGACTTTTCGCGCAACGGAGCTTTGTGAAGCGAAGCTGATTGGTTCTCC
This sequence comes from Lissotriton helveticus, assembly GCF_964261635.1. Classification (NCBI taxonomy): domain Eukaryota; kingdom Metazoa; phylum Chordata; class Amphibia; order Caudata; family Salamandridae; genus Lissotriton; species Lissotriton helveticus. The sequence goes on along the minus strand of NC_136062.1, from coordinate 212,034,456 downwards.
GGCGTCTGTCAACATTCCAAACAGTCCGTAGCGGCCGCCATCTTGTCTCTCGGTAGGATCGAGAGACAAGAGGAGGTCAAAACAAAGGGGGAAATAACTATAAGGGGGCATAGTAGATCCTCGCTGACCCCCTAGGTTTGATGTGGAGGTTTTAAAAGGGCCCCGCGGGGCAAAAAAAAATAATAATAATAATAATCGAACGGCTGAATGGATTTGCACGAAACTTGGCAAAATATTAGGGACTGGTAGCCCGATGTGCCTTTGCTAGGTCTCAATATATGTGCTCCAGTGGATTTTGAGAAATTAACGTTCAAAAAAAGATATATATCTGTAACAGCGCTCCGCTTCGCGTAACGGAGGTTTGCGAAGCTGATTGGTCATTCTGTCACTGGGCTATAGTTGGGCTACATCTGGCTGATATTTGGGCTACATTTGTTTTTTTGTGTGTCTGGCGGCCATCTTTGGGCTACATTGGGCTACATTGGGCTTCATTGGGCTACATTCGGCTAATTAGCAAATAGCTCATCGCAAACTAGGAATGGTAAAGAATCGCTATTTATTCCTTAAAGTTCGCTATTTAGGAAATGCAAAAAACTTTGATGATACATATGGCGGTTCATCTCTAACAAGATAAGAAGCATAGGGATACATTTATGATGACTGGCGCATCACCAGGGATGTGTTAGTCATTCTGTGCCGTCACCTATGGTGTGCTGCATTTACAATGCGGCGCATCATGGGGCAAAAACAGCACAGATGCGTGATGTATCTGTGCCGTAAAGGTGGCGCATTGCTGGAGTTGTATCGCAAGTGTGATGAAGCTCCAGCAAGGGTCGGGGGTGCCCCTGTCGCAGGGTTTCTGTTCTCACACAGAACTGTGGGCAGAGGATTGGAACCTCGGCGAATGCATTGCTTGAGTTGTATCGCAAGTGTGATGAAGCTCCAGCAAGGGTCGGGGGTGCCCCTGTCGCAGGGTTTCTGTTCTCACACAGAACTGTGGACAGAGGATTGGAACCTCGGCGAATTAGGGTGTCCCAAAACTCACGTTAGTAATCAAAAACTCCTTAGCAAGCTAGGTACAGTGTCACATTGGATATAACAAACTCTCAATGTTTAGACAATCCAGAATATGAACTTATAGTACCTCAGGATACGTGGAACTCATGAACAGTCGGTCGTTATAGATTTCTTAGAAACCAGAACATGGAGTTAAGAAGAACAGATGTGTATTTGAAATGTTTATTTACTAATGCCGTCTTCTCAGGCGTAGTACCTTAGATAATAAAAGTACACATATTATCAGTAGCAAAATTACCAGCATAGTTACTAGTACATAAAAAGTGAATGGTGATAGTATGTTAACATGCTGTAAATGAATAAGAGTTAGCAACACTTATAAGCAGCCGCGGGCCGTGGAGGGAGTTACGGTGAGGCAGGGAGGCGGGGAGGGGGAGAAGCAGGGTGGAGAATACAAGTACACATATTATCAGTAGCAAAATTACCAGCATAGTTACTAGTACATAAAAAGCGAATGGTGACAGTATGTTAACATGCTGTAAATGAATAAGAGTTAGCAACACTTATAAGCAGCCGCGGGCCGTGGAGGGAGTTACGGTGGGGCAGGGAGGCGGGGAGGGGGAGGGGCAAGGTAGAGAGGGCTCCACCCTGCTTCTCCCCCTCCCCGCCTCCCTGCCCCATCGTAACTCCCTCCACGGCCCGCGGCTGCTTATATCTCACCCTCCCTAATACACATATTATATTATTTGCTAAGAAGGTCTCTTTGTGTTGGTTTAGGGCGTGCCCATACTTTAGTGTCTTAGATTTGAAGGAATCACATCAGCATACACCAGCTCTCTCTTCATGTGAACCGCATCAACTGTTGTGTATGTGTGTTCGGCAAAGCAATATAAAACCCGCCTCATGCCCAGAATTGGCAGAAGTTGCACTTATGTTATGAGTATGAAGTCGTGGAGATCAGACCTCATAACAATTCTGTATCGTGTTGTTCTTGAAACTTTAGCACTCGCTGTACAGATATAGTTTAACAAGTAAAGCAGATAGTAGACCAATAACATATTATTCTCATGTAAACCACGATGAACTACTAGGTGGAAAGCTAAAGCAACAACTAAGTGTCTTGTGCAGAAGTTGCAAAAAAGGAAAAATGGCGTTTAAACCGGTAATGAGCCCATGCTAACTTAACACGGTGTAAAGATATCCAGGACCTAGATGACACCTCCCCATGATCCGGAAACGAACTGAATAAGATAATAGAAGTGCCATCTCATGAGAGCAGATTGCAAGTTTATATGTGGACGGTCCGCAAGGTAAAGCATTAAAAACTAGGAAAATTTAATGCTAAAGAAAAATAAAACAGCCAAGTACTTTATCGAGGCTTAAGCCAATAGGCAAGGTAAATAATAAAAACTTGACAAATAAGTCAATGAATTGTCAATGAAATGCTAGTACTCAGCATATCAAACATGAAAAAGGTCTATGACATAACTGTGTATGCAAAATAAGCTGCAACAGCCTCCAATAGGAAGTCACCGTCTTCATCCGAAAACAGTTCAGCCATCCAATTTAAAAGCGGAAAAGAACATACGTGCTCTCCCAGCACCGGATCCTCTATCACCATCAGAGGACAGCTCGGTGGGTTTTCAAGAAAGCTCTGTTCCAAGAAAGACTGTGCTGCCGCCAGTAAATTCCAGGGACCAAGTAGTCCATGCATCAATGCCACAGCCATAATCCTTTCGCCAGGACAAACCAACTCGTGAGTAATGATAGGAGTCATCAGCTGATTAAAGTCGACGTCAGGAGAAACCGGTCCGCAGAGACACAAATCAATGGCCCAATCGAAATCACAGGTCAGGCAGTGAAATACAGGCTGGACACAGGTGAAGTAGGAGAATCGAAAAGATAATCCATATGCCGTGCTTAATATCGCCAACGGCATTGTGCCATAATATTCTAGCATGCGATTGCGGAACAGTGTCAGCAGCTGCAGGGTGTGAGGTTGCATAGGAGGGACATCCATATTTAAAAATGTAAAAAAGCACAAGAGCGTCCGCTGGTAATGCAAGTAAAAATGCCAATCCACGAACCAGAGTGGAGAAAATGGAATGAAAGGAAGCAGGGATGACTCCAAAGATTTTCTCAAATGAAGTCACGAGACCACTGGTAACAACTTTAAAAAAGTGCGCCAGGGACTTTGTGGAGGATGCGTTAAAGATAGTCGGAAACATGTTGCTGAAATTGAAAGGCAAATCTTAATTTAAAAGGGTGTGCACCTCTCTACGGGTGTTCGCTATGTGAAGTACGAAAGTTTCACGGGCCGAACTCAAGGCCACCTCTCTCTGAGACAAAAGAGCTCTTATTCTTGCCATGCCGTTGAAACGTGTCCCAAGGTTGGTATTTGTGGCCAGATTGAAAACTCCCTATGTTCATGTGTGGGAGGAAATAGAACATTTCTGCAGCAAATAACCCGTTCACTTACTGTTACGATAAAAGGAATACTTTTAATTAACTCAGAACAATCTTCATTATTGAGCATCAAATAACTACCATTTTCCAACAACTTGAACGTGGGGATGATAGCAGGAACTGGCGTGCCTTGCAACACGCAAGCCATATTTGGTCGGTGTTTGTTGCATGAACCGTTTAACTGTATGTGCCTACACATTAGTGAATGATCTGGCGTCTCAGTGCATTCCTCTCCATTCAGATAAACTTCTTGATCATCTTTGAAACATCTGTATGTGTATGGAAGCGACCAGACCTCATGAAGAAAAGCACTACCTAAAGAATACATTTTACAGCTACAGATATTAGCTGTTAAAAAACCAATGAAATTCACAGAAAAAACCATAGGTTATAGACCATATATAGTTAGGAATTAGCATTTACAAAACCTTGAAAATTCACTGAAAAAACCATAGGTTATAGACCATATATAGTTAGGAATTAGCATTTAGAAAACCTTATTTTACTCACACAAAACCATTGAAATTCCATATATAGTTAGTTGCACTAACTATATATCGCGCACCCGCAATCCACTGCTGATGATGTCACATATTACATCATTCATGACATGGTCAGTGACATCACTGATGACATCACCGATGACATCTCAAATGACATCACTGATGACATCATCTAGTGTCTGTGTGTTTTTGTAAAGTTTAAATACGTTTTACATATTGAAGAATGAGTGGATGTATGGAAGACTGAGTGTGTGTGTGGCTGGCTGGGAGGTGTGTGACTCTGTGCATATCAATGTGTACTTGTATCAGTGATTGTATAAGAGAGTAAGTATGTGTTAGTATATGTGTGAAAAGTATGGTGTTCTGTGTTTAACTATAGATGAGGAAATCGAAGTGTGATTGATTCTTCACAGGACTGACTAGGTGTATGAGTGCATATGATAGTGTTCTAATAATAACTGACTGTATGTATGAGTAATTGTATGGGTGAATGAGTGAATGTGTGTGTAGACGTACGAATCAGTGAGTGCGTATGTAGTAACTGGTATTGGTGTGTCATGATGTCATCAGTGATGTCATTTGAGATGTCATCAGTGATGTCATCAGTGATGTCACTGAAGTATGGTGTTCTGTGTTTAACTGTATAGATGAAGAAATGGAAGTGTGATTGATTCTTTACAGGACTGACTTGGTGTGTGAGTAACTCCATGGATGAGTGGCAGTGTGTGACTGTCTGCATAGGTGTATGATTGCATATGATAGTGTTGTAATAATGAGTGACTGTATGTATGAGTGATTGTATGGGTGAATGAGTGAATGTGTGTGTAGACGTAGGAATCAGTGAGTGCGTATGTAGTAACTGGTATTGGTGTGTCATGATGTCATCAGTGATGTCATTTGAGATGTCATCAGTGATGTCATCAGTGATGTCATTTGAGATGTCATCAGTGATGTCATCAGTGATGTCACTGACCATGTCATGAATGATGTAATATGTGACATCATCAGCAGTGGATTGCGGGTGCGCGATATATAGTTAGTGCAACTAACTATATATGGAATTTCAATGGTTTTGTGTGAGTAAAATAAGGTTTTCTAAATGCTAATTCCTAACTATATATGGTCTATAACCTATGGTTTTTTCAGTGAATATATATATATATATAATTATATGAAGCCCTGAGACCTAATAGGACATTTAGTTCTATTTCTATGTCTGTGCCCGTCCCTGTTTTTCATTCTGAAAAGCTGGTTACCCTAGGCTGTGGGTCTTTGTCCTCTGATTTTACTTTATATGTGTTGCTGCTCCAGTACAACATATTAAACGATGATTTATTTTTTATGCAGTCAATAAATTCATGGATGTTGCAGCATAAAAAAAATTTATATTCTATTTTATTTCTGTATGATCAGTGGATCGTATTCATTCTGCTTGGTTATTAGCTCATAGTGTAAGAACTAGATTGAAGAAGATGGACAGGGAGGTAATGACCCGGTTACTTTCTGTTAATCTACAATTCTCCAAGTCCAGGTCTGCCTTGTCACAATCCTAAATTCCTTTGCTCCATTGTGAGGGGTATGTCAACATTTCTGATGGCTTCTTTCTCCTTTTGTATTATAAGTTGAGTCAAAAGGAACAGTGGGGAGGGCGCCATCTTGGAAAGAGTCTTTTATTTAAGCAATATCTGTGAGGTATTTGCTCATACCATTAGGAAATGAATGAGGAAGACTTGGATGTGGAATAATGAATTTTACCCATAATAGCCAGGTCATTTTTGTTCTTTCAAAATTAGAGAAACAATGCACCTTAATTTTAGCCTACAACACCCATTGTTACTTTAGACATGGTCTGGATTAAGCCCCGCCGCTAATGCACCTCAATCCAACATGCACGTACAGGAGCTCACTGGAACATGGAGTTAATGGCATGGAATTTTAAAAGTAAGAAGTAACTGAGTTATCTGATATTGTTGTTTTCAAAGTTCATTACAAGCATCTTCGGGGATTTCCCTGTGGTGTAAATCAAGTACTACACAACTCTTGATAATTATCAGAAATGTCAGCAGAAGGCATTAAATACCAGTGTGCCGGAGAGAAATACCAAACACAACAACATTAACACCAGTTCATTTCCTAGTTTTTAGGGCTCGCCTATGCAGCGCGCGTGCACTGCATAGGAGGACCTTTAGCCGTTAATCTGCTCTTTTTCGAAGCACATACTTGTGCTTAAAAAAAAAAGAGCAGACTGCGCGTGCATGCACACACGCACGCACCACTCCTGTGCCAGCAAATTCATGATTGCAGCGCCAGCAGTGTGTGGCGTGTGCTTCAAAACATCAGCATTACTAGCTAATCAAACCGCAACAGCAAGACATGCCGCTGCGCCAGCGGGGCGCTTCATGCCATATTTTTATTTTACTTGTTCACTGCGCTTCTGAAAACAGCAAATGCAGCGGTCAGTAATGCTAACAGTGCAGTTGGATGCACCCTATTTATTAGCAACGTCTTGACTGAGTTTCTAGAATTCTGCTAAAGAATCTGGACACAGCTCTGCCAACATCCTTCAATCATAAACCTCAGCACCTTAATCTGCAATTCTGCAGGGTCTGTGCCAGTGCATCTCAATCTAACCTGCACACTAACTCCCCATTATTTGAGGACATTATCAGTATAAAGCTCTGTACAATAACCCTCAATCCTAATCTGCAGCACTCTCTTGAATCTTCTAATAGAGGTGTCTCACACTAGTCTATAAATGTCCTTAATCCTGAAATGCTTCACCATGGCATCTGCACTATTGCATTGTACCTTTTCCAGAGATGTGCAGATATTACTGAACTTTGGCAGCCATATGCCTCTGTGTTGGTGAGAGTAAGGCCGAAGCACATATCTACTGATGCGCCTCCATCTTGGCCTCTACTGTGGTTGTTCACTGCAGTCTACACATACCGCTGCACTTCACTACTGGTACCGCACACTGACGCTAATTTACAAAAACAAACCCCTCTGTTGATGTACCTTCATATTAGCCATGTGACTCTGCTCATGCTAGTCAATCCTGATCGTTGGCTTCGCCTGCAGAGTTTTTTAGGTTGAAACCTCCAAGATGATATTCAGAAAGCTGACCCACGAATGCATTCCGCCCATTACTTACCATTGGCTTTGTAATTTGTAACTCACAATTTCTGGCTTTGTATTTGCTCGCTTTATTTACTTTCCAATTTTGAGTTCAGCCCTCCCGTTGCCCAAACCTTATTTACTGTATTCTTCCACAATATCACTTTGTATAAAGAAGCTTTTAAATCGTGTTCTTATCTTGCCACGTTTGCTGTGCTTTCAAAGACAGCGTTAATGTCAAGCTTTCTCTTCCAAGGGAGCTGGTGTTTACTTTTCTTTCCCTGACTTCAAAGTGAGAGAATATATGTCACCAACAGGGATGTACGTCGTTACAACGCGATGTTTTACATCGCAGTACTTTACGACGCATATTTTACAACGCAAGTCGTTACCACGACTTGCGTTGTTGGGGGCTGGATAGTGAATAGTTTAATTTACTATTCCAACTTCAGTCCTCATGGATAGTAGGGAAGGAGTTGGATAGTAAATTAAACTATTTACTGTCCTGGAGCGCCCCCCAGCACAATTCGTTGTTACAACTTGCGTTGTAAAAGTTGCGTCGTAAGGGAACTGCGGTGTAACATCTGCGTTGTAAAGGATGTTCCCCCACCAACAGCACCAACCGCCTGACCTCCTGGTCCAACTTCAACGACGACGAGACAGGCAAGGTAATGAACTCCATCCACTCAGGATCTCCGTTAGATCCATGCCCACACCACGTATTGAACAAAGCAGACGCAGCATTGCACCCCAACTACGGAAGGTCATCAACATCTCCTTCAAAACAGTGACATTCCCGGAAAGTAGGAAGCATGCCAAAATCAAAGCGTTCCTCAAGAAACCCAAGGCGGACCCCACAGACCTCAAGAACTTCCGGCCCATCTCCCTGCTCCCGTTCCCGGCGAAGGTCATCGAGAAAATCGTCAACATGCAATTGGCCCGCCACCTCGAAGACAACAACATCTTGGACCCGTCCCAGTCTGGATTCAGACTAAACCACAGCACCGAGACAGCCCTCATCGCCGCCACACACGACATCAGGCGTCAACTAGACAACGGCGAAACATCAGCCCTCATCCTCCTGGACCTGTCAGCCGCCTTTGACACGGTCTACCATCACACTCTAAAGACACGCCTCCAAGAAGCTGGAATGCAAGAGAAGGCCCTTGACTGGACCACGTCCTTCCTCTCCGGCAGAACCCAGAGAGTCCACCTCCCACCCTTCCGATCCGAAGCCACCGACGACATCTGCGGCATCCCCCAGGTCTCAGCCCGACACTGTTCAACGTCTACATGGCCCCCCTTGCACAAGTGGCCCACCCTCATGACCTCAACATCATCACCTACGCTGACGACACCCAGCTCATCCTCACCCACACACCACCAAAACAAACCTCCACAAGGAAATTAAGGCAGTCGCCGACTGGATGAGGAGCAGCCGTCTGAAACTGAACTCGGACAAGACGGAGGTCCTCATCCTCGGACCCACCCCCTCAGCCTGGGACGACTCCTGGTGGCCGACCACACTGGGAACAGCACCGACACCCACCGACTATGCACGCAACCTTGGATTCATCCTCGACTGTTTCCTCTCCATGTCTAAGCAGGTCAACGCCGTCTCCTACTCCTGCTACAACACCCTCCGCAGAATCTACAAGTGGATCCCGACCGAAACAAGAAGAATGATGACACAGGCCCTCGTCAGCAGCAGACTGGACTACGGCAACGCACTCTACGCAGCAATCCCAGTCAAACACCTATGAGGACAACAATGCATCCAACACGCCTCCGCCCAACTGATCGTCAACGTCCCCCGCCGCAGCCACATCACCCCCTACCTGAGAGACCTACACTGGCTCCCCGTCGACAAGAGGATCACCTTCAAGGTCCTCACCCACGCACACAAAGCACTCCACAATGCCGGGCCAGCTTACCTGAACAGCAGACTCAACTTCTACACCCCCACCCGCCAGCTCCGCTCCGCCAGCCTCGCACTCGCCTCTGTCCCCCGCATCCAACGAACGACCTCCGGCAGCAGATCCTTCTCCTACCTCGCCGCCAAGACCTGGAACAACCTCCCTACCCACCTACGGCAGACCCAAGACCTACTTTCCTTCAGAAGACTCCTCAAGACCTGGCTCTTCGAGCAGTAGCAGCACCCCCCCCCCCAGCGTCTTGAGACCCTCACGGATGAGTAGCGCGCCATACAGGTACTCTGATTGATTGATTGATTGATTGATTGATTGTCACAATCCTACTGAGTATCCCTGTAAGAGGAGAGGCTGCAAAATGATTTTTTTTCTACCACACACCCATAAAAATATTAGCTGTTCTGATGTTTCAGAATATATCTGAATTAGTGCAAATGAAGATTTTTTTTTTTTTTCGTGTGGTGGAATACAATCAAAACACATCAATACACTAGATGAGAACATTTGCACACTATTGTTTGTGTATATTAAAACCATATTTCAGTGCAAGTGTAATGGCCATTTCAATTGAAAATGTGTTGTCTGCAATAGCAGTGAGCTACCACACAATGCATACTCCACACTACGCCGCTGTACGCCACTCTGGGCCCTTCCGCTCTACCACGCCACGCCATTCTACGACACTTGGCTCCACATGATGCAACACGCCACTCCTCACTATGCCCCTTCACTCCATTCCACTTGCCCCACTCCACTTCACCCCACTCCAATCTACCCCACTCCACTCTAGAACACTCCACTGGACTCCACTCAAATGTACCCCGATCTACCCCACCCCACTCTACTTTACTATAAGCTACCCCACTCCACACAATATACCCCACTCTAATCTACCTCACCCCAATTTATCCACCCCTCTTAACCCCACCCCAATCTACCTCACTGACTCTAATCTACCCCGCTTGAATCTACCCTACTCTAACCCAATCTACCCCACTTCACTCCACTCTATACCAATCTACCACCCTCAGTTTACCCAGATCAACTCCACCCCACTCTAATCTACTCTACTTCACCCCACTCTACCGCACTCCATCCCAATGTACAGCACTCCACTCAAACCAACCCCTCTCTGTTCCAGTTTACCCCAGTCTACCACAGTCTACCCAAGTTCACTTCAATCTAACCCATTCTAATCTACCCCAATACAACCCACTCTACTTCACTCTGTGCCCTTCCGCTCTGCTGTGCCACTCCATTCTACGACACTCTACTCCACAACATCCCAGTCAACTCCACATAATTCCAATCTATGCCACTCATTCCATGACACAACACGCCACTCTACTCTTTGCCCCTTCACTCCATTCCACTTACCCCATTCCATTTTACCCCACTGCAATCTACCACACTCCACCCTATCCCTCTCCACTCAATCTATCCCACTGGATCCCACTCCAACGAACCCAAACCACCCCACCCCACTCCACTTGTCTACAAACGACCCCAATCCACTACATTCAATATACCCCACTCCAATCTTCCCCTCTCCAATCTACCTCACCCCAATTTACCAACCCCTCTTAACCCCACCCCAATCTACTCCACCCTACTCCAATCTACCCAACTTCAATCTAACCAGATCTAGCCCACCCCACTCTAATCTACTCCACATCACCCCACTCTACTATACTAAGCATGGGCGGATTTTGCGGATTGGCAATCCGCGAACTTGCGTATTTACGGATTCGCAATCCGCGAAGATCCGCGAACTCTAGCGGATTTGCGGATTTTTCCGTTTTTTGTGTTGGCGCGTGTTCGCGCCGATTTTGGGACAAGTTCGCAATTGCGAACTTACTTTTCGGCTTGCAACGGCCGCGACTATGTTGTTTCTACGTCTGGTTTATCATCACAGGTTCACAGCACCCTCTGTTTCACCACTGCCACCCTCTGGGACACCCATGCCACCCTCTAGTACATCCTCACAGGCACCTATTAGGTTTATTTATTACTGTAGATTATGGTGGTTGAAAAAAGCTAGCACACCTGCCCTTCTTCAACTGCCATCAATTAATTTGTGTTTCATTAATGTGTCAGTAATTTTGAAAGTTCCAGTCTGGCTGGCACCTGCTTCCTTCCTTATCTGTAATTTGCTTTTTGTTGCAGTGAAATTTTTTTTTTACAGGACCTTTATGGTGCTATTCTATGAGCCTGCTGTTTGGGTCATAGCAGGGTCATAGAATTGTTGCAAACTCTGGAGGGGCCCATCAGGAAGCACTACCTTGAATGTTACTAATGTTAAGTTTGAACTTTTGCACCTGCTCATTGCTTTCATTTTAGCTAAAATCGTTTTTTTTGCAATTTCGCGCGTTATTTGGGGCGCGAATCCGTGCGAGATCGATTTCGGAAGCCGCGAATACGTGCGAATACAAAATTGTTTTTGTTGCGACGTGTATGTTCGCGTGATCTTGCGCGTGTTCGCGAGGCGCTTCTAGCTATTCGTTTGCCAAGTTACCCTATCGGTCGTACACGGGCGCGGCCATCTTGTTGGCGTGACGTAATTCCGTTTCCGCCCGCTATGTGTAATCTCGCAAAGTGTGCTGCTCGCGAGTACAATTTTGCGCGTACTCGCAAGGAAAATCTCGCGCGAACTTACCCACGCGGTCGTGAACGGGCGCGGCCATCTTGTTTCTCATTCATTGCTATGGTTCTGGGCATGCTTTCTGTATCCTCTCTCAATCTCTGCCATCCTTTGCTTGTTTGAAGTTTTTTTGATCTAATTTTACTTATTATCTAACCCTCTATTTTTCTAGCTCTATATTTTTGTGTTTTCTGCAGCTTTTATTTACTTTTAAACTACTTTTTTAAACTCTTTTCTTTTCTTCTTCACTATTCTATTTCTTCTTTATCATTTAAGTTTATTTCTGCCCAGACCATGGTAAAGGGAGCCGGGAAGCACCCTGAGAAGGGGAAGGGTCCCGCACCCCGTGCCCGGCTCCCGTGCGGGCGTTTAAGGGGGGAGCAAGTGGTCCCGAGGGAGATCTTCAGCGCGGAGGAAGTGGCGGCACTGATCTTCCATGTCCAGCGCCGCCTCCCCAAGACGATCCTGGGAGGCGGCAAGATCGCGACCGGCTATGGCATCCGGGAGCGCCGCCAGCGGTGGGAGAAGGTGTGCCGGGCCATGTACAAGATCTCTGGGGTCCGGCGCACATATAACCAGGCCACCCACCGCTGGACCGATGTCATGGACCGGGAGCGGGACTTGCTGGACGCGCTCGGCGTAGAGGTCCCCGGGCTTGGTGAGTAGTAGTAGTAGTACATTTACTACTCTGTTTTATCCTGCTCTGTTATTTGCAAATCTTTGTTCTTTACCAAGAGCAATAATGCTGCCGATTACATTGAGGTAAATTATATTTCAAAATCTTCTATGCATTTCATTTTCAGGTGCACTGCTCTCCTTCTCAGTAGCCTTGCTTGCTACTATGCTTCTTTGTTTTGTATGTTGTGTTCAGAAGCATTTCATTGGCCTGAGAAATTATGTATCAGTGTACTGTAAAGAAAAGAACTGCGTAATGCTAGACAGTAAGGGTCATATTTTCAATTACCGGCGCATCCCTGCAAAGTAGCAGGGATGCGGCAGTAATTGTGTGCCATGCCACCACCACCCATTGGCCCAAAACGTCACAGAAGCCTTACGCATCTGTGCCGTAAAGGCAGCGCATTGCTGGAGTTGCGTGCCAACGATGGCGCAGCTCCAGCAATGCTCTGGGGTACCCTATCTCCCCAATGCTGCATCAAGCCGTACGTCGGCTTCAAGCGCGCAGGGTTTGAGTCATGCATCATTGTCCTAAAAATGACTGATTGACATCTTGTAGATTTCCCTCAGCCACTTTTAGGATTCGTTCCTGCGCAGGTACGCCCTCCCTTGCGCCGGAACGCCCCCTGATGGCGCAGGGCTTTACAACGTGATGCATCGCCCATATGCCCATATGTGTTTTTTTTTTTAATATATACGCCGCACCAACACCATGGCGAGTCTTTTGTTCTGCCGCTGCGTCAGAAAAGGCACGCAACAATGGAGGAAAATCAGCCGCAACTTCCGCAAGGGACTTATAAATCAGCCCCAACAGACTGAAGTCCAGTGTCCTTCCTTTAGACAGTCACATGGCTATCAGAAGAAATAGTGGCGGTGGTGGCGCGTGGATTGATAGTTTGAGTATTCACTGATCTGCAAGCAGGATGGACTTTGTCTGTCACGTGTTGCGCACTACTGCCTGCAGTGCCAGGCCTAGGCAAACCTCTTTAGTAGTCTGTTTATTGAGTTACATAGGAACTTTCTAAGTCAACGTTCCGCAAATCAGGCAATACGAATAACGTAGTATACCACATGAGATAGATCCCGTGGAATAGTTGTCTATCTATTTGCTATTTTTCCAAAATATGTTGTTATTGTTCTTTTGAAATGTTTGATTTGGTTGAAAAATCTCATCCATGTTTTATGGTTTTTCTTTCTTTCATGTTGTACATCAGCTCCCCCCAAGGGCAAGAGGACACAGGAGGAGGGTGCTGAGGATGCAGGCCAGGATCGGGCAGGCGAGGGCTCCTTTGCTGGCCCCAGTAAGTTTACATTTTACTAAACAGTACCTATTTTTTCCTAGCGTTCCTCATTCGATTTTTTCTAAATCGTCTTTGATCTTCTTGTAGACTGGATATAAATTCTTATCCTGCCTCGAATATGACTCCCTGTGGTATTACTAGACTATTCTTATTAGTCTGTCTGTGTAGCTAACTAAGATTGGACATTTGGCAATTCCATTGGACTCCCATTATATTCAGCAATACCTCTATGCACTGTCTCCTTACTGACTAGATAGTGTGGCAGAGTCATTCAGCTCCCGAAGTCACCGATTATAGATCCCCAATGATCTCTAGATTATCGTACGCAGGACAAGAGAGTAGTACGGAGTCACAGCACAGTCAAGAAGTGTCAGAGGCACTCATGCTTGCAAAAATTCCAAAACCTTTAGCTCATCCACTCTAGTCTAGAGGAACAAAAACCACAGAGTCTATTTAAGTGTAAAAGCTTTATTAAAAGTAAACACATTTATTAAAATCTACTTTGTCATAAAACTATTTAACTGTAAACGGAAAAGTGGTTAGTGCTGACGATTAATTGGACACATTTCTTGTGGTCGAGCCGAACTCTCACCTACTTTGAACTTGATCCTGGTCGTGTTCTTAGGACTCAGGAGTCAAGCTTCTGTCTGTTAGGAGAAAAAGTGGTGCGTGTTAAAAATCAAAAGCAAGCATTCATCAGTTGTGCATAAAAGTGCAGCAAGACAACAGCCTTCCCTGGAAAATGGGACATTTTTACTATGGAGTAGACAGTCACAAATTATTACATTGTATTCTGTTTTTTTAACATTTCTCCTAGACCAAATATTATATAGTAGTGAGTGGTGTATTCTAACTTTCTTAAATGTACTTTGTAGGTGTAACATCTGGTGACGGGGCCAGCGCGGAGGTGGCTGTGTTGGACTTGGACTCGGAGGCCTCTGGGGAGGATGCGGCGTTAGAAGAGCTGGTGGCCGTTCCTGTGGGGGATCAAACGGTGGTGGCGGAAACAGGTAAGCTATATATTCCTTACTTATTGAGATTGAAGACTGCATAGTGTGCTTTCTGCACGGGTGTATTACAATTACAAATCAACCAGGTAGTAGCCTCCTCGAAATGTACTTCGACTTAGCTGTGAAGTTTTTGGTGAGAAGAATCCCAATAAGTTCTTAGACGAACGTGATGGATGGGATGAACGAAAAGCGAAAGAAGGGTGTAAGTAAGTGGGACGCGAACTTGTATGATGGCTGGCAAAGAAGAACGATATGTGTTTGCTTGGACCCAGAGGTGGCTGGGAAGGAAAGAATATGGTATGGTGCATGGCTGGGTCAATGATGAAGCAAGGATGGGTGGAAGGACAGCAGCCTGGGTGGGTGAAACAGAAACTGTATGTGTGCGTATACTTTGAATGAATGGATGCCTGGAGCATGGTATTCTCTGACTCTTACATAGCAAATGTGTATCTAGAGAGAGTAGATGGTCGCCAGGTGAAGTAAGTGTTACCTTGAAGAGCATGTACCACCGCACCCGCACGTCCGTCCCAGTGCAGGGAAGGCAAGGAAAAGAAATTGTAAATGTGTCCAATACTACCATGAATAGTAGCAGTACTTTGTATTGCGTTTGCATTCACAGCATATATCTGGTTATTACGGTGGACACTCCGTACCTCTCTTAATAACTTTAGTTTACTCGTAGTACGTCATTCATGTGTGGGTGTATCACTGTGTTCACTCAATATTAAGCAAAGCACCTAAAGTCATCTCATCTGTCATTAAATACGTCCCATGTGAAGTGATAGATAATCAAATTAGTTAGCTTCTTCAGTTTCCTTTTCTAGTACTCATTTGCACTGTAGGGTGAAAGGTAAATTAATTAAGCAGTAGCCCTTGTAACAGAGTATTCTCAGTGCCACCCGTAATAGAAAAGTAATAGCTTCACCACCTGCATGTACTGGACCGGTACAGTAACGCAAGTCTGTCTCCATCATCATGGTGTGCAACTTTTTTTCTCGGGTGCAACTTCACTGTGCTGTGTCCATGTCATTCTGCCGGCTTGCATAAGATAACGTACCCATTTCCCTAAACAAGAGAGAAGAAGAAGAATAAGACTGGTGTACTGTCATAGTCGACTGTAATGGAAGTCCATAGTGGTCGTAGAATTAGTTCATTAAACTACCACTACTGTTAGAGCAAGGATGCAGAAGTGGGAGGTTACATAGATACTGTCCTCAATAGTTATGTACTGTGCTTTCAATTTGCTACTTGTACTCTGTGACCCAACTTTCGGCTCAATCACTTTGTGTTATTAATAAGGAGCATTGGTTACAGACTATGTCTTTCTTTCTTCATATAGTTGCTCCTTCCAAATCAACAACAAGGAGGGAGCAGGCTAGATTGGCCCGGCAACGGAGGCTGGAGGCCACAGTCGCCGAGTATCGGCGGCTGGTGGCCCTGGAGGAGGAGGAGGACACGCAGTCGAGCGGGGCAACATCTTCGACTGTGACCACTGCATCCTCCTCCGTGACTAAACCAGCGGGACCGAGCCGGGCTAAGAAAGCCGACCGCCACCGCCAAGCACCCGAAATACCAGCTGCCCCCCACAGGAGCTGCAAGGAACGCCAACGCCGCCTACGAGTCCGCATGTCCAACCTGGAGCAGGAGGTCCTGAGGTATAAGACCTTGGTTAAGGGCCTACGCTCCGAGCTTGCCACCCTCCGCAAGGAGTATGATGCCCATGCCGCATCATGCACCAGCACCAGCACCCTCCAGTAGTGGAGTGTCCCTTGCCCTTTTTTTATAGACTTTTGGGGGGTGGGATTTGGGAGTTGGGATCGTTTTGGGACGTTTCAGAGACAATCGTTGGGGTTAGGGTGGGTGAGGGAGATTATTTTGTTAGGGATAAATAAATATATTTTTCAACTTTATCTGACCATACCTGTTTTTTACTGCTTTTCAGTCTGGTGGGTGGGGGGCGGGGGTGTAACAGTAACTTTGTTTTCCTGAACAGTCGTAGGACTTTAGTAGTACAACCGTCAATCTCTTGTCTACTCCGAAATAATACTCCATTATACTACCTCCCACCAAACGCTTATCTTACCTGTAATTTGTGTTAGAAATTAGGGCTAGGCCCAGGGCTGGCTCCAGGTGAAATGGGGATTAACGTTGTCAATCCTGGGCGGGTGACATTTCCTCATTGCGGTGGTACTAGTGGTGTGACACAGTGGCAGTTGCATGCCTATGGAAAAAAAGAAAACGAAACCTTGTTTGTACTCCTTACTGTAGCATTACAACGGTTACGGTACGATCGAGAAAATAGCAGGTGACAGTACACTAGAACAGTGCCATAATGTAGCCTAACAAATGGTAAAGTATTGCAAGTATAACTAGTACTTGCGTTGAATTTATTTGACATTGGCTACTACTACTAGAAGATATAGTACTGAAGCTGAGTAAGTCTAGAAGATATCCTCGTATTCCTTCACCAGCCTGTTGCTGCTATCACCTTATCCTCCCCAGCAAGTGTGTGGAATTATTGATGTCATTTTAGTCAGACATCAAGCAAAACAACACAGCCCGGGGGAAGAGGGTTAGGGTTTGTAAAATGGATGGGAATGGGGGTTTCTTTTTGGGTAGGTTTTGTTGAGAGAAGAAAAAAAAAGCAGAGCATGGACAAACAATAATTGAAGATACAGAGTTTACAGACAATCTTTGGTTACAAAGTAAAGGTAAGCACATGCAGTCACACTCATAGAATAAAAGACAACAATGGATACTGTATCTGTATTGCGTATGTTGTTGGAGTTGTCCTGTTGAAATTGGTAAGTAAGTTGCATGCAGCAAACAATTCCTCTTATTGGCGGCACTCCTCCATTCCAGCTGACGCTTCGTCCATCAATGTGGTGGTGACCACTGACAGAAGAGACACCCTGTCCACTGCCTGCCTGGCGGATGTTGACTGAAACCCGGCCTGTAATTATTGAACGGAAAACAGGAAGTGCTATTACAATACCACTGATAAATAAATAAAAGGTATGTACGCTGTGTGGTTCAAAAAGTGACACTTTGATTTCCCTAATAGACAGTACAATATTTTTGAAATTGCGTGCTCTGTCTGAGTCACCTTTTTAAGGATCAATAAGTATGGCCAAAATATTATAGCGGATCTTTCCCCTCAAGGTGGGTGTACTACTGTGTTTTAGAACAAAATTTGACCTTCCCAGCAATGCTCCCACCAAGACCCTTACTAAAGCCAGTCGCAAAAATGTAGAAGAACCCAATCATATCTCCAAAAACGATGCCTAGCAGAAAAATGGTTACAAAACGTACTTTGAAAGTAACAGTAGACCCAAATACAGACCGTGGATTGTATTCAAACCACTTGCCTGCAAGCAAAAGTATCCATAGCCAGCATCGCTCCAACAGTGCTCTACAACAACAGAACCGCGTTGCAATAGAACCCCCCTAAACACATGCAATCCTGCTGCTAGGGCTAACCCTAACGAACCCTAACTTACAAAAAGTGCAAAAACTGGTGTTTCCTTATGGATTTTGTCCAACAAACTTCTAGCCGGTATTAGACCTTCCCAGGAATGCCCCAGGCAAGACCCGCCAACCCACCCGCAAAAAAACACGCGACACAACACCACCAAACAGCGAAAAAGCTAAATCTCATACTTACAATGTCTCTCGGCCTTCGGTCCAAACGCGGCGCTGTGCAGCTAGGTCGTCATCATCATCAATCATCATAACTCCTGTTTTCCACCACGGATTTCCTGAAAAGCAAATGCAATCAAGATTAGACTGTCGCAGCAGTGCTTCGACAGAGACCCCGGCCGCAACCCACCCACGAACAGCAGGAAGCCCCCCAAAACGCTACATTGAGCAAGATGTCTGAAGAAATGGCAAAAAAAAGGCTTTTCCTTAAGGATTTTGTCCAAAACACTTCTATCCGGCATTAGACCTTCCCAGGAATGCCCCAGCCAAGACCCGCCAACCCACCCGCAAAAAAACACGCGACAACACCCCCAAACAGCGAAAAAGCTAAATCTCATACTTACAATATCTCTCGGCCTTCGGTCCAAAGTAACGCGCTGTGCAGCTAGGTCATCATCAATCATCATAACTCCTGTTTTCCACCACGGATTTCCTGAAAAGCAAATGCAATCAAGATTAGACTGTCGCAGCAGTGCTTCGACAGAGACCCCGGCCGCAACCCACCCACGAACAGCAGGAAGCCCCCCAAAACGCTACATTGAGCAAGATGTCTGAAGAAATGGCAAAAAAAAGGCTGTTCCTTATGGATTTTGTCCAAAACACTTGTATCCGGTATTAGACCTTCCCAGGAATGCCCCAGGCAAGACCCGCCGGCGCCAACCCACCCGCAAAAAAACACCCGACAACACCCCCAAACAGCGAAAAAGCTAAATCTCATACTTACAATATCTCTCGGCCTTCGTTCCAAATGCCGCGCTGTTCAGCTAGGTCATCATCATCAATCATCATAACTCCTGTTTTCCACCACGGATTTCCTGAAAAGCAAATGCAATCAAGATTAGACTGTCGCAGCAGTGCTTCGACAGACACCAAAAATTACACACAAACCCCCGGAACCCCGCCAAAGAGCACCTCAAAGGCAAGCAAGTCAGCAAAAACGGCAAGAAATTTCCACCTCATATTTGGTCCAAAACACTTTTGTCCATTATTAGAGCTTCACAGCAATGGGCCCAAAACCATCAACTCACCCGCAAAGAAGTACAACACCCCCACAAGTGCTGAGTCTTTCTTCATTGTGCGTAATCCAGCACTCTGCTTGGAGGGAAATCGCAGTCTGGAGGAGGAGGATAGAGGAGCATGTTCTTCAGAACTTGTGAACCTGAGGAATGTAGACTGCGGCACCTTCAAATCAATAAGCAAACAAGTGAAGACAGTTCTGATGATGGTCTTGTTTTTGGGATTAGGTGATTAAAGTTTGAATTAAATTAACTGTGCAAAACAAAGAAAGAGAGACACAAAGCACACAGGAATAAAAGTGAATAAGGACGAAAAAGAAAGTTCTTGATTGATTGTCTCATTTTCAGGGCTCGGTGTCAGGGAATAAGAACAAGATTTCGTCATCATACTCTGCGAATTCAGGCTGGATGAGGTCAGTGGCACCGAACAGAGAAAAAAATCCCCTCATCTACGTTGCTGTCCTCATCGTCTTCATGTGGCGTGCTTTCTCGCACTTTGTAATCTGGTGGTATGAGGTGCTGATTCATCTTGATCATTGTCAGCCGCTCCACATTTTTGGGCGATAGGCGGCTCCGTTTGGCAGTTACAATGCCACCAGCAGCACTGAAAACACGTTCAGAAGACACACTTGCGAGTGGGCAAGACAAATAGTTTATAGCCAGGTTGTAGAGCTGTGGCCACAATTGTTTTTTGCCATGCCAATACTGCAATGGCTCCTCATTAAGAAAGACCACTGTTGAGTCATTCAGATAGTCCTGCACCATCGACTCAAGGTCATCAACTGTTCCTCCACTTTGCTTACTTTTTGCTGTGCCTGTGACATTTTTTCGAGAACCATACCCCATCAAACTTAGCCAATCCTCCTCCCCAGCCACTGTTAGTGTTGTCATTGTGTGTGGTGCAGATGATCCAGTTGCCGGTGTCTTTAACGGCTGAGAGGTCACTTGTGCCCCAGCCACAGGTGCAGAAGTGGATTCTTGTGACTGCGGATGGCCTGCTGATGCTGATGCTGATGTACTGGCTTCTCCTTCAATAACCTGCCGTTCTTTTTCAAACCTCTTGGCTGACCAGGCTAACCAATGTTTGTACTTTTGAACATCTGCATCAGCGAAAGGAAAGAATGCGTTGTCTGCCAGCGCCTTTTTGTAGCGTGGATCCAGAATAGTAGCACAAATGTAATGCTGATCTGAGTTGATGTTTTTAAGACGTTCATCACCACGTAGGCGATGTAATAATTTCTCAGACAAAATGAAATGTTTTTTTTTTTTTTCATCTTTTTCAAACTCAGAAGAAACCGCCATCAGTTGGTGCTCCAGTATGCACAACAATGGGATAGCTTTTCCCAAATTACAGTCCTCCTGGCTGACTGCACGCGTGAAGAACTCAAAAGGACGAAGCATGTCTGTCAGGCTTTTAACTATGGCCCATTGCGCCTTACTCATCCGCAGGTCCTCCTTCTGAGATGTAGCCTCTGTCAAGAAATAGTGATCGAGTACCGTATACTGCTCATGCAGACGCTCAAGCATGTAGAAGGTTGAGTTCCAACGTGTTGCCACCTCCTGGATGAGTGCTTTCACTGGCATTCCACGTTGAAGTAGCAGTCTCCGCAGATGCTTCCGGGCCTTAAAAGAATGGCTGAAATGGTTGCACATTTTGCGGCAGGTGGCCATTACCTCGAACGCTGGACTCTCTTTATCACTCAAGAATTTTTGAACTACCAGGTTGATACAGTGCGCCAAACACGGCACTCTAACATGGTGACCCTGTAACATGGCCTTAACTACATTGGCGCCATTATCCGTGGAAACATAACCAATCTTGCGTTTTAGGGGGGATAGCATTGACAACACCTTTTTGTCAAACTCTTCCAAAAGGTTTTCTGCTGTGTGACTTTTCTCCAAGGCAAACATGGCTAGTGTTGCATGTTTCCGAGCAGCTTTGAAAACTTGGTCCAGGTCAACACCTGCGTTTAGCTTTGCTATAACACCTGAAAAAGAGACCCAGTGTGCAGTGATGCACATGTAATCATCGCCTGGGCCACTGGTCCACATGTCTGTTGTCAGATGTATTGTGTGAACAGCACTCTTCTGCAAAGCTGCCCCAATCGCCTGCAGCACATCTTCATGTAGTGCTGGAACCGCAACTCTGGCAAAATAGAACCGGCTCGGAACCTTCCATTTAGGGCAGAGCGTTGCAACTAATTCAAGAAAACCTACCGCTTCTACAAAAGAAAAAGGTAGAAGGTCCACAGCTAGCATTTTAGCCAGCTTAGTGTTATACAGACGCGTCAGTGGGTGGTTGCGTTCATATGGCACCTCTGAAGTAAGCATTGTTCTAATGTTGCCCTGGACCAAGCATTTACGGGCTGATAATGACTTCGTTGACCCAATTTTGCTCGCTGGTGAACTTTTGTGCGTTGGTGTCTCACTCGCTCCAACACTCTTAGTGTGCCTCACATTGGGTGTGCTGCTGAGAGGGGTACTGGGTGTAAGGGAAGTGTTTGACACGTCTTCTTCCTGCTCGTCAACATCAGATGAAACATCAACGTTTCCTTGATTTTGGCCTTTCTTGATCGCAGCTAGGTGCGCAAACCATTGGACAGCGTGCTTTCTGTCAAGATGACCACTCTGGCCGCCGGTACCATAGTTGCTACCTGGCTTACCACGACTAACTGCAAGCTTACAAAGGGTACAAATGGCAAACCTTGGATTTTTGGGACAAACAGTAAAGAAGTCCCAAACTGGGGACTTGAAGTGTCTGTGGGACCTGGAGGAGGCGGCGATACTGGTGGTGGTGGTGGTCATGAAGCTAATGCCAGATGAAGTGGAGGATCTGGATTGGCCAACTTTTGTACGTTTTCCACTTTCACCGCCACTAATTAAGGTCGAGGTTGACGCAGGTCTCTTCTTGCCAGAAAGAAATATGGAAGCGGGACGAGTTGGTGTACTACTTAACTCCAATGATTGTGGTGTTTCCACTGCCTCCTCATCGACAACATCATCATCATCACGCGCAGCAGCTCTTCGGGCTAGGGTCAAAATGTCTGTTTGCTGCATGCCCGCTGGGGCTGCAGTGACCTTTATGATGACTGGGTCGTCGTTGGCAGAGTCTTCATCAGCAGCAGTATCCGCCACTTCTTGTTGAGCCTCATCACACTCCATAAGTCTGAGACTTTGGACGAGCTTCCTTTTACGCTTAAGTACCTTTGTTGGATCATGGTGTGCCTCACTCTCAGACGGCTGTGGTGCTGGTTCCCAAGTTTGATCCGTATCATCAGAAGGAGGTGTGCTTGAAGAGGATGTAGACACCACCCTTGATCTCTTCCTTGCTAGGGTTGTGGAAGACAATGAAGGATCATCAGGAGGAGTGGCTTCCTCAAATGATACCTCGCCTTGATTGTCGATTTCCTGATGTGCCCCTACTTCGGGAGGAACAACTATTGTGGGCACTTGTTGTGACCCTCCATGCACCTCTGCATGCGCATCTCCTTGCGCTGCCTCTCCTTCCACATGTACTTGGGCTTGTACTTGCACATGTGATTGTTGTTGCCGCTGTGGTTGTTCAACACTCGTCAGATGAGCTACAACAACCTGTGTTGATTGAGGGACATTGCTGCTGCTTTCTTGCGATGAGCCAACATCACTGGTCGATGGTGATTGAAGAAGTATACTGGCTGCCTCTGCAGCACTCAAGGGCTTGGACTTAAGTTGGCGTGGTGGTGGTGGTGGCACTGAGCCCAATGGAGCGGGGGTGCTGCTGCCAGCTTGGTCCCCAGCAGATCCCGCTGCAGCTGCTGCAGGCATACTTTTTTTTTTACTCACAAAAAAAGGGGCGGGCGGCACACCAGTGTCCTTGGTAACTTGCTTCTTCTGCTCCTTACTGGCACCTTTCTTGCTAGAGGAGCTACGGGTTACTTTTTTTGGGGCCATCTTCTTCAGAGCAGGTCAGCAGGCAGCAGTTGCACGAGTTGCAGAGGGTTCTGTGTCCAGACGTGACGTCGCGTGACGTTATGCTGCACACACCGCTGCAGGACTTCTTCCTGGCACTGGTGGTTCTATTGAGTCTTCTTGTGCACCTAAAAGCAATGGAAGACAGAGGAACATCAGTTCAGTTATACACCCCAAAAAATCGACAAAACACAGAAAAATGAGCACAATCCCATGCCATCCATGATGTTTACATTGAAGACACCCCACAGAAAGACTAGGGACATGCAAGTATGCAACACTCACTACCCCTGGGCATAAGGGATGAAAAGTAGGCAAAATAAGTGCAGGCCTCAGACACTGCCTCTCCTCAAAATGGCCCCCTTACACCCCAAGCACATGTTGCCTGTACCAGCCAGCACTCAAGATGGCCACCACCACCACCCACATGGCCAGTCCACATCAACAGTACACCCCCAAAAAACAGAAAAACTGCCAGAAATCACCACAATCCAATGCCATCCATGATGTTTACATCAAAGAGAGTGAGACAACACCACAGGCACACTCAGTCCATGCACCACCACCACCCCTGGGCAAGCAAAAGGCCACACCAGCAGCCCCCCAAAAACGACAAAAAACAATAAAATCTGCACAATCCCAGCCCATCCATGGCCTCAATGGTGTTTAAATTCAAGAAGACACCCCACAGAAAGACTAGGCCCATGCAACACTCACCACCCCTGGGCAAAGGGCCACACCAGCAGGCCCAAAAAAACGACAAAAAACAATAAAATCTGCACAATCCCAGCCCATCCATGGCCTCAATGGTGTTTAAATTCAAGAAGACACCCCACAGAAAGACTAGGCCCATGCAACACTCACCACCCCTGGGCAAAGGGCCACACCAGCAGGCCCAAAAAAACGACAAAAAACAATAAAATCTGCACAATCCCAGTCCATCCATGGCCTCAATGGTGTTTAAATTCAAGAAGACACCCCTCAGAAACACTAGGCCCATGCAACACTCACTACCCCTGGGCATAAGGGATGAAAAGTAGGCAAAATAAGTGCAGGCCTCAGACACTGCCTCTCCTCAAAATGGCCCCCTTACACCCCAAGCACATGTTGCCTGTACCAGCCAGCACTCAAGATGGCCACCACCACCACCCACATGGCCAGTCCACATCAACAGTACACCCCCAAAAAACAGAAAAACTGCCAGAAATCACCACAATCCAATGCCATCCATGATGTTTACATCAAAGAGAGTGAGACAACACCACAGGCACACTCAGTCCATGCACCACCACCACCCCTGGGCAAGCAAAAGGCCACACCAGCAGCCCCCCAAAAACGACAAAAAACAATAAAATAAGCACAATCCCAGCCCATCCATGGCCTCAATTATGTTTAAATTCAAGAAGACACCCCACAGAAAGACTAGGCCCATGCAACACTCACCACCCCTGGGCAAAGGGCCACACCAGCAGGCCCAAAAAAACGACAAAAAACAATAAAATCTGCACAATCCCAGCCCATCCATGGCCTCAATGGTGTTTAAATTCAACAAAACAGTTGTATCATGCACCCATAACCAACCCTGGTCCTACTGGATACTGTGGCTACCCACAATATAATTTATTTAATTTTCTGAAAAAGTTCCAAAATTGTACTTGCAGCAACTGTAATGCCCCAAACAAACTTACTTGTGAAAGTTGATTTCTAATCCAAAAGTGATCCAAAGACAGTCAAAAAGGCCTCAAATCCAAATATCCAGCAGCACCCACAAAAAGTAATCCTTCCAGCTCCAGATCCAAATGAAAGTGACCAGGAGATGGACAAAGCACTGGGAGGAGCCTGCTGGACAGGAACAGGAAGTTGGAGACTGTGGGGCACTTCCTTCCTTCCCCCCCCCCCCCAAAATGGACTCCTTGCAAAAAAAAAGGCCATGCAAATGTCAACCTGAGGAGTGATTCTGATAAAAATCATAATTTTCTGAAGGTTTATCCTGTTTGCTGGTGATTTTCTTGTGCGAAATTGCAAAATCTCTATTTCGCAAGTGCGAGATTGTTCCTTTCCGCCGCAACTACGTGTTCGCAATTGCGAACTCTCGCGAGGTGTGCTGTGCAAGGTGGCAAGCCGCGAGTACGTATTCGCGGGCGACAAACTCCCGCGGGAACACGCAGCAAGATCTAAAATGGCGCGTCACTCGCAAAGAAAAACAACTCGGCAAACGCTAAAATGACGGAAAGTGAACGCCGTGCACCACGCCGCGCGCCGCAACCAAGCAAAAAATCCGCCGCGAGCGGATTCACGGATTTTCGACAAATTCGCGAGCGATTGCGGATTTGCCGAAAATCCGAAAAATCCGCGAGCGGAGCGGATTTTACGCCCATGCTTATACTATACTCCACCCCACCCTTATCTACCCCAAATCCAACCCACTCTACTCCAGTCTACCCCACTCAACTCTACCCCACTCCACTGTACTCCACTCCATTCCAATCTATCCCAGTCCAATTTACCCTGCTCCATTCCAATTTACCCTACTCCACTCCAAACTCCACTGCAATCTACCCAATTCCTCTCCACTCTGACATACCCCACTCCACTACATTCTACACCACTTCTATCTACCACACTCCTCTCAAATCTAACCCACTCCACCCCATTCCAGCCTACCCCATACCACCCCTCTCTGCCCTACCCCTATCTACCCATCTCCAAAATATCTTTATCTTCTCCACTCCACTCCAATCTACCCCAGTCTACCCCATTCCAACCAACTCCACCCACCCCACTAAAATATACCCCACCCCACTGTAATCAACCCCACCCCACTCTACCCCACTCTAACCTAACCCACTCCACTCTGGTCTACCCTACTCCACTCCAATTTACCCTGCTCCAAATTTCCCCAATCCAATCATCCCTCTTCAACATCCCAACTCCCATTTCACCCACTCCAGTCTACTCCATTCCATTCCAATGTACCCTACTCTAACCCACCCAATATATCCCACTCGGCCCAACATAATCAACTCCAGTCCACTCTTTCCCGATTTTTCTCACTCCACTCTTGACTCTCCTCTAATGTATGTAACTCCACTCCACTCCAATCTACCCCACTCCACTCTATCGAAAACTACCACACCCCAATCCACTCTACCAAATCTGCCCCACTCCCCTTCACTCTACCACATGCCACCCAAATCGATCCTCACTCCAGTCCAATCTAACCCATTCCACCCAAATCCACCAACTCCAATCTACCAATTCCTACTCCTCCCCAAACTAACCTACTCCAGTCTACTCCATCCAAAGTTCCCAACGCCAATCTACCCTACTCCACTCTACCCTAATCTACCCACTCCACTCCAATCTTTTCCTCTCCACTACGATATACACCACCACACTCCAATAAACCCAATCCACTCCACTTCAATCTACCCCAATCCACTGGACTCCACTCCACTCTCCCAATCTACCCCACTCGACTGTCGACTCCACCCCAACATATCCCACTCCACTCTACCCCAATTTAATATACCCCACTCTACTTCACTCTATTCTAGACCTATTCAATTTACCCACTTCCCCACTCCAATCTACCCCAAGCTACTCCACTCCAGTATACTTCACTTCACTCTAATTTACCCTACTCTACCTCAATCTACCCACTACAATCTACTCTACCCATCCCATTCCACACCATTCCAATCTACCCCGCTCCCTTAATGTACCCCGCTCTACTCCAATCAACCCCACCCCAAACTACCACAATCTACCACCACTCCATTCCATTTTACCCTACTATAATCCAATCAATCTACCCAACTTCACTCTACCCGACTCCACTCTATCCGACCCCACTCCAGTCTTCGCCAATCCACTCTTCCCCAATATATTCCACTCCACTCTACCCCGATCTATCCTACTCCTATCTACTCCACTCTAATCTACCCCAATTTATTCCACACCAATCTATCCCACTCCAATCTATCCCAATTCAATCTACTCAACTTCAGTCTATCACAACAATATACCCAACTTGCCCACTCCAATCTACCCCACTCTCTCCACACCATGTACTTTTAGCCATGCTGAACAACATCCACACTGGTGTGCATAATGTCTAAAACACATTGCCATAGCCAATAAATAGCTCTCACCTAGGCGCGACCTACTGAGTTTGCCAGTGCTTGCTTAATCAAATTTACCTACAGAGGTTTGCCAATACACCTCTTTTGTGTCCTCCACCATCCCCTTCAATATCATCTCTGAAGACTGCAGAGAGGGCCAGAAACTACTTCATTAAACATCAAGGAAGGGACTGGTCCTTGCATCTGACTACGGCCAGGCATGCACGGATAGTACTGGACTTCTCAGCTACGTTTGACGCCATTAGCCAAACCTTTCTTGTCAATAGGTTTTCTAATCATCCAAAACAGGTTCCTCCACCTCCAAAGCCACCACCACCAATGATGGTGCCTCTGAAGCATCAGCTCTCCTGCCAATCCTCTTTACTGCCCACGTGACTCTGAAGACTTGGGTGCCCTGGCCAGGACAGGTCATCATTGTGCACACTGTATGTAGTCCATGAGCTTCTAGCCATGAGCCTCTAGCTACCCTGCACTAGTTTGCTTAGCAAAGATCTTCTAGCTCTTCCAGTTCACTTGCCACCTTCTCCCAATCCCTTGCTCTGCCACCAAGATGCCAGTCACCAATGACCTCAAGACCTCCCCCTGGTGCTCGGTATTAATGCCACTGAGCCTCTGATTCTCCGGATCCTACATTGGGCACCCTGGCACCTTTTATCTTCTATGACTCTTGAACACATTAATCTGGTTGGACCCAGGTGGGGCGCTTCTACCTGCGAGGACCTAATGGATGCATCCCATTCATGACCTACTACCTCTTCCCTTGCTGCACTTCTAGTGCTTGACACTCAAAGGTACACTGATGTGTAGTGCTTACTTTATAAACCATAATTATTATTAGAAAGTGCTAAATAATAAAAATAAGTTTTCTCAGTATGCAGCAGTGGGTGATGCTCAATGAAGTGATGGCTGAATGTCACGGCTGCCTAGTCTTGATTTCACCTCCTGCCTCTTTCTTTCATCACCCTACGCTTCCCGTTCCTGCTTTCTCCTGTTGTCCCCGTTTTTCTATCTTTCTCTCCTACTTCTTTTGCCATTTTCTTTTCTCTCTCTCGCTCTACATCAAAGTCGGATGATGAAAATGACGTACTGCCCCCCTCCCCAATCTCAAATTAAACACTGCTGATGCGCCCGAACCCTGACACACCGCCCAGACTGCTGTTCTATTACCGAGGTACAACCTAAGGTGTGCCACAGTGTTGGCCTGCTGCCTCTGACTGCAATAATGCCAGTAGTGGGGAGTCCGCACAAGCCTGCAGATGTGCCCCAATGTTGACCTTCTTCAGTTCCAGTCCTGCTCGAATGATGCACCTCATCCTTGAGTGGCCACTTGCCACTGAACACCCAGGACTGGGCATTCACTGAGGTGCATCCATGCGCCTCAGTCCTGACCTATAGCATCCCCAGCCCTTCTAGCTCTGACTGTATTCTTTGTTCTGTCCATGCTCCTCCACCGCCTGTAGTTTCCAGAGCTTCCCCTGTGCTGCACCCCATGCACACGCCCAGCTCTATCATTCGGCTCCTGAGCACCCATTCCGACCCTGCACAGAGGGGACCCCTTGCTGGGTCATGCCGTCAATTCATTTATTCCTTTACAAGAGGGGAGTCACGTACAGCCCCGCTAATGTACCCCTTCTTATGTTTATGTTTAAGATTTGTAGAGCGCATAGCTACCCGAGGGCTTCCCTGTGCCAGTGAGTGCTCGGCTCGGAGACTATGCTTGGTACACAGGTTACTGGGGGATCAACCAGGTCTTGAGTTTCTTACTGAATAACATAACATAACAGGTGTATTTGTAAAGCGCACGTTCACCACTACGGGTATCTTGGTGCTGAAATAACAGATGTATATTGTTACCCAACTCAATCGTACTCATTTTATCGACCACATATGGATGAAAGGCTGAATGCACCCCCACACACCGCCACCTGCCATTAAACACTAATCACACCAATCAACACATTGCAGCGCTCTGCCATAGGTCACATTGCTGTGCTGTACAACTCATCAAAGTAAATTAATAAACCAATAGAGTAAACCCTAGATCTGCCTTTCCAGCGCGCCTCAGTGTTATGCGTGCAGCACCTCTTGGCTCTTGCACACAATACAATGCTGAACCTCTCTCGCACAAGGCTCTCCCAAAGCACGTCACGAATCCATTCCTGCTCCTAAAATACTAAGGCCACGGCACATGGAGCGATGCACCTCGTTCTGAGTTAGATCACTCCCTCTTGTGTTAGCTCCCAGACCCCGCGCACAGCTCCACAGATACACCTCAACCCTCACTTACTACACCCCCTGCCTCAACCCAACTCTGCTGATGTACTTTACACATGAGGCCAGTGCTCTTTACTTCTTTCAGCACTCCTTTCCCCTTTGGGTCTGTCCATGCACCTCTGCCTGGCCTGCAGCTCAGCCTGTTGCTGCAGCCAGTGGACGCCTCACCGCTCAGAGTCACCTCGGCCGACCTCGCTGCCCCTTGCGGGACAGTCTCCCGCCCCTACACGTGAGGGTGTCACAAGCGAAGAGGCACACGGCCTTGCACCCCTGATCTCCGCAGTGTTTGGCGAAATCCCTACTTAAGGCCGAACAAAGGCCGCCCCCGTACCGCCTGACCTAGCTCAGCGTCTCGGGGCGGCAAGGCCCCAATTAAGAAATACCACAGGGCCGGTAATCCTCGGATAAGACTGTCCCTTCCGCCGTGGCACTCTCTTCACTCTCTCTGCTTCTCTCCGCAGGCTGTAGGGACGCCTGTCCCCTGAAGAGAGACCCCGGCAGTCACCACGGCTGGAGGTCTGACGTCGAGAGCAGTCCAGGAGGGCAGCGAGGTGCCATCCCCGGGGGACCCCTTGCCTTCTCGTTGACCAGCAGCGGGCACCATGTCTGTGGACGGATCGGACCCCGGGACCTGGAGCGACGGAGAGGACCAAAACTTGGACGACTGGTACCTGGACGAGCCCCCTGCGCCCACGCAGCCCGCGCACGAGTGAGTCCGACTGGCCTCCCGGGCACCCGTACATGCCCGGTTGTATTTCCACCTCTACCCTCTTCTTTCCTAAGGTGTCGACAGTAGGTGTTTGGTACCGTTGGAAGGAGGTGAGAGGGTGTTTTCTTTGCCCAGTTGCTTGCTATACGGTAGCATGACCCTTGCCTTCTTCCATTTCAGAGCTGGTTCGAGGGTAGCACATGAATCAATGGCTGATAGAGTGACACTGACACAGGCACCCCATTTTCACATTGCCCCAGTAAGCGGCAAAATCTTTCACCGTGCAAGGTCTGGCATGGACCAAAATGCCATTTCCCCGATCGCAAAATAATAATAGACACTCCCTTCCCTCTGCCCTTAGAGCACCATCTTCCATCTGCCCTCTTTACTTTACCTGCTTCCTCCTACTCCTTCACTATTCATCTTTCCCTACTCCTTTATTTCCCTTTTCCATACTATTCCCTTCCTCCTGGCTATTTCCCCTTCACTATTTCTCTTTCGCCAACTCCCTTCTCCCTCCCCCTTTACTCCGCCATTACTCTCCCTTCTTTCCTGTTCCTCTTCATCTGCTTCTTTCCACATTTCCCCTTATTCTTTACCCTTTCTTGTTTCTTTCTCCTTTCCCCTCCCCCTTCCTCTTAATCTTTTCCCTTGAATTCACCCTTTTCACCCAGTCTCTTCCCCTTTCTTCTGCTCCCTGCCCAATCCTTTCCTTGCCTGTAGCTCCACATAGCTTCCATGCAGAAGTATCTGACTGCTCCCTGCTGAAATGAGACCACTACTAAGTGTGAGAGGGAGTCCAGTCTCCAGAGCCATCTTGTGTAGTCTACAAGAGTCTTCTCTGGTCCCGTATTTGGTTCCAAACATAGGTTCACCTTACATTATGAGATTGTATTTAGGCCCAATGCTCATACATCCTAGGATTCTGACTTACCGTCCCACCTAATGATAAAGGGCATCTACTCTGTGGGATTCTTGGCTTGGCTGGGACTCGTGAGAAGGAGGTGTTCTTATAATTCCTGGGTTCCCTCATTCTTCTTGTCTAGTAAACTCTTGACCGCTCGATACATTGGTTACATTTAGAAAGAGTAACATTTCTCATTCCGTATGCCCATTCAGTCATTGGCCTCTCCATACAGCTAGAGCATATTGGAGATGGTAGATGGTTTTCATTTCCCTTGCCCGTGGGTCCCTTCTTGTGTTCCCCATATTCAAACTCCTTATTGACTCACAAACAAGTGCATCTCAAAATCACAAAGCTGGCATCTTGATAATCCAGTCTGTGTTGGAAACTGTTCAAGAAGCCTGGACTGCATCTGATGGGCATACACAGGTGTTTAAATATGACCCTAAAATGGTAGAATGGCAAAGCGTTTATCTCACCCCGTTAATTCAATCCTTAACTTTCGTTACACATATGTACATTTAGGGTTCAATGTTTACGTCTCGTATAAGGTGTAGAATATATGCATAGATTGATTGAAAATACACCTTATTCCATTTTTACCACTTTTGCCATTTGTTGTAAAGTTGTTTATATTTCGTCACGGTCTCTCTCCTGCAGTCTCATATCCTAAAGCATCCCACTAACGTCCACTACTTTCAGCACCTTTTCTTCCCTATGATGCAGGACTCTCTGATGTGGTTCTGGGTCTTAAAGCTCCACCCTTGCAGCCCTGCATTTCTCTCTTCAAGTTATTTCCTTTAGAAAGTCATGTCTTAGGTCTTTCTAAAATAGGTCCTTCTCCACTGTGTCCCCTCTATTTGATTTCTTTGAAGAGTTTCTGATGTCATCCCTTCTACACAGCCTCGAGGGTACAGTGCACTGATTGTAATGCTGCATTTTCTGTTCTGTTGGGTTTTGTGTCACCGTTTTGCATGTATTTCTCTGAATGTCTTCTTGTTGTTTCCTGTGACTCTTCAGAATCATCCTGCCATGCGACCCCACTGTCTCTGATCAGCTGTACCACCTCATCCTGGCTCCCCTCTCGGTAAGCAGCAACCAAGAGAGCATGTCTAGAATCACTGGATGGCTCTGAGCTGTGCTTAATTTGTAAAAATAAAAAACAGTGCCAGGGCCCTAAGTATTTCTCAGGAGTTTGCTGTAGCTGGCACCACCCACCCCTGCTGCCAAATGCTAGTATAAGCAGAAACCATGTGCTAGTGTTATCAGTTTTTAGGAAGTATATTAAATCGTTAAACGGTCCATTGATTTCTACTAAAATAATAGACACACAGTGCCACAATGTGGTGGATAAATACCTGACCGTGTTTAGAAATTAGTTCCGGTGCCGAGCTCCGTCAAACACCAGCACAAACTAATCACTGGCTCTGGGTGAGATTATCAAGAAAATAGTGGATGGGAAATGCAGGTTGCATCTGCTGTTAATTCACACACCCACTCACCTGCTTACTCATGTCCCAGTTCACTCATCCTTGTGATAACCTTCACTTATACATGCTGAGCATCTGCCTACACATGCACTTGCACAGTACCTCACTCCCTCGTGTGGCTCCTCACTCATGTTTGGCCTGCTCATCTCTCCAGTCACTTACTTATTTGATCATTTGAGGTCTCAGTTCTATTTTTTATCTCACTCATCACCATGCACCAGCTTATTCAAAAATTCACTGATATACATGTTCAGTCCAAGACTCTTGTTTTTATACTTCCTGCTTCCGATACGTATTAAGGCAGTCGCTGGTGCACCTGCTCAGGCCTCTACTCACATATACAAGCTCTGCACAATTTTCTCTGCTCACTTCTGTCACTCAGGCTTTTGTAATCTCCATCATACGTAGAACAATTTCCCACTGTCTCAAGGGCCCTTTTACCTAAATTGTTTTTGTTATTGCATTTAAATAGCGATTACTTCTCCTGATGTGGCATCAAAGCACTTTTCGGTGAGTAGCACACTACTGCAAAACCCCACAAGGATTAGTGGTGAATTAGTATAGGGAAATATGAAATTAATTTGAGCGATGGACTTGTGTAAATACCCAGTAAAGCTATACCGGCTCCCTGTTTGGGCTAGTCCTTTTTTCAGTGAATGTTTGCCTAGGGCCGGACTAGAAACCAAAATCAACCCTGACAAAAGTACAAACTAGTTCCACACTGCAGGAGGCAATGACTAGCCTGTCCGTAGGGGACGACTTCATGAGCTGGTTATGGCAGCCCACGTAGCAACAGCTGCAGTGGGGCAATGGCCAGTCTGGCCCTGCATTTACCTCACAGAACTGAAGGCGCTGCTCCCTACTTTTATATGTATTTTAGTAACCCCTGAGTGCTATCACAGTAGCACAAGTGGACAGTTTTGTTTTTGAGGTTCATCCACTCACCAGAGAGACCTTTTCCTTCTAGCTCTGTTACTCTGTTCACTACGGCCCCCAGGGCCGACTGACCCACAGAGTGGATTTTAATTTAGAGCAGAGTCTTCTATGCCTCAGAACTATTTGACAAACTCAGTAATATATTTCAAGGTCATAAAAGCACCAAAAAAAGGCATACACATATCATAAAATAGACACAGCAAAATAGTTAATCAAATATACATATAGACAATATCCGAGAAAACAATGAAAACATGGCCTCTTCACAATTGCAAATGATGGGAATATCTACTAGTCAATCAAGTATAGATGTCTGCAATATGAATTAAAACCTTTAAAAACAAAGTCACCTCACATTTTATCAGCACCAGCAAATGTATGAGTTCCTATGTGTCAAATATATGCTGCAACACTGGCGCAAACTACGAATGATTGTAATTGTCTTAAAAACTTCAGTGGCAATTTACATTGTCTAAAATTCTAGTCCTTTAAACGAGGTTTAATACAAGACCTTCTGGGACCTGTATAAAAGCAACAAACAAAGATAAAGAGTAAATTTCCTCGAGGTTAATGATTGTCACAAAGACACGCATCTAATGTTCTAGGCCAATCATTGCTATGTGGGAAGGTCATCACATAAAATATTATATTTAGTATAAATCAAGTCAGAATATATATTTGCTGAATAGTTGTGATTTCTATCAAATATGGCTGCAATCCAATCCCAGATGATAATTCTGAATACGCAATATAGGATATTTTATTACTAATGGTTACATTTCTTTCAACTTCGAAACATTGAAGACACAGATGTTTAATTTCGTTCCTGCTCACCTGCAACAGGTATTCTGGGTCATCAAAATAATACGATCTCTCAGTTTTATAATATACATTATTGATATTCTTAATTCGCAGTATAACTCTATCCAAGGTAGGAGTGATGTAGTCCTCCATTATTGATATATTCATTTGTGCCTCTGGCTTAGTCCATACCCTATGCCAAAGGAAAATGCACTTTACTCAGGTTTTCTAAATTAGGCAATCTTAATTTGCCATGACATATTTGGCACTCAAACAATTCGAGGGGGGCAGCATTTTCAGACTGGCTTTTTCAGATAGAGTAAACTTTGCCACATTAGCATATCCCCATAGTCCGGCCCCATAAGTAGCCACTGAGATGTACGTGGCACGATGAATCATGCAACAAGGGCTTCATCGCCAACTTGGCTGAAAAGTAGCAGTAGTGGCCTTGGTGTATTGATCATTCCTCATATTAACCTGCTATTTCCAGGTACAAGCCAAATTTAAAATTACCCCCAAGTATGAGAAGCTATGCATATGTTTCAGATCAACACCTTGGATACTTAAGCATCTATTTCTTGGGGCAGATGGCCCACATGTCATTCCAAATGACTTGGCATGGTTGACTATAAGATCCAGCTCTCCCAAGAAGGATGCATAATTATCTAGCGACAGCTGGAAAGCTTTTGGGATGTGGGCCATTAGGACCAATTAGAGGAGCACGTGGATGGGTTGGTGACCAACCTGGGGATGTCCTTGCACCCTTCCACCAACACCCTGATTAAGTTATTGCTTTACATAGTGCAGAGAAAAGGCACAATTTCATTCATTTTCGATAAACAGCATTTGTCCTGAAGTCTGTGGATTAAAAAGTTGACCCTTCAGATGCTCAATAGAGATGCTAAAGAATGTTACATGATTGTGTGTGGCATATGCTATTATGCTAACAGTATTTGTATAGCACACATTTACCACCAGTGTGGGCTTTAGCTCTTGAGGGCTGACACAGATAATAAGATGGCATGTGGGAGGGAGATGTCCGGGTACCTTTATTTTAGAAAGTGAAGCGGTGAATCATGGAGCATAAATGGCTTAATAACTTATGTGGTCAACTGGACAGAAGAGTGGACATGCACCACTGCACCACTGCAACAGAAAGGGGGTGGGATGGCTTGCCTGCCTCTTGTGCATCCTACTCCGCACACTTGCATGCACACACACTCCTTATTCAGCACATCCAAATCTACTCCAACTCACATCACACTTGGAGACGCACCCATGCCTAGCTTACCACACATCACACACCGGCACGCCAAACTCTATGGCACCAGATGGACATAGACAGTAGAGGACAGTGCCTGTCGCAGATGGTTTCCCAGCACAGCAGTGCAAAGGCAGCCTGAGTTCATATTTGCCCCATTCCGCCAGGATCTCCCCAAACTCCCATTGCTTGACATTCTTCTCCTCTTTGTTTCTTCTCCAGCTGGTAGTGCTGCTCGCTCTCTCCCTTCTGGTGAAGCGCCGGAGGCTCTGCAGAGGCAGGTTAAACCGCGTCCCTGGATTACTGAGGTATAGAAAGTCATGTCAAGTCTCTTCCTTCTACTGTTTATTCACCTTCGTATAACTTGGAGTTACTCAGCATCCTCTACAATTGCAGCCCAGAGACTAGGTGGCTGCAGTGGTGTATGGAACGAGGGACCTCAAACTGGTGGGCGTCGACCCCGCGGGGCTAGTAGATGGCTGTGATTAGGTCACCCGGTGTGCCATACGAGGCATCAATAAGTCAACAATGATGAAGAAGTGTATGTTGAAAATGTAAATTAGTTGGGCAGCAACATTGTTAAACCGGTGTTAATAAAAGGAAACGGGTTTGATAAGCCCTGCTTTACAATGACAATAGAAGACTTGCACCTAATTCTTGTTCCACGTCTGGTTACTTGGGCACTCAACGTAGCGCGAGTCCCTACCGTCATCACTGGCTTAACAATAATACCTTGAGGTTGCTATACCACTGTCTGGTGAAACTCCTCCCACCTGCCCTGGCCCCATCTCCTAGCTCCCCACAACTCCCTGTTGTAGTGTGCTGGACTTTCACCAGGAATGAGGAATGCCTACTGATCTCAGACCTGTTCTAACTTACCCAAACCTGATGATACTTGATCTCTATAAGCTCAGGGCACTCTTTACATTACCATGGGATCATAGGCAATGGTTTCTGAGAGAAGGAAAGAGCTTGTCTGGAAATTCTGTGGAACTGGAAATCAGCCAAGCAACCATCAAACTAGGCATGAGCAGATGGTCTTTAAAGGCACACAAGTCTAGAGAAAGCTTAGCAGGAGCTTGAATTGGGAAGTTTAATAACATTGGGAAGATGGAATGTAATTTGTGTTTGAGAAATGCACAACTAAAAGTAGCTCTTCTGGTACCATTCATGTTTGACCCACCTTTGTCTGCCCTTGCTATTGGCTTCTCTTCTTTGTTTCGTTGCTTTTCTCAGCTTTCTTCATTAATTGTTGATGTTGTATGGAGCAAATACATTCAATTAACACCAGTTTCTCTACTCAAATTATTATTTCCTTTACTTAGTCGTAATGAGCTTTATAAAATATTGACATGCCCCGAGTTCAGTTCAGATCACTATGTCCATTCAGAGTGAACTATTTTGTTTTCCTTGTGGCAGATCAAAAAATCAATTTATTAAAGAAAGAGACAGAGTGTGAATGGGGCTTCCAGGGCCAGTGATAGGTGGGAGGACTAGTAAAGACGCCTGATGCAGGTCTGCCTGGACTTGGGATGATCTCATGTCTCCTGACACCTCTCTTTGTGATGTCCCTCCCAGCCCTGTGAACTTCCTGGGCCAGGATGGGCAGAAAGCGGGTGCCGCTGCTGTCTTTGGGGTGCTCTTCTGCTCTGTCTGCAGGCTGGTCCTGGATCCGAACCCGCTGCCTTTCCTGACCGACTCCTCTCCGAAGTATCGAGGTAAGCTCGCCTCTCCTGCTGCCTTCCTCAGGAGTGCAGACATGCAACCTGGCCTACGTCATTTCCTGGGTGTGTCTGTCATACCATTGCATGTTTGCTACATTGTAGTGCTTCTGCAGGGGCTCCACTGCAGCCTGCCTTTTGTTTAAAGTTGGATTTAAGCATGTAGTCACATGTGACCCGAAGCACGGCACAAATCTTGTTCTTGCTTTTTATCATGCTCTTCCTGCTCTTATACCTCTGCTGCTTTCCCTTTCTCCCATTTTCATACTACTTTCCTTGCTCTGCCACTCCATTTTTTCCAGTATGTTGCACTATTCTGCTTTGTCATCCATTTATACACTCCTTCTCCAGCTAATTTCCATTTCTGTCCTCCCTCCACTCCCTCATTATTTGCCCTTTTTCTCACCTCAGTATTTCTCTTCCTTTGTCCTTCTCCCTCATACTTGTCATATTGTAATGTTTTCCTCCCACTCTCTTTCGCTTTTTTGTTTCTCGTTGCTTCTTGCTTTCTAAATGTTTGATGCTTCAATGGAATCCTGTTTGTGTATGGTCAACTAGATTTTTTTGTCAATGAGAGAGAGTGCAGTTCCTAAAGTGAAGATGGAAGGGGAAGGGGAAAAGACAGGTCTTTTTCCATGTTGCCCTCACACACCCCGAGAGGTGTCATGCTTCATCATTGGGCCTTGCTCCTCTTCGGGCCGGCGCTGCAATGCCCGACAGGCTCACCGTAAACGGGGCTCTTTGGTAGAGATCTTTTTAGAAGAAGCCGTAGGGTGCGTGTGGGTAAGGGGACAGTGGAGCTTTGTGTGCGCGTGAAGTGAGATCTAAAATAAGTCGGGGTCAGTCCTATTCTCAAAAAAACTTTAATGACTTGGGTAGATCCTGCTTAAATAAAATGAAATGGACGCCCTATGGGAATGTGATGTTCCCATAAATTTAGAAGGTAGCCTGGTGCGGGGCCCTAGTAGTCCTGTACTGAGCGGTTAGATTCCCCAGGGAATCAGAACGAGGGTAGGATAACAAGCAAATTGCCACCACCCAGCTGAGTGAATCAACATTGTGCTCTCTTAAAATCCCCGTCGGGCTGTAGCTCGTGTACTGCGGGTTTCCAACCGCCCAGTACAGGACTACTAGGGCCCGCACCAGGCTACCTTCTAAATTTATTGGAGCCTGTTATTAGGTGTGCACTACACTTTCACATAGGTCCTGATGAAGTGCCATACGATTCTTTAGGAACAACTGGGCACGAAACATGTCGACCCCACGTTAGTGACTGCCCGTTAGCAACATACATTCCTCTAGGGCGTCCATTTCATTTTATTTAAGCAGAATCTACCTAAGTCATTAAAGTTTTTTTGAGAATAGGACTGACCCTGACTTATTTTTTATCTCACTTCATGTGCACACAAACCTCCACTGTCCCCTTACCCACACGCACCTTACAGCTTCTTCTAAAAAGATATCCACCAAAGAGTCCATCGGGCATTGCAGCGCCGGCCTGACGAGGAGCAAGGCCCAATGATGAAGCATGATACCACTCGGGGTGTGTGAGGGCAACATGGAAAAAGACCTGTCTTTTCCCCTTCCGTCCTCACTTTAGGAACTACACTCTCTCTCGATGACACGTTCGTCTTGGAGCCACGTGTGCAGGACCTGCTTAAATATAGGCTCCTGGTCCCACCCCTCTCTCTTTTCAAACAACTAGATTTTTTGCCATGGCTTAATTTGTCACCACTGTTTTTTTCTCACTTTATACCTCTTACTCTTATACGTTTTCTTTTCCTATATGTTTCAACCTTTGCCTCTTACTACTTTCATTACAGCACTCATTCTTACCGAACGAAATTTTAGGCCTTTGTGTGATTTGCATGTCTCGCCCACATACTGTTCCTTTTCCGTGGTGATCTGCCTGGCCAATCACACTACTCTCCACCTCAGTCGGCTGTGTGCAGAACAACCACTTGGAGGAAAAAAAATCATAATGCCCCAAGTTCACATTTCACCCTCTTGCATGCAAACATCTGACATACTCGCTCTACAGCAAGGACGCGTTAAACTACTCACCATTTCTTTCTCTTTACCTCTTTTTCTTTGTTTCTTTTCTTTGTCTCTCTACCGTCTATTCTTTAATGTCATAATCACCCTCTTCCTTCACCTGCACTTCTCCACCTCTGTTTTTATGTACATCCTTCATCTTCACTGTCTTAATTGCTTCCTCTTTTTAGGTCTCACCTCTCAATGCGCATGCGCATTGAGCAGAGCGAGACTATAGGGCTTTAAACAAACTTTACCCAACTGGCGATTTGGTGCTGTGCCAGTGCGGTTTTAGGTCAATGCGCAAGCGCATTGACCTAAAATGCGCGTGCACATCATCAAATCGCCGTCTGTTCCCTCAGCCGCACTCCTCCCACACCCCTGCTCCGCCCCCTCCCCTGCCTGCTGTGTCGCATTTCTCCTCCCCCCCTCCCCACAGCAATGCCCTCCGTCTTGGCTCGCTTTTCTTTTAAAAACTACTCGCATTGTCACTGGCAGGACTGGTACAATCCTGGAAATTGCCAGATATCTCCGTTTGCAGAGATTCAGTATTGGAGGCCCTCACCTGTAACAATCTCAACTCCTTAATCCGCTCTCCCTCCTCCCACACCCCTGCTCCGCCCCCTCCCCTGCCTGCCGTGTCGCATTTCTCCTCCCCCCTCCCCACAGCTATGCCATCCATCTTGGCTCGCTGTTCTTTTAAAACTCCTTAATCCGCTCTCCCTCCTCCCACACCCCCGCTCCGCCCCCCCCACATCATGCTTTACCTACAGCAAGCAATCTGAAATCTTGTCAATGTGAAGACTACTTCATAACTGATCAACTTTATGGGAAATATAAAATCGCCTGGGGAGACTTATACAGTCTAACGCCTGAAACCGAATACCGAGACGTTTTCACAGAACTGTGTTAGGCTTGAAAAAGCGATAATGTAGGGACACGGGAAACACATGCCTGTCTTAGGATTTATGACTACTCATAAGGAAAATTGATGAAAAGAATAAAATCATATGTGATATTTACGTACAAAGCTCTATCTTTTTAAATTGCAAGACATGTGTTTACATTTGAGTGCCAGCACGTGCCAACATTCATTAGCTGAAAACTCCTTTCTTCAAATATAGGTTTCATAGATGTCCCACCAGAAGCAGTCCTGGCAACAAGTAGCACTGCAGTGCTGATCAGAACATCTTGTAATATGAATGCATCGTCATCATACACCAGTAGTATTACACATGCCCACCAGGAAATGGATGCTTACCAGTTCCCTCCTTACCGGACACCTCAAACTCGGTACAATACTACATTACATGTGTAAGCTTAATTTCTCCTCCCCCTCCCCACAGCAATGCCCTCCGTGTTGGCTCGCTGTTCTTTTGAAAACTACTCGCATTGTCTGAGATAAATGAACGAGCGTTGCTGCTGACCCCTCTAAACCTGCCAATTAGCAGCCCAGCTTGTGTTCGATTAGCTCCCGCTCAGTAGGCATGTCTTCACGGACCCCCAAGACCTCCCGGGCTCCCGTAGGCTGCCTGGAATCTGAGCGGCGCTCGTTAACATCACATCCCTAATTACTGCTCAGGAGGTAGAGAGCCTCTTTGATGTTCCGCACTCTGCTATTGGTCAATGCGACCTGCGTGTTGTCAAGCAAACTAGGAGCAGCGTTAGCTAACGTATGCTCAGAGAGTCAGAGTAGCTCCACTTTACGACTCCATTTTTGTTGTTGTTATTTTAAGGTTAAGGAATACAAGAAAAATAGCCGCTGCTACAAATCACTGAACCCCTACTACACCAGTTGCTCAAAGCTACCAGCTTACTCAGGGCTTTAAGTGGGATGTAAAAACTGGGGGGGCGGGTGTTTCTCAAAGGGGCGTGGGCAATGTAATTAAGTAAGCTACAAATCTGTGCTTAGCATAGTGTGCCGCCCGACTTGTATTTTGCAGTTTCTGTCATTACATCCAGATATATGATGCAACAAGTAACATCAAGTCAGGACTATTGCCTTTATCAATGGTTGTTAGTCACCATCACTCTCCCCTCCCTTCTCTTTTTCCCCTCACTCCTCACTCTCCCATCACTTTCCCCTCCCCCTCTATCCCCACTCTACCCTCCCTCTCACCACTCTCCTCCCTCTCACCACTCTCCCCTCTCACAACTCTCCTCTCTCCTGTCTCCTCTCTCCTCTCTCTCTCCCCCCTCTCTTCACTCTCCTCTCCCCTCCCCTCTACCATCTCTCTCCACACTCTCCTCCCTTTCTCCCCTCTCTCCTCCCTCTCCCTTCTCTCCCCTCCCCTCTCCCATCTCTCCTCAAGGTACACACAATTGTCAATGAGCACTAACACAGCATCATTTATACCATTTCGGCATTAGTCAACACCACTAGTTTTCCCTGTTGTTCTCATCTTCATCTCCCCCATGGTTACTCCTTTCCCAGGTCTATCTCCATTGCTCTGCCTTCCACCTCTCATGCCTCTCTCCCAAACTCATCTTCTCCCTTTCTATACTCAACTCTCTCCCTTTCTATAATCTCAGACTCCCTCTCCTGCTTCTCTCTCTTGCTTCGCTCTTGGGCTCCCTGTCCGTACTTCTCGCCCCTGATACACTCTGTCTCCCTCTCCATGCTTCTGTCCCCTGCTGCACTCAGGCTCCCTGTCCTTGCATCTCACCCTTGCTTCACTCTTGGGCTTCCTCTCCGTGCTTCTCTTCCTTGCTGCACTCTGTGCTCCCTCTCTGTGCTTCTCTTCCCTGCTGCACTCTCGTGCTCTCTAGAGATGTGGCCTAACGACCAGAGCTGCCATCTAAGTCACGTAAATGCAAAACATGTTGAATTCCAAATGCTATAGGTGTCACATTCGCGAAAGTTATAACTATTGGCATTGTAAATGACAAAGCTATCCATGTAGCTATTTTAAAAACCAACACATAAATAAAATATTTGTAATTTACAAGACCAATAGCTCCAACTTTTCTAATGCGAGACCTATTGCATTTCCAATGCTTGTTTCTCTTCGATTTTGCCTCTCACAACAACTGTTTCTTTTTCCTTATTTTCTTTTTCCTTTCTGATGTCATTCTCCTACCTATTCCTACCCCTCTTAATCTTATTCTGACCTCTGTTTTCAATCACACCTGTCCTTCATAACTGTCTTCTTTTTTCCCTTGATTTTTTTTCTCTTCTATTCTTTCTCACACACATATATTATTCTATTCCGTTCCCCTTCCATTTTCACTTTCCCCTCCCATTTTCGCCTTCTGCCTTCCATTTACCCTTCCCGTGCTCCATCTCCTTCTCTTCTCCTTTCTTACCCTATTTAAGCTTCATGTTTTATTTAATCACCCATTCCTTATCCTTCACATCTTCTTGCTCTCTTTCTCCTTTCCAACTTTTGTAGTCCATCTTTCGTCTATCTTTGGTTCTTTGCCACCTTCTCTTCGTTTTCTTCACAGTACCTCCAGTCTCCTCTCCGAAGATGTGATGGCCATTTTGCCACTACATCCACGCCAATAACTGTTTCTTCGGTTCTCTTGCACAACCTATAGTCTGCTACAGAGAACATGGCACATGCATGAATGAATGAACTGAAAGCAAACAAAATGTACTTGGGAATCATGGCCTCTTCCTTGGTGAAAGCCATGTAGGGCATTTTCAGAGAGTCCATAACGGTGATGCGGTATGGAAGATTTGGTAGTGCGTGCTAGTAATTTACAAAGAGGAGTCTACCTTTACATAAATGTCTGGGCCTCAGGCTAAAGTGTATAATCGTGAGGTGTGCATGGTGTCGGGATTCCTGTATTAGTGTTCGTGTATGACATGGTCATATTGGTATGGACAAAGTATGACCTTGCCCTGCTTTTGGGGCGTGTTTGAGGACTGTTACTGTGACCTAATATGTTAACTGACACTAAATCAACTAAAGTGATAGTGACATGCAAGCGGGCAAAGTTTAATAGCAATTCCACTATGCATAGGGTATGTGTGGATCAAGTGGGCAGTGATTCCATGGCTCATGTGTACAGTGGATGGAGGATGTGTATCAACAAGAGCACAGCCTCAAGCTTAGAGAGGAGAACTGTCTCCTAAGCGTATGGAGGGCCTGTGGGGAAACCTGTACTTGACATATATCACACAAAGCAGTAAGCGCAGTGTTGTATTGAGCAAAGATGGTGTCGCCTCTCCCTTCAATAAAGACACGGGAGCCGGAGATCAATTAAGGCACGTCTTTATTTCTCGTGCTCATCTCCAAACTAACTTTTCCC
Organism: Lissotriton helveticus; assembly: GCF_964261635.1. Classification (NCBI taxonomy): domain Eukaryota; kingdom Metazoa; phylum Chordata; class Amphibia; order Caudata; family Salamandridae; genus Lissotriton; species Lissotriton helveticus. The sequence goes on along the minus strand of NC_136062.1, from coordinate 211,990,600 downwards.
CACCTACTTCCTTTCTTCCCCACGCCCTTCCTGTGCTGCCTGTCCTGTCACACACAGGGTCAGGCAGCCACGTTACGACATCTCCCCCTTTTGTACAAAGTCTTACTGTATCTTAGATTATCTCGATGAGGCGTTCCGGCCGTCGAGTTTGCCGTCGGGGTCTCTCAGATCTTTCTGGAGTGTGTCGGTGATGTGCAGGGTGATCCTGTCTTGCTGGGCTGGATGAACCGCAATCACTGCTTCTGCTTCGACTTTCAGAGTCAGTAGACGATTCCCACGGGTGGTGGTCATCTGTTCCAGGTGGATTGCATTTCTTGAAGTGTGATACGTTTCGTGTGATTTTCTTATGATTGCCTTGAGCCGTGATCATAGTTCCTTTCCGGCGGCTGACTTTTAGCGGATGGGCAAGGTAGCGACTGTCTGCTTTTGTTCCTCGATCTCGTCGAACTACCACCCAGTCTCCTTCTCTGATATCGGTGTGCTTGGCATGCCTGCGCTGATCAGCATATGTCTTCATTTTCAGTTTCTTTTCCTGATCAATATTGACTAGTGTTTCATGATCGATGTTTGGAGGTCGAGACTGGCTCGCACTGACCATGGTGGGCAGTCGGGTGCGTGGAGCTCTCCCTAGCATGAGAGTAGCTGGACATTGATCTGTGGTGTTGTGGGGCGTGGTACGGTATGCCCTCAGCACTTCATTCAGTGCTTGTTGGATGTCTTTGTGAGCCAGTTCTGCTTGTTGTACTGCCTTTTTTAATGTTCCCATAAATATTTCCACCATGCCATTGGCTTGTGGCCATAGTGGTGCGATTCTTTGATGTTTGAAGTCAAGATGTGTTGCAAAATTAGCAAATTCGTGGCCGTTGAATGGGGGCCCATTGTCTGACTTGACGCGCAGAGGGATGCCCCATGCTGCAAATGTTTCGTCAAGTATTGGGATTACTGCGGAAGCTCTGGTGGAAGGTATGAGGTGTGCGAATGGAAATCTGGAATATTCATCCATGATGACAAGGATGTATTGACTTGACTTCAGGGGTCCAAAGAAGTCTACGGCCACTTGTTGCCACACTCCTTCAGGTAGTTCTGACATCTGTAGTGGAGCTGGAGGCTCATCTCGGCTTACTAATTGGCATGATGTGCAGTCCTTGAGGGTGTCTTCCACCATCTGGTCTAACGTTGGAAACCAGACACGTTCCTTTAGCGCCTTCTTGGTAGCGCTTGTCCCTCGGTGGCCTTCATGGGCAAGGTTGATGACTCCTTGTCTCAATTTCTGGGGAATGACGATCCTCCCCCCTCTCAGAATAAGACCTTCACTGCTGATGGAAAGTTCGTCTTGGACATGTCGGAAGGCAAGGAGCTCCCGAGAGAGAGGACTTTGGTCATCCGGCACGTGGCGCCAAGAGCAGTTGCGGATGCGTTCGGACACAGCCTGAATGGTAGGGTCTTGGGCGGATGCTTTTTGAATGGCGGCAAGCGGGACCGTGGGAAGACACGCTGCATCAATGACAAAGTGCAAGTATTCTTCAGCAATTGATGGCGGAGCAGTAGCAGACGCTTTAGGATGTCGTGACATATAGTCGGCGGGATTGTCTGACTTCCCAGGCCTGTGGACAATGGTGTAGATGTAGTCCTGCAGACGGAGGCCCCACCGCTCAATGCGCGGAGGCATCTTGGCCTTGGGGTTGCCGAATATGGTAATGAGAGCCTGGTGATCAGTGACGATGGTAAAATGTTTGCCATAGACAAAGAGGTGGAAGTGTTCACACGCCCAGACTACGGCCAGGCTTTCCTTCTCCGGTTGAGAATACCGGATCTCAGTGTCAGTGAGGCTACGACTGGCGTAGGCGATGATGTGGCGCTGGTCAGAGTCCTCAGTGTATTGGGCAAGGATGGCACCAAGCCCGACCGGGCTGGCATCTACAGTGAGTTCAGTCCGCTTTTTCACATCAAAGTAGGCCAGATTTATCGCAGAGCTGACAGCCTTTTTGATCTTCTTGAAAGAGTGATGACATCTGTCCGACCATTCAAAGGGTTGTCCTTGGCGAGTGAGTTCCCGCAGTGGGTGACTGAGCGTGGCAAAGTCGTGAATGTACCGGGCACAGTAGCTTGCCATGCCGAGAAACGAGCGAAGGTCGCCCACATCTTGAGGTGTTGGTGTGTCTGCCAAGGCCGATACTTTTTCGGGGTCTGGAGTCATACCATCCTTGGAAAAGATGTGTCCGTAGAATTTCATGTTGGATTTGTGGAATTCACATTTGGCTGAATTCAGAGTGAGATTTGCATTGAGGAGCGCATGGCACACTCTGTCAAGGGCAGTGTCATGTTCAGTTTGATCTTTGCCATACACCAGTAGATCATCACTGTAGTTGAAAGTGTTCGGTATCCCTTGGATTACACGTCTGATTGTTTCCTGGAAGATTTCGGCAGCAGATGATATGCCAAAGTTTAGGCGTTTGTAACGAAATAGGCCTTGATGAGTTGTGAATGTGGTGATGTAACGAGATCTTTCATGGAGTTCAAGTTGGTGATAACCTTTGTTGAGGTCCAGTTTTGAGAATATGGTAGCTCCGTTGAGACGGGTAATCATGTCACTGATGTGTGGCCCAGGGTGACGTTCTCGTTCAATAGCTACGTTGGCTGCACGCATGTCCACACATAGACGCACTTTGTTGTTCTGTCCCTTCTTGGGGACGACAACCACAGGTGATATCCACGGAGTGGGGCCGGATGTGCGTTCGATGATGTCTGCTTTGAGCAATTCTTGTAGTTCGTCGTCTACTGCTTGTTGCAGATGGAATGGCACTTTCCGATGATGTTGTGCCACAGGTGTGACTCGGTCGTCGATGTGCAATTTGACCTTAAAGTGGTTTAACTTTCCAAGTCCTTTGAATAGGTTGGGGAACTTTGCCACAATGTCTGGGGTGTCTTCGGTCATGTAGAGGAGTTCTACCAGTTTGAGCCGTTCTGCCATTGGCAAGCTGAGCAAGCAGTCGGCTACATCTGGACCTTCTACCACATGGATATACGCTGGGATCACTCGGTCCCGATACGATAGGGTGGTGTGGAACCGACCTAGGCACGGTAGAGGCTTCCTGGACATCCACGTGAATATTCTCACTGCTGCAGGTTCCAGCGCAGGACGTGGTTTCATGCTTTGATATTCTAGAGCGCAGATGTAGTTCAGGGAAGCGCCTGAGTCTAGGACAAATTTAGCTGGGTGACTTCCAATTCGGATGTCTAGTTTCGGATATTTTCGTAGACGATCCGGGTCTGAGACCATGCATATGTATTCATCACTATCTTGAGACACAGGTGTATGTGTTGCGGAGTCACTGGATGTTGATCTCGACCGGCGAGACTGACGTGATCTGAGGGATTGATCACTGGATCGTGATGAGCTGGTCGAGTGTCTGTCTCGTTCCTTGACAGCTCGTGCGTGGTGATGTGTTGAGGATCGAGTTCTGGAGGATCTTTGTCTTGAGCGTGATGATCTTTGTTTCGACGATTTGGCCTGACATACGTTTTCGAAGTGATTGTCTCTGCCACAGCGGTGGCAACGTTGCCCCATAGCCGGGCATTGGCCCGAGTGTGGATAGTCCTGTCCGCATCTGTAACAGGCTGGGTTTGACTTGGTAGACTTGACATGACGTGTTTCCCGTGATCTGTGACCAGTTCTGGGTCTTCGAGATGAGTAGTGGTAGGTTGATTTGTTCGATTTCCCCCGATCAGTCTGATGCTGCCGGTCCTTGTGGTTGTGAGCTTGAAGTCGAAAGGCCTGTTCCTTCTTATCCGATCTATTCCCCTCCATTTTCTTGGCGTGGTCCTCTGCTTGATCATTTATGCGTGTCATTTCTTCGATTTCTGCTAGGGAGTAGTGTTTTTTCAATAGACGTCGCCGTAGTGATTCAGACTGACATCCTTCAATTATGCGTAATCGCAGTGCGTCTTCAGTGTTGAAGTCATCAAAGTTGCAGTGACGGGCTAGTCGTCGTATGCGCAATATGAAGTCACCCATTCGTTCATCTTTTTCTTGCGTGGCAAGGTTGAACGTGTATCGTTCATAGTCAAGGTTGTACTTATGTAGGAATTGTCTGTCAAGAATTCCTTTGACGTCGTCATATGAGGCCGTGGCTGCGTCAGGCAGTTCCTTGATGAGTTGGGCAATGTCCTTCCCCACTAGGTTGCGTAGGGCAATTAACTTCTGTTTAGGGTCTTGAACTTGCGACCCTGTCATATAGTCCTCGAAGTCTTCGGACCAGGTTTTCCATTTGGGGCCCATGCTGCTGCCAGAGGTAAGTTCCAGTGGCTCTGGTGGCCTGAGGTATGACAGTCCCATGATCGTTTGGAGCCCTGTGTTATTCATCACAGCGGCGTTGGTTGGTGTGTCTTGTGTCGCTGGCGTCCCTGTTGTTGGTGTTCCTCCTGTATCACTGGATGAACTGGGCTGCTCTGACATGCTCAGGAAGAGTGCTTGTGGTTAACTGAACTTTGTTTTCCACTTACTTCCAGGTGCCTGACCCTAAGATGGCCGACACGAATGATGTGCATGGGAGTCTATAGGCAGTGCCTGACTCCAAAATGGCCGCCGTCTGGGACACGTGGTGCCAAGTATGTTCTGTACTTTTGTATTTGCAGGGGCGCTTGTAAGCAGTTTGCTGGCAAATTTAGGGTGTCAGCTGCACTTAGCGTCAGTTTTTCATCAGGACTCACCCTTTTCGGCGCCTGATCGCGTCGCTTCCTCAGCGAGCGCTTCTCCGTCTTCGCGCCCTTTTGTCACTCGTTGCAGTTGGGGCTGGTATCGCGCAGCATGGGGCTGGTATCACGCGGAGGCGGTGTGCGTCACTGGTCGCCTTTCCTGATCAGCCGCCTCGTTTCTGGGCTCCGGCTTTCAGTGGCGGTAGCGGGCGGAAGGTGAGCGCGTCTTTCTTCTGTTCGCGCGAGTCCCTCCAGCGCGATCTACAGGCTCGCCGTGTTCGGCCGCTCACAGGCGGCAGGGTGTGAGCGATGTGGGATTTAGCATTGAGGATCCCACCCTCGTCGCCAGTGTCGCCTCTCCCTTCAATAAAGACACGGGAGCCGGAGATCAATTAAGGCACGTCTTTATTTCTCGTGCTCATCTCCAAACTAACTTTTCCCCACCTACTTCCTTTCTTCCCCACGCCCTTCCTGTGCTGCCTGTCCTGTCACACACAGGGTCAGGCAGCCACGTTACGACAGATGGAGGAGGCTTACTGGGGCAGGTGTTAATTACAGAAAATGCGTTCACGCTGTCTCTGTTAGGAGATGGATAGGCAGTTACCTAGGGCTGAATTAAATTGGGATTTATTTATTTATTTTTTGCAATTTTTAAAGCGCACAAATACCCGTATGGGTGTCTCGGCGCTAGCGTTACAGAACTCACTTATGAGATGAGGGGGAGATTAAGAGGAAAATAACCATGTTTTGAGGCTCTTTCTGAAATTGAGAAGCGTGGGGGCTGTTTTAATGTGGAATGGTAGAGTATTCCACAATTTGGCAGTGGCGATAGTAAAGCATCTATCTCCCCAGCTGGCCTTTCTTGTCCGAGGGACATTCAACAAGTAGGCTGAGGTTGATCGTAAGGTCCTGCGTTATTCCACTGGACAAAGCGCTTCTTTTAGAAACTGTGGTCCCGCGTTGTTCAGAGTTTTATAGGCTATACACAGAGCCTTAAATTTGATTCGGCTCCTAATAGGGAGCCAATGTAGCTCTCTGATGTAAGGGGAGGTTGATGTAAATTTAGGGATGTGTAGTAAGGTTCTGGCAGCAACGTTTTGCACTGTCTGGAGTTTATTGAGGACCTTTTCCTGAGCATTCAGGAAAAGGGAATTGCAATAATCGGTTCTTGAAAACACTAAGGTGCTAATTTGTGTTTCTTTGTGACATAGGTAATTTTGCAAAAAATTTAAAGAAATTAAACATGCATCTGAAAATGTAATTGGCTAATGTCTTGTGTGGCAATTTAATGCAAGAATTGCCTCACATACAAATGCCATGTCAGAAGCTGATAGAAAAGTGCCAGTAGGAGAAAATGCCTCTTGACTACAAATTTACTGTTCTGCGGAGACATTTTCATCTCAAAACTGTCCCCCAGTAGGCACAGTTACATAGAAGTATTAACAATGGCAAAAATCATAAATCTTGGCTCCTCCACCTCATATCCCTTGTTTTCCAGGTAGATGCTTCTTATAGACTTTTAAGTGAAGGGAGCTCTGAGGTATTACAGTCAATCGCATGCACCCATTGTAAAGTACACAATTATTTTTGCAATTTACTTCGAACACCACTGATGGCTGGGACCAACACTTTGCCTGATCCCTGTGTGTGTATGCTTGTTTAGTTGGAGGACTAAAGCTGTGTGTTACTGATGAGGCCAAACTATGCCAAAAACGACTTGGGGGTTGCTTGTGCTCCTGTTCAGAGGTGACCTGGCCATGGCAATTTGGGCTGGACTGTTCTTATTGGAGCAGAATCAAGACAGAGTTGACTATGTACATCTCTGAAGTGGCATAGTGGTGAGAAAATGATGGACGTTTATACAGCCTAGTGTGAAAGGCGGTGGCTGAGACGTTTACAAACATTGAATCCTTCACTTTTCTCTTTTGTTCAGTGCAAGGCCTTAATTGCAGTGGGCATGCCCAGACATGGGCCTGGGGCTATGCCTAGACATGGATCCTGTGGGTATGCCTAGACATGGGTCCTGTGGGTATGTCCAGACATGGGTCCTGTCGGTATGCCCAGACATGGGCCCTATGGGTATGCCCAGAACGAGTCTTGTGGTTATGCCCAGACATGGGTCCTGTGCCCTCTGTGCCACAGGACTCAAGCTATATCTTGCTGATGATGCCTAACTATGAAAAACCAACCTGGAGTTTCATGTTTTCCCCCTTCAGAGTGGCTCTGGACAAGCAGATCAAACTGTACTGTACTGATAGCTCCAGGATCCATGCTGATTTGCAAATGGTTTGTTTCTGCCTGTCTGTGCATAGTTGAAGAAAAACAATAGTGACTGGAAGAAAAACAATAGTGATTGCAGTGCCCGAGACCCTTGCAAGCATTCCATCCATCATTGTTGTGTTCCTTGAATAGCTGGATGCAGCCTATTACTCCTTTGCAGCCCTCGCTCATAAAGAATGTGTGACCGAATTCAAACCACATCTTAACGTCTTTATCAAAATAATACAAATTTGTCACATTATTTTCACATTCTTACCAACTAACCCTATTCACCCCCCCACCCCCCTCCAGCGCTAAAATCTATTTGAATCAGGTGATAATTTTGTGAATCAACAATTTCAATGTAACAGACCCAACCCTTCTGGAAATTCTGCTCCTTGATCTTCAAATAGGATTAGGTGGTCTCAATCGTCATTAATGTGATGATGCAGAATCAGAAAATACCTTTTTTTTTAAATGGAACGTGTATATGAACTATAACTATACAGTAGTGACTGACATTGAAAAGGCATTTTTTGATTTGCCTATAATTGTTGATCCCATGGACGGGTCTGCACCTAATTTCATAGTCGTTGAGCATAGTTCAGCATATCAATTTTTGTGGACATAACAGAGGCGAAAAAGTTATGGAAGTCAGAGAATAGTGTGCGATTTGTGAGTCAAAAAGCGGTGTGATTGCACGAGTGGTCATTTTAAGTAGTGGATTCCCCTGCCATTTGTGAAACATCATAAATCTGATGCAAGTTGAGACTTTCACAAAGCGTTAATAAAAAAAGAAAGGTAAATTTGGTGTGAGGCAGAGACATATAGAGAAAGAGACATACAGAGAACAAATGACTAACAGTTGGAGTTGGCTGCCTCTCAGCAGGTTGGGTGCAGGGCCTGGCCATAGGACAACCCCTCTGCACACGGCCAAAAGCGAGGGATGGGAATAAAGTGTTTGATTAAAAACACATAGAAATTCACTGAAAAAAAGCCACAATTCAAAACTGAGTTACTTTTCGGGCTCAAATGTCTAAAACCACTCAAATTCACCAGTTAAGGTGTACATCACACATACAACAGTTATGGGTATGGTGTACAACACACAAACTCGCATGGGTGATGCAAGTTCTGGCATTTGTTTATATAATTGCATTCCGACGCAAATATATTTCAACATTGCCTATGTAATGTGTGTAGTAATACGTTTTTTTATTCTGTATGTGCTATTTTTGTTTATATTTTATACATTTATTCATCTGCAATGAATCAGTAAAAGTATTGTCACAGATCAATATAGAAGTCTAAAGCCGGCCTTTCACACACCTTTGGTCCTCATCGCAAACAGCCCGGTGGCAGAGGGCTTGTGCGCGACTATTGGAGCGCTGAGGCAACTCAGTTTTTACTTTATTTTACTGCTGATTACGAGCAGGGAATTTTAATTTCTTAAACTCCTACCCTGCTGATTACGAGCAGCGGCGCTATTTTTAATAACCCCCCTTCACTCGGTCCTGCTGATTACTAGCAGGAACACTCACCTTCCATCCTGCCTGTTCCTCCCTAGAAGCCAGCCACCCGCTGTGGACTGACCGCCTAACGGTGCTCCCCAGCGACCGCGGGCGCCATTTTGGATTGGGTTGGTCGGCGAGTTCGACCTCCGCCACACCCCCAGCGTCATATCCTATTTAAACATTTACCATGTGTCAGCGCAGCGGGCGCGTCGTAGGCGCGCCGGAGTTGCGCCTGAGTTGCGCCTGAGTTAAGCCCGTCTGCGCCCGTCCGCGGCCGGCCGGGGCTAGGGGCGTGCCCTTATGCCCCTCTCATCGCCTACTCCTCGGAGAGTCTTAAACATATGCAAGGTAACTGGCCGCTTCCATCCTCCGTTAGCAGCACTATCTCCACCCTTGGTCTTGCTTCTTCCCCTTTGTTGCCCCGTTCACCCCCTCCTACCCTCCCTCCTCCCCTGTCCTTCATCCTATTGAACACCAGATCGGCGGTGAAACACCACCAAGATCTGTTTATCCTGCTTGACTCCCATAAGCCTGACATATTGTGTCTAACCGAGACGTGGTTTTGTGAGTCCTCACTCCCATCTCTCTTGGCTGCTCTCCCCCCTGCTTATGCGGCCCTTCGTGTTGACCGCCCGGCAGGGAAAAAAGGGGGTGGCGTGGCATTCATTGCTAGATCAGAGTATAACTTTCAACTTCTCCCTTTCACCTCTATCGACTCCACTGAGTACCTCGTGGCTCGCTCTGCCACCTTCTCCCCCCCCCCGCTTGTCTGTCTGTTAACATATCGACCACCCCAGTCTACTCCCTTGTTTATATCGGCCTTTCAGGATTTACTGGGCACGTTAGTGGTCAACTATGCTTCCGTCTTGGTGTTGGGCGATTTCAACTACTGGCCCAACGATCCGTCCGAATGCCCAGCTTCAAAGCAATTTACTGAATTACTTCAGTCATTAAATTTTACCTCCCATATCCTAGTCCCCACACATATAGGCGGCCACGGGTTAGACCAAGTCTGGTCTTTTAACCATTCCATCTCTTTCATATCAGTGTCCCCTTGTCCATGGTCTGACCATGCTTTTGTTTTCTTCTCTCTTCACCTTAACCTTGCTGCTAAGATCCCGCTGGTAAAAAACACCTGGGCACGGAACTGGAACCGTGTTGACCTGACTTCACTATCATCCTCTCTCCTACTTTCTGCACCCGACTTGGTCGGTTTACCTTCCTCGTCACAAGCTGCTGGGATTGACACCTGGCTTGCGGGAGGCTGTAATTTATTAGCCCCCTTACGCCGGATATCAACCAAAAGACCCAAGGAGGCGAATCGGTGGTTTAATGAAGACCTAAAGGAAAAAAAGCTCTCACTCCGGCGTGCTGAGAGATCATGGAGAAGGGAATATTGCCCCCTGCAGAAGACGCACTACACCACACTATTGCAGGAATACAAAAAAGCTATCTTAGAAGCCAAAACCGCCCATTTCTCATCTAAAATCTTAACAGCAGGAAATCAATCGAGAGAAATTTTTACCATCGTCCATGAGCTAGCTTTTTCAGAGAGGACTATGTCTAAACCTCCCCCCACTCAATCTTTGTGTGACTCTCTGAATTACTACTTCCTTGAAAAAATCGCCAATATCAAGAGCAATATCCCTTCTCCTTCTGCAACTTATGTGGATCCCCTCCCTCCTATCCTTCAACCCTTTCTAACTTCAATCCCCCTTTTCACGGAAGAGGTGTTCCTGGAAACACTCCTCAAAGTCAAGTCAGGCTCTCCAGCCGATCTTTGTCCGGCTCGTATTCTCCAACAAATCTATTCCGTTTGTACTCAGCCCCCCATCACCTTCCTCAATAGTTCCCTTGTACAAGGGGTTGTGACTCCAGCCCTCAAAGCGGCCACTATTGTGCCTATTCTGAAGAAACCAGGCGCCGGTCCATCCACTCCAATTAATTACCGGCCCATCTCCTTGCTGCCCTACCTGGGCAAGGTGCTTGAGCGCCATGTTGCCTCGGCACTTAGCGCTCACGTGGAGGCCACTGGAGGTTTGGCATCCTGTCAAGCGGGTTTCCGTCCTAAGCACTCCACTGAGTCCGTCGTGGTGTCGGTCCTCGACAACCTCAGGGAGGGCTTGGACCAAAACAAACATCAAGCCCTGGTGCTCCTCGATCTCTCCGCCGCTTTTGATACGGTGGATCATTCCATCTTGCTTTCACGTATCAGAGCGGCGGGAATCGGGGGCTCAGCACTAGTCTGGCTCTCGTCCTTCCTGCGGGATCGCACACAGGCGGTCCGGCTGGGGGATTTCACGGCAACTTCACTCAAGATCACGTGTGGTGTCCCTCAGGGTTCTTCTCTCTCTCCCCTACTGTTTAACCTCTATATCTACCCTCTAATCTGTGCACTCCAGCAGCTGGAGGTCACTGTATACAATTATGCAGATGATCTCCAGCTCGTCTTCAATCTCTCCTCTTCCCCCCACGCTATCTCTAATTTTCAAACTATCATGATCTTCATCAGGGACTGGATGAGCCACAACCACCTGAAGCTGAACCCGGACAAAACCGAGTTGGTGCTCACTGGTGGCTCTTCCAGTCCCTGGAATTCTTCCTTTTGGCCTTCTTCCCTTGGTTCCTCCCCTGTTCCCTCTTCCACAGTCAAGACCCTAGGTATAAAAATCAATAATCATCTTACACTTCACTCACAAATCAGTTCTGTTGTCTCTTCTTGCTTTCTCATGCTCCGCACTATCCGCACTGTGTCCCGATTTTTTTCCCCTCTGGCACTTAAACTTATTATGTCTGCCCTTGTGATCTCCCGGCTAGACTATGCCAATGCCCTGTACAATGGCATCCCGGCTTATAGCCTACGTAAACTCCAGCTCGTACAAAACCAGGCAGAACGGCTGGTGTACGGTCTCTCCCGCTTCCATCATTCCACGCCACTACTGAAGGCGCTACACTGGTTGCCTGTCCAGCAACGTGTACTCTTTAAAACCGGTTGCATGGTTTTCCAGGCACGCCAGGGAATGGCCCCTGTTTTCATTTCTTCTTTGTTAACAGAATATGTCCCCACCAGACAGCTCCGATCATCCTCCCAATCCCTTTTACAGGTCCCTCGCTACAAGAGGAAAAAATTGGGAGGGTCCAATTTCTCAGTTTTGGCTCCCACTTTTTGGAATTCCCTCCCAGACCATCTACGAGCGACCAAACATTACTCCCTCTTTCGCAAGGGCCTGAAAACTTTTTTGTTCGTCCAAGCTTTCCCTCAATAATTTTCCCTCTTCACTTTTTTGCTTCTCATGCCTCCTAAAGCGCCAAGAAACCGTTTGGTGTACGCTGCGCTATATAAATATTTTAAATTCAAATTCAAATTCTGCACAACCTTTTAGGGCCCTGGGAGATTCAACTTCGACCCACATACAATATAAATGCTAACCTTTTTTCCCTCTTCTATCCCTCTGCTGTCCTTCTCAATCCAAATAACTGCTAATATCCACCACTCAAACTACTTTCACATTTCACTATACTAATTCACCACTAAGCCTTTATGGGTTACGGAGTAGCACGCTAGTCGCAGAAAAAAAGGTTTTAACACCCAATCGGGGGTAACAAGCGTTATATAAATGCAAACCTTTTTACCTTTTCTATCCCTCCACTATCCTTCTGAATCCAAATAACTGAGTAACCTATCCTCCACTCAAATTATTTTCATTTTTCACAATACTAACAACACTAATCCTTTGAGTTCGGTAGTAGCGTGCTACTCACCGAAAAACCTCGTTGTCGCCTCGTCAAGGGTAGTAAGCGCTATATAAATGCAATTACATTACAATACAATACATTTCCTTGCCACCCCAGGCTTTTTGCTCATCTGTCTTTCCATTGAGACTTCTTGACATCGTGTCCATCGCTCCATTGGGAAGTGATCTTGGGAAACATCCTTTTACAACGCAACTTTTACCACGCAGTGCCTTTACGACACAACTTTTACAACGCAAACCATTACAACGCATTGCGCTGGGGGGCGCTCTAGGATAGGGAATAGGTTTAATGTACTATCCAACACCTTCCCTACTATCCACGGGGACTGGAGTTGGAATAGTAAATTAAACTATTCACTATCCAGCGCCCCAAAGCACTATGCGTTGTAATGGCATGCGATGTAAAACTTGCGATGTAAAAGCATGCGTGGTAAAAGCATGCGTTGTAATGTCATACATCCAGGGATCTTATGTGGCTTATGTGAAAGTTTAGACTAACCGCTGAGGGGAGAGCCACCAACCATGCTTGGCATTATAAGCAATTTGTGCACTCACGTTCCTCAAGCACCGTGGGAATCCAGAGGAAGCTGGCACTCAGGGGTTCTGTGGTTGGAAAGCAGTGTGTAGCGTATTGTGCAGGCTGTCTGTACAGCCTGATGCCAGGGAGTCTGTAGTACAGTATCTCCTGGGCAAGCACTTTGTTGCACAGTAACAGATGTACAGATATTCTGTGACACTTTAACTAACGGGGTGACAAGGTTTGCATAGAAACCAATGCGTAGGCATTCAATGCAGAGCAACGACCGAGCAGGCGTCCTGTGGAAATGTAACCGACTAACCAACAGTCTGTGTGCAGGTCTGTGTGGAGTAACTACTAATCAAGCAGTCTGTGGCACAATAACTGTGTCAGATACTCTCTGTGGCGTAACTGAGGAGCAGGTATTTTATGTAATGTAACCAATGAGCCGCGCTCTATACTTGGCGGCCATATTGCTGTGTGTGATAACCGATGAACAAGCATTCTGTGGAGTAAACAATGAGTAGGCATAGTGATCAAAGACCTGGCATTTTGAAGTACAGTATCTGACAGCCAGACATCCTGAGATTTGAAAACATCTGCCACACAGTAATTCGTGGAGTCACATCCGGTTCAAAGGCACTGCTGGGCAGCCATCTTGTAGCAGAGTGACACACAGGCAGGCCTTTTGCACCCAGAAACTGATGAGCAGCTAACAGCCAGGCATTCTGTGACGCATTAGGTGATTGAAAGATATGCTATTGTAGGAAATCACAAACAGCGATTACGTGGTGCAATTGGTGGATGAACACGCGCTCTGGTTGTTGGACACAGGGGCGGTTGTTGCCTCAAGCCAGAAGCATTTGAAAGCATTGCCTGCCTGTATATGCAGCTGCCTTTTTTTGTCTCTTTCTCCTCTAGAATACTGGAAGATTCTGGCTTTGCTCTATTACCCCGCACTCTACTACCCTTTGCTTGCATGCATGAGCATCCGGCACGGGGCAGGCTACTTCCTGGGCGGCATTCTCTCCTGGCTCCATTTCGGCATTCTTATCTGGCAGAAAGCCCAGTGTCCAAAGGCACCCCAGGTAACTGACATGGAGTCAGAAAGCATCTGCAAATCTAACATTTCTTTGACTTTTGGCAATGCCTTAACCAGGGTCTTGTGTCCTTGTCTCAAGAAGTGTTCAACTCTCAGCTAAACTTTCCTGTCTACTGACAAACACATTGGGAAGCTATTGGCAGGAAGCCCAGCTATGAATATGGGATGTTTACCATACAATCCCCCCCATACATTTAAATGTAGACTTCCTGCACCCTTCTGTTTCACTGTTAGACCTTTTTTACGTAAACCACATGGGGTGTTTCAAGTAGATGCCCATATTTACAACATATGGGTTTACGCTTTCCTGTCTGGACACATTTATATGGTGTCAAATTACCTTTGGAGAAGCCCTCCAATCAGACCCACAGATTCTGCACCCTGATGGGCTGCCTTCATCCAAATGACCCCCAGAAGCTACTGTTAGTCTTATGTTGGGATTAAGGGTGCTATCCTCCTGCCCGGTGGATGGTGGAGGGGTGAGAGGAGCTCAGGCGGGGCTGATGGTGCATGTGTCTGGTTACTAACGCCAGTGTTCGTCCCTCCAGTTCCACAGATACTACTCGCTGCTCTCTGCCCTGCCTCAGATCGCCTGCTTTCTGCTGCTCTGCTTGCTGTACCCAGCCTGGCTTCTGAAGAAGTGCAAAGAGGACAAGAAATCAAAGGGTGATGAGGTAAGAAGTGCCCCGGATCCATGCCTCGCATGTATATCCATATGTAGCATGTCGCATTTTCCCATCCCAAGCCCTTTGACCATGATGGCAAGAAACTCTGCTATCCTCTACATGCACTTGCCCGAAGAGAGGCCAAGGATGTATTTGTGCACTGAGACTAAAATCCAGAAGGTATCGGTCTGGCAAAAGACCAGTGAGTTAAATGGCATGTGGATACTTAAGGTTTCTTCTACTTAGAGCTCCTAGGGATTCAATGGACATTACTGTCCTTCACCTGCTCACTTGCACCTCTTCTCCAGAGGTGCTCGATGCAGCAATACGACTGTTATTCAATGGCTGGAATTGGCATGGAGACAATGCCCATGTCCTATCTAGGGCCCATTGATGGGGCATTGTGTAAGACATGGTGATGGTGTAGTGCAACATGTGTTGTGCTCCCTACAATAGGACCAAACTTAGTATACGTGGGAGGCGTCAATTTTGAGTTTCATAACAAGCAGTGGCTTTAAAATTCCCAGTTAATGAAAGAAAAAGAATAAACTAACGAGGAGCCAGAAGTTTCCGAAGGTAAACTCCTTAATCAAAGAGGATTTGGCTTGAATGCAGTCATTCATGGGAGAGAATTTCTTTCTCATGCTTTTTTCAGCTCGGTTTCCAAGGCAATGCATCATTAGCAGGATCTCTGACTCCTGATTGGATGAGACGGGCAGAAAAGCCTTAAAGAACAGAAAGATCTTGTTTGTGCTTCTTTAGTAAAGCCTTGTCACTTGTATGCACTTCCAGACAAAGCCGTTGTTCTCCCTTGCAATAAATAAATAAATAGAAAGAAAGATAGAAACTGTTGGTAGAAAATGAGTCTTATCAACTATTTACCTACCACTTATTGCTTAAATATCAGAAAACCCCCACCTATTCTCCAACTTTTTCCCAATTCTTTTTGATTTGCAAATTTGTTTTAAATTGAATGTTGTTTTCTGAAAATCAACTCTAACCAAACTGTCCCACTTTGCACCTGTATTTCTACTCATCCCCTTTGACAGTGGCTTAGAGCATTAAACAGGCCTCCTACCCCCCCCCCCTAGGATTTATGTTATATGTGCATGATCCTCCGACCAGACAAGGCCTTTGCGGGCCCTGTCCTTCTTCTCTGCTTCTCTCTCGCCTTCCCTCTTGGCTGATTCTCTACCCAAAGTTTGTTTCTGCCAGTGTTTAAGCCACTGATTCTGGTAATCTCTGCTGCTTTCTTTGCCAATCTTATTTGTTGTCTGCTGTTTCTCTATTGTGGCTTTTGACTGCTTTTTTTTTGCTGCCGCGTACAGGGGTTTTCCGGTCAATTCTGCCACTTTCACATGTTCTCTGCTCATTTCTGCTGCCACTTCACTCATTTTCTGCTTAATTTTGCCATCTCTCTATTGCCACTTTCACTGTTTTTCTTTTAATTTCTGCTGCCGTTTAGTCTTTTTTGCCCCTTTCTGTGGTTTTTCCGTTTTCACCACTTTCACTCTCTTTGTTTCTCCTTGTGCCATTGTTGATTTTTCTGATATTTTTCCACCTCTTTTAAATTATATTCTTTTTGCTTCCTCCCTTCCCGTGGCCTTTCCTTTCCCAGCCCTTCCCGAGCTGAGCACTTCTTACCTCTTTTCCTGCATCCCGTGCTTTCCAGCGCCTACTTTCAGCCCTGCCAATTGTCTCACCCCACACCTCTCCCTTTGCCACGACAGCTCGGAAACAAAGCAGACGTGCACAGTGGGTGCACTGTTGGTTTGATTGATTGATTGATAAAAATGTATAATGCGCAAAACAATAACCCGCAGGTATCAAGGCGCCTAACAATAACATCTAAAAAGGGAACGCATATCCTTACACATAGGCTTGCAAAAAGAGGCGGGGTTTAAGGGCACTTCGGAAATTCTGTAAGGAGGGTAGGGACCTAAGATCCAAAGGGAGATCATTCCACCACTTGGGGGCCAGGGTGGAGAAGGCCCTGCCACCCCACTTGGCTCTTCGTATACGGGGGAATGTGAGGAGCAATTTCCTGGAAGAGCGCAAGTCCCTTCCAGGAATGTAATGGGAAATGATTGAGCCAATTCCCGTGTCGTGGTTCTTAGCAATGGCTCTATAGGTCATGCATAGGACCTTGAACCGTACTCGGTGCTCTACCGGTAGCCAATGCAGCGCTTTCCTAGCCAACGTGGCCGAGGAGCGTCTGGGGACATCCAGAACAAATCTGGCCGCCGCATTCTGGACTACCTGCAAGCGCTGCAGCAGGCTCTTGTTCAGCCCCGCATACAGCGCATTACAGTAGTCCAGTCGTGAGCCAATAAATGCAACAGCTATTTGCTTTCTGGATTGCTGAGAGAGATATTTCCTAATTCTTCGCAGGGTGTGAATTAAACCCCTGCAGGTAGAGATGGTTCTACTAACCTGTCTGACCATATCCAGGGCAGGGTCTATCATCACCCCAAGATTCTTAGCAGATGTCGTGGGGGAAGGGCATTCTCCTAGTGAGTCAGGCCACCAACTGGCTGACCAGATGTTCTCTTTCCCTCCGAACACCATCACCTCAGTCTTCTCCCCATTCAGTTTTAGTGAATTCTGAATCATCCACTGACCAACCGCCTCCATGCAAGATCTAAAGTTGGAGGCAGTTGGCACATCTGAATGGGAAAGCGAGACGAGGATTTGGGTGTCATCTGCATAGGAAACTACCTCCATCCCGAAAGTTCTAATTAGTCTGGCTAGTGGGGTCACGTAGATGTTAAATAGGGTCGGACTAAGAGCCGACCCTTGCGGGACCCCACACAGCACCGGTCGGGATGGAGATAGAAACTCCCCCAGCTTGACTCTTTGTTCCCTTCCGTCAAGGAAGGAAGTCAGAAGATCTAGAGCTGCGTCCTTCACCCCCACTTCCCTCAGACGAGCTGTAAGTACTGAGGGGGAGAGGGTATCGAAGGCCGCAGTTAGATCTAACAGGATCAGGAGGGTGGTCTGGCCCCCATCCACTTTCGTGCGGATCTTATCAAGCACAATAGTGAGGGCCGACTCAGTGCTGTGTTCCCTCCTGAATCCGTGTTGGGAAAAGTCAAGACATCCCGACTGTTCCACGAAGGCAGCGAGATGCTTGTTTAGATGTGCCTCAAGCATCTTCGCAGGGGCTGGAAGCAATGAGATAGGACGGAAGTTTTTTAGGACCTCCGGATCAAGGGAGGCCTTCTTTAGCAGAGGTTTCACTACTGCACTCTTCCATTCCGTGGGGAAGACACCGTCTCTCATAGCTAGATTCATAATTTCCAGCAGAGGCGGTAGGAGGGTTTCCCTACACTGCTTAAGGATTTTCAGTGGGCAGGTATCTAAGGGGTAGCCAGATTTGATCTTATTAAGCAAGGTCTCCAGATCTTGTAAGGCCAGAGGGGGGAAAGAGTCCAGGGTGCTCAGAGGGGAGATGTCAAGGGTCGTCATATTCATCTCAACCCGGGCCGGGGGCTCCCTGATAGAAGCTCTTTGTTCCTCAAGAGCCAGATAGATATCCTGTATTTTGGAATGAAAGAAGGAAGCGATTTTGTTACAAAGATCCTGAGAGGGTACAACAGGGTCAGGGGTTTGCAGGTTGACTAAGGAGTCAACAATTCTGAAAAGCTCCTTCGGCGATGAGAGTGAGGTTGTCACGGCCACAAAGTAATCTTGTTTGGCCCGCACAATCTCAGCCTTATATTTCCTGACCAGGAGTTTGTGAGCTTCCTTGTTCTTAAGGTCCCAGCCTGAGTGCCAGAGCCTCTCCATCCTCCTCACTTCTTGCCTGAGGAGCCTGAGGGATTCAGAAAACCAAGGGGCAGATGGTCTTTTTCTAGCCCGGCGGCGGGTCTGTGTTGGGGCCAATTCATTCAGGGCCTCAGTAATAACCTGTTCAAAGTGACCAACCGCGGTCTGAACACTGTCCATGCCAGTGATAGAAAGACTAACAGCCCATGGTGCAAAGGAATCATTGCTGATATTCCTAAAGTTTCTGGCAGTTTCCACTGAGTGTTTCCCTATTTTACTTCCATCCATCCTATGATATTCCAAGAAGAAAGGGACCGCAAGGTGATCGGACCAAGACAGGTGCATCGGATCCTTGACGGTCAGGCGATGGTCATTAGAAAATATACCATCTAGTGTGTGGCCCGCACGATGGGTAGCCCCGCTGACTCGCTGCGTGAGTCCACAAGACGCCAAGGCCTCCATAAGACATGTAGTGTCAGAGGAGTCATGCCGTTCTAGATGGTAATTAAAATCGCCTAGGATGGAAAAATTATCTCGACCAAAATAAGGTTCCAAGGACTGGAGGAGATTATGCGTGAAGTCGGTCCTCGGGCCAGGGGGTCGGTACAGCAGAATTCCGTTAAAAAAGGGGCATTGCCCTTCCTTTATGGAAAAATAAAAAGCTTGAAAGTTACTGGGAGAGTCGGGTATAGGTATTGTGTGGCATTGCAAGTGGTCTTTAAAAAGGATCGCTATGCCCCCTCCCACTCGTCCCTGTCTGTCCAGTCTGGCCAGGCAGTACCCTTCCGGTACAGCTTCGATCAGATCAGGACCAGATGAGTCTTTAGCCCAAGTTTCAGTGATGAATACTAGGGCAGGTTTTCTGTCTAAGACCATCTCCCTAAACATTATCTTGTTTTTGACAAGGGAGCGGGCGTTGATCAGAATGCCTTCCACTCCCACTGTCCTGAGTCTACTGACAGTGGGGTGGTCAGAAGAAAGGTGACGGGGAACAGGAATAGCAGGCCCACGCGAGTGGTAGCAGCCACATCGTAAAGGAGAGAGAAGTTCATCAGGTTCATAAAGGTGAGAGCACGGCAAACTACGGGGTTTTAGGCGTTGCATCTCCTGAAGAGAGTACCTATACGAGGAGTCGTACGCTTCATCTAAGTCCAGAGTCCAGCCGCCCAGCGCGTCCTCTGCGCGGACGGGCGCAGACGGGCTGGACTCTGGCGTGACTCCGGCGAGCACGCTGCGCGCCATTACGACCGGTTAATATAGGGCTCTAGGCAGTCCACCTGACTGCTAGAGCGCAGGACAATGGAGCGCTTCCCCGAACCCTCCCAAGATGGCGCCCAACCAGATCCAAAGCGCGAGGGACCGGCCCGCCCAAGTAGCGGTGAGGAAACAGTTTACATGTGGTAATGCGGACAGGGATAAAAACAGGGGAGACAGTGTTCAAAAATGAATACAAATAAAAAGACAAAACCGGGATTTTTTTAAATGCGCAGAGCGTCCTGAAAGCAAGCCTAGCTGTAAGAATAATATCCAAGCAAGGAGAGCCTACCTCCAGTCCTGTTTAAGTACTGTTTCTCCACTGCTCGCAGCTGCTCTAAGCGACAGCCTCTAGGCAGTCCACCTGACTGCTAGAGCGCAGGACAATGGAGCGCTTCCCCGAACCCTCCCAAGATGGCGCCCAACCAGATCCAAAGCGCAAGGGACCGGCCCGCCCAAGTAGCGGTGAGGAAACAGTTTACATGTGGTAATGCGGACAGGGATAAAAACAGGGGAGACAGTGTTCAAAAATGAATACAAATAAAAAGACAAAACCGGGATTTTTTAAAATGCGCAGAGCGTCCTGAAAGCAAGCCTAGCTGTAAGAATAATATCCAAGCAAGGAGAGCCTACCTCCAGTCCTGTTTAAGTACTGTTTCTCCACTGCTCGCAGCTGCTCTAAGCGACAGCCTCTAGGCAGTCCACCTGACTGCTAGAGCGCAGGACAATGGAGCGCTTCCCCGAACCCTCCCAAGATGGCGCCCAACCAGATCCAAAGCGCGAGGGACCGGCCCGCACAAGTAGCGGTGAGGAAACAGTTTACATGTGGTAATGCGGACAGGGATAAAAACAGGGGAGACAGTGTTCAAAAATGAATACAAATAAAAAGACAAAACCGGGATTTTTTAAAATGCGCAGAGCGTCCTGAAAGCAAGCCTAGCTGCAAGAATAATATCCAAGCAAGGAGAGCCTACCTCCAGTCCTGTTTAAATACTGTTTCTCCACTGCTCGCAGCTGCTCTAAGCGACAGCCACTAGGCAGTCCACCTGACTGCTAGAGCGCAGGACAATGGAGCGCTTCCCCGAACCCTCCCAAGATGGCGCCCAACCAGATCCAAAGCGCGAGGGACCGGCCCGCCCAAGTAGTGGTGAGGAAACAGTTTACATGTGGTAATGCGGACAGGGATAAAAACAGGGGAGACAGTGTTAAAAAATGAATACAAATAAAAAGACAAAACCGGGATTTTTTAAAATGCGCAGAGCGTCCTGAAAGCAAGCCTAGCTGTAAGAATAATATCCAAGCAAGCCCATCTGCACCTGTCTGGACCCAGCAGCAGGAGCCCTGGTCATCACCTGACACACAGCTACTCCACTGCAACCCTCCATGCTCTCACACCTACCTGCCACCACACCGCACCACGCAACACCGAGGGACTGTTCTCCTGCAAATTCTCTTGCACTCTGCCACACCTACTGCTCTCCACTTTCGCACCGACAGCACCAAACACCCCACTCTCTCAAACTCACACAGACTAGCCTTTGCCCCTCACTACCCTGCACTCTCATACATGCTCCTCAATACCCCCTCATTCACCAAACACCCCACAAAGGTTAGGAACCTGCTGCACCACCACGTTTCGTATCTGCTGTTCCTCAAGGAAACCTGATTGAACCCGGCATTGGCCCTGACTGCCACAGCCATCCCTGCCAGTTACAAAATCGTCATGCAGGACAAACAGCACAAGTCCAGAGCCAGAGTTACTATCCTCCTCAAGGAAGCTATCCGCTGCACCACCTCCACGGACACATCCATCTGCAACATGGAATGTCTGATGTGCAAACTTTGCATCACAACCAATTTCACCTGTGTAGAACACTCATTTAGAGACAACAAAGACCATGCACCAGCTAGGTCAACTCCACCTTGGACTACGTTGTTCCCCTCATACTTGACTTCAATACCTTCTTCCTCCTCAGAGACCTGAACTTCCACTTGTAAATTCGCGCTGTCCCGAACTCAACAATTCTACTATAAGACTTTGGAAATCTTGGCCTTACAGAATGCAATAATAGACCCACACACTCTGCCAAACACCTACTCCTGGACCCACTCTTGGCCTCCATTGACATCTCAGTAGACCAGCCCACAACGGTCACTGTCAAGTTTAGCATTCATGTCCCACACCTTCACAGACCGACCACTGCCAGACCAGCACTCCAAAACTGGAATAACTTACCAGAGGGAGAGCGGACTACTGCCCTCGCTGCATATCAGCCTGAATAAAGCAGCAGCATGCCTGAATCCATCTATAACTTCAACAACCGTATCACTACCTGCGCTAACACCCTGGCTTCCCTCTGCACAACAAAGCCACAAGATCCAAAGGCCAAGCCAGGTATTACTAAGAGGAGCGCAGGATGATGAAGCATCTCTGCAAACAACTGAAGCACAAATAAACAAGGAGCCAAGACAACACAGACCAAAAAAAAAAGGGTAAAATCTGCCCAAGACCTTACCACCAACAGATCTGGAGCACCAAACACAGCACACTTGCAGGCTGAAACAACACCTGCACAAACAGCAACAAAGAAATCTTTGCCATCGTGGAAGATTTCACCTAATCTGCAACCGCATCCAACAGCCCCACCCTCTCATAGGACATATGCAACAAGCTCTCTGGACACTTCAGTAGCAAACTAATCTCTGTAGATAGCAAACCCCGAGCCTCAACTGGACCCAGTGGATCTCGCAACATGACTTCCCATCTAGTTGCAGAAAATGACCGTGACCACATGGCCTGCTATCACCTTGGATGAAACTGCTGCCCCCATGCAGTCCCATCAGACCCCTGCACTCACCACAACTTCACCAAGGGACTACTACCCATCAATAAAGTGCTCACACCTATCCTAAACACCTCAATCGCAACAGCCACCTTCCTGGAAATTTGCCACAGTCCTACCCCTGCTCAAGATGCCCTCCATGGACCCATCAATGCTCACCAACTACAGATTCATCTCCTTGCTACTGTATCCAGCCAAAGTCGTAGAGAAACTTCTTTACCTCACCAACCATCTCAGTGACCACCTACTCTTCGACCCCCCCCCCCCCCCACCCCATGCTGGCTTCAGACTCATCCACAGGACAGAAATATCCCTCATCACCACCAGAAATGACAATTTCATGATCCTGAACAAAGGAGGCACAGTGGCCTTCATCCTCCTGGACCTTCCAGTTGCATTCAACACAGTTTTGCACCCTATCCTCATCAAATGCCTAGATACTACATGAGATTGAAATCCAAGTACTCACTCTTCCCTTGTTCTTTTCCTTCCTGATTGGCAGGATACAAGCTGTCAGTCTGGCCCCCTACCCTTTGACCATCCACAACCTCATCTGTGGAGTACTCTAGGATCTTCACTCAGCCTGACTGTCTTCAATACGAACATTATCCCTCTGATTAGCTTCATCCTCACTTGCATCAACGTGCTCTCCTATGCTGATAACACACAACTCATACCCTCCCTCTCGAACAAGACTCCCATAATCTGAAACAAATCCACTACCTGCTTTACTGAAGCTGCCCCAAACTCAACTCCGACTAGACAGAAGTCATGATCTCTGGGAAGAACACCTCACTGTGTGACTCCCCTTAGTGGCCGGCTGAACTATGACACACACCCACCTCCAGCACCAACACCAAGAACATTGAGATGGTCATCGACCACAAACTCCACATGACTGCTGTAGTCAACATCGTTACAGCCTTCTGTTTTCACATCCTCAAGATGCTGAGCAGCATCTACAAATGGCTCCTGAGTAGCACCCATAAAACCATCACACATTCCCTCATCACGAGCAAGCTGGTCAATCGGAGCATCCTCTAAGCTGACAACATTAAACAACTGATGAGACAACCCCAAACCATTCAGAACTCGGAAGCCAGAATAACTCTCAAGCCGTACATAAATCACATTGCACCTCAAGGAGCTCTACTATCTCCCGATACACCAGCATGCACAGTTCAAACTCCTCACACCTTCAAAGCACTACACAACTCTGGCCCAGCCTGCCTCGATAGCCACATCTCCTTTCACAAGCTATTCAGACACCTACACTCGGCTGAACTCCTACTTGCACACATCCCATGCAAATGCAGCAACAGATCCGGAAGCCGAGCATTCTCCTACATTACTCCTAAAGCATGGAAGGCCTGCCTCTACATATCGGAGCCCTTTTCCTCACTTTTCAGTTCTGCAAGCAACTTAAGACCCGAATCTTTGATCAGCCCCACCCACCTCCATTCCTTAGTCAAGGCTAGCCTCATACTTGCTCAGTGCCAGTCTTCCTTGCCAAGCGATAGTGTGCTCTAAAAATACTCATAAAATAAACAGGGATTTTCACAGAGGGACAATTGTCTTCATGCCCC
Organism: Lissotriton helveticus; assembly: GCF_964261635.1. Taxonomy (NCBI): domain Eukaryota; kingdom Metazoa; phylum Chordata; class Amphibia; order Caudata; family Salamandridae; genus Lissotriton; species Lissotriton helveticus. The sequence goes on along the minus strand of NC_136062.1, from coordinate 211,966,642 downwards.
CAGGCACGCTGACTAGATCCAGCGTGAATGAGCCTCCTGCAGCAGCCTCTGCAATTTCCAGATTTTTTGCGTAGTACACCTCCCTGCTATAAAGCCGTTCAGGTCTGAGTGTACCAATGTGGGCATATGCTCCAGCAGATGTGCCGCTAGTATTTTGCGGAGGATTTTATAATCACTGCCCAACATGGAACATGGTCTATATGAGGCAACATCCACCAGGTCGCACGAGGGCTTTGGGAGCGACACTAGGAGTGCCTGTCTCATGGATTGTTGCAGGCAGCTGTCCATTAGACCGGTCAAGTAAAGTTCAGACAGCTTGGGAACTAGAAAGGTATCGTACGTTTTGTAGAATTCAATGGGTAAGCCATCAAGATCCGGGGTTTATAGGTAGGCGAGGCATACATGGCACCCAGTATCTCCTGCTCCTTTATATGGTTGTCCAAGTCTTCCTTATTTTTGGCGGGTATCCTTAGCAAAGTGACCATGGGTAAAAGTTTCCAAACAGCAGACCCAGCTAAACAGGTAGAGGGCTTTAGAGGGCCCGATAGTGCTCATAGAAGGAGCCATATATCTCCTCCTGAGTGGTGGCGACCGACTTTGGGTAGATGCTGATGCAGGTAGTCGGGTCAATGTCCGAAACACGCCATAACAGCCATGCCAGCAGTTGGCCCAATTCGTCCACATATGCGTCTTAGCTTAACATGCCTTGTATCCAACGCAATGCAATGACTCGAGCAGGGTGCATGGCAATTCCGTGCATCCAACAACGCCGCCCTCATGATGCCATCTGACTACGATGCCCTCTCGAGATCCTGGGTAATGTTGCACCATACACCAATAACTGTGTGAATGCAAAGGCAGCGGATCACTGCTTTCAGCCTCTCCAACTACTCTAGGCATGTGGAAGTTGTTACTTTTGTTAGTTATGACATTAACTAGTGCTTTTCAAGCATTTTACCGAAAACAGGGTCCTCTAGAGCAGCAGTGCTGTAAGTGTCATGTAGGCACCGTTGGGTTGAGGTCCCCCATGTAGTATGTAGTAATAGTGGGTTGTGGTCTGACAGGGTCTTGCCTAAGTATTACACAACAGTTACCTTAAGCTGTATCGTAGGATGGCAAAGGAATGGGGTCGAGCCAGACATAAAGGACATGGGCAGGGAATAAAAGGAATATTCTCTAGTGATCAAGTTCTGGGTCCTCCAGCTATACACTAGTGACCATTGTGCTATTCATTGTGTAACGTATGTTGCTACAAGTGCTATGGGTGAAGTGTGGGGGTGAGACAGATCAAGGACTGGGTCCGCTATGTAGTTAAGGTTTCCCCCAATGATCCACGGCAGGTGAGACCATCTTGTCAGCGGTGATGAAATGTGTTCCAGGAACTGTGATTGGGCGGAAATTAGGAGGGTACACACTGTCCAGTAACACCACCCGTCCATCCAGCTTCCCTTCAATGAAGACATATCGCACAGTAAAGCAAAAAAGGTAGATGGGAGGAAACAAAATAGGAAAACAGTGAACATGGGATTTAAAAAGAAACTTGTAAGAGTGAAGTAAAGGGACAAGAAGTTTAGAGTAGTGTAAGAAAGTTCCAGTTTTGTTCTAAGCCTGGGTCGATGGTAGCCTATGGTGACCGATTAAGCAGGGACATCAAATTTCCTTTTTACATCTCACCTACCAGACAGTTTGGTTGGAAAAGACCAATTTTGTCTGACTTCTTTCCTTCTGCTGCTCAATTTTAGGGAACTGCTTTTTTGTTTTTGCTTAAGCACTCCATGAGATCGCATGTTTTGTACAGCTCTGTCCTATGTGTGCTTCTCCCCCCATGAAGCAGCCATACCTTACTGCACTCTGTGTTGCCAACTCTTTGAGTAGCAACCTCTCTCTTGAGAGAGTGCTTCTCTCCTGCAAAATCCTCCTATCAGCTGTGCTCTGTGTAGCTTTCTTGGTTGTGTACTTCTCTCCCTGTTTCCCATCTGCTCTTCCTCTGGTTGCTGCTTTCCCCTCTACCCACTCCACCGTTGCGCTCATTAATGCGTTCCAATTATCACTTTAAAATTATATTTTATTTATTTATTATTTTGGAGGAAACTGGCAGCAAATTGCAGACATCCGCCGGCCTAAACAAAACACCTTTGTGCTACATCTATTTTGTTGTTTTATTTACTAATCAACCAATAAATCAATTAGTAGATTTGTAGAGTGTTACTTGTCACCCGCGAGAGTATCCAGGAGCTAGCAGGGTCCAATTAATTATCTGAATAGCCAGTTCTTCAGGGACTTTTGGGACTCTAGAAGCGATGAGGAGGTCCATAGATGAAACGGTAGCTGGTCACATATCCTCGCTGCTATGTAGGAGAAGGAGCGACCTCTGCATCTGCTACAGCGATTATAGGGGGTGGAGGGGTGAGGGTTAGAGAAAGTGGAGGTGTCAGGTGGCCTGATGGAAGCTCAGGCCGTAGTTCAAGTAAGCGATTCAGAAGTTGTGTAGGGCATTACATGCATGGGTCAGGAGCTTGAAATGGCATCTTTTCTGTATAGGGAGACAGTGGAGATCCCTGCGGTAGGGGGTGATGTGGGTTCATCTAGGTCAGTGATACTCAAAGTATGCGGCCCTCATGACCATTACATCCAGCCTCTTGGGCAGCCTGCCTGGGCTGCTGTTTACTCAACTCAGCCCCATCATGTAAAAGGAAAGTTAAATATTAAGCAAACACGTGTTTATTGGTTAATTGCAGTTAGGGAAAGGAAGTAACTACCCCTTAACTTTAGAAACACCATCATTTTTAAAGACAGCCACTAGATATACATGCTTTGCTTCCCCTACACCCACTTTATCCCCGCTGCTGGCATCGATGCAGCCCTCGATCACACCATAGACCAAACTTTGCGGCCTCCAGAAAATGTTTGTGAGTACCCATGAGCTAGATATAGCCAAGACAATTCTGACTGCGGCGTTCTGTATGGTCTGTAGTCCTCGGACGAGGTGAGCTGCAATCAATCTCAGTTTAGTAAATAAAAAAAATGGTGCCCGTATTATCGTACATGCACACGTCTCCAAAATGATGTGTCTTCTGTGGCCAGTCAATTGCTTTTTTTCCCTTTAGGCCTTGTTGCACTGTATTTTGCTGATGCTTAACAGCATTGAGAGAAGGCATTTGCATAGCCAATAGGTCTCAACGCAGAGACGTGATGCCTTTGCCAATGCTTGTTATTCATTTAAACTTTGAGACTTTCTTGCCACAATTTCTCAGTCCTATTCAGTGGATAGCATTATGTCCTTTCTGCCCGTCACTGTCCATACAGTACACTGAAAGGGCATCTTAAATTTCCTACTTGGGTGTCTGCCTTGCACTAGTATCCGATAGTCAGTTCTTGTAACAGTTCAGTATTTACTCTCTCCACTGACGATACACATTATATTTTAAGGATGAAACAAAGGACAACCTCAACAGAGTTCTGGAGCCAACGTCGTTCAATGCATGCCCAAAGAGCATGGATTTAAGAGCACAGAAGATTGCAAAAGTACATGATTCTTTCAACTTTGCCATTGGCTAAATGAGGCTGATTTTTGTGCTGCAAATGATTAGATATTTCAGTATTCAAAAACTCAGTGCCTTGGAGTTGTGGAATCTATTCAGTGTTGATGTCATAGTGTAGATCATGTGTGGCTGAGACCTCTTTCAATTTCAGGGCCACATTCTCAAAAAAGGGTCATTTATTACGGTTGCTGGTCATGGTGACTAACATCAAGTACCTACTGACTTGAGTGCTGCAGAAGGCGATGCTTACTTTTCTCCATGGCTGCATTATTGAGGCTAGGGCATTTTCATAGCCAGCTGCTTGAAAGGGGAAGCAGCGCCTGACCTTGTCCTTGATCTGAACATCTCAATCTGTAAATGTGCCTCTGTCCAAATCTATTAGATCTTCTCAAAATGGACTGCTTCCATTTGTAATCGGCCTGGAATCGTAACCTGTTCCAATGTTCGTCCATCTTCTTACATGGATCTTTGATCCCTTTAGTTAGTCAAACTCCCTTACCCAATGGGTGTCTTCCCCTACCCACTCTGGTGGCCATATCTTAGACGTTGTATGCACTAACTTCCCACTGATGGTCGAGGCCCCTCAAGCAGTTACTTGGACTGACCATCAGCTTATTAGATTCTCATGGGCTGCCTTGAGAGATCCTCCCAAGTCTGCTAAAACAATGGGCCCCCCAAAAATCAACGTGGGTAATCTGATGACCTACCTTGATTTGAATAGACCCATCTTAGGGGCAGAATTGGACTCTGCGTTGCAGGCTTACGATAGATGGATGAAAGCAGCGGTGTCCTCCTCTTCGAAGAGGGCTGATTCAGGCAGAAATAGGATGACTCCTTCTCAACCCTGGTATTTGCCCCACCTCCGTACTCTCAAACTAGCTTGCAAGAAACTGGAGCGAGCATGGAGATTAGCTTACTGCCCACAGGCTAAAGCAGTGTTTCGCTCAGCTCAGCGAGATTACTATACTAGCATTAAACATGCAAAAACTGAGTTTTTCTCTAGAAAAATTGAGAGAGCTAATAACAATAGTCGTGAAATTTTTTCGATAGTTAAGAGCTTTCTCTCTCCCTGTGCTGAGCAGGTATCTATGAGTCCTTCTACCGAATGGTGCGAAAATCTCTCCTCCTTCTTCCTAACTAAAATTGCCAATATTCAACAAAGTTTGAGAACAGTTGGAGGAGGAAATGAGATGATGGATAACAATGAAACTAAGGTTCCACCCATCATCACCATGGAGAGACTTATCCCCCCTTCGGTCGATGATACCCTGGCAGCAATTAAATCACTAAAATCTGGTGCTCCTGGGGATATCTGCCCGGCCCGGGTGCTGGCCGAAGCAGCCGAAATAGTGGCTTCTGAAGTCTCTCAAATAATAGGACTATCATTTATTACTGCAACTGTCCCCAAAGAATGGAAACAGGCTAAGCTTTTGCCATTGCTAAAGAAAACAGGAGCGGACCCAGCTGTGCCGAGCAACTACAGACCCATTTCTCTTCTGCCAGCTATGGCAAAAATTGGTGAGAAGCTTGCATTTTCCCAGCTTAATGCCTTTGTTGAATCTTCAGGGGCGTTACATCCAGCCCAATCTGGCTTTCGTGCAGCCTATAGCACAGAGACAGCGCTGGTAGAGGTTACAGAGGCGATTAGGGGGTGCTTAGACAGTGGCGGCAGAGCGGTTCTGATTTTATTGGACATCTCTGCCGCGTTTGACACTGTTCCGCATGCACTTCTCCTGGCACGTCTCGCAGATATCGGCATAGTGGTTTCAGCACTGGAATGGGTGAAATCTTTTTTATCAGATAGGTCTCAGCAGGTCTGGATTCCTCCTTATTCATCCGCGATTAAACCCCTCACTACAGGAGTACCCCAGGGCTCTACATTGAGCCCCCTCCTTTTTAATGTATATCTCACCCCTCTTATTTTGCTAGCTGAACAAATGGGAGCAAAAATAATAGCGTATGCGGATGATACGCAACTCTTGTTTACGTGGCCAGATGCGAATACTAACACTGAGGTCGTCCGTTCATGCCTCTCTGCTGTGTTCAACTGGTTAGCAGCAGCAGAGTTGAAGTGCAATGAAGATAAAACGGAAATCTTGTTGTATGGTCAGTTCTCGCCCAACTTCAGAGAAACTCTGTGGCCTTCCGATTTTCCCCAGCCAGGCTCCGCTAATATTCCTGCTAAGAACTTGGGAGTCTGGTTTGGAGAGGATCTGCGATTTGAAGCACACATAAAAAGACTCACTGGGGTGTGCTTCGGATCCTTAAAAGCCATGAGGAAGATTTTTCCTTATTTGCCGTCTTCAGCAAGAGAGTCGGTTGCGAGGGCCCTTATTTTATCTCGGCTCGATTATGCCAACTCTCTGCTGTGTGGCTCTCCGGCTTTTTTAATCGCAAGGCTTCAGATTATCCAGAATGCGACTGCTCGCCTACTGTGCAATGTGCCGTGTAGAGAAAGTATCCGGACTCACATGAAGGAACTACACTGGCTGCCAGTAGCGCAGAGGATAACTTTTAAAATTCTTACCATAGCTTTTAAAGCAGTTCATGACCTTGGCCCTTCCTATTTGAGGGAAAGATTTACCCGTTATGTCCCTACTCGGGCATTGCGCTCAGCTGACTGTAACTTTTTAAGAGTTCCCCGATTTCAGCGAGTTCGTTTAGGAGGCCAATCACTTGCTGTCACCGCGGCTAGGACTTGGAATACCCTCCCCCTCTCCCTGAGATTAACGGAAAATGTTGTGCTATTTAAGAAGGCACTTAAAACTTATCTTTTTAGAACGGCTTATTAAACTACTAATAGTAAATAGCAAATTTAGATCTCTACCTTTTTCCTTCGGCCATTTGCTTGTTTATCTCTCTACGCGCCAGGACACTCTGGTAGTATCTGAGCGCGCTATAAAACAGCTAAAATAAAAAATAAAAAATAAATATCCCCTTGCCCTCTTGTGTTAACTAGTTTCCCCAATTTTTCACTGTTCTCTTCTGAAAGTATATCCCACTATTCCCTTATTTTAGTTAGTCTCCCTATGTTTCGTTGTTTCCCTGTTAGTCAGTATGAACGGAGATGAACCCAAGTATTCTACAAGAGTATCACTGATGCAACAAGCTGCAAAAGATTTGAAATCAGATCCAATGATAGGTAATTCCTGGGTGGCCCTGTAACAAAAATAGAAACAAGTAGCTAGTTCTCTATGCCTATAATTCAAATCAATATTCTCCAGCGTTCGTATGGAAACTGATGCTCCTCAACCATTGGTATGGCCGGATCACTTTCTCTTGAGCTCTAAAATCCCTAGGTCTTTACCCCATATTCAACCTAGGGATAAACCCCGCTCTTGCATCTTCAGATCCTTCAATTGGGTTACGCCTAATAGCCTGGAGATAGCTCTAGGTAAGCACCTGTTGGGATGGGAATGTCTCTAGAGAGAGTGCTTCCCCTGCCTTATGCTTATTTCCAGGCAAGTCACTCAAAAGCTACTGTATGGTTTCTAGATCCCTACCTCAGTGAGCATGTTTTTTTTTTCTTTTGTCTTTTTTTTATAATTAGGCGACAGATACTTTAATTGGGCACAGCAATAAGACCACTGTTCCTCTGTAATGTCCAGGCCTGCCTCATCGTTCCAAGCCTCCCGCGATCTAGGACTTATGAGCGGGTTTTCCTGTTGTGTGATGCTGTATATTCGCGTGACTAGCTTGTAAGGCGAGGTGTTTGCGATAATATTTTCAAGCGCCGGTAACGGAGGCGGCTCGTTTGGAAAGTCGCCATAGGTGGCTCTGCACGCGGCTCTCAGTGGTAGTAAAGCAAAGTATCGGAAGCCGTAGGAGCCTCCGTGCCGCACATAGCCTGCAGCGTCAGGAACGTCCCTGCCGGGTATAGGTCCCTCCCTTTGTGTAAGTTGTGCGCCTGCGCTCTGTTCGCTATCGCTTCATCCATCAGCGGTGTCAGCAATGGATTACCCCTCAAGGGCATCGACGGGGCATATAGATTATCAATGTGTGCTCTATTTGCTATCTTTCTCCAAGCCCACCGCACACTTTCGGCGGTGTCGACATCTTGTCGTGGGCGCTTATAAGGGTGAAAGACTGCCATGTTTAGGGGGGTAGGGGAGACTCTATCTATTTCAATCACCACATGCGGTTGGTAGGGAACCGGATGTAGCCAGTAATGTAGGTACTGTGCTTGCGCGCTGTAAGCGTAGAGTTCGAAATCTGGAGCCCCCAGTCCACCCTGTGATAAGGGCAAAGTCAACACCTGCCAGGAGATTCGAGGCTGTTTATCCGCCCATATCAGGACCAGTACTGCAGTGCGTAAGCGTTTGAAAAAGTGCACATTCAGGGGGATGGGCAGGTTTACAAAAAGATATAGTAGCTTGGGAAGTATTATCATTTTTGCAATGGCAATGCGCCCCGTCAGAGACAACTGGAGGTTTTTCCATCTTGCCAACTTGCCCTCTATCCAGTCTATGGCTCTGCCATAGTTAAGCATCCACAGCTCCTGTAGCGAGCGGCTCAGCTGAACGCCCAGATAGCGCACCCCCTCTGTCGCCCACCCTATAGGAAATTCTGAGGTAATCGGAGCTGTATCGTCAGTCAGTGGGAACATAGTGGATTTGGCCCAGTTAATCTGTATGCCTGTCAGGCCGCCGTACCTAATGAACTCACGTATGATCGTGTCAAAGTTTTCCCGGGGATTATTGAGATAGACCGTTATGTCGCCTGCGTATAGGGAGATAAGGATTCCCCGTGTAGTGAAACCTATACTCTTATGGGAGTGCTGCTGTCTTAATTTAGTTGCCAGGGGTTCCGTCGCGATAGCAAATAGCAGGGGAGAGTGGGCATCCCTGTCTTGTGCCTCTGGTGATGTGGATAGGTTCAGATGAGCGGCCCTGCACTCGGATCCTGGCAGAGGGGTCAGTATATAATAGCTGAATTTGCTTTAAGAATAGTGGGCTGAAACTCAGCCGCTACAGCAGGGTAAACAGGAAGCCCCACTCCAGGGAATCAAACGAATTTTGTGGCGTCCAGTAGAGCCACCGCTGCCTGCACGTGAGGGGCCAAATAGTGGAGCATACCAAAAAAGGTTCTCAGGTTATGCGCTGTGGATCTCCCCGAGACAAACCCCGAGTGATCTGTTAATGCGATTTGCGGTACCATAGGCGTCAGCCGATCCGCAAGCAATTTAGCGTAAATCTTAGCGTCGAGATTAATAAGGGACAACGGGCGGTATGAGTCTGTCTTAGTAGGGTCCTTATCTGGCTTCAGGATCGTGATAATTATAGCTTCACGAACAGTGGGCGGCAATCTACCGACCTCAAGTGCCTCTTGATACATATTATGCAGCCAGGGAGCCAGTAACTCAGCATATTCCTTATAAAAGGCACCCGTAAGTCCGTCTGCTCCCAGTGCCTTGTCCCTTGGCATGGCGCTTATTACCTTCTAATATCCGCTATCGTAAACGGTAGCTCCATGTATTGCCGCGCTCCGTCATTAAACCACGCAAGGCATATCTCATCTAAGTATGCAATCAGATAAGCCTGCGCCGGGGACAGTTTAGAGGTGTACAGCCCCATGTAGTAGTCAGTAAATTCCCTCAGAATGTCTGGTGGCGTGCGCACCATCTCACCCCCCTTCGTCTGTATCTCTGCTACATAAGAGGTGCCTCTTGGCGCTCGAAGTAAGTTAGGTCCTGCCAGGTCTGTTACCTTCACCATATTTACGTGCTTGCGCTTGTTTATGTATGTATACCACTTCCCTTTCCGCCTCAGTTTGATATTCCGTTAGTTTGGATCTAATGTTTGCTAGAGTGTCGTGCGATGGGCTGTCCATCTGCCTCCGTTCTAGGTCTTGCAGTTCTCTCTCTAGTCTCTGTAGGCTGTTTCGTATGTCTCGTAGCACTCCAGTTTTCAGAGCAATGCAATCCCCCCTCCCAACAGCCTTAAAGGCCTCCCACAGCACTCCATGGCAGTCCACCGAGCCCTCATTTAATGCGAAGTACTCTTCGATTCTGGTTCTAAGGCCCTCGCGGAAAACCTGATCTCTCAAGGCCTCGGACGGGAATCTCCACGTATAGGGCTGGGTGTATGCCAGGGGTACTCCAATGGTTATCTGTACAAAGGCGTGGTCCGACAGAGTGCGGGCAAGATGTGAGGTCTCAGTCACCCACGCGTGTAAGTCTCTTGTGAGTAACCAGTAATCCAACCGTGACCATGCCCCTCTGTGATGTGTTATACAAGTGCCCTCCCTGCGCGTCGGGTTCGCCACTCTCCATGCATCTACCAGAAGGAGATCACTTATCATCACATGCATCTACCAGAAGGAGATCACTTATCATCTCATGTAGCAACTCCGCCGCTTTAGGGTGGTGCGTACGTGAACCCCCCTGCCTGTCCAGTGTCGCGGATAGTGGGATATTAAAGTCTCCGCCCCACAGTATCGCTATAGGGCCCAGCTTCTGTAGTTCATGCCATAACTCACTATATACTTCAGGGCTGTCAGTGTTAGGTCCATATATGTTTACTAGGGCGACAGTCGTATTATACAGTGCTCCCACTAGTATTATGTATCTGCCCTCCCTGTCAGCAATCGTGGAATGTGTTCGCCAGTGCAGGCCCCTCCTCATCATTATCGCCACCCCTCTAGATTAGCTAGAAAACCCAGCCGCAACAATCACCTCCCATCTCCTGTTCCTCAAAGTGGTCGTGTCTGTAGGGAGTAAATGTGTTTCCTGTAACAGACAGATGTCTATATCATGCCTTGTCAAGTATGCGTGTGTGAGCCTAATTTTCCGGCGGTCGTTAAGCCCCCTAACATTCCACGCGAGACATTTCAATGTATTCATATTAGTCGCAGTCGTGTGTACCGCCATAGTCTATTCAAGAACATCTGTAAGCGACAGCCGCCAATACTGCTATTGTCGCGCGGGTATGCCAACCGGGAGTCCCAGAATGCACAAGTAACATACATCAAGCACGCCACATATATCGTAAATCTGACAGTGTCAACATTACATTGTAGTGGCATGCACGACGACCCAAAAAATAACAAGAATGCAAACAGCAACAAGCTTCCCCTCCTCCCACCTCCCACACCAACCCCCCAACTAGGTTGTGTATCATGTCCCTCCCCACCCCAGCACACTTCCCTGTTTGCAGTGAAAGAACATCCACCAGGGATCAGTTCAACTAGTGCAATAACTGCGGGAATCATCCCAGAGGGTACGCAGGGGGACCACCTACTACCCTGTACTTGTGACAGGGTGACCAAGCGCTGCTAGGAGCACCGCCTCCCCGGAACCCATCGAAACCATACCGTACATCATGTCAGAAGATTAGTCCAGGTCTCCTCTCTCCGCAGAGATGTCTCTTTCTCCTTCGCCGTGGCACATTCTCAGTCAGCGTGCCGCAAATAATCAGTGCAGGGAGATATCATTCAACATCACTGAGCCGGTCCGGCGCACTCTGCTCGCCCTGATTCGTCCTTTGCTTTTGCTCTTTTGCCAAGTGCTTAGCGTATTGTAGTGCAGCTTTCGCATCAACGAAGAACGTCGGCTTTCCTGGGCCCTGTACTCTCAATTTTGCCGGATAGATTAACGCATATTTCGTGCCCGTTTGTTGGAATATCTTCTTTGCGGGTATGAATTCCCTGCGGGCTGCCTGTACTTGGAGAGTAAAGTCCGGATATATTTCTATGTTATTGCCATTTTATTGAATCTTGCCTTTTTCTCTGGAAAGTCGCAGTATAGCGTCCCTGTCTCTGTAGTTCAGGATCCGGGCCAGGATCGGCCTAGGCGGGGCTCCCGGTTTTGGCGTCGGTCCTAGTGATCTGTGTGCCCTTTCCACTGAGAACATTGAGGACAGGCCGTCGCCAAAGAGGTCTTTCAGCATGGTCTCCATGTATCGCTCCATGTTCGGGATGTCTGTGGATTCCGCCACGCCCGTGACGCGTATGTTATTTCGGCGCGATCTCGCTTCCAAATCCTCATTCTTTTGTTGTATTAGTTCCAGAACCTTATCAATGCCCCGTACCTTCTTCTCCAGCTCTGTCTGGCCCTCCTCAGTTTCAGTCACCCTAGTTTCCAGCACGCTCACCCTGCCTTCCTGCTTGTCCATGCGTCTAGTAATGCCATCCATTCGGGCTGCCAGGGTGTCCATCTTAGCATCAATTGCCTGCAGGCTCATTTTCAGGTCCTGGAACATGTGACGAATGTCCTCGGCTGGGTACTGTTGTGCGCCCTCATTGCCAGTATCCGGCTCAGATTGGTCCTGATTTGGAGCTTTCTGCTTTGTTTTGTCAAATGTGATTTGATTTGTATCTGGCTTCCCCATGGCGCCACCGGCCTCGGCTAGGTGCGTCCCGCACTGCGATCAGAGCTACTCAGCTATCTGGCCCGGGCAATAGCGCTCCACTCGTGCAAACAGTGTCCCACAGCAGCCCAGATGTCCCCTGTCTGTAGATCGCCACTCAGATCACACTATGCACATGTCGCTCAGTCACCGTGACAGCAGCAGAACCACAGGCTATGTATGTGTTATTATGCTAGTGACTCCTCCCCACAGCCATCGTCGTCCGCCAGAGGGTTTCACCGGTGTCCACGTGGCCTGGGCCGCTAAACAGTTCTCCGCCACAAGGCGCGGTTTACCTCAGGTCGCCGTGCCCCGGCTCCCAGCAGACCAGTCAGCCGTTATCTGGATTCCGTGGCAGGACTCAAGAAGGGCCCTGTCTTGTTGCTAGCAGCCAGCGGGTGAATGGCAGTGTGACTGGCCGGCCGGCCGGCCCGTCTCAAAATGGCGGCTTGTTTGCGTCTCTCCTCGCGGGAGAAACAGCCCTGGGGGCTCCTCCGGTGTTGCTTCTGGTCGCCTCGTCAAAATCCACAGGAGCCCGGATCGACCCCTCTCTGCTCTTGTCGTCCCGCTCACGTTGCCGGCTGCAGGTAGTGGAGCTCAGCAGGGGAGTTGCTCGTCTCCCTGTCTCCTCTCGTGGCAGCCGCTCCGTCTCCGCCCGCTCTGAGGCTCCGGCCGGGAGGTCCTGAGCAGCAGCACGGTCTCAGACTCGCGTCATCTGCGGGGGGCCCTGCTTCGGCCGGCGGCTGTTACCGCTCTCCAGGCGCCAGTGATGGTCTGCGGCAGCTCTTGTCACAGCTGCCGCTCTGGTCTCCTCTCTCTCGGGTTGGGTGAAAATCCAGTCCCCGGCTCGGCTCCTCGCGCAGGCCGCGCCTCCTCAATCAGTTATCGGACAGTGGAGCGGTGTTCTCGTGCCTCATGCAGCTGGCTCCGTCAGGGAGTCGACCGGAGGATCGGGCAGGCAGGTAGGCTCTTCGTGGGTCCGAGATGCAGTGTCAAATATGAGGATAAATGTCGGATTATTGGCTTAGCGGCCATTTCGCTCGGTGGTCAGGCCACGCCCCCCACCTCAGTGAGCATGTTAATCATACATGTCCACTGAGGGTCTCCCTGTTTCCATGGATTGAGACCCTAGAGCTTGGCTCTGAGGTCGAGGGGGCATGCCTAGTGCACCCCTATTTTTCAGAGCGGGTCTACTGCCCTCTTTATTAAGGGTGTGGTAGGCTGACAGTGGTGGCAGCAATACATCTATAGTCAGGAGGGGTGAGTCCCTAGGCACCCTCCTGACCAAGTCTGTGCAGTCTGCCATGCAAGTGGTCCTGTTGCCTATGTCTACCTGATGTGTGTTTGAGAGCCCGTGGGTGTACTGGGGAAGAATGGTGATTTGAGCCAGTGTGAGGAATGCAAGCCGTTCTGCTGGACATCCCAGCTCCCCTGTGCCCCTCCCCATTTCCTTGGAAAGGCCTGGTGGGCTGGGGTAGACACTCAGCTCTTATCTGGGTTTAGCTGCACTAACTGCGAAGAGGACCCTCCCCCACTGGTCAGGGCCTCCTGGGCTGGAGTTAATCAAAATTTCTCTTTAGGGAGTTGCACAGCCTGATACCAGGAAGGGAACTTGTGCATGCTTTACCCATGCATTGAACATGCCATGAATGGTTTGCGATTGGAGGTGTACTCAGGATGCAAAAGTAGCAGATCCTCTGATTGGATGAGCCTATCAATCAGGGGTGCTAAAAGTCTGGCCTGAGTGATCAACTGTTGTTCAAGACTGGTCTATGACTGAAGAGGCTACCACACCAGGTCCGTCTGAAGATAGCCAGGTGCGACCCGCAGTGTGAGGGCAGGAGATAAGACTCTGTTCACTGCGTCTGGAACTAAGGCATCAGCAGCATGGGAAAAGACCAGCTGTTTCTGTGAGGCTTGTAGAGCGGAGCGTGCGCTTTTGAACAAGGGAATTGCAGACAGCTGCCCAAGGTGTGGAAAGGAAGCTTACAGCACATCAAAGGAGTTGGTGTGGAAAAGAAGCTTGCGGCACATCAAGAAAAGCTGGTTGAAGGAAGCTTGCATTACATCAAGAGACCCAGAGAGGAGGAAGCTTGATTCTAGTCTTTGAAGGTGAGATCAAATCCCCTCTAAGCTCCTCCCTTGCGCTGTGTGCCACCTTTCTTTTTGTGATCTCTGAGGGAATCAGGGTGAACTGGCACTCTGTCCAGCCACTACCCTCCTACACCTAGCCAGTGGGTACTGGACTAGTGGGACTCGAGTAAACTGTGCCAAGACATCAGGCGCCTGTGGTTAGATCCCTGACACCACTAGAGCTGTGTCCTCACTCACGACGGGGGGCACATCTGTTGCTTTGGGTGGGGGGTTATGGGGCTGATCAAGCACATTTGAATTCACATCATATTCTTGAAACTATATCCTTTCAATCCAAAGATTGGTATCAAGGATCTAGTGAATGAGAGTAGCCCTGTGTAACATGGTCTGTAATATGCAATGCTTATTGTGTGTTTTCATGTTAACTGTGTTTTTATAGTGCTTGGCGTCTAGGCGCTATAATACTGTTTGTGGTCAGAACTCTGTCCCAAAGGGTTGTAGAGACATCTGGTTTTTACTGTTTATCCTAGTTTTATGTGTAGTATAATTATCTTGTGTGTATTAAAGTACTTTTTTTAATAAAAAGTAAAGCACTGACTGGACATTGAGTTTATCATCTGGTGTTACGGTTTACACTGTATTCTGAATGTCTAACCCCACCTCACCTCCTTGAGTAAGCCTTGGACTGCTCTGTCTCGCTACCCTGAGAGAGTCAAGTGCTGGAGAGGAATACTTGGTTATCCAGTTTTGGGCCCCCTAGTACTGAGCCCCCAGGACACCAGTGAGGGAACACTCCAGTTGATGTGATTGGAGCGCAGTTACCCCTGAGTGCCCTGGTGCCCAGGAAGCCGGGTCTAACAGCACCTGATCCCATTTAGTGGAAACCCAGAAACTGATGCCCCTTACCTAGAGAAGTGGCTTGAAGAACAGGTCACGATGTGGGCGCCCCCCTCAACGCATAAAGCCACAACTGGCCGCACCCCTGCGCCATGGTTTACAGAGACTCTCAGGAAATGCAGGAATGCCTGCAAACGATTAGAGAGAGTGTTGCGAACCAAGTTTGACTCTAAAGATAAAGCCATCTATAAGCAAGCCATGAGAGCTTATTTTATTGATGTGCACATTGAAAAGAAAAATGTCTTTACCTTAAAAATAAAAGGGGCTGCGAATAAAAGCAAAGACATTTTTAAAATTGTTAAGGATTTCTCATCCCCCAGTGCTGTGAGCAAGGAATTTACTCCCACCTTCAGTTGGGTTCATCTGATGGTGGGTTTCTTTCATGACAAAATCCACCTGATTCAACAGTCATTTGCCGTTATGGGCACATCCGAAACTGATGAGACGCCGAGTTCCCTGCCCACTCACCCACTCACCCAATTTACCCCTATTTCCATACAAAAATCCTTGGGAATCATGGTTACTCAGCAATCAGGTTCTCCTTTTGACACCTGTCCAGCAAAAATTCTGAAGAATATTGCAGAACCTTTAAATTCTGTAGTCAATCGAGTTCTTAACTCTTCGCTTGGACAGGGAATGGTACCTAGCTGCTGGAAAAGGGCAAAAATCATCCCCCTCCTGAAGAAGCCTACAGCGAACCCTGCGATCGCATCCAGTTATAGGCCCGTTTCCCTGCTGCCCTTCTTTTCAAAGGTCCTGGAGAAGTACATTAACTCCGTGCTAACAGATTATATAGAAGGAAACCATGTGCTTCATGACAGCCAGTCGGGCTTTAGAACCACTCTAAGCACAGTAATAGCCTTATTGGAGGTTTCAGAAACCATTAAAACTCAATGGACAAAGGGGGCAGTGCGGTGCTGATACTGCTAGATTTATCCGCAGCCTTTGACACCGTGCCCCTTGACCGGCTCTTGCGCAGGTTAGCGGAGTGTGA
Organism: Lissotriton helveticus; assembly: GCF_964261635.1. Taxonomy (NCBI): domain Eukaryota; kingdom Metazoa; phylum Chordata; class Amphibia; order Caudata; family Salamandridae; genus Lissotriton; species Lissotriton helveticus. Next base: position 211,950,770 of record NC_136062.1, on the reverse strand, counting down.
TGTTGGGTGCATGGTGCACAATTGGTTTGCTTCCTTCCTTACCGAGCGGCAGCAGGAAATCTGGTCCCCGCCCTTTACAGCTGCCATTCCTTCAATGCAAGTAGGGGTTCTGCAGGGCTCTATTCTGAGCCCCACACTTTTTAATATTTATATGGCCCCACTTGCACGTCTGGCAGAATTGCACGGTGCAAAGATTATTTCCTATGCCGACGACACACAACTCCTCTTCACTTGTGACAAAGATGCGAGTTTTTGTGGAATGGAGATGAATAAATAAATAACTGAGGACTTTTCCTGAATGCGACTTAACCAACTGAAGTGTAATCCAGAAAAATCCGAAATCTTCTTTTTTGGCTGCTCCCCTTGTGCGGACTGGAATTTATGGTGGCCCTGCGACATGTTCCCTCCTTCGGTCCCAGTCAGCACGGTTAAAACTTGGGAGTCAAGTTGAGTTGGACACTAACCTAGCAATAAAGTCCCAAATTCAAGCTGTTGCTGGTACTTGCTTCGGCTTGATAAGAATGGTAAAAAACGTTTTGCCCCTTCTCCCGGTAAGATTGTAGTACAAGCCTTAATTACATCTAGGTTGGACTACGTAAACATCTTTTATCTGGGGCTGCCAGAGTATTTGCTCAATCGGCTGCAGGTTGTTCAGAATGCTACAGCCAGAGCTATTCTAATGGTAAACCCCAGAACGCGCATGTCGCCCCACCTAAAGGCGTTCCACTGGTTCCCGGTGAGAAAGAGGATCCAGTTTAAGGCCCTAGGGCTCGCTTATCGTGCCTTCCATGGTACGGGTGCAGTTTACCCGAGAAATAGAATCCAACGTTCTTAGCCTCAACGGGTCCTACGATCCTCTAGACAATCCCTCATGGTGATTCCCAAGATTAAGAGATCTGGATAGGAGAACCCTCATTTCAGGTCCAAGCTGCTCGTCTGTGGAACTAATTGGCCCTTTACCTTAGACTGACACAGGACGTGTTGTCTTTTAGGAAACAACTTAAAACATGGCTGTTCCAACAATAACACCCTGGTATGAGGGTGGGTCCTTTTCTGTTTCATTTTTGAGATTAGCGCCGGGAAACTCTGTGAGTATCCGCACACTTTATAAAAGCCCAATTTCATTTCATATAGATGTTCATAAAATTATCGACTCCGTGTGAAAAATAGACATTTGTTCTATCAAGATGTCTGCAGAAATAAAGACTCTAAAAGACAGTTTTCAAGCTTCAGGCTACCTGTCTGCATTACATGGCTAAGATTGAGGATGCAAAAGGCCACTCTAGGAGATATAATTTGCACATCATACACATTCAGAAAAGGGTTAAAAGGACAACGTATCTAGCTCTTTCTTGAGCACCTAATCTTGAAGACCTTCCAGCCCAAAGAACTCTCATTATACCGGTCTGTTGCTAGGGCACACAGGGTTCCTGTGATCAAGTCATAACTGAGAGCCCAACAAGGAAAATTGTTACAGAGATTTTTCAATTATTGCAACCGGGATGCGGGTCTACAAGGGGCAAGAGTCTATGGTTGCCCGATGTTGGTGTTTCTCGACATTTCACAAGCGATACGACAGAAGAGACTCACATGTGAGTGAAACAAAGCACTTTCGGTCCCCAAATGACACCTGGGCGTGGTTGGATGGAAGGAGAACTCAATCTCCTTCGTGGAAAGCATAGAGGCGAAGAGACCTGGAAGACGGGGCGAAATGACTGTAGGGAAAGTTACAAACTACTCCAATAAATGACCCTGGGAGTAGCAATGTAAAGTTGAAACTGACATCTGTACTCACGGTAAATTGCAAAGTCAGCCCTGCACTCGCGCCCAGTTGCTGATTGGCCTACCAGGCAGGGCAGGAAAAGGAGACATTAGGTAGGACCTGCCCTCGTGTGGAGAGAGGGCTAGGTCAGCGCTCTAGATTTTGCCAGCATACACCTGCTTATGGCATCCGCAGTGCGGGTGCGCCGAAAGGCAAGCCCATCTACGCCCGGACATGGCCTGGGACCCTGCCCGTTGTGCATCAGAATAACATCATGTACTCGAGTGAAAGAACTACTAGCATTGAGGTATTCAGGGACCACCCGATGTGAGCACATCCTACTGCTAGCAAGCCTGATAGGTAAGGAAACGCCCTTTCAAAACTGTTTTTCCAAGGTCAGCACAAGGAATATTGACGGTATTATACAAACCGATAGGACTGCTAGGAAATCCCAGTGGAAAATGGGACTTATTAACAGCAGATCATTACCGGCACACACCACAGAAATTAGGATGCTTATTGAGAATGAGGAACTTGACATCCTATTTTTGACAGATACCTGTTTGAAAAAATGTTCCACCCCAGATATAGTCCAAGTACTCCCTCCAGGCTTTGCAATCAGAAGACCAGACAGAAGGGAGAAAACAGGAGGGGGTGGCTATTATATACAGAAAAGAATATGGATGCATTGCAGCACCCCTGTCCATCACTAACTGTGACAACACTCTTTAGCATCAAACTCTCGCCCAATATCACCTTCTCAGGGACACTAATCTACAGACCTCCAGGTACCACTAACTCCTTTCTAGAGAAATTTCTTGGTACAGTAGCAACAAGGGTAGCCAGTAAGGGGTTCATTACCCTACTAGGGGACTTACATTTTCATCTAGATTTCCCTGACAGCAACACTTCAATCAGATTAATACCAAGACATGGAAGCCTTGCAACTCAAGCAATTGCTAAGAGAGGGCACACATGAAAAAGGACACCTACTAGACGCCATCTTCTCCAATGAACCCAAGTTAGTGGTAGGGACCCCCATACCAGTTCCATGGACGGATCACCATTTCATTCCTTTCACATTACACAACCCTCAGGCACAGCCCATAGGTGATAACCTGACCAAAACTAGGAACAAATGGCCTAGATTGTTAAAAGATAGCATGGGGAATGAACTAGAAGCCCAGGCCCCATGTATAACAGACAACATAGACGAGGCTGACAAGATGTGGACAGAATGGATTAACAATGTAGCAGCTCAATTCCAGCAAAACACCAGACCAAATAATCAACCATCTAGGAAAAAAGCGGCTTGGTTTAACACAAACCTAATCCTGATAAAAGAGGCCTGTTAAAAGCGGGATAGGCAATGAAGGAAAAATTATGACCCCGCTATCGAAAGTTAATGCAAGATAGCTATCAGACAGTATCATAATGAGATGCTTCAAGCACAAGCCACATTTTTCGAAGGAAAAATTAACTCAACAGGTAACTCAGCCTGATAACTTTTTAAGGAAGTGCGCTCCCTCACCTCCACTGATCAGGAAACCACGAATCCCGCTTCATCAAAGGAGAGATGTAATACGATGGCAATTTTTTTCAAGAACATAGTAGAAATCCTATACAATTCCCTCCTAGGAAACAGTAGCTCAAATCAGGGAGAGGCTCACCCAAGCAACACTGGGTGTAAAACAGAGGTAAGATTAGACCACTTCACAGACCTAAGTGAAAAAGATATGACCTCCATCCTGATAAAGATTAAATCCGGCTCAGCCCTAGACCCGAATCCACCATACATCTTGATGCAAGGAGGTAAAAAAAACAGATCAACAACCGCAGCACTTTATATCATTCTCCGGTACACAAGGGACCATTCCCCAAACCGGGAAACACGCTATAATCGGCCACTGTTGAAAAAAATCCAGCTAGACCCATCAGAACCAGGGAACTATCGACCAATCTCGCTCATGCAATTACTAGGCAAAAAACCCGAAAAACACATTAACCAGGTCTTGTCCCAATACTTAGAGGAGAATTGGATACTGCATACCATTCAAATGGGTTTTCGACCCCAACACAGCACAGAATCAGCCTGTTGGTGGCAACAGAGGAATTGAACATCAGCAGCTAATCTGCTCCTGGATCTTAGCGCCACCTTTGATACGGTGAATCATAAGACAATGATCCGCAGGCTAAAGGAAGCCGGTATCACAGGCTCTGCGTTAAAGTGGATAACCTCATTCCTAGAAAACAGATCCTTCCAATTAATGGAAGGTGAGCATCTCTCCTATACCCTCCAAAGGTCATGTGGAGTCCAACAGGGATCTGCACTAAACCCGACACTGTTCAATCTGTATATGCAACCACTAGCAGAAATAGTGCAGCAATTCGGACTGTCAATAGTGTCTTACGCGGACGATACCCAGCTGATACTATATCTGATGGAGAACCCCACAATCCATGCACTACAACCTGGCACCATGCATGGTGAAAGTAGCAGATTGGATGAATAAGGGTTGCCTAAACCTGGATGGAGGAAAAATAGAGTTCATGTTCCTGGGTAATATATGCAGTCCCAAAAAACATGATTAGCTGGCCTCCAGAACTGAGAGAACCCCCGGTCCCAAAGACAGAGGTAAAGAACCTGGGAATTTGGTTGGACAAAAATGTGTCCATGGAGACTCAAGCTAGAAAAATATTAGGATCATCCTTTGGAGCACTGCAAATGGTATGGATGATCCTACCGCCCATTCATGAAACCACGCACAGAACCGTGGTACAGGCCCTAGTGCTGTCACAGCGGGACTATGGCAACTTCATGTATCTTGGCGCACCCAAATACATCATAGACAGACTACAAGTGGCACAGAACACCACAGCTAGGATACTACTGCGTATTCCCAGACATCTGTCAGCCAGGACAGCCCTGAAGACACTACACTGGCTCCCAATAAAGGCCATGATAGAGTTCAAATCACTTTGCATCGCTCATAGAGCCATGAATAACAAAGGCCCGACGCTAATGAAAAAACTTGTCACATATTACATGCCAGTTAGACACTTGAGATCCTCCACAGATCTACTTATGAAACAGACCAGAATAAAGAGAGCCAGATGGGGAGGTAGATCTTTCTCGCATCTGGCCCCTGGAACTCCCTGCCTAGGGAAATGTGTATGCTAACGGACGAACTGGCATTCAGGAAAAGGCTCAACACTTGGCTCTTCTCTTAATCATCAATGCAACCTCAGCCAGTCTCTCTCAGCACTGGGAAGCCCTCGGGTAGCTATGCGCTTTATAAATCCACAAAACATAAGAACGTATAAAGCAATTTCTTTGGGCAGGGATCACTAAAATATATAATACAGTGAAAATGTAGGCAAGTGAGCACACAATTCTGATAAGAAATGTTTGGACGAGGTCTGTAGAGCCTCGCTCTTTCTCCTCGCTCTTTCTCCTCTTACTTTCCATCACTCTACAGTGGGTGGCTCAAATTGGTGTGATGACAAGGTTGCTATCTGGGCTATAGACATCTTGTAGCCTGGGTGTTGAGCAGTTTGAAGCTAGACATTGTATGATGGGTGCATGGGGTAGGTACTGTGTTAAGATTCCTAGGTGCACAAATGCTTTACACAAAGGAATGGATGGAGCTAAAGAACTACCATTCAGTGTATGGATGTTGATAAGTATGGGAACTACTGAATGCCTGGAGTCAATTAATCAATCATTTCTTGTATACCACAACTTGTTTTCTGGGTTGTCTCCAGGCGCTGGGGTTCTATGAGTCTTGGTCGAATAGGCATGTATTCTTGAGCTTCTTCCTGAAGTCTTCCAGCAAGGAGGCAGTTCGCAAGTAGAAGAGGATGTCATTCCAGAATTTGGGGGCGAGGTAGGAGAAGGATCAACCCCAGCAGTGACTCCAACAAATGCAGAAGATGTGGGAGGTGGAGCGGAGCTCTCTGTTAGGTCGAAGGAGAGTCAGGCTGTGGTTGATGAAGGCTGGTGCGGAGTTGTGGAGGGCTTTGTAGACGTGTGCCAGGAGTTTGAAGAGTCATCTTTTCTGGATGGGAAACTAGTGTAGGATTTTGAGGAGGGGGAGGCGCTTGTTCTTCTGGGGAGGTTGAGGATGAGTCTTGCTGCGGTGTTCTGGATGGTTTGGAGGCAGTTGAGGAGCCGTTTGGTGGCTTTGTTGTAGAGAATATTACTGTAGTTCAGGAGGCTGGATACGAGGGCTTGGGTGAGTGTCTTCCTGGTGGAGGTTGGGATACATAGAAAAATTCTGCAGAGCTTACGGAGTCAATGGTAGACTGATTTTGTTCTCCTGGAATATAAATGGCTTAGGCAATAAAATCGTGAGAAGGGATGTTGTGCAGCTATTGGCATTGGTAAGGCATGAGCCTGATACCATTATGTTATAGGAAACTAATTTGGTTGGCAACACATTTAATTTTATTGGGTGAGGAAAATGTATAAGTGTGGCCCATGATAGGGTCAATACAGGCTCCAGTGGCATTGCAGTTTTAATTAGAACATCTCTTCTCTTTAGGGACAAGTTGATTATTAGGCACAATTATTATTTGACTTTGGTCTGGGCATATGATGGAGAATGGGAGGTAGCCTTGTGGTTTATGTAGCACCTATACTTCAGGTGACTACCCTTGAGAGGCTGGGTATAATATTGTTGTCCGATGCTGCAGACAACCCTCCTCATGGGTCAGTATTTTAGTTTGGTGATGAATCTGAACACAGACAGGATTAGGAGGAAAGCAGGACAAGAGACAAATTTGAAGCATTGTAAACACTGCGTCCAATTCTTGCCACTCTGCTTCCACCAATGTGGAAGTTATCATACCTCAAGGTATCATGAATTCCTCACTAATGTACTGCTATAAATGTGTATTAAGATCAACCTTTTTACTCCTTGTCCCTCCCATTTACTAGACATCAAGTGATCTCAACTTGTTTTTCTTCTATTCTTCAGCAATATGCTGAAAATATTTGGTTTCCAACAGTGATTTTGGATTGATTTGAGAACTTGTATAGCGCACGAATGCCCAAGGGCGTCTAGGCGCTAAACGGAAAGGTGCCAGAAGAAAAGTGAGAATGGAGATTTAGTTAGCAAAGAGACACGTTTTTAGTGTCTTTCTGCAGGAGAGCAGTGGTGGGCAGTTTTTATATCAGTCGGGAGTGAATTCCAAGATTTCACTGTCCCCAGAATAAAGCTTCTTCTGCCCCAACAAGCTTTATTGAATCTGGGGGTCTATAAGAGTTTTCTCTGTGATGATCTTAGATTTCTGACAGGTAAATACCAGGTTAGGTATTGTTTCAGGTAATGAGGACACCCCCCCCCTGTTCAATGCCTTGAAAGCTAGGCATAATGATTTACATTTTATCCTTTTGTCCACTGGAAGCCAGTGAAGCTTTCTCAGTCTATGGGAGATTGGCTGGAATTTAGGAATATCCAACAGCAATATGTCAGCTGCATTTTGTAGAAGTTGCAGCTTAAGTAGATGCTGCTTTTGCAAGCCCATATAAAGGGCATTTCCGCAATAGAATCTGGACAGGGCTAATTCTGTCACAAGAGTTTTCACGGAATTCCATGAATTCATGGTTTTCACGGGATTCGGAATGAAGGTACAAACTTTCCTAATTATCTTTAGAATAAAGAAGATAGTAGAGGAAAGATTGCTGATTGGGTGTTTAAAGGTTAGATTTTCGTCAAATATAATGCCCAGGTTCTTCACCTTTTTGACTGGGACCGGAAGTTCTCCGAAACCAGCTGGCCCCCACCTGTGCAAACAAAAGGAAGTGTCAGAACCTAGCAGTAGTACCTCCGTCTTTCCCTCATTCAACTTTAGGCATTTTGAGCTCATCTAGTGGAGAAGTGTGGCTCACCGATTAGAGCGGCAGACCCTGAGGCAGAGGTCTGGCCCGGGACCAGGGTTCAATTCCCAACGCGGCAGGGTCTTGGGCTCAATGTCGACGGACTCGATAAATCTCGCCTAGGTGCCTACTCTAATCATGGGTCCCACTCTGAAACTCTGGGCAATAGCTTGCTTAATCTCCACAACGGCCCCGAAAGCGCTAGGATGCCTGGCCTCACCTTGGAGGTGCCCAGTAAGGGACATCTCACAGGGAAAGACAGGAAGGGTTCCAAAGCGGTATACAGCGCCAAGATGCCTGTCAGGTGATAGTGCGCTTTACAAGTATACACATGACATTTTTTTTTTTTTTTTTACTGGTTCACCTGGGTCATACAGCAGTTATACCAGTCTGCTGTTTCCTCCATATTGCTAGAGATTGACACCACTAACTGGGTATTGTCAGCATAGGATATCATGGAGAAGTCAAACTGACTGATTATTTAAGTAAAAGGGGGGTCACATAAAGGTTAATCGATGTAGGGCTCAATAAAGTGCCCTGTGGAACACCACAGGGAAGCATAAAATGTTCCAAACTAAACATACTGAACCCTGTTGCTCAGATAGGATTCAATCAGTTTAAGGGCTGACTCCTTTACCTCTGCCTCTGATAGCCTTTTGATCAGTATATCATTGTTCACAGAGTTAAAAGCTGTGGATAGATCTAATAAAATCAATGCGGCCTTGCCACCTGTGTCCAGGATTGCTCTGAGCTCTTCAGCTGCCATGACCAAGGCCGTTTCCAAGCTATGCCCTTTTCGGAAACAATATTGCGAGGGATCTAGCCGATCCGCAGATGATATGAAAGTTGTAAGTTCAATATTTTTTCCAGGACCTTCGCTGGGAAAGGTATCCTGGAAACCAGTCTGCTGAGATCGCTTGGATCCAGATTGGGTTTCTTTAAGAGTGGTAGGATTGAGACTGTCTTCCAGGAATCGGGGAAAATACTAGAACTGGTGATCTATTCAAATAGTATCCCCAGTTGTTCACTGACCTGATCTGGAGCAAGATGAAAGATTTCAGGGGGGCATGGATACAATGGCGCTCCAGAGTTTGATGTTCTAACCACTTGGGATATCTGTTTTTTCTTAGGTGGATCAAAGGAAACAAACAAATTAAACAGTATGAAGGATGCAACAGCTGTAGTACTTCTAATTGAATCGATGTTTGTCAGAAAGGGACCTGTACACTGTCTCCACCGTATACTTGAAAAACTTTGCTAAAGAATTACAAAATTCCTCACTGCTGTCCATGCTAAATTGGTTCTGGTATATTGGCTAGGCTTTTGACTGTTGCAAAGAGTTCTAGAGTTTTTAGCCTGCAGAATTTTTGCTGAGAAGTTCTTGCATTTTTCTTCTACTATCATTTTCTTATAGTTAGACAGTGTTTGTGCATATTTGTTTTTTTCTAAAGCCGTAATTCATTTTCTACCGTCTCTCTAACTTTCTACATAGTTGATTCTGAATTCTCAGTATGTCAGAGAACCATGGTTCAGAAGGTTTTTTCTGCCTAGTAGAGAAGATTTTTTTCCTTTATAGATAATGGCTAGATGCCTGCCCCGTTTGTCTGGTTTATCTCCTTTGAGGATCTCGAAACCAGTGGGAATGGTTAAAACCAGATCTGGGTTGGATGTTCCATCCGCCCAGGTTTCGGTGACAAAAGCCGTATCTATCTTGTATGTAGTCGTCATTTCAGCAAATTCTATTTTATGTTTTATAATAGACCTTGCGTTGATGAGCATTCCGAAAAAGGTCTTCGATGTTAATATCTGTAGAGGTCTCTCCTGGTTGGCAATGGAGCAGGCTCTAGTTTTTGGAAAACCGCAGATTTATCAAGGAGTGCTTGAATAATTTAGGCTAGCTTTTTAAGTCCAGCAGGGGGCATTTGTGGGATTTGGCTGTCATGTTAAGGCTTGTTAATAAGTCCTTAGAATATTTAACCATGGGCCTTTTCTTGAGGAGAAACTGACAGGTGTTGTGTTGCTGATAGTGGTCCAGGCGCGGACGGGCACATATGGGCTTGCCTTTGGCGGGCCAGCAGTGCGCCTGCTGCTCGGGTCCACTCTGGCATCCTGGTTAAGAGTGGATGCGGTGGGAACTGGACCGCAAGCATCGGATGCCCCTAATGAACCAGAAGTGGAATTGGAGTGTTTCCAGTCTGAAACGCCCTGCGCTCATATGGCATAAGCTGCAGCAGAACATGGCTAGGACTGGAGCCCCTGAGCAGAGTGCAAGCTGAGTTGCAAGGTGGAGGGCTAATTCAACTGCTAACTATATGTCTGGTAAAAATGAGCGCTACATTAAAATCATGAGGTCTACAAGGTTTTGCCAACTTTAAAAGAGTAAAACTTTACCGGTGTACAAACACCTGTAGTGTGATTCAAAATATAAAAAACTTCTAGTGCAACAGAAACACAAGTAAAGAGCATAGGGGTAGATAAAACAAACATTTATCGCGACGATCTTTAAAGAGTAGTATGTGGCGCAGAAGCGACAACCTACCACTGGTGTCTGCACGTCCGCTCTGGCATCCTGGTTCAGTAGTGGATGCAACAGGAACTGGAACACAAGCACCTGATGCCCCTAATGAAACGGAAGTGGAATTAGTGTTTCCGGTCCGAAATGCCCTCCGTGCTAACGGCACATGCCGTGGCGGAACATAGCTACGACAGGACCCCTTGAGCAGAGTGTAAGCCGAGATGCAAGGCAGAAGACTAATTCAACTGCTAACTATATGTCCGGTAAAAAAGAACGCTACATTAAAACCATGAGGTCTAAAAGGTTGTAGCCACTTTAAAAGAGTAAAACTTTACAGGTGTACAAACACTAGTAGCAGGGGCGGCTCTAGGCTCTGGGCAGGGAGCGTAGGTAGGGGGCCCCAGAAGAGGGGGTCCGGGCGGGACGAAGCGCGGTGGCCAGTGAAGAGGGGGGGGTCAGGGTGTTTGGAAGTGGAACAGAGCTAGGGGCCCCCAAATCCCTGCCAGGGGCCGCCACGCAAATATGTATCCATCCTCAGAGGATTGTTATATTAAGGATATATGTTGGCGTGGTTGCCCCTGGGGTTTGGCGGCCCTGTGCAAGTGCACAGCTTGCATATGCCTAAGGAGTCACCAGTAAAGAGCATAGGGGAAGATAAAGCAAAAATGAATCTCAATGATTTTTAAAGAGCAGTACGAAGCGCAGAAGCGGCACCCTACCGCTGGTGTCTGCGCGTCCGCTCTGGCATCCTGACATTGAGATTGTTTATGTTGCAAAACACATGTTGGCTTTGGTTTAGGGCTCAGTGGGACCACAGCTTTGGTTTTTAGCTCAGTGGGAGCGCTGAACAAATAAATAATGTTCTATTCATCGGTAACTTTTGTTTTAAGATTTCATTTGAATTGACAGTACACACACACCCAGTGTTCTGAGCCTGTTTCTCATGAAGGATTTACAGGACACACAAACCCAGTATTCTGAGTCTGTTTCTCATAAAGGGTTTGTAATGGCCTTTGGTATGTTAGGCCCCTGAAGGGATTCACATAGAGAAGACAGCCAAGACCGGTGTATTCAAATGCCCACACTTCATGTTACAGGCTGGGTAATCTGTTTGTCCCTCAGGTGAATAGCTCTAGATTTGGAGTTACAGTATGTCTTGCAAGGGCTATTTCAGATCATACACCCTTAGCACTGACACTAAAGCACAGAGCCTCCTGTGCACTATGAGTGTGCAATCTCCACCTGAATACCCTTTCTAATGAGGGACACATCACATTTAGATAGTGGGCGAAAAGGAGCGAAAAGGTGGAGCAGTCTAAGAACTTGAGGATCAGCTCATTAAACTAGACAGTAATTACCTGATAAGTCAAGACATACTATCCAAATAACCTATATCAACTCCAAGGGAAGAATTTTGAAGTGTTGAACAGAATGAAGCCAGAACATACTTTTCTAGTATGCAACACTACTGATGTGATATAGGCAACCAAGCCAGCAAATTACTTACATGCCTCACCAGAGAGAGGCAGGATAAAGACTAGAATAGAGTCATGGTCTAAAGAACACAGAAACAGCAAATATATAGCTTACCAATACTCTCTGTATAAGTAGAGAAAAATGAGGCTGGAGAAAGGATCGAAAGGATTCATGGAAAAGTTACTTGTTCTGAGATGGCGTACTACATATAATAGTAGAGGAAATACATTTGTAATCAGGCAGCTTAAGGGTGGAAGGTCCCAGGACCAAATAATGTCCCCACAGAGGTATACAAGACATTTTCTAGTAACTGACACAACAATGTTTGAAGATGCAAAAGCAGATACATTTTTTCCTCCACAATAACACTGATTCATAAAGCGGGAGAATTGTCTGAGGAATGTACCTCATACAAACTAATATCTATAGAAGTCAAGGCTTTGGTTAAAAGAACTAGCCAACTGACTATATGGGGTGGCAAGTATACGCATCCATCCAGATGACTCGAGATTTATACTGCATAGATCAAGAAGACTCAACCTATGTAGACTAGAAAGTTGGAACCAGCAATTCTGTTATCACACGATGACGAAAAAGGCATTTGATTCAGTTCAATAGCCCTTCATGTTTCCAGTACTGATACTGATAGGAAAAAGCTTGAAGTTTCTCTAATGGGTCAAACCCCTACGTATGACCACAACAGCATGGGGGAAAGTTAGTGGCACATTCCTCCGCCCCATTTAACCTGGAATGCGGTACAGGGCACGGCTGTCTTTTATTTCAGCTGCTTTTTTGCTATGACATTAGAACCATTGGTATGTTTGGTGAGAAAAGATTTACTCATTGGGAACCTTTGGTGGGATTGAGGATGGTAGGACAGCACAATGTCCTTATATAAAGATGAACGTTTACAATATATGGCAGATCCTAATTTCTGTTCCAAGGGGGCTGCATTTATGCTGAAAAATTGGGATAAATCCTACCTCTTTCCACTGACAGAATATGACATTCACCTTGATTTGGAGGACCTGTTTCAAGTGACCATAGATGTTTATGATTTCTGGAGATACACATAACTAAAGACAGCACACGTTTTGTTGAGGGGAACTTGGAGGTAATACTGCAAGGATTTAAAATTGATGGGCCCACTGGAGAAGACTGCTACCATCACCTATCATTTCCTTCCTTAGATTTCTATACATTGTGCATATACCCCTTTCCTAATAGAGGAGCATTTGTTTCGGAAAGAAGATATGGTGCTCCACACTCTACTCTGGGATGGTAGCCCAGCTAGATTATCACTGATCACTCTATATGGTAGTACATATAATGAAAGCATCGTTCTGCTATACATGAGGAAATATCACTGGGCATCGTCACTGAAGGTAGTGAATAAGTGAGTGTTCTCACCGCAACAAAGGCCTTAATTGACGATAGATTGGCAAGCAATGACTGCCAGAAGGTACATAAAGGGTATGTATGGGAAAAATATAGGGGAACATCTTCAGAGACCAAAAGTAGCTGTTGTACAGGTTTGATTAAAAGGCCCTAAAAAATTGGCTTGGAAAAATTAGCTCTGGCAGGGACCCACTGAGGGACAGGGCTTTACTTCAGGAAGTGGGAATCTCGCTAGGTTTTAGGAACCGGGATACTATATATAGCTAGAGTGGGAAACATTTGGGATATGGGAAGAATTAAAGTGTTTGAAACTCTGAAAACTGAATGTTTCCTTTAGAATTCTTAACATTAGAAATACATACAAATGAAGTATGTTATGCAAGATATAATGAACATTTGAGGGCTCTCCAGGGCAATATCACACTAGAATACATTTTGCTTTGGAACTACTAATAATCAAATCAATATTTAAAATACACAAAACATTAATTCATAATGCCCCCGATGAGCTGGGGAAGCTTGGAGTTAGGTGAGAAATGGACATAGACAGGTACCCAGGAGGATTCGTATTCAGAAGAACCATGTGGACATCATTAGGATGGAGAAATTTGATTGGTATTTCAGATTGGGAACCTTCCTTCACATGATATGTATGTATTTATTTATTTATTCATATTAATTCATTATGGATGTTTGCAAACCACCCTATAGCTCATATAGAGAGTCACTTGGCATTCACATGTAGAAGGGTAGAGTGTAGCTAATCACATTACTTCATAATGGTGCATACCCAGGTTTTGAGGACTTTAACAAGTTGGATTCTGCTACAAAAGGTAGAGGCAGTGGGTTCTAGAAGGAGGGAGCTAGAGCATGAAAGGATCTACCAACCCAGTTCTTTGGGAGGGGGATGTGTTTTTCAATTTGTATGAGGGAAAATAGCGGATTAACCCATAAAAAGTTCTGAGCATTATGCATGCTGCTGTAAACAGAATGGATTAATTGTCAGGTACCCAGTGTAGCTGATTACTATTATTATGGGGTGATTGGGGTGATGGCCTCAATTTCTTTTAAGATTGAACATTAGTCTGACTGTGGCATTCTGTGATTTCAGGAAGTAGGAATACATTCTTTATAGGCAGATCTTATTGCTGTAATCCAAACACGATTGGAAGAAAGCATTGACCCAGTAGTCGGTTGAATGAATAAACAGGGATAAATTCTTCTGAATTATTTTGAGGAAAGAAATTACAGTATGCAATGTCAGCAGATAGCTGGGGTTCTAATGAAAACTTAGTGTGTGAGATGGTTCCAAGATAGCATGCTGAGGATACTGGTTTGGGGCACGGGCCTAGTATGGTAGCCCAGAGCATTTGATCATATTTATTGATTTTGTTCTAGATGGGCATTATTTATTTCTTAATAGGATTAGTTTGAAAAAAATTAATTTGCATCCAGTTTTATTTTTTTCCAAAGAATAGTGGACGGTCAGATGGAGATCACAAAAATTGTCATGCAAGCGGCAGACAAGATGATTGTACTTGCATAGAAGAAGTATGTGACCACCTTGAACTGTTGTTACTAAGATGCCAGGGGGGATAGGTAAAAATTGAATAGCAATGGGGATATGATAGGTTTCCACAATACCTTCCAGAGGATGGGCTTCGCCCTGGAGCAAAATTGACCAAGTTGGATAGATTAGGATCTGTTGATAAGAAAAGAGATCTTCAAAGGAAATACTTGGACTTTCCTCTCTGAGGTCAAGTCACAAGAATACCTGAAAGAAATTTCTAACGATACTGGACTGGGTTGAAAAAAAAAACCTCTGCAGCATCTCTTCTTGATTTTGGAAATATATGTTTTGGTTTTTCTGAAAGGATATCAAGGTTTTTTGTAGAAGGGGTTTCTGTTTTTTTCCTTGATTTTGTTCTTCTCTCTTGGGCTTTGACGGGGTATTGCGAGGTTTGGGGCAAGGGCGGTGGAAGCAGGGGTGGCTCAGAGGTTGGCACCATCATCAGGGTCAAGAGTGACCCTTTTGCTCATGGCAGGGGTAGGGGAGATGGGGGGGCGGGAATCCAAGCATGGTGGTGAGTTGAGTCCGCTGAGGTTGAGTTTTTTGGAAGGCAACTTTCAGACGGCTTTGTATTATTAAAAAAGCTAGTTAATTCAAGAATAGCCTCGATCAATATTTGTGGCCTGAATAATTTTCGCAAGAGTCAGAGGGTTAATATTGAGGTGCAGTACTTAAAAGCGAACATACTCTGCATGCTGGAAACACATGTTGAGGGATCCCAGAAATATCTATTGGAATTCACAGGGTATCAAGTTATGTCCACGAGTCTGCAAGGTACTCGCACTGGTGGGGTGGCGATACTTGCACGCAAAGGCAAGATCGGATTCACTAGATCCAGGGTGGACAAATTCGGAAGATGGGCCATTGTAGAATGCACTCATGATGGAGGGTTTTTTACACTCTGTTCTATATATGGTCCCTTAGTTGATGATTCAGCACTTTGGTACTGGATCTGTGTTGAACTGGTTGGGCGGTCCCTTCCTTTAGTTGTGAGTAGGGATTTTAATATTAATATCAAAGGAGATGCCTTGATGGCAAGTGTTGCAAGGTACCAAGGGCGTAAGCCCAAAGTCTTCAGGCCACTGGGTCAGTTGGTTAATTTACATGTGCTTCTGGATGTTTGGGCTGACAAGGAACCATTGGACCCAGGCTATACCTACTATTCTGCCCCTCACAAGGTGCATGCTCACTTTGAATACTTTTTTATTTCAAGCATGCTGATCTCAGCCTCTTGTGTATTCAATTATCCATGAGTGATGTCCGACTACAATCCCTTAGTGTTAGAATTTGATATTCATGCTACGTCACAATCCAAGGGGGGATGGTCATTTGAAAGAACTTTGTTGTTGGATGAAGATTATATTCTATATATGAGGAACAGGATTCCAATATTTATGCTGCTGAAAATCTTGGGACTGCTCCCATTGGAGTAGTGTGGGATACCTTCAAAGCAGGGATACGGGTGGAAATTGCTAGATTTAGTTGGAAAAGACAGAAAAAAAACTCCAATTGCAGGGGCTCTATCAGGGCTTATCGCAGGCCGAGGCAGGTTTGGCAGAGGCTGTCGCTATGGGATTTGACATTGAGGAGGCCCATCTTCGGGTTATATTGGTTAATACAGCTATAGAGGACATCACGGCTACAAAAGCGGCCAAAAATATACGGTATGGAAAAACAAAACGTATGAACTGAATGAAAAGGTGGACCATAGCTTATCTGTGCGCGCTAGACATCACACAACTTTCAGCGACATTAAGCAAATTCAAGACCCCGAGTTTGGCTCCATCATGAAGTGGGGAGATACACTCCGCTTTTCAAAGATATTATCAGAAATTGTATGCAGAGGAGAAGGTAGATCCAGGAGGGATGGAGACATACCTAGATCATGCGACTATGGATACATTGGGCAGGGAGGATCGGGAGTTTTTAAATCTACCCATATCAGTAGAAGAAATGACAGCTGCAGTTTCGGGATACGCATCTGGAAAAGCCGTGGGGACAAATTTCTTTCTGGGGGACTTTGATGAAGCTTTTGCTACCATCCTACATAAATTTATGTTGGAGTTATTTTTAGCCGTTCAGAGGGGTAGTCCTCCTCCTGAATCATGGGCTTCTCCTAGGATGGTGGTATTTCCCAAAAAGGGAAATCCTGTGAATCAGTTAGGATCATATCGACCTATTACATTGATAAATTCTGATACTAAGGTTTTTACTAAAATCTTAGCTGCAAGGCTATAACAAAAATTGTCTTACCCATACAACATGGCTTTATACCGGGAATGGATACCACAGACCACATCCACTGGGTAATCACACTCTTTGATGTGGCCAAAATCCAAGGAGACCCTATGGTGCTGGTATTATTAGACACTGAGAAATCGTTCAATAGGGTCTCTTCGTCCTATTTGTGGGCGATATTAGAGCGGAAGGGCCTAGGCTTGGACTTTATAGCATGGGTTAAAATGCTATATATTAAACCTACGGCTAAAATTTCGCTAATGGGGGGAGATGCAAAGATAGTTAAAATTCAGCGGGGGACTAGGCAAGGTTGTCCGTGCTCCCCCCTGTTATTTGGCCTTTATATCGACCCTTTAATCCCCCGAATCCACGCTTCAATGTTGCCAATGTCAGCTAGGAGCGGGGAGACTGAAATGTTAGCTTACACGGATGACTTTGCAATTGTTACCCCGGCCCCCTTCGATCCGGTCAGGGAGATCGATTTGGAGGCTCTTTGGACGTATCGCGTGGTACAGACTTAATACAGATAAAACACAGATACTCATAAATGAGAACACAAGGTTTGAGGACATACAGGTTGTTTCGAACGCTGTATATCTGGGCGTCAACATCAGCACAGACACAGATGGAGTTGTAGAGGGTAATTTGGGTGCTCTAATTAATAAAACCAAGGCTGAGCTGCTTAGATGGAACAATCTCAGACTTTCCCTGATTGGGAGGTCTAATTTAATTAAAATTATGATTTTACCAAGAATTATGTACTTCTTTAGGGCTACATCCCTCGAGGTGGATAATTTGTGGTCAAAGGCTTTGGACAGCATGATTGGGAGGTTTCTCTGGGCGTATGCCAGGCCCCGAAAGGCCCTGAAGTTCTACTTCCTCCCCAGGGAACAGGGCGTATGGGCAGTACCACATTTCAGGCTGTACTACTGAACCTCGGCGTTGCAACACATAATACCCCAGCTGTTTGACCCACCTCAGGATGGGTTCATACTGTTCCGTCATGCTTCAAATTAACCCTTGGCGCTGTGGTGCTGGACTGTTTGTTCCGACAAATAGAATTTGGCTACTTTAAAAAAGTTAGGTTTAAGACACTTTATAAGCATTTAGAGTGTGGACTGCTGTTAGGAAAAAACTTGGGGTTGGTCGTTTTAGTTTTTATACCCCCCCCCCCCCTTCATGATAACCCTTAGTTACCAGATATATTTCACAATCCTTATGTTAAATGATGGGGGGAAAAACCTGTGTCCCTTTATTTATGGGGACTTCTTTTTTGATAAGAGCTTAACTCCTTTTAAGAATATGATGATTAAAATCCTGTTGTGAATCCATGATTTCTTAACATTTTCGCAAATTAGGGATTTTATAGGGAAGAAGAGGGGAGGTGGGGAGGGGTTCAATAAGAGTAAACTTTCAGACCCACTAGCTAGGCACATATCTTCAATTGAGATATTTTCAAACTATTAAATGATAGGATGGGGGATGATATTGAGAAACATGCTACCCGATGGGTGGGGTTACTGCAGTCAACATTGGAGGACACCTTCTCCTTTTTAACATAAGCTCGGACAATACTTATATCTGCCAATCTGCAGATTCAACACTATAAAAGTTGGTTCAATCTATATATTGCACTGGCCAAAATCCGCAAATGGGGGGGGGGGGAAGGGGGGGGAGTCTCTGGTACGAATTGTCCACAGAGGCAGGAAGTAGGGGTAGATCTGGTAAATATGTTGGCGGATTGTCTCGGTCTTGTGAATCCGAGAAGAGATGTATCCCATTTTTTCGAGGCACAATTAAACCTGCGGACCAAGGTTACCTCTCAATTGATCTTGTTAGGGGTCCAGGAGCAGGAAGCTTGCCATTCGGCTCGTCTTTAGGCTCCTTTTCCCTTTCTGTTCCTCATCATGGCTGTGCTCAGACTGTGCTTGGCAACAGCTTGGTTTGACCACGCTTCCCCATCATTTAGCCATTGGTGGCCCAGTTAATTTCAATCTATCACCTAGAAAGGGCAGTCTATGCACATAAAGGTAACCATGCTCAGAAAAGGAGGCCTCAAATGTGGGCCCCTTTGAGGGTTTGGCTTGTATCATAGGGATAATAATGGACTGTCTATTTCTCCATGATCACACAGACTTCTCAATTTCTGTCTTAGGTCTCCCTTTTTCCTCTTCTTTTTTTGTCTATCTCTTTCTTTTTAGCTACCTGGAATCATGATGTGATTTACCCTGAACCAATATAATTATAGGCTGTGATTATATATACAGGTCCACTGTGTTTCCTGATCGACAACTCAACCTTTTTCCTTTGTAGTGACTTTGTGTTTGCTTGGGTGTGGGGGTGTGGGGTAATCAAATGTCTATGTTAAAATGCAATAAAGACGGTTTTTAAAAAAAGTAAAATCCTTGCAGAACCTTTTGAGCTGAGGCAGAGTGTAGGTTTCCATCCTCAAACTCCAAATTTGCTGGTGCAGCTACTGGTTCTCCAGATTGATACATGATGGCAAAAACTGAAAAGGTAGCAAAAAGAAGAGAAAAAAAACAGTATGGTGGTACGTTATGGTCTGCAATATGGCAGTAGCGTACACCAATCACTGTATGTAATGCACAAATACAAGTACTATCCTACCACTTCCACCAGTGTTAGAAATGTGGTCTCTAGTTGGCTGAGGTGCTACCTCTGTTGAAGTAGGGACCCACAATCCTAGTCAGGATAAGTGTAGTAAACACTAAGTTTACCTGTGCTCATCCTCGGGGAGCTTGGCTCAAAGCAGTCAGGCTAAAGAGGAATTGTGTAAAGGATTTCTATACACACACACACTCACACTCACAATGTAACACATTGAAACACCACAAAATAGCCAATATTTATCTGAATAAAACAAGACCAAAAAGATAAAAATCCAACATATACAAATTAAAATACGAATTCTTCAATATTAAATGTAGTTCTAGCTCTTAGAAGCACAATAGCTCCAGCGGCTGTGAGAGGGAGCGCAAACCGGCTATGGAGTCAAAAAGACCCCAGTTACATTACTTTGGAAAGGAAGACAAAACAAAGATGTTGCGGGGCGCCTGGGAAGTGAAATGTTGCTGACGCCAGTGCAGCCTTGGTTCCTTACTCTTGGTGCATGTCGTTGGCAGGTCAGTGCTCGGAACGGTACATTGCACAATTGAGATGAGGCATCACTGAAGCCAGTGACGAGTTGGTTCCTTGAAGAGGTGCAGAGTTGTTGAGTCGCTGATGCCGGGGATGTTGCAATTCACAGAGGAGGTGGTGTGGAATTGGTGGCGAGGTGATGTGGCATTGGTGGCAAGGCTTTGGTTCCGCTGGTGATGCAGGATTGATGAAGTGTCGAGGGTCAAGCCATGAGGCGTTGACTTCGCAGTGCCGAGGTCACACTATGGGGCCACAGGTGCTGCGGTGAAGGCAGGCATCATGAAGTTCGGTAATACGGTGCTTGAAACTCATGCTGTGGTGGTTCTCGGATGTACTGTGGCGGCATCATGGCCTGCGTTGCAAGTGGTAATTCTAATTAGAGTCAAGACTTACCAGGTCAAAAGTTGCGAAAATTGTATCTAGCAGATTGTCAGCCTTATGGATGTGTACCTGCTAGGCCAAATTAAGGTTAGACAGTATATATAAGTGATTGTGCATTTGTGTAAACTATAGATTAGACAGCTTAGGCGACCTACTCTTTTAAGAAAAGGACAAATAAATATACTAGTAAGGAAAAAAATGGGAATATCCTTAGATTGTGCCATGCTGTGATAAAGTTGCAAAGTAGCTGTCCGAGGTGACTGAAAGTATGTCTGATTCTAAACATTTCTTTGTTAATGCGGCTAATACGATGGCTCCCCCATGACATTATGCAACCATATAATTGTAGTATTAAGTGTTGCTGTTTCTGAATGTTGGAAATGTAATAACAATACTTTAAATAGGATTCTGAGCACAATTGGGATGTATGTAGTTGGACTTTAAAAGTTCTGAAGTTTAGAGAGTTTAAAAAAAATACGAGCTCAAGATTTTATAACATTAGGTAAGAGATGAATAATCAGTTGGGCTGAATCAAGACCTGATTGACAACATCTCAAACCAATGGTTGAAAGAGGGTAGTCGAAGAAAGCAGTTGTTGAAAAGGGTGGACCCATAGCCCACTGTATGTGTACTGTAAGCAATAGGGATGGTCAGCAGGTGTGTTGTCACGACCCATACCTACAAACTATTGCCAAATGCTCTATATCAAGGTATATGGACGCAATCATTAGCAGGCAGCATCTCTTTTCAGGTATTCCATTCCAGTGCTACTCCCAATACCCATGAAACTTTCAGCAGTGCACTACATTAATACGGATTAATGAAGTGTTATAACAGAATGTGTTAAGAACATGGGCATATTTTCAGATTCTAGAAAACATCAGACTGCTATTAATCCATGAGAAGTATGCTAGCTTCTCTGTCTACTTACTCCGTGAACTAGCCATTATCAGAAATCTAGAAACAACCCTTCTCTAGTAAGAACAATATCTAGAAATTGTTGCATTTGAGGTGCAGGTGAAGCATTTCCTTCATCCAGTTTTCTAATCAGACTTCCAATGGAAGGTGAAAAATTGCACAATGGTAGGTATTTTGGAATTATAAACGCCCACTTTTGCAGCAGAATTGGCCCACAATAAAGTTTGTTTTTGGAAAACTCCTGCAGTTTTTTTTACAAGGAATTTTGACATTCTTCAATCCTTTGGATTATAACAAACTTTATAATAGCAACATTTGAAGAGTAAATTACAGATTTGATCACTCTTATTGAAAACTACGGGTGTGCCAAATCACATTTTTTTTTATCCCACAAAACGTTTGAAATGTATGCTTTTATAGTTAAATGCAGTTTGCTGCGATCTTAAATTACTTTTTACATGTGAGGAAAAAACTATAACGAGATACCAGCAGGACACTGGTTTGGGCAGAAAATGTCACCCGGCTAGACATTCTCAAATGTGTCTCCTGTGTGCAAAAATTATGCAAATTCAAGAATTTTCAACATACTTTGTGACATGAAATTCTGGAATAATGTACATTTCTCAGATGCGATTAAAATTCCTCCTAGGTATATTTCAAACCATGCCTGCTTCATAGATTTCTCTGCACATCATGCCTGATCAGTGTTCTTTTTAGAGGTATTTTTTTGGCAGCAAAGTACATATTACCCTTCAGACTAAAGGCAACTGATGACGCCCATATCATATGCCTTCGGGACTGTGGTAATTCCATGGTCTTATAGGCCAAGTTACTCATTTATATTTGTCAGTTTCTACTACCAAGTGCATTAGGTGTTTTTTCTATCAAGTTTTTTTCGTAGGTATTTAAACCTTCACAACTCAAGTAGGTCTCTAAATTGGTGTGTGTATCAATGGTCTCTGATTCCATGTAGGTTTCAATGGTTTCTGGCACAGCAAAGCTTTCATGATTCTGAAAAGATTTATATTACAAGTACTTCTTTATTAGATCCTCTTTTATGAGTGTTCCTGTGCTCTATGATGATTTTTTCACACATATTTGAGATTCTCGATCCATGCTTGCATTATATTTATGTATTCTAATTTACTGCGTGAGTATTTTGTTTAGCTTTCTCACGATGCATGTTTCATTTCTTATTCGAATCGGCATTCATAGTAAGTCAATGATTATCTGCATGATTTGTGAGTTTCTGAATCCATGTGAGTTTTTTGCTCCCTGGATCTGTTCTTGTCTAAGTGTCTCTAACTTTGGTCTTGTATAGTGGGTGGTACCCGGGTCGCCTCATCTTTCATAAATGCCTGGTAGCATCGGTGTTTCAAGGGTCCCTCTAACAAATAAGTGCCTCATGGTTTTCTGGCTTCATGCAGGGTCCCGTCTTTTGCACCGTGTATGTTTGATGAATCTTTGGTCCAGCGCCGGTTTTGCTCACTGTCTGAATCTGATCTTGGGTCAAGGGCCCTCAAGGTGATTTTGGATAGTATGACTTTACACCTATTTGTTTGTTTCAGTATTTATAACTATCACATAGACCCTTGGCTATGGGTCTTACATCTCCTCTTTGTATTCCATACTCAGATTGCGGAGAGCAGCTATTGCCTGGAGTACCTACAGACTCTTCTAAAGAAGAAAAAGAACAGCAGTAGCAGGTAAACCATTAATCTGAACCAATCATCGAAGTCTAAAAGAAAAGAAGAGCTTGTTGGCAGGAAAATAGCTGGAGATCCTTGAAAGGGAGAATTGATCTGTAAACAAGTGTTCCCTTATCCCAAGACAGGGATCAGCCCTTGGCTATGACTGACTCGGTGTGGTTACATTCATAAAATATTTAGACCCTTCCTTAGTCTGTCGTTCACCTTCATAGTTGGAATTCAAATTTAATACGACTCTCTCTTGCCCAAGACCTGGTGGCAATTATGGCTATAGTTTAATTAATGCTGCATATTGTATTAATGTGCACTTGTTGTGAGGAGCCACTGTGTGTTTTTAAAGTTCCACATTTCTAGTTCCTTTACACTGTGTAGGAGCATGGGTATGGCACTCAACAGCTAAAGGCTCAATAGGATTCTGGGATCTTGAGAAATGCATGTATTAAATCATCTGGGAATAAATGGACAGAAATAAACCTTTTTGGTACTACTATTGGTTTATTGTATGTTGAGTTGCAGTGCCTCTACTTACTTCATAAAGGAAACACAAATCTTATTAACTATACACACACATTCATTATCACTTCAGTTTAGGGTACACAAAATATTTACATTTATTACATGCCCACTGCAGATTATTATAGAATATAGGATTTGGCAGCAGAAAACTTTGGCGATACATTCATTTGAACTAAGGGCCCGATTATGATTGCGGTGAATCCGCATCCTCCGGGCCGGTGGAAGCCACTGCCAGCCCGGAGGATGCGGATTCACCGCTGCGGTGATTCAAAAGACCCCCCGCCAGATTAGGATGGCAGGAGGGTCGGGAAGACCGTCTGCAGCTTTTCCGCCGGGGTCCCGCGGCGGAAAAGCTCTAATATGGTGGCGATGTCTATCAGACACCGCCAGCCATATTAGGATGCATGTGTAAACATGCTTTTCCACGGCGGCTATTCCGCCGTGGAAAAGCATGTGGTCCTTTCAGTTTGGGGGCCCGTTGCGGGCCCCCAGGGTGTCAGGGGGTGGGGGGTGCACATGGGGGTACCTATGGTACCCCCCTGCTTTTACATGAACAAAGCGGCAGACACCGCGCGGTGCCTGCCGCTTTGTGCATGTAAATGCTATACATGCATCTTAACATTGCGGCGGGCGCTGCTTCAAGCAGCACCCGCCGCAATGTTAAAAATACAGGATGTGACAGCCAGGGTGGCGGTCACATCTTAATTCGCACGGAGGGACCGACGCTGCCCCTGCGGACGGTCCCTCCACCTCTGGGGTGGCGGACGGACGTAGGTCCGTCCGCCATCCTAATAGGCCCCTAAATGCGTTTTCCTTAAATTCTAAGGGAAACTGTATTTTCTGTATGAAAACCATCCTGTATGTAATGGAGGTGCTGCATCTTGCCCTTTAACACCACTTGAATATGTCCTGGGTGTAGAATTCCATCTAAATACCTATGAAGTTGTATATAACTCTAGAAGTATTAAAGCACAGCATAAATAATAAATTGGCTCATTTTTTATTCTCATTTGTTATGGTGGTATACAATGAAGTACAATTACTAAAACAGGCATCTACTCTAAGAGGTCAATAACACCTACTACTTAAATTGAATAAAGGTCTGGGTCCTACAACAATTGCTCTTACTCAGTCTCCGCTATTTTAAAAGAGTACTCACCCTTTATTTACATCACATGTATGTAAATCAATCTCATATACCATTTGGACTGCAGTCTTCCTTTTCATTATTTGTCTGACAGACATGTGAAGCAAAAAACAGTCGGCACTTGCTCAAACAAAACCTATATTTTGGCTGCAAGCCTTTTGTCCTGTGTCAGTGAACGACCAGATCAACTTTGTTATGCTGCACATTTGTGTATATTGCAATGTTCAGCAATTACTTGAACTCATGGTGCTCTGATGATATCAGTTAACGTTTTTCTCTGAAGTCAGTCGCCTTTCATTAGAACTAAGCTCATGCTGGATTACTTTGCAGGCAGTCCACAGGTTGGTAGTCTAATAATATATTAGTCATGTTGTGTTGTGGATTACCACAGTGGCGTGTATTCCACATAATGACATGATGTTGCAAACGTCAGACTAATTCAGGCATGTACATGGTTAATTATGGTCATCAATGGAAGGTACGTGTGGAGTCCTCTGGACTTTGTGTGAGCTTTCTTGGAATATGTGTTACAGGTAGTCCCATCAGAGATGCCTGATGAAGAGCTAGAACCTTGTGAACTATCCATGAACCCAAGTTGGCATTAATAGAATGTGTGGATGTGTGAACATTATCTCATTCTTCATTTGTGTGAGTGAAGGGAGGGGGTTCAGGTTTTGCTAATGTGCTTTACTGGTGTGATCCATCACGTGATCAGGGTAGTTTATTGGACAGTATTTACCTGAGGGCCAAAGCGGTATGGTGGTTGTGTGGCATTGTGGCATGTTGGCAGGTACTTGATCTGTATCCCTAGATCCTGAATAGAAGAACCTCTGACCACAACCTGCAAAATGTGGTATAGAATGTCATTTCTTATTTTTACACAATTCCTTCTGTTTCCTCTCCTCAGCCCAGACTCTTGGGTAGCTCATTCAGCTCCTTGACAGGCAACTGTCACATGAAATGTGCTTCTACATATGATCCCCAGTACACACTAATCCTTGAATGTTGGCACTAGCAGAATTGTTATTCATGAGCAAATCCTACTGGTGTTATGGCCTGTTGGACTTGACCCTCTCTGCAGGTTATGACCCAAACATTTTGCCTTAACTCTCATGTTTTCTGAACACTTTTTATTTGGCCTTTAAGACTGTGCACACTTTACCACAGTTGACTGGTGCTAATGTGCTTGTGATTTCTCTATTAAACATGGTAAAATTGGCTTACACCCAATTACCACAGTGAATTTACTTGTAAGACCCTAGTTAAGTGGTACAAAATGTACGCAGGGCCTGTAAATTAAATGCTACTACTAGTTCTGAAGGACCTATTGTGCCACCCACTTAAGTAGCCTTTCAAACATGCTCAGGACTGCCATTGCAGGTTGTGTGTGCAGTTTAAACTGCCATCTTGAAATGGCAAAATGGCCTTTTGCCAGGTCTAAACTTTCCATTGTAATAGATATATCACCCTTACGGTAGGCCCTAAAAAGGCCATAGGGCAGGATGCACTTTATTCACAAAATTGGACATGTACTTTTAACTTTTACATGTCCTGGTAGTGAAAAACTCTCATTACATTTATTAAGTGATAACTTTCGATTAGATCAGGTAGAAATGTCGACTTTGATGTAAAAAAAATGTTGATTTAAAACTCTATTAAGTGGTATAGTCGAATTTTAAGTCACAATTCTGAAAATGGCAATTTTAGAAAGTTGGCATTTTCTGTCCTTCCCATTTGGTGCCTGCAGCCTGTTTCCTGAGTCACGTGACTTGATGTAGCTGGCAGTTGGTCTTTATGTATTTCTCCCAGACAGTGAGACAAAGGGAAGCTAGGTGTTGGCAAGAACGGCCCCTCTGAGTTAACGAGGGGGAGGTGCAGTCACCTACCATGCTTGCACACCACAAAGACACTGCCTGAGCACTCTCACAAATGGATTGGCACTAGTCTATTGCAACCTGTGGAGCTAGAACTGGGAGGAGGGTGTGCCTGACATTTCAGGGGGTGGAAACCTCTAGAAGCATCCTCCACTTCAAACTGGGTACCAGGTATAAATATTGGACCTGGGAAACAAACTCTTCAGTACACTTCTTGACCTGTGGATACTCTGCTAGGAATGACTGCTGTGCTATTGAAAGGACTGCCACTCTGCTGGA
The DNA here is from genome assembly GCF_964261635.1 of Lissotriton helveticus. Taxonomy (NCBI): domain Eukaryota; kingdom Metazoa; phylum Chordata; class Amphibia; order Caudata; family Salamandridae; genus Lissotriton; species Lissotriton helveticus. The sequence continues at coordinate 211,923,947 of NC_136062.1, read as the reverse complement.
CTGCTACACTAAAGGAGTAGCTGCCTTGCTGTACTGACCAGCTGCCCTCTTGCCTGATTGAGAAGGACTTGACCTGCATTGTTGAACCCAGGCTCCAGAGTGGCTCCAAGGGTAGTTGACTGTCCACCTGACCAGAAGGCTCCAACAACCTTGAACCCAGCACCTGCATTCTGCCATCTGTGAGTCCTACCCTGCAAAGTGGTGCCACTCTAGACCTGGACACTGGAAGTGGGCCTGAAGGTGCTACTGTTAGCCCAGCTGGGGCCCCAATCAGAACTGATTGCCGCAAAGCCTCACTGCACAGCTGCAGGCTCCATCAGAACCGACGGAAAGCCCTACCAAGCTACACAACACAGCTCTCTGGAACCAATGCAAACTAAAGCAAAGCTTCACTGCACAGCTACATCAGAACCAACGCTAGACGATGAGAAGTCTTGCAAAGCAACTCTGCGTAGACCACGCACCAGGATTTAAGGCACTGTGTTCAATCAGACCTGAGTGGGTCCCTGTAGCCGCCAGCCTGCGCTCCATCGCAGTCAGCCTAAACTTGCGACTTTGTCCCCATCAGGCACGACCAGATAACCACAGTAGGTGATTTAAGCTTTTTGGTGCTATTTTCACATAAATCTTCCAAATTGCTTATATATCCATTTCTACTGATTAGATTTTTGTTGTTTCAGTCTTGATTTATTTATTAAAATGTATTCTATTTTTTTTAATTGATGTGGGGTTTTTCTTGTGTTATGTTCGCACTTTGTCACTGTTGAAGTGCTGCATACATACTTTACACATTAAGTTGCGGAACAGAGGAGGAAGCTGGGTGGGGTTGGTGGGGGTGGGGGAGTGGAGGGGATCAGGGGAGTAGAGGTGGACAGAATAATGATTATTCTTTAAAAAAATATAAACTTAGCTGATTGCCACTGCCGACTCTATCCGCTCCATCGCACTCTTCTTGTTTCTGGGACAGACTCCCAGACTGCACTGCAGCCAATCATGACACTGCAAGAAAGCAGCATCATGATTGGCCTGAGCGCTATGACTTTGTGCTCCCAGGCAGACTGGGAGCCTGTGCCTGCTTCTCCAGCCCCAGCAACGCTGCTGGAGCGGGAGAAAGCTTCACTGCACATGAGATGTTTGGCCAGCCTGAAACGGCCGGCCAAACATCTAATGCACAGTGAAGGGACAAGGGAGTGTGCTACCACTCCCTTACCACAGTGTCATCCCCCTGGACCCGCCCCCAAGACTCGTCAGAGTCCTGGGGGCAGGTCCAGGGGGATTAAAATAAAATGATGATAAAAACAGATTCAAAATCCGTTTTATTATGGTTTTATTTGTGGGTGGTGGTGGCGCTCTTCAGCCCTAATGGAGAGGCCGTTGCTGTACACATTGCTTCCAAGTTGAGCCTTACTGATCTGTACCAAGCTATCAGAGGGTTGAGCCAGGGGCGTAACACGGGCCCCCGCAGCCTCCGCGGTGCGGGGGCCCTCCCGACTTGCAGGGGGCCCCAAAGCAGAGTACTCTCGTCCGAGAGCTCCTGATAAAATCCGGAGAAGGGCTCTCCCCATGCACCTTGCAGGGGGCCCCCTCAAATTTCATTACGCCACTGGGTTGAGCACAGGTGAATCTGGGGTTTTCATGTGCCTCACCCTGACAAGGATTGTGGTTGCTGTTTGAGTCGGGTTTTGTCCCCCCGCCCGCGACTAGAAACCCAATTTCTTACAAATAATATATGACAACCATGTAAAGCATACATTTTACAGATGAATAAAGAAACATGCCCGCACGCACTCAACATCTGTCTATTCGTACCTGTGAACGACCATCTAACGAGGATGTTCCCTTGGTGTTTTAACCCTTTAGTTAGAGAGGATAGATGAACTGTTCAAGGGTGCTGAACACGTCAGTCGCCCTATGGAGGGCCACTCACCACAGAGAATGATGATTGAGTGGGCATCTGGCATCTGGAATCTGGAATCTGGCATCTGGAAATATTTCCTCAAAAGCATGTCTGCCTCAAGCTACAAAAGTTAGTACTTTGCTTTTTCGGGCATTAAAAAATATAACCGTTATCAGCTTCACGAACTAAAAAAAACTGAATAGGTTTAAAAAAAGAAAAGAAACAAAAATGTGGCTCTCCCCAGCTTCGGGCTTACCCTGTTCTAAAAAAAAAACAACCACATAATTCCCCTCTTTCGAGGCTGATTTCAGGCAGCCGGGAAAGGTAACTGTGCTCCTTGTGGAGTCGCAAAAATTCTGTTTTCCAAGTGTCAGTCAGGGCTAGTAGCCTTGTCACTCAGGGCTAGTAGCCTTTTCAATCAGGACTAGTAGCCTTGTCAATCAGGGCTAGTAGCCTTTTCAATCAGGACTAGTAGCCTTGTCAATCAGGGCTACTAGTCAACAGGCGAAACAATTTCCTGCAGCTGACTTCAGGGGATGGCAGTAGTGATGCAAAACTTCACCTTGGGCAAAGTTAAAAGCAACGTCCAGCTTCTCGAAGGGGATGTATTTCTCACTGGACTTGGTTAGACAAGCGAAGTTTAAAATTTGCCCTCCCCTACGATGAACCTGGTCCCTTCTGACAGAGGGCTGGCATCCATTGGTCCAGGAGACTGGAGATTCTAGTCACCAACAAGGAGGCGTGGCTATTCTCTTAGTACCCGGAGCATGGACATTTACTGTCATTCTAATGCTGAACCGTAATTTTAATAGCAAATAGAAATATATTTGTTTCTGAGAAGAGCTCTGAAGTTTCAATAGAGCTGTAGAGAAGAGGTCTGCGGCATATCCAGGTGAGCTTCGTCATTTTGAAATGAATGCTGCCATGGACCAAGTTTAGTGAGCGGTCCCTAACCAGAACAATGTGGAACTGTTTCCCAGCCAAGAATGTCTCTCATGATTCGGAAAGGAAATGAGATATGCAGGCAGAGTCCCTGTGATCAGCAGTGCCTGGCAGAAGAGGGGTATAAAGTTTGTTCCAGGTCAGCAGTAAGGGGCTTGCAGCTGTTTATTTGTACCGAAACCTGTCTTGTTCAGCCTCGGATTGGGACAGAAAAAAGAACTGGCATCAAAATAAAAATGGGCCCTATGAGCGAATCACATAGCAAGAAACCAGGCAACATTTGCAAATCAGGGCAGTTTTTAAATTGTAAAGAAAAGCTGTGTACGTGTTTTCAAGGTTTGGAAGACTGCATGGATTTTTGTTAAAATCAGGGAAATAAACAGTAAAAACTGGTCCACGTGACTGTAAGCCGAGCAATGGACCTCTAGTGATAATCACTAATGACAATTACAATAACTCACATAGATTAAGCAAAACTCAACTGATCATAAACATTATTTTACAGTCGTTTTTTAAAAACAATTACTACACAATTATTTTCTATGTGACACGTAAGCAGAGACGTCATGCAAGCAATTTTATAAAAAATCTCAAACTTATATGCAACATTAATGAACCAAAACACGTTAGATGTGCCCAGTGCCATTACCAATTAGTGACACATTATGCTTAACCTAACACATTTTCAGAAAACAGATCCAGTTCCACAGTTCGTCAAAGATTTTGCTTCATTATTGTAGCATATATACGTTTACGAGATTGCTTACACTTATCACAAATAATTGTGTACTAATTATTTTTTAAATACTACAATGAAACAAGTTTTCTATGATCATTTGGGTCGTGCTATGATCTATTTTGAAATATTGTTTTTTTCTGTTTAAAAGATTTTTATTGGAGTTTTGCAAGGAAAAAATACAAACAAATTTAAAAACAAGATGCAAGCGTAAAATATAGAAATATACAGAGAATAATATATGGAACACAACTAAATAAAATAGCATAGCGATAAGGTAGAAAGATAAAAGAAAGGAAAAGAGAGAAAGAAAGAAAAAAGAGACAGACAAGCGGGGAAAGGAAAAAAAAGAAAGTAAAAAGAAGGAGAAGGGGAAGGGAAGGGAAACTATAAAGCAGGAGGAGAAGTAGAAAGATACGTAGTGAAAGGCAACCATAGAAGGTCTGATTTAATTTTTTGAGAAAGGGAGATAGAAGAAACAGTAGAAATCCTATGTTCATCGCAAACAAAATTCCACCAAGTTAGTAAAGCTATTTTAGAACTATCTTTCCAGGAAGATAAGATAACTTTAAATGCAAGTGCAATAAAAAGGTCAAATAACAGGGAAATAGGAGATGTAACAACAATATCAGAAGATAACGATCCTAAAAAAACATTTTGCAAAGATAATGGAAGATCACATTGAAAAACTTTCATGCAAATATTCCAAACCGATTGCCAGAACGAGTGAACTTTAGAACATTCATATAATTGATGAATTAGTGTACCTATAGCAGTAGAACATGACCAACACATTGGAGATGAGGATGGAGAAAATCTAGAAATACCTAAAGGAGTAATAACGGCTCTGTTATAAATAAAATACAAGGATTGTGTAATACGTGCAGCAGGAGAAACTTTGAACAGTTTAGACCACAAATTATCCCAAGTCACAATAGAGAAGGAAACAGATAAGTCAGTTTCCCATGCAGTTTCAATGAGGGATTTGGGCCTTTCATCCATAGAAGACATCAGTAATTTATATACAAGGGCAGGCTTAGGTTTGTGAGAAGGAAAGAGCGAAAATAGAGGAGAGGAAGGGGTAAGAGTGGGTGTAACATCAGGTATAACAAGAGTGGTTAAGTGAGATTGCAGAGCAGAGGAAATAATAGTATACTGAGCAAGGCTGGAGTCTGGTAGTTGATATTGAGCTTGTAAGGCTAGAAAAGGGCGAACAAAACCATGATGGAGCAGCTGAAGTACGTAGAGGATACCCTTTTCTTTCCAGTATTTGAAATAGAAAGATTTACCCTTATACTTGAGAAATGTATTAAACCATAGGGAGGAATACAGGAAACATTGGAGGGTGTAAAACCAGTAGAGAAGGTAGTGAATAACCGGTTAGGGGAGTACTTTAAGATAGGGTTAGCAGAAGTACTATTGGACATGAAAATGACATCCTGAAAGGAAAAATCCTTAAGGAGGGAGCGTTCAAAAATAATCCAAGTGGGAGGAGGAGTAGTAGCAAAATCATAGGCTAATGCAAAGGATTGTTTGAGTAAGAAAGCAGAGTGATACAATTTGAAGTTAGGAAAGCGAACCCCACCTTCTCCCTTATGACGTATAAGCTTAGAAAGGGCAATACGAGGGTGTTTGTTATTCCACAAGAATTTTATACATGTAGAAATATTTTGGGAAAAATATGAAAGGGGAATTTTAACAGGAAGCATAGAAAGAGTGTAAAGAACATGGGGTGTAATCATCATTTTTATGGTATCCAACCCACCCCACCAGGAGAGAAATAATGGTGACCAATTAAGTAGGAGTGATTGTATTTTGGAAATTAAAGCATTAAGCGTGAGCTTAATTGTGGTATATAGGGAGGAGGAAAACCAGATTCCCAAATATTTAATTTTAGAAGGACACCAAGCAAAATCAGTATTGTCAAACATGAATTGGTAACAGAATGGATTTAGTGGCAGGACTTCCGTTTTAGAAAGATTTCATTTATAACCAGAAATACTGGAATATAATCGAACTTCGTTTAAAAAAGGAGGAAGGGAGTCAATGGGGTTGGACATATAAATTAAGATATCATCAGCATAAGCAGAAATCTTTGTTTAAATAGAATTATGCATAAAACCCTTAATTTGTGAATTAACCCGAATACGTTCTAAAAAAGGTTCAAGGCAGAGGATAAAAAGTATGGGGGAGAGAGGGCATCCCTGACTGGTGCATCTGGACAATGGGAAATATTTAGAAAAGTGATTGTTAACAAAAATACTAGCTCTGGGACCGGAGTATAATAATTTAACAAAAGAAATAAAAGAGGGCCCAAAACCAAACCATTGGAGAGTTGCAAACATAAATTGCCAATTGATACGGTCAAAGGCTTTCTCAGCATCTAAAGAAAGGGCGGCGAGTGGATGTTTGTATTTTTTGGCATAGGAGATAATATTAGCAAACATTCTTGCATTATCCGATGCCAACCTGCCTTTGACAAAACCTACTTGGTTAGTTTTAATTAATAGGGGGATAATATTTTCAAGACGAGTGGCAAGAATTTTTGCGACAATTTTGCAATCATAATTAATTAAATAAATTGGCCGAACATTTTTACAATAGGAGTGATCTTTATCAGGTTTAGGAATTATAATATTCAAAGCATACATAAAGGATCCGGAAGACTTTGCATCTGAAATGAAGGAATTAAAGAGCGCCAAAAGCTTAGGGACAAAAATAGAAGTGAAAGTGGAATAAAACTCAGCGGTAAGGCCATCAGGTCCTGGGGCTTTGGACTTCTTTAGTGATTTTATAGCATAAATTATCTCTTGTTTAGGAGATATCATCTTCTAATGCAATAAATTCATCTGATAGGGAAGGTGGAGGCGGGAGACCAGAAAAAAATGTGTCTAAATTTTGAGTGGAAGGGAAGGTATCATCAGTATAGAGAGATTGGTAATATTTATGAAAAACATCAGCAATATCTTCATCTGATGAAACCAATTTATTAGAAGATTCATCCATGATAGGTCCAATTGTTTTGCGTTCTGATTTGATCTTTAGATAATTAGCTAACATACGACCAGCTTTGTTTTGACCGCATGGTATTTAGATTTAATTTTAAGTAAAATGTTACAGGCCTCAATTGTTGCCAATTGGTTGAGTTCCGACTTAATTTTAATCAACTGGTGAAGGGCAGAGGCCGATTTGGAGGTGAAATAAGTGTGTTCTAAATCTTTAAGGTGACGTAGCTTATCCTCATATTTTTTCCGTGTCTCTTTCTTCTTGCTAGAAATATAAGAAATGGTAAATGCACAAAAAGAGGCCTTGAAGGCATCCCAAATATTAGGAATAGAGGTATCTACAGGATTATTAAAAGTAAAAAATTCATCAATATAAATAGTCGCTTTTTTAAAAAAAACAGGGTCAGATAATAGAAAATTGTTCAATGTCCATCGACTATATTGAGAGGATGTAAGGGAAAGATCTAACGTAGCATGTACTGGGGCATGGTCAGAAATAAAAATGGTGCCAATGGCAGAAGCCTGTATAGACGGCAACAATGATTTACTAACCAGAATATAATCAATTCTAGACCGCGTGCGGTGCACATTTGAGTAAAAGGTGTATTCAAGCAAATCAGGATTGCACGTCTTCCAAACATCATACAGAGGATGAGAGGTGATGGCAGATTGAAAAGCTTTGTGCGTTTTGTCAGGATTAAATTTACATTTTGATAATCTATCAGAAAAGGGGTCTAACCATTGATTAAAATCACCAGCAACAATAACATTGGGACAATCAAATGAGGAAAGTAAAACTTTAATTTCGGTCCAGAATTGAGGCTCAGGCTTAACCGGCAAACACAACAATGATGGACAGAATGTGGATCAATGTCACACATTCACCCCAGTCCAAAGATCTGGGCCCAAATCCATCGTTTTTCCACTCCACACCACCCTGGGTTAGACAATGGCAATATGCAAATCAGCGCTGACCCTGTGCCCCATGGGAACAGTCCAGTCCGAACCTCAAAAGCCATGTCCTCCCCAGAACGGAAACAAGCATCCGAGGACCGGCCCGGTTTCGAGGTAACACCTCTCATCAGCCCGGCTAGCTTGATTCCAGTGGTGTGGAGTGCCTGGGACTCACGTCTGAGCATCCCCAGTACACTTAGAGCGGTGTTACCTCGAAACCGGGCCGGTCCTCGGATGCTTGATTCCGTTCTGGGAAGGACATGGCTTTTGTAGTTCGGACTGGACTGTTCCCATGGGGCACAGGGTCAGCGCTGATTTGCATATCGCCATTGTCTAACCCAGGGTGGTGTGGAGTGGAAAAACGATGGATTTGGGCCCAGATCTTTGGACTGGGGTGAATGTGTGACATTGATCCACATTCTGTCCATCATTGTTGTGTTTGCAATTACCGCTCTAAGTGTACTGGGGATGCTCAGACGTGAGTCCCAGGCACTCCACACCACTGGAGTCAAGCTAGCCGGGCTGATGAGAGGTGTTACCTCGAAACCGGGCCGGTCTTCGGATGCTTGATTCCGTTCTGGGAAGGACATGGCTTTTGTAGTTCGGACTGGACTGTTCCCATGGGGCACAGGGTCAGCGCTGATTTGCATATCGCCATTGTCTAACCCAGGGTGGTGTGGAGTGGAAAAACGATGGATTTGGGCCCAGATCTTTGGACTGGGGTGAATGTGTGACATTGATCCACATTCTGTCCATCATTGTTGTGTTTGCAATTCAGGCTTAACCGGGCCATCAATATTTAATAAGGTTAAAGTTTTATTGTGTACCAAAATCTTTGCCATCACCCAACGACCATCCTTATCATTTTGAGTAGATAAAATTTGTACAGATAATGATTTATGAAACAGTATAGCTACACCACCTTTTTTGTTGGACGTAGAACAGTGAACAATCTGACCAACCCATTGTTTTTTTAACTTAAGAGATTCAACTTCAGTACAATGCGTTTTTTGAAGAAAAACAATATGAGATTTAAGTTTAGACAGATGAGACCGTACCTTTTGACGTTTAATCGGGTTCCCGATACCATGAACATTCCACGTAACAAACTTACACATAGTGGAGGGTAAGGAAGGTAATACACGAGGGAACGAGAAACACTGCAGGAGAACTTCTGAAAAAGAAAGCAAAACATGTAAGTAGAAAATATACAAAAAGTGATACAAAGAATACCAACTTATGTAGTGCTACCAGCGATTTGGGAGCCTCCTTTTGTCGGGCACACCTTAGGTTCCAATGATTGGACTCCACTCAATTGTATATGAATTCATTTATTACTTCATAATGAATTTATTCGAAGATATTTTCATTTTTAATTCAATTTCGAAGTATTCCGTGCTTCGCCAATACCAATTCGATAGTGCGATGGGACGCGCCCCTTAATAAACATCGATGATGTTTATTAAGGGGCGCGTCCCATCGCACTATCAAATTCAGTCGCGGTAATGGCGAAGCACGGAATCCTCATCTAAGAGCATACCTCGAACTTTTCAAATTGCGCACCTTCGTGCACAAAACGACCTACAAACACAGCTCCCGGAAGAAGGGCAAACATGCCCGAAATGCATCGGAGCTACATATAAAATGAAAAGCAATTTGAATTTGTCACAAACAAGTGGGGAATATGATATAAAAACGATATAAAAATGAAAATATCTTGGAATAAATTCATTATGAAGTAATAAATGAATTCATATCAGTCATCATATACTTTATTCGATAGATATATATCATAAAAGTACAAACATTTAAAAAAAATACATAAAACAATCCATCCGATAATACTACAATTCCATCCAGAACAGCAAGGGTAAAACAAAGTTAAAAACAGTACATTCTTTCTAAAAAGAGAATTATACATTGCCCAACAACCTTGAGCGGATTAACCAAGCGCCCGCTAGATATTTGGCAACGCCGCAGATGATAAACATGGAGACAGTATTAGTTGAAATAATACGCAGGGCTGATCTATGATCCTTCACTCCCAATTCCCTACATACTGGTTTCAACCATTTAGCTCTAACATGCTTATAAGCTGTACATTCAAACAGAAAGTGGCCAAGAGTTTCCTCTGGACATGGGCAGCCGGGACATTTTAAGTCATGCCCTCCCTTGCTCTTCCACCCCACCATACATTTTTTAAGGGGCAGTATACCATATCGTAGTTTCAAAAACAAGGTACTATCTCTAGGTAATTGGATAAAATCCAGAAAAGGTTCTAGCTTCCTTGAGGATTTATGATCCAAAAGTTGGACGTCAGGGTTCCCTGGTTTGAGTTAGAATTAACCTTAGCCTCAACCCAATCCCAATAAAGTTTTTTTAACAACTTGTTTGACCGGGGGGCATTGTGAGACCCAAGACTCTCCCAAACCTATAGATAATACCAGCGTGTTGAGCTTGTTTAGCCACTTTATTTTATTTGCGACATTTAGGGAAATTAACTCGTCCAACACTCGAGCATATTGTGCTAGTTCTTGTGTCCTTCTAAGGCGTACCCAGTATAACAGCGGCCTTAGTTGGACTTTATGTGTAATTGATTTTTTACCCATATCAAAAAATAGTGGTAACAAGGGGGTTGAGACTGGGAGTGAGACTAAGTCCCTAATGAACTTATTCTCCGCAGTAGCCAAGGCCTTGGTGTTCTCGGCACCCCATAGTTCGGAGCTGTAGACTGCCGAAGCTAACGCCTTCCCCTCGTAGACTGCCAACGCAGGGGCCACTGGTCTGCTAATGGAAAGGCGCTGGTTCCTTAATATAGCTCCAGAGACCCTTTTGAGATTCAATACCATCTTTGATATATGGGAATCCCAGCTCATATTGTTGGACAATCTTACCCCAAGATAGTCAAATTCACTCACTACTTCTAAGGGGGACCCATATAGTGTAAGATGAGCCTTCCTAACCTTTCTATGCGATGATAAAACCATTAACTTTGTTTTAGATGTGTTTACTGTTAACCCACGATCTTTACAGAAGAGGGAAAAATGGTCAAGTAGGTTTTGAAGACCCTTAGGGGTCTTGGACATCAGGAGGGTATCATCCGCAAAGAGGAGTGTGGGGGTTTTCTCCCCGGCAAGGACAGGGGCATCCGCTGGATCCTCCCTCAAATGGTCCACCACCCCATTTATAAAAAGGGAGAATAGTGTCGGGCCATCACACATCCCTGCCGCACCCCTCTGTTGACTGGTACCCTCCCTGTCAATTGGCCCTGACTCCCCCACCGTATCCTTGCGTAGTTGTTCTCATGTAGCTTAATAACAAATTGTAGCAAATAGCTAGGAAACCCCAAGGCCAGTAGAACCTCCCATAGTTTGGCGCGTGGAATGACATCGAACGCAGTTTTCAGGTCAATGAAAGCCAAGTAGAGGCTGCCTTTGGTAATTAATACTGACTTCCAGTAGACCGCACAAAACCGGAAGACCTGATCCACTGCCCCAACTTTCCGCCTGAACCCGGCCTGGAAGTGGGTTAGAATACCCTCGTCCGCAAGCCAGGTCTCCACTCGATTTATAATGACCCTACCAACTAACTTTTGGATGGTATCAATTAAACTAATTGGTCTGTAGTTGGCAGGGTCCTCTCTATCACCTTTTTTGTATATCGTGATCACCTCCGCCCCTTTCCATGATTCCGGGACGGGTGGCCTAGCTGGATTAGGTTCATTAAGCATGCTACATAATCAGCCCAAATTTTGGGGTCAAGTAATAATAGGTCCCCAGGCAGACCGTCTGGACCGGCTGCCTTACCTGGAAGGATTTTTAAAATGGCATCTCTAACTTCGCGGGGTGAATAAATCCACCTTGCTATCCAAATCCAAACTAGGGTTGCTCTGGTTACCCAAGGGTGGTGGTATTAAAGAGACTTGGGCACCATCCTCACAATACAATTTAAAAAATGGACATACCATTGCTGTTCATTAATGTGGTTTAAAATTGGGTCAACTCCCCTACGCTCTAAGACATTAATTAATTTCCAAAAAACGGTTGAGTTCTTTCCACAGACAGCGACCTTGAGCTGTTGCCAATGCTCCTCCTCCCAATTTTTCCTGGCTAAGATTATAGTGCTACGGTACTCCTTTCTAGCTGATCTCACTGCTATAGGGTCTTTCGATTTAATGGCCAGTGTAATAGCCGCCTTCTTTGCTCTACAGTTCAATGTATACCATGGATTAGCCTTTGAAGGTCTAGGATCCACTCGGGTGGGCCCCTGGGAGTTTTTAAGAAAATACTTTCCTATTTTAGCAGTTAGGTTTTTGTACTGGGCTAACAAATTAGGCCCTGAAGAGTGGGGACCTGTTAATTCCACCGCTGTGAGGCTAAGGGTTTCTGCTGTAACCAACTCCCTAATACTATTGAATTCATATACAATCGAGTGGAGTCCAATCATTGGAACCTAAGGTGTGCCCGACAAAAGGAGGCTCCCAAATCGCTGGTAGCACTACATAAGTTGAATGTCATATTGACGTGCAGGGACGGACACGTCACTTTAAAGGAGCACCCAAACTTGTCAAACGTCAATTACTTACTCTTTAAATCAAGTCAAATTAAACCAAACTAAGAGGATGTGCACCCACCGCTTTTTGAGTTCACAAAGAATACCAATACATGCAAAAAATCCAGGCAACAGCCGAACATCATTACAAAACAAGAAACAATACATTGGGAAAAAGACCAATTAATAAAAGTACATGTCATTTTAGATGAAGAACAAAGAATGAAAAGAGGAGGAGCAGGAGAGGGAAGAAGACAGGAAGGGGGAAAAGAAGAAAGGAGAAAGAAAAGAAGGAAAGGAAGAAAAAATAAAAGCACAGATCAAGGCCAAATAGCCAGGTCTGTGAGAAAAAGGAACAACTGAGCAATGGGAACATGGAGAAGCCACAGGGACACGGACCAAAGCGAGTAATAGAAAGGAAGAAAGACAAAAAGAAAGAACCACATAATATGAAAAGGAGATACAAAGGAGAGAAGATCATGGGACAAAGGGACAATTGATGAAAATAAAAATGAGCCAAGAGAAATAAGAAGAAGACCAAGAGGAAATACAATGATTAATTATTAGTGTCCATTCCAGAAGGTGAATATGTGCTGAGATATGAACCAAGCTTCTTCGGGTCATCAAAGGAGCGAGTGCGACCATTGTGGGTAATCTTGCACAGACCGGGATGGAGGATTCCATATTGGATTTGCAGCTACGTCATTTGGGGACGAAGAGCTCGAAAGTCTTTACGTCGAGCATTAGTGGCATTAGAGACATCTTGGGAGATGTAGAGATTATGTCCAGACCAAATAAGACGGCGTTTAAGTTTGGCGGCCTTCAGCACATGCATCAACTCTGGAAATTCAAGAATTAGCATAAGAATGCCACGTGGTTTAGTGACATTAGGATGAAGTCGACCCAGGCGATGAGCTCTTTGTATGTTAAGAGGGCTAGTTGTAGATTGAAGGTCTAAGAGTTCAGGCAGAAATTTCTGTAAGAAAGATACCATATCAGACCCCTCAATATTTTCTGGAAGACCATATAGGCGTAGGTTATTTCTACGGTTACGATTCTCAAGGTCCTCAGTGTGTAGCTTCAGGGCATGGATTTCTTGCTCTAATAAAGGAATTTTGGACGAGGTATCTTCTATGCCACTGACACGTTGTTCCAGGTCCAGAACTTTGGTTTCCATAGCTAGCCATCTTTCCTCAATTTGACTTAGTTTTTCATTTGTTGCAGTCATAAAAGGCTGGAGGCCACGGACTTCGTCTAGAATAGAGTCCAGAACTAGATATTGGGATGAGTATAGGGGATGGCGGATCATTTTTGGGTCTCTTCTGTTTCGCCCCTGTGACTGAAGCCTTCGCATTGTGAGAATCATTCGCCACATTGAAAAAATATGCAAAAAAGGATATAAAGGATATAATATAGGAAGTAGAAGTGCCAAAATATGAAGAAATCCACCACAGATCTCCAGAAGAGTGAAGCACACTTCAATAGCGAAAGTGATCCCCCACAAAATGTTAAGAAGCGTGAAGGTAACAAATCACAAGGAGCAACTGAAGTAAATGAAGAGTCCGTCACAAAATACAAAGTACTTCAGGCGTAGAACTAGACCTGGAGAATATGAGCTCAACAGCAAAGTAAATGGGAGAAGCTCCGGCGAAATATATGAAAATATCTGAATTGCACCTCAAAAGCACATCACTCAGCACAGAGAAGCTTAAAAAAATAAAGGGCAGAGCAAGTAAGAACTGCGACTTAAGCCAGGACATGCTGATAAAATGAGACTGATAGGGCAGCGCAGCATAAAAACGGCTCCATTCTGATGCCCTAAAATGGCGGACATTCACCTCAGCAGGACTGGAAAAGACAGAGGCTCAGTGGTAAAAAGGCAAAAATAATATAAGACTGCGACTTAAGCCATTACAAGCAGAGGCAGAAGCAATTGTAAGGCAGCACAGAAGGAAGCAAAACGAACATACTGGAGGCTTGTGAGGAGGCAGGAGAAGTCGCGGGCTCAGTGGCACAAAATGGCGGCTGCCCGCTACCCGAGTGAGGCAGGAATCACCGGAACATCAAAGGTGCAGAAAAAGGGCACAAATGTTGTAGGGTGAGCCACTGAAATCTCAAAATTCACTTGAGCATAACTTCCTGGTAGTGATGGCACAGAGCAGATGGGCTTAAATTAGAGGCAATGTGTAAAGCATTTATTTAGTGATAAAACAGTAATAACGCCAAATGCTAAATAATAAGAATCCCAAAACAAGTTAGACGAATGTGGTAAAATGTATCAAACAAAATGACACCAAAATGACAAAAAACAATAAGGGTAAACAGAAATAGAATTTTTAAACTGTGAAGTGGCAATAGCACCAAGAAGCACACATTTCCAATGATAGTCAGTGGTCATGGTGGAACAGGAGCCTGGTGCAATTTGACACTGACCATGATGGAGCATGGGTCAAACACACTAAACAGGACTGACCATTGTTAAAGATTTTACCTTCTGACTTTAGTCATTTTAAGTCCCAATCCACCACATGAGTACACTTCTAAAGACACCTGGCGCTCAGGGGAGGTGTCAGGCAGAGCCCAATAGGAGGGTCCAGTCAAGGGCCGGTCGCCAGCTAGGCTGTTGCATGAAAAGACCTCTTTAAGAGCTCAGCCTTATGACTCTTGGAGTTCATGTCTTTGTCTTCGACACAAGGAGGAGAGCAGGTCCAGTCTGCTGACCTCTTCTCAGGTCTCAGACAGCAAGTTAAGCCATCTTCTGATATTCCACAGGCCTAAATGTGTTCTGAAGTGGGTGCCTGGAAATGGCACATTTAGGCCTGGTACAAGCTAGTGGGTTGAAATGATGCCAGAGGAGCTCTCTTATCACTAGGGTAAAAGTTCCAGAAGCTAACCCTACCCACTTTGGGAATTTGCACGTTCGCCAAAGACTTCGGCCAAACTAAACTTGGGCTCAAGGACTGGGGGGTGAGTAAGGGGAGTGTACTATGGCAATCCTAATGTCCTGCCACATCTAACACTAAAATCCAGTTATAGACTGTCTCTGTACTCCCAACAAACTCCGAGGCAGAAGTTTGGTACAACAAAACTGAGCTTTCAGCAACGCAACGAAACAGTGGATACACTAAACTTGTTTTGAAATCCTTTTTCCTCCTTTGAAGTGTGCCCCTATTGTCATATGAAAATCAATAGCTGACCTGTCGAGCAGGTCTTGACAGTTCTGCAGGATCTGAAACTGATCTCAATAAGATGACCAATGTGAGGGAGGCTGTTCTGACTGGAGTGACAAGAGAAGGGTGAGGGCCTCGATGTTGGCTACTTTTGCTTGTGACACAATACTCCTCTTTAAAGTTAATCCAGTCCTTGGGCCTAGTCCATAGGTCAACCTGGCAAAGGTACAACACCACCACCCCACACCCAAGGCCTTATGTTTTTGTTCTTGGAGCAATTTCACACCTCATTGACATCTATGGAAATGCAATCACTAGCCTACAGAAGGGAGAGAGCAAACTGCAGATTTTGCTTTCAGGAACTTCAGGCAGAGCAAAGATGACTCTTCCAAAATATTTAACAGAAATTCGACTTCACCTGTGAATTAGCCTAAATATTTCAAAAGGTCCAAAAATGTAATTTGTATCTGTTTCATAGGCGGAGATAACCTGTGTTAAACTTGATATTGCATTTCAATGATTTCCTACGGAACACCTAACCATGCTATAATGAAAATGGCTTCTGGGGTCTTGTCGCTGTAAAGATATGTTTAACCTAAAACCTTTCATGCCCTACTTTTACCATGAAGTTGCCTCAAATGACTGTAAGGCTTACTTAGAGGTGACTAACCAATATTTACAAGTAGGGTGTTAAGACTGTCAGAAGGGCTTCTTTTGGCAGGTTGAATATGCATTACAAACCTGCACAGCCATGCTACTATTGCACGCCTGCAGTCATGTTTACATGGTCACTGTGGTGGGCGTCACAATGAGTGTTGCAGCCACTTGTGACAGAAAATATCCATGATTCTGAAATCCCAAATGCCCATGCCAAAAGACTTTTTATGCTATCGAGTTTTGACTTTTGTTACGGGCTCAAAATATTTTAGAACACATCGATTACAACAGATTTTTGCAATCTTGAGCCTCCTCCCTTGAAGGTCCTTCACTAACAAGGAGTCATGAAATATAGAAATTGACAATCAAGGGAAGTTTTCCTTCGGTGTCCAAGCTTAACGTATGTCCTACTTTGACTCACATCGCACAGCTGGCACAAGATGTGACCGAGGTACATTGGTACAGTAGTGTTTCGGCCTCAATGCAGGTAGAACATGGCTTCTGTAGCACAAAATTAAGATGTCTCAACTAATAAAATGTTAATTTCTACTCCTTGTGCATGTTCCTCTTTTGGTGTACCTTCCCATTATGCATTAACATTGCTACCAATGTCATTGCGATGTTAGTATAATCTCTTTTTAAAACCCAATTAGACAAAGAGTGTGGTGCTTATTTAACACCTTCTTGTCACAACAGTAATGGGTTCCTTTTTGTATTCTCCACAGCCAGCTGAATGACTGCTTTCCTTCCAAGTCCCGGGGCTTCCTGGAATCCTATCTGTACTCTCCTCAGCAAGGTACTGTACCATGGAGCTTTCTTCTGTGAGCATCCATGAACCTCTTCGTGTCTGTAGGAATCACTTGTTGGACCCTTGTGCTTTTTCAAGTTCTTCGATAGCTCCCTGCAGCAGGCACAACAGCTCTACAGCCTTGATACTAGGGGTGGGTGGAATGTTTGATCCGGCTTGTGGAATTGTGGTCACTCTGCGTTACTCTTTATCACGGAGTTTTGGCCAAATTCCACCAATCATCGCGTGGTGGAATGTTTCTCGAGCTGCAAGGGAATGCATTGATACTGAACATCTATATTTATAATGACATTTAGTCTCAATCTATGTATTTGTTAATTTCGATGATCTGATAAATGCCTGGGTGATAAACAAGCCATTACATGTGTACCGTGGATCAAGCAGATTTCTGCAATCTGTAAGAGCGACCCAGTCTTTAAGAGTGATATGAGCCTCTGCAAGAGATTTGAAAGAGATATACGTGAGTTCTAGTTTAGAAGGTGAAAAAAAACAATTATCACATAGGGTAATGTGGTAGGGAAATCATGTAATAGTGGTTTAATTGGAAGAAAGAAGAATGACACAACTATTTATGAAATGTCTCTAGTTAACCAAGGTTGCACAGTTCTACAAATTAATTGTGGGAAAATATAAACATATGTCCATTATACATTGGGACTGCATGTTCCATGAAAAGAAAAAATGAGAGAAAGGATAGTTTTAAAATGTCCTCAATTTTTCCTTTCCTGTAAATTGGTACTAGAGTGGGAAAGTCTTGACAGTCAGTATTTTTCACTCCCTGCCCAAATTGTGTTAAATAGAAGTAAAGCAAATAGATTAAAATGACAAGGCGATACTAAACTTATTATTGAGTTTGAGCCCTTACAGGTAGGGTAAAGCTGGAGACTGTAAACTGAATAGCTAGGGACCATTGCTCAAAAACACTTCTAGATAATTGTAGTTTTCTTTTGTGCACCCCAGTTTCAATGTACATAAAGCCTATATTATGTTTACATTGTAAATTCTTCTTACTCATCTGTCACACGCAGTTTCATTTTAATGGGAAACCAACAACACATACAAGCCCCTGTCGAAATGCCACCAAAAGAACCAAATCAAAAGTTTCTGTCTATGGGCTTTTTGAGCTATGATCCCTCAAAAATACTTATATAGCCTTCATCACCTCTCTTCCTGTTCAGTGCTGTAACTCAAACGAGCATTAGCTAAGCCAATATGTTTTGCCTATGCAAGAGGTTCTGGCTTTGCCAATGTCTTTTAGCCTTGCTGTACAACAAAGTAGGGTGGAGTGGAGTGGGGTGGCATGGTGTAGAGTGGTGTGAAGTGCCATAGAGTGGAGTAGAGTGGCTGAGAAAGGCATAAAGGGACTTGGAGTGTTGTAGAGTGGAGTGGCGTACAGTTGAGTGGTATACAGTGGAGTGGACTGGCATAGAGAAGCGTGGTGTGGACTGGCATGGAGTAGAGTGGTGTATAGTGCAGTGGCTTATAGTGTATTAGCAGTAGAGTTGAGTAGAGTGGGGTAGAGTGATGTGGGGGTAGACTAGAGTGGAATGATGTAGAGTGGGGTGGAGTGGAGTATTGTAATTTCATTTATATAGCGCTTACTACCGCTGACAAGGCATCAAATGCAAAAACAACAGTTGATGGACAGAATGCAGAACAATGTCATACATTCAACCTAGTACAGAGATCTAGGCCTAAATCCATCGTTTTTTTGTTCACCACACCACCCCAGTTCAGACATGGCCATATGCAAATCAGCCTTGACCATGTCTTCCCTGGACCGGAATCCAGGTACGGGTATGCTCAGACGTGAGTCCCGTGCTCTCCACGCCACTGGAGTCAAGCTATCCTGGCTGAAGACCGCTGATAGTCAGAAACCGGTCCTAGGATGCTTTATTCCAGTCCAGGGAAGACCACTACCAAAGTCCATTGTTCTCCGCTCTTGATCATTGGGCTCTCTTTCTTTGGGGGTCTATAGGTCTAAATCTTTCCAGAAATTTTAGACTCTTCCCCTTACTTCAAGAGGCAACCATCCTACTCTGCTACCATTTGAAGGAGCCTGGTTCCACATTCTAGACTCACTCTGGAACCCCTGGTCGATGGCTCTTTGTTGCCTGCTTGAAAGTGTGGAGGGTAGAGAAAATCATTATCCAATTATACATTACCATTACTATCACCCATGTTACTAAATGAACACAGACTCCTTATCCAAAGTTTAGTATGTTTATTACAAGCCAAGAAAAGTTGAACATACAAAAACCTCAAGATGAGGGTGTAAAAGTAAATGGGCAGTAATACAAACCCCAATCTATGTGTGAAATGTAGTCAGTGCTTCATGCACAGGATGACCAGTTCCAAAATCAGAACACAGAATATAACTGCAACAACATCAATAGCCCCCTTCACGAGTGGCTCGTAAGCAAAAGCATTAGTCTGCCAAAACACTAACACTATCGTGACATCCCTACTTAGCATTTCCCAGGCAAGTTCCAGGAAAGGTGTCAGCACTTGAAGGCTTCCTAAGAAGTGCTGTCACGTTGAATGTGTCAAGTAGCATAAAACTATAGAACTCGATCTCAGATGCTCTCTCCTTTCTTGGCACGGCAGAAGTCCCCGGACTCTGCCCCTAACCCAAACACAAAAATCGTGGGTCACACCACCCATCATATCACAAGATCACCCCATCCAGCTAGACTCCTCCTTATGGGTAACTTTCCATGCAGCAGCGGTGCTCCCAAGCTCTTGCTCTATGACCTTGATTCCCAGGCCTTCTCCAGCGAGAAAGAACACTGTCCCACATTATCAGCATTGCTTGTTCAAATGTATCATCTCCTCCATAAGCCTTGCTCCAAAAACAAAAGCGTTATTCTAACTAACAAGGATGAATTTCTCCACCTGCAACAGAAACGTGAGAAAGACCAATTCCACATGCTCATGAATTCTAATAGCAACCGTTAGCATGTGAGCAAACATGGAGAAATACACCTTTAGGCCTACTGAATTCAGTCAACATAAAAACAGTACATAAACTTTAGGAAGCACATGCATGAATAAATCATTAAATTCGATTTGTTACATAAACACATTAATATAAAAAATTTTCATGAGTTAGGAATGCACCTTTTACACGTTGAGACTTCATCTAAACAAGAAAAAATACAATGTTAATCTTCCTCTTACATAAAAAAGTGTAACCCTTCATTCTGCATGTTATTACAAAACACAATCTAATAACCAAATGCGAATACGACAAAGGACTGCATGCGGGTGTGAACTAATCATGATTATAATGCACACCTACAAATGAAAGAGCAAAGTCCTGCTCTATCAGTGGTTATCCGTGGGTCTTATGTTGGGGGGTAGAGAGTTCCATAGTTTAGTTGCTTTAACAGAGAATAAAGTGCCACCCATGGTTATTTTCTCGTATCTTGGGATTTTGAGGCAAGGTGCCAATCTCGAGCGGACGTTCCTTTGTTGAATGTTTTAGGTGATTTTATTCCTGATGAAGAGCGGTCTCGGTCCACGTATTGCTTTGTGGGTGATACAAAGCAGTTTGAACATGGATCTTCTGGCAAACGAAGCAAAACCAAAGGTGGTGATGGACGGAGCGTTGACAATACAAGCACTCACCCCCAGTCAACTGATCTGGGTTTAATCCATCACCGTTCTTTAGCCCACTCTGCCACCCCAGTTCGGACATGGCCATATGCAAATCAGTCTGACCCTGTACCTCATGGGAACAGTCCAGCCCGAACTGCCAAGCCATGCCTTCCCTGGAGCAAGCTTCCGAGGACCGGTTTCTGGCATTATAGCCGTCTTCAGCCCGGCTTGCTTAAATCCAGTGGCAAAGTGATTAAGGGACTCACGTCTGAGCATACCCTGCCAACTTATGGCGAACAAAGCAAAACCAAAGGTGGTGATGGACGGAGCGTTGACAATGCAAGCACTCACCCCCAGTCAACTGATCTGGGTCTAATCCATCACCGTTCTTTAGCCCACTCTGCCACCCCAGTTCGGACATGGCCATATGCAAATCAGTCTGAGCCTGTGCCTCATGGGAACAGTCCAGCCCGAACTGATGGATCTTCTGGCAACCAGTAACCAATGCAGGGCTTTCAAGGCAGGGGAGAACTTATCTTGTGGTTTTATATGTAAGAGTAGTCTGGAAGCTGCGTTCTGAATCCATTGCAGTGTTTTTATGGCCATTAAAGGTGATCCGTGGTAGAGGCTATTTGCATAATCGAGTTTGGACAGAAGAAGGGAGATGGTAGTTTGAACCTTGTGTAGAAATCCCAAATAGGGGAAGATTCGTCACAGAGTTTTTATAGTATCATAGCTTGATCTTGCTAGTTTTTCCACTTAGGCATTCATCGAAAGCTTGAAGTCCATGGTCATTCCGAGGCTTCTTCTTCCTTCAATACTTTAGCCAGTGTTCCTAGATCGTCTGGCCAGGCGGTGAGCGGGTCATAATATTTCCAATCGCCAGGCAAGAGTATTTCTGTTTTGGAAGCATTCAATTTGAGATGGCTCCACATCATCCATTGATCCATGGCTCTGAGACAACTGAAAATTAGTGCGCTTCAATTGTCTTTAGTAATTTCAAAAAGGGGGTGGTGATGGACAGAGTATCTGAGTTAATCAGAACACTCCTACCCAGTCAACAGATCAGGGCTTGATCCATCACCGTTTTTTAGCTCACTGCACCATCCCAGTTCAGAACCTGGCTACATGCAAATTAGTCTGTCCCTGGCCCAGTGCATCATGGGAACAGGGCAGACCAAACTACCAAGCCAATTCTTTACTGGAAAGGAAACAAGCTTCCGGGGACCGGTTTCTGGCATTACAGCCGTCTTCGGCCCGGCTTGCTTGAATCCTGATGGTGCAGTGAGCAAGGGACTCATGTCTGAGCATACCCTTCCACACTTATGGTGGCCAAAATAATTTCAAAAAGGGGGTGGTGAAGGACAGAGTATCTGAGTTAATCAGAACACTCCTACCCAGTCAACAGATCAGGGCTTGATCCATCACCGTTTTTTAGCTCACTGCACCATCCCAGTTCAGAACCTGGCTACATGCAAATTAGTCTGTCCCTGGCCCAGTGCATCATGGGAACAGGGCAGACCAAACTACCAAGCCAATTCTTTACTGGAAAGGAAACAAGCTTCCGGGGACCGGTTTCTGGCATTACAGCCGTCTTCGGCCTGGCTTGCTTGAATCCTGATGGTGCAGTGAGCAAGGGACTCATGTCTGAGCATACCCTTCCACACTTATGGTGGCCAAAATAATTTCAAAAAGGGGGTGGTCCCTTGCTCATTGCACCATCAGGATTCAAGCAAGCCGGGCCGACGGCGCCTGAGATGGCAGAAACCGGTCCCCGGAAGCTTGTTTCCTTCCCAGTATAAGAATTGGCTTGGTAGTTTGGTTTGCCCTGTTCCCATCATGCACTGGGACAGGAACAGACTAATTTGCATATAGCCAAGTTCTGAGCTGGGATGGTGCAGTGAGCTAAAAAACGGTGATGGATCAAGCCCTGATCTTTGGACTGGGTAAGAGTGGTCTGCTTAATTCAGGCACTCTGTTCATCACCACCCCCTTTCTGAATCATTTTGTCCACCATAAGCGTGGAAGGGTATACTCAGATGTGAGTCCCTTGCTCATTGCACCATCAGGATTCAAGCAAGCCGGGCCGACGACGCCTGAAATGGCAGAAACCGGTCCCCGGAAGCTTGTTTCCTTCCCAGTATAAGAATTGGCTTGGTAGTTTGGTTTGCCCTGTACCCATCATGCACTGGGACAGGAACAGACTAATTTGCATATAGCCAAGTTCTGAGCTGGGATGGTGCAGTGAGCTAAAAAACGGTGATGGATCAAGCCCTGATCTTTGGACTGGGTAAGAGTGGTCTGCTTAATTCAGGCACTCTGTTCATCACCACCCCCTTTCTGAATCATTTTGTCCACCATAAGCGTGGAAGGGTATACTCAGATGTGAGTCCCTTGCTCATTGCACCATCAGGATTCAAGCAAGCCGGGCCGACGCCGCCTGAAATGGCAGAAACCGGTCCCCGGAAGCTTGTTTCCTTCCCAGTATAAGAATTGGCTTGGTAGTTTGGTTTGCCCTGTTCTCATCATGCACTGGGACAGGAACAGACTAATTTGCATATAGCCAAGTTCTGAGCTGGGATGGTGCAGTGAGCTAAAAAACGGTGATGGATCAAGCCCTGATCTTTGGACTGGGTAAGAGTGGTCTGCTTAATTCAGGCACTCTGTTCATCACCACCCCCTTTCTGAATCATTTTGTCCACCATAAGCGTGGAAGGGTATACTCAGATGTGAGTCCCTTGCTCATTGCACCATCAGGATTCAAGCAAGCCGGGCCGACGACGCCTGAAATGGCAGAAACCGGTCCCCGGAAGCTTGTTTCCTTCCCAGTATAAGAATTGGCTTGGTAGTTTGGTTTGCCCTGTTCCCATCATGCACTGGGACAGGAACAGACTAATTTGCATATAGCCAAGTTCTGAGCTGGGATGGTGCAGTGAGCTAAAAAACGGTGATGGATCAAGCCCTGATCTTTGGACTGGGTAAGAGTGGTCTGCTTAATTCAGGCACTCTGTTCATCACCACCCCCTTTCTGAATCATTTTGTCCACCATAAGCGTGGAAGGGTATACTCAGATGTGAGTCCCTTGCTCATTGCACCATCAGGATTCAAGCAAGCCGGGCCGACGACGGCTGTAATGCCAGAAACCGGTCCCCGGAAGCTTGTTTCCTTCCCAGTATAAGAATTGGCTTGGTAGTTTGGTTTGCCCTGTTCCCATCATGTACTGGGACAGGAACAGACTAATTTGCATATAGCCAAGTTCTGAGCTGGGATGGTGCAGTGAGTTAAAAAACGGTGATGGATCAAGCCCTGATCTTTGGACTGGGTAAGAGTGGTCTGCTTAATTCAGGCACTCTGTTCATCACCACCCCCTTTCTGAATCATTTTGTCCACCATAAGCGTGGAAGGGTATACTCAGATGTGAGTCCCTTGCTCATTGCACCATCAGGATTCAAGCAAGCCGGGCCGACGACGCCTGAAATGGCAGAAACCGGTCCCCGGAAGCTTGTTTCCTTCCCAGTATAAGAATTGGCTCGGTAGTTTGGTTTGTCCTGTTCCCATCATGCACTGGGACAGGAACAGACTAATTTGCATATAGCCAAGTTCTGAGCTGGGATGGTGCAGTGAGCTAAAAAACGGTGATGGATCAAGCCCTGATCTTTGGACTGGGTAAGAGTGGTCTGCTTAATTCAGGCACTCTGTTCATCACCACCCCCTTTCTGAATCATTTTGTCCACCATAAGCGTGGAAGGGTATACTCAGATGTGAGTCCCTTGCTCATTGCACCATCAGGATTCAAGCAAGCCGGGCCGACGACGCCTGAAATGGCAGAAACCGGTCCCCGGAAGCTTGTTTCCTTCCCAGTATAAGAATTGGCTTGGTAGTTTGGTTTGCCCTGTTCCCATCATGCACTGGGACAGGAACAGACTAATTTGCATATAGCCAAGTTCTGAGCTGGGATGGTGCAGTGAGCTAAAAAACGGTGATGGATCAAGCCCTGATCTTTGGACTGGGTAAGAGTGGTCTGCTTAATTCAGGCACTCTGTTCATCACCACCCCCTTTCTGAATCAATTGTCTTTAGGGCATTTCAGTTGGATAAGTGTTTGCGTTTCATCTGCATAGTTATAGCACGTGAGGTGAAAGTGATTGATTAGTGCCGGTAATTACTTCATGTAGCTATTGAAAAGCATGGGAGAGCTTATAGAGCCTTGAAGGACCCCTGCTTTTGTAGAGAATGTCTTGGTTGGGTATGGATGACATTAGTTCTGTTGCGAAGGTAAGATGTAATCCAGTCTAGAGCAGTCCCCTCTTTGCCGGCTTCGTAGAGTCTTTGTATGGACCATGTCAAAGGCAGCCGAGAGGTCCAAGAGTAGTAGCGCAGCAACCACGTTGTGGTCAACTGGGTTCTTCAGGTCATCCCAGATGGCAAGGAGGGATGAGTCTGTGCCTCTTCATGGACAGAATCCCGTTTGGAAGTCTGAATGTATGCCATTTCCTACAATTAATTGTGACATCTTGGCGGACGCTGCTCTTTCTATCAGTTTGCCCAGGAAAGGTCCATTTGTAATTGGTCTGTCTCTTCCCAATCTGGATTCTGTAGAAACCACAGCACAGGGACCACCCTCCTTGCCCCCACAGAAGACATCTGTGTGCTCCTCGACCAGGGCCACACCGCAGCCCTTATCCTGCCAGACCTCCCCGCAGCTTTCAACACCGTCTCCCTCAGCAATATGGCTGCCAGACTCCATGACGTCATAATAAGGGGAACTGCCCTCGACTGGATCCGCTCCTTTCTCTCCGGCAGAACCCAAAGGATTAGACTCCCCGCCCCCCTTCCTCTCCGAACCCACTGAGATCAACTGCAGAATACCCTAGGGATCATCGCTCAGCACCACGCTCTTCAATATCTACTTGGCCCCCCTCGCCGCCATCATCAGACAGCACGGACTCAGCATAGTATCGTACGCAGACTACACCCAGCTCATCCTCTACCTCACAAAGAACCCTGAAGCAAGCAGACTTAGCTTCCAGGAAGGAATGAAGGACGTCGCAGCCTGGATGAGCAGTACCTGCCTCAAGCTCAAGCTCAAGCTCAAGTCAGACAAGACAGAGGTCCTCATCCTCGGATCATCCCCCACGCTTGTAACAGCAACTGGTGGCTACCCGGCCTCTGAAACCCACCCACGGATCACGCCCGATACCTCCGCATGTTCCTCGACTCCTCCCTAGCCATGACTCGCCAGATCAACGGCGTCGCCTCCACCTGCTTCAACTTCCTCCGCAAGATCTTAAGAAGTGGATCCCCCCCGAAGCCAGAAAGACCATCACCCATGCACTCATAACCAGCAGACTGGGCTACGGGAATGCCCTATATGCTGTAATCAACAAACCCATGCTACGCAAACTCCAGACCACCCAGAACAGTGCGGCCAAACTCATCCTTGGCACCCCCCAACAAGAGCACGTCTCTCAACACCTGCGAGACCTCCACTGGTTCCCCATTGACAAGAGAGTAACTTTCAAGCTACTCATCCACGCCTACAAATCACTTGACAACATCGAACCCAAATATCTCAACGACAGGTTCTGTTTTTGCATACAAAAGATACCTCTGTTCAGCCAATCTCGCCCTGGCAGAAACCCTGCGCGTCCGCAGATCCAGAGCAGGAGGAAAAGCCTTCTCCTACGTTGCTGCCAAGCTCTGGAACAAACTCCAAGTTGACATCAGAGGCTTCCCCACCCTGCACACCTTCAGGAGGAGCATAAAGACCTGGCTCTTCAGCTAATCCCGGAGCTGCATCCACCTCCCCCCTCAGCGCCTTGAGACCCTCACGGGTGAGTAGTGCGCTTTAAAATTCCCTGATTGATTTAGTGATTGATTGTCTGTAGTTGTCAGGGCACAGCCGGTCCAAGATTGTTTTCTTCAGGAATGGGCATATGTATGACTTTTTGAGGTCTTCTGGAAATATTCCAGCAGTTAAGAAATTGTTAATGATTCGTCTTACTGGAGTGGCAGTAAAGGTTGTTAGAAGAATTGTCTTGAAGTTTTGCGTAGGGCACGGGTCAGAAGGACTGCCGGCACGCCTGCTTGCTTTGACCACGTCCATAAATTCATCGTGTGAAATGTGTTGGAAGGAACGGAGACGTTGGGTTAGAGTTTTCTTGGATTGTTGTTTTGTAAAAGGGTCAGTGCTGGTGCTTTGTCTTGGTTTTAAGTATGAGTTCAGCTTGTCTGCTTTGTTCTTGTAATGATTTACCAGTTTGTCTGTGAAATCTTGAGCAATGGGATGAGCTCCTACTAGGCAATTTGGTATACGAAATTCATTGAGTATTTTACAGAATTCTTTATTTGCACATTTAGCAGTTTGAATTCTGTCTGAATAGTATCTTTTCTTAGCATTTTTGATAGTTGACTTGTATAATCTGCACATTTTCCATAGGCGAAATTTGTCTTGATTGGCATTTGTTTTGAGCTAGGCACGTTGCAGCTTTTTAATTTGTTGTTTTATGTCTTTTATCTCTGTGTTTCTCCAAGGTGCGTGTGGTCTTTTGTTCTGTTGTGTGGTTTTTTAGTGGTATCAGAATATCAAAACTTCCTGTAGCCACCCCTTTAGTTTTTTAACATAATTTATTGTTTCTAGATCTGTACTAGATGTTAGTTGTTTCGAAGGGTTCCAAATTGAGTTTGTTCCACAGTCGATAGGTGGATGCACGTAAGGTGGTTTTAGGTGCATCGCTTAGTGTTGTTTTATGTTGGAAAGCAAGCAAATGGTGGTCTGACCACGTGACTGGAGTTATAGTTTTAAAGGTAACTATTTTGGTATTAGCAATAATTACATCTTAGATGTGTACAGTGTTGTGTGTGGATTTGTGGATGATCTGTTGCAGGTTCAGTGCATCTAGGCCAGCGATGATTGATTGTTTTTGGATGGGGCATATTGGGGTTGTCAAACCAAATGTTGAGGTCACCCAGAACTCATAGGTTGGAGTGTACTGTTATCCGGTTTAAAAATGTGTCTAGAAGCATGTCTGGGAATGTCGCATTGCTACTAGGAGGTCTGTAAAGGAGCAGGAGGAAGATGGTATAGGATTGCATCTGGTGAAAAGAGCCTCACAATTTGTTATGGAGGTCTCAACTTTAGTGATATGTAATATGTGCCTGAACATGAAAGCTAGGCCACCTCCTTTTTTGCCTATACGATTTTGGATGATCGTTTGATATGCAGGACTGGAGCCATATCATCTCCCAACCATGATTCAGTTATGACTAGTATGTCTG
Source organism: Lissotriton helveticus (assembly GCF_964261635.1). NCBI lineage: Eukaryota > Metazoa > Chordata > Amphibia > Caudata > Salamandridae > Lissotriton > Lissotriton helveticus. The sequence continues at coordinate 211,896,350 of NC_136062.1, read as the reverse complement.
GTTTTGCGTCAGTGAAAAGGTCGTAGATGTAATGTTTGTTTTTAGAGAGCGATCGAGCATTTATTAGTAGACAGTTTAGAGATTGTGCTTTGGCGATAGTGTAACTTTATTTTGTAGCAGAGAGCAGTATTTTGTTGGCTTGCAGCAGGTGTATCCTTAGTGCTGGTATTAGCTGTATGACAACAACAATAGTGTAGCAGTTCTGTATAGTGTTCCTCGTCCAGCAGGCTAACACTGCATTAGTTGATGCACAGCATGTAAACCGCATTAAATATAGGTACTAACAATGCATCTTTCAATATTAGTTTCAGAGATACCTCATTGGAGGACCTTGATTTAATTAGATTGTCATTTCAGACAGGACTTAAGGAACATGAATTTGTGAAAAATTACGACCTGGTTTACAAAAAGTCTACTCAGTCGTGACGGAGCCTCCGCAGTCGTGGTAGAGTCCTTGCAGCTGTGGTGGAATCTCTGAGATGAGAAACTGCAGTGCAAAGATTCCACCACGAGTGCGGGGACTGCAGAGACTCCGCCATGACTGGTGAAGCTCTTCTTGAATCCGGCCCTGAGTGACTTAATAGACCACAATATATATATGGAAGTTTATTTGTTCTGTGTTGGTCATTCAATCCCCCAAAAACTTTTTGATAATGCTATGCTTATTGAGGAAGTAATGGGCCAGGACTGATACTGAAAGATTGTTGATCCAGTCCATGATAATAGAGAGGATGACAGCAGGGTAGTGTTGAGAATGTCTTTTTTCAGTAGTATTGGTGAGGTATCAGAATGATATGAAACTATCTATGACATAATAAGAGAATGGGAGCATGGGTATTATTGACTGAATACACATTTTCTTCTTGCAAAATATTTTGAGATGCATTGATTAACATATAGAGGAAAGATCTGATTCTGATCTTAATCCCTAATGTGTTGTTGAAACAAGGAATAAGAAGAGAGATAAACAGTCCATTATGGAAGAAAATGATTCTAGGGGGTGTGGCTTACATGGCAAGGATGGTGACTGTGTTTTAAGGAGTCTTCACGCCGATCACCCTGGCATCCTTCATTTACCCTTTTCCCCTGTGCCATCCATCAGAAATGAACCGCTGCTGTGTCGGACGTAGTGCTTAAACCCTAGTGAGCCATTTCTCTGCCACGGCCATGAAGCGTAGAACTAGAATGAGGAATTTCTGCCCCTGAGTGCTGCCTCACTGTGCGTAGAGGGCCAGTGGTGCAAATAGACAGATGATGCTGAGTTTGCCTTCCCCAGACTGTGGTAGGACCCACCTGGGGTAGTACCCCCAAACGTTGAGCGGCCGCACTAAAACACTCTCTCCAGTTGCATCAATAGGATCCAGGGCGACCAGATGCTTATCCTGCATTATAGTTATCCTACAGCGCCATCTGCCCAAGCTGGTAGGGCTGCTTATGCTGCACATCTCCTTTTGACTATAAGTGCAAGCGGGCCCTAGTGACTGTTCGTGCCTTTTCCCTCCTATGCAAGGGAACTCTCTACTGGAACTTACCTTGGACTGCGCACAATCTCCCTCATGTTATGCCGCCACTCATTGTAGCCGTAGACTGGGCTGCTTGCGCTGGGTGGTTCTGCCTTGCCTTCTGGCACTGGCAAGTGGGCCCAGCACTCTGGGGGAGATGGGATCTCCACTGCAACCTACTCAACTTGCCACTTGCAATGGGCCACCTATGCTCAGGCATACACAACACCCCTGCGCCTACCATGAGGGCCTTCTCTCGGTCCACTATGGGCTTCACCCCCCCAGACCGGGGTGCTGGCTCAACATCCATAGACAGCAAACTAGACGTGATACTGGTGGCTGTTTAAAACTCTTGCACCTTGCTGGAGCAGAGGATAGACATGGTGGATGCAGATCTGACCTTACCGTGAGTGGACCACGGTAACCTAGCTGACAAAGTCTCAACTGCTAAGCATTCTATCTCAACAATACAGCCTCAGAGGCTGGGAAGGACCTGCACGCCCTGCTGTAACAGGCACACTTACTAGAGAAAAGAGCTGAAGATACCAAAGGGCATTCCCGCCGGAACAACATTCACATTGTCACAACATTCACATTGTCTGAAAACGCTGAAGGCCCCTACCAGTCTCATATGTGAGGAACTGGTTATGCAGCGTTCTCCCCCCAAATGCATTTGTCTCCCTGCTTCACAGTTATGCAGGCCCATAGAGTGCCTACGTCTCAACCACTCCCTGGAGGAAACCCCCACCCCATGCTGATCCACCTGGTGCACTACCGGCAGTGGGATGCAATCTTGCAAGAGGCCCGCAAGCTACTGGAACTGTCTGTTGAAAATGCATGGATAATGATATTCCCTAACCATACTCTGACTGTGCAAGGTCAACAGAATTCCTTCCTTGTAGTTAAACGATGCCTGCGAGCTCTAGAGGTCAGGTACTGACTTCCATTCCCGGCGAGACTTTACATGAATCACAATGGCCAGACAATGTTCTTTACAGACCCTAATGTCGCCTGGGAGTGGATTGACACTTCTGACTCTCCCCTTCTGTCTCCCCTGAGCGCAACGCTGCACCTGAGGCTGCCTCAGCTCGGGGAGGCCACCGACGTCGCCACCAGGGGTGCTCCTCATGATCACGCAGCATTCCGAAACTGGAGCGAATGATCCACGTACATCAGATGGGCCTTAATGCCGCTACCACAATGTCCGAACTGCCGCATTTATCAGACCTGGATGAGGTACAGTCCAAGTCCTCCAGTGACAAAAGTTTCTCATCGACCTATTCCTCCAAGCTAGACTCTGTCACACCTCCTCGGGTGATGCACCAAATAGCTGCGGACCTTGGCTGAGCTTTAAATGCACTGTAGGGTATACTTTCTACATTTTTGCTAAGATGTATGGCTCTCATTGAGTCTATTATCATTAGACACCCATGCACTTCACCCTCACCTCCCCCTCCTCCTCCCTCCTCCCTCCTCCCCACTGACTTCCCCCACCCCCTCTTTTTTGTTCCCCCCTTCCCCTTCACTTCCTCCCATTCCTCGCTTGGGGGTTTGTCCAGTGCTTATCGGCAAATGCGGTTCTCTCTTACGTGGAGACTAAGAAATGCTGACACATGCAAAATGTCCTGCACCACTCTTGCTTGTGATGCACCCCTGCTTTCGACATCTGTTTACCACTGACTCGTACACTTACGACGTTTGGGCAGATACATGTCCCTTTGCCCCTATGGGAATATGTGCTTGTTGTTTACCTGTTATAATGGATTTTTTGTAGGTCCAGTTCTTCTTACCCAAGTAAGAGGACTGTAGGTCAGCACAGCAGGGCAGCAGTCCAGCAGAGTGGCAGTCCTTTCAGCAGCACAGCAGAGTCCAGAGGTCCAGAAGTGTACTGAAGAGTTCGGGTCTGAGGTTCAATCATTATACCTAGTGCCACTTTTAAAGAAACTTCTAGAGGTTTCCACCCCCCTCAGATGTCAGGCATCCCCTTCCTCCCTGTCCTGGCACCAGCTTGTCTATGGCCACCATATACTATCCCTTTATGAGATTGCTAAGGCAGTAGCTTTGTGTTCTGCAAGGGTGGTAGGTGACAGTTTCTCAGCCTCATCAACCCAGAGTGGCACATCCTGCCACTCCTTCCCTTTGTCTCATTGTCTGGGAGCAATACACAAAGGCCAACTACCAGCTACACCTAGCCATGTGACCTAGAAACTGGCTGCAAGCACCAAATATTTAGGACAAAAAAATTGCAACTTACTATAAGTGGCATTTTCACAATTGTGATTACAAATCCGACTTAGGGCTTTTTATTACAATTCTTTAGACACTCTGATTAAACTAAACTCGTCTACCTGTTCCCAATTGAAAGTTATAGATTATTAAATGTAATAAGTTATCTGCAATGTTATCATAGGGGAAAGGTAGGCTGTGCAGGATTGAAAAACAACTTTAGGAGTTTTTCATTATCAGGACATTTAAAACTTAAAAGTACATGTCTTACTTTTTAAATATACTGCACCCTGCCTTCTGGGCGGTTCAGAGCCTACCCTAGGGGTTACTTGGGTTTAGGCCTGGCAAAAGGTTTATTTTGCCAGGCCCAAATGGTAGTTTAAAAACTGAACATACAGACTGCTATGGCAGGCCTGAGACCTGTTTAAAGGAATACTTAAATTGGTGGCTCAATCAATGCGGCAGGCCAACTAGTAGCATTTAATTTCTAGTTCCTGTGTACAGGTGGAACCACTTTACTAGGGACTTACAAGGTAAATTAAATGAGCCAATTGGTTGTAAGCCAATTCTGCCATGTTTTAATGATTGAGCACATGCACTTTAGCACTGGTAATCAGTGGTAAAGTGTGCAGTGCCCTAAAGCCAGCAAAACCGAAGTCAGCAAAACAGGAGGATGGAAGGCAAAAAGTTAGGGCAAATCCATGCCAATGATGTGAGGTCTAACAGTAAGCCTAACCAAAAGTAGCAGAGCACAGTAGAGACCAACATAAAGTCATCGAGTGATAAAGGAAGATGGTTTATGGGCTGTTAATGCGTTGTGAGGTAATGTTCTTTAAAGAGGTGCATCTTAAAAACTTTCCTAAGTTGGAGCACGTTGGGGCAATCCTTATTGATATGAGGATGTAATTTCAAATTCTAGATGCACAGATGGAAATGGCCTGCTATCTTGTATCTTCTTTTTTATACTTGTTAGTCTGCAGTTTGATGGTTCCTGGCTACAGGTGTGACAAGAACCACCATAGATGGTGAGCTAGTCTGCAACATGAGCATGGGTGCTGGTCGTTATGGCTTTGTAAATGATGCAGCTGTTTTGAAAATGAGTCGGTCGACAAGAGCAGGTTGTGGCATTCCATCAGCATGGAGTTGATGCAATCGTATTTCTTCTGGCCTAGACAAGCCATGCTGCAGCTTGTAGGATGCCCTACAGAGAGGCCTATGTGAAGTCGGGGAGACCAAGTAGCAGGGCATGACCATCCAGATATGATACTACGAGAGCTTGATAGGCGCACAGGAGATGGTTAGCATTTATGTGAACTTGAAGTTGAAGATACACTGCTTTTTCAGTAATCTTGCAGATGAGTGAAATTTTTTAGGTGTGTGAATTTCTGGGAAGATTTCTTTGACAATCACACATCATTGACAATGATGTGACAGGGTTAGAGAACTTTGATGACAAATGATGGTAAGACATCATCTTCATAGTAAGCAGCTTTGAGGAGCTGAGTATGTCAGCAAGACCTGCAAGTGATAGGGCTTTCAAGGATTCCCATTGCAACATTCTGCAGGAAACGTTGGGCCTCAGATTAAGAAGTTTTGGTTGTGTCGATGTGCTGCTGGATAGTCTGCATTTTTTAACTGAAGAAGAGGTTGATTGCATTTTACTTTGCCGGACACACCTATTCCCCACTGCATAGAAGAGAGGGTTGATGCAATGTCTGATTTTCTTGGAAAGCCTTCTACTTCAGTTGGTGCCTTTACTGATTCTGTTGGTCTAGTATAGTACTTTGCTTTGACTGCTGTGGCTGATGTTATGAGCTGTTTGTGTCTTGCGTGTGGGGACCTACATTGTAGTGATGTATTTAAAGTACTAGGGTGGTGAAGGCTTTGGCTTGCACTTGTGTGTTTTAATTGGAGCTTGGTTGTTCACATAGTTTTACAAAAGGGTATTGCAGTTCTTTAGAAGGGTGTTGGCATGAGATATGGATTTGATAGGGTGAGAGAGAGGAGTCCACACACATTGTTGTCTGTGAAAAAGTCTTTGTATGTTTTGAAGTTTTGGTCTTCTCTTTTGGGTTGACTTTGGTTTGCTTCATAGGATGCTGAGCAGTGAGATAGGGATGGCAAAGTCATTGGTCCAGTCCAGGGGGTATGAGTGGTGCACATTGAATAGTTGGTTATGTTGAGGAAACAAGGTCAAGGGTGTGGCCTTTGGAGTATGTTGGTTGCATGCCATGCTGCACCACGTTAAGTGTATCTTTTTATTTTTTGAGCCTGTGTTGTCTAGGGGTTGAAGTCACCCAAGAAGGTGGAGTGGGCTTTTCAGATACATCAGATGGCAAGGAGATCTGAGAATTCATCAGTGAAGCCCCTTTTCTTCCTGGGAGACCAGCAGATGAGACGGAAGGTGGGGGTCAGAGTTGAACAGAGTGGAAATGTCATTTTAGCAGCTCCATGGAGTTGAATGCTACTTGTTTGCCTTGCTGCAGGACCAGAAGGACTTATGGATAACAGCAAGACCTCTTCTCTTGTGCAATGTCCACATAATGGATGCTGTAACGTGTGACCTGTTGAAAGAAGGACGTCTGGGTTGTGTAAGGAGGATATTTCGGGTGAGCAACGTTTCTGTGAAGAAGAGGGAGGCAAGCTTGTGACAGGTGATGAGGTCTATTATGTCTGTTGCATTGAGTACTGTAGAGAGAGAAATAACGATTTGGAATGGGTGTTCAGTAGTTTGTGGCATATGTACGAGGTTGGGTGTGTGTGTTGTGCAAATGCCGTGTGAGTATTTGGATTATCTATAACTGTGCCTTATTTAGATGCATGGTAGTATGAGGTGGTGGGTGAGACACATGATTATATATTGCTTTGTAAGTTTCAGTGAAACAGGGGACATGGACACACGCCAGATTCACTGATTCTGTCCAATGGTCAGGCACACCTGATTCATGAGAGACTGTTTCTATTGTCTTTGTCATGAACAATTAATTGCTCTTTTTGTTTTGGTAGTAGGGGGAATGTGGATCTTGGGTGCCTTCTGCCACAGGCAAACTATCATCTGTCATATCTATATATTGTTTATTTTACATTGCAGGCTTTCATTTGCCTCTGAAGCTCATCCTTTCTTCTACAGTCGGTGGAATATGCATTTATCAGGTAATGGACAGCACTTCAAGTGTCTGAATTTCTGTGTGTGTATGTGTATGCCTGTGTGTTTGTGTGTGTGTGTGTGTGTGTGTATGTGTGTGTGTGTGTGTATATATATATAGTGAGAAATTGGATTGTGGGTTGACTGGGGTGTGAGCCCTAGTCAAGTAGCACCCACCATCCTGGTCAGGGTAAGGCACAAGGAAAGCCCAAAGCAACCTGTGCTCACCACCTGATACCTTGTCACAGAGCAGTCAGGCTTAACTTAGTCAATGTGTAAAGTATTTGTGCAACATTTCAAACAGTAATCAAGTGAATTCACCACACAATAAAACGAACCCACACAATTTAGAAAATAGAACTGAGTTTAATAAATAAAACAAGACCAAGTTGACAAAAATCTAATCCGTAGACCTGGACATATGATTTTATAAAGATGTTAGCGGAAAGAGAGCCAAAGAGCAGAAAGCACTAACTCAGGATATCTTGTCATGCTGTGCCGGGTTAAAGTTACAAGTTCAGGCCGGTTGCAATTGAGCGCAGGTCGGCTACAGTCCCCAGACAGGTGCTGCTGAAATTTGCCTTCTCAAGTTTGTGCCAAGTGTCCTGTCCACATTGGAGAAGGCTGCAAGGAGAGTGTCGTGGGAGGCAGTCTTCATACCATGAAAAGCAGACTGGGCATCGCGGACAGGCAGATGGAGCCTCGCGCTGGTGGTCCTCCTCAAGTGGTCTCCCTCAGGTGGTCCATGGTTGGACACGAAGTGTCGGACTGGCGGCACTTCACGTAAGAGTTTCATTTCTGCTTGCTCAGCCACACCAAGGGTCCAGGACCTGAGGGGTACCACTTGGGGCCAGGAACTCACTGCATCTCGGTCCAGGGAGCGGTGCAGGATGTTGGAGTGCCATTTATGTCCCTGGGGCGCAGATGAGGAGGGCAGCAGACTACATCTTGGAGTCACCCTGGTTTCTTGGGTTCTAGATGAAGTTGCAGGTCCAGTTCTTCCTCCCCAGGCAAGAAGGCAGTAGGTCAGCCTAGCAGAGCAGCAGTTCCCTCACAGCAGCAGTCCAGCAGAGTGGCAGACCTTCCAACAGCACAGCTTTCCATCTTTATTTTAATTTTTATTCATAACATTTTATATAGCACGAACATGACCGCTGGGGATAGCAGAACTCATTACAAATGTTCAGGAAACGGGTAGAATAAACAACAACATCATCAAGGATGGAACAAGATGTAATAGCATCCCCCAGAGAGTCCACCTCAGGGTTCAAAATTAATGACAAAACCAAAATTAAGAACATAGCATGCAAGAAATAAACATGAGTGCAGACTATGGGACATATGGTGTCTGGGAGTAGAATGTGTGAGTTCTATACAGAAATGTGTTCAACAGTATCAATTTAGCTTCTTTCTTGAATGAAGCAGTTGAAGAGTTCAGTCTGATTTCAGGGGGTAGGAGTTTCAAATTCTTGGGACAATATCTGAGATGGCTCAGTTATACGTTTTATTTTTGTAGAATTCTGGCGGTTTTGGCAGTAGGGTGTCAGTGGCTCTAGAGTAACCCTGGGCAAAGCGCTATGCTACGCTCGCGTAGTTTGCGCAGTTTGCGCTACTGCGCACTATGCGAATTGCACGTAGCACAGTGCAAACACGCGTAGCGTAGTGCAGCGGTCATTTTTTGCTTGCTCGTGGTCCTCAACCTCAAGTTGGCAACGGTGAGCAAGCAAAATGACTTCCCAGCGAGACTTTTTTCTCGTTCGCGATCAGCAACATCAAGTTGTGTATCTCGAGCGTGGAAAATAAACCTCCCGGCGAGCTTCTCAACACGGGGAGGTCAGGTTTCTTATTTCGAGTGGTCGCGTATGTTCGCGACCGCTCGCGATGAGAAACTACCAGTCCGCATTGAGAAAGCTGCCGCTCTAGCACAAATCTACTCAAGCGGCAGTAAAAGACATCCCGCACTGTGAAAGATGCCGTTTTCAATGATTGCATAGTGCGGCCAAGCATCAGGCACTGTGCAATCATTGCGAACAGTGTACTACGCAGTTCGCGTAGTGCTACGCGTAGCTCGTGTAGTGCGAAGTGTACTTTGCCTAGCTTCGTGTAGCGCTACTTCGGGAACTACGCTCAGGGTTACTCTAGAGGCTCTACAGCCACTCAATAGCTCCAGTTTTTGTGCAAGGTCAGAGTATCCACAGGTCCAGAAGTGTACTGAAGAACTGGTGTGTAAGGGCCAGTATTTATACACAGTTGTGCATTAGAAGTGGGGAGAAACTTCTAAAAGTATCCCTTTGATGTGCACAGGTGCCCTGCCTTCATGGCCCTGGCTCCAGACTCACTACAGGAGGTATGCAGCCCTTTGGAGACTGGACTACGCCTGTTCAAGTGGAAGTGGGGTTAGGCTCAGTTCCTCTAGCCCATCCTCCCAGTGATGACCCATCCAGTCACACCTAAGTGCCCCACTTTGTGTGGCTGTCTAGGAGGAATACACAAAGCCCAACTGTCAGCCACACCCAGTCATGTGACCCACAGATAAGCTTCAAGCATAAAATGGCTGCGGCAAGAAACTGGCAACTTTCTAAATGTGGCATTTCCAGAATTACAATTTATAATCCAACTTCACCATAAGTTAGGATTTTAAATTGTGATTTCAGAGACAGCAAACATGCTCTAGTTACCTATTCCCACTTGTAAATTGCTCTTATAAAACGTAATAAAGTAACTCCAATGTTATTATATAGGAGAGATAGGCATTGCAAGATTGCCGCCGGATAGGAGCTCCCTGTAAGAGCTCCTGTGCTGGGGATCCAGTTTTTCTGGTTTTTATCCCCATTAGCTCCGAGCAGCACCGTCTGGGCAACGATAAAGTAACTGGATTGACAAGTAACAGGATTTCAAAAAAGTAACTGGATTTCCTACCTGCTGGATGATGCCTGCTGCGGACCCCCGATCTGACTACTAAGGACTGGGACCGAGACACTCCCGCCTTCCCCCGCGGACCTTGGGCTCCCCGCTGACCAACTTGCGGATGCCTGCTGCCTGGAGCCGGCTGGTGTGCCTGGCGAGGTCGGTGGTTGCCTAAGGGAGTCGCTGAAGTTGACCTGGAGCGTCGCTGGCACCTGGAGTGCGACGTTGCGAAGTGGTGCTGCCCGCCGGTGGTTGCTGCTGGGACCTCCATTATCTTGCTGGGAGCTGGGCACCCTGTCTCGTCCGCTGGGCTCTGCGCCTGGCTGCTTGCTCCGCTTGCTTGGCTGGTCTGTCCCCTGCGCCTCACTGCGACGACACCTGGGGAGGTGAGCGCCCGGTGGTCGTGGAGCCGTAGGAGGCGGGGGACGGGGCGGACTGGCGGAGAGCGGGCGAGTCTGGGCTCCCCCGCCTGGTTGATCATCGCGGGCTGGGATCGGCGAGTCCAGCCCGGCCGGGTGCGTCGTGTGCCTGGCAGCTCGTCCTCCTCCTGCAGTCGCCATCGTCCTAGGAGTGGGAGGACTGAGAGGTCTGACACGGCTCTTCTTCACACGGCTCTTCTTCACACCCCGAACATCCATCTTCTGGGGGTGAGCCCGGCAAGGAGGAATGATTTGCCCTGGGAATGGCTTGCCCTGAACTCCACGATCCTGCGCGCGCTCACGTTTCTCTATGGGATTTGCTGCACAGAGGTAATACACGGGAGCAGAGGCGGCCCCCTCGGCTCGAAGGTGAGCCTGTCGATCTGGGCGCCACTGCAACCGTGTTATGCAAACGCTGGCAAAAAAGGTCGTATTTGCCCCAGAGTCTGGGTTTGCAGATCGCATGCTAAAGTGAAGGCTGATTAAGGTATTTACTGTGCCCCAATCCTTTTTGCTGGATTAGTTACTTAATTTGCCCACTCGTTTTTCTTATTGATTCATTTTGTAAAAAAGCTCTTTTGTTCAAAATGGCCGGGGCCATAAACTGAGCACTCAACCCCCGCCTGTACCGCCTGAACACACGAGGCCCCTCAGCAGCTCCACTCTAGATAACAAATCTGAGATGAGACTCCCCATGGTATGCAGGACCCTGAGCCAGCCGGAATAGAATCTGAAACTGCTCTGCCCTACTATGAAAACAGCAAAAACTAAAAGAGGACTAATGACTCCATCCTCCCTACTTGGTGGCCATTTTTAAACTACTCTTGCTCTCTTTGGCGGCCATCATGGACTAGTCTTTCTGACTATTATTTACTATTGGTACCACAGACTCTACATAGCTCTGTATTTAAATCTTTGTGTGCCTAAGTGTCTGCCTTTTACTGCAGTATTTTATTACTATTGTATTTTACACTTTATGTAACCTGGTGTTCTTGATGTGCTTAAGTGTCTGCCTTTTACAGCAGTATTATATTAATATTGGTACTCTACACCTTATGTAACCTACACCCATTTTCACTTTTACTCACCGACAGTGTACTGATTGCTCCCTCATATTCTACCGGCTGCCCACTAGGGTCATACTTGTTATTGCAGTAATTTGTTTGCACATATATTGGATTCAGTAATGCATTAGTAGTTTAGCCCTATTTGTATACTGTATATGTTGTAAGCTGCACCTATCTCACCCTTATCCCTATCATTCACTGTTCGCTACCTCATTTATTTGGTTCTTTGATGTAAGCTACTTCCTTCTCACTCTATCACTATGTTGCACTGATTATTAGTACCTCATTTACTTCGTTTAGTCATGTAAGCTGCACCCAGCCACTTTCTACACCTAGATTACACCGCTGCTACCTCCTACATTCTGATGTGTAAATGTGATTCCACCTAATCGGTTCTACCTTTCATATTTTGTACATGGTGTATGCGGACTGCTACCTCGCATATAGTATACATTATGTAAGCTGCACCTACGCACTGTTTGTTCCTGGATTGCACCGACTTCTACCTCTTATACGTTTGGCTACTTTTGGCCACTCACTAGTGTCACTCCCTGCCCTGTAACCAACGGCTGACAGTTTTTATTGTCGTCCTATCTCCTACACCCAACATTACAGTCACTCTAAAATGGAGCTCATCGGTAAGCACACTTTTAGAATCAACTACCCTTCCACTCTCACCAAAAAAGCCACTAAACGTTTTAAACATAACTTCCTGAGGTCGCACCCTGAAACACCCTTTGCCAACACCTACTTCTCACCGGGCAATGGAGCCCTGAATACCAATATCATCTTCCACACCTCACGCAGAGCCCAATGGAGAAAAGCGTTCCTAACCCTACTCACCGTCTCCACCACCAGGAAAACAACTCATGGCCTAACTCTCTCTATCACACCTTCCCAACTCTTCCCTGGCAGGACTACCATTACTATCTACAATAACGGGATTGTCCTAATTCAATCCACGGACAAGAACCTGGAGCTACTAGACAACCTGTTCCCCAAGTTCAAAGAGCACCTTTCCAAGCTGCGGACCCCCACCCAGAACTCCACCAGCACTATCACCCCTGACGTCGCAGCCCCCACCCACAACACTTCTAACATAGCTCAGCGTCGGATCCACACGCACCTCACCTCTACCCCCAGCACCCTAGTCAATCGCCCACCGGCTGTTAACGCCCCACACTCCCCAAGCGCAGTCACAAATCTATCCACCTCATATACTAGCCGCCCCTCTAACACTACCCCTTTGACCCCCACTCGTACCCCCCCATCCCTCTCCCCCCTGACATAACAACTACCACCCACAACACGCCACCATCTGAACACACCACCGTTCGGAGTCTATCCACCCCCCCCTCCCATCCCCCCCCACGGCAGATCCCTCTCCCTCCCCAGCTCCCTCCCCGCTCTCGCCCACAACACTCTCACCCTCCCAACCAATCCTACAGAACATACCGCCTCCCCTACCTTAGCATCCCCCTCTCTCCCCCCTCCTATTCTCAGCCCCCACTACCCTCCTGTCTCCCCCACTGTCTTCAGCCTTCACTCACTCTTAAACTCACCGGCACCGTCTCCCACTGACGTCACTACCTATGCCTCCCACCCAACGCCTACTTCACCCACACCCCTTGCCCACAAACCCGCCCACATTTTGAATGCCATCCCACTCATTATCACCGCAGAACCTTCCAACAACGCTAGCATATCCCCCTCTCGATACCCTGCCCGCTTTCTAGCTCACTACTCAACCATTCACCAATGGCTCTCACCACCAACCTCATCTCCAATCCACCTCTTGACATGACTTTATCCACCCTCCAACAAGTGAAAGAGGATCTTCTACAAGTCAAAAAAGATGTCCACGCAATCAAAGACCTTCTCTTCTCACAGCCCAGTCTACCTCCCACCATCCCACCACCCTACAAACGACGCACCCTCCCTACACACCCTCGCCTCCAACGACACCCGCGCTGGCAGACTATCCCCGTTCGCAATAACTCCCACCGCCCCCGTCGTGTCCTCAACCCACTGTCGGACCGCGACCTAGGCTCTCTCCTACGCTCTTATGGCCCAGGTCCGGTAAAACACATATCCAACACACACATCCCCATACCCACAATCCTTACAAATCCTCTGAGGCTCCCATCACTCAACAACAGAGGTTCCGTCCCTAACAACCTCAGAAAAGTTCCCCTCACACTAGAAGGCTCGACCACCCTTCTCTCTCCCAAACTCAAATGCATCCTACTCAATTGCCGATCGGCCCAGAGGCACTCCTCCGACATCGCTGATCTCGTCTCAGCAATGGATCTGGACCTAGCCATTCTGACTGAAACGTGGCTTACTGAAGCCTCTACCCCGATTATGGACATACCAGTCCCCCCAATTATCACATCACTAGACTGGACAGGCCTCCGGGCAAGACGGGCGGGGGAATTGCATGCATTTTTAGGAGCAACCTCTCCGTTACTAAAGCCACCTCCCCCTCCCCTACCTCCTGTGAACTCCTCTGCCTCGACATCACCAGCGAGGGCAAACAAGTTTGTGCTTTACATCTCATCTATCACCCGCCTGGTGACAACCTCATATTCACCCAACAACTCATGGACATGATCACATCCAATGCCGGTCGGCAGACAACCCAAGTCTACCTGGGTGACTTCAATCTCCACTGGAACGATCAGAAAGACACAGTGGTGAATAGTCTCAAAACTTTCCTTAACGCGCTTGACCTCACCCAAATATGCGATAGACCAACACACGACAAAGGCTTGATACTCGATCTCATCATCGCCAAAGAGAACTCTACCCAACTGGAGGCGATCCAACCCTGTGACTGGTCAGATCACCACATTATCACCTTCTTTATCAACGAAAAAGTTAAACCTAACCCAGCTCAACCAACCAAATCCAAAACCTGGAAAAGGGACATGAAGAATCTTAACCCCTCTACCCTGCCTCCCCACATCGGCAATCTCCTCCTTCCCCCTTCAGGTGCCTCGGATGTTCAATCACTGACCGACCACTACCTTGTCTATATGAATACAATAGTCAATGAAGTCGCCCCATTGCAACTGAAGAGAGTCTCCACCAAAATTTCCAACCCTTGGTATGACGACAGACTCAATGATGACAGGCGTACTATGCGAATGGCAGAGCGCACCTGGAGATCTGACCCGTCATCACTGCATCTCAAAAGGCTTAAGAACAAGAGAAATGCCTACTTCAGGAAAATAAAGCGCACAAAGTCGGACTTCTTTAGCCGCCAGTTGGACCAAGCAAAAAACAGGCCAAGAAAGCTGTTCGAACTAATCAAGACTCAAACAAAGACACAACCCTTACAATCAAACAGCACAACAAGCGACACCTCACACTGTGAAGCCTTCTCTGCTTTCTTTAAGCTAAAGACTGACAACACAAGAAATGATCTCATCATTGATGTAAGCCGATTCCCCAACCACACCAGGATGTCTAACACTCAACCTAAAAACAATGCATCTTGGCTGTACTTCGATACCTATTCGGAAGAAGCAATACACAAAGTGCTCTGCACCTTGAAGCCCTCTAATCACCTCACTGACCCCCTACCTGCTAATGCTGTAAAAGACTTCATCCCCTTGCTCCTCCCTCTCTGGACCAAAATCATCAACAGCTCCCTTCAACAAGGTCTCATTCCAGACTCCCTCAAGGTGGGGCAAGTCACGCCTATACTCAAGAAACCTACAGCTGATCCGTCTGACCTAAACAATTACCGTCCCATCACCAATATCCCCACCCTGGCCAAACTGCTGGAGAAATGTGTCCAACTCCAACTAACTAAACACATTGAACAATTTGACCTCCTCAACCCTCATCAATCAGGCTTCCGAGCGAAACATAGCACGGAAACAGCTATGGCACACATAATTGATGACGCCCTCCAAATCCTTGATTGCAATGAGTCTTGCCTCCTCATCCTTCTTGACCTCTCTTCAGCATTTGACACGGTCAAACATGAGAACCTGCTGGAGCTGCTAAGCACTAGAATGGGTCTACAGGGAACTGTTCTCAAATGGTTTTCGTCCTTCCTTCATAACCGGTCTCAGAAGTTCAAGATCGACAATATGCTATCTACACCTGTGCCTGCAGATCTAGGTGTTCCACCAGGATCCTCCCTCTCCCCCACACTGTTCAACCTCGTCATGGAACCCCTCGCCACCTTGCTCCAAGCTTCCAATGTCCAATTCCATATGTACGCCGACGACACACAACTTTACCTAAAGCTACAATCCCCAGAAGATATCAAACATCTGAATTCCACACTTATTAACACTCAATCTTGGCTGGCCGATAATCACCTCAAACTAAATGCTCTGAAAACTGAGTTCCTACTCATCTCACCCCCGGCGAAAATTTCCACCACCCAAACCTGGCTCAATAACCTAACAGCACTCAATGTCCAACCTACCATCGTGGATTCGGCGAAATCCCTAGGCATCACACTCGACGCCAAGCTCAACATGCAGCAGCACGTTAGCAAAGCCACAAAAGGAGCTAACTTCCAAATCAGCACACTGAGGAAAATTAAACCCTTCCTCCCTGCCGAAGACTTCCAAACTGCTGTACAAGCTTTAGTCATCCCTCGAATAGACTACGGAATTGTGGCCCTCAGCGGACTCCCGCTATCCACAACGGCACCCCTAAGACCCTCCCTGAACGCTGCCGCGAGACTCATTACTGGCTCAAGAAAACACTCGCATATATCCCCAGACTTAAAGTCTCTAAAATGGCTGCCTTTTGAAGCCAGAATACAGCTAAAATTTGCAGTTATGACACACGCGGCCGTGCACCACAATGCACCCAACTACCTCGCTCAAAAGTTGTCTATATCAGGAGGTTCGAGATCCAATAGAAGTACAAAAAATCTACTCCTGAAACCTCGTAGATTCCGGAAAGAGAAAACATACAAGCGCTCCTTCTCAGGAATGGCACCCAGGATCTGGAATGCGCTCCCTCCTGAAACCAGGCTCATCTCTTCCACTGCACTCTTCAAGAAAGAGGTGAAAACCATCCTTCTGGCCAAGATCTCCTGAACTCTATAGGTACTGGATCAGAGACTCTGCATCGCTTTGTATCACTGTTCACCTTGTCCTTTGGCACTATACTTCTACTTGATGGTGACACTACTACGCTACCCTGTTACTACCGACCAATATATGATACACTTTGGTTCACTGAATCACCCTCCCGATGCCCCCACTCAGTGTTCTCCCTAGCCTAAGAATTTGGTATAAGCCATCCACACATCCAAGGCTTACCTGAACACTTCTGTAGTGGGATTAATGACTTTTGCCGTCTTATATTACTTGTTTACCTGATTGTATATTGATATGTTTTCTGTACGTTATTATTATCCTACTATGTTAGTGACTATTATACTGCTCCCATTATCTCTGTTCTTTCCTGCTGCCCCTACCCCTGTCTCTGTGAAGCGCTCTGATATCTGTAAGGATCTTGTTCGCGCTATACAAAACTTTGAATAAATAAATAAGTAAAACTTAAGTGTATGTTCTACTTTTAAAATACATTGGACCCTGCCCTCTGGGCTGCCAAGGTCCTACCCTAGGATTGACTTCAATATATTAAAATGGAAGATTTGGGCCTGGTAAATGGTTTCTTTTACCAGCTCAACATGGCAGTTTAAAATTGCACACAGGTTGAGACATGTTTAAAGTACTACTTTAGTAGCATTTAGTTTACAGGCCCTGGGCACAGTTAGAACTACTTTAATATATGTATATCTGGAGCTTACAGAACTCAACCACAAAATAATATTGAGAATTGAATTGAAAATTGAGAGGAAAAATCTCTTCTCTTTGACTTTTTGTCAGGAAACATTTGGGTGTCAGTTATCAAGGTGACCATGTCAGGAGGAGACTACTTTTTCTAGACTCTTCTTTTGTCACTCTAAATCCTCCCTCCATTCCACTCTAATTGTCTAAGAATAGAACAAGAGTTTCAGAAATCTCTTAAAGCTCATGTACAAACGAAATTATCTGCTGCATAAGGCATGTGTCAATGTTTTATTACTGCTTTTTGTACCATTTCACTTTTCTTTCCGTTGCCATTATTTTATTAAATATGGATCCCTTCTTTAGGTGGCGCTTCTTTTACTAGTGGTGTTCCTGCCCACAGTGCAGAAAATCAGAGCTGCAATAGACATGGACATTGTCCTAATGATGGCAGGGTTTGGGATAAATTTGACACAAGATAGAGAAGAAGCAATCATCCTCATTAAGTATTACCTCTGGGCAGTGGAAGGTAAGTCCCATTAGACATCTTCATTTACTACTTCATGATAAACAATATGTGTTGTTGGCCTTATTATGCAGTCTTCTTTGGCCCTCAAAGGTAAATGATAATACACTGAACCAGGTTTTACTTCTATACACAACAAGGTTGGTATTAATATACTAAATTAATGTCTGGTCACTAAAAGGCACTTCTTCATATATCTATTGAAGGTTTAATCTCAGTACTAGAAGTCATATTTTCATATATATAATTGATGAATGGGTCTTGAGTCTGAAAGTCTGGCCTTCGTAGACCTAAAAAAAGGATTTTCAGTAAACTGGCAAGCAGGCCTACATATATCTTGTAAAGTAAATCATGTGGTCCTCGGAATGTATGCTTTTTAGAAATCCAATCAATTGTTACCCACAGACGGGGAACATCCTTTACAACGCAACTTTTACAACGCACTACCATTACGACGCAACTTTTACAACGCAAGTTATTACAACGCATTGCGCTGGGGGGGGGGCGCTCTAGGATAAGGATTAGTTTAATTACTATCCAACACCTTCCCTACTATCCACGGGGGCTGGAGTTGGAATAGTAAATTAAACTATTCACTATCCTGCGCCCCCCAACGCAAGTCGTTGTAAAGACTTGCATTGTAAAACCTGCGTCGTAATGGCATGCGTTGTAAAAGCATGCGTTGAAACGTCATACATCCCCCACAGACACTCGAAGGAAAGTCTTGATCATATGTACCCCTTTGGAGTTCTGGACTTTTTGGTTCTGTCCAGAGGTGTCAGGGAAAACACCCGAAGACCCCGGAGTTCAACCTGTCTCGGTGCACAAACAAACAGAAACACGGGCTTCTCGATGGTGGCGTCAAAGACCAAAGGTTTATTACTGCAGGGACACAGAAGTCACAGAAACTGCACACGGGCAGTGTCTAGGAGCCTGTTCAATTTGTACAAAGAGGGTTACTCCTTAAATACTAAATATTCTGCTCGGGGCAAATTCTTTACATGTTACCACAGTTCTAAACATTCGTGTCTTAAACAATAAATATTTGGCGTCGTACAGGCATCGTCAACAGTATCTGATGTCAAAACATTACGAATGAGGGGTTCCCACTATTCCATCATAATCCCATGTCAATTTCTCATTCAAGACCCGGACCGCCTCATCGTAAATTTCGTTACCTCCCCCTAATAAAGGCCCAGAAGGAAAGGAGCAGAGCCAGGTGCAAAAGATAGAAAGACAGGATAAGAGATGTTTGTGGGTCGTAAATGGGCACGGTTACCAGCTTCGGCCGCCTAATCATGATCAGGCTAACGGACACGAGAACCAGTATAGCAGGACTGGCCTCAGGCTGGGGAGGCAGTTCTTGCCGAGTCATGCTGCCACAGCATTGCTGGCCTAAGGTGCACGTGTCACTAGCAAGGTGAATCGCCGGTTAAAGCCTACGTGTCCTTAAATGAAAAGAGGTCATTGCGTGTCCATTGACTATGTGAGGGCAAGGAATACAAAATGGCTTCCGTGTACTAAGATGGATGCCACGGGTAGATCAGAAATGTGTTGCATAACAGGAGTGCTCTTGCTCGTAGCATAGCGAAAACACCAGGATATACTAAATGGATCATTTGCGGTTCACTGATACCAAAATCATGTGTTTACGACACTGATGAAAACACGGGTTAAAATCGTCACGGAACCTCAGACCCTCCTTTTGCCCTTACATAGGCAATTACTCAGTCTATGTCAGAGTCTAACTCTATGCTCATTAGGTCAGCAACATGTTGTTGCATCATCATCCTGTCTCGTGCCTTTTCTCCTAATGCAGGTGGTTTTCTGAAACAGGTTGCAGCACAGAGACTACACAAAGCGGGACCACATTGGATTATAAGGCAGCACGAGAACAGAAATACTAGGATGGCGCCAATGACCATCAGGACCTTCCATCCCCACGCTGATACCAGAGTCCAAAACCACTCCATGAAGGACCAGTTTCCCTTGTCTACGTGTATAGAGTCGGAAATCTTGTGTAGCTTAGAGATCGCTTCATAGACAGTCGGTGCATTATTGGGAATAAAAACACAGCAGCTCGATTGGATCATTCTGCATACCCCACCTCGATCTGCAAGTATTACGTCTAGAACCATTCGGTTCTGCAACGTCATGAGACGATCCGCCTGAAGCTCAGCTGTTAAGTTACTAAGGGCACCAGCCGTTTCTGTGATAGTAGATTCAACTACCCGTGTTAGTTGACGTAGATTTCTACTATTGGCCATAGGCCCCCAAAACGGAAGGAAACCTTTGAAGAAGTCTCCAGCTTCCTGACCAGCGGTATCTTCCTTGCTGAAGACACCTCTTGCTACTCTGGTCTTGTGATAATCTGAAGAAGCAGTGTATGTCGGAGGTAACAATCGAGCAATATAACAGGAACCTGAAAAGTCAGCAGGCAGCCATGTATATGCTCTGTCCTGACAGATGAAGTAGGTACCCCTAGCAGTCAGAAAGGCAGGGGAGGAGTTAGACGGAAATACGTAAGTCTCAACGCACTCACTCCTCCCTAGCTGAGCTCTCAGATTTCTCCCATTTCCTTGCAAACAGACCTGACCTCGGTGAGGCACGACCCAAACTGAAGTGGAGCTTTTACGCTTGCTTTCTCCCAAACTAAGGCGATACTCTGTAGAGTTCCAACTCAAATACACCCGTAATTCATCTCTAGGGTAAAATGGAGTATTATTGACGTCTTTAATCATGTCAATAATTCCCTGGACTAAAGCTTTGTTGGCTGAGTTGTATTTAGTGGACCGTGGTGGACGCGGAGGATAGGTCTCAAGGGCATATGAAAAAATGGTCTGAAAGGCCTGAAATGATCCATTGTAGCTAAAAGGCAAGACTAGATAGGGAATGCCTTTATCCATAGTGTGAGGTATCAAGCCACACACCCAGCAGTCTGTAGTATTAACTACCAGTTGGTGTTGATGCAAGAGCTGTACAAATGTATTGTTAATAAATTCTGAGCGTCGAGCTTGTTCGTGTTCAGGAAATGAGTGAAAAGAATGCATAGAAGAAACCGTGGAAGTAGTAGGATCAAGGGGAGGTACTGTAGTTACTGGCATAAAAATCAAATGCACACCAAAGATGATTCCACCCACCAACGTTATCAAAACAATTAAAAATGTAACTGCACATTGCATTAGAAAGCATTTGCTGTGAAGTATTCTGTACAGTCTATTTCTGCGAACATAAATTACATTCTTTCTTTGCAGCTCAGGAAGCTCCATCTTCTACGACCGTTCGCGACCACTGATGATGTGTACGTAGATGAAAATGCCTCTATCAGCCCTGGGAGTTCCCAGAACTAACAGAAAGATCGACCTTGTGTCTGACCCCCGCAGATTCAACTAGGCACACAGCCACGACCCTACGGCTACCCAGACGGCAAGGCAATTTTAAAACAAAAAGAAACAATACAAAGTATTAGCAAACTTCCTGGCTGGAGGCAATGTATAGAAAATTCAGATCTGAAAATAGGCAGTTTCCTGCTTTATTTGTCCATATTGCGAGGCCGCAGATTGTATCTCAGTTTTGCAGGAGCTGTCTGGTCTGGAAACAATGTATTTTCAGCCGACGTTGCAATGTTCACGTTTTCAGTTGGCAAATGTTCTTTTGGTGCAGATGGCAAATGTTCGTTGGGTGCGGATGACAAACGTTCAGGGTTCAAAAGAGCAATTTCAGGAGGAGAGTCAGAATTTGGTGAATCCGTGATCAGTTCTGCATCGCTGAAAGGTATGAACCTGGGGACTTGTTCTGTTTCAGAAGTACCGATTCCTTTCTTTACCCAGTTGTCGTAAGGAAGTGGCAGAGGCACACGTTTGACGTGTGTCGTATGGATCCAGTTCTTCCTTCCGGCCACACGAATAGCAGTTCTCGTTGCTAGTAAGACTTGAAAAGGGCCAATGAATCTGGGCTGAAGATTTTTCGTTCTTGCAAAATTTCTAATGACCACCTGGTCACCCGGTTTCAGCTGATGGCCTGGACTCTCCGGTGGCTTTGGCAATGCATCGAAAACCTGTTGGTGAATAAGACTCAATTTAGCAGTCAAGTCGAAAAGGTAATCAATTAACATTGGGTATTCCAGCTGCTTGAATTCTTTTGGTCTAGGTACCCCCCAAACATTTGCAGGACGGCCAAAAACTATTTCATATGGACTAAGCCCTACTCTAGAATGTACAGTTGCTCTTGTTGATAGCAAAGCCAAAGGCAATGCGTCTGGCCAGGACAAACCCGTGGATGCTTGTATCTTAGCAAGTTTCAGTTTAAGGGTGCCATTGTAACCCTCGACTAAACCCGCGGACTGGGGATGATTCGCACTATGAAACTTCTGTCTAATCCCTAGGCCGGCACACACACTCTGCATAACTTTCCCTCCGAACTCACTTCCGTTATCTGACCATACAAACCGTGGCATTCCGTATCTGGGGAAGTATTCTTTAAGAAGAATTTTGGCAGTGGATAAGGCAGTATTGTCCTTTAGCGGGTATGCTTCGATCCATCTGGAGAAAGCACAAACTACCACTAGGACGTACTTTAGGTTATTACAACGATCCATGTGAATGAAGTCTAGCTGGATCACTTCAAAGGGGCAGGAAGGAGGAGCGAAATGACCTGCAGGTGTGGGGATTCCCTTGCCAGGATTATGCATCAAGCATATCATACAATTTCTCACCACTCTCTCTGCACACTTACTAATCCCATCATTCTTCCAGACCGGAGCCAACATCTTACAAATCCCTTTTGAACTGATGTGCGCTGTTCCATGTGCCATCGTTACTACTGCAAGCACATACGCATCAGGCAACATCCAACGCTGTTGTTCCGACAAGTCAATCCAACACCCACTCAAGTCCATTTTACCCGTGCTCTCTTTCCATGCAAGTTTTTCCTCCTCAGTCGCCTCTTTCTGAATTTCTTTCACGCTTTCCACTGTGTCTTCACACATTCCAGACTCAGAAATCCATCTTGCAGACGTTGAAACATACATTCTACTCATCATATTTCTAGCTGTCTGTTTTGCAGTCTCATCAGCAAAAGCATTCCCACGACCAACATCATCCGTGATTGCTTTATGAGCACTGCATTTCACAATCGCAACTCCAGTCGGCAAGGTTAGAGATTCCAACAAGTCATTAACTAGCTGACCATGTTGAATCTTAGTCCCATGGGACGTAATGAAACCTCTCTCTTTCCACAAACGGCCAAAACTATGGGCCACGCCAAACGCGTACTGACTATCTGTGAACACATTCACTCTCTTTCCCTTAGCTAAAACGCACGCTCTTGTTAGCGCGATCAATTCTGCAGCCTGGGCAGAATTCTGACTCACTCTTGCAGTCTCCACAATCGTACTCAAAGTCGTTACTGCATAGGCAGCAGTCACGTCACCATTCTCCAATTTAAAGCAAGACCCATCAACATACAACGTGCCATCTGGATCTGATAACGGAGTGTCTTTTAAATCAATTCGTCCTTTTGTTTCTTCCTCAGTTTTGAAACAACAGTCGTGTGGTTCGGAATCACTCGACTCTTGACTAGTCGGCAACAATGTTGCTGGATTCAATACATTGCATCTTTTGATCTGAATATGACTAGCTAACAGTGTCAGTTCATAACCTGATAATCTAGCACTGGTAAGGTGCTGCGTCTTGGTTCGGTTCATGAGTGTATCCACAGCATGAGGAACCATAACCACTAGCATGTTGTTCATTACTAAACCAGCAGATTGTCGAATGGAAGCTGCAGCTGCGGCTGTAGCTCTCAAGCAACTAGGCAATGCTCTGGCTACCGGATCTAACGTTGATGAAAAATACGCACAAGGGCGTTGTTTATCACCAAATTTCTGTGTCAAAACACTCAATGCACAACCTTCTCTCTCGTGGACATAGAGCGTGAATGGCTTACTGTAGTCGGGTGTACCCAATACAGGTGCTGAACACAGTGCATTTCGCAATTCAGAAAAACTCTGCTGACATTCTGCAGACCATGGTACCGGACTCGGAACACCTTTCCCAGTCAAGGCTACCAATGGTTTTGCTAAAAGAGAAAAATTTGGGATCCATTGCCTACAATATGAGGTAATACCTAAAAAGGCACGTACTTCTCTCTGCGTGCTAGGAACATTCATCTGTGTAATTGCTTTTATTCTCTCTGGGGTCAACTTCCTTCCCTCCTTTGACAAGAGATGACCTAGGTAGGTCACTTCTTGGCAGCAGTATTGCATTTTTGAAGGTGACACCTTGTGATTCAAATCTGACAAGTGATGCAATAAAGAAATTGTAGCTGTTTTGCAAGTTTCCTTGTCATCGGCAGCCACTAGAAGATCATCGACATATTGTATTAAAGCAGAACCAGGAGGAAGTACGAAGGAATCTAACTGGCTTTTTAATGTTTGACTGTAAATGGATGGGCTTTCACAATAGCCTTGTGGAGCGCGTTTAAACCTGAAGCTTCGTCCTCCTAGAGAGAAACCGAAGATATCTCTGCTTTCTTCAGCTATCGGAATGCTGAAAAAGGCATTTTTCAAGTCGACAACCGAAAACCATGCTGCTGTAGCAGGAATCAACGTTAACAATGCAGTAATGTCTGGAACCACAGGAAACTGTGGAATCACAATTTTATTAACCTCTCTAAGATCAATTACAAACCTATATACTGGAGGTTTTGTTGCGTCAGTTCTTTTCAAAATAGGCAGTACAGGACTATTTATTTATTTTATTATTTATTAATTAATCTTATAGAGCGCGACAGCTACCCATAAGGGTTTCCCGGCGCTGATTGACAGTAAGCACATAGTAGATCCTGAGGAGAAGAATTATTAGGCAAATAGCCAGGTCTTTAAGGCTCTTCGAAAACGGAGATGGCACTGCTCCGTTCGTAAGTCCATAGGAAGAGAGTTCCACAATTTGGGTCCCAGTACAGCAAAGGAATGGCCTCCCATTCTAGAAAGTCTAAATCTAGGCACACAGAACAAATGTTGGGAAGAAGAACGGAGTGAGCGGATGGGTAAATAAGGCTTGACGAGTGCTCTAAGGTAGGTAGGAGCAACATCAGTTTTAATCTTATGCATAAAGCATAGTGCCTTAAATTTTACACGATTTTCTATGTTAAGCCAATGAAGTTGCTTAATTCGTTTCGTGATAGGATCATATTTCCGACATCCACACAGGAGTCGAGCAGCAGCATTCTGGACCAATTGGAGACGACGCAAGACCGCCTTGGTAACCCCCAGATAGAGCACATTACTGTAGTCCAATCTAGAGGTCACCAAGGCCGTCACAACAGATCTCCGCGTGTCAGATGGCAGAATCCAGAAGATCTTTCTCAGCCATCTAAGAATAGTAAAACAGGTGGCTGAGACTTTATTCACTTGGTCATTCATCGACAGATCTCTGTCAATGAGAACCCCGAGGTTCCTAGCACGTTCAGAAGGAATAGGTAGAACGCCCATGGTTGATGGCCAGTGTCTCGGACTCCAAAGGTCAGGCTTGTTACCAAAGACAAGCACCTCCGTCTTTTCACTGTTAAGTTTTAAAAAATTACGGCTCATCCAGCGGGAAATGTCGCTGAGACCGGATTGCAGAGAAGAAGGTGAAGAAGGATCTGCTTGAGATAAAGAAAAAACAATCTGAGAATCATCAGCATAAGTGAAAAGATTGAGACCAGAAAGCTGTGCAACATGGGCTAACGGAACAACATACAGATTAAAGAGGAGAGGGCTAAGAATAGAACCCTGGGGGACACCGTGAGGGGAATAGTGGGTGTTCGAAGTGGAAGTATTTGAAAAGATTTGAAAAGTCCTATCGGAAAGAAAGGACGAAAACCAGAGTAAGGCTTTGTCGCAAATGCCAAAAGAGGCAAGGCTATCGAGGAGGATATTGTGGGAGACAGTATCGAAAGCTGCACTGAGATCAAGCAGAATCAGTGCAGCTGTTTGACCCTGATCCAATAATTGGCGAATGTTCTCAGTAACGCCTAATAGGGTGGTTTCTGTGGAGAATCCTTGGCGAAAGCCAGATTGAGATGAGTGAAGAAGATTGTTAGAAGTGACAAAACGTGAGAGATGTAGATGAATGTGTTTTTCCAAAACTTTTGAAAAAGCTGGCAACAATGAAATAGGCCGGAAATTGGCAGCGACATTAGGATCTGCAGTAGGTTTCTTGAGGAGCGGAGTAACCATTGCATGTTTCCAGCAATGGGGGACCGTGGCAGAAGCAAGGGAAGCATTGAGCAAAGAGCAGATCACTTCAAGTTGGGGGGATTCAAGCTGGCGTAGAACCGAAATAGGTACGGGATCCATGGGTGAGCCAGATTTGATGTTGTTTAGAATTTCTAAGAGAGTAGCAGGTACAAGATCAGGCCAGGTCTGCAAAGAAGCCAGGGGGGGAACCGTGCTAACAGGGGATGGCCCAGGGTAGTCAATAGATTCCTCAAGAGATTTAATATCTCTATATATTATGTCAATTTTAGATGTAAAATACTGAGCAAGTTCGTCGCACTTCTTACTCGAAAGAGGAGGGGGTATGGCGACTGTCTGAGAGCCAGCAAGGTCTTTTACCACTTTAAACAAGACATTCGATTTGTTCATGGCTTCTGTAATCAAATTTGTGGCATAGGTGGCTCTGGTGTGAGCACAGGCCTTGTGGTATAATTTCAATTCGGCTTTATACGTAAGCCCAGCAGCAATAGAGTAATCCTTCCTCCAAGCCCGTTCAAGTCTCTTACATTGGGCTTTATGAAGGCGAAGAATTTCATTAAACCATGGGGCAGGAGAATTATGGACAACATTTTTCTTGTCTGTGAGAGGGAGACAAATATTTATAGCATCTGACAGCCAAGAATTCACTGAATTAGCAGCTAGGTTCATGTTATCTAAATTGAGTTGATATTTAGGCAAAAGATCAAGCAGTTTTACGTTGAGCGCTGTAATATCCAAATTCTTCCAGATTCTCCTTTTGAGATTGAAAAAGGAATTGGATGTGACCTGAGTCTTTTTGGAAGCTACCGTGAATTTAACTAGATAATGATCTGACCAAGGGACAGGTAAGGCAGGAAAACTTGTAATAAAAGAGGAGTTTGAGAAAACAGGATCTAAAAGATGACCGTCCCTGTGGGTGGGGCCCATGTTATGTAGAGTTAAATTCATAGCAGCAAGATCAGTAATGCAGCTATCAGCAGCCTTATCGTTGGGGTTGTCCAAATGCAAGTTTAAATCCCCAATGACAAAAAAGTTACTGGACGATACAAGCACAGAAGCCATATAATCCAGGAATTGAGTGTACCAGGAATTAGTAGTGCCAGGGGGACAATACATTAAAAGTCCAGTAATAGTAAAGTTAGGGTTTAAAGTGAGCTTGAAGTGGAGAGCCTCACATTTGTTCAAAGTAATGGGATCAGCATGGCATAGGTATTTTTTATTAAAAATTATTGCCACACCGCCACCTGTCCTTACAGGTCGGTCGCAGCGGACAATAGCATAGTCACTGGGCAATGCTTCGGCGATATCAGGGCCAGAATTATCGTTGAGCCAAGACTCAGTGATGAATAGTGCATCAGGCGCCTCATCAGTAAGCAAATCAAAAAGATTGCGTTTATGTTTGGGTAGAGAGCGACAGTTGAGGCTGATGAATGTAAAACCAGGAGGAAAGGGATTGGTAACTAAATGTTGCTGACTTTTGCATAAGTCAGGAGTATTCAATAGGAAAGGACAATCAAGGCAATGCAGAGGAAAATTACCAAGCAAATCAAAGGAGTGCGTTATATGCGTATTGACAGATCTTAAGTCAAGTAATTGTTTTCTAGAGTATGGGCGCAAAGCTGATGGAAAGGGACCAGGGGTTATGGCCCCGGGGCCCGGTTGGGCGCGGACGGGCGCAGACGGGCACGCCTTTGGCGCGCCTTCGGCGCGCCATCGGCGCGCCCGCTGCGCCCGCCCGCTGCGCGGACGGGAAATGATGCACATTTATACAGTAGGAGGGTGGGAGGGTCTGAAAGCCTAGACCGCGATCCCTGCACCTCCCTAAGATGGCGGCTGACCCCGGTTCGAGCCGCCACAGCGTTCAATCTGCTGTGCGGTCCGAGGAGGGAGCAAAAAACAGTGTGACCAGTGTCACAATAAAGTAAGTGCAAATAGGCAAGTTTTAAAAGTTTTAAAAGTTTAAAAAGCAAAGAACAGTAGAAAAAGTAAAATCACACTTTCACACGCTATTAGAATGTGCAATAATGATGCTTCCCGGCTTTTCGCCTCAGGAAGAATAAACGCGCTGGTATCAATCACCAGTCAGTGCAGGTAGGGCGTTTAAGTACCCCGGGAGGGCGGGAGGGTCTGAAAGCCTAGACCGCGATCCCTGCACCTCCCTAAGATGGCGGCTGACCCCGGTTCGAGCCGCCACAGCGTTCAATCTGCTGTGCGGTCCGAGGAGGGAGCAAAAAACAGTGTGACCAGTGTCACAATAAAGTAAGTGCAAATAGGCAAGTTTTAAAAGTTTTAAAAGTTTAAAAAGCAAAGAACAGTAGAAAAAGTAAAATCACACTTTCACACGCTATTAGAATGTGCAATAATGATGCTTCCCGGCTTTTCGCCTCAGGAAGAATAAACGCGCTGGTATCAATCCTATTACAGACATTACCTCTAGTTTCTTCTATTACGTCTTTTTCAATCAGATCTTGCACTATCAGTAGGAGCGCACGCTCACCTTCACTAGAGATTCTGTATTGTGGAATTCGTGGAAGTTTGACATTTGCTTTCAAAGTTACTATATAGGGTGGAATTTCCAATAGACCTACATCATTAGGACCAGTCGCCCAAAGAGTATCGGGGAGTGAACGCAGCTCTGGTGGGAGCGCATCCATCGACAAGTACATCGGAGAGATTATTCTTTTACCCAACGTAAGCTGTACTCCTGCTGGAGAACAGTACAATGTCGCGTACAGGCGTTTTAACAAGTCTAAACCAAGCAGATTTTCGTTACAACCTGTCGTCAAAATCAGGGGTGCTTTCAATTGACAGGGTCCAACAGAAATAGACAAAGGACCAGAAACAGGGTTATGAACAGGGGCGCCCGAAAAACCTACTGAAACGTTTGTTGAGCCAGACAAAGGTGCGCCAGGGAGTTTCGCATGTATGATAGAACTTTTTGCTGCACCAGTATCCAACAGAAACGGTTCGACTATACCTGATGTTGCTACTGCGACATAAGGCCCACTCTGATCTACTGGAACTGATACTACTCCCTCTCTTTGTCCATGGCTGTCCTAGTACTCACTTTGCTGAACTTCCTCACTAGCTTCATAATAGTCTTCAACATGATACTGTGGAGACCTATTCTGTTGGGCAGATTGTCCATTTCGCTGGTCGAAATAATTAGAAGGGCGATCACTCGTCTGCGGAGGCATAGCACCTCGTCCTCGACCTCTAGAGTTTTGCATAGAACTACCACGACCTCTCTGAGCAGCCGCAGTATTATTTTGCGTTCGAACTGGACACTCACTTTTGTAATGACCTTCCATTTTGCAATAAGCACATTGATTCCATTGGTATTGTGGCCTTTGAAAATTATAATCCGTTCTTTGATATGACCCTTGCTGCATGTTAGTCTGATTCGTGCGAGGCGGATATGCTTGCTGTAAAAGTCCTTTAGTTTTTAAATCTTTCGTCTTTTTATCTGTTTTTTCTTTTTCCTCTTTATCCCTATTTTCATAGTACTGGGCAGTCGCAAGTATTTGCGCAGTCGTAGAGACAGCCCACGCACTTTCAGAATTCTTTAATTTACCACTAAGTTCTGGCAACAGATTGTGCACAAATTTATCAACAAATAATCTCTGGCCTCCTTCTGTGCTCATATCCTGACCACTATGATCCACGAAAGTTTCCTCGAATCTTGTGAAAAAGTCGGAGACGCTTTCGTCTTTCTTCTGTTTGCACGCGGACAATTTGTCCCAGTTAACGCGCAATGCTGGCATCAAGGTTTTCATTAAATCGATTATTCTACCAGGTAAATTAGCAATTAAGGGTTCAGGTTTAGAACCACCTATTTGTTGACCATCCGCTGCAATTATAGCTGCCCAATCACCACCTAGGGCAACTGGATGATTCTCTTTACGAATTTTAGCCCAAATTGGTTGTGGTACTACATTACCAAATAGCAGATCTATGTCAGCAAGATTCAATACACAAGCGTCAACTGTTTGAGCCAACTCTTTGTAGTACCCTGCAGGATTTTTACGTGGATCTGGCAAGGCCTGTTTCACTGCTAATACTTCAGCTCGCTTCCATGGAATATGTATCCATACTCTCTGGAATTGTGCCGGAGCGGCTGCAATACCAAGCGGTGCATTAGCTTGCACAGCTTCACGCCAAATTGGTGGAACCTCTCTCATTGGATATTGACGATTTTGTTTCGTACTACGTTTCTCTAACTCTCTTGGTGAACGAAGGGATGGGTCATTCCTATAACTTAAAATTAGTTCCATCGCTTCTTTTATATTTTGACCAACTATCATACCTGCAGCAAACTCTTTCTGAACATTAATTAATTCTCCTAGATTTGATTCAGGGTCATCCTCTTCCAATTCCTCACGTAGAAGGAAACACATTTCATCGAACACATATCGTTGTGTCGGTTCATTCCATTGCATAAATGTATCTAATACATCTTGTACATTATATCTTCCAACTTTTGAAACCCATCTAAGAGCAGTGGAATCTAATATTCCTCTTTCTTCAGTACTGGGAAGCTGACTACGTCTCTGCACAGAGTCAGAGGTAGGAGTCTTAATCAGAGTTTTATAGAAGGGAGATAGAATATTAGAGACAGAATCAGTGATTCTCCGACGAACAGAAAGTGGAGTCATAATGTTAGCAGAAGCAGTAAATAGAGTAGCAGTTGGAACAGATAGATCAGGAACAGTAGGAGTAGCAGGCAAAATAGCTTGTGAACTAGCAGGTGTGAGCGACACAGGCATAGGCAAAGAAGCCGGCAACCCTGGAAGAGGGGCTGTCAAAGGAACATGAATATTGACCACAGGAGGTACAGGAACTTGATTCAGGGGAGCGGGAACAGGGACACCAGGTTGTCCAGCAACCGGTAATTGAACATTCGGTATAGGTGGAGCCGTAGCACCCTGTGCATACGGTGGGGGTGATCGTAACAAGTAAGACAACAGGGGATCCTTTTCAGGGTCCTCTACTATCTTAGCTGTACTCGATGGCAAAGCAGGATAGCACTTGTCTATCGCTAAATTACGTTCTCTATTGGCCACCTCCATTGCCTTCTCAGACTCGTTGAGTTGCAGCTGCTTAGCAGACTGTTCTAAAGTCAACTCTTGCTCTTTCTGTTCTTTCTTCAACTTTTTAATTTCTCTCTGTTTAGATTATTTTCGCCAATAACGGAAAGAATCAAACATTGCCGGCCGGGCTTTCTTCTTAAACAACCTTCTTTCTAGATTATCGAGAACTTCAGGTTCAAAACTACCATGTAGTGGCCAACTAAGGACACCATCTTTCTCTGTATAGTGGATCCATACCTCGTTATAAGAGATAGGGCCCACACCAAACTTGCAATATAGATCATAAAGGGGAGTTCCAATCGGAGGAACCAAACACGAGTCCTCCAACTGGGAATCACTGTTGCAACTAAAACAAGACAACATACAATTTTTCCGACTTACCATTTTATAATCCGGAACACAAAACAAACAAGACACAAACAGAAAAGATGCGCACTCGAACCAAGAACTTAGGCCTACCAGAACTGACAAATGTATCGATACCTGAACTGAACAGAATGATTATCGTAACCAGAATAACCAGTGATAATCTTACAGAACTGAACTGAACTGAGAACTAAAAGGATTATCCAAACAGGAGCAACCCTCACAAAATACTTAACTGAGGCACTGAAGACGTCACCAAGGAGAAACCCGTCACGTCTCGCCGTACTAAGGACTGCACCTCGGGTCCAAGACAGGGCGACGGTCAAGGCAACGGACCACTGCAGCCGTCTGAACGGGAACCCTCGTGGAAGAGAACGTCGGGCCACTTTTGCGATATGCCGGGATCGATGAAGTGGGCCGCCTCCCTCTGAAATCTTCACACGAAGCTCCTCGAACTCTTCAGGCTTTTGGACCGGTACCGAATGACGTCGCCCCACGTTGGGCGCCAATTGGAGTTCTGGACTTTTTGGTTCTGTCCAGAGGTGTCAGGGAAAACACCCGAAGACCCCGGAGTTCAACCTGTCTCGGTGCACAAACAAACAGAAACACGGGCTTCTCGATGGTGGCGTCAAAGACCAAAGGTTTATTACTGCAGGGACACAGAAGTCACAGAAACTGCACACGGGCAGTGTCTAGGAGCCTGTTCAATTTGTACAAAGAGGGTTACTCCTTAAATACTAAATATTCTGCTCGGGGCAAATTCTTTACATGTTACCACAGTTCTAAACATTCGTGTCTTAAACAATAAATATTTGGCGTCGTACAGGAATCGTCAACAGTATCTGATGTCAAAACATTACGAATGAGGGGTTCCCACTATTCCATCATAATCCCATGTCAATTTCTCATTCAAGACCCGGACCGCCTCATCGTAAATTTCGTTACCTCCCCCTAATAAAGGCCCAGAAGGAAAGGAGCAGAGCCAGGTGCAGAAGATAGAAAGACAGGATAAGAGATGTTTGTGGGTCGTAAATGGGCACGGTTACCAGCTTCGGCCGCCTAATCATGATCAGGCTAACGGACACGAGAACCAGTATAGCAGGACTGGCCTCAGGCTGGGGAGGCAGTTCTTGCCGAGTCATGCTGCCACAGCATTGCTGGCCTAAGGTGCACGTGTCAGTAGCAAGGTGAATCGCCGGTTAAAGCCTACGTGTCCTTAAATGAAAAGAGGTCATTGCGTGTCCATTGACTATGTGAGGGCAAGGAATACAAAATGGCTTCCGTGTTCTAAGATGGATGCCACGGGTAGATCAGAAATGTGTTGCATAACAGGAGTGCTCTTGCTCGTAGCATAGCGAAAACACCAGGATATACTAAATGGATCATTTGCGGTTCACTGATACCAAAATCATGTGTTTACGACACTGATGAAAACACGGGTTAAAATCGTCACGGAACCTCACCTTCCTCACACTTTAAATCAATCCTTGATAAACCCAATCAACTTTTTGATAGACCTCATCAGGAGTTACTTGGCACCCTTTTGGTTGCCAAGCATCTCTAATAGGGACAGAACCTAAGCAAGTTTTAACTATAAAAAAATCAAGCAAATATTCTAGATACTGAGTCCCCTCCTGGAAATATGATCATGTTTTACCAGCAGGATAAAACTTGTAGATATTACGTAATATTACTTTTAACATGGAAAGCTATGTCCTTTTAAATAAGATCAGGTATTACTTTTGGGACCCAGAAACTATTAGCTGACTCTGAATCTGTTTTTATAGAAAATGCATGTGCTTGATTCTTGAAGGACCAGTGTGTTATATAACCGGTTCATGATTAGCGGATTTTCTTAGTGTTATTAACAAAGTTTTATTTTGTAATCCACCTATGATATATGTGCAGTCGCTCATAAAATGATTCTATTTATTTGAATTTTTCTTTGAAAGAGTTGAAAAATGAATTTTGAAGGTTGTTGGGTGGCTGCCTAATAGTGAGACAATCAGATGGGTTTAAGGTCACAGATAACAGCAGCAGTTGATATGGAGAGATGTAATATAACACAATATGGTACAGCACAGTACCAGAAGACTCAAACAGTAAGGTAGGAGGAGAAACGTGGATGAATTTGACACATCAAACACTCTGCACAGGGACATGAGTCCAAGAGACGGGTATTGGCTGCATCCCTGTCCTCAAACACTCAAGGTGGTTACTTGGATGGTGTGTAAGCAGTGCTTTAAATGGGAAAAAATAAGTGCAGGTACTCATTAATATGAGCTAGAGGTGTGGCAAGTGGGCGGGGCTAGGGGCGGGGCTAAGAGCAACATATGATGATACATAGCCAGTGAGTCTACCATTCATGAGTATTGGTACTCTCCTCAGCAGTAGAGAAGTGCCGGTACTAACAGGGATAAAAATGTGCTGGTACACAGTACCTGTGAGTACCAGCCCATTTAAAACAATTCCACCGCCCTTTTCCCTACGACCAGGCTCTTCCTGGTTCCATGCCTTTACATATGCATGTCCTCTCCATTCGCCTCTCATCTTTACCCAGCCTCTAAGCTTATCTCTCTAGTTCTGCTCTTCTTCCTCCCACCTTTTTGCTTACTCTCGCCACAAGTCTTCAATTTCCTCACTGTTTTTTTCGCTACTTGTCTCCTGTTCTCCCCTCCATGCTGTACTCATCTCCTATGTTTGCCATCTGGCCAGTATTTTGTTCTGCTGTGTGTGTGTGTGTGGGTGTGTGTGTGTGTGTGTGTGTGTGTGTGTGCGTGCATGTGTGTGTCTGTGTGTCTGTGTGTGTGGGTGTGTGTGTGTGTGTGTGTGTGTGTGTGCATCTGTCTGGGTGTGTGTGCCTGTCCTTGTGTGTGTGTCTGTCTGTATGTGTGTCAGTGTGTGTGTGTCTTTCTGTATGTGTGTCAGCGTGTGTGTGTCTGTCTGTATGTGTGTCAGTGTGTGTGTGTGTGTCTAGGTGTGTGTATGGGTGTGTGTCTGTCTGTATGTGTGTCCGTGGGTGTGTGTCTGTCTGTATGTGTGTCCGTGTGTGTGTGTGTGTGTCTAGGTGTGTGTATGGGTGTGTGTGTGTGTGTCAGTGTGTGTGTGTCAGTGTGTGTGTGAGTCTAGGTGTGTGCGTGTCTAGGTGTGTGCATGTGTCTAAGTGAGTGTGTGTCTGGGTGTGCGTGTGTCTAAGTGTGCGTGTGTGTGTGTGTGTCTGTGTGCGTGTCTGTCCATCTGTGTGTATGGGTGTGTGTTTGTGTGTGTCTGTATGTGTGCCAGTGTGTGTCAGTGTATGTCTGTATGTGTGTCCGTGTGTGTGTGTGGGTGTCAGTGTGTGTGTGTCTTTATTTGTGTCAGTGTGTGTGTGCGTCTGTACGTGTGTCAGTGTGTGTGTGTGTGTCAGTGTGTCTGTCTGTCTGTATGTGTGTCAGTGTGTGTGTGTCTGTCTGTATGTGTGTCAGTGTGTGTGTGTCTGTCTGTATGTGTGTCAGTGTGTGTGTGTGTCTAGGTGTGTGTATGGGTGTGTGTCTGTATGTGTGTCAGTGTGTGTGTGTGTGTCTGTCTGTATGTGTGTCAGTGTGTGTGTGTGTGTGTATGCGTGTGTGTGTGTGTGTGTCAGTGTGTGTATGTCAGTGTGTGTGTGAGTCTAGGTGTGTGCGGGTCTAGGTGTGTGCATGTCTAGGTGTGTGCATGTCTAGGTGTGTGCATGTCTAGGTGTGTGTGTCTAGGTGAGCATGTGTCTAGGTGAGTGTGTGTCTGGGTGTGCGTGTGTCTGGGTGTGCGTGTGTGTGTGTGTATGGGTGTGTGTTTGTGTGTGTCTGTATGTGTGCCAGTGTGTGTCAGTGTATGTGTCAGTGTATGTCTGTATGTGTGTCAGTGTGTGTGTGTGGATGTCAGTGTGTGTGTGTCTTTATTTGTGTCAGTGTGTGTGTGCGTCTGTACGTGTGTCAGTGTAAGTGTGTCAGTGTGTGTGTGTGTGTGGGTGTCAGTGTGTGTGGGTGTCAGTGTGTGTGGGTGTCAGTGTGTGTGGGTGTCAGTGTGTGTGGGTGTCTGTATGTGTGTGTGTGTGTGTGTCAGTGTGTGGGTGTGTGAATTATAAGAAATGTACGAGAGTTATGACTTTACAGAAATGTGTGTTTAAAAAAATACAATTTCTAAGACGATTCATGAATACAGAACTCAACAAATAACTGGTATTTTTATCAGAAAATAAGTGTCAATCCTAACTTCACCTGGCACCTAACTTCTTTACATTCATCCCACCCCTTTCCTGATATGTTCACCTCATCTTTATCCCCAAGCAAAGCCATTGCCAGTTGTCATGTAACTCATTCCTAGAGTGCTGCAGCATTCCCGGCTATTCATTGCCCTATGGGCGGGGCTACTTTCACACCCATAGAGCCAGTACTCAGGTCAGTCACTGGTATCTTGTAAATACAGTGATTAGTGTTGGAGGGGCTCACAAAGAGGAGCAGCTACTCAGTACTTAATTTGTAAAAAAAATAAGTGCCAGGGCTCAAAGTTTTATTTCAGAACCTCATTACTAGCGCTGTTGACATTTGTTTCATCTACCACCAGACACTCTCTCCCTCTTTATCTCCGTTTTGCAGGTACTTTTCACTCTTACTTTTTCCTGCTGTCTCTATTTTCCAGTTGTTGCCTTCTTGCATCTTTACCGATTTTTACCTTTCTCTCCCGTGCCTTCTGGTCCCTAAAAATAAGTGCTGCTGGCCACCACCTGCAATCACAAACTCAAATAATACTCTGGAAATAGTATTCGTGATGGCAGTGTTGGCCTAGACTTTGGCTCTCCGTGCCTTACTTGATATTTTAAAGTAAGCAGCCCTCGATCATGAGAAAGCATGCACATATTTGTTACCGCAGCTAAGTTGACATTATTAGTTATTGAAAGGCTTCTCCCTTTCCGCGTAACCGAGCATGTTCACCGAGGCCCAGTCTAGGAGGAGGCAGAAAGAGGCATTCACTGGCAGATTCATAGTGAAGTCGATCGTAGCAGTCCCATCCAGCTCAGCTCCGGCAACAATGAGCCCAAGAGGCTGCCCCAGGAAGAGAGATGCATGCAATGTCAGGTCACCACTGCACATGACAGGTTGAGGGAAACGAGAGGTCCAAAGTGAAGGTATTATTCCTATTTGGGGAAATAAGAAGGCACAGTGACATGTATTCGTCCACCTACCCTCACCCAGCACTCATGACACAGGCTGTGTCTAAGGGATGCGAAGAACTGTGGGCTCCGCCCTACTGCTGGCTCAGCTGGGGAGCCACCATCGTAGTGAAATATTGTATTAGTAGAAGAAGCTGAGCACACAGGCTAGCGTAATGTACGCATATTTGTATTTGACGTCACGTTCCTTCATCGTCCTCCTAGGACTGCGTTTCCAAGCTTGACTCACCCCAGCAGAGTAGCCAGCCCCTACCAATACGTATCTAATTAGAGGCTCATGCAGGGTGCCGGCCTTATGAAGAAGCGGGTAAAAGTAAAAGCAGCTCGAAGATGATTTGAGAAAAATACAGCAGCCCTGCTGCGTGCATTCTTCTTTGAAAAAGTATCTGCACCACAGCTGTCCGCGTAAAAGATAGCTACAGTGCCGACCCTGAAAATATGTAAAAATATGTGCCGGTGCTAAGCACCGGCACAAATTAAGCACTGCATGTCCTGAATAAAAAGATGCAAAGCAAACCGGCTTTGGCGAAGGCAGAGGATTTTGTTGGGCTGCCACTCGCTTTAGTACAGTCAGTGCCATCAATATTTTAAATACAACTGGATTACTGACTGTCTTTCTTAACCTATTTACACCCCTGATTGAGAGGGGCGGGGGTGAGGCTAAAGCACTTGCAGCTGAATGGTCATTGCGTCTGTGATCAACAGGGAAGGGTCTGTCTAGACCCTGTCCTATTAATCACAGCGTGACGCAAAGCAAGCCCTCTTAGACCCCTGCGGTCTCAGGCCATTTACATGGGAGCTGCTGGAATCTCCAGCAGGGAAAGGCTTGGCACACTTACAGAGCGCATCTACCCTGTGCAATAGGAGAGACAAAACCGGAGCCTGCAGTCCCGTTTATTAGGGTACCGGTACTCTATCTGGGCTAATGAGAAGTGCCGGTACTGAGGGCCTGAAAATTCAGAAGTGCCGGTACTCAGTACCGGTGAGTACCGGCCCATTTAAAGCACTGTGTGTAAGTATATTTTAATATTAATAAGCAAAGTGGCTTTGGAAAGGAGCTGTTTTATTATGGCTGTACCTCTGAACAGGGTACATAATTTTGCCTTACAAATAATAAATGCTTATTCATACTTCGTTGACACTGGACTTTCTCCTCAAAGCTATACATTTAGGGATAATTTCCTTCCTTAGGTGAGGGCAACTTTAATCACATATTGTACTTGAAACTGGTTTGAATGGCTGAAACACAGGAAACTGACAGCCTGGTCATCAGAGGATACTGCTCACTTTTATATATTGGGTAATATTTGGTGAACACAGAATGGAAGTAAGAAGGAGTTCTTGTTTTACTTGGCTGTCTGTGATTTGAAATGCTCCTATTTGGGACTCAAACTCTGTAACTTCAGTGAGGAAGAATACCTCAAGATGACGCTGTCAGTCTTTTTCCCAGATTCTTAAGTTGCGGGACTGGGACGGTCCAGCAGTATCAAACATGTAGCTGCATGGGTTTTCTAATTGCCAGTAGTCACCAGGATGCTTGATACTGGTCT
This sequence comes from Lissotriton helveticus, assembly GCF_964261635.1. Classification (NCBI taxonomy): domain Eukaryota; kingdom Metazoa; phylum Chordata; class Amphibia; order Caudata; family Salamandridae; genus Lissotriton; species Lissotriton helveticus. Next base: position 211,858,354 of record NC_136062.1, on the reverse strand, counting down.
GTGAAGACAAGCTGAAGCATCAAAGTCTCTCCAGGGTACCTTGGCCAAGTAGTCCATAGCAAGGAGGTCAGAAAAATATATAAATATCTGGTCAGAATATTACTTACAAAGAAAAACACATTACTGAGCCCTTTTAAACGATACTAGAGTTGAAAAATATTAAGCGATAGATATTGCAGAAAAGAATTACGGTGTACATAAGACACAGGTAAGTCAATATGCGTACCTAGGCCAACTCTCTGAGGCTTCCAGAACTATGTGCTGCTCAATGAATTATTTTGATCCTTTGAGAAATGCAATTGATTTGTACTGCAGGAAGATCAGGCTGCCTTTATATTAGGGTTAGTTATGTTCTGGACTTTAGGATTGATAGGCCTGAAGGGACTAACCAAATGAGGTATGGGTTTAGAGGGTGGTGTGTTAGAGTATTAGAAAGGGTGTAGGACGTTAAGACTGTCTGTAACCCAAGAGCACACATCAAAAAATGGCATACAGTTCAAGTATGTATGGGCCATATCCACATACTATATCTTCTAGTTAAAGTACACAATCCAGGGCAAACCAACTGTTTAATGCCTAGAACTCTGCACAACATGGCAAGACTATAGTAACCCCAAGTGAAGCTCGGAGCACAGGCTTAATGAAAGGCTCTTAGACAGTAGGGATGTATGCACCTGTCAAGCTGGAAAAGAGAGTCAGGGTGCCAGGGCAGGAGAAAGAGAAGTAACCTACAGTTAATGAAGGTGCCTCAGTGGCCTATGGATCCAGGTCACCACTGCTGACGGTGAGCTACATGTACATTACCATTGATGCAATGGTTCTTTGTTGTCCAGGGGGACTTCAGGTGGGTGTTGGTAGTTCTTCTGATCTCCTTGCACTTCCTGTCCGTAGGAATCCCTTCCAGGCAGCACACTGGCAGAAAGCAGAAGGGCCTAGGACAGACCTTTATGCTTAGCCAAGCTCACAGGGTTTTTTCTATAGGTCTTCAAAATTGCGTGAATGATTTCCCAGGTTAGTTTCTTTGTTACTGGCAGTTGGGTAATATCCCACTGCCAGTCATGTTGAAAAGGTGTAAAGGATTTGGCGCCATTCAACGAAGTAGCTTCACTGTTTTAGACTTTTTCATGTGCCTGGAGTCTCAGACCAGACCGCTGGAGGATGGGGAGTATTCTGTTGCTGTGCAAAGTTTAGTGTTCTCTGCTTCTTGCTTATTCTGCATACAATCGAAATGATATGCACAGGTCCCTCATACTGTCAGGCGCTTGCCAAATATGTGAAAATGGAAACAGAAATTCAGTATAGCGGGTTGACAATGCATAGAGTACACAACCTTTCTGAAGGGCAGCAAAGGATGGGTAAAGAAGCATACATCTGACCCACAGACTAGGCCTTGGAGAAAAGAATAATGTATCCTTTGAATGAGTTGACTCCTCATCACCAATCTCTACAGGCCACTGGCAAAAAGGTTATACATTTCAAATGCAATGTAAACGTGCATATTGCTTGTGAGTGGACCTGACAGACAGGTTAAGGCCGGGTGCATATAGAAAACCAAAGAAGGTGTGCGGGAATGCCAGCTTCAGGCTGATCCAATAGTCTTAGTTACACATGGTTCATCTGACCTGGGGGATGGTACATAGCGCCGATGGAGCGTCCCCCCTCCCCCAAGCGCCTTGAGACCCTTCCGGGTGAGTAGCGCGCTATACAAGTGCTATGATTGATTGATTGATTGATGGGCATATATTGTAGGAGTGTGTCATGTACAATATTGATACATCCTTCATCTTACAAACACCACTGGGGGGCCTTACCACACAAGAATACTGGGCTAAAAGTCAAACTTTCCTTGGATGATGCAGATCTGCTCCCTGAGATTGCTATGTCATAGAAAAAGTATTAATATATGCAAATGCTTAAATCTAGCGTTAATGTTTCCTAAATAGTAGATTTCCATTCCATATGCTGCGACCATTGTCAGTCATTCGTTTTTTTGTGTATTTTGTGTTATTGGTAAAATGACCCAATAACAATATGTACATCTGAGTGTTAGGATGTGAACCTAGTAAATTGAAGGTTACAAGCCTAATTTAGAGGTTCAGAGCTGAAGCATTTTTAGTTTCCACCAAACACCCAATCAGACCCCTACATTTGGGTCTAGAAGAGAGACCCGAGGAAGTCACAGAAGGTCCATTCAGCCTTGCTGCATTGTTCCATCTACCATTAAATAAAATATGTGTGCTAAATGGCTGGCTTTATTTTACTAAACGTTTTAGTGAAGAAAGATCATCAACATTTGCAGTAATGCTGCTTTCATCTTTAATATCCATTTTTCCCTGCGTGCAAATCAAATGCTGCTGTCACGTTTTATAGATACTTTCCGTCCATAATCTCAACCAGTGAACAACTAATTCACAAGTGAACTTAATTCGTTTCTGTTGTTTTTCTTTACCTAAGTCCTCCTGGGAACATTTGTTAAAGTATACACCTATAAGTCATATGCAAACCTACAAATGAAAAGCGAAAGAAAAAAGATCAGGGGTGGGGGGGGCAGAAGTAACTGGCTCTAGTACACTTACAGTCAGTATATTTTACAACGACCTTTCAATATGTTGAGGGAATCATGAATTTATTCCGTGTTTTCAGAACATATGGCTGTATAAAGTCTACTAATTCTTTTGAATTTGGGTTCCTCAACGTTATTTTGTGTTTTTTTGGTGCTTGTTGTGTTTTCCTAAGTTGAACTCCTGTATTTTTAACTCTCCTGGTGCATTCTTGCCTGTTTTCTTCTGTTTCTCTATTCTGTTCTAAATGCTCTTTTCTGTATCTTCCAGTGTGTTATGTTTCAGCCTTGGTCTTATCTTGCGCACTGACTGTCTGCATGCTGGTGAGATCCCTGGTGCTGCACAGGTGAGATGGGTCCAGGGAACCAATAGGAAAGAAGGAAAAATGTGGTGGGATGCTAGGTGTTTATAGGATTGTTGTTATATAAAGTCAGTGAGGGCTGTAGTTCCTCCTGAAAGGATCACTGTGTTCAAAGACAATTTACCTCTTATCTTGTGTCAGTAAATAAGTATTAAAATGTGGTAGCAATCATACCCGTGTCCAGTGCTCAATCGTGGTACGGTTGCATGTCACTACAATGCATTCCTTTCCCACACATGCCTTTACCACGCAATGCCTTTACAATGCATTCTTTAACCACATCGGTGCTCATGACGAGCTCAGCTCGTCGTGAGGCACAGTGGCGCTTTGCTCATGATGAGCTGAGCTCGTCATGACCGTAGCGCCTCGCCACGTGGGGAAAATTCCCCTGCTGTGCTTGGCGTTCTAAGAAACGGGCGTGGTCATCACGCTTGTCATGAGCACAGCTGCGCGCCCTTCCCCTTTCCCCCAGCACAGCAGGGGAATTAGCCCCACGTGGAAGGGGTTGACACATGATGCCTTTACCACACAATTATCTCTGCAACGTATTGCCTGTCCGACACAAGTCTTTACCATGCATATGCCTTTACCATGCATGCCTTTACCACAAAATTGTAAGTATATTTCAGGTAGGTGAACCCCTTTATAAATATGACCCAACATTCCAAACAAAGTAGACATTCACTCAGGTCAACGTGATAAAGATTTAGTCCCAACAAGACGAGTTTCAGCCAAGGCAGTGGAATTGATCACATGTACGCATTGAGGTAATTAGATGGTGTATACACAGCAAAAACATGAAAATAAATTAAGAATTACAAAAGCAAAGTCCATTGCTGTTATAACATGGGCGCCATCAAAGAATTAGCAAAATGTCACAAAAACATGTGGAGAGGGTCCATAAAACATCATGAAAGGCATGATGGAAGGCACAAAGGATGAACAATTCTTATACTATGTTGCAAAGTTCGCCAGAACGAATCCTTATGTGGCCGAATGCCATGATGGCATCTGCAGCTGTACAAACGTACTGATAGTGCATGAAAAATGTGTGTTGCTGCTGTGCTGTTAGCGTGGTGGCTCTGAAATGAACATGCGCATGTACATTTTATATGCTATAATAAAGCAAATGTGTGTGTCAAAGCCGGCATATTAGGAACACAGAGCAAAGGTCCAGTGTGGAAATTAATTGTACATGCAGCATGGACATAATGCGAGTGGCACAGCAAGTGTCCACAGGCCCTGCCAGCGGGATTGTCACTGTGTATATACTAAAACACACAAGATGATGGATGGAATTTTGCGCAATGGGAAAACATTCACCCCCAGTCACAGATCTGGGTTTAATCCATCGTTATTTTGCTCAAGCCACCCCAGTTCCGACATGGCCATATGCAAATCAGTGTTGACCCTGTGCCTCAAGGGAACAGTCCAGCCCGAACTGCCAAGCCATGTCTTTCCTGGACCGGAATCAAGCATCCTAGGACCGGTTTCTGGCTATCAGCGTTCTTCAGCCAGGATAGCTTGACTCCAGTGGCTTAGTGAGCACGGGACCCACGTCTGGGCATACCCTTCCCACATAGGGTGAACAGCAAAACACACAAGATGATGGATGGAATGTTGCGCAATGGCAAAACATTCACCCCCTGCTGCCGGGATTGTCACTGTGTATATACTGCCATCCAAGGAATCAAGTGCGCGTGCCAAAGAAAGCATGCATACTCCCAACACAGACCCGAGGCACAGCATAAGAAGTGAAGGGTCGAGCTATTAGTACAAAGTGCATTGTGGGATGATGAGTCCCCAGCAGGAGTGTCTGTAGCTAGGCACGGCATACTGCTCAGCCCTAAGTAAAAGGGTACTTTGGAAGGACTCTCCAGTTTCATATGTGCATGATTAAAATTATAAAGTGAGACCAAAAAACGTGACAAATAATAATCAAATTAGTATACAACTGTTTTGCTGCTTTGAGTTTGACTTAGAGAAGAAAGCAGGGTTGGACAGGCCGTAGCGGGCACCGGGCATTTCCCCAGTGGGCCGCCAGGGTGGGGGCTGGCTTTGGGCCTCTGTGGGAGCCGTTTTTGTTACTGGGGACCGGCAATTTCGGCCCCCGGTAACAAAATCGGCTGACACCGTCCCAAGCAAACAGCTCAGCCGCACCACTCTCCCCACCAGGGGGGGGCAGCCAAGCAGTTTGCCAGGGCCGGTTCTGGTTCCCAGTCCGGCCCCGGAAGGAGGAGATAAAGAGACAATAGTGCCATGCAAGGGGCATGTGTGCCTGGAACACATAAGCAAAACAAGGGGTGGGGGTTCTGGTGGCATGCCACTTAGCCTTGAGCCCACTAAAGCACTCAGCACAGGAGGTCACTTCTGTTGCTTTGGGTGGGAGTTATAGGGCTGATAAAGAACCTTTGACTTAACATCATATACAGAAACAAAATCATTTCAATCCAAAGATTGGTATTATGGCTGTAGCGAATGAGAGCAAACCTGTGCAACATGGTTGTAAGATACAGTGCTAATTTTGTGTCTTCATGTTAACTGTGCTTTTATAGTGCTTTGCGTCTAGGCGCTATAATACTGTTTGGAGTCAGAACTCTGGCCCAGAGGGTTGTAGAGACATCCGTTTTTCACGGCTTATCCTAGTTGTACGTGTATTATAATTCTCTTGTGTGTATTAGAGTACTTTTCTTTAATAAAAAGTAAAGCACTGACTGGACATTGATTTTATCAGCTGGTAGCACGGTGTACACTGTATTCTGAATGTCTAACCTCACCTTCTTGAGTAAGCCTTAGACTGCTCTATCTCGCTACCCTGAGAGAGTCAAGTGCTGGAGGGAAGTACTTGGTTATCCAGTTTTCGGTCCACTTGCACTGAGGCCCGGGACACCATTGGGGGTCACTCCACTTGATGCAGTTAGAGCGCAGTAACGCCCGACTGCCCCGGTGCCCAGGAAGCCGAGTCTAACACAACCCAATACCCTTACCCACATCTAAACCCTAAATACACCCTTCCCACCTAATAACCCCACCCACCCATAAACCCTGAAAGTACCATTATTACCCATTACCCCTACCCACCCCCAAACCCTAAAAACACCTTTACCGCGCAATACCCTTACCCACACCTCATCTCTGAAAATACCCTTACCACCCAATACTCTTACCCACTCCTAAACCCTAACACCTTTACCATCCAATTCTCTTACCCACCCTTAAACCCTAAAAATACCCTTTCCACTCTATACCCCTACCCACCCCTAAACTCTAAATACACTTTTGTGACCCAATACTCGCCCCAGTCCAAACCCTAAAAAAATCCTTCCAACCCAATACTCTTACCCACACGTAAACCCTGAAACCACATGTATAGTAAATACTTGCATAGTAAAGTCAATGAGTGGTAAAGGCATTGTGTGGGAAAGGATGCCTGGTAAAGACATTGCATGGTAATTGATGCATTGTAACAGCTGTTTTCCTCATGGTACATGTCCGGAAGGAACAAAAGGGGAAGGCAAGGCCAACCCATGGCTTGACCTTGGTGGTAAAGGATGCTAATAATATTACTTGACACAGACAAAACTAAACACCAAAATAAACAAGCATTGGCGAAGTCTGTAGAGTAGGCTTGATATTTGTACAAGGTTTGGTAATGGTTTTGACGGTGCTTGTTTGTTTCCTGAGGCTGGACGGCTAATAAAAGCATCTGAAAAACGGATGCTACAGAAAATAGAGAACTCATTCCAGTAGATGCAGAAGGACACCAGAAAAACAAAAGAAAATCAATAAGACAAAAATACTCTCTTGGGCTGACTCACGATGCAACTAACAACGCATCAAGCGAATGTCTGAAGGTTCCAGAGCTAATTAAGCCAATGAGTGAAGGAGGCTGACATAAAACCCGTTAAAAAAAATATAGACTATAGTAGGTTTGCTATGAATGATGCAAGCACCCTACACTTATAATCTAAAAACAAGAGAAATGTTGTTCCTAATTGTAGTGTTTTGTGATGACCCCATCATGCAACTGTATTGCAAGATTACAATAGTCAGTGCATTCAGCTGTTAAGCTACCATTCATAAACGAGCACTGCTACATTTACATGTGTACAAACAAATATGAAAATAACCCAAAATATGAAAAAGAAAACACAAAAGGGAATGTCCTGAAGTGAAAGAGAGAATCAAGGTGTTTAGAGACCATTTTGAAACTGAATGCATTGAATTAATGTGGGTCTTTTGGGCCTAATGAGATAAAGTGAGCGAGGAATCATAATGATTGCAGTTGACATCATGGCTTTTTGCCATATTGTTTTTGGCGTGAGTATGACACAAGGATAATATCAAAAGATACGTATGGTAACATTAAGGAGGGCATTGAAGCATCTTGAAATGGGGACATTGAATGAACATGGTGGCACTGGTAGTCACAGGAAGGGGTGGCTTGAGTCCGGCTTGTAAGAGCTACATTAAATGAGATATAGGATGACTGAGGAGGGTCCCCCCCCGCACCTTGAGACCCTCACAGGTGAGTAGCTACGTTTACAAGCCCCTGATTGATTGATTAAGAATTCCATGATCTACTGTGTCAAACGCAGAAGAATAATAGCGGCCGAGCTTCCTAGTACCAGGATTATCTTGAGTTCCTAAACTACCGCCAGAAGTGCTGTTTCAGTACAGTGCTGCAATTTAAATCCTGTCTGCGGGGTTCAGGATAAAATTGGATTCCAGGAACAGTGACAGGTGTTGGCTCACATCCTTCTCTACTAGCTTGTCAATTCCTGATAATAAAGAAATGGGCCTGTAGTTCCCCCAAACATAGACAGTCCAGATTAGGTTTTTTAACCGAGGTTTCACTTCTTCGTGTTTCCTCGCAGGGGGAACTAGACCACTTAATAATGGCAGAGTAAGTAGTTCCAGCAAGACTGGAAAAGTATATTCCGAACCTTCTTCCAGGCCATGAGGAGGCCCAGAATCTAGAGGGTAGCCTGACTTAACCTTGCAAAAAAGCGCTAGGACAAGGTTTGGTGTGAAGCTGGGAAGATTGATAGACAAATCATCAAATTCCCTACAGCTACCCCACTTGAAGAAAGTTATGGTTCCCTGCTGAAATCCAAGAAGGAAGAGTAGATATCTGGGGTTTTCTTAAGAAAGAATGTTGCAATATCATTACAGCGAGCTACCATTGGCTCAGGTAGTGATCTATCTGGTTTAGGCTAAGTCAATGATTTAACAATTTGAAAGATTTCGTGGGGGAAATTGGAGGCCCTGTTGAATTTGGATGCACTATATGAGGCTTAAGTAGATCTAATTTCTGTGTGAAAATTCTGATTGCAATACGATATTCCCTTTGTCCCCTCCCATCATACGACTTCCTCCACTTCCTTTTTACAGTCTTTCCTTTTTGAAAATAAGTGAGGGGTAAACCATGGATTGACTACTTTTCCTTAATTCACAAACATTATAAGTAGTATTCTTGGGATTTTGCACCAATCTCAGGCTTCCAGATGTACCACTGGCAATGTCATGTGACATTTTGATTTTCTGACATTTTTTAATTTTACTATTTCCAATACTGGGATTTTACAAACTTTACATCTTCTCAGTGGAAAAGATCTCTTTGCAGTTGTACTTGTCTTTCCCCACAGGGAAAATATTTTTCAGGAGAATCTTTACCCAGCACCCTACACAATTTTGTGGTGTTCAATTCCCACCTCACTCCCTGGAATAGGATTTACTCCAGCACTTTAATGTAGCAAATCCCTGACAATTTCCAAGGTAGGAAAGGGTTAGACAATAATTTGAGAATGTTAGAGAACAAGTTGATGATCATTGATAAACTCTCAAGGCATGTCTTGGATTATCCTCCTACTCCTCACTAGTTTTACATGGTTTACAATTGCTTAGTTGTACAAAGGTGTGACGCACAATTATGTAGTAGTAAATGCTAGATATCCTTCAGTGGATACTTCACAGTCATACATTTTTGGTCATACATTTGACTTTGTGAATGTCAATATATTATGGATGGAGAAGAGCATTGTAAATATCAGTGGTTCTCTTTTCTGTTTTTTTGGAGCTGGTGAATGTAATGGGACAGCAGGGCAAAAGAGCAGAACAACCCTCCTGGTGTTTTTATGCTTAATATTGCGGAGCTAGACTGTGGGCTTGAAACAACTCTGTAAAATGTAATTAATCCCGGTACCTTATGGCACCAACAGTCACAACACAGCAAGACAGCCTGTCTCTCTCCCGGCAGGTCTTGGTTATCCTACCAACAAAATCTGAATCAAATTTGGAGCTTAAGAATTTATTTGACAGTCCAATATGCAAACATATATTTGGGATAAAAGGTGTTTGCTTAAAAAACAGAATGCTGCACTCCCAGCTTTCCAACCTCTCATGGGTGCTGCACCCCTTGGTCCTCTCACTACTCACCCTAACACCCACTGCTATTTAGTTGGGAAATTTGAGATTCACACCCCCCTAATCTCACTGACTAAGTAGCGCCCCTCAGTGTGCCTCTTCTGCATTTCTCTCACATACCTACCTATCATGTTTTTCCCCTACCAACACACCGTTATTGTGCTGTCACACTGACCCTCCTTTCAAATGTTTTTAGCCCTTTCTTCAGCCTTCTCTCTCGTTTTTTATTTCTCCTTTTATTCTCTATGCTTTAGTCCTATTCTTGCTGCATCTCTAACCTATGTCACTCTCCATTGTCTTACACTACCTCTCCACAATTGTACTTAATTTTCCTACATAGCCTCCACACTCTGCTTCTTTTCATCTTACATATTAATCTTTATCTCTTTGCGGCCCTCGCCGACTGGACACTGATGGTGTCAGAATCTGTTCACACCAATTCATCTTCTTTGCCGTGGACCATTTTCTGCAGTATCCTTTTCTCAAGTTCTCTAATTTTCTCACAGGTCGAATTTGAAGGCCCTCTACCGTGGTGCCACAACAGAAGTGTTCCTGCGTGACCAAAGGTTGCGTCCATCTCGATCCGCCATTTTCTGTTGGATGAGCTTCACTAGCTACCAGACTGCGCTCATCTCCATAGGTAATCTGCTGTACCTTGCTGGTGAACTGGCACTTCTTCTAGAAATATACAATAGGGTTTGCTGTTCATGGAAATGATTAAACTCCCTCGCTTATAATGGCAACATAGAGGTTTTTAATATTGCTATTGTCTTTTTTTTGTCTAGCTTTTGAAGATTTGTGCGCCAGAAATTCGAGGCAAGGGCCAATTTACCATTGGACAAGGTTGTCAAAAATGCTGAACCGCGACAAACGACCATGCTCGCCACTGCCATCTTGTCCATTCTCCCCTAGGGTTCTCAATCACTGATGTAGGCCCATGCGCTAGGTACATTGATCTTTCCCGCCTCAGAATTGATGGTTCATGAAGGTCATTCTGCTGCTCTTGACACTAGGCAAGGGCTTAAAGGATCCCCCAAAAGCTAATGAACCGATTAACACTTTTAAAAAAAATAAAAATTGTGGGAAAGGGAGAAAAGGCCAGCCGCATCCGTTCCGCATGGGAACCAAAAATCAACAGGTGGATTTCAAGCCTGGAAACACAGAAACAGCCTGGGTTTTGGCTGCTTAGGTCTCTATAGACTGAGGAGCAAATATCAAGGAAGTGTGAACTGCATGCATGCGTGGTTAAGGGTATGCTTGGAAACGGCTGTGTTGTAGTGGCTGTTTCCCCCGGGAGGGATGCAACAAGTCAGCACTGGGCAAGGTGCCACGACCACTCTGACTGGCTGGTGGTAGCCAATCCAACCTAGTAACTGCGAATCTAGCAGGCTGGTATAAGCTTTCACTTATTCCTCTCTAATGGGCAAAGCCGAGTCCAAGTCACAGTGTAGATGCTGTGCTCACAATATATTGACAGAACATAGGAAGAGCAAGCTAGTACATAAAGGGAGCACAGTCAGGTCAGCATTTTTAAAGATCTATTAATGTGTTTATCAGTTGAATACTTTGATATTTAATACAGTGCTTCTATTTGTCTCTGTCCGCTGCTTTATTTTGTATGTAATGACCAAATTAGTCCACGAATGGAAAACCAGCCTGAAAAGAAGGGTACTAAAAGAGACCAGGGGAAAATAATGTTAATATTAAGAAAGCTGCCCTATGTCTAATTCGCAAGACAATGGCTTCAATTCTTGAGGTTCATTGGCTTAATATACTGTCTGCCGAGATCTTTGTGCAACCTGGGGCCAGATGTTCTAATACCACTGAGAAAGCTCAGTGGGTTGATGCACATTATGCAAAGATGTATATGTAACATGCTGGTCAGAGGCTCCAAACATAGTGATAATTGCTATAATCTCTCTGCCATCTATTTAAATGCTGTTGGCATATTTCCCGTCTCCAAGTGTGAACCGTCTGTACGTAAAGTCATAGCAGAAAAAGAAACAAAATGAAATATTTTCTTTTATCAAATTCAATAATTAGCTTATGAAATGAACCAATGCCATATCCGAGACTACCACAAGCTATAATAACCCTAAACACGACCCCCCCAACTCCACACTACACCCCACGCATAGCAGGGGTCTTCTGTCAGTCCATTGCCCTAAAGGGTTTTAGAACTTTCGGAATGGGGGTAATGAATTCCACAGGGGAAGGCACACAACTTCCCAATCATTGACGAGTGTACTAGTGAATGGTGAAGCAACCTTGAACTGACTCTCCAGACCAGTTCTAAGAAGTGCGTGTCGGTCTGTCTGTGATGGGAAAGGGATAGTATGGTGTCAGAGGCATCTTGGCGGAGGACCTCTAAAATGTCTCACTCTCTCCCAATTTGGATATTGCGATGTAGCATCATTATTAATGCAATGTCAATATTCCTGCCGAGCAATCTAGCATCCGAATACAATATTCATTAAAGTGTAAGAGCAAAAGTCCAAAATCTCATCCAATAGACAATCAGACACCCGATTCTCTATAATAAGGAGCATCAGACTTCAAGAATCGGGTGTCTGATTGTCTATTGGATGAGATTTTGGACTTTTGCTCTTACACTTTAATGAATATTGTATTCGGATGCTAGATTGCTCGGCAGGAATATTGACATTGTTTGATATCTTGGACTTGTCCATGATAATTAAGGAAGTTGGGTAACCTTCCTTTCCAGCCTAGTAGCAATCATTTGGAATAATTTGGAACTTTACCTCTTGCCATACTCCTAGCTGTGTGCCCCCTTTTCCCTGTTACCATTTGTGTGTGTTAATTTGTCATTATTAATGCAGGTTCGGTTGCACCAGGGTCTAAGGGGCCGATTACGATGGTGGGCGGACTCACGTCTGTAAGGTGGCGGCCCCGCACTTCCAATCACGATTCGACCACCACCGTGGCGGTCGGATCCAGCGATTTTCACATTGCGGATGGTGCTGCTGGCTGCAGCACCGCCGAAGTGTTGGAAATCGCATGTTGTGCATTTCGCTGCACAACATGGCAGGCACCACGCGATGCCTGCCACCTTGTGCATGGAAATGTAGGGGGTACCATGGGTACCCCCCAGTGCACATACACCCTCACCCACACAGAGGGGGCCCAAAACGGGCCCCCAAACCCCAGCCTCCGCCAGTCTATCTATGGCGGTTCCACTGCCTGTGGTGGAAGCGTGGAGGGCGGTCTTTGCGACCGCCGCAGTCACAAAGCAATTCCCCCCACCTTCCTTATGTGGCAGGGGGAAATAGGAGTCAGATGGCGGACAGACCGCCACCACACGGCTGTCGGTCCCTCCGCCATTGTAATCGGCCCCTAAGGGTGTGAAGGGCCAACTGCGCCAAATTATGACAACCCTATCAAGGGTAGGCAGCTCAGGCTCCTTGCTAAACCACGATCTGTATACATCAGCCTTCAAAGCACTTCAATAAACTCTGCGTTGGATGATAGGGCCCCGTGTGGTGATAGCGCTCACTATTAACGGTAATATTCTGCTTCGTTACTAGTTAATATGGTGCTCTAGGGAGGGGAATCACCCAAAACTCCAAATCTATGAACCCTGGGGATCCACCTCACCAGCACAACCATGTTCGAGCACACACAAATCAGTTGTCCTTTTCTTAATTAAAATACATGCATTCACAATATTGATCGGATTTAGATTTTTGTAATTTTATTTTCTTCTTTTGGTTGATCCAGCCAACACGTGCTTCTTCGTCTGGGAGTTAACCCACGACTTCCTAAGAGCTGGAATGACAATTACACGAACACACAATTGTATCTTGTACAGGATCATTACATTGTACTTTCGTGAATTGGTGGAAACCCACACTTCAATTCGTATCAATTGACACCGGAAATATTTCCAGGAGTTGTGATACAGTGTTTGTCATGACCTTACAAGCCACTGTAAGTTCGTGGCTAGTGGCCTGATGCACATCAAACTTGAGATAATATTGCGGGACGTGGTGCACCTATCACTATCCCTGCCAGTGCAACAAAATGGTGGTGGCACATTGAATATGTTTGGAGGAAATGGGGAGTGCTCATATCAGATATCTTCATGGTACGAGTTATAATCAAAATTCATGAAAAATAGTTGATGGGAGCATACCCTGTATTGATGCAAACAAAATCAATATTTTTTATAACTGTAAGATATCCTTGGAGCCAGAGGTCAAGCTATGACATAGAATAGACTTGAAAAGGTGCGTAGGGTTTTCTCAGACGCATTTTTTTCAAAGGAAGAGCCGAGATAAACACTAACAGGTTAAAAGGAGGTCAATAGTGTGAGTGAGGCATGCTAGAATTCGAGACAGCCTTCATGTGTGTTAAGGGAAGCAAGGAAATGGGCATCTGGATTGGCTTGATGAGCCATATCTGTGGATCCTGTACCACCACAAGAATCATTATGCTCTCAATGAGATGATCAGGTGATAAAATAGAATACATATGAATTCTCTTAATAAGGCAAGACTGCAGAGTAATACATTTTATGAACTCAATCAATGGTTTACATCAGGATGCCCGTTCTTGCCAGGAATACCTTTGCAAGAAGTGCGCCGTGAGCACAGAGTGCATGATAAAGGAATGTGAGAGGAAGAATTCTTTAAATATGGTTCGGGTGAAATGATGCATTCCTTACATGGCATGCTTGTTGAACATGGAAGTAGTGTTCAGAAGATAAGTATGGGGCCTTGTGAATGGGCAGGGACGTGGGACACAGGGAATAGGAGATTAGAGAAAAATGCTTAGAAAACCTGAGGTGGTGACCATGAAAGGTTTGGGAAAATGCCAGAGCAGGATGACTGGGTATAAGACTAGTTTGGATCATGGAGGTGTAAATTAGACGTAAAGTTATGTGAAGAAGTGGACAACAGGCAAACAATACTGAGGGAAACATTTACTTATTGGCCTCTTGGTGAAGGGGATCAAATTATGTTATCTTAGTACATGCCCATTTCATTGTCACCTGGCAAGTGCATTAGGATTCATAAAAACATTGGTTTTGTAGGGGATTCTTGCTTAATGGGTTATGTTTATCATCATGAAAAACAGAAAATCGGATCTAGACATTTTGCATGTTAGATACAAAGAGTTAAAGGTGTGCCATTCATAATGTGAGTGGGAACCAGTGTATAGTGCGCTTTGTGACTTCCTTACATCTAAATGATGAGCTGAACTAATTAAGTAACAATGAGCTGGCCTTTAAAACAAAAGCTAGCTCTCAAAGTTTGAGTACTTAGCAATTCTTTAATAAAACAAGTCTTGTCAAATATGCTGAGAAAATGAAGTAATATCCGTGGCTCTTGAATTAAAAGTTCCAGATCCCTTCGGGTATTTACCAGGTTTTAGTATTGATAAAAGAAGGACCAGTAAAACGGGTAAAGTTCCCCGCCAGGTACTGAGTTATGTCTGCATTTGCTGGATATCATGTGGACCAAAGCATTTACACACTCCGCAAATCTTCTCTTTAGAAACTCTTGTTCCGGGTATCCATCCCTCGTATTTTGTTTGTCGTTCTACCAGCTGCTAAGAGACCATCAATCCTTGAGTTCCAGTTTTTGATGCAAAAGGGACTCCTTTTTGGTTCCATACTGACAAAGCCTGCTTCTTGTTTAGTGTAATGTGTTTTTCCACTAAAGTGTTCAGTCTGTTAAAAGTTTTGGCACATCCATTTTGAGTGTCACATCCAATGTGATTGAGGTGGGTGGTCTGAGTAAGCGATCACATATTCCTGCCACACCAAACACTATGGCACTCAGACCATGAATTTATTTCTTATATTAACACCAGCTCCCATGAATAGTGTCAAACCCAGGTGCTTCTCTTGCTGATATTTATTTTCAGATTGCTCTTGTTTGTATTTTCTTAGCTGTCTCTCCTGTTGGTCTTACTCATACAAGATTTCAGTTATTGGTGCTCGAGGAGAACCCCAGATCATGTCAGAATCGGAAGGTTCTCACTGATTAATTAGATTATTGATTTCGTTATTTTTAATGTGCACTCCATAGAATACATTATCTTTTGCTAGACTTGGGTGAGAACAAGACTCCAGACTCAGCTTTGTCTTCTGTTGTCTCAAAGGTAATCAATTGTATATCGAGTCTCTTTGGATGCCAATAACCCTTGCTATCAGTATTTTTGCAACTGGCAAAAGTAGAAAATTATTGAAGAGAGGCAATGGTTAGAAATTTTCCTCTGTAATTTCTAGCATAGGTATGTTAATAATCACCAGCTATTGATGTCAATTAAGAAGCTACAATGGCGGGGCCCAACCCACAGTATGAAAATGTTCATTTGTTTTGGTCGTAGTTAATCTAGAACTTCAGCAAGATTATATTGAGCCTCTCATACTGTTCATCATACCCAACAGGTCTTCTCCTTCAGCAGCTGGTATTTTTTATCTGCAACATAGTGATCACTTTCCTGGTAATTATCCCAGTGATTTATGGAAAGAACCTTCTCCTCTTCAAAATACTGAAGACCATGTGGTGAGTATCCTTGGAGATGCCCTAAAACCGCAACGGTTGGTGTCAAGTAAGCAGACATCGTAGAAGAATGTGACAGAAAGACTTACATTTGATTAACTTGTTACAAAAAGTAATCAGTTTATAGGAGCATTAGTGAATTGAACAGGGGAAGATTTGTTTGAATATGTTTTTTGACTAGCATAGAGCTGTCAAATATTACACCTTATTATTATTCATAAATGCCCAGAGAATCATAAGTGTCTGGCTGGACTAGCCAAGATTTACAAATTGTCATAGAGGAAGTCCAGATCTCGTAAAGTATACATTTGTACTTGTGTCTGTTTTTCTCTGCCCAGACCCTTGTCATGGTGGTCCTGGTAGAGTATTTGAATAAGAGTGCCATCTCTTATCTGTGTGCTTCTTCTTTCTTCTAGGCCTTTCTGGGTAATGTTACTGTTGGCACTGATTTTACAGCACCTGTGCGCTCGTTTTGCATTCCTACAGAGATCTTCCCCAACACGGGAACTGAATAACCGGTAAGTCATACTTGATAAAAGCTAAGGTTGGCTAAGGTGAATGGGATGTAGGCTGTGATAACATATAGCTACGTTTCTAAACTGTGGGATGTCATGTCAGAGATTCTCGTTAGTCACATCCAGTAATGCTGCATAACAACTGTGAATTGTTCATCTGCCTCGGTTACTTCATGGAAAGCTTTGGTCTGATCTGTTAATCAGAGACTAAGAAAAAGATGTGAGTTCCAAAGGTGCAATTTCCCATGTTAATTCCCATTGAAACCGTTGCTCTCCAATTCCAGAAAAACACAGCTGAATGATACACCAAATTTGGCAAAAAGTTTACCTTACTGAAAAAGATTGCTTTTTGTGATTTGGTATATATCTTAGTTCGGCTGTTTTCTAGAATTTGCATTTAAAGAGAGGATCCGGTTGGGCATGAAAGTGCTACTGATCATTAACCTACCATGCAGGTATATCTGGACGGTTGGTTCTACAGTCACTATGACCGACCTCAGGGACTTGGTCCATGTACCTTAATAGAATGAGACCGTTAAACACCTCATCTGATGCAAAATGTTAAGTGAGGAGTTTCACATGTATGCATTAGCCACCAACAGGCATGTAGAGCGAATCTCCATGGAGAGCTGTCTACAGTTTGTAAAAATACTCTACACATATTCCTGAAATGAGCAGAATGTTGTGCAACCTTACAGCTATGCTTACAATCAATCGAGATGTTAAACTGTCTATAAATCTGTCATCCAAATATTAAGCATTCTTCAACAATGTATAACATTTCACAATATTATGGAACGTTGTAGAAATGAATATCCACACTTTGTAAACCTCCAGTTTATAGATGCTTTGTTTATAGTACTATGTGCCAACTATTTAATGTAGGTGCTTGCCCACATATCCACAGGTGGTTAATCTATTATAAACAGAAGCTTAGGTTTTAGGCCCATTTTTTCCAACAGTCCTTGGATTTAAGCCACAAACAATTTGGAATGTGCCTCTACAACTCACATCCAGTCTCACTGTTTAACATAAAGCACTACTTACACTCAAAACGAGATTGTATTTAAATGTGCAAAATGTAACTTTTACCATATTGAGACACACTTGTATTTATCACTACACTGTTTCTACTCTATACATGCAGACACATGCTGTATTTAATTGTTGGTCCTTTGCCATCAAATAATCTAATTGTTTATGGGGTAATGGGAATAGCACTACTGTGCATGATGTCATGAGTGATGTCATTAATAATGCCATTCAACATGTCACAAGTGGTGCAATACGTGAGATCAATACCAGTGCATGGTAGGATCAGGTAACAATTAGCTCACTGAACTATAACTGACAAATTTCAGTAGTATTTTGATTTTTAAACATAAGTTCTTGTGTGACTGTCACCTCAGTAAAATGTCACTTTAACATTTGTTTTTTTCAAAGTTTGTATCCTGTGCAAAGTAATAGTTACATGCAATCTGTGAGGCAATAAACCGTTTTTCCTCATTTCAGTTTTCCTGTCCTGTGGTAATAACTTGATTCTTACCTTTACAGTGTAGTAATACATGTATGAATGAGAGATTAGTAATATAGTTGCTCTAAATAATGTTATTAGTTCAGTTATTTTTTTCAGTATGATAGCCTATATATGTGTGTGCATATGTATAGGTATACGTATATGTATATGGCGCAACAACAAGAAGTAAATGACAAAACTATAGTCAATCTTTCTTCTGCGACATTAACAACAGCAGAAAAACAATTGCTCAGTCTTGGCCTTACCTACTGTCCCCTAACTGATTTCAACTACACGGCAACAAGAATTGATGTGTTCCGTTACATCCGGAAACTTAAGCTGTGCAAATTTTTCAATATCAAAAAAGGTTTAAATAACACGGAATCCGAAACAGCGGAACCCACCACATCAGCTCTTCAAGCACGTGACATCAGAGGCCTGTTAACCTTATATCAACTGGGTGAGGGCAATAATGATACAAATATCGACACGTCCACGCAGGAGGAACTAAGGGATGCTGAAATTCAACAAATCGGAGCAGGATCAAGTCCTTTCAAACCGACATCTAGCTTCATGCCCGCCATGCCATAGACTCATTTCATGATGTGGTGATTGCAGACCTCAAGAAATTATATCACCAGGTGAAACATCGCAGGAGAACCAAGCAAGATCAAGAGAAACAATACTGGGCTCTGGTAACTAAGTTGAAAAATGATCATCAGAACGTGGTATGCAGCTCTGACAAAGGAGGTAATATTGTGATCTGGCCTCAAACACAGTATATTGCTGAGGCAACCAGACAACTTTCAGATGCTGCATGCTACGTCAAAACGTGTTTGAAACAATATGACTTGGCAAGAGAGAAACTAAGAAAACTCCTCTTCAAATACAAGAATTTAAATTTCTACACGTTGAGCTGCCAGTCATGTCACGGTTTTATCTCATACCCAAAGTCCACAAAGGAGTATCACCAGTTCCAGGACAGCCAATCATATCGGCCATCAATAGCGTTGGGGAACACCTTGCTCAATATATAGACTATTTCCTGCAACCCCCAGTCACTAGTCTGCCCACATACATCAAGGATACCGGGCATATCTTGGACAAAATCAGAAACACCACATGGACTGAAAACTCATTGTTGATAACGTTAGACATCGAGGCTCTGTATACGAGCATAGAACATTCCACTGGACTTAAGGCTCTAGAACACTTCTTGAGCACCAGACCGGCAGATTGTTACAATCACAATAAGATGCTGGTAGGGTTAGTGTCGTGGAGCCTGCACCATAACTACTTTATGTTTGGTAAGGATGTCTATCTGCAGAAGAGGGGTGTGGCCATGGGGGCCTGCTTTTCCCCTAGCTATGCGTGCTTGCACGTGGGCTATTGGGAGAGGCAGGTCCTCATGGGTGACCACCATGATACTGTTTCAGAGCATGTGCAAATGTGGGCACGTTTCATAGATGATGTGTTTTTAATTTGGAGGGGGGATAAAGCCAGTGCCGTGAACTTTGTTGAAAAACTCAACATCAATGATTACAATTTAAAGTTTACTCATCATATTAGTAAGAACTCAGTAGACTTTTTGGATGTCAGGGTTTCCACTAGATCTGGCAATTTGGCAACCACCCTTTACAGAAAGGATACTGCGGGTAATTCCACCTTGCACACTAGTAGTGCTCACCCGCGACACACAATTGAGAACATCCCTTATGGGGAATTGCTCCGCTTAAAAAGAATTTGCAGCAGTGTGGAGGAATTGGAGAAATGCACAGCGGAAGCCCTTACCAGATTTAAAGCTAGAGGGTATAATGATGAAACTCTCAAAAGGGCAGTCAGCAAAATGAAGCAAAGATCCAGGGATTCCCTATTAGAGCAAACTTGTGAGACCACTAGCAATAGCGAAGACCCTGAAAACTCGGCTATCAGGTTTATAACATCGTTCAGCTGCCAGGATAGAAAGATTAGGTCCATTCTGACAAAAAGTTGGCCTATTCTCCAAACTGATGGTGCTCTGGCTACTGAACTCCCTGATAATCCCAAAATCACGTTTAGGAGGGGACCCTCCTTACGTAGTCATGTCTCCAATTCATTCCCTGAACTACTAAAGAAAAAATCCTGGTTTCCACAACGACTTGGGTTCTTTAAGTGCTCAAGTTGTCGGGCGTGTAAATTTGGTGTTAATACCAGCACCTACATGACCCCATTCAGTCCGGTGCCATTGCAGATTAAGGGCAATTACAATTGCAGGACAGAATATGCTGTTTATGTCCTGGCGTGCACATGCGGCCTGAGGTACGTTGGCAGTACTCGGCTTGCAGTGCACGCCAGGATATTACAGCATCTTCGGGCGATTGTAAATAATGATAACTCTTATCCAGTAGCGAGGCACTTTAGGAGTGTGCATAACAACAACTTGGAGTGTCTCAGTTACTTTGTGTTCACGTCTGTCCCTCATCCACGTAGGGGAGGGGACAGAGACAAGATGCTGCGTCAACTGGAGTCTAAAATGATACTTGAACTGGATACCAAGGTGCCGAATGGGCTTAACACCACAGAAGATTTATATAATTTTTTATAGGGTTGACTAATTAATTATGACTAGTACATACTTGCACCCTAGCCCTCATCTACTGAATCGCAACATTATTAACCTAAGAAGCCGCTCCTATATTGCAATATTCTTTTACTTTGCCCAAAGGTCATTTCCTTTGCTGTTTATTTTGAATTTTCCGTCATTCACCCTTATTTTTCTTTGACCTGTAGAGAATGTAGATAGGGATTGATTTACCAGTCTACACAATTAGTTTTGCACTCGTTATTGTAGGTGTTAGAGGCACAAATAGTTCAAAAGGAGCTATTTACTAAACGTTCTCTCTATATCTGAGAACAGAGGGGTTGCCATCATTAGCAGATGTCCCCGAAGCATTATTACCAGCAAAAGTGGTTGCCATCAATTTTAGATGTCCCCGCAGGATTGTAAATAATATCTATGGTCTTAACAGTACAGTATTTATTAGTATCTTTTGCACAGAATGTCAAGTTTACATTGCGTAGGATTGCACACAAATATAGGACAGTTTTTATAATAACAATTACTTTTGTATTTAAAATGTTTTTAAGTATTTATATTATACTTTTAAACTAAATTGTCTTTTTGCACTGAGTATAATGTTTACATACTGCGATGAGTTGCACTAGATGTGTATTGATAGTATTATACTGTTTTGACCGTATTGAAGCATTTATGCAGAAACAATCTTGCCATTATCGATGAATTTATCCAGTTGAGAATTTGTATCCGTGTGATATTAACATTGGATTTGGTTATTACTTACCTCTGTACTCTGATGTGCCATAGAAACGTAGTAGTATTTTTTCTATGTCGAATTTAATCACATGGTGTGCACTACCATTTTAAAAATCCAGGCATTGTGGGTAAACATTTGACTGTGATCAAGGGCATCTGCCCGAAACGCGTCAGTTCGCTTTGCTGCTAAGTTTGCCTCAATAAATCTTCTTTGCCTTATATTGGATTCGTTTGGTCGTCTGTTCCGTTCTGGGGAACTGGAGTTGCAGTCTGGCTATTTGGTGTATATATATATATATATATATATATATATATATATATATACCACGTAGAAATCCCAATGCCAGATACTCCGGCGCAACACACGGCCACAGACTCCGAAAGCTGGTGTGAAACAGGATGGTAGTTTATTCACACATCAGAAAAAGGTGCACCGTGACACGTTTCAGCTGCCAGACATGTAGCCTTGATCACATAGCGCTATGAGCGGACGTGTGCAGTATATATACAGGTGAATGTGATTGGATGTAGTAGTCTGATTGCTATGTCCATTGCAGTGAGTAGGCATTTTACTACATCTAGCGCCAAAAGTCATGTGTGGCATTTTACTGCAAGCAGGAACGCGAGCTACTAGTGACATGACATGACAGGACAAGGCATAGCAACAACAGAAAAAACAGACTATGTAAAAATAGAGACAAAATCCTGTGGCGGCGAAATTAATTCAAAGCGAAATGCATGCACGAGAAAAACACCCAAATAACTGGCTATTGAGCGGCCTGAGTAGACCAACATTAAAGTCTGTTCATGGTTGTCAGAATTTAGTACGATTAAGGTGAAAGCCTTCTATCAGATGCTGGCGTGTGGCGCGCCGAAGTGCCTATAACTATGAATAGGCTCGTAAAGTCTAAGCCTCTGGGGCCCTAGGATAACCCGCCAGTTAATCAAAAAATGCAAGACCATGCCCGGAGCCTGAGAAGTGAAAAATCTGGGCTGAAATGATGTGTGCGCCAAGGATGCAAGATTGTCAAGGAGTGCTGTCTGCTGCGCAAGCCTCTGTGTTGTATGCTACAATACATCGTCCTGGCATAATGGGGCCCAGATACAAGCACCAAACCGGACAAAGGTAAGCTGCTACTACAAAATGTTATATCATGAAGTGGTAGAGGGGGTGTGCTTAGGGGAGATGGGAGGAGACAAGCGTGAAAAGTGCCCAGTAAATCTCCTCCAATCCAAAAGACTTGTGATTAAAATGTATATATGCCATGTTGTGAATACAGGTAACGTGCATACAAGTCAAGGAGAACTTAAATATCCATTGTGTGGATCTAGTCAGCCTAACCCAATGTGTATCTTTCAAATAGCAAGCAACAAATGATAAAATAGCTGCTTAAATGCAAACCGTTAAACAAGTACATCAAAAACATTAAAGTAATCTAAGTAGAAAAAGCAAAATGCTCAGTCAACCATGTGCTACATACAGAACAACATTTGAGAGTATATATACATATACATATGCATTAACCATGGGAAATGAACATCGCTCCGCTAGCGGAGGTTGTGGAGATTTATTAACTACGCATTACATTGAAAACACGGAATTCATGCAAAAATTCCAACTCTGCCACGTAGCTGAGTCAGCTGCTGCACCCACAACTCTTTGATGAGACAACTTAACCGTTACATGCTAAAATGCACATAACCAATTCACAAAAGTGAACTTTGCAAAATATTATGCATTGAGAGAGGTGATTAGATTTTGAGGTCACTCCAACCTAAGGGAAGGACCAATCAGATGCCTTGAACACAAAGAGCATATCCTGCTGAACGATTCGGTGGTGGTCCCATCCTCCTAGGACCACCCCAAGCAAAGTTATGGACAAAATACAATGCCAACCAAATGCCCAGCAAGGAATTATGGGGCGGGATTCTAGAGTGCAGCGAATATTATAGTATTAGCTCTCAGATGAGCCAGGAGAGCCTGCCCCTTGAGGAATGTTTTGATATTGGATACTATAATATTCACTGAACTCTAGATTCTCGTCCCATAATGCTTTGCAGGGCTTTTGGTTGGGATTGTATTTTTGCCCATAACTGACTGTGCTTGGGGTGGTCGTAGGAGGATGGGACCACCATCGAATTGTTCAGCATGATGTGCTCTTAGTGTTCAAGGCATCTGCCAACATTCCAAACCAGTAACTGTTGGCAGCCATCTTGTGACTCTGTAACCAAGTCACAAGAAAAAGGGTGAAACCAGGATAAAAAACATGAAAAGGGGGCAGGGTACAAAAATCCCTGACCTTCTTGGCCTGCTCAGTGGGTCCCACAACGACCCCCAGGGCCTAAAAAAACATTTTTTGTTTTAAATCAGCAGAATTCGGGCTGGGGTCACGGATCCGGTCGACAAAAGAAAAAAACGAAGCACGGGTTCCTGCACTTTGTTGTATTTAAGCCCCCAGGTGGGTCAGGTCCCAGAGGCATGCTTAATTATGTGGTGGGGGCCCGCAGGGGCCCCTGCAGCCCCGGGGACCACCACCTCCCAGGGATTTATTTATGATGACCAGGGGGAAATGTGGCCCCCCGCAGCCCCAGGAACCGCTACCTCCCTGGGGCATTGTGCAAAAAGTGTGGGGGCCCTCGAGGCCTGGGGACTGCCACCTCAACAGGGCTTTTTTTATGATTAAGGTGGGGGGCCTCGTGGGCCCCCCCAAGTCACAGGGACCACCACCTCCATTATTTTTAAATAACTGTGTGGGGGGGCTCAAGCCCCCCCACACGCCCCAGGGACTACCACCTCCCCGGGGCACTACATATTGAAGTTGGGGGGTCTGTTACAGACTCCCATGTCCCGGGGACCGCCACCTCCCTGGGGATTTTAAAATGAAGGGAGGGAGGCCGCACAGCCCCCCTCCTGGAGCCCTAGATGGCCCTTGGGACCTTCACCCCCTAGGGCCGGCTCCTGCAATGTCCCAGGGTTCCTACCTCCGGGACATTGCTGTTTGCTAAGGCAGGGTGGGAACTGTGCCCGCCCTGCCATAGCAAACTCTGCTTTGCTTCATTGAAGCGAGAGCAGGGAAGCCTGCTCTTGCTTCAATAAAGCAAAGCAGAATTGCTTTTGAGCAAGGGGAGCTGCATGTCAGCAGCTCCCCTTGCTCAAAAGCAATGCCGGCTCCTGCAGGAGGCGGGGATCCGGCGGGACCGCAAGGGCTTTGGGGTTCCCCCCACTGTCCCAATAACAGAGGCCAGGGCCCAGGGATGGGGTCCCCGTGGTCAAAAGTGGCCCGGAAGGGGCGCCACACGGCCTTCTCTAATAAAAAAATAATAAAAACGAAAAGGCCGGTCAAGGGGATGTGGTCCCCGGGGCCAAACTTGGCCTGAGGACAGGGGTGACGCGGCCCCCCCTCAATATAAATTATTATTTTTTTAAATTAAAAAAGTCTGGCCATACCCGAAATTGGCAGCGGGAGGGGGGCCACAAGGCCCCCATCCCGTTAAAAAAACAAAAAAAAACTTTTATTTGGGAGTCAGGGCCTGGGGGATGGGGTCCCCAGGGCCCCAAAAAAGTAAAAAAAAAAAAAAGGGGGCCACACAGCCCAGTTTAAAAAAAAAGAGAGAGAAAAAAAAGCTGGCATCTCGTCAGAGGCCACGCCTTTCTTTCTCCACAACTCTGCAAACGCGCCCCCTGGCGCGTTGTTAGACATGGAATTAATTCCCCTTGAATATTAGCCCACCAGGTACCTCCAATATGCGGTGGTCTGAGACCATGCCCATTTTTACAACACTCTGCAAACGTGCTTCTTGGCACAGTGTTGGTGGGGCGATGAGGTCCTCTCCTCTTGTGTCCTGAGGACCTCAGGACACAAGAGGACTTCATCTACCTACAATTCTTGTAGCAAAACCACAGCACAGACCCCAAAGTGTCAGCCATTACACGTTTCAGCCCTCACGGGCCTTGATCACATGACATATACATATATATATGTATTTTGCAATTATGATTTTCCTATAATTTGTTGGAGTAAGACTGTAATCATTTTTCATTTCATGAAGCTTTATTCGGTTCATATAATACAAATGACCATAAAAGCATACAGGTGGAAAACATATAATAAGGTGACGATATACGGGTTAAAAAACAAGATACAAAATTTAAAATATCATACTTTTCCTGGAATAAATAGATTTACATATAAAAGTAGCAGTAAAAAAACATTTATCAGGAGAATCCACATTGTACATCAGCCTCATTGCCTCCTCAACATTATAGATACCATATTTTAAAAACATTGGTTTCAGGTAGGCCACCCTGAGTTTCATGAAAAGGGTACAGATTAACATAAAGTGCAATGTGCTTTGTTTAGAACGGCCGTCACATGGACAGGGACCAAGAGGGTGCTTCTTAAGATAGGGAAAAGCCATCAAATGATGAGCCAGTCCAAGTCTAAGGGCCATATGTATCAAGCAA
This sequence comes from Lissotriton helveticus, assembly GCF_964261635.1. Lineage (NCBI taxonomy): Eukaryota > Metazoa > Chordata > Amphibia > Caudata > Salamandridae > Lissotriton > Lissotriton helveticus. The sequence goes on along the minus strand of NC_136062.1, from coordinate 211,832,667 downwards.
AATTGCATTCGCAAAGGCCGAAATTCGCAGAATTTCGGCCTTTGCGAATGCAAATTTGCTAAATGGTATGTATAAAGCAAAATCTGGTGCAAAACAAGGAATCGCAAAATTTGTGATTCCTTATTTTGCAATTGCATTTAAGGAATCGCAAATTTTGCGATTCCTTAAATGCAATGTATGAAGCAAAAAAAAAATAGCAAAATGTCCTTAAGGAATCGCAAATTACCACCAACTTCTAGTTGGTGGTAATTTGCGAATTCCTTGAAAAATGCAAATTTTAGCTTTTTTCAAAGTGCCATGTGACGCACATACATGCCCTTAGGGCATCGATGTGCGCCACAAGTGCACCCATGCATATTTCAGGGGTGCAACAGGGTTCTTTTGGATACCCCTGCACCCTTGAAATTATTCTCAATTTGCGATTAGCAAATTGCGAATTGCAAATTGAGAATAACTTCCCATTCATTCCTATGGGCCTCCTGGCCCATAGAAATGAATGGGAAAGTATTCCTTAATAGCGATTAGCAATTTGCAAATCACAATTAAGGAATTTTAAGAAATAGCCAAAAAATGCGATTTTGTACATGCATACCTATTTAAGATTCTCAAATAGCGATTTCTTAAAAATCGCTATTTGAGATTCGCAAATCAGTTTGATAATACATATGACCCTAAGTCTCGTAAGAACAAACCTGTGGGATGGTCTGGTTACCTGGCTCAAATATGGTTGAAAACCTTCACAATCAATGTATTTATTATAGAGGTCGAGTGTAGTCAGGCGTCCATTGGCAACTAAACGCTTTTGGGCTTTATACAGCATACATTTATTTTCCATCTCCTGCTTAGAGAAATCTCCTGCAGCATAGTTATATCTAGACCATAAATTGCCTGAAAACTGTCTATGATGTACTTTAGCCAGGGGATCTTAGAATAATTAACCAGGTCAAGGCAATCCTTGATAACAGCTGTCTCTTTCTTGAGTCAAACAGAGCGCCAAATCATTAAAGGCCTTAATAATATAAGATCACATAATTAAGCGGCCCCCACTTCCCTATGGATTAAAACGGTTGGTCAGAACTGGGCTCATGCTCAGAGTCAGGGTAGGGGCAGATTTAAAATAGGTGCTGAGAATAATCTATTATCCCACCTGATAGATAAACCACCTTTTAAGAAAGAGATCACACTGTGGTATAACCTCATGAGAGACGAGACTGATGGTGAATTTTTGCTCCCCCGTTCGCTCTGGGAAACATATATCACTAACATAGATGTGGAGAGTTTGTGGCTAGAATCGTTTAAAATCTTGGGGGACATTGTGAAACCCTCATGGTTTCGTCGTAACCATCTGTTCACATTGCACAGGGCGTACTATTCTCCATTATGCCTATCAAAATTTCCCAATAATGCTTTGGTTGCTTGTCCTAGATGCGGTTTGGTAGCTGCATCAGATCTTCATATGTTTTTGAGTGCCCATCCCTAACATCATTTTGGAATGAGATCTGTGTGTCCCTCTCCCTGGCGGTAGGGTCTCAAGTCAGTCCTTGCCCTGTGTTAGTTTTTTTTTGGCATCCTACCAAAGCTTTGTGTATGGGAAAAAAATTGGTCTTCTATGGGTGTTTGCTGGCTAGGAGAGAAATTTGTAAACGATGGAAAGAAAAGGCACCTCCACTTATTACAGATTGGCGTGCGTCTATGCTACAGACATCAAAATTAGATATGACCAGAGCTGGGAACCCAAATAAGAGAACATTTTGGCTGCTATTGAATTGGTAATCATAGAATATAATAGCTTGTTTTTTTTTTTTTCCCCCCCAGGTCCAATGATTACGCTGCTTGGAAGGGTCTCATTAATGTGTCCCCTTTTGGCTACACATACCCCACAAGGGTGATTTCGGGTACAAAGTGGGTATAATATAGCAGCATGCTAGCCTAGATGGTATCATGTAACGAATAAGAGGTTGATGCTATCCACTGTGGGGAACTCCGGCTGGAATCATTAATATCCCCCTCCCAGTATATCTGGGTCAGTGTCCCTGTCATCTCCTCTATCTTTCTGTTATTATATGGTCACCAAGGGCGAATATGAGGACAAAATAAATAAATAAATAAATAAATAAATAAAAAACGGTTGGAGTAGAGGCGGGTAGGCAAAGGAGTTTTTAAAGGAAGGAATTTTCTTCCGTTTGCAAATGGCCTACATTAAAATATCCCCACAAACCGGCCCCGTATAATGCAATCGAGACACTCCTTGCCTGGTATATCTGCATCATATCACCGATTCGTCTGTCGCCGATTTTAGAGGCGAATTTAAAAATACCATAAGCGCTTTTTGCCATCTTTGACCTTCTATTTACAAGATCCTGGGACCAACTACCATCCCTTGAAAAGGTAACAGCACTTTCACCCCTTCTATAAAGAATACATGCTTTTTATTAGCCCTAGCCCCACAGATCATCGTATGGGTTTTGCTCTTAATAATTAATAGTTTTCTATCTTTTATAAAAACAGAGAACCGGTCGAACAGACGCTGCAGGCCTATGGGGGTCCTTGATAATAACACAGCGTCATCTGCGTAAAGCAGTACTGGCACTTCTAACCCTTTTACCTGAGGCGCATCAGCTGTGACTGTTTTTAAAATTGAGTCCACGGCATTTATAAAAAGAGTGAAAAGCAGGAGGGCAGGGACGCAACCCTGTCTTATTCTACGCTTTACATTAAAATTAGGGGTGCACTCCCCGCTAACCCCGTAATGCACACAGGCTTGAATCTTTTCGTAGAGTCGGGCTAAAAAGAAAATAATTTCCTCAGGTGCACCAAGTTCTAACAGGGTTGGCCATAAAAGTGAATGATCGACCAGATCAAACGCACTGCTTAAATCAGCGAAGCAAAGATATAAAGTGCCATGCTTGGCCTTGGTGTATTTGCCAATTAATAGATCTAGATTTAAGCATTGGTCTAAAGTACCACGCCCCTTCCTGAAACCATACTGTGAATTTAGCCAGGATCCCCCTCTCATCAGCCCACTCTTCCAACCTGAACAGCAGCACTCTACTCATGATTTTCACCGATGAGTCAAGTAAGCTGATCGGGCGGTAATTACATGCTGCTGACTTGTCCCCTTTTTTATGGATAGGGACAATAATCGAGTCCCCCCATGTTGGTGGAATCATGGTAGTCACTGCTGCATTAAGAACTTAGGTAAATATAGGGCCCCATTACAGTGGGAGGGCCTTATGAACGTCAATAGGGACCCCGTCCAGTCCCTGGGCCTTACCCCCCTTACTGGCCTCAATACTGTTCTCCACCTCAGCTAAAGTAATGTCTAATGGGACTATATGCCATAATCTTTGTTTCACACCATTATGGCCAGCAGTTTCAAATATGGCTGGAAAGTGGGTGACCCAGGCTTCACTGCTGACATGGGACGCAAGATGTGGGGCTTTATCGTCCATAAGAAAGGGGAAGTTTACTGTTGCCCAAAACAGGCAGCAGTCGGAGGTATCCGCTGCCTGCACTAGGTTGTCCCAAGATTCTTGCTGCAACTCCCTCTTCCTTCTGGAAAGAGCCAATTTGTAATCACATCTTAAGAGCATTACTTTGTTCTTGTCCCTAGGCCTAAGAGCTAACGCCTGTTTTAATTCAGAAAGGAGGGTTGTGCATGCATGATCAAACAATCCCTTTTTATGGGTGGTTTTCCCTTTCCTGGTCCCAGTAAATATGGTATTTAAAGTCTTATTAATATTAATAAAATTCTCTAAAAAAGAACCGAGGTATTCCCTGGTGTCAGGATACCATTAATATCAGCCATAGATTTAGATATAATTATGCTTATTACCTTCTCGGATTTTTCCCCTTTCCACCTTAACCTTGTCCCGTTTTTCCGATATGGTTCAACGTTAACTATAATTCTGGACGTCCACAATATACTATGTTTCCAGATCTCGGTTCTCATTAGAATACAATTGTGATCACTTAGGGTGGATTCCTCAATTACCGGGGTCAAACAGTATGACACAATATTTGATGAGACCATAACATGGTCAATGTGGGAATTAGTATTCCTGCCAGTATAGGTAGGGATAGTTTGGCCAAGGGCATCTTTGGCAGGCTGTAAGAGCTCTAAATCATAGGTTGACATTACATTATTTATTGCCTCACCATATACATTATGTGGGAAATGGGGGGTATTATCACCCCTATTATTTTGTACCACACATGCCCGAGTGAATGACATTGGTCAGATCGGAGAGTTAAAGTCACAAACCCAGATAAAGACGAAGGTAGTTTTCGCCTCTGCGATCAGCTTCGCTATGGTACTTTCTCATTCAACTATTACTTTGTGCCGTGTATTATCGAATATATTATTATAAAAATTAACTAAAAGCACCTCATGGCCTTCCTTTTCATGAATCCATTAGATTTGGGAATGTGTTACAACAGTTAAGTGTCTAACTACAGTCAACATTAAATTTAAAGTCAGTAAAATAAGCAATCCACCCTTTGCTCTGCCGTGCCGCAACCTTAATGCTTCTAGGTGATAACAAACAAACCCCTCATAGCTGGTTGGAGTAAGACTGTAATCATTAAATACTGATACTGCCTGCCACATTATTACTACTGCAAGATCATTACCATAGTGCAAAATGGGAAATTATATGATCTGTTTCTGCAGAACATATTTCCTTGTCCTAAAGCCTTAAAATTCCCAGTGTTTTTTACAAGGTTTATTCTTCCAGGTCTTACCTGATGAAATTTATGGATGGGGAAGAAGTGTGTAATTTGCACATATTTTATAATCACAATTTGGGCTTGAAAAATATTTTTTAGAACTAGCAATGGGAGCGGGGAAAAGAAGACAGGCTTATGGCTTGAGAGCCATTTCTAGTGAATTTGGAGTTAGATGATATTCTAAAGTTTGCAGTTTCACCAGCAGCACATAGCTCAGTGCTTCTAATAAAAGCTTGTGGACAGTGGGGTAATGTTCTGATGTGAAAAAGGTATACACAGTCAACATTTCTCAGTTCTGTTAAATGATCTAGCAATAGGGTCTTGTTGTTGTTTTTTTTTATTGGGCCCAGTAATTGAAGATTCCTATGTATATATGTGATATTCCCATACTACAAACCTACCCAAAATGCAGCAGCATTCTGTACAGGGTCAAACACGAGCATAAAGTCAACAACTTCTAGGAGAAGTTGCTGATTTGTTGATGGTTACTGCATTATGTTGTTGTAATCCTTAAAGAGGTGCATCTTCAAGGTATGTTTTCTTGGCTCCAGCTTTATCTTCAAGATAGACTTAAGAGTTGACAGTAAGAGGTTAGATATTAGAGTCAATAACCATTGGCCATAATCCTAGCTCCTGAAATAGGTAACTTTTAATTGTGAGAATTGACCTATAGAAGACAAAGTTGCTTTGTTCAATATCCACATCCTCTGTTAACCTTAATGCTTTTTTTAATGTCTGCCAATTGTGAATCGCAAACCTTTCTCTTTCTAGAAAATACTTAATTGGCTGAATTTTGATTTCAAATTTTACAAATCACTTCTTCCATTCAAACAGATTGTTAGACCTGTTAGCCTCAGGGTCTTCTTCCCCCAAAACATTTTGCCTTCGCCCTCCTGTTTTTTTATGTCTCGGCTAGACAGCGATTTCGCCGTCTCTTCGAGACATATTGTATATACTTTGTTGGCTGCAGTCCACCCATAGGCTTCCTATTTGATGACTCCATCATTGCTCTCCTATTCTTTTACCATATTTGACCATGGCATGCATTTGTCATGCCTCTTCCTGTGTTTTTCCATCCCGGAGAGCAGGAAACAAGTGCTGTATCAATCCACTAATCTCCATTTTAGCATCTGTTAAGAACTACTTTTTTCTTTCTTGAAAAGCAATTCACACGATCAGTCCTGTTTTTCACCCGCTCATAGTTCTACTTTGTTTTTGTAAATAGGCCTGTAAATCTTGTTCTTATCTCATCACATTTTCTGAGCATTCAAAGACTTAGATCAAATCTCAGACGCTGTTTTCCGAGGGCATCTGCTTATTTCATGTTTTGGTGTTGCTTGTTTTCTTGTTTTTCTACATCCATTTCTGTTACTCTTATACTGCATGCTTCTTATCTCTATTTTAGTTCTTGTGCATCACTGTCTTCCTTTTGTTGGCCCCCATCCTCACCCCTCCCTGCAGTTTGTCATTGTTGTGCATATTTGCATGTCCCCACTTCTGTGTTCCTCGTGTGTCTGTTCTAGCTTTACGTTTCCTTTTCTGTATCCATTCTGTTTCATTTAGTGTGCATGCAGTATCTTTTCAATCATCTAGTCCACAAGCCAAGTCAGTGTTGCTGTTTCTGTATATAGAAGAATGCGCAAAGTGCTTGTTATATTTTAGTTATTTGATGCCTCGTCGTGGGTAGTAAGTGTCTTATAAATACATTTACAATACAATTTTGTTCAGTTCACCTCACCCTCTGTATGCTGGTCTGTGATTGATGCCTTTGAAATAGGCAGCTTGCTGTGATTGATTCTGTCCGGTGATAGCAGTTGCCTAGCACCAGGTTTGTAGAGAGGCCTGCAATGCAGGTGGCACCTCGGGCAATAGATCTCTGTTTTCCTTTATTTTGTTTCAAGTCTGGGAAATTGGTCGATGAGTCCTTTCAGCCCCACATATTTAGCAAGTCACCATTTTACATTTCCCACAAAGAGAATTTTACAGAAGAAATTGTGTGCATTCGAAAAACAAACCACCAGAATTGAACACCTAGGTCTAGTCGTCATTACCAGATGACTTAATTTTAGCACACAGATGCACAGTTCTATCCACTTGTGTTCATTTCTCAACGGCATGCATGGTGGGGATTTTAGTCTGTATTCACCTCCTGGATCCAAGTTGACTAAACCAGGACCAGATAACAGTGGTCTATTAAGAAATACCCCAGGAGTGTAATAACAGCGTCTCTGGATACTTGAACTATTTCTTATCGCTAGACTCTCACTGAGACCTGGTACAGGTAATCAACTCTCAAGGGCACAATGCAGGGTGACAGGGGGATATACTCCGAGAATGGAGAACATGAGAACTGCTCACAATCACTGATGCAGAGGTGCAACGGGCACACTTAACACGCACAGCTCTCAGTGCCAAAAGGGCGAGAATATGGCAGCCTTCACTCTCCGCAAATAAACCCAAACCTAGGGCAGCTTCACTACAACTGTCAGCACCCAGAGGGCGAGGCGATGGTAGACTTCACACTAAACAAATACATTGCAACATAACACATCCTTTCCACACCCGAACTCCAGGCTGCAAGAAAGTTCAGTGCCCATCGTTAATACGCTGTCCTGATAGCCAACAGCACTATGAGTCAACATGAAATTATTGCTCTGCAATACCAGTACCTCAAGTGTGGTATTTTTTTTAACAGGTTTGGTATTTCGTGACCATTCCTCACCTCAGAATCTGGGATAGTGTGGTAATACGTAATATTGCCTGTAGAACTCTGAATTATGCATTTCCCCGAGTGCTACTTGGCTACGTTTCCATGGGAGAAAAAATAAATTGTTGTATTTTTACAAAACTCGGGGAAAGTTGGCACAGGAATCCAGTTATGGACCCCAAATCCATGCTGCAATAGATGACATTACTTCTCCTTTTGAAGTAGATTCCTGCTTTGTGGATGAAATGAAACCGTCAAGAATGGGTTCTGGTTTCATTTGCAGCCTAATTTTGGTTTTATCGTTGGTTACTTAATTTGATGCCGGTGTTAGCATGCCATGTTCTTGGCATGCTGGCATTTTGTTTCAGACACAACAGGTTGTGGAATGCAAGGTGGTTTCTTCAAGGATAACAGGAAGGTTGCATTTTGCAGAATAGTTGACCTGTAGTGGAATACATGTGAATCACTCTTAAATCACAGCTGTGGTCCGGCACTCTACACTCACTTGATTACTTGCCCTGCTTTTACAGACCTGTCAATATATGTGGCAACATCGTGTGTCACACATATTCAGAACTCTTTTTCACATGTTTATCCGGTGAAAACTAGGGGGGGCAGAAAACTCCGCTCTGACAGCGTAGTGGATGAAGCAAGCCACACCAGCTCCCCGGGCCCGGTCCCAGCTTTCGAACCCTAGCCAGGCTGGGGAGAGCCTCCCGGACCCCGGTGGAGCCCCGTCCCCAGCGCCCGGACCCTCTGGTGGCTTGCAGGACGGGGGGCTCACGCACCCCGGGCCAGCTGGACGGAGCTCAAGCCCCGGGCCTGGTCCCAGCTTACGAACCCTAGCCAGGCCGGGGAGAGCCTCCCCGGGCCCCGGTGGAGCCGCGTCCCCAGCACCCGGACCCTCTGATGGCTTGCGGGACAGGGGGCTCACGCACCCCGGGGCCGGCCGGACGGAGCTCAAGCCCCAGGCCCGGTCCCACCTTCCAAACCCTAGCCAGGCCGGGGAGAGCCTCCCTGGGAGCCCCGTCCCCAGCGCACGAACCCTTGGCCGGACTTTGGAGGGTTAAGCCCAGGCCACGTCCACTCCCCGACGGCCTGCCCGGAGAGCCCATTTTTCTCGACTATTGGGCTTACAGAACTCTGGGGAAAGACAAAAGTTGGAGTTAGCCTGGCCGCCAGCCCGCAGGGCCATCTGGTCACCCAGCCCGCAGGGCCATCCGGTCACCCAGCCCACAGGGCCATCTGGTCACCCTGCCCGCAGGGCCATCTGGTCGTGCAGCCAGGCGACCAGATGGCCCGGGACGACCCAGCGCCCAGATGGCCTGGGAGGCTGTCGTACCCAGCCGCTCTGGAGCTTCTTTCCCCCGGGTGGCTGCTGATCACCTCCCTGCCCAGCAGCAGCAGGCCATCTGGTCACCCTGCTGACCCGCAAGGGATGGTGGCCCCTGTTCCCGCTCCCCGGTGGGGCAGGGACAGGAGGGGGAGGCCCCCGTGCCAAAGGGCACGTGGTGGAGGCACCCTCCCATGGACCTGTGTTACCCCCTCCACGACGGCAGAGGGACCCACCCCTAGGTGTGGTGGAGGGAGGCGTCCGCAGGCACCCACGCACGGAGAGACAAAAGCTTGGCTCAGAGCATGACTTTCAATAGATCGCAGCGAGGTAGCTGCTCTGCTACTTACGAAACCCTGACCCAGAATCAGGTCGTCTACGAATGATTTAGCAGCGGGTGTCCCACGAACATGTGGTGCACTAAGGGCGATGGAGGCTGCCCCCTTCCGTCTGTGCTGTGGTCCCCAAGCGAGCGGTTCTACGCACCGGCCCCCCGAGAGAGGCCGGCTATCCCAGGCCAACCGAGGCTCCACGGCACTGTGGTAACGTTACGGTTTAGGGGGGATTCTGACTTAGAGGCGTTCAGTCATAATCCCACAGATGGTAGCTTCGCCCCATTGGCTCCTCAGCCAAGCACATACACCAAATGTCTGAACCTGCGGTTCCTCTCGTACTGAGTAGGATTACTATTGCAACAACACATCATCAGTAGGGTAAAACTAACCTGCCTCACGACGGTCTAAACCCAGCTCACATTCCCTATTAGTGGGTGAACAACCCAACGCTTGGTGAATTCTGGCCGGCACAAGCCAGTTATCCCTGTGGTAACTTTTCTGACACCTCCTGCTTGAAACCCAAAAAGTCAGAAGGATCGTGAGGCCCCGCTTTCACGGTCTGTATTCATACTGAAAATCGAGATCAAGCGAGCTTTTGCCCTTCTGCTCCGCAGGAGGTTTCTGTCCTCCCTGAGCTCGCCTTAGGACACCTGCGTTATCGTTTGACAGGCGTACCGCCCCAGTCAAACTCCCCACCTGCCACTGTCCCTGGAGCGGGTCACGCCCGGCGGGCGCCGGGTGCTTGGAGCCAGAAGCGAGAGCCCCACGGGGCTCACCCCCCGCCTCACCGGGTAAGTGAAAAAACGATAAGAGTAGTGGTATTTTACCTGCGGCCCGAGGGCCTCCCACTTATCCTACACCTCTCATGTCTCTTCACAGTGCCAGACTAGAGTCAAGCTCAACGGGGTGTTCTTTCCCCGCTGATTCTGCCAAGCCCGTTCCCTTGGCTGTGGTTTCGCTAGATGGTTCATCCATTCATGCGCGTCACTAATTGGATGACGAGGCATTTGGCTAATCTGTACCACCTCGCGGTGGCTCATTCTGGGTTATTATGCTGCCCATCAGCGTCAATTCGGTTTTGCTTCCAACAATACAAAATTCTTTCGCTCCAGAGTACAGCCACACTGAACGCTGTCCTCACTGGAACTGGGATCACTTATAGGCCAGAGATAGTACATATTGCAGTACTATTCCAACAATTTTAAGATTGTCTACGAACAGTTCTGAGAAATGAGATATAGTTAGCAGGACATCAATAAACAATGTGTGATAATGAGTTTGAGTTTGAGTTTTAAAATACTTATAGAGCGCTCATACACCTGCGGTTTCTTGGCGCTAGAACTAACAGGGTCCAGGGCTAAAAGACGGGGAGAGCTGATGGAGATTTAGTCAAAAGACTTAGCGAACAGATGGGTCTTGAGGTGTTTACGAAATTGAGGGTAGAGGGTGATGGTGCGGAGTTCTAGGGGGAGGGAATTCCAGAGAGTAGGGGCAAGGGTGGCAAATTTCGAGCCTCCCCACTTCTTTGTCCGGTAGCGTGGGATGGTGAGGAGGGACTGAGAGGACGAACGAAGTTCCCTGGTGGGTACATAGGGGGTGATCTCTGAGGAGATGAATGCTGGTGCCAGGCCCAATCGGGCCAAAAAGGTGATGGAGGCGAGCTTGAATTGGATCCGGGCTCGCACAGGGAGCCAGTGAAGGGTTTTCAGGAGGGGGGAGGAACGGTGAAATTTAGGAAGATTGAATACCAGGCGGGCCGCCTGGTTTTGTATCTGCTGCAGACGCCGTAAGCTATATGCAGGGATACCTGCATAAAGGGCGTTGCCGTAGTCCAGGCGGGACACCACCATGGCTAAGATGATGAGTTTAAGGGCAGAAAAAGTGAAGAAACGGGACACCCTGCGTATAGTGCGCAATGAAAGAAAAGAGAAAGATACCACAGAGCTAACCTGGGAGTGGAGGGTGAGTTGAGAGTTGAGTTTTATGCCAAGGGTTTTGACAGAGGGAGTGGGTTCGGGAGAGGGACCAAGAGAGGTGGGCCAGAAAAGGGAGGACCAGGGGCTGGATGAACCACCCGTCAACACCAGCTCGGTCTTATCGGGGTTGAGTTTAAGATGGTTGTGGTTCATCCAGTCCCGGATATGGAGCATGACAGTTTGGAAGTTGAGAACAGAAGAGGGAGAAGAGGAGATGTTGAAAACAAGCTGGAGGTCATCCGCATAATTAAATGCGGCGACCTCCATTTGTTGAAGAGAAAAAATAAGAGGGGCGACATAGAGATTAAACAGGAGGGGGGAAAGAGAGGAGCCTTGGGGAACCCCGCACTGAACTTTCCGGACGTCCGCTGTAAAATCACCCAGGCGGACGGCCTGGGTGCGGTCACTCAAGAAGGAGGATAGCCAGACCAGAGCAGTCCCCACGATCCCCGCCGCCCTGACACGGGAAAGCAAGATGGAATGATCCACCGTGTCAAAGGCGGCTGAGAGATCGAGGAGCACTAAGGCCTGGCGCTGGTTGGTATCCATACCCTCCCTGAGGTTGTCTAAGACCGAGAGGACAACGGACTTCGTGGAGTGTGCGGGGCGAAAGCCGGCCTGGCGGGGAGCAAGAGCTCCATGAGTCTCTACAAAGGAGCTCAGAGCGCGGGTGACATGGCGCTCGAGCACCTTTGCCAGGAACGGTAGGAGCGAAATGGGGCGGAAATTGGCAGGGACAGAGGGGTCTGCCCCAGGTTTTTTCAGAATCGGCACAATAACCGCGGACTTCAGTGGAGGTGGAACAACACCTTGAGTCAGTGAGCTGTTAAGGAGATGAAGGGGGCGGTCCTGGCAGGTAACAAAGATGTGGCGAAGAATGTGAGCGGGACAAGGGTCAAGTGGAGAGCCAGATTTAACCAGGGGTACTAGGGAGGACAGGGCTTCCCTAGATATGGGGGGGAGGGTAGTGAGTTGTCCTTTGGGAGGGGGACATTGGGGGTCTACAAAGGAAGGAGAGGGGGACGGGATGTTAGCTTTAATGGTCGCAATTTTGTTAATGAAGTAGTTGTTGAGGGAATGGCAAAGTTCCTCGGAGGGGGCGGGCTTGAGAGATGTCCTGTCCGAGAATGCCAGGTTATGGACAATCGTAAAGATCTCCTTAGGCTGGTTTTCTGCGGCAAGGATTTTGGAGGAGAAATAGGCGGTTTTGGCCTCCAAGATGTCTTTTTTATACTGGGTAAGGATGTTGGTATACTCCAGTCTTAGAGTGGGGCAATAATTTCTCCTCCAAGCCCGCTCCGCGCGACGTACAGTAAGTTTGGTGGCTTTAAGCTCTACGTTAAACCACCGGTTGGCGTCTTTATCACGTTTAGAGGTAATCCGTTTGAGCGGGGCAACAGAGTCGCTCCCAGCGGAGAGCCACTGGTCTATGGCCTCAACCTGGGAAAGGGTGGAAAGGCCCTGTAGGGAGGGGAGGGAGGTGTTAAGAAGGGAAGAAAAGTCTTCCGGAATGACCCGGCCCCATGCTCGGACCCAGGTGTTTTTGGGGCGGGGGGGCTTAGCTGGGGGGTGAATAGGAAGGGAGAAAGATATCAGGTGGTGGTCGGACCACGTACAGGGCAAAATAGAGAGAGATTCCACAGGGCAGTTCAGGGACCAGATCTGATCTAGTATGTGACCTTTGATGTGGGTAGGGGAGTTGACATGGGGGGTGAAGTTAAGGGATTGGAGGGTTTCAGAGAATTCCTTTGAGGACGAGCATTCGGCTGGGTCGGAGGGCCAGAAATTAAAGTCGCCGAGGAGTAGGATAGAGGAATTATTGACTGTGATGGTGGCCAGGACTTCCAAGAAGTCTGAGAGAAACTGTAAAGGGGATTGAGGAGGACGGTAAGTGAGAAAACAGGTCAGAGGAGGAGTGATGGAAGTAGTGCGGATGACCAGGTATTCGGAGGTCGCAATGTTAGACAGGGACAAAGTTTGGAAAGGAAGGTTGGTACGAGCGATGACCGCCACGCCGCCCCCAGCTCTGCCAGAAGGGCGGTCAGCCCGAAGGGCATAATAAGAGGCCGGTAAGGAGGCTAGGAGGGCGGGGAGGGAGTCCTCGCCAAACCAGGTCTCCGTTAGAAAAAGATCTGGAGCATGAAGATCTAGCAAGACCGATAGTTCATGCGCGTGAGCAACTGCTGACCAGGTGTTAAGATAGAAGGCAGTGAGGGTTTTAGGGTTGGTAGGAAGGGTAATGCTACAGGGTGAGAAACAGGGGCCAACCGTAGGGGGGGGAATAGGAGGGAGAGCAGCAGGGTAAAGACCTAGGGAGACAATGCGAGAACAAATGGAGGCTGAAATGGGCCAGGGTCCCTGGAGGCTGTGTAGCTGGTCCGGGGTATAGGTGATGAGTGGGGCAGAGTGGCGTGCCCCTAGCCCCGGACAGTCGCGGACGAGCGCAGACGAGCTTGCCTTAAGCGCGCCTTCGGCGCGCAATCGTCGCGCCCGCTGCACTCGTCCGCTGCGCTTCCTACCAAGACACATAATTTATTTCGATTTGTGGGGACGTTGGAGGGGGCGTGGCCAACCGAGGGGGCGTGTCTCGTGGCGCGCCTCGCCCTCGGGAAAGGAGAACAGGATGAAAATAATCGTTGCAGCGTAAGCCCGCTGTTCTAGGAGATGCCAGGTCAGTTTCAAAAGCGCAATATCACACAATGTTAAAAAGCACAATATCACACAATTTTTAAAAGGCTAAGATTTCGCGCTCCCGGCTTTCCGCCTCAGGAGTCCTTCGTTAGTGTCGCGCCATAAGATCGGCGTGCACTAAATAAGCATCTGGTGAGGGGGCGTGGCCAACCGAGGGGGCGTGTCTCGTGGCGCGCCTCGCCCTCGGGAAAGGAGAACAGGATGAAAATAATCGTTGCAGCGTAAGCCCGCTGTTCTAGGAGATGCCAGGTCAGTTTCAAAAGCGCAATATCACACAATGTTGAAAAGCACAATATCACACAATTTTTAAAAGGCTAAGATTTCGCGCTCCCGGCTTTCCGCCTCAGGAGTCCTTCGTTAGTGTCGCGCCATAGGATCGGCGCGCACTAAATAAGCATCTGGTGAGGGGGCGTGGCCAACCGAGGGGGCGTGTCTCGTGGCGCGCCTCGCCCTCGGGAAAGGAGAACAGGATGAAAATAATCGTTGCAGCGTAAGCCCGCTGTTCTAGGAGATGCCAGGTCAGTTTCAAAAGTGCAATATCACACAATGTTAAAAAGCACAATATCACACAATTTTTAAAAGGCTAAGATTTCGCGCTCCCGGCTTTCCGCCTCAGGAGTCCTTCGTTAGTGTCGCGCCATAGGATCGGCGCGCACTAAATAAGCATCTGGTGAGGGGGCGTGGCCAACCGAGGGGGCGTGTCTCGTGGCGCGCCTCGCCCTCGGGAAAGGAGAACAGGATGAAAATAATCGTTGCAGCGTAAGCCCGCTGTTCTAGGAGATGCCAGGTCAGTTTCAAAAGCGCAATATCACACAATGTTAAAAAGCACAATATCACACAATTTTTAAAAGGCTAAGATTTCGCGCTCCCGGCTTTCCGCCTCAGGAGTCCTTCATTAGTGTCGCGCCATAGGATCGGCGTGCACTAAATAAGCATCTGGTGAGGGGGCGTGGCCAACAGAGGGGGCGTGTCTCGTGGCGCGCCTCGCCCTCGGGAAAGGAGAACAGGATGAAAATAATCGTTGCAGCGTAAGCCCGCTGTTCTAGGAGATGCCAGGTCAGTTTCAAAAGCGCAATATCACACAATGTTAAAAAGCACAATACCACACAATTTTTAAAAGGCTAAGATTTCGCGCTCCCGGCTTTCCGCCTCAGGAGTCCTTCGTTAGTGTCGCGCCATAGGATCGGCGTGCACTAAATAAGCATCTGGTGAGGGGGCGTGGCCAACCGAGGGGGCGTGTCTCGTGGCGCGCCTCGCCCTCGGGAAAGGAGAACAGGATGAAAATAATCGTTGCAGCGTAAGCCCGCTGTTCTAGGAGATGCCAGGTCAGTTTCAAAAGCGCAATATCACACAATGTTAAAAAGCACAATACCACACAATTTTTAAAAGGCTAAGATTTCGCGCTCCCGGCTTTCCGCCTCAGGAGTCCTTCGTTAGTGTCGCGCCATAGTATCGGCGCGCACTAAATAAGCATCTGGTGAGGGGGCGTGGCCAACCGAGGGGGCGTGTCTCGTGGCGCGCCTCGCCCTCGGGAAAGGAGAACAGGATGAAAATAATCGTTGCAGCGTAAGCCCGCTGTTCTAGGAGATGCCAGGTCAGTTTCAAAAGCGCAATATCACACAATGTTAAAAAGCACAATATCACACAATTTTTAAAAGGCTAAGATTTCGCGCTCCCGGCTTTCCGCCTCAGGAGTCCTTCGTGTGATTATTTGAGACCTATTCATCATTCAAGACATTTCAAAAAGTATGATGTACACACTATATCTACATTGTTATAAGCACACATATATGTGAAACCAAAATACACATCTACAAATTACACATCTAATTAGAGAAAGCACATCTAGAAAAATCACATCTATAAAATTCACATCTATATTAACTCTTATATAAACCTATGTGGTAAAACTTTGTTTTATGAGGGTGACATGTGTGCTGCAAGAAAGTGTACATCTCAGTATAAGTTTGCTACTCAATTGTCCATGAATACTTGGCACATTTTAAGAGTGTCCATTAAAGTAGTCATGCAAACATTTTTCTTGAATGGAAATGCCATTTGTAGACCTAAATCAGCCAGAACAACATCATTACATTGAGGCCAGATACCACGACATCCTACGATAAAGCCATGAAATTTAACATTTTTGCATTTTGGGAGATCTTTGATTTGCTGTGACAGATCCTGATAGTATTTCACCTTACTCTCAAACGCTAATTCAAGGGAATTCTGAGAGTTTTCATAACAAATTGATACATTAATCACTACAGCTGTACCATTTTTGGTGAACACTACATCTGGTTTTCGTAGTTCTCCTTGATTATTCTTAACATGAGGTTCCCTATATGCCAAAAGCATGAGCGCAAAATCCGCTCCGATCGCGGATTTGGCGGATTTTCGGTAAATTCGCGGTCCGCAAACTCTCGCGAATTTACCGAAAATCCGCAATCCGCGAGCGGCGGATTCCGCGGTCAAAAGTTCAAGCCTAATTTACGATGGCGCCGGCAAGCTGCCAGCGCCATCCTCAAATAGTTACTTAATTAGCTTCAACAGGAAGCTCTAATAGATAAGATAAAGCAGGGGCTCGAGCGCCTGCTTTATTTTACCAATTGGAGCTTCCTGTTGAAGCTAATTAAGTAACTTTTTCAGGATGGCGCTGGCAGCTTGCCGGCGCCATCGTAAATTATTTACAGCAGGCACAAAACGGTGGTGTCTTCTTGAATAAATATGAAGGGCAGGGTTCATTCTGGCACGACGGTCCTGGCACAAAAATTAAACCTCAACAGGAAGCACTTACAGATATCAATAAAGCATGTGCCCTAGTTGAAGCTTAAATTCAGTGACTCATTCATCAGCCCAAAAACAATCGTGTGCGTTGTGGAGGCTGGGCAGGTGTGCCTTCTTCCCAAATATACCATCGAAAATCCGCTGTGATGCTGGCCAGAGGCATTTGCATCTTTGACTTTCACGAGCGCAATCCCCGTGCTGTTCCTGTGACCAGGAGCTTCTGTCTCTTAATCTGCTGCTCTGATCGGTCTCTGACCTTTTATACACACAAGAGGCATGTGCGCTCGCATGGAAGCCCCGTCCGTTTGGCCCCGCCCACACACTCGAGGAAGCCCCGCCCCCAAATCCGCCGATCCGCAAAATCCGCGGATTTTGCGGATCCACGATCCGTGAATTCGCAAATTCGTGAATCGTGGATCCGCAAAATCCGCCCATGCTTACCAACCACACCTTTTTGCTCGATCAATGAGCAATTCCAGAATTTTGTTATGTCTTTTTATCCTAATGTCCTTAGTTTTAGGACATGCACCTGAAATATGAGAAATTGTTTCACAAACATCATTACAATACCTACATGTAGCAAATGCACGATTTCTCCCCCTGGTGATGGTTTCTCTGGTATATAAAACATTTGCTCTTAACATCAGCGCAGCTATGTACTGGTTTTCTTTCAGTTTGTTATGCTTGCTGATCCAGAAGTTTGAGGTTGGATTACTTGATAAGTATTTTATACCATCACCTTGGACAGGGAGATTTGCCCATTTCTCAAACTCTTCTTTTCTCCAATCATATGTTGCTGACAAATTCAATTCATAGCTCCGATAGCAACTGTCCATAATGTTGAGTTTGTGAGTTTTGATTATGTTATCAAGTTTTTCATTTATATTTTCTCCTACATACATGAATGAATGTGCTATGTACCGGTCTGGAGCATCCCTGAGATACAATAAACTATTGACATTGTTGAGACCAATTTGTGTACATAGTTTTGGTATACTGAGGCCCCCAAATGATCTTTTCGAATATAGGAGACCATCACATGTGTATGCAGGAAGGTGTAGAAAGTGTTTGACATACTTTTTTATTGTTTGATCAAGAACATTCAACGTTTTTGCTTCTGTTCCTGTCATTTCTAATTTGAATGATAGTTTAGGTACCAAGTACTGACACAATATTTCAATTTTCTGCGTGGGCTTAAGTGGTAGATTATCAAGTTTTTGAGCACAATTGACAAGAACCTCATTAATTCTGTTGTTGCTTGTATGACCAGTGTGTGAATCAAAGTTCAATCCGAGGTATCTCTCACTTTCTCCTGGATGAATATTTTCAATATTTTCTTTTTCAAATTGCCATGGTTTACAGTTGTTGATCAGTATTTTGTCTTTATGGTGACTGATATAAAATCCATGTGTCTTTTTCACATTCAGTTTTAGTCCTGTAGCTTTACTGAACTTTGCAATGATCTTCAGATTAGTACTCATTCCTTCCCAGGTACTGCTGAGTACTGTAATGCCATCAGCAAAGGCGAGAGCGGTGATTTGCTCAATAAGATCATCTGATCCAAATGTGAATCCCTTGCCATTTTTCTGAAGATCACAGATCAGAGGATCCATGGCAATGTTAAATAGTAGTGGGGATAAAGAGTCACCTTGTTTGACCCCAGATTTCATTGTTATTTCAGGAGTTTCTTCGTTGTTCTTTCCCTTGAAAGATGTTGTTGAGTCAGTGTATAAGTCTTTTATTATTTCTCTGATGTGTGGTGGGACTCTTTGACTTGCGAGACTCTGTATAATGTGACCATGGCTGACAGAGTCGAAGGCTTGAGATATATCAATGAACACAACTGCTGAGTGACTGTTTTTTCGTGCCCCTTTTATGATATTTTGCAGGAGAGTCAGATT